>NC_062284.1:96856916-99356916 GCF_902655055.1 Lutra lutra | reverse complement strand
GCTTCCACCATTTCCACCCTTGGGTAACCCCAGAGGACAAGTTTGTCCTTTATCTATCACTGGAATCGTGGCTCCTTCTCAGCATTTCTCTAATGGTAAGAGCTCTCTAGGATACTTAAGTATACAATTTTTTTTATTAACTGTAAATGAATAGGGGCACCTGGGTGACTCAGTGGGTTAAAACCTCTGCCTTCGGCTCGGGTCGTGATCCTAGGGTCCTGGGATCGAGCCCCGAGTCAGGCTTTCTGCTCAACGGGGAGCCTGCTTCCCTCTCTCTCTCTCTCTCTCTGCCTACTTGTGATCTCTGTCTGTCAAATAAATAAATACAATCTTTTTTAAAAAATAAATAAATAAATGTAAAGGAATAAATTCAGCAGATCGTATATACTAATTAGATGATTTCCCAACCCTTATTCCCATAGATAGACTTGGCATGTGTTTTTGATAGAACTGACTTTTGTGTCATTTCTACCTCTCCTATAGCAGCTCTGCCCGGAGACTGTTTCACCGTGGGCTGTTGGATCACTGAGGAAGCCAACTGGGCTTTCTCCCCGTCTTTTTCTCTCCAGCTGAAATGATTACTGATTCTCTAGTCAGCTTACTAACAGCTACCTGGAATTTTTCACACAGAATTTCTTGAAAGTAAAGTTCCTCTCCTCCTGGGAAAAGTCTACCTACACCAAATCCCTTCTGTTGTCGCTTCTCTGAAATTCTTAATCCAAATGCCCCAGATTTCCTGACAACTCAGGACCTGACTCATTGTCTTACCTGATGAATGTCAACATGGTTAGTGAAGGACTTCAGCCCACTTGCATTTATTTTAACCACCAATCCATTTAGTCATATTCCTGACTTTTTATTTTAAGTTCTCTTTTTCTTGATTTGCTATTTGCTGTTGTTTCCCTGTCTTTCCTGACTTATACTGGATAACTAGATTTTCTTTTTTGTCCCTCTATAGCATGGACATTTTTTCTGTTATGGGCCAGACAATACATATTTTAGGCTCAGTAGGCCATACGGTCTCTGTCACAGCTCCTTAGTTTTGACGTTATAGTGTGGAAGCAGCCAGAGACAATATATACATGAATGAACAGGGTTGTGTTTCAGAAGAACATTGTTTACGAAAACAAGCAGCAGGCCAGATTTGGCCTGGGGCTGTCATTTACCAGTCTTTGTCGTAGAGGATTAAAAGTTCTACATCCTGCATTTTAAACAAATATGCCTTGCAACAATAGAATATTCATTCAACTTCTATGACAGGTAATCTAAACAACATAATTTAGACAAGATAGTTTATTTCTCTAATTATATGTGAGTAGTCAGGGGCTGCTATGTGGTTCAGGACCCTGGATTCTGTCTTACTGGTCCTCATCGCTAAGGTGTCACCCTCAACTAACTGTACCTACGTCCTCATCCACATTTCAGCCTATGGATGCAGGGGGAAGCGGAAGTGGAGGGCATGCTTCTTCTCTTCAGGGGACAGCCTGGGAGATGCACAGACCACTTCTGCCTGCATCCGTCTTAGCAGTAGTTTGTCCTAGGTCTCAGCTGGTTTATTGGGGGCCTGGAATATGCAAGCCAACTGGCAGGCTGTATAGTCAGCTACAAATCCTATACTACAGAAGATGAGAGGATAGATAATTGGGAGCATCTGACAATCCCTACTACAACTAAAACTTTGATTTTTTTTTAATTTGCTTCAAGGATCGATTACGATCTGTAACGGTCATCCAGTTAAAACCTTTAGCATGTATTTATTGAATACATTTACAATCCCTATGTTTGTAATACTGTCATCTCCCTCAGTTGAGTTTCTTCAGACTCCCGTATGAGCTTTTGGTGCTTTCTTTTTCTCATCACTCCTTTTTCAATAGATGCAAATGCTTTGTTGATGATTATTTTCTCCAAGATCTGACCTCCACAAACTTTCAGGACAGTTATTCTGCATCTTTCTCCTTCTTTTCATGGAGAGAGAAACAGCAGCACAGGGGAAATCCTTACTGTTTCTGCTTAGAAAGACCTGGGTTTTAATTACTGTAATATACATGAGAGTTTTGTGTTTAGTGGTGGACAACATGAGATGAAATACCTGTTAATATGACATGGCACTAAGGGAAGGAACAGCTCTCTGCAGGCAACATGGCAGTGAATTATTTCCCTGCTGTTATAACTGTTCTGAGAACCTCAGTCATCAGCCCCCTTTGTGAATAATTTTCCATTCGTATGTATGGGTGTCTGACAGTTTGTTTACATGAATGTTGGGAAGAAGAGCCAAAATTATTTGGCATGGCGTCAAAAACTGTCTCTATTTTTGTTTTCTGCAATGCCCTGATTCAGTGCATTTTAATAAGTTTTTAACAATGCATGAATTTGAGTCAGAGGAACTAGAGGAAAGGCTGGGATGACACGCACTTATTATAGAATATAAAGGGATGATACGTCATCTATTTTTCCCCATGCCAACAGTCCTTAAATCAATGCCCCTTCTCCTTTGGAACTGGATTATTCTCATTAGGACTGAGCACAAGCAACTTGGCATAACTTGGTCTTTTCCCTTAAGAGGTTTTAAATCTGAAGTCATGCTTGAGTTCATTTCCAAGTTCTGTCTTATGCAGATTTTATCCACTTTCTGTAGGGGCCGGGCTTTGGAAGGCTACTTTCCTACACAGCCATTAGAGGTCTGTACTTTATTGTGTAGGGATATATCTTGATTCAAGTGAAGGCAGACAAGATATGCAGTATTGGTTTTTTAGAGTCTGGAATAATCCCTTTTTCTGGATTTTCTCCTTCTGCTCTTTGGCTTACACCATTGAACTGACAGTGAAACTAAACTAAAATTTGAAAGCATTGGAGTATATTCACTTTTTTTCTTTAGTGAAAAAGTAATTTGGACTCTCTCATGGAAGTCCTATATCAGGGACAAACCAGTATATTTAAGCTGCCTGAAGTTTCTTCCTGTTGCTGGAGGGAGAGTTTGAATTCTAAGTTGCTGAAATGAAAAAGCTGCTATCTGGGGTCTCATAACCAATTTCTGCATTTTAAAATGGAAACTGGAATCTATTCTGTGGGCAGGACTTTGCTAGGTTCTGCATTGCAGATAGATGTAAAGCAAATAACTCCACATTAATTTTGGGAGCACTGAACCACTGAAATAGCTCAAATATAGATGCCTCAGACTGAGATGTTTTCATTCAGTTTAGAAATAGGAATTGGCTATGTCTTCAGCAAGACTGTGTCCTTGCAGAAAAATGTCTTTTTTCTAAATATATACTTGACTATGTCCCAGAAGAGTAGTTATTTAGGACTGAATAACCTACTCTTTAGTTAATATGTTGCTCATTAATTATACTGTGATTGCCCTGCAGGAGAGTGGGTGGGACATCAGAGCACACTGTGTTTCCCCCCTGTCAGTCACAGGGGGGTGGATTAAAAAAAAGTCAGCTTTGGAATGATAGAAGGAGAACGAACTCTGAATGGCTGAGAGGAGTTGGAAACTAGGCTCTTAAGAGAAAAGACATGGAATGTGCTATTTGTGGGACATAAGCAGGTTCCTGTAATAGTGACAGATCAGGAGGAATGACATGCAGGGGGCCTCTGTGAGCATGGTCTGTGAGTTCTACTTAGCTTTTTCGCTCAGAATTTCCCAAATGTATTCAAAATAAAGAACTCCTCTGTTGCATAACACTTATCAATCTGCCACAGAATATTTTCTGAAGAATATACATGGGAAATGATATTAGCCAGTCTTCCTCCTAGCATGCATCGAAATCACCTGGACGAATTGTTGGAACACAGATTGCCGACTCTACTCCCAAAGTTTCAGATTCAGTTGGTCTGGAGTGAGTCTGAGGATTTGCACTTCTAACAAGTTCCTGGGTACATGGGTTGCTGCTAGGTCCAGGAGCCACACTTTGAGAATGAATGACAGACTGAAAGAGTCTGATCCATTCTTTGTCTACAAGAAGTACAGTCATTGAAATAAAGGCCAGATATTAAAAGCCCACAGCTAACAGCATACTCAGCAGTAAAAAACTGAAAACTTTTCCTCAAATGTTAGGAACAAGGGAAGGGTGCCCACTTTTGCCACTTTTTTTTTTTTTTTTAAAGATTTTATTCATTTTATTTGACAGACAGAGATCACAAGTAGGTAGAGAGGCAGGCAGAGAGAGAGAGAGAGGAAAGCAGGCTCCCCGCTGAGCAGAGAGCCCGATGCGGGACTCGATCCCAGGACCCTGAGATCATGACCTGAGCCGAAGGCAGCGGCTTAACCCACTGAGCCACCCAGGCGCCCGCACTTTTGCCACTTTTATTCAACATTGTATATTGGAAGTCCTAGCCAGAGCAATTAGGCAGGAAAAAGAATAGAAGCACATCCAATTTGGAAAGGAAGAGTAATAGTATCCCTGTTTTCAGATAACTTGATCTTATTATAGATAGAAAACCCTATAGACTCCACAAGAAAACTGTTAGAGCTAATAAACTCGTTTAGTAATGTTGCAGGATACAGAATCAACATACAAAATTCACTTGTGTTTCTAGACATGAACAAAAACAATCTGAAAGGGAAAGTGAAAAAATTCAATTTATAGGGGTGCCTGGGTGGCTCAGTGGGTTAAAGCCTCTGCTTTCGGCTCAGGTCATGATCCCAGCGTCCTGGGATCGAGCCCCACATCGGGCTCTCTGCTCAGCAGGGAGCCTGCTTCCTCCTCTGTCTGCCTGCCTCTCTGCCTACTTGTGATCTCTGTCTGTCAAATAAATAAATAAAATCTTTAAAAAAAATTTCAATTTATAATAGCACCAAAAAGAATAAAATACTTAGCAATAAGTTTAACCAAGAAGGTGAAAGACCTGTATGTTGAAACTACAAAACAGTGATGAAAGAAACGAAAGAAGACACAAATGGAAAGACACCCTGTGATCATGGATTGGAAGACTTAATATTGTTAAAATATCATAGCTATTCAAAATGATTTACAGATTTAATGCCGTCCCTATCACAACCCAATTGGAATTTTTTTACGTAAATAGAAAAAATAATCCTATAATTCATATGGAACCACAAAAGACCATGAATGGGCAAATCAGTCTTGAGGAAGAAGAAAAAACCAGAGGCATCATACTTCTTGATTTCAAAATATATTACAAAGCAACTGTAACCAAAACAATATGATACTGGCATAAAGATAGATATATAAATCAATGGGACAGAATAGAGAGCCCATAAATAAATCCATGAGTGTATGATTAACTGATCTTCAACAAAAGTACCAAGAATACACAATGGGAAAAGGACAGTTTTGTCAAACTGCAAAATGGTGCAGCCACTGTGGAAAACAGTATGAAGATTCATCACTTCTGGATATTTATTCAAAAGAATTGGAATCAGAATCTTGAAGAGATACTAGCACTTCCATGTTCATTGCCACACTAGTCACACAGTGTGGAAACGACCTAAATGGCATTCAGTGGATGAAAGAATGAAGAAAATGTGGTATATACATACAATGGAATATCACTCAGCCTTTAAAAAGAAGGAAATTTTTCAATATGCAGCAACACATGCTAAGTGAAATAGGCCAATCATGGAAGACAAATTCTGCATGGTTCCACTTATATTAGTTATCTAAAATAGTCAAATTCATGGACTCAAAGAGTAGAATGGTGGTTGCCAGGGACCAGGTGTTACTAATCAACAGGCATGAAGTTGCAGTTAAGCAAAATAAATAAGCTCTAGAGATCTGTGCAACATTGTGCCTATGGTCATCGATAATAATGTACACTTAAAAATGTAAGAGAGTAGATCTCATGTTAAATGTTCTTACCACAATAATATTTTTTTAAAGGACCATTATCTTACACCATACACAACAATAAACTCAGAATGGATTAAAGACATAAATGTGAGACCTGAAACCATAAAACTCCTAGATAAAACATAGGCAGTAATCTCTGACAACGACCTGAACAACACTTATCTAGGTATGTCTCCTTAGGCAAAAGAAACGAAAGAAAAATAAGCTGTTGGGACTAGAATAAAAAGTGCTTGTATGGCAAAAGAAACGATCAACAAAACAAAAAGGCAACCTATTGAATGGGAAAAGATATTTGCAAATGATATAGCCACTAAGAGGCTAATATCCAAATATATAAAGAACTTATACAACTCAACACCAAAAAACCCCAAATAAGTAGATTAAAAATGGGCAGAGGACACAAATAGACATTTCCCCAAAGAAGACATATGGAAGGCAAATAGGCACTTGAAAAGATGCTCAACGTCACTAATATCAAAGTAATGCAAATCAAAACCACAATGAGATAATCCCCTTATACCAGATAAAATGGCTGGTATCAAAAATATAAGAAACTACAAGTATTGGTGAGAATATAGAGAAAAAGGAACACTTGGCACCATTGGTGGGAATGTAATTTGGTGCAGCCACTGTGGAAAACAGTATGGAGTTTACTTAAAAAAATTAAAAATAGAAATCCCCTATGATCCAGTAATTCCACTATTGGGTATTTGTCAAAGAAAACAAAAACACTAATTCAAAAAGATATATGCCCCCCTGTGTTTATTATAGCATTATTTACAATAGCCCAGACATGGAGACAATCCAAGTGTTGATCTATAGATGAATGATGAAGATGTGAGATATATATATACATACACACACACACACACACACACATATATATATATATGTATGTATACATATATATATATAATGGAATATTACTCAGCCATAATAAAGAATGAGATCTTTCCTTTTCCAACAACATGGATGGACTTAGAGGGTAGTATGCTCAGTAAAATAAGTCAGACAGAGAAAGACAAATACCATATAATTTGACTTATATGTTGAATCTAAAAAAAAAATGAACAAACAAAACAAGCAGAAACAGACCCATAAAGAGAACAAACTGGTGGTCCAAAGGGCAGGGGGTTGGGCAATGGGCACAATGGGTGAGCTGGAGATACAGGCTTTCTGTTATGGAGTGTGTAATTCACAGGGATGAACAGTACATGCTAGGGAATGTAGTCAGTGGTATTGTAATAGCATTATATGGGGACAGACAGTAGCTACACTTGTGGTGAGCACAGCATAAAGTATAGAATTGTAGAATCACAATGCTGTACACCTGAAACTAATGTACCATTAGGTGTCAACCATACTTGAGTTTAAAAAAAAAGTAGTAGTAGTCATTGAACTTATACCATGAGCAGGCCATACTGGTTTATTCTGCCCCCGTAACACAAAGGCATACTGAAGAAGAAGATCCCAGAGACAAAAATTTAACTCCCTCCTCAGTTATTGCAAGGTAATTTTAAAAATTAATAAACGTATATACTATCCAAGCTTACTGAATGTTTTGACCATTTTACAATTCGATAGTGTTTTTGTTTCAAAGTGCAGAATAATTGAAAGGAGTTTTACTCATTAAAATTAGCTATAGTAACTTTTCAGCAGTCTTGCCGCTTTAAAAGCCATCTGGGTATGCTGGTATATGTTATCACAGCAGTTCAACATCTAGTCAATTAAATCTGAAGAAACCAGTTAGCCAGTAAGCAGTTTGGACCACCTAACAATAAACAACTGGTTTTGTGGATTGCTTCAGCTGAATTGATTACATGCCTCAGAGAAATAGTAGAAACATTTCAATTTGTATGACAGCTTTACATTTCTGCTTTCCAGTAATTATAATCTCTGTTGAGCCAATACTTCCAAAGGAAATACTGTGAAATGTTCTGAATTGGTTTCTCTTTTGCAATATATTATTATCTTCATTATATTTACCTGAAATAGAAAATTAGCGAAAACAAAACCAAAGTAGAGCAGAATAGATGAGCTGTGTATCCCCAGCCAAAGTTCATCTGGAGAAGTTAAATATGCGCAAGATAACTATTTCTGCATACGTGAGGCAACTGGAAAGTGATATGCGTTATCAGCCCACAAATTCAGATGTGCTTCGCTTCAAGTTACTTGAGCCGTTGCCTCATGGCATATCTTTAGATGTGATGAACTTCAAGAAAATGTCAAGGTCTCCATTCTGTGTTTCAGAGACTTAGGGAACCATTCAGCCATCCATCTTCTTGTAATGTCCATCATAATGACTGTGGTAGCCCTGAACTTGTGCTGGCCAGATACCCAGCTGAGGTGAGCATAATTGACTCTGGCCCTAATAGCCACCCCTGAGAATGTACCACTTCACTGGGCTCCAAGGCCACAATTCCCCCAGGCAATGACTGAGCACAATGCCGTACAAATGTGTACCTATTCACGTGAAACTCAAAACTTCTTCAGTTAGTAGTTTGGTTTGAGGACTCCCTATAGGCCTGGCTGCACATCTCTTGGAACTGTACTACAGTCTGAGACTCTTACTACCTAACCTCCCCTTCCTCTCTGCTTCCACAGGAGTTGGACGTTTGTTTCCATCTGAAGGCTCTTCTTGCCTCGTCCTCCTTCCCCTCCTCACCCTTCACAGCTATTAACCTCTCTTGCACATCTAACCCCACCTTGGAATCTGCTTCTCAGAGGACCTAAACTCATAAAGACAATGATTTTCATACTATCACACAAGATAAAATCAAGATGTTTATGAATGAATTTTAAATATTGGGGTAAAAGGGACATCCAGGTGTCTCAATCGGTTAAGCATCTGCCTTTGGCTCGGGTCATAAGCTCAGGATCTTGGGATTGAGTCCCGTGTCAAGCTCCCTGCTCAATGTGGATTCTGGAGTCTGCTTCTCTCTCTTACTCTGCCTCCACCTCCGCTCATGACCTCTCTCCCATTCTCTCTCAAATAAGTAAATAAAATCTTTAAAATAAATGAATAGATAAATAAATAGGGGGAAAGTGTCAGACCTAGAGTAAAAACCACAAAATCTGAAAGTTTACTAGTTTTCTTTATTAGTTTACTTGTCAGGGTCACAGATCAGCTGTAGGGCCAGTTGATATTTTCTGATATTACTTCCTTTGTATTTGGCAAATATCCACAGCAGCACATTACTATGATGAAATGTCTGGCTTCTCCTGATAAGCACCCTCTCTTACTCAAAGATTGATGCAGAGATATTGAATACTCTCATGTAAAAATTTATAGGTTTGGAATACATTTTAGATCATCATTGTTTCTACCTAAAAGTGTTTCCTGTTAGAAAAATCATTATGGGGCGCCTGGGTGGCTCAGTGGGTTAAGCCGCTGCCTTCGGCTCAGGTCATGATCTCAGGGTCCTGGGATCGAGTCCCGCATTGGGCTCTCTGCTCAGCAGGGAGCCTGCTTCCCTCTCTCTCTCTATGCCTGCCTCTCTGTCTACTTGTGATCTCTCTCTGTCAAATAAATAAATAAATAAAAACTTTAAAAAAAATCATTATGAAAAGTTTAGAACATTGTTTGTTTATTTATTTATTTCTTTGTTTATTTTTAAGTAAGCTCTGTGCCCAGAAAGAGGCTTGAACACACAACACTGAGATCAAAGGTCCCGTGTTCTATTGGTCAAGCCAGATAGGCACCCTTAGAACATTATTATTATTATTATTATTATTATTATTAATAAAATCAGGGACACCTGGGTGACTCAGTCAGTTAAGCGTCAGATTCTTGGTTTTAGCTCAGGTCATAATCTCAGGGTCATGAGGTCAAGCCCCGTGTGGGGCTCCATGCTCAGTGTGGAATCTGCTTGAGATTCTCTCCCTGTCCCTGTCCCTTCCCCTCTGCCACTTTGCCCATTTGCACTCACTCTCACTCTCAAATAAATAAATAAATAAATAAAGTCTTGAAAAAAAAATAAAAACAAAAATCACCACCTAGTTTCAGCACTCAAAGGTACATGTTGATAGCCAGTTACTATTTCAGTATGCTTTTGTCTCTATCTTTTCTATGCATTATATTTCTGTCTACCCAGATGAGATAATACTACATATAAATTTAGTATCCCTCTTTTCCCTCATGGTATTAAACTTTTTTTATAGAATACTCCTAATGGCTACACAGTATTCCATTGTGCGTTAATCTTATTACTCCACTCTCTCACTATTTACTTAACTATTTCCTTATTGTTGGAATTCAGATAACTTCTAATTTGTTGGCTATTGTAAACAGTCTATAATGAATATCTTTGTTCATAAAACTTTCGTCTGCCTTTCGGATTTCCCCCTTCCTGACCTCCTGATAAGCCTACTGCTGAGAAGAACCAACAGGCTTACTCCCTATATCCACACAGCATGGTAGGAGGACACAGTCTTAGCAGTCAGAAGACTCACTAACTACCTTGGTGCCCTAAGCAAGTCTCTTTACCTCTGAGTCCACAGGTGTACAATCAGGGACTTGAATTACATAATCTCTCTCATTTCATCCATGTTCAATATTCCTTAAACATTTGCTCCGTGGACCTCACTCCTACCCAGTACCGTAATTCTTATGCCCTTTAGAGCTATGTAACACAAAGAAACAGCACTGGTAGTGGATGTTGGGTATTACTATTTCACTGTCTTTATACCATAGAGAACACTACACATTATATAGGAATATGATGATTCTGTTACTCTGCTCTCTCCAACTCATATAACTTAGTATTTTTTGTGTGTTTTTAAATTACTTCGGGCTTCTAAGTATTAAGAAGTATAGCTGTGTGAACCTGCTGACCAGCCTTCTAATATTAACCCAAGGCAAAACTATTGTTCATTTGTTAGAATATATTAAAATGTCACATTTAAATTTTTTCTTTTGTGTTTTCTAAATTTAAATCTGGCTCAGTCTTTTTTTTTTTTAAGATTTACTTATTTATTTATTGAGAGAGAGAGAGAGACAGAGAGACAGAGAGACAGAGCTGAAGGGGAGGGGTGGGGTAGAGGGAGAGCATCATCAATCAGATTCCCTGCTGAGCACAGAGCCAGACCTGGGGCTCTATCCCAGTACCCATGAGATCATGACCTGAGCCAAAACCAAGAGCTAGATGTTCACCTACTGGGCCACCCAGGCGCCCCTCAGTCTTTATTTATAAAAGACTATATTAGGGGACACCTGGGTGGCTCAGTGTAAGTGACTGACTCTTGGTTTCTCCTCAGGTCGTTATCTCAGGGTTTTGAGATCGAGCCCTGCATCAGGTTGGGTGTGAAGCCTGCTTAAGATTCTCTCTCCCTCTCCCTGCTTAAACAACAACAACAAAAAGATTGTATTAAGTGTTTCTCTGTGCATGACCTTGTGCTAGGAACTGAATTACCAAGATGTTATTTTTGACATCAAGGAATTTCTAGTGGAAAACCACAACAGTAAGGACAAGGAACATCTAAATAACCAGTCTGAAACTCGCTGCCCACCTGGCACTGAGGGCCTCTCTTGGGGCATCGGGAAAGGAGGGCTCTAAAGAGTTCTGAGTTTGGAGAGGCTGAAACCAGTGAGATATTGTATTCCTAAGAGAGAAGATACTGAGGATGAAATGGGAATCTGGAAGCTTTCAATGAAGTGGTAAGGCTTAGGTCTACCAGAGAGAATATTTCAAGATCTGAGATGTCAATCAGGAAAGATTCTTTTCCTGATATAGGTGGAAACAGAGACATCTGATGTTGTACAGATCAAAAGTAAGTCAGATATAAACTCCAACGGATGATGATAATTCAGGTGAAGTGGGTCTTAGCAAACAGCAGTGCAGATAAGTGATGGGAGTTAGCATGGAGAACTACGGCTCAGGGAGTGGACACACTGAAATGCTTACCTGAAAAAATGCAATCACTTTCAATTGCACTGGACCTAATGAGATCCCCTTATTGCTTTTAATAACAGCTGCTCTGTATGAAATACAGTGGTTCCAGCTTTTAATAACAGCTGCTCTGTATGAAATACAGTGCTCACTCATATTGTGAGTTTTATCTGGCTTTGTTACTGGACCCCCAAGACCAGGTTCTTGAGTCTCAATGTCATAGAAATGAACACTGACCATGATACAAAGAAAGCAGGTGGGGGTTTTAGAGATAGCTTATATACGAGAAAGCCAATGAGAGAGGAATGTCACTCCCTAAAGGGGTATACAAGGCAAGGCTTATAAAGGCACTTTTCCAAAGGGTGAGGGGCTGTGAGTAGGGAAGCGTTCTACAGTCTCACGGTTATTATCTTGTAGCTGTTACTTTTTAGTGGACACAAGACAGTCGCAGGATGCCTTTCTTTGTGGTTGATGTTCTTTAGGGCTCCTGGAAAATAGAAATACTTGTGCAAGCCGGCTTGGAATTGTTACTTCTTATTTTGCCCAGACAACCATTACTCCCTGGTGGCTGTTACCTGTCATTTGTTTTCTTTCTCAGAAGGAGGTATTTGTCCCTAAGCCTATGGAAATTTTTTTTTTTAAGATTTTATTTATTTGGGGCGCCTGGGTGGCTCAGTTGGTTAAGCAACTGCCTTCGGCTCAGGTCATGATCCTGGAGTCCTGGGATCGAGTCCCACATCGGACTCCCTGCTCGGCAGGGAGTCTGCTTCTCCCGCTGATCTCTCTCTCCTCTCATGCTCTCTCTCTCTCTCTCTCTCAAATAAATAAATAAAATCAAAAAACAAAAAAAGATTTTATTTATTTGACAGAGATCACAAGTAGAGAGAGAGAGAGAGAGGAGGAAGCAGGCTCCCTGCCTAGCAGAGAGCCGGATGCGGGACTCGATCCCAGGACCCTGAGATCATGACCTGAGCTGAAGGCAGAGGCTTAACCCATTGAGCCACCCAGGCAGCCCAAGCCTATGGAAATTTTAACCCTTGCCTCAGACTAGCGAATTTACAGGAGTTTAAGTCCCTCTGGCTTTCCCTATATTGTCTCAGCTTTGCAATCAAGAAATCTCTGTGGGGCTTGGGAAATGTTAAGAAAAATATCGCCTACCCCCTAAATGGACTTAAGGTAGAGAGAGTGAAATGTGCTACCATTTTGAGAATGCCGATATTACCAAGAACCAGCTAATGCTAAGCTAGGATATGTTTTCCAAATGAGGATATTTTGATAGGCTAATTGGTGACCAGCGTCCTATGCTTCCCAGACATTAATTTTAGGAACTTGAAATTCTAGCACAGAAGAGCCTTAGTTTGAGCTTCCCTAAAAGCAAAGTGTGAAACAAGAACTGGGGTGTGGTAGTTGAATTGGGAGGTGATTGCAGGGAGCAGGAGTGAAGCTGCTGAGACAGAGAGACAGAACAGGAGAAGTAATAATGCATGGTGACTTCCTGAGTGAAAAAGAGGCCAGAACAGGAGACTTCTTACTGCTGTGGACATCAGGGTCTCAGTCCCACAACAGACCGTCAGAGGAGCTGTGGAGAATGTTTCTCAGAATTATCCCACTGAAGGACAAGGAGACTAGGGATTGACTCGCTAACTTCTTCATTCAGTGAAGTTTGTCTTCTAATGCATTAATTACCCCCACACTTCTGGATCAGATCTATTTGGACCAAAAAGACTTAGGGGGAAGTGCTAAAGCAAAACGCAGATTGATCCCCTAGTGCGTGCCTCAGGTAAGACATTGGCCATTTACAGGGACTGTCCACTGAGCAGCTCCCATGCCCCATCCTGAGGTCTGAGGGGTGGAGGGCCATGGTCTGAAGCCTGTGGAGCATGGCCACCATTGACTTAATATGGTCACTGCCACTCTCATTAGTGTGTTCCTTCTTGTATTAGCAAAGGGTCCCTCTTCCTGGGCAACACAGTCACTGGTAGGTTCTCTGGTGTCCTTTAGTAAACCAGTTTGAACATGGCCTTTCTGACTCTTCTTTCCATACTTCATCTAGGCAGTTGCAACATCTCTTCCGTGTTTATTGTAAGCTATTGTCTTGTCCAACCATCAAAGAATCCAGCTAGCAACCTATTAAGGGTCCTTACCAGGAAGTTTAATCCTGCATCATGGGAAGGTGCTTCCAGGTCAGTATTTGCTTCCATACAGAACTTTATGTCCCACTCCCTTGATTGAGCGCCCTCAAGGTCTACTCCCACACACATCTCTAGGTTCCTACCAGGACATACTGGTAAGATCCTGCAGTTCTTCCAGGAGTGTGCTCTCTGCTTCTGCAGCAGGCACTGCTTAGGCTATGCCAAGAGCTGACCCTAATTATTCATCTGATGGCAATGGTGAAAGGTGTAGGTAGACCTGGAAAGGATGGGTGTCATCTTACTTCCACCTCAGGTGAAGGGGCTTCATGTCATCTGTTGGCAAAGGGTAGGGGGGGAGGCCTGCTCTTCTCTAGCAAGATGGAGGGGAATGTTTCTTCCCACTCTGAAGAATCTAGGGCTTCAGAATTCTCAGGCACATCCATGAAATATGTCTCAGCATCTACTCCTTCCTTATGAGACCTCTGATATTACCAAAAGGAAACCAGTCAATGACAGGCAGTCTCCTTACTAGCACATCTGTCACCTACCAGTTGAAGAGAAGCAGCTCAATAAAGCTACCAAGAACACTTTCTGGGCTTCACAGCATGCCCTGAATTGATAGACCATCTCTTTCTTCCAGGTTTTTGAAGCAGATAATAAAAGTCGGCCAACTCTCAATCTTAATACTTACCCTCATAACTACTAGAGCTACTGTGGAAGTCAGTGCTTCCCCCTTCTACCTAAACCTCATGCCAGCTCTCCGCTAGTGAGATTCTTAGCAGTTATGAGGATGAGCTCACCAGAGGTTATCTCCATGCCACACACCACTGGCACTAGGGTCCTTGCTTTCATCTCACGAGTTTCAGTGTCCTATCCTGAGGGTCTTTTTCTAGCACTTCCATTTCCAACTGTCTTGCCTTAGGTTCCTCTAAACTGACATATCATTTGAGCAAACTTCCACAGCTTCTGAGAAAGCATTAAGAAAAGTAGAGAGATACCATGCATACACTTGAGGTAGGATGTTGTCCATATGCATGGAATTGTTCATATGACTACTGAAATCAGGCAGGCCAGGGGTGTGGCTCAGGGTGCTCCAATGGACTGTGACAAGATATTAATGAACTAGAGGGAACTCAGGAAAACCAACAGACATTTTTAGACCCTTGGATAATCAACCCATTCCCCAAAACCATCAAACCAAGAATAGATATAAAATTCATTAAAATATGGGCACCTGGGTGGCTCAGTGGGTTAAAGCCTCTGCCTTTGGCTCAGGTCATGATCCCGGGATCCTGGGATTGAGCCCTGCATCGGGCTCTCTGCTCAGCAGGGAGCCTGCTTCCCCCTCTCTCTCTGCCTGCCTCTCTGCCTACTTGTGACCTCTCTCTCTCTCTGTCAAATAAATAAATATATATATATATGTATGTATACATATATATATATAAAATTCATTAAAATAACTTCTTTAGTCAAAAGAATGTATGCCAGTGGTTTAAAGCTAAGACCCATGGAAAGAAGTGTTTTACTTTCCCAGGGACCAAACAAACAAACAAAATGCTCAAAGATTGCCTGAAAGACATAGCTCAGACATTTTAGAATAAACTAGAAAGAGGGGACAGTGATTGTTCCAGCTGAGTGGGATGAAAAAGAACAGGCAGTGCCTGGAAAGATACCAGGCAATGCTTTACTTTTGAGGTACACTAATAAAGTCGGGAAGCTAGGAGTCTGTATTTAAGATTATTTTGAATATAGTTTACCCAGAAGGACCTGCCATTGGCGGAAGCACCTTTCATGGTGCCGTGCGTGGGAAGTCCTGCACAGAGGGGCAAAGCGTTCATAGCATCCTAAGCCTGTGAATCTAGAGTCTTATTCAAGGTATGGAAGACCTTGTTCTCTCACCCCCAGCAAACCTCAGGTGGGAGCAGCAGAAAGTTGTGTAAGAAAAGCAGCGACACCATCTGTCCGAGGAGCTGTCTACCTGGGACTCAACGTAGGGATGTTTGCTTTACACATAACTGGAAAAGAAATAGCTTCCAGCTGGCTGCAGCTCTATGTTAGGATAGGATATGTGTTAAGATTGGCTAATTGCTCTAGCAGACCACCCCAAATCTCAATGGCTTACACCCACACCAAAGGTTTAATTCTTGCTCATTTCATAATGCCATCAAGTTGGCAGGGACTCAGAGGTCCCAGCTTCTTTCATACTGTGGCTCCACTGTTCCCTGAGCCTTGAAGTCCTCCACTAGATCTTCTGCCTCCATCCAGCCCAAGTGCAGAGGGAGAGAGAGACAGAGAATGATGAGTGAGGGTGGAAGACCACTTGGGAGGTGGAGACCTGATGGCCTACATGATTTCTATCTACATTCTTTTACCCAGCACTAGTCACATGGTCCCACCTAGACATGGGTTTGGGAAAAGTAGTCTTCCTGTGAGCCCAGGAGGGAAGTGAAAGAGTCCAGTGAATACAGAGAAATGTCTCTGCCACAAGCTGTATTCTGTATATAATTGCACTAAATGATGTCCACCAGAGAAAAGATTACCACTGACATAATCCTAAAAACTCAATTCTTTACACATTCTAATTTTGGTTAAGAAATCACTTAAATTGATGCTCTTATCATTTCTCCCTGACCGCTGGAAAGAACTTATTTTCTGGGCTTTCCTCCCTAAGTTCTGTCAAGTTCCTGCCCAAATGTCACTTCTCAGTGAGGCCTATCTGGAGCAACCCATTTAAAATTGCAACCCATCCATCTCATCTCATCACTCTAACTCTGCCCTATTTTTCCCCAAGGCATGTATCATAATCTCACTTAATACATTATTTATTATATTTCTTTTTTATGGAATGCCTTCCCTCCTTGAAATTTAAGCTCTAGTAGGGCAGGTGCTTTTGTCTGATTTGATCACTGAGTATTCTGATGCCTAAAACTGTCCCTGGCACAAGTAGGCATAATGAATGAATAAATGAATAATGAACAAATGAATAGGGGGAGCCACAGGCATTCATCAAGAAGGAACCCAGAAACAGATCTGTATATCCACGTTCATGGTACCATTATTCACAATAGCCAAAGCATGGAAATAGCCCAAATGTCCATGGAGAGATTAATGGATGAACAAAATGTGGTGTACACATACAATGGAATATTATTCAGCCTTAAGAAGGAAAGCTCTAGCAATCCCACTTTTGGGTATGTAGCCAAAGAACTGAAATCAGGGTCTTGAAGAAATATCTGCACAACTATATTCATAGCAGTGCCATTCACAAGAGCCAAGAGGTGAAAGCAATCCACATGTCCATTGACTAATGAATGGGTAAACACATGTATATACATACAATGGGGTATTAGTCACCCTTAAAAAAAGAAGGAAATCCTTTTTCATGCTACCATGTGCGTGAACCTTGAGAATATTATGCTAAGTGAAATAAGCCACTCTCTGTGTTCTCAATCTTCCTTCTGGAGCCATTTCAGAAGGAGGGAACTCGATTGATATATAACTGACACAGAGTTCAGTCAGAACCTGGAATTCAGCAATATGGATCAGATTTGACCAAATGATGTGTTTATGGCCAACTCACAGCCCTCAGATGACAGGAGCAGCAACACAGAGTCACCTCCTCCTGTTTGCCAGGAGCCATCTCCAAGCCCAGCAACAAGACCCCCACAATTCTGCATACCTATAGTGGCCTACGAAAGAGATGAACTATGTGCGCAACTTCTCCTGGTGGACCACAGAACAGCAACAGATCCAAGTCATTCACTTGCTAGGAATCTATGATGTGGTAGAGTTGAAATTTGCAGAGAATGGAGCAAATGGCCAATCCGAATGGGTATGCTGTGGTGGTAAAAGCTTCGGAAAACTCTGTTCACAAATTACTGACTTCTCCCAGGAAAAGTTCTTAACAGAGGAAAAAGTGGACGTGGGACCAGCCACTTGGTAGAGCCTGTCACAGTTTGAGGCATAGTGTCAGAAATGTGTGTCTGAGTCTCAAGAGGGGGGGATATCTCCATGGAACCACTCCTGAGATTCTAATGATTCTGCTGTTGGTAGGACCACACTTTCAGAACCTTGTACCCTCATCTACCTGGGAGATAGGCCCCATGTGTGCTGCCCACTTCAGTTGCCCTTCTTCAGCCCTTCACCTGTTGCATCTGCCACCACTCCCAATTCCATCCCCACCACCTCCCTCCTCAAGACTTGGAGTCCCTCCTTTTCCCCCTGGAATCCACTATAAGCCTCTCATGCCTCTTTAAATTACAGAGACAACCAAGTAAGTAAGTTGATAGTTTAAGGAAAAAAATATATAGAATATGAGAAAGTGGGGAAATTTTTTCTCCCCATTTTTTGTTTTGTTTTTACTCAAAGACACAATTTTTAGTTTAATTTCTGACAGCAAACAGGAAAAAAAAAAAGGCCTCGCCTCATTTCCCATGTTGTCAGTGATTTGTTTGTCTTTCTGATAACTTGAAAACTAATAAATTTGGTGATGCTGTCAATCTTTTTTACTGCCTTGCATCTTTTCCCTTTTGCAACAAAATATTTTTAAATAATAAAATAGGATTGTTAACTGTTAAAAACTAAAAAACTTAAATATTATATGATTCCATTTATTGAAGTATCTAAAGTAGTCAAATTCATAGAAACAGAAGTGGAGTGGTAGTTACCAGGGAGTGGGGGAGAAGAGAATGAGGATTTAGTGTTTAATGGGTACAGAGTTTGAGTTTGAGAAGATGAAAATGTTCTTCACTGGCTTGACTCCCTCTAAGAATGGACATCGTTCAGGAGTGTTGCAAGTTTGGTTCATTTCAATAGGCTACTGGTCATTGTGCCCAATATTGATAGATGATGTATTACATTGTGCATTTCTATATATATTACAAAGTGTTCTTCTGATTGTGACAAGAAAGTTAGAGTGGACCAAACATTTTGAAGGAGCTAGCTCAAAGGTGCTGCCATTGGCCACACTGAATAATATAAACTTAAATATCCATAACTCCCATAGTGGAACTGAGAGAGAGAGAGGGATAGAAAAAGAGAAAAGAGGAAAAGATTTCCTTTATTGAAAAATAATATATATAGCAGAGGATAGTAAGTATAGAAGAAATGGTTTAGTGAGAAATCACCATTTTGCAACCCTTTTTAAAAATTGATTCAAGCAAGGATAAACAGAGGATGCTAAAACCATTCAATGGAAGTTTGTTGGAGAAGAAGATAGTTATGTTATTCGAATTATCACCCCACAGACTCTTTTAATTTAAAAGGGGGGAAGATATTTACAATGAAGATATCTCACAGACACACTTTAACCAAGTTATCAAAATTTCTCATTAATTACAGAACAACTGACATTCTACACATCTTTCTCATAAGCTACAAAAGAAACTATACAGTATCATCTGTGTAGTATTCTTGCCAAAATGTTTAACTTGAATCTAATCATAGGGCCAACACAGAATTATGATGCATTCTACAAGACAACACTCAGACTTCAAAATGTCAGTGTCAGGAAAGGAAAAAGAAAAGGTGGAGGGAAGCTATTCTATGTTAAAGAGGACTAAAGAGACCTAACAGTCATACAGCACGCATAAATCTGGATTTCATCTTGGATTTTTAAAATATAATATAAATGCCATTGGGGGGTAAGTGGAAACTTAAATATGGACTGTATGTTAGGTGATATTGTCAAATCAATGTTAAATTTTTGTAAATGATAATGGGTGGAATGTCACTGAGAATGTCATGTG
This sequence comes from Lutra lutra, assembly GCF_902655055.1. NCBI lineage: Eukaryota > Metazoa > Chordata > Mammalia > Carnivora > Mustelidae > Lutra > Lutra lutra. The sequence continues at coordinate 99,337,336 of NC_062284.1, read as the reverse complement.
GAGTGGAGTGTATTATATTTACAACTTATTTTTATTTTTAATATTTTATTTATTAATTTGAGAGAGAGAGTGAGAGATCATAAGCCAGGGGAGGAGCAGAGGGTGAGGGAGAAGCAGACTCCTCACTGAGATCCTGAGATCTTGACCTAATCTGAATCTTGAGATCATGACCTAATCTGAAGACAAATGATTAACCAACTGAGCTACCCAGGTGTCCCTGCAACTTATTTTTAAGTGATTAATAGAATATTTTTATGTATCATATGTAGCATGTTGAAGTTCTATACACATGTAAATAGAAATAGAGACAGAGACAGAAAATAGAAATAATGACCAACCTAGTAACAATGAGCATCTCTAGTGCCTAAATTGTGATCTTGAAATAATATTTTTCACTAGAAGAAACTGGAGTCTCTGGACAAAAATGGCTGATCCAAGTCTGTGACAGAAAATGACAAGATAAGCCTGGAATATCTTGTTTACCCAATACCAAAGAAATTATCAGACTGCTAGGGTCACCTCAGAAAAATTCAGAAGACAACATAAAGTTTTCACTGGTCAAAGATGGGGCAAGTGGAGCTTCATCATGATAATAGTAATTTTGATGGATTGAAACTAATTAAATATGTTTAAATCTATGAGGTCATAATGATATGTATATATGTGTGTGTGCTTACATAATATGTGTATACATATATATATTTATATAAATATATACATATATATAAAGAATTGATCACCTTCAGAATGTGATTGGAGTCAGTCCATTATCTTGAAAAATTATTTAAGTAAAAACAAAGAGGGGCACCTGGGTGGCTCAGTCTGTCGAGCATCTGACTTGTCATTTCAGCTCAGGTCATGATCTCATGGGTCCTGAGATTATACCCCCAACAGGCTCCATGCTCAGAGGGGAGTCTGCTTGAGATTCTCTCACTCTGTTTCACTCACTCTCTCTGTCTCTCTCTAAAATAAATAAATAAATCTTTTAAATAAATAAATAAAAGCAAAGAATCAAGGATCTATCATGCTTTCCTATATGAACTATACCACTGGGTAGCCAAATAAGAGATTAGGGGAAGTATCTCTTTATTAATAGTATTTAACAAATGAAATAGAAATTATTAAAATTAGAATATGTCCATTTTGTAAACAAAATTAACTCCTAGATGTAGACAGTAATCCTCAGTGGCTGTTAACATCACTCTGAGGGGGGAGACAATCAGATGTGCTTCCTACAGAACTGCCCAACACCTCGTATGCTCTTGCCTAAAGGATCAAACGTGAGACTGATCCAGTCCCTGGATCCAGCTGCCAATTAGCAGGAAACAGAGAGGACAGAGGAACATGTTGAATTATACCTTGAGTTTATAATCAGCAAATTTCAGTCTGTGGGAGATTCTGCCAGTCAAAGGACCCAAACAGAAAGTAAGAAAAAGACAGAGATCATTAGGTTAAAACTTAAAAGACATCTTTTTTTTTTTTTAATGGGCAAATCTAAATTATAATGTCTAGAACATTTTATCACAACTGGGGGGTGAAACTATTTGCAAAGCAGCAATTACTATAGAAGTAATGGGGGAAGACAGTGTTCATCATTGGGATGAATCTCATGGAAAGGAGCTCCTGCAGTGGAAGGCAAAGTTGTACATTTTTACCTGGGTTGTAGTTACAAGGGTGTTCACATTTATAAAAATTCATTGCCATATATTCACTTCATGTAGTTTTCTATATCTTTATTTTACATTCCAAAAATAGCACATGTTTTAAAAGAGAGAAAGATACTTAGGAGACACAACAACAAGTACAATATGTAACCCTTGTTTGGATCCTGATTTGAACAAGCCAATTATAAAATATTTATGAGATAATCAGGAAAATTAGAACATTGACTATATCTTTGATAACATTTGGGATTATTGTTTAATTATAGATGTGATAATACTACTGTGTGTTTTAGAAAAAGAGTCTTTATTATTTAAAGATACACACTGGAATATTTTAGATAATGTTTGAGATTTTTACTCCATTGAGGATAGAAATGGCAGGTAGGGATATAAATGAAACAAATTGGCAAATGTTACTAATTGGGGAGACTGGTTTCAGAGTACATGGGGGTTCATTATATTATTCCCTCAACTTTTTAAAATTGATTAATTATTTTAAAGATTTTATTTTATTTATTTGAGAGAGAGCAAGCGTGAGCAGGGAGAGGGGCAGAGGGAGAGGGATAAGCAGACTCCCCACTGAGCAGGGAGCCCAATGTAGGGCTTGATCCCAGGACCGTGGGATCATGACCTGAGCCAAAGGGAGATGCTTAACCAACTGAGCCACCCACACATCCCCATTCCCTCAACTTTAGTGCATATTTGAAGTTTTCCGTAACAAAAAATTCTTTCATTGTCATGATTTGGATGAGTTGTTCATAAGCAAATGAGACACGGACACATAAGAGCTGTATGTCGATTGCAGGAGCAGCTTCCTTTCTTTTTAATGAACTGTCGTGAAAATTCTGTCTTCATGGGATGATTATTTAAGTAAAACCAAAACTTCACAGCCAGGTGAATACCGAATATCCCAGTGCTTCTTTCAGACCAGACTGGCAAAATAAAACACGTATTAACTCCTCTCTAGAGGTCTGGAGACTATGAAGCACAGACTAAAATGCAGTGAATGTACCATCTGGGAGCCAATGTCCAGATTGGTGCACCTTAGAGGACAGAACCTTCCATATTCTGTGGAGTTTCAGGCCCAGACCCAAAATCTGTCTTTGAAACACCTCCCACACTTGTTGAACAGCTGCTCAATCTCAAGTTAGCACCCAAAGGAAAACATAATAATATGGGTTGTTTTTTAAGGCCTCGCTGCCTCAATTTTATTATGCAGGCATCAGCACCATATCCCTACTGGTGCGGCAAATTGAGAAGAAAATGCTCCTATGACCGTGCTGCTGATTTTAAAAATAACATATCTAATGAGCCAGCTGTGATTAGACAAAAAAAAATTAATAATCATTTCTGCAGTTTGTTTCATCCTAAACAGTTCTCAAATATTACTCTCTCTTTACAGAACTCTAATACAGATATCATACAGATGGTCCATTTGACAGCTTCTATTTTAAACAAGCCACCAAGGAAATCATTGTTTCTATCAAGCCGTAGAAAAAAATAGTTTGTCCCAGGTCAGATGGGCAGGACTAAAAAGAAAGTATGACTTTGACAAAATGACATGTGTTTTATAGAGCAGTGTTGTCAGTTCTTCAAGATACAATGCTCTGTCTCCTTGGAACTTGCAAATACAGGAAATAAAAGATTGACTTGAGTGCTAAACCACACAATCAATATATAGTGATCGGAGCTGACAGTGCAAATCTGCTTAGAAACCAAGCAGCTGTCAGGTCAGCAAGACTGAGCTATGAAAAATGAATATATTATGATACCTAGAGAATGTGTTCATCCAAAAGTGTGTGGGAGGGGTCACAGAAACATAGAAAAGCGAGTGTCACTAAGGTAAGTTTTGGCTGAGTCTAAACACCGTTTAGAACAGTGAGTCTAAACACCGTTCAGAGGACAGAGAACCCTAAGTAGTGACTCAGTTACTCGAGGCCTCAGGCAATGGAAACTCAAGGCAGAGGTCACAGATTTGTCTGGATCTGTTTTCTTTTAATATTCAAACTAACTAGAAACTTTTTTTTAAGATTTGTGCAAGATTCTCCATTTATGGCTTTTCTTGAAAAAGCCCACAATCTCATGTGGAAAAAATCAGCTAGAACTGAGTAAAACTGCCACCTTCACTCCCCCATCAGTCACTTTCACTCAGTTCTCTTACCTGCCTGGACCCCACAGTCATCTATGTTGGCCGCACACCCTGCCCCCCTGTAGAATACCATCCACTAATCCACTGGTCTCACTTCTGCATGCTAACTCCATGCTCATACAATCTGCTGGTGTCAGCCTGACTTCTCCTCTTGATCTTTTTTACAGGGAAGGAATGAGCTGGTCATGTTGATGTCATCTTCAAGGCTGAAGATTGAAACACCACTGCTGCTAATTTCACAGTGGTGTGCACCCTGGATCCATGACTTGGGATTGAACTACCCAACATCACCATATGGAATGCTCTGCAAAGAGGACCTTGTCCAATTTTCATTTTATATTTAGAAGGTACTTCGTGGTCTAATTTTATTTTATAAATCACATATGCTCACGTTATACTTTTGTATATAGCCGTGGAGGGGGGGGATCTGAAAATGGAAGTTGGGTTAGTGGAAGAGCAACCAAAATAAAAGCTTGGGTTCAAAAATAAAATGATCTTTGCCTTTCTAGCACTTCTTGAAGCATGCTGGGTGTATGTTTGTGGTTGCTTTATCCTTTCTGTTAGTATCATGTTTCATGGTTCTTTATTAATTGTGAAAGAATTCTTGCTTTTTCTGACTCTCAGACCTTACCTTCTCTACTTTGTTAATGTCGTTGCCTCTGCAGTCACCCACTAGCCTCCTTTATTTTATAATTTAGAAAATGTCCACCTACATATTGTACCTCAATTGTGTCATCTGCCGAAAAGCAAGATGATTGGGAAAGAAAATCTTAAAAACACTTCCTACACGTTCACACATTGCAGAGGCTTTACATCACGGGCATTTGGGAGCCCCACTGTGTCTAGGAGAACTTTCGAATGACTCATGCAGGAAACAACTTGGGGGAGGATGAACTCTGAAAGAGTCTCTTTCACATGCGTGCGGCAATGCTGCCTTGTGGAACGGCTCTTAAATGCTTCAAGATCCTCCAGCTCTTTCCACATTTCTTTTTTTTTTTAAGATTTTTATTTATTTATCTGACAGAAAGAGATCACAAGCAGGCAGAGAGAGAGAGAGAGAGGAGCAAGCAGGCTCCCCACTAAGCAGAGAGCCCGACGCGGGGCTCGATTCCAGGACCCCGGGACCACCACAGAGCCAAAGACAGAGACTTTAACCCACTACACCACCCAGGCTCCCCTCTTTCCACATTTCAGTCAGAAACATAGACCTCTCCTTCATTCATTCAAAAAGTGGTTATCAAACATCTACCATGTGTCAGTGACCAAAGACACACCTAAGGCCAAGAGAAAACAGTTTTCCTAAACTGAGTCTCAATGATTGTAACAATGATGACAATAGTAAGACAGGACATTTTTTGCCTTTGCAGCCAGCCCCACAATGTGACTTCCGTTGTTTTCTGCATTACAGGATAGGACCATTTGGCAGCTAGTGTCATCTAGATCTATACTTAGGATTTGTGTGTTTTCCTCCTGTAGGGAGGTGTCTTTGGACATGAAATTAGAGTTCGCTACAAAATGCAGGCTGAAAGCCGGCAACTACTTAGGGAGTATTTCTCAGTATTACTTCCAAGTAATTTTGAAAACATACCAGAATGCCAGAAACTCATTTTTTCTCTCCGTCCTACCCCCTAATTTTTCCTATATGAACATTACTTATGGTTGAAGCATCTTACAGTGAACAATGACTATGGGGCATACTGAGAAATATTAAATAAATAGATCTCTTACTGTTATGTTTTGAAATCACATGTACATTTGATTGGCAAATCAGTCACACATAAAAGTATCCTAACTGAGAAGCTTCTCAGTTTCATTTCTACAAAATGGAATACTTCCAAGGTTGACATTTTGATAACTAAAATAAATCTTCAACGACAGAAAGAAGTATCTGGATCAACTCTTTACCTGGGTTACAAACTAAATTTATTTTAAATCTTGATTTCTAAGACTCAAAGAGAATGACAGCAGAAAATTAAAATGACCACAGTTTTGAAGGACCAAATACTGATGTCTCAATTATAGAATTGACAGGCTAGCTTCAACAACTCAGATAAGACATCTGGCATTGGCCTGGGAATGGGTTTTATCCCATAAAGATGTTTTATGTCTGACCTCTAATGAGTACTTAGAATTTAGGTAGAGAGAGGAATAACGGAGATATAATTTTAATGTCAACATTATTGTAAATAGGATCTACTTTACTAAAAACCTGCTTCTTCACCTATAAACTATGTTGGCAACATAGTTGCCAACTATGTTAGGACTATGTTTTAAGGAACTTAAAAACCTAACAAAGAGTGTTGTGGAAGCTGTGTGTGTGTTGTAGAGATTGTGTGTTGTTAAAACTGTTAACTTTCAAATGACAACTCTACAATTTTATCATAATAATAAAAGGATGACTCTGTGAGTTCCATGTGGGAACCCTGTAATTAATTTTAAAAAGTGCCCAGCAATCTACAGGTAGAGTAGAGATATGACAACCAAGGAGAACATATGTTGGCCTCACAGGAGTGGGTTTGATATGGTATTTTATAAGAGAAAGGGAAAATATTGAGCCAAATGCCAAGTACCTTGCATTCTGTAAATAATCACAGAATGGCCTTCTGGGACATAACAAACATATTTACCTAGACTACCCAAAGCCACTACCAAGCTGTTCTAAACTTGAAGGACTGAAGGACAATGGCTCACCTGCCTGCTATTTATTTTGCAAAGCAAGGACTACCATGAGTCTATTCCACCCAGAACCTCAGGCTTCAGGGTTTCCATAGCCTGAGTCCACAATTTTTATGTCTAAAATTAACAAAAGTAACCTGTAAAAACAGAATGGAAATACCTACCCCACAACAACTGAACATTGTTAGGAAGGTCCAGTGAGATAATGTGCTTTAACAGTGTGCCCAATGCGTGATAAGTGCTCCGGAAACGAGAGGACTTTGTATTATGCTCTGCACGCACTGTGGGCCATTGTGGGAGGGAAAGGAACTGAACTGCTCCTCTTTTGCCTCTCTGCCTCATAAACGTGGTCACCACAGCTGAAATGCAGCAGTTCCTTCTGGGTTCTTCCTAGAGGACCAAAGTTGTACATCAGCAACGTAAAGTATGTGAGTCCCCCTTACTGACGCTAGTTAGATACCAAGAAAGAGAGGTGGTTTTCTGGAGGAGAATTGCTTGGGGGGAAATGTGTGTATCCACTTCTGTGATGTCAAGTGCTGGCCACTGCTATGTAATTGAGAATGAATGCCACCCACCTCTGTACCCACAGGAAACAGGTGAAATCATTTTTCTCATAAATGGGATTGAACTCTTCTCCCCCCATGAGGATTTTTCAAATTCTTAATTATCACCTCCTCATGGAGGGCCCCTCTGACTACCGTTTTGAAAATAGCAACCCACTTCCCTCCCTATATTGATTCCTCTTCCTTAATGTTTTATTCTTTCTTAACCCCATTAACTTAATAAGATATGTTGTTTTCAAATTTATTATGTCCATTGATTATTGTTTGTCTCTTCCAGCTAGAATGTAATCTTTTGGGGACAGGAATCCATGTTTGTTTTTTGCCTTAAGTGTTGATAATTTGTTGAATGAACAAATAAATACATAGATTTATTTGCCTTTGCTTGTATGTGCACAGAGAAATTCTAGAAACCTCCCAAAAAATAATAACAGTTATTACTAGGGCAAGGAAAGTGGGAAAGTTGGTCTGAATGAACTGGGGGTGGGGTGGGAGGGAGATTTCGATTTTTTAATTTTGAACCATGTGACTTTTTGTTATGTGTAGTGTATATTTCAGAAATCACTCTTTCTAAAGTCACCTGCCATCTCTGACAGGCCTGACTTCCATCTCTCCACTCTCTCAAAAGAGATATCTCTTCCTTCTTTTTCCTGTGCCTCTTTAATTTTCCATAAAGTCTCAAAATAGTAAATTTTTCCCACCACACATAAATATGCATCAGCACATATCCTTTCTAGGTAAATGAATCTTGTAAGAAAAGTGTAAAATTGAACTTTGGTTTCAAGAGAGCTATTCTACTCAAATACAGAATGTAACCAAGTTTTTAGTGAAGGCTTCTTGTTCATCAGCAACAACAAAAAGATGACTCCAGGGAGGGTGATGGTGACCTTAGAGGGTTTGATAAACTGATAGTTCATGCTGGCAACTGCTTTGTCAGTTATTGGCCTTCTCTCCCAGGGGTCACCTAACAGCAGGTCCGTTGTGTAGTAGGTGAAGTAACCACTGTGCTGGGAACGTGTGGTCACGGTTTCTCCCTGCTGCCAGTTTTCCTGAGGCCTGATATCAGCTTCCAGGCTGCACCCTCCACCATTTTAATGGAAGGACTCACTGGTGTTAAGCCATCTGAGGGGAATGCCTCAGAGAGACTGAGAGAACACAAACAAGCAGATCTGCAATGTAGTGTGAAGAAAACAGAAGAGGCACGTGAGCTGGGATGTGTTAAAGATGAGGAATTCATTTACACAGTCACCCGCAGAAGCAACATGATCTAAAATCAAGACAAAGCCAGGAGCCTTGCCTTCAAATCGCCAGTGTGTGGAACACATGCTTAAAATATAGATGCTTTCTTCTTCCCCTCCAGCCTCTTTTTCACCTCCCCACACATTTTCCAGCCAGCGGTAGGCAAGTGAATTATTATTCGGGCCAAATTCTTCTAGGAAGGAAAGAGTAAACTCAATCCATCTTCATTTTCCTCCTCTGACAAAGTAGGTAAGACAGTGATGATATCAGTCTTTTAACTCACTGGATTTTGTTCACAGGGATTTAATGAATATTCGTTAATACACTGTGATAAGCAGTGCAAAATTATGAAGCATAGCAAAGTGATAAAGTCCACAAATTATAAATTCCTAAACCCTTATGCAGAAAACGGATTTCTTCTTACTGCATTAAGATCTGACCGCCCCCCCTAGATCCAGTGCCTCTTGAGTACATCTATGAATTTTAATTAAGTATATAATTAAAATCTGAAGAAAGAAGTCATTTCCAAACTTTTATTTATTTATGTTTAGTCAAAGTATAGTTGACTAGTTGGCATAAAATATTATATTGGTTTCATGAATAACATAGTGATTCAACTTTTATATACATTACAAAATGCTCACGAAGTATAGTTACTATCTATGGCCGTACAAAATTATTACCATATTATTGACCATATTCCCTATTCTGTACTTTACATCCCATGGACTTATTTATTTTATAACTGGAACTTTGTACCTCTTTATCCCTTTCATCTGTTTCTCCCATCCCCTTCCCGCAGCCACCAGTTTGTTTCCTGTGTTTATGAGTCTATTTCCATGTTGTTCATTTGTTTTTTAGATTCCACATATAAGTGAAATCACACGGCATTAGTCTTTCACTGTCTGACTTACTTTATTTAGCATAAAACCCTCTAGGTCCATCCAGAAAGGAGTTATTTTAAATAGAAAGATTTATTCCTAATTTTTCACAAAATCATTTCCCTTTATACAAAATATTATTGAACAGTAGTCCTCTAGCATTGAAAATTGTCACATATCACAATGACTTATAAATGTCTTCTATTAAAACAAAGTCTAAAAATATTTTTAATTGATTTGTTAAGATTATGTTAATTAATTATGTTAATTAATGTTAATTAATAGTTAATCCTCTAGCCTAGAAAATCATGTTAATGTAATTGGAAGTTGAAAGGAACATTTTCTAAATCGTTGCTTGATATTTCTCAGTGTTGGCTGCTGCTTCTGTCCGGAAAGATTATAATGGCACCACCCCTTGATATCCAGCCCCCAAACAAGATTGTCTGTCCTGTGACACCAGAGCAGCAAGTAGTCGAACTCGTTGCTACTTACCACCATGACTATAGTTCTCTCTCCAATGTAGGGGTCATACAGTGAAAGAGGAGCAGGTCCCACCCCACCTCCAGGTGACATAAGCACCCAGCCCGAAGGGAGCAGCTCAGATCCTCTGAGCAGCACCCACAGAGAGAGGACGTCAGACCCCAAATAACAACTTTACTGTGAGCAGCAGAAGGAATGCACAATTCTGCTTATGATATTTAAAGACTGCAACACAGTCTATGAACCTGAGCTTCCAGAGCACTAAAGAGAAGTCACGCTTCAGGGGTCAAGTGCTGGAGGAAGGTCCAAGGCAGAGGCAGTAAGCTCTAGCAGTTGCCATGGTGACGGCAACAGGCCTAGAAAAGGTTTCCAGATACAGGTCTGTCTCAAGAGTGTGTGATGCAGTCCTACACTGTCTGTGTTTACCACATCAGAATGAAGACAGAGACAGTCCGTTTTCCAACTCCCTCAGTCAGTTTGCATTATGATTATCTGATGAAATTCTGGAGGGGCAAGTGTGATGAGCTGTCTGACCTGGGTCTTTAAGTTAATGGTCAGTAAAGAAGGCTCGGGCCTTTCTTCCTGGATTGAGCAGGAAATGTAGCATAAGCCAATCGCTGTGGCAGGTTTAGCCTGGTTTGCTGAAATTTCCAGTTACACTAGAACATTTACCAGTCTCCACCTGCAAAATGATTGATCTAATATTAAAACTGACTTGGTCACGGGGCTCATGGCTGGCTCAGTCCGTAGAGCTTGACCCTCGATATCCGGGTGGTAAGTTCAAGCCCCATGTTGGGTGTGGAGCCTACTTCAAAACAAAAGAAAATAGAAATCTGATTTGGTCACTATGTACTATTATTTGGAAATATTAAGAACTATTCCAGATAGTACAGGGGAATGTTCTTTGAATCTGAATTTATTTTAGAGAAAGCAACAAGGGAATATTTCTTTTTCTCCTTATTCCTTTAAGTGACTTGCAGAGGACCATTAGGCTTTCATTGCAGAGGTCAACTCTTTCCCCGGGACAAGAGGCCAGACCCTGAAATGTGGGCCTATTCTCTAGATAAATTTTATCCTTCCCACACCCCAGAGAAGATCAAGTTACTTTTTTTCTTGTGGTGAAACATATATAACTTAAAATTTACCACTTTAACCATTTTAAATGTACAATTCAAAGGCATTAGGCACATGCACAATGTTGTGTGACTGACCATCAGTATTACCCATTTCCAGAACTTTTTCATCATCCCAAACAGAAACTCTGTACCCATTAAAAAATAACTCCCCAGGGGCACTTGTTGTGGCTCAGTTGGTTAGGCAGCTGGCTCTTGATTTCGGCTCAGGTCATGATCTCAGGGTCCTGAGATGGAACCCCGAGACAGGCTCTGTGCTCAGCGGGGAGTCTGCTTGAGATTCTCTCCGTCTCCCCTTGCCTCTCCCCATGCTTAGTTAGGTGCATGCTCTCCCTCTCAAATAAATAGATAGATCTCTGAAAATAATTTTCCATTACTCCCTCTCCTCAGCCCCTGACAGCCACTGTTGTACTTTCTGTCTCAGTGAATTTGCTTATTCTAGGTCCCTTATATAAGTCATACAATATGTGTCCTTCTATGGCTGGCTGTCAGTATAATGCTTTCAAGATTCTTCCATGTTCTTGCCTGTATCAGATATTTCCCTCCTTTCAAAGGCTGAATGATATTCCATGGTATGTATGTACAACATAAACCCATTGTATGTGTATTATGCTGATCTCTTCCTCTGTCAATGGACATTTGGTTTGTTTCTACCTTTTGGCTGTTGTGAATAATGCTGTTATGATCATGAGTGCCAAGTATCTGTTTGAGTCCCTGCATTCAATTATTTGGGGTATATACCCAGAAGTGGAATATGGTAATTCTGTTTAACTTTGTGAGGAACCACCAAGTTGTTTTCCACAGTTTACATGGTGGGGCAGTGCATGTTGGCATGACCCTGGCTCTACCATTTTACATTACCACCAAATGTCTCCTTTGAATGCCTTTGGGAAGATAAAACCTCTTTGTTACTTTCCCAAATTTCAAAGTGCTGGGGTAAGATGGCCAGTAGAGCCAACTCCATGAGTCAATGGTTAATACATTTCCTTGATGTTACACCGAAACCCTGATAATTTAAAGCCAGTAAACATTTGTTGTGTGCCTGCTATGAGCAAGGCAATGTACCAAGCATTAGAGATAAAAAGAGCTCATAGCTTAGTGAGGATGACAGACTTTTATGTGCAAAAGTGTAGTGTGATGAATCCAGTAATAGAAGGATGTGCAAGGCAATAAAAGGGCAGGAGAAACTTTGCAGAAAGGATCACTGAGCTCAGTTTTGAGGGATGAATAGGAGTTTGCCAGGTGGGAGGAAGGAGAATAGCCCAAGAAGGAAATAGTAAGTTCAGAGAAGATCCAAGAGAACATGGCATTCTCCAGGAATGAAGTATATATAGTTCCTTATGGCTGCTCCCTGATACCAGGTTGCTCCCTGGTATCTGGCCTATTGGGTGTCCCCTCAGAAACTCTAGATAGGGGAGGAAGATGTGTGTATTTGGAGGCATGTGCTCATATATGGACTTGTATCTCAGGGGAGGAAGCAATGGGACTTCATCAGGTAGTGTCTGTTCTGGTGATCTGTGGTCAAATGTAGGAGCAGAGAGGTGCTGAGTTAGGAAGGTGACTGCTAAGTGCTTTCTGACTCCTTGAGGCATTTAAGTGGTTGTTGCCAAACCAAACTTTAAGGCACCTAGAGATAGGAAATATGGCCCACTTAGATCTTTAGAAAAATCTACTTGTGATTCATCCAATTTTAGCAATATGGTAGACTGAGAAACCTGAAAAAACTTCACTGCAGCTCCTAGAAAAGGCTGATCAAATACAATAAAAATTCTTATGAAAGCAAAGCCAAATTAACACATACACAACATAGGCACATCTCCTGTGCCAGAAAAGGGGTCACTGGCAGCCAGGGCAGCAACCTGAAACCGTAGGCCGTGTGGTTCAGGGACAGGGATGCAGGATGGACTGTGAAGGAAAAGGCAAAGTTTACTGGCTTTTATAAAGCCAGCAGGAGACAAAGAGAAGAATTAGCAACAAGGGGTCTTAGCTAATGTAACATAATCATGGGAGTGACATCCCATCACCTTTGCCATATTCTGTTGATTATTAGTAGGTCCTAGGTCTCAATCACACTCAAAGAGGGGGTTGGGGTGGTATTTATAAGGCATGAATACCAGAAAACAGGTATCATTGTGGGTCACTTTAGGGTCTATCCACTGCCTGGGTACAGACATTCTGTAATGCTACATCCCAGGTGTATCTATCAAGAGATTTCTCCCCAATGTCAGAATATTGACTTCCCATATCACCTTTGGTGTGCTAGTGACACGATTTGTCCTATAGCCATTGACTATAAATATAGAGGAACACAAGATTTACTAGTTTTTTTCATTTGTGTATTTTATAAAGTATTGCATGGTTATGGAAACGTTCCAAACAGGACAGCTAAGTGTAAGTACATAGCAGAGATCCTCCTTCCCCTTCACAAGTTTTCCGGTACTACTCCTCCTCAGAAGTAATTTTTGGAAATAGTTTCTGGACAGTGCAAGTTATTGAGACTATCGCCATTTCAGTAAAACAAGAGCACCAGCTGTCCAAGAGAGAATAGGAGTTGTACTGGGCAAGTGTAGCTATTTAGTTTTCTGAGGTACCCAAGGTGAAGGTGAAAGGGTGAGAGATTATTAAAAGGGTCAGGGTTACCGAAGGGCAACAACAAAAGAAGCTTCCATTCTGCCCTGTGATGCTTTGACTCAAGAATGAAAGTTTATAGCAGGTTAAGGAGAGGTTAAAACCAAATATTTAGTTATAGAACAAGAGAATTAAAAATTAAAAGGAACAAAATAATGATATTTACATAGAAAAAAAAACAAGCTATTTTTTAGGAGTAAAAAAGAAAAATAGTAGTATGGAAAGAGTGCAAAGTATAAAAGTAAATAAAGGTCAAAATTTCAAAGAAATCACATTGAAAATTAAAAGTTGAGGGGCGCCTGGGTGACTCAGTGGGTTAAAGCCTCTGCGTTCAGCTCAGGTCATGATCCCAGGGTCCTGGGATCAAGCCCCGAACCGGGCTTTCTGTTCAGCAGGGATCCTGCTTTCTCCTCTCTCTCTGCCTGCTTCTCTGCCTACTTGTGATCTCCGTCTGTCAAATAAATAAATAAAATCTTTGAAAAAAAAAAATTTAAAAGTTGAACCAAAGTATCACAAAAGTTAGGCTTAATTTAAAAAAAAATGTGGTAAAGAAACATACTGAGAATTTACAAGCAATATAGATGGCCTGTATCTGTGAAAATAGGGGAGCTTCATCTCCATTCAATCAAAACATTTAATAAGAATCACGAGATACTATTTCTCACCTGTTAGATCAGCAAAGATTTAGAAGTTTGATAATGTCCAGTGTAAACTTGTGGAAAACAGTTAGTCTCTTACACTGTGCATGGGTGGGAATATAAATTTCTATGGCTTGTTTAGATGTCAATTTGACAATATCCATAATAACTTATAGAGCTACTTTAATTAATAAATCCAATTTTAAGGATATATGTCTTAAGTATGTTTGCATATGGGGTGTGTGTGTGTATGTGAATACGCCATTTATCTTTATATGTTATAAAGATAGATTGATATGTAGATTCTTGATAGATCACCATTAATTGAAATAGAGAAAAGGTAGAACAATTTACATGTCTATCAATTGGGAATTGGTAACATAAATTATTATATCTCCATTAAATATTATTCATTACCACAATATAGCTTTCTCCCACCTGAAAGTGGGCTTCCTTCCCTTCCTTTTCCTCCTTCAGGAAACCTCAGATTATTCCATATTTTAGTAATGGTTTCTTTAGTAGCTGCTAAGGTATTACCCACAATACCAATTTTCACTCACTTTTACTACCCTCAAGTGGTAGATTGATTGTATTAATGGTATTTAATGTCCCAGTCAGTGACCACTCTATATGCATGCTCTCTGCCTTACAACTCTGTTGTTCTTGCCCAGTTTAAATCTGAATTTTGTGGCCATGTGACCTGTTTAGGTCAATAGGAAAAAAGCAAATCTGAGACACATACACACACAGACTTGCAACAAGAGTGTGCACATTTCTGCTTCCTCTGTGTACACATTTCTGGTGGACCACTGTGATTGCCAAAAAACATGCCTCAGCTAGACTGCTGAGAATACGTTATGTGGAGTGGAGTCCAGTCATCCTGGCTGAAGCCATCATAGACCAGCACATTGCCACTTAATAATTGTCAGGCCAGTGAGTAAAAACAAAACCACCCAATCAACATGTAGATTCATGAGAAATAATAAGTGGTTGTTGTCTTAAACTACTAAAATTTGGAGTTGTTTGTTATACAGCAATAGCATACAGCGTTGTTTGTTATATAGCAATACACCCGCAAATTAACTTTTTCAAAAATATGTAGGTTTTCCCAAGCTACTCATGCTTCTTAATTAGCGTTCACTATCTTAAAAAATATTCTAAAAATATAATCTACCATTAAGCTCAGGATACTCTGCTATCTTTATGGTGGTTTAATTATTATATCTTTTATAAACCTGGATTTTTTTTTTCTTTTAGAACTTAGCTGTTTATTTCAGTCTTCTTAAATCAACTTCCATTAGTCTTTTTAAATTTTTTTTTCCTTTTTAAAAATTTTTTTAAGTAGGCTCTAAGCCTAATGGAGTGCTCAAACTCACAACCATGTAATCAAGAGTGGCATGCTCCACTGACTGAGGCAGCCAGGCACCCCTCCATTAGTCTTTTTTAGAACAAACCACATTATTTTCAATAGTGTGGCTATCAAGAGGTTAATGATTATGAACCAAGTAAAGAGAAAAACCTTTGGAGAGGAGTCCCTAAAGTCACCAGTTTCGGGCCTTCTTTTTTCTCCCATCCTGTCCCCGTTTCCTCAGTAGCTTAGGACTTCAGCCAACACAGAACTGGTTTCAAATACAGGAGAACGAGGTATACCCACAGCCAATCAGCCATGGTAAGAGAAGATTTTTTAAAATCAGGAGCCTTTTAGATAGAGATGAATATGCTTTTATTTTGATACAGAAAAAAAAAATTGAGCATGTTTTTTTACATTGCTACATAACACAAATTGATTTAACCCACTTTTATACTTTCAAAAGCCTATGGAAAAAAG
Organism: Lutra lutra; assembly: GCF_902655055.1. Classification (NCBI taxonomy): domain Eukaryota; kingdom Metazoa; phylum Chordata; class Mammalia; order Carnivora; family Mustelidae; genus Lutra; species Lutra lutra. Next base: position 99,321,460 of record NC_062284.1, on the reverse strand, counting down.
ACTTTTAAATCCATCAGGTTTTGTTTTGTTTTGTTTTGTTTTTCCTGCTCAGCATCTTTTCTAAAATCTGTCTTCCTTGAATTCTGATTTTTTTTCCTTAAACAGTCTTCAATTTTTCAAAACAGAGGAGGATTGATTAGTACCTTCATTCGTGCTTCAGGGGCCCCTTTCTCAGAAGATGAAATACTTCTTCAAAAACCCTTTGCAAACAAGCTCTCAAGTCAATTACTCTCCTTTTTTGGGATGTAAAACAAATTGTACCATTAGTCATTTAACACAAGCAAAACATCTCCCTCTGTGGAAACCACCAAGCCATTTGGTTTAAAAAAACTAAAGAATAAATCACATTTACCTAATGGGTGAAACTTGATAATTTATCCATATGTCATTACTAAAACTGACATGGCAGAAGTTGCCAAGAGGAAGTGATAAACAGTAATTCTTAAGGAAAGAAAAATAGTTCTTGAATCTTCATTAAACATATCTTTGTTTTAAAGTTTGATTCTGTTTCCACCAGGACATCAATTGACATTTTCACTTACTCTTTTACCTACAACTGAATAACTTTGAGAGAGCTGTTTTCAAAATAACTGTTCCCAAAGCCAGTCTATGGAAAAAGCAATATTCTCAAGTGACTTTTTATGGTCCTTAGGTTATCAGTGAATGGCTCATGCCCTTCTTACACACACACACACACAAAAAAAAAAATACAAGAAGATGCTCACTTCTGCATCATTTGTTTTTTTTTTTAATAGTAGACCTGGGAACTGGGTATCACCAGTTAGGCAGGAAACCAGAACCCTCCACAGCAAAATGACCTTAAAATTTGCTTTAAGTCCAGCCTCGATCTCCTGAGGCCATTGACGGTACTCAAAAGGTACCCTCACTTCTGGCAATTATGTTGTATACCAATGGAGTTCCTCTAAGAAGCTGAAAACTCTTCTCTTATTTATTGACCTTAATTTCTTTTTGCTATTTGGCAATGGTTTCCCAAAAAATTAATTGAGAAGGCTGTAATTTCAGCCCCACATCACTCTTACTCAATGGTAGAATGCCACCATTAAAAATACATTTTTTTTTACCCTTACTAGTCTCCTTTGTTATCATTTTTAAAGTAGTTTGTTTGTTTGTTTGTTTGTTTGTTTGTTTGTTTTTTACCCATCTGGGCACATCATGGCAAAATAGTTGTGTTTTTTGTGTTTTTTTTTTAAATAGTTGTTTTTTAATAATAAAATCACATTCATTTTCGGGATGCCTGGGTGGCTCAGTTGGTTAAGCAGCTGCCTTTGGCTCAGGTCATGATCCCAGCGTCCTGGGATCGAGTCCCACATCAGGCTCCTTGCTTGTCAGGGAGCCTGCTTCTCCCTCTGCCTCTGCCTGCCATTCTGTCTGCCTGTGCTCGCGCTCTCTCCCTCTCTCTCTCTCTTACAAATAAATAAAATCTTTAAAAAAAAAAAATCACATTCATTTTGTTGTTCTACAAGTGGTAGATGAGGTCCCCTTCTATATCCACTAAAAAGAGGTATGATTCAGGGGCTCCTGGTTGGCTCTGTCAGTGGAGCATGTGATAGCTGATCTCAGGGTTGTTTGTTTGAGCCTCACATGGGGTGTAGAGATTACTTAAAAATAATAATCCTTCGAGAGAGTTGTAATTCAAAGAGAGGGAAATATAAACTAGATTATGGTAACCTGAACCAGGTGCTTTACATATGTTAGCTTATTTAATCCTTGTAACCACTTTGTAACGTAGCTATTATCATTTCTGATTTGTAGTTCAGGAAATTAAGGTTCTCTAATGGATGAGATAACGTGCCCAAGGCCATGTATGGAGCCAGCATTTGATTTCACATGGGTCTGGCCCCAAGGCCAGTGATCTGTTTCTCCTTATTACCCAGATTTTAATATAACCTATTTGAATGACATTTAGGAGAAAACACCGAGATTCATCTGATATAATTTCTGGATCTAGGATTGTTTTCTCCTCTTTTTTCAATTTAATCCACAACTTGCTTACCTTTGACCCCTGTTAGGTGACCAGAATGTAAGTAACAGAATTAAACAACAGTCCCTTATTACACAACCCAAAACTTACATGACTTCCAGGCAAGACAGGCAAGCTCTTTGCCCACAGCAGGATTTAAATACCTTCATCAAGCAGGCCAATATTCAAATACTCAGGGGGTTGTTAAGGTCTAAAAAAGGTCCTGTATGTAAGCCCCTGATAAATGTGAGACAAACAGTAAATCTGACAACTATTTACTGAGTAGCAAACAAAGCTGACCTGACTCCTGCCCCCCATTAGACAGCCTTGGAAGGGGAGAAAGGGAAGGAAAAGTGAAGGTGGGGGAATGACACAAAGGGGAAGGGGCCTCAGGGCCACGTAGTCAAACGCAGCTGGGAGTGTGGAGACCAAACCTCCCACTTTACAAAGTCAAGGGCTGTGGCTTTTAATTGTATCTGGGGCTTGGTAAAGCTTTCTTCTCCATTAGACAACCTTCCAATTCCCATCTCAGAGGGAAGCAGTCAAGCTTGGCAGATAACAAGCAGCTCTGTGACAACAACAATGCTCAGACATCAAGCCTGTTGACAGAACAAGCTGACAGGTTCATACCCTCTATGCGGGATTGCAAATTCTCAAGGGTGTTTTGCCCCCTTCATGTGTGGACAGATGTATTTGGGGGGAAAATTACTTTATTGCAAGTTGGGTTTTTCATGTGTTGCTCAGTAGCCCCTGTAGTTTTAACAGGTGCAAGAGAGATGGTGGAGGTAGGTTTGCAAATCTAGCCACCATGCCTCAATGCCTCCCCCAGTCACATGACGTGGGTAGTCACTAGGATGTGCTGGCGTTTGTCCCATCAGGATGTAAGTGACAAGGGACTGCTTGGAAGGAGCCATCCTAGCTAAACTCTTCCCACCTCCATCTTTCAACCTTTATAGTGAATTCCTCTAGGGAGCTCACTGTGTGCCAAGTACTGCCCAAAGTATATGTAACTAATCACTTTATCTTCACATCAGCCTGTGAGGCAGCCCCTGTGTTTACGCTATGTCACAATCAAGGAAACAGAGACACAGAGCAGTTAAGGATCTTGCCCACGGTCACCCTTGTAAATAAGTGGCAGTACCATGTTTTGAACCTAAGCAGCAAGATGCTGGAGTCCACACCATATGCAGGACCTTGCACTGAGAGGCTGGAAATGGGGATTCAGCCTTCGCTCTGCCACTCTGTCGTAGCAAGGGCTACATTCATGGAGCTCATGCTGTGGTCCAACCCTGTGCTAAGCACCTTCAATACATTTCTCACTTAATACAACACCTATAGGAAGTGAATACTATTGTTATCCTTATGAATGGGAAGACTGAGCCTTAGGAGGGTAAAGAATTTGCCCAAGTTTACAAAACTAATGAGAGTTGAAGCCAAAATGAACAGCTCAACCTCTCTGACCCCAGAGGTCTTAACTACTCAGTGTCCTGCCTCTGTCCCATACTCGCTGTCTTGAGTATTTGACCTCTCTAAGCTTCACTTTCCTCATCTGTGAAATGGGCATAATATTAGTTACTATCTCAAAAGACAAATGTGAGGCTGAAACAAAGGTATGAAGAGGATCTACAAACTATAATGTACTAGACGATTCTAGATACTATCATCTTTTCTGAATTGCTCAAGTATTGAACCTTAGCTCTTTCGAATACTTACCTAACCCCAACAAAATGCAAGTTTCTCAAGGGTAGAAATAATGACTTCTCTGCTTGCAATTTTATCTCCCATAGAATTTGGATATATGGTTAGGTACATAGTTAGAGCCCAATAAAAGTTCTTAAATAAGTGTAAGCATGTGGGACAACAATGCCAGAGGTTTTGTCTTAGAGGAAGCTTGGTTAACCCATTTGGCAAAAGGCTATTTCAGGCTTTTAGCCAATAGTTGTCTTATTTATAATAATTCTGAAATACATATATGTTCTTTTACTTTAAAATGATACATGAACTAATATAAATCAAATCAATATGGGAAAAAAACTAAAAAAAAAAAAAAGCCCCATCATTCCACTAAATCCCTTCATTTGAGGTGTCTGTCCCTCCACAGCTGTTCCAAAGGATCATGTAATTAGAAGAAGGAGAGTCCATTTAGTGGGAAATATGTGATTTATGTAGCAGGACTAGTGAAAATGATCTCCCTTTCCTTGAATTTCCTAACCTATTCTCTACAAAGATAAACTCTCTAAATTGTGTTGATTAAGGTATTCTCTCTACTCTAATGTGTGACCATTATATTATCAATACACGCTTGCTATAAGACACACTGTAATTCACATTCTTCTCCAAGCAAATTAATTCTATCCTTCTCAAAGCTGAAGGCTTGGGCATGGGTGATCTCACTGATTTATATGAACTGAGACAGCATTCAGAGGGTAGAGGAGGGAAGAGAGAAAAGAGAGGTTGGATCACTTGCCTCTGTCTTCCCCACCAAGTGGTTTTGTGCAGAGGAACCCCAGACAGTCCTGTGGCATGGCCATATCTTTAGTCTCGAACAGGGTAATAGCAAATAACTGAGCCTTTTCCCTTCAAACATGACAACTTCTTTATCTATCAGGGTCTTCACATTTTGTTGCTCCTACTGTCTGTGGTGCATGTCCCCATATTCCCCCACAGCTCCATCTTTTCCATCTTTCAGGTTCTTTCTCAAGAGGCCTTCATTCCTGGCTAAAGTAGTCTCCTGCTCCATCCTACCCAGTAAGCCTGTTAAAGCATCTCCCCAACATCTCTCTAGGCCTGAAGATATCTTATTTGCTTATGTGTTTATTACCTATCTCCATCAACTTGGGCATAAGCTCCTGGAGGGCAGGCAGCTCGCATCCCCAGATGCTTGGGACACTGCAGGTGCTTAATAAACATGTGTGGACTTAACTATGGGGAGACAGGTCCTCCTCCCTGTAAACCTCACCCCACCGCCTCCCCAATCTCCATGCCAGAAAGGCCTGGAACTGAAGAGTACATCCAAGGGAGTGGTGCTCCCTGGCCCTTGGCAGTACCCTATAGTCTCCTGGCAATTGGAGGGACTATAGCTTTGTCTGTGGTATAGCCTCAGCTCAAATCCTGATCCACACACCTGGGGCATTGTTTCAGGGAGTCAATGTCATGACTGCCAGGGTACAAATTGCTGTGCCAGCTCTTAGCAGCTGGATGATCTTGGGCTAATTATTTAATCGCACTAGGCCAGAATTTCTTTATCTTGACAAACGGGATATAAAGCACATTGCCTGCAGAGTTGTGAAAATCCACTGAGATAATGAATGTAGCGGGCTGTGCCCAGGGCCTGCCACAAGGTAAGCTCTGAATAAATTGTAGTTCTGAATTTACTAATGGTAGAAGATAATTTATACTCGTGCCACTAGTCCCTCTCCCATGGTGGACCCCACTAATTGATTATACCATTCTTTCTCTTAAAAAAAAGAAAGAAAGAAAAGGTTTCTCAACCTTCATGTAACAACACCCTCTCCTAAAGGATCACTACCAATCAATCATTCAGTGTTGGTGTGCAAGTGGAACCCTATTAGCCCGTCCTGATTCAGGAAACTCTTAACAAGCTGTCAGACAGGATTATTAACATTGAGCTTGATGTTCAAAAGGAGATTGGTAAATTTCGCTTCTCGACAAGTGGTATATTCAGCAATATACATCCATGAACAAACCCATTAACATGGAGAAAAGAATAGTAATGGGAGAACCTGTTCTTGATAATTGAGACTGGAGAGGAAAACCCTGCCTCCTCCCATTTGGTCTGGCTCCCAAGAAATTATAAAATCAGGACCACCAGAAGGCAAGTTGTGAGCAGTGCTCTAATTTACTCTCTGGTACATTCCTTTAGATGTAATCACTCTGACCAAAATTGGAAGAAATTATCCCTCATGATTGGCTCCCTTTGAATTTTCATTAAATATTCCAGATGCCTCCTAACAATTTCTGGATTCCAATCAATATCAAGAGGACTATAATTTTCATTAACTTATTTTTAAATGATAGAGAGTCCAGCAGATTAATACCTTTTTGGTACCATTTTAGAAGTGACAATGAGATTATTAAGGAGCTTTTTCCATAGCTGAGGAGCCTGATGGTTTGGATGAATAGCAATATGTTCAGAACAAAAATGTGAAGGAACTAAAAAGATAAACTATAGAAGTAAAAATTGAAAGTGAGGCTTGTGTTTAATTTACTTCTGTCAAGTCTGGCTCTTCCCCCAAAAACAAATTAGGAAATGCCAACTTTCCCACATTCCCACTTTCTTTTCTTATTTCCACTTTCTTTCTTATTCCCATTTTTGGTCAGTTTTATTTCCTGAAGAACCAGTGCCCCAACTTTCTCCATCAGTTTCATTATCAAATTTTCCCCCAGGAAATTAGTTGGGATAAAGCTAATTCATACAGAGTAGAAATGTTTCGTGTGTTAATATTTCCTCTTATAAACAATACACAGACTTCATGGCTTAAAGACTTATGGCCTGAATTATGTCCCCACCAAATTCATGTGTTGGAGTCCTAACCCCCAGTAACTCAGAAATTGGTGTTTTGGGAGATAGGGTCTCTAAAGCAGTAATCAAATGAAGTCATTGGAGTGGGCCTTAACCAATATGAGTCATGTCCTTGTAAGAAGAGATTAAAACACAAACACAGAGGGCAAACCACTTGAAGATGGAGGGAGAAGATGGCCATCTACCAGCCAAGGAGGAAGTTAACCCAAACTGACACTTTTTTTTTGTTTTATATTTTGTTCTTTTTATTTGTTTTTTTAAGATTTTATTTATTTGAGAGAGAGAATGAGAAAGAGAGAGTGTGCATGAGAAGAGGGAGGGTCGGACAGAGAAGCAGAATCCCTGCCAAGCAGGGAGCCTGATATGGGACTCAATCGTGGGACTCCAGGATCATGACCTGAGCCAAAGGCAGTCGCTTAGCCAACTGAGCCACCCAAGTGCCCCAAACTGGCATTTCAATCTTGAACTTCTGGCCTCTAGAACCGCGTGGAAGTAGATTCTTGTTGTTTAAGCCACCCAGTCTATTTTGTTATGGCAGCCCTAGCAGACCAATACAAGTAGATTTGGAATCAGTCAAACTTATGTTAGAATCTCAACTCTTCCATTTAATAACTGTGAAATCTCAGACAGATAACTCTTGGAGCTTTAGTTTTCTCAACTATACATGGAGATGACAATGCCTACCTCATGGAGTGCTTATAGGGACTAAATGAGACACTCTACGTTACTGGTAAGCATAGTACCTGCATGGTGTCTGGCACTTAGCACTTCATCAAGTATTATTTTCATCACTATTACTACTTTTATACTGGAATTTTAACTGGATATAGATGAATGAGATTTGTACTTTTATACCATCACTTGTCTTTACACTATTGCAAACACTCACCGAATATTTATATCCTGGATCACACTGCCCTGGTGGCTTCTCACTTCTAAGTGGCCCTTAATTCCCTTACAAATGGCATTGTAAGCTACAGGTGGCCTTGATCTTCAAAATGTAGATAAGAATTGTGTAAAAATATAAGCAAAGTCCACCCTGCAATAAAGGAGGTGAGAAGAGTCCGCACCAACAAATGAAATAAATTTTAAATGTATAGAACTATCAGTGATTATGGTTAGAAAAATTGTTTATTAAATGATTAATACTAATAAGGAAGGAACTTGTTTCTAAATAACTTTTGGAGAAAGCCTCTTAAATGTAGGTTCTCAGATAAATGTCTTGACTTGTAGAATATTTATGTGATAATTGTTTCAGGTCAGACACATTAAATGTGATAAATGTGATAATTATTGTTTCAGGTCAGACACATTAAATTTCTTTTTATTTTTTTAAGATGTATTTATTTATTTGAGAGAGAGAGTGAGAACATGAGCAGTGTGGAGGGGCAGAGGGAGAGGGAGAAGCAGACTCCCCAGTGAGCGTGGAGCCCATCCTGGGGATGATCCAGGACCCTGAGCTCATCACCTGATCTGAAATCAAAAGTCAGATGTTCAATCAACTGATCCACCCAGGTGCTCCCAGACACATTAAATTTCAAAAAACCATTATGAATTTTGACATTTGAAGTACTTTTAGTATATATGGCTTCTCTAGCAATCAAAACTTACAAGGGAAGGGAAGACCTCAGTAAAACTAATACCATATCCCTTACCCTACAGTTTCACAAAAAGTTTCTAAAACAGATCACTCAAAATATTTACCCACAAAGCATTCTCCATAGTCAATACAAATGTGTCAAGTTGCCTTGCATTATACCAGCAAGCAGGAATAGAATCTCTTTGGACCTCTGGGTTCTAGGATTTTAGAAGCAAGCACAATAGCATCAACTGCATATTTGAATGCTTTCCCCAAGATTTTAGCAATTAGTGGAAATAAGGCTGAAATTGAACCAGCCAGGTACAGAACACCAAAATATAAAACTGATATAACCTTCCTTCTGAGTTTCATTCCCCATGTGCACACTCTATCCCAGGCTGTTCCTTGCTAGCATCAGTGAGCTGTCCCCTCTTTGTCTCTCTACCCCAACTGTGGCAAGAAATTTCTCCATTCACTTATCTTAAGTCCATGTTACCAGCCCTGCAGCTGTATTTTCTAGTCTGTCCCCCTTGTTCCTGTTGCTAGGCCCTTTCCTCCACTCTCTGGTGCCCAAAGCCCACCACACCCTCCTCTTCTCAATTATCTATCTCTTACTTATTTCTGGTGCAATACGGCTGATCACAACTCAAGAAATCCTGAGCAGAAAAGCTGAGAGGAGGGGGGGACCTTGGTCCCACTCTTGTATCAGGCCTCTGGGGAGTTCCTGCAGCATAGCTGTTAAGAGTATATCATTAGATTGTCAATCTAAACCTCCCCAAATCTAGAATTGACCCAAATAAATACACATTAAAATCTTTGGAGAAGTAGCCTAACAAAAGAAAAATAGACAAAAGTTTGATTTTTTTGGACTTCTTTTTTAATATTTATTTATTTATTTATTTATTTATTTATTTTTAGAGAGTATATGCATTTTGCGGGGAGGGATGGGCAGAGGGAGAGAGAGAATCTTAAGCAAGCTCCACGATCAGTGTGGAGCCCAATGTAGGTCTCAATCTCACGACCCTGAGGTCATGGCTTGAGCCAAAATCAAGAATCGGACACTTAACCAACTCAGTCACCCACATGACCCGTGATTTTGGGGGCTTTTTTTACAGTTGATTTCCTCTTCAAGAAGAATAAGAGCAAGATAACTTCCTTTGAATTGAAGTGAAATTCTCTGTTGTAAATGGCTATGTACACAAGACTTGCAGAAAACTGTTTCTCAGCATCTCCATCAGCACAGAAATTACCACAGGGACGTGTTCTCTAAGCGTCTGTTAGGGTGGCACCTTCCCATTGTCCAGCAGAAGAGAAAAGAAAGACTGCCTTGTGGTTATTATACATGGTATAATGGAAACGTCTTTGCACATGTATTTTTGCTCACGAAATTGCTGGGCCCAGCAGAAAACTAAATTTTTTTATGCTTTTCTTAAGTAATGATAAATCAATAGATTTATTCAGCTTAGCTTCTCTGTGCTCACAGCTCATGGTAAATCATGGAGGTGGTAGACAGGGCCACACTTCATTTCCTTTGTGTAGTCTCTTTCCATCTCCCAGCTTTTCTGCCGGTTCAGGTGACCTCACTCCATAGGCTAGCTTTGTTATTCATGGGTAAACTAGCTTTGCAAGTGCTCTCCACTAGTCTTTGATTCAGCAATTCCCCACATCACTGATTTTGTATCTGACCTGACTCTACTGGCTGTCTCTTTCATCACATTGTAATTTGTCAATCAATTTTATCGACCAGTGTGTTTTATTTTAAAAATTCTTTTAGGCTATACTGATGAGAGAAGACAGAAGTTGATAATGTTGCAATCCTCTGAATTCATGGAGGAATTTGGATTGATACTGCTGGATGTGGCAGCTTCCGTGAGCATTGGGGACATCTCTTGCAGGACCTGGTAAAATTTTCTCATGCTTTCACAGGCAGATCTATTCTATTGTACATGGGAAAGAAACCACTGGAGCATGCAATTTTGACTAGCATAGTCACAGAATTCCCAGAATAGTAACTAAAGGAATAAAAGCAGAGGTTAAAAATGACATTAAAAGCAGCAAATATAATGCAATGCTCCCTATAAACATGTAGTAGATACTCATTAACAGATTAGGAGACAAAGAAGGTACCAAAATGTGACTCGGTGCCCACCTTCAGAAAATGCAGTCATTGACCAGCTGCAGATACTCAGGATGCAAGACTTCACCATCCTCTGCCCCAGGTGATGGGGAGAACTTGAACGAGGCAAGTGTCACTTAAAAGAGAAAGCTTCTTGGAGCACCTCGGTGGTGCAGTCTGTTAAGCATCCTACTCTCGGTTTTCAGCTCAATTCTTGATCTCAGGGTCTTGAGATCAAGCCCTGTGTCGGGCTCAAGACAGAGTTTTAAAGCAGACTCTACCCCTCCCTTCTACCATGTGTGTGCTCTCTCTGTCTCCCTCTAAAATAAATTTTAAAAAAATTTTTTAAAGGGGAAGCTTCTTTCATCTTTAGTAGTGGCAACATCGATGGAACTTCTCTCTGTCTGTCTTAAGATCTCCAAATGAAGCTAATACATACCTATTGTTTGACATCAAACTCTGCCTTGTCAACATGAACTGAAATTCACATACTTTCAATAGAGATGTTTGGTCTTCTGTTTAACAATGTGTTGACTCGGAGCATCTGGGTGCCTCAGTGGGTTAAAGCCTCTGCCTTCGGCTAGGGTCACGGTCCCAGGGTCCTGGGATTGAGCCCTGCATCGGCCTCTCTGCTTAGCAGGAAGCCTGCTTCTTCCTCTCTCTCTCTCTGCCTGCCTCTCTGCCTACTTGTGATCTCTGTCAAATAAATAAACAAGATCTTAAAAAAAAAAATGTGTTGACTCTATTTTTGCCCTTGTAGAAGAAAATGTTTACCTAAGTTTGGCCCTAGACACTACTGTCTTTGAAAAGTTTACTTATTCTAGTACTTTTAAAAAACTAAATAGGCCAAATTTTAGGAAAGATACCATCAACTGTTTGGGCTCTCTAGAGCTGGGGCCAGAAGCTGTGACTGATATTGATTTACTCCTAAGGGGAATAGAGGTTTCCCCTGTCTAACTCTGGGGACAGAAGAGGACAGCCCATTGCCAGTCACCTTTGAAAAGGAATAAAGATGGGACTTGCAATGAGGATGAGAAAGTAACTTTTCCTTTCTCTTGAGCCAGAGATTAGACTGGCCATCTAGGGTATGGTGGCAGTTGGAGATTTTAATTTTTGAGGTTGAGCCAACCTCTGTGACTTAAACATCTATCCTTCCATGAGCCTAAGAGTAGCCACTTTTGATGGCATAACTGAACTACTCTCAAAAGTCAAGTGATATACACAAGGCAAAGCTTCACTATATCGTCTTTGTCACTTGCAAATCTTTTTCTGAATCTAAAAGTAGAATTAAGTTTTTTATTCACTTTTGTATCCCTAGCATCTAGCTAGCTCTTAACACACATTTTATTGGATTGAATATTCATAAAATTCAATGGAATTATCAGTATAGGAGTTTTATCTATATTCAATAAAGGCAGCAAGCCCTTAAGTGACTTACTTCTCACTTGATCTCCACCTGTGGAAAAAGTCTGGTTCAACTAGCCTGCTTTCATTTTTGTTAAACTAAATTGGTTGATCCTGTCACTGAAAACAGTTGAACCCACTGGTATTCTCACAGGCCTACAGTGGAGAGAAGCACTGATTCATCCCAATGTCGTTCTGAGCGTCGTCTCCATTTCTCTCAATGTAGTTGCTTGGCTAGGCCAGCAAAAAGCATCAAAGCCAATAAATGGTTTGTTTTCCCAATCCATGTAAAGTCACATTTTCATGATGTTCTTAGACCTACTGAAATTAAGCCACATATTCTTTTTTTTTTAATTTTTAATTTTTTAAATTTCTTTTCAGTGTACCAGAGTTCATTGTTCATGCACCACACCCAGTGCTCCATGCAATACATATCCTCCATAATACCCACCACCAGGCTGACCCAACTTACCACCCCCGGCCCCTTCAAAACCTTCAGATTGTTTTTTCAGAGTCCATAGTCTCTCATGGTTCATCTCCCCCTCCAATTTCCCTCAACTCCCTTCTCTCCATCTCCCCATGTCCTCCGTGTTATTTCTTATGCTCCACAAATAAGTGAAACCGTATGATAATTGACTCTCTCTGCTTGACTTATTTAACTCAGCATAATCTCTTCCAGTCCCTTCCATGTTGATACAAAAGTTGGGTATTCATCCTTTCTGATGCAGGCATAATACTCCATAGTGTGTATGGACCACATCTTCCTTATCCATTCGTCCGTTGAAGGTCATCTTGGTTCTTTCCACAGTTTGGTGACTGTGACCATTGCTGCTATGAACATTGGGGCACAGATGGCCCTTCTTTTCACTCCATCTGTATCTTTGGGGTAAATACACAGTAGTGCAATTGCAGGGTCATAGGGAAGCTCTATTTTTAATTTGTTGAGGAATCTCCACACTGTTCTCCAAATTGTAAGCCACATATTCTTAAAAACCAGTTATATAGTCATAAAAATAAAAAAGGAATTAATTAATGAAAGATATAGTTTGGTGCACCTTGATCTGAGAATATAAAGAATGTCATGTTTTTAGAAACCTAGTATGTGAAAGGTACTGTACTATTTTCCTTAACATTTTCTTTTCTTTTCTTTTTTAGTATACATTTATTTAATTGGTTCTCTTTGGTCAAACATTTATATTTTGAGACTTCTGTGACATACTCCCAAACTATTCTTTCTTACTATTTCATCATCAACATTTTACAACAATAAAAGAGGTTAATTTCCTAATGGAGGCCCCACCCAAACTGGGTATTATATAATTTTTTCCTACTACATTGTTATCTCAATTGATGTTAGTAATTTACGTGACCTATTGCACTAGCTTCATAAATTATCTTTTCTTCCTACACTCACTATCAATAAATTCTCAAAACAGTAACTTTTAAATTTTAAACTATGAAATATTTTTAACAGATTTTAACTTAGATATAAATTACATATAAAATTTTCAATTTAAAGTATATGATCCAGGGGTGCCTAGGTGGCTCAGTGGGTTAAGCCTCTGCCTTTGGCTCAGGTCATGATCTCAGGATCCTGGAATCGAGCCCCGCATCGGGCTCTCTGCTCAGCAAGGAGCTTGCTTCCCCCCCTCTCTCTCTGCCTGCCTCTCTGCCTAGTTGTGATTTCTCTCTCTGTCAAATAAATAAATAAAAATCTTTAAATAAATAAATAAATAAATAAAGTATATGATCCAGTGGTTTTTATCCTTAGCATTTTCCTGTGTAATTTCTCAGTACAACTCTTAGATTTAGGTATTACATTTTCCACTTTATTGGAAACCTGAGGAAACTGATGTTCAAAAAGGGTCATTAATTCACTTCACAAATATTTATATTTTTTTTAATTTTATTTATTTATTTGACAGAGAGAGATAGTGGGAGAAAGAGAGAGAGAGAGAGCACAAGTAGGGGGAGCAGGAGACAGAGGGAGAAGGAGAAGCAAGCTTCTCGCCGAGCAGGAAACCCGATGTGGGGCTCCGTCCCAGGATCCTGGGATCATGACCAGAGCTGAAGGCAGATGCTTAACTGACTGAGCCACGCCTGTGGCTTTAGTATTCATTATATTCCAGGGGATATATGCAGGGGATATATAACAGTGAGCAAAACAAGGTCCTCATGGCATTTATGCCCATGTCCTTGTGGCTAGTCAGCAGATTTACATATAGATCTGTCACATCCCAATATTCTTGCTCTTTTCGCTGCACATGGCAACTGGAATGGAAGAAATCAGAGAGAGAAGACTGCAATATTTTAGTAATCGGAATAAATGTTATATGTTGCTAAGGGAGAGTACCCAAAAAGTAAATTTCAATTCTTGGTTCTAAATTGTGTCAACTTTTTAAAATAATGAAGTTTATTTTTTTTCCACTAACAAATATATTGTTAAGTTCCCTTCTCCTGTCTAGACTCTGGGGAATATGAGATTTTCGTTAGAAGGAAGTATTATGAGTTTTTCAGAGGATGCTAAGACTCATAGACATGTGTCTGCCCTTTTGGAAAAAGTCCAGCTGTTTCCATCATCCATATGCTGTTGTGTCCTCTACAGTAAAATAATAATTCAGGACTGATTCCCCTTTACTACAAATTATGTCTTCAAAACCCCACACTCCAACTTCTCTGTTTACTACGTACTCTACTGAATGTTCTTTTCTACCCTAGCTCTTTCTTTTGAAATCCTACCAATAGAAGCTTCATGACCTCACCCACAAATGCTGCCTCCCTCCTCTGATCCCCCCACCCCATGACACTCTGGAACACTTCTCTGGTATTTATGGCCTTATACTGTAATCATGAGTGACTTTTGTCTTATTCTCTAACAAAAGATTAACTCTGAGAGGGCAGGGATGCTTTTCTCAAGTCTCTGATAATCAACAAATCAGCAAAAAACACTTTTAATTTATTGTGTTATTCTTTATAATTAAGCCAATAATTATCTCTACTCAGATTTTTTAAACTGCCATTTTAAAACCACAAGGAAACATGCCTCTCAAATAAAAGCCCCATGTTACAGTTAATTTGAATCTATAAGAATATAAGAGGATTTTTCATTCAATCCATAAGTAATTATTTGTCATTTACACTGTATAAGGAATTATTCCAGGAGAACTGAAGGTTGCACTGAAGAACTAATGTACACCCAAACTTGTGAAGTCTTATAAAAATAATTTATCAATCAATTAAGAGGTGATTATACAATTCAAAGGGATTTGAATCATGGGTTTGGGGCAAGAAAAATGATCTTGCTCATTCAGGCTCTTATCAGAAGTAGTTCAGTAAAATTGAAAAACCTAGGGCTCAAAAACCAGAAATAAGAGAGATTATTCCAAAATCTGCATGAAGGTGTTCTAATATAGTATCCATTGGCAGCATCAAGGAAAAGAAATATAGAGCAATAAGTATTAGCTATTTCATAAAAATTGGTGTCTCATTTTTCTCTGTAACTACCCTATAAATATCATTGAACCTGAGACAACATTGCACAGGAGAATGCTACGTCTACAAATTATGACAAAATGTTCTGTTATGAGCTGCTTTGGTTACCCATATGTATGACCTGAGTTCTACTCCAATGACACCCGCATGACCAAGGGGACCCTACATAATCTCTCAGAGCCTCTGCTTTTGTAAAGATAAAGTCATTTACTCACCAGGATCATGAGAACCTAACAACCTCAAATACATAAAAGTGAAAAATCAGGTTAAACTAATGTGTTTGTTACATTTAACTTTCACTTACAGGCATTAATAGGTATTTTCTGCTTGAGAAATTAAATAAAAATTCATATCAAAGAATAGGAATTAGTAATAAAATGACTAGTAGTACTACAGCTATCTTGGAGTGGTTTTCCCCTCCCAAATGAGTTTGGGCTTTAATTTATCCTATTTAGATCATGTAGCAAGTGGTTTTGACCTTCACGTATTACAGGAACTTGTACAGGGTGCTTTAAGTACTATCCTCATTATCATCAGTGTAGGGAAAAATGATCTATAACTTTTTTCCTTGGAGACTACAGAGCAGATTTTCTTCTTTCTCCTTCTCTTCCTATTCCTTCCCCCACCTCCTTCTCTTTTTCCTCTTTCTTCCCAGAAATAGACTGTGGATGTTAAAGCCAGAATTTTCTAGAGCTTCAAAGGACCCAAGGAACCATTTAGGCATTCTTAAGACTTAGAAACTTAGGATCCACAAGGTAGAGGACCTGAACAGGACCCACTCAAGATTATATAACTCATACCGTCTTTAGAAATCTAACTTTGGAACTGGAATCTGGGCTTTCCATCTTCAAGGAGCAATCAGATTGAAAGAATCAGTCCATTCAAGTCTTCACATTCAAGTCCATGATCTTTACAAATTCTCTTACCTTGCCAGTATTAAGAAACATATAAATAACAGCATTATTCTTGCTTCTCTTCTAGCTCACCATCGGGAAAAGAGAATTGGACTAGACATCAGAAGTTTTGGCCTGAAAGCCTGGCTCTAATCATTACTTGGTGACCTTAGAGAAGTCAATAGACTTCTTTGAGTCCCAATTTCTGCACCTGTAAAACTAAGATGCCTGCCTTAATTATTTTGCAGAGTTTTAACAAAGAAGGTAATAAATACGAATATTTTCTATAAGTTATACAGTTCTGAATGAACACAGTCACTTTTGTTATATATTCTGTGATCTCCTGAAAGGTTTTTAAAATTTAAAAGAGAAAATAACATTATATGGGTTGGAAACACAATAAACTAAATTCCATTTAAAAATAGAAGATAAGAATAATGTCAGAAGGATAACAGAATTGGAAGCTCTAGCCCTAGTTCCCCACAAAGACACTGACTTAACAACAATATATGGACCAAAATGCCTTTATGAGAACTCTAGAAGCTGGTTAAGTCATGATACTTTACGAGTGCAAAGCCAAGAACAGCTTGTGTTAAAATGGGTAAGAAAAGCCATTGCATTCATTCGGTGGGTGCGGAGCCAATAACCACAGGCTTATTTCACTGAAACAATGCTTCTTTCTATACAATGAGTCTTTCAGTTACCATCTTCTTTCCTTATGCTACCAGTGTTTTGTAAGTTACGTGCAGAAACATAAAGGAATAACTGTAGGCTTAACTCACTGAAAGTACACTGTGTACAATGCATCCTGCAACTAACATCTTCTCTCATTAGGATGTAAGTGTTTCTAAATATATGTGTAGAAGCATATGAGAATGTGTGCTGAACTCATTACAACTACACTGTGTGTAATGTGTCCTTGAGCTAACTTCTGCTTTCAATAAGATACAAGTCTTAGTAAATGTATGTGTAGAATCATATGGGAATGGCCGAATGCTTCACTCATTGGAACTACACTGTGTCTAAACCTTCTTTTAAATAACATGTTGTTTCAGTAGATATAAGGCTTTTCCCCAAGTTTTCATTTAAATTCCAGCTAGTTCACATATAGTGCAATATTAGTTTCAGGTGTAGAATTTAGTGATTCATCACTTACATACAAGACCCGGTGTTCATCAGAGCAAGTGTCCTCCTTAATACCCATCACCTATTTAACCCATCCCTCCACCGACCTCCCCTCCAGTAAACACTACTACAAACACAGTTTGTTCTGTATAGTTAAGAGTCTAGGAAAGCCTTCGAATTTTTTTTTTTTTTAAGATTTTATTTATTTATTTGACAGAGAGAAATCACAAGCAGGCAGAGAGGCAGGCAGAGAGAGAGAGGAGGAAGCAGGCTCCCTGCTGAGCAGAAAGCCCGATGTGGGGCTCGAACCCAGGACCTGGGATCATGACCTGAGCCGAAGGCAGCGGCTTAACCCACTGAGCCACCCAGGCGCCCCCTTCGAATTTTTTTCTTAACTTAAATTCAATTCATTAACATACAGTGTATTATTAGTTTCAGAGATAGAGGTCAGTGATTCATTTTATATAACACAGTGTTCATTACATCACATGCCCTCCTTAATGTCTATCACCCAGTTACCCCATCTCCCCTCCAGCATTCTATCTGTTGTTGCCCCTCCCCGCCCCTAGAGGAGAAAGAGCCCAACTCGGGACTTCTCCCTTAGAACAGAGAGAAGAGTGGAATGTGCATGAAACATTCCAGCTGCCCAAGAGACTGATTTCTGTCTTGCCTGATTTGGAGTGATGATGAAACCAGCAAACTTTGGATGCAGGGGCCAGAGAACAAGAGAGGGTACTGGGGCTTGTTGCTGCCCCAGAGAACCTGCGGTTCCACAAACAGACCAGAAGGAGCAAGAGATTATATGCTCCTAAAAAACAAACCAGCAAACCTTTCTAATTGGGAAATTATGTGCACAACAGAAAAGACACATCCCAGAAGAAGTTTCAGAGGTCCCCAGAATCTCTGGCCAGTCTGACTGGGGAAGGTCTTCCTCTACATGGAACTTCCCATAAAGACTTGAAGAGGTGGCAGTTTTCAGGGAAACAGGGCCTAATCAAAGGAACAACAACATCAGAAAGCTGCAGAAATTGACCATAAAGAAATGGATCTGTGAATTACTTAACAGAGAATTCAAAATAGGTGCCTTTTTTTAAATAAGTAGGCTCCATGCCCAGTGTGGACCCCAATGTGGGGCCTGAACTCATGACCCTGAGATCAAAACCTGAGCTGAAATCAAGAGCTGGATGCTTAACCAACTGAGCCACCTAAGTGCTACCAAAATAAGTGTCTTAGAGAAGTTCAAGTGTGCTTAAAACACAGATAACTAAATGAAACAACAAAAATAGGGGTGCCTGGGTGGCTCATTGGATTAAAGCCTCTGCCTTCGGCTCAGGTCGTGGTCCCAGGGTCCTGGGATAGAGCCCCGCATTGGGCTCTCTGCTCAGCAAGGAGGCTGCTTCCCTTCCTCTCTCTGCCTGCCTCTCTGCCTACTTGCGATCTCTGTCTGTCAGATAAATAAATAAATAATCTTTAAAAAAAAAAAAAAAAAAAAAAGAGGCGCCTGGGTGGCTCAGTGTGTTAAAGCCTCTGCTTTTGGCTCAGGTCATGATCCCAGGGTCCTGGGATCGAGCTCCACATTGGGTTCTCTGCTCAGCAGGGAGCCTGCTTCCTCCTCTCTCTCTCTCTGCCTGCCTCTCTGACTACTTGTGATCTCTGTCAAATAAATAAATTTTTTTTAAAAAATCTTAAAAAAAAAAAGAACAAAAATATGATGCATGAACAAAATGAAAATACAAACAAACAACTAGATAGAAACTAAAAAGAACCAAGGGCAAATTCTGGAGCTGAAATTAGGTGGTATAAAAGGCAGAATGGGCAGCGCATCACTAAAAATGGAGGAATAAATGACAATTTCATGAGATGAAGCTTCCCTTCATGGTCTACTTATGCATTCAAAATAGTTATCTTGGTTTGGAGTCCTCTGAGAAACATACCCAGGGACATGAATTTAAGTGTAAATACCTTATTTGGGGGATGATCCCAAGGAACACAATTAAGGAAGTGAATAATGAAAGACAAGAAGCTATCAAGCCATGTTGGGTATCTTGAGCTGATCGCCTGAGGACTCTGGGAAACAACGTAGGAATATGCCTCAAAATGATCCCAACTAAGAGATGTTAGGAACTTAGGTATTTAAATGCCAAAACCTTCATCTACCCAGCATCATTTGTTGGGGCAGCTTCCAAGGGCATTGACTCTCTAGCAACTCTGGTTTGCCCTGTGTCTTGACTGAGCATGCTCCCTCAGAGAGATAAAGCCTTCAAAAACTCACAGATTGTTGGACAAAGCTGCCTTCAGCACAAAGAGGTACATACGAAGAACACCAGCAGCATCTGCCACAGTGAAGATCTGAATATGTAAGCAATTAAAATGTGACTAACTGAATAATTTGATTTTGGTCTTTTGAATGCCAGGAAAACAGGCACCCTTTTACCCAAGAAAAGTTAAGTATATTATAAAGATACTGTTAGGTTTGTGAGCAGACAAAGTAATAAAGAAACCAAAGCAATGCCAGGCCTAATGGGAACTGTAATGAGATAAGTAGTGTAGCTGTTTTGTCTCTTTCAAGGGCTGTGTCTCTGCCTGTGTCTTCCACTCATCTCCCTTTACCATACTGTATCAGTCAGGTTAGGCCATGCTATGGTACAGTAACACACCGCTCTCACACCTCTGGCTTTAAAGTGACAAAAATTAATTTCTCCTCCATTGTTCGCCAGGCAGTGAAACAAATCTGATAACTGTTTTCCCATGTCGTGATTCAGTCATCTGGGCAGCTTTGATCTTACAGTTCTGCAAAATCTCAACACATTTTCCATAACAGTGAAAAGCAGGGGCTTTTCACTGACTCCATCTGGAAGTAACACACATCACCTCTGTACACATTGCTTTGGCCAGAACTGGTTACAAAGTCTTCCCAACAACAAAGGGTTGGGATGCAGAGTCTCCCATGTACCCAGGAAGGATGAGATACCTATGAGATACCTACAGATTGCTAGGCATTGGCAATATCTACCACACTAGACATGTTCCTTGAAACTTTAGCTTCTGCATAGTCATATTGGCTAATTTGGCCTCTAGTACACTTCTCGCCCTTTATGCTTAGCCGCCTCTCCCCCCCAACTAATGTACTCAGTCTTTCCGTTCTCAAATTTCCAAACCATGAAGAGAAGAATTCCTATAGTCAGTTTCTTCTAGCATGACCAAAAGTAGGAACAGCTTAATTTAAAAGAAATTGTGATGGGAATGCAAACTGGTGTAGCCACTCTGGAAAACAGTATGGAGGTTCCTCAAAAAGTTAAAAGTGGAACTACCCAGCAATTGATGCAAACATAGTGATTTGAAGGGGCACATGCACCCCAATGTTTATAGCAGCAATGTCCATGATAGCCAAACTATGGAAAGAGCCCAGATGTCCACTGACAGATGAATGGATAAAGAAGATGTGGTGTATATATACAGTGCAATATTACTCAGTCATCAAGAATTAAATCTTGCTGTTTGCAATGCATTGGATAGAACTAGAGGGTGTTAGGCTAAGTATTATAAGTCAGTTAGAGAAAGACAAATATCGTATGATTTCACTCATATGTGGAAATTAAGAACCAAAACAAATGAACATGGGGAAGAGAAAGAAAAATAAAATAAGGTGAATATTGAGAGGGAGGCAAACCATAAGAGATTCTGAATTTCAGAAACAGGGGAGGGGGAGGTGGGTGGGTGGGGGTAACTGGGTGGTAGGCATGAAGGAGGGCATTAAGGAGGGCACTTGATATAATGAGGACTGGGTGTTATATGCAACTGATGAATCACTAAATTCTATCCCTGACACTAATTAAACATTTTTTAATAAAATAAAATTTCTTTTCATTTCTTCTTTGAAAAAAGAAATTATGGTGTGAATGACCTGTGCCTCTGAAACTTAAACATCTTCTGGACCCTAGGGAACTGTTCACTGAGCACCTAAAGAAAGAGGATTCTGCCAGCAACTTTATTTTTCTAGCAAGCTATCTTCTTCTTAAAGTCAAGGAAAAAAATATTTGAAAACTTACAGAATGTAGGGAAATTCACCTAGAAGACAGCTCCAGAGAACATTATAAAAAACAATGGCATTGGAACTGTACTGCAAGGTTTAAAGGGCAAGTAGGCATGATATCTAACAGAGACAGAGTAAGTGGTGTAAAGTCAGGTTAACATCATAATAGCATATGGAAAGTAGAATTCCAAAATACAAGAACAAGAATGTAAGAAGTGCTTCCCAAATTCTAATATGTGACAATAAAGATTAGATAGGAGAAAGGGAATCCCAGGAGAAGTGCTCACACTCCTTCAGAAATTCATTCAAAACTCTTCTATAAGTTATTTATTAGATATTTTTTGAATTATAACACATTTGTAACATACACTTGTTATAAAAATTGAAATAACCCAGTACATAGGTGTATAAAGTCTAAGCCAATCATTTCTCTCTTAGCTTCTTTCCCAGCCCCAACTCAGAAGCAGTCCTAATGATAAGGTATTCTGACCCTTTCTCCTTGTTCATACATATACATTTGAGAGAATACATTTATACCTAGTGGTGTGTGGGTTGGTTGGTTGGTTGGGTTTTAACAAAGGAGAATTCTAATGTGCACAATAGCCAATAATTAGCTCTTTTTCATTTGACAGGATATTGGGATAACCATATATGTCAGTATCTATACATCTGTGCATATAAAATACATAAGACACTCATAAATTTTGTTTACATAAGTGGAATATCCTCTGTGCTAGGGGAGTAGAATTGGTACATTTTTAATGACTTCCATACTCTCCCTGCAGCTCCACCCATAATCCATCTCCTGACCTCCCCTGGTAACCATAGTTTACAACTGGCGTACATGCTTTAATGAGTTTCTAGGTGTTTATATAATCATATGCAAACATATTTACATAAGTATTTTGAGCAGCGGTCATTGTCAACCTACCAAAAACAAAATCATCTTGTGTACACTCCTATGTATCTCCCTTTTCTGAAGCAGCAATACTTATTGGAAATCCCTGTAAATCAAGTAAATGCTAACCAGTTCAGCTCTTTTGCCTTTAATTTCTCTCTGGAATGTTTCATAGTTCTCAATGTATAGATCCTGCACATATTTTGTTAATTCAATTTCATGTTTTTTGATGATGTTGTAAATGGTACAGTTTTTAATATAAATTGCTTATCATGTACAGCTAGTATTTATAGATACAATGGATTTTTTAAAAGATTTTTTTTATTTATTTGACAGACAGAGATCACAAGTAGGCAGAGAGGCAGGCAGGGAAAGGAGAGGAAGCAGGCTCCCTGCTGAGCAGAGAGCCCAATGTGGCACTCCATCCCAGGACCCTGAGATCATGACCCGAGCCAAAGGCAGAGGCTTAATCCACTGAGCCACCCAGGCGCCCCAATACAAATGATTTTTGTATATCCAATGAGTGCTCTTCACTCTGGCTGATGGGAATATGAATGACTTCTGGTCCTGTGTGTACTCTGAAAATTGTTTGTATTACAAGTCCAGTAATCGCTCTTTCCTTGGAAGTTGTTATTGCCCAACCTGGTGGTGGACGTTCACCCTATACATACCCACATTGTATTCAATCAGAGACCCAAACAAATCCCTATGCTGAAACTATATCTCGCTCTTTCCTCTTTGCAAATTCTAGCTTCCTTGACCTTCCCCAAATCCAGTCTGTCTCAACTCAGAGAGATTGGTGGGGTTTGTGTGGGTTCCTCTTCCCTGTACCATCTAGCAATTACCATCTGGGAGAAAGCCTGGCTGAAGGTAGGACTCACCTCTTTGCCTTCTCTTGGGAATGACAAGGCTACACTGCCTATTATCCAGTGTCTGACAATAGTTGTTTCCAATAGTTAATCCTGTTTTTTATGGAAGGAGGATTATTCCCATATGGTCCAAAGAGAGAATTGTGTCCTTTGATTTTTTTTTTAAAGATTTTTTATTTATTTATTTGACAGAGAGAGAGATCACAAGTAGGCAGAGAGGCAGGCAGAGAGAGAGTGGGAAGCAGGCTCCCAGCTGAGCAGAGAACCCGATGCGGGGCTCGATCCCAGGACACTGAGACCATGACCTGAGCCAAAGGCAGTGGCTTAATCCACTGAGCCACCCAGGCGCCCCTGTTCTTTTGATTTTTCATGTAATAAATGGTGTTGATAGTTTTACTGACCTTAGATTCCTGTGAAAATCCCTACTTGGGCATTTTCATTAATCTTTTGCTCCAATGCTGAAATCTGTTGGCTAATACCAACACAAATAAATAAAATAAACACAATAAAAACCCACAAAAAAATAAATAAACACAAAGTGTTTAACACTTTTGCATCTATTACTGTGGTGATTTTGACCTATAGTTTTTTCATTTATTGCATTTTCTGTTAACTATATTATCAGATTTTATTGGGTCACTTGGGAGACTCTGTTGGTTAAGCCTCCAGCTCTTGATCTCAGCTCAAGTCTTACTCTCAGGGTCGTGAGTTCAAGCCCCATATTGGGCTCCATGCTGGGTGTAGAGACTACTTTAAAAAATATATTATTTAAGTTATGATGGCTTTATAAAGCAGACTGGGGAACATTCTATATTTATCTTTAATTCAGATTATTTCAATAACATTAAAATCACTTGGTTTTTAAAAGTTTTTATTTATTTGAGAGAGAGAGAGAGTGAGTGAGTGAGAGAGAGCCTGGGGGGGGGGGGCGGGGTTAGTTTGCAGGAGAAGCAGAGAGAGAGGAAGAAGCAGACTCTCCTACCCCTTCCAATCCCCCCTCCACCCCACCCAGTGCAGGGAGCCTGACTCAGGGCCCCAGGGCTCCATCCAGGGACTCCAGAATCATGATCTCAGCCAAAGACATGCTTAACTGACTGAGCCACCCAGGCATCCCTAAAATTACTTGTTTTTTAAAAGTTAACTGTAATTCAGCCATGCAACCATCCTATCCTTTACAATGATTAATCTGAAATTACCTTTCAAATTTTTTTTCTGGAAGTTGGTCTACTCAAGCTTTCTACTTTGAGAGCATTTGAACATCTTGTTTTGAAGGTTCTTTTTATTTTTGCAACATCATCCCATACAAGAGCAATAAAAACATAAGAGTCTTAACAAATTTACAATAGAATATTTGTATAAAAAATCTGTATACATTGTTCTTTACAGCAATTTTACATAGTAAATTAACCAATTGTTTAAAAATGTTCCTTTTAAATACCTGTGCTATCTTACTTCTTGGAGTATTATAGGTAGAGAGCCTACGTAGTGCTATTTACAAGTACAAAATTAAGACTATAACTTAAATGGAATCCATTCATTTAAGAGCTCAATTTAATATCCTTGACTATTCAGTGCTCTGTAAGGAAAAAAATCCACCTTAACATGCTGACAAAGAGCCAAAAGTTCAATTTCCATAAAAATATTAAAGGTATCCAGTTCTGAGAATACCTAGTTGGATACCAGCAAAGGAAGCTAATGCTGTATTGTTGCTAGATTTGAAGAATTAATTAAGTTAATCTATTTTTGAATGAAAACATTCATTTCCTTTAGGCTTTAAATTTTGTTGTCATAGTGTTTCACATAGTATTTTCCCAGTGTTTGTTAATTGTGAGTTCTCTTGTGCTTTCTATTATATCAATAGTTATATTTCCTTTCGCAGGTCTCATAATGCACATATTTATTTGCTATTGAATGAAAAAGAAAAGAATAGGTCCTGGAATAGGGTGTGTCTGGCTCCCTGCTCAGCAGGAAGTCTGCTTCTCCCTCTTCCTCTGTAACACCCCCCCTTCCTGCGTACCTATTCTCTCAAATAAATAAATAAAATCTTTTCTACAAAAACATCATTTGGGTGCATAGTTGAGTAAGTTTTAGAGAAGATAAGACACTTTACACAAATGAGAACATCTGCAGTCACCCCAGGAATGATAAAATTACAGGGCTATCAATGCTCATGCTTCTGGGCATGGGCTGATCACCAGCTGGAAGAAGGAAGATATATTCCCTACAGTATTGATATAATACCATCAATTACATTCAGACTTTTTATTTCCCTTTAAATAAAACTCCTTGGAGGACTTAAATGTACATTATGGCCATGTAGTGCTACATGAGGGGAAATCTCCCAAAGTTTACAAAACTTTTTTAGAGAAATGAATTCCAGAAAAACCATAAACTCTCAGGGAAGGTAAACAGAATAATATAAAAATTATCAAAGATCATTTTGAGTATTTCTTATACACAGAGCTTGACAGAAAACTAGGCATTTGTTGAATGAATGAAGGAACGAATGGACGAAGGAACGAATGAATGAAAGAACAGGGAAACAAAATTACATGTGCCTGGATTCAAATCCCAGCTTCACCAGTATTTGACCTTGTGTACTTCATTTACCCTCAGATTACTCATCTTTAATATTAGGATAATTATGTCCACCTCTTTTTGTTATCATGGGGACTAAACTAGGTAATCCATGTAAATAAATAAACCCACTGCCTAAAACAGAATGAGCATTTAACAAATAACAGTCATTTTAAGAGTTCTCCTGGGATTGATTTAGCTAATTCCTAGCCAAATAGCTCTAACTATTAAATCACCTCAATATATTTCATAATAGGTCAATTCTTCATGTATTGATTATATCATAAATCTATATTCTATTGAGTCTCTGTGAAACCAACAGCGTATTACACCACAGACATTCCCTAAAATCATCCTTTATTTTTAACTTAAGGTATGTTTTCTGCTAATTAGCAGACCTCTTAGATGGCGGTTTTGGCTTTTTAGGCTGCTAAAACAAAATGTCACAGACTGGGTAGCTTATAAACAATAGAAATTTATTTTTCACATCCTAGAGGCTGGGGATTACAAAATCGAGGTGTCCACAGATTTGCCCTGTGGTGAGGGTTTGCTTTGTCAGGGACAGTGGTCTTCTCATGGTAACCTCACAGGGTGGAAGGGGGCAAAGGAGCCTTCTTGGGCCATTTTTATAAGTGCATTAACCCCATTCATGAAGACTCTACCTCATGGCCCAATCACCTCCCAAAGGCCCCACCTCTTAATACCATCACCTTGGGGATTAGGATTTCAAGATGAGAATTCTGGGGAGACACATTGAATCTATAGCAGATAGAATTCTATGAAAAGCAAGTTCAAACTCATAAAGGGAATATTTGCTGCTCACTTTGAAATGTACATAGCCCTGGGGTGCCTGGGTGGCTCAGTGGGTTAAAACCTCTGCCTTCAGCTCAGGTCATGATCCCAGGGTCCTGGGATCAAGCCCCACATCAGGCTCTCTCCTCAGCGGGGAGCCTGCTTCTCCCCACCCCTCTCTGCCTACTTGTGATCTCTGTCTGTCAAATAAATAAATAAATCTTTAAAAAAAAAAAAAAAAGAAAGAAATGTACATAGCCCTGACCCAAGGCTACTGTGACTCTCAGCCAAATGCATACAAAAATCCTGGAAAGGATTTTTATATATTAAATTATGCATGGCACTGACACTCTTTTCTAAATTTCTCAACAATTAACTATTTAGTATTAGCAAATTCTCTTGGGACCCATAAATTGGATACATCCTTCAGATACAGATAATGTTCCAATTCCCCGTGAAGAAACTGTATGGCTGTAAACAGAGTACCTATGCCTGTGGACGCTCTGGATTTAGCTAGTTAAAAACCAGATTAAAAAGAAATCATATAGGGGTGCCTGGGTGGCTCAGTGGGTTAAAGCCTCTGCTTTCGGCTCTGGTCATGATCCCAGGGTCCTGGGATTGAGACCCACATCGGGTTCTCTGCTCAGCGGGGAGCCTGCTTCCTCCTCCTCTCTCTCTGCCTGCCTCTCTGCCTACTTGTGATCTATCTCTGTCAAATAAATAAATAAAATCGTTAAAAAAAAAGAAGAAATCATATAGCATTTATGGTTAGCATAATTTTAAATAAAAATGAGAAGAACCATTCCCCCAACAATAATCTAGTGCTGTTTTCATTACTACTGAGGAAGATTTTGGAAAGATAATGTAGTTTAGTGGACTATTTCTCCAAGGGCAGGATTATGGGCCACTTTTTACTAGGCAATAAAATGCTTTTAAATTCTAAATGTTGTTGCATATAATCAAGTTATCTCTTTTTTGGAAGACGAAAAATGGAAGATTTCTTAGACCTTGGGAAGAGTTTTTGCCATTTATTTATGAATCACTCAGCAAAAGGCAGCCATGTACTACTTCAAATAAGATGCTATCTCAGAATGTCACCGTCACTTGACTCGAAGATTTTTCTTTCTGTTTTTTCTTTTTTTTGGGGGGGGGGGGAGGAGGTCCTCCTCCTCCTGCAACATCAAATCAACAGTTCTGTGGGCAAGGGACAGGACCAGATATCTCCATCAATATTTGGTAAGAGGGAGAAGAAGGGTGCTTAATATATGAGGACTAACACTAGATCTCGCCCCCATACCCCTACCTGCACCCCTCCACCAGCACCATCACCCAACGCACTTCACTGGAGCAAACAGAAACAACCCACCATTCTGAAGCTGTGGTAAACGCTCAGGCCACGTGACACTGAATAATGCTGTTTGCATTCAAACACTGAGACTCCGCAGTGACACAGTAATTCATCTGCAGCTAGTTACAAAACTGTGGGCACTGAGAAATAGGCAACCCGTACTGAGCCAAAGGTACTGCTGGCCTCGCGGAAGCTCAGCCAGATGCTGAGAGCAGGGTGACAGCACGGTTTTGGGAGGCAGGGAGAGTGAAGAGGGGAGAGAGGCACGTTCACACCATAAGGTTCACACCGCACTCTGAGAAGCCTCTGGGCCGAGCCTGAATTTAAAGCGGGAAATGAAGGGGCCGACAGAGATGTTAACTAATATACTGAGCCTTCACATCGGTCGCCTAGCTTCAATTTCACGGCAACACTAAGAAATTGGTATTATTATTAATCCCCTCTTAGACCCTAGGGGCTGAGGCTGAAAGAAGCAAAGAGGCTCTTCCTGGGGCTTACGCCCCGCGCGCCAGACTCCCAGGAGGCGGGAGCGCCCGGGCCGCGCTGCACCGCTTTTCTGGAAGGGAGAAAAGCGGGGCTGCGGCACAAAAACCTCGGTCTGGGTGAGGCGCCAGCCCAAGCTGCCAGCCCCGGAAGGAGAAGGGGGGGTCTCGCAGGCGCGCGGCCCTCGCGGGTGGTAGGTCGGCACGGAGACCAGAGCTGGAAGCCAAACGCAGACAGTAGGCGAGAAGCACCAACCCCCTCCGCCCGCCTACTCGCAGCGGGGAGGGGTTTCTCACGCCCCCTGCTCCTGGGTGACTGCACCGGAGGTCGGAAGGAAGCGGGGCGAGGGATGAGTCATCCCGCCTAATTCCTCCTTCCCGGTCCCTCGCCTCCGCACGCCGGCCCCCTCCAGAGATGGAGCAGCCAGGAGCGAAGACTCGCTCTTCCTCAGAGTCCGCTACCAAACCCCCTGTGGCTTGCAGAAGAGAGGGGAAGGACGGGGCGTGTGGCCAATGAGAGCTTCGCCCTCTCGCCGCCGGCCAATGGGCCGCTGTTTACAGGGTAGGGCGGGACTAGGAGGGGGCGGTCCGGGGCTCGCGCGCGGCGTCGCGGTCCCGTGGCTCACTGAGAGAGTGGCTCGGTGAGAGAGCGCCTCACAGGGAGTCGGCGCCTAAGCGACGCGGGAAGGCGCCACCGCCGCCGCCGCTGGCCAAGGTGCTGGAAACGACAGGCCGGTCGGCCGCTTCGCCAGCTCAAGCGCCCGTTGCAGCTGCTGCTGCTTCGCTCCAGCTCCGTCCTCATGGAAGAGATGGAAGAAGAGTTAAAATGCCCTGTGTGCGGCTCCTTCTATCGGGAGCCCATCATCCTGCCCTGCTCTCACAATTTATGTCAAGCGTGCGCCCGCAACATCCTGGTACAGACCCCGGAGTCTGAATCCCCCCAGAGCCGTCGGGCCTCAGGCTCCGGGGTCTCCGACTATGACTATCTGGACCTGGACAAGATGAGCCTGTACAGCGAAGCGGACAGCGGCTACGGTTCCTACGGGGGTTTCGCCAGTGCCCCCACTACCCCGTGCCAGAAGTCCCCCAATGGCGTCCGCGTTTTCCCCCCGGCTATGCCGCCACCGGCCACCCACCTGTCACCGGCCTTGGCCCCGGTGCCCCGCAACTCCTGTATCACCTGCCCCCAGTGCCACCGCAGCCTCATCCTGGATGACCGGGGGCTCCGCGGCTTCCCCAAGAACCGCGTCCTGGAAGGGGTAATTGACCGCTACCAGCAGAGCAAAGCCGCAGCCCTCAAGTGCCAGCTCTGCGAGAAGGCGCCTAAGGAGGCCACCGTCATGTGCGAACAGTGCGATGTCTTCTACTGCGATCCGTGCCGCCTGCGCTGCCACCCGCCCCGAGGGCCCCTAGCCAAGCACCGCCTGGTACCCCCGGCCCAGGGCCGCGTGAGCCGGCGGTTGAGCCCGCGCAAGGTCTCCACCTGCACAGACCACGAGCTGGAGAACCACAGCATGTATTGCGTGCAGTGCAAGATGCCTGTGTGCTACCAGTGCTTGGAGGAGGGCAAACACTCCAGCCATGAAGTCAAAGCTCTGGGGGCCATGTGGAAACTGCACAAGGTGAGTCCTAAGAAAACCCACCCCTAACTCCCCTCGCCTCCAGTCCTCGGGTTTTGCAGTCAACCGTCTCCCTTTTGCGCACAGTGCATCCCAGTGGGGGCGCAATGCAGGTTCTCCTGTATCTGCTTCCCCCGTCTGGTGCACTGCAGAAGCGCAGGGGGACCTTATAGCTAGCGCAGGGGAGTTGAATATCCCCAGAGTTGTTGCGGGGATGCCTGAGAACAGGTCTCCCGGGGGGCCCTGCCTAACCCGGGGCGTCCCCTCTCCGCCGCGGAGGCGCACCCTGAGGTGCCCGCCAGCGTACTGGAAAGCGCTGCGTAACTGGGCAGAGGAACGCCAGCGCCCGGGGCTGCCAGGAATGCTCCAGGGCAGATCCGGCTGCGGTCCCCAGGGACGGAGTGGGGGCGGTGCGACCGCGCGAAATGCCGAACGCTGGAGCTGCGGGATAGACTGGCGCTGTGATTCGCGGAGGGGGCGGGGAGAACTCCGCGAGTGGAATACTGATGAGGCCGCGCGGGCCCAGACCCGGGGTCCGCGCTGGAGCGGTTGCGGGACCCGGCGCTTTGCTCCCGGGAGGCGGAGGAGTGGGGAGTGTGTTGCGTGGGGGGGTAAGGGGGGGGGAAGAATACTGTGGTTGCCAAGGCAACAAGGCTTGATGGCGGCGGGTCCTGACCCTCCCGGGGGCTAGGGACCTGGGGCTGAAGTAGCAGGACCAAGGTTTCTGTGTGGTCTAGGTCTGAAACCTAGGCAGATGCGTCTCCCAGGGTGACCCCATCCTCCCAACCACCACAAACGCATTTGTCCAGGATTCAACCCTTTTCCCCTTTCAGTAGTTGTCTTTGACAGCTTTGAGGCACCTGTTACCACCAGATTTATCTTTCTGGTCCCTTTTGATGTGCCTTTACCAATGTTTAGGTAAGCCACTCCTCTGCTGGGAATCCTCCAATTGTCCCCGCATTTCTTAGACAGAGCCTAGAATGGTCCACCAGGACCTGCTTGACATGTACACTCATCGACCTGACCTCATTTCGTCCCACTCATTCCGTTTGCTCCAGCTGCACTGTCCCTCAACCAATAGCAGACGCCTTACAGCCCCCCCCCCCCCGCCGCCCCCGGGCCTTTGCATTCGATGTTCCTTACGCCTGGGACATTCTTACCCAATACCCTGTATTCATTTGCTGGCTCATTCTCTTGCCTCCTTCGGATTGTTGCTCAGATATCACCTTTGCAGTGAGACCCTTCCGAACACAGTTGCTGCCATTAGTCTCAGACACCCCTAACTGGCATGGTATATATTTTAATTATCATGTTATTTTTGTTTTTATCCATTGCTCCCCTCCACATATACTAGAAAATAAGATTCATGAGGAAAAAGATTTTATAATGTTATGCCCACCCTGCCTAGAAGGAAAGGAACCACTCTTGAGGAGATGTGTATAAATTTCAGTTTTAATTTTTAAATAATTTGCTTGATTGGAATGCAAAGGGTAGGGCAGGGATTCAGGATTATTGTAGGGAGATTTTCTTCACATCATTGAGTTTCAAGCCCAAGGTTCAGGTAGGGCAGTAAAGATGGTGTTCAGGCCTCAGCTATGCCCCACTAAGGGTTTCCCAGCATTTCTTGGAGACTAGAAAGGCTAGCCTCTGAGAGAGTCCATGGAGTTAAGGCTGGAATATTGGTATTTTATTTACAGCAAGAAAAGAAATAAGATATTAGCATTTTCAGCAATCAGGGAGGTTTTCTCAATTCAGTATTAATTGAATGTGATCCATGTTTACAATTTTTTGTGTTCTCACATATAACCTATTAAATCTTATTTGTACTGATGGAAATTTAAGTCAGCACAAATTTGAGCCCTGCTAGGCACATGCATTTATTTTTAAGACATTTCAACTTATGGGGTGCCTGGGTGGCTCAGTGGTTAAAGCCTCTGCCTTCGGCTCAGGTCACGATCCTAGGGTCCTGGGATTGAGCCTCACATCGGGCTCTCTGCTCAGCAGGGAGCCTGCCTCCTCCTCCTCTCTCTCTCTGCCTGCCTCTCTGCCTACTTGTGATCTGTCTGCCAAAAAAAAAAAAAAATCTTAAAAAAAAGAAATTTCAACTTAACTTTTTAAAAATGATATTTAATTTTGAAAGTTTTCAAAACTTGAGTTCACAGCCAATCTTTTTCTTCATGTTATGATTTCACTCTTAAACTGCTAACTATAGCCCATGGTAAGTTGCCTTCTAAAACTAACCTTGGAACTAAGAAACTAATCACCCTGTATCAAAAAAGAATGGAAGAGTCATACACTAATTAGGATGGTCAAGCCACAGCATGGTTTTTCCGTGAAGAGTCTGTACTTTATCCATTAAAACCAAAAGCAACCCTTTAGTCTTTGTCAAGCCCTCTATAGATTTGAAATTGTTAAATCATTCGTTTTATGGGTAATGGAAATTGTGAGTGGACACTGGTGTGGACTGGGTTGAAATTTGGATGTCTGTTAAAAAAAAAAACAATAATGTCAAAGCCCTTGAGACATGACATAAGTAAGCTTTTAGAAAAGGAAGGTTGGTTTGTTGAAGAAAAAAAAAACCCATTTCTTCTTTGATCTTTTGCACACTTTTTCCAAAATAGTGGATAGGTATAATTTTTGTTCAGTCAATATCAGAATTATTAAACTGCCAAAAAAAATGACAGAATGATGACAGATTTTAACATTTGCTTACCGTCTTAGGAGAACAATGAACATTTTCCCCCATCTTATCTTCTTAATAAGGTTGTTAATGTGTCAACCCTGGATTTTCTCATATAGTCATTTATGTTCTGTTTCCACAAAAATCTCATGGGCCAGAATTACTATGGGCCAGAATTTATATGTCTTTCAAAACATAAGAGAGCAAAGAATTACATTAAGTAGTTTTCCCAAAGTTGGGCAATTAGTTTGTCAACACATGTTATTACTAGACCTGAAAGTTTCCATTAATGTTCTACCATATTAATTAGTCATTTCTACTGATAAAAAATTCTGTGAGTAAGTATTTCCCTCGAGCACAAAGTCCTCATCTTACACATTCAAGACAAAATGGCTGAAATTTATTTTAGAAGAGGTTATAAAAGCAGCTGGTTGAAATTCATTAGTTGTCAATTGACCATTAAAATACTTCTTGCACATATATGACTTTCAAAATCCATGAAAAGTGATACTGCATGAAGTAGCCATATAAGACAAATATCTGGGGCGCCTGGGTGGCTCAGTGGGTTAGAGCCTCTGCCTTTGGCTCAGGTCATGATCCCGGAGTCCTAGGATCGAGCCCCGCAGCGGGCTCTCTGCTTAGCGGGGAGCCTGCTTCCCCCTCTCTCTGCCTGCCTCTCTGCCTACTTGTGATCGCTGTCTGTGAAATAAATAAATAAAATCTTAAAAAAAAAAAAAAGACAAATATCTGATAACAGTTTTCATTTAGTACCAGCACTTGCTATATTCCTTCATACAACTTAGGTTGGTATAAAGAATTGCTACACAAAAAATAATTTTGTAGATACTTTCAAACAGGCAATTGGAACCATTATTACTACTTTGTAATTTTAGCAATTCACATTTCTAAATCTAACTTTATCCTTAAATTCCTGGTGTTTTTTTTATCAATCACTGAATCAGTACATTTGAAACTATTCTGTTGTATTTGTGCCATTGAGCAAAGATTTTCTTTTCTGTATTAAGCTCTCTAAATCTTGTCTCAAAAGTTATTTTTCTTTTACTTTTTTTAAGTGAAGATTTGCAATTTAAGCAAATTTTTTTTTTATTTTTAAAAATATTTTATTTATTTATCTTAGAGTAAGAGCCAGTATGTGGGGGGCGGGGATGGTTTAGAGGGGGAAGGAGAAGGACAAGAAACTCCTGCCCTGAGTGCAGAACCCCTGGCGGGACCCAGTCCCACAACCCTGAGATCATGACCTGAGCTGAAACCAGAGTCACATGCTCAACTGACTGAGGCATCCAGGTACCCCAGCAACAGTTTAAAATTTTAATCAGTTATGCTTTAATTTTCAAAGTATTCTGGAAAAAATATCTGCTTTGTGGTATGTTGGCATTTCATCAAATATTTATGTAGCAAAGTGTGTTATTTAATGTAACTAAAATGGTAGTTAACTATCAGCAGTAAACACAATATAATCTAGATGTTCCTATGATACATATAACAGGTAGCAGATATTCATGTTTTTTATATTTTTAAAATTTACATCTAGTACAATCAGAACACTCTGTGCACAGTGGTACAAATATTAGGAGAATGAGTCAGACAAGTTGGTTGTTCCTCTTTGTACTGAGACATAATAGTAAGAGCAAGATGACAGGGGATCCCATTCCAGACATGATACTGCCACTTACTTGCTAATAACTTGAAGCAAATCTCGTAACTTCCATGCTTCCTACACACAAATCTATATTTGTGGAAATATTTTGAAAAAAATAATTTAAATGTTTATAACTTACTCATTTCAGTTTGGCACAAGAGGTTTTTGTTTGTTTGTTTGTTTGTTTTTTAAAGATTTTATTTATTTATTTGACAGAGAGAGTGAGCAGAGGCAGATAGAGTGACAGGCAGAGGCAGAGGGAGAAGCAGGCCCCCCGCTGAGCAAGGAGCCCGATGTGGGACTCGATCCCAGGAGGCTGGGATCACGACCTGAGCCGAAGGCAGCTGCTCAACCAATTGAGCCACCCAGGCGTCCCAAGAGAAGAGTTTTATGTAAAGCAAAAGTTGTTGTCTCACTAGTCAGTAATTATTTCCTAAAAACCTCATCCTCCAGTTTGGGATACTTTGCTTGTTCCTGTCAGAGTACAGGATGCAGTGAAAAGCTATTGTTGAAGGTGGCCCAAAAGGGTGAACTACACACCTCCATGGGTCCAGAGAATACTCAGTTGAAGTAAGCACAAAGAATAAAAACACTACAGAAAAATTTATTTATATATTAAACAAAGGCATTTTGTTTTTCAATAACGATGCTAAAATGATAGTTGGTATCACTGTTTTGTCAGATTCTCCAAAGAAGACAGTGTTCTCACTCTGAAGTAACAGAACTTGTTCTTCCCATATATCCCATAAAACAGTGTTATTAACTGAAATTTCAGGCAAGTCACAGTTTACATAAAAAGAAAATTATCATAGCTACCTGTTATTGACTAATAAGAATAATGCACAAAAATTATCCTTACTTTCAGTACAGTATATTCTCTCATCTAAGTATTTCTCGAAGTGTGTGTATGCATACAACTCAACCTTGGCATGGAGGAGGACAGACGCATTACATGGTAAAAATTAAGAACAAAATAGGTCTAAATAATATCATTGTTATCTATTTTACCAGGGACTCTTAGTTATAAGGAACAGAAAACCCACTTAGGTGATCTCAGAGGATTTCCTGGGGAATGAAACAAGTCAACTCTCAAGGAAAGCAGAACTAGAAAGGTAGAAACTAAGTTTATTTTCTGTATCAGCCAGGTTGGACTAAGTTATGCTACAGTAACAATTTCCTAATCTCAGTGAATTACAACAATAGTATATAATTTCTCACTCCCCTCAATGCCCACTGGGAATCAGCTGTGGCCCTTCTCCACATCTTCCTATTCTTGAACTTAAGCTGAAAGAGCATGTTTGGAACATGTCAACCTTATAATAGAGGGAGGAGAACAAAACACAGCTACTCAATAGCACTTCAATTTTCTACTCAGATGTGGCGCATCACTTCTGCTTATATTGATTGGCTAAAACAAGTCATGTGGCCACACCTGAAGGCCATACTGTAGCAAATACACTCTTCCCACAGAAGAACACCAGAAAAGGACCCTATAATGGGGGCTGGAAAATACTTAGAACAAATAATATAATATGCCACATATTTAACTCTCTCATCTCTGCTGCTTTCTCTTGCAATGGGCCTCTCTGTCCTGCACAAGTCCTGACAGGACTCCTCTAGCCCCGAGGCAGCATGGCATTTTAGTACAATTTTCCACTGTCATCTAGCTAGAGTGTCTCTTCACATTTTCAACTTTAGAGAAAGAATCTGATTGGCTCAGCTTGCATCAGGTAATGATTGATGACTGTCCAGGCCATGACCCAACCCCTTTGGTGAGGTAGATGTAGAAGCCTAGGCTGAGACAAGTGAGATACTCACCTCAGCAGCATAACTTAACAGGGCACCAAAACTCAGCAATCAAGATAAAAAAAACAGTGTAATGCCATATCTTAAAAAATAAAAATAAATGCAAGAAATCCATGATCAACAAAATGTCAACATTTTAAATAAAGGCAAGATCAGTAACAGTATGGCCATGCTGAGCCATACTAGACCCTGAGTCAAAAGGAAAAACCAAGGGCGCCTGGGTGGCTCAGTGGGTTAAGCCTCTGCCTTCGGCTCAGGTCATGATCTCAGGGTCCTGGGATCGAGCCCCGCATTGGGCTCTCTGCTCAGCGGGGAGCCTGCTTCTCCCTCTCTCTCTCTGTCTGCCTCTGCCTACCTGTGATCTCTGTCTGTCAAATAAATAAATAAAATCTTTAAAAAAAAAAAAAAAAGGAAAAACCAAGATCAGTCCTGTCTTTGTTTCCTATCTTGACTTTTGTTCATCAAAGAATCCTTACATTAATTTTTATTTTTTAAAAATGCCACATTAAAATAGTATTGATGTTGATTCCTGAGGTTTTTGGCACTCCCTTAAATTCCACATCTGAGGAGAGTGCCTCACTCCCCTCCTCCAGCCCTGGTCCTGAGGGACAGAGTCACATGATACAACACCTGGCTCCTAGTTTACTGTACACCCAGAGAGAAGCTCCACACAGAATGCCTCAGAGAGCAGCGGGGGTAGGGAGGCATTGACCAGCATTCTGGTACAATCTCAGAAGAAGCCATGCTGGGTGCAGAAGAAAGCATTTTGCTCTACTTGCATCTTCCACATTTCAGCTACAGCACTAATCTATTGAGCTGCTTTGACAGTGATGCAGTAGAGTTGATGATGATGAAAGAAAGGACAGGAAAGTGTAGAGAGAGCACTGAGAACTGGAGCTCAGTGCTTGCTCTCCACAGCAATGCTCCACCACCAAGTGGTTTGTGTTATCACTGTCCTGTACTCTGGTGAACATGGTCATATCAGAGCAAAGCAGTCCCTCACTTCACTTATGTTTGAGTAGAGGAAGGAGGACAGAAGATGCCATAACATGATTTTGTACTCACTATGGGTACCTCTTTGAAAGTCTGTGGTTGGACTGGGAGTGGGAGAAAAATAAAACCACGGTTTCCTGTCGGTAATTTCGTCTATTTATTAGAAGGAAAGAAGAGTGTTAGTAACCATGGAGTTCAGTGTTTTGTGTTTTTTGTCTTTTGGCTTCCTAACAGCAGCACTCTTCTTGCTCTAGTTAAATGCTTCCCCTCACCACCTTATTCCTACCTCTTCCTAGTCCCTGTGGTGGGCTGCAATCCAGGGCCCTGCCTTATCTGGCCATGTGGAAGGGCATGGGACATAGGCCTGACCAGTCATCATTCCCTATCCCCCTGGTCAAAGTGATTAATTTAAAAGATTAACACGTACTCAAGCTCGTTCAATCAGAGTCCTTTTCTGAGGTTTATATATACTGAGTCAAGGACAGAGGAGTCTTGCTTTCCTCTGGACATGTTGTAGCTGGAATAAAAAAAGCCAGGAGCTGTCTGTGTCCATGCCTCTTCCTCCTACCACTACATCAGTAGAAGAAAATAAGGCAACCCACAGAAATACAGAGCTGAGAAATGGAGAGAGAATTCTGAGAACAGTAATTAAGCCTTTGGAACATGTCATGAGTGCAGCCAGCTACCCCCTCCTGCCTTCTGAGTTACCCAAGTCAGTAAACCTCCCCACCTTTTTTAGCTCTAGCTAGTTTATTTCAGCTACTTTCAACTGAGAAGTCCTCACTTATAAAAGCATATGAATTAACACATGTGAACATTTATATTTGAAAATATCCTTATTCATTCTAGATATTGTCTCTAAAATACTATACTTAGAAGGCTGCATTCTGATGCCAAAAACAAAAACAAAAATGGAAAGCAGTTTCGATTCAATGAAGCAGAAATTATATGATATTTAATCTAATGCTATTTACCCATTCACTAACTGCGTAGCCTGTACTAGCTTTTTGGGCAATAGGCTGGACAGAGAGCTTCTGAAATCAGACTTCTGCTAATAATCAGTTTTATTTGTTTTCAAAGGCAGGAAACCTCTGAAGATATACATCTTGCTTTGACCTGTTCTTTAGGTCATAATTTCTCAAATTGTGTTCCCGCAAAGTTTCCATACTTAAATAATTTTGAGACTCTCTGCTCAAACATGCTCCTGGTGGTTCATGTTGTACATTATTACATCAGTGTACTGATCCATTCTGCAGCAAAGAAAACTGCTAGAATCTTTTTTTAAACATTTTATTTATTTGACAGACAGAGATCACAAGTAGGCAGAGAAGCAGGCAGGGAGAGAGGAGGAAGCAGGCTCCCTGCTGAGCAGAGAGCCTGATGCAGGGCTCTATCCCAGGACTCTGGGATCATGACCCGAGCTGAAGGCAGAGGCTTTAACCCACTGAGCCACCCAGGCACCCCTAATCTAGAATTTTCTAAACTTATTTGACTTTGGAAACTATTTTTTATTTATTTTCTCATTTTTTCCCCAGCTTTATTGAGATATCACTCATATGTATAATATATATACATTATATTTATGTATATGTATATAACATATATATAACATAGGTAAGTTAAAGATATACAAAGTGATGATTTGATATGTGTATATATGTGAAATGATTGCCACAATATGTTTTGTTAGCATCTCTATCCCCTCACATAATTACCTTTTTTGTAAGTGTGTAGAGATAACTTTTAAGAATTATACTCTTAGCTTTCAAGTATATAATACTGTGTTGTAAATTATAGTCACCATACTGGATAGATCCCTAGAACTTATTCATCTTATAGCTGGAAATTTGTACCATTTGACCAATATCTTCCATTTCTTCAGTCCTCAGCCCCTAACAACCACCATTCTATTCTCTATTTCTTTGGATTCAGCTTTTTTTAGTTTCCACATGTAAGTGAGAACATACAGTATTGGTCTTTCTCTGACTTATTGCACTTAGCATAATGGCCTCCAGGTCCATCTTTGATGTTGCAAAAGGCAGAATTTAAAGGAAATTCTTTAAATTCTTTAAAATTTATGGCTGCATAATATTCCTGTGTGTGTGTGTGTGTGTGTGTGTGTGTGTGTGTACCACATTTTCTTGATCCATTGATCCATTCATCTGCTGATGGTCACTTCAGCTGTAGAAACCCTTTTTTGGTGCTAAATGAGTTAGGGAAATACTATTCTAGACACTGATTAGCTAATAAGCCAGTAAGAAAGTAAGCATTCTTAATTTCTGCTATATGCAGAATAGACTACTCGAAAACTCCAGCCTGTGGATAAATGTCCCAAATAAGACTATCTTTAAATCTTATGTTAATCTTTAAAATAAATATTAAAAGTTAAATTTATGTTACTTTGAATATTAAAACCAAAGATAGAAGTAAAAGCAATTAATATAAGTTTTTTAGTGTTTATATACATATACTCAATATATGTTGCTTCCCTTTTTATTGTAAATAACTGAAAAAATTAGTTTAGGCATCAGTGATACCAAGGTAATATAATTAGAATTAACTGCTTTGGTCTGTTTTTGCCTATTTTTAATCATTGTGTATATGATGCCAAGTGACTTATTTGATTGAGTTTGCTGTTAAATTGCAGTAGATAGAAATAGATTGTTTTTAAAGTACTTAGTAAAACAAAAAAGATGATTTAGCTTGAAGGTTAAAACTCTAAAGGTGCTCCTGGGACAACATATCACAACTTATGAAAGTTAAAAGAGCAGTGCTTTGCTTGTTATATTCCAGGCTTTGCTAATATTTTCAAAATGACATTTGGAGTCAGTTTGTAACCTTGGAAGAAGAGTTAGTGATAAAATGGCCCCCAGCAGTGTACCTAGATTATTAGAGACGATCTAGGTTTTGTCAGCAGCATGTCTAATGTATCCCAAAAGACATTTCAAAGCCAAAAACACTTACTGGGGGTGTTCTCGCAAGCAGTTTCATCACAACCGTAAACTGGGCCCTTGTCTTAAACTGAGAACTCTCTCTCAGAGTGACACTATTCAGAAAAACCCAAGCAGAATGCCCAGAATGCACTTGACACATCATCAGGGAAGTCATCACAATTTCACTTCACCTTAGGATATATTATACATACTGCTGACGAAACCTAGCCTGTCTGCCAGCCCTGTCCTCCAGCATTTTCTTAAACTAGACCTTCAGATCAACTGAGCCAGCCTCACCAGCCTTGCAGCAGACTAGCCTGCTGTTGGGAAGCTAAGTGCTGCTCCCTATTCCCCAGAGTCACTCCTACACCAGCAACACTCTCACCCCAGCTGGGTCGAATTAGAGATACTTTTTTTCCTTAACTGTAGAAAGAGAGTTTTTTTCATTTTGACTCACTCATTTTACGCTGATGAAGCAAGAACACTTGTCTTGAGTTTCTCGTCTTGAATAAATAAGCATCACTGACTTCTGTCTTCCTCAGCATGCCTGTCCCTAAAGACTCACTTACATCATCTCAACTCTTTGCACCTGAATGTCTGAAACAGATCCAGTCATCTCAGTCCCATTCCCTTTCACAATGTGCTCTCAAACTCTTGTATCTTCTATCCACCTACCTCCTCAGCTCCCATCTCTGAGTTCCAACGCTGAGAGCCCCCCATATTATAATTGCATGTTAGAATCTCCCACTGGACCCTACAAAGACTGTCATAGATTATTTCTTATATATCTTTGTTTCCTCCATAATGCTTTTAGTAGATGTTTGAAAAGGTTTAATAAAGAAAAGAGTCAGTAAGAAGATTAATGATTAGCAAATATTCTAATATTCTAAATTTCTCATATTAGCCTAGTAATAATAGTGAAATTTGGAGCCTTCAAGTTTATACTTTTGTTAAAACTTACTGAGCACTTACTCATGCCAGGAACTGTTCTAAGCTGTTTCCAGGCACCTTCTCGTTTAATCTTCGGAATTCACACATTCTTCCTACGAGAAAACTGGGGTACGGAGAGATCATAGAGTCATGCCAGTTTTAAGTGGCAGAGCCAGGGTTTGAATCCAGGCTGCCTGACTCCAGAGCTCACATATTAAACTGCCATTCTGTCCTACCATCTGCTAATCACAGGAAATGCATGACCTAGAAAGTGCTGTTTTATGGTCCTATAAATTACAGTAGTATAACAAATAAACTGAGTTCCATTAGTTCTCATGCATGCAAATTACTGAAAAATTAAGTCATTTGTCCCCTATGTTTCCTTGTGACAAAATAAATTTAAAGAGGAAAATACAGGGCAGGGGGAAGAGAAAGACAAGCATATTGAGTATTCCCTAGACCAGATCCTGGGAGGCATACAGGGTAGGCCAGATTCCCTTGGGAGGGGTCTGTCAGAACCAGTCAAGGAGCAGAAGATAGTAGTGGGGTTCTATCAGCTCAGCCACTGATTCATTGTCCTCATGTAACAAAATCACCATCTTAAGATTTATAGAAAGAAATTACATAAAAGTTTAGGTGCAGGGTTTTTTTTTTTTTTTTTGCATTTTCAGCATCTTTATTTCTGCAGATCTAAAACATTTATAAGTCTATCTTAGAAAACACAAAAATATGTTGAAACCTGTAAGCAAGTATCTGTTCTGTCTCTTTTCCATTTTTTCTTGGACCTTTTGCTGAGGTGGTTAAAGAAAATACATACATTCCTTTTCAAGAATATGTGCCTGGCCCGCCTTTTCCATAAATACAAAAAGGAATATATGAATCGGAAAAGCCTATTGTTTAAGAATGGGTTTAAGCACTGCCAAATGAAGTTTGTTTTTCATAAGCCTCGCATAGAACCAGAACTGTGTGTTTTATACTCAGAGCTCTGCTCAAAGAAGAAACTGTTCCTTAAAGAATTAGCTTTGGAAGTAGAATGCTAAACATTGTTCTCTGGTGTGGGAATAGCCACCTTCTGTCATTAGCCAGTACACATAGATGATTAATTCTCATCTACTGCTGATTTATTCATGTGAAGCTGACTTTCCAGCCAGATAGCATCAATTCCGCTTTATTGAGATTTTTGTTCATCCTCTCTTTACTCTTACTTTGCTTGCAGCTTGCATTTTAAGAAGCAACTGTTTGACACCAATACTTACTTCTCTCTCCCCTGCTCCAGGAAAAGCCGGGGAGAGGGCCATGTTGCTCTGACCCATGCTGTACATCAAAGACATTATTGAATCTCTGAAAAAGCAGGCCGCAGAGGGAAGTAAATGTGAATGGGGGGATCAAACAGTTTCTACCTAAGGCAGCTCTTCTTCACAGGCTTTTTGGTTTTGTAGGAAGCAAATGCTTGGAAGGTCAAATATACACAGGCTCAACTACAATTACAACTCACCTAAAGCCAGAGGGAAATAACTCTATAATAGAATCTACCATTTTTTGTTGTCTGTACTGTAATTTCTTTTCATTACTACAAACAACCAACAACTGATTTTACTCTGGATATGGGTAATACACGACAGAGTGCTGCTGGGGCTGTTTATGCCATCACCCAGACACACAAGTTCACGATAAAATGGATAACATGATAAAATGGTGTTGCCTCTGCCATTCCCACTCCTGCATCTATGAAATGGGATCCTAAGAGCATAGTCACATAGAATCAAACATGAAGTCAGACTCCTAAACAATCTAATAAATCTTACATGGTGCAGATAAATCTGCGGTGCTTTTTACAAGTAGTTGTTGTTGATTTCATTGACCATCAATCATCTGGCCCAGACTTAGCAAGGAAATATGATAAAGAGCTCTCAGCACACAATCAATACAGTGTGAAGAAGCTTGATGTTTACATTCAACTGATGTTATCTGGCTGTCTTCTGACTTATGGAAGCAAATCTGCCATTAGTGGAGCTAAAACATTGTTCTGTATTAAGTAAAATATTCTCTACTTTCTACTTTGAGAAAAAAGAAATTTGGAAATATGGAAATTTGGATAATCACTCAATTTCCAGGCTGGCCTCAACAAACATGATAAGCAAGGGTAGCAAGTGTAACTACCATTCTGTTAGTGTTCAAAAATGGCACCTTTGCAGTTAGACTTAGGATGTGGATTTCTGATTTCTCTGGTCACTGTATATA
Organism: Lutra lutra; assembly: GCF_902655055.1. Classification (NCBI taxonomy): domain Eukaryota; kingdom Metazoa; phylum Chordata; class Mammalia; order Carnivora; family Mustelidae; genus Lutra; species Lutra lutra. The sequence continues at coordinate 99,278,466 of NC_062284.1, read as the reverse complement.
AAAGTGTTGTGGAAAAATCTGAATTGATAGTGAGGTCCTATTATGTACATATAAAACATAATAGTAAATATTGGTGTTCATTGGCAAATCAACACATAAATGTTTTATATTAATTTTAAAAAACCATCAACCCAAAAGAAAATTCATCCTGCTGACATTGATAACATCCTTGATTCTTGATTTCCAAAGAGGCTGCATCATCTTACATTCCTACCAGCAATATATGAAGGTTCTAATTTCTCCATATTTTTACCAACACTTGTTATTGTCTGTCTTTTTGTCTAGAGCCATCCTAATGGTTGCAAGGGGATGTCTCATGTGGTTTTGATTAGCAATTCTCTCATGACTGGTGATATTAAACATCTTTATGTGCTTAATGGCTATTTTTGTATCTTTTTTAGAGAAATGTTTATTCAAAAGCCTTGCCATTTTTAGTTGGGTTATTTCTCCTTTATTGTTGAATTTCAGATCTTTTATATATTCTGGACACTTATTCACTCATTTAAAATGTAAGGGACAGAGATGTAAATCTCTCTTCTCTCAGAAACACGGAAAATAAAAAGCAGACACATAGCTGAGGGTGAGGAAGAAGTTAAGACTGGCCCACCACAACCTACTGCTTATTTCTTGCCCAGTCACCTCTATCAGCCAGTTCTGAGGCAGAGCTCAGATAAGTTCTAACAGAAGTGGCTCCTGATGACTAGGAAACATGGGAAAGTCCAAAAGTAGGAGGAGGAAATAATCTGGTTATCAAGATACCTGGATATGGTGGCTGTGTTACCAAGTATAACTTGAGTTACACTTCTGCCAACTTTGGTGATAGAGTGCATTTATATATTTTATATATTATAAACTTCAATTATAATAAAGTTCCAGTGGTGCTTGGTTTCTGTTACAGGTTACCATGGTATTTTAAAAAATCACTTCCAGGTGTCAAAATGGTAGATTCTTCCCCTATAGTTGAGAGTTATAAATCGATAGAATTGAAATACTGTATATTTTAGACCACTTGCCAACCCTGTCCAAAATCAAAGGAATAAATCCCAGAATATTTTAGTAAATCACAAAAATTACATAGGGATGTATCACCATAAAAACACATTGATTTCTTGGAACTTATATTAAGAAGGCAACATCCAAGGACCCATTTTTCAGTTGCTTGTGTGTGTGTGTGTGTGTGTGTGTGTGTGAGTTCAGTTAAGCTCAATTAAAACACCTATTCTCTTTTGGAGGCTCTCCCATGCCCCCAAACAACCATAATCACAGCTTTTTTCTATACTCCATGACCACAGCTATCAAAGTTTACTTGAACCTTGTTGTTCTCTCTTTAGGGGGAAATTATATATGTCTATACTCTTTAATTAATGTTCCTTTATTATATGTATTTTTTTTTTAACACTGGCCCTCAGTAGACAGTGCCTTTACTCAAAGGATAAATCAATCTCATGTGGGAGTTTCAGCATAAAGGCTGGAAAGGGAAGCATTTGTAGAAAATAGGCTTTGCTTTTTCCCTCGCACAGGGAGAACTGCTGCTATTGCAGCATGGCTGTCCTCTTGGATTGGTTGTCTGATTGGCTCCTGCCCTAGCCAAAAGCACAAAAGAAGTTTATAGGATGAAGCAAAAAATAGTCTCCAGTTGCTCCTCTTCCCCTTCTGGTATACTGCTTGCCAACTCTGTTGGCACCTGGCTGACCACCAGCACTCTCTACTCCTCCCCTCCCACAGTGGTCTCCTCTGAATCGTCTGGTTTCTGCCTACTTCTCAGCAAGCCCAGCTTTCCTTCTGATATATGTGCCTTTGTCTGGTCATCTCCATGCTTTGCTTTGGCCACTGTGTGTCCAGTCTGTACATCTAGCTCCATACCCTTGACCAGCCACTTCCAGGGAGTCTCTCTGCCCAGCCCATCTGGATTGTGCACCCTCTCCCTCCATCCTGACACTGGCTTTCCCCACGCTGGCTTCCTTCCTAGTGAAGGACCCAGTGCTGACAACTCTTCAAATCATACCTCCTGGGTAGCAGCCCCAGAGCTGGCACTGATCCCAGCAAGAGATTACTGTCATGTACTTGGCCCATCACCTGTAATGTTAAAATAATATTATAACATATACATCTGAGTTGTCTAAAAATGCACTCACATAACTCTTTTCATTTGAAACATGCCATAAAATGATTTAGCTAAATACAAACACAGAATCCACTGACATATAGCCACCACTGAAATGAAATACGACGGATATTTAGTTGGACCTGGAAGTTCTACTTATGTTGAAGGCAGAAAGTAAAAAATAATTTTCAAATTTCATCTGCAAAACAGGGAAGGAATGAATTAGTTAGTAGAAGATTATTACCCAATTTGGAGGCTAGCCAGAGACTGGTCGATTACTGTCTTCTGAGTAGAGCCAAATGGTTCAATTATATTGCAGTCTTACCTCCATAGATCTTCTGTTTACTTACATGAAAACAATGTCATCAATTTACCATTTGTATATTATTTAATTTGCATGTTATGGTGGCTTTTAGGCAATGATCAATTATTAAGTGTTCTAAGATTATATGTACAAAAGGTTATTATTGTGAGCTATAGGCTCAAAAATTAACCTAGTGTTTTTAGAGAAATTCTTTAACTAGCATATATATCTAAGGAGATTGATATAAAAATTACATAAATATTAGGTTTGAAAATTAACTTCATTTGGTATTTGTTTGTATCTCGTGATTTTCTTCAGGGATTAAATCATATTTATCAGTAGGGTACTAAATTCACTCTGTTCCTTCCTGTCCTGTTCTTCTTTAATCTTCCCAGTCATGTTAAGGGATTTAGATGATCTGTATTCAGAGCTCCATCCTCACGTAACTACCACAAGGCCCAGTGTGGGCTGCATGAGGCCCTTCCTTTTGCTGATTCAAGTTCAGGATACTGGTGGTATAGCATAGAACACTGGCCGTTTAGCTGGCCCTGAGCTCCAGCTTTATTCAGCTGCTCAACTGGGGAAATTCACACAGTCAGGGAGATTTCCAGTTTGACCACACAGACAAAGCACTTTTATATGCCCAGAAAGAGGAGTGGATAATGGTTACACAGATAATAGCATGTGACCATGTCAATTCCCAAGCACCTCTAAGAAGAACTTGTTCTCGTAATGTGTTAAAACCAAGGTCATGGAACAGCTGGTGCTAGAACAGGATTTGCTGTTTGAACCGTGCTGTGAGATGTGATTTTGTATCAGTGTCCTTTCCACCATGAACTATCTCTTTGATTTAATATCAAGGATCATTAGAACTGGGTTAGGAGGGCTTTGTGCATATTGAAGCTGAGACCAAGGGCCTAAACTTAAGTCTGACAGCTCATGAACACCTTCCTTCCAAGCTTAAAACACCCTGTCAAGGCTCTCAAGTCTCCTACAGGAAATGTGGACTCCTTCCTCCCTGCTCCTAAAAGTAGTCGATCATACCCGCCACGATGAGAGTGCCACATCAGTGCCTGGCTGGCTGAGGGCAAATGGTGACAAGCATTTTGACTTTAAGCTAAGAGAATCAAAGATGCACAGCAAGAATTCAGGTAACAGATAAAATAGTCAAGAGAAACAAGAAATAGAATGTGCATGGCAGAAATGCAAAAACTAGTCTCTGGGTAAGCCCTTTAATAGCAAGTCCTAAAATAAGAATTAGCCAAAGGACTAGAGTCTTGCTGAAAAGGCCTTTTTGTGATAAAGCTATAGTGTGTGTAGTGTGGTATTGTGCAGCTCATTGGTATGGGGGCCCAAAGAGCTGGGGTCTGTTCCTGGGTGCACTATTATCCAGACAACACAAGGAAGAGCTGAGAACACAGGCCTTACATATGACCTATGTTTAACCCCTGGCTTTTCCACTGCTTAGTTGTGTCTGTGCCTCAGTTTTCTCATCTGTATAATGGAGATGATAATCAGACCATATAGAGTTGTTGAATCACTGTATACCTGAAACTAATGTAACACTGTATGTTAATGATGCTGGAATTTAAAAATAATTTTTTTTAAATCAGACCAAACCCCAAGGATTGTTTAGTAGATGACAGGTATGGTAGATACAAAGTCACTGGAACACAGCCTGGCCAAAACAAGTGCATGATTAATGTGAGCTATTATTACTTATGAAATAAGACTTGAAATTATAGATATAGATAAAACTTATATTTAATTTATAATTATAAAATATAATTTGTGTTATTTATATTAGATATATGGTTTATTATATGAAATTGGCTCATGTAGTTGGAGGCTGAACCTGGACAGAAGCAAGTTAGTGGTGTTGTTCAGTCTGAATCTGATGGCCTGAGAACCAGGGAAGATGATGGTGTAATTCCCAAACTCAAGGGAGGAGAAGACCAATGTCCCAGGTCAACAATCAGTTATAGAGAACAAATTCTCCCTTCTTCCACTTTGTGTTCTTTTCAGGCCCTCAATACATTAGATGATACCAGGCACACTAGGAAGAGCAGTCTGCTTTACTCAGTCTATGAATTCAGATGCTAGTGTCATCCAGAAACAACCTCATAGACATACTAAAAAATAATGTGTAGCCAAATATCTGGGCAACCCATGGTCCAATCAAGTCAACACACAAAATTAACTGTCATATTAGTTTAGTCAGAAGTTGGCCAAGAGCAATGAGAAATTGAGATAGATCGGATTCCTCCCTCCAAAGTCTTGAGAGCTAAGGCAGCTCAGCCATCTACACTGCCATTTGTTCTTGCTCAGGGCCTCCTCTGAGGCTTCCTCACTCTGTCACCTCTGGGTATTTGCAAAGAATTTGGGCAGTGATTTCCAGGAAGACAGCAAGCATGGAAAAAAAGATTGACAGGCAACAAGTTGCTCCCAAAACACAGCCCCAAATGGGCATGTGCTCCTAAAAACTTGAGTAAGTCAATCTGTATTTTGAATGTACCAAGACATTTTCAATAGAAGGAAGTCTGGTATATATTTTTCAAATATAAATATCTATTATAAAGCCATGATGCCTAGATTCCAGGACATCAGCAAGTTAATGCTAGCTTCTTAAATTGTTTTCTAGAAAAAAAACAAAAACAAAAGAAAAAAATTTTAAAAAGAATTGGAGTGTATATCCCAATTTCAGAAGCATTAACAGGGAGTAAGAGTGGGGTAGGAGTCCATCAAGAAACTGAGAATGCTTGTGGCTACATAGGACAGAAAAAACAGGAGACAGGGAGCTAGGGGTCTCTCTGTTTTGATCCTACATATACCTCTTGGGCAACCCACTGGACTCCCCTGGGCCTCCAGCTTCTCATGTATAGGACAAGGGTATAGAATCAGATGAGTGCTAAGGTCCCTGTCAGGGGTGAATTTAATTGGGATCTACATTTATTGATGTTTCTCTGGCTCAGTTCCTGAGAAGAGTTTCTTGGATAAAACTGTCTGCTACCTGCTGTTTGTGCCTTTGTGAAGAGATACTTTAATTTTCCTCCTGTTTCAAGTTTCTCAGTTGGGGTTTCAACATTTGGAAATCAAAGGAAGATGGACAAGATAGCAGCAGCATCTTCCATCCCCTTCATTTTACCCGGGCCTTAGCAGTGCTCTGGGGTGCCAGAGCCACGTGGAAGGGGCTAACGGCGCAGGTGGAATGGGCAGAGGCAAGCACATGCTGCCCAGCTTTGGCCTTTGCTTCTCCATTTCAGATGGAACAACCCACTGGTGGACCTGTAATGACCTTTGTCCACAGATGATACTCACTATCATGGGGATTTTGAAGATATGAACCTGGCCTAGAGTTCCTTATCTCAGGGGAAGAGCTAGTTTGGTGCCAGACTTTTAGGGGGAGTAAGATATGCTCCAAATTCCTTCTATTTCAAGTGATTATTATTTATGCAGAAGAAGTAGATAGTTGGTTTCTTGTTGTTATCATTGCTGTGATTCAGTGGTGCTGGTAAATATGCAAACCCTTGATTTGCAGCATTTGCCATGGCTGACTTCCAGCTACCCTGACATGAGGGCACTGACCTTGAAGTTGAGAAGGGAGTCAGAACAAGCCAGCTCCGGCACACCACCACTATCGTTAGTTCTTTTGCTTTATGTCAGACTGGAGGAAGTGCCAGATCGCAAGTTTTCTAAAATTATTTAAGCCTGCAGCTGCAAAAAAAAAAAAGAAAGAAAGGAAGAAAGAAAGAAAGAAAGAAAGAAAGAAAGAAAGAAAGAAAGAAAAGTTACAGAAATTTTTAGTGTAGAAATCATTAATGTACAGCTCAGTGAATTTTCACAAATTGATCACACCTGTTTAATTAGCAAAAATCAAGAAACACTATTATGAGACTCCCCCTCCCCTTGCAGAAGCCCTCCCTGTGCTCCCTTTCTGCCAACAGCCCCACTCATCCCTTCCCCGGGTAACCAGTACCCTGCCTTGGAACAGCACGTTAATTTTGTCTGGTTTTGTGTTTCACATGAATCTACTCAGACAGCATGCACTACAGCATGGCATCTTTTGCTCACCTTTATGTTCATTAGATTCATTCACATTGTTGTATGTAGTTTTAGATCATTCCTTCTCATTGTTTTATAGTATTTTATTTAAGGGATATACCACAACTAATCCATTCTACCATTGGCAGGCATTTGGGCAATTTCCAGGTTTGGGCTATGACGAGTGGGGCAGCTGTATACACTATAGAAGATGTCTTTGGGTGCACAAATGTAAGCAGTTCTCTGGGTTATACCTCAAGGAGGGAGATGGGTGGGTCATGGAGTACTACAAGGTCCACCTTAGAATGTGCCACCTAACAGTGTTACCCAATGGTGGTGTCATAATACAATTCCCCCAGCAGTGCTCCTCATTGTTCCCAGCATTTGCTATGAATTGTTTTCATGTTAGCTGTCCTGGTGGGTATATGGCAGCGCCATGGTGTTGTGGTAACCAGTGGTAGTGAGCACGTTTTCATATATTTTCTGATCCTTTTGGATTTCCTCTTTCATGTGGAGGCTAAGTAATTTGCCCACTTTTTCATTGAGTTGTCTGCATTTTTCTTACTTACTTGTGTTTTAGATCTCTTTTTTTACCCACAAATACTTAAAAAAAAAAAAAACAGTTTAATTCTGAAATTAAATAAGCTGCTTTTCCCTATGGACCAAAGATACTACTTAGAAGAGATTTGCCCCATCTGTTTTCTTGTCATTTTTTTCTCAATGTAGAGTTTCTCCTGCTCTTTATATCAGTTTTTATGCTTATTTCATAGCTTCACTTAGAATATTATAAAGCAAGTTGGGGGGAAACGGTTTTTAAGAACAAACAGTGCAAATGCAAATGCATTTTCAAAAGCGAACAATTCTTTCTTAAATGAAAGTAAGAGCTGTTCAAATAGTTTGTAAGAAAAAAAATAAATTGAAGTCTTAATTACCTCTAAAAAGTAATTCTAAAAAGTAATTTCATATTGAATATGAATTTTTAAAAGTTTCCAGAGGTAAGGCTTCATTTTCCTTTCTCTTATCTCAATAGATAAACCTTGTTACTTATCTATGTCCTTTTTTAAAAAACCCTGTTCACTAAAAATTGAATTCCTCCTATGTATTGTGTGAGCTATCTTATTTTTTAAATCCTTATTTAGATATGGAAGTGCAATCTATTCACCCTAAACTGGTTCTATGGCAAGAATATAGAAAATGTTAAAGAATAGTTTACTATTTCAGAAATTAAGGAACTTTCCTTGGATGACTTGAATATGGGTCAAACATACCAAATAGTTTTTTCATAGAAGTCTAATTGCTTTACCACCTTTATTGTTCTTTCTCATATAATGAAATAGAATAAAGTATTAAGATTACTATTTCAGAAGAGTTAAGTCTCCCCATGAAGAAGGGAAAAGAAATCTCCTGAGATGTTCCAGAAAGAACTGGGAATATCTTCAGAACCACCTCAAGGCCTAGGGAGATTGCCCCATAGGCTGGGCCTGACTGGTCCAGCCATGTGCCTTTTCACTGCACATAGCATGGGTAGCCCAGAGCAAAACTGGGAAGAAGGGAAAATTTCCCTTCTGTGCATTCTGCTTCTCTTGTCCCTATGCTGTCCCTTTGTGGTGCTTCCTCACATTGCTGAGACCAGAATTGGCAAATACAAAGCACCTTGCCACTCTTCTGTTCTGGACCCATGACAACTATCATCGTCAATCATGGCACTTTTCCCAGTGATTCCAGATGTAACACAAATGCAGCTCAGAATCCTTAACACAGCACACTGAGAGAGAGACCAATACCAATCTATCAGAGTTGGCATTTAAGATGGTTTCTACTTGGGACATCTGTGTGGCTCAGTCAGTTAAGCAAACAACTCTTGGTTTTGGCTCAGGTCATAATCTCAGGGTCCTGAGATTAAGCCCCATGTGGGGCTCTGCTCTGAGTATGGTGTCTGCTTAAGTTTAAGGTTCTCTCCCTCTCCCTCCCCCTTTGCTCCTCCCCAACTTGTATGAGCACACACTCTCTCTCTTAAATAAATAAATAAATGAATAAAATTTTCAAAAAATTTTTAAAAGATGGTATCTACTTGCCATCACTTATTCCATCTTCTGCAGCAGCCCCAAAATGTAAATGTTTTAATTTTCCCAAGATTATTTACATTACCTTGTAATGTAAATGTTATGGTCTGAATCTCTGACCCATCATTTTCTATCCTGGTTCTGGACATCTTCTATCTCAACCGAAAAAAAACACAAAAACCTAGGATTATGAGTCAAATGTCTACAGGGACCAGATAATACAGGCAAGGTTTTCATATTTATTTAGTCCAGGACAGCGATAGCCTTCACTTTCAGAAAGAAATACACTGTCCAATTTTTCAAGTAACATGTGACCCTTGTCTACCTTTGGTTTGTTCACATTTGAAAAAGGTATACAATTTATTCTCATTATTCAAGATATTTATGTTGTACAAAGTTACCAAGAACATTGAATTAGTGAATATTGAACCATTGCTCCTATGGAAATTAAGGGTTAGTTTCCTGTGAGTTTTGGTCACATTTTTGACAAGTGATCAATATATAACCTTGTCTTATGTGCTTTTCTGTTCACAGGTCCCTTGTTTAATACATATTGTTAATTGATTATCTTTGAACTCAATGCCAAGAGCACTACAACTCATATATGAATGAAACTTATCTAACGCATAGGTTTTCTCCATAAGGCACATCACAGCTTTCTTGTACTTAAGAACATCAGACAGCATTTAAACACTACACTTGGGGGTCATTTGAAATAGCAACATCACCAACAAAGCATAGAAATGCAAAAACCATAGCACTAAATATACATGAAAAGGATAGTTGTTTATAGCATGAGTTGACAGAAGAAGGCTGAGTACCTACCTCAGCTAGTATGTGTGCATTGGGCAACTCAGATTTTTTCACTGCTCTGTCCATGTATGACCATGAAAGTACTATAAGTATTTATTTTCAGGTTACAAGTTAATTTTAGGAAGTAAGCAAATTTACCAATGTGGAATTGGCAAATAATAAGGATCGATTGTATCATTGCACCATGAGGAAAATAATAGTGCGAGCACAAAGACAAATGATGTATGAGTTTGGTCTCAATGAGAAGAGAGAAAATGGGAGCCATGAGGCTGGCAAACCAAGGAAGGCACAGTCATTTATAGTCAGATATCACCCAGGAGAAATTTGGAGCCAGAGTTGGCAGATCTTCCAAGAGAAGCCTGCCATCTGGATCATTTTAATGTGAACTCTCCTGGTTTTAGATGTTGATCTAAATTAAAAACAACAGCACCATAGAACAAACTAAACACATCTCCTTACCTTGTCTGACTTGCCTGAGGGCCTCTGGTTTACAATGTATCCTTGTAGTCTAAGGAGAGTTTCTCAATCTCAGCACTATTGACATTTTGGACTGGGTATATTGACATTTGGACTGGGTAATTCTTTGTTGGGAGGTAGATGTCCTATGCATTGTAGGACATTGACAGCATCCCTGGCCTCCACTATTTAGATACCAGTAATGAATCTGTCTCACCACCTACCTCCAAGCTGTGACAACCAAAAATGACTTTAGGTATTGCCATATGCTCCCATGAGAGCCAAAATCACCCCCAGTTGAGAACCACTGGTCTAGACTGAGACAGATAAAGGCACTTCTGACTCAAAATTTCTCTATTCCTTAGACTGCCACTTTCCTGATTATCTAGACCTAAATCCTCCAGATACTTGAATATTTCCCTTCCTCATATGGATTCCATTTCTAAACTTATCAAATCTTACATTCAACTCTCCCTTTATTACTAAAATCATTACCCCAGTCTCCTACATCCTCCCATCTAGACTGCTGAAATAGTCTCCTAATGGGGCACCGATTACTAGTTTACCCTTTCTTTATTCCATCAGATCATCATTCCGAATTAATACTCCAAGACACTGTTTTTTTTTTTTAAGTTACCATGTTGTTAACTTCATACTATTCCAGCCCTCACTCGAAAATGTTAAACAGTGCTTCTTTTAACAGAAACCATTGCTAAATACCCAACAATTCCTGTAAGAGTGTATCAGAAGAGGCATGGAAGCATGACAATAGAATTAACAGGTGTTCTAGAATGCCAGGAACCCTGGACTATGCCTTGGCTCCATCACAGGCTAGCTTCTTATAATTCCTCCCCTTCTAGTTCTACCCAACTTCCCATCCTTCCTTTTCCTCTCACCTCACAACTCACCCATGGTGGTAGAACAGTGACTGGCTAGGTGCTTGGGTTTCAAGATATGCAAACTAAGGTTAAAATTCTCAAGCAGTTCCTTAACCTTTCTGAGCCTCATTTTTGTCATCTGTAAAATGAAGATTAAACATAATACATACAAGGTTGTTGTGAGACTTAACTGATATTTTCCATGTAAAATACTAGGCCCATTATAGGTACACAAGAAGCTCTTAATAAATGTCATATGGTATTTATTCCTATTGTACCTTCCTCTTGTGAGATCTTATTGATCTTACCACTTACACTGCCTATTTGACATTTCACATATATTGACTTTATTTTATGTACATGTGTGCATGCATGCATGTGCACACACACATATACACATAAACGCTCTTTATTTAATTTATTTTTTTAAGTAGGCTCCACATCCAGAGTGGAGCCCAATGCAGGGCTTGAACTCATGACCTGAGATCAAGACCTGATCTGAGATCAAGTGTTGGATGCTTCACTGACTGATCCACCCAGGTGCCCTTAAACTGTCTTTTATTTTTCGTTTAACTAGAGTTGTGCTTATTGGGGGGCCAGACCCTGTGTTTACTTCTTAATCCTTATGATTCTAGCATAGTGCTAAAAAGATAGCTGACAGTCAGTAAATATTAGTCCAGCTCTCAAGGTGTTGTCTTTAGACCATCTGCTGGGAACTTGTTAAAAATGCAAATTCTTGGGTGTCACTCCAGACTTATGCTTGAGAAATTCTGGGAGTGGGACCTAGCAAACTGTTTTAATAAGCCCTCTGGGTGATTTTGATGTACAATAAATTTTGATTACCACATAAACTTTAATTCATTTATTCAGCAAGTATTGAACACGTACTATTGTCAGTAACTTTTAGGAACTAGGGCCACAGCAATAAATAAGAGCATCTCTGCTGTCATGAGGCTTACATTCTGTTGGAAGAAAGAGACATAACACAAACTCAAATAAATAATGTATTTTTGTATAAGGGCAGGTCTAAGAATAAAATAAATAAAATAGTATAAATAAAGTAAGAATAAAATAAAATAGTAAAATGAGATAGAGAGCAATTGGAAAGAGGTAGTGAATAAGGAATGGTTTGTGCCTGGTTTTGGTTGCTCTCCAATACCTTCAAATACTTTTTTCTTTTCTTTCTTTCTTTTTAAGATTTTATTTATTTATTTATTTATTTATTTATTTATTTATTTAGAGAGGGAGAGAGAAAGTGTGTGTGTGTGTGTGTGTGTGTGTGTGTGTGTGTGTGTGTGCATGTGAATGAGTGGGGAGAGGAACAGAGAAAGAAGGAGAATCTCAGGCAGCCTCTGTGCTGAGCGTGGAGCCTGAACCAGGGCTTGATCTCAGGACCTTGAGATCATGACCTGAGCCAAAATCCAGAACTGGGTGCTCAACTGACTACCTGGCTACCCAGGTGCCCCTAAAATACTTTTTAAATACATATTTTTCCTATGGTTTATAACTGATACTTGTGCAAGGGTTATTTCATAAAAACTATTCCACCATTAGCAAAGCTGGCACTTCTCTTGTTTTGTTTGTTTGTTTTTTTAATGCAATTGCTGGCATATGAACAAAAATTGTAAGACATATGAAGAATCAAGAAAACATGACCATGGTCAAGACAGGAAGCAATCAACATAGCAGACACAAAGATGGCACAGATACTTATATTATCAGGGATTTCAAAATAAGTATGATAAGTATATTACAAGATTTGGTAGAAAAGTTGAATAATATACACAAACAAATGAGTAATTTCAGCAGAGAGAGGGAAACCATAAAATAAATAAATAAATATATATATATATATAGTACTATTGTCATAATGAAGGATTTATTAATTGGGCTTAATAACAGACTGGACATAGTAGAAGAAAGGATTAGTGAACCTGAAGAACTAATCATCTGAACTATAACACACTAAGAGGAAAAATAGGGGAAAGCAGACAAACAAACAAAAATCCAGAACAGAGAATCTGAAATTTGTGAGGTAATACCATATGGCTTAACATACATATTACTAAGCTCCAGAATAGTGGAGAAGGGGGAACGGGACAGAAGAGATATTTGGAGAGATGATGCCTGTGAATTTACCAAATTTGAAGAGTTGTTTCAACCCATGGATTCAAAAAAGCTAACACAAACCTAAGTGGATAAATGATGCTAAAACAACTGGCCACTCTATGCAAAAATAAATTAGATAGATGATAGATAGATAGATACATAGATTGATAGATAAAAACAATGCAAACCTCAAGTCTTATATCCGTCTATATACAAACAACAATTTGAACTGAATCATAGGCCTAACAGTATACATTAGAATCATAAAACTGCTAGAAAACATAGGAGAATGTATATTTGGAAAGAGCAAAAATTTCTTAAAGAGAACATAAGAAGTGTTAACCATAAAAATATATATAAATAAACTTCATCAAAATTTTGAAATTCCTTGGATAAAGAAGATGTGGTATATATATACTATAGAATACTATGCAGCCATCAAAAGAAATGAAATCTTGCCATTTGCAACAGTGTGGATGGAACTAGAGGGTGTTATGTTGAGTAAAAGAAGTAAATCAGAGAAAGACAATTATCATATGATCTCTCTGATATGAAGAATTTGAGAACTTGGGGTTGTGGGGGTGTAGGGAAGGAAAAAATGAAACAATATGGGATCAGGAGGGAGACAAACCATAAGAGACTCTTAATCTCACAAAACAAACAGGGTTGCTGGGTGATGGGGGGGTAGGGGTAGGGTGGTTGGGTTATGGACACTGGGGAGGGTATGGGCTATGGTGAGTGCTGTGAAATGTGTAAGAGTGATGATTCACAGACCTGTATCCCTGGGGCAAATAATATATTATATGTTAATAAAAATAATTTTTAAAAAATTTTTGAAATTCTTACAAATCAAAATTCACTAAGACACAGACTAGGAAAAAAATAAAATATGTGCCAAAGAACTTGAACTTTGCATATATATAACTGTAATAAAAAACAAACAATCCAATTTTTAAAATGATAAGACTTGAGGGAGATATAGATTTCCAGTTATGGAAGGAATAAGTCATAGTACTAAAAAGCATGGCCTAACGAATACAGCCAATGACACTGTAATAGCGTTGTAAGGGGACAGATGTTAGGTATACTTGTGGTGAACATACATAATGTACAAACTTGTTAAATCACAAAGTTGTACACCTGAAACTAATGTAATATTATGTGTCAACTATACCCAAATAAGAACAATAATACTTGAGCAGGCACTTTTCATAAGAAATAGGAATGGCAATTAAACACATGAAAAGGGGGCGCCTGGGTGGCTCAGTGGGTTAAGCCGCTGCCTTCGGCTCGGGTCATGATCTCAGGGTCCTGGGATCGAGTCCCACATCGGGCTCTCTGCTCAGCAAGAAGCCTGCTTCCCTCTCTCTCTGCCTGCCTCTCCGTCTGCTTGTGATCTCTCTCTGTCAAATAAATTAAAAAAAAAAAAAAAAAAAAAGAGGCCAGAGGGTCTTTAAAAAAAAACACATGAAAAGGTGTTCAACATCATTAATTATCAAATAAGTGTGAATTAAAACCACAATAAGATACTATTTCATATTATACATCAAATTTCATGTCATATTTATGTATTTTTTTAATTAAAAAGACTGACAATACCAAATATTAGCAATGATGTGAAGCAGCTAGAACTTTCATCCACTGCTGGTGGAGAAATAAAATGACTTTTGGAAAACTGGCAATTTCTTATAAAGTTAAACATTTATCTGTACTATGAGTCAACAGTACTACCCAAGAGAAACATAGGTCCACAAAAGGCTTGTATAAGAATATTCATGGTAGTCATACTTATATTAGCTTAAAACTGTAAACAACCCAAATGTCTATAAATAAGATCATGGATAGACAAATTGTGGAAAATCTACATAATGGAATACTACTCAGCAATTAAAGGAATGAACCTGTGATACATATGAACGAATCTCAAAAACTTTATGTTGAGTAAAAGCAGTTGACACAAAAGAACGCATACTGTATGGTTCCATAAGGATAGGAAAAGGATGATGATATGGGCAGAGAATGCTATGATGTTGATCTCAGAGTACTGAGGGTGTAAAGAGGTGAACTAGATCATTACAGGAAGATGGGCTGATGAAGGACTTCAAAGGGTAGGGAGTGAGAATTGACTGAACAAAATAATAATATTTAGATTCTTGATAGATAAATAATATGATGAAAATGTTTCTGAATATCTTCACAGCTGTGTGCAGTTTGACTTATGGAAGGAAGAAACAGAAAAGTAGAAAACCCATACCAAATTCTGATGTGTTCTAGCTAAGAGGAGGTGATTTTTCTGTGTATTCTGCTTTGATGGAATTCTTTTTGAATGAAAGGCCTATAAAAATCTTCAAGTTATGATAAAACATTTCTTTTAAAAAATTTATTTTGTATTTTCCACTTAATGTGTTTTTTGGAACCAGTTTAATGTCCTTGCTAGTAACTTATAATTTACAGAAGCTACATTGAAGGTTTAGATGTTCAAAACCAAAGTAAAGAATAGGCTGTATTATTTTTCCCATTCTGTTCTTGTGAATTTTAATTTGAGTATTGGTGAATAAAATTAAAAGTAAATGTTGAAAAATACATCATGTAGGGCACCTGAGTGGCTCAGTCAGTTAAGCGTCTGACTCTTGGTTTTGGCCCGGGTCTTGAACTCATGGGTCAGGATCTCAGCCCACTTGCAGGCTCTGTACTCAGCAGGGAGTCTGCTTGAAGATTCTTTCCCACTTCCCCTCCCCCCACTCATGCTCTGTCTCTTTCTCTCTTTCTCTCTCGGATAAATACATAAATCTTAAAGATAAATACATCATGTGTATTTTTAATAGATATCCCCTATTTTCTATTAATAATGCAGGCACCTGGGTAACTGCTATGCCACGACTGCTGTTTCTGTAGAAATTAATTCAAAAGTCCTGTGGTAACCATGGTAACATGAGGCAAAGTTATGGAAGTGGTGTTTAGGAAAAATGAAAAATCTCTGCCCTTCCCCTGCTCTCTGATCGTCTATGCTCCACTGTTTTTCTCCTTGGAGGAAGGAGTCGATCTCCCAAGAACCACCAGGGGGACGAGGTGGGGATTTGTGCTGATATCGGGCTGGTCCTAGGCCTGGCCTACTAAACCTCCCGTTCATCAGTTCTTCCTTCATGGACGTGTTCTGACCTGCCCTAGAGAATGTGGAGAACTGTGTAGTCAACCCAAGGGTTCCTGAATCTTTGTTTATTACTACAGTCTCTGAAGAAAAGTGCAAATGATCACATGAAAATTTTTCTTTATATGTGGAAGCTAAGAATATAACCTATTTCAGCTTCTGAATCAGCAATATTTTTCTTATTATTCAAACATCTTACAACAAATCCCATCCAGAGTCCTTGGGGCCTTTGTCATTCTGACTTGGTGTGATAGAGACACACCACATGGAACTGAATTGAAGGGGCTTCCACAAGATAGAAATTTCTTTCTTTCAGGTGAGCATCTGAGCTGAGTGTATCTGTTACGCTGAAACAGTCATTGGGAATGCAGGTGGCTTTGGTCTTGTTGCCATCATCCTTGTGGCTCAGGTTGGCTCACCACCCTACCTGCATTCTTACCACCACAGTGGGAAAAGGCAAAGGGAGGGCATGTTCTGGAGGATGCCTTCCCCTTACATCCAGTGGCCAGAATTTTTCTACGACCACACTCAGCAGCAAGAGAGGCTAAGAAATACAGTCTTTATTATAGAGGGTTTATATACAGCTGAGTCAATAACCAAACTAATATATACATGCTCTCAGTTGGTCTTCCCAACCAATAGCGCTGAAGGAGTAGGCAAGGCAGAAATAACTCTTTCCTTTCTGTGGGTGCCAGGCGCCCCCCAGCACCTACATATTCACTCAGGGGGCACTCATGTATTAAGTAGTTATGTCTAACCTAGATTCTGGTTTGAACTCTGAGTTCCCGTGCACGATTGTGTTGTGTTGTAATCTTGGGACATCCACAGGCTACTGTGCTAACCAAGGCCCCTGGATTCCCTAGAGACTTTCCTTTCTTTTTTTTTTTTTTCATTTTCACTTGTTTTTCAGTCTCTTTTTTTTTTTTTTTAAGATTTTATTTATTTACTTATTTGACAGAGAGAGATCACAAGCAGGCAGAGAGGCAGGCAGAGAGAGAGGAGGAAGCAGGCTCCCTGCTGAGCAGAGAGCCCGAAGCGGGACTCGATCCCAGGACCCTGAGATCATGACCTGAGCCGAAGGCAGCGGCTTAACCCACTGAGCCACTCAGGCGCCCCTGTTTTTCAGTCTCTTTATTGACAGACTCTCAGCTGTTGTTTCTTCTGTAATCTTTTTATAGAAGTGTTACTTTCAATAAGTTGTAGACTTAGAAAATAAATAAATAAGGTTGTTAGAATTTAATTTAAAATTATAGTAAATAGGCTTGGCATGAGAGCCCAAAGTTCTGTCCTTCGAGTGTATTATATTTAATCAATCGTTAGTGGATGAGCTTGGATATCAACCTGGCTCCACAGGCATCATTTCCACTCACTTCTTCCTTACCTGAATTCCAAAGAGAAGGTTTAGTCTTATACAAATGTTTAGGTATCAAAAGAATTTTTTAACTGATAGATTTTGTAAGCTTGGCCTATTTTTTAAGTCAATAGAATACATTCCTAGAAGAAAGATGAATAAATCAGATGAAAAGATCATGATTTTGATTTTATAACAAAAATAAAACATGATTTTCATACCTTCTGAAAATTGCTGAGGTACAATGCTACTCTTCCTGTGGATGTTATATTTGTAGTGTCTCAAACATAAATAAGCAGATTTTAAAGGTGAAAAAAAAATCTAAGAAAAAATTTCAAAATAACAAAGCAGTCTTTTAAATGGAGTGTTTTATTTTAGCAGATACAATATTACTATACAAGGGGGCTCTTTTTAATAATCTTAATTGTGATGACTTCCAGAAAATAAATCTTTTCATCCATAAGAGGAAATAATATGACTTTCATTATAATCATCATCATTCAAGATAACTAAAGGAATATTTAATTTGTAAACATTTGTAAATTTCTTTGGGTTATTTTAGAAGACAGAAATATTTTAATTCTGTAAAAAGAAGAGCACTCCTGATAATTAGGCAGTATTAGAACAATTCATTAGCTAAGTAATTGCTGTCATGGCCACCCAAGTAATTTGCTTCCCATTGAAAGTGTGAGCAGCAATTTCTACTGAAGGGTGATGGGGTTTTTAGAGTATGGCATCAGTGGTGATGCAGATAGAATATGTCTGAGACCTTATGCTGGCTACCGATATGCTCCAGAAAGTAAAAGGCTCCAGAATGGTTGTGTTAATGAATAGGAGATGGGTTCATTATTCATTCTCCTATCTGCTAGGCAGAAGTTAAGCCATGCTATACCAGATGAATATTAAAAGGTATAAGACATTGCCTTGAATCTCTATTTCACCTTAATAAATGTTTGCTTCTTGATCCCAGAAGCTGGACATACTGACCTTTGATTTGAAGGAGGTAAGGGAAAAGCTTGGGCAAATTATATTCCATATGACAAGACGGCAATGATAGTGGAAACAAAGAAATGAAAAGAAAATTACTGGTTGCAGAAAAATTAAGATCTTGGACCAGGTGTAATTAAGACCCTAGAAATGTGAAACTGGAAAGGATAATGGCGTAAGAAGGCAAAATACAGAATAGCCTTTTTTGATGGTTTGCTGAGCTGTTGATCCAAACAAACTGCCCGGGTCATCTGTTTTGTATTCAGAGTGCTTTGCTGTCTGATGGATAGCTTGCTGTGCACATGTGAGGTGACATTTCCAAACTGCCTGAAAAATGCTGTACTCATTTGTTTAATGTCAAAGTTTTATATGTGAGATTATGAGATCTGGTGTCTAGAGTGTGGCATGTCTGGTGTTGGGAATTATTTCACGATGAGTTTGTTTATTGTTTTGTCGTTAGAGATTCAGCCTTGGATTTGGGCAGTATGGTTGAAAACTATGCATTTGTATAGAATTAATCTACTATGTCCTGGACTGAAGGCTAATAAGAATTTGGTATTTTTAAGATATTTAAAACCTAAAAAATGACAATTAATGTTTTTCAGTCCATTGCATGATATTCACTAACTATAAAACTAATTTCTGATTAGAGAGGTTTTTTTGTTTATTTGTTTGTTTTTTGTTTATTATTTGAGAGACACACAGCAAGAAAGGGAACACAAGCAAGGGGAGTGGGAGAGGGAGAAGCAGGCTTCCCACCTAGCAGGGTGCCTGATGCGGGGCTCGATCCCAGGACTCTGAGATCATGACCTGAGCCGAAGGCAGACACTTAACAGACTGAGCCACCTAGGCACCCCTGATTAGAGAGGTTTTAATACTTCTGGAATCTTCTAACTTCTTAGCTAGATCAAGGACTCTGAATGCATAAACATAATTTTTGTCCCATTGTAAAGATTTGCTTTTACATGTATGCAATAAGTAGAAGTGAACAAAACATCAGAGACATGAAAGGAGTATTGAGTAATGAAGTTGGATTTTGAACATACAATTTATAATTTATAAATCCTAATGTATGATTTATGCATACTAATGAAAGTTATCCCCTAAAGCAGAGGAGTGCCATAATTAAGCTTTTCAGGATTGTCTAAAACTATTTATTTATGAATAATAGTTGAATTCTCATAAATTTTATCTATCTAGTGAAAGTTAAATATTACAATTTCAAATTTGTACAAGTTATATTGTAATCATTGATCCTAAGATGTACATTATACTAGCTTCCTAGCCCTGCTATAACAAATTATACAAACTTAGTGGCTTGAACCAACACAAATGTATTACCTTTTATAGTTCTCTAGGTTAGAAGTCTGATACAGGTCTCTCTGGGCAGAAATCGAGGTGGCAGCAGGGCTGCATTCCTTTCTAAAGGCTATAGGGAAAAATCCATTTCCTCGTCTTTTCTAGCTTCTAAAGGCAAGTTGTATTTCTTGATTCATAGCCCCTTTCTCCGTCTTCAAAGCTAGCAACACTGCTTCTTTCTAACCATTCTTCTGTAATCACAGCTCCCTCTCACATTTCTGCCCATCTTCCATTTTAAGGACCCCTGTGATTACATGGTGATTATGATCCAGGATAATCTCTCCATCTGCTGATTAGCTACCTTAAATCCATCTGCAACCTTAATTTCCTTTTGCCATGTAACCTAACATATTCATGCATTCTAGGGATCCAGATATGGATGTGTTTGGGGCCATTATTCTGCCTACCCCATCTTATTTTTCACCTTTTATCATTCCTATGAACAGAATACACCTTACAATCAATGTGATAAGAAAATATTGTTTCTTAGTGTAATTGGCAATTTTTTTCTTTCTTATCAGAACATAAAATAATGGTGCTTTTTATAATTGATGGCTTTTAGACTTAATGAAATAATTTACGGTGGCTTCACAGTAATAAACCAAATGAGTAAAAGTAAGATTCAGTTCTTTCTCTTCTGTGTGAGTCATAAATCATACACTCAGAATGATGTCAAAATGATTTCTAGAAAATGATTAATAAATTCCGTGATCGTCTCTGGATTTCAATTACCGAATTTTAAAATAATGAATCTTTAAAATTCAGATTGGCCATTCATCTATCTTTAGAGATAGTAGCTGATTAAATTGACAGTTTCCTTTGTTTAAAGATTGTAAGATAGCTGAACCTTATAGGCTTATCCTTGCCTATAAATATTTCCTTTACATTTTATAGTCTTTATCTTTGGATAATAATGTAACCCCTCCCATCCATAAGAATACCTATTCTGATCAATTCTACAGTTGAACTTGTTTGTCTGAGGCACTCCCAAAGAGCATAAAGTGTGCACTACAAACTGAGTGTTGAGTGAACTCTTCCACATTTGAATCGAAGCATCCCCTGTTGTCAGTGTGCTCTGTATCACTTCCCCATCATCAGACACACACACACACACACACACCCCTCCCCAAAGACTCAAGCCTTTAAAAGAAAGTTCTAAGAGAAGCGGAGGATTACCCTCAGGACCTTGGGAGCAGATGAGTATTTATTTATTGACTTAACTCATCCTGGGACTCTTAAGAGCCTGATAAATACTAAGAGACTGCCTAAAATAAGCTTATCTTATCATTCATAAAACATTTCATAAATATGAAATAACACTGCTTTGTGCAAGGCATTTTTCAAGATTCTTTTTTTTTTTTTTTTTTTTTTTTTGACAGAGACAGATCACAAGTAGATGGAGAGGCAGGCGGAGAGAGAGGGAAGCAGGATCTCCGCTTAGCAGAGAGCCCGATGCGGGACTCGATCCCAGGACCCTGAGATCATGACCTGAGCTGAAGGCAGCGGCTTAACCCACTGAGCCACCCAGGCGCCCTCAAGATTCTTTTTTTGATTCTGAGTTTTGTTTTCTTTTTTTGCTCTAAAGATACTAAAATGACATGTTCCCTCTGTCAGTGTCAGGAATGAGGTATAAGGTTTGTACGATGCATCAGTAAAGTGGTGTGACCTGTCCAACCCTAACCCTCTACACGTAGAGTTTATAGGCAACAATACCTGTTATCTGGAGTCTGAAAGGAGGGCAGAAGATATCTGCTTATGTAATAGAGTCTGAGTGCAGAGTGGTTGCAGCTAAACGGAGTGTCATAATCTTGGCAACCTCTCTGCCTACATCAGAACTCCTACTTTGAAATGAAGGACTCATATCATTGAAGAGTGATGATACATCAGTTCAATGGTGTGCTTCAGGCAATCCAAATCATTGTCTCCTTCCCATTCAGAATCAAATTTATAGGGATTAAATATAAATTAGCTGTTGCTAATAGCAACAGTAGCCAAAATACTGAAGAATGAGGCTGTTGATGACCACATTTAATTCCCAGAAGAAAAGGAATTCCAGCAGACACACAATAGGAGGTAAAAAGGTTTTGAGGAGTCGTTATTAACTAAAAAGTGATTTCTAATCTTATTTATAGACTTTGGCTCTTTTGTGATTTTTCAAGGGTCTCTTCAAGTGTTAGGGAGTTGACAGTTTGCTTTATAGCATTAATAGGCCTTTTTTTTCACCATATTAATGATTTTGTGAAAAATATATGTTGAAAGAATGAATTTAATGCCCAGCCAGATAAGGATATTAATAGAATTCAATAGCTGGATCATTGTGATTATCATATAAAAGACTCAGTATGGATTGTCTGACTGCTATCTTTTTCTTCAGGGAGTCCATGTTTATACCTCACTAACAATCCAAGTTTAGGGCGATTTAGCTATTTGCATTATACTTCTCTGCCAAGTATACCCATACTAGCAAGTTGTGTGAATGCATCTCTTCCTGGGTGCTTTGTGTAAAAATCTCTGATCTCCTAATCCCAATGTGCAACAGGCCTGCCAGGTAAGAGTCAGCTTGCCTGTACCCCACCCAACCCAAATTCCTCTTTGATCTTTTCTCCACAGTGGTGGTTGGGCTAAGAGAATTCTGTCCCTCTGAGTGGCCTTGGGCAGGGCGCTGAGGGATGGGTTGAGATAAGAATAACCAAGAGAAGAGCAGGGAGCCAAGAGGAGTGAGGGAAGAGATAGAGCTAGAGAGATAGGCCATTAAAGAGAGAGCAAGGTTGGAAGAGATGAAATACAGATATAGGAAGAAAAAGAAGAAATATATAAAATTTTTAGGGACAAAGAGAGTTTCCTTTGTTATCTGGTTGTGATGGTTTTATTTTTTTGTAACTGGTAAATCAGAGCGTATCAGTTCCTTACTAAAAATACTCCAATGACTTCCATCAAACTTAGAATTAAATTCAAGATCCTTACCATAGGGGCTGCCTGGGTGGCTCAGTGAGTTAAGCCTCTGCCTTCAGCTCGGGTCATGATCTCAGGGTCCTGGGATCGAGTTCTGCATCGGGCTCTCTGCTGGGCGGAGAGCCTGCTTCCTCCTCTCTCAATCTCTCTCTCTCCCTCTCTGCCTACTTGTGATCTCTTTCTGTCAAATAAATAAAATCTTAAAAAAAAAAAAAAGATCCTTACCATAATCTACAAAGCCTTAAATGATCTAGCTCTTAGGTACCATTTAGTAACTAAAAACAGTTCATTATCTCTCATAGTTTCTGTGGATCAGGAATCAGGAGTGGCTGGTTATTCTGGCTGAGAGTCTCTCCTGAGATTACAGTCAGCTGTTATCTAGTGCCAAAGGCATTGTATGATTTGAGGAGGGTTGGAGAATCCATTTCCAAGGAGGCTCGTGCATATGGCCAGCAAGTCAGTGCTGGCTGTTTGCAGGAAGCTTCTGTTCCTCTCTACATAGGTCTCTCCAAGTAGGCCAGTCTTCCTTACAAGCTGGCAGCTGGGTTCCAATGGTGAGCATGCAGGGAAAGAAAGAAGGAGGGAAAAAAGGGAGGGAGAAGGGAGAGAAGGGGGGGAGGGGAAGATGGAGAGGAAGAGAGAGAACAGGAGGAAGAGAAAGAGAGAGAGATTGATTAAGATTGGAAGCCAGGCTGAAGTTTTATCCTTTTTATGACCTACCCTTGGAAGGTACATAAGATCACCCCTGTCATACTCCAAGAGCCTCTCCAGACTCCACAGATTCTTTCTCTTGGAAGATCATATTGTTAGAAGTACATCTAGGAAGAGATAAATATACAGATATGGCCAACTTCAGAAAATACAGTCTTCCAAAGGGAGAATTTCCTGTGGTTATAACTCTTTTATATAACTGGTAAATCAGAACATATCAATCTGTTCAATGAGTTCTTATCAATTACTTCCAAAATTTCTACCTATAAAGTCTTACATGGCCTAGTCCTTCACATTGAACCCCTTTCTTACCACACCCCCAGTCCTTCCAACCACTCTCTTTTCACCACTTCTCAAACATATCAAGCTCATTCCCTCTGTCTGGATTAGTTTTCCTCCCAGATATTCACATGATTTGTTTTCTTGCTTCATTCAGTTCTCTTATTAAAAGGTGCCCTTTGAGAAAAGCTTTCCCAGTGACCCCACACTACCTAGTGTGCTCATGCACACACTTTCTTTCTCTCTTCCTCCCTTTCCCCTTACCCTGCTCTATTTTTCTTCAAGGCACCTGTCACTAAAGGAAGGAACTCATTTTGTTCAGTGCATGGAACAGTGTCCACCCCAGAGTAAGTGCTCAATGTGCAAATTGATGATAACTCTTTCTGAAGGCCATTCCCAGGTAGCTCTGACCAGGGGTGGCAGCACTGCAATGAATGTGTCTGGGAGGATTAGGCAGGGCAGGACTCCAATGGGAGCACAGATCCTAGCTGCCAAGAAGCATTGACATTATTGCAAGTCATAGTGAGACCTGGTATCCTCTTTTCAATCCTGATGAATGAATAAGAAAGGCCCATAATGGCACTCACATGAACTATGTTAGTGGAAATAATAAGACTGAGATGGGATGACTTTTAATCTGTGGATTCAGAATCTAACTCAGCAATTTGTTTTTGAATGTGTTCATCATTCATGCCAAAATCAACAGTCTTTGAGGCTTTTTGAAATAGTGGAGTGCTATCTTAATGATACTATATCAAAGGATTGAAACTTCAGGGTAAATAGGATTCTATAATAGATTTTAAAGGCAGGCTTGCCTTGCACATCCCTGGGTACAAGGTAAATTGTACTGCTGATGAGATGATAGGTCAGAACTTTTCTGAAAGCCAGCAGCATAAAATCAAGATTAATGCCCATGCTTGCTAATTTGAGAAATTTAGCAACAACTTGATCAGCAATGTCTGTGTTTCCTATGGTGGCAGAAAAAACATCAAGGCATCTCTGGACCGTGTCTCCTCACTGCCCTGCTACAGCGCTGCTGAACTGCTCACCATTCCTGCCAACCCAGGCCATCTCACACCACCATGCCTTTGTTGACTGGGCTCCCTGTTTGGGAAATATTACGACTATTGAGCTTACCTCCTCTCTGAAGTCTCTCTTAACCCACACCCACTTCAGAGTGGAACTGGATACTTCTTTCTCTTGATTCCATGGTACCCTGTATGCACACTTCTCACAGAAGTATAACAGTTTTTTACATTTAACATCTTGCATGCCTGCCCTTTCCTGGATCACCGGGATCTCGAAGGCAGAGTCTGGGTCTTATTGTACTTACTGTATCTCCACCAAGAAGACATTGATTTTTGCATAGGACATTTTCAACAGGAAGATTTGATGCATAGATCGATAGATAGATAGATAGATAGATAGATAGACATACAGACAAATGTGTGAACTTTCTTAACAGTGCTCTACTAAGAAGGGTCTTGAAAGTATGAGAGAAGACTTACTCATCCTGATATCCTACTGCCTGGAGGCTCTCTTCCTAGACTGTCATAATGAATACAGCTCCTGTCTAGAAGAGCTGTGAGATGAGAATTCTCAGGACCGGCCTTCAGGGCCAGAGCTGCATGATATTCAGTACGCCCTTTACATCACAGCCAAAAAATCACAAGGCAAATTTTACCCGAGCAGTGGTTCTTCTGTACGCTGCCAGACAACCATTTTAATTCTGAAAACCTCGGCACTGCACAACCATTCGGGAATTTAATTTGCTAGATATTCATTGTTCTAAACTTAACAATAGCATCTTGTGGGAGTAAAATTCAGAAAATAGCATCTTGGATCAACTATTAATCAGGAAGGAAAAATGTTACCTTTTGGTGCCCAAGTGAAGACATATACTGCATGGTTATAATATTTGCTAAGGGGACTTTTTTAGAATAATAGATTACATAAGAATATATATGCTCAAAATAGAGTATTCTTTTATGTTAGGTGTTTTTAATTAGAATAAAATATAACTTTTTGTTGAAGACTATTAAATATTAAAAATATTTTTTATATAAAATATTGTTAAAAGCTATATATTTCCATTGAAAGTGGTGTTCTTATTCTCTAAGATGTGTTGTGTTAGTCTCACTTGGGGAAAAAAAGGCTCTCTCAGATTCACCCATAGTATTTGATTGTTACCCTTTCTTTTTTTTTTTTTAAGATTTTATTTATTTAACTGACAGAGAGCACAAGTAAGCAGAGCGGCAGGCAGAGGGAGAGAGAGAAGAAGGCTCTCTGCCGAGCAGGGAGCCCGATGCGGGGCTTCATCCCAGGACCCTGAGATCATGACCTGAGCTGAAGACAGAGGCTTTAACCACTGAGCCACGCAGGCACCCCTGATTGTTACCCTTATTTGGCCATTTTCCTTATCAGACACAGATCGTATGTGCAAGTCTTTCCTATACTAGACCATTCATCCCTTGGGTATGTGCCTTATCCTGTTTGTCTTTGTACAGCAGGGCCTAGACCAGTGCCTTACACATGTTAGGTGCATCATAAATATTTTAAATAATTACCCATCAAATAACTTGCTGCAGAGTATCTGTTGTCCTCTCTTCCTTCCTGACTTCGCAACATCTCTGAAGATAAATCAGTCCCATCGTTTCATTATCCTACAGAATGGTTTTCTAAGCATTATGTTTATTTCTCAATAGTCAACCATTGCATAGTGCACCCATTCTTGCTGTCAGGGAGCTCCAGTGAAATACACAGTCACAGAGGCATGAGTGGATGGACGGATGAAAGTTCTGTCAGAGTGCTGACTGATGGTCTCATCTGGGGCAGGGTAATCAAGGACAGCATCTCACAGGAGGTGTGTTTGAGCTACAGGACTTGAGAAATAGCACTCTGTGCAGACAAATGGCGATCCCTGTGTGTTCTTCCCCAGGGAATCCCCTTCCTCATTGCCAGAGGTATTTCTGTCCTGAATTTATATTTATCACTTCCATGTGTTTCTTTATAGTCTCACTGTATACATGTGGATTCCTATTCTAGTATCACCTATTTTCAAGCTTTATATCAGTGGTATCATAGTGTTCAACAACTTACTGGGCACTTAAGATGTGCCAAGCACTGTTGTGAACATTGTGCATATCTCAAGCCAGTTTATTCTCACAATAACTCAGTAATGTGGGTACTATTCTTATCCCATTTTACTAAGAAAGAGACTAAGGTTCAAGTTTAATTTGTCCAAAGTTTCACAATGATAAGTGGGAGAGCAATCTGGTTCCCAAGCCTGAGTTCTTTTCCCCTTGACTTTAAAAGTAATATTATTAGTGAGAATCACACTGTTTTTCTGTGGGGGTGAATTTTAAAATTTTCTATCCTTGAACAGGAGATCAAAAATATTTTCTAGGTTTGTCACATTTGAAGCAATGTTTCTTTCTTCCTTTTTAAATTGAGAAAACTGGGGTGCCTGGTTGGCTCAGTTGTTAGGTGTCTGCCTTTGGCTCAGGTCATGATGCCAGGGTCCTGTGATTGAGCCCCACATTGGGCTCCCTGCTCGGCAGGAAGCCTGCTTCTCCCTCTCCCACTCCCTCTGCTTGTGTTCCCTTTCTTGCTGTGTCTCTCTCTGTCAAATAAATTAAAAATCTTAAAAAAAAATAAATTGAGAAAACAGTGAATTCATATGCAATTGTGGGAAATAATATAGAGAAATCCCTTTTATACTTTTCCGTTTCCCTCAGTGGTAATATTTTACAAAACTATAGTATACTATCACAATATCACTGGGTATTGACATTGAAATGGCCCACCAATTTTTTTTCAGATTTCCCAATTTTACTTTTTACTTACAAATGTGTGTACGTTAAGTTTTATACAACTTGAGCACTTGGATTAGTTTAATGTAGATACCATAGTCAAAATGATCAATAGGTCCAACGCCACTAGGATTCCTCGCGTTGCCCTTTTAAAATCACACCTTCTCTTTCACACCCTCAACCTGCTCCAACCCCCTCCCCCAACCCCATCCCTAACCCCTGACAACCACTAAACTGTAATCCATTTCCAAAATGTAATCATTGCAAAACCTGAATTTTTAACCCACCCATTATATTGCAATTTGCTTCTTTTCCAGTAAGAATTATATTTCCAAAATCAATACTTTATGTTGATGTATATCACTCTATTCATTCTAATTGCTATGTGGGTATTCCCTGACTTCTTTATCTTTTCTTCTGTTGATGGACATTGAGGTTGTTTCAAGATTTTTTCCCACCATTACAAACAATTCATGAACATATCTCTTTGTACATGATGTTGCTTCTTACACTTGAATTGGGGTCTGCCTTTGATGATCAAAGAAAGATGAATGAGAAAAGTTTATTACCGATGATGGACCTATTGCTACAATCATGCTCACTAGATGGACCTAATTGCTATAATCTTGCTCATCATCCTTTATCAGGACTGCTACCCTCTTTCAAATGAACATCCAAATTACTACATCATCCATATTATAGCATATGTCAGTACTTTATTTCTTTTCATTGCTGAGTAGTATTCCATTGTATGGCTATGCTACATCTCATTTATATAGTCATTGGTTGATAGACATTTGGTTTGTTTCCACTTCTGTACTTTTATGAATAATGCTGCTATGAATATTTCTGTATAAATTCTTGTGTAGATCTATGTTTTCAGTTCTCTTGGAATTAAAGTGGAATTTCTAGGTCTTTTTGTAACTCTATATTTAACTTTTTGAGGAAGTTGTTTTCCAAAGTGGCTGCACCAATTTACATGCCCACCAACAATGTGGTTCTAATTTCTCCACATCCTCTAACACTTGTTATTGTCATTTTTATTATCCTCATCCTGGTGGGTGTGAATCAATGGGTTTCAACTCACATTTTGGTTTGATCTATTTTTTAAGATTTTATTTATTTATTTGAGAGAGGGAGAGCCTGTGTGTGAGCAAGCAAGAATGGGGGGAGGGACAATGGGAGAGGGAGAGAGCCAAGCAGACTCCCCACTGAGCATGGAGCCTAACTCAGGGCTTGATCCCAGGACCCTGACATCATGACCTTTAGCCAAAGAGGCTTAATCGACTGAGCCATCCAGGTATCCCTGGTTTGATCTTTATATGCATAGTGTTCTTGGTCATGAAAAAAGACTTAATTTATTTATTTTAGAATTAAATGTCTTCAGAATCCTTCTTACCTTTCTGTATCAGTCAGGGTCCAATCAAAGAAGCAGTACCACTAGGCAATATAGCTGGTTAGTTAGTTCGTTAGTTAGGTGGCTTGTTATGAGGATTTGCATTTGCATAATTGTGGGAGGAATGGATTAAGCAGTCTCTGTAAGGCTGTTGTCTTCACATCTGATCATGGAGCTTGAAGTTCACAGGGCAGCACTAGAGAAAGCTAAAGTGCACAAGCACGAGCTGGAGCTCATGAGGTCGACTGAAACCCATGTTGGTTCTTGCTTCTGTCCTTGGAGATGTGATGCAAGTGTCCTGTAGAATCTGGGGCCTTTTGTCCTTGATCTAAACACACACACACGCACACACACACACACACACACACACACACCTGGCCCAAGAATTAGAGAAGCCAAAGGAGGACCCCAGAGAAGGTGGAGCAGTTGCTGGTTCAGCTGCTGCCTCATGCCAACCAGCTGAGTCGGCAGATGTGACAATGGGTGTGGGCTACAAAATGACATAATTCACTTCCCCCTCAAATTCTCCCACAGGAATCTCTCCTGTGGCCGACCCTAACTATACATGCAGGAAAGGGAATTCTGGGGGATGTACTTCCACCTACCTTGACACATTAGGAAGCTACCACCTCTCTGGTTTCACTGTACGTCCATGAGCTAAAAAACATGCCTATAATTAGTGAGCTGCCTACTTCTGCTAACTCTGGTTGCTCATCATATAGAAACAGATGAAGAATCTGTAAGTTATATGGTGGGAGAAAAAAGAATCGCTAAGTTGAAGTCCTAATATTTGGTTTTCTGTCCAGATTTCATATAACTTCTGTGGCACCACTGGTCCCTCAAGGTTAGACCCAGTTGACATCACTATGCCTAGCTTTCTGGGTCATCCATGGAATTGATCAAGAGTGCTCTGGAGATCACAGGCATTTCCCTGCCATCCCAGATGGTCTGATATTTGATCCTAACCTGTTCCCATCTTCCCTCTGTCTATCTCTTTACCTTTCTCTTCTTTCCATTGTTTCTACCATTCCATTTCCTTCCTTTGGC
Source organism: Lutra lutra (assembly GCF_902655055.1). Lineage (NCBI taxonomy): Eukaryota > Metazoa > Chordata > Mammalia > Carnivora > Mustelidae > Lutra > Lutra lutra. The sequence continues at coordinate 99,248,656 of NC_062284.1, read as the reverse complement.
TAATATTCCTTCCCCCAGCTTGACATATCAGTTGTACTCTGCTCATGAAACCACATATTCTACACACTCTCATTTTACCTTCCCCAATCCTTCACCTCTTGCCACACCTCTCATTGATTAGCTGCTTTCATATCTGAGTTCTGTCATTTTTTTTAAAGACTTTTATTTATTTTATTTGACAGACAGAGATCGCAAGTAGGCAGAGAGGCAGGCAGAGAGAGAGAGGAGGATGTCATTTTTTTTAAAGATTTTATTTATTTATTTGACAGAAAGAGAGATCACAAGTAGGCAGAGAGGCAGGCAGAGAGAGGGGGGGAAGTAGGCTCCCTGCCGAGCAGAGAGCCCGATGTGGGCCTCGATCCCAGGACCCTGAGATCATGACCTGAGCCGAAGGCAGCGGCTTAACCCACTGAGCCACCCAGGCGCCCGAGTTCTGTCATTTTAAATATATAAGTAGAAATAGACAAAGGTGATAGTCTAAATATAAGACATTCAGGAAGATGCAGTCTATAAAATTAAATAAAATTGATGCCCTCCAGTAACAACATTCTTTATTAGAAATTCAGACATGGAAACACAAGAGGAAATAAAATGTATGCATTTTCAGACCTCCTGTAAGTAAGTTATGCCATTGCCATTATTAACTATCAGCTTAGATCATGTTTTATGCCAACTTCTATAGCAGAGGAGGCCACCCCGTTGTTTAACCAGGGAAGGTTGAGGAGAGATCTGTCTGTACCAGGTTAGGCTTGGCTCCTGGGAAAAGCTCCTAAGGAAGGGATCAGTTCCTCCACTCGTACCTGCTGATAGGACTAGGCTTCCAATGACTCAAAGGGTTGCTCTTACCCTAGGGAGAAGATGCCCAATAGGAAGGGTGGGAGGACAAAGACTTCATTCTAAAAAGATGATATCAGGATTGCCTTTGTGGCCAGCAAGGTAAAATTAATGTAATTTCAAGGTCCCCTTTCCTAAGCAAAATTGTTCCCACTTTTCTAAAAATTACTAAAAATTTCCTTAACTGCAAAGTCTTTCATTTGACAACTAGAAATGAAAAATGTAAAAGGGAAATCTTGGTTTAGATAAAAATTTAATATGCATGAATTTCAATGAAAGGCTAATGGGCTACTTGGCCCATCATTCTTAAGTGAGTGGTATTAGATCCTTCCTAAGCTTTGAGTGGAGGAAGAAAAAGGAGAGTTAGCATCAGGGGACAGCCTGAGGAAACAAGGAAGGTGTACAACATGGAAATGCAGATTTTACCAGACTTAGCCATAATTATCTTCTGCTGAGTGGGGATAGCGACAGGCTGGGTACTAAGGGATTTCTGTTGCATGTTTGAAATGGCTTTTAAAAACCAGCTCACTGAGCATAATGCATCAACGAGCTGGGGTGGGAGGGAGTTGATTTAGCTACTGAGTTTGCACTTTGAGAGCAGTCTCATCACAGTTCTGAATATTTGCATCCTTATTCAAATCCGCACATTCGCACATTCTTCTCTGCTGAGGATACCAACTCGCTGCAACACAAGTTCCTACTTCAGCAGTGAGTCCCACTGTTCAGAAGGAAATCTGGCTTACTGGATCCAGGAATGGAATTAATTGAAATCACTTTAATTATACACCATGAGATTGATAGCAATTATTTTCTTATGGATCAGAATTAACTGTTATAATTTCTATAAAATGTTATTAGGAAAATATGTTTGTAAACCATTATTTGAAACACTTAGCATCATGTTACATTTTAAAATGAAAATTAGGGGCACCTGGGTGGCTCAGTGGCTTAAGCCTCTGCCTTCCGCTCAGGTCATGGTCTCAGGGTCCTGGGATCCAGCCCCACATCGGGCTCTCTGCTCAGTGGGGAGCATACTTCCCCCTCTTTCTGCCTGCCTCTGCCTTCTTGTGATCTCTCTCTCTCTCTGTCAAATAAAAAATAAAATCTTAAAAAAAAAAGAAAATTAAAAATCTGCAAGTATTTCTATATGTTTTTAATTAATAAATAGGACAGATTATTAAAATAAGGGGAAATGATAGTGAAGAGACAAGAGTATTCTTATACGATAGCACCACCTAATTTAACAGAGAAATAGACAATAAGCAATTAAATTCGTACCATACTGGATGCCTGAAGCACAGCTCTGGGAACTGTGTCCTTTCAAGGAACTAACAGTTTCTGGAAATAAGACGAAAGACTTTCAGGGATGAACACTTACTATGTCATTTGCTATGAGGTACTCTAGAATCTATTCCCTCCACCTGGAATTAAAGCATCGTTGAAATTCATAAGAGGCCAAGATATGCAGCCCACACATGATGGATGCAGAACCGAGCAAGCTGTGGCTCAAAACAGGCACTTCCCTGCACATCGCCCCATCTGCGTGAGGTTAGCGGCAGATTCAGTAGTCACCTCGCATAACCTACCCTTGCTCAGGCAAGCTTCTAACAGGCTTTTCTTTGGAAATGATTGCACAGTTATTTAGTCGTTTACAAAATCAACCAATTCCCATGATGAGATTTATTTCTGTGGGAGTCAAATTGTATATTCTAACTAGCAGAGCGAAAATCTGTTGTCATGGAAACCATTCCCTTTTCACTAGGCTGGCACTGCAATTGACTTGCATAGAGATGGATTGACAAAGACGCAGAGGGAAAGGGGGAAACGAAATCAGACATGGCTTAGATCCATTTTCCTGAACGATATTGATGATCACTATTAATTTTATGTTGAATGGAAATTGACCTATAGGTACTGGATCTTAACAAATCTTTCAGTATTGCGGGGAGAAAAAACAAAATATGTTTTAGAACCCATTTAAGATATCCCCAAGAGTTTCTCTTTTGGCAAAGAGGATCATTTATTAGACAAAGATTGTGTTTTACTTTGTTCTCAGAGTAACAGAAACAATGGTAGTGAAAAGGAGAGTAATATTAAGGCTAATTTAATTTCCTTATGTTTGGACTTTATAAATGAAATGTTAGGACTCTCAGAGAGGGGCAATGTGGATTTATCAGCAAAATGAGAAGATTCATGCCTCTCAAACTCGTAGTCAAACTAAAGGAACCAAGAACATCTGAACACAAGTTCTTCCTACAATTTATGGCATCATAAGTTGACCAAAAAGGGCACATTTGCATTGTGAGCCTTATGGCATCTGTGCCTTCCCAAAGGATAGGACATTTCTGAGGGTGGGCGAAGATCCTGGCAGAGGTGGTGAGTGTCCTCCCATTTCTTACTGAATGGCGCCCATCATTCCTGCTCCCTCTGAGGAATTGCCACTTTTCAAATTAGGCATATATTTCCACCTAAATGACCTTTACCAGATTCATCTTTTTTTTTTAATTTAATTTATTTTTTTCAGTGTTCCAAAATTCATTGTTTATGCACCACACCCAGTGCTCCGTGTAATATGTGCCCTCCATAACAGATTCATCTTTAATATTAAAATCATGTCATTGTGAGAGGGCATGCAGACCAGTTAGCAGTGGCCAGGTAACCGGATTCCAGGGGCTGCTAGGTATCTGCAACAGAAGAAATATATATATATGTATATATATGTATGTATGTATACATATATATACAAATATATAATTACCACCCAAATCAGATATAGAACATACCCCTATCTCAGAGACTTTTTTTTACAATACCTTCCGGTTAATCTCCCCATTTTCCTGACTTCTCTCATTGTAGATTAGTTCTTAAAATAGCCTCTTCTTGAAATTTACATAAAAACAGTATGTACTTTCTTGTGCCTGACTTCTTTTACTCAATATGATTTTTAAAATTTCATGTATGTTTTGCATATATCATTAGCTTGCATTTTTTTATTGCTTAATAGTGTTCCATTGTATGAATATACAAAATCTATTTATATTACCATTGAGAGTCATATGCAATGTTTCCAGCTTTGGGGCTATTATAAATAAAGCTGCTATGAACATTTTATCCAAGTCTTTTGGGACATAGGCTGTCATGTAGGGTAGGTATACATTGAAGTTTATTAGAAAGAGCCATTTTTCCCAAGCGGTTGTACCATTTTAACTCCTGCTATCATTGTGTGAGTCTCCCCATTCTCACCAGCACTCAGTGTGGTCAGTCTGGTGGGTGTGTAGTGGTCTCTCCTTATGTGCCCTTTGTTTTTAAAGACTCTGTGGGGGTTCTTGCCTGACTCAGTTGATAGAATATGCAACTCCAATGCTTGATCTCTGAGTTGTGAGTTCGAACCCCATGTTGAGTGTGGAGTTTGCTTAAATAAATTTAAAAATCTTTAAAAAAAAAAAAAGAAAAAGAATCTGTGCTAATATCTGCATCGATGGTGTAGTGGGGTTTGGAGGTCAGAATTAAAATTCAGATATTGCGATTAATGTTTCCCAGGCTGCTAATGACCCCCATGCTTTTGAAAAATCTAACTTTTTTAAGATAAGTTCAAGTAAGCTGAGATTACATTAAAAAATATTCTGAAATTATTGAATGCTTAGAGCTTAAGAACATTTGTCAGAGCCATCCTGGATATAAGCACTTAAGTGCAAAAAAGCCACCTCTGTCTTTTATGATCCATTCTTTTTTTTTTTTTTTCTTTTTTAGATAGGGAAAGGGACAAAGGGAGACAACGGAGAACCTTAAGTAGGCTCCAAACCCAGCATGGAGTTTGGCTCTATCCAGAGCCTGATCTCACAACCTTGAGATCATGACATGAGCAAAAATCAAGAGTCGGACACTTAACCAACTGAGTCACCCAGGCACCCCTGATCCATTTCTTCTAAGAACAGTATTTCTAGAGGGAACAGTGTTATAGTGTCTGAGTTGCCTAGCTAGCCCCAAAAAATCATATTAAAAAAGCAATATATTTTCATAAACCGATTCTCCTCATTAATATATAGAAAATTTGTAAATGCAGTTTTAATTTCCTGTTTGATCCAGGAATTGTTTAAAATAGTATTTCTTAATTTGCAAGAGATTAGTAAACATTAAGCGAAGCATTTGGGGAAATGTTGAGAGTTGGGACGATCAAAGTTACTAGTTAATTTTGACTTAGCAATAGAAAAATGAAGGTTTACCTAAGATGAAAGATATGATGTTAACAGCTTGCAAAATAGAAAAGCATAGCAAAATATCCAGATTAATTGGTGAGTAGTTTAAGATATTAAAAGAAATGTGATAATGCCACAAAAATTTTTAAAGGAAAATGGATTATAATAGAAATATGTACAATAAAGACGGAATAAAGCCAACTATATCAATTAACACATGTAAATAGCCTAAATTTCCCTATGATAAGGTAAAAAAACATCAGATTGAGTTAAAACAAATGTAGTTTTAAAAAAAAGATGAGCAAAGTGGGGTGCCTGGGTGGCTCAGTTGGTTAACCATCTCACTATCTTGGTTTTGGCTCAGGTCACAATCTCATGGGTCATGAGATCAAGCCCTGCATTGGGCTCCATGCTGTAGGAAATCTGCTTGAAGATTCTCTCCTTCTGCCCTTCTCCCCACTATTTGTCTCCCTCAAACTTTCTGTCTCAAATAAATAAGTCTAAGTTAAAATTAAAAAAAAGAAAGGATAGGCAAAGTTATTTGAGAAGGAGAATGAGGAGAGGATGTATATAATAGTATCAGATAAAATGAAGTTCAAAGGCCAAAAGAATTAAGTGAAACATCTAAGGATATGATCTATTGTTAAAAGGTATAATGAATGCACAAGAAGATAGAACAAATAGCAAAGCCACAGATTACATAAGAAAAATTCGTAGAAGTAAAGAACATGGTCAAAGCATTATCTTTGTGGGAAATTTATGAGACTGATGCACTACCTACTGCACTAATGAGGCACCTTCTTTGTGGGAAATTTAATCACCTTTTAATTTTAGAATATTATAGACCAAAGAGACAAATAATAAGAAAAAATGTAGGGTATCTGAACAACCCCATTAACAAGTTTATGTTTCCATGTGAATTATAAAAATTTATAGTATGTATATTATCTTTATATCTTTATGTTATCTTTATATTATACATTTATATTATATAAATGTATATATATTCTCTCCTAGAAAATATTCTTCTCTTATGCCCATTGAATGTTTACCAGACACATTATTATGTGTCCACAAAATAATAATTATAAGTTCTAAAGATTAGAGATTTTGTGAACCAGACATGCTGACCAAATTCTACTAAAACTGTTAAGCCATAACTTTTCACTTCTCTGGCAGGCCACCTAAATTTTCCATGTTGTTTTTCAGTTTTTGGTCCCTAAGGCTTTCTTGATAAGCAAACAAGTGTCCTCAGGCCAGCCGTATTCACAGATAGTCATCAACAATGAGAAGAAACTAATTTCCTTGACAAATACTTAAGCAGTCCAAGTAGCACTCTGTCGGCTAGGACCTCTTCTAAGTGCTTTATAAATAATACCAGTGGGAATTTCCACCTTAACTAGGAAAATATCAATAATAAGCTTTTGAAAAAAGTCTCCCTCCCCTCACCTTGGTAATTTAAAAATGCAAATTTTAGAAATGAGATTCCATTCTTTGCCTCTCTGATCTTAAAAAATAATACAAATGATAATATTTGCAGGTATTACTTACATCACCTTTATCAGGAATATAAATTAAATGACCACTCAGGGACATTCTGATAAGATGATAACATTTAATGTGAGTAAATACGAAATTTCATTTCTGAAAAGGAGAATAATCAAGAATGTGTTGAAATGAAATGTGTTGACATGAAATTCATGTCAGTTCTTTGCAAAAAATGGAAGCAAATTGAATGTCCTAAAATAGGAAATTAGTTAAATAAATGATGCTGCATCAACATAGTGGGTTACCCTTCCGCTTAGTGGTTACCAGAATAGATTCTGGTCACACACTTTGTGGATTTGGATTCTGCTCTGCCTGACAGTTTTAAGACTTTGGACCATATAACATCTCTTGCTTAATTCTACCACTTTTAAAAAATTTTGAATATTAATAGTACCCACCTTGCTGGGTTGTTGTGTGAAAAAAATGAGTTACTATGTATAAAGCCTTTCAGGCAGTGCTTGCCACAGAGTAAATGTTATCAAATATTATATTGCTATTACACAAAAGGAGGAAGTAGCGTATTTTTAGTCAGATGGGAAAATATTTATAGTATATTAAGTGAAAAGAGATTATTTTATTTTTTTCAACTACTAAGTCTTTTATTTTCTGATTTTCCTGAAAGAAGCATGTTCTGTTTTTGAAATATAGGGGGAAAGTTATTTATTAAAACATCTTGCTCCCACTAGTTATTTTGTCATTCCAGCTTTAGCACTTAACACTTGAGTCTCTGAAAGAGCACAGGAAAAGCATTTCTGTATGAAAAATAGTTAGGTGATTTCTTTCACTTCATCCTATATATTTCTTAGAGCATGTTTTTAATTATTTAGAGAAAAGTCCTCGTTTGAAAAATGAAAGTTTCTATCCGGGACTCTTAAATATTATAGAGAACTGAAAATATATTCATCTCAAATCTGTTCTGCTTATCTTAAAACTGTGCCCGGGCAGTATGAGACAATATGGAATGTTATACCACCTGGAAGGACATGGCAGACCAATGAGGACCTAAAGGAAGCCAAAGGGATCTGCAGAGAAGACAGCTTTCTGGGAAAGGATTCAGAGTCTGCTGACTAGGGCCTTAGAATTCTCCATAGAGAAAAGGCAGCGCACACACAAAGGAGATGGATGTATCCTGTAGTCCATCTCTGGGATGTAAAATCCAATATTTACACAAAGGCTTAGTTAGCCCAAGGAAAGCATATTTTTGATCGTCAGCTGTAAATGCTTAGTAACTGCCTAACAACACACGTGTAGTGGTTTTGAATATCCATAGAAAGGCATGCTCTCTGACAGAGCCTTGGGCCGAGTGGTGTTGACCTTGCAGCCTATATGCTTGCCGCTTTATTAAAGTTTCATGCCTTCCATCACAACAATTGCTGCATGAATTCTTTCACGGCTCCCAGCACCCTGCAAAAGCCATAGAGACATGGCAAATTGATTTCCCCCCAAGACACTATGAACATTGGGTGAGGCAATAGTTTTTCTTTTTTCTTTTCTTTTTCCCTTGCTCTCTCTCTCTCTCTCTCTCTTTTTTTTTTTTTTTTTTCCTGTGCCTTGAGGCAAAAAGTGACTTCTATCTCCAGGAAAGAAACTCCATGTTGATTTGCATCTCCAGCTTGAGAGTTTCCTATCTATGGCAGAGAACTACTTTCAGTTTAGTAGATAAAGGCCATGCAGAGTATATCTAGAATTCAACCTCTAGCCAGAATTGGCTGTGTCTGGTGAGGAAGCAGATACTTCTCATTTGCCCTGAGAGGTGGAGAAGCTACATTTCTGTTGTTAGTTGTTGGAATAGTCTAGTCTGCTTCCTTTTCATTAGAGAGTCCATAAGAGAGAACTTTCAAATGGACATTATAAAGCTCAGAATGGTGGTGGTTTCAGAACAGTGATGGTTCCTTGAGGGAAGGGATTGTGTTTACTTTCTTTATCATTATTTTCTTAGTGTGAATCACAGTGCCTGGTCCATGATTAAACTATGAATATTGATTAAATTAAATCATGAAAAAAAATATTATAATTGCTATCTGTATTCGTCAATTTTGCTAGAGTAACAAACAGTCCCTAAAATCTTGGTGACAAAGATGTATTTCTTTTTTTTTTTTTTAAGATTTTATTTATTTATTTGACAGAGATCACAAGTAGGCAGAGAGGCAGGTAGAGAGAGAGGGGGAAGCAGGCTCCCTGCTGAGCAGAGAGCCCAATGCGGGGCTGGATCCCAGGACCTGAGATCACTACCTGTACTGAAGGCAGAGGCTTAACCCACTGAGCCACCCAGATGCCCGCAAAGATGTATTTCTTGCTCATGTTCTATCACAGGAGGTAGTCTGAAGTTCCATTCCACATGTGTTCTTTCTGAAAGCCCATAGCCACTATGTGGGATATGCCCAGTGGTATGCAAGTATGCTGATCAGCTCATACCCACTCACTGTGAAGAGCTGATAGTATACATCTTTTCTAACTCCACATTCAGTGATGTATGTTGGTAGCCTAAAACCAACCTTGGAAATTGGCAAACAGTGTCTGAATAATCATCAGTGGTCAAACCCCAAATTGGGATCTGTGGTGTGACAAAATGTTTTAGTGATTTATGTATTTTTTTAACATAATTCTTATTATAAATGCTTACAATATTTACTAAATGCTTACAATATGCCAGATGTTGCATAGACGAACTTTATATATATGATTTCAAATAATCCTCACTACAGTCCTCTGACGCAGATACTATTGTTATCTCCGTGCTGCAGACCCAGGAAGTTTAGTGTTTTAGACTGGGGCTCCTGGACACAGACTCAGAGAGTTGTGAAGGATTGGTTAGCTGCTGAGTTCTCTTAGTAGAAGAAGTGAGAAGGCCAGGAATGAGTAGAGGGGGAACCTGACCTGACTGGCTCCAGTCCCGTCTGCTGGGAGTTCTGGAGCTGGGATAGTCCTTCGGGTTGTTCTCAAGTCCTGGCAAGGAGGGCCTAGCCAGTCACTCATGGGACACCCTGTCCCCATAGACAAGAAAGACTCCTAGTGTAATCAATTTATCAACAGTGGTATTCCCAGCAGCTAGAAGGACGCAACAGCCTTCTTTTTTTTTTTAAGATTTTATTTACTTATTTGACATACAGAGAGAGATTACAAGTAGGCAGAGAGGGCAGAGGGGGAAGCAGACTCCCCACCGAGCAGAGAGCTTGACATGGGCCTTGATCCCAGGACCCTGAGACCATGACCTGAGCTGAAGGCAGAGGCTCAACCCACTGAGTCACCCAGGCGCCCCAACACAGCAGCCTTTAAAAGACAACTTGGACAGAGCACCACAGTATCCCCTACATTAGGTAATATGCCCATGGTTCCACAGCGAGTGAAAGGCTGGATTTAAACCCAAGTCCGTCTGACTGGAAAGCCTGTCTTCTTAACCCCAATACCAGGTTACTGCCCTTTGCCCTGTCTATCTCAGTCAGTTGGTACTACCTGGTGAAAAAAATAGCATTGCTGGCCCATGTTTACGGTTTCAAGAATGACTGAAACAGTATTGGATTTGAATTGTTATCAAAAAGGTCAGCGGCATTACGCATTAGCTTTTAGTGTGGATGTTTGTGTACTTGTCTGTGCAGATCTAGCCCTGCGGAATGGGAAAGGAAATTATATGGAACAGTGTGTTAGGGGCAAAATATCTTCTTCCTTTCTTCTTCTGCACAGCTTATAGCTCACATTCACAGTCAAAATGGTGAGATTGGTTTAGTATATGAGAGATATGCTTGTTCAGGCAGGGGAATTTGGACGTGCTTTCTTCCCTACCCTTAAAGTTAACCTGGGCCGGCTGAAGGGTCAGCTCATTGCCCGAGATTACCACAGCTTTCCCTAGGCCAGAGCCAGGGTAGCCACTATCAAAGATAAACAGAGTGGACACCAGTTACCGTGGTAAGGACAGATTTCAATCAGTAGTACACTATTGCAATAGGGAAAGGAGTCCAGCATAACTGAACTCAACTTCAATTTGTACGGAAGTGATTGGGTGTTTTGGAGGGGTTTTTGTTTTGGGGGTTTTGGGGGTACAAAATGGTAGTTTATTAAAGCACGTGGACAAAACCCAGGGGGGAGGCAAAAAGAGCTGCTGCACTGGGGTTGTGACGGGCAGCTGATTATATACTATGGGGTTGGGGGAGGTAGAGAAAAAGGGAGATTTCAAAGGCCTTGGCAATCAAGTTAAGGTTGTTTTTCCCCTCTAGCAAGTCATTAACATTAAGATAGTTGGGAGATTCCTGGAAGGTGGTCACACACGTCCCACCCAGGCGTGGGGGTTGGGGGGAGGCTACAGGGGGTCAGCTTGTGCTTTGTCTTCAGCTTGCCTTTGTGACTGGGCTTTTTTTTTTTTTTTTTTTTTTTTTTTTATAAACATATATTTTCATCCCCAGGGGTACAGGTCTGCGAATCACCAGGTTTACACACTTCACAGCACTCACCATAGCACATACCCTCCCCAATGTCCGTAACCCCACCCCCCCTCCCAACCCCCCTCCTCCCATCAACCCTCAGTTTGTTTTGTGAGATTAAGAGTGTGACTGGGCTTTTTACTGGAAGCCCAAGAATGGAAGAATGGGGAGGAGATGAGCTGAGGCTCAGGAGAGTCAGGGAAGTGAGAAATTACAGAAAGTGAGAAAGAGTTGGCCCATGTGGAATGCATCTGGGTTTGCTAACTGGTGTTTATTGAGTTTAGACTCCTAACCTCCTACAGAGACTAGGAGACAAGGGCTCTATCTTCACGTGTTGGCTGAAACAACCAGTAAATTCTTTTGGCAGCTTTGAATTTCCTCAGACTGACACTTCAAGGGGGCTAGGGTCATCCCAGGGATGTGGCCATGACCCATTAGAAACTATGTTAGAATTTTGTTCAAGCCTTTATGGGCCAAAGTTGAGAAGAGGGCTTAGAGGAACCTGACTACGTTTGGCCACAGAGAGGATCTTGGTCAGAACCAATTAGCAGTAAGCAGCAGCTGAGTGGGCCCAAATCAGCTGCCCATAAGACCCCTCTGATACCAGCCTTATCCAAAGCCAAGAGCTTCCTGAAGCTCCATTGATGTCTCATACACACATGTACTCTCACACACATTCTTATACACTCACGTTCTCTGTGCTCATGCTTGCTCACACATATACATTCACTTACACACACACACACACACACACACACACATGCCTAGATTACTGTTCACAGATCACAACCTGTTTACTACCCCTGCTCTGCTGCTGGCCCTCATCTCCAGGCAGGCCAGCCTGTGGGGCTTCCTGCCCATCTAACTTGTGAGCTGGGGCTGGGCTAGATCCAGGGTTTTCCACCATCAGAGAAACCAGAGGAGAGATCCCTTTGTGGAGGAAAGGAAAGGTGCAAGGAAAGGTATAGACCAGAAACAGAAGTTTAGCCAGAAAGAGAATCAGTCCCCCTGGGAGTTCAGCTCAAAGGTTCTCCAAGTTCTAGTTATTCAGTGACTTCTCATTCCTTTACCTGTTTCCACCCTCAGCCCAGTCCCTCCCAAGGTCTCAGGTCAGTGGGTGATAAAGCCAATGGTGGACCTCAGTCCAAACCTTTTGGCTCTCTCCCATGAGACCCATGGATCTCATTGACAGGTCCTTTTCAAATTCACCAAAAAACTTTATGCAGGAAAAATCTAGGTTGACTAGCTATGCTATGGATTATATATTATCAGCCTGTTGAGCATAATCAGGTTTCCTCATAATCAATCATAACCCCCTCACCAACTCATCTTCCTTGGTTTTGCATGCTCTCATCATGGGTGGTTTTTATTTCTTCCTGCATGAGTGAGAGAAGACTTCTCTTCTTTGGACGGTGGAAGCAAAGAGCACAACTTTGGAGTTAGACGAGGGTTTGTGTTCCTGCTCTTTTATATGTGAGTTGTAAAACCTAAACTCTGGTGTATCCTCTCTGAGCGTCTGCAAAATGGCAGGGTGGTGATTGGGATTAAATGGAGTCCCATTAAAAGCACCCAGCAGTCCTTTGCTAATAAGAAATGACCAATATCGGGGCACCTGGGTGGCTCAGTGGGTTAAAGCCTCTGCCTTCAGCTCGGGTCGTGATCCCAGGGTCCTGGGATCGAGCCCCGTATCGGGCTCTCTGCTCGGTGGGGAGCCTGCTTCCTCCTCTCTCTCTCTCTCTGCCTGCCTCTCCGCCTACTTGTGATCTCTCTCTCTCTCTCTGTCAAATAAATAAAATCTTAAAAAAAAAAAAAAAAATGACCAATATCTCGTAACTATTAGAATTTCTTGCCTTTACTTTTTAATTATAGAATGACAGTAATGTAGTAAGACTTAAAAACCAGCACTCCTTCCAGAAAAAAAATTGTTCTTCTTCTAAGGGTCTTACTTCAAAATTACATCACATCAATTGTCACTTTGCTCCTGCATTTTGTGTTGACCCTGGTACTTGGGAAGGAGGGGGCCTGGGCATGGTCCCCAAGTGGAGTATGCTGTGACAGAGTTACAGGGGCCATTAAGCCAGTGTTGCTTCATCTATTTTGTACTAATTCTTTAGGGTTGACCCTTTTGGACTTGTCCCATAGCTGTAACTTAAGATCACAGACAGACAGGAAGCTCTCCTTCCTTTGTCCCAATTGCCTCCATCCAATATTCATAGTAAACTAAGGGAGAAAATGACACACAGATCATGTTCACGGCAGAGCGAGGAGAGGAGACACCATCCTCCGTGTGGGCATCCTCCGCAGCTAGGCAGATGCTCGGCCAAGGGAGGAGCTAGTTGAGAGGGACTGAATCCCACACCCATCTACTGAGCCTACGTCATTATGGGTTGCAAACCGCCCTCCCACAGTTTCCAGGTTGAGCTCCTGATCCCTTATAACCTTTACTCCTTTGGAAGGTGAGGGGAATCTGGGTGGAAATTGGAGGGAAAAAGCAGCACATGGAGGAAGGAGGAGGGGCAGTGTTTTGTTTCCCTCCTTACAGCTCTGAGCAACTTGCTACCTTTCTGGGCCATCTTGGTGATTCAGAGCATGCTCTGAGCTCTGGCCTCTTCAGCTACATTAATTCCCCACTCTCATTCACTTTCTGGTCATTACACCTTTTCAGAAAATTGGAAGACAACTACTCAGGAAATCAGAACGGCATTGCTTAGGCATTATAAACCGCTTCTGATGGCTACTGGTACAGCCAAAGGTACTGTAAGGAAAACACGCACTAAGTATTTGCATCTTTGGTGATCTGCTATACATTCACAGGGCTGTTCCGTGGTCCTGAATGCAGACAGAACATTTCTGTTAGCTCACAGCAGGAATTTAAATGCTCCTGGGAAACAAAATCAATCAATAATAATGTTCTTCTATGTCAGATGTAGCTTATAAATGTGATCAAAAGACTATTCTATAAAAGCACATAAATCCTTATAATAAGGGCATTTTCTAGTAATAAATGGTTTCCAAGATTTTTCATTGTCTCCTGCTCAGTTTCCACAAGCTGGCAAAGCTTAGGAGAAACGTTTTTAGATCTTTATCTTATAATACAGTTGTTTATCAAATACCAGAACCATTAGCCAGGTGGAAGGTATTCTTGGGATTGAAAATAGACACAAAGGGAGGTAATCTGCAAATGAATTGATTTTTTTCAGTTTGCTTACTGCTTTGCCAAATGAAAACCTGGGAATGGATGAGGCCAGTACTCTTTGTATCCTACGAAATAGTTTCTTTTCTGAGGAGCTAGCGGTATGTTGTCAAAAATTCTTTATGGGTGTCAGGTCTAACTAACTTACATTATATATTAAGTACCAGGTGGGGACACAAGAAATCAGGTAGCTTCATTTCTCTATAGCTGAATGAACTTGACTTCTATATTCCAACATCCAAGTGTGGTTACTAAGGCAGATGTTGTAATAAAAGGGGGATGAAAACTGTAGTAGCCAGCAAACTTTTGCTCATTCTGAAAAAGAAGAGATATGAATTCTAAGGTAACAATGAAAAATGTCTCCTTTAGAATATGTCTGTCATTGTATTGTCTGCTTCTCTAAATGAGATCCTCCTACCCTTTTTCGTTCCCTGGGCTCTTAGAAAAAGTTCTTAAGGAGAAAACTTTTATTCCAAATAATAGGTCAGCTGGGACCTGGTAATAAATAATTGAGTAGCCCTTCCAGCATTGTAGGCTCACTTTGTTCTTTTTCTTATGTAGCTGTATTGGTTTAGCCTCCCTGAGTCTAAGTACATAGATCAGAGTAAAAGTGATGAAGGATATTCTCCAACAGATCCTCTTCTAGGAATCTGCTCTGCAAATCTCCCCAGTCAGTCTGCAGGTGTTTGTGAGCAGGAAGGAAGGTGAAAAGAGTTAATAATAACCAGGGCATCTGGGTGGCTCAGGTCATGATCTTGGAGTCTCAGGATCAAGTCTAGCATGGGGCTCTCTGTTCAGCGGGGAGTCTGCTTCTCCCTCTCCCTCTGCTCCTCTACCCCCCCCCCCACCTCATTCATGCTCTCTTTGTATCTCCCTCTCAAATAAATAAAATCTTTTTTTTAAATTAGTAATAACTAACATTTATTAAGCATGTACCATACAACAGAGGGGTTCTGCCCTTTAAATTTCATCACATGCAATGCCCATTACACCCAAGAATAGTAATATTCTTCTCATTTTATGGAGGAGGTAAAACTGTGTATAAAAGTTGGTACTACCAGTAACTGGTAGCATTTATGAATTCAGAGTAGTTCCCTTATCCATTATGCATAGCTAGCAGGAGCTTTTGCATTAGTGAATGCACTAAACCCTCACAATGACCCAACTATAAAATATTATTATGCTTCCCATTTTTTACACTGGAGTAACCCAGGCACAGGTAACTTTCTCAAGGTCACATTTAGTAAAGGACAAAGGCAGAATTTGAACATTTCTAAGGCCTGTGTTCTTTCTACTACCCTACATTGCTTCTATCAAGCATTTGGTGTGCATATTTTTAAAGAGATCCAGTGCCCAACTCTATATTTAATAAGGCAAATATAAGAAGAAAAACATTCACTTAGCCTTATACACTCTAGCTCCATGTCGTTGCAAATGGCAAGATTTCATTCTTTTCTATAGCTGTGTAATATTCCATTGTACACACACACATACACACCCCCCACATTTTCTTTATCCATTCATCTATTAATGGACAGTTGGGCTGCTTCCATACCTTGGATATTGTAAATAATGCTACAATTAACATAGGTGTTTGTGTATCTTTTCAAATTAGAGTTTTTTATTCTTTGGGTGAATACCCAGTAGTGGAATTACTGGATCATATAGTAAGGTGAAGGGGATTAAAAGTACCCTTAACTTCATGAGCACTGAATAATGTATAGAATTTTTGAATTGCTCTCTTGTACACCTGAAACAAATAAAGCACTGTATGTTAACTATACTGGATTTACATTTTTTAAAAAAGAGGCAGAGAAACATTCATTAGACCAAGAGATATAATCTTAAGATTCTGCCCTTTTACTTGAAAGAGGAGAGTGGTTGCGGTGTTGTCTTGGCAAGGAGGGGAATAGGTTTTAGTCTTCAAAGAAGGTGTTGGGGGTAAGGAGTTTGTCTCTGTGATTTCCTGGAGAGATGGGCGGTTATGCCCAGGCTTTTAGGAGAAGAACTTTTGCATCAAATACAATGGTAGTGGCTGCAAGTAATGGAAACCCCAGTATGGGAACTTAACTAGGTTAATTAATTAATTGATTAATTGATAATTAGTTAATTAACTAATTGAATTAACTACTTAATTTAAGTTAATATTCCCCATAGACAAGAAGCCTAGTGGTAGGAGACTTCAAGTGTTGTTTGGCTGCTCAAAGCTGCCCCTGGAACCCAGACTATTTCTTCTTCTACCCTTCCTCCCTTACTATGTTGGTCTTCTCAAGGAGAATCATAAGACATTTGCCATAAAGTTGGGAACACAAGGGCAGAGGCTGCACCAGCCACACTGGTCTCAAGTGAGCAGAAAACCAAGAGCTTCCTCAGACTACTCTCCACCCCCAGCCAAGCTCCACTCCAGTCTCATCAATTAGCAATGTGTCTCTTTGCCACCCCGACAGGCAGGGAGGCTGGAGAAAAAGCAAGGTCTTACTTTCACCCTTGGCCCCCCAGCAGAATCACATCCCATGTGGACAGGACAGTGTGCAAAATTGGGAAGAGAGTCTGCCTTGGTTTGGGAGTGGAGAGGAGTTACGGTAACAGGGCTGTAATTGGAAGCCAAAAGGTGACCTTGATGAGGAGGACTGTGATCATGGCTTTTGTATCTGTCATTACACTGAAGTGGCCCCAAAGCAGCACACCAGTGCGCTAACCCTTCCTTCCCTCCTCCTGTTCTTGACTCTCTATTCTTCCGGCCCCAGGCCCAAACCAAGAACACTTCAGCCTAAATCATTTTGACAATTACCAAATCATCTAACTCACAGTTTTCTCTTAATTTCAAATTAAATAAATTATTGCTGAATTAATCAACAAATTAATGAGATAAGGAAATTCCATGCAGATACAGCTGGTGAGGGCCTCTCCAATGGCCAGGAGTTGACCCTGCTTCAGAGGAGAAAGTTCTCAGGAGCCTGTGGAAGGGGTCTGGATGCTGTTAATACCAGAATCCTCATGTACAAATGTTGGCTAACTGTCCCAGGCTCTGACAAAAAGAATCTGAGGAGGTTGAGGACTCTTGGGTCTTGGATTGAAATGACTCTGTACAACCTCACTGCTACTTTCTGTGATTACAGCTCCATGGTTTCCTTCTTTATCTTTGCAGAGCCAGCTCTCCCAGGCGCTGAACGGGCTTTCAGACAGGGCCAAGGAAGCCAAGGAGTTTCTGGTGCAGCTCCGCAACATGGTCCAGCAGATCCAGGTATCGGCAGCACCTGAGACAGAAAGCAAATCCCATGGGTTCAGATATTGCTGCATCGTGGAGAAGTTTGTCTGTTTCTTCTACTTTTCTGTGTTATGGGGGAAATTCCAATTATTTTTCTGCTCTGTCTCTTCGAAAACAAGCAAATGTTCAGACCAATTTCAAATGTACCCGCTTCTCAAGGTGGTTATATTTTGCCAACAAGCCAGCTACACAACCTGGTTTTCCAAATAGTTCCTGTCCTTGGCACTGAGGTCCTAATTCTCTACTACTCTGGATTTAGAAAGAGGCCTTTTTGTGAAGTTGGAGTCGTAATTGTTTAGTTTTTTAAACTCTCCAGGCTCCCAAAACATCTTGCCATAATTGTGTCTTATCCAATGGTTTCCCTTTCCTTCCTTCCCTTCACCCCTTCCTCCCTTCCTCCTTCTCTCTGTCCTTCCTTCCTGCATGTAGTAATGCTTCTTCTCCACTTAGATGCTTAAATATTTTCCAAACAAGATCCCCCTCCGGTAGCTATAAATTCAGATTGCTCTATTTGGACATGACCCACAGATCAGCTGGCATTTGAGAGTTCGTGAATTCTCCACTATTGCTAAAGGAGGGAAGCCATAAACTACATGAGATGCTTAAATAATGACCTTCTGCTCTGTTTACTGTTCTTATGTTTTGAGGTTGCCTCACAGAAATAACCTTCGCTCTGGCCTCTAGTAAATTGCTTTCTGAGTTAATATTTAACCCATGTCGACGTAGAAATATCTTTTTAAATGTAGGCCAATCTTTCAAAGCATCTCACACTGATTTCCTCACCCTTTTTTGCATGGATGCTCATGTTAAAACTTTTGATTGCCTAACAACCTAATACCCATACACTTCCTTCTGTTTCCCAGAGCAACAGAGGTTATCAGTCAGTCCCTCCTTTGCTTTTGCCTCTGCACCCCACCTCTTCATCAGAGCAAAGCTTTCTTTCTGCTCTACATCAGAACCTGCAAGAAGGCTGCACTTATCCTCCCAATGTTATCCTGCATGGGATGTGGAGAGCTCTTAAATGATGTTTTCTATAGGACTTCTCTGAGTACTCAAAAGCAATTGTCATGAAAGCTGAAATTTCATATTAGATGTCATTGCTCTAGCAATTACTTATGCACACCTCAAATGAAAAATGACTTGCATTTGAGAAGTTATCAGATACCTATCAGTATGTCCTCATATTAAGAGACATAGTTCTTAGGGCGCCTGGGTGGCTCAGTGGGTTAAAGCCTCTGCTTTCGGCTCAGGTCATGATCCCAGGGTCCTGGGATCAAGCCCCACGTCAGGCTCTCTGCTTGGCAGGGAGCCTGCTTCCCTTTCTCTCTCTCTGCCTGCCTCTCTGCCTACTTGTGATCTGTCTGTCAGATCACATTATAAATCTGTCTGTCAGATCACATTATAAATAAGTAATCTTTTAAAAAAAAAAAAAAGAGACACAGTTCTTTTTGACTTTGGAAATAAATTAAAATTTGATAGGCTAAACTGTTCTTTCCTTGCCAGCCCCCAAAAGCTTACAATCGACCCAGTTGGATGCTATTTTTTCAGTGCTATTTGTGTATATGTGAGTATTCATCTTTCATTTGCTATAAATTACAATTGTTTTGCAGCTTATGGTTTGACTCTCAAAATTACATATGTAACTTATTGAAAGGATGATTGTTCATGAATGCTTATGAATTGGGAGAGAACTGCTTGAAAAAAATGTCTACAGCTTGTACAGGTTTAAATCAAGTAAATAGTTAGATCTGGCATTCAATTTAAACATCATGAAGAAGCTATAATTCATTTAGAATATGGTTTACTTTCTCCAACAAGCGGTTGGTTCATGGCTTGACTTTTACAGCTGGGTGATGCCTGTTACATATACTCATTGTTCTTGACGCCCTATGTGCATTAACTATTTGCCTTCTTTAATGAAAGGAGCAAGTACTTTTGCCCATGATTATTCTTTAAACTTCTATTGTCATTGGATTATTGTTTAATATTGAAGACCACTGCTGTCCTCTTTCTTCTCTCTCCTCTTGAATTTAATAATTCTTTAACTCTCATGCCTCCACCATACCCAACACGTTCAGGCAGCCAACCTCTCCAAATGCCACCTTCCACCATCCATAAGTGGACATATGCCAGCCCTCAGAAGGATTTATGGTCAACTCTAACTTTATGTTCAATAAACTAAGCTTTATTTTACACAATATAATGTGAACCGTGGAGATGATTTCCTTTTGATAAAAATAAATTTATTAAGTACTATTTATACTTTTCAATGTAAAATTCAAGGGAACACTACCACTGTGGAGTGAAATTTATCCAGTTACTTAAAAAAATGCCAAATGTGCATTGTAGACAGAGTTCCTTTCCGTCTCCTTCGGCAGGGATTTCCATCGCACAAATGGACAGGGGAGCTCTGTTTTTTTCTGGCAGCCCAAGGAGCCCAGGTACACTGGGGCTAAGACATGTGCTCTCTCACACAGGAGAACAGTGTGGAGTTTGAGGCTTGCCTAGTGGCCCAATGTGATGCCCTCATCGACGCCCTCAACAGAAGGAAAGCCCAGCTGCTTGCACGTGTCAACAAGGAGCATGAGCACAAGCTGAAGGTAAGTGCTGTGCTGTGGGGAGGGCAGAAAGCTGAGGAGCCCAGGCTCCCAGGGCCAGGCTGGACAGGCTAGATGAGTAGGCCATATGCCCACAGTCTTGGGTGGCCAGTGGCCCAGAGGGCAGGGAGCCAGCATCCCTTTATTCACCATGCACACCCTCATTTACGTCACTGATGTTTATTGAGTGACTCCCCAAGAATTGCTCTGGGTATAGACATAATTAGGTAAATAAAAATTACTGCCCTCGTGAGACTTATATTCCACCAGAAGGGATAAACAGTAAGCAAGAAAGTAAAATATGCAGTATTTAGTAACAGGCACTGGGAAAAATAATAAGGAATAGACTGGACAGCTGCTCGGATTTTTGTCATCACACTGTGAAATCAATTGATTACAAGTCTAGGCCCCCATTGGCAAAAACATTGGTCCTCTTAGAGACATCTGATACCCCATCCATTGCCCCTTTAGAGCAGGGCAACAAGATGTGAGAGCAGGCTGAAGAGATGGGAAGGACCCAGCAGGAGGGAGCTCAGAAGCAAGCAGTCAGAGAGGTCCACATGCTCTGCCATAAGCCCCAGGGTAGCTACCAGTGGGAGGAGGATAAGGGGTATGCAGTGCTGGCCTGATGAGGGCAAAGGGAGAGGTGAGGTCTGACTATAGCCTCTCTAGTGCAGTTAGGCAGTCAACATCAGGGAGCTTCGATAGTGGGCAGCAGAGAATGTATACAACCTCAGGGGAGCTTGTGAAAGGCCCCATAAACATCAGATACCCCAGGAGATTTGGAACAGGCTGTAGTTGCTGAAGAACAGGGAAAGGCCCCATTTCTAAACAAATGGGATTCCAGTAAGAGGACCAAAGAAGAGTTTCAAAATGAAGAAATAAGAAAACACAGCTTACAAGATTTGGGGCTCAAGGTTGGTGGCGGGGAAGCTTCAGGCTGGGCCAGTACCCATCTTGTGGAGACCAGAAACAAGGCAATAAACTAGTTGCTAACTAGGGCATGAGTCCTGGACAAGACCCGTGGTAAGACTGGCAATGCTGGGCCCTGAGCGGCAGAATCACCAACATTCCAACTTTACTCTGTGCCCCAGCCACACACCAGGACCGCAAGCTCTGGGGTGGGGGGTGGGGGAGGTCGCTGCCAGAAGGCAGGGGGCCAAATGGCCAGATACACAACCGCTCCCCAGGGAAGCTTAACAGTTTTCTCCAACAGTTATAAAACCCTAATCTAGCTTCCTCTTCTACGAGGCTCCCTCTTCCACAGCCCACCTGCTGCAAAATACAGAGCGTGTGGCTGGAATAGAAACCTTTCTCCCCTGCCTCAGGTGTCCCTCTGAGAGGACTTGTGGAACTGCACCAGGCAGGAGGCAGAGATGGGATAACAAGGTCCAAGCCTCGAAGAGCTCCTGGGGGCTATGCCCCGTGATGAAGCTTGTTGGCCTGACACCCTCTGGGGCTCGATCAGGGCCACGGCTCTCTGAACAGTCCTGACAAGGCAGCTGCGGTGCCCTTTTATCAAGGAGAGGCACAGCAGATGCCTTGATAAAGAAAATTGCATGGCTTGAAGTTAAATCTGAAGCAGGAGTTGGGAAAGGAAAGTGCACAGGGCCCTAACGTTCCTAGAACATCAGCCTGTTGGTTTGGACAGGAAGCCAAGGCTGGTGATGGTAACACTCCTTCCAGAGACGCCATTACTGTTTCTTAGTGGTGCCTCTAATTGGAAGATCCTCTTAGGCTCATGTTAGAACAAACTCAAACCTGTTTCCATCACCTGCTCTAACATTACTAAGCCCTTCATTTCACACCCTTCAGAAACCTAGAACCTTTTTTGTCATGGTGGAGCTCAAATATCACTTGAATCCCATAGAGCTCTCTAAAGGAAAACCCCAGCTGTCTGCAGGAAATGAGCTGGACGGCTGGATTTTCCCTCTAAATAGCAGACCCACCATTTTTGTATGTAGTCACCAAGTGTTAACTTTTCCTCAGTAGAAATCTCTTTTTTAAGTTGTTGCAGGCACTTTCTTGGTATCTTTAAACCATTTGTGATAAATCGTACAGGGCCTATGGTGGCCACTGCAGGTTTTCTACCTGGGAGAAGCAGAAGGGCGGTGATCTGGACCGAAAAGGGAATCGCAGATTGAGAAAGCATCATTTATGCATATCAAACAGCAAGAGGGGCACGAGAGCCCCCTGAGCCCCTGCTGCCCCTGTGGGATGGGACTGTGTGAAAATCCGTTGAGGGTTGTGCTGGGGACACAGAGAGAGAGATCCCTCAGGAACGGCTGCTGCTCATTGCCCAGGCTCCACGTGGGGCAACAGTCTGTCCGTCCAGGTGACCTGCCCCAGTGGGACACACCGATGCGCCCGGGGCCGCTGAGCAGAGGCAGCTGCCTGCTCTCATGTCGCCCTGCCCCGCGTGGAGTGCCCTGCCCCAGATCCCGAAGGGCCGAGGAAACAAGAGGCAGGTGGCTGGTTGTCCCCCACGGCAGCAAAGCTGTTCTGTCTTCTGTCGTGAGCGATTTGTTTCTCCGCCGTTTTCAGCAGATTGTATGTCACTGCTAAAAACCGCCAGGAGCGCCGACACCCGGACCGTGGACTCCAGCCTCCGAGTCTTCCTCCCTCTGCTTTTCTCTTCCTGCCGTTCCCCTTTCTTGTCATTTCTGTTGCTACTCAGATCTGTGAGAAAAGACTGGCCTTTTATAGACAGCCCTCGCCAAGCACAGTACTTCTTTCTGTCTTTGTTGGCTGACCCATCACTCACAGTAGGGCAGGGATAATCTTATGGTCTTCCGCTCCCCTTTGGCAGAGTTCTCTAGGGGCCTGCTTTTCACTGACAAAGAGGAGAGTTGTGTGTGTACTTTTCTGGCAACTTTCTCTTCTTGAGCAATCCAAAAGGCCTGGGATGCTGGAAAGGGAGTGTGTATATAGAGTCTTTATGATCTCCTCAGGCCCCTCTCTGAAAGCACTGATTGCTGGAGCAGATTGGATGGTTCTGGTTCTGAGACAAGCTGCAGCTGAGAGGTGAAGAGCCCAGCTTCTGTGTCACAGAGAGCGGGGTGGGAGGACACACTTCCTCACTTACTAGGTCTCCAACTGTGGGCAAGTCTCTGGCTCAGTTACTTTCACCTGCGGGTAAAATCAGGCCAGGAGCGGTGGTCACCTCACAGAGCATTGCCCAGCACTTCCGGCAGTCCTCGGGAAATGTTGTTAGCCCTGAAAGGATGCCTAGAAATGTGCTGGCACCCAGCATATTGAAGAAGTGCTCCTAGGGACTTACGGTCCATAATACCAGAGTACGTCATGTAGAAATCATCTGTACACAGGTGTGATTGTCTCTGAACCTAGTAAAGTGGCTTGTGTTTTTAACTGATCATCCTATGAAATAGTTCACGAAGTTTGGTGAGCTATTTTTAAAATTAGTAAAAAAAAAAAAAAAAAAGGCTTGGAGACGTATATATGCAGCTGTGACCATATTTTAGGAATATTTGAAATAGAAATTTTGTTTAATATTATTCTGTGGTTTGAAAAAAAAAAACACTGGGAGACAAGTTTTGGGATGTGGTAAACTAATCAAATGTCAGAAAGCTACTGAAGGGGAAAAAATGCTTTCAAGCTTTCAAGAAATACTACTGATTCGTGTTTGGGACAACATGGGCAAAATCCCCACAATAAGCACCATAAACCCAATCCCCTGGTGTCTTGTTTGAACTGTATGTTTTGTGACCATTCTTCCTGGGCCTTCCTGACTTGAGTAAGGCCTTAAAATATCCTCACAGGGAATTTGTGACAATACTTAAATGTGCCATTAATGAGATCCGTGTTTTTCTCATGAAACTTACAAATATCATTTCTGAGAATGATTTTTATTTATGTAACACTCAGAATTTGAAATAATTCTACAATCATCTTAAATGTATATTTGTTCCAATATTTTAGAGTAAATTCATATGTTGAATAGTACAAGGTGACAGGTGTCTTCTTGGTTACCTTTCAATTCTAAGATTTTCTGGAAGAAAAAAGTTATAGTTATTTAAAAAATTCTGAAAAAATTTAATCTTTAATTTCCACATGTGGGTGGCCAATGAATGTACCAACAAAATTATCCAGTGAGAATGCTAAAAGAAAATGATAAAGTTTGCTGTTTCTTACAACATTTTATTTTTACAGATGACCTCCACATCCAATTGTAACCATATATAAAATGTTTGACTTTGAATCGAAGTATATTGTTGGGTTTTGTTAGAATTATTATCATTATTAGCATGATTGTCTTTATTATTATTTGCCATGTATTGCCTGTCGTGTTTCCATTACGTTTATTTAGAAAAATGAATTATATGGTCATTTCATTCAGAGTACAGATTTACACTAGGGACATTATTGGCTTGTCAAATTGCTTCCTTAGGCTATTTTGCCATTGCTTCAAAACAGGCTAGTAATCCTTTGACTTAGATTGGGCTAGGAGATGGGAAAGAAAGAAAGAAAGAAAGAAAGAAAGAAAGAAAGAAAGAAACAGAGAAAGGAAAGAAAGAAAGAGAAAGAGCGAAAGAGAGGGAGAGAGAGAGAGAAAGGAAAGAAAGAAAAGAAAGGAAGGAACAAAGAAAGAGAGAGAAAGAAAGGGGGAGGGAGGAAGAAAGAAAAGAAGGAAAGGAGGGAGGAAAGAAGGAAGGAGAAAAGAGGAAGGGAAGAAGGAAGGCAAAGAAAGGGAAAGGAAATGGAAAGGAAATGGAAAGGAAAGGAAAGGAAAGGAAAGGAAAGGAAAGGAAAGGAAAGGAAAGAAAGGAAGAAAGATGGAGGGAGAAAGGGTGGAAGACAGACATACCCAAGCTCACAAAACTTTAAGTAATTAGATAGGATTTGACAGGCTGCAGCCCTTACTAGAAAGAAAAAGCAACAAATTTATGCCAATAATCAGCTCAATCCCAATAAAACTACTGGCAATAAGTTCTGTAAGTCCATTACAATGAAGATATTTGGAAATATTAAGCACACTGGAACACTTGAAACTTTGACTGCCCTTGGGGGGACCAACTCTAAAATTTTAACCACAGTTATTATTGATTATAAGGCTATATCATTAATGGGGAATTCATTTCGCAAATGCTGTGATTCCCTGCTACATACCACATAGGAGCAAAAGTCACAGAGGGACTGTATGCAGAGTCCCTATGGGATCACCAGGATGCCACCACACACAGCTGGAGCTCACCAAAGTTAGGGGACACTCTTCTGAATGTTATGCCCCAATAATGGGTCCGTGATTAAAGGAGCAAGACTGATACAAAGCGAAGGTCAAGCAAAGCTTTATTTCGAGCCAAGCATCAAGAATCTAACCGAACGTTCGGGCCGCACCTCTTACAAGAGAGGGCGACCCTTCTCTGTTTCACAGTCTAGCTTTTAAGGGCAAAGGCCATGTGGTCGGGCCTGGCCACGCACAGGTGGCTGATGAGATTGTAACACACACAGGCAACTCCATAGCAATGCTAGGTGACCAATTGAGTTACAATTTACCCTAGTAGACATTTGACCCAACCTATTACACCTTGATTAGGATTGGTGCCAAAAAGGGTTCCCAAAGGGTGGGGGCCCCTACTCCTTGGTAGCTAGGGAGACAGTATGCAACCTCCTACTGATCGGATGTCTCCACTTGGCCTGACCCACCCTTGTGTCTGGACTTTGTTACCTGAAGCTGGTTTCCAGGACTTGTTTTAAAGTGAATCCCCTGGGGGAAGGGAAGCAGGGACAGTTTAACTTTAATGAAAGCCTCTTGGCTAAATAGGTCCTTACACTGAACACTCATTACCCACTTTGGCAATGTCAATGGAGGGCAGTCACAGACCTTTAACACCTTAACTCAGACATGAGTGACATTCCTTACCTCCAGAGGGCACTAAACACACACTTTGAATATGGGCGAGTCATCTACTGTGTCTCCCTGCACCCCACAGCCTACAAAATACCATGCTGTATGCATCACTTTAACCGCAGCCCACCATAAACAGTAAATGTTCTCCTGTGTGGGTGGGACCACACCAATATGTGTATCTCTCCAAGCGACTTGTATTCCTTCATTAACTTCTTTGTACAGGGATGTAGTATTCTACATACTAAGAGTGGGTTTCGCATATTCCACTCAAAGTTTATTGATAAGGCTATGGGTGGCATTCACACTTTTGAAATAGAAAGTTCAGTTTTTCTGTTAAAAACTCAAGCCTTCTTCAAAACAGGTACATATTTTATTTATTTAATAGGGCTAAATTATCCTTTTCTTGATTAAAAACTCAAAGCCTCAAAACTGATCTTTGAAATGAGTAGTTGTTATGTGGGTAAATTAATGACATTAGTACAGAGAATGGTATCAAGAGAAGGGGGAAATATTTCCTATAATCATGTGGGAGAATGGTGGCATGTGAGAAATTAAAGATGTTCTTCCTTAATTTAAATGCCTCTAAGTTTCAGTGAATATAATGATAATATAGGAGATAATATCCTAATCTAGGGGGAAAAAAGAAAATTTGTTATTTTACTGGACAAATCTCATGGACAAAGCACTTCACTTGTAACTCACAAATGAGTTCATTCCAAGCATTAGTTGGTCATCTTGCTTTAGGAATGATGCTACATGCAGAAACTCCTCCCACTGATCAAAAGAACCTGTGAAGAATAAATTCTTCAGGCTTGCATCTTGAGATTACTTGTACTTTACATATAAAAAAAGGATTACCTTATATTTGGGAGAAACTGTTTTAAGATGTGATGGGAAGTTGTATATTATATTTAGGAAAGAATTTCTCAGAATAGAAGAGAGAGAAGTGTTTACTTAGACTAAAAATTCATTAGTGGTATCCCTGTAGACCCCATGATGAGAGAAAAAATAGTATGAGTGAAAGTATTTATTAAAAAGAATAAATAAGGAAAATATTTTAAAGAGCCACACACACGTAAGATAGAGAGGTGAATGGAGGCAGAGAAAGGGTGTCAAGGTCAAATTGGATAAAATAATGAAATTCACTTTAATTAACTTCAGATCTTGCTGCTGGTTGTGTTACATGAGCTGTGCCGGAGGGAAGAGATTGGCCTAGTAGAGATGGGATGGAAAATGTAGTTGTGGACAGGAAGAACAAAATTTTACACATAAGCTATCATGGATTACTCTATGCTACTGAAAAAATTTGAGCACTCAGAGGAACACGCCAGTCTATTCTGAAATTCATTTTTTCTGAATAGGTGTCCATGACACATCTTGACCCAAAGAATAACCCTAATAAATTTGCCACTTAACAAAATAAAAACATTCAAGTGATCAATAGGACTTGCCATCCTGAACAGATGGGGACTGTTAATAAGATTGTGAATAAGATTGTGAAAGCCTTCTCTGAAACTATGAACTAAAGATTAATTCATTGTCCCCAGAGAGCTGGTTCAGGCCATAACGCAGATGAAAGCAGGGAGATTTTTTTTCCCCAGTCCCTATTTGTGTCACTCTTGCAACTTGCACATTTCCTTCCTAAGAAAAGGAAGTCATCACTAGCCAGCTGCAAACATGGTGCCAACCGTTTCTCCGGAGCATCAGAGCAACTGCAGAGAAATGTAGACCTCAAAGGAAAAGTGACCTGGCCTAGCTTCCTAGGAATTGTTTTCCACAGAAAATATAACGTGAGATAAATAATAATAGTAGTAGAAATAACACAGAATGAAGAAGGGAACAAGTAAGAGAACTGATGCAAACATTCAACTAGAGAAAATATATTCATACTCTTAAAAGATCTAATTATTTGGCTGATTTCATAGGATGGGAAATCTTGCCAAATTAATTCAGAAACTAGATGTCAATTACAATACACCCAAAGTGCTGCTTCTGGGAACCCTGTAGTTGAATTTTTAGTAGTGATTTTTATCACAGGCTAATGGGATCATTGTGAAATGGTTGATTAAAATGTAAAAAGATGGGCCAAATGCATTGTTGCAACAGTGGGAGTTGAGAGCCAGGAACTCAGGGATATTGAGTCATCCCAAGAAGCTTGAACCATGGAATACAGGAGCCAATGGCAAACCCCCACTGAAACGTACCAACTCTTCACTACAGTGAAACTTCTTAAGATTAGCTGGAGAGACCTGACATTCAAGACAGCTCCTTCAGCATCAAATAAATCTTGCTTGAGAAGGAAATTTATAGAGGCAGATGTAGAATTTTATGAGGCCTGATTATCATATTTATTTCAGTACATTTAGGTCATAAAATTATCATTGATCTGTATGCTCTGGAAAATAAACACAACAATTCAAGTGTATTTGGCCTCAGCAGACTCACTTTGGGTTACAATGCCTGGTGCAGACTTGCACACCACTCAGGTATGCACAGTCCTAGGACAGATGCCCATTGGATAGTGATTGGCCACTGCTGAGGCTTCTGCTGTCTAGAAGCATTCATGCACTGGCTAACAAAATATCAACACATTTTCTGGGAACAATTTATTTACACCTAAAATGGCAGACAGGAGTAGCATATTAGCAGTAGGTCACCTGTCCTGGATTTTTTTTTTTTAAATACTTTTGGGTGTTTTGTGTTTTTTCTCCCTGTAAGAAGCAAAAACTTAATCTTCCTGTTTGTTTTTTATTAAAAAAATAAAATAAAATAATTTGCATTCCATGAGCCCAGACCAACAGATAGGGGTGATGGGTTGACAGAATACTAGATGCCAGAAGAAAATAAGTCTATCACTGAATTTTAAATTTGGTCTCGCCTCTCCCTGCCAAAATCACAAAAAAGATCTTCACATCAAGGTTGATTTCTTTCACCAGTTCTGATATGCAGATTTCAAATCCTATACTTTATTTTTTATTTTAATTTTATTAAAAGTGAAAAAGTGGGAACAAATCATCTGTCAAAAGATTAGGAATCTCCATAGAGCAAAAACAATCATGTAAAAGGACAAAACTAGAGTTCTCATACTTCCTGATTATATAACTTACTGCAAATCTACAATAATGAAAACAGTATGATTTTGACAAGGGTGGCAAGACTAGGCAATGGGGAAAGGCAGTTTTACAACAAATGACACCAGAAAAACTGGCTATCCACAGGCCAAAGAAAGAAGTTGGACCATTACCTAACACCGTATACAAAAATTAACTCAAAATGGACCAAAGACCTAAACGTAAGAACTGAAACTATAAAACTCTTAGATGAAAACACGAGGGCAAATGCTTCCCAACACTGGACTTGGCAAATGGTTTCTTGGATATTGCACCAGAGGCACAGGCAACAACGGGAAAGGTAGATAAATTGGACTTCGTGCAAATTTATAAATTTTGCGCATCAAAAGCAAAAAAACAACCCAGTTAAAAAATAGGCAAAAGACTTGAATAGACATTTCTCCACAGGAGATATACAAATGGCCAATAAGCATATGAAAAGATGCTCATCATCACTAGTAATTCGGGAAATGCAAATCAAAACCACAATGAGATACCACTTCACATCCATTAGGATGGCTATTATTATTTTTTTTTTAAAGATAGT
Organism: Lutra lutra; assembly: GCF_902655055.1. Lineage (NCBI taxonomy): Eukaryota > Metazoa > Chordata > Mammalia > Carnivora > Mustelidae > Lutra > Lutra lutra. The sequence goes on along the minus strand of NC_062284.1, from coordinate 99,219,079 downwards.
AATAAATGTTGGTGCGAATATGGAGAAATTGGAACCCTTGTGCATTGCTAATGAGAATATAAAATGGTGCAGCTGCTATGGAAAACAGTATGATGATTCTCAAGAAACTAAAATAGAATTAGCATATGATCCAGCAATTCTACTTCAGGGTATATACCCAAAAGAAGTGAAACAGGGACTTTCAGATATTTGTATACCCATGGTCATAACAGTTTTATTCACAAGAGCCAAAGGTAGAAGCAACCCAAGCATCCCTCAATGATTGAATGGATAAACAAAATGTGGTATGTATCTACAATGAAATATTATTCAGGAAATTCAGGATGTCTGGGTGGCTCAGTCAGTTTAAGTGTCCAACTCTTGGTTTCAGCTCGGGTTGCGATCACAGGCCCTGCATTGGGCTCTGTGCTGAGCATGGAGTCTGCTTGAGTTTCACTCTCCCTCCTCCTATGCCCGTCCCCCTTGGGCTCGCTCACTAAAATAAATAAATCTTAAGAAAAAAAAAAAAAGGAAGGAAATTTTGACATCAGCTACAGTGTGGATAAACACCTTGAAGACATGATGCTAAATGAAATGAGCCAGTCACAAAAGGACAAGTATTTTATGATTCCGCTTACATGAGAGTCCTGGAGTAGTCTAATCCATAATGACAGAAAATAGAATGGTGTGTTGCCAGGGGCCAGCAGGGAGGGGAGAATAGAGAGTTACTGTTTAATAGGTACAAAGTTTTAGTTCAGAAAGATAAAAACAATTCTGGAAATGGATGGTGATGACAGTTGCACAACAATATGAATGTATTTAATGCCACAGAATTATCTGATTAAAAATAGCTAAGGTTGGAACACCCGAGGGGCTCAGTCAGTTAAGCGTCTGCCTTCAGCTCAGGTCGTGGTCCCGGGGTCCTGGATCGAGTCCCATGTTAGACTTCCTGCTCAGAGGGGCGTGTGCTTCTCCCTCTCCTCCCTGCTTGTTCTCTCTCACTATCTCTGTCACTATCTCTGTCTCTCTCAAATAAATGAATAAAATCATTTTTAAAAAATAGCTAAAATTGTAAATTTTGTATGTACATTTTACCACAAGAAAAAAAATTAGAAAGACATCAGCAATAATAAATGGATGAACTGCCAAAAAAAATTAGGAGGAACTTAAATGTCCAAAAATAGAGGAACAGGAATGTTTAATTAATTATGATAACCCACTCAGTGGGATATTTATGGAGCCAGTAACATTTATTGATGGTGGCAACATGTGAAATGGTATATGGTATAGTGTTAAGTGGGAAGGAGGTAAAATTGTCACATATTATGATTGCGACTATAAAAATATCTAGCTCAAGGATAAAACCTAAAAAAAAAAAAATCAAAATGCTTTAAAAATTTGCATGAGAGTGATGAGATAACTGCTTTTTTGGGGTCTAGTTTCCAATTGTTTTCAAAAGTAGATATAATAATCTTTGATGAAAAATGTATAATCAAAACTGAAAAGAAGGAATGAAGAAAAAGCTTTTTTTTTTTTTTTAAAGATTTTATTTATTTATTTGACAGAGAGAGAGATCACAAGTAGGCAGAGAGTCAGGCAGAGGGAAAGAGAGAGAAGTAAGCTCCCCGCTGAGCAAAGAGCCTGATGCGGGGCTCGATCCCAGGACACTGAGATCATGACCTGAGCCGAAGGCAGCTGCTTAATCCACTGAGCCACCCAGGCGCCCCAGAAAAAGCTTTTTAATAATTATTATTAAAATTCCTTTTAGTTATTATTTATAAAATCAAGAAAGCTGGATATTTTTGAGGATTTTGTAAAGTAGTATAAATGTAAGTAATTGAGTTTCCTAGAAAACTCTTGTTCAGCTCTAGCTTCAGAAACCACTTCAGATTTGGGTCACTGAGCAGAGGACATGGAAAATGCATCTTTGAAGAAAGAAACTTTTCAAGGACTGTCATGTGTTTGACACTGGGCAAAGACAACTTCCCAGAGGCAGAAACTGCGTGTTCGGAGAAATACCTTTCTAAGTTAAAGCAGACTCACAGCATGGTAAACGGAGAAAGACTTTAAAACTGCTCTCCCAGGGGCGGCTCAGCGGCTCAGTCAGTTAAGCATCCTACTTGGGCTCAAGTCATGATCCCAGGGTCCTGGGATCAAACCCCACATCAGACTCTCTGCTCAGCGGGGGGAGTCTGCTTCTCCCTCTCCTTCTGCCACTCCTCTGTTCATTCTGTCTCATTCTCTCTCGTTGTCTAAATAAATAAAACAACTGCTCTCCTAATGAGGCAGTGACTGCTTCTAAGTGGGTTATACTCCAGACTTAACTCTGCATCCATCTTTGTCTGGCTTCCTTATTGTCATTAGCTCACTGTCTTTCAGCAAGTTTCACCTCTAACCCCATCCCACCACCCACTTAGGAAGAAGAATCAGAATGAGAAGGAATTGGGTTCAGATGAGGACGTTTGCTCTTTACAAGAGAGGCACAGGGTGGGAGCGGGTGGGTGACATTTCACAGAACAGAAGCTGCAACCGCACCTCGGGTTACTCAGCTCCTTCATAAACTCTCCACGACCTCCCACTTAGAGCAGCTCACAGTATCAGCTTCCTGGAAGATTGGGGAGCAAGGGGAACCTGAGGAGGATGTCCCTTCAAGCACTGCAGTTTGCTTCTTTTTCAGCCTTTGCCACTTTGGACCATTCTGTTCTCACATCAATCCTAGGTGGTTCGAGATCAGATCTCTCACTGCACAGTGAAATTGCGCCAGACCACAGGTCTCATGGAGTACTGCCTGGAGGTCATTAAGGAAAATGATCCCAGTGGCTTTTTGCAGGTAAGTGTCAACTAGTTTCCACTTCAGATTCTCAGTGTCCCGTGAAACGCAGTCCACCAATGTCGCAGCCAGACTCTCGGCAGCCCTTGCTGACCATGTTCCCTCCACAGTGGAACCCACCTTCAGATAGCCACACACATGTGGGTGCCAGCAGAACGCCACTGACTTCCTGAAAGTCTCTGCCACCATGTGCTCCAAGATTGAGATGTATATGGGCTTCTTAAAATTTGTTTCTGTTCATAGTTAATCATGAAAATGTAAGTCCCTGCAATTTCCTCCGAAGCAGGGCTACTGCTTTGCCTAAGAATTGGGTCCCTTTCCACTAATATCTTGGACAGCATTGTCAGCTAGAAATGTTTAAACATGCAAGGCTTCTACCTTCTTGACAGTTTCTACTGGCTAGTTAAATCAGTGATTTTCTAGGAGTTTTTTCATTCCTTGGATTTCTTGTAATTTTTTTCTGTGTTGATTGTTTTAATGAGATGTCATGATGTCAGCTGAATTTTGCTTAGGTTTTGAGCTCAATGATTAAGGGAGCTTTTATTAAGGAACACATAGATTCCTTCCAATTCACATTTTATCAAACTGGCCAAGAGTGACAATGGAAGATTAAATATAAGAAATGGAAGAGTTCTCTATCAAAGAATAAAGTGATAGAGAAGATGACAGGCTTAAAGTGTAAGAAATTCCACATTACAGATTACCATCTGCAGCCTCTCAAACTATTTTATAAAACTCATTCCAAGTGTTTACACAATATCCACACATCCTATTAGAAACTTAGGGTTGTTAGTTCTACTAGGCTTAACAGATCACCAACATGTTATCAAATGTTGTTGGCATTTAGTTGATCAGACATAAATAGCAATAGCATATATCCAGGTTTGTCTACAAAGCAATTTACAGCTGCTAATTATTTATAGTGGCTCCCTCCAACTCATGAAAGCACCCAGGTTTGCATGGATGACACTGGTCAGAATAGGCTTCTCATTGCCTACATGGAGACAGGAAAGGTGTGAGTCCCAGAGTGGTTCGGTATGCTCCTGGAGAGTGGAGGAGCAGTGTTCTGTGTCCAGTGTGGTGTTATATTTCTTAGGCTGTGGTCTTTGATGTGATTAGATTTCTGACGCCCTCATAAGGAGGGTGCACCTGACTGAGGACCAGTGGGGGAAAGGCACGCTCACTCCCAGGATGACCACGGACTTCGACCTGAGTCTGGACAACAGCCCTCTGCTGCAATCCATTCACCAGCTCGACTTTGTGCAGATGAAAGGTGCGTGCCTGCAACCCCTGAAATAGAGCAACACCCCAAGTGGATACTGATACTTGAAGCAGGATTGAGGCTTTGTGCCAGACTGTAGCAAACAAAATGCAGCTGGCAGGTTTATAAATCACCTAAGAGGTGGGGAAGTAAACATACACACACACCTCTGGGTAAGATTACAAAAGTCTGGAGTGGCTCCCAGCTTACCACATACGGGAAATGTACCATTGTAGCCCTGTGACCTACCTTTCAGAAAGCCAGATACATTCAGATAAACTCAATGCTTGCCTCCTTAAGAATCTTAGAGCTGTCACAAGCCCAGCATCAGGGAATAGCTGACATAAAAAAAGATAAGGAGTTAGAGACCACATCACTGTACATAAATAAAATCTTGTTACAGAAAGTAACTCAGAAATATTGGTATAAATCAAGGCAGTTGAGAATTGAAATGACTACTACCACATGGGTCGGTGGTGAGCAAATGGTTGAGCATAAATTAGTGGGAATTTGAGAGGATCAGCGTTGACTTGCCAATACTGGTCAGGAAAATGCCAGCCTGGTTACAGAAGGAAAATGAAGTTCTGAAATAAATTTTAACTTTTCAAACTTTGGCTTATATGATTTAGGGGTTTGCAAGATGTCTTTGAGACTTTTTTGGGTGGCTGGGGGGAAGTGCAAGTACCTAAAATTATCTTAAGGAAAATAAAAAGCCAACCATGCAATGATATTTTTATGGCAGTATAAGTAATATCCATTGGAAAAAGATTCTTTTTTTAACTTTCATTTTGAAATATTTATACATTCACAGGAAGTTGCAAAAATAGTAAGGAGAGGTCCTGTGTACCCTTAGCCTAGTTTCAATCAATGGTTGCATCTTGCAGAACTATCATCTTATATCAAAACCAGGAAATTAGGGGCACCTGGGTGGCCCGGCCCAGTTGGTTAAGCATCCACCTCTTGATATCAGCTCAGGTCTTGATTTCAGGGTTGTGAGTTCAAGCCCCGCATTGGGCTCTATACCCTGCGTGGAGTCCACTTAAAAAAAAAAAAAAAGAACACAGGAATTAACATTGGTACAATGAATATGTATCACTCTGGGTCATTTGTCAGGTGTTTAGAGTCATCTAACTGCTCCTGCAATTAAGCTACCACCATAAAGACCTCCCTCATGCTACTCCATTATGGTCATATAGTTATACCCACACCCCTCCCCTCTGCTTTCATCAATCCCTGGCAATCACCTATCTGTTCTTCATCTCTGTAATTGTGTCACTTTCTAGTCTTTTTCCTAAAACTGAAGAAATTGATTTGCTCTTTGCTTCTCCCAATTTGAGCAGCCACATAATAAAGGACTTAGAAGTTAGTGCTTTGAGGGGCGCCTGGGTGGCTCAGTGGGTTGGGCCGCTGCCTTCGGCTCAGGTCATGATCTCGGGGTCCTGGGATCGAGTCCCACATTGGGCTCTCTGCTCAGCGGGAAGCCTGCTTCCCTCTCTCTCTCTCTCTGCCTGCCTCTCCGTCTACTTGTGATCTCTCTCTGTCAAATAAATAAATAAAATCTTTAAAAAAAAAAAAAAAGAAGTTAGTGCTTTGAGATTTTCATTTTTTAAGAAAAATCTACATGCTTCCTTTTATCAGAGAGAAAGACCTAACCCAGCAAGTCTTAGGGCTCTGCACTTGTAACTCACATCACACAGCTAAACTCATCCATGTACCTGGTACAGGTAACTCTCATTCTTTTAATGGATTTTTGCTCTTTTATTTTCAGTTTTCTCATTTTTTGTTTATTATATATTGCTTTGGGATGATGCCTTAATTGATTTTTGGAGTAAATAGCATATAGATTGTTAATAAAAGTACTTTGTTGCCATAACAAAAATGTTTAGCATTTCCTGACTATTTACAAAACCAGAAACTCTCCTAAGTGCTTCATGTGGATTAATTCAATTTATTCTCACAGCCCTAGTAGGCACCCAAGGAAACTGAGGCACGGGAAGACTGGGTAGCTTGCCTGAATTCACACAGCTAGTGAATGTCAGGCAAGCGTTCAAAGCCAGAGAGATACGTTCCAGACCCTGCACCTACAACTTCCAGTTTGTGTTTTAACATTAGTGCCTTATAAACTGGCTTCTTCAAGCAATAACCAAATTCCTCTCTTAAACTTAAGAAATTTAACTTTTTGTTGCAGCACAACTTTCTTGCTATTTAGAATGTTTTCTTAAACACCCCCATGTGGTCTGTAGAATACAGCCATTTGAGTAATATATGGATCCCCAGGTAAATCTCCCTCAATCAGCCTCTCTCTGGATCCTGTCCTCTCAATGAGGTCAAATCATTGGAAGTTATGTCACAAATAGCTCAGAGGAGAAAATATGTCACAGAAAGGCAGTGGAAGGGCTTTCAGTGTAAGGAAAAAAGGAGCCAACCCAATTAGACTTGGTGATGGAGCAGGTAGAGGGGGAGAGCCTCAGGGCTTTGAACTGCTTTCAGCAGCTGACAGAGCCCTCCCCTCCCTTATTTGCTGTCCTTCTGAATTATGTCCATCTGCCCAGAGTGAAGTCCAGGCCAGTTGGCAGGATGGTATCAATTGTGTTGGAATGAACAGGCCCTTCATCTGGTATGGGAACTGCAGCCTCATGTGCTGTGCCTCACAGACCCCATCCCTAAAGCACAGGCACTTGGCCCCTTAAGGCTGCCTGCAGACATATGCATGAAAAATGGCTGTGTGTCCACTCCACCGAAGTCTGCACGCGTGGCAGAGAGTGCCACACACTCTCAAGGCCAAAATGCAGAACACACTCACAAAAATTCACCCGGGACACAAATGATCTCAAACAGTTATTTACAAGGTTCCTCCAACAGGCCATTTGGGATGAGACTGGATTATTCCATTTTCCTTTTCTTTTTTTTTTTTTAAAGATTTTATTTATTTATTTGACAGAGAGAGAGAAAGAGATCACCAGTAGGCAGAGAGGCAGGCAGAGGAGGAGGGGGAAGCAGGCTCCCTGCCGAGCAGGGAGCCCGATGTGGGACTCGATCCTGGGACTCCAGGATCATGACCTGAGCTGAAGGCAGTAGCTTAACCAACTGAGCCACCCAGGTGCCCCTTCCTTTTCTTTTTCATACTTCACATTAATTTAATTTACTGCTGATTATTATCCTTCTGCAGAGTTAATTTATATGCTTTGCTTTGTGCTTGTGAAGTTTAATTTATTCAGTGAGAGCCAAGTCCTCGTTAGACTCAAAATAATTTTTATCTGTCAGATGTTTTCGATGGAAAGGAGAAGCCAAAAGGGCATGATGCAATAGAATTTGACTGGCTGTGGTTAAGACTACTCCTACTGGCCTCTTTGATAGCTGTTAACATACACAGCTGTGCTAGGTGTAGTATTAGTGTTTTTTGGTAGGATAGCTTGGTCAGTTTAATACACTGCACGTTCCCAGCTTGTCAGTAAAAATATCTCAAGAAACTGTACCCCCAAATCCGAGTAAGAAGGGCCAAAATTTAAATAGCATTGAGAACAGTGCTAAAGTAATCTGACCATTAATACAATATGTGTACTTCAATATATGTTTTCTAATTATGCTAAGCAGATTACAGTAGAAAGTTAAAATATTTTCAAAGCTACTTAAAGTATGCATTTAAAGTTTGACTCAAACTAACAACAAAAATATCTGTTCATTTCTTAACTGGAAATTCTAGCCTCTCTCTGGTTTTGGAATTTCATCTCAGATGTCTTTTTTTCCCTTGATATCAAAAAAGATAGGTCTGTGGCTGGTTTTTTGTTTCTGTTAGGGCAGCTACTAATTAGCAAGAAAATTATTCTCCTATGAGCCAAGGATTTAACTCATCTGCTCTTCCTGATTCTGCATCTGAAATCTAAGTGGAGAATGCTGGTACCTTCTTTGTTCAAACATCCTCAGAAAAATATTATCCCAGAATTGTTTTAAGTATAGAAAGTGTCCCAAGATTCATGAGTCAGTGCTGGAAAGAAATGCCAACATGTTCATTCTGAACCAGGATATGAAACAGTGACCTAATGCTCCCCTAAGCCTTTTTAGTACCAATGGCTGTTAATCCCTTAAGTGCCTCTACTCAACCTAAGAACACATTTATCTTTATGAACTCATGTCACATCTAAGAGCCCTGAGTATGCACCAAGGTCATGGGCAAGGTCAGTGTGATGTGAACAGACCTTCTTATAAATCATGGAGAAAGAGCACCCAGAGGTTTGGCAGGGATGCGGATGAGCACACACACTGACTCACATGTCCTCTGTTCATGCATGTGATCCATTCATGGTTTGGAGTCCTGCAATGCATGTCCTCAAAACCCACGTTCACATTTATCTGTACCAGTGTACTAATGAGAGCTTTGCAGAAATGGCTTGTTGTTCCTCTAAAGTAGAAACTTTCCTGAGATGCCACTTGTGTTGTTCAGCCACTATAAAGGAGAGACAGTCCCCCAAGGAACATTCAGATAGGATGACTCAGGAGAATTGCATTCCCAGCTACCATAGCTCTTATGGTGAAATATTTCTTTATTTTCTTTTTGCAATTTTTAAAGTATGGTTGACACCCAATGTCACACTTGTTTCAGGTGGACAACACAGTGATTCGATAAATTGATACATTATGCTATGTATGGTGAAATATTTTATTAATCTATGCCAACAATTCTCGGGGAACTTTGTCACTCACATTACAGAAGCAAAAGGAAATATTCCTCTTGGAATCAGGTGTGGGGACTTCCCTCTAGTACACTATTACTACACACGGGTCTGGAGAGGCAGTGTGGTGTAATTAAGCATACAGCCCTTGGGGCCAGCCTGCTGGGACTCGGACCCCAGCTCTGCCACTTAGTAGCCATGAAAATTGTGTTTCTTTTTCCTCATCTATCAACTAGAGATAATAACAACACCTGTTCTTGTGGGGGTACTGTGAAAATCACTTGGGTGACACTCGTGAAGACACCGTTGCAGAATTTAATTTTGAGCCGAAGCTCCAAGGAAGTCAGTAGGAAGAGAGTAAGAATGGTTGCCTCTTGCAACTAAGAAGAGAATTTTTAGCCTGAAGCTTGATATTATGGGCCAAAAGAATACAAGCAATAGACTTCTGATCAGTCAGTTTCTCCTGAAACTGGAAAAACAAAAACATCCAAGAATGATGGTGAAAGCATTAAGATTAAGACAGATGCAGCAGCCCAATGACAGAAGTTTCAGTAAAATAAAAATTTCTTAGAGTTCAGCCCAGGAACTGTGATGCTATCCATTTCCAAAACACAAATAATAATTTGAAAATACTTTGGATTCTTATACACCATTTATTTTATACCTAATAAAGTGAAATAGGATAATAAAATACCCACTATAAAATCTGTTTTTCTAAAATGTCAGCCTTAGTCTTTGCTAATGAGGCTGTAATTTTGTCACATTTGCCTTTTATATGCAACATCACTTTGGGGTAAATAAGGACATAGAAAAAATAATTCTGAGCACATCGAGAAATAGATTTAGACATGCAAATGTCTCTATGTTCCTTCATTTTCATTTCTCTCTTTCTCTCCCTCTTTCCCTCCCTTTATCTCACTCTCCCTCCCTCATTTTGCTTTTTTTTTTTTTTTTTGATTCATTTGTTTAAGGTCTGGACAATATTAAAATCTGAAGATTAGTGAGTGGTTAGACTTTTTATTATCTTTTTAGTCTTTTAAAGCGTATCCACTGAGGACTTACAAATGAAGTTCTCATGCTTTAATTACACATGACATCATGTATTTCAATTAATCTATTAATTATACCTATGTCTATACAAGGAAATTTGAGTTTCTTATTGGAGACATTGCAAGCATTTGCATGATTCAAGTTGAAACCATCTTGTGAGCTTATTCTTTGATTTTAAAATTGTAGACTTGATTTTAAAATGTAGACTTGCCTGAAACATGAACAAAGGGAAAATGAAGATTGATAGGGGAACTAATGAAATAAAGAGAGTCCAAGAAATAGGTTGTTTTATGATAGGCTCTGATTTGTAAGGACAGCTCAGAGCAGATATTCCCAAGGAGAATCATTCCATGTCTCTAGCCATTTGAAGAACAGTTTGCTTAAACTTATCATAATTTACTCCACAGTTAATATGTTAAAATTTAATATTTTTATAAGGGAAAAGTGTTTAATGACCAGGTGGTTTCCTAACACATGATTACCTGAAGTTAACCCTCCAATTACAATTGTTAGGTGATGCCTGTTTATGGGCAGAGAATCATTAGGTGTTACATCTTCTCTCTCCTCCCCTTCCCATCCAGTCCTGTAGTCTATTTCTTGAACAAGGCAATGAATCCATCTCCTTTCCTCCAATTCCAGATGTTTGAGGATCTCTGAGGCTGTAGAAACCACTCTTTTCTCATAAGACCAACTGAACTCTATGCCATTGAAATCTGAAACATGATTTCCCTTCCTAAACTCACTACCTCCAATCAACTGGTCATAATTTTGATTTCATTATGTTTGTTCTAGTAACTCAGGCATGGTTTTCTTGTATCAAAGTCTTTTCTTAAGTTTAATTGACCTGCCTCACCTCCATATCTCTTGTGTTATGAGCACTGCTATTATTTCCTAGGTTATCTACCATAGAACCCGTTTCCTAAATGGCTGTTAAAAAAACCATCTTTGGGGTTGAGGTGATGGCAGGGAGCAGATAATTTGATGCATGACACGGAGTCCAATTTTGGTACAGCGTACCAGGTGTTCCATAATTAACATTTGTTCATTTAAATGTCCCTGGATGCCGTCCAAACTGTTCTCTCCTATTGTTAAAGTGCTACAAAAATAAATTAATGGTTTGGTCCTAAACAAAAATTTTTTAAACAGTTGGTAAAAACATTATTCCCAAATATATACATTGAGTTCATATGTTAGGAACTGGGATTGTTTGTTACCTTAACAGTTCTATGTCTGTGCGTCTGAAGGCTCAACCCTTCTGCAGTTTGAAGTAATAGAAAAGACTCCCGGCACAAAATGGGGCCAGGGGTATGTTATGACTCATAGTACTGTGGCAGATTCTCACAAAGTCACAAGGTCAACTTGACCCTCCCCTGCCAGGCCCCTTCTGCTGCCATGCTACTCTCCAGGCTCACAGTTGGCTGTTCTGCACCTCAGAGAATGGACCTGAGCTAGCCTAGCTACCATGGAAAAATGGGGTCAAGTTCCTCAAAAGTCTAGAAATGGAGAAATCACTGTTTTTATGTCACTTACAACTAAGTTTTCAAAAATCCACTGTTGCAGCTACTTACGTGTACAACACCTTGAGTAGAATCACTGGTAAAACAAACAAACTGCTCAGAATAGGCAGTTCCAAGTTTATACACTGGGGGTCAAGGCTCAGGATAAATTTTATGATATGGTTTTCACCCATATTATGGGTTACATGGAGTTTAGTGGGCCGGGCTGGAAACCCATCTCCCATTAAAATAGTTCCCTTAGGGATGAGGTCTTCAGTGCTCAAGGGGGTGAGAACAGAGCAATTGTCTCCCCACTGTTAAGGTAAGAAGTACCACCACAAGTTTGCGAAAGGGCTTCACAGCAGCTCAGGACCCAGTCCCAGTCCTAGAGACTTTGGAAGAGATCCAGTTCAGGTCCCCCATGGGCTAGTACTGAGTCAAGCCCCATGTTGATCAGGGGGATGTTTCCCATTCCAAGATCCTGAAATGTTTGTACCTCAACAGAAGCCAGGGTTACATTAATTTCTGTTTAGCTTCCTCTCCAGTCCCAGCAACCCCCATCCTGCAGCTGGAGGAGTGTTGTACCCACAACAACAGCGCCACACTGTCCTGGAAACAGCCACCTCTGTCCACGGTGCCTGCTGAAGGCTACATTCTGGAGCTGGATGATGGCAATGGTGGTCAGTTCCGGGTAAGTAGAGCATCTGCTACTTGTTAACCAAAGCCAGGGACCACCTCAGAGGACCCATTGTGGGGTCTCAGGCCAAGCTTCCCCACCTCTCCTGAGACCAGACCATCCTGGCAGGGTCTGTCGGCCCTTCAACGGAGACCTGCATTCACCTTGAACCATCAAAGATGGACAAAGGAGTCTCTGAAGAGAAACTGCCCTCCCCTTCTGAAGAGAAAGCCCTTGTAGGCGACAAGCTCTAGGGTCCAACTGCTTGCTCTCGAATCTGGACTCCACCATTTAGCCGTGGGATTGTGCCCACTTCTCACTTCTTTGAGCCTTCATGAACTCACTTGTAAAATGGGAGGTGATAATATTAACACATACCTCACATATTGTGGTTAAGAGTCTTTTAGATAATCCATCATATAAAATTCTTAGCATGCCAGGATCCCAGACCCCAATCTGCTTAGTATCCCACCAGAGAGTTATCATTTTAAGGCTGTACTTTGAATACAAATTATTTTTACTCATTACATCAGCATAGTGTTGCAGAAGCATACAGCTAAAGAGGGAGGCACATGCCTAACCTATGCTAAAGATGCATTATGCTACGATTTATTTTAAGCCTTTGAAATGTCATTCTTCCTCCCGCCCCTGTTTCCTCCCCCTTCCCTTTGCACCACGATAAAACCTATACTTCTGTGCCTTTGAGTATAATCTTGGTGACAGTTCCTCAAGTTACCAGTGGAGTTACAGACAGAACACAGAGACCACCCTCATGTTTTCAAACCAATTTTGACAAATCACACTGATGGATAGAAAGCTTGGTAGGTATATTATGTGGGTAAATGCCAAGTTAATAATAATAAGCATAACATTAACTATAAGCACCCAATTTTAATTTTTTAAGCCCTAACTGCTAGTAATTACCACTCATTAAGGTGCCAGGCCCACGCTAAATATAAGGCACTACATTTGTCAGTTTGCACACATGACCTCCTTACCGGATCATCTTAGCAGCCTCATGAACTGGGTATTATTGTTCCCATTTTACAGATGTCAAAACTGAGACTTGAAAAGGCCAATTAGGGGCACCTTGGTGGCTCAGTTGGTTGAGTGTCCAGCTCTTGGTTTTGGCTCAGGTCATAATCTCAGGGTCCTGAGATCAACCCTGTGTCAGGCCCCATGCTCATTAGGGAGTTTGCTTGAGATTCTCTCTCTCTCTCTCAAACAATAAGTAATAAAATCTTAAATAAGTAAATAAGGTCAATTAAATGGCTTAGTATCTCACAGAACTTGAATCCAGATCAGGCTGCCACCAAAATGCTTGCTCCTGACCACTGAGCGACACTGCCTCCCTCACCCCTCACAAGGGTTGGCATTAAATTGTGGCCTGTTCTTTGTTGACCCTCAGGAAGTGTATGTTGGGAAGGAGACGATGTGCACCGTGGATGGTCTTCACTTCAACAGCACATACAACGCTCGCATCAAGGCCTTCAACAAAACAGGAGTCAGCCAGTACAGCAAGACCCTGGTCCTCCAAACGTCTGAGGGTAAGGCCCTTCAGCAGTATCCCTCAGAGCGAGAACTGCGAGGCATCTAAAGTGGCTGGCAAGCCCGGAGGTAACCCCACCACTGCCCACATTCTGAAGTGTTTCCATGACTTGCTCTGCATTCTGGCACAAAGCCGCTGTTCCTCTCCTGCCGTTAGAGAGCCCATGGTATGTGGATGTGATCAAACCAAAGAGTCCACAGCGGCAGTTCAAATGGCCTGGGGCGTCGGCTTCCTTTGATAACACTCTAAATAAGCTGCAGTTGAAGAAGCTGAAAAAATGAAGGCCTGAATGTCCCCCCCGGTGTGTGAAACAAATGTATCTAGGTTCTAGGGCAGGCTCCCATTCTCCACGATACACGTCACTTGCCAATTTTATCCAGATGATTCTAAATTGCTTTGTAGTCCTTACCTGTTTCTGAGGGTGGGGCTGAGGTTCTTTCCAGCTGTGGATATGTGTGACTGAACATGTTTCCAATGGGTGTGGGATGCTAGAGCTGTTCAGAGAGGGCCTGTCGGCCAGCGCGGACCGCCTTCCATCTCACGCCCAAAGCCGAGGCCGGCGGCACCAGGACTGAGGCTTCCTGTGGGCACCAAACAGGAAATGACCAGCAGCTCCGCATTACCTCGCCATTTTCACCTTTGCCCATCCCTCTAGGCTGGGTTAGGCCACCCAGGGCCACTCTACAATGTCATGCCCCAGAGAACTTTGGCTTCTTGGCCATATTGTAAATATGTTGGTCATCAGAGTCAAGCCATTCCTCTCGGAAGAGGGGCTTGCTTGTGTTTGATGACCAGGTATAACCTCTGAGGCTTTTAACATTTTCATTCTAAAAGCAATCACAGCACATGAAATTAAACCTATGAAGAGGTATTTGTGGTCAGTGCCAAAGCATTTTTAGACCTTCTGGGTGTTATTTTAATCACAGAAGTCACCCCCGCTGGCATTCCCCATAACCTCCCTCTGCAGAACTAATTGTGTTGATTTTGTTCAAATTCAAGATGTTGACTCAAAGAACTGTGGTGGTGTTTTTTTCCCACTTCCCACAAACCTTGGCATGCGCCAATCACACTTAAAATGGTTCACATGGTTAAAAACAAGCACAACTTCAAATCCCACAGCAAGGTTGACAGGCCCCTAGCCGCAAAGACCGGGCCTGGGGAGCAGTGGTAAGTCTGTGAGGGTTGCTGTTCAAGGAGAAGGATTCGCTGAAGGAAACATGCCTGCACGGACCATTCCCATCGGGTTCTAGGGATGGGATAGCTACAGCCCCCCGAATGACCATTTTAGCAACTTCTCTCTGGGATGACCTCTCTGCTTGAGAGCTGTTGTCTCTTTCCCCAAGTACCCTGCTAAATGCTAAAGCCCTCCAAGAGTTGCCTACATGCAATGCAGAAGGCCCCTCGTGATGATGGCCTCATTTCCCACGTGCGTACAAGGCGGTTTGATTGAAGAGTGAAGTGCATGTCACCAGAGCAGGGAGACAGTTTGCAGCAATGTTGCTAATATGTATCATGAGACCTACTACTTCTATTCATAATACATCATGGAAATCATATTCTTCCGCTAAAATCAGTTACTAGCATAGCAGCTTGAGCATTCATGTTTCTCTTTTCATCCTGCAGGAGGATGTAGTTTCTCAGTTTCTCTTACTGTTCATAAGATTATGGTGTCTAATAAATTACAGGATTGGAACTGCGATCCCTCGTACCACAGTCACAGAACTGGGGGTCATTTTCTAAACGAAACTAACGGAACAAGTCCTCTTCCAACAAAGAAACTGTACTGTAGAAATTAATTTCTTCCATGAATTTTATATATTGTGTACAAAATATAAGGTATGTATCTAAATACAAAGAAAACCTTATCATCGTGTAGATATATCAGTATTCTCTGTTACTGCACAGAAGTGATTTTCTCATGATGAAATAAAGTTCACACACATACTTTCTCCATAACTTTGGTTTGTTCTATTTGTTTCTCCCTCATTCTAACTCATTCACATGGTGAGACAAGGTTTAGAAAGCAAGAAAAAATAATAATGATAGCTAATTAAAAAAAAGATTTGATTAAAAAGATCAAAAAGATTTGTAACAATAGAGAAAGCCTATAGAATTAAAGAACTATGTATATATTTTTTGTTTTGTTTTGTTTTTAGAAATCAGTGAGAAAAATGCCATTGACAGGGTTCAATATATTAACTGAACTTATATTGTACTCTATTAATCTTCCTTCCTACAGTTCCTGGAAAGGTTTGCTTTGGAAGTTTATTTTCTTTGCTGCTCTTGGGAATGGCGTGGCGGTTTGTTTCGGCTTTCTACTGTAACAAGATGTTTTGCGGTTTTCTTAGCAACAGCTAAGCCTTTCCCCAAGTTCAAAACAAAAGTCTGTATTACAGAAGGGTCCAATTCATATATGATAGCAAGTCTCATTTGCATGTACCTGCATTTAGTCCAAGGTTTAAACCACTTGTCACTTATATTCTTTGAACGATCATAAAACCATCTGCTGACTTACAGGTAACATTATGCAGGGGAGATCAGAGGTCTACGTTTTTATAAATGCTGATCATTTTCTCCAGAAGCAGTTCTGCTTATTTATCTATTTATTGGGCCGTGCTTGGTAAAGGCTCAGTGCGTGCTACACTGTGGGTGTAGAGGGATGAGGAGGTGTCCCCCCTGCTTGTATGAGCTCACAGTCTAGGAAGAGAGACAGGCCTTAAAGGACACGTGACTAGTTATATACTTGCAAGTTATTATTATCACTGGGAAGGAAGGAAAAGGGACTAGTAGGAAGACTTAATTTGTATCTGGGAATCAGTCAGGAAAACAATGAAAAATAATTTAATTCAATGGAAATTATAAAGAAAGTGTTATTAAAAAGGAAAAGGAAAGGAAAATGCATCATTAGGTGAGTTCAAGTGTGATTCGTTCCCTGAAAGCAGAGTTCTCGGAGTGCACCTAAGACAGCCACGCACATAAAGCCAGCTGCAGATCTCAACCCAATTACCCTGACTTAAGAAGAAATAGAACTGTCAGCAATTAAGAATCTTGATGAAATTTTAAAATGAGGCCCACGACCCCAGTTGTAAATATTTTTTAAGTAATCCACTTAATAGCCATCATGGCTGTGTCCTTTTGCCAATGGTCTTTGAAACCATTGGCAAAAGAATACCTGTTATGTAACAAGGCCGTCTTCCCACGTAGTTCTGGGGCTTATTCTGTCTGGGAGACTCTACTCCTGAAAGAGATTTTTTTTTAGATGAGGCTGAAAACAGAATCGGTAATTGTCCCGTTTATTTTTCTCTATTTTCCTTCTGCCTATCTAAACAGACTAACCTTTTTCTTTTTCTTTAATCTGGAAAGAAAATAAAATAGACCACAGGTAACATTCCTGGGGCTCAAATAACTCAAGACTATTAGCTGACTGAAAAGAGAGGGTTTCCTTGACCCCCTTTCAGTGGGGAGAATTGCCAGGGAATGGCTTCACTCAGTCTTAGTGGAGGAGGGAATCTCTCAGGGGAGTGAGAACAGGAAGGGTGTCACCCTTGAGTCTATCAATACTGTCTCACACAAATCTTGGTATCTTCCTTGGACAAATTCTTAGAGTTGGAATTACCAGACCAAGGAGCATGAACACTTTTGAGGCCCTTGATCTGTGTTTCTCAGTTGCTTTCCAGATAGATTTTACACCAGAAATGTTTGAACCGTTCCATTTTTAAAAATCACCTCAATTCTGCTATTAGTTTAATTTTGCCTAAGAAGCAGCCCCCTAAAAGTGAAAGTGTACCTAAAACAGGACTTTTTAAATTTATGTTTTCATAGAAATAATATTCTGATTGTTTAACACCCAAGAACTACATGAAGTAAGTTGCAACATATTGCAAAGAAAGTGAATATGATCCAAAAAGGAGGAAAGACTTCCCAGAGTATAGAGAGACAGACAGAAATCCAAACACAAGGAATAACTGTATACAAGGCAAAAGCTTCAAAATCTGCCTTGAGCTGACTATGATAACAAAATCTCATTCATTCAAAAAACATTAATGGAGCATCTCAGTTGTGTCAGGCACTGTGCTGGGCCCAGGATCACAAAGATGCATGAGGCATGGCCCCTGCCACCAGAGCTTATGGGCTTCATTCTTCCTTCTCCCTGAACTCCATGGCATCTGACTCAGAACGCCTAAAAACTATGCTACCTCACCTCTCTAGAGCTAAGGTATCCACCCGGCAATCTAGATAGTCATCTTACAATCAAGAAGTGACAATAATCTCTGATTGGTCAAAAAAAAGAAGAAAAAAAGTCAAAGTTAGGTGTAGACACTCCTGCGCTATCCTTACAGCAGGGCCCCTGATCTCCTCGGTTCTTGCTATTCTTACTTTATGCACGAGTCCACTGAGCTCATGACCCACTCGGGAAGACCACAGCAGTCTAGGAACATCACATTAGAAGAGAGAAGAGGGACTAGTGAAGAGGGAAGGTAACTGGAAAAACCAAGAACGACCCCTCCCCGCCCCAAAAAAGTCAAAAGACAGCATTCTGTGGCTTGTGTTCTTATTAAAAAGGTTAGAAAGTATATTATGAATTGTAAAAATATTTCCATTTAACATTTAAAAGTCGGTATATTCCCTGGAACCCTTGGTATTGGATATTAGGTATATCTCAGAAGACTTTATAGAATCACAATACAAAATACCGTGAGAAAACTATTGCAATAAACTCTATCTCATTTTGTGTCAAGCTTCTAAGAACTTTCTTCACTGCCCACTAAAAGAGTCCATGAAAAAGTGACAGCCAGCAAGTATTTTTAAGGATACTGAAATCCAGTAGAAGAACTATATTTAAAAAATTCCATTCTATATTTCACTATAAGATCCTAAGGGAAAATTAGGAGTTTTTTCTATTCACCCTAAAACAGCTATAAAGACTCTAGACTACACCTCTGTGCCCACAAATGCAAACCCCTCTCCTGTTCAGATATCGCAATATTCCAGATTTACCCTGTGTATTAATTTCCTATTGCTGCTGTAACAAATTACTACAAACTCAGTAGCTTAAAATAATGCAAATTTATTACCTTATAGTTCTTTAGGTCAGACTCCTAGATGGATTTCACTAGGCAAACAGTGTGGTGTTGATGGGGCTGCATTCCTTCAGGTAGTTCTAGAGGAGAATCTGTTCTCTTTCCTTCTCCAGCTTCTAAAAGCCACCTGTGTTCCTTGGCTCACAGCCCCTTCCTCCATCTGCAATGCTAGAAGTGTAGCAGCTTCCAATCTCTTTCTGACTCTGCACCTTCTGTTTCCCTTTTATAAGGACCCTTGTGATTACCTTGGGGCCATCTGGATAATCTCTCCATCTCAAAATCCTTACCCTAATTACATTTGCAAAGTACCTTTTGTCATGTAAGGTAAGAGATTGCAAGGATTATATGACACGGACATTTTTGGACAAGCCATTATTCCACCTCCCACACTCCAGGAGGAAGTATTATAATTATTACCTCATCCTCCATATGGGAAGACTGAGCCTTTGAGAGGTTAAGTGACATGTCAGACCCTGGCCTTCCAGCCTGCACAGCTCAGCACAGTGCACTTCAGTGCTGACATTAGAAGAGCGCTATTTGCACTCAACTAAAAGGAAGGAAATAGGGAAATCTATCTTAAGTCTGTTTGCTAAGTGTGTGAAAACATCTTGTCCAAATGAAGCAGCATTATGTAGCTGCCTCATGTGAGCATCCAGAAATCCCAGCAAGAAATGGACTCTAACACTTTCCAAGAGTCATGTTAGAATTTGAGTGAAAAAAATAACATTCTTCCTTTAAGAAGGAGGTGAGAAGAGGCTGTCCTTTCCAGCATCAAATCCAAACTCCTACTCAGGTCCTGTCCTTTTCTTCTGTCTGTGCATCTCCACTTTCTCACCCACCCACTCTCCCTCCCCAGGATAAGTGTTCATGTAGAGAGGCCCTTCTCCCCTGCTGGGATCAGAAATTGCTTTTGGCTGGCAGTGACAGGTGGCTGCTTGGGAAAGAAAAGGAATGTTGGAGCCAGATCTGTAAGGTCCTTAAAAGACCCTACCAAATGAGGTCTGGGTCTTGAAGCTCTGCTCTAGTGGGAACCACAGAGCCATTTATTGGCAAAAGCTCTCAGCCCTCCAGATCTCAACAATGAGGAAACTAGAGAGAAGGTAAACAGTGATAAATGTAGAATCAGGCTTTAGACAAGATGCTCTCAAGCATCTTCTTAGTTGAACGTCCACAGGAATCCTCTCCCTAACACTTTTCAGGATTGTCTTCTCTAATGACAATAAGAGGGTTAGAATTCTTGAAATTATGTCTTAGAAGTTGCTTTCTAAAAGGGGGCATAGAAGATGTTCATAAAATGAAAATGCCTATTTTCCCCTATTAGACTATTACTGGCACATTACCCCTTCCAATGTGATAGCTCCTTCTCCCACACATTGAAAGAAATAACCAAAAGAATATTCCGTGGTATAAGCAGAATATGGCCCCAGAATAGCCCCAGATGCATCTATCCAAAATCTCTTAGCAGATATTTTATAGTGATTTTGGAGAAACGTAAGTACTGTATTCTTAAACCCTGGTGTACTAAACCTGCCCCACCCCCAGAGAAGTTGTAACCTTGGGGTGGGGAAGACGATCATTTGCCTTGCAATCCCTAACCACCCCAGTCCATAGAACTGCTCCATTTAGAGAAGAAAGATTCACCCTCACTCAATATGGTACAGGATTGAAAGAATGATATTGGGTTCATATGCACAAATCTTGGTCACCCCGAGACCACTGGAATGTGTCCATGGCCCATGGCCTAAAGTTTACCTTTAGTACATTTCCAAGGCACAAAAGAGAAGCAATGGCCTTGTCACTCCCAAAATTTTATCCCCCTGGAATTGATCCTGCCTGGGTCCTTATCCTGTCCTACCACAGCGGGCAGTGTGACTTGGGATGTGTCCCTTAACCTCTCTGGATTTCAGAAGTTTTTGTTTTGTTGTTGTGCTTGGGGAGGGGAGTGTTGGGAGGGGCTTCTTGGTTTGGAGGGGGATTTGTTTTGTTTTTGTCTCTAAAACTATGGACTTAGAACATATAACCTCCAAGTTCTTTATAATTTGTACCTCTGGCTTTCTTATATGGTTTATTTCTTCAAAACTACTGCTGAAATCTGTCAACTGCTTATGAAAATGTGATGAACAGGCATAGACACCTCCTGCCTCCTGCAAGGATCTTAATAGGTCTTAAAGATCTGCCTGTGATACTGAGAATTCAACACTAATAGAAAACAGATGATAAAGGATCATATAGGGGAGAGTATATTGTCCACCAGAGATCATCTTTCCTATGCCTCTGCTTTATTTTTCCCGGTTCAGAACCTCAGAGCTCTCAAAACATTAGTTAGAAGAATGTGCATTTCCAAAACAAAATCCTCAAGGTAGGTAAATCATACCTGAACAAATTTGGGTAGGTTTTACAAAATCCAAAGTGAGAGGCATGCTAGTTTTCAGAGCCCAGAGAAGAGAAATACTCTGTTCCTTTTAATTTTGACAACATGCATGACATCCCAGGAAATTTCCTCAATTTTTCCATAGAACTAAATTGGATCCAGACCCTATCTTTGGTTCTGGGCAATATGCTTTGCAGTTGACACTCTGGGGAGTAGATGAGTCCTTTGGAATCTGTTGTATCTATTTGAAATGCAGGAATTTTTAGTTCTTCTGATGGCAGTTACTTAGAAATAATGCTATGGTATTCTAAACTGGAGTGGAGGATTTGGTGACAGAGCATGCAGCTGTCCCAGGGGTGTTTAAGAGACTATTTCTTCTCTTAAAAGGAATCTTTTTCAAAACAAATTTGTTTCTTACTTCTCAACTGCAGTTGAGAAGAGAGCTTAAAATACCACGTTTCATTGTAACTCACGTACCAGTTGGACATAATTATACCTTCAGATGCTTATTAGATCATTTAAGGAGACTCAGCCTCCTTCATTCATTTGTCTCTTTAAAATCTTCCCCAAAAAAGCAAATTATTTTATAGCTGGTTTATAATTAAACTGAAACTCAACTTTACTGCTGCTTGTGCAGTTCTTACTGACATATCTTGTCTTACTGGGCTTTGAAATACAACTGTCTTGCTGGACCAGCACTCACGGGCTGCCTGAGATATGAAGCTGTACCCGACCAGACAAAGAGATAACCAAGAATTCTACCAGTCACAAAGAAAGCTGCATTAGCATACACTGTCAGAAGGAAGCCCTGTTGGTTTGCTTTTCCTCTTTGAATTCCAAAAATAACACCCCACAGACTGGTGAGGAATATTTCCAAAATATTCTACCACACTACAGAAATCTTTCATATTCAGTACATGTTGGAATCAGTCAAGAAATTCTGCCCCTAGAAGATTTTGTCTAAATTACTCTCTTTCTTGTGGTCAGCTCTCCTTCCAAGTTCATGTTTCCCAGCTGCTCAGTTTTAATACAATGTCTGGCACATGGTAAGTGTTTAATAAATGTTAACTAATGAACAAGTAAAAGAAGTATGTACCATTAGCCAAACAGGAGTATACCACCTAGACGTTCTTTTTTCACTTTGAACCCAAAAGTCAGTAAATAATACGTGTGATGCCCAGCGGGTCTTCACTTTGATAATTCTTGATGGCTTCTTTCAAGCATAGGTCTCGCTCCAGAATCCAGCCAGTCCTGGGTGGGAAGGGAAAGCAGTCTAGTCAAGGACAAGAGGAAAATGGTGGCCATTAACAGAGTTGATGGAAAGTATGTCTTGACATATTTCTATTATGAGGACTGTTCCCATCGTGCAGTTACAGCTGTGTCTAGAGTCACCATGCCAGTGTCCAGCCAGCATTTTACTGCTCTTCCCGTTGGTCTTCCCTGATCAGCTGCTTTTACTCAACAAAACTATTCAGCAGACAGGATCACTGCATATCATCAAACAAGACATTTAGAATCTTTTAAAGTACAACTTGTCTCTAGTGATCTGTACATTAAAAATTAATAACAGTGATCCTGGATATTAGCTATGACCTGGAACATAGCTTTTGTATCATGTATTTGGTGGGGGGAGGGGAGGGAATGTGGAGGTGTGAGAGATAAACCCCACTATTTGTCTTGGCTAAGAACATTAATGGCTGAGAAGTCTTCTCTAGATCTCCAGATCTCAATAGTGGTGCTTTCAAGAGGAGGTGACAAAGTGGGATGTATTCTTCTTGCATCCCATGGGTATAATATAGAATATACTCTTGGGTGGCTCTGTGTATGTTCATTAGTTAAATCACACAGCAATACACATTGCTGTGTGATTTAACTAAACCAGGGAGTGGTAATACTATACCCAGTATTGTCTTAGTGTCTTTGGTTCATGTTTTTGAATATGTCGAGTGGGGCAAGACAAGGAGACAAGGAGAGTTAAGATTTTAAATTCAGAGCATAGAAAAAGGGCAGGAAATAGATTCTTTTTAGCCCAGAAAAGGGAAGATTTAAAGGGGATTGGTGACTGCCATCCAATACTTGAAGAATAGTAGTCTTGGCCCCAGAGAGTAATGCTATGTTTGATGAGTGGGGCTCTCAGAGAGGCATATCCAGACAAATACAATCAATAACTATAACCTGGAGGAGACTGCCCAGAGGCAATGAGTTCCTCAACACAGGATATTTCAAGGGGAAGTTTGATGATTGCTTCTCAGATGTTACCCAGGGTCTTCCTCTGCTGAGACTCCTGTAATCTAAGATATTATCAAGTGACATAGATGACTTACAGGCAACTGACCAAATATTTGCACTGTGTGCCCACGGGGAGGGCATAAAGGGACACTGCTTGTTTAGTGTGGCTGGGATCGGGTGGAAAAGAGTCTCCCTCTTGTAATTCATTCAGGAAGTTTTCATGAGGAGTTAAGAAAATTTTTTAGGAACTCCTTAAAGAAAATGGGGTAAGAGCCCAACTGAAGGGTATGGGAGGCCATAGGTGGGGGAAAAAAAAGAGGAAAATGGAGATGGTTGGATAAAGTGGGTATTAAATAAGCTTGCCTGAAAAGAGGGCATAGTTCAAAATTAGAGGAGTCAAGGAATATTAGGTTATCAATAAATAATGGATCCACATAAAAGGCTAGAAAAACAATAACTATTTTAGTGTCAAGTTATTAATCCCATGAATAACCACAGCTACTCTCAGGCCCCCTCCCACAGAATGGTGCCATTACCAACTCGGTACTCAGAGTAGGAAAGGTGAGTATGTTTCATGATGGCTCAGATATGCTCCCCAGGGTCTGGATTCAGTATACATCTCTTCATTGGTTTTCAGATGATGACTTGGAGGTATAAACTCTAGAATTCAATAAACTATGTACGTCCTTTCCCTTCATTTTTAAAGCAACAATTATTTTCAGTATAATGAATTGATTGCTACCGCCTGGAAAAAATACACTTCCAAGCAAATTCTTGTTAATAAAAAATCTTTTAGGGGTGCCTGGGTGGCTCAGTGGGTTAAAGCCTCTGCCTTCAGCTCAGGTCATGGTCCCAGAGTCCTGGGATCAAGCCCCACGTTGGGCTCTTTGCTCAGCAGGGAGCCTGCTTCCCCTCTCTCTCTCTGCCTGCCTCTCTGCCTACTTATGATCTCTGTCTGTCAAATAAATAAATAAAATATTTTAAAAATAAAATAAAATAAAAAATAATTTAAAAATCTTTTACTGACATAAATATGGCCTCGTCTCCCTAAATGAAGCCCACATCAGTTTGTGGTGCTCTGCTGGATTTCAAATTCCCCATTAAACTAAAAGATTAATTCCCCCTTGAGAGAATTATAATAGGAATTAATTCTGATTTACTATTTTTGAGCAAAGAAATGGCCATATATGTCATGTCATCCAAATTATATGAAGTTTAGTTAGAAGAAACTTTGAATATATTATTATTGGGAATACCACACCTTAACTCCATGAGTAGCAGTTCCTTTTCTCTGAGATCTTTGTATAATTTTCTTTAAAAAAAAAAAAATTCCCCAAGGATAAGAGTAAAGCATGAAGAGCTAACTTTAATATTGTAAATGCAGAAACTAAAATGGGGCTGACTCTCAGCAGTATTCAATTAAAACTAGCCAATGGCCTTGTTCGGAGCTTTTCAAATAGGATCATGTAACATACACACACTCCAGTGGCTTGAACATGCCCACAATAGCATTTTGATAGGACAAGGATATGTTTAACAGGAAGAAGCATGCTGACAGACTCAAACCAAATATTCCCAGGAAGATCCTCTGGCCACCAAGACAGAATTATTTTTTTCAGTGAAAAGACCATTCTTCAGTTTTGGACATAGAATATTACCATCATGCCATCTCTCTTAAAGTATTATTGTCACACTGTGTTCTAAGAAGGTCCTGACTGGTGAAACATCTACCTCTGACCAGACCACCCTACTGCCTAGAACCACCTATTGTTTGACAAAAGAGAAAGGAGTGATTTTAGTCCTTTAGTGATGTTTACGCCAGACCCAAGTATCTGAAAATAAAGACATTTGTGCCATCCACACACCTCATCATGGCCCCACAGACTGTTATTATTAGAAAACCAAAGCTGCTCAAGTGGCATCCCTGGGGTCTGATCCTAATTCAGAAACAAAGGTAAGGCTCCTTCCCTGATTCCGTTTTCAGCCCTATCTTCCTCTCCTATCCAAAGAGCAAGTGTTGAGTGTGTTAGGATAGAAAAATCATCTCGTCCATTTGGAAATGGAAAAATGTATATAGGAGAGAAAAGGAAAAAGTATGGAAAAAAAGCAAAGAATTGGTTAAAAAAAAAAAAAAGATGATCATCTCCTAAATAGAAACTTTTTAAGAAGCTGTAAGTCATACAGGTAATAACTTCCAAGGTAGCCGAAGGGGTTGAAGTATCACTCTTGGTCCTCACTGGGTAAAATCTACCCTAAAGTTTCTAAATTCGACTCTAAAAAATTGAATGAAAAGGAAACCTTCTAAAATACCTTCTCTACCACTAAAAATTGGGGGAAATGAAAGCAACTGTCTGTGATGTTTGAGGTGTCCTCTGGTCTTGAGTCCTGGCCTGCTGAGAATACCCTCCCAGCCTCAAGCCACTTTGGTTTTGTTAATGCCTTGTGGCACCTGCGGGAGGGATGAGGCTTTGTGCAAATGCATTGGTAAGGCAGGTCTTGGGGAACCGTGCTTGGGCAGGTAGCAGATTTCTGATCTCTAGTTTGCATTGATCTTACATCTAGACACCGATTCAGAAGAACAGACACTCCCTTTTCCAGTGCCTTCGGAAAGATTGCCGCTCCGTAGAATGAGTCCTTTCTCCTCCACCCTTAATCTACAACCCAGCTTTCCCGGGAGATCCTACTTTGATATCCGATCCTCACCCCACCAGCTGAGCTTGCATTCCTCTTTGCAGTCTCTCAATGCACCGGGTGAGCCGAGCTCGTCTGACCTTTCCCCTTGATTTCTCTGTGCCTCGATGGCATCTCCGAAATACTTGTTTTGTTCTTGCCATTCATGTGCATGGAGAGGGCAATGAGCTGATCTCTATGTCTGTGGCCTGCTTCTGGTATGAGGAGGGTTTGGATGCTGGAGCTGTGTGGCGTTCTTGTTTGTGTGGTGTAAGGCCCAACCATCTAGCTGTGGTCAATGTATAATGGCATTGGAAGTGGCGAGTGAAGTTGTTCTTTTTGCACCAGCTAGTACCGCCATGGATGACCTGCTCTGTCATCACATGCAGTGACATAGCACGGCATAGGCGCTGGCTGAGTGGAGGCTGTGGCCTTAGTCTGGGAGTTGCAACCCTGCTGTATCCAGGAAACCAGCTGTGTCTGGGAGACTGGATCAGTGCATCCAGCCCATAGTGGTCTGATTAAACATAGACTCAAGAGATCTTTATTGAAAAATAAAGTAAAAACACACCAACAGCAGACAGCATCCCACAAAGCAGCCAAAGCAGAGAGCAGAACATGAAAGTATTTTCTGCAAAAGCCTGGGCTTGCTGGTAGGACAGTCCCACTCATGGCGGATTTTTCCTAGCAATGGGGAGGGAACATCACTAGCCAAATTAGAAACCCTTAACTGGCCTAAGGCCCAGGGATCCAAGTCATGGCCAAAGCTGGCTTCCCCAAAGCAGGTTGGGAGAGGGCTTTAGATTGATTTCAGGGAAGCTAGACATGCATTATTGTGCAATCGACTCTGTCTAGCCAACAGAATCCTAAAACATCTATGATGCAGACCTATTTGATCTCTTCAGGACTATATTGTAATCGTGAAACACGTGATGCACATTTCACATTTCCAAAGGTTTCTTTTGCTTTTTTTTTTAATCTTTTTGCTCATCCCACATCCCGGAATGAAGAAGGCCACAGCATGACAGTGCAAAAAGTATGCAGGGACTTCAAGCTCTCTTTAAAATGACATTTTTCTTTGTGCTTTTATGTTTCTTATTGTTTTTCTGTGCACTACTGGCTTTCAAACATGCTTTGTTATGGAACTCTTTTCACTTTGTGTCCAATGTACTAAAATACTGTTATAGTCTTTGTAATGTATATTGTCTCAAGAATAAAATGAAATGTGGGTCTGGGGATGCAAGATGGCTGTGTTTAACAGCATTGTTCTAGTTGTATCATTGACTCTTAAATGTATGGTGGTATGTTTTCAATAGTGTAACAAGATTTTGGAACACGTGTTTTGAAAAAGACTTGCAGAAGGCATGATTCATTTAAAATTTTTAAAGCCCTGTTCAGATTCTATAAATTCATTTCCGAAGTGGGATATGAGATTCAGCTCTAAAACTCCTTGTTTTCCAGTCCTCACTATGCTCTAACCTGTGAATAGGAATTTTAAAGTGATCGTTGGTAGAAGCTAGGCATAAAATTCAGCCATGAGTTGGAAGAAAATGATTCTTTTGTATGTGAATTCATCCCAGAGTAAAATAAAGTAACCAAAAGTAAGGACATACTTTACAGTTTTGTTTTTTACTCAATCATTAGTCCTTTTTTTTTATAATAAGTTGCTGTATTCCTTCTAAAATTCTTTTAATTCAGTGTATTATCCTTTGATTGTTTTAGAAGTTAGTGTATGAACCTTTCTGAGTTAAAAAAAAATTAAATGATTCTCTCTAGGGGATACCCGAGTGTTCATCAAAAATGCATTTGCCAGATCTGTTCCAACACCGCTTGAAACTAGAGGTCATACACCTTGGAATATTTTAAGACCACACTTCTTCCTCCACCCAACCCAGCTTCTCATGGGATCCAAATCTTGAGGAAGGAGGGTTGGGAAATTTCCACAGGTGATTCTAGTACCCACCCCCACTTAGGTGAGAAGAATCGATTTAGTAAAATGACCTAAGAAGATGAAGTCATTTGTTTCACTACATTTAGTTCGTGCCATTATTAAAAATTATCAGATGTTTTATTAACATACAGGTTACATCCTAGGTTCAGTCCCACATATGTGTATCATTTAACTTAGGCCCAAGTCACAACAAACGCCTTCTAGTTACCACCAGAGTTAGAGGTGCATGAAGTAGTGTTAGAGAACAGAGTTTTTATCAAGATCCAGTGATATCTCCTCACTTCTCACATTTTTCTTCTTTGTTTATTTATTTTGCTTCCCTCCAGCCCCGAATATTTCCCCTTTCTAAACAGTAAGCCTTCCATTTAGTACGGAAACTTTAGTGGAAAAGATTGAGCTGGGGGCTGAGAAAATTTAAGCTGCCTAGTTTAGAATCAACTGAAAGAGGATTTATTAAATGGGGGGGGGTGTACTTTTCATTTGGAAAAGGGCCAGAGAAAAGCCTTTTTATACCCAGCAAAGTTAACTAATATAAAACGGGCTTTGGTTTTTCATGAATCAGGCCTCTGGTGACTCATTTCAGCTGGTGTTTTTTAAGTGTGTACAAATACTGTTTATCCTCCTGGTTGCTGCTTCATAGCTTTGATGTGTAGTATCTCTTTATAGGATGCAGCTTTGAGCCTCAGTCGGCACCTTACTCTCAGTTAGGCAAGTACACCTATATCGTGATTGTCATCTTTGACTTGTGTGGTTGGCATGCTCAATTTCCTCCACCAAATAAATGGCGGCAGCTTATTGTATGTCAATAAAATTGTCTGATTGTCATGAAAATCCCCCATTAGAACACTTTCCCCTATACTTAGAAAAGTGTATTTTTAAATCTTATACCTAGAAGAGGATTGCATTCCCCCCCCCCCAGTTTTCTTATACATCAATGCAGAGCACTCTTTATGAGTGCTAATGTGGGTTAAGGTACAAGTCAGACCAACAGTTGTAGTGTTTGTAGTGTTTGAAATCAAGCCCTTTTTTGGTATGAGTCTATCAAAAGAGACGTGTTTTCTTATCAATGTCAATTTTGCTTCCTGTTTCTCTCTCCCATGCCTTTCACTTGGAATGACAACAGTTGACATTAAAAAGCTGTTGGCAGGTATGGAATAACCTTATTCTGTTACAAATAGCAAAGACCAAAGTGCATGTGAGATGACTCACAGGTTCAATAAATCAGCAATGACATCTCTCCGGAGTGTGTTATTGGTAGGCAGCATTTAGAACTTGGGTCAGAACGATGCGTGCAAAGATGTCATTCTCTCTTCACCTAATGTCCAAAATACCTACTGCTCCAGCAAAATAGTTTACATGTTAGTGTTAGGAGTAACATGCAAACTGTTATTTTTAAGGTACGAAGGAAGCAACCCGTCTCATGTCCAAAGTCACACTCATGAAAATTATTTCATGTTGCCGATAGCTTTGCAGACTTTGAGCTTCCACTAGCGCTGAGGACATTTTCAAAACGATTAGATGTCAGCACTTCTGCCGAAGGGACATTTCCTGGTTTCACTCAGTGTGTTTTATCCCTCCTCCATCTAGGACTGTAGATCCTAGCCTCCCCGCCTCAGGGTAACACAGGCATCTTAGCGCACCCTCTCCCTTTATGTCTCCGGTGTACTGTTGTCCCAGTCACCGGGTGAAGGGACTTGCACCTTCCAAAATCGATGCCACTTCACTCCCGGATCACCTGGTTGGGAGTGCAGTCTGAGTCAGGTAACCCCTGCTGAATCGGTCTTGTGTCCTCCGTCTGCTTCTGGGTGCAGAGAGTACCACCTCCCAGGATGTGGCCCCTGTCTGCTCACTCACAGCCCCCTGTGGCCCCGGACACCTCCTTCCTGCATGGCAGCATGAAAATGGGACACGACACTCCTCCCCCGTGCAGGGGCATGTTGCACTGCACAGAGCTCTTCGGGTCAGCCTTGGTAACCCCACTCCCTTCTCTTGTTCCCAGTGGCCTGGTTTGCTTTCGACCCTGGCTCGGCACATGCTGACATCATCTTCTCCAATGACAACCTGACAGTGACCTGCAGCAGCTATGATGACCGGGTGGTGCTGGGGAAGACCGGCTTCTCCAAGGGCGTCCACTACTGGGAGCTAACCGTGGATCGCTATGACAACCACCCTGACCCTGCCTTCGGTGTGGCTCGCATGGACGTGATGAAGGATGTGATGTTAGGGAAGGATGACAAAGCTTGGGCAATGTATGTGGACAATCACCGGAGCTGGTTCATGCACAACAACTCGCACACCAACAGGTACCCAGCAGCCCCCAGGCTGAGTCTTCTTCATGCTGGCTTCTGGTACAAAATGAGAGCCCAAGTTCAGAGTCCTATTAAATTGACAGCATTTAGGCAGCCAGGCAGGTGGTCTC
This sequence comes from Lutra lutra, assembly GCF_902655055.1. Taxonomy (NCBI): domain Eukaryota; kingdom Metazoa; phylum Chordata; class Mammalia; order Carnivora; family Mustelidae; genus Lutra; species Lutra lutra. The sequence goes on along the minus strand of NC_062284.1, from coordinate 99,188,847 downwards.
CAGTAAGTGACACAGGAGTTCTACTACTCTTACCTGAGTCCTTCTCAGGGGTTAATTGATGGATTGATGGATTGATTGATTTTACGTTTTCATAATGCCAAAGATATGAGCCCTTTCCTAGGTCCTTCACCATGGCTGGTAACTAAGACTTCCCATGCATATCTATTCCAGGAAAATATCCTAGGATCATAAAATCCAGACCTACAACTTACCAGGAGAACCTTTTAGTTTTTCTGAACCTTTGTCTCCAAATCCATCAAATTAGGCTAATTATATTTTTCCAGGTGGGAGTGTTCTCCAGATTATATGAGATATGTGAGAATGCCTCACATCGGAGGCAGCTGAAAACAGAAGCCATTGTTCTTCTTGTTAGGATTATTATCAATACCACTTCCCAGAATAGAAACCATGCATTAAACTTAAATCTTACGGATACCAGTTTAGATAGCTTTAGAATTTGTAGGCCTATTACCGTATAAATTCAGAACGCCCAGTTTTCTGGGGAAGGAGAATGTAGTCATCTCCTTAGGTTTGCCTCTAACACCAAAATATAGACAATTATCATTTAACCCAAACTCTATTTTTTTCCCTACACTTCCTTTATCATTTGGTTTGCGTAAGTAGAGAGGTAGAGGAAAGCAAGTCTGGCAGTAGTACCCAGGTGGATTCCACTGTCTCAGTTTTTTCTGGAAGGTCATCACGGCTCCTTCTCTAGTCAGTAGGATTCCTAGGACCTCCACTTCCCATTCCCTTGGACATTTTCTATACACACCCATCTCGGTGTCTATTGTTTGCTCATAATCCCTTATAGCGAACACACATACCACTTCAGCCTGATATCAAATCCATCTGGGTGTCGATAAGTGGGCATTTTTGGTGACTTACATTTGGGGGAGCCCTCAGTCACTAGAGTCATCATACCATTCCCCCCGTACCCACTTACTTTTCCCTTCTAGCTTCTTTATTTTGGAGTGAAGGAGTAAATAATAACACAAGGGTCACACTATGCCAAGAAATACATTCTTAAAGTTGAACGTGTCTGCTTGCGTGCATATCGTGCTCTCATTGTTGAAGTTGTGAATTAACAAGAGGCGATTTATAAACCTGTCCTTTGATGATTATGTACAGTCTGTATTGTACATGCTGGGGGGAAAGAACAACACTTAACCTTTAAACCAACTTAAGTTTCTGTGCTTTGCTGAGATGAGGATGAAGTTCAGTACTGGCCGACCTCAAAGATCAGGGTGTAAGGCAAATCTGACCATCCACGTTGATGACTTTTGTGAAAGCATCTGTTGAAACATTAGACATAATTTGCTTTAAAATGACATTTCAATGAAGTTTCTTTAAAATCACTCCTCCATTTTCCACAATATAATTGTTTCACTTTGCAGGGGAGAACCCTCTCCGATGTTGTCATTTTTTAGAGAGCCTTCTCAATTTAAACTCAACATGCCCAGAGCTAACATCTTTCTGGAATGAGTTTTTTCTGTTAAATCGGTAGCATACGGCCCCACATCCCATTTTTCATGCATATGCTTTCAATTCAGCTTAAGTGCTTCTTTATTTTGACTTTCAAATTAAGGCATTTTGGAGTTGATGTTTAATTCACACCCTTTGTACCAAGTGCACGACATTGCTGCAGACGGAGCTCTGATAGCCCAAAGCCGGCTTTTTTCTCTTAGACTTAATCGATTTGTCTTCTGCTGAGGAGGCTCAGAGGTAGAGGCCCTCTGGGAATGAGTTCACTCTCAGCCACCGCAGAGCAGCATTGTTGAAACTATATTCTCTGCAGGGGGCGCTATCTCCCCCAAGGGAGAGAAACTTGGTGTGTGGGGAGGAGGGAGTTAAGCAAAAAATCTTACTATTTATTTACAAAGCACAGATATACACACAACACATAAACAAATACCCAGTGTATTTCTGGTATTAAAACAATATGTGAGGAAGGTGACGAGGGAAAAAATAATATTTAAAAATGCTCCTGGGGTGTGGGGAACAACATTTTTAAACAGGTTGAGAAATACTAGTTAGTACAAAAGGGTTTATATAGTTAGTACAAAGAGGGGAGCTTCTAGAATGATGACAAGTGAAACCCAGTTGTTTTCTTTTCCTCCAGAACGGAGGGAGGGATCACCAAGGGGGCCACAATCGGGGTCCTCCTCGACTTGAACAGGAAAACCTTGACCTTTTTTATCAACGACGAACAGCAGGGTCCCATAGCCTTCGAGAACGTGGAAGGCCTGTTCTTCCCGGCGGTCAGCCTGAACAGGAACGTGCAGGTAAGCGCCGTGCCCCCGCGCCTCCCAGCAGCTTCTGCCCGCTCTGCTTCAAAGGCTGCCCGCGGGTGGTACGTTAGCCCCTGAGAGAGGGAAGCCAACCGTGTAAGGCCCAGACCAAGACCCGGAGGAAAGGAGAGGGGAAAGGGATCAACGTTGACAACAGAGATGATTCCAGATCAGCATCAGCCCCTCCGTTAAGCTTGGACACAGTCTAATTCACAGCAAGTGGGCGATTGGAACTCAGTTCACGGTTTGCTCTTGACCGGCCCTGAGGCCTAGTTTCATCCCTAGTAGGAAAGAAACTCTTGAACCAGCTGGTTTGAAAACAGATGGAATGACTTATGCAAAGCTCCATGAATGCCCGAGAGGTGAAGGTATGAGACGGAAGTATTAGCACCGTTATCAGAAATCCTGAGCATCTTCTCTCTGCACTGTTCCTCTGCTCCATTAGGTGCCACGGGGATTAGAAAACAGTCCCTGCCTGCGGGTTACTTACTTATGATTTACTGCAAATGGCCAACAGGTTCTTCTCATACATGCATTCAACAAATAACTACTGAGTGCCTTTAATATGTCAGGCACTGTAATTACTAGAAGTATTGTTGTTTATCAGTGAGAACAAAACAAAATCTTGCCCTCGTAGAGCTCACATTTGAGTTATGGGTAATAGAATAAATAATAAGCACAATGACCATGTTAATGATATATGAGCTAGAAGACAGTAAGTGCAAGGGAGATGAGGCCAAGGGCAGGGCGAGGGGGGTTGGGGGTGGTAAGGAGGAGAGGGCAGCTGCCATCTCAGCCAGGGTGCTCACTGGGGGGTGGGCCTTATTACAGCCCCCACGTGAGCTGTGCCCTGGAGGGAGTGAGCTGTGCCCTGGAGGGAGTGAGCTGTGTGGAGCTAGCTTCCCAGGCAGAGGGAACAACTGGCACAAAGTTTCTGAGGCATGAGGGGCCTCATGGGAGCAAGGCAGGGCCAAGGGGCCAGGGCTGGGGTGAAGATCAGAGTCATGGGGTGCTCTGTTGCTAGGCTGGGCTTTCCCTGCCCCTCTCAGCTGGAGCTCTCATTATCAGCTGCTGTAAGATGGCTAGGTCGTGGGAATCAAAACCCTCTAGGTGATTTTTGCTCTGTTCAAAACCATAGTCTTGGGAGCTTAAAAAAAAAAAAAAGAAAAGAAAATGATTGTTGTTTATCAGTGTGTGCAGTAAAAGTGATTGCAACCCAGTGACCTTTGCCCTTCTCTCTTCCTGCGACTAGATGGGATTTTCTGGGAGGCTGAAATCTAATCTCTCAGAGTTCAGCCTCTACACTGGAAGAAAGGAAACCATAAATTGCCCTAGACGTGAGTCTTAGAAAAACCTCCTTCAAAGATTTCCACACATTGCAGCTGTTTCCCCTTCCAACGGATGTTGTACTCAGTGGTTTTCAGTGTTTTCCAGGGTGTTCTGAATATCTTTAGAAAAAACTCTGGGGCTCGGGAGACAGGGACGAGAAGGGGAAGGAGAACAGTAGAGCCTGAGATGCTTCTGGCCTCGTCCATGCCGCTGTCCATCGAGATGCGAGGCTGCTCGGGATCCAGGGAAACCGTACCCCTGCCCGTTTCTTAGACCTGGCAATCACCTATTCGTTCCCCAAATGAAAGGCTCATCCTAATCGGAGTTACTAGTGGACACGGGATAAGAGAAGGGTTCTCCGCTCACTGGTTCTCTATCCATGGATTCGGCCTTTTCACTGCGCCCTCACCAACAGGCTTTGCTACCTTCAGATCAATGCCTGTGTCTTCAGTCAGAAGGAACACAGCCTTCCCAGGATCCTTAAAAGAGGCAGGTGGATAAGAACCACATTATCAAGTGTCTCCAAGATTTGGGAACCCCCAACCGTGGCCAGGCTCTTAGCGCAGACAGAATTCTACTAGAATTCTTCTTTAACATCTACTAGAATAGACGTTAAAGAAAGGGAACAGGTCCCCCATTGAACTAGGAACACAGCCGCTGTGCCCTGGGGAGGGGCTGATGCAGGGAGGGTTCCTGCGGTGCTTCCAGGACTCACAGTCTCGTCCCCCAGGTCACGCTTCACACCGGGCTCCCAGTCCCTGACTTCTACTCCAGCAGAGCATCAATAGCCTAAGGATGGGCCGTGGAGGCGCCAGCTGCCGGTCCTACCCTCCGTCCTTACCTCCGCCTGGGAGAGCGACAGCACCTGGTGGGATGCCGGAGAGCTGGAAGCAGAGGGGGAGGAGAAGAGAAAAGCTGGTCCCCACGCGTTCACACTCCACAGCTCCGCTCCGCCCCTACCTTTCCGACCTCTCTCCTGCTCTGATGCCTGCGTTCACTTCCGCCTCCCGCAACTCTAACCAATGAAGGACCTAGGCCGCTCACCATATCACTTAGTTTCCAATCCCAGGTTTTGCACTTACTTTACATATTTTTTTTAATGTAGGTGAGTTATATTTTGTTTCTTTTCTGATCATGTTCTTGGTGACTTACTGAACTGTTACTGCCAAGAGAATATTCTCCTGATAACCTTTTTCTTAAGCTTTCTGACAAAGAGGTTGTAGAGAGGGGTGGGAAGAATGCTTTGAATTTGGAGCTTGCAGTTTGCCTCCTAGAAGGTTCTTGCTGTTACCTCTCGTGCAGTGCTAGACCTGCATAGCTAATCTTTGAGAGGTGGGCAGAGTGAAAGCAGCATTGAGAAGTTTGACTATCCATTGAAGCACAAAAATAATAGCCATATGGCTACACAAAGGTTCACAGCCCGCAGGATCCTTAGGATAGCTGGGTTACTGGGAGAGGCCAGAAACCCTGGTCATTGAATCAAACTAAGAAGTCTCTAGACTGGGGCAGACCAGGGGGGTTATGATTTGGTTCATTTATTTAATATAAGTTTTTAACTGAGAACCTACTATGGACCAGGCACTGTTCTAGACACTGGAGACACAGTGGTGAACACACAGGTGTGGTTACTGCCCTTCTGGAGCTTAAATTCTCATAGGAGAGCAAACCGAAAATATGACAATTACAAATTATTTTACAAGTACTAGAAAGGAAATAAGGAGCAACGAGGCTCATTGGCAAGATCTCTCAGTTTCCCAAGAATGATGCTAAAAATCTACCCATTCTGGCCATGGCACCAGAAACATACCAACTCAATGCCTTTTCTGCTACATTATTTTAATTATGGTACCTGCTGCCATTCATCATAATTATGGCAGAAATGATGTCAGCATTCTTATTTGTTAATGCTGCAATGACACTAAGCCTTAAAAATGAATGTGAAAAAAAAATAGCAACCAGAGAGAGAACCCATTTTTCAGTAATGGGGGATCTTAATTCGCAGTCCATGGCATCCCCATTCTCAGGATAAACTCACGTGTCTCCATGTATATCTGTGCCTGTTACAAATGACAAATCCATCCACTCTGCTGCCATTCACAACCTAACTTTCTGGAGTAGTTCCAGTAATGTGTGGAAGAAAATGAAATTGTATGTCATTGCTCTGACTGATAGCAGAATGATAATTCTTATTACTTCTCTATAGAGACAGACTTACACGGTTACCCTTCTGATTCTTTAGTTTTGACATGCAGTTTTAGAAAACGTAGAACATGGAAAGAGGTTCTGATTAGTTGTCTAAATATTTGCCAGTGAGCCAAGAAATTCCGCATGAAAAAACAAGAATAACAGATAAAAGAGAAGTGGTAGGATGGGAAAGCTAACAAACTAAAGTTTTGGCATAAAGTAAGATATGTAAATAGCTAATTTTTTCCTTTTGTGCTTTATTTAGCTCATCTCTATCAGTTACAGTGTTTCTTTGGTTACATGTACCTAATTTATTGGATGGGTGCTATCCTGTATATGTCCATCTTGGTTTCTTGGCTACAGAAAAACTCTGTTGCAGGACAACACTAGTTTGATATTTGATTTACTCTCCAATGAGACTCGATGGCTGGGCCGCTGTAGACTCATAGTTCCTCTTGTTCTTTATTAAATTCATCCTGCTGAGTAGATTTCTAGTGACTTGTAACACCTAGTTTACACAGAATTACCATTGTAGATGCATACAGCTATTGTACTAGAAAAATGGATATTTCTGGTGTGCCAATAAAAGATTTTTATGAGAGAACATCATATGTCTCTTTAAAATTCTTGGGTTTTGCCTGTTTGGGATGATGATTCACCTTTGTCCAAGTGACAGGTTCTCAGGCAAGTGTGATTGGAAAGTCCCCTAGAGTTCACAAAAGTTCTTGGTCCTCACCTGATTTCCCTGGGAGCACAGACACTCCTGTGGTACCTACCTCCTGAATCTTGGCTAAGTGTGAAACATCTGTAGTTTAGATGCTGTTTGGGTATTTTTCCAAATCTTGGGAACTTACTTTCACAAACCTGCTCCTGAAAAACCCGTAAAATTGTACTACAAAGTATAATGTCACTGCCTTTTTCAAACCTGGTTCCTTCGACATTTCTTTGAATGGCTGAACAATGTACTTGTTTTTAAGTAATCACACTGGGGATGGCTAGGTGGCTCAGTTGGTTAAGCATCTGCCTTTGGCTTAGGTCATGATCCCAAGGTCCTAGGACCCTGCTCCCTGCTTAGCAGGGAGGCTGCTTTTCACTCTGCCCTTCCCACCTGTTTATGTATTCTGTCTCTCTCTCCGATAAATAAATAAAATCTCTAAAAAATAAGTAAGTAAATAATCACAACAGTACTGATTGTCTTTATATTATCATTACCCTTTATCTATTTTTTTTGGCTGACATTTATTTATTTATTTTTGTCTATAAATTTTTATTATTTTCTTATTTAAATTCAATTAATTAACATATATTATTAGTTTCAGATGTAGAGTTCAGTGATTCATCAGTCTTATATATTACCCAGTGCTCATTACATCATGTGCCCTCCTTAATGTCCGTCACCAGTTACCACATCCCCCCACACCCCTCCCACCCAGCAACCCTCAGTTTGTTTCCTATGATTAAGAGTCTCTTATGGTTTGTCTCCCTCTCTGATTTGATCTTCTTTTATTTTTCCCTATTTCCTCTATGATCCTCTGTTTTCTTTATTTTTTTATTTAAATTCAATTAACTACCATTTAATGTATTATTGGTTTCAGAGGTAGAGGTCAGTGATTCATCAGTCTTATATAACACCCAGGGCATATGACATTATGTATCTTCCTTAATGCCCATCATCCAATTACCCAATTCCCTTACTCCGTCCCCTCCAGCTACCTTCAGATTGTTTTCTATGATTAAGAGTCTCTTATGGTTTGTCTCCCCCTCTGATTTCATCTTATTTTATTTTTTCTTGTATGATCCTCTGTTTTGTTTCTTAAATTCCACATATGAATGAGATCATACGATAAATGCCTCTCTCTGATTCATTTATTTTGCTTAACATAATATCCTCTAGTTCCGTCCAAGTCATTGCAAATGGTGAGATTTCATTTTTGATGGCTGAGTAATATTCCATTGTAAATATATACACCATATCTTCTTTGTTCATTCATCTGTCGATGGGCTCTTTCCATAGTTTGGTTATTGTGGACATTGCTGCTATAAACATTGGGGTGCAGGTGCCCCTTTGAATCACTATGTTTGTATAGTTCAGAAAAATACCTAGTAGTGTAATTGCTGCATCACAGAGTAGCTCTATTTCAACTTTTTGAGGAACCTCTATACTGTTTTCCAGAGTAACTGCACCAGCTTGCATTCCCATCAACAGTGTAAGAAGGTTCCCCTTTCTCTACATCCTCACCAACATTTGTCATTTCCTGACTTGTTAATTTTAGCCATTCTGACTTACGAGTTGGTATTGATTTGTATTTCCCTGATGATGAGTGATGTTGAGCATTTTTTGTTGTTGTTGTATCTGTTGGCCATTTGGATGTCTTCCTTGGAGAAATATCTGTTCATGTCTTCTGCCCATTTCTTTTTTTTTTTTTTAAGATTTATTTATTTATTTGACAGACAGAAATCACAAGGAGGCAGAGAGGCAGGCAGAGAGAGAGGAGGAAGCAGGCTCCCTGCTGAGCAGAAAGTCCGATGCGGGGCTCGATCCCAGGACCCTGGGATCATGACCTGAGCCAAAGGCAGAGGCTTTAACCCACTGAGCCACCCAGGTGCCCCTTCTGCCCATTTCTTGATTGCATTATTTGTGCTTTGAGTGTTGAGTTTGATAAGTTCTTTATAGATTTTGGACTCTAACCCTTTATCTGTTAAGACATTTGCAAATATCTTCTCCCATTCTTCGGTTGTCTTTTGGTTTTGTTGACTGTTTCCTTTGCTGTGCAGAAGCTTTTTATCTTTATGATGCCCCAATAGTTCAGTTTTGCCTTTGTTTTCCTTCCTTTGGAGACGTGTCCATCAAGAAGCTGCTATGGCCAAGGTCACAGAGGTTGCTGCCTATGTTGTCCCCTAGGATTTTGATGGATTCCTACTCACATGTAGGTCTTTCATCCATTTTGAGTCTATTTTTGTGTATGGTGTAAGACAATGGTCCAGTTTCATTCTTCTGTATGTTGCTATTCAGTTTTCCCAACAGCATTTGTTGAAAAGACTGTCTTTTTTCCATTGGATATTCTTTCCTGCTTTGTCAAAGGTTAGCTGACCACAGAGTTGAGGGTCCATTTCTGGGTTCTCTATTCGGTTCCATTGACCTATGTGTCTGTTTTTGTGCCTGTACCATACTGTCTTGATGATTACAGTTTTGTAATAGAGTTTAAAGTCCAGGATTGTGATGCCACCAGCTTTGGTTTTCTTTTTCAACATTCCTTTGGCTATTCAGGGTCTTTTCTGGTTCCATACAAATTTTAGGATTCTTTGTTCCAGCTCTGTGAAAAAAGTTGATGGTATTTTGATAGGGATGCACTGAATGTATAGATTGCTCTAGGTAGCATAGACATTTTAACAATATTTGTTCTTCCAATCCATGAGGCATAGAATAATTTTCCATTTCTTTGTGTCTTCTTCAATTTCTTTCATGAGTGTCCTATAGTTTTCTGAGAACAGATCCTTTGCCTCTTTGGTTAGGTTTATTCCTAGGCATGTTATGGTTTTTGGCACAATTATAAGTCAAACTGACTCCTTTATTTCTCTTTCTTCTGTCTCTTTGTTAGTGTATGGAAATACAACTGGTTTCTATGCATTGATTTTATATCTTGCCCCTTGGCTGAATTCCTGTATGACTTCTAGCAATTTTGGGGTGGAGTTTTTTGGGTTTTCCACATAAAATATCAGATCATCTGCAAAGAGTGAGAGATCGACTTCTTTTTTGCTGATTTGGATGAATTTCATTTCATTTTGTTGTCTGATTGTTGAGGCTAGGACTTCTAGTACTATGTTGAACAGCAGTGGTGAGAGTGGACATCCCTACTATGTTCCTGACCTGAGGGAAAACTCTCAGTTTTACCCCTTTGAGAATGATATTCACTGTGGGCTTTTCATATATGGCTTTTATGATATTGAGGTATGTTCCCTCTATCCCTACACTGTAAAGAGTTTTAATCAAGAAAGAATGTTGTACTTTGTCAAATGCTTTTTCTGCATCTATTGAGAGGATCATGTGGTTTTGTCAAAGCTTTTTCTGCATCTGTTGAGAGGATCATGTGGTTCTGTCTTTTTTTTATTAATGAAGTTTATCACATTGATTGATTTGTGGATGTTGAACCAACCTTGCATCCCAGGAATAAATCCCACTTGGTTATGATGAATAATCCTTCTAATGTACTGTTGGATCCTATTGGCTAGTATCTTCATGAGAATTTTGGCATCTGTGTTCATCAGGAATATTGGTCTATAATTCTCCTTTTTTGGTGGGGTCTTTGTTTGGTTTTGGAATCAAGGTAATGCTGGCCTCATAGAAAGAGCTTGGAAGTTTCCCTCCATTTCTATTTTCTGGAACAGCTTCAGAAGAATAAGTATTAGTTCTTCTTTAAATGTTTGGTAGAATTCCCCTGGAAAGCCATCTGGCCCTGGACTTCAGTTTTTTGGGAGATTTTTGATTACTGCTTCTATTTCCTTGCTGGTTATGGGTCTGTTCAGCTTTTCTCTTTCTTCCTGGTTCAGTTTTTTTAGTTTATAGGTCTCTAGGAATGCATCCATTTCATCCAGATTGTCAAATTTGCTGGCGTATAGTTGCTCTTAATATGTTCTTATAATTGTTTGTATTTCTTTGGTGTTGGTTGTGATCTCTCCTTTTTCATTCATGATTTTATTTATTTGGGTCCTTTCTCTTTTCTTTTTGATAAGTCTGGCCAGGGGGTTATCAATGTTATTAATTCTTTCAATGAATAAGCTCCTAGTTTCATTGATTTGTTGTTGTTGTTGTTTTTTGGTTTCTATTTCATTGATTTCTACTCTGATCTTTATTATTTCTCTTCTCCTGCTGGGTTTAGGCTTTCTTTGTTGTTCTTTCTCCAGCTCCTTTAGGTCTAGAGTTAGGTTGTGTATTTGAGAACTTTCTTATTTCTTGAGAAAGGCTTGTATCACTATATATTTTCCTCTCAGGACTGTCTTTGCTGTGTCCCACAGATTTTGAACAGTTGTGTTTTCATTATCATTTGTTTCCATGAATTTTTTCAAGTCTTCTTTAATTTCCTGGTTGACCCATTCGTTCTTTAGTAGGATGTTCTTTTTTTTTTTTTTAAGATTTTATTTATTTACTTGACAAAGATCACAAGTAGGCAGAAAGGCAGAGAGAGGGGGAAGCAGGCTCACTGCTGAGCAGAGAGCCTGATGTGGGGCTCGATCCCAGGACCCTGAGATCATGACCTGAGCCCAAGGCAGAGGCTTAAGCCACTGAGCCACCCAGGTGACCCTAGTAGGATGTTCTTTAGCCTCCATATATTTGGGTTCTTTCCGAATTTCCTCTTGTGATTGAGTTCTAGCTTCAAAGCATTGTGGTCTGAAAACATTCAGGGAATTATCCCAATATTTTGCTACTAGTTGAAACCTAATTTGTTACTAGTTGAGACCCAGGATATGATCTATTCTGGAGAATGTTCCATGTGCACTCAAGAAGAATGTGTATTCTGTTGCTTTAGGACAGAATGCTCTGAATATACCTATTAAGTCCATCTGCGAGTGTGTTATTCAAAGCCTTTATTTCCTTATTGATCTTCTGCTTAGATTCTGTCCATTGTAGTGAGTGGGATGTTAAAGTCCCCACTATTATTGTAGTATTACCAATGTGTTTCTTTAATTTTGTTATTAATTGGTTTATATAATTGGCTGCTCCCAAGTTAGAGCATAAATATTTATAATAGTTAGATCTTCTTATTGGATACACCCTTTAATTATGATATAGTGTCCTTCCTCATCTTTTATTACAGTCTTTGGTTTAAAATCTAATTTGTCTGATATAAGGATTGCCACTCCAGCTTTCTTTTGATGTTCATTGCCTGATAAATGGCTTTCCGCCCCCTCATTTTCAATCAGTTCTGCCCTTGCTGGGCCCCTGCTCTGAGAGCAGTTGCCCAACTGAGCTGTGGTTCATGGTTTATGGTGACCTTGAGCTGAGAGCCCACTCCTGGGATCACTGATGGCAGCCAACTTCCCCACTCAAATGCCTGGGAGCTCTGCCACACTCAGGTACCCCTGGTCTTCCTATGACCCCAGGGAGCCTGAGACCACATTGTCCCACCTAGTGTTCCTCCCCACTTCACCACCTGAGTGCCTCTCAGGCAGGGACACCCCCCACTGGAGCAGACTTCTAAAAGTTCCAATTTTGCACTCTGCTATAATATCACTTTCCGGTATCTGGCTAACAGAGGCTCCCTCCTTCAGCAGTTTAGCTTCTCATATATCACCTCAGATTCACTTCTCCCCACCTCCTACCTTGCAGAAGGTCATAGTTTTTCTATTTGCAGAGTTGCAACTATTCTTTTCTTAGATCTCCGGTTGAGTTTGCAGGTTTTCAGAATAGTTTAATAGCTATCTAACTGAATTCCTGGGACCAGACAAAACTAAAATCTTCTACTCCTCTGCCATCTTGGGCTTCTAGGGAGAGAATCCATTACGCTTTGAAGGAAAAAAAAAAAGATTTGTTTATTTATTTTAGAGAGAGAGAGCACACACAAGCAGGTAGGCAGCAGAGAGGGAGGGAAAGAGAATCCTTAAGAAGACTGCCTGCTGAGCATGGAACCTGACTTGGGGCTTAATCTCATGACCACAAGATCATGACCTGAGCCAAAACCAAGAGTCCAATGCTCAACTGACTGAGCTATCCAGGCACCCTCGTCATTACCCTTTTAAAGTGAACTGGGGGCTGTGTGTGTGTGTGTGTGTGTGTGTTTAAAGAAAACATCCCCTGCAAGCACCTGATCCAGGTTATGACCTCAGAGCAGCACACTAGGGGGCTGGCAGCTGCCCTTGCTCTGTGTACACCAGGTTTCCCCACATCTCTGTTTCCTCACCTGGTACCCTGATACTTCCTTCTTCCTCCTCCATGGGTCTGCTCTGGTGGTTTTCTTCCCTTCTGTTCTCTACCTAAGGCAACACATTAGCCACTTTCTACTCTTCTCGTGGCACTGAGGTTAATGGAACTTATGATTCCTGGCATTGCCTCACAGGAATGATGGACTGATTTGCAAGATATCATCGTATTTTCTGGAAGTGAGGTCCTTTTTTTCTACCTCTAATGTGTGCATTAATCTTTTACTTATCTCTTCAACTCACTGATAAGAAAGGAAGACTTTCTGTTGAATCAGGATTTTTTTAATCATGAATCAAAGGAACTATAGTTATTAAAGAAGTTCTCAGACCACACTACCTTCTAATTTATAGTACCATGCTAAAGACACCTGCATATATATTCAAATGTATGGGCCAGCTACTTGCACTGACACTGGCATTTAGGGGAACCTGAGTCTGACATAATATATCACAGGTAACTGAGACTTCTTCAGTCTTGTCTTTATCCAAAGAACCAGCATTCTGGATACATACAGAATTTGAGGCACTGAAAAAGACTTAACAGGGGAGGCATCTAATTCAATGCACAGAAAAATCGGTCTAACTTTTAGATGTATTATTTCTACCACTCTACTACAACTATGCAAAGAAAAGCTTCAGAGGTGCAGAACTAGATATCACAGAATTAATAGTGATGGTTGCATAACCTTGTGGTAGCACTAAAAATCACTGAATCATACACCTTGAAAGGGTGAGGAACCATGTTGGACATGACCACAACTCTTCTTACAGCCTCCTTCCAACTACACCCAAGTCTGTTCCTATTTTCTCCAAGCTGTCCCCTGAGATAAAGCCTAAAGCCAAGGAAGGGTGTCAGGGACCTAGGAGCAGATCTCCTAACCCTACTTTTTCCTTCCCTTCCCATATTCCCTTGGTTGGTGAAAGGGCTTTGATTTGCTTCCTCTTCTGGTGAAGACTGCCTCTCCATTTTGTTCTGAGTCTCTCTAACATGGCCTTTAACTTGCCCCTTTCCTGAAATTCAGAGTGGTAGAGAGAATAGAACACCTTTCTCCCATTAAGGAAGCAATTAAAAATAGCTCTTACAAACCCCCAATGGTTATGTCTCTTGCTCACATCTTTCTTCCTTCTCCTTCCAGGGAAAAATAAACATTCACCATGAAATCTGAAAGAATTAATATTTTGGTTCATTGTTCTTGCCCTTTTTCCCCCTCAATATTTTTTTCTAAAATTCCCTAATAATAAATATAACAAATTACAACTCCACTAATGAGGATGGCTGGATATTAAATTTTAATTACCTGTTAACAACTTGCAAACCATCTTTTGAGGCATAGCCACAATTTGTAATGTGTATAATAAAGGAAAGCATAAAGCTAAAGAAATGACCGTGATGGGAGAAACTTCATGGAGGTATAAAATAGTGGTTTTCCACCCTGGCTAAAATCCTTGGTAAGGACAGTATGTTCAATCATGAATTTCTATATATTCCACACAAAGAAAGGGACACGACATGAGATCATGCATACAAAAGCACTTTGTGCAATAGAGATGAAAGACACTTAAATGTAAGTACTCATTATTAAGTAATCTACACTCCGCATTATCAGACAACCCTGAGAGGACTAAAGTGTAGTGACTGAGGGCAGCATCTGGCAGTAACTGTCTGAATTCTGGTCCTGGCTCCAGGTTTTGTCAGCTGTGTGCCCAAGTGCATGGGATTAAAAACTCACCCACATTTTCCACATTCTAAAGTAGAGGTAACAATAGAATGGTTTTGAGGGTTAGATCAAATAATATGTGTAAAATATTCTGAACAGGACCCAGCCCATGATGAGTGCTATGAAGTGTTAGGGATTATTCATTTGTGTGCAGTCTGTTCATGATGCCACCATCAAATCCCCTCCTTTATTAATTACCAAGATCCCAACTGAGTGTCAATAATGAGTCATATAATCATCTTCTCGGGAGACAATGCCTATCTATGGAACTTGACAAAATGTTAAATTCCTTTGTTAAATTAAATGGAAGACTGTAGGCAACAACGTTCTGAGCAAAAGCAGTAACTTGATTCATAAGACATGCTGAAATCTCTTTTAAAGTCACAATAATCAAAATGGCATACTATTACTAAATCAACCACAACTCAGAAATAGAGATTTCAATAGATATTGAACAGAAAATCACAAAGGGGGAAATGAAACTTATTCAAAAATGTTGAAAAATATTTGAAAAGTGGTTAGCTATTTGGAAAGCAAAACTATATTCTTAATCAAATCTATGTTCCAGATGTTAAGGTGGTAATGTAAAATATTTAAAACTTTAATAAACCAGGAGAGATTACAAATATTCATCTGATCTTTCTCAAAGAGGCCTGAATCACTGTAAATTACTTTATGCAATAGGCTTATCAATTTTCTAAAACTCCTTTCCAACTTATATTTTACATTTAAATCCCTCCTTTGTTATCTCTATATATCATGCTTATCTGTTTTCTTCTTTAATTAACTGGGCCCCTCTTTATCCTGTCTAAACCTACTTTTAGTATCATAGATTTATTGTCTGTATTGATTTTTTTTGTCATGCCATCATTTAACAAACTACTTTTAAGGAAAGATTAAGGTATTGAATATGAATTACTCTGCACTCTGTTTCTGAACTGTATTTTCAACCTAGTAGTTAATGAGTTATAATGAGCAAGTTGTCTCAAGTAAACGAGGATCCGAATGTTTCCTTCTTTAATGCTGATTCCCACATAGGATCTGTGAAAAGAACACTCCACTCAATTTTTCCCAATTGCCTGGTGGGCAGTATGGCTGTCAGATATGAAGAAGTAAGTCTCCAGTCTTATCAGTTGGCAGGCTGAGAAGGATGAGCAGGTGAAGGTTAATCGTAGCTTCTCATGAGGTCGGTTTCATTGTTGGCAATACAATAACTTTGCAAATATGTGAAATTTAATACTTAGGTATAGGGATGGGCTTGCTCAGAACTTATAGAACTGCAGGAAAAAAATCATACATATCTATCAGAAAGAAAGCAATCTTAGAGAATTATGAGGATCACCCAGAACTCCACGCCACTATTAAATTCCATGTCTTCAAGATTTCAAGTATTGAAACGTAGTGCAGTTACCTCCTGCAATACACATACTGTGTGTAAGCTGTTTGTCTACTGTCCAAGTGGAAGGGACTTTTCCTCGAAGTTAAGAGAATCTGAGATCTGTTCTCCATGCCCTGGGAAGGGGTAGAGATAGGATCCCAGTCCTGGAGCATCTAGGCTGCCAAATCAGGGACTCCCAGGGAACAAGAAAGAACGAGACACAGATGCAGGCTCATTGAAAAGGGGCGGCAGATGCATCCCACATGAGCTTTCTTTCTGTTTAGAGATCTCAGGTATCAGGCTTCACCTTAAGCCTCTTGTCAGGTCTTTGGCAGTAACTAAGGAAACATAATCCCTGAGACACCTTCCTAGAAGGAACTATCAAAGGTGTTCTTAAGGACAACAAAGGAATGTCCATTATTCCACAAAATGGGTCTGACCCAATATGATATTTTTCATGGTCTGAAGCTACCTGGGGCTAGGCTATTAATAACAAAATAATACCGTTTTCTTTTTTCTCCAATGCAAAGGTTTTGTTGTGTTTGTTTGTTTTTTTTTCCCAAACCTTAACATCTCTGCAATGAAGACACATTTCACTTGTGTCAAAAGAAACTCATCAGCCGCTGTTATGGCAGGTGCCTCTCAGCCTCCAACTGCACAGGGAAATCATCTGGAGAGCTTTAGAAATAGTGATACCAGGCTACTCAGTTAATTGGCTTGGGATCTGACCTGAGAACGTGGGATTTTTTTTTTTAATTGCCCACATGGGAGTGCCTGGGTGGCTTAGTAGGTTAAGGCCTTTGCCTTCGGCTCAGGTCATGATCTCGGGGTCCTGGGATCGAGCCCCGAGTTAGACTCTCTGCTCAGCGGGGAGGCTGCTCTCCTCTCTCTCTCTCTGACTGCTTGTGATCTCTGTCAAATAAATAAATAAACTCTTAAAAAAAAATAAATTGCCCACATGATTCTCATGGCCAGAGGAAGAGAATGTGAGGATGGCACACACTCAGAGTTTGCACAGCTGGTGCATTTGAGAAATTAATAAGACGTGGGACTGGATCAATTCATTGGTCTGTTACTTCTGGGAAGTCATTTGAACCGGTAGGTGGTAAATTTATTTATTTATTTTTATATTTTTAAATTTTATTTCTAGTACAGTTAGCCTGCAGTGTTACATCAGTTTCAGACAGATGGAGAACTTAAATTCACATCACAGTGATCAGTTTACAGGTCTTTTAGAAAATTCCACTAGAATGCAATATAGAAAAAAAATGTACAAAATTAATAAACGTACACTATATGCGGTGACTGAAAACGGTAAAAATCGCCAAAATTTTGAGAACAGATTACAAGATTTTCAATTGTTAGGAGCAATTGATGCATTAAAAACTATCACTCAGATGTCCAAATCTGTCAAAAGCTTCCAGCTACTTCCCAGAAAAGCTCTTTACTTATAATTCAGTTAGCAGCAGCAGCAACACAATGTAGTCAAAAGGGAAATGCAAACAAACAAACAAAACCCCACATAACCCACAATATTCTCTGACATGTGTTTAAATGAGCATCACAAAGATGATACCAAGGTCCAGATCATCACCAGCGGTTACCATTAACGTTACTCGTAGCTGCCAATGGCCATATTCTACAGGCGTTTCCATCCCCAGGTGTGACTATCATTCTGAAAAAGAAAACAGCATGTATTTGGAGAAAAATGTATGATATTGTAACTTAGGTTTTTTAGAGTTGTGTCATTTAATGTTGTATTTGGTTTTGATTTTCTTCAAAAGAGCTAATATGAAGTCCATGGTTCATTTTACAATCTCTGACAAAGGCTTCCTAAAATTGATAAATACTCTAATAATATTGATAGTCATATATTGAACCTCGTTGTTTTCCATGCAATGTACAAAACTCTTACTTAATCTTCATCTTACTTACACACTTTTATTATTAGCATTTTAGAAATGATAAAACTAAAGCATAGAGAGCTTAAGTAACTTGCCTAAGGTCACACAGCAGGTAAGTGGTAGAGCAAAGATTTGAATGCAGCCTAACTCCAGAGCCCACACTCTTCATTAACCTCTTGATTATAGGACACCGTGATCCCTCCACATACCGCGTGCAGCATACTTACTCACGCAATACATATTCACTGAGCACCGATTAAGTGCTAAATATGGGGAAACACTAGAGATACCAGTGAACAAAATAGAGAAGGTCTCCACCTCCTTAGACCTGATATTCTAATCGGGAAATGCAAATAATAAATAATTAGATAAATGAAACTCAGCATAATTGAAAATACTAACCAGAAATGGAATGGGCTAATGAGATAGAAAGTTCTGGTGTGTCAGTAATTGCCTCTTTGAGAAGGTGGCATTTGGGCAGCAGAGCCATGAGTGATGGCAGAGGGCCTTGAGGTGGGAGCAAGCTCCGTGTGTTTGGGGAGCTAGACAGTGATGCCCTGCAGCTGACATGTGGTGAGAGGGAGAGAGCAGTGCCAGGTGAGGTCTGGATGTGGGCGGGGCCACACTGGGGAGTCTTCCACAGGGGGGACACCAGGGAGGAGTCTGGTTTCAAAAAAAAAAAAAAAAAGGAATTTGACTCTGGGTGACATAAAGGCACAGAGAGAAGTTACTAGAATGATAGCTCAGAAAGATGAGGACCAGAACAGCTGTGCGTATCAAGGAGCAGGAACTGATGAGCAATTGGCCTTCTCTGGGCCACACAAAGCCTGCTCAAATGCTCCTAGTCTTTCCCAACTTTTTCTCTCTGCTCAAGATTTGATCCCAAAAAGACGGATGTGATTTTTGCTTGGGTTTTCTGTCTGACTCCTAGCTGATAGAGGGCAGGACATCGTGACATAGAACCCAAACCACAGCATCCAACCCAAGGGCTGTTTTTAGAAAAGTGGGGATGGGTGCTGGCAGCCAAATGAGCAAAGGAAAGTGACAGTTATATCAATGCAGTGATTTGAGTGAATGAGGGCTGTTTAAGTCTGTGACTTTCATTACTGGGATGTGTGGGGTTTTTTTGTTTGTTTGTTTGTTTGTTTTTACAAAAGCAAGTATTTTGGAAATAACAGGAAGCAAGGAGGCTCCATTTCGATCTCTGAAGAGAATACACAGTGAAGGGGGATATTCTCTTCAGTATTGACCTTATGTCTCAGAATGCTAGGTGCTCACAAATGATGGAGCCTGAAAAACGACAGAGCTTCCACAGCTCAGTTGAAACTGGGGCCAGAGCCAACTTTACCTAATACGTCTTTTCTAAGAAATGAACACAAGATATCACTGTCTCTAAGCTACTCAAAACTGAACAAGGAATTTTCTTCTCACAGTTTAAACATCAACATAGCTGATTAAAAAAAAATTTTTTTTTAAGATCCAAGGAGTGAATACATACCTTTGTCAACACTGCAGGAGCACAAGAAGTGCAGGAAAAAAAGTGCGCCCAAGCGGGCACGTCCCATCGAAGGTGAGGATTTCTAGGGCTGAGAGCAGCACACCCAAAGAAGAACCAAGTCACATGGAGGAAGAGACCCTCAGATTCTTCTTGAACCTGAAGGAAGCAAATTTGTCTTAGGAGGACCGACCCCTGTTCCGAAGCAGTTAATGGAAAAAGAGAAAGTGAAGCAACTTGAAAGAGACCAAGTCAGCAGAAGAACGGGACATTGGATGTGATGGTGACAAGCCTAGATGTGCCTTCTGCTAACCAGCTGGTGGTGAAACTATAAGTGGGTGATCTATGCCGAGGGCCTCGGGGCTCAGGAGAGGTCATCTGACATCCGGTAGCGCCTCAAATACCCAGAATATCAACAACTCAGCTCAGAGAAGAACTGCATTATTAAATTACAAAATTTACCATCTTTTCCTCCTTTATCCCAAACGGGAAGCACGCAAGCTAAGTAGGGAGGAAGATGATAATTTAGGACCAAAGACCCTATCTCTAAGTGGCCACCATAATAATCTAGATCCAGTGTAAATACAGAGAATGTAAGGAATGGTGCTGCCCAGTGCTCCCAAAATAGAATATTCCAGGCATTGGGAATATGCGCAGACAGTCTCTAACTTTGATATCAGGGGCCCAGGTTTACAATACAGGCGTCTTGGTTATGCACAGGAAAGCAGCAGCAATTCTAACAACCCTTGGACTCCAAACACGCCAACCGCACCCCTTCTGCAAGCCCCCACCAGGCACTCAGAGCTGTAGGCTGTGACAAACATCGAGGGAGCTGCCGCTCTGTCAGATTTGCAGAAAGCACAGCCAGAGGTGCTGGTGCATCTAGGAAGACCAGACATAATAGTACTGACCTGCCCATGGGAGCCCGGAAAGTGGTACATTGTTTGCACCTTTGTGAAGTTTTGAAAAATGAAGGTGCAAGCACTTCATCGTCATTTCTAAACACTAACTCCTTGTATAGACTGATAAGACTTTTTTCTATTTCATGTGCCTCTTTAACTGAAGGGAATTAATGCAGTACAGGTACTGATTAGAAAACACTAATTTCAGTATATACTATTCAGCATTCCCGTTCTCACAGGATCTATTTAAAATGAGAACTGTGGGCACCTGGGTGGCTCAGTGGGTTAAGCATCTGACTCTTGATATGGCCTCAGGTCAAGATCATAGGGTTCTGGGATCGAGTCCCGTGTTAGGCTCTGTGCTGAGCATGGAGCCTGCCCAGGATTCTCTCTCTCTCTTTCTCCCTCCCTCTGCCCCTCCCTCTACTTGTGTTCTCTCTCCTCACCACCTCAAAAAAATAAAATAAAATTAGAGTTGAGTGAGCGACATGCTGGTTGATTTTTATCAGTATTCTGGACTTAACACATATCATTCATGCCTAAGTCGTGGTTAGCACTTTAGACATTTTAGAAAGCCTCTTGATAAAGTGCATTGCTAACAGATAACTCTAGGTTTTGAAAGTCATGTTTATAGATTCACTATTTATGGTATATGGCCTCCAGCATGTAACATGAGGAATTCTTTATGTCATTAATTGTAGGCTTTTTGACTGAGCCAAAACATACATAAAGGAAGTAGAAGTACCACACCACCTTAAATTCCAATCAGTTCCTTTGTCTTCTGAGTCACTAGAAAGAGTCCTATGTTCATGAATATGGTTTGTTCTTGGTATATTGAAAGGCAAGAAGGAGACAAGATTTTCTGTTTACTTATCTCATAATATTATTTGAAGGGATGCCCAGATATCTTTTTTTAATAATATTTTATTTATGTATTTGACAGAGAGAGATCATAAGTAGGCAGAGAGGCAGGCAGAGAGAGAGGAGGAAGCAGCTCCCCGATGAGCAGAGAGCCCCATGTGGGGCTCGATCCCAGGACCCTGAGCCCAGATATCTTAATCAGAATTACACTACACTTGGGATGCCTGGGTGGCTCAGTCATTGAGCATCTGCCTTCAGCTCAGATCATGATCCCAGGGTCCTGGGATCAAATCCCACATTGGGTTCTCTGCTCTCCCTCTCCCTCTGCCTGCTATGCACTCGCTGTGTGCACTCACTCTCTCTCTTGCTCTCTCTCTCTCTGTCAAATAAATAAATAAAATCTTAAAAAAAAAAAAAGAAAGAAAGAAAAGAAAAAAATTACTCTATACTCAAGAATCAGTCTCGGGTTACTTTACCCAAAAATATTTGGAATCTGAACTGCAAACTCTTGAAAGTTTCTCTCCTGGAGATTACTAACAATAACATTGTTTTTTTTTTTCTTTTTTTTTAAGATTTTTTTTTTTTTTTTTGACAGAGAGATCACAAGCAGGCAGAGAGGCAGGCAGAGAGAGAGGAGGAAGCAGGCTCCCCGAGCGAGCAGAGAGCCCGATGCTGGGCTCTATCCCAGGACTCCGAGATCATGACCTGAGCCGAAGGCAGCGGCTTAACCCACTGAGCCACCCAGGCGCCCCCAATAACATTGTTTTATGGATGCATTTATGCCATCAGGTTGCCACTTGCCTTCAGTTTAGTTTTTTCCTTTGGTGTTTGGGATGTCTTATTTTGTTGATTAATGTCTTTTTCAATTTAAGATGTTTGAGCACGCAACATCATAAAAACTGTGTATGAAAGACCTACAGTTAATATCTTCAATGGGGAAAAACTGAGAGCTTTTTCTCCATGGTCAAGAACAAGACAGGCATGTCAACTCTCACCATTATTGTTTAACATAGTACTGGATGTTAAGCCTCAGCAATCAGGCAACAAAAAGAAATAAAAGGCATCCAAATCAGCAAGGAAGAAGTCAAATTTTCAGTATTTGCGGATGACATGATATTCTATGTAGAAAACTCAAAAGACTCCACCAAAAAATTGTTAGAAATAATACATGAGTTCAACAAAGTCATAAGATATAAAATCAATGTACAGAAATATGTTGTATTTCCATACACCAATAATGAAGCAATCAAAAAAAAATCAAGGAATCAATCCCATTTGCAATTGCACTAAAACCCAAAAGATGCTAGGAATAAACCCAACCAAAGAGGTAAAAGATCTGTACTCTGAAAAATATAGAATATTTATGAAAGAAATGGAAGAGGACACAAAGAAATGGAAAGATGTTCCACGCTCATGGATTGGAAGAACATTGTTAAAATGTCTATACTACCCAAAGCAATCTACACATTTAATGCAATCCTTATCAAAATGCCACCAGCATTTTCACAGAGCTAGAACAAACAATCCTAAAATTTGTATGGAACCACAAAAGACCCTGAATAGCTAAAGCAATCCTGAAAAAGAAAAGCAGAACTGAAGGTATCACAATTCTGGACTTCCAATTATACTACAAAGCTGTAATCATCACAACATTATGGTACTCACACAAAAACAGACACATTGCAGGGCACCTGGGTGGCTCAGTGGATTAAAGCCTCTGCCTTTGGCTCGGGTCATGATCCCAGGTTCCTGGGATCAAGCCCCACATCGGGCTCTCTGCTCCACAGGGAGCCTGCTTCCTCCTCTCTCTCTCTGCCTGCCTCTCTGCCTACTTGTGATCTCTGTCTGTCAGGTAAATAAATAAAATCTTTTAAAAAAATAAAACCAGACACATTGCTCAATGGAATAGAATAGAAAACAGAAATGGACCCACAGCTATATGGCTAATTAATCTTCAACAAAGCAGGAAAGAATATCCAATGGAAGAAAGACTGTCTCTTCAACAAATGGTGTTGGGAAAATTGGATAGCAATATACAGAAGAATAAAACTGGGCCACTTTCTATCAACATACACAAAAATGGATAAAAGGCCTAAATGTGAGATAGGAAACCATCAAAATTCTAAAGGAGAACACAGGCAGTAACCTCTTGGACACTAGCCATAGCAACTTCCTACAAGATATGTCTCCAGTGGCAAGGGAAAGAAAAGCAAAAGTGAACTATTGGGACTTCATCAAGATAAAAAGTTTCTGTGCAGTGGGGGAAACCATCAATGAAACTAAAAGGCAGCCTTCGGAATGGGAGATGTTTACAAGTGACATATCTGCTGAAGTGTTAGTATCCAAAATCTATAAAGAACTTATCAAACTCAACACCCAAAACCCAAATAATCCAGTTAAGAAATGAGCAGAACACATGAGTAGATATTTTCCAAAGAAGATATACAAATGGCTAATAGATACATGAAAGATGCTCTACGTCACTCAGCGTCAGGGAAATACAAATCTAAACCACCACGAGATACCACCACACACCTGTCAGAATGTCTAAAATGTCTAAAATTAACATTAAATAAACAACACAAGAAACAACAGATGTGGATGAAGATGAAGGGAAGGGAGAGCCCTCTTACACTGTTGGTGGGAATGCAAAGTGATGCAACCACTCTGGAAAACTGTATGGGGTTTCCTCGAAAAGTTGAAAATGGAACTACCCTATGGCCCACAAACTGCACTATTGGGTATTTACCAAAAGGATACAAAAATACAGATTCAGAGGGATGTATGCATCCCAATGTTTATAGCAGTATTATCAACAATAGCCAAAATAAGGAAAGAGCCCAAATTTCCATTGACTGATGCATGGATAAAGAAGATCTGGCATTTATATACATGGAAATATTGCTCAGACATTAAAAAGAATGAAATTTTGCCATTCACAATGGCACGGATGAAGCTAAAGTGTATTATGCTACGCAAAATTAGTCAGTCGAGAAAGGCATATACTATATGATTGCATTCATATGTGGAATTTAAGAAACAAAAAAAGATGAACATATGGGAAGCGGAAAAAAGAGAGGGAAGCAAACCATAAGAGACTCTTTTTTAAAGATTTATTTATTATTTTAGAAAGAGAGCACATGCACGGGGGTAAGGGGCCGAGGGAGAAGGAGAGAGAGAATCTTGAGCAGACTGCTGAGCATGGAGCCCCATGCAGGGGCTCAGTCTCACGACTCTGAGATGATGACCTGAGCCAAAATCAAGATTTGGACGCTTAACCAACTGAGCCACCCATGTGCCCCAAGAGACTCTTAACTATAGAGAACAAACTGAAGGTTGCTGAAGGGGAGATGGGTGGGGGTTGGGCTAAATGGTTGATGGGCATTAGGGAGGACACTGGGTGTTATATGTAAGTGATGAATCACTAAATTCTACTCCTTTTTAAAAAAAAAAGATTTTATTTATTTATTTGACACAGAGAGAGAGAGAGAGATCACAAGCAGGCAGAGAGGCAGGCAGAGAGAGAGGCGGAAGCAGGCTCCCCACTCAGCAGAGAACCCAATGCAGAGCTCGATCCCAGAACCCTGAGATCATGGCCTGAGCCGAAGGCAGAGGCTTAACCCACTGAGCCATCCAGGCACCCCTAAATTCTACTCCTGAAACCAATATTACACTGTATGTGAAGTAACTAGAATTTAAATAAAATGTAAAAACAAAACAAAACGTTTGAGTTCGTATACAGTTTTGAAACTGGATTATGTGATCATTGTTGTTTAGTTTGTATTTTGGTTCAATTGTTTTGAAGGCTCATTTGGAATTTGCTGTTATTCTATAACAAAGTTGCCCTTGTCCGGTATTTATTTATATGCTGTTTACTTTTCAAGTTGATAAAAACAATCACTCAATATGAAAAAAATTTTTTTTTAAATCATTCTTCAGGTTTTGCTGATCTGAAAATCTGAAACTCTGTGTCAACATGGACTCTTAAAACATGGAGTCATAAAAACCGGGTTCCCTACCTATATGAACCACATTCGATATGAGCTTAGAGAAGGTAATTAACCTCAATAAGACTTTGTTTGTCATAAACTGGAAATAATAGTACCTACGTGATAGACTGATTGTAAGGATTAAGTGAAAAAGTAAGTGGCATGTCTAATGTAGCATCTCATCAGGATCCCGGCAATGCAGAACGGCAAGTATATCATTAAATATAATGTTTACAATGTGGATGGGGAAGGGGAAGAAGTTTGCGAAGGATTTGGCCTTGAATAACTTTACAAGATTTTCATTCCGTGAGTATCATCCACACTGATGTTTCTTAGGGCAAGTAATAATAGTAATTGTTACTGTGCTCACAATGTACCAAGCACTATTCCAAACACTTCCCCTTTATTAACTCACTCAATCTACACAATATCCCTATGAGGTTGGCATTATTGTTGTCCTCCAATTTAAAAATGAGGAAACTAAAGCAAAAAAGTTAGTGTAATTTGCCCAAGGTCACACAGCTGGTGAGTGACAGAATTAGAATTGGAAACCCCACATGGCGCGGTTCTGGAGGCTTCACACCCAACCATTCTGCTCTACTTTCCAAACAGGAAAGAAGCACTAATCCACACATACCCCGGGGGGCTGCTCAGCTTCCTCCCTTGCATGCAAAGCTGTTTGACTTGGGGTGTGGAATAACAAATGACAACTCCAGTTTTAAAATTACATGGGTTTTGTGGATCCTCAAGAATAGATTTAAAGAGTTTTCAAGTTTTAAGTTTCTTTAGACAAATACTTTATGTGAATAAATTCTTGGGAGACAGGGACCTTTTTTAGCATTATTTCAATAGGAACAACTATTGCCTATATGCTGTTCTTTGTACATGTGAACAAACCAGCCACAACTACCTGTGCACATTCCTTTAACTCTTGATATTGGTCAAGCTTCTCAGCTCCCTCTGGCTTGTGAGTGAAACACATGGCATGAAGGTGTCATCGACTAGTATGGGATCAGAGGGACACAAGTCTTCTTTTCCTAGAATCGATTAAAATGGTTTGTCTCCAAGTATTTGACTATTTTAGATACCTCTTATAAGTGGAATCATGTAGTGTTCTCTCTTCTGCAGTTGGCACATTTCACTCAGCCTAATGTTCCCATGGTTCATCCATGTTGTTTCATGTTACAGAATTCACTTATTTTTTAAGGCTGAAGACTATTCCATTGTATGTATATATCATATGTTCTTTATCCATTTATCTATAGATGGACACTCAGGTTGTTTCCATATCTTGGCTACTATGAATAATGTGCACTGAACAATGCTAAAATACATGCAGTCAGGCACCTGGGTGGCTCAGTCGGTTAAGAGTCGGCCTTCAGCTCAGGTCATGATCCCAGGGTCCTGGGATCAGGCTCCACATCAGGCTCTCTGCTCAGCGGGGAGTCTGCTTCTCCCTCTTCCTCTGCCAGCCACTCCCCTTGCTTGTGCACGCTTTCTCTCTCTCTCTCTCTCTCTCTCTCTGTCAAATAAGTAAATAAAATCTTTAAAAATAAATAAATAAAAAATAAAATAAAATATACACAGTCAAGGAGTAGAATGGTGGTTGCCAGAGACTGGGGGAAGGAGGAATGGGGAACACAAAGTTTCAGTTAAGCTACATGAATGAGTTCTAGAGATCTGCTATACAATGTTGTACTTACGGCTAACGATATTGTGTTATACACTTAAAAATTTGCCAAGAGAATAGATCTCATGTTAAATGTTCTCACCACCACAAAATAAAATTTAATTTGTCACAGCTGGCGCAACAAATCGACCAGGAACATGAGGGTAAGAGGATGAAGGAAAGAACTCAAGAAGAAGAGAGATGGGGGCAGGAGGAGCACTGAGGAGGATGTCCAACAGTGCTAAGTTTATTCAAAGCATTATGGCCATATATATAGTGATATTACAATAGGAGAAGCAATACATCTGTGTCTAGTTAAACAACCACGAGTTCCCATAATAAGTTTCACAAGTAACTATAAGCAGACCTTGTGACGCCAAATGGCTGATGCCAATACAAGTGTTCTGTATTGATACAGCAAACCTGAAAGTAATTTATGGGCTGTACTAGGGCAGCAAGGACCAGCCATGAACTTATGACCCCAACCGAATTGCTCTCATTTGTTTAGCAAGCATGTGGGAAGTCACATAGGCGAGCGCACAACACATAGCACAGACCCTTTCTCAGTGCTATTCAACTTTTCTCGTCCTAAACCTTTTGTTAGGTTATTCGGACTTTAAAGGAGGCACAAGTCAGGCCCTGGTTTGGTCCTCGTCTCAAGCCTTATTGCGGCCTCCCACATTAATTCTTTTAAAGGATTTGGAGAAATTCTGGTAGACACCTGTTTCCCTGAACCCTGGCCTTTGGCTTTGACCCTCTCAAAGGATCGCCAGGCTGGTATGAAAAGGATTTCTTCTTTAGGCTCTATTACCCAGCTAGTGTCCTGCAGGATTAAGACCCGGCAGAATTCCTAAGTAAACCAGATATCTCTTTGGTATCCACTCACTTTCCTTTCAGTTCATCCCCTCTCACCAGGATACAGTATCCTAAGTACAGAAAGATTTCAACAGCTGTACTGTACCCCATTCCTGCCTCAGAAGCCATACTCTGCTCAGTCTCTCCTCCATTTCCCTCATTAATCAAATCTCCTAGCCTTCAATGTCCAGGTTATTTATTGCTCTATCAGGGTAATCATCTCCAGTACAAGCTTCTTACAAACTCCCACGAAGATATTCACAGGAGCTGCTTAAAACATAGATGTTTCAACAGCATTAGAAATCCTGTCAGCCATTTGACAGGACCTAAAAAGCATCTAGCCCATGTCAGCACAGAAGGGGCTGGAGTGTGAAACATCACTGTGGCCAAGATGCTAAGAGAACTTCTTGAAATAAACAGAATTCACCCTTGGGGACAGAGCTGCATAAGGACCGAGAAGGAGCATAAGTCACCCCCCTATCAGCAACAGGTCAGAAATCCAGGGCCTGCACAAAATAATACCCAGGGAGCTCTGTCCTGGTGCTGCCAACTGGGTACTGCCTCTTTTTTTTACCCACTCCGGACTTGCCTCTCAGAACCCACAGTTGGACGCAGAGGGGTACCAAGCAGTGGAGGTGATGCTGGCTCATGGAGGCTAAGGCAGGAAGAGCTTCAGAGGCCAGCCACACTCAGGATGTCCTGCTAATAATATTCTTGATGACAAAAAGTAACTTTCTTAGTGAAGCAGAACAAAAGGGAAGGTGTTAGGACTACAATTTTTTAAGCTGCAGCCATTGCAACATGGAGGACACTGTAGACAATGGCTGTGGGTGGGGGGGGACACTGCTTCCCCTCCACCCTTTTTTGTTAAAATGCTTTAAGGGAAACTCTGATCACATGAAAGGAAAGCCCCAGCCCCACCCAGCAAGGATGGATGACGGGGAGAATGCAGACCTAAGCTGCAGTAATGTGAGTGTTTCATCTTTGAGCAAATAGGTGGGGGTTTGCTTGTTTATTTCATTTTAAGAAGACTTCTTTTTCCTCCTGGCAGCCAGAGATTGCAGTTGAGGGATGTCAAGGGAAAGAGGAGATGGGGAAAGCCACACCCATCTAAAAGTGTGGTTTCTAAGAACATGGAAGCCAAATAGGATCCAAGGGAAGAATCAGCCAGAAAGGAACTCCCTCTCAAAGTGTGTCAGATGGTCTTTGGGCTCAGTGATATCTGATCATTGATTTCAAGATATTTCCTGTGTTGTGACATACTTCTCTTCTATGACCACCCTCCCTGCCAAGGTGTTAAAGATGCTTCTTAACTCATATAAACCAGTGACAGTTTTAAGTGAGAAGTGTCTCAGTGCTTGAGACCAAGTGATTTGGGGATTAGAGAGTAAACGAAAATGCCCAGGATTCTCAGATTGACTGAGAATAAGCCAGCACCCAAGCAACACATTTCTTCTAACACATACCATGCTCGCAGTCAGAAGAACTCTATAAATAAAAATTTCTCAATTTTTTAACTTATTTGTCCTTATTTTTTAGATTTCCTTTCTTTGCTGTATTAATTCTTTCTCTTCTGTGGGTCAGTTCTGTCTATTGAAGGCATGCCTATCATGCTTTTGGTCTGCCTTAAATGTTTGGCTATATTTGTGTTGAAGGTATATAGAACAATATTGGTAGTTTTGATTTTTTTTTTTTTTTTCAAACCAGTGAGACTGTTCTCTAACAACAGGACTGATCAGGGCAGAGGAGGATGTGGATGTGGTCTTGAGGAGACCCACTCAGGGAGCTGTATTCTCAGCTTTATCCTAAGAGTCACCGTGAAATTAGAGGTAAGGACTCATTTAGTAACTTAATTTCCCAGTGGGTCACCATATCAAGGGTCCCCAAGACGAAATTTATGTTCAGTGATGTTCGAGAAGGACTCACAGGATATAGTTATCTTCACAGGCACAGTTTACTGCAAAAAAAAAAAAAAAAAAGATACAAAGCAAAATCAGCCCCCCCAAAATGTATATATAAGGCAAAGTCCTGCTGGACCTAGAACCAGCTTCCAGAAACTATGAGTGGAGTCACAAGAGGTACTTAATTCTTCCAACAACCACATGTGGCAACACATGCAAAGTGTTTCCTACCGGAGAAGCTCATTAGACTTAGAGTTCAAGGTTTTTATTGGAGGCCCCTCATTTAGGAAACTACCGTGTGTCAAAATTCCAGATTCCCAGAAGAAGAGCAGGTGTTCAGCATAAACATATTGTTTGCACAAACAGTAGACTATCCTTATCAGTTAGGGAATGGTGAGAAAACTCCTGAATTCTAAGTTTCCAGATGCTGGACAAAGGCCAAACTTGCAAGCAAGTCTTTCTAAGGACAGCAGTCTCAGGGTCCCTATGTTATCTCTTTCCTGCACGGTCTCCTAGAGGTCACTCTTCCCAGCACCATGCCATCTCTGATCTTGGAGTTGTTCTGGATTCTGCTGGGTAACCTCAAGTCTTAGAGATCCTGTAAGAGATTGCAGGATGTCTGGTTCTATTCATTTGGGACATCAGTACATAGGAAGTTCTCAAAAAAATCCATTGAATAAAAGCTTTGTAAAAAATGGGTAATCTAGGGCGCCTGGGTGGCTCAGTGGGTTAAGCCACTGCCTTCGGCTCGGGTCATGATCTCAGGGTCCTGGGATCGAGTCCCGCATCGGGCTCTCTGCTCGGCAGGGAGCCTGCTTCCCTTCCCCTCTCTCTGCCTGCCTCTCTGTCTACTTGTGATCTCTCTCTCTGTCAAATAAATAAATAAAATCTTTAAAAAAAAAAATGGGTAATCTAAAAACTAAAAGAAAATATTATAAAATATTAACAAAGGATGATGCTATTACATGAGATTTTTATTTGTTATATTTTTATATGCCATCCTAATTTTCTAGAATAAACACATGCTAGTTTTATAATTAAGAAACACATAAAAATAATGTTATTTTCAACAAATCCAAGTGAAAATCTAGTAGATTAGATGCAGAATTTGCAGTGTGGTGCCAAGAACTACTAGGTAACTTTAACCTTAGGGATATTTTTGGCCACAGAGATTCTGGGGAAGGCCAAGAGCATAAAACGTTTGTTTTTTGGGACCCAAACTTAGTGCTATTCCCTTCCATTCAGTCTTCATAGCTGAAATTCCTGAAATACAATGGTCAGCACATAAAACAGATAAATTGAAAATTAAAAAAATTAGAAAACCCACTGATGTTTTTCAGCATCTAGTTGTAAACACAACAAATTTTAACCATCTCCGCTGATGGACAGAAGTAATTTTTTAAAATTTTTTATTACTTTCCTAAGCTTATCTTCCTAAGGTTAATATCAAAATTAGCTTCAAGGAGGAGAAATGCTAAAATATTTTAGGTAGCAGTGGAAAACTAACCTAATTGTTTCTAAATTTGTCATGAGCAATGACATAGTTTGCATTGTTATCATTTATTATAACTTATGTTAACAAATGATGATTCAAAAGTATTGGTACCCAGCTAGTCTAAGCAATCCCAATGCTTTCTTCCTAACCTTCTGGTCAAATTATTTCCATCACTACTTCAATCCCTTTACTTCAAGAGAAATGTATATCTATACCCAAACTACATTTTCGATGTCAGGAAGAAAAAAAGATGCCATTAAATCTTATGTATGAGATCCAGCTATTACATTCCCAACAGAAATGAAAGCATGTGTTCAGGAAAAAAACATGTACCGATATCTTTATGACAGCACTGTTCATAATAATCAAAAATCGGACATAATCCAAATGTCCACCAACAGTAAAACATAAATGCAATTGTGCTACATTCATATAATGGAATACTATATGGCAATGGAAACATGAGGTTTGGCAAGAACATAAATGAAACTTGTAGACCTAATATTGAGTAAAACAAGTCAGACAGAATATAGATGCTCTGTATAATTCTATTTATGCAAAGTTCAAAAGAGGCAAGAGTAATTTGTAATATTGGAAAACAGGGTGGTGATTACCCTTAGGGAGGGAGAGTGGAAGTAGTCTAAGAGAAGCTTCTAGGCTGTTCATAACGTTCTGTAGACCAATCTAGGTGAGTCTGCATGAGTTATTCATTTATAAACTTCATTGTGATACACACTTTAGATTTATTCACCAGCGTGTATTTTACTGCTATAAAAATAATACCCCAAATTAATAGAGTTTTGTAAAAGAGCTTACATATCAAAGAGAGACACGGTAATGAAGATTCTTTTAGTAAATGCTTTATAATTCTAAGAACCTGGTTAATAGTATATCCATAATGCCTATTTCTCCAGTTCTTACAAGCCTCTGCGTCAGAGGACATTCCATTAACTCCAACACAATGTCACTGGTTCTTGCTACCAAACCTCCAACCCCTGCATGGCAAATCCTGTATTTCTGGGAATGTCCAGAAGGTGTCTCCACGTGCTCCCAGTTCTGCAGGCCATCCCCCTGCCGCTTGAGCTAACTGCTCATACCGACCCTCCTCCAAGTGGTGCAAGAGAATGATTCACCTGTTCATGTCCGAAGGGAAAAGAGTGTTTCTGGGATCTGAGCATTTTTTATAAAACTGGGTGTGAAAATTCATTCAGTTTTTACCGACAGCCCTCCATGTCCCCGTGAAGCACATGCTTCTAAGTAGCTAGACTACAGAACACAATCAAGAAAGGGCCACACTGTCCCAGTCAGACCTACCACGCCCCTCCGACAACAAAGGCTTCCTCCCGGCTCAATTGAATGAGCAGATTCCTTCTGCCCTTAGGGTGAGCTGTCACCCAGGAAGTTCCTCAGACCTCACCAGCCACCCACAGCTTGCTAGACAGACTCATATACACCTAAACCCCACAATGGACATGACTTGACTTCCTCCCAGATGACTTCAACCTGCCCCGGGCACATTGGCTTCACTCAGGCCTATTTCATCAGTTCCAACATGCTTGAAAACACGTGATGGGCTTGAAAGCACGTGACGGGCTTGAAAGCACGTGACAGACTCCAGGGGAGACCCCTCCACTCTGCTAGTCTAATCCTGTAAACTCTTACAGGTGACTGGGGAGCCCACTAGCACACCCAGCTTTGAGGGTGTTCTAAACCTAGCATAAGAATGTTAAGATCTCGGGGGTGCTTGGGTGGCTCAGTCGGTTAAGCATCTGCCTTCGGCTCAGCTCATGATCCCAGGGTCCTGGGATGGAGCCCCACATCTCGGGCTCCCTGCTCAGCAGGGAATCTGCTTCTCCCTCTCCCTCTGCCTGCTGCTCTCCTGACTACCGCTCCCCTGACTGCTCATACTCTCTATCAAATAAATAATTTTTTAAAAATGTTGAGATCCCATGCTTTTTTTTTTTTTTCTTTTAAATTTTAAGACTGGGGGCTCCTGGGTGGCTCAGTGGTTTAAAGCCTCTGCCTTCGGCTCAGGTCATGATCTCAGGGTTCTGGGATCGAGCCCTGCATTGGGCTCTCTGCTCAGCGGGGAGCCTGCTTTCTCCTCTCTCTCTCTCTCTGCCTGCCTCTCTGCCTACTTATGATCTCTGTCTGTCAAATAAATAAATAAAATCTTAAAAAATAAATAAATAATTTTAAGATGCTCCAATACTCTGTCTCAGCATAAATTATTCCTTTAGATTTCAATATTTTACATCAAAGATTCTGAAAGGGAGAAAGTGCCGTCTACTTATGCTCTGGCTGGAGTAATGAAAATAATCAATTTTGATTTACTGTCTTTGGATTATGGGTATCTTTTTCAGGGTGTTTTGTTGCATGGATATCTGGAACAAAGAAGGAGAAATAAAACAGTAATTAAAATTGCAATCACCACTTTGCCAAACCACTGAATAACCTGAGATGTCAAGTTCAAATGGCAAATTCCTCCACCTGCTGGTGTGAGTCTGTCTCTGCAGTTCTCACACTAAATGTTACCCTCAAAAACATGAAAGATGATTCGTAATGAAAATTATGAGTGAAGTGAAGCTTCATGTTTTCATCTTAAACTGGAAGTGTATTGTGATCCCATGACTAAGATACTATCATTCAAGAGGGTGGAGGAGGACCTAGAACTTCCAGAAAGAAAAACAGGAAAAACAGCTGTTGTCATTTGCCTTTAAGACAAAGACAAGTCACTCTTTCCTTCCTGTGAACTTAGATATCACTCAAGGTCTGGGCTAATTATTTTTTTACTTTAGTGTGGTCTGTCTTGTATTTCATTTTATTTTATTTCATTTTATTTATTCATTTATTTATGTATTTATTTTTCTTTTTTTTTTTAGAAGGAGAGAGCAGGGAGGGAGAGGGGCAAAGGTAGAGGGAGAGAGAATCTTAAGCAGCCTCCACACCCAGCACAGAGCCCCACC
Source organism: Lutra lutra (assembly GCF_902655055.1). Taxonomy (NCBI): domain Eukaryota; kingdom Metazoa; phylum Chordata; class Mammalia; order Carnivora; family Mustelidae; genus Lutra; species Lutra lutra. The sequence goes on along the minus strand of NC_062284.1, from coordinate 99,154,998 downwards.
CGGGGCTCAATCTCACGAACCTAAGATCATGACCTGAGCAGAAATCGAGAGTCAGACACTTAACCAACTGAGCCACCCAGGCCCCCCATGCCTCGTATTTTCATGTGAGTGTGGTACCTTAACATAGTTTAAAAGTTCTTGGTAAGGCAGAGACCATGGCCTGTATTTTTTATACCATTAGCAGTGAACACTATGGATTTATACAGTGGGTGCTCATTCAATCGTTACTTTGTTGATTTTCCAAGTTGGCCAATACTTTCAGGTTCTTTCACCTGGGACATGACCACAGGGGAGTCCTATAGTCATGGCTATAAAACCAGGTCAGGTTGTCAAATGACCCACTCCCCTGTCATATATATACCCAATAAATACTATATACCCAATAAGTATATAGACTTATTATTAAAAATAAAGGTGTGGGAGGGAGATAAAAGGAGGGAGGTAGTCCCCAAAAAACAGAGTAACGGGGAAACAATGTAACTGGCTACTCTCTAGTCAGTTTGGTTCACTGATGTATCTCAAGTGCCCAGCCCATGCTAGATACATAGTAGTCACTGCATACATATTTTTTGAATAAATTGACAAATTAGAAATATTGAAAATGAGAAAAAGAGATAGATTATGCTATGCAAAACTATGCATTATGAACTATAATCCACCTAAGACAACAAGAAATGCAAAAAGAAGATCCCTGCCTTTGTGTTTGAGAATGGCTTTTAATGCCTCATCCCAACTCCCAGGCTCCATCCTTGCAAATATTAAGTGAAAAAGAAGCTATATTTCTCTGTGTTATATGTTTGAAGCTCTCAGTATCTAAACACCTTACTGATTAGAGCTTTAAAGGTTGGTAATTAAACAGCTCAGAAATGTTAAAGAAAGTATCTGGCATTTAAGAACCTATGTTGGTGATTTCCTTAGATTGACTTTCTAAAGAAACAAAATTCTAAAAACCAGTATTTGTATAGGAGAACCACAGCTTTTCAGGGAACCACGGTTTGTTTTTCATGGTTTATCCTTTATACGGTTAATGCTTACAATTAATCAATCACCCACAAAGGGGAAGTCAAAATGTGCTCACGTAGGTGTCTGCATGACCAAGGGCCCAAGACAAGGTTACTGGGATGCTGTCTCTAGGGCATGTCCCATCATGATTATCTGCTGAAACCCTGTGCTTAGCCCATTTCTCACTTCCCTTCATTTTTCAGGATTTGTTTATATCTCTTTGCAAAATGTCCTCAGAATCAATCTTCTCATTTGTTCCCATAAAAAGTTAAAGCTTTTTCTGAAACACGTGTTGTTGCATTAGCAATGATAGGAGAGGGTAAAGCAAACACAAACAGCATATAAACTCAGTTGTACAAAAAATGCAACTTTATTTTTCGTGTATCAGCTTAATTTCTAATTTGAGCGTTCATTTCTCCAGGAAAGGGGAAAATGGTCCATTCATTTGGAGACCAAAGCACCATGGAAGGGGCGGGGGATGGAAGGCTCAGGCCTTGACATCTCTACCCCTGGGGATTTGCTGAGTCAGCCTCATACTGGGTCTTCTGGGCCAATGGCTCCTTGGGGGTGGGGAGTCTTTGTGAACAGGTCTAAGCCCTGACTTCTGGAAGCCTCCAAGCAGCCACACCTTCCCTGGGGTCCTGCCACCTCCCTGGATCTTCCAACGAAGGAGAGCAACATCCCAGGCTGCTTTCACAGACTCAGGCTTCCGGAGTTTCTGCTGCCTCCCCAGAAAAGCAGGCTCCAGGCTCCTCACTTCAAGACCAGTGACATCACCATTCCCCCCACAACTGTTATGTAACCTTCTCGCTCCTGCCCCAGTCTCCTAGCCCCTTGGCCCTCACTCTTCCTGCATCTCCCAAATGCTCCCAAGGGCCAGCAGTCTCAAACCAGGAAGGCTAGCATCTTTCCTCAGAGATTCTAAGCCCAAGGGCTAGAGGGGCTTCTCAAGGGAGATGGGGAAAAAGTAAACTCCCAGGAGAACACTAAAATATATTGACTAACATTTCAAAACATAATCTCCAGCCCAAAGTTGACATGCTTTCTAACATACCCTAGTACTTCTCCAGGCATACCTTTTTTGAGCTTACCCACCTTGTGGAGTGAATAGGACAAAGAACTTCAGTGTTATTTTGCAGAAGTCGAAATGGAGGTATTACATGATTCTCCAGTCTCAGCCTATTCCCCGGCAGGCATATTAAGACCATCAGTGATTTGATGGACGGGAAGAGATGGGTTGTTAAATATTTCTGGCTTTTCAGGAACTCCCACTGGACCACACCTAATGAGCCAAACTACCATATTAATGAGCAAATCAAATATGACAGGACCTGAAAGTGCCAGGAACACTAACTTGCTTCAAGATAAGTCAGATATATTCAGGTAACAAGTGAATGGTCACGGTCACGGCCAATTACAGAGATGGCAATGCCTTCAGCCATGCTGTCTACAGATTCTAAGGGCATTTGATAGTATAATAAATCTATAATAAATATGCTAAATATTTAAAACAGCAGAGCCTGGGTAGTCCCCTTGGTTGACAGACTCATACATTAAATATACTGAGTGAAATGTAGTGAAACACGCTCATTGAACATAAAGCTCACCTTTCACACTGCCAATCTCCGGAGCCCAAGTGACCTGACGTGGGGCCACTCTGGACTTCTGACATTTCCCTGGATTTCAAAACTGATTAGAAGTAGGTCAAAAGGCCAGGGGACAGTATGGAACAAACCAAGCAGATAGGGTAAATAGGTCAGGGGAGGTGCGGTCAGAATTCAGGTTTACAAAACAGATCCCAAACCCTGTTTCAGAAGAGGGAAAACAACATGCAGAGATCTGAAAACCTCTTCAGCCCCTTCCCTGTGGAATCTTGAGCAAGCTATGTACCTTCTCTAAGCCTCAGTTTCCTCATCTGCCAAATGGGAAGAAAATTACAACTTGCCCAGGATTAAATGAAGGAACACATGGCAAGTGCCTAGCCAGAGCCCTCAGGAAATGCTTGCTGTGGTTTTGATTAATCTAAAGATGGTTTGTCAACCCAATAAACTCTACCTTAAAACACAGTGACTGTTAACCTATGTTTATCTATGTTAACCTACGTTAACCTATGTTTAACCTTTGTTAACCTATGTTTAACCTATGTTAACCTATGTTTATCTATGATGACCTATGTTTATCTTTCTGTGGTGGCCACCAGAATGGGGCTGAGAGACCTCGAAGTGCAGGGAGCATAAGTGGCCAAGGGCCCCAGATATCCTTGCTGTCCACCTGCAGAAGCCACGCCTCCAGGGCACCCCCCGCCCTCCCACCATGACCCAGAGAGCATGGGGACACTTCTGACAGTTGACTTTGGCTCCAGAACAGCCTGGTGGCCTTGCTGGTCTTCCTAGGACTGCAGGGCAGCCTGGGATGCCCCCTTCCCGTTCTCCCCTCCCTCTCTCCTTCGCTGGGGCTCAGGCTTGCCTCAAGGCCTGATGCTTTCCCAGGCTAACTTGGCTTGTTCTCTATTTTCTCTCCCTCAGTCATTTGCCCTGATAAAAAATCTTTACATGTTTAATCATGTCTCAGCATCTGCTTCTCAGTCAACCACACTAACACACTTTCCCAAGGTTCTCTGCTGACAATGGGCAACTTAGACTTGTCCTGGGAGGTCTGGACAGTTTATTCAGCAATTCCCCAAGCCCCGTTTCATCATCACGCCCACCGGGTAGCAGTAGTTGGGAACCAGGAATCACATAAGCCTTTGTTGGCAAGGCTGGCAATTCAGGCAATGGACTGTTCCTAATAGAATCTAATAGATTAATACTACCCTTTATTGAAGAAGAAAAAGCCTCTGACATCCTAAAATACCGTGTGTTTGCCTTTGCCCAGGCTTAAACACACACACGCACCCCACCACACCACCACCAAAGCTGGGGTGACCCGTGCAAAGATCAGCCTGTACTGCAGATTAACACAGGCTACTTTGTTTAATGTCAACAAGACAACTGGATCCGTGAGTTTTCCTTCATTTTCCACACACATGCCCTTCTCTTTTCTCCCTACTCCACCCCGCCGCCTTCCTTTAAAAAGGTAATTCAAACAAGAAGCCTCATGGAAAAGCTCCCGACTCCTAGTCAGCCTCAATATCCAACGCAGGACTTTCTGACTCTTACCAGCCCTTCTCTACAGATGAGCAGTAGGGAGCTTTTGACGGGTCAAACTGGGTATGGGTCCGAGGGGTCAAGCAATCCGCGGCCCTGAATCTTCGAAAAATAACTGAAAGCAGAAGAGGCCCCTGGGATCTCTTTCTGAGGCCTGGGATCCAGGATGGGGCCATTCAAGGAGGACCTGAAGTAAAAGCGGGAGGCTCCTTTCAGAGGCTTATGGTGGACCCCATTCCAGGTGAGAAGTAATAACGCCAGGGGCACAGCAAGTAGACGTGCGTCAGACAAAGGTTTGCCCGTGGTCCACACACACACACATCCTCGAGTGTGGGAGCATCTCGAGCGGGTTGCCAGGACCAGCGCCGCCCTCCGGGACTCGCGGATCCGGAAGCTGGTTGCCGAGTGGCTACGTGACGGGCCGTAGGTGCCACCTCGGACGGCCCAGGGGACTCAGCCCAGCCCCTGGCGGGGACGGTCCCCGGGGAAGGGGTTCCCGGCCCCCCTCTCCGCCCCAGCCCCGCGTGGCGGGCGCGCAGACTCCGGCCGCCCGGGGTCCCACGCGTGCGCCCCGCGCCCCCCGCAGGCCCCACCCCGGCGGCCGCAGAGTCCGGGGCGGGCCAGGCCCTCCCTCCGCCCCCCTGGCCCGAGAGCTGGAGCCCCGGGCGGCGCCGCGCCCAGGGGCGGACCCCAAACTTTCCTCCCACTCAAAAGCGGCGGCGCGCGGCCCGCAGCCCGCTGCGCCCTCGCCCTGTCTCTGCTCTTGGGCCGCTAGACCCGCTCGCCCCGCTGCCCGCCGCCGCCGCCGCCATGGCCAAGCCCCTGACCGACCAGGAGAAGCGGCGGCAGATCAGCATCCGCGGCATCGTGGGCGTGGAGAACGTGGCCGAGCTGAAGAAGGGCTTCAACCGCCACCTGCACTTCACGCTGGTCAAGGACCGCAACGTGGCCACCCCCCGCGACTACTTCTTCGCGCTGGCGCACACGGTGCGCGACCACCTGGTGGGGCGCTGGATCCGCACGCAGCAGTACTACTACGAGAAGTGCCCCAAGGTACGGCCGGGCGGGAGGTGGCCCCGGAGTGGCCCTCCTCGCCGCGCCCGTGCCCGCACCGCGCTCCCCGCGGGGATGTGCCCCCGGAGTCCGGCTGGACGGGTGGGGTGGGGGGCGCCCAGGGGACGGCGCTGCACTTCTCCGCCAGCCCCAGACCCACCCGAGTCGCCGCGCCCTGGGCTCCCGCGGCAGCCGGGGAGCGGGCGCCCGGGCCTCCCTCGTCTGTCCGCTGATTTCCGAAACTTGGAAGCATCCACATCAGCATTTAATGGGAGATATAGGGCGCCTCCTGGGTGAAAGCCAGGCACGGATCTAGGCCCCGAGCAAAACCGACGAAAGCCGTGCTCCAGCTAAGTTTAATGTTTAGGGAAGGGAGACAAACACAGACGCCCGTCAAATGGTCAAAAGAGCCGGGACTCGGGATGGGGTGGGGGGAGTGGAGAGAAGGCAGAAGAGTCGAAGGAGCGTGCCTCACTGCCCCTAGATCCTTTGCAGGGGCTGGCCTGGGGGATCCGTGGATGACCTGGGTTCTCCCGGGTCTGAGAAAGGTGAAGAGGGAGGAGCAGAGGTCCCGCCCCACTGTCAGAACTCCTCCCAGTCACGCCCACCAGTTCCGACGAGTGGGGTGTGGAGCTCCTGCACTTCCTCTTTTCCTGCGGGGATCAAGGCGGTGCTCTGACTCTAAGCCTTACCCCAGAAGCTGCTGGGGGAGACTGTGCCTGACCACCCTTATCCACCGCGCAGGGGCTGGGACGCAAGGTTCCTTAGAGAGCTTTTGGGCGCACAGAGGGGCACTATTTTCACCTGGCCAATGTTGGAAGGTTAGGGGGTGCGGGGGAGGTTGGAAAGGATCTGGCAGGGAGAAGCATTGTGTTGTGCAGAGAGAGAGGGGTGTGAGTATGTATTGGGAGAGAAAACTGGACAGACTGGCTGGGGGCGTACTGAAAAGGGTGAAGGAGGCAGTGGGGAATGCATATAAACATCTATTAGGAATATTTTTAATATGTAAAAACATGGGGAAAAAGAAGACTAGTTCAAAGAACCCATGAACAAAAGAAAGTAAATACTTGTAATAAGAAACTGCAGCTGTTACAAAGCTTTCAAATGCTTCCACACCCTAGAGGTCTAGATCTCTACCCAAAGGTGGCAGCTGCTAAAATATAATCTTAGAAATCACTTGGTGTGTACTTATGTGTACTGTACTTTTTTTATTTGCATAGAAGGGGCTGCACCTCCCATTAAATAAAATTTTTTAAGTTTTTTTTTTATTTTTTAAGAATTTTGTTTTATTTATTTGACAGAGAGAGACACAGCAAGAGAGGGAACACAAGCAGGGGAGTGGGAAAGGGAGAAGCAGGCTTCCCGCTGATCAGGGAGCCAGATGGGGGGCTCGATCCCTGATGGGGGGCTCCATCCCAGAACCCTGGGATCGTGACCTGAGCGGAAGGCAGATGCTTAAGGACTGAGCCAGCTAGGTACCCCTGTTTTAAGTTTTTAAACTGGAGAGTGAGTTGATGAGTATATTTTAGAACCTAGCCTCCCCCAACACACACACACACACACACACACACACACACCTCCATAGCCTTTAGCACCACAGAATACATTCACCTTGTGTGTTTCTCCTCCATTGGCTTATCTGGTACTTTACTGTTCTCCAGTCCTCTGGCTAGTTTTCCACTGGACAGCACTTTCCTGCCTCAGCGCAGGTATAAACCAAATATTCTGATGGGGATAGGCTGGGGATACCACAGTGAACGAGATTCATTCCACACGTTAATAAAATATCTCTGCTGTGGCAGTTATTCCCCTAAGCAGAAGGTTCCTGCCCTCATTAGAACACAGAGCGGAGCCAGTAATTGTGTCCACGCTTTCCTCCCATCTCCCCTGCACTCCATACAGATGAACCCCAAATCTGGACCTCTGGCCTGGATTCCTTTTCAGACTCCGTTCCTGCATTTCTGAGTGCTCAGTGAACATACCTAGACCTCTCCCTATTTCCTCAAACTCAGATCATCATCCATCTGAATCCTGGCTATCTTCTGTATGTAATTCTAACAGCATTGCCATCCTGTCACCCAGACACAAAACTTTGGTCTCACCTTTGATTTCCTCCTGTATCTCCCATTCAGCATATTGCCAAAGTCCGTCGGTTCCTATGGGTTCTCTTGAAATTACCCACTCCTGCATTCTCCCTTCTCTGCGCTGGAGGCCTAGGCTACTGGTGTATGAAGTAGACCTCTGGCAGCTGGCAGCGTGCAGCTGGATATGGCTAGCTCTTGTGCTTCATTTGGCCAGGAACACGCCTTTAAGCAGTTAAATTTTCAGTGCCTTCGAGCAGGACACATACACCCCAGTTCTTGGCCCAGGACTTGTTGTTTCATGTGACTCTCATTACACATTTATTTTCTCTGCCTGGCTCCTGAAGGCATTTGGGTATGCAATCCCATCTCATTCTGTGTGCTGTAGCCAGTTAAACTTCTAAAGCAACACATCTTGCCCTCTGTTCAAATATGGCACCCACTGCCTGTCACAGTCATGGAGTTCAGGTGAACCAATCCCTCCTATCCTACCTCCCATTACCCTCTTGGGCTCACCTTGCTCTCCCACCAAAACGATCTGCTGTCCCTGTCCATGCCCTGTACTCCCCACATCTGGGCCTCTGCCCACAATGCACCTGTCACTTGGGATGCCACCCCCCCACCATGTGTCTCCATGCTCAACTCTTGACTGTCCTGCAAGTTACAGTTGTGTTGTCACCTGTTCATAGATCTTCCCAGAAGTATTCTGGGTCTTCTGGTTGATGCTAGGACTAAAAATAACATTTTTAAATATTGGTTATTGTTATGCCTTCTTTATAAGCCTTTCAAAAATGTCCACTTTACAGAAAATTTACATGAAATATCAGTAGTAATAGTAGTAGATGCATATAATTTATAAGGTGTATTGGAGATGTTCAAATATTTTGCTACCAGGAATATGTTTTAAGTGTTTAGAGACCTCTGACTAAGAGGATCAGTTTTTCAAGATTTTCAAGTTTTATCCCCAAATGTGAGGTGAGGTTCCCCCCCAAAAAATTACTTAAGGGAAAATAGGAAATCACCTTAAATTCATGTGCTTATGAAGTCTGTTGTGTAATGAGGTGCTTTTTCAGTAACTTTATTTAAGCAACAACATTTTTTTAGGATATCTTAAAATGTCTGAAGTCTATGCTAATTTAGAATCATGAAAAAGGAAGCAAAGAGGGCCCCTGAGGGCTCAGTTGGTTAAGTGTCCCACTCTTGATTTCTGCTCAGGTCGTGATCTCAGGGTCCTGAGGTCAAGCCTCTCCGGTAACCTTGATGCATGGGGCTCCGTGCTCAGCGGGGTGTCTGCTTGTCCCTCTCCCCACCTCTACCTCTCTCCCCTACCCCTGTTGGATCTCTCTCTCTCCTGCTCTAAATAAATAAATAAAATATTTTTAATGGGGTGGGGGGGAACCAAAGGAATTTAACACAGGTGTAGTCATCTGGGGGTGTGAACTCACAATTGGAAGTGTTGGATATATATATGTACTATATTTACAAACAAGCTTATTATAGATCATAAAACATAAAAAGCAATATATAGTGATTTTATTATCAAGATCATGAATACACAGAGAAGAACAGAAAAAAACTGCCCTAATGTTATGCAAATGTGGCTTGTGGCTTGATGTATTCTTTCCTGTGATATGGTAGCCTCCTATATAGGCTGTATCCTTGGAGGGGGAGAGGAGTGGGGCCATGTACTTTCCTGGCCTGTTTCTGCCTCAGAAAAGATACCTTTTCCTGACTCAGAAGCAGCTAATAAGCTGATGAGGTCCCTAATGGCAGCATTATAGATATTCAGACACCTTGGATAAAAATAATAGAGATATGCTGTGGAAAATCATGTGTTAAGACCCATTAAGATATGGATGTTGACAATCCATGGGAACACTTAGAATTCAATTGTTTCATAAGATGAACATGGGAAAAAGCGAAATTTCTAAGTTGACATTTTCATATAATATTTTTTATTTTTTATTATTTTTAAAGATTTTATTATTTATTTGACAGACAGAGATCATAGGCAGAGACGCAGGTGAGGGGGAGGAAGCAGGCCCCCTGCTGAGCAGAGAGCCCCATTCGGGGCTCAATCCAAGGACCCTGAGATCATGACCTGAGCCTGAGGCAGAGGCTTTAAACCCACTGAGCCACCCAGGCGCCCGTAATATTTTTTATTTAAATATAAATGTGTAAGTAATGCATTAAATATTAGGTAGCTAAATATTAGATAGTTAAATATTAGAATAAGCATTTGTGATATTGAACTATATTCTTTTATATTTTGGGTTGACCAAATACTTTTCTTTTGGGTTCTTCCTGTTGGGTAATGAAGGAGTCCCTGAACTTGAAGTGACTTTATATAGATGCATTTCTAGATGTTTGTTTCATGTTTGGCAGAAAAGGAAGGGGAAGTGATATGAAAGTAAGGTATTGTAAAAGGGGATGATGAAGTTACTCACTGATCTTCCTTTTTTTTTTTTTTTTTTTTAAGTTAAACTTAGGGGCGCCTGGGTGGCTCAGTGGGTTAAGCCTCTGCCTTCGCTCAGGTCATGATCCCAGGGTCCTGTGATCGAGCCACTGCGTGGGGGGCGGGGGGTGTCTCTGCTCAGCAGGGAGCCTGCTTTCCCTTCCTCTCTGCCTACTTGCGATCTCTGTCAAATAAATAATAAATAAATAAATAAATAAATAAATAAAACCTTTCATTAGTTAAACTTAAATTGTATTTTGAAAGGTTTTAGGCAACTCTGACCTTGGCACCTTTCACTTTCATCTCAAAAGTGTTTACCTGGCTTTAGGTCAAAGGCAACAGTGTCTAAGTTTTAGAGAAATTTCCCACTTCATTAAGGACAAACACCAGTAAACCTGAGGTAGTCTTTTGTTTTTTGCCAGACTATGGCCTTTCTAGAATCATTTTATTCTAAAATAATTAATTGTAGTATTACTTGCAGTAATCAGACACACTGGCTATGTTCTAGCCATTGTGTGCATCTCGAAGGAGTTAATCTTTACGTTTCCTGGATGAGTTGAGATGATCACAGTCAACCTCACCTGAATATCATCATATAAGTATGTTACAAAATGAGTGATGAGCTGTGACAGTGTGATTTCTGTTTGTCCCAAACATATGCTTAATTCATGAGGCTCGTGAACAGGAAGGAAAACACACACACAAAACAGTGAATCTAATTAGTTGGAGGAGTTTGGTTTTCTCTCCCCGGGGATAAAAACTACTTTGCCAAAAGAAGGGTAGAAAATGGTTTTTCTCACAGCCAGCTGTCAGTCTTGCTTGTGTTTAGTCTTTCATCCATCGTTTGGAGTCTCATTTGAACCTGTCTTGGTCTGGCCTGTGTGTGTCTTATCGGTGACCTTTTGTGTTTGTATGACAAATAGTGTTGGCCCTTACAGCATTCACTCTGACCTCTCTTTGTTTAGAGGGTTTATTACCTCTCTTTGGAATTTACATGGGGCCGAACATTACAGAATACCATGATCAACCTTGGCCTGCAAAATGCCTGTGATGAGGCCATTTACCAGGTACGTTGTCTGCATATTTCTTTCATTCTCTCCCTTAAATTTCAAGTTCAATTCATGAACCTTGGGAATGTAACACCAAAAAAAAAAAAAAAGTGAAAAATTTCTCCTTAGCTACGTCTATTACAATTAGAAATATAAACTAGTGGAGATCTCTGGTTTAAGAGAAACAAAGTTAGAGAACTGTTTTGCCTTATGAGAATTTTCTTCTGCCTTGTCAGTTTTTTGACAGCACTCCCCAGAACATTACCATCTTAGGAATTAGCATCTGAACAAGCCTTTGGGCTCTTATGTACTTTCGTTATTTTTAAAGAATTTTTAAAGATTTTATTTATTTATTTGACAGAGAAAGACACCTTGAGAGAGGGAACTCAAGCAGGGGGAGTGAGAGAGGGAGAAGCACCTGCTGAGCAGGGAGCCCCATCTGGGCTCAGTCCCAGGACTCTGGGATCATGACCTGAGCCGAAGGCAGATGCTTAACGATTGAGCCACCCAGGTGTCCCTTAATAACTTATTTTTAAATAATCTCTATATCCAGTGTGGGCTGGAACTTGCAACCCTGAGATCGAGTCCACACACTCCACCAACTGGGCCAGCCAAGCACCCCCCATCTAGTTTAAAAATGATCAAAATTGACACTGTTATTCATGTATCAAGGCAACATGTATAAATAATAAGTTTTTAAAATTACATTGACATACTTTCTTTACTGATTACTGAGCTGTAAAATACACTGCCTCCTTAATGAGGAGCTCGGGGTCTTAAACTTATTTATGCTAATTTGTTTTTATGGAAAGTATTTAACTGTTCCTCCCCGGAGCTTCAGGGATCTCCCTGCAAAACCAAATAGTTCTTAATCCTTTTCATGTGACTGAAAGGAGGATCTGTATTTGCAAAGGCACATTCTAATGAGAGACCGTCCAGTCCAAACGGCTCCTTGTCCTTGCCATGGGATTGTCTCGTGTGGCCAGCCGCTGTCACGAAGGGCTGGTTTCTTTTCATGGCGGTTAGGTATTTTCTATGAAAGAATCATTGCAGCTCCCCTCCATGTCCCTGTTGTTGCTTCCCCTGATAGCATGTGAAAATAAAAACACCTCGCCTGGCCTGGCATCTAACAGGTGATGAAGTAACCTACGTCAGCCTCCTCGAGGTTTACAGCCTACTGTAGACTTCCATGTTTAGAACTGAAAAGTTCCTGAGTGTTAGCATTAGCCCTGAAGGGTTTCCAGAGCGGCCTCGTCTTTACCTTACTGTTGTTTGTTCACAGCTACTCGATTTACACCGTGGTGTGATACTTATTACTTAAGCTGCTTCCACATTGTGTTGTAGGCTTGCACAAGGACCCCAGTAAACCCTGGTCACCGGGAAGCGCATTTGAAAGCCCCTTCAGAAATAAACAGAGGCGAGGCCATTTCTGAACTCTCAGGAGGTTTAGTTATTAAGACTTGTGTGAGAAAGTCACCTTTGGTGGAAGGGTGGGGATCCAAGTAGGTGACTCTAAGGAAACCTGGGCATCAGCTTCAAGCATGGTTCTAACTTATGTGTCTGTTTGTAAATCTGTCAGTTATGTTCCCATTTTTAAAATAATGTCTAATTTAATGGCTTGTCTCACTTTCAGATAAGAATACAGTCATTTTCACAACAAAACCACTGTTAGCCAAGCAGGGCTAGATTACTATCTAGTCAACATAGGGGAGGCCATTTTAATCTCTCTAGCCATCAGTTTCCTCATTGTAAGATGAGCAGCCCAAAGGGGTCTCAGGACCGCTCAGCCCTGACATGAGTCCACACTGGTGCCAACCAGCCTCTGGTTGTGCGAGCCAAACACTCGGGGGCAGGGAGCTGGCTGGCAACCCATTCTGTCATCAGCAAGGTCATAGATGTCCATTGGCCTCCCATAGTCCTCTTTCCCACTTCGGAAAGAAGTAGAGGATTTTCACCCTCGTCCAGCTGGCCCTCAGGGCTGTTTCCCAGGGTGCTCTCTGTCCCAGGCCTCATGGGCAGTGACTCAGTAACCAATTTTGGGTTACAAACCGTTACCCTACTGAGTAATACGTTGTGGTCATGAAAGATGAACTTTACTCCATCCCAGAAGTCTGACCTCATACTCTTTGATAGTTTTTCAAATCCTTCAGCCCAATTAGTGTCAGCTTGGCGCTAGACCATTCCTGAGGTTTTACCCCTACTGCACACAAAAAAAATAATAATTTTAAGAAATAGTAATAGCTAATATTTATTGAGGATATCTGTTCAGGGTAATTCTAAATGCTTTATTTGTATACACTCATTTAGTTCATAATAGCCCTAAATCAGGCAGATGCTGTTTTCCTCACTTTCTTAAACAAGAGAGGAGGGGCACCTGGTGGCTCAGTGGTTAAGCCTCTACCTTTCGGCTAGGTCATGATCCCAGTGTCCTGGGATGGAGCCCCGCATCAGGCTCTCTGCTCGCTGGGGAGCCTGCTTCCTCCTCTCTCTGCCTGCCTCTCCGCCTACTTGTGCTCTCTCTCTCTGTCAGATAAATAAATAAAATCTTTAGTTAAAAAAAAAAAAAAAAGAGAGGAGAAGCACAGAGAGAGATTTACGTGGCCCAGAGTCAGAGAGCTAACTAACAGAACCGGGATGGCCCTTTGCAGCACACACTCCTCCCCACGCTGCTGCTGGGCCATCTGGTCCGGTTTTGCAGTGCAGTCTCCAGGGTCTGCTGTGGGCCTCTTATGTCAGAACACTGTGAGGGAGCTGACAGAACTGAGTCCCCACAGGACCCTGGAGGCCCGACCAGAGACTGAAGAAATGACTGTGGCTTCCTGAAACGGCCTGCATTGTGCCTGCATCCAATGTTGCTTCCTTTCGTCTCCAGCTTGGGTTGGATATGGAGGAGCTGGAAGAAATTGAGGAAGATGCCGGGCTTGGCAATGGTGGTCTTGGGAGGCTTGCGGTAAGTTACATCATGAGGGTGTTATGTGCTGTCTGGCCGGTTGACGGATCCTCACATGCCCAGCGTGACTGACTGTGCTTGGAAGAACCAGACAGGCTCTCTAGGAAGAGTACAAAGTATGACCTGGCTTACAGGTATTTTTGTCTTTGAGTTTGCACTGTGGTTTGATCAGTTCTACACAAAGAGCAGAGAAGGGAACTTGAACCAAAGAGACGTTGCTTAAAACCCTTGGAGACATTGCTTAAAGGCCACAGTTAACCAGGCTCCTTCCTGTGCTCTTCAGGGTTTCCCAAGTGGCCCCTTCCCTTCACTGCTGTTTGTCCACAGCAGCTCACTTCACGAACCTGTGAGGGGTGACCTGAGTTGTTTCACCATTGCGCTGTTGTCTTGTGCCCTTGACAGTCTGCTTTCTGATTGACTGGTAGGCAATGGTACACTTACTATATTATTGGTATGATTTAGTTCGTTAATACCTTTTTTTATATGGATGCAATTCAAGTGCTTTATCCAGGAAATGATTTTTCTGCAAATGTAAAGGAAACGGTTTAAACAGATAATACCAACTGCATTAAATAAAAAATTATGCTTCCCTGTGACCAGCCATTCTATTCCTGATATTTACACTGAAGATAAATATAAAAATGTACCACCGTACATTTCTTTATCAGATTTCACTCTGAAAAATAATCTATTTCTTCTTTTTCAAGAATGATTTTAATATCTCTAAATTTACGCACACTTTCGAGTTGCTGGAAATCCATTTGTGTGTGTTTTCATGGTATTTAATCCTACGTTAGTGGCAATGTGCATTGACATTGCTGTCCATATTAGAGAACTTACTACCTGTAATGTCAGCCATTGGGACAGTTCAGTAGGCTTTCCGTGAGGCTGTAGGAAGACCAGCAGAACCAGTGGCCTACACATCTAAGAATGACAACCGGCCGCCCTTTCATTATGTAAAGCCCCAGGCCTATTTGTTGGCTGGGTTAACCCCATTCTGTGCCTGATATGAATGACCTTGTTCCTTCAGTTGGTGATAAGGTCAAAGAGTGAAGTGGTGAACCAGGCTGAGTGATTCTCATTATATGGCCTCATCTCTGACTGACTGAAAGGTTGAGACCCAGTTCTGGTCAGGCTCTAAGAATAATTTGATCAGGACCCAGGAAAGACAACTGGCCACAGATCTGAGAGAGCAGGAACTGGAGCAGAGTCAGGCCACGTGAGCACAGGGACCAGAAGACCACTGTGAGGTTCCAGTAACTGATGGCATCTGGCCATGGCCTTTGTGGATTATGTTTTAGAGCCCACCATGAATCTAACTCAGCCATTTCTGTGTGATCTGCAAATGTCTTTTCCGTTTTAGATCCTATTGTGTGTTCCCTCATTCTCTGTTATTTCTCCGTTCCAATTCCTGAGAAGGACAATCAGAGTGGTAATAACCCCTCCCGTAGAATTTGGCCACAACATAGATCACTGCTAGCTTTTGTATTTTTTTAAGATTTTATATATTATTTGAGGAGAGAAATAGTGAGCAAGAGGAGAGAGAAGGAACAGAGGGAGGAGCAGAACCACTAGAGAAGCAGGCTCCCCGCTGAGCAGGGAGCCCAATGAGGGGCTCCATCCAGGACCTGAGATCATGACCTGAGCCAAAGGCAGACACTCAACCGACTGAGCCACCCAGGCACCCCTGTGCAGCCTTTGGATTGGCTGCTCTGGATCGGGGCTTTATCATTAATGCTCTTGGCTACAAGTAACAGAAAATCTAGCAAAAATTGGTTCAACTGACAAGATGTGTGTTATCACTGACTAAACAAAGACTCCAGAATTTAGGCTGCTCCAAGATGAGTTTATTCAACAGCATGATTCTGTCAGGACTCTGGGTCTTTGTGGTTCTTCTGGCTTTCCCCCATGGAAAAAAAGGTGGCAGGAGCAAGTAAATCTTTCAGTGCACCTAGCACACTTCCTAGCACCTCTCATTAGATGATAGGTCATCACATGTCCATGCCAAAACCAATCACTGGTGAAGGAAATAGAATTACTATGATTGGCTTAGACCAAAGCAAGATTCATTTCCTGGCCCAGCCTCCCTGAAGCATATGGCCCCTTGATACCTGAACACACTGGAATTCCACTGGCCAGAAAGAGTCTGCCACAGATGTCTAGCTAGTTGGTTGGGTGGGCCCATGTAAATTATTACACTCTCCTGGGGCTATCTTTTCAAGCAGGGGCCACAGAGAGAGCTTCCCTTAGACAGGGCAGTGTGAGTGGCGGACACAATAATGGATGTGTCTCAGGCAGGCCAGCTTCCTTCTCTGTTCTCAAATGAGATGCCAACACATACACAGTGTTATTTCTAAATGGTGACATAGTCCGTGCTGTTTATTTTCCTCTGTATTCATTTTGGTATTTTCTAACTTCTCTATATAATATTCGTTTTATAATTTTAAAATGTTATTTTAAAACAATACCCACCGCACAGCTGTCTCTGTGCTTTAAAATACACATGTGGTTTTCAGAGAAAAATGTTTTGTGGCTACCGTGTCTTTTAAAGGAAGATGGAATTTGGACTAACCCTGATAACTCTGCCTTTGCCCATGTTTTTGTGATTCAGCCTGCTTCCTGGATTCCATGGCTACCCTGGGACTTGCAGCCTATGGATATGGCATCCGATAGAATATGGAATCTTCAATCAGAAGATCCGAGATGGATGGCAGGTATGTGAGCCGTCTTTCAAAAGTTTGTTATTAAAATACTTCTCCTTCATAGTATGCTGGGTGATTTATAATTTACAGACATTTAATGTAGAGCTTTTCTAATATCTCTGGCATTTAATCGCAATCACTGAAAACCATCAGTCTTACCCCTTTGGGATGGGAGGGATGTGAGTTCCCTAAGAGCAGAGAGCCTGCCAGTATCATTCAGCTCCAGATCCAGAAGCACCTCACCTAGTTTGACTCCTGAGAATGCTCTGAAAATGCTCGTCACTGACCCCTGACTGTGGACCACCTGTTATAATTGTAATCAGACCAGACAAATAACTCTCAAATGATTTTTATGTAACCAAATTGGATTCTTAGGTATTTGTTTCTTTTATCTTTGGTCATTCTTTGAGCTTACGATCAGCCCTAGTGGGGATAGTCTTCCCTGATGCTAAGTGTGATTTAGACTTTCTCTCTCCCTGTCTTTTTCCTCTACACACACCTCATTGACAAAAAGATGCTGAATTCGATTTCCAAAAGGCCCACATTCTCTGTGCCCCTCCCACACTTCCCTGAGTCAGTCTGAGAGGGCAGAGTGCTCAGGACTGGATGGGGGCGGTGTAGGCTGGAGCTAATCACAGTGGAGAGGAAGGATGAGAATAAGCTGAGTGTCAACACCATTCTCCTTCCCCTCCCTCAGTATTTTGACACCCTCTGAGCCAGGGAAGAAGGAACTAAAAGGTTTGAGGTAGTCAAAGAATGCACCAAGGAAAGAGTCTCAGAAGGAGAATACTGAGTACATACCAAAAGGCAAACATTTTGAAAGACAAACTTCCAAATTTTGTTAAGGACCAGTGGATCTTAGGTAACCCTAAATAAATTAGAAAGCAGCATTGCATAGAAAAAAACATGTAACCCGTAACTGAGATCTGTTTTCTAATTTGAGGCCTAACTGCAACTCATTACCCCATGCAGGGTGTTGCTTTATTTAATTAGGCTATCTGACCTCTCTGACTCTCAGCTTTCCCGTCTGCACAATGGAGACATCAGCTTCACGAAACCATTATGAATATATATAAAATGTCTGGCACACAGATAGGCACTCAGTAAAACATTAACTTTGCCTAAGAAAGGAGGATGATTTAATAAATAGTGGTATTATATAATATTGATATAGTTATAATATATTTTATTAATTTTGATGAAATGGGAAGTTGTTTATGTTAGTTGAGAAGACAGGATTTGGAATCATATGGGTGATATGACCTATCCAAAAGAAGCCAAAAAGATAAAGTACTAGGAAAAAAATACATCGAAGCTTTAACAGTCATTATCTCTGGGAGATAAGGTTACAGGCGACTTTTACTATCTTATATTTCCTCCTCCACATGACTCATATTCCATAAGAAATGTGTATGTTATAATCATAGAAGTTATGAAATCAAAGTAATGGGTTCCCTCCCTCAGTGAAGTAACATAGAGTTTGAGTGTGAGAAACCCAGGTTAGCGGGCATTTCCAGGATGACCAACATTCTGACACCATCTGACCAAGCCGTACATGATTTCCATTTTCAGTCTTTGAGCATGTCCTGTGCAGTATTCGTTATACCCCCCACTATTTAAGGATGTCCTTTCTTATCCCTTTACTGTTCTGTGAAAATTTTAAAAGAAACTCAGCAAGCCCATCTCAAAAAATTTATGTTCAAGTGCATTTTCCCCAGAATTTAATGCAAGTTCACTCTTTTAAAATCATACCTACCACCTTTGCTACTGTTCAGTGGCCTTTAACCCAGGAAACTGTCCTTTTCTCTCCTATCAGACCCAAGTCGTAAAAAAGAGGAACTGCATGACTTTTGCTTGTCTTCAAAGCTGACCTCACTGGCCATCATCACTACTCTCACTATGACTTAAAACTGAGTCAGAAAAACTCATTTTCTTTACCATATCCATTGTTCACTGAGATGGGATTTTAACATCATACCATTAAAAAAAAAACAATTTCCATTAAAAAAAGGTATTTTCCAAGAAAGCAGCATGCCTCTTGAGGGAAGGGCATGCCCCCTCATCAGATACATCATTGCTGAAGAAGATGGCACAAGCTGAGGACTTTTTTTTTTTTTCAAGTAGGCTCCACAGCCAACATGGGGCTTGAACTCCTGACCCCAAGGTCAAGAGTTGCCTACTCCACTGACTAAGCCAGCCATGCACCCCCAAGCTGGGAAGATTCTTAAAGGTTAATGAATTTCTAGTTTTTGAAGTCTCTCTTCAACAAAGATTTACAGAACTAAACTGTTCACTTTCCCCCTAAGGAAAATAATTTCATTGCAAAAATTCTTGACTTAACAAAATTCTTGAACTCTAATGGGATTGTTGAAACTTTATCAGTAACAGTGTTCTATGAAAATAATTGCGCACTGAAAGAAGGACAAAAAGACAATTGCGACAGCCTCGCATTAAAGTTTAACAGTCATATGTGTCTCAGAGCTGAATCAAAGAGTATCTACTAGAACCCGTCTCTCTCTTCGGAATCTGGCCGAGCCTGCTGTAACTAGTCATGCACAATTCACGTTCCCCAGCAAGCTTCTAGTTACCACTGTTCAATTTGTGGGCTTCTCCAGGAAACCACGGGTTTTCAGTTATTTGTACCATCAGAAAGCAATGTTTGTTTGCTCGTGAGTTCTTCATGTCCTGTGTATTCCACAGTGGAGGGGAACAGCATTTCTTAAAATTTGGTCAGTAAGAGAGCTCCCTGAGCTGACCTCTGCTTCTGTGTGGGCTGGAGGACAGATGCCGTTGAGTAATTCCTCTATGGAGGTGCCGAGTGCTGGTGGTCCTCCCTCCCCTGACTGGCACCCTGCTCCCCTCTTCGCAGACCCACGTTCTCTTTGTCTCCGTTCTCTTTCATCTGGGGTGTTCAGATCCAGCAGCCCACTTGGATGGAAATGAAAGCTTTTCTCCCATCTTGCCCCCGCCATTCACATGGCCCCGTGTGTTAGTACATTCAGGAATCACTGGCTGCACGAAAATCTAAATTTACAGAGTGGTTTGTTGATTCATCGGAAGAAAGCAAGGTAGAGAAGACGTTTATCATCATCCTGCAGCTTCCGTGGATTTACTAAGGGTGGCGGGGTGGGGGTGGGGGGCAGTTCTCTTTTCTCCTCTGATCTGCTCAGACCAGCTTGTGGTAGTGAACCAGGTTTTTCAGTTTACCTGATAAACAAGCTTTGTGAAATCAGGGGAATTATTATCTGGCTCCTTGCCAAATCAGGAAGAGACTGAAAATAACAGCAAGCTAGGAGTTCTGTCTTCCTACAGAACTTGCTACCCCAGTCAGGTCGTAATCAGCCAGAGCAGCATTTAATGGCATTAAGAGTGATCTGCTGACAGGTGTCTTGTCGCTTTGTGTACCCTCAAAAGGGCAAATGCAGCCTCTGACCGGCATAGGAGGGGGCTGGTGGTGGCAAGCCCAGAGGGCAGCAGAAAATGTGTTGTCAGCTCACATGGTTTTTGAGAGGAAAGCTTTTTCTGCCTCCTTGTCCCGTTTCGTGCCATATCTTCGGGCGTGTTTTACAACAATCCCAAGTGCTGAAATGAAGTGTCTTCCTGTTACAGGAAGCAGTGTTCACACCGACCAGCATTTGAAAACCCCGCACCCGCCCTTGCCTAAGAGCAGTAGAAAGTTCTTTTGTGTCAGGATGTTTTGATCCTCTGTGGATATTCTCATTTATTTGTGTGGAGTTTCTAGTTATTAACACAAGCTAGTGGACTCTGACTTCACCAAAGCTTAACAGCCAGCTGATGAAATTCCACCGTTTCCATGTTAAGTTTTTGTTTTATTTTTTGTTGTTCTCTTTCTGGTTAGATTAGCAGAAGTTTAAATTTTGAGTTGCAGTTACTGACTTTATCACCGTGTGTACCTCACCTTGGGGACTTGTTAAAAATGCAGAATTTCAGACTGCTCCCCAGACTGCCTGAGAATCTGCATTTTGTAAAAGATTTTATTTTTATTTATTCGACAGACAGAGATCACAAGTAGGCAGAGAGGCAGGCAGAGAGAGAAGAGGAAGCAGGCACCCTGCTGAGCAAAGAGCCCAATTCGGGGCTCCATCCCAGGACCCTGGGACCATGACCTGAGCCGAAGGCAGAGGCCTTAACCCACTGAGCCACCCAGGCACCCCTACATTTTAATGAGATTGGATCAGCTGATTAGCTCAAACTTCACTCCAGCCTTCGCTAGGCTTACCCCCCCGCCTGTGAGTCAGCCTTCTGCCTCCCCAGTCTCTCTCACTCCCCGATCTACTGTTTACAGATGTCGTTTCTATGAGTCCCCTTTTCATTCACCACCATGCTGGAATTTAATGTTAATGGGTAGCTCCCTGGCTTTCTGGACAAAAAGTCATGATCAATGTTGAAATAAATGCATGTATATTTCCTTGTCTGTCGACTTCAGTGTTTTCTCTGATATCTCAAAACACAGTAGCTGTGTTTCTTTGTCTCCACTCTATGCCCAGGCAGGCATTGCATTCGTATGTGGTGGTCATAAAACCACCTAATAATTCATAAACAAAATTTTCTTAAACTAAAGCTATCTTTTCTAAGAGGGGAAAGTGAGAAATCAGGTAAGTAAAATAACAAGATTTGGGGTAATCTCTTTCACAAGAGTACTTTGTCCCAAAAGCCCTCACCTCTCCTTTCTTGTCCAAACACAATTGCATTTTTTAAATATATGTAATATTTTAAAGCTTTCACTGATAATGTCTTTACTTTAAAAATACATTCCCCTCTCCATTGTGTTTTTTTGT
This sequence comes from Lutra lutra, assembly GCF_902655055.1. Lineage (NCBI taxonomy): Eukaryota > Metazoa > Chordata > Mammalia > Carnivora > Mustelidae > Lutra > Lutra lutra. The sequence goes on along the minus strand of NC_062284.1, from coordinate 99,133,761 downwards.
TGGTTTTGTTTTGGCATGTTTGTTTATTGCAAACCAAAATTCATTGGATGTACAGAATAACCTAAATACAAATTATGATTTTAAAATTTTTATGAGAAATCTGTGGTTATAAATTAACATAAACATATGGGAAAATGTTGAAATTGTCAATAAAATAAATTCCTTACATATTAGTATATATTATTTTCAAAATGAACCATAATTAATAGTTCATTATCAGATCAAAATTACTAAAGGGATTAAATTAAACAAAGACCATAAAATGTAATAGTGTCTTGTATCTATACAGTTCAGTCAGGGTCCTGGGATTGAGCCCCACGTCAGGCTCCCTGGTCAGTGAGGGGAGCCTGCTTCTTCCTCTCCTGCTCCCCCTGCTTGTGCTCTCAGTCTCTCTCTGTCTCTCTCTGTCAAATAAATGAGTAAAATTTTAAGAGAGAGAGAGAGTTTTCTATGAGTGGTATTTCTTAACTGGTCTGTGCATTCTAGGCAAAACAATCTTGACAGAAGCCATCATGTAGAAACCTTCAGGTCCAGGTATCCAACTATAAACATTCCTAGATGGCCTCTCTCGGTCCCCCGAGCTGGACAGTTGTATTCACAGATGTTAAGACACAGGCCGAGAACCCACACGCCTAAGGTCAAAACTCAGCAGTGCCATTTACTATCTGTGTGACTTTGAGCAAGTTCCAATTTCCACTTCTTTATTTTTTTTTTTTAGATTTTTTATTTATTTATTTGACAGACAGAGATCACAAGTAGGCAGAGAGGCAGGCAGAGAGAGAGAGAGAGGAGGAAGCAGGCGCCCTGCTGAGCAGAGAGCCCGATATGGGGCTCGATCCCAGAACACTGGGATCATGACCCGAGCCGAAGGCAGAGGCTTTAACCCACCAAGCCACCCAGGCACCCCTCTACTTCTTTAAAAAGGGAAAAATCATAGTTGCATCCTACAGGGTTATGCTGTGAGAATTAAATGCAGTACTGTGTATTGACAGGTGTGATTGTTGTTGATTCAGGTTGCAATACCCTAACATAGGTGAACTGAGTTCTACAGAATCAATGACCTCTCTTACCAAAACAGTATTTTTGCACTGAGTTAGTCAAAGATATTTTGATTCAATATGATTGGACTTTTGACTTGAGATAATGGAAGGTCCATATCTCCCGAAAAATAAATTCTCAGCCGTGTCCTTTTTGTAGGTGGAAGAGGCAGATGATTGGCTCCGACATGGAAACCCCTGGGAGAAGGCCCGACCCGAGTTCATGCTGCCCGTGCACTTCTATGGAAAAGTAGAGCACACCAACACTGGGACCAAGTGGGTCGACACCCAGGTATTGGAAGTTTTCTCATGCTGAGCATTTTGTACAGTAGAGCACAGGGAATCCACGGCACTGAGGATGATATGCATATGATATGGAGGGTAGTATATTGTGTAGTGAAGGACAGAGTCTGTTTTTGTCCGAGCTCTGTTCCTTCTCCTAGTGAACTCACGCTTGAAAAACAAAGGAGCTGAGACCAAGAGACAAGTGACTTCCCCAAGGTCAAGTGACTTATCAGGGTCATTCTGCAAACAGCTTTATCAGAGATTAATCAATTCTGTAATCCTAGTAGGCTTAGCTCTCCAGTTTTATATAAAGTTTTTGATATGAAGATTAAATAAATGTAAATGTTCTTCCTTACCTAGCTGCCATAGATACCTTTACTTGGGAGTTCTCAGGGGTAAATATTTTAAAACCAAAGTATTTATTGAAAGGATTGAGAAAAATTTTATTTGTTGCAAAGTCAAGAAAAATAGTACAAAATGTTGCAAAATGTTTTGTTCCGTGCAGAATCACTTCTAGAGAAATCATGCTGGTGTCAGTCCAAGTGGGCTTACTTCATGGCTGGGTATTTATCTTGCCACCAGATGTGAGCGTTATCTTGTGGCTGACCAGTTCACTTCTCAGCACCTCAGTGATGCTGTGTGCTCTGCTGTCTTCTTACTTGCTGACAAATAACCCCTACTCATTACTAGACTGCCTTGTCCAATCTTTTGGAGGCTCCAGTTGAGATATTTGCTTAATGAATATGATCTTGGGCCGGGAGGGACAAATCACCAGCCGTTCTTTAAAAGCTTAAAGTAAATGGTAAAGAGCAAGTTAATATTTTTAGCTGGCAAAGCTGTGAGTGAAATTCAGTACTGCAGTGCTAAATTCAGTTGGTTTGTGGATTATGCCCCATGAATAGATCCTTTATTTTATTTTAGAAGAACCTAGACCCATTTTATAGTTGACTTTTTAAACTGATAATTTATTCCGCTAATCCACATAGAGCGCTTCACAGTTCAGAAAAATAAGACTATTTAAAAATGATTTTTCTATCTGAGGATGAATTTATTCAACATAGGAAATAGCAGATCAGAAGCTAAAATAGGTCATTATGGTATAATAGTAAAAGGCATAAACGAAGACTGTAATTTCAAGGTAAGTTTCTCTTTCTCTTTCTCTAAATTTGGTTAAACAACGGAACACAATCTGAGTTGAAGTTGGTTACAAAGACAGTCAAGAGAGCTGCAAACAAATCAATTGTTAATATGCCTGAAGAATTCACATGTGTATTTGGCATTAAACTAGTATTTGGTATAGGTTTTGGTGTCTAAAACTTCCAGTGACTTTTGTTGATCTTTTTAACCATACGCAGTTTACACAATCAGTCCTGGAAATACTCTGTTTAAACGAGGTCCCACTGTTGAGCTACCTCGTATTTACAGAACATTTTCATAATACATCCAGAAATTCAGTTAGAGACAGTATATTTTTCTGTGCCCACAAAGGCAATGTTATGGGGCAGATGGAATATAAGGTGAGCTACCCCAAGGCAGGCAGCACTTTATGGATTTCTGGAAGCCATCGCCCAAGTCAGCCCCAGGTCTGTAGCTGGTGAGGTCAGAGGGCATGAGGACCAGCACTGTGTGCACACGTTGGGGGCAGATTCCAATAAACCGAGCAATCCTTTTCATTCATGTGTCTGCTCGGGTCCTCTGGGAACCAGATACCAGAGAGAATTAGAAGTGTAGGTGTGATATCGGGGCAAGGCCTGTGAATGACAGAGTGGAGGGGAAGGGGAGGAGGCGTGGCACCTATGAAGAGAAGAGGGGAAAGAAGGAGGTGTCAGGAAGAGCCTCCGTGGGCCCTGGAACCCAGAGCGAGCAGCCCCACTGATGGGGCCTGAGATTGAAGACTGCTAATGAGAAAAGTCCTAGCTCTCAAGATCCCACCACACTGGGAGCCTCCCTAAGAAAGCACAGCCTCGACTCAGCGGTACTCGAATTCCCAGGTGGCAAGTTCTGCCAGACGTTCTCTAAAGGGACATCCAAGCTCTGGGTCTCCCCAGCTTCCTCAGTTACACTTCAAGGATCAGAAGGACAAATCATGTTTACACCCAGACTCACTCCCACTCTGCAAACGCCTTTTCCTGATGGATCACAACGTGCTTTAAAAATCTCCAGAGACCTTTATTTCCCAGTCAGAGGTATTTAAAGAAGGGTGATTACTTTGAGGTCATGGTACTCATGGAAGCATGACTGAATATATGTGATTGATTGACCCAGGCTATAATCTTTATTCGCTCATAATTCAGCAAACCACATTAAAGACATCAGTGTAGGTTTCAACCCTGCCACTGACTGTGACTGTGGGTAAGTCACTTCTCTCTCCACCTCATTCCTCTCATGTCTAAAATGAGTGGATTGCACGAATTGATCTCTGGCACCCTCCAGTACAAGCTGTCTGTCATTCCCCTTCCTTCGACCTTGACTGATGAGGCAGGGAATACAAGTGAGTCTTTTCCCACATAAATTTTAAATTCACAGGCAACACAGTTATCTTCCTGTTCTTCTCTGTCTCCATGACTGTCACAAAGACTGAGCTAGAGTTTCTGAAGCTCACCTCTTAAACCCATCTCAACTAATTATCAGCTGATTTGTCAGACCACTAAAATAACTCTTCTTCATGCAACTTTGAAAAATCTCCCATAGCACTTCCAACATCCTCTATAATCTATCTTCATATATTTTCGTTCCATTCATTTTCACCGTATTTGAAATCAGATCACTGCATTACCTACACTAAACTTACCCTGATTACTATTTTGTAATGGCAACAGTTTTACATTTGTCACTTGGCATGTCATATTTTATTATTCTCAGAACAGTGGCTTATATGAAACATGAAAGAGTGGCATCCAGATCAGGACAAGGGACAGGCTCCACATGGCCCATCAGAACCTCCCCACCCCCAGACCTAGGACCTTCCATCTTGGTTTAGGCGTCCCACAGTCTGAGTCTGTAATGGAGTCAAGAACAGAATCCCTTGCTGTGTCCCAGCCCACTGTTCAGCCTGCGTCACCACACATGGGAAACTGAGCAGCTGCTTTGGTTTAACCCCACAGGTGGTCCTGGCTCTGCCATATGACACCCCAGTGCCTGGGTATATGAATAACACCGTCAACACCATGCGACTCTGGTCCGCTCGGGCGCCCAATGACTTTAACCTCAGAGACTGTGAGTACAGCCTGGGCTCTCATGGAGGTGTGTGTGTGTTTAATCTTTTTGATCTCAGAGGCAACCAGATCAGTACCAGCTCTGAAAGAGGACACACAACAAGGATCTTGGGGACCGGGACATAAATGGTCTCTGTGTCAGTGTGTGTGTGTGTGTGTGTGTGTGTGTGTGTGTGTGTGTGTGATCTTTCTGATCGCTAGCTAGTATCAAATTGAGCTTGAGAGAAAAGCCTTGAGTTTCTGATCAGAACTTTCCAGTGAGCAGACATTTTACGGAGCGCGCATAGAGGACATTTTAAAAGCAGTCCTCTGTCTGGCCCTCCCAGACCCTCATGAGGATCACAGCATGGACGGTTGTGAAAATCCTTTTGGATTTTCAGGAGTTGTAGGAATCCCCACATTCACCTGGCAAGCAGCAAGCATCAGGTGAGGTCAAGGGGCTTTGATAACAGTGGCTGGCTTGTCTACTTACTCATTTTTCTAACCTTCCCCTCAGTTAACGTTGGAGACTACATTCAGGCTGTGCTGGACCGAAATCTGGCCGAGAACATCTCCCGGGTCCTCTATCCCAATGATAATGTGAGTGGTGAAGCTTTGCTCTTGCAGCGGAAACAGAAGCAGCCTGTTTCACAGGCACTTTTCCATAGCCCATACAGCACATCTTCAGTACTGATTTTTTGGTCTTCAGTGTACAATAATCTCCATATCTCTTCCTGAGTTGTCTTGATTTCCCCTGCCCCCAAGTAAGGAAAACATATTTGTAAAAGACATGAAGTCAGAATTGGTATTTTGCCTTTCACCGGTGACCTCACAAATTTCAAAACAAAACCGAAATATAAAAGATGAAGTGGAGCACTGATGAGTTACTGTTTCCAAACAGAAGTTTCTTCCACAGAGTCAGAAACCCCTGGAAGTTTCCTGTCTGGCCTCTTCCCCTCGCTGACAGGCTCTTCCCAGCCTTCTGCCTTCAGGCGAGTTGGGGTCTGGACCTCAGAGCAGACCCGGGAGCAAACACTTGTTTCTTATGCCACTTATTCATCTCTTGAAATTTTTTCTCATGAGTGATTATTCCTAATTTTACACTAAAAATAATTTAGCTAAAATTAAAAAAAAATAATAATTTAACTTGGAACTGTATCACAGATGAACGCCAGGGATTCTAAGTTCGTTTAAATATACTTAGCTCTATCTTATATGTGGGTAAAATTACCTTCTTGACGCTGTAATGATTGTTCTTTTAATAATAAGTCTCAAAAACAACCAGATTAGTAATCTGCTCTGCAAAGATGTCACCAAGCAAGGATTGGGAGATGAGGACAAAAATGGTCCTTAAGACTGGGTGTCCACTTTGTTGTAAACCGTTGTCTCAATAGCGGATGAAGTTTGTTGCAGCATTTTCAGAAACTTAATGCTCTATGTTATTTTGTCCTTTGAGAGGGACATGGTGACTTCAGTACAGGTCAGGAAAGTCTCTGATCCAAAAGCTAAAAGTCTTGTTGTTTCGTGGTCAGTTAAAGTAAGAATCCTTCCAAGCACTGCCTAGCCTAACCCAGCCTGCAAAAGTATTTAACTGGAAAGGGCTTGAAATTCATCCTCCTGTCCTCAGTAAGGACCAACCTAACTTTTCGTGGAAATAACTATCTACAGCAATTCACGGGGTACACAAGGTTAGCATGGGGTGCAAAGTTAACTGAATTCTTTGAGTAAAAGGTAGCTGTCAGGGTCATACCTGTTTTTAAGTACAAGTTGATAAATCAGTTTTGTACCGTAATTACAAAACAAATTTGTTTGTTCACTCTCCCCAACTTGGCCATAGCCCTCCTCCAGGCATGAGTCCCTCTTCCAGGAATCTTGCAACTGTTAGCCCTCTGCAGCTAGTTATTTTTGCCTTGCTTAAAGCTCCTTAAAGTCTTCTGATCACCTATAAGAAAAGTGCAGAATCTTAGATGTTCTCCCCCAAGTTCCTCAAAGATGTGGTCATGCATTCTCGGACGTACCCTCCATGGTCTCGCCTGAGGTCCCCACTGTGCAGGACTGTTTGCTGTAACCTTTCTCACCTCCGAGAGAAGCCTCTCGCAGCTTCCTTCCTGGCAGAAGTGATAACTACTGCCTGAGTTCTCAAATTTGGTTGGGAGAAGGAGGCTCAGAGTCTCAACAATTCAGCACATAAACTTCCCTATAAATCCCTTCCCCCCATTTTCAGTACAGAGCAGTACCCCTGCTTTCGGCTTCCTGTCTCCCTCCAGCCCAGACACCCCTGTGTTACCATCTCCAGAGAATACACATCAGGCTTCTGCCTGCGTTGGGGGAAAAGATTGCTCAGCTGGGGGGATCTGGGGGGTGAAGTCTGAGGCCAACTCCTGCTTAGTTAGGCTCACAACTAACCTTTCACCACATCTTTTCCCCTACTTCCATAGGCACCAGTGCTGCTAAGTCCTGATCCTTTAGGGCTTTGGAGCATAAATGTAGTTGCTCTTTGGCCCTTCTTTTCTAGCAGGTCAGGATCCGGTTTTTCTGGGTCTTCTGGCCCAATTACCACTCATGCATCTATTTTTCAGCTTCAGAAAGGTTGTTGCTGTTGTCTTGTCTCCATTCCCTTTATCCTGTATCTGTATGCCTTCTTTAAAGCCCTTTACACTTCAGGAAAGAGCAAAGTCTGATGCTTGGCCTTCAACCTGTCCTCTTCCGCCAGATGTTCTGTGAGCTTTCGTCTTGAAGTTCTCTGGGCAGGAGATCCCTGGCATATTTTGGCCACGCCGCAGTGTGAATCACTCTTACTCTGTCTCTCTGGCTTGAAGTTTTTCGAAGGGAAGGAGCTGAGGTTGAAGCAGGAGTATTTTGTGGTGGCCGCGACCTTGCAAGATGTCATTAGACGTTTCAAAGCCTCCAAGTTTGGCTCCACGGACAGCGCCAAAACTGCGTTCGATGCCTTTCCAGACCAGGCGAGTATTCAGTCTGCAAACACGGACAGAGACAGTGAGGGAGCAGGACTTCCTATCAGATGTACTCCTTTTTCTCAGGGCTAAAAAAAAGTTGAGTAGGTGTGGTATGCTTAAAGCGCCTCGCTCAGGGTGGGCATTCTGTTTGGTGCTTTGTGCAGGTGCGCATGAGGGTAAGAAAGACCTTATCCCAGGCCATCCGTCCCCTGCTCGATGATGCCTTTTCCTCATACAGGTTGCCATCCAGCTGAATGACACGCACCCTGCACTCGCCATCCCTGAGCTGATGAGGATTTTTGTGGATATTGAAAAACTGCCCTGGTCCAAGGTCTGGATAGTTTGGCTTCCTTTTCCTTTAATTAAATAGTATATCTATGGTTCAGAGATTTTCCCAAAAGCTCCTTTACAGTTTTTCAAAATAAGTTACTGTTGCTAACTTTGCGTAACCTGAGCAAAGTTAAAGTCTGCCCAGTGCTAACATTTCTCTGTCCTTACTGCTTTACGGGGAGGAAGACTAAGAAAGTAAATACATTGCTAATGGTACCTAGCTCAGATGGACTGGGTCTAAAAGGATTTTTTTGTGTGAATCTTAAAGGATTCTAAATTAAATTCTCCAACCTCAGAACACAGCTAATTATAAGTGTCCCCACCAGTTTGCAAATCAAAATTTTAAACATACTCCTTACTTTCTCAGAACATTCCTTGTTTGTGTTGCTCAGATTTCTGGTTTTTTTTTTTTTAAGATTTTATTTATTTATTTTACACAGAGAGAGAGAGAGAGAGATCACAAGTAGGCAGAGAGAGAGGGGGAAGCAGGCTCCCTGCTGAGCAGAGAGCCTGATGCAGGGCTTGATCCCAGGACCCTGAGACCATGACCTGAGCCAAAGGCAGAGGCTTAACCCGCTGAGCCCAGGCACCCACTCAGATTTTGCTTTTAATAAATGGCAAGTTAGGACTGTAGAGAAGACTTATGAGTATGTTGTCTTCAGTTTTATCAAACAGTTTTACACATGGCTGCTTCCCCCCCCACCCACCCAAAAGAGAAAACCATATTCCCAGTCTCTGGATGATTCGGACCCTGGTTGAATTGAGTGTGTCTGACTGTGTGGATGAGCTGTGCTGTTGCAGACTGGCAGGAGCTGAGGGAGTGTGTGGTCCTGTGTGATGGGGTGTCACCTGCTAGGCAGGCTTCTTGCACAGGGAAGCAGCTAACTCCTTTCCCTTCCCTCAGGCCTGGGAGATCACCAAGAAGACCTTTGCATACACCAACCACACGGTGCTCCCAGAGGCCCTGGAGCGCTGGCCTGTAGAGCTGGTGGAAAAGTTGCTTCCTCGACATTTGCAGATCATTTACGAGATAAATCAGAAGCATTTAGATGTAAGTCATTTTGAGAAATTCGTATCCCTTTTGAGAATGAAGTCTGGAGATGTTAAGGGCGGCTACCATGTTTCCTCTCACCAAACTGGAGGCCCAAACATCTTTCAGACATAGATACATTAAAAGTATTCAAGACTTGGTGGGGCACTGTTAAAGACACCTTTTAGAAAATACTAAAATTAGAGGATGGCATCTCCCCGGGGTGAACCCACGCCCTCTCTGTGGGAGTGAAATTCCATATTTGCTCCATCAAAGATTTTGCTGGGGAAGTGAATGACGTTATCTCAACACTGCTTTAAACCTGAGTGGCCAGCAAGGCCTTTCTCTTCCCTTGGCCAGAAAATTGCGGCCTTGTTTCCTAAAGATGTCGACCGTCTGAGAAGGATGTCTCTGATAGAAGAGGAAGGAGGCAAAAGGATCAACATGGCCCATCTCTGCATTGTGGGCTCCCATGCTGTGAATGGCGTAGCTAAAATCCACTCAGACATTGTGAAGACCCAAGTGTGAGTCTCCATTCCTGAGGTGGTGGGTCGAACATTGCTCCATGAATGTACTGATGCTAGTAAAGGCAGGGTTGCATTTGGGGAAGAAAGGCCCTGTCAAAATGCGCAGAATTATTTTCTCCTATACAAAGTAACCTTCTTTTTAAAAAGAAAATGCCTTCTTCTCTGAACCATCCTAATTCTAGATGTAGGAGCGAAGGCGGAGAAAAAACCTATTCTGCTGAAAAGTCTGGTATATATGTCAGTGCCAGGAAATCGTATAGAGGTGACTTGATTTGGAATTTTTCTTATAATGTTGAATTGCAAATGAATCTCTGTTTAGAATGACAGCACTAGCTGCTGCCAGCCTCTCCCTCCACCTTTAATCTCTCTAAGCCTACACTTGGCTTCTTGAATGTAACAGGAGCCTGCTCTTTCAGACAAATTCAGTGACGTGTCTCTTCCAACTCCAGATTCAAGGACTTCAGTGAGTTAGAACCAGACAAATTTCAGAATAAAACCAATGGGATCACTCCGAGGCGCTGGCTCTTACTCTGCAACCCAGGGCTCGCAGAGTTAATAGCAGAGGTAAGGAGGAAGGCAGGGGAGGCCTGACTGCAGGGTGAGAGGTGGTCGAAGGCCCTTTTGACTTGTGAGTCTGGTCTGCAACAGACAGCGGGGCCAGCCCTCAGCAGGTGAAGGGTGCTGTCCCATAGAGCTCCCTGTTTGATCCAATTCTCTGCTGTAGGCCTGTCGAAAGTCTTAATTTTTATTTTTATTATTTTTTTTAAGATTTCATTTATTATTTATGTCACAGAAAGACACACAGCAAGAGAGGGAGCACAAGCAGGGGGAGTAGGAGAGGAAGAAGCAGGTTTCACGCAGAGCCCGATGTGGGGCTCCATCCCAGGACCCTGGGATCATGACCTGAGCGGAAGGCAGATGCTTAACAACTGAGCCACCCAGGTGTCCCGAAATTCTTAATTTCTAACCAGGGGGTTCACAAAATTACGTGGCTGGCTAACAGTACTTCAGTGACACAACAGATGGAAGACGGTGACCCTATTTAGTAAGCGAAGGTCATAATAACAGCTGGTGGAACCTGGGTTCTGCGTTACCCCCTTTAGGTAGGGCTCCTGTTTTTAACGCTCGCTGCCACTGAAACTGCATTTCGAAGACTAGCAAAGGGTTCTTCCCACACGGTGTGGTAGGTCGGCCACCCTGTTGTAGGCACCCGCCGCAGACGGACACAGACTGCTCGTGTGGGCAGGCTGCCGTCCCTGACTCAGATCCCCTCTTCTCTAAACTGAAAGAAAATCGGGGAAGACTACGTGAAAGACTTGAGCCAGCTGACGAAGCTGCGAGGCTTCCTGGGTGATGACGTCTTCCTCCGAGAAATAGCCAACGCGAAGCAGGTGAGGCTTCCCGGCGCGGATTCCCCGGTGTGTGGGGGGGGCACGAGTCCTGGGGTGCGTGAGCCCCCGCCCTCCGCCCGGCTGATGCGCCCGAAGCAAACGGGCTCCCGCGCGGCGCCCTGTCTCCACAGGAGAACAAGCTGAAATTTTCCCAGTTCCTGGAGAAGGAGTACAAAGTGAAGATCAACCCCTCGTCCATGTTCGACGTACACGTGAAGCGGATCCACGAGTACAAGCGACAGCTCCTGAACTGCCTGCATGTGGTCACCATGTACAACCGTGAGTCGGCGCGCGGCCACAGCGCCCCCTTCAGGCGGGAGCCTCGCCGCCCCGGCCCGCGCCTGCCTCCCGCCCACCAACTCCTAAATCTTTTCCAGGCATTAAGAAGGACCCCAGGAAGTTATTCGTGCCCAGAACAGTCATAATCGGCGGCAAAGTAAGTTGATTCTCTTCATTGGGGCTGCAGGGTCCCTGATCTCATGCCATTTGTCCACTTCGTCACGGCTGCCTCCCGACCATGTGTTTGACATCCTTCCCCAAGGCTGCCCCAGGATATCACATGGCCAAAATGATCATAAAGCTCATCACCTCCGTGGCAGATGTGGTGAACAATGACCCTGTGGTTGGAAGCAAGCTGAAAGTCATCTTCTTGGAGAACTACAGAGTGTCTCTTGCTGAAAAAGGTAGTATCCCCTTCCCAAATCATGCAAGGGCAGGGCAAATTCTCAGGAAATACATGGTAGGGAAAAATGACATATCTGGGTTCAGGGGGTCAGTAACTTAAGATCGAAAGCATCACTCTTGGGCACCATAAGGGCCTAGGCTAAGAGTCTTTAAGTTGATGTGACTGACAATGAGATTGTGGTCTCTGAAGTCAGTATCACCCATTACCTTTGCAAGTGCATTTTTCTGCCAGCTAGCTAGCCAGAGCTGGGTGCTGGAGGAGGGGGCCCTGATGTCTGGGCAAAGTGCAGACAGTGCTATACGAGGGAAAGGAAAGGAAAGGGCTTCCATTCCCAGCTCCAGTTTTACGACAGAACGCCAATTCCCCAGTCCCTGATATTCCTCTGGTCACTTCATGAAAGGAAGAAGGGCTGTCATTTGTTCACGTGGCAACAGGGAATGAGGACAGATGTCAGGCTGCCAAGCATGAGGCTTAGATGTGCTCAGATGGGCACTGAGCATGCATGGAGTTCCCACGTGGGGAGAGTTAGACTGGCAGAAAGCCAACATCCCTTTCTCTACTGCTCTCTTTGCTTATTTGCATCATGTGCTTACAAAGCACAGTCCACAGGCAGATGCCAACTGTGCATTCACCCAAGTCCCAAATTGAAAACAGGCCTTTCTCTTTTTGAGGTATTTTTGGGTCCTCTGATGTTACTGTTTAAGACTGTATGCAGAAAAAGAAAAGAGCCAGGTTCCTACTGATGTCAATGAAAATATATCTAATCTACAAATAAGGCATCAAAGTAAAACAGAATTGGTTCTGACCTTTGAAGTCAAAGAGGGGGAAGCAGGCCTTCTGGCAGCACTAATTTGTGTGTAAATTAGGCTGAAAGGTCAGAGGCTTGGTGTCTTGCCCCAGGCACACCTCAGGTGCACCCAGCACATTTCCCTGCACATTTCCCTGCCTTGAAAGAGGGAGGGAGAGAGGAGGTGGGAAGTGGAAAGAATGCAGACAATCCATTTTGCTCAGAACATAACAGAAGGGTCAGGAGAGACTGAATTTTAAAGATCAAGAAAGAGAAGTTTCAATATATTTTACAAAGTTATCAAGCAGAAAAAACAAACAAACAAAAAAACTGGAAGGAAGAGAGGGAAGAAGAGAAACAAAGTGTCAGCTTTTATAGGGGAGAGTAATAGGTGCTCTCTAGAGTTTACAGACCAAGACAGAATAGTAGAAGCACATAATTATTTAGCACTGCAGCCATCACCGCCCAGGTAGCACATCAAAAATGGACAAAAGCAGTTGCCTCAGTCAAGGGGAAGAGTAAGATCCATCCTTCCATGCCATATGAATGTTTATCTTGATGTACATGGACTATTTTAATGATCAAAACAGGCCAGCTGGAAAAATACTCAGATCCAGTGCAAGCAGGTCTAGAGAAACAGGATCACTGACTTTATTATACCTTCCTTGCAGTCATCCCAGCCACAGACCTGTCGGAGCAGATCTCCACTGCAGGCACTGAAGCCTCAGGGACAGGCAATATGAAATTCATGCTGAACGGGGCCCTGACCATTGGGACCATGGATGGGGCCAACGTGGAAATGGCAGAGGAAGCTGGGGAAGAGAACCTGTTCATCTTTGGCATGAGAGTAGATGATGTGGCCGCTTTGGACAAGAAAGGGTAAGGGAGCAGCTCCTTCTTATTGGGCAAGTGCCCCCCACCCCTAGGAGGGTTCCTGCCTACCTAGGTATCCCTTTGAGGTGGAGTCACAGGAAACACGGCCACAGAACCTCTCCCACACACCTGGGCAGCCTCCTCACAACTGAGTTTTATTAAGCCCTGCAAGTGAACGTGAAAGGAGCTTGGGCACAGGTGCATCGGGTTCTTGCTATTTGTTATTGGTGGGTGTAGTTGGTTACATTAGTTTCAGGTGTACAATATAGTATTTCAGCAATTCATTATGTCACCTGTGCTCATTGTGGCAAGTGCATGCCTTAATCCGCATCACCTGTTTAACCCATTGCCCCACCCCTAGCCCATCTTCCCTCTGGTAACTCTTAGTTTGTCCCCTATACTTAAGAGTCTAAGGGTCTGTTTTTTTGGTTTTTCTTTTTTTCTTCATTCATTTGTTTCTTTAAGTTTTATATATAAGTGAAATCATATGGTATTTGTCTTTCTCTGACTCACTTATTTCACTTAGCATTACATTCTCTAGATCCATCCATGTTGCAAAGGGCAAGATTTCATTCTTTTTGTGACCGAATAATATTCCATTATATATGTATACCACTTCTTTATCCATTCATCTTTCAGTGGACACTTGGGTTGTTTCCATAATTTGGCTGTTGTAAATAATACTGCAATAAACATAGAGGTGTATGTATCCCTTTGAGTTAGGGTTTTTGTATTCTTGGGTAAATACCCAGTGGTAGAATCGGATCATATGGTAGTTCTATTTTTAATTTTTTGAGACACCTCCCTGCTGTTTTCCATGGTGGCTGCACCAGTTTGCATTCCCACCAGCAGTGCACAAGTGTTCCTTTTCTCTACATGCTCACCAACACTTGTTTCTTACATTTTTGATTTTAGCCATTTTGATAGGTGTGAGGCAATACCTCATTGTGGTTTTAATTTGCATTTCCCTGATGATGAGTGATGTTGAGCATCTTTTCATGAGTCTGTCAGCCACCTAGATGTCTTCTTTGGAAAAATATCTCTTTGTGTCTTCTTCCCATACTCAACTGGATCATTTTTCTTTTGGGTGCCGAGTTGTATAGGTCTTTGCATATTTTCAATACTAACTCTTTCTCAGGTAAGTCATTTGCACGTATCCTCTCCCATCCAGTCTGTTGTCTTTTAGTTCTGTTGATTGTTTCCTTTGCTTTACAGAAGCTTTTTATTTTGATGTAGTCAAATAAACAAAAATAAAACAAAAAGTTTATTTTCGCTTTTGTTGCCCTTCCCTCAGGAGATACAAACAGAAGAATGTTGCTCTGGCACATGTCAGAAAAATTACTGCCTGTGCTCTCTTCTAGGACTTTTATGGTTTCGGGTCTCACATTTAGCTCTCTAATCTATTTTGAGTCCTTTTTTTGTGTATGGTGTAAGAAAGTGGTATAGATATTTAAAATTGTTAGATCTTGTTGGACAGACCCTTTGAGTATGATATAGTGTCCTTCCTCATCTCTTATTATAGTCTTTGGCTTAAAATCTAATTGATCTGATATAAGGACACCCCCTCACTTTAAATCTGGGGGTGTCTTTGGGTCTAAAATGAGTTTCTTGTAGAGAGCATATCGATTTTTTTTTAATCCATTCTGATACCCTGTGTCTTTTGATTGGGCATTTAGCCTACTTACATTCAGGGTGACTATAGAAAGGTATGAATTTAGTGCCATTGTATTGCCTGTAAGGTGACTGTTACTGTATATTGTCTCTGTTCCTTTCTGGCTTACTACTTTTGAGCTCTCTCTTTGCTTAGAGGAACCCTTTTAATATTTCCTGTAGGGCTGGTTTGGTGTTTGCAAATTCTTTTAATTTTTGTTTGTCCTGGAAGCTTTTTATCTCTCCTCCTATTTTCAATGATAGCCTAGCTGGATATAGTATTCTTGGCTGCATGTTTTTCTCATTTAGTGCTCTGAATATATCATGCCAGCTCCAGGTCTCTGTGGATAAGTCTGCTGCTAATCTAATATTTTTAACATTATATGTTTCAGACTTCTTGTCCTGGGCTGCTTTCAGGATTTTCTTTGTCACTAAGACTAGTAAGTTTTACTATTAGATGATGGGGTGTGGACCTATTTTTATTGATTTTGAGGGGGGGTTCTCTGTGCCTCCTGGATTTTGATGCTTGCTCTTTTTGCCACATTAGGGAAATTCTCTACTAAATTCTCTACTAATTTGCTCCAGTATACCTTCTGTCCCTCTCTCTCTCTTCTTCTTCTTCTGGAATCCCAATTATTCTAATATTGTTTTGTCTTATGGTATCACTTATCTCTCGAATTCACCCCATGTGGTCTAGTAGTTGTTTGCTCAGCTTCTTTATTCTCTGTCATTTGGTCTTCTGTATCACTAATTCTCTCTTCTGCCTCATTTATCCTAGCAGTAAGAACCTCCATACTTGATTGCACCTCTTTTGATCTTAATACCTTTTTTTATTAATATCTTTTTTTTATTTCAGCTTGGTTAGATTTTAGTTCTTTTATTTCTCCAGAAAGGGATTTTATTTCTCCAGACAGGGTTTCTCTAATATCCTCCATGCTTTTTTCAAGCCCAGCTAGCTCCTTGAGAATCGTCATTCTTAACTCTAGTTCTGACATATTACCAATGTCTGTATTGATTAAGTCCCTAGCCGTCAGTACTGCCTCTTGTTCTTTTTTTTTTTTGTGTGGTGAGTTTTTCCACCTTGTCATTTTATCCAGATAAGAATATATGAAAGAGGGCGCCTGGGTGGCTCAGTGGGTTAAGCCGCTGCCTTCGGCTCAGGTCATGATCTCGGGGTCCTGGGATCGAGTCCCGCATCGGGCTCTCTGCTCAGCAGGGAGCCTGCTTCCTCCTCTCTCTCTCTGCCTGCCTCTCTGTCTACTTGTGATCTCTCTCTGTCAAATAAATAAATAAAATCTTAAAAAAAAAAGAATATATGAAAGAGAGAATAAAGTACTAAAAGGGTGGCAAAGACCCCAGAAAAATGTATGCTAACCAAATAAGAAGAGAACCTAAACCAGGGGGGAGAAGTAAGGGGGTAAAAAGAAAAAAAAAAAAAATATATATATATACACACACACACACACATACCTATAGATAGATAGATAGATAGATAGATAGATAGATAAATAGATAGATTAGATTAGATTAGACTGGTGAATAGAACAGAGCCACCTACTTGATTTTGGGTATATTTTGGTCTCTTAGAAGAAACTACCTCCCAAAGTTTTAAAGAAAGAAAAACTTATATATATATACAAAAATAAGGCTAAACACAATGAAGGGATGGAATATGACTGTAAAGATGAAAATTTTTAAGAAATTCTAAAAAAGATATGTTGGTTGGAGAAAGAAAGAAGAAAAAAAGGGCGAGGGAGAGAATGTGCTCAGGCTGGAGACTAGAACAAAGCCCTGTGCTAGATTTAGGGTATATTTTGATCTATTAGAATAAATTATATCCCAAAGTTTTTTAGGAAAAAAAAACCTATATGTATACAAAAAATAAGGTTAAATACAATGAAGGATAAAATATGACTATAATAATGATGACTTAAAAAGATTTTTTTGGAAGGTATTGTTAAGATAAACTAGTTAAAAAAAAACGTTAAAAGAGGAAAGAGGAAGAGTTTAAAAAATTAGAATAAGAAAAAAAATAAAATTAAAAAATTTTAATTTAACTTTGCAAGACTAAAGAATCATGGGGAGGAAGCCATGAATTCCATGCATTGCTTTCCCCTAACTTTGGAGTTCCGCTGTTCTCCTTGATCAGTGAGCTTGGTCTTGTTCTTGCTGATCTTCTGGGGGAGGGGCCTGTTGTAGTGATTCTCAAATGTCTTTGCATGAGGCGGAATTGCATCACCCTTGCCAGGGGCCTCGCTCTCAGGAGCTTTTGTTCCCTGAATGCTTTCCGTAGAGCTCTGGAGGACGGGAATGAAAATGGCGGCCTCCCAGTCTCTGGCCCAGAGGAGCCGAGAGCTTGGGTCCCCACTCCTCAGTGCACCCTCAGAAAAAAAGGGGTCAATCAGTCTGGTCTCCCTGGTCTCTGGCTGCACTCTGGGCTCACTTGGCCTGTGACCGAGTGTTTCTGTCTCTGGCACACGGCCCCATTTGGAGTCTCCAAACCCAGCAGATTCTTGTCTCTGGTGAGTCTCCCTGGATCTGCCACTTGTGGGGTCCCTGCTCAAAGAACAGTGGTCCGCTGTGTCACGGATCATGGTTTAAGGTAACCCTAAGCTGAGAGCTCACTCTTCAGCTCTGTTCCTGTAGTCGGCTTCCCCACTCGGATATCACACTCAGACACCCCCAGTCTTCCTGTGACCCTGAGGGTCTTGAGACCACACTGTCCCCATGAGGCCTCCACCCCTGTTTAGCCTCTAGAGTGATGTGCCTCAGTGGAGCAGACTTCCAAAAGTTCCAATTTTGTGCTCCACTCCTCCCACGTTTGCTGGGAGCTGGCCCCTTCCTCCTGTGGTCTATCTTCCCGTCTCCTCAGATTCACTTCTCTGCACGTCCTACCTTTCAGAAAGTATCGATTTTCTGTTCCTAGAATTTCTGCTCTTCTTCTCTTCTATCTCTTGTTGAGTTTGTAGGTGTTCAGAATGATTTGATAACTATCTAGCTGAACTCCTGCGACCTGATGTCATTTCAATCTGCTACTCCTCCGCCATGTTGCTTCTCCTCCTGGAATTCTTAATTTCTTCTTCTGCCACTTCATTATTAGTATAAAAATGCAAGACTTATGTATACTTATTTTTCCATCCCATGATTTTACTGGATTTGTCAGTTCTAGTAGTTTTTCTGCGGAGTCTAGGGTTTTCTATATATAATATGATGTCTTCTGGAAATAGTGAAGGTTTTACTTCTTCCTTACCAGTTTGGATGCCTTTTGTTGTTGTTGTTGTCTGATTGCTGTGACTGGGACTTCCAGTATTATGTTGAATAAAAGTGGTGAGAGTGGGCATTCTTATCTTGTTCCTGACTTTAGGGGAAGAGCTCTTAGGTTTTCAGCATTGAGTATGATGTTAGCTATTAGTTTTTCATATATGGCTCCCATTATGTAGAGGCAAGTTCCCTCTAAACCTACTTTGTTGAGTGTTTTTATCATGAATGGATGGTGTACTTTGTCACATGATTTTCCACATCTATTGAAGTGACCATTTGGTTCTTATCCTTTCTCTTGTTTATGTGAGGTATCATGTTGATTAATTTATGAATATTCAGCTACCCTTGCATCCCAGGAATAAATCCCACTCGATCATGTGAATGATTTTTTTTAATGTAGTGTTAGACTCATTTTGCTAATATTTTGTTGAGGATGTTTGCATCTATGTTCATTAGAGATATTGCCCTGTAGTTCTCTTTTCTTGTAGTATCTTCATCTGGTTTTGGTATCAGGGTAATGCTGGTATCCTAAAATTAATTTGGAGGCTTTCCTTCCTCTTCCACTTTTGGAATGGTTTGAGAATAGGTATTAACTCTTCTTTAAATGTTTGTTTAAATGAATGTAGAATTCACTTGTGAAGTCATCTTGTCCTGGACTTTTGTGTTTTGGGAGTCTTTTGGTTACTGATTCAATTTTTGCTGGTAATTGGTCTTTTCAAACTTTCTATTTCTTTTTGGTTCAGTTTTGGGAGGTTACATCTTACTAGGAATTTATCCATTTCTTATAGGTTATCCAATTTGTTACCATGTAATTTTTCATAATACTCTCTTATAATCCCTTTGTATTTCTGTGATGTCTGTTGTTACTTCGCTTCTTTCACTCATTTCTGATTTTGTTTATTTGAGTCTCTCTCTTTTTTTTTTTTTTTTTTGAGTCTGAGTCAAGGTTTATCAATTTCGTTGTTTTCAAAGAACCAAATCCTGGTTTCATTGATCTGTTCTACTGGGGCTTTTTAGTTTCTATATTGTTTATTTATGCTCTAATCTTGATTATGTCCTTTTCTACTGGTTTTAGGTTTGTCTTCTTCTTCTTCTAGTTCTTTAGGTGTAAGATTAGTTTGTTTATTTGAGATGTTTCTTGCTTCTTGAGATAGGCCTGTATTGCTTTAAACTTCCCTCTCAGGGGACCCCTGGGTGGCTCAGTTGGTTAAGCATCTGCCTTCGGCTTAGGTCATGATCCCCTGGGATTGAGTCCCATATCAGGGTCCTTGCTCAGCATGGAGCCTGCTTCTCCCTGTGCCTGCTCCACCTGTTCTGCCTGCAGCTCTCTGTGCTTCTGCTATCTGACAAATAAATAATAAATAATCTTTTTTTAAAATTCCCTCTTAGAATAGCTTTTGCTACATCCCAAAGATTTTGGACCACTCTGTTTTCATTTTCATTTGCCTCTATGTATTTTTTTTTTTAAATTTTCTATTTGATTTCTTGTTTGGCCTTTTCATTGTTAAGTAGCATGTTATTTAACCTCCATGTATTGGAGATCTTTCTAGATTTTTTTCTTGTGGTTGATTTCTAGTTTCAAAACATTTTAGTTGGAAAATATGCATGCTATGACTTTAATCTTTTTTGATTTATTGAGACTTAGTTTGTGGCCTAACATGTGATCTAGAGAATGTTCCATGTGTACTTGAACAAAATGTGTATTCTGTTGTTTTAGGAGGGAGTGTTCTGAATGTATCTGTTAGGTTCATCTGGTCCAATGTGTCATTCAAAGCCTCTACTATTTCCTTGTTATTTT
This sequence comes from Lutra lutra, assembly GCF_902655055.1. NCBI lineage: Eukaryota > Metazoa > Chordata > Mammalia > Carnivora > Mustelidae > Lutra > Lutra lutra. Next base: position 99,113,956 of record NC_062284.1, on the reverse strand, counting down.
CCGTGTGGATGACCTCTTGATTGATTTAAGTGGGGAGTTATAGTCATCTACCGGTATTGGATTGCTATTGATTACTTCCTTTGTTTGTTAATAGCTGCTTTATGTATTTGGGTACTCCCATGTTGAGTGCATAAATATTTAGAATTGTTATATCTTCTTTGGTTTGTTCCCTTGATTATATGGTCTTCCTTTTTCTCTTCTTACAGACTTTGTGTTAAAGTCCATGTTGTCCAATATCATTATTGCCACCCTGCTTTTCTTTTTACTTCCAATTGCATGACAAATGTTTTTCCATCTCTTGATTTTTTTTTTTTAAGATTTTATTTATTTCTTCAAGAGAGAGAACATGGGCAGGGGGCAGCGGGGAGAGGGGAGAGGGAGAAGGAGCAATTCCCCACTGAGCAGGGAGCTGGATGCTGGGGTTGATCCCAGAACCCTGAGATCATGAGCTAAGCCCAAGGCAAGCACTTAATTAACTTAACCACCCAGACACCCCTCCATCTCTTCACTTTCAATCTATGTGTGTCTTTATGTCCAAAGTACGCATCTTGTAGAGAGCATATAGATTATTGTTTATTTATATATATTTATTTATATCTTATTTTTTTAATCCATTCCATCACCCTATGTCTTTTGATTTGAATGTTTAGTCCATTTACATTCAGAATAATTATTGATAGGTATGTAAATATTGCCATTTTGCTACTTGTTTTATGGTTGTTTCTGTAATTCTTCTCTGTTCCTTTCTTGTTTTCTTCTTATGTTTGTTTCTGTATATCTATTACTGGTTTTTGATTTGTGATTATCATTAGGTTTGTATTTAACATCTTATGTATATAGCAGTGTCTATTAAGTTGATAGCTGCTTAAGTTTGAACCCATTCTTTACTCCCCCCCACCAACATTTTAGGTATGTGGTATCATATTTCACATTCTTTGATTTTGTAGATCCCTTGACTGATTTTTTTAAAAATATTTCATTTATTTGAGAGAGAAAGAGCATGAGCAGAGGAAAGGGGCAGAGAGAGCGGGTGGTGGAGGAGAAGCAGGCTCCCCACTGAGCAGGGAGCCCAACATGGGGCTCAATCCCAGGACCCTGGGATCATGATCTGAGCTAAAGGCAGATGCTTAACCAACTGAGCCACCCGGGTGCGCCCCCTTGACTGATTTTTATAGATATACTTATTTTTACTGCTTTTGTGCTTCTTACTTTTCTTACTCCTACTTATGATCATTCCTTTCCACTCAAATAATCCTTTTTAACATTTCCCGTAGGGCTGGTTTAGTGGTCACGAATTCCTTTAACTTTTGTTTTTCTGGAAAACTCTTTCTCTCTCCTTCTTCTCTGAATAACAGAGTATTCTTGGCTGCATGTTTTTTTCTTTCAGCACTTTGAATATATCATGCCACTCTCTTCCAAACTGCAGAGTTTCTGCTGAAAAATCAGCTCACAGCCTTATGGGGTTTCCCTTGTATATAACTATTTTCTTTTCTCTTGCTGCTTTTAAAATTCTCTCTTTATCACTACTTTTTGCCATTTTAGACTGTGTGTTTGGGGGTAGACCTCCTTGGATTGATTTTGTTGGGGGATCTCTGTGAATCCTAGATCTGGATTTCTGTTTCCTTGACCAGATTTGGAAAGTTTTCAGCTGTTATTTCTTCAAATAAAATTTCTGCCCCCTTTTCTTAGTCTTCTTCTGGAATCCTTATAATGTGAATGTTACTACACTTGATGGTGTCGCTGAATTCCATGTCTGTTTTCATTTATTATTTTTTTTTCCCTCTCGTGTTCAACACAATTACTTTACAGTACTCTGTCCTCCAGATAGCTAATCCCGTCTTCTACTTCTTCTCGTCTACTATTTATTCTATCTAATGTATTTTTAATTTCAGTTATTAAGTTCTCTATCTCTGGTTCATTTTTATATTTTCTCTCCCTTTGTTAAGGATCTCATTGAGGTCCTGCGCCTTTCTCAGTTCCTGTGAGTATCTTAAGACCATTACTGTAAAAACTCTATCAGACATATTACATTACTTATCTCCATTTTGTTTAGGTCTCATGCTCTGATTTTGTCCTGTCCCTTCATTTGGGACATTTCCTCTGTCCCCCATTTTGCCTAACTTTCTGTGTCTGTTTCTGTGTGTTGGGAAAGTCAGCTACATCTCCTGCTCTTAAAAGTAGTGGTCTCATGGAGAAGAGTCCAGCAGTGCCCTGTAGTGCAGAGTCCCCTGTTCACCAGAACCTGGCGCTTCAGGGTGTCTTCTATGCATATCACATGCACTCTGCTATTGTAGCTGATCCCCTTTTTCCCCTTCAATCCAGTTGTCTGCAGTGGTTCTCTTTGCCTGTTGTGGGCACAGTTTGGTTCTTGTGTTGTGCAGGTGCCAGGCTGGGGCTGCCTCGGGCTTGAGTGGAATCAGAACAGGCATTTGCCAGAGCTGCAGTCCCACCAAAGTGCAGGGCACTCTCCCTATGTCAAGCCCTGAGAAGCTTTTATTGGTGGGCAGTGCTTGTAGACAGACCAGCTCTCTGCCCCCTCGCCCATTGCTGGGGCTGCAATCTGATTGTTGCATGTAGTTATCTTCCCCTCTCCCTCCATGGAGCAGGAGTCACTTTGGAGTGGTGGTGGCCCCTTTTGCGGCTGCTTGCACACTGCTAGGTTCCTGGCCCCACTTTGGATGGGCTCCCGCCAAGAGCACATTGTAGGGGGCAGGACCATAGGAGAACACAGGGGCAGGGTGAGCAGTGTCAGCCAGGTTTGCACAGGTCTGCTGTGGGAGGGGACCTGGAGCAGAGGCCTGACTGGTGGGACATATCTTCAGATGACCTAGGGGCCCGGGCACACTGTTAGCAAGTTAAGTAGCAAGTGTGGCATAGCATTTGTTCCCACAGGTGTCCACATGGCTAAGCTGGGGGACAGGGCAGGGAAATAGTGGCTCCAGCTCCTTTGTTCCTGAAGAAGTCTCCTAGAGTTCCCTGCCCCTCCAGCATATGTTCTGAGATGAGTAAACAAATCTCCCTCCAGTATACCCCGGGTGTATTTCAAACTATGGCTTCTATACTATAACTGCCTGGGTTGCTTGCTGTGCTGTCCCTTTAAGGCCAGGGACTCGGTTTCCTGTTGCTCTCCCCGCTCTCTCAGAGCCAAGCCTGCTGATTTTTAAAGTCCAGGTGGTAAGCCTCACTGATTGTAAGAACTCACAAAATTCAATCCCTCTGGTTTTCAAAGCCAGATGTTAGGAGGAGTCACCTGCCCCATGTGGGCTCTAGTGTAAGGGTGTTTTTCTACCCTCTCTATGCCCGCAGCATCCCTCCTTCCCATGCACAGTCCCAGGGGTTCATTTAACTCCCAGCCACATCTCTATCCTTCCCACCTTCTTTGATGTGACTTCTTCTCCAGATTTAGCTGTGGACAGATGGTTTTCTCAGTAATTTACATTGATGTGGGTGTTATCTAGCTGTATCTGTGGCACAAAGTGAGGTTAGGGTCTTCCTACTCTGCCATTTTCCCTGTAAGTCACCTGTCTAGTGTATTGTTATTCACACCCACTAATGGAACATTTTTCTTATCACCCACTCTCTCATCCCACAGGTATGAGGCAAAAGAATATTACGAGGCACTTCCAGAGCTGAAGCTGGCCATTGACCAAATTGACAATGGCTTCTTCTCTCCCCAGCAGCCTGACCTCTTCAAAGATGTAATCAACATGCTATTTTATTATGACAGGTGAGTTCCCACAAGAAGATCATGCTATTTGGGCCATGAAAAGGGGACAAGAATGTCTAAACCAACTACAGTGCCTCTGTGTAATTAGCATAGTTCTGTGATCTGAGAAGCTAATCTACACTTGAAAAATCAGATAGTCTTTACTAACTATGCTAGGAAGGTTTAAGAATAAGACCCACAAATCTGGGATTCTTTTTCTCTTTCCACTGGTACACCCAGCTTTCAAGTACATCCATATGTTGACATTCTTACATGTGGGAAGAACCATATAAATGTTGAAGCCTGGTTAAAACTCTAATGAATAGAAATGTAAGTTTGGTAAACCAGCCATGCCAGACATTACACAAAAGAGAATTTGTCAAGGGGAGGGTGCACCTGGATGGCTCAGTCAGTTAAGCATCCGACTCTTGGTTTTGGTTCAAGTCATAGTCTCAGGGTCCTGAGATCAAGCCTCACATCAGGCTCTGTGCTCAACCCGGAGTCTGCTTGGTATTCTCTCCCTTTCTCCTCCCTCCCCCTTATCCCCTTCCCCTGCTCATGTTTGCATGCTCTCTCTTTCTCTCTCTCTCTCTCAAATAAATAAATCTTAAAACAAAAAAACAAAAGATAATTCTAGGTGGAATCTTAGCACACATATTTTAATGAAGCTTTTTGTTGTTTTGTTTTTCCCTTCTAATCCCAAAAATACAGGTTTAAAGTCTTTGCAGACTATGAATCCTATGTCAAGTGTCAAGAAAAAGTCAGCCAGCTGTACATGGTGAGTACACTGCCAAGACCATAAACAAAACCAGTTTACTATGGTTAATTAAAATTTTTGTTTCTTTTATTAAATCTAAATAACAGGGCCCCATTAACCAATCCAAAAAGAGAAGTGATACAACTGTCCAGGATATTTAGACCTTATGTTCTGGTAGAATCATATCTAGTCCCCCCAAAATGCATAGACCAGAGTAAATTAAAGTTAGTGGCCATCAGCCAGAAGGGGCAGTACTTGAGTTAAGCTGAGTGGCTCACTACCTGCCTCCAAGAACTCAAAGACGGAAAGAAAATGGTCAACTCAATCTCTTTCCTCTTGATCTCCACTTGTATTTGTGTGTAGAATGGCTACAGAGGAAAAGACATATAAAGGAAGCAGGAAAGGAAAATATGACCAAGGGCAAGGACAAGTGTGAATGCCAGTTTTGTACAATGGATCTCTTTTGCTAAATCTATGGCCCAAATCCAAAGATGCCCATCTCAAAGCCCAGGATTTGGTTCAATCTTTCCTGTTAGTGCTAATTGCAGTTTTTACTCATAACAATTATCATATTGTTAAGCTTAGAAACATGTTGAGAAGTCTATTCATTTTCCATTTAAATGGTTTATTTTCTTATTTAGTAGGTTTTCAAAGTTTGAATAAACAAATTTTAGACTCTGTGTTACAGTACCTTATGGTATAATCATAGTTTCAGTTTTTCTTTTAAATTTTTATAATACATTGCTAATGGCTTTGAGTGATGTTCTGGTCTTTTTCTTTTTTTAAGATTTATTTAATTTTTTGAGTGAGAGAGAGTGGGGGTGAGAGGGGTGGGGCAGAGGGATAGGGGGAAAGAAGCTGAAGCAGACTCCGAGCTGAGCGCAGAGGCAGATGCAGGACTTGATCTCACAACCCTGAGATCGTGACTGAGCCAAAACCAAGAGTTGGGTGGCTTAACTGACTGCACCATCCAGGCACCCATGTTCTGATCATTTTTAACAAATTTTTAGAGTTCTTTTAAAAATCATGAGGGTATGAAATAAATAGCTTCTTATATTACTTTACATAAAAATTATAAAATTTGGATAGAATATATTTTTTCAAGGATAAGGTCTTAATTGATCCTGTTTTGAAACCCCAGGATAGTATTTGGAATTCAGTGTTAAATCAGCTGGGGTGTCTACCTTCAGAAAGAACAAGAAAGGAGAAGTAGGTCAATAAACTGTCCCATTACATTGTTCCCCTGAACAACTACTAACATATTAGAGTCGTGTTTTTCACACGATGATGTAAGCCACAGATTAAATCTCTTGACACAGCATCTAGCAGACAATGAACATTAGTCCCTTCCTTCCCCTCTAGTTTAAAGGGAGGTGAAATTTAAAAAAATAAAGCATGGGAAGTATGGCTTGCATGCCAAAGTATTGTAACCAGAGCAACAATTACCAATTAGGGAATTTACATCCATGGTTTCTCTTAAAATGAAAAATACTCTTTTTCCTTCTTAAGAGAAATACACTCTAAGCAGGAGAAAAAGCATGATCTACCCTCTCTAGCTCTCAGCTGTTAAACAAGTGTATTTATGACTCACTACAACTTTATCCTGTCATTTTTCCCCATGAAATGTGCTTGGATATGCTTGGCCTAGCGTTCGTCATAAAGTTGGACGGGCTCTCAGGCCATAGGCCATATGTATGTGTTCTTTACAGAATCCAAAGGCCTGGAACACAATGGTCCTCAAAAATATAGCTGCTGCAGGGAAATTCTCTAGTGATCGAACAATTAAGGAATATGCCAGGGACATCTGGAACATGGAGCCTTCAGATCTCAAGATTTCCCTATCCAATGAATCTAGCAATGGGGTGAACAAAGACAATGGAAAGTAAGTTGTAAAATGTCTCGAGAAAAAAAAATAACTTCTTACTGGATTTAAACCCTTTTACAACATTCTTTGATTTTTGTTTTATTTTGTTAGCTAATAATCTGGTTAGGAATTTCTGGGAATTTGGAGAGCAAGTGTATGACTGTATTAGGGCTAAAAATAAAGTATCAATTTACAAGGGCTACATGAGTGCCAAAACTTGTTATTTGATGGCAGATTGAGTAGCATGCTAGGACTTTCTCCAGGGCTATTCAAAAAGCTAGAAGATACTTGGAACTTTTTAATGCCATTTAAATTAACTAAAACACAAATTACTTAACTACATTAGAGCACCATTCTTACCCTGTTAAGTCCCAACTAAAGACCACCTTGTTCACAGCCCCAGGATGTTTGGTAACCACACATTTTTAGAAGGGATCCAAATTTTACCAAATTCTGATACTCTGCAATGCGATTTCAGTTTGTTCCTCAAAGTAGACTACAATCTAAATGAGAGCTTTCAATAACGCCCAACATCCATGCTTTCCCTAAAATGGCAAGTGACTTTTGGAAATGTCAGTGACTTCAGCTCATCCAAGAAGCCCAGTACAACTTTATATCAAAAATATGCATCATGGGTGGTGTCTGGACCAAGTCTTCACTGCAGATTTCTGGTACTCTCAGACCTCATGCCCACTGCTCATTCAGGAATTCTCTGCAAAAAAAGGACCTAGATCAGCTCACATACTTTCTCCACTTCCTGGTCTAAGTAAAGCCAGAACAGCCCTAATTGCCTTTAAGAGAAGGATTTAGCAAATTATTTAGCATTTAGCAAATCAGCTCTTACCTCACAGTGTTTAGTAGTGTGGGGCTTCTACAGAGGAAGTTGTGTTGGAAACCAGGGGGAAAGACCACCATCTTGACCCTCTCTTTGTTCCTATACGCGTTGTGTGCAATTTCATAGAGCTGCATGGGACAGAAAAGATAGAGACTCAAAGGCTGACCATTAAAGGTGGTGTTTTCTAGTTTAATTTTCCTCAAAGGGTAAAGAAACAGCCAACTTGGGGACTTAGTCCCATTAAGTCGGAGATAAGGGACTCTCTACCACCCTTCCCCAACTGCCGGTGTTGGCTGCCTCTACAGCTAAGGAACTAAAAGCTGCACAGCTAAGGAACACTGACAGAACTTCATCCTTCTCCTACCAACACCCTCCCTGCAAGCGGACAGGAACTGCGACAGACCCACTCTATTCGTCTAAAAGAAAAGAAACTGAATCCCACTTTTGAGCCACAATGGGAGAGACTACACGGAGGTTGACGCAGCTGCCTGGGATTTTCTCTACCCTTGTAGATCCACACATATGTGTTCAGATGAGGAGCCAGGATCCACCACAAACACTCCTTCAAGCTCCACAGCATAGCACACTGATGCAGACTATATACACCATGAACGTGGCCATTGAGGGGGATACAGAATCCCTTATAATGTCAGAGACCCTCCTGTGGGATCTAATCTTAAAGTCTGGCTAAATGAGAAAATGGTGTGACACATATAGTATGTTTCAGGCAGCACTGAGCTCTTCGTTTACCTTCTTTCCAAACTCCAAAGGCACCGTCTTGTCATCCTCACCATGTATGATGAGAAGGGGAGAAGACAGGAATTTAACACTAGGCACAAGTAGAAGAAAAGCATTCAGTTAAAGAATTAGAGGTTGGGATTTCTCTTCTTCTAAGTTGGAGCTTTAGTAAAACATGAAATTTGCCTCAAAATATAAGATCTCTCTTTCTTCTTCCCCCAGGAATGACAACTTCATACATAATAAACTTCATATAGTAACTTCTTTTTTTCTTCCAGGCAAGATTATCTCTCTCTTGTTGACTCACATAATTTAGTTAGGTATTTAATTAATTTATTTCTGTATGATTTTTTTAATAAGAAAAATACTAAAAACACTCAATTTGTACAGTTAAAAGAACCTCATCTTTTTCCTTATTCTACCTTATTTCGTAATATTTGGGATATTTTAACTAAAAGATTAGATTGAAGAAATGAAACAACTCAAAACTCAAAAATAGCAAGAACTACCCTAGGACTAAAGAGAACTCTTTGTAGCAATGCATTTACTTTTCCCTATAAATGTACAGATGGACACACGATTAACAGGATTAATCAGCTTCCTTGTCAGCCTCCTAGTCTGGTAATTCAGAAAGGCTACAGCACGAAGAAGACTTGTTCCTCATTTTAACTTTCTCAAACAAAACTTCCCAAATTCTGATATGCATCCATCCTGTCACAGTGACTCACTGTTACTCCTGAGAAGTTTAGATCCTTCAAGTGTGTCGACATAAAGTACTGATAACAACCGCCCATTTGGAGGCACTCTTAAATCAGCTGTGAGGGGCTAACTTGCCAAATTCTGGTCATTGGACTTGCTGTTGGGTCAAAAGGCTGAATGGTGAGTGGGTTTTGGTTACATGGAGAATAAGGCCTAGAAGTCAGGGATCCCCAAAGGACGTTAGACTAGACCCTCTCAGAGCACCTTCAAAGGAACCCCCTTTATGACTTCAGAGAAGGTATCGACTTACTAAGTCATCAAGTTAGACATGAGGAAAATATCAAAAACTAAAAATTTGTGGACACATTATCTCAAAGTTTAGTGCCCGTCTAAGAATTCTTATCTACCCATTCAGTAAGTCACATGATAGTTACCCTCCAGAATCCCCTAAATACAGTAAAAATGGACATCTTTTCATCATTAGCTTACTTTTCATCATTAGGGAAGACTATTTTGTCTTTTCTCAGGGCATCCATAAGCGCGCGTACAAATCCTGGAAGTTTCCGGTAAATCTGTTTTTTAAAAAGAAAAAAATTAAAGCATGACCTATATCTACGTCATTTGTTATGTTTTCCTACATGAACTATACTAATGTAGAGCGTAGCAACTTTCTACATATAATCAACTTTTTAAAAAACAAACCTCATGATTTTGAAAGTAACTCATGTCATTGTAGGGAAATTGGAAAATACAAAAAGGAAGAAAGGAGAGGGGTGTATATATATATGTGTGTGTGTATGTATGTATATGTGTGTGTGTGTGTGTGTATACACACACACACACATATACATACATACACACACACATATATATGTATATATACATACACACACATATATATACATACAGTGGAATATTACTCAGATACACACACACACACACAACCACCACTTCTTTATCCACTCATCAGCTGATGGACATTTGGGCTCTTTCCATAGTTTGGCCTGAGAATTTTTGACTAATCAGAATATTCTCTTCAGTAACTAGACTAGTTAATTATGTTCACTGTAGAAGCAATTTTTCGGTTATGCACATATCACTGCTCTTTTACAAATGTGAAGAGAGAGTTAATGGTGCTATTTGTATTTTAAAGAAATAGGGGAAGCAAAAACGACACCATGTTAACAGTGAGTGTTTGTGGATGGTGGGGATTGTGCATGATTTGTTTCTTCTTTCCAACTTTCTGCACCACCTTGGGCTCGGAGGCCCACAGAATCTGGCTGTCACCTGTCTGTCTGTCCTCTCACTAAGCCCACTCCTATCCACCCTCGGGCCATGCTGCCTTCTCCTGGAACACGTCAGGCTGGAATCTACCTCAGGGCCCATGCCTTTCCTTTCCCTCAGCTCAAGACCCAGATTTTCCCATGACAGCCTCTTGTCAGGCAAGTCTCAGCTCAGATGATAGTTTCTTCAGAGAAACTTTCCCTACCAACCCCCCATCCACCCACCAGTCAGCCCCTGTCACCGCACTTCTCATCCTGAAAATCAGCTTCTTGTGTATTTGTCTCCTACCTGTCTTCCCGACAGTAAGTACATACACTTCACAGGAAATCAGGCCACAACTTCTTTTATTCCCTGTGGTATTCCTAGAACCTAGGAAATTTCCGGAACCTAACAGACACTTGAATAAAGATTTGTTGCAGATGGACTGAATCTACTGGGCCCATATCCCTGGCATACACAGTAAGCTATTATCTGCCATGTTCACCGTAGTGTGACTTGAATTTCATTCAGATTTTATTCCTTAGAATAGATGTGCCAAGAGAAAAGACCAGAAAAGTATTACATGTATTCCTCCGTTGTGCCTGAAGGGGGCGTGGGGAGGAAAGTGCTACGTCTATGATGGGACATTGCTGAAAGAAGGAACTGCGTACAGCACAGGTAGGCTGGGGCCAGTTTAAAAAGAAAAGAATTCTGCTCATTGTGGAAGGAATTTTTAGATTATGCAAATCACTGCCCTTTATCATATGGAGAAATAGAGTCAGCTGCTCTAATACATCATCTGTTGTAGCCTTCTACTGTGAACTGTAGTAATACGGAGAATAGCATCTTTCTACATATAATGAGCTTAAAACATTTGTTTTCCTGCTTTAAAAAGTAGTTGGTGTCCTTGTAAGGAAATTAGCACAGAACAGGGAAGCTGGGTCCAGTAAAGATGAATATCCGTTTCACAGTTTTGGCCTAGGCCTGCTGTTTCCAGGAGCTTCCACATTTTCATGGGAGTGTGTCTGGCTTGCATTTTTTGCACGGTCTCATGGCAAATGATTTGCATTCAGGTGCGGTCTGGAGATCCTAATACTGCCTGTCCTGCCCCCTTTCCTTTCTCCTTCTCTTATCCATAACTAAGGGCAAGATTTCTTGTTTTGTTTTCTTTTGTCTTTGTCTCCTGATTCTAACACCCCTGGAATCAGGACTTCTCTGAGGAAAATTCAATAAGAGAAGCCCTTCAGCAGTTCATCTCAAATTCCAAAGGAATAAGAAGAAAGCAGGCCCAAGTCAATCTATCCCCTCTATTCCTCATCAGCCAGAGGTGCCCCTTGAGACTCAGAGGTCATACCATCCCCTCCAGCCCAGACCACATCGATGGGCTCCTAATTGATCTTCCTGCCTCCTCTCTCTTCTGGAATGCTGCTAAGTAAATATTCTTAGAAGACTAGTTATGGGAAATGTACTGTCACAAAGCTTTGGTAGTATCACATAAGCTACTTAAAAACAAAGTAAGAAACTCCCATCCTGGCAGCAAGCCCATCCATATCTGGCCACAATCTTTCATTCCAAAGGCTGCACACCTCCAATCCATCCGCCTCGAGTTAGATGTAGGATTGAGTCCCATTTCCTCCTCTTATAGGGTGTGTAACAATTGGGCAAGCCTCTGAGCCTCATTTCCCTCAGCTCTAAGTGGAGGCAATGATGCCAAACTCAGAGAGTTGTTATGAGGATTGAAAAGGATGACAAGTGTGCAAGATCTTTCATGGAAGCCTTATAGGACTCAGGTATTTTATAGCACATAGCTGCCCCACTCCGGCCATGTGCCTTGGGTCACACTCTGCCCTCCTCTCTGTGTTTCCTAACTGCTCTCCCTTACTTTCAAGAAAGGAACTTAGATCCTATCTCTCTGTAAGTCTTCACTGACCATACCTGCACACAAAACCCTTCTCTTCCCTGAACTCTTCCTACCCTGAAATGATTGTTCTGCATCCCACCCTAGCACCTACCTTAGTCTACTTAGCAATGGAAAAAGTGGGAAAAGGGAACACATTTGTTGAGTCCCCGCTAGGAGCTGGGTACTTTGCAATGATTATCTCACTTAATTTAAACTTCTAAACAACCCTAGGCAGTAGGCAGTATCATCCCCATTATTTAAAGATGGGAAAACTCAGAGAAGGAAAATAACTTACCAAGGTCATAATTGGTTTGTGGCAAAAACAAAATTTGAACCCAAATCTATCTGGCTCCATAGCTCATGCTTTTTTTCCCCACTGTGTCATGCTGCCTTCCTATTTTGAGTAATGAAATTGATTCCAAAGTGACTTATGGAAACCTCTGCCATTACTTTATATCCACCATTAATTTCCTATATCCTCAACTAGACAGGAAGCTTCTTGAGAGTAAGGACCTATGCCTTTTACTGTATTTGTATGTCTCACACCACCTACACTTTCTTATTTAACAGGAATATTCAGAGTTATGGCATTCCACTGATCATAAAAAGAGTTAATGGCCATTCAGTGCTTACTCTGTCCCAGGCATTATTATAGATGCTTTTCATACACAAATGTATTATCACAGTCATCTGGAATAGATTATTACCCCCATTTTATAGATGAGGAGATTAGAACATTAAAAGCAATTAATCCAAGGCTATACAGCTGTTAAGTGGCAGCCCTGGAAACCAATCCAGGGAGTCAGACGCCAGAGCTATGGTTGTTAAAGACAGCATGATACTATAGAACTCCTCTACCTCTAAACCATAAGGGTATCTATTAAACTGAGATATCATGACATTTTTTATTAAATTTCAAACTTAAAAATATTGGAAGATTCCCCATTTCTAATAATAGAAGAACCATTATGAACCAAACCTTTTGCCCAAGACACTAAAAAAGCTAAAAAAATATATATTAAAAAACCTTTCTGTGAAGGTGTCAGAGACCTGCCAAGGCATCTTGAGTGGTCTGGTCATCGCAGAGAGGAGGGAATCTCAGAGAGGTAAAATGGACAGTCAACACCACTCTTCTCCTTGAGACACAGCTGGCAAGTCAGGAGAAAGCAAAAAGTAGAGACCGAAAAACACAAATAGAAAAAAGATGGCACAAATAGAAAAGAACATAGTAAGAAAGTAGATTTAAACCTAAATATATCCTAATTTCATTAAGTTAAATAAACTACTACAATTAACAGACAAAGCTTGTTGGAAAAGGAAACAAAACCCTACTACATACTGCTGACAAGAGATATGCATTAAATACAAGAATTCAGAAAAATTTAAAGTCAAAGGATAGAAATTATATATTATGCAAACACTATTCAAAACAAAAATATATTAGACACAATGCTGACTTTAAATCAAGAAGCATTACTAATCAAAAAGGATATTTCATAATAAAAAAGGATCAATTCATGTGGAAGATATAAAATTACATTCTTACTCAATGTATGCTCTACATATGTATAACATATGCTCAAAAAAGCTAAAGCAAAAATTGACAGAACTAGAGTAGAAATAAGCTCAATCATGGCAAGATATTTCAATAATCTGCCCTGAGTAACTGATAAAACAACCAGTCAAAAAATCAGGGCATGGGCACCTGAGTGGCTCAGTGGATTAAGCCTCTGCCTTCGGCTCAGGTCATGATCTCAGAGTCCTGGGTTCAAGGCCCGCATTGGGCTCTCCGCTCAGCAGGAAGCCTGCTTCCCCTCCTCTCCTTGCCTGCCTCTCTGCCTGCTTGTGATCTCTCTGTGTCAAATAAATAAATAAAATCTTTTAAAAAATAAAATAAAATCAGGGCAAATACAGAAGAATTGAACGGCATGGTTAGTAATCTTTACCTAACTGATACATAAAGAACACTGCACCAAAAACAGAACATATTCTTTCCAAGCATGTGGAACATATGCCAAAATTGACCATATGTTGGGACATAAAGCAAGTCTGAACAAATTTCAAAAACTGAAATCATACAGAGAGAAATCTCAGATCATGGCAGAATTAAGCTAGAAGTCAATAGCAAACATCAAATCCTCAAATGTATAAAAATTATAAAATACATATCTAAATAACCCATAGGTCAAAGAAGTCATAATATTATAAAATATTTTGAACTAAATGATAATTGAAATGCACTTGAAAACTTGTGGGATCCATCTCAAGAGTGGCTTCGGTAGAATATGCCTTCAAGCATAAATTAGAAAAGAGGAAATGCTGAAAATAAATTATCCAAGTACCATCTCTAGAAATTTTTTAAATAATAAATTGAATCTAAGAAAATAAAGGAAATAAAAAAAGTAAGACCAGAAATTAATAAAACAGAAAGTATTCAATATAGATAATCAACAAAGTCTGAGTTGGTTCTTTGAAGAGAATAATAAAACTAATTCTTGCTGTAAATGTTGGCTGTCCCCCTTCTACTTAGCCTTGGATAACAGAAGCCATTGCCCCCAAGGTTATGTCACCCCCCCCAAACTATTCTGTAACCCTGCAGATGGCAGAAACAACCAGCATCCCCCTACAGTTGACTCAAAGCTTAGAGTGCCAGGTGGATCAGGCCAAAACTACACTTTACTTGAAGTCACATCTTGTTCTGCTCTTTTTCTTTCCTTTCCTTTCTTTTTTTTCCCAAGATTTTGTTTAATTATTTGACACAGAGAGAGAGCACAAGCAGGGGGAGCAGCAGGCAGAGGGATAGAGAGAAGCAGACCGACTCAAGGCTCAATCCCAGCATCCTGGGATCGTGATCTGAGCCAAAGGCAGATGCTTAACCGACTGAGCCATCCAGGCATCCTTCTGCTCTTTCCCCACCCCTTATCCTATAACCGTCATTCAAATGATCTTGCAGGTTTTTCCTTTAGACCACTCTCTCAATAAATCATGAACATCAAGTCCCTGTTGTGGGCTCTGTTTATAGGGAGAACCTGACCTAAAACTAAAATTAAGAAAACCTCAATCAACCAATCAAAATAAGCTTATAAATATGATGTTCCTAAATTAGAAGACTCAATATTAAAAAGGCATCATTTTCCCCCAAATTATATATAGACCTAATGTAATTCAAATCAAAATCCTGGGAAGCTTTTTATAGAATTTGGTGAGTGTATACCAAAATATACATCAAAATGCAAAGGACCAAGAATAGTCAAGACAAACCTTGAATAAGAAGAACAAAGCTGAAGAACTTCATAGACAGATAATAAAAACATATTATAAAGCTACAGTAATCAGGGACTCATGGGTGGCTCAGTTGGTTGAGCGTCCAACTCTTGATTTCAGCTCAGGTCTTGATCTCTGGGTCATGAGATCAAACCGTGCTTTGGGCTCCACACTGGGTGTGGAAACTGCTTGGGATTCTTTCTCTCTCTCTGCCCCTCCCTCCATTCACTCTCTCTCTTTAAAAAAAAAAAAAAACAAAAAACAAAGAACAAAAAACTATGCTAATTAGGAGATGCAGCATTTATATGAGAATGGACAGATAGATAAAGGGAAGAAATAGGAATCTACTAACAAACCCAAATATATTAAGCCCTGATATATTCAAACATTGGCACTGCAGTATTTGTAGAGAAGGTTTGTTTAGTAAATGGTACTAAACTGGATATCCATATGGACTTCTACCTCCTACATACAAAAACCCATACTTGTAGATTATAGTTCTAAATATAAAAAGTAAAACAGACTTTCTACAAGACAGCATAGAAGGATATCTCCATAATCTTTGGTACCCAGAATTTTATTGAACAGGACACTTTTCTTAAAAATATTAACCGCATTTTGATAATTGATAAACTGGTCCACATTAAATTTAGGAATATCTCTTCATCATAAGATATCATTAAGGGAGTGAAAAGGCAAAGTTAAGAGAATGTACTGGCAATACAAATAGTTTTCTAATGACTTATCCTATGAATAACTACAACAAAAAAGACAATTTAAAAATGAGCATGAACAAGTATCTCACAAGAGATACCTAAATGACTAATAAACATGAAAAAAAATCCCAGCTTCATTAATCAATGAGATATCCATACTAGGACAAGGATGTGAAGCAATTGGAACTCTCATATACAACAGGAGGGAGAATAAAGTGGCCAAGTCACTTTGGAAAACTGGTTGGCACTCTAATTACTAAAGCTAAACATGTGCATATCTTACTGTCCAGCAATTCCACTTCTAGGGTATACTCTGGTGAAATATGTACCATGTTTGCAGGATACATGTTCAAGAACATTCATAATAGCAATGTTGTTAATTACCTCAAGCAGAAAGCAACTCAAATGTCCATAAAAAATAAGTCAATAAATTGTATATTTATATAATAAAATACTATATAGCAATGAAAACAATCAAACTACAACTATACCTCTTGGGTAAAATCCCACAATTATATGTTGGTTGAAAAACATAGAATACATCCTATATAATTCTACTAATTATGTAAAGTTCAAAAACAAAATTATATTGCTTAGAGATGTACATGCAGATGGTAACACTATAAAGGAAAGCATGAATATGTTTACCATTAAACTCAGTCTAAGGATTACATCTAAGGGGAGGCTAATTGGATTAGGAAGTGACTTACAGGAGACTTCTGGAGGAGCCAGTGATGCTAACTTCTGGACTTAAATGTTAGTTACATGGATGTGCAGTTCATAATTATTTGTTAAATCATATATTTTCCTATCATGTTTCATTTCAAAATTAGAATTTCAAAAAAGAAACAAAATACATGGATTGTATCTGATTTATCTGTACAAATTACTGAATTTATAAGTAATTATTTAGAATAATATAATAGGTGCTCAATTAGTGGTTACCTTAAAATATATACTTAATTGCCTAAAACCAATTGAAAGTGTTTCATTATCTCAAATTACTCTGCATTCAGTATTTTTTATTATTGAGGGGATTTCTGTATCAAGATGGAGCTTTTAAGGCATTTTTCAAAATGATGTGGTCTGTGAATTAGCTGTCCCAGGAAGTAATGAGCTACCTTCTCCTGAAATAGTTAAGCAAATTCAGAAAGCTCTATGCTGATTTATTACAAAAAAGATTCCAAAAGTAGGCAGCTGTATTAAAGTACCCTTAAAATGCCTCCTAACATTATCAAAGTTCAAAAATTGGGGGTCATGTATTCCCTCTGAGAATCCTCTCTCTTTCTCTTTCTCTGGCTCATTGACTAACATTTATATGGCGGTATGTCTATAAGCAATTGAGCATCAGGCATGGGATGAAATTAGGATAATCTGCACAACAGATTAAAAAAAAAACTAGATCTTGTTGCCCAGTTCTTTAAACTTTATCTTCTTGGAAAGATTGTCTTCTCTACCTGGGCTACTGTGTAAAACCACTTGGCAGCTTCCTTGAATTCTCTAAAGACTTTTTTTTTAATCATAAAATAATGATAAATATATGGCTGACAATCATAGAGCTAAAAATGATATATGAGAGGCATATTTTCACTTTAAAAGGGAAAAATAATGAAATAACCTAAGTCAAGTCTATTTAAAAACTACATGATAAAAGGTAGAGTTAAACAAAGAGGAGGGGGAAAAAGCTTTGGCTCTTAATAAGCCATTATCTCAACCTATTAGAGAAATAAAAGAACTACAAAACCCAAAAGCTATTGTGCCCTCCTTCAATAGCAGCTGGCTAAAAACCTGTCTCAGGTAAAAAATAACTTAGAAACATATAATACTAGTTAAGAAAAGGAAAATGGTTAATAAACATAAGTGTGCGGAAATCGCCTACCTGTTCACATCTTGTGAAGATGGTTCAGAGACTCACCTTTAACAAGGGATAATTAATACTTGCAACCCATATGTTGGTAAATGGAGCCTCCAGAATAAGAGCATCAACTGGGAATCCTTGAAAATAATAAAAAAGAAATAACTCTCCTATCATATTTAAATACTACCTTTTCTAAACAAGGAGTCCTCGAGGTCCTATACATGAACTACCTGAACCAAAGTTATTTGTGAAGCTTGTTAATAATGCAAATTCCTGGACTCCACACTAGACTCGAATCAGTCAGAATCTCAGGAAGGGGAGTGAGAATGTGTGTTTTTAAGTGGGCACCCCCACCCCAAGAGATTTCTATGTACATGATAGTTGAAAATCACTACCTTCTAGGACACAGCCAGGTTTTCATGACTTGGATAATTTAAGAAAGCAAAGTACTATAGGAAGGAAGAGCATTCTGTAGCCCATGGTTAGGAATGTACCAGAGGCTGACTAGGTTGTTTTGCTCAACACTCCTCTAAGAACAATTAGAGGGGCGCCTGGGTGGCTCAGTGGGTTAAGCCGCTACCTTCGGCTCAGGTCATGATCCCAGGTCCTGGGTTCGAGCCCCACAACGGGCTTTCTGCTCAGCGGGGAGCCTGCTTCCTCCTCTCTCTCTGCCTGCCTCTCTGCCTACTTGTGATTTCTCTGTGTCAAATAAATGAATAAAAATCTTTAAAAAAAAAAAAAGAACAATTAGAAAATGTGTGTCAGATGGGGATATGTATCCGTATATGTACAGAGGTGTCCCCCTTTATCCACGGTTTCAGTTATTTGCAATCAAGAGCAGTCCAGAAGCAGATAATCCTATTTCTGTCATATTGTCAGAAGATCAGTAGTAGCCTAACACTACATCTCAATGCCTACATCATTCACCTCACTTCATCTCATCATGGAGGCATTTTATCATCACACGTCATCACAAGAACAATGAGTACAGTACAATAAGTTATATTAGGAGAGACCCCAGTCACATAACTTCTTTTGTAGTATATTTTTATAATCGTTCTATTTTAGTATGTTGTTATTAATCTCTTACTGTGCCTACTTGATAAATTAAACTTTATCATAGGTATACACATAAAGGAAAAACACTGTACATATAGGGCTTGGTATTATCTGTGGTTTCAGGCATCCACTGTAGGTCTTGGAACATATCCCCCAGGACTAAGGGAAGATTACTGCATGTAGATGTATATGTTTGAAGGCATCTGAAGGCTACTAAATCAATGAGATTTTGAGAGCCAACACCAAAAGAAAAAAAATCCATGAGAGTTTAAGATGTTTTTCCCCACAAAGCAGTTGAAACTTTGAAAGCAACAGTAGTGGCTGCTCTTAGAGGCTTAGAACTAGACAGAATTTCAGCAGTCCCACAGGACCAAAAGGACAAAAATTAGAGTTTGGAAGCTGGCAAGAAGGAGGACTCTAATAAATTTCTCAGGCTTTTGGAGACTTCAAAGGACTACACCCTGAGAGTAATGGTGAACTAAAACTGGACCAGCCCTCTTAGAGACCAAAGCCCAGCTTCTAATCAGCTCAATTTCTGATAGAATTAAGGTGATCTTCCCCCTATTTTAACTGCTTTTCAAGAGAAAAGTAAATTTTATCTGGAAAAAGATAATATTATCCCTAGGCCCTCAAATTATCTCTATAATTTCCATAAACAATATCTAGCATTTAATAAAAAATAACTAGACAGGGGCGCCTGGGTGGCTCAGTCAGTTAATTGTCTGCCTTCCACTCAGGTCATGATCCCAGGGTCCTGGGATTGAGCCCCATGTTAGGCCCCTTGCTCCATGGGGAGCCTGCTTCTCCCTTGGCCTGTCACTTCCCTTATTTGTGTGCTTTCTCTCTCTCTCTGTCAAATAAATAAATAAATAAAATCTTAAAAAAAAAAAAACAACTAGACATACAAAAATAAAATAAAGAGGCCAAAATTACAAAAACAAAACAAAACAAAAAACAAATAATGGAAATAGATCAAAGGATCTAGATATTGCTATTATCCTATACGGGCTTTGGCTTGTAAATAACCAAGTGTAAAATCGTAAAGTATTTGTTAAAATTTTAATAATTAATAAAATTTGATATTACATAGTGAGCAATGTAATATGTCAAAAGAAAAATTTTAAACTAGAGCACAAGGAGAAAAATGTTTGGAAAACCCAAGAAAGAATATTGGAAACATACAGGACATGGGAACAGATCTAAAAAGATACATATAATTATAGTCCCCGGGGAGAGAAGATGAAGAATGGGGTAGGCACAATATTTGAAGATAAATGACCAATTTTCCAAGATGGGTGAATATCAAGCCAGAGTTATTATGGTGCTATGAACCCCAAGCGGGATAAACCCACATGTAGGAAAATCAAAGTAAAAATGCTGAAAAACAAAGCAAAAAGAAAATCTCAAAAATAGCCAGAAGAAAAAGTAATTATCTTCAAAGGAGCAGCAGGAAGACTGGAAGCTGACTTCCCAATGGAACACTGAAAGCCAGAACCAAACAGACAACATCTTCAAAGTGTTGAAATAAAGTAACTGCCAACAAAGAATTCTACACCCAATGAAAATATCTTTCAAAAATGAAGACAAAACAAAGATATTTTCAGACCAAAGCTGAGGGAATTCTTCACCACAGATAGATAGGCAGAACAAAAATCCCCAGTGGAAGCCCAGAAATGCGAGAAGTAATAAAAAGCAAAGAAAAGGGTAAATCTAGATATTGACTTTATAATATAAGAGCAATAACATTTTATGGAGTGTGTATTATAGAGAAAAGTAAAATACAGGATAGCAAGAGTTCAAAGTCAGGGATGTAAATGGAATTGCATTATCCTCCAAGAAGTGAAGTATTTATATGGGAATTTAGGTCAGATAATACAGCATTGTCAACACTGTGCAGGAAGTGTCCACAGAGAGCTATGAGTACTTAGAGGGGCAGGAAATAATGTCTGCTTTATTTCCATAATGAATTAAGACTGTGGATAGCAAGTGACTTGCTTTAAATGTTCACATAACTCAACCTGACCAGTATTGACAAGCCTAAGAAACAAAGCAAGAGATGACAAGCTTTTGATTTTGATGAAATCACCTTGTCCTGTTCACAGAGATTCTAACTCATGGAAACAGCTAGGGTCCAGGAAACCTGTGTTTACAACAAGCACCTCTAGGGAATCTGAGACAGGCAGAGCTCAGAACACTGTGGGAAAGGCTGACATACATGTCACGAAAGACAAGCTGCAGAAGGCAAGTCCTGCTTGTGACTTAATAAAGGGCGTTTTCCTCTCCCATAATCCAAATTACTCCGCAGGAACATTTGCTTCACAAGGAGGGTTTTTCAAGGGGGATTTTAACTCTTCCTGAGTATTTCATGGCCTTGAAAGGCAACTATTGTTTTATATTAAATAGAAAAAAGAAGGTTTATTACACATTCAGAGACTGTCTAAGGTCAGGGTGCTCTAGGTATCTCTGTGTTCCGAGTGTGCACAACAGTCCGTAGTCCTTTTTCTTCCCCACCCCAAGCCAAGACGTGATACATGGAAGCATTTTAGAGTACCTTTCTCTTCTAGTACTTTTGCAGCATTTGTTGCAACTCTGTAAAGCAATGAAAATTAGTACAGATGTGAAGCAATGACTTAACGGTCAGGTAAACAGTACAAAATGTAACATCTGATATGAGCATCTGATGAAAGTTCTGGACCCTCTGGTAGGAACATACATACAACTTCAGGGGGTTCCACTGGCCCTAAATTAGGAATCCTTTCCTTTAATACTCCCAGGGAGAGTTCTGGGACAGGCTTCAGTGTCCTAGATAACCACAGAGCTACACCGTCCCCTGAATTACAAACAGGCACGCGGAGATGGCAATGTCTCTAGCCACATGTGGGATGTGAGAGAAACCAGAGCTCCACCTCCCAGCTCAGTGTTCCCTCCTCGGCTCATCGCTGCCTCTGATGACACCAAAGCCCCAAGGACCGCCCCCCCAAAAAGCCATCTTCAGACCCCACTTACCCTGTACCCAGAGAGTGGCCCCAGAGACACACAGGTGTGGTACCACTTCTCGCCTTGGTCCACTCATAAACACAAACGGCATCTGCGGTCAGCCCCTCCTCTGTGGGCTCACCCGTGGAATCCCCGTACCCTGGTGGTAAGGAAAAACGAGCACAAGTATCACTACCTCCAAAAGGAGGGCTACCAAAAGCCCCCCAGCTTATTGAAAAGTCTTTATATACTGTTCTTCACACACACCTCTGTAGTCCACAGATAGGATGTGAAAGCCACCATCGCTCAGCATCTAGATGATAAAGGAGAGGTTATCATTGTGATTAGAAGGTGTGAACTGAAAAGGGGGTATAACCTCCTCAACACTTCCATAATCCTCATTGCACTGGTGTCCTACACAGGGAATAGATGAAATCTGCTGTTTGACCTCAAATGTGAGAAGGTCAGACTCAAAAGGAGAGAAGGGAGGTGGGCGGCAGAGCAGGTCAGACAGCCTGGACACACCCTGGCTCTGCCCGGGCCCTGTGACCTTGAGCCACCTAACATCTGAAGAGGTAAACAGTATTCTGAAAAGTGAAAAAGAATAGTAGCTCCTTCAGGACTGTTGGCAGATGACGTTAGATGAAAGTATGGAAGTTGGCACAAAGCAAATGTCCATTTTAAGAATTCGCTTGAGAACAGAAGGTCTACAGAGTTGTAGTAGAGGCAGTCAAATAATGGGAAGATATTTATATTAAATGTGAACAGATAAAGAGTTAATGTCAATCAAAAATAAAGAGATTGCTTGATTAGATGAAACCATGGCCATGCTCCATGTGGATAAACGAGGAAGGAATATGACGTCATTTTAAATGAAGTGAATTACAATGACAGACAAAGAAGAGGGGACAAAAATGTACCATGAAGATACTTCTATAACTTTATTTAATCCTCACAATAGTCCCTAAAGGTAGGTATTATCCCCATTTTAGAGATAAAGAAACGGAGTCCTGAGGGTTTAAGTAACTCGTTCGTGGTCACCCAGATGGCTAGAGACAGAACCAAGACTCACACCTGGGTCTGCTTCTGTCCCAACACCATGCTTCCCCTGCCACAGCACAGATGTGGGGAGCTGAGTTTCCCCAGGAGTCTTTCAATGCAAATTCAGCTAATACTGAGGAACTAAAGGAAACTCTTTTATACCAATTTAAATGGCCTTGCCTCCAGAACAGTGATCCAGGACACAGAGCAGTTAAGCACCCCGGAAGTGGGAGTGTCCATGCATCGTTTGTGGCATCGTTTGTAGATGGAAAGACCACTTGGTGAAGCAACTCGAGAACAAATCTGACTCCTAAAAATTTATCTCTAAGAAAAACGTCCAAAAAAAGAAGAAGAAGCTAAATGCTTCAAGGTTTCTCTAGCAGCATCACTGAAATGATTTTAGGGGGGAAGATCTTGTATCTAGCAACAATGGAATCGTTAAATAAACAATTGTCTACAAATATAATAGAGAAGGATCACCTTTTAAATTGGTAACTATGGTAACTACAGAAAACCATGGAAGGATGTTTATAACATAGTATGCACATATTAAGTAAAAGAGCAACAATGTAGAATTACATATAGATATAATCATAATAACATAAAACTATATAAAGCGATAAAGACAACTAGGTGGGATTGCAAATTAATGAAAACAGCTGTACTGGGTGACTGAAGTGATGAATGAAATGAATGAGAGACAGAGAGGGGGTGGAGGAAGAAAGGAAAGAAGAAAGGGAGGAAGGACAACATGATAGCAAACACTTGATTTTTAAAGGAAGTCACCCCATCCAAAGAGGAGAACGAAGGGCTATAGAAGTCTGGTCAGGGTGGGAGATGATGACTACGGCACAAGGTATCCAGAATCTTCCTGGAGGAAGAAGTCTTATCATACCTTCCCTTCCCATCCCAACTACCACAAGGATGCCCTGGCTCCTTTTCACACTTAAATCTATGATTCTTCCTTTCTGTGCATGCAGGTGCTATACAATTCAGCTTTGCAAAGAGTCGGGGAGAAAAAAACACACACACGTTCTCATGGACATCAGCCTCACCACCATCCCATGTAGAGAGTGCAAAGAGTGAGGTGCATGGTCAAAAGCAAACCTAAAAATTAATACACATTATCATCCCAGGCAGAACCGCACCCAGCCCACCACCCACCAGAGTCGGCTCTGGGAAGGCCATGAAGAAAGTGAGGAGTCCACAGGAGAGGAGCCTCCTGTCTGAGCCAGGGAGGGAGGATGAAGGAGGTGCTGGCCACACTGGGCCGGGCAGAATGCAGGGCCCCATCGGGCTGTTATACCAGGGAAGGGCCCTGAGGTGGGAGCTGACCTGGCGTGTGGGAGGAAATATCAGAGCACAAGCACTGATCAAAAAGTGCACCAGCAGCCTGGTCACCTGAGGGAGAGATTACCCAACTGGGGTGTGGGAGAAGATAAACAGATAGCTGTGCTACCAGCTGTGAGTCAGCCATGGCTGCGTCTCCCTCACGCTCCAAAAAGCAGGGGCTGCCCCAACAAGCTGCCATCGTGTAGCAGGCTAGCGAGAAGAGGAGTGTGGCCACCATCCCACATACAAAACCTTCTATGGGGCTGAAGCCAGAGCCTGAATGACTCTAACAGCAGACATGCTGTGTATTTATCCTCTGTCACACAAAAAAGGCTGTTTCTCACAGGAATAACTTTCACATTTAATATACTCTCACAACCCTCCCCCAGCCCTCAGGAAAAGCCGATTAAGAGGGTCTTCAACTCCATCCGGTGATGAAAGCAATGTATTTATGAAAGTGTTTGGGGAATCAGGAATGTTCACTTCTGTTCTGATGCCCTGTGGTCACGGCAGGACCTTGAGTCCCACCCTTGGGAGCTCTCAGTAGATCCCCCCGCTGAGGACTGAGGAAGATCTATGGCTGTAGCCCATAAGAGAAAAAAACAGAGATGTAAAATGGGTACCTTGAAGCCCCTTCAGACATACCTTTACTAGCTCAAGTCTGTGAGGAGCTGCCCTGTGGAGGAGGTTAAAATAGAGAGCAAGAATTAGGAATTACAATGACAAATTCAATAAAAGTCACTCTCCTGCTTCTGGCATCTGATCTCAAGCATTTGTTTTTGAGGTTAGAGAAATAAATAACTAGAAGAAAGGGAAATGGGTTTTGGTGTCATAGCCCACTTGGATGTGTCAGGGGGAGTGACGGATGGCTCCCCAGGGCGGCTGTGTTCCTCTGTGAGCACTGGTCGCCCAGATGGCTAGTGCTTCTCAACAGAGGCATGTGAGGAATTACTGATAATTCACCTCCTCTCACTGCTACACAGCCAGACTAATTTCTAGGGATACTTTTAGAAGCTAAAGGAAAATCAGTTCCAGAAAGTGGCTTTTCAGAACAAAGGATGATAGAGTCATGTTCATTAAGCCAAGACCTGCCCTTAGTTGACTCTGCCATTAAGTACAAGAGGAAGTGAAGGGGACTCGCAAGGCTAGAGGTACAAGAAACACTTTTTCCCAAAATAACCATATCATCTACTCTCTATTAACCATGTTAATAAAGAAGAGACAAGGATGATTGAAAAGGCAAAGGATTCTTTTAAAAAAACCTTTGAATTTTGTCTTAAAGCCAAAAAGTTTAAGACTGAAGTCTTAAGCTTCAGTGCATCATGAAGCCCTTTGAACATAAGATTAAAGTTATGGACCCATTGCCCAGAAAAATGTATCCACAATTGAAATTTTTAGTGCAATTTTGGGAGGAGGTTCATGGACCCTGTAGGGTTTCTCTGGGTCCCAAATCTAGAACCACTGTTCTCAACAAGGCTCCTGTAAGCTCCCACTGGGCCTCCTTTTGGTTCAGTACTGCTGATAGCCAGCTGAGACTTTTGGCAGGGGACAAGAGGAAGCTGGGGCTAACCCCAAAGCCAGTAAATCGGGGATCACAGCAGATCCACACAGAGGGACAGACATGAATGGGTGAGCCGAATGATCCTTTAAATACACACACTGTAACACCATGCCCAAGTTTGCACAATCAGAACAATGTTCAAAAATGCTGAAAAAGGTTGAATTTCATGGGAAATCTCTGTAAATGTCATTCTAAAATGGACACCTTTGGAAAGCCCCTAGTGCAAAGACAAAGCTTGAGAAAGCCATCAAGACAGAAAAAGTGAGGAAAAGGGACATAGGCAAGGGAGCCAAGGGGCAGATTCCAGAGCTCGTTGCTTAGTTTGCAGGCAGCTCCGTCTGTGGGTCTCTGAGGCACATCGCCCCTCCCCAAACCTGAAGCCATGCAGTCACAGCTGATAATCATCACCCACCATAATGACAGGCCCACTGGGAGGCCTGGCAGCACATCAGAGGGGATCAGGACTCCAGGGAGGCATTCTTCATGACAAAGCAAGGTGGGAACAACAGAGGGTGGGCTGAGGCATCAGTCTTCTAGACTAGAACCAGTCAGATGGTTCCCAGTAGCAACGGTCAGAATTCCAGATGATCTCTCATAGGGAGTACACACATCTGATTAACAGGACTCCTGCCAAATCAAGGAATCCCCAGGCCCTTCGGTGAGGGACCATCGATAAGGAAATTGCTCTTCCTTTTCCCCCCTCTCATGCCTGTTCTCTTTCCCATCGTCCATGGGCTCAGTTCATTATTTTGGGCACTCTTTGGGACTAAAGGAACCACTGGTTTCTTGGAAACCAATATCCGAATTTTGGAAGTTGGTCTACCTTTCAGTTAAATGTTGACATTAGTCTACATACAGAATATATAGTTTTTTTTTAAGAGAAGCCTATTGCCAGAACACACTCAAATTTCAACAAAGGGGAAAAAAATATATGTGGAGGCATACTTACAAGGTCAAAAAGGGAGTTCTGCCTTTCCTTCCCCCACCGGACTGAAATGCTCCCTCTGTCTTAAAAGAAAAGAAAAGAAAAGAAAAGAAAAGAAAAGAAAAGAAAAGAAAAGAAAAGAAAAAAAACAAGCGAAGACACGGACCTGTGTTCTGCGCTGCCGTGAAGATAAACAATAATTGGATTGCCATCCTGAAGGGCTGCTTCATACCAGCCACGATCCTTCCCCTTAGCATCTTCCCCCCGGCAGCTGGGAACTGTGTGCCTGAAGAACAAAGAAACATTTTCACAAATGTACAGACAGAATTCGCTCTCCTTGCCAAAGTCTGAAACCCTCCTCATGTCAATCAAAGACATACATTTATAGGTATATATATGTATAAGTATACATATATACATAATGGAAGTTTCTGAGTAACGCATGCACATGATAAAAATTAAAATATAATACTACAAACATCTTACAGTGACAATCACTACTTCTCTATCCCTCCTCCCCCATGCACAGAAACAACCCCTTTTAACCATTTACTGTTTAAGTCCTTCTGACTCCTACATCCACTAATCTTCCAAGACTACAATTCTTAGGTGTGGTCCATGGAAATCCAGTCCGTTGGGTGGAAACAAGTAAAAGACAATAGGTATTTGCCACCTGCTATTGGTTTGGCTAAAGAAACAAGTTGAAAGAATTTAAAGGGAGACCAGTTCAGGTGGGAGAAAACAAATATGAAACTAAGCTCTTCTATTCAGGAAACAGTGACCTTGTGGGGTTAAACACCTGCCTGATCTCCAGTCCCTCCACCTGTTAAACCAGTGAGTGACTCCTGAAGATAAAACAATGCCGTACGACATGTCACAGGGGGACCTGGAAAAGTGGCCATGTAATAATAAATCTTCAGGCTTCTCACCCTTTAGGGGCAGAAAGGCTGACATCGAACCCCAGGGCCTCTGGACTAAGAGGACTGGCATCCCAGCCAGCTTGGCAAGCCAGGGCAAGAACAGCAAATAAAAAGATTTTCAAATTCCAACACTCTTCGCTGCATTGGACTATGCAGATTAGGAGGAAGTTATGTGAACCCATATTGGTTCCTAAACATTCTATGATGACATATTTAAATTCAGGGAAAGGAAATATAAAACAGGACACTGGGAAACCGGCAGCCAAGAACAAGAAGTAGAACCAAACAGAAAAAAATGTTGACAGGAGAATAGCAAAAAAGATAATAGAATGCTCATGATTTTGACAACTGAGTGGTGTTTTGTGTGTGTGTGTGTGTGTGCTGTCCCAAGCAATGAAAACCCACCAGTGAGAGAAAGAAAGAAAGAAAGAAAGAACAAGAGAAAGAAAGAAAAAGACAAGAAAAGAAAAAAGAGGGGGCACCTGGGTGGCTCCGTTGGTTAAGCAGCTGCCTTTGGTTCAGGTCATGATCTCGAGGGCCTGGGACTGAGTCCTACATCGGGCTTCCTGCTCAGTGGGGAGCCTGCTTCTCCCTCTGCCCCTCCCCTTTCTCGTGTTCTCTCTCTCTCACTCTCTCAAATAAATGAATAAAATATTTCTTAAACATTGAAAAAAGAAAACCCACCAACTCAGTCACCTACAAGAGCTATAGTCTTGTAAAGAAGACAAACATTAACCGAATAATCGCACAAACGTTTATTTAACTACAGTGGAGGAAATGCCGTAAAAGACAAGCACAGGTTGCCACCTGTGCCTGAAATGGGAGAGGAGGAAGGGTTTCTCTGAAAATTATCACATTACCATTTAAACTGAGACCCTGAAGATGAGGTAGTTAGGCAAACGGAGGGAGCAGAGACCTAGAAATGTGGCACACAGAGCATATTCTGCAAGAGCATGGCTTGGGGAGCCAGGAGGCTAGCTGTTCTGGAACAGTGTGGGAAGGCCAGCATGGAACACAGCAGAAGAGTGGGACAGCGCCAGGTCCTGAGGCCTGGTGAAAGACCCAAAGCACAGGGCCAAAAAGACTTCGCACTCCAAGCTAAAACCACTGAAAAGCAAATTCAAGCAGGTCAAATACCAATACAAAGGGAAGGTATATGAAACAGCTTCCTGGTGACTCCAAGAAACACCAACCTCTCCACAGGCAGCTAGCCCAGCACTGCTCACCCTTGCCCTTGTAACATGAAAACCACGCCCATCAAGCAACCCAGTGTCCATTAGTGCACTCACCAGATTCCCAGAATCACCCCAGGTTCAACTCTGATATACAAGTTCACTGTGTGAGGAATCTTTAACTCCGGTTTCTTTAAATCCACAAGAAATGGTGCTTTGACTAGAAAGTAGAATTCATTATCAAAACCCAGAGCCAAATTCCATGTCTTTTAATCATAATTTAAAAAAAAAAATTAGTCTTATGGTTAACATGGTTTCTACGTTGTAAGCTACCATGTTAAATTCCTAGCAAAGTGTTCTATTTTATAAATGAGGAACAGCCCACAGGAAAGTTGCCAAAACAAAACAAAACAAAACAACAAAAACAAAACAAAAACCTCTAAAGCCGGATTTTATTTTTTATTTTTTTATTTAAATTCAATTAGCCAACATATGGTACATCATTAGTTCTCGATGTAGTGTTCAATGATTCATTAGTTCCGTATAACATCCAGCTAAAGCTAGATATTAAAATAGCACTAGTGTGACGGGACATCCTCATCCTCATCTCCAGCTAAAAACAAAGGAGACCATTCCCCTAAAAAGATAAGGGGGTCTAGAAGAAAGTAATGAGTATTCTGCTACCTATGTCAAGCATTACATTTTCTACTAAATAAAACCTAGTTATTAGCCACAAACCATGAAATGGCCTGAAGCAACAAACCCCTGGGGACCACCCGCTGAGAGCATTACCTGTGTACTAGAGCATTACCTGTGTTACACTGACTAACAGCACTCAGAAAAAAACGTGGGAGAAGAGATTCCTCTCAACAACCAATCCCCAGCCCCAGATCCCCATTTTCTCTTTCAAGGGATATAGGTAAAAAGAAAACATAAAAAAGAGAATATACCAAGCAGTAAGGCATCCCTGTTAACGGCTAATTCAAACTGA
This sequence comes from Lutra lutra, assembly GCF_902655055.1. Taxonomy (NCBI): domain Eukaryota; kingdom Metazoa; phylum Chordata; class Mammalia; order Carnivora; family Mustelidae; genus Lutra; species Lutra lutra. Next base: position 99,084,379 of record NC_062284.1, on the reverse strand, counting down.
GCTCCTGAACTGAAACCACCCACCCACAAGACTGTGTTTTTCTATCCATCCCCCCACCAGTCTGTAAGATTCACGCTAGACCCCAAAACCTCTGTGAAATAGGTTTCAGACCATTGGAGTCTAACCACAATTTTATAGCCGATGTGCCTTTTTCATTGTCATATGGGTAACTTTAAGTACAGTAAGTCCTTTCTTTGGGAAAATATATATATAGGCAAATCCATGACGGATATATACTTACAAAAATTAAAAAATATTAGCATGTTCATCAGAGGAGGAAAAATGTGTTCTTTTAATGGTTTACTAGTAAAGCTGTTGTACAGAGAGGCAATTTTTCTTCCAAGTGTTGAACAGGAATGTGGAAAAGATCTGCAAGATGTAACAAAAGCAAGGCATTCAAAATCAGTCCGAGTTTTGTCATTTGTTTTTTCTTAACATCCAAATAAAATTTCAGAAACTAACACTGGAATTACAAGTAATTTGGTATTTAAGCAAAATGTTTTACAGAATTGCATGCCATTAGTACAGATCAGGACTGGGCCCTAAGGGAGAATGGGAGAGGAAAGCAGTAAAGCCAGCCCCCAGGCAGCGGGTGAGACTAGCTTGGTAGGACAGAACAGGAGTGGGGGAACATGAGTGCACTGGAGTCAAGCCTGTTTCCTCAAGTGGATCCCAACGCAAGACCAAAGCTGGATCCCCAAAGTCATCAGGAAACAGGATTCAGACTATTTAACAGTTGTCACAGTTTTTAATCACATCACAGTTTAGCTGTATGTATTAACTATTATTAGTCTAAAGCAGTAAATGAAAAACCATCAGATCCCTACTCTTCTGGCTGGGTCTTAGGAAGAAATGAGCCAATGAAAAAAAATCCTCACTTGTGATGTGACGTGCCTGGTAAGAGGGACTGTCAGGAGCAAGATGGGGAGCGAGGGGAGTGCCTGGAGGGTGCTGCGACATCAGGGCTGGGGCCTGGTCAGGGAACAGGACACGCCAGACCAGGCACGCCAACCACCCAAACCAGGAGCCATCAGCAGATAAGTTACACTTGTCCATGAAGGGTCACTAATGCCACGTCTGTCCCTAGGTACATCTCTTATCAGAGTTGAAGGTCTCCTACCTTGGAGAAAGAACAGACACAGGAAGTCAGGGACACCACTTCCTGCTTCCGGTTTTTGTCCACCTCATCCACTGAATAAATCCCTCCCTGATTTGAGCTGTCAATGTGAAGACTGCTCAGTAAATCAGATGAGTCTGTGGGACTGGAAAGCATGTTGGATGAATGGTTTCCCCTGTCCTGGTTTCTCTGCTAGACCCGAGCATTTTAGAAGATAGCTGTTATCACCTGTACTTTGCAAATGAGGAGACTGAAAAGTTAAGGTAACCTGCCCCATGCCACAGAGCCAATGAGTGGCTGAGTCATGCATGCCCAGGTCTGTCCGACCCCAGGGACCCCAATGAGCTGTCACCATCCTGGTGAGGGCAACTTGCCATTCATGCAGGCAAAAGGAAACCCAGACTAGAAACCAGATTGGCTTCTGGCAAGATTCAGCTCTTCAAGAAAGTTGTTTCAGGATTCCGATTCTCCCCTTCTACAACCTTGGCCCTTAGGGTCCCTCCTCTTCTTCCTTCCTGTTCCTATATTCTCAGGAACCTTCTGACTCTAAAGTCATCAAAGAGAGACCTCTAAGAAAAATTCTCCCTCAAGTGTTAATAACTAAAAAATCAGAGTGCTTATATGTTTGGAAGAGGCATGAAGGGAGAAGATAATGAATCTCTGATGAATTTCCAGCAATTCTGCAGGGAATGGAAAAGAGATGTGGGCTAAGGGTAGTGGGTAGCTCTCCAAGTACATCAGACATAGGCAACTGCCTACACACAAAATTAGCAAGGAAAAAATGAAAATTATCTTTTCATAATAGTTTAAAATAGCCTCCATGAAGGTGGTAGGAAGGAGAGGACATCGTTGCTCTGATTTTAGAAGAAATAAAAACCCAGAGAAGCCACTTTGAGCCCCAGATCAAGCCCAAATGGGCAAAACTGAACACAATCTGAGTTCTTCCTTCCCATTGGCTGGCTCAGGCTTTCTTTCTCCTGACTTGAACTCATGCTACCCCTCCTACTAAGTCATCTTTTGAAGGCAGCAGGGTGCTTGGGAAGCAGAGACGGTGGAGGGAAATATGTTTCTGTTTGTAAAGAATAATTCATGTAGGACCCTTCTCTCAAATAGCTCCAGGCACTTCTGTGAGAAGCACTGCGGGAAGAGAACAGAGTGACCAGATTCCTGGGAGCATCAATAATGCACAACAGCTTCTTTTAACTAGGGGTTGTCGATTTGACTTCCCCTAGATCAGTAGGGGATCAAAAGTCACCAGTGGCCAATAGACCTTATTTGAGTGGAGGATGCAATTTCAGCCCAATCCCTGCCAACAGCCAGGCACATCAATCAGCCACCTTGATGCCTTGGTGTTCTTTTCCCTGCCCCTTGATCCGCTGTGGCTCCAACTGCACAGCACCCCACAGGGGCCACAGAACTAACTGGATCATTCCTACCTTGGAACCTGAGTGGCTATGGGGCAAATCATTCATGTTCATGCTCAGAGGCACCAGCTTTGGGAAGCCCAATTCTAACCCCATTTGGCAAGACAGCTATTCCAAATGGTAAGACTTGCCACACATCCATCCCAGGTGCCCATTCATTTGGCCAACATGTACTGACCCCCAAGCACCTAGGTTACATCTATGGTCTCCTCCCTTCTTTCCTTTCCACCAAATCCTCCCCCTTCCTTCCCATCCATTCAAGTGTCCCTTCTCGCTTAAAGCCTCTATGCACATATCTTCCTGAAGTGAGCTTTCCTCTCTTTCACCCCTCCCACTCATTATAATTGGGCCTCGGTCTGACCCTTAACTGTTCTCTGGGGGTTCTCCCGCTATTAGTCGTGGCTTCCCACTGAAAAGAATCACCCAGGCTCTAGCGCACCATGTCTAGCACAGGACTGAGCCCTGAAAGAAAAGTGTATTTCTTTCATGAGGGAGAAGGAAGCAATGCTTATTGGTAGCTTTGGGGAAGAAGGGAAAGGCTTCATATTCTTTTTTGAATTATAATTGAAAAATTAATTGTGAGCTCCACAAGAGCAGGGCTTTGTCCCCTGGCCTAAACTTGTGCCCAAAAGGTAAGCGATGACCAGGACTATGGAAAGAATGAATTAGATTATCAGCCTGCTCGTGGGGGTTTCCTTAACGCTATCCAGAAATGTAAAGACTTGGGGGTGAATGGGGAGCAACGAAGAAGAAACTAGCCCACTGGCTTCCCCCAGCTTCTTTCCTGAGCACATTTTCTGTGTTTCTTGTTTGAAGAAAACCAGTGGTGAATGAAGACTGACTTCCCCCAGGCCCATCTATCTTAAGTAGCAATGACAGCTGATGAAATTTTTGCAAAATAAATAAATAGATCCCCAACGCATTAAAAAATAATCACTGAAAACATGTTTTGGTGAATTGTTCTCCTGAATCACACAACACATCACCATAGATCCTGGGCTTCTAGCAGCCCCAGACCCACAGGCAGCTGTGAATGTTTGAGGACCTAAGCAAACTTGGTTCCAAGAACCAAAAGGATTCAGGATCCTGGATCTCCGTCTGTGCTTCTGCCTCAGTGTATCTTAAATTAGAGCAGTAATTCTCTGTTCAGATGAAGAAATGTGCTTGTATTTTATTCTTTCGGGAAACATCTCTTGAGACCTGTTTTTTAGTCATTTAGTATTTTTTGCCGACTTTAGTAAGGCAAGTAAGCAAGGGTCCCCAACTCCCCATGTCCCACTCCATTATCAACAAAGCAGGTTGTTCTCTAAGAGCATGAACTGCAGGTTTGATTCTCCGCCAAATAAATGTTAAGTATCAGCCATCATCTCTGGAGGGAGCACAGAAGACAAAGACAGAACATGCCAGCTTTCCCAGAACAGCCATATCAAGGTGGTAAAGCCTATGAATGTGCCGTCAGTCAGGATGTTCTGACTCATGTTGAGATCCAACACAGAAGAGGGGTATGGGTCTACACTACTGGGCCAGGCGAAAGCTGCTCTCTGCTCTCTGCCCCGAGCTACAGAAGGAATAGAAGAGAGAATATGAGTTTTTGTCTTCATCACTCAGACATTCCAATGTGAAGTCTCCTGGTCTGGACGGGACTCTTGGATATTTTGTAATCAGCAAGAAACAAAACTAAGGAATATAAAGAAGAAAGGTGAACAAAAGACCAACACCTTCCTGCTCCAACAAAACAAGATACCTGAGTCTTCTGAGTCCAGGGTCTCTAACCAATACTAGGCTTCAACACAAATGAGACCAGCAATATATTGCGGGTCAACTCAGGTAGTTTAACATTACCCTTTAAGCCAAGGATTTAGAATGGGAGCCAGAGGGGCGCCTGGGTGACTCAGTCAGTTAGGTGTCTGACTCTAGATTTCAGCTCAGGTCTTTTGATCTCAGGGTCATGAGTTCAAGGCCAGGGTTGGGTGTGGAGTTTACTTAAAAGGAAAAAAAAAAGGTAGGAAGAAAATTTAAAAACCCTCTGATAGAGACATTTCAGAGTTAAAGGATGTAAGAACTTGGCACAGGTATGGTTTCAATGCACCATCCACTTTTAGCATTATGGAGGGATGTTCTTTAAATACATCCAAGAGACTTTACCCTGGGGGACCTGGCCTTAGGATCCTTTTCCACCTACACAGAGACACATTTGACCTAAGAGGATGCCATCTAAGAAAGAGTACAAGATAGGTTACTATTTTTGGTCTTTAAAATCCCTCCTGAATTTCAGTAAAATGGTCAAGGCAGAAAAGGTCAAGGCTTGGGGTAGGAACCTGAGCCATCTTTCTGGAAATCTCTATTTCAGAAGCCCCCAAAGGATGCCAAGTTCCCGAAAGCTCAGACTCCAGAGGCAGAGGGTTGCTAGATAAGGCGGCCCAAAGGGCTCCCAGAGCTTTGGGGGTCTTCGAAGCCCCAGCCCCCGGAACCACCGCCAGGCGCCTGACGCACCCTGCCCATCCCTGCCCCGGGTTCGGGGCGCGTGGATGGGGTTGAGGGACGGACGGGTCGCCAGGCGGCGGGCCACGAGCACTCACCGCAGGTTCCGCACCACCATGTCCCACCAGGAGGCCACACAGTCCTGCCTGTCCGTCTCCATCCCGCGCCGTGTGTCGAGCCGCCGCCGGGGAGCCGCGGCCTCGAGCCCGAGCCGCCCCCGCGGACGCCCGGCCCGCCCTCCTCCTCCGCGCGGGGCCCTGCTGCGGGGCTGCGGGCGGGCTGCGGCCGGGGTTCTGTGGCTCGCGGCGCCCTCCACCCCCGCGCCCCCATCTGTGCCGGAGACGCCAGTGTGCCAGACTTGTGGCTAGCTGTGCACGATTTCCTTTCTACTTTATTTTATACATGTGTGTGCGTGTGCGCGCGCGCCCCGCGTGCTGAACTGAGATTTCTTACTGTGCTAGTCATAGAACAGAAGCCAGCTATCACAGCCGCCGAAGATCTGCATGAGGAAAATAAGGTTTCCTCTACTTTGACCCGTCTTCTTTTTTTTTTTCGTTGTCCTTTTTATTTTTCCCTTTTTCTGAAGCTTACCCATCTCCAGCACCCTCTCTCTCTCTCTCTCTCTCTCTTTGCTCCCCCATCCCCGCCGTTGAGTAATGGTTTATCCCTCCACAGGGTTATGAGCTACACAATTAACACCAAAACTGACACCTTTTTGGCACTGGTTTATTTACCAACATCGAACACAAGGAGTTCACACCTTGAAACGTTTCGCCCCGATACACGCTTACATATCACCCAGGGAAGTCACACAGCCAAGTAGGAGGGCAGAAGAGGAAGGAAGGGAATGAGGTCTCCGTCAGCTAAAATTTGATACCAGCATCAAGACTTCATCTTGGAAGCACGGTGCAACCTCCCCCAGAGGGAAAATGTTTTTTGTGGTGCCCATGCCATGGGGCAGCAGGCTGATGGAGGACTGCCAAGCCATGGAAAGTGCCCAGGGACCCACCTGCTTGGGGCTGGTAGGCCAGTCTGGAGAAAAGCACCCAGGCCTTTCAAGAAAGGGCAGTTCTCTTCAAGGACTAGGCCATTTCCTATAACTAGTCAGACAAGGCTGAATCTTGTTCACCGCCTCTTGTAATCGCTCTGGGGATGTCAATTGTCTGATTCAGATCAAGATAGAAGAGGAATCACATCTGGAAGCTCAGAAGGGACCTAAGCCTGACTGATGAGCCCGCAACGGGTAGATTTTCTGAGGGCCACACCCTGCATGATGAGGAAGGTTAAAGGCCTTGCAAGATTCCTCCCCTGGAGTTGTTCATGAGTTGGGTCTGGAATCCCACAGAACTTGTTTAGGGAAGCTCCAGAGGAGACCCTGGGCCATGCCATGTGGAGACGGAGTGATCAGAGCTGGGGAGCAGTGGGGCAGGACTAAGCAGCAGCAGCATCTGGCCCCAGATTCTTCACCTGTTTATTCAGGTTGAAAGGGTGGAGGTCCACATGCTGGTTAAGGCAAAATGTTGTGAGCCCCAACTCTAATGAAATGTTTGAAATGCTCAGCAAATTCTCTGAAGTTGGAAATCACGATGCCCCCCCCCCCCCCCCCCCCCGCTTTTTAAAGACTCTATTTGGGGAGCCTGGGTTGCTCAGGTGGTTAACCCTCTGCCTTTAGCTCAGGTCATGATCTCCAGGTCCTGGGATCAAACTCCACATAGAGCCCTGCTCAGTGAGGCATCTGCTTCTCCCTCTCCTTCTGCTTCTCCCCCTGTTTATGGTCTCTCTGTCTGTCTCTCTATCAAATGCATAAGTAAAATCTTTTTTAAAAATAATAAAAACATAAAAGACTATAAATTAGGAACTCTAGGAGAAAGCTTTCCCCAACATTAATAGCCCTTTTTCAAATGGCACATCCTGAAAATGAGAAAACAGGGTCTCTGATTTGATTTGGCAGAATCTAAAACACAAATGATTCATTCATTTACTCAGCATCTATTTACTGAGCAACTTTTAAGTGCCAACTACCAGGTTGGGTACAAAGCATCATCCTGCCTGGTAGAGAGATTTATCTCATGAGAAATCATGAAAACACAGACTAGGAATTGAAGCATACCCTAAGGGCAGAAATCAGGTCAGGGGGTCACAGGGCCTGGATGTGGGGACAGTAGGGAACATTTTAGGGTGATGGAAATGGTCCGTATCTCATGTGGTGGTGGTTATAGGACTATAATCTTTCACCAAAATTCATAGAATTGGTAATCTTTCAAGGGTGAGTTTGAACATAAATTATACCTCAACATACCTGACTTTTGGAAAAGTGACCTAAGAAATGTACTAATAAATTATATAAACAAACATGTCTTACATGATTTTGTAGAAATGTCAAGACAAAGCTGTGGGTAGAAATACTTCAGAAACCAGTAGTTGGGTGTTTTTTGTATTTCTAGTAGAAAAAGAAATCTCAGAGATAGATTAGTTCTACCACCCAGAAATTATTCTGAAGGGGCACTTGGCTGCCTGTCAGAAGAGCATACAACTCTTGATCTCAGGGCCATGAGTTCAAGCCCCATGTGGGGAGTAGAGATTACTTAAATAAAAACTTAAGAAAAAATAATTGTTCTGGAAAAAAGGAAAGGGAGGTAACACTGCCTGTCTCTCAGCTGCCACACAGTCAGGAAAGCGAACTACTGGTAGTAAAGCATTTGAGGAGCAAAACAGTAGCAAACCACAAATCACCAATTTTATATGATTTAGAGAAAATTTTATCTTGAAAGCAAAGATTTCATCCCCCTTGCATTTTCTTCTTTTTTAGAATCACAGCTTTATTGAGACATAATTCACATACCATAAAATTCACCCTTTGAAGTATATGATGCTGTGGTTTTAGGATATTCATGGAGTTGTGTATCTATCCTCAGGATTTAATTCTAGAATGTTTTCCTCACTCCAAAAGGAAGCCCCCTACTCTTTGCTGGGTCATATGGTAATTTTGGGTTTAATTTTTTGAGGAACTTCTAAACTCTTTTCCAAAATGGCTATCCTGTTGTTCAAGCCCACCATCATGAGCACCTCACATACCCCCTTGCTTGTCTTCAACCCTCCTCAGCTTTCCATATGCAAATAGGGAGTTTCAAAAAAAGTGATGCTTGTGAGGTTGAAATGAAACATTGGAGGGAAGTTTGAGGACACTCCCAGATGACAGACAGTGAGTGAGGTGACTCAGAACATTTATTTTTTCTATGCTGTTGAAGCTTTGTATTGTCTTTGCCTATATCAGATCTAATTTAAGGACTGATTTATTTTAGTTACAAGAGTGGGTGGTTGTTCTCGAGTTGAACTTGAGGGTGTTAATATGAGCTTCCTTTTAGCCAAAGGGGTGATTTCTTTGAGAAGAGAGAGCAATGGGAGAGCTGAAACAGGAAGTGAAGGGCTTGAGTGCCTTCTGTCTTCCCAAGAACCCCCTGCACATTCCCAGACGTGGCCCACGGGCTCCTGTGTCCCATGGCATGAGATGGGACTCTGGTTTTCACTGTGTCTGTGGAATCCCTGAGCCAGGAAGGAGTAAAGCCCAGCGGTTAAAACTCCTCCCTCTCTAGATGCTTTATTCCAAATTCTTCCCGCCATTCCTTAAAAGTGACTTGTTCTGTAGGCTTCCTTCCTAGCCCTGCTTCTCTTCTTGTGTTATACCAGTGTTTCCAAAACCATATGCAACTATTTGGAAAGCTTTAGGCTCAACACAATAAAATATATCCCTTTGGCCAGAATCTCATGTCTCATAATCGTTACTTGGCCAACGTTCTATGAGAATCTCAAGAAGGAGGTATAGAATGTCACTTCTCTCTAACTTCATCTCTGCTCCTCCTTCCCCCAAACCTGTCCTGTCTTGAAGAACAGCTCATAACACACCAGCCTTCCCAAGCCACAAATCTGGGATTCACCCTGGATTCTTCTGCTTCCCTTAAGCCTGGAATTCCCTCTAGATAGAAAGATTATTCTTTATTGTAATATTCATTCACTTAACAAACATTTACTGAGCTCATTTTAGATATTATCTGGCTTAGGAGGCTTACACTTTAATTGCACACTGAGGAAGAGCTGAATAACAACCTGGAGCTCTATCACTAGGTAAATAAATAAATATGCATTACAGATAATATCGTGGGGCAGTCTCAGGGAACAACAGCTTTGTGGGCTGAAGAGGTCAGGCAAGGAGTTGGGGAAGTACTGTTCTGTTGCTTGGAAACCGCTTTCATAATGTGTGGTAATTTAAAATGGCTATCCAAAAGGCCTTGGAAGATGTTAAAACTGGAAGAAATATAAGCAATCATTTGCCAACTCTCTCATTTTACATAGAGGAAACAGAGACACCCACGCTCCCCACAGAGACCAAATGATAGATGTTCAGCAGCATTCATTCAGTAGTTATTGAGTTCCTACTGCATGCAGAGGCCACACTCATTCAGAAGAGCAGACAAAGTGAGAGTAATTCTCAAAGGACACATGCTATCAGCGGCCCGATACCCTGTATCAAAGCGGGCTCCAGGAAGCAGGGCTGTGTTGGCAACATGGTGGGACCCACTGGTGGTTAGAAACTGGGTGATGAGTCCTTCCACTTGCCCTTGAAAATACAGGAATTCAAATAGTTAATCACAGGTTAGTTATTTCTCCTTGGTGAGTCATGGGGGCGGAAGAATCCACCGCCACCCACAGTGTCAGTCATCCCATCAGATAGCCAGGTGGGTGATTCTAAAGCAATCTTTACAGTGTCCACTCCACGGAAGCTGACATGGCCAGAATTTTTGTGAAATGGAAACACCATGGGTTGGTATTAGGACAAACAAATAGCACTGGGGGAGATTCTCACTGGCAGGGATTTTTTTTTTTTTTTAACTTCTACTGGAGTTATTTTTTAAATGTGCCTCTAACAGATTCAGAGAAGGGCACTTCCATAACCAAGGCCCAGCCTGAGGAAAACAATGACATAGGGTTTTCATTCCCAAGGAAACCTAACAGGAAAAGCTGAACGATTAGGTGAAAATACATTCATCTTCCTGAAAATGAAGGCACACTCCTGGAGAAATTGTGGAAGACAGAAAAAAGTCCCAGCTGTAGATAGAGTAAACAGGAACTGGCTTTGCAATCCCAGAAGAGCAGAGATTTCCAACTCCGGGCTTTCTGGATGCCTGACAGGAGTTTGAAGTCATCTATTTCTCATTGTTTGTACAGTCTCCAAAGTCGGTCCTCAAAGTAGCCTCATTTCCTTAGTTCCCCTGTTCATGCCCCGAGCGTCTGTGCGCTCCCAGCGCAGTTTGAAATTAGTGTACTTTTTCATTTTTGCCTTTAGTTTTTAAACCAGCCAGGAGAGACCTCACGGGACCAGAGGCGCCTGCGCAGCGCGAGACTGCCCTGCGGAGGGATGTCTGGTAGCCCGAGGCGGGGCTTCATTATCCTCAGCCGGCCTGGCTTTGCAAGCATGGAACAACCTGTCCCTAGAGAGGACTTTTAAAATAATCATATGTAGGGTGAGATGAGATCATAGATATGAAAGCTCTCCTTTGAAGTTAAAAAAATTTTCAGCCGGCAAATGCACGGCATTGATATTATTTATTAACGAATGTATTTGATACTGTCTTTGTCCGGCTCCTAGTCCGATTTGCATGCATTCATTTAAAAATGCAATCATCAGCAATATGGCTTATAGACTAACGTAGAAGTTTAGTGACTAATACATACGAACACACACATAGATGTACAGAGGAGGCCATCGGGCTGATCTCTTCTATTTCATCACCAACCAAAAGGAATGAAAAATTGATATCACAGGAGACTCTCTTCCTTCCCTGCAGTGTGAGAGACAAAGGAATGCCTGGGGGTGGGGGCAGGGGATGCTCTTCCCTCTCCTGCCTACTAAGTGTCAAAAAGGGTAGCAGCTCCCAAAGGAGCCCTCCCAATGCAACAATCACTAATTACTCAGCAAACACCAGCTCTGGGAGAGGAGAGCATTGAATAGCATTGTGAGGTGACCAGAGGGGCTATAGGGTTTAGCATATAATCCCATAGTCTTGCAATGTATGAATCAGGAATCCTTGGCATGTTTGACATTCCCTATCAAGTTGGAAACAGCTTGGGTATCCCCAGGTCCGAGCATAATGCCTGGCACAAAGCAGGTGTTCTGTAAGTCTTTTGCAAGATGAACGAGTGACTGGAAAACTTGAATCTGTTCAGCAGTCAGTCCAGCGCCACAAAATCCCAACGTCCCCATCACCGTACATTCTCTAGAGGCCCCTCCAGCATCCTCTGATTCACGCCTGTAAAATTCTGAACTGCGTGATGATGGAGAAATAGAACCCAAGACAGGCAAAGTGCTGGAAGGTCTAGACGCCAACTGCCGGTCCACTGCCTTATTTTCACCTTCCCCACCCAGCCCCACGCTGCAAGCTTGGTATGGCTCCTGTGCCCTCTGTAAGGGTGAGGTCCCTCCCCTCTCTGCCTTGGACCCATCTGAGGATTTGCTTCTCTCACGCAACTCCACTCAACAAGCATTTTTAAAAATCCAATGGCACGTGTTATGCCATGCCAGGCACTGTGGAGGAGAACAGAAATGATAAGATACGGCCCCTGATCTCAAGAGCCAAGATTATAGTAAGGGAAACTTTGCATTATTCTTTATTTATTCTACAAGCGTTTATTGAGCATAACGGGCTAAGTACTGTTCAAAGTGCTGGGGATTCAGTGTTAACCAAAGCAAAGAACTTCCCTTCTCTTATGATGCTGACATTCTAAAGGGCGAAGACAAAAAAAAATTCTTACAAACCAGCACATAATACATATTCAGATAAGTGCTATTAACATGAAATCAGGTCACAGAGAAGCTATTTTATCTGAGATCTCAATAACAAGACTTGAGAACAGAGTTCAGGCCAGAGGGAAGAGCAAGTTCAATGTCTCCCAGGTGGGAACACAAACTTCAAGTGTTTGGTAATACTACCTGTCCATTCACACTGTGCCCTTTACAGCTTCCTTTTGGGAGGAGACATGGGGTTGGGTGGAAGACAATCTACCTTTGGGAGGCTACAGCATCCTATGTGGGCTCAAAATTTGACTAGATTTGTTTGATTACTTTGGAGGAGGTAAAGCTCACGTCTTCCACCTTAGAGCTATTTTTGGATTGAGCAGCGAAAAATCCATGAGATCCACAGACAAGCACTCAAGAACCACAGAAGGTTGCAGATGGCAGGTGACTTTGGGAAGTGACACTAGGGCTGCCCCTGCAGTATAGAAAGAATCTGGGATGAGGGTTAGGAGTAGGTGGCCTTTGCCTCCAGGCAGGTGATGTTTCTGCTAAAGCAAGTGACTCCTTGATCTATTCAGGACGGAAGGCATTTTCCAAATTCCATCCAGGAAAACATGATATTCTATGTGGCTCCCAGTTTGTAAGAAGCAAGAAGCAACAGAAATAAACTGCATGGATGAGCAAAAAACAGGAAGAATTGGTGCTTAATACAAACCCACAGAGGCAGGCTCTTTCACATCAAGATGGGGATCCAACTGGCTCACTAAAGTCAAAGGTAGCAGGTGAGCACAAGGGAGGTTGCATTTTGATGTGCATTTGTTTGAGCCATCTCCCCAAAATTATCTCACATCAGAGACTCTGTGCAAACTTTCAGCCATCCTGAATATAGGATTTTTATTGAATGGTATAAATAAAATATAATGCACATCAATGAATAAGTCATGTGGTTTCTCTGCAAGGGGGTATCATTAGTAAGACTTACACTGATAATATAATCATAACCCCTCCCTCTAAGGATTAAATTTTAAATGTATCCTTCCAGCAAAGCCATGGTGAATTGAAAAAGAAAGGAAGAAAAAGAAAAAAGGTAATATAATCACATCTCCTAAAACGAAATTTTAAAATCTCACTTGGGTTCTACAGCTCTCACTAACAGGCTTAATTAGACATTGCTTTAATTCTGCGTTTTTTATTGTCATGGGAGCTAATAGACTGGTGGGGGGTGGTTCCACCATTTATTCCTGAAGCCATAAACTGTGTGGTGATTTTTAGCTCAGACACAAGGAGGCAGCAGTGAGCCAACGAGGAGCATAAACAATGGTAACAGCTTGGAGCCGGGAAAGTTTGACTCCAGACACTGAGAAACCCGCTAGCTGTTTAAAATCATTTAAACCCAAACAGAAACACTTTATTTAAAAGACTTTAAAATTAAACAGTAGAAGAATTTACTGTTCTAGCATATGTTTTCTGCTCCCCGTTAGTACTTACTTTCCCTACTTCCCAGATGTCTTTATTTTTCTTACTGACGATTTTCTTTTTTTAAGATTTTAAGTAATCTCCACACCCAACGTGGGGCTCGAACTCACAAACCTGAGCTGGAACGTGGCCTGCTGTCCTACTGAGTGAGCCAGCCAGGTGCCCGGACAATTTTCTTTTTTAATCCATTTAGGAGTTGGAGGAGTTGGAGCATTTTAAAGCTCCAACATCTTTCTGTCTAGTCCAAGGTGAAGGCCGGGGTGCGGATCAATTTGGTCCCAGCCCACCAGCGCAGACAGCAAGCTTCTCGGCAGGGGGTGGCGGGAAGGCACAAGGTAACAAGGACCGCCTTTGGGCAGAACCCTGTGAGGACCACAGCTGACAACGCTGTTAGAGCAAATTGGCTTCCAAGGGCTCCTTTCCTTTAAATCCTCTTCCTCCCCAAAGAGGAAGATTGGTCTCCTCCCTGCCTCTCTGGAAACGGACTGGGCACCGCAGGCCGGGCATTCTGTGAACAAAGGTACCACACCCAATCCATCCTTCACCTACCGGCGAGGGTACAGATACTCCTGGAAGCAAAGGAGGGGGGTGTTGGCTGGGGGCAGGCTGGTCCGCCCCAGGGCGGGAGGAGGTATTGGGACTGACACCCTGGCCCGGGAGGGTCTGGGCTCCCCGCCACCCCACCTCCCGCCCCGTGGCCTCAGAAGTTCCCTCAAGGAGCACCCGGGGCCGTCCCCGTTGCTGCACCTCACAAGAGGCTTTTGTTAGGCGGTCAGGCCTGGTTTTATTTCTAAGCTCGCCGGGGGATGCCCTCCTGGCTCCGGGCTTTCCCCTCGCACAGTTGTGGCTTCAGCGGGCCCAAGGCCTGGCCCGAAGGTGCTGCGCTTCCCCTGCCCGCGTCTGCCCCGACAAGTGGCAAAAGGGATGCAGCTGTCAAGGGGGTGCTGGGGCAGGTGGCACCTGGGCCGAGGTTCCTCCTCCCGCCTGCGCTCCCAGATCCCCGCTCCGCCCCGCCCAGCCCTGAAGCTGCGGGCCTTCCCTCGTCCCCCCACCCCCACCCCCGCCCCCCGCCGCGGGCTCCAGCTTGGGCCTTTCTGGAACTCAACCGCTGAATCCCGGGGTGGGCAGCCATACGGCGGCGCAAAGCGTCCAACTCCAAAGCCTGCTCTCCTTTCTGGGCGATTTCCATCCATTCTGCCTCTCTGGAAAAAATCGAGGCGTAATTTTACATTTCTGATTTTTTTGAGCCTGGCTGAACACAGCTGCAAGCCTCCCTCGGTGGGTCTTTAAATCCGCTCAGAAGCAGAGATTGCCTATGGGGAACAGGCAGCTGGGGGGTTTTGTTTGTTTTTACTTTCTACCCTCCTGCGTTGTTTCGCCTTTCCCCAATTGTTATTTCATCATGTCTGAAAAGGAAAGAATGAGGACAGCTCTGCAGCTCTGACCAAAGTCAGGGTCATTGCCATGCTGGAAAGCAGGGCTCACACAGCCGGTTTTTCTCTTCTGTTCTTAAAACTAGGCTTCAATTCTTGCTCCCACTATTGTAGTCTCCTTTGCTAAAAGAGTATTAGGTGCCTAATCTGTCCTTGGATGCCTATTTCCTGAGGAGCAGGCTGAAGGGCTTCCTAGTGGCCCAGCCCAGTGGCCTGCATCCCACTACCCTCCTCTCCCCAGCAGGCTGTGGTTTTTCCTCGTTTTCAGAAGCCTGATGCTATCAGGCCCAAGAATTGGCCAGGGAAGGGCTCACTACAGACAGGACCTCTCAGAAAAAATGGTCAGATAAGTCCATGCTGCATATGATACTCTGAAAAGCAAATTGTCAAGAGAGCGGGAGCAAACTGGTTGCTCTTTAACACTTTGTCCTCTGATTTGCATTTTCTCCTTAATCCATTTAGCCTCCAAACACCCACCCTGTTCTCGGCTCTCTGGCTCTCTGGCTCTCTGGCTCTCTGGCTCTCTGGCTCTCTGGCTCTCTGGCTCTCTGGCTCTCTGGCTCTCTGGCTCTCTGGCTCTCTGGCTCTCTGCCCATCCTGGTTCACAAAGGGAGGGAGACACATCCCGTGCCCAGAGGACCCCACCTGGGTGGGATACAGTTCAGGGATGGGTGGGGGCCACAGAGCCCAGAGCTTCGGCCAGCCCCACCAGCCCAGGTCCCAGAAGGTTCTCAGGAGGAGGAGATGCCTGAGGCAAGTCTGAAAGGACCAGTTGGCCAAGCAGAAAACATGGGGAAGGCCATGAAATAAAAAGGGGGTCCTTCTGTCATTGAGCTTCTCTACATGTCCTGTTCCCCCCATTCTAAACACTGCATAGGTCGTACACTTAGTTCTCACAACACAGTGGGGCAAGTGCTCTAATGGCTCCATGCAAAGCCAAGGTCCCTGAGGCACAGATGATGGAGTGATTCTTCAAGGTCACACACACGTCATGAGCAGGGCAGTCAGAATTTGAACTGAGGCCGTCTGGCTCCAGAGTCCTTGCTCTAATCCCCAATTATCTTTCAGTTTGGGTAACTCCAGAAGTATGAGGTGACTGGAACAGAGTGGCAGGAACTGGGTGGAAAGGTAGGCAGAAGCCACAGGATGCCAAGGAGCCCACATTTTATACTGAAGATGGGGAGAGGCTTGGAAACAATGGAGTGTCGTTATCAGATCTAGGTTTTAGAGACATCTGTGCTTCTGGAAGGATTGGTGAGGCGAATAGGGCAGCAGCCAGGTGGCTGTGAGCCATCTAATGGACGACTGAGGCGGGTCAAGCCAGGTGGAGAAGGTGGATATTTCTGAGCGCTACTGAGGAGACAAGGCCTGATACTCCGCACCCAGTTTAGGGGATGGGATGTGGGGGGTCTCTGCTCAGGTATGCTGGGGACACGGCAATGATAAGATCAGGCTTGGAAGGTGGGGGAGGAGCCAGTCAGGGGTCTGTGGAGATTCCATGCGGACAGAAGGACCCTAATTAGGTCAGTGGCAGGAGGAACGGAGAAGAGGAGACAAGTGCCAGAGATCATTTTAAAGCAGGCATTCTTAGCCTGGAAAGAATTCAAGGGGTTTATAAACTTGTAGGGGAGAAATATTTTCTATTTATTTTCATTTTTACCTTTCTCTTACTAAAATGCACCCTATTCTGTGATGATTAATATAAAAACACTACTGTAGCAACTTTAGCAATATTTATGGCTTTGTCACCCATAGAAATCACAGATTTTTCACATCACATTTCACGGAGTATCTGTGAGTATCATTTGTGTTCATCACTACTTTAAAATGATGGTAATTAGACTTGACATTGGATCTGAGTATTTAATACTATATTAGTGCATTATTACAATTTAGGGACACCCAGGCACCCCTAAAAAGCATTATTCTTGAAGCTATCCTAAGTCTTCACCATGCTGCCAAGAGGTTTAATGATTCAAAAAAATAATAATAATACTAGGGGCACCTGGGTGGCTCAGTGGGTTAAGCCGCTGCCTTCGGCTCAGGTCATGATCTCGGAGTCCTGGAATGGAGCCCCGCATCGGGCTCTCTGCTCTCTCGGGGAGCCTGCTTCCTCCTCTCTCTCTGCCTGCCTCTCTGCCTGCTTGTGATCTCTCTGTCAAATTAAAAAAAAAAAAAAGTTTAAAAAATAATAATAATAATAATAATAATAATAAGTTACGAGCACCTGACCAAGGGACACCTGGGTGGCTCAGTTAGTTAAGCGTCTGCCTTTGGCTCATGTCTTGATCCCAGGGTCCTGGGATTGAGCCCCACATTAGGCTCCCTTCTTACTGGGGAGCCTGCTTCTCCCTCTCCCTCTGCCTGCCAATCCCCTTGCTTGTGCTCTCTCTCTCTCTCTTTCTGTCAAATAAATCAATAAAATCTTAAAAAAGAAAAAAAAAACCTGGCTGAAAGGTAAGATAAATTATGCTTGTTAGTGGCTGGTGATGAGGAGTGAGGGGGAAGGAGGAAAACAAGGAGCCTAAGAGACTACCTGGATGATTGACGGCAGCACCTTCCACCATGGAGTACACAGAGGGAGGAGAGGTTTGGGGAGGATGGGGAGCAGGATCTTCATTTGTGAAAATGGCAGGTACAAGAAGCAGTTGGAGCTTCCTAGTGGAAAGCTGGAAATGTGGGTACAAAGTTCAGGAGCAACCATAGGAATGGAAATCTCGTTGCAGAGTCAACAGCAGAGACTTGTCATGGAATCGACAGGCATATCCAGGAAGAGCCTGTGAGATGGGAAGACAAGAGGTTGGAGCCTGGGGGACACTGGTAGGTACTTAAGGGAACCTGGGAAGGAGGGGGGTTGACAAACGGAGATCAAGCAGTCAGAGGGCAAGGAGGTGAACCAGGAGAACTGGCCATCCCATGGGGCCAGTACAGAAAGGATGCAGGGGACTGTGCTGAAGACATTGGCAGAGGCAGCACAGATGCTCCATGAGATGAGGACCAATCAGAGGCCAGAGGCTGGCCCTGGCGACCCTAGTGGGTGGTTCTCAAAAGCTGTGAGGAACCAGACCTCAGTAAGTAAGGAAAGAGGAAGCAAAGGCCATATGTAGGAGCTTCTCTTTCAAACCACTTAATGGAGAGAGGACAAGAGTCAGGAAGCTTCTAAAACAGAGGAAGGCAGGGAGTGGGTGGGCAGAGCATGAGCATGCTTGTGGTGTGACAGGGAAGAGCCAGTGAATAGCCATCCAAAGGTGGGGACATCAGCAGGAAGAAAGAGCTGCTGGACAAGGTGAGGTCAGAGGCTGGAGCCCAGCAGGGCACACGTGGAAGGAACGAGTGGAGCCATCTGTTCCTCTTGCAGGACAGAAGATGTTAAGTATAAAAGAACACGCAGCTCAGTCTGGACGAAGTGAGAAAGGAGAGAAAATGCATCCCCTCATTCTGGTTTCCTCCTGGGAGAGGTGGGTCCAGGGCTCATGGGCCTGAAATGCATGCAGTTTGGGAGGAAGTTCTGTTTAAGAAAAAACACACAATTGGAGTGCCTGGGTGGCTCAGTGGGTTAAAGCCTCTGCCTTCGGCCCAGGTCATGATCCTGGGGTCCTGGGATTGAGCCCCGCATCGGGCTCTTTGCTTGGTGGGGAGCCTGCTTCCCTTCCTCTCTCTCTGCCTGCCTCTCTGCCTGCTTGTGATCTCTGTCTGTCAAATAAATAAATGGATAAAATCTTAAAAAAAAAAAGAAAAAACACACAATTTACAAAATCAAAATTAGGGACAAAATGGATATTATTTAGAATGAGAAAAGGAGTCACACAAATTACACCACAAACTATACAATTCAGAAAATAATATGATTTCTATTCATTGACTGGCATGCCTCTCCAATACTTTATTTGCCCCTACATCTATGGCCATAAATTCTGATCATCTCTAAAATGGAGAAAATTTTATAATATTTTCTAAAGAAATCATAGAATAAGAATGCAATACTTCTCATGTGCTTGGTGGAAATTTACTTTTTATTTTTAAAATTTTTTTAAAGATCTTCTTTATTTAACAGAGAGAGAGATCACAAGTAAGCAGAGAGGCAGGCAGAGAGAGAGGGGGAAGCAGGCTCAATCCCAGGACCCTAAAACCATGACCTGAGCCGAAGGCAGAGGCTTAACCCACGAGCCACCCAGGCACCCCAAGAAATTGATTTTTTAATATTGATGGGTGGGATGCATAAAGCTCGAAACCTCAACACAGACCACTTGGTGTTTGTAGAATTGCCATGGGCTTCTGGTCTGCAAATGCAGGAATTATAGTTTGCTTGAATGTGATTCCCATTAAAAAAGGGGAAAAAATGGGCGCCTGGGTGGCTCAGTGGGTTAAGCCGCTGCCTTCGGCTCAGGTCATGATCTCAGGGTCCTGGGATCGAGTCCCGCATCGGGCTCTCTGCTCAGCAGGGAGCCTGCTTCCCTTCCTCTCTCTCTGCCTGCCTCTCTGCCTACTTGTGATCTCTGTCTGTCAAATAAATAAATAAAATCTTAAAAAAAAAAGGGGGGGGAATGTACAATGAGTGTCTTAGCTTAGGCCATTATAACAAAATACCCTAAACAAGGTGGCTTAAATAACAGACATTTACTTATTCCAGCTCCAGAAGCCAAGAAGTCTGAGATCGGGTGCCAGCTGGGGCAGGTTCTGGTGAGAGCCCGCTTCCTGGCTTATAGAGACTGTCTTCTCGCTCTGTGCTCACAGGACAAGGAGAAAAACAAGCTCTCTGCTCTCTTCTTATAAGGCCACTAACTCCATCATAAGGACCCCATCCTCATGACCTCATGACCTCATCTAAACCAAATTACCTCCTGAAGGCCCCATCTCCAAATACCATCCCATTGTGTTTTAGAGTGTCAATGCCTACATGGGGGGGTGGGCACAAACGTTCAGTCCATCAGAATGCATTAATAATTATTAACATTGCATTATCTGGCATGTTCCCAATAGGGAAGAATTCTTGTTTTGACTATGCCCTGAGAACCAAATCCTTTACTTATAATTTTATACATCAGAGAATTATACGAACTTACCAACTTTCCAGAAGACCGATTTCTGGCTCTGCACATTTCAAACCATTTTCTCCTCAACCCCTATGCACCTGCTGTCAGCCTGTGTGGGACACATTCCCTTTACTATGTCCCTCCCTGTCCCTACGGCACAGTGGGTGGGATGAGGCCTGGGAGCTGCCTCTACCCCGGGGTGGCCGGCAGTAACCGACATTGATACGAAAGTGGCCCAAACACGTAGATGTTCCCCCACTAAACTCCAACTAAATGTGTCTCCAACTCAACTCCGTTAGCTGAATCCCCAAATGCCCACAGCCACCTAATGCTACCTAACGCAGAGACATCTTAACCAGTGGGATTAAATTATCTTACTTTTATTTATATATGTGTGTGTGTGTGTGTGTGTGTGTGTGTGTGTGTGTGTGTGTGTATCTTACGTTTGCAAACTTGACGTGTGTGTGTGTGTATCTTACGTTTGCAAACTTGACAAAAACGCCACAGGAACACCTCATTAGGACCTCTCTCAGGGCCTGGAAGTGGGTGACTGTGCCAAACAAGGAGCTTTCCCTTCCAGGTGATTTGATCTCTGCCTGGGGGGCACAGGCTGTGAAGGGGAGGGTGGGAGCCATGATGAGACAGCTTACTGGGGGGAATGTTACTTGTGTATTAAGTCATTGAATCCTCTTAATGATGCTATGATGTTGGTACTATGAAAAATCTGCATTTTACAGATAGGGAAACTGAGTCATAGAGACATTAGGCAACGTGCCTGGGGTCACACATATAGTAAGTGCCAGACCTGGGATTTGAACCCAGGCAGTCTGGCTCATACTTGTACCTAGGACAGGAAGCAGCCTCTCCACAGCATAGCTCACAACCTCCATGGCCCCTTAGGACACTGCAGTCCCATCTATAATTTTCTGACAGCATATATTTTACTTCTTTGCCTATTTTCTGTCCCTTGCTACTGAAATATAAACTCTCTGCGAGCAGAACTGTTTATTTTGCTCACTGCTGTCTCCCTGCACTTGGAATGATACTTGGCCCACAGTAGGCATATAATAAACATTTTATTTATTTATTTTATAATAAATTTAGTATTCTCCTAAACCTTTTTTTAAGATTTTATGTATTTATTTGAGACAGAGGGAACATGGTAGGGGAGGGGCGGGACAGAGGGAGAGGGAGAAGCAGACTCTCCTCTGAGCTGGCAGCCTGATGTGGGGCTCATTCCCAGGACCCCAGGATCATGACCTGAGCTGAAGTCAGATGCTCATGTAACAGACTGAGCCACCCTGATGCCCCATTTTTCTAAACTGTTTGAGTTAAAGTACTCTAGCTGGAAGAATATAAATAAGTAATATCTTTGGAAAACTGCAAAAGAAAGTGAAAATTAGAGAAAGTGCATACCAAAAAAGCAGGGGGGGGGGATTTTGTCTGAAATGAAATCCAGGAGAAAATGAAATTTATTATGTATTTTGAATATACATAATACATTCACTATGGCTCTGTTCTAAGTGTCTGTGATTCATGTTCTCCTGTCCCATGTCTCTCAGATCAGGTTGGTTATACAGGGAACCAACAGGGGTGATCAGATCATCTTGAAACTCAGATGATCTTGAGTGCCCAGTTGAGGTTTGAAATTCAAAATTTTTACTAACTCCTGGTGGCGTGAGTATGTATTATGTGATTTTCTCCATTAATATTCAGGGCCCAAAGAAAACGGATAAATGGATCCAAAATTGAGTCTTTGATGACTGGCTGTGCCATTAAGTCAAAGGAGGAAAGAGATTGTATCTGATGATGACAATATCCTGAAAACCAAGAGGGCTGAAGGCCATTAGCTGGGGAGACCAAAGGCCAGATGCCTTGGTAACACTGAAGATGGGGGGTGCCTGTTAAGCATCTAACTGTTGGTTTTGGCTCAGGTCATGATCTCAGGATCCTGGAATGGAGTCCCGTATCAGGCCTCTTTCTCAGTGGGGAATCTGCTTCATGATTCTCTCTCTCTCTCTCACTTTGCCCCTCTCCCTTCTCCCTTTCTCTAAAATAAATAATTTTTTAAAAAGACTAAAGATGGGAGGAATGGCGGTGTAGGGGAGGAAGGTATAGGGCTGAGGTCAGAGTGGAATTTCCAAGTTCAAGATGTCAGAGGTGAAACAGTTCTAGGTGATGACAAGGTCCTGTAACAGGATAGGAGATATTGATGACAGGTGAGTACAGCTCTCAGATGACTCATAGGATATGAGAAAATTTGATAGGATGTGGGTCAGGCACGGAGCTATAAGTTCATCGGCTTGAACCATGATTTGTAAACTGTAAAGCCAGCCTTAAATATCACCTTCTCCAATACTCCACTTTTTTTAAAAAAGATTTTATTTATTTATTTGACACAGATCACAAGTAGGCAGAGAGGCAGGCAGAGAGAGAGAGGAGGAAACAGGCTCCCCGCTGAGCAGAGAGCCCGATATGGGGCTCGATCTCAGGACCCCAGGATCATGACCTGAGCCAAAAGCAGAGGCTTTAATCCGCTGAGCCACGCAGGCGTCCACTTTTGACTGACAATACTTTATCTGTAATAATTCTAAAATAATGACCCTCCCCAAATTAACAAACCAGGCTCCTAGCATCATCTCAATTCAGTAGGCTTATAAAGTCGGGGCAGTTTTGCTTGTTGAAGGATTAATTCTGTTCACTTGCAGATAAACACACAAGAAAGAAATGTTCCTTCACAGCTCCAGATTAAGTCCCTTTTAAGATGATACTGAAGAACCCATATTTTATTCGGTGTTACACACATCATAAAAGACTTGCGGTCTCCAGAAGTTCATATTCCAAGGTGACAAGCCCCTCAGTCAATGCATAAATATGATGCTAAACAGTGGGAGGATGGACAAAAGCACTTATATCTTCCAGACACCCTGTCCATGAAGTGCTCCAATTACCAATACACCCAGCTGATTTTCAGAGAAACAAAGAACTTTACCAGATATTCACCAGGAGCTTTTAACATAGATAATAGAAGCTTGAAATTGGATGTAATGTCCAGTGAGGAGTAAGATTTCAACTTCTTTCAATGTCAGGTGCAGCTGGGGATAGGCAAAGAAATGTTTTGTTTGGTTTTGCAGAATTTTTTCATTCAGTACTTAGCCTGAAACCTTAAAGAGTGGTATCAGAAATCCCAGATCAGCAGTAGCCAGCCAGGAAATTGATTTTACTTTAAGGGTATTCATAATAACAGAACCAATCTGTATGTTCATTAAATTCACCTGAAATGATAAGTCTCACAGAAGTCTTTCGAAGTGGAGGTTTTGCAAAAAGGCTTTCAACCCTGCACATTTTCTAACCAGGGAGTAACTAGGCAATTTCTCCTCTCCCTGCTCTGGAGGAAAGATCGACAGGCACCTGGGTAATGTAGACGTTAGAAGTGAAGGAATCCATGCGCCAAATCTTGCATGTGAAGTAATTTTTAGAGATTTTATGGAGCTAGGGAAACAATTTTGCCCTTTCCATTTTTCCCCTACTGAGTTTTCCATATCTCCAAGACAGATGGAGCACATGTAACAAAACCAACCAAATGCAGAGAATGCAATCTGGGATATTAAAAATAAAATCTTTTCCAAATCTTCACAGGCTCCTTTAAAAACACTTCTACCCAAGTGCTAAAGCAGCTAACAGAGGTGTCTAAAAATGGAAAGAGGTGCCCCAAGAGTTCTTTTTTTCAAAACCAGTCAGCATTAATATTTACTTCTCAGAAAGGGTTCTATAAACAATCAGCAAATATGACCAAATTTAGTCATATGTGGATTGAAGATGATTATATCCCAGAGAGCTCTCCATTAAGAATCTTTAAATATAAAAATGTTGAATCTAATCCTGAAATAAGGCAAACGGGCAAATGCAATCAACACCTGGGTAAAATGTTAGTATTTCAATGGGCTTCAAATAAACACTCAGTACCATTATATTACTCAAAGAAACCAGTAAAGAGAATATGGTGAGGTAGATTTTGACATTGTATTGTTTGCCGTTTTACGAACTATAAACTCTTTATTATGGACATGCTGTAGCTTATATTTTACATTTTCATAGCATTTAAATTTTATATTTCTGTGATATTTAAATGTAGGAACCTATCAATCATGGCTCCTGGGTTTTTTAATTTTCTATGTAAAACTAATTTATTCTGAACTGCATGTAATTTCAGATTTTCTAAGAGTAGATTAACGTCACAAAATTTTTGTGTTCAAATATCACTATTCCTTTGCCATCATCCAAAGAATACATCAATATTCAATTAAATGTAAATAAAATTAATTTTTTTCTCCTTTTTTCCACTGGGGCATATAAGTAAATTGTTTGAAATGTATTACTGATGGAAATTAAATGTAAATTACTTATTTCTCAGTTTCTGGAACCTCTGTGCACTGGGAACTTATCTAGGTGCTGGCAATGGACAAAGCGAACAAGGCCCAGTCAGGCTAAAGGGGGGTGGGGGGGGTAATGTATGGGCAAAGCCCCATAAATAAGCAAATGAATGAATAAGACCATTTCAGATAGTGATGAGTACTGTAAAGGAAAGGAAATCTGCTAATGGTATAGAGGGTGCTGAGAGGGGGTGAGGGGCAGGGAGCAGGGTGGTTGGGAAATTGGAGGCAGTGGTGTTTAGATCACTGGAGGGGAAGAAGTCAGCAATGCAAAGAGCTGGGGGCCCTGGGGTTGGGGGAGGGGGAGGCAAAGGGAACAGTGAGTTCAGGGAGGAGCTCGGTGTGTTCATGCAACAGAAGTGTGGCCGGTGTGGCTGGGCTTGGCGGGGAGAGTAGTAGGAGATAAGATCCAGGTGTTAGAGCCAACTTTTGTAGTAAAGATTTGGAGTTTATTCTTTTTTTTTTTTTCAATCAAGCTTTTAATGAAAAGATCATAAAATAACAGTTTCTCATCACTGTACATTAAGACTGCACGCTTCTGAATGGAGAGATCAGTCGTCGGTGAATTGCTTTTCTATGACACTTGAGGGCTGCATACTGCAGCTCTGACCTGTTCTAAGAGTGAGAAGAAGCCATGGGAACTGACTGCATTCTTTTAAAGATAAGTCTGTCTCCTGCAAGGCAAATGGATGGGACGGGGCAAGAATGGAAACAGGGAGACCAGCTGGACGGATGTGGGACACTAGGAGAGCCACGATGGTGACCCCAAGTGGGCTGCTGGCAGTGGCCTTAGTGGGGATGATGAGAAGTGTTCAAATTCAAAACATATTTTAGAGATACAACCTAAAGGACTTGCTGGTAGTTAACTGCATTTTCCCAAGCTAAGTTCTCTCTCTTGAGCTACATTTCCAAAGCTTTTCTGAAACAATTTTAGGTCCACGCTCCTTTTGCCTCACCTCCCTACTCATAGTATATATGCATATGAGTAGGCCTTTGGGCCTCAGGAAAATGTCCCCCCAACTCCCCCCCCCCCTTTTTTTTAAAGATTTTATTTATTTATTTGACAGACAGAGATCACAAGCAGGCAGAAAGTTGGGGTGGGGGGGGGAGCAGGCTCCCTGCTGAGCAGAGAGCCCAATGCAGGGCTCTATCCCAGGACCCTGAGATCATGACCTGAGCTGAAGGCAGAGGCTTAACCCACTGAGCCACCCCGGCGTTCCCTGCCCCCAACCCTCTTAAATCACAGTTGGTCCAAATGGCTTATCCAGCTTTCCTTTGAATGTACCAAGTGCATTTCAGCTGCTTTTCTGTCTGCATATCCCAGAAATGACTCTCCAGACAGCTGTTCCTAGCTCCTGTCCCCTTACCATTCATAACCTCCTACAGACTCCTAGAGAAATTCACACACAGTCATTTCATATTTGTGCATGACTTCTCACATCCCCAAGAGTTCTCCCCACTCTGGGGGTTGTCCTAGAAGCTGCAGCAGCCCCAGTAACATTATCACGGTCCCCCTCAATGCTGGGGTCTTCACAAGCCTCAGTCATTTCACAGAGGACAGAAACCTACGAAGTGACATTTCACAGTTGGGAAAACTGGGATGTAGACAAGTTTGCATATCAAGAAACAATACCTAGCTAGGTTTTCAGTCAGGTGAAGCTCCACTGGGCTCTTAACCTCTTGCTTCTCCAAGAACTGCCTCCCCAAGAACTTAGGTAAGCATCATAGAACATGACTGAGTGGCTCAGTCAGCTGAGCATTGGACTCTTGGTTTGGGTTTAGATCATGATCTCAGGGTCATGGGGTCTAGGCCTGTGTCAGCCTCTGTGCTCCGCAGGGTGTCTGCTTGTCACTCACCCTCTGCTTGCTCACTGAATGAATGAGTGAATGAATGTGTGAATGAATGAATTAAATCTTAAAAAAAAAAAATACAGCTCTGGAACCAGATTGCCTAAAATCGAATCTGAGTGTCACCACATTTTAGTGGCCTGACTTTGGATGAGACACTTAACCTCTCTCTCTGTGCCTCTGTTTGTTCATACATGAAGAAGACAAGATAATACTTGCCTCAGGAGGTGGGGAGTAAGGGAGCTACTGTGCACAGAGTGCTTAGAATGTGCCCTTGGCAAAGAATAAGTGCTTTGTAAGTGTTAGCTCTCACCCTCATCATTCTCTTGTCCCACCCACCGAGGTGTCACCCTCCTCTCTTATTTGTGCAATAGAAATTCAGCACTATGATTATGGAGCCGTTACCCAGCCCCCTAGGAAGGTGCGCAGCAGGTGGATGTGGTTAGGGGAGAGGACAGTGGGGTCATTAGAGAAAAGCTCGGTGGGGCAAAGTGATGAGGTGAGCTCAGAGATACTAGAGAGACACTTAAGAAGTTGTGATTAATTTACTCTGAATAATGCATTGATGTGAAGACATTTTTAAAGCATTCTTCAGATTAAGTTACCTACCATTCCGAGTTTCATCTCACTGAGCAGGAAGTGTGTGGAGTGGACAGGGGCAGGCTGTCTTTTGCAGTAACTCAGAGCTGAGCTTCTGCATCTCAACTTCTTGCCTTCCCTTTCCTGTTTCATTGGAGATTTGGGGATGTTGGCAGTCAAAGTAAACCAGATTTATCTGTGGTCACAACACATTTCAGCAGCTTAGGATGATAAAGTTTACTTCGTGTTCATGCTACAAGTCCCCTATGGAAGGGACAAGTAGGTTTTACTTACTGAGGAACCAGACTGGCAGAGGCCCCATCTCAATGGGCTTACTTGATCATAGGGGCAGGGGGAGAAGGAGCATGACAAACCACACGTTGGCTCTTGAAGCTTCCACCTGGATATGATCCATCATATTGCTCAGATTTCTTTTGCCAAAGCTAGTCATATGGCCATGCCTGGGCTTAAAAGGGAGAACTTGTATAATTTTTCTAAAGGAAGTGCCCCCAAATACTTGGGGACAAATTACCACAAGGAGTTAACTGAAAGTTAACAGAAAAAAAACTCTCTAAAAGTTACATCTTAAACAATTAAGGGGTTATTTTCTTACACAACAAGAAGTTTGGAGGTAGGTCAAGGCTCAAATTGATAAATCCAGTAGCTCAAAGATGTTTTTAGGGACCCACTTTATTGCCATCTTTCTACTTTCCCATCCTTAGGAAATCAGCAATATATCTCTTCATGGTCACAAAATGGCTGCAGCAGTGCCAGCCACCACATGCAGAAAAGTAACATCCAGTGAAGAATGGAAGTGTTTCCTTCCACTAGTTGTATAGCATTGAGAAAATCTTTCCCAGAAACCCCAGCTTACCTTGGGTCCTGTCAGTCAGAATTAAATCACAAGACCATGACTCATCCCATCATGAGCAAAAGGAAAGACCACTTCCTGGGATAAGAAGTGGCCTATTTTCCCTTTGCACAAACAACTCTGATTTCTCTAAGGAATATGCCACTGAACATAAGAAATCAGGAAAACGTAACCCAGTTTTACCAATTATGGTAAGCTCCTTTATTCAGGGTGTAAGTAAAGAAGAACAATTCCTTTATGAAAAGCCAACATTAGTGCTTACATAATAATTATTCACAGTTAAATAACTATGGGCAAATAAAGCAAGCAAAACAGGCATCTCACAGGGAAGGATCATTTACCTAAGGGACAGGGAAATAAGAAACTACTTTGGATTGATATTACATCCATCTCAAAAGAGTTGACCAAAAGAATTCACCACTCCCTTCTTTGTGGCCACCCTGGACTACAGCTTAAATGTTCTTTCTTCATCATTCACCCACACATTTCATTGCCTTTATCTGTGTACCTGTCTCCAACTGCAAGACGATAAGCTCTTTGAAAGATGTGGCCTATTCCATTTGTTTATTGTTGTGCATGCTAAAAAGAATAAAGGGTGCATCATTTGATTGCCCACTGTGTACCAGAGCCCATTCTAAATTCTAAATGAATTGATTCTTGTAATTCAACTGTCCCATGCTTAATACATAAAGAGTTGTAGGGTAAAAAGGTTAAGTCATTTGACCAAATGTATACAACTATTAACTGATAGAGTTGAATTTCAAATGAAAGTAGCCTACTTGGGTTATGTGTGGCACGTTTGCCCCCAAAATGGATGAACCCAATATGTTTTAATACACAATATGAAGGTGTCAGAGAACAGGAGTGAAGGACAAGTGACATTGTCTTTTATTTACATGTAGAATTTGAAATTAAGTATGATAGACTTAAATTCTCTGAGGGTGGAGAGCATGTATGTTTCTCTTGCTCAGTATGGAGTCTCTATCTCCTAGTATACTTCCTGGCACACAGTAGGTCCTCATGTGTTCCTGGAAGTGGGGGAGGGAGGATGGGAGGGACCGTGGGGGAAGGAAAAAAGGGGAGGAGGGAGGAAGAGGGAACAAATGAATAAACACAGTTAATGTCTTTCTCTTGCTCCTTAGATTTTCTACCTTTTCCTGTTTATTTCTATGGATAATTTGGTGTCTAAAATCTGTATCTTACCTAAGGTAGAAGGAAGTATTAGTTTCTCTAAGTATCAAGGGTTCTCAAAGAGAAGAGTTTAAATGTAACATTGTTACAGAGTAGGGAGGCCTCTCTGCAGGTCTATAATTTATTTGGCTTTTGAAACAATGTGTCTTATTTAAAGTAGATTTTTCTCTCAAATGGAAACATTTTTTAGGAATTTGGACTTGTGCTTTTTCTTCTGTGTGCAGCTTGAAATGTCAATACCATGCATGGACATATTGATTTATTTTTTTTTTTAATCAATGCAAGGCCATAGACAAATGAACAGCAATAATTAAAGAAATGGCCACTGTCAGTAGATAGAAATATTACTCTAGCAGTCCCTCCACCAGCAGCACATTTCAGGAGATAAATAATAGGTTGGGACCACTAAAAACACCATGTTTCGTCTTTATTTTAACACCAGCATCATTGGGGGCTGCTTCCATAGAATGTTCCAGTCATACAGATTTAATACATTAGATCTAATTTTAGACCACATAAACCCCCACTCTAGTTTCAATCAACAAAGTAAAATCCTGATGAAACTGAATCATTACACTGTTGTCACAAGTGAATTTTAACTGTTCTTATTCGTAAAGGGTATCCAAGTTTCTACTGTTGACTTTGTTGTTCTGATTCTTATCCAGAGAGCTAATTTTAAAAGCGTGTCTATGATCTAACCTTGAACTAGAGCTTCATGAGTCCCCAAATATCCCAATTTTCCCCAATATTCCATTTTTTTCTTTGTTCTTTATTCTCAGATGATTTTCAGATTTCATTCAAATTTCTTTGAGTTATTAGGGATTTTTTTCAGATGTCTCACCCAATTTCAATATATCAATGAACTCACTGATTTCCCTCTGCCATCTGTCTTTCTCTCCTAGGTTCTGTCCCTTGGTTGATGGCACCATCATTCACTCTGTGATCCAAACCAACATTTAGCCACTTTTGATGGCTCTTGTTTTCCCACTTACATCCAGTTAGTTGACAAGTCTTTTCATTCAACCTCTATCTAGACCCATCCTTTCCTTTTCACTCCACACCCTAAGTCAGTTCCTCATCAGCCTCACCCAGAATATTGCAGCAACCCCCCACCCCCAACAACTAGCTTCCACTGTGTATCTCTTATTCCCCCAACCCATCTTTTATATTTCCACTCAGTTATTTTCTAACAAAGAGATACATCATGTTTCTTTCCTGCTCAGAAACCTACAATGGTTCACTATTGCCAATTTTTAAAAAGTCCAAACTCTTTAATAACATTCAAGACTTGGGGCATCTGGGTGGCTCAGTCAGTTAAGCATCTGCCTTCAGGTCAGGTTGTGATCCCAGACTCCTGGGATTGAGCCCTGCGCTGGGCTCCCTGGGCTGAGAACCTGCTTCTCCCTCTGCCTTCCACTTCCCTTGCTTGTGCTATCTCTCTCTTCTGTCAAATAAATAAATAAAATCTTGAAAAAAAAATCTTAAAAAAAATTTTTCAAGACTCATCTTCAATTATTCCCAGCCTGCCTTAGCAGTCCCGTTTCCCATCATTACCTGCACATATATGTGTACTCCTCAGATTTATGTGATACTCCTCAGTTCTATCTACCTGGCAAAATCCAAATTACCCTTCCAGGCCTAGTTCAAATACCCTCCTTGGTATCCAGGCAGAGTTAGTCAGTCATTCTCTGCTCTCATATCCTTTTGTTTCTAATCTTATTGTGCCCCTATCTTAGGTCAGGTTCCCGGATGCAGACCCTGAGGAGAGGATTTGTAAGAAAGTCTTTTCTTTTCTTTTCTTTTCTTTTCTTTTCTTTCTTCTTTCCTTCCCCCTTCCTTCCTTCTTTTCTAAGATTTTATTTATTTGACAGAGAGCACAAGCAGGGGGAGCAGCAGGCAGAGGGAGATGCGGCTCCCCAGTGAACAGGGAGCCTGATTCAGGGCTCCAACCCAGGACCCTGGGATCATGACTTGAGCCCAAGGCAGGTGCTTAACCAACTGAGCCACCCAGGTGCCCCACCCGGGAAAACGTTTCCTTAAGGAAATACTCTCAGAAGAGATTGGCGAGTGCAGGAGAAAAGGAGACAGGCAAGAGAAAGGGATTGAGCAAGGGTGGCTTTAGATAAAAGTCGCAGAGGGAGTGGCTCAGCCTCATTCAGTAGAGAAAGCCCAGACATTAATTTATGTCCTGCTCTATGGCAAGGGGGCTGGGCCTTCCTGCCCCCAAACCAAGCAGTCAGTAGCAAGGAACTCAACTCTCAAGCACTTCCTGCTCCCTGAATATGTTCGCAATACTCAAGGACAGCCACTCAAGGCATCAAAGGTGCAAGCCATTGGAAGCAAAAGTATGTCAGAGGTGAATGGAGGAGAATGGGAATGGTAAAAAGGGATCCCCAGGCATTTGGGAGGAGTCAGACAGTGTCAGCTATGCTCTTCCGCATAGTCTGCCTTGTTTCCACCTCTACACCTCCATCCCGGAACAGTGAGTTACTTGGGAGGGAAGACCCCTTCTTAGTCGTCCTTATGTCCCAACGGCAGGGAAGATATTACTTCACACCCAGAAAGTGCTTAATTAACGTTTATTGGTCTGAACTGAATACTCATTTTGTAGGTCTTTTACAACATTTTGCTACTACTAATCATATTGCTGAGATTCCCCCCCCCCCCTTGCTGGTTTTAGCTCACTAATAAAAGATAGGGCTTCTGGGGTTTCAAAACCTAAGGTTCAACTTTTCACCTTGTACTTTTCTCCCCAGGGCAACAATTTGCTCAGCATATCTCTTCCTAAATTCCAAGACAGGCTGCTTGCTCTGCTCGGTCAAGACTGCCAACCCAAGAAACATTTTCGAAAGATCACAGTCAACATCATTGCCAAAAGAAGAAGTTCTTGGCACACAAAAGACCTGGTTCAATATGAGATGCCAGATGGTGATTTCAACTTCAGCTAAATTCCTGCTGAAAAAAGTGTTTGAACTGCAGATGAGAAAAGCTTCTATGACAAATTTCCAAGCGTTAGAAGCTTCAGAGGGAGATGGCAAGTGTTGATACACCCCCCCACCCAAGCACATGCACACACCACAGACTTACTACCTGCAGCTGGTAATTAAGATTCCCACAAAGATGCCTCTGCTTTTTAAGAAGACTGAGCCCTGACTTGATTTTTACGAATATCAAAGTGTATTTACTGAGCCCATTGAAAGTAAATCCTAGTTGATTACATGTAGTGTTTTTCAAAGCATCTGCTTTCATTAGCATCTGCTGTTTTTTTTTTTTTTTTAGTATCTGGAGGTAGTTCTTATTCCTCTCTACCAATAACTTCATTATTAAGCCAATTAATAATAAGCATGTCTTCCCTCCCTAACTAACTTTCTTTCTTTCTCTCCCTAACTAATTTCAGATTACAGGGAATATACATGAAGTATAAATTGATGGGGCTCTGCCTGGACACTCTTGGGTCCCTGACTCCCTTTTTCCTTCCAGGAGCCTGAAAGCCCAGCTCCCCTGATTCCAGAGCTCCAGTCAAGATTTAGCTGAGTTTGGGACTTTGCCTGAAAGTGTGTGCCCTGGGCTGGTTCCTTCTCTTCTACTTTCCCTGTCTTGCTCCTCCCTCCCTATCCTTCTTCTCCCCTGAACTCCCTTACAGAACGAATGAACATTTCTTTAACAACATTCTTGCACCCAAATCCTCATCTCAGGGTCTGCTTCTGGGGAAATGGCTTAAAATTCTGTGCAATGGGAAAATTCAAGGCATTTCATGCTGATATAGAGAAAGGACATGTTTCTGGGGCAAGAAATGTATGCATACCTACTTTATCAATCAAAATTTAGAAGGAAATAGTGGATACACTCAAATTAGATATTTGGAGAATAGTTAATCAAAGGACTGGTTATGAAGGGGTGGGCTGGGGGAGAAACAAGGAGAGTGCCTGCCTGGAAACTGGTAACAGGGGGTGCCATTACCAACCCTAGGCTCCACTGGAAAGTGGAGAACTGGTGATGGAGTTGCATGGAGAGGGCTGTGGGACAGAAGTTGTGATTTTAAGGGATGCCGCCAGCCTAAGGGACCCTACACGGAGCAAGCCGGCCAAATACCCCAATCTCATGCTCCTTCATTCCTCCTGTCTTTTACCAGTGATCCCATCAGCTGAACCTAATGGGAAGCCAGGTGCAAAACAGCCCCATCACACAGCACATCTAAGCTGGCCTCTAAGGACATAGGGCAGATGAAGAAGGGCAGAGAGGGCATCCAGAAGGACAAACAGAAGCTATCCAGTGTACCTACCTATTTTTTCTCTCTCTCTCTCCCATCTGTCATACACACACACATACACACACACAGTTCTTCCTGTTCTTGATTTTGACTTGTGACTAGACACACATAAATAGACCCTGATTTTTCTGTCTGCTGATCTTGTTTCTTTCTATCTTATTTATACTTCAGAGGACCCAGAGATAAGGCTGAATGATGTTACTCATCATATAGACTATCAATAATCAAGAATCAGACAAAATACATTTTTTATTAAAGTCTGAGTATAGTATCTGGGCATTTCAACAGTGGACCCCAAACCCCAGCCTCTAAGATGGCAATTTTGGTAGACTGAAATGTGACTCACAGAGCTTGCTACCATAAAATTTATCATCTCTTTGACCTCACCATTTTGGTGTAATGAGCTCTAATTTCTATCCCTAGAGAACTGTACCCATTTTCTCCCAATTGAAAACAAAATACAAATCAAAGATTTATGTTGTTTTTTGTAATGATGTGTCTAATTGCTTTCTCACCAACCCAGGTGCAAAGATGCCCTCATTATTCGGCTTACTCCCAGATGTCCTCATTATTGGAAGCAATGCTCTCTTTCCATGGGTCTCATTTTCTGTGTTTGAAATGGTCATTTTTCCCACAAGCAGCTCTGGCTTGGTTCAGAATATAAAGCTCCACGAAATGTGCAGAATGAAGACAAAGGGTCACTCAGTTATTTGAAGGTCTTTGAGATTAATCATAGAAAACAACATCCTGATGCTCGGGAGGCTGGCAGGAGCCAATGTGGGGCAGATGAAGGGTAGATGATGGAGAAGCACCACTTCCCATATCCCTGGGGGACAGGCCATGCTCAGCAGTGCCTTCTGAGCCTCTAGCTCTCTCTCTCTGCTGGGTGCCTTGCAGACTCAGATATGGCTGAGCAGAAATCAGGTAGGTTGTGGTGCACCCATTAGCAGATGGCCTACAGGGCTGTCATTTCTAAGTATTAAAATAATATATATTGGGCTATTTTCTTCTGAAACTTTATTTTTAAGATACTTTTGGGGGGGGGTCCAAAGGTTTTAGAGGGTAGTGATTTAAAAAAAAAAAAGTCTCTAAACACCAGGCTTTCTTTTGAGGCAACTGTTCACATTACCCAGGCAAACTAACCACAGAAGGGGGTGGGAGGGGGGCTGAGCTTGCCTGGGCATCTGATGTGGTCACTGTGAGATTATGTGGAGCAAGGCACCCAACCATCCAGAACCCAAGTTCCTAGTAACAAGAAGGAATGAGATGAGATGAAATTAGAATCCTCTTCTTGTCCTAACATTGCACTGTGAGCTACAGTAACCACTGGCCACATATGGCCGGTCTAAACTGAGATGTGCGGCTGGTGCCCCAAATCATCAGATTGCTAAGACTCAGTACAAATGCAAACGTCAGGCATATCATTAAAATTTTTTATATCGATTATGTGTGGAAGTGATAACAATTTGAGGTATCCTGGGCTAAATAGAATATAAAATTTTACTAATTTACTATTTAAATTGTGGCTACTAGATTATAGAATTATACATGTGTTTTATATTACATTTCTATGGGACAGAATGGTTTTATAAATTTATTTATTTATTGAACTATTTAAAAATATATGTTTCTGGATTACCATTTCATCTGGATGCACCTCAAATTCTAGAAAACTTTCAGTAGTCTTGCTTGGGAAAAAATGTTATATCATTTTTCCATGCAAAGGTCTTTTTAGAACAAGAGGTAAAAATTTCATGTCATGCTGGCTAAGTGTTGAAGAGAGTGTGAGGGGAAGGAACGACACTCGAGTGAAGCTCGAGTTGTCAGTCTTTAATTTCTAGAACAGTAGAACATTTCCAGATTGCAGAGACATGAAAATAGATACTACCCAATGTAAAGAGCAACCTTCCTCCCCTGCCACGCACACGCATATAACATCTCTTCCCCACGTGAGTGCCAAATATTTGGAAAGCACCTAAATACTCAGTTCATGAGCTCCAGAAGGCACATGTTCAATAACCACTTCCTGCTGTGTGTTAACTGCTGGGTCAAATAAAGAACAGTAGACAGAGAAACAGAGAGAGGGTATTACAATATGACTTCGGACTGATGATCGGGGCAGAAAGAGTAGCACAGGGAAGATTCAGAGGCACATGAGAGCAGAGAGGAAGGAGGGTGTGTTGTTGGGGGACACTGAGCAAACATCCATCTGCAGGGATCAAGTAGGGCCTTGCCTATCGGGAAGGAGATCTAGGACGTGACATGACAGATGCTGGGCTGAATCATCTAATGGAAGTCATGTTTTAGGGGAGTCATCCCTCTCTTTCCTGTCATGCTATATGTGTGTGTCCCCCAACTGGAGGACCTAATTAGAATCCAGTGCTACCTAGGGGTGCCTCAGTGGCTCAGTTGGTTAAACATCTGCCTTTGGCTCAGGTCATTGTCTAGCTAAGGTCATGATCCCAAGGTCCTGGGATTGAGGTCTTGGTCAGGCTCCCTGCTCAGTAGGGAGTCTGCCTCTCCCTCTGCCCCTCTCCCTGCTTGTGCTTTCTCTCTCTCTCTCTCTCTCTCTCTAATAAATAAAATTTAAAGAAGAAGAAGAAGAAGAGGAGGAGGAGGAGGAGGAAGAGGAGGAGGAGGAGGAGGAGGAAGAATCCAGTGCTACCTAACATTATTCCCTACTCTCTCCTCTGTATGTTTTTTGCTTCCCTGAGGGAGAATGACACAGTCAAGGGCAAGAGCCAAGGTTGATGTTTCTTTTGAATATCTCATGATTTCCAGGACAGTTGTAGGCACAAAGTAGGTAATTCAATGCTTACTTTAAAAGTAATAATAATCGGGGCGCCTGGGTGGCTCAGTGGGTTAAGCCGCTGCCTTCGGCTCAGGTCATGATCCCCGGTCCTGGGTTCGAGTCCCGCATCGGGCTTTCTGCTCAGCAGGGAGCCTGCTTCCTCCTCTCTCTGTGCCTGCCTCTCTGCTTACTTGTGATTTCTCTCTGTCAAATAAATAAATAAAATCTTTAAAAAAAAAGTAATAATAATGAATTAAATTGTGCTAAATCCCCGTGTCCTCTTCTTTCATATATTTCATGAGGGAAAATAGGGAATCCTAATTCTTAATGAGGTTTCTTCAGGGACAAAAGTGTAAATCAGTTTGCCTTCTATTTCCTGTCCCTTTCCAGTATATATCTCCTTTCTTCCCAGCATCTTCCTGGGTTCTTATCACCATTATTTTGTCACTGAAATTTTCTCCTGGGCTTTGACTTGTGCATCTGGGTAGAACCCAAATTTCCCCCTTCCTCCTTTCACCACTCATTTCCTTAGGTTCTTGGGGGGAGAGTATGGTGCCCCTTCCACCCAGACAGTCCCTGGCTTGGACTAGAAATGATGATCTGCTTTAACCAGTTAGCCCTCCCTGATGCAGCTCTGTAACTTACCTGAAGGTTGTTTGTTTGTTTCTTTCTTTTTAAGGATTTTATTTATTTGACACACACACACACACACACACACACACACACACACAGAGATCACAAGTAGGCAGAGAGGCAGGCAGAGAGAGAGAGGGGGAAGCAGGCTTCCGGCTGAGCAGAGAGCCCTATGCAGGGCTCCATCTGAGGACCTCGAGATTATGACCTGAGCCGAAGGCAGAGGCTTAACCCACTGAGCCACCCAGGCGCCCTGAAGATTGTTTCTGATCAGTTCACATGGTCAGAGAAATAAGAAAGGCATTTATTGAAGAAGTGTAGAAGGGCTGGGAGTTACCATGGAGGGTCAGAAGGATTTTTGTTTTGTTTTTGTTTCTGTTTTTTAAATGTTATTTATTTGTCAGAGAGAGAGAGAGAGAGAAAGAGAGAGAGAGAGACTGAACACACAGGGGGAGCTACAGAGGGAGAGGGAGAAGCAGGCTCCTTGCAGAGCAGGGAGACTGATGTGGGGCTCTATCTCAGAACCCTGGGACCATGACCTGAGCTGAAGACAGATGCTCCAACAAGCCACCCAGGTGCCACCTGTTTTGTTTTGTTTTTAACTCTACTGTGAAAGAAATTACTTATACTTGAGTGTGACTCTGGGGGAAGGTAGACTGAGTCTGGTTAGAACTATGGGCTTTCCTTGCCCAGCAAAGAAAGATAACTCTGTAGATCCCAGGAAATTTACAAAGCCTGAATTTTCTCTCTCTTAAAAAAAAAAAAATTCACTTTTGTTGTCCTGATTTTAAACTAATCATTACAAAGTTACTTCAAGAAGAAAGATTATTCCCTCGATTATTCTTTGGTTAACTTTTTAGAGCTTTTAGCCACCTGAGAAAGCCAATCCAATACTGAAAAGTGTTGCCAAAAGCCACTCAAAACGTCACCTATCTTAATACTTTAAGGATCCTGAGTCCCTGAACAAGGCTCTTTGTAAGGTAAGAGTTAATATCAGAGACAGACGAACTGCAATGGATAAAAGTGAAATGTGGTCCGTAAAGGCTGGGTAAATGTTTCTGGCTCTTTTCTTTTTTCCTTCTATTGCATATCATGCAGATTTGGAACCTGGCTACTATTTCTGCTATCTTCATTTTTGTTTAACAGAAAAGCGCAAGTAATAGGTTCTAAGGTAAGTCCCTGCTTTTTTCCAGTGACTCTAGACTGCACTAAGATTAACCCCCCCCACCCCGTGCAGCCTAAATTGCAGGCACATGGTATTAAATTATCTGCCTTGGTAAGACTGTCCTTGCAAAACTACACCGCAAAGTAGCCATGCTCCGGGCTCTCTCCTCAAGGCTGGAGGTTGGATGTCATCCCAGGTTTCTAGCCCTAGCATTAACTCCACCCCACTCTCCCCTCTCAAGAAAGAGTATCTTCTGTTTCTCAAACCACACAACCCCCACCAATTCTGACCGTTTTTCATAGGGAGTGAATACCACCTCGAGAATCCCGACTCCCAAGAATCACCATTTTGAATTAATGAGCAATCCCAACCTTAAGGATTCTTGCAGGTAAAAAGGGATGCTCAGAGAACATAGGATGAGGCTCCCATGGCCGAGATTAGGTGAAAAAAGGAAACATCTCTTCATTCTTACCTTTTAAGACTATTGGCTGTTTCCCTCCCCAGTGAACAATCTTCTCTCTTTGTAAGATGACACCTATGTAAGTATTCTGGTCACAAGTTAGCTATCCACTTAACAGTGTGTCTGTGTGTTGTCTAATTACTACTGGATGGAACCGCGCATAAAGTATATAGGTGTGTGTGTGATAAGAGTATTAAAAGCGGGGGGGGGGGTGGAGGGAGGAGTGAGTATGTGCTGAAAGAGAACTTGGCTCTAAAATAAGACTGATATGCTTTAAAAAACAAACTTTTAATTTGGGGACAACTGTAGATTCACATTAAGTTTTAAGAAATAGTATAGAGAGACCCCTTATAGACCTTTTATCTGATGGTAATATTTTGAATAACTGTAGTACAATATCACAACCAGGAAACTGACATTCATACAGTCCTAGGGCCTTATTCAATGTCACCTCTTTTGTATGTACTCATTTGTGTATTTAGTTTGGTGCAGTTTTGTCACATATGTAATCTGCTTTTGAATCTCAGCTAAGAACTAGCTGTGTGACCTTGAACAAACTCCCTAGCTACTCTGAGGCCCAGTTTCCTCATCTGCAAAATGGGTATAATGTCTGTCTTCTAAAGATGGTGCCAGGATTAAGTAAGATCATTTCTGGTAAGTTTCCAGCACACTAGATTCTCAATAAATGCTGGTTTCCTTCCCATCTATCCCTTGTTCTTTCAGTAGCAAGGGAATATTCTCCAGTTTCTTGCAGAAATAACCAGACTTGTGGGTTATAAGAAATCAGGCGGCTCCTTCTTCAAGGCCAATGCATTTAACCCTGCCGTTCAAAGACAGCAAAGTGGATGTCACCTGCCCACAGCTGCTGCCTGAAGGCCTGGACTTGGGATCCTATTTGTATCCAGATCAGAAGTGTAGAGATGGGGGTGGGAGGAGTGAAAAAGGAGAGACTCTGGGGGAGCTGTGGAGTAGGGGTAGGAAGCGGTAAATACTGAACAACCGTTGGCTGGAGAACTACCAGTTCCAAGGATTTTTCGTCCGGTGTGGCTAGTGACCAAGGGTTGGATGTACCCGCGGAAGGCTAGATAGGAGGCGGGAGTCTCTGAAGACATGGTGGGCAGGTGCGGAGCCCAGTTTAGACCAGGAGGGGGGATCACCCTCTTTCCAGAATTCAGTCAAGTCTAGAGCTCTTCTGTCTTCTGGAGCCCTCTTTCAAGGACGGCCAAAGAGCGCTCAAGGGCCAAGAAATCGAGGACCGCCCGGGGGCAAGAGAGGCACCTGAGTCCCTACCTTAAGGTCCCGCTGGCTGGAGGAGGAGGCCTTTCCTCCACACGGAGACGTGGCTGGCTGGGAGTCCTAGGGGCGGCCGAGTGTGAGCGGGCGGGTTTGGAAGGAGAGGCTAGAGGGCAGGGGGGTCGCGGGGTGGACGCGCTAGCCCCTGCTTAGCGGCGACCTCTTCCACCTGCACCCCGCGAACCTGGCTTTTCCAAGTTCAAATCTCCAAAGCGACCGCCCCAGCGTCACGCAGCAGCCAAGTCGGGACCGGGGCTGTGTTCCCGCGACCCGAGCAGTCCCCTGGAGTCGGGGCGCAGTTCGCGTCGAGGTGGGGGCTGGGGGGAAGGACCCCGCGGGGGCCGGGACACCGCTCGGCGCTCCTCCCGGGGCCGCCCCCAGCGCCGCGGGCCGCGGAGGAGGAGCCGCGCCCGGGCCGGCGTCGCCCTGGCTCCTCCTCCCCGCGCGGGCCGGGCCCTTCCTCCCCGGCGTCCAAAGCTCCGGGTGGCCGCGGCCGAGCCGGGAGCCGAGCGCGCTGGGCGCGGCCGTCCCGCTGCCGCCGCCTCCGAGCCCTGAGTGCGCCCGCGGCCATGGTCCCCGCGGCTGCTCCGGGCGCTTGAGCCCCGGAACGCGGTAAGCGAGGAACCCGCTCCCGGGGTCCCCAGCCCCGCGGCCTGGGGGTGCACAGAGGCCTCGC
Source organism: Lutra lutra (assembly GCF_902655055.1). Classification (NCBI taxonomy): domain Eukaryota; kingdom Metazoa; phylum Chordata; class Mammalia; order Carnivora; family Mustelidae; genus Lutra; species Lutra lutra. The sequence goes on along the minus strand of NC_062284.1, from coordinate 99,044,415 downwards.
GCCGCCCCCGCGCCGTCGGCAGGGCCCTGCGCGCCCAGGGCGGACCCCACACCCGGACGGGTTGAGGCTTCCCTTTCGGGGCCCGGGCGGGAGCTGTCCCTGCGCGCGGGGCGCCCCTGGGGGACGAGGCGGGGAAGGGGCGGCTTCGCGGGCGGGAGGAGGGGCCGGTCCTGGAGGCGCGGGCTGCGCTGCCGGGGGGCGGGCCGGCGGGCGGGGAGGATGCGCGCCGCAGCCCGGAGCCGCGCTTTTGTACGCGCTGGCTCCTTACATATGGAAATGACGCTCGCGCGGGTCCCCAGTCGCGTCCTTTTGAAGGACGCCCGCCCGGAACCAAGGCGCCGGCTGCGAAGTATTGTCCCGCTTCTTGAGCCCTAACAAAGCGTCCCCCTTCGCTTTGCAGAGCACTGGAGGCGGGCGGCCGGCGGTGCGGGCGCAACGGAGAGGCCGCCAGAAGGTAGGCGAGGACGGCGGGGGCCGAGGCGGCGTGCCGCCTGGTGACACAATGGGGTGTTTGAGGTTTCTGGGGGTGCAACGGGCAGGCAGGTCGGAGACGCCTCGGCATCACAGGTTGCCCGGGGACTCGGGCGGCGCGCCCGCCCTCCGGCCGCACCTCCGCCTCCCCGCCCAGCAGCGCGGCTGGGTCTGGGCTGCTCGGCTGCCCCCGCGGTCCCGGCCCGCCGGCAGCGGCTGAAAGTCGCGTCTGTGTGTAGACCCGGGAGTGGACTTGACCCCGGGAGGGAGCAGAAAGGGTGGTGGTGCTGTTGCCTTGTGCCACCAAGGCAGCCTCGTGATAGAGCCTCAGAAGAGAAACCTGTCTGGGGAAACCCGAGGTGATAAGCCTGGGCTGTCTGAGCAGCGGAGAGCTGTTTGGGGCCCTTAAAGGGGGGCATCTCAGAAGGCGGGGGCGGGGGGAACGCATATAGCAAGACTTTCCCAGTGCACTGAGCAAGAACTAAGGGGAAAAGGACCAAATGACACACGCTGTTATTGCCTGAAAACCTTGATCGCCAGACCACTGCAATGGAAGTGTGGCGTGCTGCGGGAGAAGCTTCCAGGATTCCCAGTGCTGGGCTTCTGCGACTACCACACCGGTCCCTGACAAAAGGACAAAGCTGATGGAAACACTTTACTGCAGAAAGCTCTGTCTGTGAAGTTGAGAGACAGAGAAAGAGGCATTTTCCTAGTCCCAGCCCTGACAAACCGGGGTCAAGGCGCACAGAATGGGGGGGGGGGGGGCGCGTGTAAAGATTGCTCTACCCTGTATCTTGTTTCGACAACTTAGGGATTATAAGAACCGAGGCCTTCTTTACTCAACAGGGGCAGCGGAATTCCTGAGGTGGACTTGCCATACAACTTAACTCTTAATTTATGAAATCAAATCAGATAGCCTAGTTGTCTTTTGTGACTGCCATAGTAGCTTTTTAGGATTAAAATCCCGGTAAAATCCATCCTGGCATATGGGCCGAGCTCCTGAGGCCATGGAGGATTTCTCAGTGGGGCTCCCTTAAATAGGTTGACAGAAATTTATGTCTGCTTGTTTCCTGAGGCTTGCCTTTCTACAAGGAAATATATTTTTCCTGTGTCAGCTTAATTTTGTCTTGAATCTTCTCTAGTGGCTAGCATATTAGTGGATGACCTGAAATACTAGCAGAAAACTGGCTCTAGAATTGAGGTTTGTGTGTGTGTGTGTGTGGGGGGGTGTTGTGAAGATTTCCAGACTGTGTGTAAAAGTAACATTACAGGCTGGCTGAAAAGCAGTTTGTTGTCTCTTCAGCTGTTGTCAGTGTTCTTAAGGAGGTGAAGTGAACTCCTGGGGAGTTCGTTTACAGATTTATTTTCACCTGTTCCGTGGGGATTCTGCAGGGGAAACCATTCTGAACTGCAGTAGAGATAAAGGGAAGGACTTATAGATGTTCCAAATGGGTTGGGCATTAATAAAGATATTGCCAAGGCAGGAGAAGGCTTTACAGGGGCAGTGGAAAGGAAGCCATCAGAGGCACAGTCTTCACATTAAAAAATGTCAAAGATCAGTCATTTTAATAGGCACTTGCTCAGAATGGCCTGGTTTCTTCGTCTTTTTTCACTTTAGATATGTGATGACCCTTAATATCAAAATATGTTGACTGTCACAGAGGGGGAGAAGAGGACCCCAGTGAATTCTGAACAGCCAACCTTAATTTAATGGGCAATATTCTTATCATAAGTCAAATGTTAAAATAAATTGTTTTAAATGTCACTGCAAATGACTTTCTAAACTAACATTTAACCAGTCTTGATGCTTCCACTTTGTGTTGATAATGAAAATACATTTTATCAGTCTCACATTGATAAAGGGTTGGCAAGTTAGCTGGATTCAAGCAGCCTAAAGCCTTTTCAGGAGGTTTATTTTTATAGATGCCAATTCATCTGTAAGCCAATAAATTATGTGGTTTGAATTCTGGCTATTGAGCTTACATCTGTTGGGCAGGAACTTGTGGAGAAACCAGGCTTGCAAAAAGATGTTTTTCTCTTATTTACAAATAAAATAGAATTTTAAAAAGATTATGGGAATATACAAGTGAGCAACTTTTTTTTTTTTTAATTAGGACACTTCTTTGTTGCAATGTATATCAGCAGTTACTCATTTATTGAAGCTTTTGAATGGAACAGTTACAAAGTATTTATGTCCTACCATTCACATAAAATACAAAGTTGAGAAAACATTGTTTATAGGCAGGAAAAGAGATCCCCCCCCCCGGGGGGGGGGACTGTGCCCCTAGCTGCAGGCATTCTGAATTAATTCCAGTAAATATGGCTCAAGAAGTGAAAGTTGTTATGAGCAGTCTCTTTTAAGAAAGTAACAAACATGGAGCTCTGTTTTCTGCTTCTATAATTTTACTTAGAGGCTGATTACAGGTTAGTGACTCTACAATGTGCTAGGCTAATGATTTTTTTCCTCCAGCTACCCTGAGTTAACTACTGGATTGGTAATCCACCTCACTGTTAGGTTTAACAAAAGCTTGGGTTTGGCACATGGTTCAGGATAGTCACATACTAAAACTTTTCTTTAACGTTTTAGAATAAATGCTAGGAGAACGTCCTTGGTTAAATTCAGTTTAATAATGTAGTTAACCAAGGTGGTTATTGTCTTTCAAATATATGTAATGTCATTTTTGTTTCTGTGCAGTGGCATTTAAACTTTTGTGTTGTATCTGTATCCCGTGACTTTATTCCTGGTGATACTCGGGTGCCTGTGGTATCCAGCTAGGAATGAGGTACTGTCGGAGCTGGGAGGAGGCTACCTGACAGGAGTCGTTGTGATGAGCGGCTGTGGTTTCTGGCAGAAATATCCTATATAGATATGTAAATAGTCGCTTTTTCTATTAAGCTTTTGCTCAACTTGAATTTATTCTTGTCACTATTTCATTTTATACTGAAATGAATCCAAATGTTAAGAATGGAAATCTTTGCAATTAGAGTGGTTGAAAAAAAGAGAAGAAAAAGAAACATTTTAATTTGATCATTGGCATTATGAAGCTCCGACTTGCCAAATGGTGAAGCTAATGGCGTGAGTGAAAAGTGTTCCCAGAGCAGGGTTTGTCCATGTTGACCGCTTTAGTTATAAAGTAACTAAATTAGTCACTTGGTGGTCACTGCCTGGTCTGTGGATCCCCAGCAGCTATGTCTGAGCACAAACCTAAAAGCATCTATTGTGATACCCAAGGAAAGCGGCTGAGCCAAGAGGGGCATCCAGACATTCCACATAGCTGTTCAGCTGCTGGACCATCTGGAGGGAAATAAAAGGCCTGGGCTAGGGGCTCTGGCATTGTGCTCATTTATTATTTGGTTTTCCCTTGCCAGACTTTGTCCCTTTTTCACTCCCTGTGGCCCAGAACAGACGTCCCCTTTGGCTGGGGTGCCATTCTTATAAGCTCCTTTCTGTACCCTGCATGCCGGAAAGTTCAGAAGTTCACGTAGCCACTTCATGGTCGCCTTATGTTGGGGACTTCATTATTCCAGCGGCTCCTCACCTGTGTCTTTCCCAGTCCCAGGTGGTGCTGATTTCATCAGCCGGGGTTGTTGAGTAGCACACAGCACAGACTGTGATGGACATCCCCATCCGGGTCTAGGCATTTTGGCAGCCTTGTTTTGAGTTATTTGGAAGGAAAACGCTCCAAATAGTTCTCATTATGGGTGCTTATTGGGTGGTAAATGTTTTGATAAATGGCTCTGTGCATCTGCCTCTTATTTAACCGTCCCTGGTTAGAACTCCCAAATACTGCCCACCCTGGCCCTTCTATTCCAGAGGAACTGTGAAGGCTTCTGTCAGTGTGATAGGGAAGGTAGCAGGTGAAGAGAGGCCCCTGCTTGGCCGGGGTGGGGTGGAGAGCTTTATAAAACTGGAATTTTTCTTTGTGATTTGAAGGAGGGTTTGTCACTCAAAACCCAACGTTCTTCATCTGTGAGGAAGATTTCTGTCACTGGTGGGTGTCCATTAGGCTTTAACTCTGGAAAGCACTGATGGCACAGATTAGACATACTTGAGTATTTTGAGGGAGTAATTTAACAATGATCAATTTCTGGACCAGGTCCACTGTTGGAAAATACGGGGCTCTTCTGATCATTTTTATTAAAAAAAAAAAAAAAAAAAAAAAACGTTTCTTCCTTGCCCTAAATTCCAAAGCTGCTTTGGAAAAAGAGTGCTTATTCCGCATATCTCTAGTGCCTTATAGGCTCTAATTATTCAATAAATGGATTAGAGCGGTAGGCAGGGAGAATCCCCACCCTTCCCTCCACTCTGATTGGGAGGAGTTTGTGGCCATCAGGTTTTCCTGGAGGTTTCTGGTACTCAGTAGTCTAGCTGATTAACACGTGAAGGTGGAGATAAGGGATTTGTCTTGATGTCATTTCAGTGGTCCCGTTCCTGTGTTCTGTGTGCACGCATAGCCCTGAGAGAGGGTCTGATTTAGAGTCAGACCAGAATTCAGATCTCAGTTCCACCCCCGTATTAGCACTCTCTCCTTGGACAAGTTGCTTAATTTCACCAAGCCCCAATGCCTACATCTTAAATGGGAATGTGAAGTCTACTTTAAAGAATTAGAAGGCTTAAATGAGCTCGTTTATGTAAAGTACTCAGCATAGGCCAGACTTCTAGTAGATACCCAGAAGTTAAAAAAAAAAAAATTTTCATCCTAAGTCCCAACTGTATTTCAGCCTTTCTGCTTTTGTTTGATGATAAATTTATCAGTAATCTGCCTTTAAAGATGGAGGTAGCGCTGAGCCTTACCCGTTGCGGTTGACCCATTAGTAGTATAATATTATTTATAATCCTGTCCCTGCCCTGTGCGTTCTCGCTGTCTGTAAGGCATTCTGCAGCTCCTGCTCTGCTTCCTCGAAGGCAGATCCATGGTTGGTTGACTTGTAAGTTACCTTTCTTCAGTTTATTCTTCCTTGGTCAGTTGTTTCTATTTTCATGGTTGTTTTCTCAATTCCCCTCCTGTATCAACTTTCTCTGGGATTATCCTGTCACTCGCTTGCCGTCTTTAACCCCCAGGACAGCCCTTCTAGATGGGTATTATTATTCCCATTTTATAAACAAGGGGACTTGGGAAAGTGTTTTAGTACAGACTCTCCTCCAAAGTCACAACCTATAACCACCTCCCCTCCAAAACAACACGACAACAACAACAACAAAAAAAACCCAAAACAACAACAACAAAAACCCCAAATGCAGCTGAAGTTTATGACTCCATTGGCTTAATCACTAACTCCTTAATCCAACTCCAGACGGTTCTGGATGCTATAGTTTGGGAGTGGGTCCTGGCTTCTACTTCTGGTTAGGTACATCTAAGACTAAAAATGCCTTTGAAGAAAGGGTTGGATGGGGGGAAGGAGAGGTGTGTTTGTGGAAGAAATAGGCATTTCAAAGTCTTCCTGTGCTCATTATGTCACTCTCATCCAGGGGAAATTTCCACTCAAGGAATCTCCCTTCACTAAGTCAGTCCTTGGTGTTTACTGAGTTTCTGGTGTGAGGAACAGACTGTACTATGCATTTGGGGGAAGATATAAAAGAAATGAGTTGTGGACCTTGTCCTGAAGGAAATTTCTGCCAAGCAGGGGGAAAAATTCTTGCACATGAAATTACTCATGAACATTTGGGAGATAATATCATCCAGTAAAAAGGCATTCTGTGCCAAAGAAATCTGACAACTTGTCACCATATGCAACATCGTTTGGATGTTTCCGTATGCTCATTTGTTCCTCAGAGTTGGGACTCTTTTCCCCCTTCAGTCAAAAGAATGTTTTCCAAATCACAGTGTCTTGGGAAGAGGGAAGATGAAATAAAGAGATTAAAAAAAAAAAAAAAAGCGAAAGAGATTTGCTTTAGCGAAAGTCCAATGACCTCCCGAAGAAGACAGGGCATGATAGCTTATCAGATTCACAGCTGTGGATAAGATAGGACTTCTCAGTGTGTTTTGAGTTCTATGCCCCTCTTTCATTGGTCTAAATGAACCAATCCCCATGCCTTAAAAATAATTTAAAAAAAAAGAGGAAATGTTAGAATTCTTTTGCTTTTGAGGGTGTGTTTGTTTTTTTTTTTTTAATATGCAAAATCAAGTGAAAGCAGAAGACTGCCTTTTATGACATTAGTCAGATTGTAGCCCGGGTAGGGGTGCTGAAGAGGTATGGAAGCCCTGAAAACCCCAGAGCAGAGGACAGCAAACTGGCTGACTTGTAAGTGAATCTAACGAGCCAGGCATTGGCCTTGTCTAAATCCCTAACTTTGGTGGCTTTGCATTAACACCTTGGTGTTTCTTTTCTGGTGCTCTCATGTTTATATAGCACTCTCAATTTAATTGTGAAAACATTTGCATGGTGATTAGTTAACCCAACAGACCAACTCTGGGAAGGCAGCCAGAACCAGCAGCACCTTAGTAATAGAAAAGCTGATAATTAGAAGAACCCCCATCCCACCGCCTCACCCCCAACACACACACCCAGACCAGCAGCCTGGACGTAAGTGGTGCTCCTTTGCTTTAAGGAGTGACCTCAGTGAAAACCGAGGAGTGGTTGAGCTGTTTGAATCCACCTTGAGTCCATCCAGTTCTGCTGAAACTCTTGGGATGGTCATGGCTCTGGGTGAGCTCATGAGCTCCGGACAGCTGTCTGTGGGGGAGAGAGAGTAGCACTGATGGGTCCTGGGAGCCTCTCTCATTTTCAGTTCTGGCCACATTCCACACCTGAACTTGTACATTGCCCGTGTTTCCCATCTGCTCTATGAACAAACATTACCTCTAAGTTAGAGAGTTCTCTTACTCAGGGCTTTTATTAGTTAAAGGTGCTGCTTTTAAAACTAGAGTGAGGATTGCCAGGGGCTGGGGAAAGGGGTGGTGGGACGTGGCTCTGCAGAGGGTATAGTTTCCACTGCGCGAGATGAAACCATGCCAGAGGTCTGCCGTACAGCGGTGCACATAGAGTGAAGAAGGCTGTCCTGCACACGTAAAATTTTAAATAAATTTTTGTTAGACTAGATGTCCTGTTATGTCTTTTTTTAGCGTAGTAAAAAACATAATGGCAAGATAAGAATATTTTTGCAAGTGCTGCTTTTTATAGTCCGGGGGCTGGTTCTGAGAGCCTGGTTTCAGATGGCTGAGGTCACCGTCTCGAGGGCGATGTTGTGTTTGGCTTCCATTGCATCAGGGTGAAGGTAGCTTCCGATGGGCTCATTTCAGGCTTTCGTCGGAAGCCCCACCACATTAAAAATGAGTTATTGTGCCAGCAACCCCACCCCCGAAGATTTGACTGTTAATATATGAGGGACTGAGAAGTTAATGATGTTTATTTTTAGCAGAAGTGATTCTGCTTTAATCCCGAGTCCACATTTCCACTGATCCCACGGAAGGTGGAGAAATGGAAGACTGGGGTTGGAAGGATGGAAGAAAGATCAACAGGTGTGCAGATGGGAGATCCGGTGAGGGAGGCTCCCTGACACTGTAGGGGTCGTGTGGTCTGCGGCTCCTCTGAACCTCCCTATCTGAAAACTGGGAGTAGTGTTTTCTCCTTTCTCTAGGCAACTAGGCATTACCTAAAACTCCCGGGGGCTAAAGTGAGCTTCAGGGAATACTCTTCCCATCACACCTCCTGTAATTGCTCCAAGGAAGTTAATTGCGCTGCTTTTTGAGGAACTTGTGTAAAAGGCATTGTGTCTCCTGTAAACAGGGAGGTGGTTTGCTGGGTGCCTCTCTCTGGCTGCTTGCCTGCAGGCAGACGGTGATGAGGGGGCATCTAGGCTGAACGAAGGGGAACTAGATAGCCGGGGAACTAGATAGCCGCACCACAGGAGTGGGGTGCTACATCTGGGCAGGTAGTCCACAGCTCACCGACTTATGTGAAAGCCTGTGAGTACTACCGGTTAGTTGGAAAGGAACGAGTATCCGAGGTGGCCTTTCACTGTAAGTCCGGGGCCAGACGAGCTGATAGAGAACTACTTTCGGTCTTGAGTTTGGGACTGGCCGCTCGCTCGCCCAAGGACCAGGCAGGAGAGGAGACTTCGTCATTCTGGTAACACTACCCCGCATGACTGAACCTGTGGCTGGGGCCCTGGTGGCAGTGGCCATGGAAGCTCAACTGGCCAGGGTTGGCTCCGGGAGAGCCCTGCAATCTCGCTGGGGGGAGGCGGGGATGAGCGGCGAGGTGCAGCATTGCCTCTCCTGCCAGCCTCCACCGAGGTCCCAGTCGGCCAGCCCCGGGGGCTGCCACGATCCCCCTTGTCTCTGTCCCACACAGGTGAGCGCTGTGGGCTATGGGATGGATGAGGTGGAACAGGACCAGCATGAGGCCCGACTCAAGGAGCTGTTCGACAGTTTTGACACCACGGGCACCGGGTCCCTGGGGCAGGAAGAACTCACCGACCTTTGCCACATGTTGAGCTTGGAGGAGGTGGCCCCGGTGCTCCAGGAGACGCTGCTTCAGGACAACCTCTTGGGCAGGGTAAGGTCTGGGGAAGAAGGCAGGCGGATGGAAGTGGGTGCGGCTTCTGTGGGGAGGGGGGCTGGGTGGGGGGAGAGCGCCTGTGGCGACCTGCCTCTCACATCCTGGCTGTGTGTGCCCCGAGCTGTTAACCTGATAAACAGAAAGAGAAAATGTAATGGGGGGGACCAGCAGTGTGGTTTGCTTGGGATATGGAGGGCCTGTTTGAATTTGTGCTCTGGAGTGTACGTGTGCCCAGAGCATCTTAAATGAAGGGAGGAAAAGAGGTAATAGGAGCACGTTTTCCAGCTCTTGTTCATGGTGGATCATTCTATGGACTTCGCATTCATCACTGGGGCACAGAGAGGGGACCAGGGTTTCCCTTGAAGAGCAGGAAAACACAGTAAGAAAATTGCTGCTCACAGGACGAACAGTTTGCTGCTCTGACTTTTACTCCCAATAAAGCTATTTCTTGTGCAGATTGCTTCTAGGGTGAAGGATTAATTAAACCTTTCACCTAGGAAATATGACAGGAGGGTAAGTAAATACAGGGCAGGTTCATTTAAAACCTAGCACGACTTCAGCAGGGATATGCAAGTGTGTGCTTGTGGTAACTTCTGACAACAAATAGTCCTGTTGTTCCCGCAAACCAAGTCACAGGAACGAGTACAGGGTGAGAAGGGGCCTTTTTAATTCCTGCTGTTAGTGGGAAGGGGGCTCCATCTGTCTTGACCTCCCATTGCCTTCAGTTCTCATAATTTTAATTAAGAGCATCATTTGTATGGCTTTGAGTTGAGTCTTGCTGTTGGTTGTTAGAATGGATGAGAGGGAAAAAATGGGCAATGCTTTCTGAGCTCTGTTGTTATCCTCGATGACACTTCGTGGACCATGGTTTTTATCACGTGGTGCAAACTGAGGAAGGAGTTATGAAATTCAACTTTATTCCGGTGACTGAATTTCCTTTTCTTCATTTCATTTTCACTGACTTTGAGTTGACAATTTGGTAAGTGACCTCAGAGACAGTACGATGTATAGACTGTCTGCGACACGAGACAGACAGGAGTAGCGATTATCCTGAAACTAATGTACAAAGGATGCTGTTCTCAGGGGCTTGGCACTATGAATGCCATTGCTAACAGGGCTCCCTCTTAAAGAAAAACTAGAACCATTCTCAGTCACTCTGGGAGTGGGGACTAGCTGCTTGTGAACTCTAAAAAGTGCTGAAAACCTTGTTTCGGAAGCCTTAGCAATGGGAGATTTGAGGATGAAGTCATTTGCCGCCACCCCCCCACCCCCGTCCCCCGTAATGCTTTCAGATGTGTTTTTGTTCTATCTCAATCCCGGACACCTTGGGGAGTGAGGGGAGCCAGGGGAGCCGAGTTTCCCACTGTGGACCTGGGGGAGAAGGAGGAGTACCAAGAGTGGATATGTTTAGGGCTGATGAAAGCCTGGGAAGAGCTGGTACAACCTGAGGCTTCCTTGGGAGGTTGTCTCCAAGTCAGAGTAAATACACAGCCCTCCGCTAACAGACCGCGACTTGGCAGCGCGTTCACGGTTTCCCTCTCCAGATGTTGCCCATCTTCACACGCAGCACCCCCCCCCCCCCCCCCCCCCGCAACCATTCTGCAAACTAAAGCAGGGGAACAGTTATCGATTGATTTGTTAACGACTTGACACTATCAGCCTGCTTTTTCCTTTTGCTATTTGCCTATGAATAATGAATACCTAAGTGGTCTAGAGCCTGATATTTACTTAGTGAGCCAGTGATAAAAGTTAAATAGATAGATGCATGTTGATTTCATGTGGGAGGTCCCTGGGGACTGTCTGGAGAGCAGGGTTGGCATGAATTAATGCACTCCTGTTCGATTTGCATTTTTTATGAAAATGAAATTATTCTCCTCAGATGATCACATAAACTCGGCCGTATGTTTGTAAGGTACTCTATATGGTCTATAATTTTAAATTATAAGGAAAAAATTCCTTAGAATTTACTGAAGAATTCTAAGCGGTGACACGTTCTTGATCTACTGAGTATGGAGCTTAAGTTGGAAAATTATATGTTGTTTCCAATGCCAGTCATCTTTCTTCTCTTTAGATGGTATTTATAGAAAAACTTGTAAGGGTTTGCAGTTTGGTTTCATAAATAAGGAGAAGGAAATAGTAGCATGACAAATCTCAATATATTCAACTATTCAGTAATTCAACAAATACGTATTGAAGGGTCCCGCATGTTAGGCTTTCTGCTAGTCTGTGGGGGTGCAACTTACTTATGTTTTTCATAGACTAAGGTTTTCCACTAAATTGGCTTTTGGGTACAGTAGTATCCAACAGCTTCCAACCCAAAGAGGCTTAGGGTTTAATTGTATCTTTAAATATTAATGAGTATAATTTCTAAATGAAACAAAACTTCCAAGTTTATCTTTGTTGGAATCAGCTGAATTAATCATTTTTTTCTTGAAAAAGAAATAAAATTAAAGGCATTGCCCTCCTCAATAAGAATATGAATATTTTCTGTTTTTAAATTTCCAAATCCATCTGTAAAACTTCCTGGGTTTTTGGGTTTTTTTTTTTAAGGCCTAATGTTTCTTTTGACAGTTGTTGAGGAAGTTAACTGAAATGGACTCATTGACTCGCCATTTTCATGCATTTTACTCCTAGGCCATTTACCCCCAAATCAGGTTTCTTTCTTTCTTTCTTTCTTTTTTTACTTAAAAAAAAAAAAAAAAGGATTATTTATTTATTTATTTGACAGACAGAGATCACAAGTAGGCAGAGAGGCCGGCAGAGAGGAGGAAGCAGGCTCCCTGCTGAGCAGAGAGCCGGATGTGGGGCTCCATCCCAGGACCCTGGGATCATGACCTGAGCTGAAGGCAGAGGCTTTAGCCCACTGAGCCACGTAGGCACCCCCCTCCCCAGTTCGTTTCAATTCATCTATCTGATCTGGCTTTATAACTTGAAGTCATATTCCCCTGAGTATGGTGCTCACTAGTTAAGGATTTGAAATGCCTGACGATTATGGATCACTGATTTGAAAGAAGCAGGACAATAGTGGGTGTTTCCTGCTAGTTATCAGAAGAGCTCTATCCATATCTTTGTCCTCAGTTAAGTACCTGTCCGGTGGGTGCGAGTCCAAGACCCAGGGACTCCTGAAGACACTGAAGAACTTTCAGGCTGGTCAGCTAATGTTTGCCCGGCAGCTGCTCTGCCCCAGGACCCTGAGATCATGACCCCAGCCGAAGGCACACGCCCAACTGTCTGAGTACCCAGGCATCCCCAGCTGAACAGCCCTGAGAGCAGATACTACAAACATATAAGAAAACATAACAGCATTAGCTCTTTTATGGAACCAAGTTTTCATCTAAGCAACTGATACTGGTCCTAGTACTTCCTCTTTTTTGTCTTTTATTTTTATTATTTTTTTAAAAAATTCAAATTAGTTAATATATAGTGTGTATTATTAGCTTCAGAGTAGAGTTTAGACTGCATCAGTTGCATGTAACACCCAGGGCTCATCATATCAGGTGCCCTTCTTAATGCCCATCCCCCAGTTACCCCATAAACCACCCACTTCCCCTCCCACGACCCTTGGTTTGTTCCCTATAGTCAAGAGTCTCTTATGGTTTGCCTCTCTCTCTGTTTTTATGTTATTTTATTTTTCCTTCCCTTCCCCTCTGTTCATCTGCTTTTCTCTTAAATATGTCTTTTAAATTAAATGTAGTCACATGCCTCTCTCTTTTATTAGAAATTAGGACATAACTATGATAGTCTACCTTGGTTTTATTGAAGCTGTTGTATCAGTTTTAAAAATGCATTTTCCTTTACTTGAGGAATATAGCAACTTTGAGACATAACAGCTCCCTGAGATTCTAAGGAGTTTCCTTGCTTTGCTCTTTGATGGGAATCTGGACACTGAGGTGCTCCATGCCCTTGGCACGCTTTAGTATCTGAACAAGCCCCCTGGTAGCAGAACCTACAGCTGACTTCCAAAGAGTCCCATAGGTGTGTGGACTTTGGTCATCAAAGGCACTTTGGAATATTTAGTGTTAAAATCTTATAGCTTTACAAATATATGATTTAGCTCACTTTTCCTACCTTTCATTTTGGGGGTTCTTGTGGGTTCTTTTATGAATATTGTGATTAATTTCATATGGTGGATTTGCTTATTTGTTTCCAGTTCCCTAAAAGCTTTTTAAGATTTCTTTCTCTTATACATATTTTAACCATTTGAAAAGTAAATCAGAATTACAGAAGTACTTTCTGGTTGTGATTATCTGGGCTTGTTCTCCGTGTGCAAAATTGTGTTTGATCATCAAATAGTGTTTATTTACAACTACCCCATGTTCATGCTTCTGTTTCGTAGTATTGATCTGAGGCTTTTTAAATGCATTGGAGGAATTCAGTGGCAAACATTTCTCATTGCATCTCTTATTAAATGTCTGAAAGTTGCTGTATCTTACTGTTTAACCATCATAGGTTAACCTGAAATGGGGTCGGGAGTATTATCTCATTCCCATTTGGTCTTGTGACTCTGTAAACCATCACTCCCTTCCTTTATAACAATATCCATTGGGGTTGACTTGAACTCGCAAGGGCCAGTGGTGCTCAGTTATAGACAAGAAGACATTCTTAAAAAAAAAAAAAAAAGACATTTTGACTCCGAGGCTACAAGACTTGCTTCTACTCTCTATTAATACTTTGTTGTCAAACTCATTGCAAAATTAACTTCGATTTTGCATGCTGCAAACCTCGAGCCTCTTAGAGCTTTTGAGTCTAATGGAAAGCCAGAGCAAGGGCAGGGCTGGAGGTGGGAACAAGTGCGGAAAGGCTGTTCTTGCCTACCTGCTTGGTTTCAGTGATGACTGCCTCTCTCTCTGGAGGAAGTATGGTCCAGACTGCCAGTCTGATTTCTGCAGTATCCCACTGATACTCTTATGAGTAGCTTCTTGTTTGGACAGAGTGGACTTACAGTTCTTTAGTGTCTATCACAGAGTTTAGACTTCAGTGTTCATCTGTATGACAGAGAAACCTTGGAACCCAGAATTGGAAGAGTATATTGGCCTGTCCAACTCATTTCAGGCAGCAGCAGGATAGGAACCCAAATTCTCCATCCTTGAATTTGAGTGCATGTTTTCACAGCCTCCTCAGACTCCAAATATAGGCAAGAAAGAATCTCATTCTCCACACCCAACCCCCACCCCCATCACCACTAGCACCACATCAAGACAGTATAGGATTAGAGCACAGTCTTTGAAGTCAGCCCCAGATTCAAGTACTGATTCTTGCCATTTTTAGCCCTATGGGCATGTTATCTTAAGTAGGCTGAGCCTCAATTTCCTCATCTGTATAATGGGAAAAATAATACCCTCTTTACAAAATTGTTTTTTGGTTTTCATTTTAAGATTTTACTTACTTATTCGACAGAGAGACAGTGAGAGAGAGAGCACAAGCAGGGTGAGTGGGAGAGGGAGAAGCAGACTTCCCGCTGAGCAGGGAGCCCAACACAGGGCTGACCCCAGGACCCTGGGATCATGACCTAGGCTGAAGGCAGAGGCTTAACGACTAAGCCACCCAGGCGAGGGTTGAATTGAATTGTGTGTGTCAAAGACTTATCCTAGAGCTGGGCACACAGTTCACTACCATGTTCTAGGTCGGCCTATATGCTTCTCTCCTCCCTCCCTCCCTTACAGACCCAGAATCGGTCTTTGATAAATAGTGGCTTCCCAGTAATGATTTCCTGAGAAAGCTCCTAGGCGTGAAGAATGGATTTGCTAGAAATTCTCCTGTGTGGCCACAGTTTGCATCTGTTTCCATCTGTAGGCAGGGCCCCTTGGCTCACTCTTGGAGTACGACCTCAAACGTTTGCTCTAGGTTTGAACTTGCCTTTGCCTCTCTTCACATTGTCTGCAGTATAGGACTACAATAACTTGAGTGCGTTATTTAGAATCAGACATTTCACAACGATGTCTTTCATTATGAAGCTGTGTCTCTCTATCTGTATCCTTTCTCTTTTGCATAATGCTGTACACATCATTTTTCTGCACGGTGACCTTCTGGAGATTTCCAATTTTCTCTTGCCGTGGCAGCTACCCCTTCATGTGTGGAGTGTTCTTTCATCGATTTCCCTTTGTATTAGGAGATCCGAACCTCCTTGGTGTGGTGATAGTTACACAGGCCTTTGTCTCGTTTAATAAGATCACTTGGTTGAACACTTGGCTTGAGCCTCTCATCCCGGGGCTGTTTGAAATGCTGCCTGCACACATGTGGAAACTCTATGTATTTCATCTCCATGATTGCAGGAGACAATTTTATGCAACGTTAAGTTCCTTATTCTACTTCCTGTTACAGGGTTTGTGTGTGTGTGTGTGCGCGCACGCGCGCGCGTGTGGTTTGAAGTAACGTTTGTTTCTTATGCCGTGCTTACTTTCTTTCTTCAGAAAGGCAAATTGTGTTTCTAAAAAAGCATTCGAATAAAATGTGGAGAGGAAAGATGATGAGGTAAATTTCTATTAGGCGGGGGTGACACAGGACCAAAAAAAAAAAAAAATCAGACTTGACTGGTCTTCCTGTTAATTTAGTTTAAATGTCATGTGTGTTTTTAGTGCGTCAGGTAATTTTCCCATTGCTGCAAACTGCCCTTTGAGGCATACAAGATAGAGGAATGCTTGTAAAATGAATGACAGCAATTATTATTCAAATGAGGGGGGTACCAACCCGGGGAAGCACAGCTTGGAGGCTTGTTACCGCATGAGATTTAATTGGATTGTGTATTTGTGAAGATTTCTAAATTTTAACATAAGGCAACAGCAAAGCTCCCTCAGAGAAGAAAAATGGTACTTACAAATTCCAGTTACAAGCTTAGCGAGCCCACTGGTGCGCATTTCTTCACAATAGAGGGCATTTATTAACGTTTGGGTTCTGGGATGTGCCCTCGGGCTTTTCCACCACATCAGTATTCATGAGCACTGTCAGAAAATAGCAGTCACCTGCCTCTATGAGCGAATTATCTTCTTGGAAGATGCAGAATTTACTGTTCTCTAAAATGGAGGGTCCAACGTCTATGTGCCTTTGCAGAAGGAAAAACAAACATCAGTTTAAGACTGAACGACAGTTGTTTTGATCAGTTTGCTGTGTTTTCATTTTTGGATTTTTAGATGTGTGTGTGTGTGTGTGTCTGTGTGTGTTGAAGAGGTCCATCAGATAGGCACTGTTGGATTATGAAGAACCTCTGAGTTCATCATGTCTAGTCTTTTATAGACCCTTTTCCTTTAAAAAAAAAAAATGTGGCTCATCTAATAGGTCCATTTTGGAAACGGTATAGCTCTGCCTGGGAATATCTTCGTGAAGCCAAACGTCCCAAAACTGTCTCACGAGTTTCAAAGCTCTCACCTGACCCTACCTTCTAGGTGCTACCTTCTAGGTGCTATCAGCTTTCCTCTCTTCTGCCCTCCCACGGTTAAGATTCTCTTCCTGCTCTTTTACCCGCTGTCGTCCCAGCATGTTGCTTTAGGGGGTTTGTGTTGAGGATCTGACCACCAGGCGGGCACAGGGATTTCCCTGAGATGTCAGACCAGCAGTGAAGCCTGTCTGGGGCGGGCAGGGCTGCCAGGCTTTGAGTCCAGTCGGAAGGCCTGGGTTCTGCAGGTAACCCCAAGGTTTCAAGATGTGCCCATCAAGGCACATGCCTTCTTCATGCTCTGTCTCCTCAGTTCTGTGGGGAGATGCCTGCCTTGACCGACTCCCGTGGATGTTGTAAGATCCAAATGACCAAATGCCTGGGAAAGATTGAACCAGCAATAACATACCTGGTTCCTCTCGTGTGATCCAGGACCCACATTTCATTCAATTTTCTAATAATTGGATTTCTTACCCCATTTAGTGACAGTCTTAAAGAATTAACCACTGGGGATTACAAACATTTTATTAAAGTTTACCCTACCAAAGAGGATATGAACACAAAATAAGGTTATTCACAATCATTTAAAATCTTCTTGGTCTGTCAGTTACTCATCTGTGTTATAAGAGCCGTTCTCTCAGGATTTACTTCGTGGCACATAATCCTTGCCTCAGCACTAAACAAGCCCAGCCTATTAGGAACAGTTGGTATAGTTTTTAAAACCAGGTGTTTTAAGTATAAAAATAGTGCTGTATTTTTGCTTGAGGGAAGAGAGTTCATGTCTTTTTACTCAATCCCAAGATGTCAGTCGTTACTTCTTGGAGTGGTTACCCCCGAGTACTCCTGTCTCTTGTTTGCTGCTTCTCATCTGTGGTGGGTAGGGAAGCAGGACAACAGAGCTACTCATAAATCAGGTAAAGTGACGTAAATAGTTCCTGAGCTGCTTGTGTGGCATTTTCTGTAAGAAGAGTGTATGGGCTTTCTAGCACCTTCCTCAGCTTTGGACACCACTTGTTTGTGTTCTAGTTGTCTGCTCTTGTGTTGTGTGATAAGCAGTCTCTGTATAAATGAGGCTTTACTGGCTCAGAGGCTGGTGTGTTTCTAGGAGGCCTAAATGCCCCTCAGATGTGGTATAACAAAGTCATGGAAGTTGAATGGGATTAATGTCCTGAGTGTATGTACCTTGGTCATTTTTCAGGGTAAGATTGAGGTCCATAGACTTCTGGGCGACCTTCACAGCTCATACTCACTGAATTGAGCTATGTCAGGACTAGATTCAGAAGGGCTCTTTCTGGTAGCCTCTGCCAAAGCTTAGGCCTTTAGAAGACTTTAGAAGACTCAGTACGCTTCCCATAAGGGAAGCGTAAAAGACTCGAAGTTCCAAGGCTAGTTACCTTCCTTTTGAAATAGGAGCCCTTTCTGTCCAACTCGCAGCTGGGAAGGAGAGACGGAGTTTTCTTTCAGGCCCTTCCCATCAGTATCCTACAAGCAGAGAAACCTCCAAACTGAGGTCCCTAAACACAGCATGCTGCATACGTCTCTCTGATGGGGGGCACCTGTCCAGGTCTAAGTGGGGAGGCAAGATCCCAGCTGTCACCATGCCCCCTGGCCATCCTGGTTACTCTCAAGGCTTTGCTTAAAAATGTGGCCATCTCTCTGTACAAGTCGAGGAAGCAGTCATGCCATATACCGATTGGTAGTAACTAGCATTTACCTATCGGTAATTAACTACACCAAGTGGCTTTACTACCACTTGCTGAGTACCTGCTAGGTCCCTGGAAATTCTGGACACATCGTGTAACTCTCCTTTGGATTTCCTCCTGCTGCTGTGAGGGAGGTGCCGTGCACTTGACACGGTGGGTGCCTGGGCTCCCTGTGCTGTCTCTGGAAGATGCGCCCCGTGGTGGCATGATCTCCGTCACTCTTGTTCGCTAGGATAGTGCCCAGCCCGTAGTAGCTGCCCCATAGATATTTGTTGGATGGATCATAAAAATTGTTAGAGGTGGGGCGCCTGAGTGGCTCAGTGTAACCCACTGCCTCTGCCTTCAGTTCAGGTCATGATCTCAGGGTCCTGGGATGGAGCCTCAGATCGGGGCTCTCTGCTCAGCAGGGAGCCTGCCTCCCCCTCTCTCTCTGAATTGCTCAGCAGGGAGCCTGCCTCCCCCCCCTCTCTGAAATGCCTCTCTGCCTACTTGTAATTTCTGTCTGTACAAGTCAAATAAATAAAAATAATAATAATAAATAAAATCTTTTAAAAAATTAAAAAAAAATTGTTAGAGGTCCCCATTTTTATACCTGAGCAAACTAAAGCACAGAGAGGGTGAGTTGTTGAGCTACAGCGGGAAGGCGGTGGCTGGGGCAGGGTCGGATCCTGGACCCGGCTGGCTCCAGGGCCAAGCCTGTGCTCCTAACCCTCCTACTGCCCACCCTAAGGGGAAAGGATGGTTCTAGTAGGCAGTGGTAAATGCCTGGCAAGTGTCCGAGATGGGAGAGGCCTTGGGTATGTGCTGTTTGTGAACTGGCTGGTGCTGAGGAGACTGCCTTGCCCTTGGAAACAGGAGCCAGGTTGCCCCAGTGCCTAAAGACCATGCTCAGACTTTGGGCCAGCAGCAGGTCTTGGCCTTCTTCCTCCTGCAGGCTCCTTAGTCATTTGTCCCTTTCAGTCTCTTAACCTTCGGTTGACTGCTGCACCCTGGCTCTCTAGCGGATGCCCTGCCTCCCTTGATGGATTGCCTTTTTTTTTTTTTTTAAGTGGGAGAGGAGGAGGGCAGGGGCAGAGGGAGAAGGAGAAAGAGACTTCCAAACAGACCATCCTCTGAGCACAGAGCCTTACACGGGGCTCAATCTCACAACCCTGAGATCCTGACCTGAGCTGAAACCGAGAGTCAGATGCCCAACCCACTGAGCCACCCAGGCCACCCCCTGCCTTGACAGATTTCTGCTCTGTCTCCACAGAGTATGCTGCTTTCTAGTCTATACTGGCTAAAGGAACATGATTTTTAGAAAGTAATTGTAAGTGATGAAAATGGATGTGGTAGAAAAAGCACATATACTTGGGGAGAATGTAGTGAATTGCAAGCATATACAATTTTATGACATAGGAAACTGATGGACTTCTCTCCCTTGCATCGATTTGCATAGATAAGACATGCTTTCCTTTCTCCACTGTTTAGGTAATTGACGAGGTTTCCTGCTTTTCCCAGTACAATTTGGCAGTGTCACTGTCACCTATATTCCAACTTCTAGGCAGTATTTTATAATGATGTCCAAAGAGACCCATAGCAGCACAAATATCAAATCGACTGACTTCTGTATAAATATACTGGCTTCTGTATAAATAGGTGCCCCATTATCAAACAAGAAAGAATACCATCTTTCCCTTCTGCCCCATGGTGAGGTCACATAAATTTAAGTTACAGAAGAATACACTTGGCCGTAAAGAAAATCATTTTACCCCTTCAGCCATAGCAATATCCCAATTCTAAGTAATTCATCCTTCTATCAAGGTAATTGTGTGTTTAAAAATTCAAGAAAATGCTTCCCAAGGTTCTTTTATTCTTTGTGTTTGCTATTGATTTCTTTTTGTTTATAGAATCACAGGGGCCTTGGGCGATAAATATTATATACCTGCCTCAGGCAAGACTATACTCAAGTCATCCTGAAACGGTTGCTCGTTCTCCTCTAGAATGTCTGAAGAGATGAAAGCATCCTGGGGGCATTATTACAATGGATCATTTACTTGGGGAGTTTTTCCTAAAATCTCACCTAACCTCTTTCTCTTGTGGTCTTGTACAGAAAAATAAAAGGAGTTGAGTTCAAAACACATCTTTTCCTGAGTTTATAAAGAGGGTTTTGCTCTATAGCTTTCCCCCTCAGGGTTGAATAAATATTGATGTTGACGTAAGTGTTTATGATGCTGGGTGTCAGAAACGATCAGCCCACTTTGCCTTCAGTGCTTTACAGAAATGAAGAAAAGGGGACAAAAGCAAGTTATGACTCACTTTGAGGCTGTCAGGATGCTACCTAATGGTTCTGGTACCTTGGAGATGGATTTACTTCCTTAAGGCTGTGGAAACTATTTTGAATTTATTTTTTGCTGTTTATTTTTAGGTACATTTTGACCAATTTAAAGAAGCATTAATACTGATCTTGTCTAGAACTCTGTCAAATGAAGAGCACTTTCAAGAACCAGGTAAGGGCACTCACTCACTTTTCTTCTCTACATTCCCTTTTAAAAATTGTCCAGGGAAGAATTCAGGAACCTTGAAGCATGTCTATGAAAGCTTGGTGTCTGCCTTTTACAGATGGAACAGTTAGTTATTTTCAGTGACTTGTCTTCTGATATTATCCTAAAAGCCTTGCAGCTGTTGAACACTAAAATGAGGCTTCCCTACCACAACAGTGTTTTATGGAAGAAATAATTGGATTGTTCCTAGGCAATATGTCAGATGGAGCGCCTGTAACTCATTCCCGGAATGAGCTGAGTGAAGGTGGACCGTACCTCCTTCATCCTACTTCCTGTGTTCATGGAAGGATCTGAGTTGGGGGAGGGGTAGGGATTTTGCCTGAAAGAAGAGTCATCAATCTAAAGATAATCTTATTTAGTCCTAGTAGGTGGATAACTCTCTGCTATAGACATTATCGCATTATATCATAATTGATAATATCTGTCTCCAGCAATAGTTCTTGTGGGCCATGTTGTTCATTTTCGTATTTTCAGTGTCTAGGAGAATGCTTCACACATAGTAAATATTCAACGAATGTTAAAAAATAAAGAACTTAACATTACACTTCACTGATTTTTTTTGAAAGCACCATAGATTATAAGACATCATTATTTTATGTATCTCTGTAAAGAAACATCTTTTGCCAGTTATATTAGTAAAACACCATTGATTGTAAGACTTATCCTAAAGTCAGTGTTCAAATGTGTGTGTGGGGGGGTGTCTGTGTGTGTGTGTGTGTCATAGGATCAGTGAAATATGATGAATATTTATTTTTTTTAAAGATTTTATTCATCCGTTTGACAGACAGAGATCACAAGTAGGCAGAGAGGCAGGCAGAGAGAGAGGGAAGCAGGCTCCCTGCTGAGTAGAGAGCCCGACGCGGGGCTCGATCCCAGGACCCTGAGACCATGACCTGAGCCAAAGGCAGAGGCTTTAACCCACTGAGCCACCGAGGCGCCCCTATGATGAATATTTAAAGGAAAGTCTGAACAGGGTTGAAATCTGTATTATAATACAGTCCAGTTTTATCAAATCATTGGTTCTCGGATTTAGGCTAGGGGTTGGCTATAAGGAGCATGAGGGGTTTTTTGGGGTGATGAAACTGTTTCATATTTTGATGGTGGTGGTAGTTAGAGATACTATGAGTTTTTCCACTCCATTGAATTGTGTGCTGAAAGTGAAATGCTGTGTGAATTACACCTCTATAAACCTGCTTTTATTTTTATTTATTTCTTTTAAAGATTTTTTATTTATTCATTTTTTTATTTGAGAGAGAAAGATCACAAGCAGGCAGAGAGGCAGGCAGAGAGAGAGGGGGAAAACAGGCTCCCCGCTGAGCAGAGAGCCCGATGCAGGGCTCGATCTCAGGACCCTGAGATCATGACCCAAGCCGAAGGCAGAGGTTTAACCCCCTGAGCCACCCAGGCGCCCCTATAAACCTGCTTTTAGAAAAGATAACATAAAAATATAATCCAGTTTATGAGATTGAGGAGAACTCATTAACGTTTTGTCACTAGAAGGACTCATTCAATGTGACCTATTTAGATAAAGCACTTTCATTTCTTCACTGGTGATCTAGTTCTTCACTTTACCTTCTAGAATGGTTAAGATTTGTGTCGTATGTATGAACATTGCGTTTAGCAGTGTTTTGGACCCCAGACTGAAGTTCCCCTTTCTGCCTATCGTCACCACCTCTAAGAAGGTTATCATCAACTCTGAGGCTTGCCAGTGCTCTCTAGAAGCCTGCAGTGAGCCTGTGGGGGAGGTTATTGCCTTCTGGAGATTTTCCAGACCACTAATAGAATTTCTGTAGATAACCACTGCTGGAACATGGGCTTCTGTTCTCAGGAGGTCTCACATTTTGTTGGTATTTTTACTTATTTAAGGTCGTCTTTCATCTTGATAACAATAGGGTAAGATCCTAGGGACCTGAGTAGAGCTATGGTGACATCTCCACATTTTAGTTCATGAGAGCCTCTGTAACCTCAGAATCCAGTTTGCTGCTCTTCTGTGTTGATCCTGTGCCTTTATGTGGGTTTGGAATGGTCAGTCCTGCCAGCAGTCCACATGATCTCTGTGCTACCCTTTCCTCAAAACCTGTATGGTCACCTGCCAGAAAAAGGTCATACTAAATGTGCCAGTTTATGGTGACCCCAGATGTGAAGAGTACCTCCTAGAGCTGCTCGGTCTTGGGATCTAAATAATAGGATGGCGAAGGTAGGCAAAGGCTGGCTGAGCTTGGTCATAGCCGGGAAGTAACATTTACAAATCTGGCTCCGGATGGTGGGCTTGGAGATATGGGTGTGCCCCACTGCTGTGCAGGTCAAGACCATAATTTGGACAAGTCTTCCAGGAGAACACACAGAAGGGGTTTTATCATGTCGCTGTGTGCTCCATCCTTTGGGGAGGCTGCAGCAGACCTTCGGGAGAGAGCCGTCCCAAATCAGCGGGATAAAGCAGCCGAGCACTCTCAAAAGCATTTTGTACAGCATTTGTGCTCCCTGCCCCCCCGCATTGCCTGGCCTGCAGGATCAAAGCTAGGATTGAGCCAGCGCCTTAAAGAGTGTTTGATCTCCTCAGAGCCAGTGAGTCAGCCTTGCCTCCCACACTCCCCGCTTTGTGCCTGGGCATCTCTGCTTTTTCTGTCCCTGGCCCATCTCACTCTGGCCCCTCCAGTTGTTCCTGGGGATCACGCAGTCTGTTCCACTGCAGCATCCTCCCACCCACTCGAAAATGTGATTCAGTCCCCACAGGCTGACTGGCTTGGCAGGCAAGTGACAGAGAAAGAAGGTTCAGGACTCAAATGCCATATTAGGAGTCCACCTGAGGTCACCCCCTTCTTCCTCTGTATGAAGATGGCTGTCCCTTAAATCCTAGGCCATATCCCTGTAGGGCTGGAGAGAATGCTGGCATTTCCCCCATGAGCCCACCGAGGCCTGAAGTGACACGTGGCTTCATCAAAGTCTCACAGATAGTGGCAGAGGGGGTTGCTGCCACCGTGTCACTGGGGTGGCTCCTCCTCTCGAGGAAGCTCTGGTTTAAGAATGTCAACCCCCAGATGGATGAGCTGGGGGCAGACCCGCCCCTCAGTCCGTGCAGCCCAGCCCCAAGGATTCTGACAATTGGCCCGAGTCAGCAGGAAGGACTGAAAAGAACAAGTTTCACCTGATCATTAGTGACAGGAATGCCTGTGTCTGCAGCATTCTTTGGCTTTTCAGCACTTAATTCATCTTGTACCATAAGGGTCAGACCTGTGGTATTTTTGTCTTGTCTTTTGAAATCAATGGACCAACTAGACTTTGAGAGCAAAGACTGCCCTTCAACTGCAGAAGGTGACTGAAAAAACAGGGCCGCAGTGCACAGCCTTTGAAACGGACTGGGTCACAAATGGATATTTTGTAACACCTGAGATTTTTATCTGTTAAAAATGCCAGATGCAGTACCAGACTATAATATAGAAAGCCCAGCTTGATATGGTGGAAAGGCTCTCGAGCCAGGAGTTACAGAATACCAGCTCTGCCCCTCTAACTGGGTGGCCTTCTACGTCACCACCTCTGTGGTCTTAAGTCACCTCAAATGTGAAAGAGGTTGTACTGGAAGATACTTAAAATCTGTTCAGCTCCAGGATTCAGTCATGTCACTCTGAATGTCTAAATGACCTCTAAATTCGTGAAAATGGCTTTGTTTTTCTGTCAGATTCTACCCAACATAAACTGACACTGTGAAGTCCTGCTTGCTAAGGACAAATGCCTAGTGGACCTCATGCTTTCACATTCCTCTAATAAAAGACAGTTATATATAAATTAAACAAAAACAAAGCTCTATTAGAATTTGAGAGGATGGGTGCCTGGATGGCTCAGTCAGTGAAGTGTCTGAGTCTTGGTTTCTGCTCAGGTCCTGATCTCAGGGTGGTGAGATCAAACCCCATGTCAGGCTCTGGGCTGGGCATGGAGCCTGCCTAAGATTTTTTCTCTCCCTCTCTCTTCCTCTTCTCTCTTTCTCTCCCTCTAAAGAAAGAAGAAAAAAAGAATTTGAGAGGAGATGGAATTAAGTCATTATTTCATAGACTTGGGTTCTGCCATTTATAATTTCTCTGAGGTACAATTTCTTTATTTTTAAAGTTTGATGATTTTTCATACTAGATGATTTTCAGCATCTGTTTTACTCTGATAATTTATGATTCTAAGACTCTTAGAGAAGAGCTTTTCCCCTAAAAACAACAACAAAATGAAAAATGCTGATATTGAGATAGGGACAGAAAAATGGATTGGGGATGTAGGGAATTATTTGCAGATTCCTAATTGATTAACACCAGTGACTAATTCTTTCATATCTACATGCACAATTTAATTTTTAAACTATTTTCCCAGAATAAGAGAGGGACAAAAGCTTAATTATTGGTTATTTGTTCAATTTGCTCTGGCTTTGGATTATAGGATTTTTGTAATGGAAATACCGGCATGGGCTCTACCTTGTATAGTATTAACATACCATCTGGGTCCGTTCTCCAGAGATTTTATCCTTGTTTGATGCATCTTGCATTAGATTTCTGTTCAGTAGTAGATGTTAGCATAGAAAGGAAGATGTTAGCAAAGAAAGAAAGCCCTTTCTTTCCCCAATATGCTTAGTGTAAAAATCTTCCCTTTGTTTACCTGGGGAGGGAAAGCTCAGATCTGCAAAAGCCAAATCATGAAGAAAGTAAGACTATGCGTGGTTTTGGTACAGCTGACTCTTTGATTTTTTAGATAATATTCCTAATTCCAGGGGCTGCCCTAGTTTAATTATTTTTCTTATATCTTGAAGAAGCTATAACAATAAACAGATACCTTTTCATTCACTCACCAAGTTTGCACTGAAGCGGGTCTTATGGCCAGGCATCGGGCTGGAGGTGGTGTTTGCCACTGTATTCAGAGGCGCTGGGCTAGGCACCAAAGTCTGGCCAAGGGCCCTGTTTTTAGGAAATGAACACACAAATGGCCCAAGAGTTGAGTTCTGTTGTGCTCTGTCTGGTTGAGTCAAATAAGTAAGAACTTGGTCCTTGTTCCCATGTTGTCTATGAAGACCAGAACAATGGGGACCAGAACATTTTTCCAAAAGTTAAAGGAAAAATAAAATCACCACCACTACCATCAAAAAAGGAGTGAGGAGTCACTTCCTAAGGTCAGGGGGAGTTGGAAACACTGCTGGTCACATAAAATGATAGGACCTTCTTGGAATTATGTGAAACAATGAATGGGCACCAGAAACTATAAAAATGCCTTTGGCTAATCAGTGTGGCTTGCAGATTTTATGCAATGGAAATATTTATGGACGTGTACAAAGATGTGTGTTTAAGGATAGTCATTTGAAATAGTGGGAAAATATATATCAAGCATGAATATTTGATAATGTATAGTTAGACAAATTGTGATGTGTCTGTAATCAAAGAATAAATAGCAATTCAAATGTGCCAGAGAAGAATGCTTGTGATAATTTGACTAAGAATGTTTGCTATGATGATCTTGCATGTGCTTTATTTTCACTAAGGGCAGGAAGGCATTTTTTAAAAAAACTACATATGTTGTGCAAAAAACCCAAAATACTCCTTTGAACAAAACCATGGACTCAGGAGTTGTGCCAGTGTTGTAAGTTTGTGTCTGCTCCAGAGTTGGAGAAGGCTTCCAAAGCAGGGACATGGAGAGGAGAGTTAGGGAGTCTTAGCATCCCTCCCATATCAGGTAATGGGGAAAGAGGTGACAAGAAAGAGAAAATTCAGGCAAGAATGACATGGAGGGGATTCCAGTTTCTGAGATGACAGACTGGATCACGTTATGTGTTTGACGCTAATCTTACCCATTGCAAAAAAAAAAAAAAAAAAAAAATGAGGTTAAGGAAGTTTGCTGCAGGTTTGGGGGCAGTGGAGTCTCTGACTTTGCTTCCCAGGCTCGGCCCATTGGCTTCAGGCCACTGTTGGCCCCACAGAAGTCGGCGGAGGGGAGGGACCCTATGGGGTGTGTCTCGAGCTTCTGGAGCACCAGCTGCAAGGCAGAGCCGCAACCTTGTCCCACTGAGCTCCTGTAGGTTTCCTTTCCAGATAAGTAGGCTAAGCTTTCCTGACATTAAGTACTCCTGATCTTTACAAGGACTGAGGGTTCCGGTCCAGGTCTGTTTGAATCAAAGCCCAAGCTCTTTCCATGAAGCTCTGCTGCCCTAGAAAGCATCACAGCCCAGCCGGGTTGGTAATTCTACCAGGTAAAATGCTTTTAGGAAAAGAGGACTGTGATCGTTACAAAGTCAGGCGCTGTCAACAGTGTGGGTGGCACTGAATTCATAGAAGAAAAGGTTCCATGAGAGTTGGGCCAAGCAGTGACTTGAGAGAAGTACATCGTGAGTTGAACCTGGAACCATGGGGAAGAGTCACTTAAGTGAATGTGAATTCTCTGCCTCTTCCCCCAAAATGGCTCAGGCTGCATGGCCTTCCAACAGGGATCCAGCAGGCAGACACCCCAAGAGAAGGCTGGGGAAACAGTCCTGTCATCGTTAGCGACTCAAAGTGGTTTTCTGTGGATCTGCAAGGGCTTTAGGGCTCCATGGAGCAGCTAGTCAGACCGCTCAGTCCTGTTGCCGGCCACACCCTTCCACCATCCTGGGCACCCTGGGGAGGTGCAGACCTTCACCGCAGAGCTTTCCTCCCAGGCAGGGTTAATCAGAGGCCCCCCTCCTCCATTAACTTTGTGTCCCGAAGCACTTGTGCTCCAGCAAGAACCATCAATGCAGACTGGTGGCGACCATTCCTGAAATTCTGTCACCACATTCACTGAAAGCCCCGGATGAGCCCCTGTGTCTTGTGTGCAGATTCCTGGAGAGAGGGGTAGCTGCGGAGCGGGGTGCTGGCAGCTAGGGAGCAGCTGCCCTGGAAAGGGCCATATGTGCACACAGGTGTGGGGGGACGACCCTGCTGGCTGGTGACCTCCCACGGAGGCAGAGAGCACTCGGAGAGGCAGAAGGACCGTCCGAAGGCTTCCCCAACGTCTTTATGTTGTTCATTCCCTCTTGGACTCTCTTCTCCCCTTCCCTCCTGGGGACATTCCCCTCCTCACCCCTTTCTTCTTTCTACCACTCCAGCGCACCTCTGCCCTCCTCCTTGGACCCCCGCTACACTTTGCCCCGACTTCTGATCCCCGCCCCATCTGTTCCTCTTGCTTCCCACCCTCCATAGGCCTCTAGGTCCCTGCCCATCTCCTCCTCTCCCCCTCCCCTCCCCCTCTCCCCACTTGTGTCCGTCCATGTCTCTCCCCGCCCCCCCCGTCTTGGTCTCCCTTTAATTCTTTCTCTTCTCTCTCTCTTACTTAGGGTCAGGTATGGGGTTGCACTCTGTGTCATGCGCGTGTAAGGGTGTTCACAAGAGGCCAGGAGGTGGGGATGGACCACGGGTGTGGGTGGTGCTCATTTGCTGCCTGACTGCCCTCGCCCACGGAAGCTTCTTGGGGCCCCTTGTCCTGAGGGTCGCATGTGCTTCGTCTTGGACTCCTTATTTTTAAATGAGTTTCAGGAATCCCATGAACTCAGCAGAAATGTAATACACGGGGCCCCAGACTGCTGTCACTCCATGCTGAGGGCCTTTGGCTTTGGAAGGGGCTGCTGTCCCCGGGAACTATTGTCCCAGGCTAACTGAATGGGGCAGGAAGGGAAGGAGAAAACAAGGGTCCATATAAGCATTTAAAAATAAGAATATCAGCACTAAAAATAGCTTCCTCTTTCATCCTGGAAATATCCTGAGGTCAGTTTTGGGAACAGGGAGGTTTAAATCAGAAAGTGATAAAATATCCATCTTATCCCTCAAAAGATAGAATACTTTGCCTGTGAACTACCACTTGGATCCTCATTGTTTTGCTCTTTGGACATTGGGAGGGCAGAGCTTCCAAGTGGAGACCTCCATCCCTCAGTCTGTAGTCAGTTCAAGGAGGAGGGGTGGACAGTCCCTTCTTAATGCTCAGCTAGAGCTTGAGGCAGGGAAGGCAGTCGAGAGGGGTGGGTGGGTGAGTGTCCGTGGTTTTCCCTGCCTGCAGCTGGCTTGTCCCCTGAGTGGTCATTTCACTGACTCTGCATTTCAGTTTTCCTTTTACTGTAAGTGCAAGACATGTGGCTACAAGTCATACATATGCGTGCTGGTTCATCCTGATTCTGGAAGGTGGACATTACCACAAGTCTGGAGTTCCTCTCCTTGGGACAGATGGGATATGGAGTAAAGAATGCGGTGTCTAGCATCCAGATTTTGTTTCCTTGCTGAGGCTGGGAGAAATGGTATTTCTTTAGTCTTTGGAACTCCCTGTTTAGATTTTCCTGCCCTCCAACTGCTCTGTAGAGACTGTTAGTTGGTTCTGTGTTTCTCTAGCAGTCTTTAGGGAAGTGAATCAGGATTTCTCTGTTCCTTACTCATAACCAAGTGTTTGGTTTATAGCATAAAACCCAGATCATCTAAATTAAGTCACGTAGGACTGCTTCAAAGCCACCTGATTAGGACTGTGCATTTCACAATAAATTCTCCAAGGATGGGGTCTAAGACTCCTCTAGGCAGTCTGGGCTTGTCCTCTTTCCTTCAAAGACCATTTTTACTTTTCTCAAATAGGAGAAACAGAAAACTGAAAGAAGCAAAAGTGACTCTGAAGCTTGGCAGTCCAGGCAGAGTCATAAATAAGTGTTCAAGGAAATAGACGCTGAAAGTTTGGCGGTCCTTTACATATTGTTTGTTTCACTGGCATTTCATAGCCCTCCTTGGAGCACGTGATTGGAGCAGTTACTTACACTTATGTTAAAGAAAACTGTTCGACGTAAACGATTTCATTTCTAAATAAATCAAGCTACACCCTATTATCTGGCATAGATAAACTTGTTCCGTGATGGAACCTTGAAATGTGTGTCTTCCAGCTGGATGCACTCATAAAGGACAGAAACTTTGCCCCCAGGCTGCAGTTGTGTGAGTGTCTCTTGGGCATGGTATGGATGGGGTAGAGCATTCTTTAATTTAGGGGTACAAGAGTGTCTTAACGTTCATTTGGTGGGCTGCTGCCGTGGCCTTCTAAAGGTCTGGTTGAGATTGGTCAAGAAAATCATAGTTTTCAAATGTTTAACACACAAATGACTGTTGTCCATGAATGTTCTCTCCGGATGTCCTTACTTTTGCTCTCTCTTCGCTACTTAGCGTGTAAGTACAGTGATGCTCAGGCTTGAAATAGAGATGTGAGCATGTAAGTCAGAGAAGTAACTGTTGATAATTGGTTCAATTAGTCTTTATTGGTCACAGAGATGGTTTTGGAAATTCGCTATCAGGTCACATGAACACCCCGTTCTTCCTCTCTGTGGGCTGATATCTTTAGTATCCCCAAAGAGTATACAGTTTCATAGAGTTCTCTAGAAATTGACTTTGTGATATAGTTACATTCTGTTAAAGATGCTAACTTAAATTTTGCTCAAAATTACTTACAATAATAAAATATGAAATAAATTAAAAAAAAAATTCTTGGCAGTGCTAAAATAGATAAAATAAACCCAAACCTCACAGGGTTCCTAATGGCTCGCAATCCATTACCTTCTGTCCCTTATCCAAATCCACCAGCTGCTCCCCACATAACTGGGGAGTCATTTTCCCCACAGGTGGGTTCTGAAATAAATCCCAGGAGTTTTAAGCGGGTCAGTCCCCTGTCCCACCAGTCTTTACCTCTGTAAAAGCACAAAACGGATCGAGAGCTCCTCTGTCACTCCCATCCCGAGACCACCAACCTTGTCACGTTGGGGACATGTCACGTTCCCGTTTCTGACATCCTGAGTTTTTCTTTTCATCTTTTTCGACTCCCCCCGGTTCCCCTGCTCACCACCCCCCCCCCAAACGTCACAAATGGTGTATCTTGTCTGCCAGGAAAATTTAAGAATGTGTACTAAATTAAGGATGGTTCTGCATTGCCTCTTGTCTGACCAGCATCTGTGGGGGTCAGCTGCCAACATGTAGCTCTGGTATCTGGGCCGCTCCTGAATGCACGCAGGCTGACCCACTCTCTCCTGATGAAAGGTACCTTCAAGCATGCATATGATTTTTCAATATAAATTGCGTCTGCTTAAAGCCTCTCTGTAAGAGAATCGCTCAACCAAATGAGATGACTTGGCTGGGACTTTTAAGGAGCTGGATATAAATATCGCTGGAAATTATAGAGCGAGCATAAATACTTCACTCTGAGCTCTGCTGAGCATTTTCAGGATGCTTTTCACCACATCTCTGAAATCTGAGCTGATACCAGAGGAAGGAGGGGGGGCGGGGGGTTCAGGGAAGGGCAGAGTTGGCCAGGTGAGATCACCCGGCCTCCCAGGGAAAGGACAACATAATGGCTAACCCCGAACATGGTTTCCGCAATAGTCAAGGTAGGGTTTCACTCTTCTAGTCCTTCTCTAATCAGCCACGCCCCAGTTTTGATGACGGGTGTCTGCAGCTCATCTGAACATCTGCGTGTCTGAGTTCAGACACATCTTGTGAAGACTGCCCTGTTCAAACAGAAAATTATGTTCTCTAGAGAGACCCAGTGCTTTTATGGATGATAAGAACCGCAATCAAAGCTTTGCCAATCTTTAGTACTTTAATAGAATATCTTATTCTCCTAATTCTGTGCAAGGTGCTAAAAAAAATCTATCTAAGATGACATTGGCATAGAGTGAAGTATTTATTCTACTGCTTTAAAGCTACCCATTGTAGAGAAAGGTTAGCATGTGGTGGCGGCGGTGGCGGGTGACGGTGGCGGGTGACGGTGGCTGGTGACGGTGGTGGGTGATGGTGGTGACTGTTGCACCTGAGACATTACATCAGAATGCTGAGGTCCTCCTTTAAGGTCAAGAATGACTCTCCCCTTAATGCACGCTCCTTTTTATTTTGTACAACACTGAAGTTCATGAAGAGGAGAAAAAAACATCACCTACTGTTTGCCTTTCTACAGTTTTGCATTGACTATTTTATTTTATTCCCTAGGATTTAAATTTTATAATGAGATCTCAATGCCAGGTTTCATGTAAGCGATGAGCTGTCATTAATTTATTAGGAGCCACTGTGTCAGTTTCTTTGTTCTGTCATCCCGCTTGTCTGATGGATCTGAAGGTGGGATGGGTAACAAAGGAGTCACTGAGGTACAGGAGGGGTGTGTGAATACTAACGGTGCTGATGTGGCGTTTGGTTTAGCATTATTCTCTAAGACTTCCTCCGACGTGCCTCTGTCGCCCTGTCCCTTTTCCCCTCTCTGCAAGACACCAGCTTCGTCAAAAGAAGAGTAGATAGGACATCTGACTTATTCCCATTCTTAGTCCTGTCCTTCCCAGGGGAACCCTTCCTTGCCGGCATTGCATCTCTCCCGTTGGAAGCAGGGATGTGCTCGGGGTGCTGTCAGTCACTCAGAATTAGAAGCCGTGCTCTGCATCTGACCTGATGGCTCATATCCGCCCACGGCCAGCACAACTGGCCAACAGCGGTGGTTTATTTTGGGGCTAGTATAAGAGGCTGCGTCTGACAGCTGTGACTGTCAGTCACGGGCTGAGTCTGTCATGTAATGTGGCCTCAACTCTTGTCTCCTCGCCTAGACTGCTCACTAGAAGCTCAGCCCAAATATGTTAAAGGTGGCAAGCGTTACGGACGAAGGTCCTTACCTGAGTTTCAAGAATCCGTGGAAGAGTTTGCAGAGATCGAGCCCCTGGATGGAGAAGCTCGGCCCTCACATACCCCCGCCGGGGACCGCAACGAGGTGAGGAGTTGGACAGGTGCGCCCTCCCCAGCCAGTGGTGGGGACATCCCCACCCACTCCCACGGCGGTGGTGTGGGGACAGGTGAACCGGGTGGGGGGTGTCATGGCCTCTGTCTGTTACCAACCACTGGCTAATCTTATTACTTGCCTTTGGGATATATATGGCCGATTTGTCTATTGTTTGAACGTTCTCGTCTCTGTTTCTTCTGGAGAGCTGACATTTCTGTGCCAGCCTTATGTTTATGTTAACATAAAAATTAAAGTCATTAAAATTCAATGACTTTCACGTCATCTGGGGTCTGCCACTTTCAGCCCTGCTTGGGGATATGTCTCTCCTCACGGCACTGCCATTTTTAGTTGTGTGAAAAGCTGCCCCCTCTGCCCCCCAGCCCCGGCACCCTGCAGTCCATAAACCAGCGTCCGTGGCAGGTGTGAGAGGAAGGCGGTGTGCGTGGGCATCCCGAGAGCCACGCCTTATCTTTCGTAGCAGCAGACGGCAGCTTTCAGACTTGGTTCTTGTGGCCTCGGCCGTCGCCACAGCTCTCCTTCTCGGGTGAGGAGTGCCCGGGCCCGCCTGGTCCTCCAGCAGCCCGATCTGCCTGCTTTGCTCATCTCCCTGCCTTTCCTTATGCACGTCACCGTCATCTACCCGCAAAGGGGAAGCAGTAGCATTTTCTTTATTCTTTCCTTACGGCTCATTTACCAGCATGCCATTTATAGAAAGTGGTCGAGAAGGCCGTGCTGAGCAAGCTCTAAATATTTCTTGCAAATCCCAGCTCCAACTGGGGATGCGAATATTTCAGATGTTAACGTAAGCTGGGGAAGAGACAGAGTGCCTCAACTTTCTCAAAGCGGTCTGTCCATTAGGGGTTGCTGGACGTGCGCGTGCACGTGCGTATGCTCATTGCTATCTGACGCCCATGTTCAGCTCCTTAAAGCCCGCAGGAGGCTTGCTCCACTAGCATCCCCAGCAGCCAGACCTCTAGCGTCTTTTGCCTTGCAGAATGCCCACAAACCCTGAGGTAACTGAAAAGAGCACAGGCCATGAGCAGAAATGAAACCAGCCACAGTACTGTAATCTAGAAGACACAGGACTGGTCTGCCGATCCCAAGAGGTGGCCACCATGGTTTTAAACATAAGGAATGCCTGGGGACACCTGGGTGGCTCAGTCAGTTAAATATCTGCCTTTGGCTCGGGTCATGATCCCAGGGTGCTGGGATCGAGTCCCACATCAGGCTCCTTGCCCAGAGGGGAGCCTGCTTCTTCCTCTGTCTCTCTCTGCTGCTAGTGCTTACTCTCTTGCTCACTCTCTCAAATAAATAAAATCTTTAGAGAAAAAAAAAAAGATAAGGAATACTTATCCTCGCACCAGAAGTGAAGAAACAGTGTCAGACATGTGAGTGAGACAAGAGGAAGAAAAGCAGACAGAGAAAGATAGACCCCCAAAATGGTGTAAGAGTGTCATGGGGGAGAGGTGACAGCTGAAGACAGAAAAGGCCATGAGAAGTGAAGAAGAGAACGCTGCCTGGAATATCACAGCACGGGGCCAGTTGGTCTGGAGCAGAGGCTACTTCCCTTCTTGGGTTCAATTTTAAACCCTTTTTGGGTCCCTGTCAGGATTTAGATTGGGCTCTTTCCCCAGCAAAACACATGCACAAAAATTTGGCATATCCAAT
Source organism: Lutra lutra (assembly GCF_902655055.1). Lineage (NCBI taxonomy): Eukaryota > Metazoa > Chordata > Mammalia > Carnivora > Mustelidae > Lutra > Lutra lutra. Next base: position 99,010,417 of record NC_062284.1, on the reverse strand, counting down.
TTCAGAGATGCAAGTGGTTTTCCTACTTGAGTTATTGCTGTGTCCATAATGTTTATGTTGCTGTCAGGAAGCATACCATTTTATTTCATAAAGTCTGTATCATAGCCCTAAGTACTGTGGAATGTATCTGAGACACTTCTCTATGGGGAAGACATGGTTAAAATCTGTCTCAACACTTTAGGGGGTAAGCTTTCATTATGTGGAACACACTTTTAAGGCTAGTATCTCTTGTCTCCCGACGACTTTCAGTACCCAAGGCATTATTATTTGGTGGTAAGGAATGAAATGATTACTAATTTTTCGATAAGGTGATTTCTAGTTACTACCTGGGGGTACCCAGAGAGTTCTTGGACGAGCTGATTTTGTTGCTGGCAGCTTATTTCTTACATTCTTGCTTTATCTTCCAACTTCCAGTGAGATTTACTGTTTAAAAGTGAGACTTTTGGGGGTGCCTGGGCAGCTCAGTGGGTTAAGCCTCTGCCTTCGGCTCAGGTCATGATCCCAGGGTCCTGGGATCAAGCCCTGCATTGGGCTCTCTGCTCAGCGGGGAGCCTGCTTCCTCCTCTCTGCCTGCCTCTCTGCCTACTTGTGATCTCTCTCTGTGTCAAATAAATAAAAAGTAAAATCTTTAAAAAAAAAAAAAAGTGAGACTTTGGGCTCATGTATACATAATGGTAAGAGTTGAGGCCTAGTTTGGGCAAAATCTTAGTAAAAGGGTACATTGGGAGAACCATTTCACACCCCCCACCACGCCAGGTACTTCTGCTCCCCTTAGTCTTCCAGGACCTCGTAGATGAGACCTTCTGACACTGTAGATAGATGCTTTAGTACTCAGCGAGCCCTCTCCATGGAACAGCAGATGGAGGCCCCAAAGGTTCCTTTCTCTCCATGTTTGTTTTCCTAGAGGACCCCTACTGACCTGACTTGGCCATTCCATTGTATCCCGCCCCCCAAAAGCCTTACAGGAGCATTGGATCACTCCCTTTTACCATGTTTTAAATTGCTGAAGGTGGACCCAAGCCAAAGTTCATCCAGATGCTTTCTTGCCTAAAAATGAAGTGTTTTGTGAGCTGAATTGAGCCTCTCAGTTCTCAAAGGGATTCCTCACTTTAAGAGCTGCACTGAGTGACGTGTTTGGAGTTCCTCTTGTCAACTCTTGTCCCAGCCACCGCCGTCCGTCACCCTTGCTTCCTTCACGGATACATATAGTCCAGTGACGTCGTTTCCTCAAGATGTCGGTCCTACGGCACACTGTCCTGTCAGGATAGCGCTTCTGTTTTCTGGCCGGTTTACACAGGAGCCTCGGAGATCTAGGGCCACTCGTGGGCCAACAGAGCTTCATGCTCTGGGTGGCTCAAGCTTGTCCTGGAAGTGCCCTTGTGTCTTTGGGAGTGCCTGCTCATCCTCCTTATGCTAGAGTGGCCCCCACGCAGGAACTGTGGGAAGAAGAACATTCCTAATAACCTGCAGGGTTTGTTTATTCTTAACTTAGAAGCAGTTGAGAATCTCTCAGGAGTTCTTCACTCTTCCATTGGCTTCTTTTTTCCCTTTGGAAAAGGAGGCCCTTTTGTCTCTTGCCTTTGGGTGTTAAAAATTTATTTCTTGGGTGTGTTTGTTACCAGTGGTTCATACTTCATCTCGGTGTCGCTGGGCAGTTCTGAAGGAAGGAACGGGGGTGGGGAAGCTGTCTCCTAACGTGAATAATTCACAAGGGGTTGTCAGATGGGGAGCTGGAGATGGGCCTTCTTGGTTTCGATTGTGGGTTTCCTTCGACGCCTGGGACCTGGCTCAGGAAAGGTGAGAACGCTAGCTTGCCGTCAGACTGCTGTCTCTGCCTTCCCTGCTGCTCTCAGACACGCCTGACTTTCTCTAAAGTGACTTGAGAGTTTTTTGGTGACGATGAAAGGACTTGAACTTGTTGTCAAAAGTTACCTGGAGCAGAAGCCCTTCTGTTGCTATGCAACAGGAGACCAACTTTTGCTCTTGGATGAATCTTTTGTTTTATTTATCTGAGCACATGGAGGGGGATGGGCAACTGAATGGAATGTGTCACAAACACCTCTGAAAGCTGTCCTGGGGGTGGCTTTCTTCCTTCCAGGAATTCCTCCTATAGGGGTAAGTGAGCAGACAATCATCTGAAGCGATAAACAGGAACGCTCCCGTGTGCCCCCCTTCCCCCATTCTTTCTAGGGTTATTCCATCATAGGGAAGTTGCCATGGATTGACAGTCCATTCCTCTCTCCCGGGTCAGTGGCTCACAACATTTTTTCTGCATCCTTATTCGGGAGGCCTTCTCCCATACGTCCAACCAGAATTACAGGGAATGCGGCACAGTTGTACTTCTCTGGAACTCCTGCCCTCCCTCCCACCCGAGAAGACACAGACATGCAGACCGATGAGAGGAATGCCATTGTAAAGTTTGCTTTCAAGCAACTGAATTTATTTCTAATGTAAGTCCCATGGGAAGCTTCAGGCCTGGTTCGTTACCTGGAATCCCTCTCATGACTGCTCAGGGTACACCCCCGTGCTGCGGTGCCTTGGGGGGCACCGAATGCTCACCACCTTGGCCTCATCCTCGGAATGGACTATGTGACGATGAACTTTGTTAGGAGGTGCTTTTGATGTTGTAGTTCGTGCACGTTGAACGGATAAAATGGTACACATTTTAATCCTCTCAATCCAGCTTTATTCTAGCAATTTGATTCTTTCCTGCTGAAACAGAAAATCTCTTACCTAGCTATTAAGCATGCCTCCCCTGTCATGTGTGGTTCACAAGGCCATAAAGCTATCACATAGGGAAAGACCTAGAATCTTCCTAAATTTTCAGTGCTAGAATGTTTCAAAATTTCTTTTGGAAACCCCGAAGCAGAATGTGATGATTCACAAATGACAAGTGTTCTCCACCGTCACCTGATTGCGTTGTCCACCTTCCAATTTAGTGTGTTTATCAAGCAAATGCATTCCCCTTGGGAGTCTGACCGCTCATCTCAGGTGGCATTGAAAGGAAAGTGGTGATTTTTCTTTTCTTTCTTTCTTTTTATGGGATTATTTTCACTCAAGGTGGTTCAGTTGGACATTCTATTCTGAATTAATTGAGACCAACAAAGGGCACATTCTTGATTCCAGTGTAAGATGTGATTAATGAGACCATTTTGGTGGTGGTTTTTGCTTCACTTGGTTAAGAAACAGAAGTGAGATTTGAGGGTCCAAAGAGTACATTTTTTCCCCTTTTTATATGCGCACCTGCAGTGGCTACTGAAATGACCTTGAATTTTATTTTTGTGCTCTCTTCTCAGGATAGGTGGAAAAGGGGAGAAACAAAATTAATGCCCAGTTCTAGTCTCTTCCTCAGACCTCGTGGCGAGGCGGTTCTGTGAATATAATTGGGGCAGGGCCACTTTGCTTTCTGCCCTTGTCGAAAACAGGGGACACCTTGTTAACTGTTTTCCTCCACAGGGAGTAAAGCAGGTCTAATTAGATTATTATCGGGAGCAGGAGGCTTTAAACAATGATTTCTTCAACTATAGACAATTGGAGTGTAAGCCAAAACCGGGCAGTTTAAGTGAGGACCTGAGAGAAAAGTGGAAGCCATTTGCTTCGTCTGCTCAACAATGGCCAAGCAATCACCGCTTTGTGTCAGGCCTGTGGAGGGAGGAAGAGGAGGGGTGCCAGGGGTTTAAGAACTCAGAAAGGAACAAACCAACCCTCCAAACTGGTTTTACTACCCTACAGAAAACCAAACTTGGCCAAGCAGTGGGAAACTGACTTCTGGTCCCCTTACGTTCATTTTCTTATGTGCATAACTTTGCTGTTAACCTTCATGAATTATTCATTTATATTGTATAGAGGCAACATTTGATGCCAGAGCAAACATGTTAATAACAGAGAGAAGGTCTGCCAAGGACTTTGGTAGTTGAAATGTACCTATTTTCCACTTCCTCCCATTAGATTTTCTTGTTCCAGTCTGACAAAGTAAGCAGTCTCGTTACTGATGCCATTTATTTCCATCAAACGATGTGACATCATCAGGATAGGTTTTTTTTGTTTGGTTTTTTTTTTATTAATGGAATTCCAGTGTTTTCTTTTTTCTTCAGTCTATTAGATCCTTTGGCTATTCCCGGAGATGAAACGCTCATTCAAGATGCGGTTGTAGACCACTTGAAAGTGATATAAAGAAGTCCCTTCAAAGCTAATAAGGTATCTCTCATTCGAACACAGACTGCCGCTTTCAGACTTTGAGGCTTTGCCGTCCTGGTAAGCCTTCCTGACTTGATCCCAGAGGGAATTCCTTTGGTGTCCAGCCCCAACCCCCATGTCCTTCCAGGTCAACAGTTTCCAGTAATTATTCTCCAACTAGAAAATAAAACAGACAACAAATAAAAAAAAATCAACAAGTTAATTTTAATGATAAGAGTAACATTTTCCAACTATACCATTAAGTTTATTTTCCAAATGGAAAAGCAGTGTTCACTACCCACCGAGAACGGCTCTGATGAGTAAGATACGGTGAGCAGATGTGTTTAAAAACCCCCTTCCTTAGGGACTTAAGAACCCAGTGAACCGAGAACACTCCCCAACCTTGGTAGGAGGAGAGACTTAAGGCTCAAACTCTTAAATTCAGCATTTCTTCACACTGGCAGTCCTGGAGGCGTTTTGACAGTGTAGCAGGACTCCTCTACATGTGTGTGCCGTTAAAAATCCTAATTAACTCCTATTGTCGGCGGTCCTTACCTATAGCTCTTAATTACTGGTGAAGATAAAGGAAGTGATTGGCTTTGTGGTCGAGGCAGAAGACTGGCAACTGAGCAGCTTGTCCCTGGGTTCCGAGCGGAGAGATCAGGGGCTGGGCAGTCAGGCCCTCCACTGACTGGTGTGCCTTCAAAGGCAGGGCGGCAGAAAGGAACTGAAGTCCCAGGAAGGGTGTCCCTGCCGAAACAGGGGCCCTGCTGGGCGTCCTGAGTTCCCAGGACCTGGCTCAGAGCAAGGGCTTTATAGACATTTAGGACTATTCGTTACAAATTCCACAGATGCTGTAGTTTTGAAAGGTCTCAAGTTTTTGGTTATAGGAACTCTTCTAAACTGATCTCTGTGTGAGTTTTGCCAGAGACTTCCTAAGACAGTCTGAGACACCTAAGTTTGCTGCCTTCATCAAATGGACGCCACAACTCCATTTGTTTGGGGAGCATTGTTATCCTGGTAAATTTCCTTCCCCCTTTCTCTGGGCTTGCAAGGCTTTCCCCTTTCAAAAAAAGAAGAAGGAAAAACAAAACAAAACCAACACATCTGCTTAAGGCTGCTGAGATCAGTTCAGCCACCTCTGCTGGAAAAGAATAACCCCGTGTGCGCCCCCATAATCGTTTTAATTAGCCATACATTCTGTGGGGCACAGGTTGCGCTGTGGAGCAGATGGCTGGTGGGGGCTGTGACTGGGCTATTGTGGGCGGGGGCCTCACCAGGCCCGCAGGCTGCAGATGCTGCCCCCACCTTAGGGCTGGAAGCCTGGGCTTCAAGAGGCTCAGGCCATCTGCTCTGCAGTCCAGCAAAGCAGGTGGCCCTCCCAAGAAAGCATTCCTAAAAGCAGTTTCGCTGGTGTGGCCCATGTGCACGGGGCTCCCTGGTCCAGCTAGAGGATAGCCAGAACGCCAGCCACAATGGCCCAGGAGATGTGAAGAGGCACAACCCATGTAGTGGGTGCGGGGCTCCCTTTGTCTGCTTTGGGTAGGGTGGTAGGGGGCTGGAGGCTGCCTTCTGTAGCAGCCATCTCGGGGCCCGGCAACCTCTGACCCTCTCCCCTCTGGCTGCTCTCAGTGGGGCTGTGGGCCAGCATGCTGGGCACGGTAATACAGAAGCCCCGGCCACCCCTGCCAGCTGTGGCCACCCAGGGAACACTGCCACCCATGGGGAGGGGTCTGGGGGGCCTTGTTCCTAAGTTGAATCACAGATTGACGGCTTCATCACAACTACTGTGTTCCAAGCTGTCCTTTCTACAGTCTCTTTTGGGTTTGTTCTGAAAGCTGACACTTGTCTATCAGCTGTGTCCTTTCTCTGCCCTTGTCCTAGCTTTGGACACCCAAATAATAGGAGTAGTAATAGTGATATTTATTTGCTTAACAGACACTTAGCTCTGAATTTGTAGCAGGCACCGTTTTAAGTGCCTTCCAAGTATTAGCACACCTTTGTAGGCAGGCATCGTGAGATAATCAAGGCGGGCGGGGAGTTAAATAATGAGGCCAAGGTTGAACACACATAAGTGGGGGAGCACGGAACTGGGGGGGGTCCAGCTCCAGAGCCCAGATCCTTAATCACAACATCATCATGGCTGAGCTAGTAGCAGTGGCTGACACATCCCAGGTACCAGGCTCATGCCTCTTCCTCCCCTGGGGCGGCTCACCCCCACCTTGTGGCTGAGGCTGGGTACTGAGGGCTCCCAGAGTGCCGGAGCAGGACCGAACCCCGTCTCTCCGCTCAGCCCTGTGCTCACACCTTCTGCCATTTTGCCTCCAGGTTCTGCAGTCATTGAAGTCCCACAGGATGATTTTGAAGCATTTATTAATATCCATTTCTGCAGCGAGAGGTGATATAAGACTTCAGGGGAAAAATTAAAAATCCCTTTTCATGAATTAGTCTCGAGAACACAAGCCCGCAGTGTCCCTCCTTTCTCTCCCGACTTTTCCAAAGATTTGTGAAATTCTCTCCCTTCCAATGCTCATGGCTGGTCTGTGCCTGCCAGGCTTTCACTGCACTGGGTACACCAGCAGCAATTAAAAGACCTTGTTCCAGAATGATGCCTCCTTTTATTGGGCTGTTCTAGTAGGCGAATGAGCTCATCCCCACAACCTTCCAACCTGACATCCCCCGCTTCCCCCTCCCCTTGCTTTTTAATTGGAACTGCAGGCTCCAGGCAGTGGGAATAAAAATGAGCTATGAATGAACTGAACCCCCCCCAATCCACCCACCCCTCAAAATTGTAATTTAATAAACAAACACTCAGCCACTGTGTGCTTATCCCTCCCCCTTACTAAAGGAACGGACCCTTGGTGGAGAATGGGGACAAGCACAGCTCATTTCTGGGCAGCAAACTCCATCTCCAACTGAAGCAGTTGCGGAATGAAACTACAGCCATTCAGCATAAATTTGCGGCTTCTAGAAGGCTGGTCCCAGCTTGGATCTAGGTTTCTTACATAGGGCCATGGGAGAAATGCATGTGTGATCGTCACCCTAGCCATTTTCTAACAAGTTCTCCCTTACCCACTACCGCTTGCCCAGAGGGTTTGGGTGAGATTATTGAAGCTGCCCGAGCTGCTTGGAGGAGGCTGGGCTGAACCTGATGCCACCGGGTTAAGCTGCCTCTAGTGTGTCAGGATCTCAGGGCCCTATTTCGGTCTCCGACCAGTGTCCCCGATCTTTCCACACTGCTTAGACCGGGAGGCTCCAGCAGCAGCTTCCACCCTCCTGAAGGGCACCTGGGCCTCCTGCGAGGACTTCCCTGCCAGGACACAGGGGGAAGGATGCCACAGACATCAAAGAGAGTTGTGTAGCAAAGGGCAAGTTTTTCCTCTTTCTCCCCATCCCCACAACATAGGAAATTCATTTGGTGAGGATTTGAGGGCAGGTGGGTAAAAGAAAAAGTCGGACCCGTTTGTATTTTTCTTAAAAGATTTTATTTATTCATTTCAGAAAGATAAAGTGCACAAGCAGGGGAGGGTGGTGGGGGGAGAAAGGCCAAGAGAGAGGGAGAAGCAGGCTCCCCACTGAGCGGAGAGCTGGATGCAGGACTTGATCCCAGGACCCTGAGATCATGACCTGAGCTGAAGGCAGACGCTTAACTGACTGAGCCACCTGGGCTTCCCAAGGACCCCAGTGAACATCTAGAATAGCAAAGGAAATATAATTGTTTGCCACATTCCCTCAACCAAATGCATCAATTCTGGTCATGTCTGTTTCCTTCCGGTCTTTGTCTAATTGTATAAATATTTTTGCGAGCGGCAGTTGTAGTGTAGAGAGCATTTTTCCATCTCCTGTATGGTTTTGTAATTATACTTTTAATGACTACATTATGATGTATAATTGTACTTTGTGCTCCATTGTTCAAAGTTTAAATTGTGTTCAGTACTCTTATAAAAAGTGCTAAATGTACATATCTATCATATGCATTTTTCCTTTGATTTTACTATCATTAGAAATCATGAAATTACTGGGTCGGAGAGTATGAACATTTTTATGGCTTTCAAACATGAAGCAATTTTCTTTACTAAAAGGCTAATGTCCATACACATTGCTACCAGTAACATTTAAACAGGCCTATTTTAAATAAATCATAACCTTGATGGTAATAGGACTCCTATCTTGAATACTGCTAATTTAATGGGAACAAAGTGATTCCTTGGTTTTAATTTATACTTTGCTGTTGAAATGAGTCTTTCCCCATAATTTTTTAACTGTGTTGCCTGTCTGTTCTTTGCATATCTGCCAGACTTGGCATTTTTCTTATAAATTTATATGAATAACTCATACTGTCCCAGGGCCACCCAACTTAACGCCTTAAGTTTAAATATGGTAATAAAAATAAAATCTGCAAAAATAAATTTAATAGGTACTGCATAAACACGTGCCCCATAAAAATAAGGTCTTATCATGTCTATTATTGCCAAGCACAATTCTAAACATTCTACCCAACTCTGTGAACTATGTACTACTTTATTCCCATTTTGTTGATGGAGAAACTGAGGCAAAAGCAATTCATAAATGTGTCCAGGCCAAATTCAGTAGGTAAGGCAGTCTGGCTCCCATGTCCCCACACTCTTATTAGTTAGGAGGAAGAATCAGGGAAGGAGGGCAATACTGGGAATACTGTTCTGAGAAATGACTCAGATACACGCATCCAGGCCCATAGAGTTACGAAATATATGACATGGCATATTGGAGCCTCTTGCACCTCTGAACGAATTGCTCCCTATTTTAAAATGAATTGAGAAGTGAGCAAATGTGAAATAAATCTTTCTGTCACTGTACGTACCTCATTATGTCAGGGATTGTTACTAAGGGTTTTTTTGAAGGCGTGTGTTTGCATTTTCCCATCTGTGTATCCTAGTGGGGGCTCCCTTGTTTGTTGGGTCCAGTGATGATATTAATTGTGTTACTTTTCTGTCCATTTGTGCTGTTAAAAAATTGTTCCCTGCTCACGATTTTAGTAGGTTTTATTATTTTGCACGATGGTTCTTAGATCATAGAAACCCATTTTATTTGTTTCAGGTGGATTTGTGTTAGGGTGCTTCCAACTGACATGCTGAATGATACGTTTTCACAATGTGGGGTGCCAAAGTAGTAGAAGAATTTAATTCTTTGCTCTGTGGGTGAGGAAATAAATATGCTGGGACAGAGAGGCAGGCTGCTTTTATTAGTGGAGCTTTATTGATTTAAATCATTTCCTATGACAACAGTTGAATTCTGCCTGGAACCAGTGGTGTAAGAAACTGTACGTTGGGCTGCTTACCCCACTGCTCCTTCCCCACCCCCACTGTGCCTCCTCCGTCCACCGGGTTGGCAGTGTGTCTTTATGAGGAAATGTGGACTGCTAAAATTGTAATCACAGACAAGCAAAAGTCACACTGTCCCCTAATTTTGTTTCCATAACTACCATGTGTATTAGCGACTTGCAGTTGTAATCTGAAGGACTTGTAGTAAAGTTCCGCATTTCGAGTCGGCCTTGTGACCTTCACGGCGAGAATGACCCCTCCCAGCATTGCCAGCTTGGGTTTTGGTATAGTGTGGCAGAACGGGGGGAACTTTCTGGTGCTAGCTTCAGTCTAACAAAAATATGGAATTGTGAAACCCTGGTAGACATCTATCCTTTAGTTCACTGGAAAGGACCAGCATAAATGAGTATGGGGAGGAAGAAAGTAGATGACCGCAACTCATCTCAGCTTGAATGAGATACTGAAAGTCAACATTCCGGCTTAGAATTTTGGGTGGCACGCTGTTTGCTGTGAGGGATCCAAGCTCTTGCAAACTGGAGTTAACGAGATGTATTTTCCTGTTGAGTTTCTTTAGGATCCCAGGAAATCAGATTGATTTGTGTAGTTCAGCCATCACAGAGAAAGGCTGGGTATTTGTAATCAAAGGCAGCTTCATTCATCAAGTTGGATCTCTGCTGAGACAGCAGCCCCTTTCGAAAGGGGGAATACCCCCTTCTCAACAGGGTTTCCTGCGATGGTTGTAGAACCTTCCCGCAGGAGTGATTAGGCAGCTTGCTGGCTAGCCAAAAGCGACTGCGGACCTCCTTGTTGCCACTGACCGGAAGTAGACCTGTGCTGTGCTTGGTCGGTGGAGCAAAGACTGGAGTCGGGTTCTGCTTCGTGCCCTTGGCTGGGTGCTTTTGTGTAGTACATGGACTACAGATGTATGCTGTGACTTGAAAAAGACCCAGTAGTAACACAGCACGGTAGTCCAGCAAACTGGTCCAGTTCAGGTAATTTTCATGGCTTCTTATGCAATTTACCAGTAACATAGATTTTATTTAACTTGAGCTTTCTGGCCTACCTGTTTTGGGTTGCATCTCTGTCTCCTTCTTCACTGAGTCATGGACACATTAGGCTTATTCTTGCCTCTGTGCTTCAGCAAATAGTGGCTGTCCCTTCCTTTTCACTTGGCTGTCTCCAGCTCACCCTTCAGGTCTCAGTTCATATGTTGCCTCTTTCAGGAAGTCTACCCTGATTTCCTGAGTCTGGAGGATCCCACTGAGTTACCCTCATAACATTTTGAATTTCCCCATCATAACACTTCATATGCTACAATATTGTAGTTTCTGTGTTCTTGTCTGCATGTCTTCATTAGCATATGAACTTCTCGAGGCAAGAAATGTGTTTGTTCTGTTCATAGTTGTATTCTGAAGATGTACCATAATACCTCGCACCCAGTACACATTGAAGAACAAATTCATAAATGCATGGTATGAATTTTTTGTTGGTTGACGGATTCTGAATATTTGCTTTGGCTTGGTTTTATTGGCTGTGCTAGGTTTTGCTGTTGAATGAGTCAGTTTGCAAATGCGATAAAGGCAAATCCTAGTGAAATAGTGCAGGCTGCTACCTGGTATTTTTTAGGAGTCTCTTCTGGATTGGCTGGTTGACTCCGGAGAGCCCACCTGGAGGGTTCTGAGTCATGGGACTCACCCAGCTGATGATTCCAGAACCAGAGAGTGCTCTGATCTTGGAAAAACTGAATATGTACTAAAACACACTAATCTTCTCTCACCTTCTCTAGCACTGGAAGACACAACGCAGTGAGGAGTATGAAGCAGAAGGTAGGAACTGAGTGTGTGTCCGGCTCTGCCCATCACAGGGCACTCTCCACCCCCCACTTCCTGCATCTCCCAGCCTTCTTCCCAATAGCCTCCTAGTCTGGAGGCCAGCCGCGAAGTAACCTTAAGAACAACGTTCACAAGAAGAACCTCATTTCCAGGGGAACGTTCATAGTTTTAAAACCCTAGCCTTTAACCTCATGCAAGGTATGGCAACTAAGATGTGGGATTTTACTTATGGGTCAATTACTGTCTCATACAAACTTTCAAATTAATCTATGGGCAGTCCTAAAACTAAATAGAGCCCTTTTAAAACGCACTCATTGACAAGTTTCCCATGGTTTGAAGCCGCTGCAGAGCCTGTTGGACGTCTGTGGCCAGCAGATGGCACTGTGGTTCAGCGAACAGAACCTCCCCGCTCCCCACCCCCCCTTCACAGCCTACCCTGGTGAAACTCCTCTTAAGTGTAATTACTGTGTCTAACCTGGAAAGACACAGCAGTAAGGAGCTTAATTTCTTCAATAAATAGTAAGGGTAGCACTAAATGCACTTCTCAGCCTTCTAAGGTTCTTCCAGGCACAAAGAATTGTGCCAGTAATTATCTCATGATTCAGTAACGACTTCATAAATCTCTAACGTGCAAATGAAAAATTTAACTTGAAGTGAGAACTTTTAATAGAGGATAAATACATTTTGATTTTTAAATAGGAAGTCTGACCCTTAAGCGCTTAGATAAACCCTATCCTTAATGTTTAGATGATGAGTCACTTGCATTTTACAACCATGTACTCTTTCAAATGGGTTTGTAGGGCAGAATATCTAAAGGTGTAAAGATTTAGAAAGAGGCTAATCCCGAGACTTTTAATGATTATGTTTTGAGATTTATCATGAAATCATTTCCTTATCAGTAAAAGCAGTTCTCGTGCTTGGACTCGAAGGAGTGGCGAGGGAAGCCTGGGTGGCTCAGTTCGTTAAGCAGCTTCCTTTGGCTCAGGTCATGATCCCAGCATCCTGGGATCGAGTCCCACATTGGGCTCCTTGCTCAGCGGGGAGCCTGCTTCTCCCTCTGCCTCTGCTGCCACTCAGCCTGCCTGTGCTCTCTCGCTCTCTCTCTCTCTGGCAAATAAATAAATAAAATCTTAAAAAAAAAAAAAAAGGAGTGGCGATAGTGACGTCTGGTAGCTATAGTTGGGGCGGGGCATAGAAGTCTCTTTGGACTGGTTCTCGGCTAGCCTTCTCTTCCAATCACACCAAAGCCTGAAGCCTGTGCGTGCTTTCAATTGGAAGAAAACAAACCTAGAACCTTCGTATGCCTGTGCAGGAGGTGTTTCTTGCGTGGTGTAGAAGAAGGTGCCTCTTGGCTCTAGTTGCAGCCCAAGAACCCGTGGTTCCATTTCATTTGGGCTGCAGATTCAAATCAAAATGGAACCAGCATCAATAGTCTCTTTCCTGTAATGCTGACTTTCACAAAACACAATTCTCTTTGAGGATAGGCTCGCTCTCCTTGCACTTCCTTTGTGGACAGCACAATAGATGTTTTTATTTCAGGTCAGTTAAGATTTTGGAACCCAGATGACTTGAATGCCTCACAAAGTGGGTCTTCCGCTCCCCAAGACTGGATAGAAGAGAAACTACAGGAGGTTTGTGAAGACTTGGGGATCACCCGTGATGGTCACCTGAACCGAAAGAAGCTGGTCTCCATCTGTGAGCAGTACGGTCTGCAGAATGTGGATGGAGAGGTAAGCCTTGCGCTGTGTTTTCATTCAAGAATAATAATCATAATAAAATCTAGACAGGCCACAGGCTAGGAACAGCCGTGTTTTGGCTTCCTGCAGCATGTTACGGAGACTCTAGTCTCTTTTTTCCCCTAGGAAATAAGCCATGAAGATTCTTTCTAGAGAAGCTCATGTTGTGTTTTGGGGAGTGGCGGGGGGAGGACCAACCCTGACAATAGCTGACACCTCCTGGGCACACACGATGTGCCCCTCACTGTGCTAAGTGTGTTACCCCACGTCATTATCAGCCATGACCTCAGTGCAGCCACCATGTCAAATGTATTTGTAGAAGTAGCTTTCACTGAGCAAAACGTGGGAAAGACTCCAAGGACGGATGGGAGCTGGCCGAGTGTTTATTTCAAAGGCCAGGCTGATGAGTTAGGTTTTTGGAGAGATCTTAGTATCAACCATGGGTTCTTCAGTAGAGTGAGGAATATATGACAAACTTGGATACTGAGGTGGGTCTGAGCTTTCCTGGTGGGGCATATTGGTGTCAGGACGGCCTGTGTGAGGGGCCCAGCCGGGAGACATCACACTCTTCTGGTCATGAAATGGAAAAGGGTAGGTTGGTAGTTTTGAAGGGACACAGAAGAATTTTGAAGGAAACCCAAAGACTCCTGCTTGCTGAGATTCTGAGTTTTATCTTTTCTAATAAAGAATGAAGAATGAAGAGGGGGACTGGCAGGACTGGGTGCTTGAACAGCCGTGAAACATGAGAAGTAATTCTAAGATGTGTTTTTCCAAGAGCTGAAAACAAGGAGGGACTCAGAGGTTAGGGCTGCACTTATAGTTGGGAAGTCTTGGGTTATAATGATGTTTCAAACCATACTTTCTGCTTGCGCGGGGGCTACGTGGTATTATTTTCCTAAGCCAGAAAGATATTTATCATCAAAAGCCACCAATTAGCTGAATTTGCAGTAAAGCGTTTTCCCTGCTTCTCCCTAGAATGTGTGACTGTTCTGTGCCCTTTGACTACCTTCTTAATGGCTCAGTGGTCATTTATTTTTCAGGGTTGGTTGTTGAATCATAAAATTAAATTCATCCTCCATACTGTAAACCAGCGCAGTATGCAGAGCCTTGGGCAGTTTTGCCAAGAAATATTGTACACACTTGGATTATTTCTCTAAGAGCAATTCTTGGGATAATCTGTAGCCATTTGCGGGCAGTTGCATTTTCTTCCATGGTGGAGTTTCTAAAGCCCAGGAAGAGAAGTAGCACAGCTGGTTATTTTCCTCTGATTGAGAATGAGTAAAAGATTGCTCATTGAATATAGCTTTTACTTAATGTCTCCCCAGCCAAAAAAAAAAAAAATCATGAAATACTATAGTACTTCATACGACTGGCTCTAGACCACAGAGGAGCCAAAAGTTCAAGATGATCTCATCACCCTGCAACTTGGGATCATGGGATTTCATGACTGAAAGCAATTATAGATTTAGTTCTCTCCTCATTTTATAGATAAAGAAAGTGATGTCCCTGCTGCTTGTTACCCTGAAGGGGAACTAGATTGCCTATCTCATGTACCCTGCTTTCCAGAAGCAAGGACAACTCTAGGGCAGGAATGGCAAATTATGGCCCTAGATGCCAAATATGGCCCAAGTTTTGGGGGCTTTTGGTTTTCTCCTTAGGCCTGCCAAATGTTTAAAACTTAACTTTTGCTATACTTTTTTTTTTTTTTAAATCAGATTTTTCTAAGAACCAGAGTATTTGACTCCATTCTGCTAGCAGTGGGAGGCGACTGGCTAGCTCCTTTAGACAGGGCTTGTGCTCATGTGCTCAGTTCCCCGCTTTAAATGGTGCCACTCTGTGATGTCTCAAGACCACCCAGCCTCATCTATCTATGTCACCTTCCTGGCCTCTCTGGGTATTTGGGTCTGTTAACCCTAATCTGGTGCATCATTTCCCAACTGACACATTGGGAAATCAAACATCTGAGACCCGGCTGGTGTGTCATGAGGAGTAAGAATGTCGTTAGGATTCTAGATTTGGCTCCTGTCCAGGGCCCAGGGGGGTACCCCTGTTGATGCCCATTTGCCTTGCATTTTGTTCAGCCCAACCCTTCCTTCTCCAGAGTCCACAGGCATCTCTTTGCCACTTGTCCGCTCTGCTGTGTGCAATTCCTAGTGGGACTCACTTGCTCTGCCATTTTGAAGGAATGAGGCGATGGGTTTTTAGGCATTCTGGAAACTGTGTATAGGCTTAGCCAAGGTCACAAGACCAAGCAGTGTGGAGCTAAGGTTAGAGTCAAAATCATGCTTAACTTTGGTCAGCACACCTGGATTTACTGTGACTTCAGGCTTGTTGGACCTCCAAGAAAGTGGTCTTTTGGTCAGTAAGAATGAGACAGAAATGCTAAGAGATCTTAGTAACCTCAGAATCACCCCAAATACTTTTCCATTGGTTTTACCATTTAATTCTCTCTTAGGAACTGTTCTTCTTCCAGAGAGTTCCACTCTTTAGAATGGTTTCTTAAAAAAAGAAAGAAAGAAAAGAAAAGAATGGTTTCTTGTTTCAGAGACCTCTCCAGAGGAAGTGGTATTAAAAAAAAAAGAATAGAGACAGATGTTTCCTATTGGATGTGACTTAGAAAAAAGCATTTGAGATAAATGCCTCAGGCACTTCCACAAATAATAAAATCAACAGTTATGAGACGACAAACCCTAGCAATAGTCCAGACTGGTGAAATGAATATTCAAAATTTGAAGACGTGTCACAAAGAGACCTTTGTTAGAATGGACCCGGTGGTTGCAGACTCTACTGCCTCAAGAGTATTTCTGCTGCTTTTTATCAGTTCCCTTGCCACTCAGCAACATGGACATCACCTGAGAGCTTGTCAGAGATGCGGAATCTTGGGCCCCTACCCCAGATTTATATCAGCCCCCTGATAGCAGAATCTGCATTTTAACAAGATCCTCAGGTGATTTGTACAATGGAGATGTTTCTGTATAGAAAAATCTTAGCCCCCAAAGTAAAGAGGAATCCAGCTGTCAGGAAAAAGGAGGTCATTGCCTTTCCTCCACGTTTCGTGGTGTCAGTGACTCATGCTGCTTTATTCATCCCTTTATATTCTTCTGCTGAGCTAGGACACAAACCACCTCCTAGGCAAGCCTCTGGAAGGGACTGTAGTCTTGTTTTTCCTTCCCCGGTTACATGATGAGGACCACTTGGTTATTGTTAGAGGGTATAAAATAGCCAGGCAAAATTCCCTTCTCTTTACATCTTTTGGATCCTTCTGTTGAACACACACAAATCCGTCTCAGCTGATCTTTATTTCTCCTGCGCTAAAGCATTAAATAAAAACCCAAAACATGCAGTGCTGTTCCAAGTAGTGCTCTAAATCCCAGGACCTGGGTTTCAGACCCAAACTCTTAGATCATTGCAATCTGTCCCAGACCAAATTCTGCTGTGCTAATGTACCAATTTCAAAAATTCAATATAAGCAAAATATCATGTAGAGTCACCACAATATAATGGCTTAATGACTGTCAAAAAAAAAATTTTTTTTTTTTTTTAGAGAGGTTGGGGAGGGGCAAAGGGAGAGAGAGAATCTTAAGCAGATTCCAGTATGGGGCCAGCCTTGGGGCTCCATCTCATGACCCTGAAATCATGACCTGAGCTGAAATTAAGAGTCTGATGCTTAACCGACTCTGCCACCAGCTGCCCCCAATCCAAACTTATTTCTTTTATTACAACACTGGGAAGCTAGACCTTTATATTTTTTTAAGTAATTTTTTAATCCATAGACTAATGTATAGCAACATTACAGATGACCCATTTGAAGAGTACAAATAAAAGAAAAAACAGATAATTGCTAAATTGCATAAGATTATGAAAATGGACATTTACTTGGAGAAGGAAGTGGAGGAGGAAGGACGTATTACTGAAAAGGAAAATAAATTCAGTGAAATGAGAATAAAGGGACATGTTCTATTCCTGGAGCTCTAGGGTCAACAGTGGTGCCAGTTCTATTGACCATAGATGTACTTTGGGTCTTGTGTTATTTTGAGGGAAATATTGAAAGTAAGTGGTTACTGTTTTCTAGATGCTTGAGGAAGTCTTCCATAATCTTGATCCTGATGGTACAATGAGTGTAGAAGATTTTTTCTATGGCCTATTCAAAAATGGAAAATCCCTCACACCATCAGCGTCTACTCCCTACAGACAGTTGAAAAGGCACCTCTCCATGCAGGTAAGAAAGCAATAGGAAGTGGTTTCTCTGTGAGTAGAAGTTAGAACCCATTTGAATCATTTCTAATGAATTAACCTGTTGTCTGAAAAAGGAGGAGGAGGAAGAGAAAGAAGCCAAAGAAGAAGACAGACTAAACCACTGGGAAGGAAAAGTTGGGTTTGAAAAGTGACCATAAATTACAGAGCGGGAAGCCACTAATTAGGCTCCTTAATGTTAGCTGTGGATCAGAAGAAACCTGGTGTTAAGCAGACACATCTATGTTGAGGGACTCGCTACCAGATGGACTGTTCTTGATAAGTTTTGCATTCTTGACTCCCTTGGGAAAGAAAGATCAAAGGGGCTGTATGACTTGTTTTTCTAGTAGTGTTAGAGAGACATGTCTCTTGCTTATTGTGGTCAGGATTGTCCAGTTTGGGTCAGCATCTGGCTTAAGTCTCTTTCTTCTTCAAGTCCTTCGATGAGAGTGGCCGACGCACCACAACCCCATCGGTGATGACAAGTACCATTGGGTTTCGGGTCTTCTCCTGCCTGGATGATGGGATGGGCTATGCATCAGTGGAGAAGATACTCGACTCCTGGCAGGAAGAGGGTATTGAGAACAGCCAGGAGATCCTTAAGGTATGGCAGCTAACATGGGACAAATAGGACAAATTGGGGAAGGGTTGAAAATTCCAAAAATTTTGAAACTGATTTGATTTGATTTCTCCTTAATGATTTCTTGAGATCTTTTCATAAGATCTCAGAGATAAGAGGTAACTTTTCTTACCCCGTGTGACCAGGAGTCTGTTGCTAACTACTTTTCATGTTCATAAATCCTAAACTATTGACAAGTGCAATGCTCTTTAACGGACCTCTGGTTGATAAAGATTAGAGTCATATTGTTGTATTTATTTACAGTGCCAGATAGTATTTTTTTAAACATGCAAATAAGTACATTATTTTTTCCTCAGAGGGAACTTAGATGAAGATGGTCCCTAAGCAGTCACTAAAGAGACGTAATTATCCAGCTTCTTGACTATACAGTCTACTTCTCTGAGTGTGTATGCCCTCCTCTGCTTCTGCTTTAGAGGACAGAACCTGTAATCATCTTCAACTTGTGATTTCTAGGCCTTGGATTTTAGCCTTGATGGAAATGTCAACCTGACAGAATTGACACTGGCTCTTGAAAATGAACTTCTGGTCACCAAAAATGGCATCCACCAAGCAGCTCTGGCCAGCTTTAAGGCTGAGATCCGGCATTTGCTGTGAGTTGAGTAGAAGGTTCACCTGCCCCATCCCCTTTCCCACTCGAGCCACACGTCCTTTAGATGCCCGGGACACATTCTGTGCACACATGTGGCTCAAGTCCTCGCACCTCACTACTGTGGAAACCAGGTAGCACTTAGATTTGCATTAGGCTTTAGAAGGGGGCCGTGGAAATGTCTTTCTGTTTTGGAAGGGTTTGGGTTGTCTTGGTTTTGGCTTTGTGTCGAAGCAAGCCAGATGAGAGCCTTTCTGGGTCTCCTTGTTGCTTCAAGACAGTTTCTCTTGAACTCGGTCTCATTCTCCTTCTAGGGAGCGGGTTGACCAAGTGGTCAGAGAAAAGGAGAAGCTACGGTCAGATCTGGACAAGGCTGAGAAGCTCAAGACTCTCATGGCCTCAGAGGTGGACGATCACCACGCAGCCATAGAGCGGCGGAATGAGTACAACCTCAGGTGTGACCAGTAGGGCCACGGCCCTCCCTCCCGCCACCCCAGCCCCTCCAGGTGGGACTCAGCCTGCCCACCTGCATGGCCACACCCGGGCTGGGGCAATATAGGTGTGGTCAAGCCTAGAGGAAAGCAGGACACGTTAGATCCTTCAAGGAGGTTCCCATCTCTGTGACCCTGTGTTTCCATTTTTGGTGGATCTGCAGAGGCCCTCCGAGGGATTGGATGGCAGCTCGTTGGTCTTCCCTTCTCACAGGAAACTGGATGAAGAGTACAAGGAACGGATAGCAGCCTTAAAGAATGAACTCCGGAAGGAGAGAGAACAGATCCTGCAGCAGGTGGGCAAGCAGCGTTTGGAACTTGAGCAGGAAATCGAAAAGGCAAAAACAGAAGAGAACTACATCCGGGACCGCCTTGCTCTCTCTTTAAAGGTAATCCTCCTAGGAGGTCTCTGGCCTATGTCCCTGCTGGGGATACTGCTGGAAAACTAGGGCTCTGTAAGAGGGCAGGTCTGTACATGACTGAGTCCCAGGATTCCTGGAAGTTTGCCCTGCTGGTCATGACCCAGACAGGGCCAAGCCCCTGCCGGGGATCCAGATTTCAGGAGGAGCCAGACTTCTGGTTTGCCGACAGTGTTGATTAGAACAAGAATCTAATGTCTAATCTAATCTCTAATCTAAGAACAAGATTGTTCTTCCCCCTTCCACCTGGTCAATGCCCTCTCCCTTCCCTGTCTCCCCCCCCAGGTCAGAGCAGATAGCATTGTCTCCTGCCACACACAGCTCAACAGTTTTGTTTCTTTGCTTCCAAATATGGCTTTTGCCTTATGCATCCTCCTCTCCTTTCCTGTGTCTCAGGAGAGGAAGCGATCTTTCTCTTTATTGGACTCTGATATGGTACAGTGTAGTCTAAAGGGGGTTGGCTGTGGACTCAAGACTGCCTAGTTCCATTCTGGATACCACTACTTACTGGAAAAGCTTGATCACATTATCCCAGCCTGTTTCCTGATGCCTAAAAATGGCGTCATTGTAATGTTTACCTCAGAGCATATTTAAATATGTGGAGTTTGGAAGGTAGTAAATATACATAGAATATGAAATATTGTTCCTGAAACTCCACACATCAAAAACTGAGCGAATTCTCCCACTCTCACCATCAAATTGGTTCCTTTTCGGAATTTCCTCCTTAGTCTCCATCATTACCATGTGTTGTCACAGAAGCTAAGATCCTCAGTCGTCCTCACTCATCGGTCTCTCAGACTTGTTGATGTTCTGAAAGGTCTCTCAGATTTATCCCCTTCCTCTCCATGTCTGCAGCCTCTGCACAGGTTCAAATTCGTCAGAATTTCTCAGCTGACCTCTGTGCACCTTTTCTTCCATCTACCCAACCCCCATATGGCCACCAGAGTTACCTCACTTAAGAACTGACTAAAGAACATGCTGTTACCCTTAAGGTGCAGCCTGGTAGCACTGAAGGCCCCTGGAAGGGAGCCTGGCCTCCTGCTTTTCCAGCTGCAGGTCCCGCCAGTAGGCCCCCACCTGCCCTCACCTCTCTCGGTTCCTCAGTGGGCTTTTAGGCTCCTTCACTGCTTTTTCCAACATGGCCAACTGCATGACTTTCTCATTCCCGTGATGCTTGCTTTTTTCTTGCCAGAAGATAAGGCATCGTAGATGATTGTATCTGTATCTGTCTCCCTCCCCACGGTCCAGACTGTGTTTTCCTTGTGGTCAGTAACAGAATCTGACTTGTTAGTTTCCAGAGCACCAGCACAGGCCTGATACACAGAGATCACTCCTAACTGTTTTGACATCTAAATTTAGACATACTTTGAAAGATTAGAGTTTTAGAACTGGCATTTTGAGAGAAGGTGATTTTTTTTTTAAGAAAAAAAAAAAAAACTCTTCAAGCACATTCTTTTTTTATTCCATATTGCTATGTGAGGGTGTGAACAAGAATGTATTAAAAATATACTGGCTTTATATTCTTTTGGCAAAATATACTCTGAAAATTAATGTTCTTCCAATCAGCCTTTAACACTGGAACAGAACATATGTCAAAATGCATGTCTGGGAGGTTTTATTTATTTTTTTTTTTAGCAAATGTGACTAGAAATCTCTCTAACAATTATTATACATACAGGTTAAAAAAATCTTTTGTGATATCAGTTGATGTATTATTTTATTATAATAATTTAAACATACAAGTAATGAAAAATCTTTATGTGTAGCTTTTATATCTTTAAGCCAAAATAAAATTATAAATATAAATCAAACTATATCATCAGTAAATGAAAGCAATGTTCATTATTCTCCTTTTAAACTTTTGAGTTCTTTTTTGCTATCAGATGAACAAGGTATCCTGCTACCAATTTTGACAATATATGGAGAATGTTTTTCATGTCAATAAATACTATATTGCAACACTATCCCATAGAAATACAATGCAAGCCAAATATGTAACTTCAAATTTTCAAATGGCCACATAAAATGAAACAGGTGAATTTAATCCTGAATTATTTTTATTTAATCCAGTATCTCCAAAACATTACTTTGACACATAATCAAGATACAAAAAGTATTATTAAGCCATTTTGCATTTTTGCACTAACTCCTCAAAGTCCGGTGAGTATTTTACACACTTAGAGTGTATCTCATATAACCACATTTCAAGTGCTCACTATCCACACAGGACTGCTAGTCACTACCGTATTAGACAGCATCGTTCTGTAGGGTCAAAGAAAGAGGAGGTAGACTTTTGGGTTATAAAATAAATATCAGTTTTTTTATATTTACTTTTGTCCTCTCTAATCTACTGAAACTTTCAAGATGGACAAATTCAATCTAGAGCACAAATTAATTTATGCATCCTCCCAAAAGATTCAACACTTTGCTTATTTTTAATTCTGTGCCCATTTAATTTCTCCAAATTTCTTCAGGAGAACAGTCGTCTAGAAAATGAGCTTCTGGAAAATGCAGAGAAGTTGGCAGAGTATGAGAATCTGACAAACAAACTCCAGCGAAATTTGGAAAACGTGCTAGCCGAAAAGGTAAATCCGTTTAAATTTGATCTCCTGACACGCAGCCCAAAGTGTAGTTTACTCAAAAGCGCAGAAGCAACGCCCCCAAGGAAGTTTCTATTAGGGAAGTATTTTGATGGCTCAAGGAGGCCATCAATTTGGCAGGGATATAATTTCAGAGCTTGGATATGAGGGAAAATACTGCCTAGCACTGAGACGTGATCCCTGCCTTAGCTGAACACACTGCTCTAGTATTTTCTTCCCATCATGCAGTTGGTAATGTTCTGCTTAAATGTCACATTCCTTTCATACTCAAGAGACCATCCTCTGGGTGAACACCAGAATCTGGGGCTTTTGGTGGGTTAAAGGTCCAAGAGAGATACTTGGGGAAAATGAAAACTATGCCCTTTCTCTGTTTCTAGTTTGGTGACCTTGATCCCAGCAGTGCCGAATTCTTTCTGCAAGAGGAGAGGCTGACCCAGATGAGAAACGAATATGAGCAGCAGTGTAGGGTGAGTGACTAAGGAGAACCCAACAGGTGCAGGAGGGCCGGGGTTCAAGGCCCACGTCACCATTTACTAGTGACCATAGGCAGGTCACTTAATAATCTGTGGGTGCCTCAATTCCTCATTGGTAAGATGGGAAACATGAGGGTTTCCCGCTCAGTAGCTTATTGTGAAGAGTCAATGGGTGAATATTTGTGAAGTGCTTAGAACAGAGCCTGGACCTAGGAAGCACTTAACCCAAACGTTAGCTGTATCCCCAAAATATTAGGAAATCATGCAAACTGCATTTAAGTCTGCTTTATCTAGGTCAGAAATTACTAGTGCTTAGAGAAGAATATCATTTCATTCCAAGTGGAGAAATACATGGTCATGTTGATAGGCTTATTCCAAAATTAGCCTTTCTTAATCAAACACCGCAGACCTAATCTGATGTAATTTGCTTTGTCCTGTGGTTTTTGGGTTTTTTTCCTGAATACATTCCTTATTTTATTTACAAAATGCAAATGAAGCAGAACCACTCAAGTCTTCAGCCAGTAAATCCTCATACATTCCTACCAGAAAAGACAAAAACGTCCTTATAAATAATAGGAATCTTTGATTTTTTTTTTTTTTTTTAAGTAGCTCTCCCAAGTTTAGGCATTTGGGATTTTTTTTCCCCTTAAATCACAAACACTTGTGGCTCTTAACAAGGGTAAATATAACAGTTCTAATAACTACTTTAGATGAAAATTGTACTCATGCAGAAACGAGGAAAATAATCACATCCTTATGAGGGCGCTCATGGCCTGCCTTCCCAGGAAATACATGTGCACATTTTGAGAAAAGAAATGAAACAATAGTACCACTTTTACAATTAAGTTTTGACTCTAGGCTCTAATCAAGGAGAGGTGTTTTCTTTATAGATCTTAAAAGTTATGATTTCTTTAGTAAAATCTGTCATCTCTATTTCCCCAAACTCCCCAAATTCACACAGTGTTTCTTTTTTTTAATAGATTTATATACCACTCACCCATACAATTCATCCATTTAAGGTGTACAGTTCAGTATCTTTTAGTATACTCACAGAATTATACAATCATTGTCATAATCAATCAAGGTTAGAGTATTTTCATCACCCCAAAAAGAAACTCCCACTCCACTTAGCTATAATCTCTCCCTAGGCAAATAATAATCTACTTTTTGTGTCTGTAGATTCACCTGTTCTTTACATTTTATGTAAATGGAATAATAAAATACATGGTCGTTAGTTTCTGGCCTCCTTCACTTAACCATAATGTTGTCATGGCCCATCCTTGTTGTAGCATGCATCAGCCCTCCCTTCCTTTTATTGCTGCATTCTAGTCCCTTGTATGGTTACGCACATTTTATTTACCCATTCATTAGTTGATGAATATCGGGGTTAGTCTGTTATGAATAATGCCGCTGTGAATATCTGTATGTAAGTTTTTGTGTGGCTAGGTTTTCATTTCTCTTGGGTGTCTAGCTAGGAGGGGAATTGCTGGGTTAGAAGATCACTGCATGTTTAACCTTCGGAGGAACTGCCAAACTTTTCCCAAGAGGGTTGCACCATTTTACATTCCCACCAATATGAGCGTTCCAGTTTCTGCACATCCTTGCCAACAGTTGTTCTGGCTGTGGCTTTTGGAGTTGAGCCATCCCTCGGGGTTATGAAATGGTACCTTCCTGGGTGTTTTGTTTGCATTTCCCTGATGACGAAGCCTTTGAGTATCTCTTCAAGTGCTTATCAGCATCCCTCTTTTGGAAAAAGATCTATCTGACATCCTTTGCTTAATTTTTAAATGGATTGTCTTTTTATTATTGAATCGTAGTAACTATTTTTGTAGGCTCATATATTATAGTTACAAGTCCCTCATCAGACCACATAATTTGCAAAAATTATTCTGCCACTCTGTGGGTGGTCTTCTTATGGTCATGATACCCTTCGAAACAAAAGGATTTTTGTTTGGTGATCTCCAGTTTATTTTGTCTTTTGCTGCCTGTGCTTTTGCTGTCACATATAAGACTAGTGTTGGTTTTTAAACTCAAGGTATTACAAGACCAAGTGGATGAACTCCAGTCTGAGCTGGAAGAATTTCGTACACAAGGCAAAGTGTTGAGACTTCCCTTGAAGAACTCACTGTCGGAAGAACTTGATGCTAATGGGGGTTGCATTGAGCCTGACCAGGGTAAGCCATTCGACATCATCTTTTCAGAGGCTGGGCCTCAGTTTTTGCTTTTAGGGCCATGTTTGTTGTAAAATTGCACAACTTTGGCAACCAACAAAAAACAAAAAAACCTGGCAGTACTATTTTCTTGAGCTATTTCACTTGTGGTCTATTTTTTCATTTGTCTTTAAAGTCTTTATGAAAATATTTCTATCTGATTTTTACGTGTATCAACAAAAGAATGGAAAAATCAAACCACAAGGATATTTGTTTTATTTAAAAAAACAAAACAAAACAAAAACAACTGACCACAAGTCTGAGAGTCTAAGGCCTTGGGAGCATTAGAATTCAGACACTGAGCTGTTGCAGAGTCCTCCCTTTCTTGAGTGCCTCAGCAGTATGGTTATGGTTTTGGAGAATAGGACAAGCAGAAACCAGAATTTGGTTTTCTTATGCCGGCTGTGCTAAATACCAGCATTGCCTCTGTAAAACAACAAGTAAGTCAATGTTGGTTGACTGTGCCTGTGAGGAGGATTTTGAGTGGTGAGGTGGAAAGGCAGAGTTAGCCCTCCTACATTCATTATTAGCTCTTTTCCTCCTTCCTGTGCTGAGTTTGTATTTCAGAAAAGACTCATAATAAATTCTTCTGTTATAGTCTTCCCCACTGCTACAGAAGTACAGGTTCTTAGAAGGTTTGTTTATTTCTCTTCTTATCTATTCATTCTAGAATAAATAAGGGATTGGGGAGGGGACTGGGAGAGAGCGGGTGGTTCTGAGTATGTGATCAGTGGCCTTACCGTAGTGTGAGGATGGATCCAAGCTGATCATATGATGCATCTCAGAAGCTTTTCTGGGACTTTCTACATAGTGTTGGGGGTTCTCCTCATAGGCCTGTGAAGCTGTGCCATCTTGGGGAGGCTTACACCCCAAGTATCACTTCTCACATTGGGGCTATGCCACCTGAAAAGAAACAGTATATGAAAAGAAACCCCAAAGCAAGACTGTCAGTCCCAGGTGCCAGACAGGCTCTTTCTCCTATCTGCCTATGGGCCCCCACACGAAAAGCCTTTTTGAATCCCCTCCCTTCAGAGACTTCCACATAGTATTAGACATCATCATTTTGTCTGTGTACTGCCTCAGCCTCCAATTTTCGCTTCAAATTTCAGTGTTGTTCTCAGTCATCATCATGGGCAGTTGTGGAAGTGAACCCATATGTATGAGTTGAGAATTTTTCTCCCAAACTGCCTATATCTAGGTTCCTAACTGGTGCCCCGTATTTATAAAATTTGAGCTGATAATTGAAAATGGGGTTCCACTTGCACCGTAGGGAACCAATACTGTAATACTCGATCTTCTGTAACTGAGGGGTGGATTGGAGATCTTGACCAATGAAGGTAATGCCTCCAGGCGCCTTCTACCACATTGCCCCTCTGCTAATTTGTCCCATAGTATTTGTTGGATGGGATAGAAGGTGGGTTGGTGTCACCGAATTACCTCACTCCATGGCATTTTCATTTAGAAGGTCATCTTTAAACAACAATTTCCACCCCTACCCACCTACTTTACAAAAAGATGGATTCTGTTAAGGTCTGGCACAGAATCTATCCATGAAAGAATCTTACAGTACTGCCCATTCACCTTCATTTTTAATGCTTGAAAATAAGAAGCCTCTTGGGTTCTTATGGTTTCTTAGTAGATCTCATTAGTGGTAATTTAGGCTAAAAATTATCCCTTAAGCTGGACGTCCTTTCCTCAGATGCCTGTTGTGTTACTGAAAGAACCTGTCCCAGGGTCAACAGATCCCATGTGTTTTCAGGGCTCAGTTCTGAAGAATGCAATCCATTGAACATGAGCATCGAGGCGGAGCTGGTCATTGAACAGATGAAAGAACAACATCACAGGGACTTGTGTCACTTGAGACTGGAGCTTGAAGATAAAGTAAGTCCTTCTTATCCTGTACATTTCTTTGAGCTCTGACAAGTGTTGCATGAAAGACGTTCTTAATTCTTTTCACTCATAGAGCATCACTTTCTATACATTTCCTCTTGCGTCTGGTAGCTCAGGATGGTTTCATAAGCAGAGCCTGAGGACTTTTCTTCCTAGGAGAGAGTTTCTTCAAAATGTATTATCTTCAGACCTAGCAAGCATGAAACTTGAAGGCCAATATATTATTTCCAGCTGGTTCCAAAACATCTTAATAAAACCAAAAAAGCCCTTTGATATAGCTAGCATTAGGTACAAGTTCTGAATCTTGGCCTCCAAAACCCTCCACCATGTTGCTTCAACTTACATTTTTAGTCTTCTCTTTTACCTTCTTCTCTAGTCAAACCAGGAGTTCACTGTTCTCCATCAAACTGTCCTCTCTTGTTCATGCTATTACATGCTACGTTATTTCTTTCCTACTCTTAAGAGTCTCCTTACCCTTCAGAGTTTATATCAGATGCTACCGCTTGCATGAACCCATTCCCAAATACCCTTGACCAAATGTGGTTTCTTTTCCATCTTTGGATCTCCAGGTTACAATGTAGCTCTGTTTCCTAGACCTTTTATATTTTTCATTCTGCCTTGTGGTTCGCTTTTTTGTACTTGTCAAAACCATGTCTAGGGTGGTTTCCCCTGGATGGCAGGACTACATCTTATCTCACTTTGGGTCCCCACAAGGCCCACAGAGTGCCTGTGATAGGTGTTAAGAAATGCTTGAATTTGGGCGCCTGGGTGGCTCAGTGGGTTAAGCTGCTGCCTTCGGCTCAGGTCATGATCCCAGGTCCTGGGTTCGAGCCCCACATCGGGCTTTCTGCTCAGCAGAGAGCCTGCTTCCTCCTCTCTCTCTGCCTGCCTCTCTGCCTACTTGTGATTTCTCTCTGTCAAATAAATAAATAAATAATCTAAAAAAAAAAAAAAAAAGAAATGCTTGAATTTAATTAAATATTTTAAGACCCTACATTTACAGGTGGACAGGATACCTGGGAAGACAGATGGTATCTATGGGAAAGTCTAGTCATTTTTTTTTAGAGTTCTGAAACTAATAAAATTCAGGGCACCTGGGTGGCTCAGTCGATAGGACATCAGACTCTTGATTTCAGCTCAGGTCATGATCCCAGGGTCATAGGATGGAGCCCCGCATCAGGCTCACCACTCAGTTCAGAGTCCGCTTGAGATTCTCTCCCTCTGCAACCCCCTTGCCCTGCTCATGTGCATGTGTGCACGCTGTTTCTCAAATAAATAAATAACATCTCAAATAATAATAATAAGATTCAGTGAAGTTAAAAAGGAAAGCAAACTATGCCTGACTCAAATATATCTTATTTGAGATGTTTTCAAGTCATTAAAATGGGAAAACTGAAGAATGTGTCATAGGCAAAAAGTGGCCACGGCCCCTGTCACCTTTCCATAGCCTTGAGTTGAATAACACTGTGGTGGTTTCACTTTCTGACCTCAGGTGCACCATTATGAAAAGCAGCTAGATGAAACCAAGGTCGCCTATGAAAAGGAGCAAGAGAACATGAAGCAAAAGTATGAGAATGAAGTGCATGTCTTGGAAAAACAAATAAGTGACCTTAAAAGTGAACTAGCAGAACTTCAGGGTCAGGCGGTGGTGCTCAAGGAGGCACAAGATACAACTATCTGCAGACACGAGGACGAGAAAAAACAACTGCAAAGGAAATGGGAGGAGGAAAAGACTCACCTGCAGGAGAAGCTGAGGTTGGAACACGAGTTGGAACTCAAGGCTCACCTGGAGCAGGCAGAGGAAAGCTTTAACCGAGAGAGAGAAGAACTCATTCAAAATGGCGCCTGGACAGAAGAGAAGGTGAGAGGCTTGACTCAGGAACTAGAGCAGTTTCACCAGGAGCAGCTTAAAAGCCTGATGGAGAAGCACACTCTTGAGAAAGAGGAGTTGCGAAAAGAGCTCTTGGAGAAACACCAAAGGGAACTTCAAGAGGGAAGGTAAGAAAATAGGGGAAAATGGAGAAACCTGGGGCACTGTGCCTTGGGGGCACCAGAAGTTCCAGTCACATAGGGTGACTTTGACTAGGCTCTTTAGGTTCTCAGCCCATTTTGCCATTGTTTAGACATAATTCTATCCTAGGATTATTGAACTGTTTTGTTTTTTTCAAAGACCATATTTCTTCTATCAACAAGTATCCTTTCAGGTTCCAAATGAGAATAATTATTGTGTTTGAAAAATGCTATTTGTGAGCTAAATTCTGGGTGAAGTTCTGTTGCTGCCAAAAGTATGAAATGCTACTTTGTGCTTCCCTTCCTCACGTGAAATCTCAGGCACATGTGAAGGATTTGATGCTTCATACTCTGATTCATTGGATTCATTGAGTGCTGCTTTATTAAACAAGAAGAAAAAAACAATGATTATGTTAATAGGTATGGTTTACAGGACTACTGTCCTCCAGTGTGTACTTAATTAAAATGAAGGAATTTTATATATTTCCCAAGTTACAGATTAGGTTAATATGCATTTGATCATTGATGTGAAGTATCAGTTTACATTTTCCACACACAAATATACCCAGGAGTATGCCAAGGAAGTCCGTGTCTCAATTTTCCCTCTAAATGCAGACAGAGAGGTAGGTCTTATAAATTGATTATGGCTGCCCGTCTTAGCCCTCAGAAATGAGATCCTGTCTCTGTAGAACTCAGTTATGTAGGAATAAGAGAAGACCGTTTTTAGAAAGCATTTAAATTTATTTGCCTGGCAGCTTCCTCTGTGCATGGGAAAATGTGTTTTGTTTGCTTCTGGAGTTGGTGGCAGTTTCAGTAATGCTGTATGTTGACTACATTTAGGGAAAAAATGGAGACTGAGTGTAATAGAAGAACCTGTCAGATAGAAGCCCAGTTTCAGGCTGATTGTCAGAAAGTCACTGAGAGATGTGAGAACGCTCTGCGGAGCCTGGAGGGGCACTACCGCCAACAGCTGAAGGAGCTCCTGGAGCAACAGCATGAGGAGAGATCCCAGTGGGAGTTCGAGAAGGAAGAGCTCACCCAGGAGTGCGCAGAAGCCCAGGAGCAGCTGAAGGAGACTCTCCAAAGAGAGAAAGCAACCTCTCTGGTCCTCACCCAGGAGAGAGAGATGCTGGAGAAAACCTACAAAGAACATTTGAATAGTATGGTTGTTGAGAGGGAGCAGCTTCTCAAAGACCTGGAAGATCTAAGAAACATGTCAGCGAGTCAGCAGAGCCTCCTGTCCGACCAGATCCTTGAGCTGAAGAGCAGTCGGGAAAGGGAGCTGAGGGACAGTGAGCTGGTCCCGGGCCGGGCAGGGGCCTCAGAGCCCCTGGCCAGCCAGCAGCTGGAGAAGCTTGCCACGGAACTGGACCAGGAGCGGCAGGAGATGGCGTCCAAGCTTCAGGCCATGGAGAGTGTTCACAGAGTGACCTGTGAGAAAGCAGACCGAGAGAGGGCGGAGATGAGCACCGAAATCTCCAGGCTTCAGAACAAAATTAAGGAAATGCAGCAGGTGGCCTGTCTTTCATCCAGGAGAGAGTCTGGCTGCCAGGCAGCAGGAGGGGAGGAGGCGGACGGAAGTGGAACCATGTCCCTGCTCCAGCAAGGAAAGCAGCTGTTGGAAGAGAACGGAGATGTCCTCTTAAGCCTGCAGAGAGCTCATGAGCGAGCGGTGAAGGAAAATGTGAAAATGGCCGCGGAAATTTCGAGGTTGCGACAGAAGCTGCAAACATTAGAGCCGGGGTCGGTAACGTCCTCTTGTTCAGAGGAGCCAGCACCTGGCTTATTTGGAAACTCTGTGGAACGAACAGAGCCCTTCTTGCTGCAAAACCAGATGAAAGAGGTGGAAGGTGTGAGCCCACGGTGCGTCCTCAGTGACCTCCCGGACGATGAGACCCGGGATCTGGGCAGTCCAGAGATGACCTCTGCTCAGAGACAGGAGGTCAAGATGCAGGAGTCTGAAGCATCGATGGGAAGCTTTTCTGAGCTGGAAAATAGCGAAGGGACCAGGACTGAGATGTGGGACCTGCAGAATCAGATTTGTCAGCTTAAAGAACAACTGATGATCCTACGTGCAGACTGCAGTCGAGCCTCCGAAAAGAAACAGGACCTCCTCTTTGATGTTAGTGTGCTGAAGAAGAAACTGAAGATGCTTGAGCGAATCCCCGAGGCTTCCCCCAAGTATAAGCTGTTGTATGAAGACGCCAGCAGGGAAAATGACTGTCTCCAGGAGGAGCTGCGAGTGACCGAGCTGCGCTACGACGAAGCCCTAGAGAGCAACAAAGAACTCGCTTCGGAAGTGTTCAAACTGCAGGATGAGCTCCAGAAGGCGGCCGAGGTGACAGACGCGTTCCTTAGCCTGGAGAAGAGCTACGAGGAGGTCAAAAGAGAAAACCAGGAGCTGCATGTTCTGGTGTTAAGACTTCGGGGCAAGCTAGAGAAGCTGCAGGCTGGCACCTGGCTGCAACGGGACTGCTTCTCCTCCTGGGAGGCCCCCTTTGCCGCCCTGGGAGCCCCGCCCGACGGGAAGGTACTTGAACTCCATCAGACCCCGGAAGAGCGTGCGGCGAAGGTGACGGATGTGCACCACGTTATAGAGGAACATTATCAAGAAAATCAGTACCTTGAGCAGGAGAACACACAGCTCCTGGAAAGAGTACAGGCCCGTGAGATCTCCTGGCTGTGCAGAATGATCCGGACACGTCGAGAAAGGCCCCGCGTCCAGAGCCCGGTTATACCGGAGGAGGAGGACGCCGCTCTCCTAGGCCTTCAAGACAGACACCTGCAGCGTCAGGCCACGCTAGCAGAGTTAGAACTGGAGAAGGAGAAGCTGCAGGAGCTGACCAGGAAGTTGAGGGAGCGAGTCACTGCTGTAGTTAGGCAGAAGGACGCACCTAGTCAAGGAGAAAACGAGGAAGAGCTGAAGGCCATGATGCATGACTTGCAAAGCACGTGCAGTGAGATGCAACAGAAAGTTGAACTTCTGAGGTAACGTATGTACCTTTTAAGCTCCCCGGACTCCCGAGAGCACCTCACCACATCTAACTCCCACTGCTTGCTCTGCCTAGAGAAACTAACCCGCTAGTCTTCAAGGAGAGAGCACTACTGTAAACTTCCTTCTGTTTCTGTGTCGTATTAACAAGTAGAATAACCTGGCCTAGGAGGCACTCCCGTCCCCCGTAGGAGATGCGTGTCGTTTGCTGTGTCGGAGTGGAGAGTGTTTGCCGTTTAACCATGTGCCTCATCAGTGTACGTCAAGTCTTTAACTCCTATCTAGCGTCTCATTTGGATTGATAGTGGTTCGGTTTGGTTTTTGGCTCAGTGTTATTTTCGTCATGTGGCGGAACGTGTTCCAGGAGAATGCCTTTTGTGTATTGTTAACTCATGCGGCAGGTCAGAACTCCGATCCTGTACTCATAGAGGAAAAAGGTCATGCCTTGTGGCGTATAGTTTTTCACTGGTAGCAGTTGAAGTACACGCTGGTATTCTGCAAACGATGGAAATTTATCGTAGAATGTAGAATTTTTCGAAGAAGAGCTATCAGATTCTAATAAATGTGCTCAAAATAAAGACAGAAATAAGACTAATTTGAACCATTGCTCACTTGA
This sequence comes from Lutra lutra, assembly GCF_902655055.1. Taxonomy (NCBI): domain Eukaryota; kingdom Metazoa; phylum Chordata; class Mammalia; order Carnivora; family Mustelidae; genus Lutra; species Lutra lutra. The sequence continues at coordinate 98,978,213 of NC_062284.1, read as the reverse complement.
CTTTATATACTATGAGTGCAGTTGTCTTCTAACAAATTTGGTTTTTTAAAAAAAACTTGGGAAATATTACATGTTTCTGAAATATCTTGATATGAAACAAAGTAATTCTGGATGTAGTTTTTCCTTTTCAGACCATTTTGAAGTTCTAAATATCAGAATATAATGAGCTGAAAAGAAATGACAAAGTAAACATGAGTGTACATATTTCAGTGTGGTCTTTGATTTATGTAGTGAATTTTCTTTCTCTAGGAAACCTGAGGCCTGTAACTAAAGCTAATAAGCTTAAGTAATAGGCTTATTCCCATCTGGAGCAAGTAGGGCTTGAGACTGAGATAAATGAAGTTATTTGCTCAAAGCAGTATGCTTGCCACTGAGAAAATTAGCAACTTTGGTGGGCAGAGTCTCAATTCCTATCTCTATACTCAAGTGTTTTAGAGACACTTCCCTAACGTCTTTTCATGAAATTCTTAACTTCCCAAAAGAAATGAATCAGTATGTCATAGCTTGACTTCCATTACTAAGAGTCTACTAATTTAGACTTCTCTTTCTAACTGGCATGGAAAACTTGTTTTATTGGAAGTTACTAGAAAGCATTTTCCAAAGATGCCAGATGACTGCCTTGTTACAACTGTTTTTTTTTTTTTTTAAATCTCTGTAATTCAGATATGAATCTGAGAAGCTTCAAGAAGAAAATTCTATTTTGAGAAATGAAATTACTACTTTGAATGAAGAAGATAGCAATTCTAACCTGAAATTAGGGAAATTAAATGGATCTCAGGAAGAAATGTGGTAAGACATATACTTAAATTTTCTTAAGGCATTTTTGCAAGGACTAAAACTGTTTTGTTTCCTTCAACTTTTAAAGGCTAACTCTTAGGTTATATTTTCACGGTCCCTTTAGGCAAAAAATAGAAACTGTAAAACAGGAAAAAGCTGCAGTTCAGAAGATGGTCGAAAGTTTAAAGAAACAGGTAAGGAGATACTTAGTATTTCCCAGTGTTTCTTGATTCTTTGAAATTTTCCTTATTTGTAATTTATAAACTTATATGCTACCGGAAGAGCATGTACCTAATGATAGTAAAGTTGTAAATCCAGAGTTCTAGAATGGAAACTCACCCCGTGCTGACTCTAAACTAGGTTTCTATTTTTTGGTGAATATCATAATATATATACTACTTCTAGGTTCTGAGTGCTTAATATAAGCTTTATAACCAGTGGGAATGGGGAGATGATACCTCTAAAACCATTTCTATGAAATACTAGCTCTATCCCTTACATTCTTTCATGTAATGTTAATGCTTTCCTCTTTCATCACCATGATTGAAACCAGAAAGTTAAGGACACAGTTTTACACAGATACAGAGTAATGGTTCATCAGTATATCTTTGCATAGAATTACAGTATATTCTGATAGCTTGTGCCATTTGGCACCCAATTTGTATAATCTCACAACAGGCAATTGTGCAGGGAAAGGCCATTTTAGGGTCTGTATGAAACAGCCAAAAGACAAGGACATCCTAAGAAAAGAGCATTTTCAGGATTTGAAACAGACAGGGTCTTAACATCCAAAATATATTCTGTACTCTTACAAATAAATGGCAAAATCCAGTTGAAAGACGGATAATTGGCTGTGAAGAACTCCGTGTACTCATACATTTTGGGGAGAAGTATAAGTTGGTAGCACTGTGAGGAGGACACTTTGGGATCTCTCTCCAAACAGCGATGTGTATGCAGACCTCCTAACCCAGCAGCCCCACTTCTAAGGAAATTATCCTAAATACAAAATGGTATCATTTTTCAAAATATTATTGTTTCTTCACAATTAAAAAATAATAACTGTCCTATATGTCTGTCAATGTGGGAATGATAAATACGTTATAGAATGTCTTGACACATAGAATATGCTATTGCCACTAAGAAACAGAGCATGTGGTGTTTTCTAAATGCACTAACTTAGAAAGATAAAAGTCTGCAAGAGACTAAGTGGAAAAAAGCAGGTTGTCCAAACATCTGAAATGATTCCTATTTTTGTTTTAAAGAGGAGAAAAACCTCTATGTGCATTTGAGTTTTGTATATACACAGAAAGCAATCTGGAGGGAGACCGACCTAGCTTTGAACAGTGTGCTATCCCCCTGCAGTTAGGCTGAACCGAAGGTCTCTCACTTCCTCATACACTTCCCAACTGATGGAATTTGTAATAACGAGTACTGTATTCATTCTGTTAGTACGGGGATGGGGGTTGGAGTGTGTGCGTGTGTACGTGTCTATGTAGAAAACCTTATCTACAGAGGGGTAAGAACCAGTTAGTCTCTATATCTGTTTTTTAGTAGACATGGGGTAACTCGTTTTTAAAACTTATCTCAATTTTAATTAGATTTCAGAATTAAAAACCAAAAACCAAGAGTTGGATTTGGAAAATTCTGAACTTAGCCAAAAGAACTCTCAGAATGAGAAGGAACTGCAGGAACTTCATGAGCGTCTGGCGGAAATGCTGTGCCAGGAGGAGGAAGAGCCGGGACCCGGTGCATTTGACGTGTGGAAACAACGAGAGTCTCATCTAAAAGAAGAACTGGAACAATGTAGAGCCCAGGTACAGAGGAGAGCCGCCCTACAGCCCAAGGGGGAGGAAATCCCAAGAAATAAACCAATGCTGGTATTAAATTTCTTACATATACAGTCTTAATAATTACAACAGCGTGGTACCGGCAAATGAATGGGCAAATAGATACATGGGCTAGAAAGTCTAGAATTAGACCCCAGCACAGATGGAAACTTAGTATATAACAAAGATACCTTCTCCAATCACTGGGGTAAAGATGGAATTTTCTTTTTTTTTTTAAATGAGTGGTTCCTAGAACACTCAGTAGATATTTGGGAAGAGATAAAATGAGATGCATATCTTGTACAGTACATAAGGACCAACTCTAATTGGGTAAGGAGTCTAAATATCAGAAACAAAACTGCATAAGTCCTAGAAGAAAACATGAATGAATTTGTCTTTAACCTTAGTGTAGAGAAAAGCTGTCCAACTATGACTCATAAACCAGAGGCAAAAAAAAAAAAAAAAATCAAAATTTGTTCGTGGTAAAAAAAAAATACCATAAACAAAGTCAAAAGATAATTCACAAACTGGGAGAAAAATGTTTACATCACATACTGCATAGAGTAGGGCTAATATCCCTACTGTGTAAAGAGCTTTTAAAAATCCATGGATTTGGGGCACCTGGGTGGCTCAGTCAGTTCAGTGTCTGCCCTCAACTTGGGTTATGATCTCAGGGTCCTGGGATCAAGCCCCATGTCTGGCTCTCCCTCTGTCTACCCCATGGTCATATGCATGCTCTCTCTCTCAAATAAATTTAAAAAAAAAAAATCTTTAAGAAAAATGCCCCAAATCACTCATAATTAGAAAACTGCAAATAAAAACAACACTGATACATCTTTTCTCACCTATGAGATTGGAAACAATTTAAAAATAGGACTTTCTGTTGGCAAGGCTTTGGGGAAGCAGGCACTTTTACACATTGCTGGTGGGGCTGTAAACAGAGGCTACCCTTCTGGAGGGAGATTTGCTAATTCTTATCAAAATTACATATGGGCTTACCATTTGTCCCGGCAATACTATTTCTTAGGGATTTACCCTAAAAGTATACCTCCAACAGTGTGAATATTCATATGTACACAGAGCTTGGAAACAACCTAAAGGTTCATATATAGGAGAATGGTTGAATAAATGTGGATACAGTCACAGCGCAAAGTAGTATTTAGCTATAAAAGGAAGGAAGGAAGGGAGAGAAGGAAAGAGAGACTTCTATTTGATATGAAATTATTTCCAGGACATACTGTTAAGTGAAAAAGAAAGGCACAGAAGAGTATAGGATGCCTCTTTCATATAAGAGAGAAGGGGATGTGGAAAAAATACACATATACTTGCTCATTTGTGTGAAAGAAACCCAAGAATGATAAACCAGAAACTAAAGATAAGGTTACCTATAGTGGGTAGATGGGAAAGGGACGGAAGAGAGGAATGGGAATGGTGGCAAAGGGAGGAAGGAAGGGAGTGTATCTTTTCACATAGCTCTGACTCAAGCAATCATAGCAGTGTTTTCCAAACTCTTCACATACCCCAAAAGAAACAGAATTAGAATCAATCAAGATGGCAGGGGATACCAACTGGAATGCAAACACTTAAGAATTGAACCTAACCGTATTATAAATGGATAATGTAATTATGATAGGCAAGAAAAGAATTCATTTGGAAATTATTATCTGACTCCATTCTGTAGGGCTAAAGATAGAAAGTGTACCCAAATGCTATAATAATGTAGTCCGTAAATGTGTTTCTCATGGGGGATAAGTTAGTAATTCTGAAACTGTATATATTAGAAGTGAGTAAATGTGTAAATAGATTATAGGCAACAGAACTGAGTCTCTCACTTTTGGAGAAGGTAGCTTCAAGTAGGAAAATGGGGAACCTATCTTCTGGTGTTGGACTGGAATTTGAGGCATTAGTATAAACTCATGTTTCTTAGTATATATACAGATTGACACAGATAGAGATGTGTGTGTATGGATGGAGTGCCCAAATCTTGGTTTCTAAACACCATTCTCCTATAGAAGAAACCAGAGCTCCTTGGAAAAATGATTTATTCCAGGGCTGGAGCAGGGAAGATTCAAGATGAGCCCGAATACCTCGTGGTGCCAGAAAGAAAAAAGTGTTTTTAAAAAAAAAAAAAAAAAAAGAAGGGCACATTCAAAGGACACAAAGCCCCACCTGAAGGAGCTCTTACTGGCCAAAGCTAGAATGGTGTGATCAACAAAATAAATAATTCTAGTATAGCATAAGATAAATATAAAATGAAATATGTATGGGCACATCCTGATATTAAAAATTGATTAAATAAATGGGGGAGAAATAACAACTCTTCTTCACAGTAGAATTCCAATTAATGAATGTAGAAAGAAAGAAGGAAAAAGAAGGTCATCACCAGGCCAACACGAGGGTAATAACTGTTGTAGACAAAATCCACTGAGAGAAACTAAAACAAACAGAAGTTTCAGGAGAAACATGATTTTTGTAGTCTCAAACTATCTTCTCCCAAGAGAAAGTAACTTTGCCATGGAGAAACCCACAAAACCCATCTCAGAAATCAAGTTCCTACCGTTCAGGTACCCAGCCTTTTGGAGGATAGCTTTGGTTCAGAGCGTGTCACTGAACTGGGGCTTGGGTTCCCTGACTTCTGCCTTTTGTGAGCCTCGTACGTGTCCCCAGGCTACATGAAGATGCCCGTGTCTTGACTTCCTAATTTTTCGTCTTAGTCCTCTACTTTAGTGTCTTCTCTGGAGGCAGAACTTTCTCAAGTTAAAATACAGACTCATATCGTGGAACAGGAAAACCTCCTTCTCAAAGATGAACTGGAGCAAATGAAACAAGTAAGACTGTTTGCTGCTTGGAGTGGGCGTCGGGGAGGCTCATAGAACAATATGGTACCTGATGGTCTGGCTTTTCAGCAACCGGATGTCCTTTCTACGGAGTCCTGAGGGCTTGCAGGACAAGTCCACTAACAGGGCTCCAATTGCCAGTTCTCTAAATGCTGTTCTAGTGTGTAACTTACATATGTGGCAGACTGAAGTTCTATCATTACAAATCAGTCGCAACCACTTCAGTTTAAGAAGTTTGTTCTGTCTTCTTCCAGCCAGGTGATAAAGTAATAGAAGTGTGTCTAAAAAGAAAGCGACTTTCTTGCTCATAACTTTAATAACTATTCATTTAGGTTTGTAAGACACAGGTGGAGCTCGTCCCTCTTTCCCTTTATTCTTAAGCAAGTTTGAGGCTTCAATCGTGGACTAAAGAGTAGATTCTAAAACATTATCAGGGATGCAGTCTCACTCGTGAACTTGGCTTTAAGAAGTCTATTTCAAAGTTTCAAACAAAGACTTAATTTTAAACATAAAAGAGGGCTCACCTTTAAGTTATATCCTGAATGTTGCCCTATTTTATTCTTTATTCTGAACTTTTCAGTGGGTACAGGATATGAGCAATCCCAATTTATGAATAGGAGAATTTGGTTCTGTTTTTTTTTTTTTTAATTTGCTTCACTAAAGGTTTATTTTGATATTATGACATCCTTAGATTATAAAATTTTCTCGTTGGTGTCTGTTCAGCTTATGAGAATAAAGGTGTCCTCTGCATGCTGAAACACTGGGTCTCTACCACTGAGTTTTCTGTTTGTGTTGATCTGTACTTGACTCTGATAAGTCTTGATTTCCTAATAGGATTGTAAGACTTCCAGGGAATTTGTGTGCCCCATAATGCCTCGTGATTGATACCTGATAGGAGCTTTTTAAGAACCTTTCAACTCAGATGCTGCTATGTAAAGTATAAGCCTTCTGCCGTAAAAAACAAAGCTGTTTCTACCAAGTTCATCCTGATTACTATGGGCTTACTATTCTCCTTTACCTCTTGAAAATCTGTTGTGCAGTCTTTAAGATGGTTAATGATGGACTCCAGATCCATAGCAAGAGAAGTCCATGTTTTGTGACTTCACTAAGCTAGAGATCAGAAGAAGCGGAGTGGATGGGGGGAGTAAAGCAGCATGGGGAGGACATTATACAACACATTTTTATTGTCTATTTTTTACAGAGGCATTGGTATAAATAGTGAAGTGGAAAAATGGTGAGCCTTGTCTGCCTCTGGTAAAAGGTGTTTCATGGCCCCTGGGCTCTTTTGGATCCCAACAGTGGATCGTATCCACCCGTTGTTGCTGACATACAGTTTGGACCTAGGAAGTATGTGTGGCTCTGTAGGACCTAATACAAGTAAAATACTTCGTGAGTGAGAGATTCTCTGTTGCACAGAAAAGAAACAAGAGTAGCATCAGCAGAAGTCTCATACCAGTCTCTACACCCAAAATGGCACCAGGCTTTGTGAGGGTCTGGGGATGCGGAAGCAAGGTAGTGAGCAAAGGAGACAGGTCCTTTAGTCAACCAAAGCCCAGGTACTCTAAAATACATTTTACTATGTCCTTCTGACTTTAGATATGTAAGGGATGCTGGATTTGTTGTCAGCTGAAGACAAGATTCAACCCTCAGAGTCGGTTTGTCATATTATTCCTAAAGTGAATGTAAAGGAATGTAGGGTAGGAAATAGAAGGATGACCATAAAATCATAATAATAAAGAATTGAAGATGGGAAAGTCAAGTGAAACAGAGGGAAATTAAAAATGTAGGAACTGGGGCGCCTGGGTGGCTCAGTGGGTTAAAGCCTCTGCCTTCGGCTCAGGTCATGATCCCAGGGTCCTGGGATCGAGCCCCACCTCGGGCTCTCTGCTCAGCGGGGAACCTGCTTCCCTCTCTGCCTACTTGTGATCTCTCTCTGTCAAATAAATAAATAAAATCTTAAAAAAAAAAAAAAACAGTCCGTCTCTTTAGAGCAGTTGTTACTGGAGGTGGGAATTACTCCCCCACCCTGGGACGTCTAGCAATGTCTTGGTCCATTTTTGGCTTTCACAACTGGTATGTGGGGAAGGGAGTGCAACAGGCATCTATCAGGTAAAGCCAGAGATGTTTCTGACCATCCGCCAGTGCACAGGACACTCTCCCCAACAAAGAATTATCTGGCCCAAAATGTCCATGCTTGTAAGTTAGGTGCTGAAATGGAACAGAAACTTGGTTTGTCTTGTTCTCAGTAGAGAGGAGAAATCCAGTTTGTCCACACTGAACATTTTCTGAAGCAAGTCAGTTTTGGCTTCTTCCAAAGGGAAGGGCACGTAGATCAAACTGAAAAACATTCACTGTTTTAGCTTTAAGACTTGCCCTTGCATTGATTTACTGTACTTTGTTCATGCCAATTCTATAGTCCTAAGACTTATTTTTTAATTTTTTTTAAAGATTTAATTAATTTATTTATTTGACAGAGATCACAAGTAGGCAGAGAGGCAGGCAGAGAGAGAGGAGGAAGCAGGCTCCCTGCTGAGCAGAGAGCCCGATGTGGGGCTCGAACCCAGGACCCTGGGATCATGACCTGAGCCGAAGGCAGAGGCTTTAACCCACTGAGCCACCCAGGTGCCCCTGACTAAGATTTCTGAAAAAGATTTTTTTCTCGTTAAAAAAGCCTGAGGGAAATGTACTATGCTATATATGTGCACAAGTTAAAGTGATGACAGAATGGCGGTATGTTACTTATTTTGCCCTGAAGTTAAACAGAAAGCAAGGACCACGATGTAACCGTATCTGTCTACGTGAATCTCTCTGGGCAGACATTTTGGCAGTCGATTGGAGAATGGAGAGAATGTAGCAGGGAGCATTCTGTTGAATTTAATTTTAGTCCCCTCAGTTTATATGTCCTCTGAAATATCTATATAGATAGGAAATAGCAGCAACCACGAAAATGCCTTGTTTATAAATACTCTTTATAAACACAGCCATGAGATGTGATGGGATTGTTTATCTCTTACAGCTGCACAGATGTCCTGATCTCTCCGACTTCCAGCAAAAACTTTCTAGTGTTCTAAGCTACAATGAAAAACTGCTGAAAGAAAAGGAAGCTCTGAGTGAAGAATTAAATAGCTGTGTGGATAAGGTAGTAAACATAAGACATTTTACCATTATTATATAGTGTATACTCTAATGAGCATTTCTCTGGACAATGGCATATGGGCCTCCCATTTTAGCCTAATTGTTGCAAGGTCTCCTAGTAGAACAACATTTCAGCTGGCCTTATGTGACCTAAGAATTCCCGAGGTCATGATTTTGACAGGCGTTTATGTTGGTTAATAATTATATTATTATATATATAGTAATATGTAGTTTATCTCATTTTAATATATAACCATGTTACTTAACGTATATTACTTAAACATTTATTTATTCTTGAGAGAGAGCACGAGCAGAGGCAGGGGACAGAGGGAGAGGGGGAGAGAGAGAACCTTAAGCATACTCCACACCCAACCGGGGGCTCGATCTCACGACCCTGAGATCATGACCTGAGCCAAAATCAGGAGTCAGACCCTGAACTGACTGAGCCATCCAGGTGTCCCTTAAGGTATATTATTAGATATATCACTGTTAACATATAATATAAATATTGTTGCTTTTAGTAACCTGAAATCTATTACTTCAACACTTTTTTTCTATTTTCCCTAGCAAATCCCCAAACACTACATTTGTCCCACAGGCCTTGATAGGCATTTCACATTTTCCTGTTACGGTACTCTCTCGAGACTGAAGTGGGGAGGTCGCAGGAGGGGAGAGGCCTAGAGAGAATCCCAAACCGGCTCCGTGCCCAGTGCAGAGCCCATCTCGGGGCTTAATCTCACGACCCTGAGATCATGATCTAAGCTGCAATCAAGAGTCAGACACCCAACCAACTGAGCCACCCAGGGGCCTCTTGCAATTTCTAATTGCATTCCAGCCTACCGTTTCTCACCCACAATGAGGCAATGAGAGAGAAAAATGGGAATTGCCAAAAAGAAGAGACTCCTCAAAATTAAAGGTTGAAAGGGAGCCAGGAAGACACCTCTCTTTGACCTTGCCCTGCTCCCCCATGTAAACAGACGGTGCTTGATCTTTTCAGTATATGCAGCAGTACAGAAATTGAGGCTAGATATGTGTGCAAAAAGCCCTGTTCCCTCTTTTCTTTTCCCGAAACAGTTGGCAAAATCAAGTCTTTTAGAGCATAGAATTGCTACTATGAAGCAAGAACAGAAGTCTTGGGAACACCAGAGTGAAACCTTAAAGTCCCAACTCATGGCTTCACAGGAAAAGGTATGTGGCCAATTCTTGTTTCATCTGCCCAGTTAATATTTTCCTGGATATTCCAGCAGAACTCCCAGTAGAAAGAATATTCCAGGTGGAACTGGCCTATGAGGGCTCAGATGATACAACTTGACTAATACCTGTCACATGTTTATGTATGATGAAATAATTTGAACAGTTCCCTCAAAGCTCATTGTTAGAATTATGAGATTGTCTCATCATTATGAGATTACTTATGAAAGCTTGAGAATAATGTGTAGAAAGGATTGCTTTTTTTCTCATTTAGAAAAAGGGTTTCTAAGGCAGATTCATGCCCTATTAAAGATCTCTATCAACCTTGCTTTTACAAATTTAAATTGTTTTTAATTAAAATATATACTAGATGTTAGCATGGAGAGTAGGGTTCTGACAGCTACATATTTTCATTTCTAACTAAGAGATCCTTTACAAACCAACACCACTGGCTAAAACACAATCTGTACAAAATTGAGTAAAGTCATCTTCTGTCATGCCAGTTGGTTCTCATTGGTTTCTGTGAGATACCACTTGGTAATATACCAGATGACGCTATCAGCAAGACCCTGTTCCAGAGCACAGTTCATCACTGACCTAAATATTGCATCCTGTAAATATACATAATATCTGGGGTTTCCACTAAGCTACTGAAAAAAGCTGTATATAAATAAAAAGAAACAGAAGGGACCTTGTTAGGACCTCTTGTCCTAGCTCATTCATTCCTGGACATGTTTGGTGAGACCGTGAGGATCTGAGTCAAGTGTAAGATTGTTCTTATGATACAGGTTCAGAGTTTAGAAGACACCCTGCAGAATGTAAATTTGCAAATGTCACTGATTAAATCTGACCTACGAGTGACTCAGCAGGAAAAGGAGGCTTTAAAACAAGAAGTGATGTCTTTATATAAGCAACTTCAGAATGCTGGTGACAAGGTAATTTCTTTTTTATTGAGGTAGAACTTTATACAGTAAAGCACTCAAGTTTTAAGTCTATAACTTATGTGCATACCTATCTATTATGTGCATATGTTTATATTTGTGTAAACACCTCCTCGCTCAAAATACAGACCATTTCCAGCACCCAGCAGGTTCTCTGGTCTCCTCTCTGGTTGATAACCACAAGGGAACCACTTCTCTGCCGTCTGCCACTGTAGGTTAGGGGTGCCTGTTTCTGAACTTCAGATAAATGGAACCACAGTGACAAGGTTGTTTTTTGTAATGTGCGAGACAGAAGACCATGCTGAGTTATTTTGTAGTAACAAAACTAAAACGTTTTGATTTTGTATAAAGTATGTCTTATTTTAATGTATCAAAATGCTGCTTCATCTGTGTGCATAGAAATGAAAAATGGTGTTACTGATGTCAGCCCTGTGGAGATGTTAAGAGTTTTGCCTACTGTAAAAGTAGGACAGTTATTTTAATCCAGTTATTTCACATCTTTTTATTTTTTTTTATATTTTATTTTTTTACGTAGGCTACATACCAAATGTGGGGCTCGAACCCATGACCCCGAGACGAAGATTCTCATGCTGTACCCACTGAGCCATCTAGGTGTCTCCTTTTTATTTTTTATTTTGTTAAAGGAAAATAGTTGTTTCCATTTTTTAAAATTACTTCTGGGCTGACGTTTTCCTCAAAATGAAATTGTAACTTTTTTTTCATGTTTTGGCTTAAAAAGCAAAAGGCTTACCTACTTGTTACCGTTTTTAAAGCATTTTCCAGGATCCAAAAAAATCGCTCTGATAGCTAAAAGCATGTTCTGGAGTTCAGGCCTCAATTACATGAACAGTATGTGCTTTAGATTCTAAAAAAAGGATCTGACTGTAAATGTGAAAAGAGTTTAGCTTGTGAAGGCTTTCAAGTTAGCAGTGCGTTTTAAAGTTCCCTTTGTGTCCTCTGTTAACCAAAAGAATAGTTATCTGGGGCCCAAAGCGTTACCTTCATAAGGATGGAGCAATTTTTAAGGCCACCGATCTCTATACACTTGGGTTCTCTATAGAATCAGGACTTGCCCTACAGTCATCTTTCCTATTAGATTTGCTGGGGCTATTTTGCCAAAGATCATTTTCAGCAGAATTTCCAAACCTTTTTAAAATCAAACTCCCAAAATACTGTTTTTATATCTATGTATACAACATACAGTCACACCTCCATTAGAAAGAGTGAAGAATGAAAGGTGCTAAGAATTATTGTCATTGAGTTAAATACATTCAAAACAGAAATGAGCTTGTTTTTAAGGCTAAACTCTGCCCTTTGCTCTTTAAGAACCGTGCCCCAGAAACAGCCACCCATCCACCAGGATTCCATACGCAGCAGCCAAAGCTGACTTGGGACAAGATGGATCACCTGATAAAGGAGGAACAACAGCTACTTCGGCAGGAGAACGAGAGACTCCAAACCGTGGTGCGGAACACCAGAGCTGAACTCACGCACTCCCGGGACAAGGTAACTTGAAAAGCTGCAGTTGCTGGCATAGATTTGAAAATACTTTGACGGGAAAATGTTATTGAAATGGCTCTAGGGTGTGGATTTGAGTATTCTGCCATGGCAGACTTACTTTCAGAATGTTTAGTTTTTGTTTTTTTTTTTAAGATTTTATTTATTTGACAGGCAGATATCACAAGTAGGCAGAGAGGCAGGCAGAGAGAGAGGAGGAAGCAGGCTCCCCGCTGAGCAGAGAGCCCGATGCGGGGCTCCATCCCAGCACTCTGGGATCATGACCTGAGCCAAAGGCAGAGGCCTTAACCTACTGAGCCACTCAGGCGCCCCCCGCCTTTTTTTTTTTTTTTAAGATTTTATTTATTTATTTGACAGAGATCACAAGTAGAGGCAGGCAGAGAGAGGGGTGTGGGGGGAAGCGGGCTCCCTGCTGAGCAGAGATCCCACTGTGGGGCTCGATCCCAGGACCCTGGGACCATGACCTGAGCCGAAGGCAGAGGCTTTAACTCACTGAGCCACCCAGGTACCCCAAGAATGTATAATTTATCATTTACTTGCTAATAATTTTACCATGGTATGTTTATAGAATAGTTTTCATTTTGCATCATCCGTTCTATATTAAGTTAATGATTTTAATCCTCCTATCCAGAATAGCCTCAGGGAAATTATGGGGTTTTAAAAAAATTATTTATTTATTTATTTATTTATTTATTTATTTTTAAATATTTTATTTATTTATTTGACAGACAGAGATCACAAGCAGGCTGAGAGGCAGGCAGAGAGAGAGGAAAGGAAGCAGGCTCCCTGCTGGGCAGAGAGCCCATGTAGGCTTCAATCCCAGGACCCTGGGACAATGACCTGAGCCGAAGGCAGTGGCTTTAACCCACTGAGCCACCCAGGTGCCCCAGGGAAATTATGTTAACCATATATTCTTTGTTCAAATGGACTAGTTCAAAAAGACTGGTAATAAAAAAAATGGCAAAATTAGACTTTTTGGAGAGAAAAGGGACCTCTTTTTAAAAAGACTCAAGGTTAGAATGGTCTCTGAAGAGGGGCTTTTCTAGCCACCGATGTTTATATTCTTTTCTTCCACTAAGCAGTTGACCAACTCTGCTGAAACACCTCTTTTAAGAAAGAACTCTCAGAAGAGCCACAGAGTCATTTAGAAGACCTGCTCTGTGCCCGAGACTGCGCTCACAGAAGGTGCAGTGTCGACAAGACAGACGGGGTCGCTTTCCTCATGGAACTTGGTTGATATAAATGCATTGTTTCAGGTGTGAACAGTCCAAGACAAAGTGGAAGGGACTGTCACCTCATTGACTCCTAAAAGCTATGCTTCTGTCAGAACATGCCTAGGACTACATCTGTTTTTGCGACAGCCACGTCACACTATTCGACTCCCTGTAGTTTGGTAGATTCAGAGGTCCCCCGTGTCTCAGTCTGATCCTTACAGGGTTGGAGTTTTACACCCAGCCAGACTAAAAATCGATTTCCCCAGAAGGATTTTTTGAAATGCAAAAAAGCAGACTTCAAGAATTGACAGATTTGGGGCAACTAGGTGGCTCAAGTCAGTTAAGCGTCTGCCTTTGACTTGGGTCATGACCTCAGGGTTCTGGAATCGGGCCCCATGTTGGGCTCCCTGCTCAGTGAGGAGTCTTTCTCTCTCTCTCTGTCTCCCCAACTCTGTCTTTCAAATAAATAAATAGAATAAAAAAAAAAAAAGAATTGGCAGACTTAACTGGGGGAAAAAAAAAGCATTTTTGATACAACAAAACCCAAGGGTGAAAAAAAATTTTCTTATGTTCATTTTTTTTCTTTCTTGCTGGATGACTAGATTAACATTTCTTCCTCTCACATACGTTCTTGTTAGGTCCGTCAGCTAGAATCCAACCTTCTTCCCCTCAAGCACCAAAAACATCTAAACCCATCAGGTACTGTGAAGCCCATAGAGCAAGAGAAGTTGAGCTTAAAGAGAGAATGTGAACAGTTTCAAAAGGAACAATCTCCTACTAATAAGAAAGTGAGTTTTAAGACTTTATACCATGTGTCTATGTCCTTACCATGATGTGTCCCCATGCATAGGTTTCTTTGCCTGCAGGCTTCTAGGGAAATGATTCCAGTGGACTATTTTGGTTCTTCCATCTTTCTATACTTTTGTGATCTTATCAAATAGTAGCATAGTTCTTTCTGATTTAGCGATAGATAGGAGCAGTTTAATATTCATAATGAAGATGGTTAATCATCTTCAGTAGTACTATAGCCCTTTTAAGTTAGTGAAATCTATTTTTAAGTGTATATATCCTGAATATTAGAAACATCTTAGTATGTTATTAGTTACCCATTGCTGTGTAACAAATTAAAACAACACACGTCTGTTGTCTCAGTGTCTCTGGGGGTGGGGAATTCAGAAGCAGCTTAGCTGAGTGGTTCTGCCTGTGGGGCTCACAGGGTTGCAGTCCACGTATCAGCTGGGACTGCATTTATCTGAAGGCTTCTGAAGTACTAGAGGTTCTGCTTCCAAGTTCAATAATGTAATGGTTATGAGGAGGCTTCTGTTCCCTGCTGGCTGATTACCAGAGGCCTCAGCTCCTCACTACCCGGGCCTTTTCCCAGGACATAGCAGTGACAGGAGAAAGATCCCAGAAGTTGTAGAGCCTTTTATAAGCTAATCGTGAAAGTGACACACCATCATTTCTGCTGTCTTCCTTCGGTCACACAGACTGACCCTGTTACAGGAAAACTATGCAATGGTGTGAACCCCAGGAAGGGGGTGGAGATCAGGAGGGACCATCTTGGAGGTTGATTACCACGTGGTTGAACCTCAGTGGCATCACTCGGTTTGCTTTCTGTACTTTGTTCCATGAAGTAAGAGTTCTAAAACCAATGTTACCCTAGGAGTTCTTGTTGTTAACTTGTTTTTTTTCTTCTAAACTAAAACCCAGAGTTTTCAATGTTACCTTCCTCTTCTGAAAATTATGGTTTGTGTAAAAATTATGGGAAGAATGATGAACAGTCAATTACTTCTGTTATAAAAATTGTATGAAACTTTTAAGTTTGTAAAATTTATCATGACCATAGGCAGTAAGAAGACTGGTTTGTGCTCTCAAGGGGGAGATACCATTCAATTTTAGGTACATTCAAGTAAACTTTTCAGAAAGATAAAGGGTTTCATCCAGCTGCTAAGGGAAAAGTCTAATGGTAGTTTTTTGTTTTTTTTTTTTAAAGATTTTATTTATTTATTTGACACAGAGAGATCACAAGTAGGCAGAGAGGCAGGCAGAGGGAGAGAGAGGAGAAAGCAGGCTCCCTGCTGAGCAGAGCGCCCGATGCGGGGCTCGATTCCAGGACCCTGGGATCATGACCTGAGCCGAAGGCGGAGACTTTAACCCACTGAGCCACCCAGGCGCCCCTCTAATGGTAGTTTTAACCTGAGAAGATTACGCTTCTAACAATTCTTGCTCCTCTCCTCAGCTCTTTTTGATAGAAACCAAAATCAGCATTCTAGAAGTGTCCTGTATTTTCTGCTTAGCAATATTCTGAATTCCAGGATCACATAGCTCATTGAAGTCCTCCTATAATAGAGAATTCCAAAAATGGATACTCACGAAATCTTCAAATTTCATCTTTAAAATTGAGAATGGAATTCTCCAACTCAGGTTTTATGTACTCTCTGATTTAAAACTTTAAACTTTGCCTTAGGGCCCCTGCGTGGCTCAGTCTTTAAGCATCTGCCTTCTGCTCAGGTCATGATCCTGGGGTACTGGGATCGAGCCCCACATTGGGCTCCCTGCTCCACAGGGAGCCTGCTTCTCCCTCTCCCACTCCCCCTGCTTGTGTTCCCTCTCTCACTGTGTCTCTGTCAAATAAATAAAATCCTAAAAAAGAATAAATAAGCTTTGCCTTAAAGACAACGTTTTTCCCACTGCAACTCCATAGTAGGGGGTCATGAAATTTTGTGATTCAGCCTTTTTTATTAATAAAATATGCTAGGAAGTATCAGAGTACATGGCTCATGATAAGGATAAATTTCATTTCATGAAAGCTTTCTTTCAGGGATATGTACTTATAACTGGTTATGGGCGTGGGCTTATGTCCTGGATATATTTTGTATAGTGGGTGGCACTGAAGTTTGAAAGCCAAGTGCCTTCTGGAATCTGTTCCACATAAGCAGTGGTGATTAAAAACTATCCTAGGGACACCTGGTTGGCTCAGTCTGTTAAGCATCTGCCTTCAGCTCAGGTCATGATCCTAGGGTCCTGGGATAGAGCCCCTTATCAGGCTCCTTGCTCAGCAGGGAGCCTGCTTCTCCCTCTCCCTGCCGCTCCCCCTGCTTGTGCTCTGACAAATAAATAAAATCTTAAAAAACAAAAACAAAAAACACTATCCTACTTAAATGTAACCAATGCACTCAATTATATTGTTGTTTTCCTTCACTGAGTGAACTCTGCTTTCTTCCAAGGGTTAAGATTTCTGACTAGCACAAATTTGTCAAAATAAAGTAGAGCAATCCAAGGATTTGGCTTTTTTAAAGGGAATTTTTTTATTTTTTAGCAGGTCAGTCAGATGAATTCCCTTGAAAGAGAACTAGAAACAATTCATTTGGAAAATGAAGGCCTGAAAAAGAAACAAGTAAAACTGGACGAGCAGCTAATGGAGGTAAGTTTTTAAGCAGCTGGCCTTAGCTATGAAGAATATTTTAATCCATGGATGTGACATTTGTTGGGAGAGGCTAACCTAGCATTGAATTCTGATTATGAAGAAAAGTGGAAAAGTATGCCACCAAGCTGAATTCTTTGGTTTGTCTTACCAAGACTGATAGTCATTTTTGCTCATTACATAGTCACAGGGATTCATAGTTGTTCACAGAGGAAGGAATAATGTTGACTGTCCTAAAATGCAAGGAAGGACACAGACCTCCACAAATTCAGGTGGTGGGGACTTGGTCTGATCTTGGCCAGGAGGTCCAGAGCTCCCCCTCCCCCAACCCCACTCCTTGGGTTATAACAGTTTCCTAATACCTCCCCCGTTGTAGTGTTTTACAGATGGGATTGCTAACAGCCTTTTTAGTTAGGAAATCCATGGAGGGAATTTGGGAGCATTAGCATTTAGAAGCTTAATCTTCAAGTGCTGTCACTGTGCATTACTACATTCGAAACTCAGCACGGCCTTGTGAGGGGTAATCTGTTCAATACAAAAATGGACTTGTAAAACTTTTCAGCTTGGACACTGAGTTTCTAGATCGCTTTCTGAATATAAATGCAATTTTAGGATCTAAAACAACTTACGTACAATCCCTCCTTAATAAGTAAAAATTGCACCAAGATTTTTGGCTTGGGTAGATGAACATGTCATGTAGTGAGCTGTAAAGTTTATTTAAGGTAGAGAGGCATGGGTAGGAAATGTCTTTTTGTGCTCTTAGAAAGTACTAGGTATACAAATATTTTAGAGCCAGAATTAGACGATGAGAGAGATTTAAATCTTTTATGAAGCTGGACACATGCAGAAGTAGCTTTTTTTTTTTTAAGATTTTATTTTATTTATTTGACAGAGAGATAGATCACAAGTAGGCAGAGAGGCAGTCAGAGAGAGAGGAGGAAGCAGGCTCCCCGCTGAGCAGAGAACCCGATTCAGCCTCGATCCCAGGACTCTGGGATCATGACCTGAGCGGAAGGCAGAGGCTTTAACCCACTGAGCCACCCAGCGCCCCAGAAGTAGCTTTAAATAAATGTTTTTTAAACGTGAAATACGGGCAGATATGTCATACTGGCATTTAAATGACCACTGAGGTTTCTGCCAATTTTATGTTCTCTGATTTATTCACTAATAGGGAGATTAAACTATAAATAGTGAAATCCAAACCATTTTTTTTCTTTCTCTGACAGCATATAATAAATGTGTTCAGCGCTTAAGCTGCAGGCTATGTTTTGATGTAGACATGCTTTCTGATGAAATAATTATATATTGTGATGAATAAGAGATCTGAAGCTAAGCTCCACATGTCTCGTCCCAAACTGAACAGTAACAGGGTATACTTAGTCACTGGGAGAGCCTCTCCAAATGTTCTGCCAGCAGGCCCGCTCTTCTCCCACCCGCTCTTGCCGGCCTCAGAAACCCCTCTCTCTTCCTAACTCCGCTTTACATGATTAGCCATCATAACCAATTTCCCTTCATTATTTTTCTCCTCAATTGAAGAGTAAATATTTGCTCATGAATGAGGCAAATTGAATGTTCCTGGCATCAGAGCTGAATAAAGAAAAGGCATGAATTTTCCATTGGAACACTGAAAAGAACATCTTTTCTAATGAAACACTATTCTAATGAAACTTTTTTAGGCAATAGGAGAGCTATTAACTCTGTATAGACCGATACAAATTTAACATGTAAGTCATATACCATATAAGCACACCTATTTAAAGTATAATTTTATGACTTTGGTATTTACATAACAAAATTTGCCATTTTAAAATTCAGCAGCATGAATGAATTACATTCACAGTGTTCTACAGCCATCACCACTACTTCTAAAACTTTTGCATCACCTCAAACACTCTAACCATTAAGCAGTAACTCTCCCCATCATGCTAGCCCTACAAAACAGGTTCTTATTTATGTTCTGCTATCTATAAATTAGGCCACTTTGGGGCACGTATGGTAGTTTTCATACCATTTTTTTATGCCCACCTCACCTGAGAGATAGGTACATTCCTCTCACTTGGCAGGGATTCTCACTGGGTTTGGGTGAGGAGCAAGCGGCAGGCGGGGAGATGTTCCTCCATCAGAATCTCTGGTATCGGAGGATTTTAAGAAAAGCTTTCTAGGCCATTCTGATCTGGTGTATGCCCTCCCTCGCGGGAAGGAGTTTCTCCTCATCCTTGTATGCCAGTTTACATGTCACTGACCTAGGGGCCCCTGGCTGGCTCAGTCATTGGAGTGTGCAGCTCTGAGTTTGAGCCCTGTGTTGAGTGTAGAGATTTTACTTAAAAATAAAATCTTAAAAAAAAAAAAAAAAAAGGTGGTGGGTATTGTAGAGGGCACGGATTGCATGGAGCACTGGGTGTGGTGCAAAAATAATGAATATTGTTATGCTGAAAAAATGAAAAAATTAAAAAAAAAAAAGTAGTCACTGAGCTAATACAATACATACCCATAGCCTCCATAGCCTAGGGCAATTAAATTCTTCCATTTCTTCATCTAGTGATCTGGGATCTTCTATTCCCACTCCAGGGCTTTTTCAGTGACATGAGGCAATGTTCTATAAACAATTCAATGTGAATGTTCAGGAAAAGGGTTACAGTCTGTATCAGCAGTTCTCAGCTCTGCCTTAGCCAACGGTTCCAACACTTGAGCAACAAAATTGCCATTTAGAGATGCAGAATATAAACTATAAAAGAACTTAGTATCTGATCCATCCAGACTGGACCTGGAATGTTCTAAATAATTCTTTAGGGATAGGTGGAGGTAAGGGTGGTAAGTTCACAAACTAACCAAACCACAGTAGGTGAAGAAGCAGTTACAGGAGTAGAGCGATGAGACATTTTAAGGTCTGCGAAACTGATTCACAGAGAAATGTAAATGTTGGTCCCTTGTAAGTTCTTACGGACTAGAGCACACGTTTGGGTATATAATATACCCAGTTTTAACTGTTCTCTTTTTATAACTCATACTTTTCTTCCTCTTTTTATGACTCCTGTAATTTTCTTTTGTTTCTGTTTTATCTGTGGCTAACCTACCTAGAAGTCTGTGGTTGGAACTAGCAGAGAAGGGTGCAGTTCTCTGCCTGAGATAGTGTGTGAAGGTAGAACGTTCTCTTTCAATGAATTTCATAGCATGGAGATATCTCATTAGCCTCCTTGTTCACATAATCATTTCTACTGATTGTGACAGTAAATACATAAGAGCCAATATTCATTTTCATCTTGCTTTGACTATGGAATAGGTCTCTGTTTACATGTATACCAGGATTTCCCTCCGTATTTGAAGACCTACCTGAAGAAAATCATCCTGCTGGTATAAAATCATGGGATCAAAATTCTATTTTTTATTCCTGAAAATAAAATGGTGGGTTTCTGAGTCTACAACTAGAAAATTTCAAAATGGGTCCTCTCCCACCTCTGAAGTTTAGATTTCAGGAAATGGATAGTGGCTCTGAAGTTTCATAACGTTTAATTAGAGTTGTGTCTTGGAGGGCCTTTTTCCCTTCTCACAAGCCTGGAGGAGCTGCTGCTTGAGTCTGGTACCTGGTCACGTTCATTGCATGCCTTCTGTGGAGTCCTGTGTCTGCTGAATGTGTCGATAGATAGGAAGGGGCATGCCTCCCTGGCCAAATGCAGTGTGTTCTCCTCCTTTTTCCTCTCCCCAGCTTTGGCATGTGATTCACATACCATTTCCTCATTGTCTTGAACAAATACTTCTGTTCCACGTACTTCAGTTCCCCAGGGGCTTCTCGGATATCCCCGCTTTGTCCCAGAATTGCTTATCTTACAGTGCTGTTTAAGAGTTTAACGTTGGTAAACTAAAATGGGGTCAAATAATTTTAGATAGGAGGTTCTGTGGCTATCCTGGAAAATAGGTGGTCCCTGAACATTTGCTTTTAAGAATCTTTATGAATGGTAAGTAAAGTGGCAAAATCCTAAAGCATCATCACCTTCTCCCCTTCGCTTACTCCAACCCTGTGTTTCGTTTGTTTAAAGTGGCGTAATTAAACATTCTAGTATAAGGAGACAGTGAGGTAGAATTTAGACACACTATGTATATCATGTACCTCATGCCTTTAGAGTCCCTCAAGAGTGAGGAAGTACAGTGTTTCAAGTCAAAAACTGTATTATCTCCTAAGGAAAACGATGCTTCCCATTACTTCTACTCCAGTCACGTACTGTCCTGTTTTCAAGTTATCAGGGGGTCTGAGAGGCCGTTACTGAATCCGTCAGCTTCATTCACTCTGCTTGACACTTTTAAGAGTAGCGCTGTGCTGGGACGCAGCACCGCTGACCCGGGCTTTGCCTTTGTCCTCCAGAAGCAGCACCTGAGGTCCACTGTGACGCTTAGCCCGTCCCCTCACGCCTGGGATCTCCAGCTGCACCAGCAGCAAGCCTGTCCAATGGTGCCCAGGGAGCAGTTTCTGCAGCTTCAACACCAGCTGCTGCAGGCAGAGAGGATAAACCAGTGCCTGCAGGAGGAACTTGAAAACAGGACCTCCGAAACCAACACACCACAGGTACGAGGCTCTTTCTTCCCTGCCAGCTAACTCAGCTCGCGGAATTTGGCCTGTTTATAGGAAAGTTGTACCCATTCTGGGGTGCGGGCAGAGAACCGAAATCTCTGTCAGAGAGCTCCACCTTTCCTGTAGGACAAATCCGCAGAACTGCAGTGTTATTTTGGGGTTTGGTTTTGGTGTTTTTGCAGTGATGCTCTTGTGCTTTCAGCTTCCAAGCTAGGTAACAGAGTGTTGTGGGTCTCAATTGCACCTTCGTAATTGATGAAGTTTCAAGATCACCTGAGCATAATGTACAACTGACCGAACGGACCAAGTTTTTTTGACTTGACATTTGTCTGATGCCAAAAATATTACAGAATTCAAGTGCAAATGATGAGTTTGAAACCCTCTTTTTAAGAAAAGGAACATCTTTCCCCCTTTCCTTTGAAGTAGCATTACCCTAGCTCGCTGCAGACACAATGTGATACTACCTGGGTTTTCAAATACTTCTCTTAAAGTGCTTCATTCATAGTCAAGCTTTTTCAGAAGTCTCTTAACACTTTTTGCTTGCCCAATTTGTTTATTCAGAACTAGGAATAAAGTTAAAAAATACTCCTTAGTCTGTATAATTCTGAATTCGTTCTGGTTTGGATGCTTTTCTTCTGTTTTCTCTCAGTTGACTTTTCATAAGGAATTTCCCCACCTCCTTTTCTGTAATCCTCTCAAAGTGGCTTTACAAGTCAAATTAGCACCATAATTATACTCTTGAAGCAGTTCTGTCTTCCCCTTCTAGTAGTAGATAGCTATGCTCTGTCATGATACGCTTCTGTCAGCTCTGCTTTCAAACAAACCTTAAAATTATTTTTGTCTTTTGTGCTTTAAAAATCCACGTTTTTGGAAGTTTCTGCTATTCCACTTCAGTTTCCCATAGTAAAGCTGTGCCGGTGGGGTATTGAACAGATGCTTCAACAATTCAACAGTTACAGAACTGAATTATAAAACCTTGACCTCAGTTTTTTTAATATATAATGTGTCATTCGTTTCAGTGGTGCAGATCTGTGACTTATCAGTCTTACACAACTCACAGCGCTCACCTTAGCACATACCCTACTCCCCAGTATCCATCACCCAGCCACTCCTCCCCCTCCCACAGCCCTCCCCTCCAGCAACCCTCAGTTTGTTTCCTGAGATTAGGAGACTCTTATGGTTTGTCTCCCTTCCCCATCCCATCTTGACCTCACTTTTTGACAGACATTTTAAACCAAAGGATTAGGGGAAGACTTTATCCACTGCTTTCTCATATACACTGTTTTCAGAGCATGCTTTTCCACCCCACCTGCCAGTGTTTAAAAATGGTATCCTTTTACTCCAATTACTTCAGGATTAGGAGGACAAAACCTGTTAAGATTTTTGTACAGAGAAAAAAATTTCTCCAGCCAACAGCAGAGTGGACTGCTTATTGTTCTCACTAGAACGCCACTGCCCACTCTCCTACTTCTCTGTTAGAACGGAGTTGACACGAATTTGAAGATGACAGAACATTATTAGAATCTGCACCTTGCCTGTGTGGAGTGATGATTTCTCCTGCCTCTGTGTTGCTTTGCTTGCAGATGGAGTGTTAATGTGTGTGCTTTTAAAAACTGTTTGCATTATAAATGTGTGAATTTAGACTCCTCCCAAAACATAATCTTGACATCAGGGTGAAGTGTACCACTTGCCTTCTTTCTCTAGGCCTTGCTACCGGAGCAGCGAGCAGTGCACGCAGATTCCTACAGAAGGATTGGGCACCTGTGAAAACTGGGCTGCTTTTGCTGACATTTCTTACCCTGGCAGATACTCAGTGCACACACCCACACCCCCCCCCCCCCACACACACATAAGCTGAAAAACGTTTTGGAATCAAGTGCTCTTTTAAATTTTTATTTTTATTTTTATGCCTTTGCAGTATTATGTCTCTTATTTATTAATGTAGAAATGACAGATTTTGTGAATCAAATTCACAAACTTAAGCTTGTTTTGAATCGTTTTATTTATACCATTTAAAGAGTGTGGACTTGAGATTCTTAAAAGGATGTATTCTATTTTCTCATTCCATATGCTGTAACTATTTTTAACGAGAGGTACTACTTTTATATATGGAATTTGAAGAAAATTTGGGTTATTTATACTGTTTTGTATAAGATGTATAATGCTTTTTTGACAGGAAAAAAGGAAAATTTTGACAAAACAATAAAATAAATTTTAAATATATGACTGCCTTTGTTTTTCCTCTTTCCCCTTTTGCCGTGTTCTGTGTTCTTTGAGTTATCTGTTACGGTTTGTTGTTGTTGTTGTTGCTTTGCTTTGTTTTGTTTTTTTTTAGGCAAGTAGAAATTAGGCATTTTCCGTTTATGTTTGAAATTTAAAAAGCCATTATAGCTTTTAAAAGAGTGTTTTTTAGAGCTAGATGTGGTCAAGGCCTGATTTCTTGAGGTTTACTTTCTGCATTAGACTTCTGCCTACTACAGTTTTTGTCTTCAAATCATCACATGGTTTAGTTGCTTTTATCTGAATAAATGCTATTATTTTATCCCAACCAATGTTGGCTCTCAACCCATGTTTGGTCATTCTGCGTGCTTTTAAAAGGAATAATACTATCAGCCATTAACACCTGAGTTTTGCTTAAACATTTGAAGAACCTTTTAAAATCTCAAATTTCTTATGTGGACATTTTAGCAGCCTGCCGGGAGGGGCAGTTGGTAGTACTGAGTCTCTCCCTGGGTCCTCGGGCTTTCCAAACCCCACACAACTCCTTAAATCCATCACTGTTATGTGGGGAGAGAAGGAACAGCCAGGGTCTTCTCCCCTATTGTTCTACCTAGGAGTCATGGAGGCAGAGAGGATTCCTGATTTTACATCTTTTAGGATAAACCCAACCTCCAGTACGCATGTTTGCTTCACACTGACAAGCAAACTGGGAACCACTGACTACAGTAACTGGCAGGAAGAAGCTGTTTGTTACGAGGAAAGGAACACTAACACCCTTCTAGTAACCAGCCATTCCATGCAGGAGAAATGGACACACACATTGCAAGCCGATTGGCTTTGTTCTGTTTGTTTTATTCTTGAGAGACCCACAGTATGGCAAAGGCCCCAGTCACAGATGGAAGTTTGATAACCATAGCTTAATTTACTTTGGATACCTATTTTACTGGAAGAGATGCACACAGGTACTAAATTCTGGGTTTTAAGAATATTGCTTTATCTCAGGGGAAGATGGTAACACAGGTAAGATTTTTTTTTTAATCTTTGATTCTTTCTCTGATAGCGTTTCTTTCCTAATGTGCAACCCCAGTGTTCAGAACCCCCATTTCACCAGAAATCCACCCTTCCAGTTCCAAAGGCAAACATTTCCTGTCCTTTGTCTAGGCATCTTGTGGGAAAAAATAAATTATTAGTGTTTTCTTTCCAGTATGGCATGATTTTCCAATGATAATACCCTTTTCTGTTCTTCCCTTCAGGGAAGTCAGGAGCAACTGGTAACGGTCATGGAGGAACGAATGATGGAAGTTGAACAGAAACTGAAACTGGTGAAAAGGCTTCTTCAGGAGAAAGTGAATCAGCTCAAAGAACAAGTGAGCCTCCCGGGTCACCTCTACCCGCCCACCTCACATTCCACTTTTAACTCCAGCTTTCCATTCCTTTATCGCCATTAACTCATTCACTTTTGCTGTCGAATAAAGGCAAATGCTACTACAAATGTATATAGCTGAATTTAGGACTCACTCTTCCCCCATACCACTCCAGAAGCATGAATTCTGTATTCTGCATTATTCTCCCAAAGCTCTTTTAAGGCAGGTTGGTCCACAATTTTAAAAATGTACGTTTGCTGACAGAGACTGATGCGGACCTAACAAATTAATTCCTAACAAAGTTCAGCTCAAATTTAATTTTTGTAGATTTTTTTATTTGCCCAAGACCGGAAACATTCAATTTAAGTAAACACAAAATTTACGTTGGTAAAATGGGGGGATAATAAGTGGAACTTTAGCTTTTCCTATTTGCAACAGCTATAAAAGTACTTATGGCTGTAAAAGTACTCATGGCTATAATCAGACCCCAAAAGGCTGTGCTCTGAATTAGAATAGGGACCCGGAATTCCAGGACCACTGTATAAACTGATCCTTTTCACCTACTGCTGGCAGGTGGGTCCTGTGTTTGTAAAGTATTTGTGTAACATCTGATGACATGCAAAAAAAAAGGACTACTTTATAGGAATGTGTTGTAGTGCTTTGGAAACCGAGATTAAGAACTGAGGAGCAGGAGCAGAAATTGTCCAAGTGGTTTTCTAGTTATATAAAAAGAAGAAGAAGCCCAAGAAAATGCCTTAATGCAGAGGTAGACTGGAATTTTCCTTTGCTCAATGTCTTAATCACAAAATGGAAAGAAAGGAAAGTCTTATACAATAAGCATTTATTCAATCCTTTAATCATTCACTTATTCAAAACATAGCTACTATGTGCCAAGTCCTGTTCTAAGCACTAGAAATACAGCAGAGAACAAAACAAAATCCTGCCCATGTGGAAGATAGTTCATTTACAAGGTATTGAGCATTTGGCAAAAAATAAAGAAAACGGAGTCTACTTCAGCAGAGGGGAACATAGAGAAGAAGTACTTGATCCAACTCAGGAGTTTAAAGTGAGTTTCCTGAAGGCCTCTTAAAGCAAGTACTGATGCTGAGTAAGATTTAAACAGATGAAGAAGTGTGAGAAGGGCAGCCCAGGCTATGGGAACATCATGCAGTTATGGCAACATATGGGGCGTGGACATCTGCGAACATTTTGGCATTAACAGTTCATATAATACTGAAAGAAGCAGAAGAAACTAGAGCAATAGGGAGGAGTGGGTGGTAGAGAGCCTTAGGTGCTGAGCTGTGGAGTTTGCATTTCATTCTGCAGGTGATGAAGAGCCATCAAAGTGTTTTTTAAAAGGGAGGAAGGAAGGGAGGGGCAGAGAGAGATGAAAAGTTGTCTTAGGCCAGTTCAGTAGAACAGGTCAGTATGTTACAACTGAGAGGCATCCGGGTCCTGGGCTTCAGTGTTAACCCTTTTGAAATGCTAATAAATTAGCTAAGTTTCAGTTCTTCATTCCCTGAAACCTCTATACTTTCAGATATCCTGGTTAAAATTGGGTGTAAAATGAGGCATAAATGGGGGATTGGAATACATTAATAGGAACCATAATAAAATTATCCCAAGGCTGCTGACAAATTTTCCTAGCCCAACCTAGACTTTGTCTTCTAACCCTAAAAAATTAAAATATATCTTCTAGGCAAGCTCTACCTTGCAAAAGGGGAAGAGTTAAGGAAAAATAACTGCCCAGATCTTACCTCTGTTCTATGTAATACATGGACCAAAGTTTAAAATAATCAGGAGGTTATAGCTGTGAATGTTCTTAACAGATGTTTGAGCTTCCCAGAGTTAAAGTTCATACTCTATACCTCAAAAACTATAAACATATTCTGATATTTTTTTAGAGAATGAAAAAGCAGTAACCATTTATTTAGGTGGAAAAAGACTTTGATTTTTGAGCCTTCAAATATCGATATGTTCTTTTTGTTAGTGACTTCTAAAAACATGCAAAGAAACAGCTTGGAAGAAGTGGATTTGCTCTATTTGTATCTCTGATGCCAGGTCTGATGTTAAACCTGTGTTGTAAAATAAAAGAATGTAACCAATAGAAGTCATTTGCCTTGATGAACAACTGTCCTAATGTCACCCCTTAAACTTAATTACAGAAATGGAGTCAAGATGTTTCTGGTTCTGTTTCTAGCTCTGCAAGAATACTAAAGCAGATACAGTGGTGAAGGACTTGTATGTTGAAAATGCCCAGTTGTTGAAAGCTCTGGAAATGACTGAACAGCGACAAAAAACAGCAGAGAAGAAAAATTACCTCCTAGAAGAGAAGATTGCCAGCCTCAGTAATATAGTCAGGAATCTGGCACCAGCACCACTGACTTCTACGCCTCCATTGAGGTCATAGCCAAGCCAAAGGATACACTCATTTTTGTGCACTTGACTAAAATGGATGGAACATTTCAGTAGGTTCTTTCAACCATTTTTTTTTTTTAACCTTTAATGGTTTAAAGTTAAGCTCAACCTAAAACTGCCAGCAACAGACCTGGAGTCTCCATTCAGTATAATCAGTTTTTCTAAAGAGACTAAATCATTCCTAAGTTTTGAATTAAAAAAAAAAAAATCCTAATAGCCACCAGAACAGTAGATATATGAACACAACACAAAGAGTCTTAAAACCCCAGTTTTGAATGAGTTAAAAAAAAATACTATGTACAATGCTATATGTCAATCCCAGATATTTAAAGTTTGAGATCTGTTGACTTTTAATCTTTATTTACAAAAAAAAAAAATGTATTCTTACACATTCAAATATGGAAAAGTCATTCTGTTTCCAATAATTTTGGTTCTTTGGTAACAGACCCTGGGCTCAATAACCACAGAGGTCAGAAAAGCCAGAGTCCAAAGTACTCTATCTTCTAACACCTGTGACAGTATTACAGCTCTCGATGTATAATAGATGTGAAACTGATTTATTCAACTGCACTGTTAACTAATATTAAAACTGTACTTTCTTTAAACATTTTTTTTCCTTCTTAGAAGTTTCATTTGGGGAGCTTATCTTCTAAAAAATGGATAAAGCCACATTCTTAAAGCATTTGAACTATAGGGAAAGCAGGGAACAAATCACTTTGGAGTAAACATCTGCTCTTAGAAGGGAGATAAGTAAACCATGTAGGTTTCTCTCTCAACTCTTGGAGTTCATGAACTTACTTTTAGGGTTGCTTCAAGAACTCAGGGAACAATACTTCGAATGGTCTTCCTGAAACACTGTAGGGCCTCTAAGAATTTGAAATGCATAAACCATGTGACCTTATTTAGAGCTATACTATGATTTTTATTTCTACATTTTTGGTGAATTTACTCTTCTGAAAATCCTTGATTTTAGAATTAAAAACTTATGGAAGAGTTACTTGCTTGTTTAACATAGGTTAAAATTTCCACGCTTCCTATTCTTCTAACACTTCAATTCTGATCATAAGAATTTCTTACTTTGGGGACGCCTGTTAGTTCAGTCTGTTAGGCATCTGCCTTTGGCTTGGGTCCTGGGATCAAGTCCCACATGGGGCTCCCTGCTCAGTAGGGAGTTTCCTTCTCCCTCTGAACCTACCCCCTCTCGTGCTCGCGCACACGCTCGCTCGCTCTCTCTCTCTCTCTCTGAAATAAACAAGATCTTAAAAAAAAGGGGGGGAGGGATTTCTTACCCCAATAAGCACTGGCATGTCATCTGAGGTAAAAGAGTGCCAAGTGGGATTTTCCATTCAGTTCTCAAGACTGGAACTTTATAGAGCAGTCAACATTTTTATGATAGGTAATCATTTTCCCCCAAATCAAATCTTTGCTTCTTAGCCTACTTCAGGCTTGGGTGGAGGACTTATGTTTAGGACACCAACAAAGCTCAGTATAGTCACCTGTTTGTTTTTGTGGAACAGCAATTAGATAAGAAATATTCACTCTGATGTATTTCTAGAAGGCCAAGACCATCGATTTATAAGACAGGTAACAGCAAAATCACACACAGCGTTATGGGCAGGAACAAAAGATTCAAGAACGCTGCCTAAGAAATCGTATGATGTTTCAAAATCTCAACAAAATAATTTGCATCAAGCAACTTTCAGGTTCCTCATGGCCTAACCATCTATTGGTCCCACCTGACAAGCTTAGGGCCAACACAAGTCCTTACCACAAGAGCTCTGACAAGGCATGGCAGTTTGTGGGACTGGAATTCATACTCATGAAACAAACCTTTTCAGGTCTGGATAGCTCTATCAGAAAGTCCTAATTTCCCCCTGGAAAAATAATTAATTTTAATCCTTCCCTGTAATGACCCTTCAAAACATGTCATATCTGCTATCATCCCTTCCCTAATCTATCTTCCCAGTGCAAACAGTACTTGTAAACCCAACTACTTGTATGGCATTGGCTTTTTTTTTTTTTTTTAAGATTTTATTTATTTGACAGAGAGAGAGAGAGATCACAAGTAGGCAGAGAGGCAGGCAGAGAGAGAGAGGGGAGGAAGCAGGCTCCCTGCTGAGCAGAGAGCCCGATGTGGGGCTCGATCCCAGGACCTGGGATCATGACCTGAGGTGAAGGCAGAGGCCTTAACCCACTGAGCCACCCAGGCGCCCCTGGCATTGGCTTTTTTTTTTTTTTTAATTTTTTTTTAAAGATTTTTTATTTATTTATTTGACAGACAGAGACCACAAGTAGGCAGAGAGGCAGCAGAGAGAGAGGGGGGGGGGAAGCAGGCTGTCTGCTGAGCAGAGAGCCTGATGTGGGGCTCGATCCCAGGACCCTGGGATCATGACCTGAGCCGAAGGCAGAGGCTTTAACCCACTGAGCCACCCAGGCGCCCCTGGCATTGGCTTTTTAACAGAGAATCTTTTTCACTTAAAACTGTGGATAGACCTAGGCAACTTAGGTCATAAATAAACTATGCATCTGTGGTGTATTTATGTGATATGCTTCGAGTTACTCAAGGTTATTACTATCAAAACTGAACACCAAGCAGACTGCTCCAGTAACTGGCTTTAGCATGTGATCACATGTGTTGTGATTTTTGTTTTTACATTATGAAAAGTGTAGGTTAATTTCTCAAAAATCTGTATTTATATGTATATAAAATGCTGTTTAATGAATGTAAATATGACTTTCTGGAAGGTTTTAGACCACATTTAGAATCCCTTTATCCAAAATCAAAGTGCTTCTCAAATGAAAGTTAATTGGATCAACATCTAGGTGCTTTATTTTTTTGCTTTACTGCACTTATAAAAGGAAAAAAGATCAACATGAGAAATAGTTACCTTAAGTTTATATATTTGTGCAGCAGTTTATTTTTGTAGCCTAGAGTGGGAATTTAATAAGCAATTTATAATAGCATTTACAGCTTTTAAAAAATCTTTTAAAGAGATTGAATTTGAACTTAAATGTTTAGGTTTGGCTTTCAGACTTTAACAACATTCTTTAAAATCACAAGTTATATATTCTTTTATTGGCATTTAGCTACTCGCTCATTAAAAGCACTGGTTAAACTTTGGCTTTCTTCAGAGTTATTTAAATTAGTCTGAGAAGATGGGCTATTCATTTCAAGGAAAGAGTCAAGTTTGCCTTTGTGATAATATGTTACGCTAAGACAAAATGTGGATCACAAAACCTGCGTTGTTCTATTTTGCTTTCTTCTGCATTTTAGAAGCCTGAACTCTTAAGCTCAAATAGTGAAGGGAGAAAAGTAGAGGGGGAGGGGTAGAACCAATCACAGTATTTTATTTATTTTTCTAAAACCTGGATTTTAAAACTTTTAAATGTGAATCCTTCCCAGAAGCTTCAAATACACTGCTTATATATTTAATCATGAGCATATTTTACATAAATAGATCACAAAGTCAAGCTTTCAGGATACAGAAGGAGCTCTGACAGTCTAGTGTTTCAATAATGTACAAATACCCAGGTTATGTATTATTAAGAATGAATAAAAAGTCTACTTTATGGTGGATTCTAACATGGGAATGAATTTGTTTGATATTTTCTTTTCCTGAGTGAAGAAAAAGAGAAATATGTTGCTATTGTCAGCATCTTAAAGGTATTCCCTATCAAGGCAAGGCTAAGCGCTTTGTAATAGTATTAAGCAAGTCTTGTTTTAAATGGATTACCTGTAATGGCTCATTGGAATGATATGCAAGTAATGCCAAAAGCCACATCAAAGCCTAATAACCAAAGCATTCTATATTTAAAGCTTATTTATTATATCAAATTTGGACCTATTTGAACATATCAACACTCTAAATAGAAAACTGTTTTATGGTAGGGATAGCTGTTTAATAAAATTAACCTTTTATTTCTCAGTTTTGAATGATTTAAGTTAACTATTCTTATGGGAAAACATTTTCACACCACGTTTTAAGGGAACACTAACTTTGGGGCGGGCGCTGAGTTCATCAAGAAGCCATCCATAGGATTCTTTTGAGAGAAAAATTAATGTGTATGTGTGGATATCAACTTTGTATATTTTATCTTAGCCATTCTAAAAGGTTTTAATGTGAGCTTAAAATGTAAATAAAGAGTTTTGTAAATGTGGCTCTTGTGTTCTATATATCCCAAACTTTCATACAGTGTCAGTGTGTTCATCATTGGTCTTTAGAGTAAAAGCATTAAAATACTGCACCGAACACATTTTACAAATGCAGAATCTCTGCATCACCCCGGCCTAATAAATCATATTCTTAATTTGCTGCATTTTAAGGAGATTCCCAAGTAATTTGTATGCAATTCAGAGCACTGGGACTCCATTTCTGTCACAGAATTGATTACTTTTACACCAGCAAGTTTGAGGTCCCTGTACCCTGTAGTGGTTCATAATTCACATCCAAAATCCTGACTTAACCTTAGTTGAGGCTCTACTTGGGATTTTGGGTGCACTTGTTTCCTTTTGCCATCTTTATGGGTGACTCAGACTTTCGTAGTTGAGCTGTGAGTGATGAGATATATACAAGCATATACATAAAAAGTCAGCCTGAAATACATTAAGCCACAATGCTGAATACTGAAATGTAGAAATGCTGGCCAAAGTAGACCCATCTCACAGGCCTTGTTTCACTATTTTCAAAGCTTTTATATCAGCCTTACACTGCCTTTAGGAGGCAAGAGCTATAATTATCCCCATTTCACAGATGAGTAAACTGAAACTTAGCAAACTTGTGACTTAAGTCCATGCAGCCAGCTAAAATTGGCACTCAGGATTTAAGACCCTGATTGGTCTGTATTAATATATTGAAACACTTTCCCAATTTCTACTTCCATCAAACATATAATGTGTTGACTGAATACCTACCATGCATACTATAAAGAAAAATGTAAATCTTTCCTGGTTTTCTGTTTATGATTGGATTGGGGTAGAGCAGTAAGATTTATGCACCAAAAAAACTAGAAAAAATATATAACATACAGAAGATGGTTAAGTTTTGTTGATGGATTCAGTACTATGGGCATTAGAATAAGGAAGATTAGCATCTTCAGGTATATATATTTTTAAGATTTTTACTTATTTGACAGAGTAAGTGAGAGAGACAGCACAAGTAGGGGGAGAGGAAGAAGCAAATTCTCCACTGAGCAGGGAGCCTGATGTGGGGCTCAAACCCAGGACCCTGGGATCAATACCTGAGCTGAAGGCAGATGCTTAACCAACTAAGCTACCCAGGCATCCCAAATCTTCAGGTAAAATGGGGAAGGTTCTTCACCCAGGGTGTTAAGTGTAATTGTGTATGTACTTCACTGAGATTAGTGTAAACTGTTTTGTAGTCTCTTATTCATGTTACATTCAAAAAGTCCCATTTTCCCTCTGATACTAATTTGATGTTCATTTTCCAATAATGGTTAGATTTTATCCAAAGGATCAGAATTTTGATCTAAAGTATATAAACTATCTATAATCTATTGATTAAAATGTTAAACTTAATCTAGATAAAATATGTTGATAAGTCACAAAAGCGGTTTTTATTCACTGGTTTAGCCTCATTTGCAAGTCAGGAAAAAATGTTAATTAAAACATCTTTAAAAAAAATTTTTTTAATTCCACAAAGGGGAACTGTAAAACTGAATCAAAGAAATGTCAGCTAAGAGAAGGCACCCCAGGATGCTCAGCTAGCACAGTCAGTAAAGTATCTGACTCTTCATCTCAGAGTCATGAGTTCAAGCCACACATTGGGTATAGAGCTTACTTAAGGGGAAAAAAAGCAGGCAACCATGTAAAACAAAGCTAGGTACAC
The DNA here is from genome assembly GCF_902655055.1 of Lutra lutra. NCBI lineage: Eukaryota > Metazoa > Chordata > Mammalia > Carnivora > Mustelidae > Lutra > Lutra lutra. The sequence continues at coordinate 98,944,938 of NC_062284.1, read as the reverse complement.
TTATGTTAAAATATTTAATTCTAAATGATTGCATGATACATGCTTTACTAGTTAAAGCAAAGTAAAAATCTGAGCAGTCCTTAGAGCCCAGATGAGCTTCCACCAACCATTTTTCTTTCTTGTTTGGAATTTTATCTGTCTTCAAGATCTCAAACAATACATAAGCACCAACTCAGTCCCAGGCACTAAAATGTTATCCAGTATTACAATGCTATGGACAATGAAAACAGTCAATGCTACAAAAAGATGCAAAAAAAAAAAAAAAAAAAGCCTCTGGGAATGTCCTAAATTAGAGGAAACTAAAGAGACATGACAACTAAATGTAATATGTACGCCTAGGTTGGAATTCTATATCAGAAAAGCCAACCGGAAATGGATGATATAGTAGAATATAGTATTACATCAGTGTTTAATTTAACGAAGTTGATAATTAGTATGTTTATGTAAGACTATATTCTAAGGAAAGACACACAAGTTTTTTTTTTTAAGGTTTTATTTATTTATTTGACAGAGAGATCACAAGTAGGCAGAGAGGCAGGCAGAGGGAGAGAAGCAGGCTCCCTGCTGAGCAGAGAGCCTGATGTGGGGCTTGATCCCAGGACCCTGAGACCATGACCTGGATCAAAGGCAGAGGCTTAACCCACCTAGCCACCCAGGTGTCCCCACACTGAAGTTTTTAGGGACAAAGAGCCATAAAGTATGCAACTAACAAATAATTCTGAAACAAAGAATTATACACACAACACACACACACACACACACACACGCATATACACACAAAGAGTAATGAAGCAATGATGACAATGTGTAAAAAAAATTGGGAGGGGCTCCTGGGTGGCTCAGTCAGTTGAGTGACTTCTGATTTTGGCTCAGGTTGTGATCTCAGGGTCATGGGATTGAACCCCATGTTGGGCTCTGCACTCAGTGCAGAGTCTGCTTGTCCCTCTCTCTGCTCCTTCCTTACCCCCCCCAACTCCCTTGCACTCTCTCCCTTTCTCTCAAATAAATAAATGGATAAATAAAATCTTTTTTAAAATATAGGGGAAGGGTATGTAAGTATTTGTAATATTCTTGCAACCTTCTTTAAGTTTGCAGTTATTTCCAAATAAAACATTTCTATCTACAACATATAGATAGAAATTTATTAAATGTGGTAGTAGGCACTTTAATTTTCCTTACCCTCACAGCAACTCTGAAGCATAGATGGTACTCCAATGGCAGAGAAAAGGAAACTGACTAGAAACCATGTGTGGCAGCTTATCCATATGCCTATGCTCTTATTATGTAAAGTTTGGCAGATCCAGATATTTTTCCTATTTCCCTGGAAATATAGAAAATGGGAAAACATGGGGAAGATGGAGGCATTTGGCAGAAGAGGTAAAAGCCAGAAGGAAGCAACAAGGGGTCTATAAGGCAAAAGAGAAGAGGTTCAGGAAATTAATCCTCCCTCCAGATACCAAAGGACAGTCCTTAAATAAAGCAAGACATAAAGGTCAGTAGGAGCTTAGGATAAACAGTGCACCCTCTTCTGTCTCTTCACTTGTCTCTTCACTCTCTAGCACACAAGTACTTAATTTTCCTGAGGTAGAAAACACACTTTATCCATGCCTACAAATGCTTGTACTCTCCTGTTACCATAGGGAGGATGTGACTCAAAGCGAAACTAGTGCCAGCTAGTTTAAGTAAAGGGGGATTTACTGTAAGAAATCATCTTTGTTTCATGGAACCAAAGGGCAGAAAATACATAGACTGACTTCATGAGGTATCAAATCAAAGACCTTTGGTGCTTTGCCCTACCACATCACCCCCCACCCCATCCCCCCCCCCCATCTCTATCCTTATCTCTCATCACATGGTCTCTTGTTTTTGTTTCTCCCTCTGCACCTGTTTGGTAGTGGGAGTGGGGGGCGGCAGCAGTGTTTTTCTGGTATCCCTCTTCTTTCAAATGCCAAATAGAGTTCAACAACTACTTCCAAGTCACACATCCAAATTCTTTAAGAATCTGATTAGATTATGGAAAGACCATTGCCTGGTCAACTATGGACAGCAAGGGTCTTGGGGTATGGTACAATCTGCAGAGGTTACCACAGGAGACAGAATTCTCTCACAGATAAGGGGTTATGATGGATAGTGAGGGATATTTGGGCTTAAGATGTATAGACAGTGGATAAAAATGATGATTTTAAAGGTAGGATTTTGAAGACAGATTTTTCTGTTTACCCACATTATTATGGAAGCCTATTCAAAGATAAGTGCCATTTTAAGATGCCATCTGGTGACAAAAGTAGTTGCTCATTACTGTTCATGTTATTCTTATCCTTTGTCCTTGGTCCCTGCCCCCACGCCTTTGTCCTAATTCCTACATTTTCTCCAGTTATCACATACAGAGCTTTGTCAGGGTGTCCATCCAAGTCACAGTGGGTATAATAAATACCACCTACCATAACCTACGTAAGCCGTGCCATCTTGTAGCAATGTATTTAAAATATTGACAGGGAAGGCAAAAGTTAAAGGTCTTTTTAAAAATATAATTAAAGAAGATTTAAATTTTGCATTAAGACCATGCATAAAAGAAATTCTATCCAAGTTTTTCAAGATATTTTTCCTTAATCTCAAAATCTGGTGAAGGAGCCCCTCCCACGTGCTCCCATAAGCACCCTGTGCGTTTTCAGGTGAAGTTGGTACCACTCTATGTAATTGCCTATGACTTGTCTCATCTCTATTTGACTTTTAGGTATTCCCAGTTCCCACCTCAATGTCTGAAAAAAAATTGTTGCCCAATTAACACTCATTACATGATTGGAAAAGTATACATGTTTGAGTTTTCCTTCCTATAGTGGCACTGCCCTCCCAGCAGAGTATGTACACCAGTTGTCTTATAGTATAGGATTTAATGGTGTTCTTCTCAGTTTTCAGTGTTTACGAAAAGGGCCAAAATTTAAAAATATATTAGTAAGAAGCTGTAGGGAATTTTCCAAGTAATTTAAGGAAAAATAATCTTTTAGCAGGATAAAATCAAGTGCTATATTCCAGCAGTTGAAAGAATACATTTCCTTTCCAGGCCCTTAAATCACAATCTAATAACTGGCAAGAAGTAGTAAAAGCTCATGACATTTACTTAGACTAATGGTTTGTAAGAACGTATAACAAGTACCACTTTTTCTAAAGAAAAGGGCAAAATTCTAGTGATTTCTTTTTGATAGAGATGTTGGGCTTAAATTATCTCACATAATGTTATAATTGTTTAATCTTTGCTAGTCAACAAATTGCAGCATTCATCATTTTTCTGATAAAAGCAAGTTCATGTTCTGCTTGCATGCAAAGGGGTCAGCCTTTGCCTCAATGTTTGTGCCTGGCTGTGATTTAAATGTCTTCCCACAATAAACTGTCACCCACCTGCTTGAACCTAGCAATCCCATGATGCAAGAAGACAGTCTCTTCCCACCCACTCCTTTATTTCTATTCTTCTGCTCATTAGTACTTGAAAATGAAGGTAGGCAAGGACCAGGGCCACTTCAGAACAATTCATTAAAACTATCTCCCAAAGGGGCACCTGGGTGCCTCAGTAGGTTAAGCCTCTGCCTTTGGCTCAGGTCTCAGGGTCCTGGGATTGAGCCCCACGTTGGGCTCTCTGCTCAGCGAGGAGCCTGCTTCTCCTTCTCCTTGTGTATGTGTGGACTTTCTCTCAAATAAATAAATCTTTAAAAAAAAATTTTTTTAAAAGCACTATAAAGTAAAAATGACCCCAAATCCTAACACCCAGTAGGAGCCACTGTTAACATTTTGGGTAAAATCTCTTCTGGACATAATTTTATGCTTATATATGTATACATAGGCACACATTCACACTTACACAATTTTATGAAAGGACAGCATAATGCATACATGTGTATACACATATACATACACATACTCACACGCATATATATGGTGTGCTCCATAATTCTCCTATGTAACAAATGTCACATTATTTTCTGTAACTAGTGTAAGTCTAACTTCAATTTCCTCAATCTGTCAGTGATTGGTCATAATCGGATGGTTCTCCTTTTTGAGATTATGCTGAGTGAAATAAGTCAAGCAGAGAAGAGTCAATTATCATATGGTTTCACTTACTTGTGGAGCGTAAGGAATAACACGGAGGACATTGGGAGATGGAAAGAAGTGAGCTGGGGAAATTGGAGGGGGGAGACAAACCATGAGAGACTGTGGACTCTGAGAAACAAACTGAGGGTTTTGGAGGGGAGGGGGGTGAGGGTTGGGTGAACCTGGTGGTGGATATTAAGGAGGGCACATATTGCATGGAGCACTCGGTGTGGTGCATAAACAATGAATGCTGGAACACTAAAAAGCAAAAAAAAAAAATGTACAAGAATCTCATCTACTAATATTTGGTCTACTACCCTCCATTAACCCCATTTATTACAGAATTTAACACCTGGATCATTATCTTGTTGACAACTATTCCTGTCATTATTCTTGGTGACTTCAATTCCATATAAAGGATGAGAGTCCAAGGGAGGTAAAGAGTTTAGGTGGCAATTCTTTTGAGAAGTTGGGCTGTGAATGGGAGAAGAGTAGGAGGTAGACTTAGCCCACAGAGAAGACCTGTTTTAAGATAGGAGATACTTAAGTATCAAACGTGAGTCTAAAGGACATCAGACAAGTAGGTGAGAGTAAAAAAGGAGGGAATAATAGATAAATTGGTCATGATAAAGGGAGAAAAGAGCAAGGGGTTTGAAGGTACATTCAGGGTAAAAGTTTAGGGAAGAAGCACAGAATGTAAGGTAGGTCAAGAGGCCAGTGGGGACAGGAGTTGGATGTGGGTAAATAGCTGACATATATTGAAAAGTAGTAGAGTCAGTGTTTGGAGGTAAAGACTTTTTGAAGGGAGGATGCTAAAAAAGATGCATAGGAAGGTAGAAAGTGATGGTCAAAGAGTGGGATGTTAAAAGAATTTATGAGGTAATACATATAAGGGTCATAAAGTGGGGAGAGGAAAAGATCAAGAGAAATGAAGAGATCAAGGATCTGAAAGGCCTAGGTTTGGGACTGCTTTCCTGTCAGATGTCTGCTCCCATCATTTCACCAAAACTGCACTTGCCAAGGTCACTAGGAACCTCTCCAAGTTGCCCCATTCCGAACTGTACTTGACATAGCCTCCAAAGCTAGTCCTTCTAAAACAAAACCGTAGGCCACACTAAAACAAAATTAAACATCATACTCTTGTTTAAAGTCTTTCAGTGTCTCCGTATGTCCGCAAGCTCAAGTCCCTGTGCTTTAACTGGCTTACATATAGGTCCTTCATGCTCAGAACCTAACTGCCCACCCTTGCCCACTGCCCCCCATGCCCCACAATTCAGCCATACTAAACTTTGGTCAACTTCCCAAAGGACAAGGCTGTCTCTTGCTGTGCTGTGTCTGTGTTTTGAGTACGGAGAGAAAGGCAGAACAAACAGTTGCCTCTAGTTAGCCATTCCTGCCTCCTCCTTAAAGCACGGATGTTGAAATTAAACCATGCATGGAATTACCCAAAAGGTAAGACTACATTCCATAGCACTTCTGTAGCTGGCTATGGCCATATGACTAAGTTTTGGCCACTGATACACAAGAAGTCTGAGAAGATTATCTTAAAAGGATGAGATATACCTTTCTTTGTGCCTTCCTTGTTCCTACTATCTGCAGTAAAGATGATGACTAGAGATCTATGACTATTTTGGACCATGAAAGTGAGGGCCTCATCCTACATATGGAAGAGAAGATTGCTGGAAAGGGCTAATGTCTCTGACAAATTTATGCAGTTGTCTGTGAGGCCTGAATTGAATCCATCTGCAGTGGAATATTATTCAGCCATACAAAGAAGGAAATCTTGCCATTTGTGACAACATGGATTGACTTTGAGGGCATTATGCTAAGTGAAATAAGTCAAAGAGAGAAAGACAAATGCAATAGGATTTCATTTATATGTAGAATCTAAAAACTGCTCATATATACAGAGAACAGACTGGTGGTTTCCAGAGGCAAACGGTGGGGAGGAGGACAAAAAAGATATAGGGGATCAAAAAGTACAAACTTCCAGTGATAAAATACGTAACTCATGAGAATGTAATTCCAACATGGTGACTATAATTAATAATATAGCATTGAATATTTGAAATTTGTTAAGAGAGTAAATCTTAAAACTTCTTATCACAGGGGTGCCTGTGTGGCTCAGTGGGTTAAGCCTCTGCCTTCAGCTCAGTTCGTGATCTCAGGGTCTTGGGATTGAGACCCGCATTGGGCTCTCTGCTCATCAGGGAGCCTGCTTCCCCCCTCTCTCTCTCTCTCTCTCTCTGCCTGTTTCTCTGCCTATTATGTGATCCCTGTCTGTCACATAAATAAATAAATGAAATCTTAAAAAAAAAAAAAGTTCTCATCACAAAAAGCAAAATTTGTAACTATGGATGGTGATAGACATTAACTGGACTTATAATGGAGATCATTTCAAATGTATATAAATAAAGAATTGTTAATGTTGTACACCTAAAACTAATAGGATGTTAGGTCAATTTTACTGCAATAAAAAATAAACTATTGAAGACTTCAATAGTTTGGAAAGTTGTGTTTATGTGGACTATATTGATTCATATTAAACATATTGGAAGTTAAGTCTAAGAAATTTATTTAAAAATCCCTCTAGATATCTCTACGTTAAAGGAATGAACTTTTTTTTTTTTAAACCATTGTTAATTTAGATCTTGTGGTCACATGCAGCCAAATGTAATCCCAATGGAGACCAAGAGGTTGTCATACATTGGGATGGCATGGTGTGGTCTTGACCTTCTAACTTGAACCTAGAGAAGATGTAAGATGCATGCCAATCTGGGGAAGATGGAGAAGACCAAGAAAGGTAGACTTTAATTCCACAGTAGCTTTCCTAGAGCGAACAGGGTTAATTTTATTTTAAAGGTGATCTACCCACTAGGGAAGGACAAAAGTGGAATCCTGAGAGAGAGAAAAGCAGCAGGCTTCAGTGGTGGAAGAAAATTAAGTGCAACAGTTTTATTTTTACATGGACATCCCATGTAACAGTCTCTAGATTCTACTTTTCAAGTAGTACTAACTTGGTGGTTCATAAACCCTGAAATAAGATTGTCTTAGTCTCACTGAACAAAAGGCAGAACCAGATAATCACATATATGGTACTGGAGAGGTGGCCTTCTGGCACTACTTCTCTAACACTTGCAGTGAATACATGAAATTAGGGTCTTCAGAAGAGAAGCCATGACGTTTTTGCCCACAGATAGCAGTATTTCCAGGACATAGACACAAGGCAGTTTTTTACAAATTTTCTTACCTACATAGGAACAGTCACTCACAACGAGGATCTGAAATGAAGAGGAGTTCCAAATAGGTAGAGAATACACTAAAAGAGCATCTTTGAAGATCCCCTTTGAAAAATTACTTAAGCTTTTTCTTATTTTCTAAGAATACAAAGTCTATAAAAAATAACTAGTGAGAACACAATAGTCCGAAAATTGCAGGATGCAGCAAAAGCAGTTCTAAAAGGGAACTTTATAGCAATACAGGCCTCCCTAGAGAAATAAGAAAAATCTCAGATAATCTAACCTTACACCCAAAGGAACTAGAAAAGAAGAACAAAGTCCAAAGTTAGTAGAAAGAAGAAAAGAATAAAGAACTTGGAGGGAATAAATGAGGATATAATAAATAAAAACATAGAAAAAAATCAGTGAAACCAGGTACAGGTTGTTTGAAAAAATAAGCACAATGGATAAAACTTCAGCCAGACTCAAGAAAAAGATGGAGGACCTAAATAAACAAAATCAGAAATACACAAGAGGTAACGACAAACAACACAGAAATGCAAAGGATAAGAGACTACTACAAGAAATTATAGGCCCACAAATTAGACAACCTAGAAGAAATGGATAAATTCCTAGAAATATACAATCTTCCAAAACTGAATCAGGAAGAAATAAAAAATATGAACAGTCTAATTATTAGTAATGAAATTGGATTGATAATTGAAACACTACCATCAAAAGGACCAGATAGATTTTCAGGCACATTCTACCACAAATTTAAAGAAAAATCATTATCTATTCTTCTTAAACTATTGCAAAAAATAGAAGAGGAAGGAAAACTTCTAAATACATTCTACGAGGCCAGCATTACCCTGACAACAAAATCAGACAAAGATAATCACCTCCCCCCAAAAAGCTACTGGACAATATCCACGATGAACATAGATGCAAAAATCCTCAAAAATATTAACAAACAGAATCCAACAATACATTAAAATGATCATTCACCACGATCAAGTTGGGGTTTATTCAATAGTTCAATATCTGCAAATCAATCAAAGCAGTATACCACATTAAAAAAATGAAGGATAAAAAAATCATGTATGATCAACTCAACTGATCTAGAAAAAGCATTTGACAAAATTCAACATCTGTTCATGATAAACTTAACAAAGTGGGTTTAAAGAGAACATACATCAACATAATAAAGGCCATATATGACAAACCCACAGTAACATCATACTCAATGATGAAAAACTGAAAACTTTCCCTCCAAGACAAAGATGTCCTCTCTTACCACTTTTATTCAACATAGTACTGGAAGTCTTAGCCACAGCAATCATACAAGAAAAAGAAATAAAAGGCATCCAAGTTGGTGAGAAAGAAATAAAACTTCTACTATTTGCAGAGGACATAGTACTATACATAAAAAGCCCCAGAGACTCCACCAAAGAACTTTGAGAAGTAACAAATGAATTCAGTAGAATTTCAGGATGCAAAATTAATATACAGAATTCTGTTGCATTTCTATATGTTAATAATAAAGTCACAGAAAGAAAAGTTAAGAAAATAATTTCACTGACAACTGTGCCAAAAATAATAAAATACTTAGAAATAAACTTAACTAAGGAGGTAAGGGACCTGTACTCTGAAGACTATAAAACACCGGTGAAAGAAATTGAAGATGACACAGACAAATGGAAAGATATTCCACACTCATCAGTTAGAAGAACAAATATTGTTAAAATGTCCATACTACCCAAAGCAATCTACAGATTAAATATAATCCCTAACAAAATACCAGTAGCATTTTGCACAGAACGAGAACAAACAATCCCGATATTTGTATGGAACCACAAAAGACCTTGAATAGCCAAAACAATCTTGAAAAAGAACAAAACAGGAGGTATCAGAATCCTAGATTTTAAGATACACTACAAAAGCTATAATAATCAAAACAATAATGTACTGGCACAAAAACAGATGTAGAAATCAATGAACAGAATAGAAAGTCCATAAATACACCCATGACTTTAAGGTCAATTAATTTATGCCAAAGGAGACAAGAATATGCAATGAGGAAAAGACAGTCTAGTTAATAAATGCTGCTGAGAAAACTAGAGAGCCACATGCAAAAGAATGAAACCACTTTCTTATACCATACACAAAATAAACTCAAAATGGATAAAAGACCTAAATTTAAGACCTGAAACCATGAAAGTCCTAGAAGAAAATATATGGTAATCTCTTTGATATTGGCCATCTCCTTTTTCTAGATCTTCTCCTGAGGCAAGGGAAACAACAGTGAAAATAAACTACTGGGACTACATCAAAATAAAAAGGTTTTGCACAGTGAAGGAAACCTTCAACAAAATTGAAAGGCAACATACTGAATGGGAGAAGGTATTTGCAAATGATTTATCCTGTAAGGGGTTAATATCCAAAATATGTAAAGAACTTAAACAATTCAACATGAAAAAAAAAACCAAAACTAAATAATCCAATTAAAAATGGGCAGAGGATCTGAATAGACATTTTTTCCAAAGACGACATATAGATGGCAAACAGACACATGAAAAGATGCTCAGCATCGCTAATCATCAGGGAAATGCAAACCAAAACCACAAGAGCAGTGCCTGGGTGGCAAAATCAATTAGGTGTCCAACTCTTGACTCACCTCATCAACTCAGGTGATGAACTCATGGGTTGTGGAATCAGTCCTGCATCTGGCTCTGAGCTTACCAGGGAGTCTGCTTGAAAGGTTCTCTGCCTCTGCTCCTCCTCCTGCTTTAATTTGGGTCCTCTTGCTTTTCTTTTGGGTTAGTTTGGCCAATGGTTTATCGATCTTATTGATTCTTTCAAAAAACCAGCTTCTAGTTTCGTTGATGTGTTCTACTGTATCCCTAGTTTCTATCTCATTGATCTCTGCTCTAATCTTGATTATTTCCCTTGTGTGTGGGGTTGGCTTAATTTGTTGATTCTCCAGTTCTTTAAGGTCTAAGGAGAGCTGGTGTATTCTGGATTTTTCCATTTTTTGAGGGAAGCTTGGATGGTTATGTATTTCCCCCTTAGGACTGCCTTTGCCATATCCCATAGGTTTTGGACCGAAGTGTCTTCATTCTCATTGGTTTCCATGAATTGTTTAAGTTCTTCTTTGATTTCTGATTAATCCAAACATTCTTAAGTAGGATGATAAATAGCTTCCAAGGGTTTGAATTCCTTCCAAACGTTTTCTTGTGGTTGAGTTCCAGTTTCAAAGCATTGTGGTCTGAGAATATGCAGGGAATAATCTCAATCTCTCAATAATCTCAATCTCAATCTCTCAATAATCAGTTGAGCCCTGATTTGTGACCCAGTATATGGTCCATTCTGGAGAAAGTTCCAAGTGCGCTCAAGAAGAATGAGTATTATGTTGTTTTAGGGTGGAATGTTCTGTCTATATCTATGAGGTCCATCTGGTCCAATGTGTCATTCAATCCTCTTGTTTCTTTATTGATTTTCTGCTTGGATGATCTGTCTATTACTGAGAGTGGTGTGTTAAGATCCCCTACTATTAATGTATTCATATCAATATGACTCTTTATATTAACAGTTATCTTATGTAGTTGGCTGCTCCCATATTGGTGGCATAAATATTTACAGTTGTTAAAACTTCTTGGTGAAGAGACACTTGAAGAATGATGTAGCATCCTTCTTTATCTCTGACTACTAATCCAAAAGAAAAGAGAGAGGACCCAAATTAATAAAATTATGAATGAAAAGGGAGAGATCATGACTAACATCAAGGAAATAGAAACAATCATAAGAAATTATTATCAACAGTTATATGCCAATAAGTTAAGCAAGCTAGATGAAATGGATGCATTCCTGGAAGCCTATAAAATTCCAAAACTGAATCAGGAGAAATGACAACCTGAATAGACCAATATCTAGTAATGAGATTGAAGCAGTGATCAAAAGCTCCCAAAAAAACAAGAGCCCAGGACCTGACAGATTCCCTGGGGAATTCTACCCAACATTCCAAGAAGAAATAACACCTATTCTCCTGAAGCTGTTTCAAAAGATAGAAACAGGAGGAAAACTTCCAGACTCTTTTTATGAAACCAGCAGTACCCTGATCCCCAAACCAGGCAAAGACTCCACCAAAAAGGAGAATTTCAGACCAATATCCCTAATGAATATGGATGCCAAGATTCTCAACAAGATCCTAGCTAATAGGATCTAACAGTATGTTAAAAAGATTATCCACCATGACCAGGTGGGATTTATTCATGGGATGCAAGGGTGGTTCAACATTCACAAATCAATCAATGTGATAGAACAAATCAATAAGAGAAGAGAGAAGAACCATATGATCCTCTCAATTGATGCAGAAAAATCATTTGACAAGATACAGCATCTGTTCCTGATTAAAACAATTGAAGGAACAGGGAGAGAGGGAACATTCCTCACCTTCATAAAATCTACTTAAGAAAAGCCCACAGCGAATATCATCCTCAATAGGGAAAAGCTGACAGCCTTCCCTTTGAGATCAGGAACACTACAAGGGTGTCCACTCTCACCACTGTTGTTCAACATAGTACTAGAAGTCCTAGCAAGAGCAATCAGACAACAAAAAGAAATAAGAGGTATTCAAATTGGCAAAGAAAAAGTGAAACTCTCTCTCTTCACAGATGACATGATACTTTATTTGGAAAACCCAAAAGACTCCACCCCCAAACTACTAGAACTCATACAGCAATTCAGTAATGTCGCAGGATACAAAATCAATATACAGAAATTAGTTGCTTTCTTATACACTAACAATGAAAAAATAGAAAGGGGAATTAGAGAATCAGTTCCATGTACTATAGGACCAAGAACCATAAGATACCTGGGAATATACCTAACCAAAGACGTAAAGGATCTGTACTCGAAGAACTACAGAACACTCATGAAAGAAATTGAAGAAGACATGAAAAGATGGAAGAGCATTCCATGCTCATGGATCAGAAGAATAAACATTGTTAAAATGTCTATACTTCCCAGAGCAATCTATACTTTCAATGCCATCCCTATCAAAATTCCACTGGCGTTTTTTAAAGAGCTGGAACAAACAATCCTAAAATCTGTATGGAACCAGAAGAGACCCTGAATTGCTAAGGAAATGTCAAAAAAGAAAAAAAAAAAAAAACCTGGGACATCACATTGCCTGATTTCAAGCTTTCCTACAAAGCTGTGATCACCAAGACAGCATAGTACTGGCACAAAAACAGACACATAGACCAGTGGAACAGGGTAGAGTGCCCAAATATAGACCCACAACTCTATGGTCAACTAATCTTCAGCAAAGCAGGAAAGAATACACAGTGGAAAAAAGGCAGTCTCTTCAACAAATTGTGCTGGAAAAATTGGAGAGCTATGTGTAGAAGAATGAAACTTGACCATTCTCTTACACCATACACAAAGATAAACTCGAAATGGATAAAAGACCTCAACGTGAGACAGGAATCCATCAAAATCTAGAGGAGAACATATGCAGTAACCTCTTCGACATTGGCCATAGCAACATCTTTCAAGGTATGTCTCCAAAGGCAAAGGAAACAAAGGCAAAAGTGAACTTTTGATCTTGACAAAGTCCCAAAAGATTCTGCACAGCAAAGGAAACAGTCAACAAAACAAAGAGGCAACCCATGGAATGGGAGAAGATATTCACAAATGACACTACAGACGAAGGGCTGATATCTAAGATCTATAAAAAACTCCTCAAACTCAACACACACAAAACAGATAATCACGTAAAAAAAAAAAAAAAAGAATGGGCAGAAGACATGAACAGACAGTTCTCCAAAGAAGACATACAAATGGCTAACAGACACATGAAAAAATGTTCATCATCATTAGCCATCAGGGAGATTCAAATCAAAACCACATTGAGATACCACCTTACACCAGTCACAATGGCCAAAATTAACAAGACAGTAAACAACATGTATTGGAGAGGATGTGGAGAAAAGAGAATCCTCTTACACTGTTGGTGGGAATGCAAGTTGGTGCAGCCACTTTGGAAAACAGTATGGAAGTTCCTCAAGAAATTAAAAATAGAGCTTCCCTATGACCCTGCAATTGCACTACTGGGTATTTGCCCCAAAGATACAGATGTAGTGAAAAGACTGGCCATCTGTACCCTAATGTTCATAGCAGCAATGACTATAGTAGCCAAACTGTGGAAAGAACCAAGATGCCCTTCAATAGACGAATGGATAAAGAAGATATGGTCCGTATATACAATGGAATATTATGCCTCCATCAGAAAGGATGAATACCCAACTTTTGTATCAACATGGATGGGACTGGAAGAGATTATTCTGAGTGAAATAAGTCAAGGAGAGAGTCAATTATCATATGGTTTCACTTACTTGTGGAGCATAAGGAATAACATGGAGGACACTGGGAGATGGAGAAGAGAAGTGAGTTGGGGGAAATCGGAGGGGGAGACAAACCATGAGAGACTGTGGACTCTGAGAAACAAACTGAGGGTTTTGGAGGGGGATGGTGGGTGGGTTGAGCCTGGTGGTGTATATTATGGAGGGCATGTATTGCATGGTGCACTGGGTGTGGTGCATAAACAATGAATTTTGGAACACTGAAAAAAATTTTTCAAAAAAAAAAAAAAGAAAGAAAGAAAGAAAGGAAGGAAGGAAGGAAGGAAGGAAGGAAGGAAGGAAAAGATCCATAAATACAGGGAACAAACTTTTGGTTTCCAAAGGGTAGGGGTGAGGTCACGGGCAAAAGGGGATAAAGAAGTGGGAAGTACAGGTTTCTGGTTTAAAGCAAAAACGTGGGTTTTCATTTCACTCCTGTCCCCTAGTTCAACATCCCCCACCTCCCCAGGGCCACTTTATTGGCTGAGAGATTATCCCCTAAAATCTATAAACGAGATGAGAATGTTCTCTATGTTTTTCTTTAGGATATTTTCTCCTTGCTATAACATCACAAATCTCAGCTCATCATTACTAATTGACCAAAAGGCCAATCCTAAGTAGGAGGCTATAATTATAACAAGACTAGTCACTCCTTGTTATGGTCATCTACTTAACAGGATTCCACCTAATTCTCCTTTTCTTTCCTCTAGTACAAAGATTTCTCTTCTGGGCAGAGAAGACAGAAGCAAAAAAAAGGCATATGACATTACCATTTGCACATCTCCTCTTCAGGTGCCCAATTTCTCAGATCATAAATTTTTTAAAAATTTAATTTATTTGACAGAGAGAGAGATCACAAGTAGGCAGAGAGGGGGAAGCAGTCTCCCTGCTGGGCAGAGAGCCTGATGTGGGGCTCAGTCCCAGGACCCTGAGGTCATGACCTGAGCAGAAGGTAGAGGCTTAACTCACTGAGCCACCCAGGCACCCCCATCAGATCACAAATTTTTAAGAAATTCTTTTTCTTTTGCATATTTTCAAGTCCAGGCTCATTTTAAAAATTCTTGGTACTACTGGAGCTCATAGGTGGCTCATTAAGTTGAGCATCTGATTCTTGGTCTCAGTTCAGGTCTTGACCTCAGAATCGTTAGTTTAAGTCCCTCCCTGGGCTCTACACTGGGGGTGGAGCCTCGTTAAAAAAAATTCTTTATACATTATTCCAGGCCTATGTGACATTTATATATTCTTACTTGATTATAGGCCTACCTTTTCATCTTCTGTACATTTTTTTTAACACCTGAGCTCAAGGAAAATCTATTAAATCATCCAAGATTTAGGGGCACCTGGGTGGCTCAGGGTTAAGCCTCTGCCTTCCGCTCAGGTCATGATCTCAGGGTCCTGGGATTGAGCCACACATCAGGCTCTCAGCTCAGCAGGGAGCCTGCTTCCCCCTCTCTCTCTGCCTGCCTCTGCCTACTTGTGATCTCTGTCAAATAAATAAATAAAATCTTTAAATCATTCAAGATTTAAATAGTTCTTCTCTTACTTTCTTTGAAAATATCTGCATTTGTACTTTCATGTATTGAGAGTTTGTGATTCTTTTTTATTCCTTTTTCTCTCTAAGATTTCATGCCATATAACCCTGCTCTTTGAATTTTGTGAAATATACTTTTTACAATCTTGGCAATACATTTAATTTTGTCCAATTTTTCTCTCCTTAACTATTAGAATTCTTCCTGTAACATCAAGTCAGTTATCCTGGTTCCCATCACTGGCTTTTGCCAACAATTCTTCTTTATTGCTTGGAATTAAGTACAGAGTAACAATTCTACTTGTTGCTTCTGTCTTCTTGGTAATTTTAACCACTGGTGAACATTTATTTTGGTTATCTAACATGGACCAAATACTATCACTGTTATTACATTTTTATTTTCAGAGGCTATTATGACATAAATATTTATGAAGATTCAAAGAAATGTAACGTAAGTACTATTTTACTTATTTGATCTTATATTATGTACAATATATTATTCTAGAAGTTAGAAATATGTACAAATGCAAAGTCCTTGGGATTTTTTAAAAATATTGTAGGAAAGAGACAAACTGGCAGAAGATAGCTTCACAAAAACTGAATTTCCTAAGAGTAGGTGGGTGGTCCGGACAATTATATTGGAATATATCAGAAGACTTCATGTTACCTGACAAAATGGATGTCTACTATAAATTTGATGACTGTAATTTATAAGGAACACAGGCTAAGGGCACACTGAAGAGAGGCACATGGAGTCTAGAGTTTCAGAAATTTTCACCACAGTAAGGACAAAGTCAGGAATTTCTCATTCAGCTTCTTACTACCAGAAGCTATCAAAAAAAGGAGGAAAGGAAGAAAGAAAAAAAGCTACCAAAAAAAGAAAGAAGGAAAAAAAGAAAAGAAGAGAAAAGAAAAGGAAAAAAAAAGCTATCTAGGGGGGGCGCTTGAGTGGCTCAGTTGGTTAAGTGTTTGCCTTCAGCTCAGGTCCAGATCCCAGGATCCTGGGATTAGCGCCACATCAGGCTCCCTGCTCCACAGGGAGACTGCTTCTCCTTCTCCCTCTGCCTGTTACTCCGGACCACCCACCTACTTGTGTTCTCTGTCAAATGGATAAATAAAATATTTTTTAAAAATAAGAATAAAAGAAGCTATTTAGGTTCAATTAGTTGTAGCAAGGTGGTTTAGAACATTAAGTTAGAAAACTCTAGGATGGAGGAAAATCTGAATTTAAATTCTGACCATGTCACCTACTGCTTGTATAGATTTAAAAGAGTTACTTTATACTTAAGCTCTCAGACCTTGATTTGCTGCATTTGTAAAATGGGAATAATAATGTTGATCTTGTAAGACTTGTGAGGTCACATTAAGATATACTTAGTATAGTACCTGGCACAATGAAAGTTAAATATGTATCAGCAGTTTTCAAAGTGTAGTCCATGGAAACAAGGAGTCCCCAAGATCCATTTCAGGGGGTTCTTGAAGTTAAACAATACATTTCTTTTTTATTTTTTTTTAATCTTTTTTTTTTTTAATTTGACAGACAGAGATCACAAGTAGGCAGAGAGGCAGGCAGAGAGAGAGAGGAGGAAGCAGGCTCCCCTCGGAGCAGAGAGCCCGATGGGGGGCTCGATCCCAGGACCCTGGGATCATGACCTGAGCCGAAGGCAGAGGCTTTAACCTACTGAGCCACCCAGGCACCCCAAATGATACATTTCTTAATAATACTTTGCTCGCCTTTTTAACTATAGTGACATTTGCACTGACTGCTTTTTTCATGAAACACCATTTTTACTTAAAAGAATGATGGGCCTCAATAACAAAACAATTCAATTTAAAAATGAGCAAAGTAGAGAATAGATCTTTTTCCAAAGAAAACATTCAAATGGCCAACAGTTAAATGAAAAGGCACTCAACATTACTAATCATCAGGGAAATGCAAATCAAAACCATAATGAAGCAGACATGATGTCAACATCAATTTATGACAAAAACTCTCATTAAAAAAGAAATACAGAGGGAACGTACCTCAACACAGTGAAAGCCATAGATAATAAGCTCACAGCTACCATCATATTCAATGGTGAAAATTCGCAAGATTTCCTCTAAGATTAGGAACAAGACAGGGATGCCACTTTCACTCAACATAATATTGGAAGTACTAGCCAGAGCAATTAGGCAAAAATAAGAAACAAGTCAGAAATAAAAAGCAACCGAATTGGAAAACAATTATTTGCAGAGAACATGATATAGAAAACCCTAAGTACTACACAAAAAAAAACTTACAACTAATAAATTAATTTAGAAAAGTTGTAGGACACAAAATTAATATACAAAAATCTGTTGGTTTCTCTACACTAATAACAGGCTTTCAGAAAGAGAAATTAAGGAGACAATTCCAATTACATAAAAAAACTATAAAATATCTAGAAATAAATTAAACCAAGGAGGTGAAAGTTCTGTACACTGAAAACTAAAAGACAGTAATTTTTTAAAAAATTGAATACAAGGCAAATAAGTAAAAAGATATTTCATGCTGATGGATTAGAAAAGTATTATTAGAATGTCTATACTACCCAAAGCAATCTACAAATTCAAAGCAATCCCTATCAAAATCCCAAAGGCATTTTTCACAGAAGTAAAACAAACAATCCCAAAATTTGTGTGAAATGAAAAGACCCCAAATAACCAGAGCAATCTTGAGAGAGCACAACAAAGTTGGAAGCATCATGCTCTCTGATTTCAAACTATATTACAAAGCTAATCAGTAAAATATGGTAATGGCATAAAGACATAGAGATCCATGTAACAAAACAGAGAGTCTGGAAATAAACCCACACATATGTGGTCAATTAATTCATAACAAAGGAGTCAAGAATATTGTCTCTTCAATAAATCATACTAGGAAAATTGGAGGGACATGCAAAAGAATAAAATGGGGCCACTATATTACACCATATACAAAAATCATCTCAAAATGGATTAAAAACTTGAACATAAGATCATAAAATTCCTAGAAGTAAATGGGAGATAAGCTTGAATCAGTCTTGGTGATGATTTTTTTGCATATGACACCAAAAGCAAAAGTAAGAAAAGCAAAAATAAACAAGTGGAACTATATCAAACTAAAAAGCTTCTGCACAGTAAAGGAAATCATCAACAAAATTAAAAGGAACTTAATAAATGAGAGAAAAATAACTGCAAATGATTTCTCTGACAAGGGGCTAATATTCAAAATATATAAAGAACTCATACATCTCAATACAAAAACCAAAGCCCCAATTAAAAAATGAGAACTCCAGGGTGCCTGGGTGGCTCAGTGGGTTAAGCCACTGCCTTCGGCTCAGGTCATGATCTCAGGGTCCTGGGATCGAGTCCCACATCGGGCTCTCTGCTCAGCAGGGAGCCTGCTTCCCTTCCTCTCTCTCTGCCTGCCTCTCTGCCTACTTGTGATCTCTCTCTCTCAAATAAATAAATAAAATCTTAAAAAAAAAAAAATGAGAACTCTGGGGCACCTGGGTGGCTCAGTGGGTTAAAGCCTCTGCCTTCGGCTCAGGTCATGATCCCAGAGTCCTGGGATCGAGCCCCGCATCGAGCCCCGCATCGGGCTCTCTGCTCGGCAGGGAGCCTGCTTCCTCCTCTCTCTCTCTGCCTGCCTCTCTGCCTGCTTGTGATTTCTGTCTGTCAAATAAATAAATAAAATATTTTTTAAAAAACGAGAACTCTGTATTTTTCAATTTGTTTAACAATTAACATTTATAGGATTTCTACAGCCAGAACTTGTTTTCTTCCTTCCTCTTAGAGACCTAATGACACAAGAGAAAGCTAAAAAGACAACCAAAATGACCAAGATTTTGGGAATTCTATTGCATGATAATGGACCCAAATTAACTGAAATCCCACATTTTGGTTTTTTATTTTGCCAGACTCCAAACAGAGGTAAATAAATTATGTTACTGAGATTTCAAAATAAAATAAAATTAAATTAAAATGAAAAAAAAAATAGGAAAAGATCTTAACAGACATTTTTTCCAAGAAGACATTGGATAACCAGCACATACAGGAAAAGATGAAATTCTTATCATTAATCACAAGGGAAATGCAAGTCAAAATCATAGTATCACCTCACACTTGTTAAAATACACCTCCCCCCGGACACACACACACAGTAATATTCTCTAGCCATAAGAAAGAATGAAATGTTGCCACCTGTGACAACATGGGTAGACCTTGAGGGCATTGGGCTGTGAAGTGAGTCAGTCAGAGAAAGACATGCTGTATTATCTCTCTAATATGTGGAATCTTAGCAGGGAGGAACAGATGGGTGGTTATAAGAGGCAGGGGGTGAGGGTCAGAGAAACGAATGAATGGTTTCTATTTTTGTTATTTTAAAAAATAAATTTAAAAAAATTTTTTAGAAATACCATGAGGTATCACCTCCCACTTGTTAGAATGGCTACCATCAAAAAGGAAATAGTAAAGGTCTGCAAGGATATGGAGAAAAGGGAACACTGTGCACTGCTGGTGGGAATGTAAATTGGTGCAGTCACTCTGAAAAACAATACAGAGTTTCCTCAAAAAATTAAAACTAGATGGGACAGAAAGACCAAAAACGGGAGTTACAAAAGTAGGAAGCCCCAGAGCAGTAAAATCAAGTGTTATCTATAAAACTCAGTCAAGAGATTCACTAAATAAAAGGATGTGAAGTAGGACACCATATACCTAAAACATGAGGGGAGAGCGGAGAAAAAATTTAGAGTTTTTATACATACTAACATAAATATATAGAAACAGGGATGCCTGGGTGGCTCAGTGGGTTAAGCATCTGCCTTCGGCTTAGGTTGTGATCTCAGGGTCCTGGGGTCAAGTCCCACATTGGGCCCCTTGCTCAGTAGGGAGCCTGCTTCTTCAACTCTGTCTCTGTCTGCCATTCCCCCTGCTTGTGCTCTCTCTCTGACAAATAAATAAAATCTCTAAAATATATATAAACATATATAGAAATGTATATACATATAATTTTGAGGGGGGGCTATGGGGACAGAAGGACAGAGGGAGAAAGAGAATCTTAAGCAGACTCCACACCCAGGATGGAGCCTGATGCAGGGTTTGATATCATGACACTGAGATCGTGACCTGAGCCAAAATCAAGATCAGATGCCTAACCCAGTGAGCCACCAACGCCTAACCCAGTGAGCCACCCATGTGGCCCTATAGTAAAATATTTTTTATTTCAAGTATTTATTTAATTTCTAGTTAGTTAACACATATGGTAAGAATTGGTTTCAGGTATAGAATTTAGTGATTCATTACTTATATATAACACCTAGTACTCATCACCAGTGCCCTCTTTAATGCCCATCACCCATTTAAGCCCATCTCCCACCCATCTCTCTCCATCAACTCTCAGTTTGTTCTTTGTTGCTAAGAGTCTCTTATGGTTTGCTTCCCTCTCTTTTTTCCTTCCCCTATGTTCATCTGTTTTGTTTCTTAAATTCCACATTAGTGAAATTATATGGTATGTCTTTCTCTGACTTATTTTGCCTAGCATTATATACTCTACTTCCATTCATGTCATTGCAAATGGCAAGAGTTCATTCTTATTTGATGGCTGAGTAATATTCCATGGTATATACACCACATCTTTATCCATTTATCAGTTGATGGATTTTTGGACTCTTTCCACAATTTAGCTACTATTGATAATGCTGCTATAGATATGTGCCCATTTGAATCATATCTTTGTATCCTCTGGGTAAATACCCAGCTGGGTTGTAGGCTAGTTCTATTTTTAACTTTCTGAGGAACCTCCATATGGTTTTCCAGAGTGGCCACACTAGTTTGCATTCCTACCAACAGTGTAAGAGGATTCCCCTTTTCCTATATGTTCACCAACATTGTTGTTTCCTGTGTTCATTTTAGCCATTCTGACAGGTAGGTGGTGGCATCTCATATGGTTTTGGTTTGTATTTTCCTGATGAGGAGTGATGTTGAGCATCTTTTCATGTGTCTGTTAGCCATCTGGATGTCTTCTCTGGAAAAATATCTATTCATGTCTGCTCATTCCTTAATTGGATGATCGGTTTTGGGAAAGTTGAATTTGACAAATTCTCTTCAGATTTTGGATACTAACCCTTTATCAGATACATCATTTGCAAATATCTTCTCCCATTCCATAGGCTGTCTTTTAGTTTTATTGTTTCCTTCCCTATGTAGAAGCTTTTATCTTGATCAAGTCCCAGTAGTTCAGTTTTGTGTTTGTTTCCCTTGCCTCAGGCAATGAATGTTTCTAGTAAGAAGTTGGTGCAGCCAGGTCAAAGAGGTTGCTGCCTTTGTTCTCTAGGATTTTGACAGTTTCTGTCTTACATTTACATCTTTCATCCATTTTGACTTTATTTTTATGTATGGTGTAAGAAAGTGGTCCAGTCACATGCAACTGGACCACTTTCTTACACCATTTGTTGAAAAGACTATCTTTTTCTTTTCTTTTTTTTTTTTTTTTTTTAAAGATCTTACTTATTTGACAGAGAGAGAGCTCACAAGCAAGTAGAGTGGCAGGCCAAGGGAGAAGCAGACTCCCCATTGAGCAGAGAGCCCAATGTGGGGCTCAATTCCAAACACTTAACCAACTGAGCCACCCAGGTACCCGAGACTGTCTTTTTTCCATTGGGTATTCTTTCTTGCTTTGTTGAAGATTAGCTGACCATAGAGTTGTGCATTCATTTCTGGGTTTTCTTTTCTGCTCCATTGATCGATGTGCTGGTTTTAGTGTTAGTACCATACTGTCTTGATGATTACAGCTTTGCAATATAGCTTGTAGTCCATAGTCGTGATGCCTCCAGTTTTGCTTTTCTTTTTCAGGACTGCTTTAGCTATTCAGAGTCTTCTGTAGTTCCATTCAAATTTTAGGATTGTTTGTTCTAGCTTTGTGAAAAATACTCATGATATTTTGATAGAGATTACATTAAATATATACATTGCTTTGGGTAGTATAAACATTTTAACAATATTTCTTCTCTCAATCCATGAGCATGGAATGTTTTTCCATTCCTTTGTGTCTTCTTCAATTTCTTTCATAATTTTCAGAGTACAGATCTTTTACCTCTTTGGTTAGACTTATTCCTAGGTATCTTATAGCTTTTGGTGCAACTATAAATGGGATCGATTCCTTGATTTCTCTTTTTGCTGCTTCATTATTGGTATATAGAAATACAATAGATTTCTCTACACTGACTTTATATCCTGAAACTTTGCTAAATTCACGTTTCAGTTCTAGTAATTTTTTGGTGGAGTCTTTCAGGTTTTCTACATAGATTATCATGTCATCTGCAAATAGTGAAGTTTGGCTTCATCCTTGCCAATCTGGATGCCTTTTAATTCTTAAGCAGCATTTGTTTGGGTCTTGGTTTTTTAAATATATTTTGATTACCCTATATCTTCTGATTGGAGCATTTAGTCTCTTTACATTCAGAGTAATTATTTATAGATAATTATGTGCCATTGTGTTACCTGTAAACTCTCTTTCTGACAATGTTCTCTGTTCCTTTTTTTTTTTTTTTTTTTTTTTTTGGACAGACAGAGATCACAAGTAGGTGGAGAGGCAGGCAGAGAGAGAAGAGGAAGCAGGCTCCCTGCTGAGCAGAGAGCCTGATGTGGGGCTCGATCTCAGGACCCTGGGATCATGACCAGAGCTAAAGGCAGAGGCTTTAACCCACTGAGCCACCCAGACACCCCTCTCTGTTCCTTTTTTTCCCCTCCCCCAAAGATTTTATTTATTTGAGAGAGAGAGAGAGGGAGGGAGGGAGCAGTCAGAGGGAGAAGCAGACTCCACCTGGAGCTGGGAGCCTGATGCAGGACTTGATCCCAGGACTCTGGGATCATGACCTGAGCTGAAGGCATTTACTTAACTGACTGAGCCACCCAGGCACCCTCTCTGTTCCTTTTTAATCTTTGTTGCTTTTGGTCTTTCTTTCCCATTTAAAGGGTCCTCTTTACTGTTTCTTGCAAGGCTGGTTTAGTCGTTACAAACTCCTTTAGTTTTTGTTTGGGAAGCTTTTTATCTTTCTTTCTATTCTGAATGATAGCCTTGCTGGTAAAATATTCTTGGCTGCATATTTTTCCCCTTCAGCCCCTTGAAATTTATCATGCCACTTCTTTCTGTCCTGCCAGGTTTCTGTGGAGAGATCTACTTCTAACCTGATTGTCTTTCCTTGTAGGCTAGGGATTTCTTTTCCTGCTTTCAGGATTCTTTCCTTACCTCCATATTTTGCCAACTGTACTATAATGTGTCTTGGTTTTGGCTGGCTTTTGTTAAATTGAATGGGAGTTCTCTGTGCTTCCCGGATCTAGATGACCAATTCCTTCCCCAGACTAGGGAAGTTTTCAGCTTTAATTTGCTCAAATAAACCTTCTGCCCCCTTTTCTTCTTCTTCTGGGACATAGGTTATGACACTTGATGGAGTCACTGAGTTCCCTAAGTCTACATTCATGATCCAATACTTTTATTTCCCTCTTCTTTTCAACTTCATTATTTTCCATGATTTTATCTTCTCTATCACTTGATCCTCTGCTTCATCCATCCTACTGTCATTGTATCCAGTCAGTTTTGTATCTTGAGTATAGCAATTTTTTATTTTGACCTGACTAGCTTTTAAGCTCTTTTATCTCTGCAGAAAGGGATTCTCTAGTGTCCTCTAGGCTTTTCTCAAGCCCAGTTCAGTATCCTTAT
The DNA here is from genome assembly GCF_902655055.1 of Lutra lutra. Taxonomy (NCBI): domain Eukaryota; kingdom Metazoa; phylum Chordata; class Mammalia; order Carnivora; family Mustelidae; genus Lutra; species Lutra lutra. Next base: position 98,920,983 of record NC_062284.1, on the reverse strand, counting down.
GATTTTTTTTTTTTTTTTTTTTTTTTGGTTGTGGGAGGGTCAGAAGGAGAGGCAGAGAAAAAATTTTAGGAAGGCCCCATGCCCAGTGTGGAGCCTGACATGGGGTTCAATCTCACAAACCTGAGACTAGAACCTGAGCCAAAATCAAGTGTCAGACACTTAACTGACTGAGGCAGCCAATCAATCACTGTTCCAATCAAAAGACAGCATGATAGAATGGATAAAAAAGTAAGACCTATCTATATGTTCCCTACAAGAGATGTACTTTGGATATAAAGACACACGCAGACTGAAAGTGAAGAGATGGAAAAACATTTATCATGCAAATGAATGTGAAAAGGTAAGGTAGCAATACTCAATTCTGACATCAGAAAACATGAGCTTTAAAACAAAGTTTATAAAAAGAGACAAAGAAAGAGACTACATAATCATAAAGGGAACAATCCAAAGAAAATAAAACAATTGTAAATATGCACTCAACATGGGAGCACCCAAATACACAAAGCAGCTATAAACAAAGGAAATAACTGATAATAATCCAATTAATAGTAGGGGTCTCTCATTCCACACTTACATCAGTTGATAGATCATCCAAGCAGAAAATCAAGAAGGAAATGGGCTTTGATTGACACATTGGACCAGATGGACCTAACAGATATATTCAGAACATTCCCTCCTAAAACAGATACACATTTTGTTCAAGTGAACATGGAACATTCTCTCGAATAGATCACACATTAGGCCACAAAGTAAGTCTCAATAGATTCAAAAAGATTAAAGTCATGCTATGCATCTATTCCAACCACAATGCTTTGAAACTAGAAATCAACCACAAGAAAAAAAATCTGGAAAGAGCACAAGTAACATTCTATGAAACAATGAATGGGTCAAAAAAATACATAGAGGCAAATGAAAATGAAAAATAGAGTGGTCCAAAAAATCTTTGGGATGCAGCAAAAGCTGTTAGGAGGAAAGTTTAAAGCAATACAAGCCTAACTCAAGAAGAAAGAAAAATCTCAAATAGACCACCCAACTGTACCTAAAGAATTTAGAAAAAGAACAAACAAAAACCAAAACCAGTAGAAGAAAGGACAGACTCAAGGGCAGAGCAGTAATAAACAATACAGAAACAAAACAAAAAGAACAGATCAAAGAAATCAGGAGTTGGTTCTTTGAAAAGATCAACAGAATTGAAAAACCTTTAGCCAGACTCAGAGATAGAGACTCAAAATCAGAAATGAAAAAAAGGGAAAAAACAACTGACACCTCAGAAATATAAAGGATTACAAGAGAGTATTATAAAAAAAAATGCAGCCCAACCAATTAGACATCCTAGAAGAAATGGATAGATTCCTAGAAACCTGGGTCCTGGGTGGCTCAGTAGGTTAGCATCTGCCTTCAGCTCAGGTCATGATCTTGGTATCCTGGAATCAAGTCCTTCATCAAACTCCCCACTCAGAGGGGAGTCTGCCTCTCTCTCCCACTGCCCCTCCCCCTGCTCATGCTCTCTCTCACTCACTCTCTCTCTCTCAAATAAATAAATAAAATATTTAAAAAATTTCCTAGAAACATAGAACCTCCCAAAACTGAATCACAAAGAAACAGAAAATTTGAACAGCAGTGAAACTGAATTAGTAATAAAAAATTCTCAACAAACAAAAACCAGGACTAGAGGGATTCAAAGGTGAATTCTACCAAATGAGAAGAGTTAATACCCATTCTTCTCAAACTATTCCAAAAAATTAAAGACGAAGGAAAGCTTCCATATTCATTCTATAAATAAATTACCCTGATTTTATTATTTTATTTTTTTTTTAGATTTTTTTTTTTTAATTTGACAGACATAGAGCACAAGTAGGCAGAGAGGCAGGCAGGGGTGGGGGGAGCAGGCTCCCTACCTGAGCAGAGAGCCTGATGCTGGACTCAATCCCAGGATCCTGGGATCACGACCCGAGCAGAAGGCAGTGACTTAACCCACTGAGCCACCCAGGTGCCCAAATTACCCTGATTTTAAAACCAGATGAAGTCACACACAAAAAAGAAAACTACAGGCCAGCATATCTGATGAACATAGATGCAAAAATCCTGAACAAAATATTAGCATGCCGGGATGCCTGGGTGGCTCAGCTGGTTAAGCTGCTGCCTTCCGCTCAGGTCATGATCCCAGAGTCCTGGGATCGAGTCCCACATCGGGCTCCTTGCTTGGCAGGGAGCTTGCTTCTCTCTCTGCCTCTGCCTGCCATTCTGCCTGCTTTTGCGTGCTCTCTCTGACAAATAAACAAATAAAATCTTTTTTAAAAAATTAGCATGCCAAATCCAGTAATACAATTAAAAAATCATTTATCATGATCAAATGGGTTTCTTTCTGGGATTCAAGGTTTATTTAATATTCATAAATCAAATCAGCATAATACATCACACCAACAAGAGAAAGGATAAAAACCATATGATCATTTCAAAAGATGAAGAAAAAGCACTTGACAAAGTACAATATCCATTCATGGTTAAAAAAAAAAAACCCTCAACAAAGTGCACTTAGAGGGAACATAACTCAACATAATAAAAGCTATATATGAAAAATCTCAGCTAACATCATACTCAATGGTGAAAAACTGAGAGCTTTTCCCTTAAAATTAGGAACAAGACAAGGATGTCCTCTCATTTTTATTCAACATATTTCAATATAGTACTCTAAGTCCTAGCCACACCAATCAGACTAGAAAAGAAAAATAAAAGTCATCCAGAATTTTGTGAGGAAGAAATCAAACTTTCACTATTTGCAGATGACATGATACTATACATAGAAAATCCTAAAGATTCCACCAAAAAACTATTAGAACTGATAAATGGATTCAGTAAATTCACAGGATATAAAAATCAATATACAGAAAAACTTTGTATTTCTTTACACCAATAATTAAGCAGCAGAAAGAGAAATTAAGAAAACAGTCCCATTTATAATTGCACCAAAAATAATAAAATGCCTGGAAATAAACATAACCAAGGCATTGAAAGACCTGTACTCTGAAGACTACAAAACACTGATGAAAGAAATTGAAGATGACAACAAATGGGAAGATATTCCATGCTCATACATTGGAAGAACAAATATTGTTAAAATGTTCACAGTACCCAAAGCAACCTACAGATTTAATACCATCCCCATCAAAATACCAACAACATTTTTCACAGAACCGACAAATAATCCTAATACTTGTCTGTAACCAAAATAGACCCCAAATAGCAAAAACAATCTTGAAAATGAAGAACAAAACTGGAGGTATCATAATCTCAGATTTCAAGCTATACTACATAGCTGTAGTTATCAAAACTATGGTACTGGCACCAAAAAGGACACATAGATCTATGGAACAGAGAGCCCACAAATAAATCTACAATTACATGGGCAACTAATCTACCACAAAGGAGGCAAAAGATGCAATTAGAAAAAGATAATCTGGGACGCCTGGGTGGCTCAGTTGGTTGGACTGCTTTCGGCTCAGGTCATGATCCCGGAGTCCCGGGATCGAGTCCCGCATCGGGCTCCCAGCTCCACGGGGAGTCTGCTTCTCCCTCTGACCTTCTCCTCGCTCATGCTCTCTCTCACTGCCTCTCTCTCAAATAAATAAAAAAAAAAAAGAAAAAAAGAAAAAAAAGAAAAAGATAATCTCTTCAACAAATAGTGCTGGGAAACCTGGACAGCCGCATGCAAAAGAATGAAACCGGACCACTTTCTTACACCATAAACAAAAATAAACTCAAAATGGATCAAGGACCTAAATGTGAGACCTGAAACCATAAGAATCCTAAAAAAGAACACAGGCAGTAATTTCTCTGACACTAGCTGGATCAGTATCCTTTTAGATAGATCTCCTGAGGCAAGTCGAACAAAAGCAAAAGTAAACTATTTAGACTACATCAAAATAAGAAGCTTCCAAGAAGCAAAAGAAACAATCAACAAAACAAAAAGCCTACTGAATGAGAGAAGATATTTGCAAGTGCAATATCCAATAAGGAGTCAGCATTCAAAATATATAAAGAAGTTCTACAATTCAACACCAAAAATTAATCCAATTTGAAAATGGGCAGAAGACATGAAGAGACATTTCTCCAAAGATGACATACATATGGCCAGCAGACACATGGAAAGATGCTCAGCATTACTCATTGTTAGGGGACTACAAATCAAAAGCACAACAAGCTATCACCTCACACCTGTCAGAATGACTAAAATAAAAAACGTAAGAAACAAATGTTGGCGAGGATGTGGAGAAAAAGGAACCCTCTTGCACTGTTGGTGAGAATGCAAACTGGTATAGCCACTGTGGAAAACAGGATGTATGGAGATTCCCCAAAACAATTAAAAATAGAATTACCATATGATCCAGTAATTTCACTATTGAGTATTCATTTACCCAAAGGATTAAAAAAACACTAATTTGAGAAGATACAGGCATGCATATGTTTAAAAAAATTTTTTTTTATTTATTTGACAGAGAGAGACACAGCAAGAGAGGGAACACAAGCAGGGAGGTGAGAGAGGGAGAAGCTGGGCTCCCTACTCGGTGGGAAGCCTAAGTGGGGCTCAATCCCAGGACCCTGGTATCATGACCTGAGCTAAAGGCAGATGCTTAACGACTGAGCCACCCAGGCGCCCCTGAGCGTATATGTTTACTGTAGTTTATTTATAATAGCCAAAATATGGAAGCAACCCAAGTGCCCATCAATAGATGAATAGATAAAGATGTCCCATATACATATATAAATATAAATATAATGGAATATATGAATTACTCAGCCATAATAAAGAATGAAATCTTGCCATTTGCAACAACAGGGATGGATCTAGAGGGTGTAATACTTGGTCAAATAAGTCAAAGACAAATCCCATATGACCTCATTCATACATGAAATTTCAAGAAAACGGATTTAAAAAGAGACAAACTGGGGCACCTGGGTGGCTCAGTGGGTTAAGCCGCTGCCTTCGGCTCAGGTCATGATCTCAGCGTCCTGGGATCGAGTCCCGCATCGGGTTCTCTGCTCGGCAGAGATCCTGCTTCCCTCTCTCTCTCTCTGCCTGCCTCTCCATCTACTTGTGATCTCTCTCTGTCAAATAAATAAATAAAATCTTTAAAATAAAAAAAAATAAAAAATAAAATAAAAAGAGACAAACTAAAAAACAAAACAAAACAAAACAAAAAAAACAACCCAGACTCTTAAATATAGAGTACAAACTAGTGGTTACCAGAAGGGAGGTGGGTGGGAGGATGGGCAAAATAGGTGAAGGTTAAGAATATACTTATGATGAGCACTGAGTAATGTACAGAATTGCTGAATCATGATTTTTTTACATATGAAACTTCTATAATACTATATGTTAAAATTATAGTGTAATTAAAAATGCTTTTTAAATTTTTATTTTATTTTTTCAGTGTTCCAAGATTCATTGTTTATGAAGACATTAAAAAAATTAAAACTAGAACTATTGTATCTGGCAATTCCACTTATAGGAATTTATCTGAAGAAAATGAAAACACTGGGTCAAAAAGATATCTACGCCCCCATGTTCCCTGGAGCACTATTTAACAATTGCTATGACATGAATCAACTTCTAAAGTGTCCATCAAGAATGAATGCTTAAGGAAAATGTGGTGTGTGTATGTATCACGGAATATTTAGCCAGAACAAAAAAGTAGAAGATAATCTTGCCATTTGTGACAACATGGATAGATAGATGCTGAGGGCATTACACTAAGTGAAGTAAGTCAAGACAAATACCATATGGTCTCATTTTATGTGGAATCTAAAACAACAACAACAACAACAAAAACAGAAAAAAACTAAACTCATAGAAAGAGTAGATTGGTGGTTACCAGGGGTGTGTAGTGCAGGTGGAGGAATGGGTGAATGTGGTCAAAGCATACTCATTTCCAGTTATAAGAGGAGCATATTCTAGGGATGCAACGCACAGCATGGTGACTATAGTTAACAATACTGAGTTATATATTTGAAAATCGCTAAGTGAAAAAACCTTAAGAGTGCTCACCTCCTCCCCCACACACATACTGTAACTACATAAGGTGATGGATGTGTTAACTAAAATTATGTTGCTCATTTCAAAATATATTCATGTATCAAATAATCAAGTTGTACATCTTAAACTTAACAAAGTTACATGTCAATTATCCCTCAATAAAGTGGGCGGGGGACATAGGCAGACAAACTATAGTTATTCAGACTATGATATCTGGACAGTTCCTTGAAAATGAAGGAAGTGAGCCTACAATTTTAAACAATAACTGATTATATTTGTTGTCAGTGGCCAAATTTAAGCTTTCAAGAGAAAGAATTCTGAAAAAACTTGTACCTGCCATGGTGATTTTGATAGCCTCCCAATATTTAAAGATTTCTTGAGTTAAATCAGTGGTGATCTTTATTAATATGATTTCAAGATATTATATCATGGTATGTGTCAGAAAAAAGACAAGTACAACTTGTTAACCAATATTTGATCAATGCATGAAGTTATAAAATCTTGTAAAGGGGCACCTGGGTGGTTCAGTCAGTTATGCATTTGACTCTTGATTTTCACTCATGTCATGATCTCAGGGCGGTGACACTGAGCCCTGTGTTGCGCTCCACACTGGGAGTGGAGCCCACTTAAGATTCTCTCTCTCTCTCCTTCTGCCCCTGCACTACCCCACCCAGCTCGTGTAGTTCTCTATCTCTCAATCTCTCTCTGTTGAAAAAAAAAAATTGCCAAGATAAAATTTCCAAAGTCCAGGACAGATAGTAGATACTAATGTAAGAGAGCTCCTAGAAGTTCATTGGTTTCTGATTCCACATTACAACATATTTTGAGAAACTACTATTTGTTGAATGTGCTTTAGTATCAGTGATTGATAACCACAATTATCTGAAAAAGATACTAAAGTATTCCCTTGCTCTCCTACTACTTCGTTTGTGAGGCCAGGTGTTCTTCATATAACTTCAACCACAACAATGCATACATACAACAAATTGAATCCAGAAATAGAGGAGATAATTCAGCTCTTGTGTATTAACCCAGACTCTAAAGAGATTTTTTTTTTAATTTATTTTTTTAAGTAGGCTCCATGCCCAATGTGGGGCTTGAACTCATGACCCCGAGATCAAGAGCTGCATGCTCTACTGACTGAGCCAGCCAGGCACCCCTGAAGAGATTTCTTTATAGCTCTTTTCACCAAATATTTTTGTTTTGGAAATATGGTCATATTTCACAAAAATATGTTATTTGTATTAACATATAATGGCCTTATTATAAAATACTTTAAAATTTTTCTCAATTTCAATTCTAACATGGTCATTAATGTTGATAGATATAATCCATATAAGCAAAATCTCTTTGAGGTCTTCAATAATTCTTAAGAGTTCAAAGTACTCCTGAGACCAAAAAGTTTGAGAACCATTACTATACATTATTTACAGTTAGCCTACAGACAAATGTAATTTTGTCAACCTTGGTGTTATTTGATCCCTTTCTCACTGAAAGAATACATATTTCTGGTATCATAAACCATTGGTTTTAAATCCATATCCCACTCATTTTTCCAGAACTAGAGAAAAAGATCTATTACATAAAGAGAAACAGAAGTAAAGATGACAACAATTTTTTTCACCAGAAAGAATGCAAGCATTCTTGGAATAATGCTTCCTGGAATAACATCTGTGAAGTACTAAAAGAAGATAAAGGGGTGCCTGGGTGGCTCAGTCAGTTAAGCGTCTGCCTTCAGCTCAGGTCATGATCCTGGGGTCCTGAGATCCAGCCCTGAGTCAGGCTCCCTGCTCAGTGCAGTACCTGCTTCACCCTCTTCTTCTGGCTTGGTATCTCTCTCTTTCAAATAAAATACATCTTAAAAAAAAAAAAGTAAAGAAGATGAAGAATCTAGCCTCAAATTCCTTACCCAGTGAAAAAATAAAAACAAAAATTTGTTTAAAAATATCAAAGGACCTTGGGGCACCTGGGTGGCTCAGATGGTTGGGCATCTGCCTTCGGCTCAGCTTGTGATCTCCAGGTCCTGAGCCCATGTCAAGTTCCCTGAGCAGGAAGTCTGTTTCTCCCTCTCCCTTCTGCCTTTCCCCCCCGCTCATGCTCTATCTCTCTGTCTCAAATGAATAAATAAAATCTTTTAAAAAAAAAAAGTCAAAGGACCTTTTCAGACATAAACAAGCTGTAATGGTGTATCAATAGTAGACCTACATTACTAGAGATATTAAAGGAAAACTTTTACATAGGTAAAGTTAATTATACCCATTGAAAATCTGGATCTAAAACAACAGTAACAAAAAAATGAAGAATACTAGAAATTCTAACTACACAGGCCAATGTATTATTTTTCCCTTGCACTGTAACAAATTACCACAAATTTAAGGGCTTAAGCAATTTAGTTCTGTGAGTCAGAAGTGTAACACAGGCCCTACTGAGCGAACATTAAGATATTGTCAGCACCACACTCCTTTCTGCATTCTCTAGGAAAAACCATTTCTTTCCCTTCTCTAGCTTCTAGAGATCACCTACATTTTTTTTTTGGCTCATGACCCTTGTCATCTTCAAAACAAGTGATGCTGGATTTCTCTGACCCTTTTTCCATAGTTGCAGATCCCTCTGAATAGGCTGGGAAAAGTCCTCTGCTATTAAGGGCCCATATGATTAAACTGGATCCAGCTGAACAATCCAAGATACTCTCCCCATCTCAATATCCTTGACCTAATCATGCCTGTGGAGTCACATTTGCCATGTAAAGTGACATACTCACAAATTCTGGGGATTAGGATATAGACATCTTTGGGGTTCTATTTGCCTACCACAGATGCAGAAGACTTAAGCACTATCAGCAAACCTGACTGACATTCATAGAACATTCTACCCAACAGCAGCAGAATACACATATTTGTCAAGTGCACATGAAACATTTACCAAAACAGACCATGTTTTGGTCTGTAAAACAAGCCTCAATACATTTAAACAGATTTAAGTCATATGAAGTAAATTCTCTTTGAAAGGACTTTTACTAAGTATGATACGCTCTCAAACTCAACAATATAAATAAACCCAATGAAAATTGACATACTTGAACAGGCACTAAATAAGATGGCAAATAGGTGCATGAAAAAATGTCAACATCATTAGCTTATTAGAGAAAGACTAAGATCACTAGCAGATAGCACTATATACCTATAAGAAAGGCTAAGGAAAAATGAACAGAACAAGGGGGCATGACAATGTGGAGCAGCCAGAACTTTCGTGAACACTGATGGTGAGACTGTAAAATGGTACAACTACTTTGGGAAATAGTTTGATAGTTTCTTACAAAATTAAAGATGTATCCATCATATCACCCAGACATTGGGTTAAATCCCTAGGTATTTAAGAGAAATGAAAACACATGTTCACATAAAGGCATGTAAGTGAATGTTCACAGCAGCTTTACCTATAATGGCCCCAAAGTGAAAACAATGTCCATCAATAGATAAAATACTGAACAAATTGTGGTTATGTTCAAACCATAAACTACTAGCCCAATGAAAAGGATTAAGTTATTGTACACATGACATGGGTGAATATCAAAATATTTGTTCTGAGTAAAAGAAACCAGAGTACAAGGAGAACATACTGTATAACTTCATTTATACAAACTTCAAGTACCTGAAATCTCATCTACAGTAACAAAGCAGATTAGGTGGGAAGTTGTGGGAGGGAACCGAAAGAGGAAGTACAAAAGGGGACAAGGGTGGGGGTGGGGGGGGTGGATTGATAGCTTCATTATCTTTATTATAGTGATGGTTTCTCAGGTTTTAGGTGTCAAAACTTACCAAATGATAAACTTTAAACTCATACATTTTACTGTATGTCAATTTACCTCAAAGCCATTCAGAAAAAACATCAAGGGGCAACAATAGAAACGTGTGTAAGAAAACAGGTGGAAAAAGAACAAGGAAGAATGTGTTAATCATGATCTACATCCAGGTGTCTCCATATTAATCGGCATAGTAGGATATTTCTATTTAATTTTTTCCCATTGCTTCTCTCATTTTGGTAACAAAATAGTATAACAGGTCTGCTAAGTTAGTCAGTCCTTTTAGCATGAGATATAAGGGATTCCTGATATATTTATTCCTACTACTTGCTTTCCTTTTTTTCTTAACTCCCAGACACATAATATGATACACCCAACTTCAGAGGGCTCAATTAAAACATGCAATTCTTTAGGAAAAAATTCAGGTCAAATTTTTCCTCGGTACCTTCTTACTCTACTGAAACCCATCATATTGTTAATATACACTTTTGTGGGCCTATCAGGGTCTGGAGACTTCGTGAGATGAAGAGAGGCAGAGGGCTTATTTTGTAGCCTAGGAAGGTTTACAGGCTACTCATATGAAAAAAGACATGAACATAAGCAAGTGGAGATTAAAGAGAGTCTCACACAATGCTGACAGGAAATTCAGTGATCAGAACCTTGAAACTATTTGCGAACTGTTTGCATTAGTTTCCTATTGACAGATCACCACAAATTTAGTGCCAGAAAACAAAATAAATTTATCACTCACAGTTAGAAGTTCAAAATTCATCTCACCGGGCTAAAGTCCAAGTGTCAGCATGGCTGGTTCTCTTCTGGAAGCTCTGAGGAGATAATTAATTTCCTTGGCTTTTTCAGCTTATGGACGATGCTATCCTACCTTCTGCAGCTTGTAGCTTTTACATGCCGCCAACCTCTTTTTTTTTAAAAATTTTATTTATTTATTTGACAGAGAGAGAGAGAGATTACAAGTAGGCAGAGAGGCAGGCAGAGAGAGAGGAGGAAGCAGGCTCCCCGCTGAGCAGAGAGCCCGATGTGGGCCTCGATCCCAGGACCCTGAGATCATGACCTGAGCCGAAGGCAGAGGCTTTAACCCACTGAGCCACCCAGGCGCCCCAACCTCTTGTTTTGAATGTTACCTTGACTTCTATTCTTGTGAGGACCCTCGTGATTACACTGGGCCCACCTGGAAAATTCAAGATACTTTCCCCATCTCAAGATCCTTAACTTAATGGCATCTGCAAAGTCCCTTTTACCAGTTAATGTATTCACAGGTTCTAGGGATTAGGACGTGGACATCTTTGGGGTGCTATTATCTGGCCTACCGCACTCTGAGCCAGAGATTCTACTTCTAAAAGTTTAATCCAAAGAAATGTGTGCAGGGATTCAAGTATAAGGATGTTCACCTGAGAAAGCAATCACTGACTTGATGTGGAAGAATTTCTCTGTATCTTTAACAAAAGCTACACTGCTTGTCCTTTATTTGGACTGTCCAGCCATGGATCCTCATAGTTCACTCAGTAGTGTCAGGAGTTCAAATATTAGTTATTAATACTACTATTAGAATCCAGTAAGTTAAAAAAAAGAAAAAGAAAAAGAAAAGAATCTAGTAAGTTTTGGGATTTAGACAGGAGAACTTTTTATGTAAGGATGATGTGTTTATAGAGTAAGAGAAATAAAGGCAATAAAGACAGTAGCTTGAAATTCCTTTTTCCCCCTACATTCTCAACCATTGTAAGAAATATCCTCAATATTGTCCCTGGGAAAAATTGCTGATACTATAATTAAGGAAACTCTCCTGGTTGCCAGATATGGTCATTCAGTTCTATTAATTATCATGTATAAAATAATCAGGCCCGGGTATCAAGTCTGTATGTGCTCTTAATTTGGAGGAGACTATTATGGAAATTCCAATCATCAATTTGTTTAGAGGCCTAATAGCACTGTGCATTAACAATGCAATACATCAGAGAAATACAGTATTTGAATGTCACTACTGCATGTTCTCAATAGAAGTTAATGGGATTCCGAGGTCTTGTTGTAATACATTAATTATAAAGAAGAAATCTGGTATTTTTTTTATTTTATTTTTTATAAACATATAATATATTTTTATCCCCAGGGGTACAGGTCTGTGAATCGCCAGGTCCACACACTTCACAGCACTCACCATAGCACATACCCTCCCCAATGTCCATAATCCCACCCCCCCTCCCAAGAAATCTGGTATTTTTATGCCCTTTATTCTATCCTTTTCTACTGATTTCTGAGACATTCCCTTCACCCTTTTTCGATGTCTCATAGTTTATTTTTGCCAGATTCCATGTCTTCTGACATGCTGCCTTCACATTCCTTAACTTTTTCAATTCCATCCCTTCCACTCTCCTCCAACTGCTGGCTCATGTTTCACAACTGGTAACATCATTCAAAACTCATAAAATTCCCCTCTGACTACAACCAACTGTTCATCCCTCCTATTTCTTCACTCCACTGAATCTGCTCTTTGTCTACCTTGTTATTTCTAATTCCTCAATCCTGATCAGTATGAGGTAAATAGCATCACCAGCCAAAGGCAAAGGATCCTGATATTTAATATCCTGTTTAGACCTGTCCTGACTAAATGCATCTGGATTAAATTTTTAAAGATATTAACTCTTTAAAGTAAACAATTTTAAAGATGTATTAATATGAGAAAATGCAAGACAAATTCTGATTTCTTTAAATGTTTTAATTCCCACAATTGTTTAGGCTTTTCTGTATTAAAATGTGTTTAATGCTAACCACCTGTTCATTTTCAACTACTCCAATCCCCATTTTAAATTTTAAAAAATTTTATTTATTTTAGAGAGAGTAAGCAAACGCAAGCAGCAGTGGCAGACAGAGACTCTCAAGCGGATTCTGCACTCAGCATGGAGCAGAGCCCAACATGGGGCTCAATCCCATGGCCCCGAAATCATGATTCTAGCTGAAACCAAGAGTCACATGCCTAACTGACTGTGTCACCCAGGCAACCCCCCCGCCCCAGTTAAAATTTTTGACAAATCTCTTGGTTTGTTGGCTCTCGCACTCATGTAGGTCCTTTTCAGAAGGGTCATGCTGCTGTATACCCACAACTTTTTCATGTTTCTTTGCCTTTTTTTCCTGAAACTTCAGCTTTTATCATCTTAATTTGTTCCAAATTGTACATGTTTCTTAAATTCCATCTTTTCCTAGGTACTTCCTCCTAGAGTTCTCTTAATTATAATTCCAATCTGGATTGAATTCCAGTTGTCCAATTGTGATACATAGACTTAAATTCATTACTCTCTTGGGTTAGAGTCATTACTTCTTTAAACCTTACTTTTCTCTTTTTGTTTTGCTTGTTCGGTGTGTGAGAGTTTATTCTCTCATTTTGTTAGAACATACCTGCTGGTAACTTACTAGGATAGGATATATGGGAAGTATGCTTTCTGAGTTCCTTCATGCCCCAAAATATCTTAACTCTCCTTTTACTTTCGAATGACACTTTGGGTGGATATGGTATAAACTAAAACTGATTTTCCTCCATTTATTTGAAGGTATTGTTCCATTGTTTTATAGTAGTCTTTGTTGATGATGAAAAATCTGATGCTAGTCTGATTCTCATTCCTCTATAATTGAAGTTCCCATAAAACATAAAATGAAGTAAAGCATTTGAGGCAGAAAAACCCTGCACAAGGAGAGTAGGCCCCAGGCTGGAGTAAGAGATGGTAGTATTAAAAGACTAGTGAAATCCCCAATAGCTACTGAAGACAGATGAATATTTTGTTTCAATTTCCATTTGGGACTTCCAGACATCATCTTTATAGGAGGACTCTACATCAGAATGGTGTAGCTGCAGCAAAAGAGAAATAGTGGTGTGGCTTATTTAGGCAAATGGAGTAGAAATGGGGTTTCTAAGTATCCCTTGGCTCCTATGTAGTGAGGAAAGGATGCAGATGTTTCCACATTAGGTATACATCAATAGTCACCACCTCCCCAATAATGATAGCCCTGGGCAAACTTTCAATGAGTTCTTAAAAAACAAACAAACAAACAAACAACTTACTGTAGGCCAGGCAAAAGTTGTTAATTATAAAAAACAGTTAAAAATAAAACTGAAAGTGGATGAATATAAGACCCAATTTGGGAAGAAGAAAGTTGCTAGGGCTAGAGAGGTAAAGATACAGAAAGGCCTACAAGAACATACAACTGAAGTCAAAGGCTATTATTGCCAAGCTACAAGACTCATTTTGACTGCCTGTCAATGTTTCAGAGGACCTCTACATCTGGGCAATAACAGTCTATAGGAACAAGAGCTAACCTTAGGGACAGACCTTAACTATTATACTAAACCTTGACATTACTGGGGTGGCTGCGGGGGGGGACTCATCAGACACTAAGAGTTTGGGAACTCAACTCATTGCCAATATTAAGCATTTATATGTCCAGAACTATATAAACATCACACATCCTTATCCTTCATAGGGAACAATTAAAGCTTCTGCTTCAAAGGGTAAGAACAAAACTTTGGAGGCTTAGGAGAGCCCTAGACCCTCACATAGTTATTACTTCCTCCTATTCAGATTTAGCTTATCTTGTTATATGACCAAGAAGAATGGGTTAGAGAGTAGAAGCTCCTCTTCCCCGCCCCTTTATTTTTGAAGCTCCATATGTAGTGCTTACTTCCATTTAGTCCTTTATCACATAGTTTACTCTTTCAAATTATACACTTTTAGCAAGACAAAGTAAAAATAGCAAAAGAAACTTGGCTCTTTTTGAAAGTAGTGATCAGGCTGAAATTTCATTTTTATGCTAATGATGATTACATATAATGCCGACGTAACTTTTACTTTGTTTTTTAGTGAAAACAATAAATACAAATTTTTTAAAAGATGCCCATTGTCCTACTAGGGCAACTCTTAATTTTTGTATACGTCCTTCTGCCTATGTGGCACAAAACTATAGGATTGAAAGACACTTTGAAAATCAACTAGTCCAATTCTTACATTTTCATTTTTTAAAAGATTTTATTTATTTATTTGAGAGAGAGAGAGAGAGAGAGAACAAGCAGGGGGCAGGGGCAGAGGGAAGGGAGAAGCAGACTCTCCACTGAGCAGGGTGCCTGATGTGGGGCTCCATCCCAGGATGCCAGGATCATGACCTGAGCCAAAGGCAGACACCCAACCAACTGAGCCACCCAGGTGCCCCAATTCCTCCATTTTTCAGATGAGAAACCTAAGACCCACAGAGTCATGAAATTAGCCAAGGATCACACCTTATCACTTTCTATAAAAGAAATTTTAATCCTAAATTAATAAAAAATAGTTGTTAAGACATAAGTAACTTCCTAGTTGATTTTCTCCACTGAGAAAGCAACTGCAAGGGGGAAATATCTCTATTATGTAATATAGTTATCAGTCTTATCAAAAGCAAGGTCTGGAGAACTATAGCCGCAAAGTCTGGATTCTTTTTTTTTTTTTTTTAAGATTTTATTTATTTGTTTGACAGAGATCACAAGTAGGCAGAGAGGCAGGCAGAGAGAGAGGGGGAAGCAGGCTCCCTGCTGTGCAGAGAGCCCGATGTGGGGCTCGATCCCAGGACCCTGAGATGAGATCATGACCTTAGCTGAAGGCAGAGGCTCTAACCCACTGAGCCACCCAGGCACCCCATGTCTGGATTCTTTAATAAAAGTTTCAGAAGTCCAGGAACTTCTAGAAAACAGATGTGAATTCAAAGTCTCTGGATTTAAGGATTTGTATTCAAAACTTACATACCGCTATGCATTGTTACTGCTGAGACTGTCTGCAGATTGTGGATTCTGGAATGTACCCTTCTTGGTATGATGGCAAATTATAACTCTTAAAAAGAGCACCTAATTGAGGCTTTCTCTGTGCTGTAATTCAAAGAACTGAAATAGCATTGAAAAGGGGAGTACTTAGTAGGGAACGTGGACAGCTTTCAAAACAACTGTGTTAGAAAAGGGCTGGATTCACATTAGTGGGATTCTTACAGTGCCACAGCAGAAAAAGGAGCAACATGGGAACAGAAAACTCCAGTTCTGAGACTAGTCTGCCACTAACCGGGAGTATAATTTGAGGCAAAACACTTAATTTTTCCAGTTTTGTTCCCACATCAATAAAATGAGGTTAGCCTAGCTGATCTCAGAATTCTTTTCCAGCTATAAGATTCCGATTCTTTCTCCCATGGATGTAAAAGCTAGCTTGTATTTCAGTCTTTGGGAAAACCCCAGTGTTGAAGAGCTGGCTTTATTAACAAAGTCCTAATATCCTTTCATTTTCTTATCCTTCTGAGGTAAGTCCTGGACGAAACCTGAGACTTTAAGTGCCCCCCTTCCCTCCCTCATCTCCCGCCTCCATACCCTATCTATAACAAAACCCCATTGTCTCCTCCACTCCTTCTTCTCCATCCACACAACCAATACCGCAGTACTGGGCCTTCTTATGTGAGCCACAGGAACAAGTCACTGCTTCTCTCATGTTCTTCTCGATGTATAATTTGCTATTCTACTGGGTGTTCTGTTCTGTTCTGTTCTATCATTAAGATTTATATACCTACAGGAGTGATCCTTGATTTCTCTCTTTCTCTCACACTTCATATTCAATCTGTTGGCAAATCCTGTTGGCTCTGTCTCTAAGATATGCCCAAAATATGAGCACTTCTCATTCTCTCTTCTGCTATTATCTTGGTCCAAGCCAGCAATAGTTTGACTGATCTTCCTACTTTCACTCTCTCTTTCAATCTATTATCAAGACAGCATCCAAAGTGATCTTATTATAACATTGTTAGATCATGTCACTCCTCTGGTCAAAGTGAAATTCTTTGCAATAACCCACAAAGCTCTCGATGCTCTACCCATTGTTACCTAACTTAACTCCCACTACCCTGCTCTTCTACTCCAGCCACATAGACTTTCTTCCCAGTCCTTCAGTTTGCCAAGTAACTCCATTACCTTCTTCTCATGAGCCTTCTCTGGTCATTCTGTCACACTGCCTAAAATCACAGCCCTCTGTTTCTTATTTTCAGCCACAGAATGTATTACTTACTTTCCTTCTTTGTTTCTCTTCCCCATGAGAGTAGGGATTCTTGTCCGTTTTGTTTATTGCTATGATCAAAGCACTTAGAACAGTGCCTAGCATAGTGGATGCTCAATAGTATTTGTTGGATATTGAATTAATCGTGAGAAACTCTATACCAAGGGAACATCATACAAAGATGGAGACAGACACTAAGCATCTCATTTGTTCACAGCAAAACAAAATGTGATCACCTTCTTAATCTTATGTAGTCAAAAAAAAATCCTTGCTTAATTGTTTTACATCTGTTTTAACACATTTTCGATCTCAGGGAAAGCATTCTCCATTATCAAAGCCTTAATCTGTTTACTAGAGAATGGACCCCCTTATTTTCCGAATGTAGTGTACATTTGGCAGCTCCTCTAAGTTATACAGAAGAAACGAAGTTCTGTTTTAAATAAAAAATTTCAAGTCTTGACCTTTAGTTCTCAAAATGCTAAAAAAAAAAAAAAAATCTGACTGCAATATTAAATTCCAAGAGGTAATACGTGGCTATTCAATGTAACAATGAGAGTGATGACGAGATTCTATGGTAACTTCGAATTTATCAAAGTAAGAGGTAGTAGAAACTCCATATTGCTTTTTTCCCTCTGTTTTACCTTTATCAGAGAGACGCACCCTGGCACACAGGAGATGATCGATTTATATGTATTTAATTTGTACCGGACAGATTAATGTTTTCAAGAAAAAGAAGCATCTTGAATTATTTGTCTCCGCACTAGCCTGCGGGTTGTGGTCCTTCGCTCTGCTCTAATTCTGCGTTATCAGGGACCTGAGTTTACCAGTCCAAGAAACTCCGGGAGGGACATCCTCACTCAAGGAATGACGACGGGAACGCTTCTCCGGGGGGCGTCGTCCGCTCCCTCAAGGTCCCCGGGAAACATCTGTGGGTAGAAGGGGCTCCACTACACAGAGCGCGCGACGGCCTCCCGCACTTAGTCTGGCCGACTTGGCCCTCCGTCCTCGCCCGACCACCAAGACGCGCTTCTCCTCCGAGGAGACAGAGCGGCCGGCGGGTTAGCTGACAGCGCCGCCCGGCGACCCGCAGCTCTAGCCGCGCCCCGGAGCTGGGGTGGGGGAGGGGCGGCGGCGGCGATCGCGCAGCGTCGAGTTTCCCAGAATTCCCAGCGGTCGCGGGGAAAGTTTACGGGACGTAGGCGGCGGCGGCGGCGGCGGTAGCGGTTACTAGGCGGCCCTCGGCAGACCATGGCCCTGGCCGGGCGTTTCTGGCCTCAGCTCACGGAGTTCTCCGGCAGCATCGCGGAGCGAGTAGCTTTCCGGGAAGGAACTGACAAGCGACTGAGCTGTGGCCGGCGCGCTTAGCGCCCCGAACATGCAGCAGTCCCTGCGGGCGTCCCCGGGCTGCGGAGAGGAGGCGGCGGCGGCGGCTCGGGAGGGAAGGAGGCGGCGGCGCCGGCGGAGGTGGCGGCGGGGCCGGCCGGCGCCCTTCGCGGAGCCCTAAGGAGGCTGCTTAACGCGGCCTGGGGCCTCGTCGACAAGGATGCTGTCCCGAAAGAAAACCAAAAACGAAGTGTCCAAGCCCGCCGAGGTGCAGGGCAAGTACGTGAAGAAAGAGACGTCGCCTCTGCTCCGGAGTGAGTGTCGGGCGGGGCGTACCCACACCTGGCCCGAGCGGCGGCGGGGAGCCTGGCCGGCGCGCGACGCGGCTCCCCGCGGCTTTTCTTTCCTGTTGGTCTCTGTGAAATACTGTTTTCTAAAATTGTATTGTGCCCGAAGTGGTGGTCATTGTTTGAAAGCCGATGAAGCGTAAGAAACTTAGAGTAGTCCTTCCCCCGTGGGCCTCCCTGAAAATAACAAACTTTCCCGTTCTCCTCCCCCCGGGGCGGAGTGTTGTTTCATTTTGATTACTAGAAGAGGTTCTTTCGGAAACTCTTAAATTGCTGATTCCCTGATGCTACAAGGGGTGAAAGTGATTTGACTGGGGCCCGCTTCTTCCTCTTGTAGATACTTAGAGATATGCCTTGTGTTTGCAAACATTTCGGGTGTCACCCGTCTGTGCAGGAAGTTGTGCGAACTCGGGTAGAATTCCTTAGCCCTTTTGCTGATGATTGTAGACGTGAGGAGGTGACAGTTGACCGTCCCTTTTGTGGCCGCTCTCCAAAGCCTCATCAACAGTCTCAGATCTTAGAAAAGCGAAAATCATGTGTGTTTGGGTGTTTAAGTGAGAATTGCTTCAAATACCATCTTCCTTCCCGGACTCCAAAAAAAAAAAAAAAAAGAAAGAAAGAAAGAAAAGGCGAAGTACACAAAAATTTCTATCGTACTTCAGGAGAAATTGCCAAAAAAGTTTTTGTTTTTGTTTTTTTAACTTTAATAGTTTCTCGCTGCCTCCCCCCGCCACACTTTTCAGTTTAAGCATTTGACTCTGCTTTCTCAGCTGAATCTTTTGAATTTTTAATTCTTGCTTGTGTGTTCAGAACATTTTTGAGGTAAGGAACTAATATTTAGATGTTCATACTGCATAGTGGGCACTTTGTGTATGTGCCCTTCTTGGAAGCTCCTACAAACCTTGTGACTTAAGCGTTACTTCATTCTGTAATTGGGAAAGCTGTTCATAGAGGTTCCTAGTATTTACCCAGGATCACACAGAAAGGTGTTGAGAGCATGTTTTTTAAATAATAACTGCATCATCAGCCTTAGAGATTTATCCTTGCATTTTCATTGCTTTCTTATAGAACAACAAGACAGGTCAGCGGGTACATCAGTAATTAGAAAATTAATTTTTATTTTTTAAGTTTATTTAAGTAATCTCTACACCCACTGTGGGACTCGAACTCACGACCCTGAGATCAGTAGCCCCTCGTTCTTCCCACTGAGCCAGCCAGGCACCCCCTGAAAGTTGATTTCTTTTTTTTTTTTTTTTAAAGATTTTTATTTATTTATTTGACAGACAGAGATCTCAAGTAGGCAGAGAGGAAGGCAGAGAGAGAGGATGAAGCAGGCTCCCCGCTGAGCAGAGAGCCCGATGTGGGACTCGATCCCAGGACCCTGGGATCATGACCTGAGCTGAAGGCAGAGGCTTTAACCCGCTGAGCCACCCAGGCGCCCTTGATTTCTTTTTTTAAAAGATTTATTTATTTATTTGAGAGAGAGAGGGTGAGCCCAAGCAAGGGGGAGGGGTGGTGGGAGAGGGAGAGCAACAGACTCTGCCAAGTGCTGACCAGAGATCTCAGGACTCTGAGATCAGGACTGAACTTAGGAGTCAGAGGCACCTGAGCCACTCAGGTGCCCCCTGAGAATTGATTTTTTTAATACCTTTTTTTTATAAGCTTATTTTTCAATTACATATGCTCTTAGGTTTTCAGCTAAATTTATGATAGCTTGCAGTTTGCTGCAAATAAACTTTATTAAACATTACTTAAAATCATGACATATGTTAACTATAGTTTATTATTTTTTTAAAGACTTATTTATTTACTTATTTATTTATTTGAGATGGAGAGAGCGAGTGCCAGTGAGCTCATGTTGGGGCAGAGGCAGAGGGAAGGGGGAGAGAGAATCTCAAGCAGACTCCCTGGTGAGCACAGAGCCCATGGTGGGGCTTGATCTCACAGCTTGTGAGATCATGACCTGAGCCAAAACCAAGAGTCCCATGCTTAACTGACTGAGCCACCCAGGCACCCCATGTAAGCCATACTTCAAAGCAAATTTATTTCTTATTAATTTATTCTTATTAATAAATTTATTCTTATTAATTTCTGTCTCGAGTTAGCTTTTGAACCTTATTAATATCAGTGCTGTCTAATATTGTGTACTTAATAAATGAATAAAAGTTTCCAAATCTAATTTTTTTCATGTTACGAAGTTACTTGCTTTGTAACCTGGCATGTCTAAGCCACTTAAGTTCTGTATTCAGAAGTACTATATCCTGAAGGCCATTGTTCTACTGTTATCTTCTGTTTTGAATTATAATTACTTGTTCTTAAGGGAGCCGTAGTTTCAGGTTTGGCATTTTTTGAACTGATTGAACATCTGTGTGCCTCTTTGAAATGAGATTTTTTTATTTTTTAATTTTCATACCTAAGTTTTTTTACTTTCCAGCATTTGATTATGTACTGGTATTACATAATTCTGAGGGGAAACCAGATTATTTTAAAGTCTTTTTAAAGGAATCCACTTTTACATGTTTGGGAATAGCATTATGTTCTATTTTATATTTGAAATTGTGTTTGCTTGTAAAAGGATTTTTGGGAATTTTGAAAATGAAGTGAAATCAGCAAAACAAAATAATCTTAATTCTGTTAGGTTGTTTCTTATTTTTACACATTTATTCATGAGTATTTCATTAACCATAATTAAGCTTACTGACATTTCATCATGTTATATATGGTGTTATGCAGAATACGTTTGATTTTGACTGAGTTTACACATACCACATTCATGCAAATTATAAAATCATTTGCCATGGGAAGGTATTAATTAGCCTTAATTTTAAAATACCCAGGTACTATCATAAATTAGAATTTTAAATTGTGTTTGCTCAAGTCCATTGAAATTTTGCATTTGGGGGTAATAGATATAAATGAACAACTTTTGAGAAAGGTAATTATTACTTACTGAAGTGGTCATTTTACTCTTTGTTTTATTTTATTGTAGATCTCATGCCTTCATTTATTCGGCATGGTCCAACAATTCCAAGACGAACTGATATCTGTCTGACAGATTCAAGTCCTAATGCCTTTTCAGCTTCTGGAGATGGAATAGTTTCAAGAAACCAGAGTTTTCTTAGAACTCCAATTCAAAGAACACCTCATGAAATAATGAGAAGAGAAAGCAACAGATTGTCTGCACCTTCTTATCTTGCCCGGAGTCTAGCAGATGTCCCTAGGGAGTATGGCTCTTCTCAGTCATTTTTAACAGAAGTTAATTTTGCTGTTGAAAATGGAGACTCTGGTTCCCGATATTATTATTCAGATAATTATTTTGATGGTCAGAGAAGGCGCCCACTTGGAGATCGTGCACATGAAGACTATAGATATTATGAATACAACCATGATCTCTTCCAAAGAATGCCACAGAATCAGGGGAGACATGCTTCAGGTAACCTAAAATTACAAATCCTACATTAGTTTAGATTTATTAACAATTAAAAAAGTGCTTTTTTTCTGGATTTTCTTGGGAACCACACACACACTCCCAGAAAAATACTTTTCCATTTTGCCGGTTTTGTTAAGCCAGCTTACAAATAATTAGTAATCTTTGCTGAGTGAAAGAATTTTGTGCCCATTTATTTTATTAACTCATTTTATAAAAATTTAGTATTCACCCAAAGGTTATCTAGACTGTTAACCTTGAAAACCCAGAGAATTTAATGTCTACAGTTGGATTGAATCTAGGTTTAGGTTTGGTAAGATGGGAAGGTTAGGGTTTCAAAGAACCTAGACTTATACCAGAGAAAGGAAAGGTGGATAGGAAGAATTGGGCGTGGCAAAAAATACCATGGGGCAACTGCATCATTCCTCAGCTACAGCCTACACTGTTTCTCTTAACAAAACTATTTGCCTAGGTCAGTAATTATTTCCCAGGTTGGTCAAAAAGACTCAAATGGAAGTCTGTCCTTTTGTTCTTTTAGTAATAAAAATATTAGCCATACAATTTTATTTATTATTTATATTTTATTTTTTCTTAAAAGATTTTATTTATTTATTTGACAGATAGAGATCACAAGTAGGCAGAGAGGCAGGCAGAGAGAGAGAGAGGAGGAAGCAGAATCCCCGCTGAGCAGACAGCCCAGCGAGGGGCTCTATCCCAGGACCCTGGGATCAGGACCCTGGGATCACAACCCGAGCCAAAGGCAGAGGCCTCAACCCACTGAGCCACCCAGGCGCCCCTGGCCATATAATTTTTTAAAATCTGTTTGCCATATTTGCTAACTTGGGAATACTTGTATAAGGAGCAGAAGAGATAGGAGAAATGGACAGTTCTACTTTATTCCCAGAGTATTGGATTACACTAGATAAACTGAAGCAAGCTGAAAATTAAACTTTTTTATCTAATTGTTTTTTTCCTGGTTAAGTTGCAGGCTTTAAATCTTGGCAGGATAAGAATAAATACATGAGACATTTGCTTTTTAACCCATGAAACTTAAAACAAGGTGCCTTAAAAACAGTTTGGAGGAGCGTGTGGGTTGCTCAAAGTGTTTTGGCTTGGGTCAGGATCTCAGGGTCAGGAGATCAAGCCCAGCGTCAGGCTCCATGCTGGCTGTGGAGCCTGCTTAAGTTTCTCTTTTTCTCCCTCCCTCCCTCTCTCAAAACAACAACAAACAAACAGTTTGGAGCAGGAGTGTAGAAAACATTCATTGAGTATTTGGTGGGGGTAGGGGGCAGAGGAAGAGGGAGAGAATCTTAAGAAGGCTCCATGCCCATCGTGTCCTGACTGACCTAGGACTTAACTGACTGAGCCACCCAGGCACCCCCTTATTCATTTAGTATTAATCATTTGTGTGTTTAGCATTTTCTCTGACATTCTTGGCGTCTGCTTTCTGGTATCTTATTTGGGGAACAAAACCAATATATGCACAGTAATCACAGAACACTGGTATTGACAGTAAGTGCAATAGGGAGTCAGAGGAGAGATCAGGGTAGGCTGCAATATTTAAGAATGATTCGTGAAAGAGGTAGGACTTGCTTTGAGCTTGGACTTTAGATTAATGGGGCAGAGAAAAGGCATTTAAATGAGGAATTTGGAATAGGCCAATGAAAACAGAGTGAACGTGTAAATCGAAGGAACTATGTAGTTCTACTAATATGAAGAAAGAAGATATGAGGTAGAATGGAGATTTGTGGTCCAGCAACAACCTGAAGGATTTAAACAGTTTGGAGTCAAACAGAAGCCATTGCAGATTTCAAAGACAAGTCATTTTATGAAAGCAGTATTTAAAGATTACTGGTTGTACTCAGGATAGATTGCTAGAGAAAAGATGACTTGGGTACCAGCGGTATTGGAGAGGAAAGGGCAAGTCTATGATGCTTCTAAGGGGAAAATGAAAATTATGGAGAAGTAAATCACAAGTTTTGAAAATTGAGGAATAATGGAGAATAGTTGGTAAAAGCAGCTTATTTTGTGAAAGCTGACATTGGAATCTCTTTGGGTCATAAAAGAGGAAAGGTTTTCTAGGCATAGAGAAATGAGCATGGATGAGTGTCTTTTTTTTTTTTTTTTTTTAAGTTTTTTTTTCCTTAAGTAATCTCCATGGAGTGGGGCTCAAACTCATAATGCTGAGATCAAGAGTCACATGCTCCACGGACTGAGCCAGCCAGGCACCCCAGAGCCTTTTTTTTTTTTTTTGGTGCAAAATGGTGGTTTATTAAAGCACGGGGACAGAACCCGTGGGTGGAAGAGCTGCAGCAGAGCCTTTTTGTTTTTAAAGAGTGTCTAGGTTAAGAGATTAAACAGTTGCATACTTTGGTGTTTATTTTGGCTATTTATAATATTAAGTAGTTTTACCTCAGAAATGATTTGTTAACCAACCAAAACAGTAAGTTTTTAAAAATCATTTTTTAGAGTAATAACTGCTTGCTGTAGAAAATTTGCAAAAAACAGAAAAGTTAAGGGAAAGTGCATCAGGCCAGAGATTCATTGTATTTCAGTTATTTCCTTCATCTTTCTAATGACCTTTTTTTTACATTGTTATTATACTCTGTACAGTTTTATATCCCTGCTTTTTACTTGAATGAGTTTCTTAATGTTATATGCTACTTATGCATTCCATTGACTTAATAATCTTCCATTTGGTGCATATTTGGTGGTTATTATTTTAAATGTTAATGAGGACCCAACTCAGGCTGCAAACATTTAGAAAGAGAAGTGGGACACATCTGTATTGATGGGACTTGGCCTCAAATGGGAAATGAGAGATAAGGAAGAGAGAAGATTCAGATAAGATTAGCATAGACATTTGGCTGCATAAATGGTTGACTAAGTGAATGAATCCAGAGATTTCAAGTCTGGAGTCTTCAGACAGTTTTGGTGGCTGATGAGTAGCAGGAATAAAAGCTTAACACAGCTTACCATAAATACAGATTGTTCTTCACACTTACTTTTATCATGTATATTTATATTTCAGATATCACTGATAACTCATAACACTTTTCTGCCTAAGTGAAAGTATGAGGAATTAATAATGCCAAGTTAAAATATTGTTTTAAAAATTCTGGTTCACAAAGTATCATTGAGGAAATACTGCTAGAACTGAATTCCTACCGATCCTCTCTTAGAGGCAGTCTGACACTTTTTATAAGTTTAGTGACA
Source organism: Lutra lutra (assembly GCF_902655055.1). Taxonomy (NCBI): domain Eukaryota; kingdom Metazoa; phylum Chordata; class Mammalia; order Carnivora; family Mustelidae; genus Lutra; species Lutra lutra. Next base: position 98,895,782 of record NC_062284.1, on the reverse strand, counting down.
GACTTCAAAACTTTCCAATCATGAGTTAGGGATAAATAAAATACAAGTTAATTGGATACTTTTTCAAATTTAAAAGTCATTTTAAAGAAAGATTTGTATTTATTAGAGTGGTAATATGCTTGAGAAATTTCACTTAATAGAATTACATCAGAGCATAAGATTTAATGTTTTACCTTTTAGAAAAAAACAGTTCTTTGAAGAAATCCGTTAAATGTCAGGGAAGGATTAATAACCAATAACTAACCAAGCAGAAAAGCCTATCAGCTGTCTTTTCCAGAAGGAAAAAAAATCTGAATATGAAACAATAGCTGGAAGTTTCTTGAATTCATCTTGAAAAAATTTGAAACTTACCATATTTTCAAGATTAATGCTGAAGAGAATTCAAGGAATTACAGGGAATGGGAAGGAGAAAGTAAATCTGTGAGAGGGTAAAGATGTGCCATAGATTTATTTTCACAACTTTTAAATTTTGATTATTGTTACTAAGGTAGTAAACATTAAGAATATATGAAAGAAATAGTTTGGTAATGATTTAATGCAAGTGGTATATCCTGCCAGTTACATAGACTGGGAGGATATACCACTTGCATTAAATCATTACCAAACAGTTTATATAATATTTCAGGAGGTTTCAGGGCCTAGCGAGTTTTAGGTTTAGCTGTGAAATCTGACCTTTAACATTTTGGCCAGTGTACTGGGCAGGCACCTATTCTATGTGCCAAAGGAAGGAATTTGGCTGTTAACAGGAAGTCTTCAGTTGGAATACTAAAGGCAGAATGAATTCCTTTGTTTTGCATTTGAGTAATTTAGTTCTATACAGTTTTAAGTAATGGACTTTTAAAACTTTGATTTTTAAAGATGACTAAAGAAATCAAGTTACCAAAATCAAGCTGAAAAGTGTCAGCCTTTACAAAAACATGGAAGTAATGTTTACTCCAGGAAATGCATAATTATTTAAGGAACTCAGAATCATTTTTGAGAAGGGGTTAATAATCTTTAGGGACACAACTTTATTTGTAATATTATTTTGCAGAGGAGGAGAAAAGGTAAATCTCTTTAGATCTCTTTATCAACATCTTAATTGTAACATGGGCTATAGTGTTTAGCATTTATTACCCTGAAGCTTGTGGACCTTCATTAGAGTTCCAAATTCCATTTTATTCTCTGTAACCACTACAAAATTAGTCAACCAGAATTTTTTAGCTTTATAGGCATAGGTTTCACAGATATCTGCCTAATTGTATGAGATTAAATTCTTCAGAGACATTTCTAGTAGTCTTGGTGGAAAGACAAAATAATACTTTATCGTTGTGTTTGGGAAATAATGTATTTAGTTATGAATGCCTTACTTTATATAAATGGAAGGTGTTTGTGCAGTTAATCCCTACAAATGGAAGTTATTTTGAGCATTATGAATTCCACTCATTCTTTTCTGGAACTAATTGAAAAAATGGAAAACTATTTTTTCCCTTGTATCTAGAAACAGGTTCCTAAATTTTTCCACTGATTGAATTCAAAATTGGTAGCTTATTTTTTCTTTTATTAGTGACAGTTATACTTTTCTTTGAAGAATTACAGTTGATCTTTGTTAGTAATTTGATTACTTTGTTAGTAATAATTTTGTCACTTGTATACCAATGCTATGATTTTGGAAATAACTTACTTGAATTGTTTCCTCATTTGTAAATTGGTAGTGATAGTATTACCTATAGGGCTCTTTTGAATATGAAATAATACATTTGGAAAAGGGGCAGGTCAGAGGAGACATTCATAACTGTTAGTGTTCATGCCTTTTATAAGAGCATTATGTGCTCTTCGCTGCTTTTTCCAGATTTGACATGTTTGGCTGTTGAAATTTCAACTTTCTGGGTGAACTTAGAGCAGAGGTCTCATGTGTTAGAGCTTGATGGAGTTTTATTTTTCCTGTCTTCTAGACCTATTTTATTACTAGGCATGTTTTGTTTTAAATCTCATTTTTAATTTTTTTGTATTGCACATCCTCCTTTCAATAGGTTTTATAAAATTATCCCAAATAGTTTTAAAAAATTAGTGTACATGGCACTTTCGGAAAGTGAAGGTGGAGTGTATCATGGAAAAGTTAGGAGTCATGGTTTTACATGGCATTGGTAAAGCTGATGAGCCTGTTAAGAACTCTGAGGATATCTTTGCACCCATATCAAATTGTTGAGGTTTAATTCTGAAAAATAAGAGTTTCTACAAAGAAGTCTTTGTATTTCCTCTAAATACGAATTTCACATTTTGTCGTAGTTTAAATTTGGTGTTTGGTACCTAATACTGTTTAAATGGAGAGGTGTATGTGTTTCTAGATTTAGGCAAGTTCAGTATATGGAAGTTTGAACTTTCTAAGCAGATTAATAAAACTGTCACTGGGCGCCTGGGTGGCTCAGCGGGTTAAAGCCTCTGCCTTCGGTTCGGGTCGTGATCCCAGGGTCCTGGGATCGAGTCCCGCATGGGGCTCTCTGCTCAGCAGGGAGCCTGCTTCCCTTCCTCTCTCTGCCTGCCTCTCTGCCTGCCTGTGATCTCTGTCTGTCAAATGAATAAATAAAATCTTTAAAAAAAAAAAATAATAAATAAATAAATAAAACTGTCACAACTTTAATAATCTCTAAGTTTGTACCTTTTTATTTTTTACTATAAGAGTTTTTTTTTTTTTAAGATTTTATTTATTTATTTGACAGAGATCACAGGTAGGCATAGAGACAGGCAGAGAGAGGGGTGGGGAAGCAGGCTCCCCACTAAGCAGAGAGCCCAATGCGGGCCTCGATCCCAGGACCCTGAGATCATGACTTGAGCTAAAGGCAGAGGCCTAACTCACTGAGCCACCCAGGCGCCCAAGAGTTTTTATTTTTAAAAATGTTGTATTTAGAAATCTGTTTGTATATTTCCAGGGGGACCTCTGTTGGGCAAAAAATTTATGGTTCTTTTGAATAAGTCAGTACGAGTACAACGAATTGACTTTAACTTTTTTAAAACTTTCTATGAAAAAAAAAAAAAAACTTTCTGTTATGGCCAGTAGTACAACATTTCTAATGATGGAAGTATGAGAAAATATAAAGCCATTGCATGCTTTAAAATGTGATTTTAAAGTTATTTGCTATGTACACGTCTTTAGTACATTGGCTTATTTCTTTTTTGTTTAAACATTTTTTCTTTAAGTACAGAAATTGCTTAAGCTACACTTATTAAATAAGCCTTCAGTTGCAGTTTGACAGAAGCCAAGGTCAGTTTCACCAAAAGGCTTGTTAGCTTTGTTTTTTCTATAGTTCCCATATGTTTTAGAAGTATATGCCTTTCTTTTCAAATAATACTGTGATTGTGTTTATTTTCTTTCTTGCATTTTTCTTTTTGCTAAAATAGTTCATAGATGATGATGTATACATTCTGCTGCATCAGTTCCAGAGACACATAGTGACTAATTTCTCTTTTTGATCCTAAAATTGATGATGGGATCAAATATCAGCACAGTTCATTCAGCATGAAGTTTTCCATCGGCCTTTTTACCTGTTGATTTGATAACCATTAATGATCATTGGCTAGATCCAGTATTTTATTAGGTGTTACAGAGGGTGATACTCTAATTTCTGTCATCTCTTCTCTATTAGTTGGACTTCTGTAATGAAGAACTATCTCTCATCAATTATGTGGTTGCTGTTCATTTAAGAAAGGATAAATACTAAATCTTTCTTTTTATTACTAGTTTTTAAGATGATGAATTGGCACTCTAGCTACCTCCAAAGGTAAACAGTGGTTTTTTATTTTTAGTGTCTCTGAAGTCAAGAATGTTTTATTAACTCCAAGGTTTATTTGGATTTCGCCAGTTTTTTCATTAATGTCAGTTTTCTGTTCCAGGATCCAATCAGAGTAAGTACTACATTGCATGCAGTTGTCATTTCTCCTTAGTGTCCTTTGTCTATGACAGTTGCTTAGTCTTTTTTTTTTTTTTTAAGATTTTATTTATTCATCTGACAGAGAGATCACAAGCAGGCAGAGCAGCAGGCAGAGAGAGAGGGGAAAGCAGGCTCCCTGCTGAGCAGAGAGCCCGATGCGGGGCTCGATCCCAGGACCCTGAAATCATGACCTGAGTGAAGGCAGAGGCTTAACCCACTAACCTATGGACATAAGCTAAATGAATCTTGGAATTTGGGGTGATTAGTTATACACAATTACTATTCTTATGTGAGAATAAAACAATGCAGCCAGGTTATTCTCCCTCCCGCTCTCCCCCAAATAGCATACAGTAAACTTAAGGTTTTTTTTTTTTTAAGGTACAGGGTTCTATGAATTTTGATATATATCTCTATCTATCTATATTGATGTAATGCCTAGACAGTTTATAGGACATTTCATTCACTCCTAAAAATTACGTCATTGTTGTCCCTTTGTGTAGTAAGTGTTCTTTGGTTTATGACAGTTGCTTAGTCTTTTCACCCTGCCCCAAATTCCTGGCAACCATCATTTTCTGTCCTAGTTGTTTTGCCTTTGCAGTAATTTCATATCAACGGAATCATACAATTTACAGTCATTTGAGGCTGGCTCCTTTCACTCAGTGTAATGCCTCTGAGGTTATCCATGTTGTTGCATGTATCGATATTTAGTTCCTTTTTACAGTAGATTCCACTGTATGATTGTACTAGTTTACTCATTTTCTTGAAGGACATGTGGGTTGTTTCCTTTTTCAACACTATAAACATCCCCATACAGGCTTTTGTGTGAAGAAGCATTTTCATTTGTCTAGGTTAAATATTTGGGAATAGAATTGCTGCATCGTATAGAAAACATATTTAACTTGGTAAGACCTTGCTGAAGTGTTTTCCAGAGTAGCTGAAGTATTTTGCATTTCCACCAGCAGTGTATGAGAGTTTCAGTTGCTCCATATCCTCCTCATCACAACTTGTGTTGTTAGATTTTTTTTTTTTTTTCTTTTTTGGCCATTCTCATAGATGTGTATTATCCTCTCATTGTGGTTTTAGTTTATAGGGGTTTTTTAATTAGCAGTGTCCCTGATGGTTAATATGATTTGAGCATTTTTTTCTACTCATTTACCATCTAAATATCTTCTTTGAAGTGCCTGTTCACATCTTTTGCCCATTTAAAATACTTTCCTAGTGTTTTGAGAGTTCTTTATGAATTCTAGATTAAACTCCTTTGTCTAATATGTAACTTGGAAATATTTTCTCCCAGTCTGTAGCTTGATTTTCTTTCTCTTAATAATGTCTTTCATAGGGGCGCCTGGGTGGCTCAGAGGGTTAAGCCTCTGCCTTCAGCTGAGGTCATGCTCTCAGGGTCCTGAGATCAAGCCCCGCATCAGGCTCTCAGCTTGGCAGGGAGCCTGCTTCCCCTCTCTCTCTCTCTGCCTGTCTCCCTGCCTACTTGTGATCTCTCTGTCAAATAAATAAATAAAATCTTTAAAAAATAATAATGTCTTTCATAGAGCAAACATTTTTAATTATGACAAAGTCCAATTCAATATTTGTTTCATGGATTACACTTTCAGCATCATGGTTAAGAGCTCTGCCTAATGAAAGGTCACAAAAACTTACCCTCCTTTTTCTTTTAAAAGGTTTATAGTTTTTATGTTTCACATTTAGGTATATGATCCATCTTAAGTTCATTTTTATAGAAGGTGGAAGGTATAGATTGTGATTAATTTTTTTTTGCTTATGGATGTCCAATTGTTCCAACATCATTTGTTAGAAAACTACCCTAGAATTGCCTTTTTACCTTTGTTAAAAATCTATTGATTGTGTATGTGTAGGTCTATTTTAGGATTCTTTGTTCGATTGATCTGTCTGTCCTTTTGCCAATACCATATTGTCTTGATAACTTCTATCTTTATAGTAAGTCTTAACAATCATGTAGTACAAGGGGCACCTGGCTGGCTCAATTGGTAGACCACATGACTCTTGATCTTGGGATCATGAGTTTGTGCCCCATGTTGTGCATAGAAATTACTTTAAAAAATCAGGCAGCATGAATCCTCCAACTTTATTCTTATTTTTAAAAATGTTTTGGCTTCTCTAGTTCTGCCTTTCCATATACATTTTAGAGCCCAACTGTTTCTGTCTATACCTATAAACTCCTGGTAGAATTTTGATTGGAATTATCTTAAACTTAAAGGTCATTTCAGGAAGAATTGGCATCTTAACTATGTTGAATCTTCCAATCCATTAACATGGTAGGTTCTTTTAATTCTTTCATCATTGTTTTATAGTTTTCAGCATACAGATTCTGTACATAATTTGTTTTCCATATTTTGTTTTATTTATATGTAAGTATTTTATTTTTTGGAGCTATAATAAGTGGTATAATTTGTTTCCAGTTGTTGTTAGTATGCAAATACTTAATTGATTTTTGTATGTTAACGTTATATGTTGCATCCCTGATAAAGTTACTTAATGATTCTCGGGGACAGCTAGATTATATTTAAATTATAAACTGGACAGTTTTACAAGTTGGTTTTTATTTTTTGTTTTTTTCAGTTTTAGGTGAAATGTCAAATCTTAAATCTTGAATGTGGTGAAATTGTATTTTCTTCACTTTTCTTTAATCAGTATACATATTTAGTAGCTTTGCTAATAGTTAAATGTTTGTGTAGCCTGGTGATAGAGGCATCAACCAAAACTAATTTCAGAGAGGGAGTCTTGTTCCTCCTTCTTTTTGTAATTAAATTTTAGTAATACTGGCTAGTTTTATGAAAATTCTTACTTATAATTATAAAATCATGAATTTTAACAGAAGAATATAATTAGGATAGTTAATTTTGTGACTGTTTCACAGATACCATAATTTTTAGCTTCGAATAATTGTTCTAGTTCTTCTTTTTCTATCTTTCTCCTCAGGTATTGGGAGAGTTGCTGCTACATCTTTAGGAAATTTAACTAACCATGGTTCTGAAGATTTACCTCTTCCTCCTGGCTGGTCTGTGGACTGGACAATGAGAGGGAGAAAATATTACATAGATCACAACACAAATACAACTCATTGGAGCCATCCTCTTGAGCGAGAAGGACTTCCTCCAGGATGGGAGCGAGTTGAGTCATCAGAATTCGGAACCTATTATGTAGATCACACAAATAAGAAAGCTCAATATAGGCATCCCTGTGCTCCTAGGTATAGTATCAATTTTATTTTCAACTTTTTGTTTTGAGATTGTCTAATGTTAGATTTTGAGCTCATATTTTCATCCAAGAGAAAGGTACCCTAAAGTTTGATATTTGAAGGCTTATGACATTTTTCTTTGAATTTGCATTTAGTAATGATTTGGTAAATACATTTTAGTAATAATTAAAAAAAACCTTTTAAAACAACCTCAAAAACACAATCAGTATTCGTATGATCAGATTCTGTTTTAATATACCAGAATGTTTTTATTGTAGGTACCCAGAAATTGAAATAAAACCTGTCTCTTTCCATTTAAATTTCTATAAATAATACAGACCTCCCTCCTAATTTGTCAAAACATACTTCTGAATTATAGCATCTTTCTGTTTTATTCAATTTCTGACTTTTAATGTTCTGTTTCTTACCGTTGCCAGGCAAGAAAGTGAAAATTGGAACTGTACAAAATATCCCAGATGTGTTCAATAAATGTAACCAGTGATCCTTTGGGCTTATCAGTAGGTCTCAGTATGTCCAGATATTTAGCCCTATGAATATTGTAGCCAGTTATCATGTGTAGCTATTGAGCACTTGAAAGGTGGTTAATCCAAATTGCAGTGTGCTGTATACGTAAATGTAAAATACACAGGATTTTCAAGTACATAAAAAAACTAGTACCAGCTTAGTCATGAAATTACAAATAAATTCCTGTTAACTACCTCTGAGCCATAAGATTTAAAATGGGTAGAATATCATCAGCATGTTGATAGGTGTTCTTAGTATCATTTAGCATAATATGATCTTCAGTTATAGCAGACTTCTGCATTTTTTAAAACCATTAAAATTGTTATGAAAATACACTTTAATATTACCACCTAGAAAACTAAGCTTTATCATTATTGTGTCATTTTAATTTTTTTTTTAAGATTTTATTTACTATTTATTTGACAGAGATCACAAGTAGGCAGAGAGGCAGGCAGAGAGAGAGGAAGGGAAGCAGGCTCGCTGCCAAGCAGAGAGCCCAATGCGGGGCTCGATCCCAGGATCCTGGGATCATGACCTGAGCCAGGGCAGAGGCTTTAACCCACTGAGCCACCCAGGTGCCCCTATTGTGTCATTTTACATATTTGGATTTATTCATTCAACTTGGAAAAGTTTCTTTTCCCAGTGATTCCATTTAGTGATATTCAGTCAGTGTTAATTGAACAGCTGAACTTGTCACCACTTCAAAAGAGCCAGACCAACTTCTCTGCCTGTGTTGGGCTCTGGTCTCTTTGCCTACTCTCTAAACCATTTCAGGCAAACTGCTGGCCTCCAATTTCAGCCTGTGACCTGGGAGTAATTTAGAGTCCTCCTCTGACCTGATCACAGTTCCCATCAAGGGCAGGGTTGAATTTCACTTATCCTGCTGTGTCCCAGCATCCAACACACAGGCAGGTACATAGTGGCAGTGCAGCCAGGTGTTTGCTGACAAAGAATGATGGAAAATGCAAAAAGAAAAAAAAAAAAGAACTAAACATGATTACAGATTGCGATCACCAGGTGGCAGAAGACTTTGTGGTCCAGACAACCAGATTTGAGAGTATATTGAGCTGACTTTTCTGTTTATCATTAGTAACCTTACATTATTATAGAATTGTTATAGTTTACAAGGCGTTTTCACAATTTGCTACTCTTACCAGCTCTGTAGACATTAAACCGGAGAGAACAAACATCTTTCTTAAACTCACATAGATAGTATTAATAACTATTTTTGATTGTCTCTATTATGCTAATCCTTGTACAGAATACTTGACTTACTAGCTCATTTATTGTTGAGAAGAATCATCTTTGGTATGAATTTATTCCAATTTTACAAATAAGTCTGAAGCTTAGAGAAGTGAAGCAGTTTTGCCCACATTCATATAACTTGTGAAGTAGCTGAACTGAGGTTAAAAGTCTTAGGCCTGACTTCAAAGCCTCAGTTCTTTTCCCACCCCTGAGTGGTGCTGTCAAAGGATATTTCACTTTGTACCTACTTAGTACTTACTTATGAAAGGAGAGAGAAGTGTAAAATTGCAGTGCCATCTGGACATTGATCTTTAAATTGTTAATCACAGCCTCACAATTATTTTAATCCTAGTTTAGTATTGCAGTGACCTTTTCTGATACACACATAAATATTGATGTTTGGAGCAGGCTCTTCCAGTTTTGTCTCCTGTTCTGGAATAGATCATTTGGCCTTCCAAACTTCAGTCTTTAGGCTTCAAGTGGTTCAGTGCTTTTTTCCTTAGCATTTTTCCCATATAACTGCCTCCTCCTGTTGATAGTCTCTCTGTCCCACCGGTTAGGCTATTAGAACTAATTAAAAGCATGGTCTGTTTTTTCTTTTTAAGTCTCTGTGATTTAAAATAGGTTCTAGTCAACTCTAACTCAACTCTCACATATGCTCTCATAAGTTGGTAAAAGCAGAAAATAGTTAATGTGGATAATTCAATCACAGTTCTCATTCCCAGTGTACTACATACTCCAAATCCCCTTTTCAGCTTACTGGAGGAAAAAAGCATCCATTCTCATTTTAAAGGAAACTGTCAACCTTTCCAGTATAAATTTACAGCTAATTACTAGTTATTGCTGAAAATTATTATTTAAGTTATAAGCCCCAGTATAAAGGTAATAATTAGCTCCAAATTTTGTATAGCTTCCTTTTAAGTTCCTTGAAAAGAATAAATACCACACAGAAGAAATCTCTTAAAAATATGTAAAGATTTTGGGCACCTGTGTGGCTCAGTTGGTTAAGTGTCTGACTTTGGCTCAAGTCATGATTTCTGGCTTCTGGGATTAAGCCCCACTTTGGGCTCCCTCCTTAGGGGCGAGTCTGCTTATCCCTCTCCCTCTTCCCTTCCTCCCAGTTGTCCTCTCTCTCTCTCTCTCTCTCTCTCAAATAAAATTCTAAGAAAAATTTGTAAATATTTAGTTTGGGTTGATATTCATCACTAGTGACCTACTAGTTTCCAGAAGAAGGTGTATTTTACTTCACCTTATGGTGTGGTTAAAAAAAAAAAGTCAGACTTCTGTGTTTTTTTTAGGTGGTAGAAGGAGTTCAGTTTGGGCAAGAGGCACATTGGAAAACATTTAAATATTATTTGTTCTTTACAATTTCCTGTTTAGATTTAGAGTCTTTATCCTGATGAATGTTGATTCTTTTTTTTTTTTTTAGTGTACCTCGGTATGACCAACCCCCTCCTGTCACATATCAGCCACAGCAAACCGAAAGAAATCAGTCCCTTCTGGTACCTGCAAATCCATATCACACTGCAGAAATTCCTGACTGGCTTCAGGTTTATGCTCGAGCCCCTGTGAAGTAAGTGAATTTATGACATAGTTTTGTTGAGGGGTAAGTGGAACCAAAGTCTCTGGGCTGCTTAACCCACATAGCACTGTGTTTTTTCTCTTAATATTGGGCTTCTAAAAATTCTTTTACTTGGGGAAGCTTTATCACAGCTTATAAAGTTTGAAAATCATTGACTAGAAATGTAAGTTCTGCAAACATTGACTGATTCTTCACTTTCTTTGTATGGAGACCTGTGTTATATTAGGGATATAATAAGAAGCTTATGTCCTCGTAGGGGAGATTAACTTGTAAATAAGTGATACATACCGTGTGATAAAAGGATAGACCCAAGGAAATCCAAGATACAAGGATGAAGCAGCAGGACACAGGTGTGTTGAAATAATACAGGTAGTGGCTGCAAGTTCTGGGATGAGATGATTTGAGTTCACGGATACCTTTTAGCTGTGTAACCCCTTGCAGTGCTTAACTTGGTTTTGTCTTCTGTAAATTGGGGGTAGGAATAGTGCCTACTCTTAAGGTTATTAGGAATTCAGTAAAATAGTGCATCTAAAGTATTTTTATGATAATACCTTGCACATTAAGAGAGTTTAGTAAAGATGATGATGATGATTCTTGGGGGTAGAGGTATAGAATAGTGGTCAAGATCACTCAGGAAGGAAACGGAGTCTGATTTCTGGCTTCATCACCTGCATACTCAATGATCTTGAGCAAGTCACTGAACTTAGATCCAAGTTTTTTTCCTCTCTACTGAGCTATGGGGGTTAAGTGATCGTGCATTTTCAAGCACATGGCATGGTGAGTGCTTTGCATAAGCACTTAATAGGGCTTCTTATGATATGACTGGAGCAAGGAAAGCTCCACTGAAGAAGAAAATACGTGGGCTAGTTTTTAAAGATGACTGTGAATTTGCCAGGCTCATTGAGGATATTTACTGGGTGACATAGTAGGCACTATTCTTGAAATACAATCATGAATAAATGAAAGCTGCCTCAAAGAACTTTTCTCTTCTGGGAAAACAGAAGTAAATACTCAGATCAATAACCCAACATGATAAAGCTTAGTAATACTGGTATATACAAAGTGCCATGGTTTCAGAAAAGAGTTTTTGAAAGCAAATAGTTACTGATTATCCAGTGCTTCCTGTTTGTATCTTATGATGCTAAACTTTTTACATATGTTATCTCATATAATCTTTCCAAAAGCCATTTTACAGGTTAAAAAAAATAGAGGCTCTATCTTTGCTAAGAAAATACAACTATTGGGACGCCTGGGTGGCTCAGTTGGTTAAGCAGCTGCCTTCGGCTCAGGTCATGATCCCAGTGTCCTGGGATCGAGTCCCACATCGGGCTCCTTGCTTGGCGGGGAGCCTGCTTCTCCCTCTGCCTCTGCCTGCCATTCTGTCTGCCTGTGCTCGCTCGCTCTCCTCTCTCTCTGACAAATAAATAAAATCTTTAAAAAAAAAAAAAAAGAAAAGAAAATACAACTATTAAGTGGTAGATTTTGAACCTTTATCTCCAGTTTCAAGGATCATACTCTTAATTTTTGTCATTAATAACTTATTTAATAAATATATACTGAGCAGCTATTAAATTCTTGTTAAACCTTGCTAGGCATTTCATATATGATTGCATATACTTTTAACAGCTTTGTAAGGTAATATTTAGTTCCTGGTTTTTGTAGCCTTACTCTTTCTTTTTTGTATTTCAGAAACCAAATAGCATAAAATTTAATAGCATAAAATAGCCCAAAGAAGAGTTTTAAATAGTTTAAGATGATTGGACAGTGAATTTGGGAAAAAAATTAAATCTTTGATATTTTTTAAAAAAAGGAATGTAAAACCTTTCATATATACTTTTTTGAAATAGTAACTCTTTTCCATAATTTTAAAGGATGATCATTGAAACAGAATTTGTAAGGGGGTTAAGCCAACTCTGATCTAAATTTTTTTACCATATTATGTATTTACCAAGTGTGTGTAAGTGGCAGGGAAAGTGGCTTATGTGTATGCCTTTAGCCTAGTGATTTTAGAAGTTATTTTTCTTGCTTAGAGCCATTTGTTTTTATTAGCTTCTTTTCAGGCTTTTAATTTGAATGGTTGGTTGCCTCAAGGATATGTGTCATAATTATTTGATTATGATTCACTTATTTAGGCCAGATTAACATTCTTATAAAGCTAATGGTCATTTACTATGAATTATTTATTAATTTTTGGCCAATGTAAACATTCTTCTCAGTCTGCAAATTCACAGTTGTTAATCTTTGGTCTGATGTGGAGACAAAACCATTTTCCAGGGTTCTACTCCCAAAGCATTGGTTCTTCTTTTCCAAGTCAAATTTAAAACCTGACACTTAATTTTTAAAAAGATTTTAATTATAGATATTATTTTGCAAGATATAAACCATGATTTTCAAAAGTTTCATTTTAGTTTATTTGAAATTAGGTACACATTTATCCATAGACATTTACCTTGGTTTGGTGTCTGGGATAACCCACGGCAGCCTCTTTATCTGATCCTATCCATACAGTATGGGAATGGAGTAAGGAATGAGAGCAGATGGACTTTTCAAACCCATTTTCCATCTCTTCTTTCACTCTTGATGCCATTTGACCTACCAGTATGTGTAGTCTTTGTTCATATACTGATTTTACGCCATATATAATATGTATGTTTACATTTTCCTTAAATCTGGAACAATATATGCCCAACTGTTAAATTTTCTTATTTCTGGGAGTTGGTAAGATTGAGGAGGGTAATTCTTTCTACTTTATAATCATCATTAGAAATAACATAAAAGCTTTCCTTTTTGGGGAAAAAGATCATACTTAAATGGAATTCCTTGCTGCTTATGAAAAGAACAGACTCCCAAAGATTATAGCCCTTTTCACTCTGGTTCTGTGAGCTAGCTTTATAATTTTAGAAATGAGCGACTTAGTTTTTTTCCTAAATATAGGTCAGGACTCTCAAAATGAGCCAGACTGAAACAAGAGCAGGTACTTCTTTACTGCTTAAAAACTTAAGAGGTTTAGGTATGTGTTGCTTTTTAGTTGGTCCAAAATTTTTGTCTCTAAAGATGGTGGAAATGGTTAATATTGTTATCAACAAAGGATGAGCTATTATTTATGAAGTAGATAATGAAGAATCATTTACTTAACAAAAGGAAAAGTTTTAGTCAAAAAACTAGCATGTTTTTTCCTTTTGCTAAAAATTGCCAATCTTCTAAGTTCCTGAAATTTTAAAATTTTAAAATTCTATCTCTTTTTACATATACTTCCAAACTCGACTTAGATTATATTCTAAATTTTTATTTGTGAATTTAAGTAAAGCTTAAATTTTAATGTTCCTGAAGCTGCTCACAAATGTCTGTAATGCATCATAAAACTGTAGTCAAGCTGAACTACAGAATAAATGATAAGGTTAGTATACAACGGGAAAAAGACCATCAAGAACATATTTATTTCATACACACACACCCCAACATCAGTCCCCAACAGTGCTGTGGCATGGATTGTATTTTACTCCTGTGGCTTGGCAGTCTTGCAGCATCACCATTACCCCAGCTCTGGGTGAAGGCAGAAAGGAAGAGTGGGCACACTGTTACAGGAGGCAGGCATGGGGAAGAGACTTAGGCTGCATCGTGATCGCTGGAGCTGGAAAGAGCAGCACTTTGGCTCCTTAAAGACCACATCCACTGAAGTGTGAACATATTATTTGTAGGATTATAGCAATTGATGTTTGCATATATGGGCTATTTATAAGTAGAATACTGCCCTAGGAAAAAAAGCCTAAGGGCTACAATAAGCATAGGCTACTGAAATAGTTTATAGTCTATTTTCTGAATGATTTACCTGTATATGTGTATTTTAAAGATTTTATGTATTAGAGTGTGCACATGAGCACATGAGTGGTGGGGAGGGAAGAGGGAGAAGCAGACTTCCTGCTGAGCAGGGAGCCCTAGGCAGTACTCAGTCCCAGCACCCTGAGATCATGAAGGCAGATGCTTAACCAGCTGAACCACCCAGGTTTTAAAAAGATTTTTTTTTTTTTAAAGATTTTTAAAAGATTTTAAAAAGATTTTATTTTTAAAAAGATTTTTAAAATATTTTTAAAAAGATTTTAAAAAGATTTATTTATTTGAGAGAGTGAGCACATGGTAGGAGGAGCAGAGGGAGAGGGAGACAAGCAGACTCCCCACTGAGCAGGTAGCCCAACACCAGGGCTCAGTCCCAGGACCCTGAGATCATGACCTGGGCCCAAATCAAGAGTCTGATGACACTTAACCATCTGAGCCATCCAGGCGCCCCTACCTGTATATTTAAATGTTAAGTGACTAAAAATTAAACCTAGGGAATCAGATGATTTGTCTAGTTAAGAAGAAAAGAATGGGAATTTTACATTTCTCCTAAAAAAACAAAAGCATATCAGGAAGTATTACGTGAGAAGGCAAATAATTCCGTAAAAATGGCAGGGGCAAGATTTTGGAAGGCACATGGGTACCTTTCAGACTTTTCTCATCTGTGCCCTTCTAGAATGTGTTTTCTTCGTCCCAACGAATTTTCTGTAATTTTCTGATTTTTTTGCTTATACCCTTAATCCTATTTTTGATGCTAAATGCTGTGCTTGGGAAGTGAGAAAATTGCCTGAAGCTTTTTTTTTTCCTTTTTATAAAACTTGAATGCTTATACAGAATGATGTTCATATCTTAAAACAAGTATGATATTTACCAATTAATCTTCTCTCTTTTTCCTTGCTGGAAAGCACAGATGATAAATAAGCTTTAATTTTCTTATAGTTCAACTGGCATAAATTAAGCATTTTGAATCAGTTGACATTGCTGAAATGCCCATTAGCTATGGAATTCTGACTCTAGAGGATTAAGATTTTTTGCTAGGAATAAGGAACTTGTTTCAAACAAATAAGATCTTAAGCTATATGAATAGCAGAGGTTCTAGGAAACAAAACTGTTACTTCATAGAGGCTCATTGAGTACTTCTTATGGCATCTCTAATTTATATTGGAGTTTCCCACTAAAGAGAATATAAAGCTTTCTACCAAATATACCTATTAATAGATTGTGGCACTTGAGAATTAAGGGGGTAAATTTGGTATCCAACAAGATATATTTATCTTGTGGTCCTGCATATTGTGCTCCTGGTATTCTGGTTACATGTACCCAAGTTGTACAGAAATAGAAGTCAATGTGCCAGGCACAATCTGGCTGTTCATTGTTTGTTTACTCTTTCCCTTTTTAAAAAACATTTTAAAAAATATATTAGAAGATCCTTTTGGAATAAATGTTAAATGAATTACCAAACAAAGGGTCATGGGTAGGAAATACTATAAATGATTATTAAAAATAAATTTACTAGAATTTACAGTCAAAGCTCCTGATTAGATCTGTAATATTTGAGAAGGGCAGTTTCAAAATCATACAGGTATATGACCTGCTGTCCTTCAAGCTCTTTATCTAATCTCAGCATTCAAAACTACTACACTGAAGTAATTTGGTCCATAACTCTGCCTTTTCATTTTTTGGTCACTAAACAGTTTTGCAAGAAATATATGGCCTCTTTAGATTCAGTTTTGTGATCTGTAAGATGGAAAAATTAGATCAGAGTTATGTCTTCAGGCCTTTCAGTTCAGAATGTAAATTATTCCTTTTTGTTGCATACTTCCCTGTCAGTATGGGATCATCTTACCATTGAAGGAGGACTAAAAGGCCTTCTGAGATGTATATAAATACAAGCGAACATGAGTCCTTCCCCACATACTTCTACAGTCTACTCACTCTCATTTTGAAAAGAACTTATTCTTCCCTTTCTGCTTGATTTTAATACTGTATACTCAACCTCAGGAAAAGAGCCCATGAATGATGGTTCCTGTTCATTCCTCTTTTATTTAGTTCCTTGTCTGCTATAGTGAACGCATTCCTCGGAAAGTTTTGTCAACGCTAATAACACAAGTGACTTTGCCCATTTTTGTGTATTGTCTTTGGGGATAATATGGTCTAAAGTATTCTTAACTTTCTGACAGTTAAACTTTAGGTGAACTTATGAATAAGTGTAGAATATGTATTCTTCTGAAATTATAGAACCACAGTGGTTTGAAATCTGTGTTCATTGTTGTCTAATGTTAATAGTACAATAATTGATAAATTATTTTTTCAATTGAAGTAGTATTTGCAGTTCTCTCCCTAAAAAAGTAGTATATTTAAGTAAGTTAACAACTCAGTTATTTTTAATTAAAGCTTTATGGTTTGTTTAGATATAAATTTGATCTTTATAAAAATAGATCAGTTTGTTGCTATAAATACATATTTATGTATGTGTTGTGAACATATGCATGATTATGTTTTAAAACAGATATGACCACATTCTGAAGTGGGAACTCTTCCAGCTGGCTGACCTGGATACATACCAGGGAATGCTAAAGTTGCTTTTCATGAAAGAACTGGAACAGATTGTTAAAATGTATGAAGCCTACAGACAGGCTCTTCTCACAGAATTGGAAAACCGCAAGCAGAGACAGCAGTGGTATGCCCAGCAACATGGCAAGAATTTTTAAGTTAATTTTTGAAAAATAAAATTTAAGTTTTGTAAGGGCTTTAAAATATTTTCTCAGATAAAAAACTGCAAACAAATACTTTGGTTAATAAAGGCAGCTTTTTGGAAATTATAAAATTCTAATTTTACATGTATTTTGTTATTAAAAATATTTTATTGAGCAAAAAAATTATCATTTTAAGAGCCGACACACCAAACACTTCTAAATGCTATATATTAGAAACTGCTTTGAATATTCTCAGTGGAGAAAAATGCAGCAAGAAATGTCTCATTATAACCAGATATTAAATAGGAAATCATCACTTGGTAAATTTGTACAGTAGCAGTATCTTTAAAAAACGGAGAACCTATGCAGTATTTAAAAAAAAAAAGAAAAGATGTGTATTGCTTTCATGTGGAATAGTACCTGGAATCAGGTGGTTTAAATGTTACCATTGTGCAGTTCAAAACACAAAATGGGATTTGGGACCTTAATTGTGATAAATGTAAGTATATAACGTATAGGGTTCCCTTCCGAAACATAACCCCTTTAAAATGAGAACATATTTTTTGGTATGAAAGGATAAAAGGCCTTTAAATTTTAGGAACAAATGTAGGCACTAAAGTCTTAGCTTGTATGGGAAAGCTGTGTACAGCACTCAAAAGTTGCTGTCATTTCCTTACTTTTGACCGGGGCTCTTAAAGCATTTAGTAGCATGGCTCTAATGAGACAGTGGAGGGTTCTCAACAGCATATGGCACACTGCCATCCCAGCAGATTGGGTTGAGCTGCCAAAAATGACAATCAGGGATTCATTAAGAAATCTTGGTCATTAAATTGATTTTATGTATTTTTTTTTATCTTCTAAGGATTTGTCACAACTTTAAAACCTACCATTTCCCTCCCACTTTCTTTCCTTTTAATAGTTAAGACATTGTTCATAATTAGTGCAGTACAATTGATGACAGAAAAATTTATGGCACTTTTAGCCTATAAATCTCTAGAATTCTGTGAATTTCAACATTATTTGAAGTAGCTCTTCAGTTACATTTACATGTATTGTAAATATGTAAATATATTTTTAGTTTAGGTAATCTTTGAAAGTACAGAGCACTCCTAGTTATCAGTGAATTTGAATTCATAAAATGTTGAAAATGTTAAATGTTTGATTTTATATAACAAGCTTATTAAATATATTTTTGTGGAAACTAAATGCGTCATGTTTGAATCCATGTTTTTTACATAGTGTTCTAAATATCTGGTTTTTCCATTCAGAAGGTCCAAAAGCAAAGGACGCAGTGTATAATGAAAGGATATTGAAAAATGAAAATAAGCTGGTAGAATTTTATCAGTTGGAAAAGTTATTTCTCAGAGCATGTAATCAAACTTTCTAGGATGTAAGCTTATATGTCTTATGAACTCTCACATACTCTTCTATCTTAATCATTCTTTCCTGTTACTCATTACCTTTGTATTACTGTTTAATTTAAACCTGGCTAAGCCATTCGTAAGGAAGTTAGAAATTACTATTTTAGAGCTCCCAGATTCTAGAATGGCTGGTTTAAAAGAACTGAAAGGTACCAAAAAAGGGATTAGCATATGCTAAGTTTCTTGAAGTAGAAACTCAGATTTGTAATGGTGTCACCACTGAAGAAAATGCATTTTTAATTTTAAAAAGAGAGATACACCTTTATCATTCTATATCAGTACCTCCCAAACACTTCCAAATTCAGTAAGCATTTGTTTTTAATATTAGGAACCAGAGTAAACTTTAATAATAGTTCACATGTTAAAAGAATAAACCTATGAAGAATACATTTCTTTGTGTACCAAATGAAAAAATATACAATGCAGTGAAACTCAAGTAGATATACAAAGTGATTTTTTTGTGCATTTTTGATCAAGAAGTTTATATTCTATACTAAATCATAATATAAAAGAAGCAGTATTTAGTTTTTGATAAAGCAACTGAAAAGCTCCCAAATGTCTTTAAAAATAAAAGCTTGTGGTATATATAAGATGATAGAGATTGAATCAAGCCTGTTGAGTCATTACGCTATGCTTAAATGGATGACTATGTGAAATAATTTTAAAATTCTCCTGTAGAAATTAAATGAGCATATCCAAACATGGAGTAATATTACTACATGGTTTAATTATATAACCCAGTAGAAGAATTTAGTAAATTCAAGCAGAACACATGTACTGTCATCATAGACAAATACTTTAAATTATAACAGCATATTTGAAGACAAAATTAAGAAACCATCCATGTTAACAAAAATGATACAACCATGCATACATACATCTGCTTATTAAACACCGAAGTAAAAGAACTAAACCATTTTGAAGTTTTCAGAGGAGCTTGGTATTTTACTCTGTCCTGATAGAAGCACTTTGAATGTTTGCATGGAGACATAAAACTGAATATTTAACTGACAATTGGTCATGCACCTGTACTCTAAAAATTTGGATTACATTTTCTTCTTTTCTGATTGCTCAGTAGATTCTGACTTCGGCGCAGGAAAAGCTTGATGATACAGATGTCTGTGGGTTGCTGCTGCACTGTAAAGCTTGTATAAAGCCTAGAGATACAAGAATCAAGATTATAAACACGAATGTAAAATTTTTCCTTTGAATGTAAATAGTTTATGGCACTATATAATTAGCATGCTAAATGTGGGATTTTTATATCATTAGCCTATTTAAGATATAAATTAATAGCTAAGAATCTTAGAACTCAAAACTATTTTCGCTTCTCCAGTGTGTGTATGGATTGATCTTTGTGGCAAATAGTTTATTCTCAGACTACATTTCCTTTGACTTTGCACACCTTTTGGAGCAGGGCTTCCCAAACACTGCCCTAGGGATGTGTGAGAACTCATATCTTGAATATTACCAGTTTGGGAGGAATTTAACTTCTGACTGCCAATAGCTGCCTTATTAGACACACCCAGACCACTTGCTATCTGGGCTTTCTTACAAGTTTTCAGAATGGGACCCTTTTTTCCCCCCATTATTTCCTGATACGATCAGGAAATATGCCAGTTAGTACATACGTTGCCCCTCTTGCCACACTGGGATCATTCATTTAAACATTCTCTTGTTTCCATTACTTGATTCATATCTTACAAAACGTTTTTCAGAAGTATTATCTCAGAAAGCCTTTTCTCATAAAGCTGTGATTGTTCTTTGTGTTGACAGTGTTTGAGTCATAGGAATTTTTATATATTACTTTACATAAGTGTCCATAAATATTTTGGTCCTTTTCCCCCTCAGTGAATGTCTAAGATTCATTGTCTCTTCTGGCTTTCATATAGTGAACACTCAGTTAAAACCAGCTTTTCTGAGGTAATTCTGGAGTCTGTAAAGAGTCTGAATATTTTTAAAAGGTTGATATCCTTTAAATAGTAACCAATGCCCAGGAAATTCCATTGATTTTTATCTTTTTGAAGTCTTGATAGCTGTTTTCTTAAGTCTGAATAATACATACCGTCATCAGTTCTGTGAATACACATTGGTGTAACATGGTATTGCCCTAGCTCTATCATACTCCTCTAACATTCAACTTAGATTGTTTTTACTTCTTTAATGAATTTGTTTTACTGAATTTTACATAAAATATTTCTCTATTGACTTGTATTAAATGTATCACTGGTATGGATTAGAGGACATACTCCGGTTGTATGTAACAGCAGAAACTGAGGAAAGAAGGATTTGCTATCTCAGTAGCTATTCGAGATCAGTTTTGCTTCCTGAAGATGACCAGAGTAACTCTACAGAGGTCAGTTTTCTTATGTAACAAAGGATTCTTTCCTCGTTTTGCCCATGTTCAGTAGGAGAAATGAACACCAATTTACAGGTCGTTCTGAGGAATGCTCAGAAAGTCACTTTATACTGGCCTGGAACCTGCTTAACGTGGTAAAGGTAACTGTCACTCAAAAGCCTGAGTTAAAAACGTCTAAAGGTTTGTAGCTCCACTTTGAGACTCTCTACAAATTAGGTTTTCTCAAGATTCATAGTGCTATTTTTATCTCACTATGCAGTAGAGCAAAATGCACAATGTTGGAGCTTAAAAATTTTGGAATTTTCTACACATTCAAGAAATAAAACTTTTATAAAACAGGATATTCTTGACAATCAACTTGTATGTTTCATATGCAGATCATATCACATAAGATGTTGGGAATAAATAAAATATTTAAAAACCATATTAAAAATTTACAGCTAAAATTGTGAATCTTAGAACAAAGGAGCAGTTGTGCCCAAAGTTTTTTTTTTTTTTAAATTTAAGTTCAATTAATTAACATATAGTGTATTACTAGTTTCAGAGGTAGAGGTCAGTGATTCATCAGTTGTATATAACACCCAGTGCTCATTACATCACCAAAGACTTTCTAATCCATTAATGGCTAGTTGGTTTATAAAATAATAAAGTTTATAGCTCTCAATTAAAAAAAATTAACTTACCTCATTTGTACTTCCCTGTGGCCAAAGGCAGTTTAAAAGGGAAAAAAGAAAAGTATATATCCTGCTTCATTAATAGCATTATGATAATTCAACTTTGTTTACAGTATTTCTGAGCATTTAAGAACAAATACTCCTACACATTTTTTCAGTTCAGATTACATATTGTATCTGAATCTTTCGAAGAACCCAATTCTATATTACTCAGAGGGTTCAGCATCATATTCTAGGAAGGCTTTGGGATTTACCTCAAATAGCCCTTCTTTAGTCTTCTAAGGTTGAGGAGCTATTTGAGACAGTGGCTCAGAGGAGCCAGTTTTTTGTTTGTTTTTTTTTTTAAAGATTTTATTTATTTATTTATTTGGCAGACAAAGATCACAAGTCAGCAGAGAGGCAGGCAGAGAGAGAGGAGGAAGCAGGCTCCCTGCTGAGCAGAGCCTGATGCAGGGCTCAATCCCAGGACCCTGGGATCATGACCTGAGCCTAAGGCAGAGGCTTTAACCCACTGAGCCACCTAGGCACCCCAGAGGATCCAGTTTTTAATTCATGCTTTACCCACAGTGCTACCATTAGTTTATCTTAACCAGATTCTTCAAAGGCATATAGTAAATTCATTAGTTAAAATTCCATTCTAAAGAGTATACGTAGGTATAAATGCTCGGGGAATTGTAGCTATTACTTGCTACCTGCAGAACATAAGTTCAAAAGTCTTACCTCCAAAAGTTTATGAAGAATCTCAATTTTAGCTTCACTAAATGCCCCTAAATTTTCATGATGTAACTGAAGACACTTCCAGAATGACAGTGAGTTCATTATCGTTCTAGGTGTGTTTATAATTGTCTTCCCTATCCATCAATTATTTGAACAATGGACCGCAGTGACCCTGACTGTAGGCTGTGGTTAACTGAAACACAAAGGACAACTAGCCCATGAGCAGCTGATCCAGAGGTTGACCTGGACTCGTGCTGTGGCCGGTACAAACGCCTACTTCAAATAGAGACAATCTGAAATAATCAGATCTTGCTTTTTAGGAGTTTATACTAAAAGAGCTAGTGATACAACCACTTAATGCTAGTGGTTCACATACATTCCCTTCCAAAATCAGCATGAATCAAATGATTGGTTGTAAGTACAAAGTAATTTAACACATAAACAAGTCACAGTCCGCTCAGTAAAAACTCAGCTGTGCTTTCTCACACTTCTCTTTAACAGCTTTAACTTTTAGGATAAATAAAAGTAGAAAGCAAAACTGCCTAATCCACATATATTTGAAAACACTGAAATGTTAACTAGAAATTGGTTATGTAGGACTTCGCATATCGTATTATAGTTAGTCGTTTGTATCCGGCCATCTTGACAGCTTCGAAAGCTCTTGAAGACTGGGGCCCAAGTCAGGTTCACCTGTTCAGTTCTAACACCTAACATTGTGTTCAGTACATAGTGTGCTGCAATCAGTTGAAGAGGATAAAAGTATTCTTACCTGGTCCCACAAGGCTGCAGCCACCTGGTCTATTACAGCTCCCAGCTCTCGGTATTCTCCGGAGTAGCGGATATACGCCCAGGTGCACAAGGTGATCAGAGTCAGTCCCATTATCATATTGCATAGGCTAGCTATTATGTCCAAACCAATGAATCCAGTCACACCAGCAATCACGTACGTGATAAAGATGACAACAAACAGTGTGGCTGGGGTACGAGCTGCATGGAAGATATTTTTGCTATCATTGTGCTTGATATACTGGATGTAAAGTTCATCTATTTCACTCTCCAACTGTTGAAGGTAACGCCGGCTAAATTCCTCCCCACCCATCTTCTTCACCCCTCGGAATAGCTTCACAGATTCTTCCTTAAGCTCCAAATGTTTGGCCTGCAGGTCATTAGGTGCCAGAAATGGTTTGTCACCACCACAGATCTGTATCAGAGAGAAGTGCCGTTTATGCCATGCAGAGTAAAATTAGCAACTGTACCACTATCTTCCACTTAGCTAGTTGAATTTGTTAGAACACAATAATCAGAAGGAGTTTACATATATGTTTTGTCAGCCCACATCTTTGCACAGTCCATATCAGGCATGACCGTAAGTGGAACCAATATTTTATAGATAACTTACATAAAGCCATGCTTAATTTTTATTTTCTTTTTGACCTGGGAAAGAATATCCAAGACTTAATCCAAGTTCCTCAAGATGTAAAGGCATGATTCAAAGTGAACTGCAAACTGAGTGCATTCACAGAATGAACCCCAAATCAAATTACTTACATACAAGATCCTCTGGGAAATATATTGTAAATATACTAAAGTATTTTTGGCCAAAGAGGTTTAACTTAATAGCAATGCTATAAAACTCCAAAAAAATAAAATTAGGAAAAACATGTTCATTGGCAGTTTCACTGATTGTGTTTGAATGGAGCCCTTTCACAATATATTCTTCAAGAGACTAAATGGAAGCATATTCAATGTTCTTGGACTACGTTTTCAGTTTTTTCCAAAGTTACAAGGGAAATGTCAGTTACCCATACCTTTCACTTTGGTTATTTGAGATTTAACTTATATAAAGCGTACTCTGATTCTAGTTACCCTTTACTTATGTTGTGAACACCATTCCATAAACTGTATTACCCTTGACTCTTAAGACTCCACCAGTTTTGGATGTAATTTATAATATATAACATTTTCAGGAGAAAACCCTATCATATTAGTAGATATGTAAATAATTATTAGATGCATCCTAATTCAGAATGTTAAAAAGAGGAAAAGCAGTATATAGAAATATTAGCCCTTGAAGTCTAATTTCTTTTTTTCCTAATGGGTGTTTTGGTTTTGTTTTTTTTTTTTTGAGAGAGAAGAGTGTGTTCGGCGGGGGTTGGGGAGGTGGGGGATGTGGGGAGAGGGCCAGAGGGAGGAGGAGGAGAGAGAATCTTAAGCAGGCTCCATTCCCAGCACGGAGCCCAACTTGGGGCTCCATCTCACAACCCTGAGATCATGACCTGAGTCAAAACCAAGAGTCGGATGCTTAACCAACTGTGCCACCCAGGCAACCTAATGGGTTTTCAGAGTTAAGATAGAAATACTGAAACTGTTGCATGAAGGGAGGTGTAGCGAGAGGGTAGCACATGTTATTTCAGTCACTAGAGCTTATAAATAGTGGGAAGATGTGGCCAAAAAAAAAAAAAAAGTAATATAGCAGGAACACACTTAAAATATGTTTTAAATTGTGCATCTCATAGTGTTCCTTTCCTAAAAAATACTTTAGGTATACAATAAATAGAAATGCAATATACATAAGCTGAGAAAGAGTAAGTCAAAGCCACTTCTTTGCATCTGCAGCTTAACTTGGAAGAAAAAAAAAATGAGCTCATGGAAAAAATACTGATTTTACTTAAAACATAATTTAAAATATTAATTCTTACCTCTTCCATCTTTTTGTTGTATGTATCCTTGGCAGTTGCCACGGCGGCTAAATTGTTAGCTTCTGCTGTGGCCTTTGAACAAAGTACAAAGTATAATGTAAAGTGGAATTCATATTTATTAAACCTTCACAGGCAATTCTCATTTCTGAGTATCATGTGCAAGAAATGTACAAGAACACAAGGTCATGAAATAATTTGAAGTACTGAAGTATTTCCACTACATTTTTAAAAATTTATAAAATTAAAATTTCAAAATACATAAAACGGTAGTCCATAGTTATAAAAATGAATTTTCATTTGGAAGATTTTTTTCCTCTTAAATATTTTTAAGCCTCTCACCAAGGGGGGGGATCTATAAACCCAAACACATGGGAAATAATACACAGTACATTTTGTGTGTACTAATATGTAGACAAACATGTCTTAAGTTTAAGGACTGATACTGATAGTATAATGTATCACTGATAACAAAAATGAACTATTAAGAACTTAAAGAAATTTTTTAATAAGTAAGGAAAAAGCTAGTTTCTCCTTTCTTAAATGTTTATTTGTAGAGACCACTTGTTTTAAAACCTGGACCTGCTTTTCTACTTGGTACATGTGTGAACCTAAGCCACAGTGTGAGTCTGTTTTCTAAACCAGTTTTGTACAAAGAGAATGAAAGCTGTGGTAAAAAGTGTCTGTATGTCAGCACGAGTGAAGCTCCTCTATGTATATACAAAAGTGTTTAGCTGAACACACAAACAGTAGTTAACAGAAAAATAATCTCCCAATAAATATTCCAATATTTTTATTTGCTAATTTTTGATGGCCAGATTGGAGCATATCTCTAGTCTAGCAGAGCATAAAGCTAAAGAAAGCTTAGCTTTAGTGACAAGTATGTTTTAAAATGTCATGCTTCCTGATTAGTAAGTACCTGTAACATGGATTTGGGATGTGGCAATTCTTCACCTTGATAGATCTTTATATAGGCCTTTAAAAAAGAGAGAAAAAAAAGAGACTCATGTTCAAGGAATTCCATTCAATTTTTCTCCAATTCTGTTTAATTGTTTTCTAAAGTCTAAGGTCTTGCCAGTTTGGGGAACTATTATCTTTCTCCTTTTAAATCCCCCCCTTTCTTAGTTGTTCCTTTTTCCTGAAGTGCCTTTTCCACACAACAATTCTTCCCAACCCTACCTTTCTTAAAGGCTTAATTCATTGCCACCTCCTCTAAAACTTTCTCACATCCCTCTGCTAGGAGTAACCTTTCTTTTGCAGTCACTCACAGCCATTTGTACCTGCTGATGTCATAAGATTTATGGAAGAGATTTCTGTAAGGGTCCTTAATCTTCCACTAAATTCTAAGTTCCTCCGTAATGTTAGGCACGGCACAGTAAGAATTCAAACTTTAGTAGATAAATAACATGTCATTTATTGTGAAGAATGAAGAAGATAAATAATCACATAGGAGGTATGTAACAGTATTTTAAATGACAAAAAATGTGAATTTTAAAAATTGGTATTTTGGTCCTTGGGGCATCAATCCACAAATTAGTTTGGTAGCTGAAATTCCCCCACTACATGTGGCTGGTTTAAAAAAAAATAGTAGTATTCAGTGCTACCTAAAGTAAACAAGTAAATGAAAATTTAAAAATAATTCCACTTCAAATCAGTCCTTAGTGTAGAGAGAGAAATTGTGGAAGAATTTTCTCCAATAGGAAGGCAAAGTATAGCCCCTTGGAGAACATCTTCAGAATGAAAGTAAAATTCTTTATAGCTCATAACTGAAGACTACTATATGTTATGGATCTTGAGCAACACCTTCTCCCCCAACAACAAAAAATAGACTTTACCAATGCCTAGATATATTCATACTCCAAAATATATTTCTCTCAAGATAAAGTTTTCTTTAAAATTTTAATTTCAGAAACTAAGCTGCTCTTGGGAATCTAATGATTTTTTTATTCTTATAGATTCCTCATAACTTTGCCCCCATGTTACAGAGTCTATAATTTGTTTCAAGTAGGAACTGCATTCTAAAACAATGCTCTAGAAACGAGAGTGATACCTTGAAGTACTCCACCAGACCTCGGCAGGTGATTTTGTTCCCATTGATCTCTTTAATATCTAGGCTCTCAGGACTAAGTAGCCAAGGAATGAGTATTTTCAAGTTTTTGATGAATTCATCATCTATTTCTACAAGTAAAAGCACATTCATCATTATTTTAAAAATCCAATCCAGTCCTCCATGCCATACAATAAAACATCCTTTGATTTCCTCCATTTCTTCCCCAGTGATAAAGCCTTCACTCACTTTCCCGTCATCTAAATAAACAACTCCCGCAGCCCACTGTTCTTGGGTCAGTGATCCTCCGTGCCTAAACTACTACTGCTAGTCTTCAGTTCAATTACATATTTACTTATCCTCCACCCATAAAATAGCTTTCTTGATGTTAAATGTTAAACAAATATCTTAAACCCTATTCACATAACCAGTATTCTGTACTTAAGTTTGTTGGTGGTTTTATAAACGGGGAAAAGGCCAGATACTTACTTATTCCCTCCAGAAAATGTATGCCAAAATTGCTGTTTTTAGTGTACCCACCTTATGAAAAGTGTATAGAACTGGGTAAGGTGTAACTAGAACTCAAATTCAGAAGGATAGTGATGGTGATGCCACCTCTGGTGGTGAAACTCACCAGTAGAAATGAACATGGCAAGAGTAGGCCATGGAGACAAATCGGAGGATGTCTCAGTTGTTTCCCTATCATGTTTAGGACAATTGATTACACATTCCCATGGTATAGCATTAGGTTTAAGCTTCGCCTTACATATGTAGTAAAGTAACAGAAAATGCATCTTCAGAGGAGTCTTTTGAACACAGTGATAATTTCTGAAATCATTATTTCAAAAGATGCAGAAAAATACACCTACATAAAAAGCAAGGTATGTCCTAAAAGTAGTAATGGCCTGTAATGTTTAAAAATCTCAGTTTCTGCAGAGTCACTGAGTTTTCAGGCTTTGGAATTGCTGATTTCTGACGTTTTAAGGATATAGATTCAAACCATGTGATTGTGTTTGCATCTTCCTTGCTTGCTATTACAACCTGACTATACACTGAAATACCAGTTTACATAAGAATTCACGTTTCTCTTCTTTCCTTGCTGCTTTTATGAGATGTATGAGCATAATGTTGGAAACCCTTCAGACTTATTTTACTTAACGTTTTGTACACCTTTGAAATTTTAGTGCCCATCTTTTATGAGTACTTGTATAGTTTACTCAAATGTATTTTGCTGTTTGCATTGTACCAATTTTTCTGATGATTTTGCTTTGTATTATATTTAGATTTATTCAGATTTATTATTGTGGTTAGCAATATTCGCTAATAGTACCGGTGTTTGTATGATGTTACCACGGTCTGTGTTGTGTTTTGCTGCTTGCTGTGCATCTGTGTACACTGCTACCAGTAGGTTTCTTTTTTGCAATATGACTTTATGGGTTTTTTGTAGACTATTACTACATATCTAGAACATATCCATTCTACCTGAATTTCTGTATAAAACAAAAACCTTTCTCATTATAAAACAACCTCAAGTAACGTGATGCCCCCAGTTTTGTTTTTGTTTTTCAACATTTCCTTAGCGATTCGGGGTCCTTCTGATTCCATACAAATTTTAGGATTATTTGCTCCAGCTCTTTGAAAAATACCAGTGGAATTTTGATCGGAATGGCATTAAAAGTATAGATTGCTCTAGGCAGTAGAGACATTTTAACAATGTTTATTCTTCCAATCCAAGAGCATGGAATGATCTTCCATCTTTTTGTGTCTTCTTCAATTTCTTTCATGCGTGTTCTGTAGTTCCTCGAGTACAGATCCTTTACCTCTTTAGTTAAGTTTATTCCCAGGTATCTTATGGTTCTTGGTGCTATAGTAAATGGAATCGATTCTCTAATTTCCCTTTCTGTATTTTCATTGTTAGTGTATAAGAAAGCCACTGATTTCTGTACATTGACTTTGTATCCTGCCACGTTACTGAATTGCTGTATGAGTTCTAGTAGTTTGGGGGTGGAGTCTTTTGGGTTTTCCATTTAAAGAATCATGTCATCTGCGAAGAGAGAGAGTTTGACTTCTTCATTGCCAATTTGGATACCTTTTATTTCTCTTTGTTGTCTGATTGCTGTTGCTAGGACTTCTAATACTATGTTGAACAAGAGTGGTTAGCGTGGGCATGTGATCACCAAGAGAGCATGGTACTGGCATAAAAACAGACACATAGACCAGTGAAACAGAGTAGAGAGCTCAGATATGGACCCTCAACTCTATGGTCAAATAATCTTCGACAGGAAAAAATATACAGTGGAAAAAAGACAGTCTCTTCAATAAATGATGCTGGGAAAACTGGACAGCTATATATAGAAGAATGAAACTCGACCATTCTCTTACATCGTACAAAAAGATAAACTCAAAATGGATAAAAGACCTCAGCGTGAGACAGGAATCCATCAGAATCCTAGAGGAGAACATAGGCAGTAACCTCTTCGATATCAGCCACAGCAACTTCTTTCAAGATATGTCTCCAAAGGCAAAGGAAACAAAAGCGAAAATGAACTTTTGGGACTTCATCAAGATCAAAAGCTTCTGCACAGCAAAGGAAACAGTCAACAAAACAAAGAGGCAACCCACGGGATGGGAGAAGATATTTGCAAATGGCAGTACAGACAAAAGGTTGATATCCAGGATCTATAAAGAACTCCTCAAACTCAACACACACAAAACAGACAATCATATTAAAAAAAAATGGGCAGAAGATATGAACAGACGCTTCTCCAATGAAGACATACAAATGGCTATCAGACACATGAAAAAATGTGCATTACTAGCCATCAGGGAGATTCAAATTAAAACCACATTGAGATACAACCTTACACCAGTTAGAATGGCCAAAATTAGCAAGACAGGAAACGTGTTGGAGAGGATGTGGAGAAAAAGGAACCCTCTTACACTGTTGGTGGGAATGCAAGTTGGTGCAGCCTCTTTGGAGAACAGTGTGGAGATTCCTCAAGAAATTAAAAATAGAGCTTCCCTATGACCCTGCAATTGCACTACTGGGTATTTACCCCAAAGATACAGATGTAGTGAAAAGAAGGGCCATCTGTACCCCAATGTTCATAGCTGCAATGGCCACAGTCACCAAACTAGAAGGAACCAAGATGCCCTTCAACGGACGAATGGATAAGGAAGATGTGGTCCATAGACACTATGGAATATTATGCCTCCATCAGAAAGGATGAATACCCAACTTTTGTAGCAACATGGATGGGACTGGAAGAGATTATGCTGAGTGAAATAAGTCAAGCAGAGAGAGTCAATTATCATATGGCTTCATTTATTTGTGGAGCATAACAAATAACATGGAGGACAAGGGGAGATGGAGAGGAGAAGGGAGTTGAGGGAAATTGGAAGGGGAGGTGAACCATGAGAGACTATGGACTCTGAAAAACAATCTGAGGGTTTTGAAGGGGCAGGGGGTAGGAGGTTGGGGGAACCAGGTGGTGGGTATTAGGGAGGGCACGGATTGCATGGAGCACTGGGTATGGTGCAAAAACAATGAATACTGTTACACTGAAAAGAAATAAAAAATTTAAATAAAAAAAAATTTTAAAAACCTCAAAATCACCTCCATGTATTACATGTATTTCAATTCCACCCCCCATTCCCTTATAAAATTGGAATGGAGTAAGATACACCTGGG
Source organism: Lutra lutra (assembly GCF_902655055.1). Taxonomy (NCBI): domain Eukaryota; kingdom Metazoa; phylum Chordata; class Mammalia; order Carnivora; family Mustelidae; genus Lutra; species Lutra lutra. The sequence goes on along the minus strand of NC_062284.1, from coordinate 98,865,176 downwards.
TGTCTAATGCAGCAGCAAATGTGGTAATGATCATTAAAGTAATGAGCATATAATCACATATTTGGATTAAAAATGTGTCCTGAAGATGGCATGAGCCATGGTCTTGATTCTCACTGAGACTATTCCAATTTTGGATTCAGAAAGCACAAACCAGAGATTCCAAACATACACAGGTGGTGAGCTCTTGTTAACAGTATTAGTCAACACCGTAAACCATGACCCAGAACACCTACAGACCGTTTCAGTTTATGGAGGCACACTAACTAGATCTGGGCCTCTGCAAGAATGCAAATAAATATGTGTGGTCAGATGATTATTCGGTGTGATGTTCTGTTTCCATCATTTCTTCAATCATTTTTGCCACAAGAGTCCAACTTTGCTGGGAATCCAGGGGCTGCACCAAAGTGGTTATCTGTCACAATCACTGGGGATGTGATAACGTACTTTAACTGTACGTGTAATCACCCAGGGAAGATGCTTTCTCGGGATTACCTTCATTAGAAACACCTTTTTAAAAATAATTACCTTGCAGTGGTATTTGGCTCTGCTTCCTGAAGTCTAACTGAAGCTGCTAAGGATGTATCACCACAATTAATGGTGTGGTCACTGGTCATTCTACATGGGGGACTAAACACAGAGCAACCTCAAAAAGGAAGGTAACTCCTTGTTAATTAGAAGATTTACTAAGCTAAGAGAGGTATTCAGTGGGCACTTAGAGCTGGTTGAATGGAGTATGAACAAACCTGATCCTTGTGATTTCCCATGTGGGATGTTGTTAAATTAATAGCAGTTAATTGGAATCATTGTACTATACGTTTCATATAATATGGGAAATGGCATGATAATTTCAATGATGTGAAGGATCATGAACAATATAGTAATGATAACAATTACAAATATCGGTAGTGAGCTAGAAAGTTATTCCTATAAGTTTATGAAAGAATATGTGAGAATTACCAAAGAAAAATTTTTGCACAATTGTTTATTCAGAGACATTTCTTCCCTAGAGGAAGAAAGTTATTCAGATGCCAACCCTCTGAAAAACAGCATAGCCAGTGGACAAGACATCCTGGACAGAGACCACATCAACTTACAAGTTTCAGAGTGGGCTGGAAAAACAACATGGATAGCTGACTCTCAGAACTGCCCAAGGAGAAACTGAGGCTGAGAAGAACACTTTGGCACACATAGATTCAGCAGGAGTCCTATAAAGCCTCATCAAAATGAATCTTTGATGGGCACCTAAGCTGCTTTTCATTTCTTTTTCTCTCAGGCTAGCCACTTTGGTAAACTCAGAATTTTGGGATGCCTATAGAGCAACTGTGTGGGTTAATATATGTATAGACATGTGAGTAAAATTTGATGGGAAACAAATCTATTAAAAGATGAAGTTCTATATCTCTGTGATTTGTCTTAAACTCTCTCCCTCAGCTCTTTCCCTCCACCATGTATCAGTTAATTTAAGAACTGTTGCTGAATACCACAAGAATGGAACAAGCCAGAGTACTCTTCTGTCCCAATAAAGGGCTCTTGTTGAAGGACTGCCCCTCCCCTGCCTGTTTATGACTCCCCAACTCCAGAGAAGAAAGAGGGGCCTTGTGGGAGACCTCTCTTTACATCATTTATTCAAATGAAGGCATTAGGTAATGATACAGTTTCAAGAAGTCTGTGCTCTTTGGAGGGCTGAATTTCATAAGTGATAGTGAAATGACAGAACCCTGCAGTTCTAGCATTAATGTGTACTTCCTGCTATCCATTCTGTTATATAATTTAAAACATGTACAGAAATAATGCTAATGACTGAGAAACGTGGGATCCTATTTATGATACTGTCATAGTTAAATGGAAGGTATCTTGAGTGTAAATGCCATGGACACGGGGCAAGGGGGTGGTGGTGGTGGGGAATAGGTTTGCTTTTCAAACCCGCCAGTTCCATAAAGGTGGACACATATTACGTTGTCCTTTCTTAAGAGGAATTTTAAAGCCCTTTGAGAAGAGTTGTGCTGAAAAGCTTGCTGCGTCACTCTCTCACCAACCCTGGCACAGGGCAGAAAGGCCACAGTAAATAAATGTCTAAGCTCAGTGGCATGTATATTCAATGCCAGGCTTATAAGTATACAAGTCAGAAACGTCTTTTGTACTACTTTGTATTAATCACAAAGCAAATATCTAAAGACCCAGTGATTATTTATTAGAAATACTTCTATTTCCTCAGACCCCTACGTCCACCCCATCCCATCCCACCCCTTTTTCTAAAAAGTTGAGTTGCTTTGGAATCTTAAAATGTTAGTAATGCCTCTGTTAGGCAAGCAACTACTATTATCATACACTGTCTCAAGAACATTCTAGGGCTTTTGGGTTTTTCAGAAACTGGTCCTCATTCAGAAGAGGATTTCATTTTTAGTGAGGCTTTTAATAATTTATAATTAAATTCTTCAGTAGCATTTTTAAAGAGCTTGAGTTCAGAACTATGCAATGTTTCTTTTGATCTCTAATTATATAACTTATAACAATAATTATATAACTTAAAGCATCAGATAATGTAGACATCTACTTTTCTCCTCTAATGTAAATAAGGAAAACTTAACAGGAAGACATGAAGGAGCATTTCTCAATGCACAGAAGTGAGCAGGAACCTCTGTGAAGAGGGGAGAGTCACTGCCTCCAAGTGAACACAGGATCTTGCCCGTTTTCTCCGTGTATGTATTCAGAACCCATAGATCCCACAGTTCACCAAGGAGGTGTTCTAGCACCAGCCCAGGATTCCCAGTTCTCTCGACAATTTTCAGTCATCAGCCTCACATAAGTGGATAATCCAAATGAGCAGCTGTAAGCCCAGGAGATAAAATGACAATTTTATAAGCAGGATAAGTAATGTAAACATATTCATTAAAAGACAAACCTTTCAGTTTTCCATCAAAGTTTGGATTGGTAGCTACTTTTAAGCCAGGATGAGGTAGCAGAAAACAGGAAATTTTGGTGAAACAGGAATGGATGTGTTTTCGAACATTCTGTAGTTCTTCGTGCTGGTTCCCTGAGACCTGTAGTGAATCATTCTAAAGTTTAAACTACTTTCATCATACTTGAACTCCAAGAGAATTCTGTGACATCTATTTGCTACAGTTGTCTGGTCCCACAGTGATAAAAATGACATAACAGGGCTGATACTAAAGAAAAAATAAAGTCTTGGGTAAACGGCCATATCTAAGTATAGCATACCTATGGCATTATTATTAGAATTAACAGATGTTTACCCTTATGCTAACTCAGATGGGCCTTCCCACTTTTAAGTACAAATTAGTGGGGTTTTAATCTAGCTAGTTCTTAAAAATTCCAATTTTAATTTGAAGTACTCATAAGAAACATGAATAGATCATAAGATATTCCTACCTTCTTTTCAGGAGATACTCAAGACAGCCTCTTGTCACCTGGTAGGTATACATTTAGATTCTAGAAAGGCATCTGAATAGTTGGGTATTTATAAGCTAAACTGTCCCTGTTTTTTCAAATGTATTTGACAGTTAATAGTACAACTACTCTAAAAATAATTATAAATCTAAAGAGACAAGATAAGAGATCCTGACTATCATGAAACCTTATTTAATCTTGATTAAAATTTTTTCTTAATAGTTACTTGTTGTGGTATCTGTCCAATGTAAACAATTCATTCAATATTGAACTATCCTGACATTGAAAATGGAGAATCCTCTAATTTCACTTTCTGTGAACTATTAGCAAAATATTCTAAGACTGAGTTTGGGAATTTCAAAATGAGATATTTTCTGTTAAATTGACTTTTAAACCTCTACTAAAACATGAATCCAGATATTTGTACTGTCAGCCTTGAATGGATTTAATTATTCTAATTAAAAGATTTATCTTGGAATAAGTCAGTGTTTTGTAGATTATCTACACAAGAATTACCTGTATCATAATTATTGATAATATTTAAAGCTATAACTCTGAAAGTATGTATTAAATATCAATCTTTGTAGAGACACTAGACGGGTCAAATAAGATTGTATCTAATAAGTATCCATTCTGCAAATCATTCAACAAAAGTAATTCTAGATTACTACTGGTGAAATTTCATGCACCTTAATATCTAACAAACCTTGAGGCGTTTTTCCAAGAATTTGGAGCCACCTTCAGCTCCATATGAAAATTCGTATGGAAAACTCCAGTCCCGAACAAGAAATATCAGACTCTAAGAAACAAGAAGAAGAAAGGATTGATGAGGGGACTTTTAATGGCCTCCCTGAGCTTTATACTGAAACCAATGAAACGCTATTATTATCATTTGGATAGTGTTCTACACCACACTGCGGAATTGTGAAAGCAAACATAAAACCTTTGAAAGTTTCTGAGCAATCTATTCCCTAGGAATCAACCTTCCTGTTCCCACTAAGTAAAAACAGAAAGCTGCCCCAAAACTGACTGTACTCACACACACAGCCATTCAGCCAGTTTGAGGGCACCTCTGTCTCTCATCTCTTGGTGGCATGCATTCATCTTGGCAATTTGGGGACAGCTTTTTATGAAGACTCAAGTTTTATTTGAGGAGAGTTTTATCATCCCTTTAAGTATTTTCCTCTATTACGATTGTCCCGTTCTCTTCCTCAGGGGCTCTCAGTATACATACATGGTATGGATGGGTAGGAATCCAGGTTTAGTGGGGCCCAAAGCTTGTACAATCTGTTGGGGGAAGGGCTCAATAGGAAAATGAATACACAATTGGGCTTCAAAGGGAATATTTATTTAGAATGAGAGAAATAACAAATTACAAATTTTTTAAAAAGCTGACAAATACGCAAACACAAACACAAATCCAGAAAAAAAACAAACAACTAACATACCTTTGTAATAATTTTTTTTCCTACTGTTTTTGGCTGCAAATGATTTGATCACTTCATTGTATGATGATTTTGAAATAATCTCTTAGAAAGTTATTTCAGTCTGTCCTCTAACAAGGCCACATTCTTTATCATTAAACAATTATTATTGATAGTTCAGAAATGTTTCTGTTTCACAACTTATTTGTAATGCCATGTACATTTTTAGTTTCCTCACCCAATAAGTATGATGCTAACAGAATCCACCTCACAGGACTACCGAGACATGCGTAAGGCCTCTCTGGAAGGTGCCTGCACAGAGTTAGTGCTGTGTTGGCTCTGAGTTTTATTTTAATGGTCACGTATTTTAGCTAATGGATAGACCATAGTTTATTTTGCCATTACTAGACGTTTTTCAGTTGTTCTATTATTCTAAGAAATGCACTGATAAACATCCTTGAAGCTGAGTATTTGTTCACATCCAGACTGGATTTTATCAAGGACTGTGTTTCTAAAATTAGAATAATCATCAGAATCATTTGGGAGGCTTTTAAAAGTATAGAATTCTTGGGCCTCACCACTGACCTCTTGAAACTAAAGTAACAGCCACTTTCCTTGAACAGCTTATTATATGCCAACCACAATGCCAGGAATTACACATATGATATTTCACGCATTCCTGCAACAGCCAAGAGATAGGTTATAATTTATGATTCTTTTCAGAAGAGATAATCTAAAAAGCCCCACCACCTGACATTAAGTGACTTGGCCAAAGGCAGAGAGATGGCACAGCTAGCATTTACGCCTGGGCAACCTCAAAACCCCTGCGGCACGGCTCAACAGGAACATCACACATGCACTGTAGTTTACAACCTGAGCTCTGATAAAAGCATGCTTTTTATTTTTTAAACATTTATTTACTTTAGAGAGCGTGAAAGAGAGAGAGAGAGAGAGCACGAGTGGGAGGGGCAGAGGAAGAGGAGAGAGATTCCCAAACAGGCTCTGTGCTGAGCACGGAGCCGGACGTGGGGCTTAATCTCAGGACCGTGAGATCACCACCTGAGCTGAAACCAAGAGTTGAGCACTTAACTGACTGCACCACCCTGGCGCCCCTAAAAGCATGCTTTGATATGCTCAAGACATACTGCAAATTTCAGTTTCTGGAAAAAAGTAGGACTTGGAGGGAAAAAAATCAGTAGTTTTTATGAAATTAGCTATCTTTAAATGATCTTTCTAAAAGTTTTATACCTTCTGAGTTTCTAACTGAATATGTTATTCTTGCTTATTAAAATGTGTTGATTTTTTAAAAAAGATTTTGTTTGTTTATTTGAGAGTGAGAGCACAAGGGGGGAGAGAAGCAGACTGAGCACTGAGTGGGGAGCCCAATGTGGGGCTCAAACCCAGGACCCTGAAATCTTGACCCGAGTCAAAGTCAGACACCCAACTGATGGAACCACCCAGGCCCTTTTGCTGATATGTCTCTTAATTCTCTTTTTTTTTTTCTCTCTTAATTCTCTTTTAATCTCTGGGTTCTTCCTCCATTTCTTCTTTCCCCTTACAGTTTATCTACTAAAGAACCTAGAACTTTGACCTGTAAAAATTCCCATAACCTGGACCTTGCTGACTGCATATTCACAAGCAGTTCAACATGCTCTCTGTCCTCTGGATTTCCTGTAAATTGGCAGCTGGGTACAGAGCCTTGATCTCAGGTCATAATTTTTTTGGCAGAGTGCTCTTCTATCAGGAGGCACACAGTTTCTGATTATCTCTCCTTTGGTGAAATTATAACATCTTTGCTTATCTGAAGTTCATTCATCAGTAGCTTTCTCATTAAGGGCTCATAAAAACAATATTCTTTGCATTCTTACGTGTTGATAAGTTTGTGACCTATTGTAGCAGTTGTGACTTTCTATTTGAAAGTCAGTTTTGCTGAAAATAAAACCTTGGCTCACAGCTTCTCTCCCGAAGCCAGGCGGCACTTCTTGGTTTGCATCATGGATTTTTAAATTTTTTTATTTTATTTTACTTTTGTTTACTGTGTGTGTGTGTGGGGGGGTATTTGTGCATTTTTGTGGGGAAAGGAATGATTCTTGTGGAGAGGAGAGTTTCAAAATACCACTAGGGCACCTGGCTGGCTAGTCGGAACAGCATGGGACTCCTAATCTTGGGGGCTGTGAGTTTGAGCCCCACTTCGGGTATAGACATTACTTAAAAATAAAGTCCTAAAAAAATAAAATGCCTCTATCCACTATAGTAAACAGTCCACTGTCTTTAACAGAGGCCCATTTATGTCAAAATGAAACATAATAATTTGTATTCAGAACATTTCTACCTAAAATATGTTATTTTGAAAACAGAGCTTAGCTAAGAAGCAATTTTTGCAAAATAGAGGTTCACGAACCAAGATAAATGAAACCAAGTATGTGGATTTGGCTGTATTTTGCATTTTTCTTGGGGATTTTGGTTGGTCTTTTTCACTGGGCATCTTCCTAAGTTGATATAATAAGGACCATATGTAGCATAGGATCAAATATCAAGTCTTATTTTCTAAAATCATTAATCTATATTCTATCTATCCATCTATCTACAGTATCAAATTCCTAAGTTCCTTGCCTAACGCTCCCATCCAGAGATGTGCTGGTAAACTGGCTCTCCCAGGAGAACAAAATGCCTTGATTTTGTAGCATTTGACCATTTCTGTGGTATAAATATGCCCACCATCGCTGACTTCAAGCTACTAGCAATTTAATAGTTGGCTTATATAATTCCCAAACATTTACTAAATAGTTCTCATGAACTGGTATAAGCCAGCTATGGCACACCTACTGTCCCCATCCCCTCCCAAGATAATCTGTCTACTTTATATTTAAAATGCATGGAATTCTATGAATCTCAGTCCATATGTCAAAATCATCAGTTTTTCCACAATGCTGAATCTTGATTTGTTCATACATACAGGTAGAGATAAAAATCAAAAATATAAATTACCCTAATTTGCTCAGATGAAAATATTTCAAGTCACAAATACTTCTTTAACGAATTAATCCCAGTCTGCAAATGGGGCAAATGATGGGACCCATGCTGTCCATATCCCACCAGTGATCACATATATTTTTTTAATCATCAGAAAATTATAACCTTTGTTAACTTCCCTTTGGGGGCTATATCCTTCAGGAAGTTATTCAAAAGGAGTGTTATAGCACTAATATGAGTGAGAGTGAAAAACTGAGAAAAAATCCAAATGCTCAACAACAGGAAAATGGCTACTCAAATTACGGCATATTAATATAACATATTAACGGCTATTAATATTACAAATACACAGAATATACAAATACATGTGTTAATTGTGCCAGAATAAAAACTTATATGAAGTAATGTTATTAGCAACATAATGCTAAATGTATGAGCGCATCCATTACAAATATGTGAAAAAAACTCCCAAACTCTCAGTAATAGACTAACTGTTCTACAGCCTTGTAGCAAGTAAATGACTGAACTGGTTTTTAACCACTTAATCAATTTCAGTTCTAATTTCAGTTTCAGAAAACAACTACACACAGTTTAGAACTTGTTTTAAACCCATCTAAGTACAACTCACTTCAATCAATAGCCCATTGAATGTCTACCCATGTGTGACAGTCTCATACTTTAAAAGTCAGCTAAGTAGTGAAAGACTCACTCCAGAAGATTCACTAAGGCTGATGTCAATCAATTTCTCCCCTCCGTAGCCAACAAAAAACAAACACTGTTGTTGTATTCCGCAGCAACAAAAGTTTTAAAACTGACATCAACCTGTTCTTGCCTCTGTAAACCATGTAACAAATTCCTAAACCCTACATATAATTGTTAGGTTGCTCTGCTCAGCAAGGCTAAGACTCACCAACATATCTCTCATACTTAATAAAGCAATAAATTCAGCTTTGGTTTTTGTATCAGATTTTGAGTGGCGGTCTCATCCTTTGACAGTTCTGGATGCCCCTCATTTGGCAGCAGTCCCTTTGACCCTCAGACTAACAGGTGAGTTCTTCTTGTCCCTTGTTCCAAAATTCCATTTGTCCTTCAAATTTACTTCCAGGTGAATGTCTCAACAATTATCTGATTTAAGTTCTGATTTGTTTCATTGACCTCTTGTCACTGATTCATTTATCCTAGGGTTTTTGTTATAAAGACCCAATAGGTCTTCATATAAGGTCATTGGTTCTAAGTCTTTGTATAGGGCAATTCAACCTTTAGTTTTGAAAGAGTACTCATTTGATAAGTAATTAGACCCAATTTTTGTATAAAGTTATTAGAACTTTTGGGTTTGGAGGTATACCATTCAGTAAATACTTTTGCTATTATCTCTTTATGCTTTTGCTCCTTGCTTTGCTTCCATTTGCTTGATAATTCATATAAAGTCTTGTCTCGTGTATTTTTCCTTTGTCTTGAATTGTCTCATGTCACTGAATGTATGAGGAAGTGGTCCAGAAAGAACAGATAGACGCATAAACTTAGTAAATCTCCAGACCAATCAAGATGTCCCAAAGACTAATGATCGGAGGTCTGTTAAATTGACAGCAAATTTACACAAAACTCCTTAGTCAAACTTAGCCTTGGGAGCCTACAAAGCTTTTAAGGGGACGCTCAGTCTTGTCAATCTGTGAGTCACTGTGCTTAGTCCAGAACACAGGATCAATGACTATCAGATTATTGATTATACAGCACTGTCCTGACCTCTGCTGGCCTAAGGAACCAAGTTGCTTTTCAGAGCACACACTTTTGACCAACTTTTTGCAGGCTTGTATATATCAAAGCTGGACCCTCCTCCCGGAAAAATGCTTGGTTTCTATTTGTATGGCACTATCATCCTAAATATTGCACTTAGAAGAATAAATGACCTTTTCAAAAAAAATCAGAGTAACAGTGGTCATTATGGTGATCTTTGTACATGTCAAAATAAATAACTAATACAGTTAAGGGGAGCTCTATAAAAATTAAGAGATAAAAATAAAATATCAAACACTCATTAGTTAGCCTCTTTAATTAGTAAACTGAGACCTCAAAACAAAAGTTGAATCCAATTTGACTCTCTTACCTCCTTGTATCTCTTTCAGTTTTCTCTTCACTTTACCCCTTCAATCCCTCCTGCTCCTTCCCCTGACCTCCTGAATGATTTCCGCAGGACTTTTTGCAGAAAGGGACTGGCCACGTTCTCCCAAACAACATCAAACTGCTAGACCAGAAGCCACTATAGAAGCTGAATTTAAACTCTGATCTAGAGTTGAGTTTCAAGAAATTTCTCTAACCCAAGAAGACAGAAATTTGTTGCATAATTCAGGATTTGTTAACTATTTACTGACCTGAACTATTATTAGTCCTTTCCAACTAGTTTACTTAATTGTTAGTCCCTCAGATAGGAAAAAAAAAATGATTAAAATCAATAGGGTAAAAAAAGACCAAGAGAACATTCAAACAACCCAGCTCTTCAAAATAATAATAATAATAACAACAACAACCATGATAAATTAAAACATTTAATAGCCTTTAGAGGGGAAGAAAAATAGACAAATCACTATATTAGGCCATTTCAGAAGACTTTCTCTTAGAGAATAATTGGTCAAAGATTCAAAATTGTAAACAAAATAAAGATCAATCATAGGAAACATTACAAATAGACTTCAGGAAATTTTCAAACAATCTTCTGGGTATCTAAATAGCTAAAGTAAAAACCTTGTCTTCTCTTTTCTAATGGGCTCAAGCATAAAATATAGGAATCAGAAAAAAAAAAAAAGCTTGAATGAGAAATCGTCAATTTAAAAATCTCCAATATGTAGCTGACTTTTCAGAGGGCCTTGAATAGTTAAAAAAGTAGAAATCAAAACAAATTTATGGCCCTCCAGATAAAAAGAAGAACAAAATATCCTCTATTCTCTAAGAATCAGGACCCTATCCATAGGGTCACCTATAAATACAGCAAGAAAAAATCCACTTGAAAAACCAATGTCCTTTACGGCTAAAAATACCTACAGTGCGTATGACTCAAAAAGAGACCGCCTTCAGCTCGGGTCATGATCCCAGGGTACTAAAATTAAGTCCTACATCGGGCTCCTTGCTCAGTGGGGAGTCTGCTTCTCCTTCTGCCTGCCATTCCCCTGCTTGTGCGTTCTTCTCTGACAAATAAATAAAATCTTTAAAAAGAGAGAGAGACTGAAGAATCCATTTGAACAAAAATCACAAAGGACATAAGCAGAAAAGTTGGAGAAGAATCTATGAGAGTCTAGATTAGTACCTTCCAAATTACATAAATCTTTCTTTTTTACATATATAAAAAAATGAGGCCAAAGCAGGTATTAAATTACAACATGCACACATCAGTGACTCATTGCCTTTTATGGCCAATCCCCTGAGCCAGTAGCCAAGGCTTATCCTCTTGCCTCAGAGCAGTTGCAGCCTTGTCTAACTACTTGAAGCATCTTCAGACTGTGTACTAGGATCACATTTAAATCTGAAGGTACCATATACAATCACTATTGCTACCTGAAAACATCTAACATTTTTCTGTTAGTCTTAACTAATGAAATGTTAGTTTTGTATTACCACCCCACATTTTTTTTTAAAGATTGTATTTATTTATTTGACAGACAGAGATCACAAGGAGGCAGAGAGGCAGGCAGAGAGAGAGGAGGAAGCAGGCTCCCTGCTGAGCAGAGAGCCCGATGCGGGGCTCGATCCCAGGACCCTGAGATCATGACCTGAGCCGAAGGCAGCGGCTTAACCCACTGAGCCACCCAGGCGCCCCCCCACATTTTTTTTTAATTAAGTAGGCTCCACACCCAGTGGGGAGCCCAATGCAGGGCTTGAACTCATGACCCTAAGATCAAGACCTGAGCTGAGATCAAGAGTCAGATGCTTAACCAAATGAACCACCTGAGGTGCCCCTAACAACTCATACTTTCAATTCAGAAACTCTCTACCTTTACCCACTGAAAGAGAATTTCATGATTGTGTTTCTTCAGTTCAAGAAGGGGTCATGCCCAGTACAAATATTTTGGACCCTCTCACAACAATTTGTGACTTAATACCATTTATGGATTTTATCTTAAAAATGTAAAGGGGTAATACTAGAATGAATATGTAATAGCTCTACCAGACCTTGAATCCAGGTCTTTCGATTCAAGTCCAATGGATTTACCTATATGCAAACTATATACAATTCCAAATAGGTATATGACAGCATCATTAGTAAACAGTAATTGAACATCTGCTGTATGAACTTTGGTGTACTCGACTAAAAAAAGTAAACTGCAAAATTCCTGTTCTTAAGGTATTTATAATTTAGTGAGATGAGATGTGCACATTCAAATCTAAGACTACAAAACACAGCTGAGGAAGAGGAAGCCTAGGATTAGGGGGAGGAAGAGAAGCACTGAAGGGTGGTGGAGTGCCGGGGTGTTGAACCTGTGGCCTACCTATCAACATAGGTTGAAGAGCAGCTCTGTGACTAGGGACAAGTTCCTCAACTACTCTGTGCCTCAGTGTTTCCTTATCAGTTAAAAAAGAGAAAGAGTAAAGAAGGATCAACATTATTTATTTTTATAATACCTACAGTGAGTGTCATTTGAATAACATAAGAAAAATATTTAGCACCTTGCCTGGCACAAATAAATGCTCAATAAATTGTTCTTGTTATACAGGCCTTCTAGACATTTCAGGTACCTAAATATGGACATTGGGAAAATCCTGCTGTATACCACTGACCTGCTTCTACATGCCAGATGAATATTTATTCTTATTCGTATAGCTTTCAGATCAGCTAAATTACTTTCTTGGCAGAACATAGGATAAGGTAGCTTTCTCAGACAGCTGTCCTTTTTCTCAGCCCTACCATCATATCTTCTCCTTTAATTTACAGCCTGACCAGGCAAACAACAGCCTTTCATTTTTCTCAGTGAAATCACGTATTTCATGGTAGGGCTAGGCAGTTACAGTCATCATAGATATTTGACCAAGATTATTTTGTTTTAAAGTGGCTGAAATCACTATGAAAGAACTATTTTATAGATGAACATTTTTAAATCGTAAGAATAAAGGGTGCTTAAGTATAATTAACTAAACCATAGTAAAATCATTCCCAATTTTCCATATGTAGGCCCAATCTGAATGAGAAATTGTGAGAAACAGGAGGTTTGTCCTAATACAACAATACATTATTATATGCCTCCTCTACTATTATTTTCTACCAATCTTCAGTTTAACCATAACGCTGGCATGGACTAAGCTGCTCACTAATAATTACATCTCCACCAAAAGAAACATGAAAAGGTGAGTTTCATTTTATCTCACAAAGAGAATTCAAATCTGTTTCCCCTCCAGCTTTACTGAAATATAATTGATATACAACACTGTGTATGTTTAAGGTCTATAACATGATAATGTGACATAGATATATATTGTGAAATGATTACCACAATAGGGTTAGTTAACATATTCGTCACCTCACATACTTATCATTTGTGGGTGTGGGTGTGGGTGTGATGAGTCAAATCTATTTCTAAGACCTAGGGTGTTGGAGGGCCTTTAAGCATATGAAAATGGTTCATAAAAATGCTATGGGAGAAAACTGGGATGAATTAACTAAACCAGAAGGTGAAGTACTTATCACTAAGGAGGTGAAAGAGCAGAGAATAAAGGTAAGTAGACCTAAAATATGTGCTGAGGACAAAATAAAGCTTCTAAGAGAAGAGAATTAAAGTTTGTGTGCAGGAATGTTTTTTAGGGTTTAATCCTTCTTATCTTCCTATTACAGGTAAACCTTAAGTCACTAAGCCTTTGTACATACAAATGTACATAGAAATGGCATCCCATTTCTCTACTCCCAGAAGCTCCCCTCCCATAGATGCCCTCTGCCAGGGTGTGCCCACTGGCCAATTCAGTCCTCAAGTGTTAGGTCTTGCGATGATGGGTTCTACTTCCTGCATGTGCTAAATACCGGAGAGCTGGTTCTTATGGGCTCACAAGGAGCAGTTGTTGAAGTCGGAGGAATTTCACCAGTCGGTTGACATCATGTGGGCAGCTTGAAATCAGTCATGGTAAAGGTATTTGTACCTCAGAAATCAGTAAATGCTTTGAATCAGAACCCTCCTCCCTCCTTGCCAGCCAGTTGTAAACATTTATCAGCACACCACTAGCTAAACTTTTTACTTCAATATTGCTTTAAAACTGAATTCACTTCTCTTTTAGTTCTCTTCTTAGAAACAATTTTATTATTATATTTATTTTTATTGTGTCATGTTAGTCAACATATAGTACATTACTGGTTTTTGACGTAGAGTCCCATGATTCATTGTTTGCATATAACACCCAGTGCTCCATGCAATCCGTGCCCTCCATAAAAACAATTTTAAGGGGCGCCTGGGTGGCTCAGTGGGTTAAGCCGCTGCCTTCGGCTCAGGTCATGATCCCAGGGTCCTGGGATCGAGTCCCACATCGGGCTCTCTGCTCAGCAGGGAGCCTGCTTCCCTTCCTCTCTCTCTGCCTGCCTCTCTGCCTACTTGATCTCTCTCTGTCAAATAAATAAATAAAATCTTTAAAGAGAAAAAAAAAAAATTTTTAAATACAACAGATATTTTGTTTGCTTGATATAAATTGGCTTTGAATGAAGAGTCAAATTAATCTGTTAATTAGCTGTTCACTTCATTTGCTAATTGCCCTCACTTTTTTTTGCCTGTGGTAGATCTTTTTTTTTTTTTTTTAGATTTATTTATTTATTTATTTATTTGACAGACAGAGATCATAAGCAGGCAGAGAGGCAGGCAGAGAGAGAGGAGGAAGCAGGCTCCCCGCTGAGCAGAGAGCCCAATGCGGGACTCGATCCCAGGACCCTGAGATCATGACCTGAGCCGAAGGCAGCGGCTTAACCCTCTGAGCCACCCAGGCGCCCCTGCCTGTGGTAGATCTTGTTCATTATTTACAATTTCACTGTTTCAGAGGTAAGAATTTTTCTATTTTAAACTTGTTAAATTTAGTTTTGAGTACAAATTATTATTTTTTAAATTTCATTACCTCCCATCTTAGTGTCTCAGGCAATGTTTAAAATTTCTCCACACTTTTATCTAAATAAATCAAGCTGCTCTCTTCTGAGACAGAGGAAAAGGTTGGAAGTGGTGACCTCTAAAAATAGCTTGATGAATTAATTGAACTTTGTTTTAAAAGTTATTTTATATTTGGACTTTTTCTCTTGAGATTTTTTCTAATTTAAATGTGAATTATTTTGCAGGTAGTAATTTCTTTAACATTGGTCTTAACGATATTTTAAAAAACGTGGGGGTGCCTGGGTGGCTCACTCATTAAGCGTCTGCCTTCGGCTCAGGTCCTGATCGCAGGATCCTGGGGTGGAGCCCTGCACTGAGCCCTGCATGGGGTTCCCTGCTTAGCAAGGAGCCTGCTTCTCCCTCTGTCACTCCCCATGCTTGTGTTCCCTCTCTCCACTCTCTCTCTCTGTCAAATAAATAAAATCTTTAAAAAAATACAATAAATAAAACATGTGGATTATTTAGTGATATCTTAAACATTCTGAGATCTGAATACATTAGCATATTACCTTTTTTTTTTTTTTTTTTTTTTTTTTTTTTTGACAGAGAGATCACAAGCAGGCAGAGAGGCAGGCAGAGAGAGAGGAGGAAGCAGGCTCCCCGAGAGAGCAGAGAGCCAGATGCGGGGCTCGATCCCAGGACCCTGAGATCATGACCTGAGCCGAAGGCAGCGGCTTAACCCACTGAGCCACCCAGGCGCCCCAGCATATTACCTTTTAATTTCATGATGTGTAGTATTTTTTGTTTTGATTTGGTTGCTTGCATTTTAAATATTACTAAATATCTTTGGAAGCCACATTTGCTGCTTAATGACATTCTCATTTCAATTTCAGATACTTTGATTTACAAGTGCCAACTTGTTTAGGAGTCATTGTTGACTCATTCAATCAAAATTTTTTTCATTGACATTTCAAAATGCCACCAGTTTGCCAACAAATGATAATCTTCTAAAGTTTTTTTTTCTATTGCTTGTTCTCCATTCATTATTATTATTATTATTTTGACCAAAAGCAGTACCTCTCCCTGTGTCTCCCTCCCTCCCTCTCTCTTTCTCTCTCTCTCTCTAATCAAAGCATGGGTTACTCGCTTTTCATTTTAATGTAGCTGGAAAAGTGTAAGAAGCAGTAACTTTTGCTGGTAAGATTTAAAAATCCTTTCCAGAATTTACAACAGAGTTCCCAGTCAATCCCAATGGATCTGGAGAGTAACAAGTTCAGAGAAGAGAAAAATCAAAGCTAATAGCCCAATTACTATATAATACTTCAACTTTCAACCTGACTAATTATTATCTTTTAAAGGTAACAATCTTGGGGCCCCTGTGTGGCTTTGTTGGTTAAGTGGCTGCCTTGGGCCCAGGTCATGATCTCAGAGGGTGGGACCAAGCCCCCAAATAGGGCTCCCTGCTCAGCGAAGAGCCTGCTTCTCTCTCCTTCTGCTGCTCGCCCTGCTTGTGCTCTCCCTCTCTCTGTCAAATAAATAAATAAAACCTTTAGAAAAAATAAAGGTAACAGAGTCTAATAGGTATTGTAGGCCCACAAGAAGATTGTAAGCAGGGACTGGTTTTATTCTACTTGGACTCATCTTTCCACCCCCTTCCCTAGACCTCAGGGAAAGAACAACATTCCTTCACTGAAAGCATACCATCATCTCTCCATGCAAAGGCCCCTTTCTTGCTTTATCATATGTTTCCAGATCCCCAATTCCATTCAACTGTCTGCTCTCAATCAAACTTACTCTAACATGTGTTATTTTTGTGTATGTAGAGCATTCTAAGTAATCATAAGTAATACTGTGTTACAAATCTCAAACTTCTTTCTTACTTAATTTGGTATGATTTTAACACTCTATTCATGCTTACTCCATAACAATGGGTTCACTGCCTTTGGATGTTGCAAAATATTCCAGAATGTTCTTCTCACCATATTTATGTATCCATTCTTCTAGTAATGGACACGTATGCTGCCGTCCACTCCCTGCTACTACTACTCTATCAGTGCTGCACTGGATGTCCTTATACATTTCCCCGGCTTCACAGAATAGCTCCTCCAATCTGCGCTTTCACCAACAGGGCCCGAGTGCTCCTCTTTACCCAAATCCTAGCTATCATTTGGTATTATCCCCATGTTCAACTTTTTGCCTATGAGTGTAAAATGGTATCTTATTGTTTTAATTTTTTTTAAGATTATTTATTTATTTATTTGACAGACAGAGATCACAAGTAGGCAGAGAGGCAGGCAGAGAGAGAGGAGGAAGCAGGCTCTCTG
Source organism: Lutra lutra (assembly GCF_902655055.1). Classification (NCBI taxonomy): domain Eukaryota; kingdom Metazoa; phylum Chordata; class Mammalia; order Carnivora; family Mustelidae; genus Lutra; species Lutra lutra. The sequence continues at coordinate 98,848,007 of NC_062284.1, read as the reverse complement.
CAGAGCAGAGAGCCCAATGCGGGGCTCGATCCCATGACCCAGGATCATGACCTGAGCCAAAGGCAGAGGCTTTAACCCACTGAGCCACCCAGGCGCCCCTATTGTTTTAATTTTTATCTGATTATCAATGAGACTTGACATCCTTTCAAAAAGTATTAGCCATTCAGGTTTCCTTTCTGTGAATTGTCTTTATGTCCTTTTCCTATTTTCTCTTTATGCAGTTTAACATTTTTGAATGGTTTTAAGACTTTATTTTCCTAGGGGAGTTTTAGGTTTACAATAAAATTGAAATGAAGGTACGGAGATCTGCCATATACCACCTGCCCCTATACATGCTTAGCCTCCTCCATTCTCAACGCCACTTACCAGAATGGTTATAAGACACAGCAAAAGCAAATGAGTACCAGACACAGGATACTGGGTGGGGGCAAGCTTTTCAGAGGTGCTTTTTCTCCCTCCATCCCTCCCTTTCTCCCTTCCATGTTTTATTTAGTCTAAGACTTAGCTTGAGCCCCTCTGATAAGCCTATGCTGAAGCCATCGTGCTTCAGGTGAGCAGTCATTGGTGTTTAAATCTGTACCTCCTCCAGATTTTTAAGGCTCTTTGACTTCATTATAATCTCCTGGTTCTTGATCTATAAAGAAGGCTGGGACAGAGGGGGCATTAGTCACAAAATAACCTGCTTATACCACTCAGTATAAGCTCAGATATTGCCCTGACATTATCCTGCTATTCCAAGCAGAGGCTGAGCTTGTTGCTATTCTGACACCCAGTGCACTGAAACAAGTGATGGTTCACACAGGTCAATGTATAAGAAAGAAAAAAGTGGGGTGCCTGGCTGGCTCAGTCGGAGGAGCACAGGATTCTGTTGGGGTCACAAGTTTGAGCCCCACATGGGGTGTAGAGATTACTTAAATAAATAAAACAGAAAGAAAGAAAGAAAGAGAGAGAGAGAGAGAGAAAGGAAGAAAGGAAGAAGGAAAGAGAGAGAAAGAGAAAGAAAGAAAAGGAAGGAAGAAAGAAAAAAGCACCTTCAAAAAACTCGCCCCCACTCAGTATACTGTCTCTGGTACTCATTTAGCTTTTGCTGCATCTTGTAACCCCTTCTATTTTCCTAGGGATCTTGTTTGTTTTTAACTTTAATGCTTGACAAATTCATCAATTTTTAAAATTTTTTTTAGTTTTTGTGACATCTCTAGGGTTGGATTTAAGGGAGAACAGATGATATTCTTGTAGAAACCAAAATATCTAGTTCATCTTTTCATCTTCCCATTAAAAAAAAAAAGTTTGTTAATTTTTTATTTCCTTATTTTAATCTCCTACTTGGCATCAAATAGCATTAACAAAGTTATCAAAGTACTTCTTGAATGAAATAAAAAAGGAAGAAATGTGACCCTCCCAATTAATTAATATACCTGGCTATGCCCTTCAGAAAATTTAATAAGAATTTACCATCATTTTATACTCCACTCACCTGAAATGGTTTCAGGAATATTTCCTCCATTGCCAGTCTGCCATACTCAGTGAAAAGCTAGATGGAAAATCACACACACACACACACAAACACCACAGAGAAAAATTTCAGTATCAGCAAAGTTCTACTTCTGTGCTTTCTTTTTTTCCCTCACTGAGACATAGTACTCTATTATTAAGGTTACAATAGTCATTTTAAGGAGCTAAGTATTAGGTAAAGCAGAACTACAGAAATTTTTAAATTTAAATTCAATTAATTAACATATAATGTATTATTAATTTCAGAGGTAGAGGTCAGTGATTCATCAGTCTTATATAATACCCAGTACTCATTATATCACGTGCCCTCCTCAATGGCCATCACCCAGTCACCCCATCCCCCCACCCCCAACAGAACTGCGGTAATTTTTAAATAAAAAATTAAGGACATAAAGTACATGTTAAAAATAAAGTTTCCACTTCAGGCTAATACCTTTATATCAAGATGTAGGACAGTTTTTTATAAGAGATGGGGCAGAAAGTAACATGGTAAATAACCTTTCAAAGCAGAACTTGCACAGATCAGACCAGAGAGCCATAAACTATGTTGGACATATTTACAGAAGTTGTTGCCTGAGGAAATTTAATGGCACGATGGACTACAAAGGCATAAAGGCATGTGGCTTAAAAATACAATCAGATATACCACATTCTCTCCTTTCCAATTGCTCCCAGTTGAGAGGAACCATATCAGTTTTTGTGTTGCCAGAAATGTAAGGTTTTAGAGAACAAAGACCTGAGGGGGTAACTGTGATTAGGCCTCTGATGACCATTTCATCCACACCAGCCCAGTGGGTTTCCCCAGCTGGTTAGTCTTCATCCACAAGACTAACAAGCCACGGCAGTTTCTCAGAGCTGGGGCGGAACTGATACAGAGGACTCCCACCCCTTGCCCATTTAGGATAGCTCCCACAGCACCACCCTGCCTCTCTTGCAGAAGGATCTAGGAAGCCAAGGGTAATTACTAACTATCTGATTAGAGTGATTCAATGAAAGTCTGGAATATCATAGCTAAAAGGCAGCTGGTCCAGCGATTAGACACTCACATTAGAATCATCTACTAATGTAACTGGAATTCACAATCTTTTCAGGCTGAGGTGTTGTCATTTACAGGAAAAATTTTAAATGCTCTCAGAAAAAGATGACTTACTCAATATCAAAATCCAAAATCAGCCTTCTTAAGAAATCCCTAAGCTGGTATTGAACACTGTCATACCATTAGCTTGGAAAATAATCAGCTAGGTTATGACACAGGCCTGAAGCATAAATCATACTTATCATAAGAAACAATTATTCAGTGTATGGCCTATTTGTCATAAATGTAATGTGATATACTAGAAATGTATTTGGGAATAGTGCTGGATATGAACTCTCAAATGTGATTTTCAACATCACAGGTTACCCTGTTTTATTATCTTTTGTTGTCTATTAAATTTGTACATGGCTCTTATTGCCCAGACAGAATATATATTTAAAGCAAAATTTTCTATAAAATATGCAGAGGGAAACTATCAGAGAAACAATAGGCTTTGCTCTGTAGCCATATAACATGCATTGAAAGACAGCAGAGAGCTGTGAACTACCTTAGAAATATCTCATCTTTTACTGATTTGAGATTTAAACGCTGCTTGGAGAGTGGAAGGAGCACTGAGCCCCTGAGATACCCAGATCTCTAGTCCCACTCTATCACTAATTAGCCACATGAGTTTAGGCAAGTCATTTACTATTTTCAGCCAAATTTACCTCATCTGTAAAATATGGAGGATAAATGTACTTTTTACTTCCATGAGTTATTTATTTTATAACTGGGTCATCAACACATTTTGGGTCATTTTTAAATCAAAGAGTCTTTTCTCTAATCTGTCATATATAGTCACAATTATAGGGCCAACAGCAAGTAGCTTTAGAGTAACAAAGAAATTTGAAAACTGAATTAGAAAGAACATAACCATACAGGGCTGAAACGAGAAACCTGGAAATAGGACAACTTCTATTTGCTTATGTTTCTAAATCTTTCTGAATTCAGTTTTCCAAGTAGAAGAAGGCCCAACAAAATCTATATATCCTCAAAAGATGACCAGATATGTTAAAAAAAAAAAAAAAAGAGTATACATATTGTTACCTGGAGGTGCTGAAGATCATCCTCCTGGACATTCTGGGATAAGTTATATACCTTAAAAAATAAAGTTAAAATGAGAAAATAATTAGCATCCTCCAAAGGACTTACTTTGTCATTTTTTATTTTTATAAATATCAATGTTCACAAAATCAAACTCTCTGAAGTGTATTCTTATATAATGGTATTTATAAGACCTTGATAAAGTAATAAAGCTTGAAAGACAATAGACAAAGTACAATGATCATAAAATTGTTCTAGAAACATCAAAGCCACCTCTCTGGAGACTAAGCAGTCAATAAAATAATCATTCTTACAAGCATACCAGAATAAAAGCAATCTAGATCTGAATAACCCATACATAAAATTTTGCCTTAAAAATTATGTTGACCTTTTCACAATTAATTAATTTAGTTAAGCCTATAGATAGTTCTCTCACACTGAAGTTAGGTTTCAAATATCAGGCTCATATCTTTATACATATGCATTACTGCTTCATGAATGCATGAAGAGAACACAGCACTAAGATGACATTCTTTTTTTTTTTTTTTGAGGGCTAACTTCAAAAAAAGCTAAGGATGCTTATATGTTTATGTATTGACAAAAAGAACATACTTTGTGTACTTATTTAAATAACAGATTATTTCTAATGTAATGAAAAGTCATTACTAGGGACTTAGATTTTTCAGTGAAAATATTCAATGTCTTCAGGTAAAATATAAATAATAAATATTAAAAAGGCAAAGTCAATCCTGTTTTAATTGGCTTGCTTATACTGCTGATTATGAAGAAATCTTTCTCTGCTCACTTATAATTCCAGCCTTGACTTATTTATCCCAACCACTTTGCCTTTCCTACCTTTTAAACTATCTCACCTCTCTTTATTTATTTATTTATTTTTTTTGACAGAGAGAAATCACAAGTAGGCAGAGAGGCAGGCAGAGAGAGAGGAGGAAGCAGGCTCCCCGCTGAGCAGAAAGCCCGATGTGGGGCTCGAACCCAGGACCTGGGATCATGACCTGAGCCGAAGGCAGCGGCTTAACCCACTGAGCCACCCGGGGCGCCCTCACCTCTCTTTAACCATCGGTTTCTTGGCCACTATTTCTTCCTGCTCTTTCTAATGAATAGAAAATATCTAAAACTGTCTTAAAATCTTTCATGTTCTATGTTCTATGACTAGAGTAAAACTCTCCAAGGACTTGCAAGACAATCTGTAAAGCCTACAATAACCTCAAAAACAATACTTAAAAAAGACAAAGAAAGAAAAAAGGAAGGGAAGATAAAAAAAAATTTTTTTAAGATTTTATTTATTTATTTGGCACAGGAGCAGAGGGACAGGCAGAGAAAGAGGGAGAGAAAGAATCCCAAGCAGACCCTGCACTAAGCATAGAGCCCAACATGGGGCTTGATGTCAGGACCCTGAGATCATAACCTGAGCCAAAATCAAGACTGGGAGGCTCAACCGACTGAGCCACCCAGGTACCACAAAGATAAAAATTTTTGTAAGACATTTACTTATCTAAATGTATAATAAGTGTTTTAAAAAGTTGGGCTAGCATCTTAAAACAAAAACAAAACAAAAAAAACCCCACCTGGGTAGCTTAGTTGATCAAGCATCTGACCCTTGATTCTGCCTCAGGTCATGAGCTCAGTGTCCTGAGATTGAGCCTCGCATCAGGCTCCACACTGGTGGACACTGCTTGGGATTTTTTCTTTCCCTCTTCCCCTGCCCTCCCCTCCTAAGCACCCCCCACTTCCACATCACATGCATGCACACTCTGTCTCTCTAGAAAAGAAAAAAAGCTGGGAAAGCATATGTTTTCATACTTAGAAATGTTTATACTGGCTATGTAAAAAAAATTGCCTTTAGAAATTTTGTTTCAGTAAGTGTAACTTACAATAGGTAGTTTCAATGTATCTATCTGCATACATTATAAAACTTAATATTATTGAGTTTATTATAGGCTTTAAACCGAAAAAAATTATCAATAAGATAATACAAACTTTTCTGACTATAGACTGTTTGGAAATTGAACAGAAATTAGGTAACAGTAACCAAAACAATTCTACTCTTATAGAAATGCTAAGAACTTGTATGCTAATTGAGGCAAATAACATATTATAATTTCTGTTGTTTGTCTTACTACCACATGTATGTAGGAACACATATATTCATAAATTTTGGTTAAAGAAACAGCCATCTCAAAATGGATTCATTTTATTCCATACCTGTATCGAGCTGATCATTGTGCTAAGTGCAAATACTGTGGCTGAATCTCTCAGAGTTGACTGACTATCAAAGGTTCCCTGAGTATCCATCAATAGGACTGCGACCTACAGGCAAGTAGAGAACATCACTGATATTTTATAGAACAGGTGCAGTATTAGGGTTACTACAAATTTAACACCATAAGAACTAAAGCAAACCATTATCAATGAATACTTCAAAGGTAATTTTCTATATATGCCATGAGTGCCACAGAAACTAATAATATTAACTAGCTGAATACTATAATGATTAGTTTTTACTGATAATCTGACATAACAGAAACAGTACTGCAACAAAGTATAGATGTTAGCTTGCTGATCTGCTGCTCTACTATCCCTGTGATTTTGCCACCTTGATCAATAGAAAGGGAAAGATGAATGCGCAATAGGATGTTACCTACTTCCCTTTAAATTTTCATGTCAAATAGCCAAAATTGGTTTTCAAAAGATCATTTTTGAGGATCCTGGAATGTGATAACTCTTGCAAGTGAAATTCAATTTTCTTTACGAACTTTGCATCATACCTTCTTGCCATCAGGTTTATTGATAAGGAAGACTTCACTCCATATTTGGATTCCTGTGGTCTCTCGTTCAGACCCACCTCTCCATGAAAAACCAGTCAGTGGTTCATTGTAATCTCCAACCCAGTCGACTGATTCCTATAAATTAAAAAAGTCTGTGACATGGAACTGGGTATGTGGTATAGTTTTTTCGACACATCAATTCTGGTTCGTATCTCTCTCCAACTATAGTCAAAAAGAAACCATATATTCACATCTACTGTATGATTCAATTACTTTATCTAAGATATTTTTACAGAGGAGCACTATCTGCTACATTTTATTCTAGGTTCTGGGAATACAAAGATATCATTCCAGACCAGAGAAAGCTCACAACCTTAAAAAAAAAAAAAAAAAAGAAAGAAGGAAAAGACAGACAGACATGCTAATGAACCAGTATGTTGCCATGTATATTAGGCATATTAGGCATAAATAGAAGCATAGGAAAAGAAATAACTAACTCTTGGTCACGTAAGACTTAATAGAGAGGTGGTGTTTGTGCTAAAATTTGAAGGATGCTTGGGAATTTCCCAGGAGAGCAAACCTGGGAAGGGTGTTCTAGAAACAAAGATATAAAGATAGGAGAGAGGATATTATGTCAGGATATACACAGTCATAATACATACAAACACTTTGGTATTGGGGAAAGAGGGAGTGAACAGCAAGAGGAGAGGAACCTAGTAGTGTTGCAGAAAAACAAAAACATAAGAAATCTGTTACACTTTAATCTGGCAAGTGCTCTTTAACAAAGCAACATGACAAGTGTTATCGAGCATTTAATTTTAATGCTTATTTCACAGTTAAAACTATGAATATGTCTAAAACTGTATAATCCCAAAGAATGGAGACTAATTTTGTTCACTTAATTTTCCCAACCATGTTAAGTAGCATACTAACGTTGATATGCTAGAAACAGAGAATGCCAAGAGTTCTGTTTGGTTTCAAAGCCTAAAATATTTTGGCAGTTCTAGTCTTGATTTGTTTGAACTGAAGCTAGAGATAGAAGATATTGAAGTTAACTTTACAAAACTATTCAAAAATACCCTAACTTGAAAGAGCAATCCCAAATAAATAATTATGGTAGTGTGTCCATTCTGCCTCCACATCCATATTTGCAACAGAATTGCTATGGGTAAAAGGGTAGAAAATTATATTGGGATGCTCTCCATTCCCAACCTTCTGTTCCTTGACTCTGTTATCTTCCTGCTTTTGGTTTATCCTAGGTCCCTTAAAGACTCATTTCTGTGCCACACTGTTGTCTCAAATGTTATGACACTGTTGGTTGCCTTTGGGGGTGGGGTATGATGAGAATCAGGTGGAAAAAGATAGGAAAGAATTTTCTGGGGTAACAGCAAGATATACGTGCTAGAAGTTGGGCCCATGTAGGCATACGCAATTTCAAAAAATAATAAGCAAATGTACACCTAAGATTCGTGCATGTAACTGTAATGTAAATTTTACAACAAAAGAAACCAACTAAGCATGGAAATATATGATAATGATACAGGTTGAAATATTTGTGAGGAAGTGTGCTAAAGTCAGCAATTTACTTTGAAATGAATTTAAAAGATCAGGTGCAGTGATGGGTGTAAAGAGAGAACAGTAGCTAGAGACACAGATGATAAAGCAAGAATATGAATGATAATGGTAAAATCTAGGCAGCAGATACCTAGGTCTTCACTGTAAAATTCTTTTAACTTTGCTGCATGCTTGAAATTTGTCATAATAAATGTTGGGGAGAAAATGATTATAATAAAAAAGTTAGGATAAAAGTTATTTGATACATTTTAAACACTCTAACATGTAAAGTTTATAATCCTATCACTATGATGCATCTCATTCTAAAAGAATAAAAAAAAATAAGTTCTATTCCAAAGGAAATGTGGGAAAGTGGTCCATGGAGTTTAGTGCCCAGAGCACTGAAGCTGGAATGGCTCTAGCACAGGGTATGTGAAAACGGAAGTGGGAAACCTGAGACTACTAAATAAAAACACAAAGTGACACAAACACAGAAACAAGAAAACTGTTAAAGCATTTTTATGTACCTGGTTGTACATGTATCTCAACATGAAGTCCATCAGGAATGATTTTCCTTTTCTAAATGCTCCAGCAACAGATACAGCAACAACCTCCTTGTCCCTGACAGCCTCCGAGAGAAGGATCCGATTTAGTGCAGTTTCATCTAACTCAAAGGAATGGTCATCTTTGACGATAAGGACTTGCACTGGTCCTGCCTTCTTCACCGGCTCCTCCTCCTCTGAGCTCCATTCATATGTCTTTTCTGAAAACCCGCCTGTTGAATAAAATAGCAATTTATTCAGCTAATCATCTCAAAATACCAAGAAATGTACTGATACCTCTCAATTTTCAAATCTGAAACAGGGGCACACTGGAATCAGAGATGCTCATTTTAATGACATATATGAATGTCATTAAATGTCTCAGAAAGATTTATGTCTCAGAAAGACTTATAGCTCATCTTTCTGATTATGTGACCAAATCAAAGAGAATTTTATTCTTAAGAATGCTCCAAGGCAAAGATCTGTTTGCAGAGTGAGAAAGAAAATCAAAGAAAGGATTCTACTTATGGAACACTGGAATAAAATGACTTATCCCCTAGAAATAAGTTAAATTATTCACATAAAGGATCCTTGCAACATTTTAAAAAACTGAACATACGTAGGAGGAAATACATACAGGGACTCATCACATATTTTTGAAATTGGAATAAGTTTCTAAGCACCCAGTTTTCAGCTCCCTTCATTACATGCATCCTATCTACAAAATCCTAGGTTCTTAACTGTCTTAAGACTATACCTCATAGCAATGGAATTTACAGATACTTAAATTGGATAGGGCCAGATTACAGACATCCTTCAAATTCATAGCAAAGGGGTCTAGACAAAATTCGATTTAAAGAAAAAGTTATTTGGTGTGAAGATCTTAAACAAAAGCTGTGTGACCCTGGGAAATTACTAAATCTCCCAACTCTTCATCTGTAAAATGTAAACTACTAGTAGTACCTATTAATTGGGTTGTTGTAAAGATTAAGGGAGCTACGACATGTAAAGTGCGGAGATCAGTGCTTGGCACATAGTAAACTCATAAAGGTTAGCTTTAATCACCACCATCATCATCACTACCTTGGGATTATAGATTGAACTAAGTATTCCTAGAAGAACTTTCTGCCTATTTTCAGAAATGTGTGTATGTGCGTGCATATGTATGTAAAGAATTATCATGTATATGATAAAGGGTTAATATCCAAAATGTATAAAGAATTGACACAACTAAATACAAAAAAAAAAAAAAACCCTAAACAATCCAATTAAAAAATGGGCAGAGGATCTGAATAGAACTTTTTCTACAGAAGACATGCAAATGGCCAACAGACACATGAAAAGATGCTCAACATCATTAAGCATCAAATAATGCAAATCAAAACCAAATAGATATCACCTCATACCTGTTAGAATGGCCATTATCAAAAAGACAATGAACAAGTGCTGGCTAGGACATAGAGAAAAAGGAATCCTTTTGCATTCCTCTGTAAATTGGTGAGAATGTAAATTGGTAAGACCACTGTGGAAAACAGTATGGAAAAAACTAAAAATAAAATTACTACATGATCTAGCAATTCCACTTCTGGGTATTGATCTGAAGAAAATGAAAGGACTAGCTCAAAAAGATGTGTGCACCCCTATTTTCATTATAGCATTATGTATAATACCCAAGATACAGAAACAGTCTAAGAACAACTTAAGTGTCCACTGATGAATGAAGGGATAACGAAATGATTGTGTGTGTGTATGTACATATATGCGTGCACACACACACACACACGTATACACAATGGACTATTAAAAAATAATGAAATCTTGATCTTTGTGACAACATAGATGGACCTCAAGCACATTGTGCTAAACAGAGAAAGACAAATATGTATGGTTTCTTATATGGGGAATTAAAAAAAAACAAAAAAACCAAACTTATAGGTACAGAGAACAGCTGCTGGTTGCCAGAATTAGGGTGCTATGAGTAGAGAAATAGGTGAAGAGGGTCAAAAGGTAAAAACAAAAATAGAGACAAAGAAATCTTGTTCTCTTGTTAAGTCATTTTGAAACTGATGTTTAGTTTCTTCATATGTAAGATGGAAAGAAGTTTTCCATTTAATTGTCAGAGATCAACTTTTAGAATTAATCCTTAATATTTAAGAATTTTAGAACCCTAGACCCTGGCATTTGTGGTATATTACAAATACTGCAAGTGTGTCAAGTGACACATTCTTCTATCTACTGCCTTTGTAATGTAACTTCGTAATGCCCTTCCACTTTGACTCTGGGGTCAGCCATGTGATTTGCTTTAGCAGACATGACACAGCAGAGGATTCTTAGAAAAGGCCTTGTGTTTTTCATTTTGCTCTTTCACTTCTGCCATTCCCCCTGTGAATATTCCCAAACTAGTCTGCTGCAGGATGAGAGACACTAGGAGCAAAGGCAAACAGCCCAGTTCCAACCAAGCCCCATAGCAAACCCACCCCAAGCCATATGACGGAGCTCAGCCAAGACCAACAGTTGTCTAACAACTATTTTAACACGTCTGATCAATAAATGCTTATTGTTCTATGCCCTTGAGGTTTTGTGGTTATTATGCAGCAAAACAGACAATAAACTACTGGTACAGCCTACAATCCCTTACTTTAGAAGGACAGTACAGAGTAGTAGTTAAAAACACAGGCTCTGAAACCAGACTGCTGAGATTTGAATAAAGGCTTTCCCATTTCTTAGCTGAGTAACCTTCAGCAAGTTGTTTAGCCTCTTTGTGTCTACCTCATAAGGTTGCTGTGAATTAATATATTCAAGTAACACTTAGAACAGTGGCTGGTACATCGTAAATGCTGTTAGTATTACTATGGATTTAGAAAATGAAAGCCAAAGATGTAACCGACCTTGCCAAAAAAAGGATATGGAATTTCTGTAGCAGGAAATCTATCATGGATGCTTTCTTGTGTCACTATTTATTTATTCCTTTTAATATTCCAGCAAGGTATGCATTATTATCTGTATTTTTGACACATGAGGAAATTAAGAATTGGGTAATGTAACTTTTCCAAGAGCATGCCCACTAGTAAGAGATAGATACGAGTTCACATAGTTAGTAACTGTCGACCTGAGGTTAGATCCCAGGTATATAAACTTTCATCCCAGGCCTTTCTACTCTAACATTCTGTCTCTTTAGGGAAATCAAATAACTCTTAGACACCACATAAATGGGCTCATTTGCTTTGTATCAAAAGAACAGAAGATCGAAACATACACCAATTAATTCTTCAGATCAGATATATGACCTAGCCTCAAATCAACTCTTTAGAGTTATTAGTTTTGAATAAACTGGGCTCTTAAATAACCTTTCATTTAAATCTTTCAAAATATATTTAATTAGACATCCTCTCTTATGTTTGAAGGCATACCTTGGAGATATCGTGGATTCAGTTCCAGACCACCACCATAAAGCAAGTCATGAGTTTTTGGTTTCCCAGTGCCTATACAAGTTACATTTATACAACATCATAGTCTATTAAGTGTGCAATAGCATTATGTCTAAAAGAAACAAAATATATACCTTAATTTAAAACTACTTTATTGCTAAAAAATGCTAATCATCATCTGAGTTTTTAGCAAATTGTAATCCTTTTGCTGGAAGATCTTGCCTCGATGTTGATGGCTACTGACTGAGCAGGGTGATGAGTGCTGAAGTCTGGGATGACTGTGACAATTCCCTAAAATAAGACAACAATGAAATTTGCTGAATTGACCAACTCTTCCTTTTGTGAATGGTTTCTCTGTAGCATGATTGTTGTTTGACAGCATTTTACCCACATAGAACTTATTTCAAATTGAAGTCAATTCTCTCAAACCTCCGCTGCTTTACCAACTAAGTTTATGTCAGATTCTAAATCCTCTGTTGTCATTTCCAGTCTTCACAGCATCTTCACCAGGAGTTGATTCCACCTCAAGAAACCACTTTCTTTGCTCATCTGTAAGAAGCAACTCCTCAGTCAACCAAGTTTTATCCTAAGGTTGCAGCAATTCAGTCCCATCTTCATGCTCCACTTCTTTTTTTTTTAAATTATTTTATTTTATTTTATTATTTTTTAATTTTTTTTAGATTATTTAATTATTTATTTATTTGACAGAGAGAGATCACAAGCAGGCAGAGAGGCAGGTAGAGAGAGAGGAGGAAGCAGGCTCCCTGCTGAGCAGAGAGCCCGATGCGGGGCTCAATCCCAGGACCCTGAGATAATGACCTGAGCCGAAGGCAGCGACTTAACCCACTGAGCCACCCAGGTGCCCCTTTTTAATCATTTTTTAAAATTTATTTTCAACATAACAGTATTCATTGTTTTTGTACCACACCCAGTGCTCCATGCAATCGTGCCCTCTCTAATACCCACCACCTGGTTCTCCCAACCTCCCACCCCCCCACCTCTTCAAACCCTTCAGATTGTTTTTCAGAGTCCATAATCTCTCATTGTTCACCTCCCCTTCCAATTTCCCCCAACTCCCTTCTCCTAACTCCCCATGTTCTCCATGCTATTTGTTATGTTCCACAAATAAGTGAAACCATATGATAATTGACTCTGCTTGACTTATTTCACTCAGCATAATCTCTTCCAGTCCTGTCCATGTTGCTACAAAAGTTGGGTATTCATCCTTTCTGATGGAGGCATAATACTCCATAGTGTATGTGGACCACATCTTCCTTATCCATTCGTCCGTTGAAGGGCATCTTGGTTCTTTCCACAGTTTGGCAACCATGGCCATTGCTGCTATATAAACATTGGGGTACAGATGGCCCTTCTTTTCACTACATCTGTATCTTTGGGGTAAATACCCAGTAGTGCAATTTCATGCTCCACTTCTAATTCTATTTCTCGCACTGTTTCCAACACATCTTCAGTTACTTCCCCCACTGAAGTCTTTCTGAACCCCTCACAGTCATCAAACTCAGAAGTCTGAAATACTGCAACAATTACTAAAATATGACACAGGCACAAAATGAGCAAATGCTGTTGGAAAAACAGCGCGCGCGCGCGCACACACACACACACACACACACACACACACACAATGACTGTTTCTAATCTCTTGGTTCTGATCTATTCAATAATTTGTCTACATCAGCACCAATAGTATACTATCTTAATCAAAACAATTTTTGGGGGGCACCTGGGTGGCTCAGCGGGTTAAAGCCTTTGCCTTAGGCTCAGGTCATGATCCCAGGGTCCTGGGATCGAGCCCCACATAGGGCTCTCTGCTCGGCAAAGAGCCTGCTTCCCCCCCCCCCGCCTGCCTCTCTGCCTACTTGTGATCTCTCTGTGTCAAATAAATAAATAAAATCTTTAAAAAACAAAACAACAAAAAAAAACAATTTTTTTTTCTGTAAGATTTTATTTATTTGAGAGAGAGAGAGAGCGAGCACGGAGCAGGGAGGGGCAGCAGGAGAGGGAGAAAGCGTCTCAAGCAGCCTCTGTGCTGAGCGTGGAGCTCAATGCAGAGTTTGATCTCACAACCCTGAGATCACCACCTGAGATCACAGCCCGAGCCAAAAAACAAGAATTGGATGCCTAACCAACTGTGCCACCCACGTGCCCCTCAAATAGCTTTATAAAACGTCATTATGATCATATTCCTCTAATTATCACGCCTTGGCGATTTTGATCCTTCCAATATAAATATTGGAATTAATAAGTTAATTGAATTTTGTGAAACTACATTAAATTTATGGATCAATTTGGAAAGAATCAATTTTGTTACACTGTCTTCCAACCCATAAACATGAGATATCTCTCTTCAATAAGTTTTTATAATTTGGGGTGCTGAGGAAAGTAGGTTTTTTGGATTTATTGCTAGGTACATTAGATTTTATTCCTAATTATACCTTGTTTCATTGTTGTGTTTTTAATTGTGTTTTATAGCCATTGCTTGGATAAAGAAATATAATTTTCTTTAATAGATCAGTCTCATATTGAAACTACTATTCCCTATAAGTTTAATTTTTAAAAATAATGAAGTGTTGTTTCTACCTTTTTAATCTTTATGTATTTCTTTTCTCTCTCTTGTATCATTGGACATTCTACACAATGTTGAATAGCAGAGGGAATCCTGGACACAACTTCTGATTTTAGTGAGCATAACTTCCTGATTTTAATGGGACTGCTTCCAATATTTGAGTTCATATTTGTTATAGTTTGGTGTGCTTTGGAAGATAACTTCATCTTGTTAAGAAACTTCTCTACTGGTTTGCTATGAGTTTTCAAAAATCATAAATGGAAAATGAATTTTATCAAATATCTTTTCTGTATCTGTTGAGATGATCACCAGGTTTTCCACCACCACTCTGTTAATGTAGTGAGTAATACAGCTTTACATTTTTTATTAAACCTAGTATTTTCAGGGTACAATATTTATATACTATTGATACAGTTTGGTAAAATTTTGTTTAGGAATTGTGCATCTATATTCACCAATGAATTGAGTCTATCATTTTCCTTTCTCATTTTGTCTTTGGCTAGTTTAATACTCAGTTATATTAGCTTTATAAAAGGACTTGGCAATGTTTCCCTTTCTATCTTCAAAACAAGTTTGTAACAAAAAATTAGGGTGAACTGTTCTTTGAAATTTTGATAGATCTTGCTTTAAAACCATCTGGACCTGCTCTTTTCTTTGTGAGATGATTTTTAACTGTTACCTCAATTTCATTGATACTAATGATCCAGTAGTGACATTAGTACTAATAAAGTTTTGTATTTCTTCAGAAATTTTTTGGTGCATTTTATCTTTCTAAGAATTTTTCTCCATTGTCTAAAATTTCAGACAAAATGTAGGCAAAGATGTAAAATATTTAAACAGTATCATTAGCCAGCCTAACCAAGTTGACATCTAATAATTACAAAACCATATAGTCTTTTATTTATTTTTTTAAAGATTTTTTATTTATTTATTTGACAGAGTGAGATCACAAGCAGGCAGAGAGGCAGGCAGAGAGAGAGGAGGAAGCAGGTTCTCCGCTGAGCAGAGAGCCCGATGCGGGGCTCGATCCCAGGACCCTGAGATCATGACCTGAGCCGAAGGCAGCGGCTTAACCCGCTGAGCGACCCAGGTGCCCACAAAACCATATAGTCTTTTAAAGTTCATATGGGATATTCACCAAATAGACCAGGTACTGGTTCATATATCAGATCTAAGCACATTTCAAATTTCTAAAATACTGCAAAAAATATGTTCTCTGACAATAGAGAAATTAAACTAGAAATAAGTATATATTTAGAAAATTCCTAAATATTTTGAAATTAAGCAGTAAATTTCTAAATAACCTATAGATAAAAGAAAATATCATAATGGAAATTAGAATATGTTGTAAACTAAATAATCTAATGAATCTGGTCCATTCATCAGCAACACTATACCCTACCTTAATCAAATAGCTTTATGAAAAGCCATTACATATAGTAGGGCAAACCTGTCTCCTATCTTCTAATTATTATCAGTTGGGGCAATTTTGACTCTTTCTATATAAATGTTAGAATCAGTAGGTTGGAGTGTAGTAGCTTATTTATACAGAAATAGTGAAAATATGACATAACAGAAACTTGCTTAGAAGAAATTTACAGCTTGAAATGTATTTAGTAGAAAAGATGTTTGAAAAAGCATAATATAAATTCATCTTAAGTGAGAAAAAAATAACATTAAATTCAAAGAAAAGAAAAAGCAGGAATAAAGATGTCAGAAACCAATGAACTGGGAATAGAGATCAACAAGAATGATTTAATAATCTAAGACTAATCAAAGAAAATAAGAGGGAAAAGTCACAAATCAACAATTTCAGATATGAAAAGGGGTAAGGGAAATCACTACAGATCCTACAGATATTTAAAAGATAATATGTGGAGAATGACATCAGCATCATGGTGACATGAGTCCTTTCCTTTCTCTCTCCTCTCTGATTTACAAGTAACTGGACATCCGTAACCAAAAGAAGAAAAAGAAGAAGGAGGAGGAGGAGAAGAAGAAGAAAGAATGAATGAGAGAACGAACGAACAGGCCTTTCCACAGCTTACTATGACACCCAAGAGATCCATCCATCTATGCACCGAAAAGTGGGTGGACTGGATGGCAGAGGAGGTTGCAGGGAGAGAGAAAAAGCCATGGAGCCTAGGGCTGTAGAGCCTCCAGCATCAAGTGCAGTAGCTGGGACCACATACAAGCCTTTAAAGAGATGGAGAGTAAAGACAGGGAGTGGGGGTCTGCCAGGCTGGTTCTGCATTCCACAGCTGGGGGGACCTTTGCTCTCTCTGAGGTAAGACTGCAGTGAATGGGGGGAGGAAAAGGAAAGAGAAGTAGGAACTGAAGGAAAATGTCTCCTGTTGTTTGCCTCAGGCAAAAGAACCACCTAGGACCTCTGGGACCCCCACCTCCTCCATTTAAGGAGTCCCTACTGGGCTGGCCTCCAGCTATGGGCACACCCACAATCCCAAGTGTTGAGTACCTCCCCCAACTCTAAAGCTGCTGCCCTTTTTTTATTCCCCCCAGCCAGTTTTACATATATGTGTACATACACATATATACATATACATAGATACACACATAGACATAGACATCGCTGTAATGGAAACCAAAAACTTGAACTATAGTGCCACCTTCTGGAAAACAAAGGAAGATCCCTAATTACCAAACCTGTTGAACTGTTGAAATCAAAGCAAAAAAACCTTGCCTAAATGAGAAAGGTATTTGTAACTTCAAATGTGATAGCAGAGGCAGTTTTCATCAAACAGCACAAAAAGTCATGGTCATAGGGTATTATAGAAAGAAAATGACAATTTTCCAGCAACCAAACCCAAAGACATGGAATACTGTGATCTGATAAAGAATTCAAAATTGCTGTTACAGAGGTGCCTGGGAGGGTCAGTTAGTTAAGTGTCCAGCTCTTGGTTTCAGCTTAGGTCATTATCTCATGGGTGAGATCAAGCCCTGAATCAAGCCCCACATCACGCTCCATGCTCAGCGGGGAGTCTGCTTGAAGATTCTCTCCCTCAGCCCTTCCCCCAACTCGTGCTTGCTCTCTCTCTCACTCTCTCTCAAATAAAATAAATCTCTAAGAAAAATTGCTTTTGTGGAGATACTCAATGAGCTACAAGAAAACTCAGAAAGGCAGTATAATGATCTCAGAAATAAAATTAATGAATAAGGGCACATGGGTGGCTCAGTCAGTTAAGCATCTGCCTTCTATTCAGGTCACGATCTCAGGGTCCTGGGATTGAGCTCCACATCAGGCTCTCTGCTCAGCAGGGAGTCTACTTCTCTCTCTCAATCTCCCTCCATGTTCTCTCTCTCTCCAAATAAATAAATAAAATCTTTGAAAAAAAATTAATGAAAAGAAGGAGTACTTTATTTACCAAAGAGACTGAAATTCTGGAGCTGGTGAACTCAGTAAATGAAATGAAGAATGAGTTAGAATGCACTGGAAATAGAGATCAGATGTAAGAGAGAATTAGCAAGCTAGAAGATAGGAATCTAGAGGCAATTCAGGTTGGGTACCTGGCTGGCTCAGTTGGTAGAGCATGAGGCTCTTAACTCTGGGGTCATGAGTTCAAGTCCCACATTGGGGTAGAGCTTGGTAATGAAATCATAGCATAAAAATTTTTTTTAAGATTTTATTTATTTATTTGTCAGAGAGGAAGAGAGAGAGAGACACACACACACAAGCAGGCAGAGAGGCAGAGAGAGAAGCAGGCTCCCTGCTGAGCAAGGAGCCTGATGCGGGACTCGATCCCAGGACCCTGGGATCATGACCTGAGCCGAAGGCAGCAGCTTAACCCACTGAGCCACCCAGGCATCCCTAAAATTTTTTTTACATCAAAAATAAGAGGAATAATAAAAGGATGGAACTTCTAGAGGTGAATGAAGATAAATTGCTATGAGCTGAGAAAAGACTTTTTTTAATCTATGAAATGTTTTATGTAAAACATAAAAGCATTATGGTGAGCACATAACAAAATCTAAAGCAGTGATATAAAAACATAAAAAAAACAACAGGAGACTGAGGAGAGCACCATGGAAAACTACCAACTTATAAAGGTAGACAGAAACAGAAGAAAGAAGAAACAGTGGAGAGAAAAATAACCAAAAGGCAAAAGATAAAATAGCCATAGTGAATCCTTGCGTATCTATAATATAAATGAATTGAACTCACCAAAGAAAAGGCACAGAGGGGCTAGATGGAGTAAAAAACACAACAAAATAAGACCCAACTATATGCTGCCTACAGGAGATTCCTTTCAGCTCTAAAGATACACCAGGCTCAAAGTGAAAGAATGGAAGATACTTATTCCAAGCAAATGGAAACAAAAATGTGGGAATAGTCATGTTTACATCCAACAAAAAGACTTCAAGTCAAAAAAAGGTTAATAAGAGACAAAGAAGGCCAATATATAAAGATAAAAAGGACAGTATATCAGATCATAAATATTTATGTTCCCAAGAACCAAGCACCAAAATATATTAAGCAAATAGTTACAGATCTTAAGGAGAAATAGATAACAATAAGATCATTGTAGGGGACTTCAATATTCCACTATCAGCAATGGATAGATCATCCGGATAGAAAAACAAGAGCAGATATTGAAATAGAACACACTTTAGAACAAAAGGACTCAATAAATATACGGAATATTTTATCCAACAACAGCAGAATACACACTCTTTTCAAATGCATACAGTACAATCTCCAAGACAGCTGATATTATAGGTCACAAAACAAACTTAAGCAAGTTTAAGAACACTGAAATCATGCCAACTATCTTCTCTGACCACAATGGTATGAAACTAGAAAACAACAACAGGAAAGTGAGAAGATTGACAAATATGTGGATACTAAACAACACACTTCTAAACAAAGCATTGGGTCAAAGAAGAAAACAAAAGGGAAATAAAGGAGAATGTGTTTGGCACGCTTGAGGAACAGGAAGGAGTATGGTATGGGTGGAGCCAGTTGGGAAGGTGGTAAGGGGCCAGACCAACAGACTTAGACAAGCACAGACCTGAAATGATCTGCAACAGAGTGAATACTGGGGGTGAGAGAAAGAAAAAAGACTTCAGTAGATGTTTGTATATGATTATCCTTTTCTACTCTACCTTTGTGTACAAGGTGTGAATGAAACAGATAGCTCCAAACTTTTAGTTTATATCCTTCAGACTTCGGAGAGTTACATATAGGCTTTATGAAGAAAAGGGAAATTATAGGGCCACCTGGGTGGCTCAGTCGGTTAAGTGTCCACCTTTAGGTCAGGTCATGGTCCCAGGGTCCTGGGATCAATTGAGCCCTGTACTGGGCTCCCTGCTCAGCAGGAAGCCTGCTTCCCCCTCTCCCTCTGCTGCTCCCCCTCTCTCGCTCTCTGTCAAATAAATAAAATCTTTTTAAAAAAAGAAAAGAAAAGGGAAATTATATAATTAATGTGATGTAAGTATGCTGTAAAATAAAATATCTGAATCATGACTATAAAATAATGAAATGGTTTATGAAATGAAATTTCATTACAACGTAGGCAAAAAGGAATAGTAAGTATTCCTTTTTGATAAAAAATCATTTAAAATGTAGAAATAATTTTTTATTAAGTAACAGAATGAATAAAAAATAGAATGAATCTGTTAAATGTTTATAAATATATAGACATTAGTTTGTATCTCATCTAAAGTTAAGAAAGGCTTCCTATCTGAAGCCTATCATAACCATCAATCTATCTATATATTTATGCTAATAAATACTGACATATAAAAATATGCATTTAGATAAGCTACAACCCAGATACCTACCAACTGATAAATCGATAAACAAAATATGATATATCCATACAATGAAATATTATTTAACAATAAAAAGAAATTCAGGATCAATATATGCTACAACAAGGATGAGTGTTGAAAACACAATGTTAAATGAAAGAGGTCGGTCAGCAAAGATCAAATGCTATAGGATTCCATTTATATGAAACTCCCCAAACAGGCAAATCCATAGAAACAGAAAGTAGATGAGTGGTTCCCTAGGACTGGAGGGTTGGAGGGGTTTGGAAGGTGGTGTCTAAGAGATGCACATTTTCTTTTTGGAGCTAATGAAATGTTCTAAAACTGGGGGATGAATGCACAACTCTAAATACCCTAAAAGCCTCTGAACTGTACATTTTAAATGGGTCAACTGTATAGTATATAATTATATCTCAATAAAACTGTTAAACTATTTAGAAAAAGTTCAATTTCTTCAAAAAAAGGTCAAATTGAAAACACAGACTAAAAATATCTAGAGATCAGAGACTGTCTTACTCATATTTATAATTCTTGAAAACACTTATAAGAAGCACACACAGTAGGTACCCAACATTTACACTAATATAAAATAACTGAAAAAGTTTTGAGATGCATAGTATTATTAAGAACAAATCTTATGTGCTTGACTCATTGTTCATAACTATATTTCAACTAAGCAATTAGCATTCTTTGTTATAAAAGAATCCAAAAATCCTTAAATGCATGCCAAGTTTAGCATGCATTAGCATACTAAGATTAGCACCAGATTTCTACCTTCTTATGTATGTTTTGCTAAACTAAACTTATTTTCAATTCCCTGAATACTATGCACATTTTTAAAAGGGGAAGAAGCAGAAAACAGGTTAGATGCAAACCAGATAGGAATTAGCATTTCACTATGGATGATACAAACGCATGGCTCACAAGGAGACAACCAAAAAATAATATTGTTTCACTTTTTTATATACTGGATCTTATATTCAGTAAAGGGGCTTTGGGACTTATCCATTCTATCTGGTATTCTACATCACTGGAAGCTGGTCACCCAGCTATGAATTTATATATATTGAAAGCCAATCTTCAAAAATTTTAAATATGGAGAAGACTCATTTTCATATACTAGAAATGCAATGGATATGTATTTCTAATTTTCTTAATTGTAAACTTTGAAAAAATTCATACTTCCTCTTTCCAGCAAAAATTAAACCTCACGAGATGATGAACTATGAGTACATTTGAGCCATTATAGAGAAAAGACATGGCACCCAGGAAACTGTTTCCTGGCAACTGAAATTAAAATGATATGTTATATTTTCTTTAACTATTATGTTTAAACAAACAAACTTGAAGGATGACTGAAAACATTTGTCTGAATAACTGAGAATGACTTCCACCATCACAACAAAAGGATATATACAGAAAGGGACAAAATGAGTTAAGGAAACAAACCAAATATTAACTCATAAAAATAACTACCTTCAGAGTGTTTGAGCAAGAACAGAGATCTGAGCTACAATGAGATGAATACACAGAGCAGACTTCAGAACACTACTATGCAGACTCTGATTGTTCTGCTCTTAGCAATTCGTTGAGGAAGAGGATTACAAGGAATAATGCAGGTCCTGCAACTTCAGAGTCTTGGAAGGAGTAAGTGAGTCATTTAACAGGCTGTTTATTTATATTAAATACAAAAGCACTGCATAAACTATTCAATGGGTGCCTCTAGAAGAACAATGCCATCATGATTAAGGCACTGTGTGTATACACATATACATATATAGCAAAAATCAAATCTCGTGTATACACACATACACATATATATATTTCATATATGTTCATATATATGTGAAAAGGCCTAAACAGAGAGATATATAACTAATAAAAAGAAGAAATACTAATGGTTAATAGACACAGAGGGAAATGTTCAATCTTACTAGTAACTGGAGAAATGCTAATTAAAGGAGACAAACTATTTAGCTATCAAAACTTGCAAAGGTTAAAAAATATATACACTTGACCCCTGAACAACATGGGGGATTAGGGGTGCCAAAAATCCACATAAAACTTTTGACTCTCCAAAAAATTAACTACTATAGCCTACCATTGGCCAGAAGCCTTACCAATAATAACAGCAGTTGATTAACATATTTTCTATGCCATAAGTATTATATACTGTATTCCTACAATAAAGTTAGATAGAGAAAAGATAACATAATTAAGAAAATCAGAAGGAAGAGAAAATACATTTACAGTACTATTATTAAAAACAAAAACAAAACCTTTGGGGTGCCTGGGTGACTCAGTCAGTTAAGCATCTGACTCTTGAATTTGGCTCAAATCATGATCTCAGGATCGTGGGACTGAGCCCTGCTAGAGTCTGCTTAAGATTCTCTCCCTCTCTCCCTACCCCTCCCCCAACTTGTACATACACACACTAACAGATGAATCTTTATAAAGAAAAAACCTCTGCATATATGTGTTACTAACACATTTCAAACTTATGTTGTTCAAAGACAAACTATATACTTAGAGTTGGAAACATTCAAAAACATTTAAAAATAAATATACCCTTTAATAAAACAATTCCATTTCCAGGAATTTATCCTAAGGAAATTATTGGGACTGTGCATATGGATTTGTCTGCAAACAGGTTCATTATAATATTATTTATAGGGTGACAAACTGCAAACAATTGAAATGCCTAGCTGTATGATACTGTAAATAAATTATGTCACAGCTACATCATGCAAAATATGGAGCCATATGAAATCATGTTATAGAAAAAAAAACTAATCATAAGAATGTAAGAAAACATGCTGACATATTTTAAGAAAAAAGCAGATGGAAAGTATCATTCCCATTAAGGAAAACAAACAAATACAAATGCATTTATAGTCACTGAGAAAAGTCAATTTTAGAAGTATTTGGTTTCTGAGCAATTTTCTGGTCCTTTAATCATCTTTGAGTCAGCTATTTGGAAACTGCTGGTCCCCCTTTCTGCTGACCATTGTCATGCTCAGGTCTATCTCTACTATTCTAAGCTCTTCTCCATATTGCATAGACTGGAAGTGTGAGAACTATAGAACTACAATTCTTATAATCCCTTCTTAGCAGAGTTCTGATTTAGATTTTGTCCACAAAAGGCACTCATGACCTCTGGAAGAGACAGGAAATAAACTTCTATTGTCTTCTAATAGAACAGATAGATATGAGGGCAGATAGCACCCATGAGGCTTGCAGCACAGGCCAGGGGTATGGAATTTTACAAATTCATGGACAGTGGCTAACATATTGTCTAGCAGGTCATGGACTTTAAAGAAGTATGAGTCTAGACCTCTGGAATGGGCAGAGAGTATAAGTATATTCAGTCCCATTTGAATATTCACCAGAGGGCATTCACTGCAGAGGAAGCACTAAAAAAATCAGATGGATAAGATGACTCATTTTGCGGATATCATTAAGCCTCCTGCTTTAGCCACTTCTGCTCAGTAGGCCCACAAACTAAATCAGCAGAAGAAATATGAAGCATTTAGGGGGGCCTGTGTGGCTTAGTCAGTTAAGCATCTGCCTTCAGCTCAGGTCATTATCCTTAGGTCCTGGAATTGAGCCCGTGTTAGAGCAGGGAGCCTGCTTCTCCCTCTCCCTTGGACCCTTCCCCTTGCCTGTGCTCTCACTCGCACAGTCTCTCCCAAATGAATAAATAAGGAATCTTAAAAAATATATATATGAAGCATCTATATTAATATCAAACAAAATAGACTTTGGGACAAAAAATGTTACTCCAGATACAGAGGCTCACTACATAGAAATAAAATGCTCAATTCATCAGGAAAATATAACAAGTTCACATTTGTGTGTATCTAACAATATAGCTCAGAAGTTAATAAGAGCTTGATAGAAGATCATGGTTAAATTGACAAATCCACTGTCATCTTTTAAAATTTCTTCCAGAATTTTAAAGTATATATCAGATATCAGTATCCGGTAGACGAAACAGTCCAGAAATAAGAGTATGAAAGACATGAACAGTGCATTTAGTAAGCTTGAGCTATAGAGAATTGCTGAATCACTACTTTGTACACCTGAAACTAATATAACACTATATGTCAACAATAGTGGAATTAAAATTTAAAAAGCAACTTGACAGCAAGTGTAATCTTTAATTACTTTATATTAATTTATTCATCTTTAAAATAAACCCATCCATTACTCATTCTTTTTCTAAACAAAATAGCTTGAGGCAGCAAATGTATATAGCATACTGTATCAAAAAGTAGAAAGCATACAATGCTTTTCAGGCTTTTGTGGAATATTTATATTAACAGGTACTAACTAAATAATAATAATAATAATAATAATAAATAATAGCCATTTGTGACGACGTGGATGGAACTAGAGGGTATCATGCTTAGCGAAGTAAGTCAATCGGAGAAAGACAACTATCAGATGATCTCCCTGGTATGAGGGAGAGGAGATGCAACATGGGGGGTTAAGGGGGTAGGAGAAGAGTAAATGAAACAAGGTGGCATTGGGAGGGAGACAAACCATAAGTGACTCTTAATCTCACAAAACAAACTGAGGGTTGATGGGGGGAGGGGGGTTGGGAGAGGGAGGGTGGGGTTATGGACATTGGGGAGGGTATGTGCTATGGTGAGTGCTGTGAAATGTGTAAACCTGGCGATTCACAGACCTGTACCCCTGGGGATAAAAATATATTATATGTTTATAAAAAATAAAATTAATAAAAAAAATTAAAAAACTAAAAAAAAAGATAATATATATATATTTATAACAAATAAATAAATAAATAAGTTTCAACAAAGTTCACAGCATGGGTATTCTATAAACATGAACCACCCAATATTGTAGCAACTAACTGCATGTGGCTATCTAAATTAAATTAATTAAAATTAAATAAAAGTAAGTATTTGGTCCTCATCCTCATTAGCCATACTTCAGTTGCTCAAAAACATATACAGCTAGTGGCTACCATATTGGATAGTATAGATATGGACCATTTTTATGACCATAGAATGTGATCTGCTATACAATATTGACTAGAGAAAGATTAAGTATGAAATCAGTAGCAAAAATTTAGAAAAATTGATACTTTTTTTTAAGATTTTATTTTTAAGTAATCTCTACACCCAGCGTGGGGCTTGAATTCATGATCCTGAAATCAAGAGTTGCATGGTCCAACAACTGAGCCAGCCAGACACTCTGAAAAATCTGTACTTTCTATATATTCATGAATAAAGGAACAAACCACTGTAGACATTTAAAATATTTGAAACTAAATGAGAAATAATCTACTACATATCAACATATATAAGATACAGTAATATTGGTATTTAGAGAAAACCTACCCTAACTAAATACATATATTAGAAAAAGAAGAAAAGCTGAAAATTAATTAGCTCAGTACCCAACTTTTTTTTTTTTTTTTTTTTTTTTTTTAGTACCCAACCTTTTAAGTTAAAAAGAGAATATAGAATGAAACCAAAGAGGACACCTGGGTGGCTCACTGGGTTAAAGCCTCTGCCTTCAGCTCAGGTCATGGTCCTAGGGTCCTGGGATGGAGTCCCACATCTGGCTCTCTGCTCAGCTGGGAGCCTGCTTCCCACCCAACCTCTGCCTGCCTCTCTGTCTACTTGTGATTTCTGTCTGCCAAATATAAATAAAATCTTACAAAAAAAAAAAAAAAAGAATGAAACCAATGAGAATACAAAAAGGAAATAATATTGATTAAATAAAATTAAAAGAAAGAAAAAAGAAGGATTAAACAATAAAATATAACAAGGAAAACACAAAATTAAGTAGAGAAAATAACAAAAAATTAAGAACAATCTCATGCCAAGTTGATGAAATGGACAGATTCCAAGACAAATAGAAATTACTAAAACTGACTCAAGAAGAAATAGAAAGATTTAATTGTTCCAAAATGAATATTGAAGTTGAATCAATAGCTCAAAATCTTACTATAAAGAAAAGGTTCAGGTAGTTTAATAGACTCATTTTCCCAAACTGGATCAGTCTAATCTTACATATTCCTTCCTGGGCTTATCCCAGGGAAGCAAGAGTACTTCAACACCGAAGGTATTTTATTTTACTTAAAAGATCTTATTTATTTATTTGAGAGAAAGAGAACAAGCAAAGGGGAAAGGGAGATGCAGACTCCCCACTGAGTAGGGAGCCTGACACTGGGCTCGATCCCAGGACCCTGAGATCATGACCTGAGGTGAAGGCAGACATTCAACTGACTGAGCCATGCAGGCATCCGAACAAAGAAGATATTTTAATGTAATTAAACATATAAACAAATTTAAAAAGAACCAAATGGATGATTATTTCAATAAGTACAGAAAAGGTATTTATTATAATTCCATATCCAGTGATGACTTTTTTTTTTAATTTAACATATAATGTATTATTTGCCCCAGGGGTACAGGCCTGTGAATCATCAGGCTTACACATTTCACAGCACTTACCACAGTCCAGTGATGACTTTTTTTTTTTTAAAGATTTTATTTATTTATTTGACAGAGAGAAATCACAAGTAAGCAGAGAGGCAGGCAGAGAGAGAGGAGGAAGCAGGCTCCCTGCTGAGCAGAAAGCCCGATGTGGGGCTCGAACCCAGGACCTGGGATCATGACCTGAGCTGAAGGCAGCGGCTTAACCCACTGAGCCACCCAGGCGCCCCCCAGTGATGACTTTTAAAAAGATTTTTATCTAGGGATAAAAGAGAACATTTTTAATCTAAGGTAAGAAAAAGACTTAAAAGATAAAGATTAAAAAGGAATGAATAAAGCTGTCATTATTGCAGGCAATATGCTTCCTTGTGTAGAAAATTCTATAGAATTAAAAGGCAGTTTATTAGAATTAATGAGAGTTTTATAGGGTTGCTAGATATAAGGTGAATATGTAAAATTCAACTGGATTTTTAGGTGCTATTAATAGCCAATAAAAAATATAACACAGGGGCGCCTGGGTGGCTCAGTGGGTTAAAGCCTCTGCCTTTGGCTCAGGTCGTGATCTCAGGGTCCTGGGATAGAGCCCCGCATCCGGCTCTCTGCTCAGTGAGGAGCCTGCTTCCTCCTCTCTCTCTGCCTGCCTCTCTGCCTACTTGTGATCTCTGTCTGTCAAATAAATAAATTTTAAAAATATATATATATATATATAACACGGAAAAAAACCATAGCAACAAAAAATAAGGAACATAAGAATAAATCTAACAAAGGACAGTCCTTCATGGAAGATATTCATCTACTCATTTTTATTTACTTATTTATTTTTTTAATTTTTTAAGATTTTTTTTTTTATTTATTTGAGTGAGAGAGAGAAAGTGAGAGAGATCACAAGCAGAGGGGAAGGGCTGAGGGAGAAGCAGACTCCCCGCTGAGCTGGGAGCCCATTCTCAGACTCAATCCCAGGACCCTGGGATCATGACCTGAGCCGAAGGCAGACACTTAACCAACTGAGCCACCCAGGCACCCCAAGGAATGTTTTTAAACTACTTAAAGACATCAGGAAGCAAATTCTAAATAAATGAAGGAATATACCAGGTACATGAATAGGAATATTCAGTATATTAAAAATATTGATTCTAATCAAATTAATCAACAAACTAAATACATTTTTTAAGATTTTATTTATTTGAGAGAGGGAGAGAGAATCCTAAGCAGACTCCCAGCTAATTGTGGAGCCCGACACAGGGCCTGATCCCAAGACCCTGAGACCACAACCTGAGTCGAAGTCAGGCACTTAAGAGACTAAGCCACCCAGGTGCCCCTTACATGAATATAATTTTAATTTAAAAAAAAAAATCCCAAATGGGCTTTCCAAAGAACTTGAAAACCTGATTCTAAAATTTTATACAGAAGCAAAAAGCCAAGAATAAAGAATAGTTCAAAGCATCCTTAAATAAGATCACAATGAAACAATCTGTTGTACCATATATAAAGACATTATGAAACTACAGTAACTAAAATCGCGTGCTATTGACACAGAGATAGACAGACAAATCACACTCCAACATAATAAGAAGGCAGAAGCTGACCCACTCATATCCAGGAATAATATCTGACAATACAGTTTGGAGATCAACGGGGGAAAGGGTGGATTATCAATTGGATTATTCCATAATGGGCCTGGGACCTTTGGTTATCCATAAGGAAAAAAAATCAAAGAGACTCTACACCACACTATCCATAAAAATAAAATTCAAATGGTTCCAGAGCTTAAAATGAAGTTGGGAAGACTGCAGAGTAGGAAGCACCAGGAAAATATTTACACTGGCAGATTCTATCTGATATAACTACCGGAACTCTGGAATTTATTGAAGTCTTACAACTTCCAGGGGAAGGCTTGAATGATAAAAAAAATGCAACTAATTTAAGTCAATTCCAACTCTGAAGTCAGCAGCAGGTACTGATCCTCCATCCCCAGCCGTGTGGCAGGCAGCTTACACACAACTGGTAGAAGTCAGGGTATGCAATGAGGACCCTGTCCTCCAAAAATTGGGGATCTGTGTTCCTATCACTGATTACTGCTTCTTATCACAAAGGTGCAGACATAGAGGTGGACAGTTGTATTTTTCCCCCATTGTTGACTGCTCCTTCCTGCTAGTGAAGTGACTTCTGGGAAATTTAAAGGGCCAGTACTCTTTACCCCCCTTCTTCAGTTTTCACTTTTTCCTCTTTTGGGAGTCAGACATTAAAGAGTAGGGTATTCGGAAGCAACTACATATACAGGGAAAATGAGAAACTTACCACACATGCTCAGGGAAAGGCCCAGGCCAAAAAAAGACCCGAGAAGATTTTAAGTTTACACCTCAGGCTGATCCTCAGTATAAAGCATCCTATAAATATTAAAACAAACAAACAAAAACCCAGAAAACCCCGGGGAAGGGAGAATCTGACTTTCTTATTTCTTATTTCATTATTAAATTCAAATAAATATCCAGTCTTCAATAACAAAAATCACAAGGCAGACAAAGAAATAGGAAACTGTCCCAGAGAAAGACCAGATGGTAAGCCTACAAGACAAACACCTTACTAAAGTGATTGTCTTAAAGATGCTCAAAGAACTAAAGGAAAATGCAGAGAAAGACAAGAAAACAATGACTGAACAAAATGGAAATATTGATAAAGAAGTAGGAGACCTAAAAGAAAGCAAAAACAAATTCTAGAGCTAAAAAGTACAGTAACTAAATTGAAAAGTTCACAAGAGACATTCATAGCAATATTTGAGAAGACAGAGGAAAACAATCAGCAGCTGGTGATAGGGCAATCAAAATTATCAGAGCTGCAGAAAAGAAAGAAGTCTGAAGAAAAGTAAACAGAGCCTAAGGGAACTGTGGGACACCATCTAGCAGAGCAACATACGAAATTGTAAGAGTACCAGAAGGAGAAGAGAGAGAAAGGGATAAAGAGACTTTTTGAAGAAACAATGCCCTAAATTTCCCAAACTTGATAAAAGACATGAGTGCAAACTTCTAAGGCTCAACTAACTCCAAGCAGGATAAACTTAGAGACCCACACTGAGACACATTATAACCAAACTGTTGAAAGGTAAAGACAAAGACAGAAGTTTGAAAGCAACTGACATCACGTGCCAAGAATGCTCAAGAATATCAGCAGATTTCTCATAAGAAACTTTAGAGTCCAGAATACAGTGAGTGGGCTGATATATTCAAAGTGCTTAAAAAAAAAAAAAAGACAAATACCTGTCAACAAAGAATCTTCTGCTTGGCAAAATTGTCTTTCAAAAGTGAGAGAGATATTAAGGCATTCTCAAATAAACAAAAGCTGAGGAAGTTTGTTACTGCTACACTTGCCCTGCAAGAAATGCTAAAGGGTGTCCTGTAGGTTGAAATGAAAGCACATTGGACAGTAACTCAAAACCATCTGAAGAAATAAAAATCTCAGTAAACACATGGGCAATTATGGAAGCTAGTATTATTTGAACATTTTATAACTCCTTTATTTTCTACATGAGTTAAGAGAAAAATATATTACCAAAAACCCCATTTATTCGTCTAAAAACTAGTGTTATAACTTTTGTTTGTAGCTTCACATTTTGTTTTCTTAGAACTTAAGGAACTAATACATTTTTTTTATTGAAGGATAATTGATACACAATGTTACATTAGTTTCAGGTATACAATGTAATGATTCCACAAGTGTATATTTAGACTATGTTTACCACGAGTGTACCTACTATCAGTCACTATACAACCCTATTAGAATACCATTGATTATATTCCCTATGCTGTACCTTTTTTATCCCTATGACTTATTCGTTCCATAACTGGAAGCCTGTATCACTCCCACCCCTTTATCCATTTTGCTCATCTTCCCCACACTCCTTCCCTCTGGTAACCATCAGCTTGTTCTCTGTATTTGTAGAACTGGTTCAGCTTTTTGTTTATTTGCTTGTTTTGTTTTTTAGATTCCACATATAGTGAAATCATATGGTATTTGTCTTTCTGTATGACTTATTTCATTTAGCATAATACCTTCTAGGTCCATTCATGTTGTCCGAATGGTAAGATCCCATCTTTTTATGGCTAAATAATATTCTAGTGTGTGGGATATTATTACACAACACACCATTCATATGGAGTTAGTGTTTTCATTTTCTTTGGGTAAATATCCAGTAGTGGAATTACTGGATCATACTGTATTTCTATGTTTAATTTTTTAAGGAAACTCCATACTGTTTTCCATAGTGGCTGCACCAATTTACAGTCCTACCAACTGTGTGTGAGGGTTCTTTTTTCTCCACATTTTTGCCAGCACTTATTTCTTGTCTTTTTTATTCTACCCTTCTGACAAGTGTAAGGTGGTATGTCATTGTCATTTTGATCTGCATTTCCCATTTTGATCTGCATTTCCAGACACATGGAGAGATGCTCAGCATCTCTCCATGTGTCTGTGGCCATCTGTAGGTCTTCTTTGGGGACTAATGCATTTTTTAAAAAAAACTACTAGTTTTTGTTTGTGTACACATAATGTATACAGATATAACTGTGTGACATCAGTAAGTGAAAGGGGTGCAAATGGAGCTATAAGGGACCAGAATTTTTGTATGTTATTGAAGTTAAACTGATATAATTTCAAATTAGAGAGCTATAACTTTAGGAAATTAAATTATTAATTATTAAATTATTAAATATAATCCTTATGGTAACCACAAAGAAAATAGTTCCAGAATGCCTTAGTTCAGGCTGCTATAACAAAACACCACAGTCTGGGTAGTTTATAAGTGTTGTTTTGAGATTTTACTCATTTGAGAAAGAGAGAGAGGATGAACAGGGGGGGGAGCAGAGGGAGAGGGAGAAGTAGACGCCGCACTGAGCTCCATCCCCAGACTCCAAGATCATGACCTAACATGAAGGCAGACGCTTAACTGACTGAGCCACCCAGGCGCTCCTGGACTGGGTAGTTTAGAAACAATGAAATTTAGTTCTCGGTTCTGGAGGCTAGAGGGCCAAGATCAGGGTGCCAGCACAGTCAGGTGAGGGCCTTCCTCCAAATCATAGACTCCTCACTGTACCTTGGCATGGTAGAAGGAGCTAGGGAACTCTGTGGGGCCTCTTTTAAGAAAGTGTGGTTAATCCCATTCATCTCATTCAGAGGGTTCCATTCTCATGACCTAAGCCATCCTCCAATGACCCCACTTTCTAATATTATCACACTGGATATTAGGATTTCAACATATGAATTTTGGAGGGTACCAATATTCAGACCATAGCACATACTATAAACAAGCAATAAATGATAAGGGAATTAAAATATTACAGGACAGAAAAATCAACTAAACACATAAGGACAGTAACCAGGAAATGAGGGACAAAAAACTAAAAGGCACATAGAAAAAAACACAATGAGATACAATTTCACATCTATTATAATATCGAGTGTGGGCGAGAATATGAAATGAACAAAATACTTTGTGGAAAAAATGCATACTCTAGATGCCATTTTGTATTAGGTTCTTAAAAATGTATATTTTTATATATACATATATATTTATATATGTACATTTTATATATATATGTACATTTCTCATTCCTGATCACTTTAAATGTATATAAAAATGATCAGGAAATGAGAAACACCAAATTTACAAAAGTGTTTATCTTTGGGAGGGGAGTAAGGAGAGGATGCCATTAAGGAAGGACACATAGGCAGTGTCAAATACTGATAAAGTTTTATTTCTTCACTTGGGAGGGGGTATGCAGATTCTCATTACCATTCTCCTCAAAAGTGAACATCTATGTTTTATATGTTCATTTGTACACAGATATTTTCCACAAAACTTTATATAAAAAAAGAGGAAGAGCCTCTAAATTCAAAAACACCCCAACTATTTCTTAATGACTAAATTTATCTCATAGTAGATCATTTTCCTGATGAGCACAGGTTCTATTTAGAGTCTAGTCACCGGTTCTAAAGATAATAAAGGCAGCAGAGCTCGAAACAGAGCAAAGATATAACCCAGGAGTCATCGAGACAAGGTATAAGAAGATACAAAGTATAAAAAATATTTATGTATAGGAAGAATATATTTGAAAAAAGATGTAAGGAAGGTAAATTAAATTAGTGAAATTGGAGGGGAGAGTCTGTAGGGAAAGTACATGTATGACTCAGTAAAAATTTTATTTTGTTTTAGGAGGAATAGATACATACAGAATGAGGCAAGTAAAAACGGACAAATGGTCTCCTTTCAAAAAAAAATAGAATATAGAAAACTGGAAAAGAAAGAGCAGGAAGTAATTATACTATATTCAAGATCACTTTTAATCTTACCTCAAAAAAACAAGAACAGAAACCTAAAAATTAGTATTTTGACAAATGCCTTTTCAACAAATTGACACTCTCTACGCTTACTTAAGCTAAGATTGTTTGTTTTTTTTTTTTTTAAATAAGGGCAGAAGAAGCTGACATACAGATTTTATTTTTCTTTTTTTTTTTTTTCAGATTTTATTTTTCAAAAGCAACATTGCACTGAGAGTTTCTGTTACATTGTAGAAAACCCAAATTCCCATGGGTGGACTCCCAAGTTTTAAGCAGTTGTAATTAACAAAAAGAAATTTAAAAGGATACATTTCTGTTTCATTTCTAGAGTTTAGTACTTGAACTCTAAGCCCAACAATGAAAGACTGCTTTCTGGGCTACTGCCTCTGATAGTCATCTGAATCCTTTATTTTTCACACTAGTACATTCTTTGCCTTCTTTTCTAGTCCAAAGCGATCAAGTTTATGGAGCATTGATTTCTTATACCAGCTTAAGCCTAAATAGGCTTTCTGCGAGACCTTTCTGGCACATTATTTTAGTTCCTTGTCTTCATTACATGAACTGGGGAAGCAAACAACCCTAAATTTAAATCTTGGATCTTATAATTTATATAAATTATGGGACCTCTGGCACATATCCTCATGCTCTGAGTCTTGAACTTCTTATATATTAAAATGTGAATAATAACGTCTACCTCTGAAGAATGGACTTTTAAATGCTTAAATTTATTTAGACTTCTGGTTCAGGGGTGCCTGAGTGGCTCAGCTGCCCTTGGCTCAGGTCATGGCTTAGGTCATGATTGCAGGGTCCTGGGATCAGAGTCCTGCATTGGGCTCCCTGCTGCGGGGAGCCTGCTTCTCTCTCCCTCTGCTGCTACCCCCGCTCATGCTCTCCTTCACTCAGTTTCTCGCTCTCAAATAAATAAATAAATAAAATCTTTAAAATATTTTTAAAAATAATGCACTGAATAATGATTCAGTGCAGACTTAGGTACAGGTGTTGGGATTCTCAATTCTACTCACAGACCTGCTTCTCAGTTGTATTCTCTGGATATGATCCTCAACCACCACCCCCAATTCTGGGTGTTAGTAGAGATGCTTTTCTGGTTTGTAGTTTCCATGGCCCTATTAGAACCTAACAGGTCTCTGACTACCCAAATAAAAACACTAGCTGTGATATGGTTCTACAGAATTCTTATCTGAATTTTATGTTTCCTGCGCAGATTTTGTAAATCTCTCTTGCCCTTTTCTTGGAAATCATATTTTCCAATTCTGGATAGTCTACCTTTGACCTCCACCCACTGCATTCTAACTTGTCTGAAAAGTTTTTAGCTGGATGACAAGGTTAGTTCACTGTTTTGTTTTGTTTTTTGTTTTTTGTTTTACAAGCTATCACCTGAGTTTTTCTCATCATAGACCTCTGGCTTCTACAGGAGCCTGTTTTTCTCTTACCCTCACACCATGCCCCATTATCTTACAAAACGTTCCACAGTACTGAGGCACCTGGGTGCCTCAGTCTGTTAAGTGTCTGTCTTCGGTTCAGGTCCTAATATCAGGGTCCTAGGATTGAGCCCCAGGGTTCTAGGATAGAGCCCCACTTCAGGCTCCCTGCTCAGCAGGGAGTCTGCTTATCCCTCTGCCCTTCCCACCTCTTGTGCATGCTCTTTCTCTCAAAATAAATAAAATCTTTTTTTTAATTCCACAGTATTATGTTATAGAAAATAAATCAGAAGATAACCCTACATTCTAATTTTAGTCCTCTAACTTACTAAATATGATTTTTTGCCAAGTTATTTCACCTGAGACTCAGTTTTTTTTTTTTAATTTGCAAAAGACTATGTCCAGCCAACTGAAGAAGCTACAGATCAAAAACAATAATAACGCAGGTAACTGTGTCTTGAAAACTGTAGTTCTGTACAGTGCAGAAGGTATTAACATTCAGTAAAGGGGCAGTATAGCATAGTGGTGAAGACACAAGAGTCTGAAGTCAAACTGTCAGAGTTGGAATCCTGGCTCTACCATTTTGCTTTGATATATAAAATGAGGATTATAGTACCTACTTCATATAATATTAGCTCAATGACATTAGCTATTATTGTTATTATTAAATGCCCACTATGTGGTAGACATTGCACTAGGTGCTTGTAGTGAAAGGGAATCAGGACAGACATGGCTAATATCTTCGTCAGAAACCTCTATTTTCTATTCTATATGCTACATTTTTCTAAGTCATTTATGTATTTATGTCTCATATACTTTATAGCAAAGAAAAATGTGAGTACTAGAGCATTTTCATAGAGCATCAAGACGCCACAATTTCAATATTTCTTTTCTGTGAAAATGTCCAGTGAACACATAGTGATTTTAGTATTTCTTTTCCTAATTCACCACTTAAGTTGAAACTCTTGATGACTTCTGGGTAAACTGTCTGGGACATGTTCCCATCAAATAGAAATAATCCAGTGCTTATCAATCACCTAAAATGCTAATTAAAAGACAGAGTCCTAGACCCTATTTCAGACCTAATGATTGAAAAGCTCTGACTGACTTGCGGCGACATGGATGGATCTTGAGTGTATTACACTAGGCGAAATAAACCAGAGAAAGACAAAGACCATATGATTTCATTCATATGTGGAATTTAAGAAACAAAACAAATGAACAAAGGGAAAAAAGAGAAAGAGAGAAACCAAGAAACAGACTCTTAACTATAGAGAACAAATTGATGGTTACGGGGGTGAGGGGGGTGGTTGAACAGGTAATGGGAACTAAGGAGCACACTTCTCATGATGAGCACCCCGGTGTTGTATGGAAGTATTGAATCACTACATTATACACCTGAAACTAATATTACACTAACTGGAATTAAAATAAAAACTTTTAAAACTTAAAAATAAATAAAATAAAAATAATTTAAATAAGAAAGAAAGGAAGCTGGAAGATGTGGGAATATGCATTTCTAAAAAGTCCCCAGTGTGATTTTTATGCAAATCCCATTTGAGAACCATATCCCTGAGACAGAAAAAACCTCCACTATATAAGAAATCTGTACCCAAAGAAATACTGAAGAATAATGACCCAAAGCTTCACTAAGGAGAAAAATTTTAATCCTTAGAATAAATTTACACATGCGTGTCTTTTAACAGGGCTGAGTCAACAATGCACAGAGATCAAGACCAAAACTGACTTGAACATACACACCTTAATTGTGAGTGTTCAAGAAATTCCTACTCTGGAGGCCAGGGAAAAGGATGGTGGTAGGAGGACACTGAGAAAGCTTACTCATAATTTCATAAGAAGCAAAGAAAACAGTGTTACTGCAATAGTCACACTTACTAAAACTGGGGTTTAGTAATCTCAGAAAATGGAACCTCCTTCCCTTAAATTCAGACAGCTAAAGACAGACCTCCTTGGCCAACTCCCGCCACCTACCCACAAATCTTGGATAATCTCTCAAATGTAAACCTTGTCTAATGGGAGTAAAGTTGGTCCTGTGACCAGAGAGGCAATGAGAGATAGGGTCTTTTGATAAAAGTCAGGCAAAACCAACCAATTAAAATTTAAATTTATACCTGTTGGTCTGAAGGACAGTTATAGAAGAGATCTCACTGAGACACAGAAGACAATCAAGGAGCTCCAAACTCCTAGTGGATGTAAACTTTCCAAAATAGCAAAACACCCACCAAGGAACAGTGACCTAAGATCTGCTCTGGTTCAGATAATAAAATGCCCTGAAAGGCTTTCGTTCCTAAGATGGTAGTGGGGCTAGTACTGTGACTGGAAGAAAACGGGAGCTTAAGGCAGAAAAAGACGCCCAATCTGCCCACACTATCCGTCCTGAACCAAGTCTGGAGCAGCAGAGCGGGTGGGGCCGCAATTTCTCCTGCATCACTGCGTTCTCTCTTCTCCGCCTGCGTGAGCGCCGCCCACCCACTCGCGGCGTGAACCCACTGGGCCCAGCCTCTCCTCCCCCCTCCCCTCGGCCTGGTGCTGAATCATGAGTCCAATATCTCCAAAAGGTAAAACCAAAGGACAATGCCACCCTTAGGGCTGGCCTGAATGGGGTACCAGGTGGGGTGGAGCCGCGGCTGGAAACCACAACTTTGCTTCTCTTCCTCCCAAATTCCCCACCCAAGCCCCAGATTAAAACAAGTACTGCAGCGCTGGGGTACTCCCAAGCGGGCACCCCTTCTCCTGGGTTGCTCAGGTCCGCAACGCTCCCACCGGGCCCGGCGCGCTCTGCCTTATTGTTCCAGCACGCCGCCCGCTCGGGAGCCCGCGCCCTGCCAGGCGGAAGGGCTCACAGCTCCCGGGGAAGGGGGTGGAGGTTAGGGATCCTCACCCCCTCGCCCCTCAACCCTCTCAGCCGGTTAACAACAGCCCTTGCCTACTCTCACCGCCTTCCTGCCAACCGATCGCTAAAGTGGAACCAACGAGTCCCCAGAGGCTACTGGCGGGTGCTGTCCAAATGCTGCGAGGAGGCGGACTGGGGGAGGAGGGTGCGGGAGAAGCCGGGGCTCCGGCCTGTGAGAAGCCGCAGCCCTCCCCAACAGCGCGATTCGGCTACCCCGGTATCACTCGGCCATGCTTTCTCCCACCCTACAGGGAGCAGCCCGGTTGTGGCCCATCTCCCAGCCCTGGACTCTGGCGCCGATCAGCCCTTGGCTTGCTTGTCCCCAGAAGCAGAAAGCAGAGGGCCAGTCCCCATGCAGGCTGCAGAAGTCACCATATGCTACTCACCCCAACTGTTTCTGTCCCTACGGTTCTTGGCCATGGTGGTCTGGGGACTGGTGGCGGTGAGGCGCTGTCACGGCGCTGGCTCTTCTCCCGGGCCGCAGGTTGCTGGCGGTGGGAGGTTCTGTGCCCGCGCTGGGCGCAGTTCGCTCAGACTCTGAGGATGTTGCTGTGGCGCTGGTGGGAAGGAGTGGGGAGGAGAAGGGAGGAGAAAGCGGATGAACCGAGCTCAGCATCACAAGCCCAAGTTCACACAAATATCAGCGTCACACCCTCCCTACCTCAGCCCACCCCCAGAGCAGGAAGACAGGGACGGACGGTGTACTGCAACATTTTCAATGGAAAACACATGTACAAATAAATAGCACCCCCTCATACACACTCTCAAAGAATTTAGCAGCATTCGGCAGTCACAGAAATACACAAACCAATATACTGCATTATTCTGAATGTTCAAATACCTGTTTCCTAGAATAGTTATACATTAGTACAAATAGGCAGGCAACATTTATATAACCACAGAAATTAAAATTATCACCATTTATCTACGAGGCATCATTTCCCCCAATTTTAAAAGCAAGGTCAGGTTGGTAAAGAGGGTATCAATGCATTTTTGTACCTGTAGAGTTAATAGGCCTCCTTTTTAAAATTAGGACAGCAAAATTTAGATCAAGATCAAGATAAATGACAGCTGGGGTGCCTGGGTGGCTCAGTGGGTTAAGCCGCTGCCTTCGGCTCAGGTCATGATCTCAGGGTCCTGGGATCGAGCCCCACATCGGGCTCTCTGCTCAGCAGGGAGTCTGCTTCCCTCTCTCTCTCTCTGCCTGCCTCTCCGTCTACTTGTGATCTCTCTCTGTCAAATAAATAAATAAAATCTTTAAAAAAAAAAGATAAATGAAAGCTGAAGATTCATCATTAATATGTAACTAATGCAATATCTAGTGGGCAAAACTTCCCACTAGATTTGCAGAGAAAAACTCTGGATTTATATTGCCAAATATTTTAAATAAAATCATACTAGATAGTTTAGGTAAGCCCTGGCAGCCACAAAGGTTGCAGACAATTTTGAATAGAAAGCAAAAGGCAATAAACACTTAAAAGAATGTTCTTGATCTCCCCCTTTCTGCTGATTTCTTCCTTCCTGCCTGCAAACTCAGTTTTCAGTATTCTAGAAACAGTCTTTTCATGCTACTTGACCCTCAGGGTACCATTATCCCATTCCTTACACAGTTTTCTCCTGCATTTTGTTGTTGCCCACACTCTGCACATCAGTTTTGCCTACAAGATTACTGCTAGCCTCTTAGTAACCAAATCTTTGGTCTCTGCTGATTCTTTATCATTAAGCAACTCTTCACTCTATGTTCACTCAATGTAATTTGCTATCATGGCTTCAGACAAGACTTCCATCCTAGTAATTCCCAAATCTATGCCTCTAGTCTTAAGATCTCTTAAAGAGGGGCGCCTGGGTGGCTCAGTGGGTTAAGCTGCTGCCTTTGGCTCAGGTCATGATCTCAGGGTCCTGGGATCGAGTCCCGCATCGGGCTCTCTGCTCAGCAGGGAGCCTGCTTCCCTCTCTCTCTCTGCCTGCTTCTCTGTCTACTTGTGATCTCTCTCTGTCAAATAAATAATAAAATAAAATCTTTAAAAAAAAAGATCTCTTAAAGAAAGAAAATCATCATACTAGAACCAAGTTTATAACTGCCTGAGGTCATCTTCACTTTGTTTTTCTACACTTCAAAATCAACATGTCAAAAACCAAACTACTTCACCCACTACTGCCTAATCTTATGCATTCTCTATTTCAGTTTATGGTTCTAGTGACCCCAAAGCTGCCAGCACTGTAAACCAAGTTTACATTACAGTTTCAATAGAGCTGTGTTCCCCAAACACTAATGAAACAACATAGGAAGACAGGAATTATCTCAACCCTATACCTATAAACCAAATTCATAGGCTAAAAAGAAGTGTGTTCTGCTTTTCTTGTATATCTTAACTATAGTTCTCAACACACACTCTAGCCTGATAATCCCTTTCAGTGAATCACATTAAAAAGAACAGATTCCACAGATACAGACACATGCACATTGTATAATTCAATATATTCTTTTTTTTTCCTCTATGTGGGTCTTTATAATATACATTCTTAACCGAAAAATACATTTTTAAAAATCTCTTTTCTTTGTAATTAATAGGTAATCTGTGGGATAATACTTGAGATTGTGGCTATCTTGGCCAAGAACTTCACCCAATGGTTTTAGTATCCATTGATACCTTCGCCTGAATCAAGTTTATATTAGTGATTTTTAAATGGTGATTTTTAAGTAATTATATTATTATAATTCTTTTACATTTCAGTTAGTAGCTGACATTCCCTCTCCCGTCTTCATTGAGAACCACTATAGATTGATGAAATCTAAAGCAAAAAAATATATATATTGTGTTATTTACCATCATTATTATTTCTAATCCTCAAATTGCCCTAAATTTGGCCAATGGGAGCCCTTTCCAGTTAACACCTATATGTCTTTGATCAGTTCCTTATTTTCTAGCATAAGAAAAATCTTTCAAGGATGCCTGGGTGGCTCAGTGGGTTAAGCCTCTGCCTTTGGCTCAGGTCATGATCCCAGGGTCCTGGGATTGAGTCCCGCATCGGGCTCTCTGCTCAGCAGGGAACCTGCTTCTCTCTCTCTCTCTCTCTCTGCCTGCCTC
This sequence comes from Lutra lutra, assembly GCF_902655055.1. Lineage (NCBI taxonomy): Eukaryota > Metazoa > Chordata > Mammalia > Carnivora > Mustelidae > Lutra > Lutra lutra. The sequence goes on along the minus strand of NC_062284.1, from coordinate 98,807,450 downwards.
TCTGCCTGCCTGTGATCTCTCTGTGTCAAATATATAAAGAAAAGAAAAGAAAAGAAAAAAGAAAAAAAAGAAAATCTTTCAAGTTTCCCTTGTATTTTCCCTGCCTCAGAACTAGAATTACCCAATTTCTCCAAGAAGTTCTGGCTCCTTTCAGTCAAAAAAGAAATTCAGAAACCAAGATCTGTGTGCTAGTTGTGCTCATTGCTAAGAAAAGTTTCACTATTTCTAGACTCTGACAGTAGACATTGTTAGAATATATTTATTTGGGGGGGCACCTGGGTGGCTCAGTTGTTTAATCATCTGCCTCTTGTTTTAAACTCAGGTCATGATCTTAAGGTCATGTGGTCAAGCCCCGTGTTGGGCTCCATGTTGGGTTTGGAGCCTGCTTAAGACTCTCTCTCTCTCTGACGGATGGGGTGGCTGGGTTATGGACATTGGGGAGGGTATGTGCTATGGTGAGAGCTGTGAATTGTGTAAGACTGATGATTCACAGACTTTTACCCCTGAAGCAAATAATACATTATATGTTAATTTTAAAAAAAGATTCTCTCTCTGCCTCTTCCCCCTTTTCTAAAAAAGATAATTTTTTAAAACCTTAAGTTTAATCTATTCCAAATAAATACCTCCAACCATATGAAAATACATATATACAGGGTTACTTATTACAGCATCTTATGTAATTGCAAAATACTAGAAACAATATGTAGGAAAGTGGTCGAATATATTAATTATGTCTATATAATGAAATACTATGCTGCTGTAATAAAAAATAAAGAAGATCTCTATGAATGGATACAGACTGATTTCCAGAATACACTATTAAATGAAAGGAGGAAAAGTGAAAATGCTTTACCCATCCTGTAAGAAAGAAAAGGATATGAAATAACAAAGTTATCTGTTCATCTATGCAAAAGAAATACAAGAAAAATAAACCAGAAGCTAATGAGATCAGTTACCTACAGGAGATGGATGGGAATAGGGTGGAAGTAATGGGAGAATGGGAGTAATGGGTAGTAGCAGTGAGGAAGATTGATCTTCCTTAAGTATAACCTTTTTATATAGCTCTGTTTCTTAGAGCCATGATAATGTTTCACATCCTCCAAAATAAATAATTGAAATCAATAAAGTTATAATAAGGAAAGGGGGTAGAATAGAATGAACCCTGTGGTGTTGAGTCATAATCTGAAGTATAAGTATGATAGAGTAAAAATACAAATAACTCAACTTTTAATAGTGGGCAGAGGAGCTATTAAATACACATTTTTTCATAGAAGACATACAAATGGCCAATAAACACATAAAAAGATGATTAATATATTTAGTCACTAAGGAAAATGCAAATCAAAACCACAAGGAGGGGCACATGGGTGGCACAGTCTGTTAAGCATCCAACTCTTTTGATATCAGCTCAGGTCTTGATCTCGGGGTCATGAGTTCAAGCCTCACACTGGGGTCCATGGTGGTAGTGGAGAATACTTAAAAAAAAAAAAAAAAGCCCACAGTGAAATACTACGTCTTACCTACTAGGATGAAAAAAACAATAACAAGTGTTGGTGAGGATGTGGAGAAATTGCTACACCATACACTGCTGGTGAGAATATAAAATGGTACAGCCACTTTGGAAAGCAGTCTGGCAGCTTCTTGAAAAGTTAACCATAGAGTTATTCTATGGCCCAACAATTCCACTCATATATGCCCAAAAGAAATGAAAACAATGTGTATGCCATGTGAAAACTTGTGTACAGGAATGTTCATAATAGCATTTTGCATAGGAGACAAAAGGTGGAAATAACCTAAATGCCAAATAATTGATAAATGGTTAAACAAAACACTGTATATCTATACAATGGAATATTATTTGGCCATAAAAAGGAATGAAGTGGATCTTGAAAATATTATGCTAACTGAAAGAAGCTAATCACAGAGACCATGTATTGTATGATTCCATTTATATGAAAGGTAGAATATTGGTAAATCTATAAAAACAGAAAGTAGATCAATGATTACCCAGGGCTGGGGAGGGTGGAAGAGAGGTTGAGGAGAAAGTGGAGAGTGATTGCTATTGAGTACAGGTTTCTTTTGGGAGTGATTAAAATTTTTTAAATGTTTGAAATTAGTTCTGTACAATTCCGTGGATACACTAGAAATAACTGAATTATACAATTTAAATTGGTTAGTTATATGGCATGGTAATTATATAGCAATAGGCTGCTTTTAAAAAGTTAAGGTCAAGTTTATTTTAAATCAGAAAAAAAAAGAGAGAGAGAGAGAGAGAGAGAGAGAGGCACCTAGGTGGCTCAGTGGGTTAAGCCTCTGCCTTCGGCTCAGGTCATGATCTCAGGAACCTGGGACCGAGCCCCACATTGGGCTCTCTGCTCAGCAGAGAGCCTGCTTCCCTCTCTGTCTCTGCCTGCCTCTCTGCCTACTTGTGATCTCTCTCTTTGTCAAATAATAAAATCTTAAAAAAAAAAAAGAAAGAAAGAAAAAAAGAAAGAAAGAAAGAAGGAAGGAAGGAAGGAAGGAAGGAAAAGGTATTTGTACTTTAGTACTCTAGACTCCTCTCATCCTGACCCCACTGGAATGTCACTTCATAAATTGTTCCTTCCCTCCTATATCCTCAATGCTCCCACCACATTGGTTCCTTCACCATGCTCATTTCCCCCTCCTAAAAAGGCTCCCTCGATCTTGTCATTTGCAACAACGTGGATGGACTTACAGGGCATAATGCTAAGTGAAGTAAGTCTAATAGAGAAAGACAAATACCATATGATTTCACTCATATGTGGAATTTAAGAAAAAACAAATGAACAAACAAAAAGACAAAAGCCAGAATCAAATACAGAGAAAAACTGGTGGTTGCCAGAGGGGAGGTAGGGGGGAGTTAGGTGAAATAAGGGGAATGAAGAGCACACTTCACTTGTTGAGCATTGAGAAATGCATAGAACTGTTGAATCATTACATTGTACACCTGAAACTAATATAACAGTATGTGCTATAACATTTCAATTAAAAAAAGAAAAAATAATAAAATAAAATGTAACCTTCTTAAGAAAGAAAATAGCTCTCTCAATCACAAGTTTCTCTATAGTTGATGCTACAACTTGTTCCTTCCCTGTATAACTAGCAATCTGGGAAAAGTATTTAGATCAGTTGGAATGCTTTTGGCTGTAACTCAAAATAGCTTAACCCAGAAGGACATTTACTGTCACATAATTTTTTTGGAGATGGGTTGGTTCTGTGGTGATTAATTCAGCAGCTCAATATCATCACTGACCATATTAGGACATAGACTTGGCTGCTGTAAAAAAAAAATTACAGTGGCTTAAGACAGATATTCATTTCTCTCTCATTAATAATCTGAGCACAAACCTTCCAGGGCTAATATGGTGGGTTTGAAATATCAAGGAACCTAAGCTTGGACTTCCATGGTATAATCCATGATGGCTGCTTGGGCATTTACATCCTTGTTCCAGTCAAATAGAAGGGCAGAAAGGAAAGAAAGATGTATATTCATTCTAAGGGTACAACTCAGAAGTGCCTCATATCACCTCTACTCAAATACCATTCACTAGTAAATGTGCAACCTATTTGATAAATATGTATATGTGTATCCAACTAAAATTTAAGAGATCTCATACTAAAGAAAGAAGGGAAAGAGCTACCTGGCTAGCTCAGTTAGAAGAGCATGATCTTGATCTTGGGATCGATGAACCCCATCCATGTTGGATGTAGATATTACTGAAATACATTATTTTTTTAAAGAAGGGAAATGGATTTTGGAGAATACCAGAAGACTTTGCCACAAGGACTAAGGTTGAATTTTATCATCCTTAGTGTGTAGACTTATTTTGTAATGTGGGCTCCTATCATCGTGCCAAAATGGCATCTGCCATTCCAGTCACCAGAAGCAGTTAGCCATGTCTAGAAACAAAAAAGTCATGCCTATGCCTTGTGTACCTTCTTAAAAGCAAGGAAGATCTTCCAGAAGCACTCTACAGACTTTACCTATGTGTTATTATCTAGAATTGCCAGCCTCTTAGTAAGAGAAAAGAAAATAGGCCAATTGAGATTTATCCCCTAGCATGGGGAGGGGCGGATCTGATAGTCATCTGATGGATACAGACACTCACAAAAGGAAAAAAAAATGTGGTTCTGATAATAAGGAAAGAGAAGATAGTTTTTGAGCACAAGACCCAAGATGATAGTCACAGCTTTCATTTCCTCCTTATCCTCCACTTGTATCTCCTTGATGGGGTGACCCAAAACTTACTTCCATAGGTCCATGACCTTAGTGGCCTTATCTTTACTGGGTTGCTGCAGTTTTGTATTGTTTAATAATGTTAGACATGTGAATTCCAAGAGGTATCTTAGTACATCCTGGGGTCTCAGTCATAGTCCTTCTTGTTTCTTTGTTAAGCAATAATCAATTCCCCTTGGCAAGGAGGACCAGTTGCCCCAATCAGTATAATGATCCCCCCTCTAACTGTTGCCCCAATGGTTCGAATGCCTCATATGGGCCACATGACAGTTTCAGTTTCCTGTTTAATGAAATTGTGACTGGGTTATCTGGGGATAGTATCTGTCCCCTCAGCCTTCAGAGCCACCAAGCCCAGTGATTTAAAGACAAACTTGTAGAGACAAAAATTCTTCAAGTGAATTGTTAGGAATAGAAGAGCCACTACTCCACCCCTTGGTTCCTAGGCCCGCATATTCTGAATGTGGGGTAGATAGAAACATATATTGGCTATTGAGTTAAGACCCATTTCATATCCTCACTGGGTAATCTCCAAGCCAGCATCACAACTGATCCTTCAATAGGCCTTTCCTCCATTCCCTCAAACTAGCTGTTCCTATGTTATGGGTTTGAGGTAAGACCAGCTAATTCCATGATCATGCTTTCATTGCTCTATTTTCCTCAAAGTAAAATGAATTTCTTGCTTAAATTTTATAATACATGATGATGAAAAAAGGCATTCTGTAAATCCATGAATTGTGGCACTAGTACAGAAAAACTTTCCAGGCAAGCAACATAAACCTGTATCCCTGAGGAAGAATCCCTCTTCTCTCCATAATGGAAGGGACCTAGTATAATAAACTGCCACCAACCAGGTGGTTGACTGGTCTGTCTAGGAAATACTGTCATATTGGGGCCCAGGCCCAATAGCCCTGTTATTAGCAGGTTAAACACTCCATAGTGGCAGTAACTATTATCCTTGGCAAGTAGAAGTCCATGCTATTGAATCCACATTTGGCCTCCATTCCTTCTGTACATGGGCCCATTGAACTAGTAACAGGGTGATTAGGTAGAGGCTGGCATCTGTAGGATAGATCATCTTGCAAACCTGATTATTGGAATGAATTCCCTCTTGTGGGCAGATATGTGGTTCACAGATATTTTCACATTCTGAGTTCATTTTGAGAATCTATCTGTATTATCTCTCCCACTGACTTCCTTGTCTCAGATATTCCTCCTTCCAAGTTAATTGCCCATCTCCTGGCCACTTTACATTCAGACAGATCTATACTTCAGGCCACCTCTCCTTCCTAGCAAAGAGGACATCCAGATGTTCTATTCAATGTTATGCCAATGGGGAAAATTTCTCAAAACCACCTCATTATGGGTAGGGCCATAATTCAGAGGCTGAATTCAACTGGGATGCTTCTAGTTGGTGTTAGTATATATCATGAAGACCATTAACAAATCAGGTGCAAGCTTTTCCTTCCTTTGCTAAATGAACATGAGCCCATAGAATATGTTAAAAAAAAAAAAGTGGCAAAGAAGTAGGGACAGGTACAGAGAAAGTCTGTTCATGTAATTTATACATGCCTTCCATATCAGCTCAGGTCACCCCAGTATATGACTTTTTATTTGACAATGAAATTCTGCTTCAGATAATTCAGAAATTCAATTCAGATAACACCCAGCTCCTAAAGAGTAATTCACATCACACAGTCACTTAGTATCCCACAGTCAAGTGTCTAGTTTCTGTCAAGGCTTGGTAGCAAGCCAAGGGTTACCTTTCAGATGGAGAATAGCTGTCAGGAGATGAGGGCATGTTCTTATTCCAAAACCCTATCAGGGCAGCTTATGCCAATAACCTGGACCATCTGTAGGGCATTCTGTTTCTCCAAGTCATAGGAAAAGCTGGCAGTCATATAGTTTACATGGTAGATGGGTCAGAGAGCAGCACATGCAGTTGGTGGCTTTGAAATCCAAACAGGCCAAGCAAGCACTGTGTATTGCTCTTTAAGGTGGTTGATGGAAGGTGGAGCACAATAACTCCACTGTCAGAAATTTTACTATTGCACAGGTCCCTGAACTGGGCTTATTTCTGATCCTCTGATAGAAGGGTCTTTTTAAGGTATCTAGGGCAATTGCTACTTCCTGTTCACCTATCAGTTTGTACCACATCATCAAGGTTATAGAGTAACAGGATGTTCTATTGGGTAACAAGAAAACAAAGATCCCTCTTGGATGATACCATATTATAACTGAAGTGTTTACAAAGACCTGAGATAAGATGATGACAGTGCTATCCCAGTCATGTGAAAGCAAGCTGCTTCTGATCATTTCTTTTGAAGGGAACTTAAATCTGCATTCTAGGTTTCAAGTCAATAGCTACATTCTAGGTGCCACGGGCCATGTTGATTTGCTCTAGTAAAGACTGCACATGGAGAAAGACAACTATGAGGCTTCTCCCTGAATTAAGGGTTACAGTTTAAGAATTGGGTGATATATATTGAATCGCCATTACAGTGACTTGAGTTACTGCTCATCAGACCTAAAATCTTCCTGCTTACATATATCAAGTAGCACTTCCATGGACTTGGTTTCATGCATTCCTTGACATTGATGATCATACAGAACCCAAAGATCCTTGTAGTCAAACACCTTGAATATTGCTTCCTCTTGAGGTTTATCACGGTAATTGCACTGAACGTGTCTTTGACAGTTAAGTCTCACCCGGTCTCTACCAGGATCTCAATATTGCCACTGAAATCATGGATCCTGATATCATTTGGGCATCTCCATTATCAATTCCAACCAATCAGGACAGCCATCAAAAAATTTTGCAAAGGATATCTGTGGCTCTTTACTCAATGCCTCAATAAGGTAAATTTTATGGGCCGTTATAGGGATGGTATGGATAGAGCATTCCTAAGCAGGATGCAAATAACAGGGCAAGTCCACCATTCCCATCTCCCTGGATCTTCAGATTCCTTCCTCTACAGTATACCCTGGACGTTCTGTCATTTCAGTGTGTAGACTATCAGCTTCAAGTTAGCAAATCAGAAAGATCACCAGCTGCTCAAGTCAACCTGAATCACAGGTAAGTATTTGGCAAGATCCTGTAATTCCTTCAGTGCATAAGTTTTCTCCTCAAGAACAGGTCCTGTCCTTCTCCATCAGGGCTACGCTAAAATCTCTCTCTTTTTTAAAGTTTTAATTTAAATTCCAGTTAGTTAACATATGTTATAATATTACTTTCAGGTGTACAATATAGTGATTCATTACTTCCATACTTCTGGTGCTCATCTCAAGTGCTCTCCTTAATGCCCATCACCTATTTGAAATGTAACTCTTGTTCAAAGTTCTCAGCCTCATTTATATCTACCCAAATGATCCATTCCCTGTTGCAGGGTCCCAGTACTTCTTTACCAGGGCTCTTACCTTAGCATAACAGATCTAGGTCTCACATTTAATTAATGCTGCAGCTTGATAGCCTTTACTATTCTGCCATGGGCTTGATTCTCAGCCATTATCTTCTCTGCAGCTATATGAGAAATGTTTCTTCAAAGCTGTCAAAGAAGCTTTTTGATTTTCTACTCATGCCTTAAGTTTAGAATTCAGGCCATTTGTCTTTTTTCCCCATGTATTCTCTCAGAGGCAATCAGAGCAAATGACCCCATGATTTTAGTAATCATCACCATCAAAGCTGTTAAGTGCAAGAGATTGGTCTCCCAACGCTGTGCCCTCCATCAGCACTCCATCTCTTGCCACTACCAATGGTTATTTCAGTAATTGTGGTGTCATTGTTTCATTTTCCGTGGCAAGAGATTTATGCATGTAATCATCAGATTATGTGAGTAATACCATCCCACAAAGCAAGGGTTTCTTTCCTGAGGCTTCTTCCAATTCCTGTAATTATCAATCAGGGTTCTGGCAAGAAAGATAGAGTGCAGAAAGAGAATCTAATGAAAGGACTATTTATAAAAATGAGGACAGGGTTAAAGGAACCAATAAGGGATAGTGAAACACCATGAGACTAGCAACAGGGGGATGCCCTTAAAGGGGCAAGGAAAAAGAGAGCTAGATTGATAAGAGTGATACAGCTGTAGGATCAGGCCACAGCCATGCAATGTAGTCTCTTCTATACATTAGGGCTTCTTAGAAAACTAGTTTATATGAGGTGCAAGCAAACTTTAAGCATCCCTTCTGAATGTTATTATACTGTGAGGAAATCAACAAGGAATAATAGGATTATTTATAACTTACATTCTTTCTTAGCTACTGAATTCACAGGTAGAACCAAGTTGAGAACCGAATACGGGAACCCTGCTACCAGTCTTCATAAAAACCTAAAATCCACCCTGGGAATCAAGGTTAATAAAAAAAAAGCATTTTAACATATCAGATGATCATTTCAAGCTGGATAAAAAAAAGGAATGTACATTGCCTTCCTCAACTCTTTTTTTTTTAATTAAAAAAAATCTTATTTACTCTTATATTTTTAAAAGATTTCATTTTTAAGTAGTTCCCAAGTGGGGCTCAAACCTACAACCCTGAGATCAAATGTCACAAGCTCCACTGACGGAACCAGCCAGGCACCCCCAATTCTTCTTTTTTTAAAACTCTCATCATAATGACCTGATACTGATTCTGAATGAAATACATGTTCTACTGCTGTCCAGAATTCAAAATAGAATTCTTCTATATTTTGAAAACATGGCTCATCAATAGACAACTGACCCTAATTAGTAACAGAAAGAATAGTTGAACTATTTGAAAATCTAAATCATAATTGTGGCAGATGTCTCCCAAAATTTAATTAATTTATATCTAACAAATCCATGGAGCAATAAACTCAATCACCCAGAGTAACATTTTGCAACTAGGTGATGCTGGGAGGTTCATCAGGAGATTATATAGGTTAAGCCTATATGTTTCATACACAAAAATTATTGTCCTCATGCTCTGTTCTTTCACACTTAAGAGTTTTAATTAGCCTTTCTATCTTAGCTAGTAACTTGTGAACCTTACCTAGGTAGAAGTTAAAAAATTTTATGTCCCTGTTTTTTTTTTTTTTTCAGTACTGGATAAAGTTGAAGCCAGAAACCAGAGATTATAATTAGCATTTTACTGAAGAACCATTATAGGCCATTATGTAGATAAGAATAAAACCTGGAAGATATTTACATGTCAGATATCATAAAGACAGAAAAAATACATGATATTGAAGCTGGGATGAAGGGCCTATCAGGCTATATTTATTCTTATTCCATACCTTGTTATAATATTGTGTAGTTTGTAAGAAACTCTCCTGTGAGCTACAATTTTTTATTATTATTTTCTTTATATTACATTATTTTTCAAAGATTTTTAAAAAGCTTTTATTTATTTATTTGAGAGAGAGAGAGAGTAAGAGCAAGAACAAAGGGAAAAGGAGAAGCAGACTCCCCGCTGAGCAAAGAGGCCCCCTTGGGACTCCATCCCAGGACCCTGAGATGCTGGCCTGAGCCAAAAGCAGACGCTTAACCGACTGAGCCATCCAGGTACCCCACACTATTTCTTTTTATTATTGAAACTATGTGCTTGATTGTTTAGGCTGTAAAATTAAATTTATGTACCATATGTTTATTTTATGGAAACTGAACTTGAATTTCTCTGCCAACCATGTAATATTTAACTCACTAGCTATGAATTCACTGATCTTGTTTAAATGAACTCAACCAGTATTTTTAAATCCTTAAATCCTTAAGATTCTTTTGGAGCTGGAATAAAGCAAATGTTTTCCTCTTTGCATCAATTGTGGTACAAGTAATGATTATAACAGACACATTTTTTAAGTACCACGTAGAATTTCAATTTTTTCCATGCTATCCACCTCTGGGTTGATGGTCAAAGCATATGGATCTGCCATTGCTGGCAACATAAAAACATCTGCACTCCGGAGTCCTGTTGAAGCCTAGGACCTCAAACTTTTTATTGCCCCATTCATATCAAACACTGTGTTTCAAGAATAGCATGCTTGAAGGATTATCAGATATTTATCCTAGTTTCAAACTGGGAATTCAGAGTTTCCAATTTATGAAGGCTCATGAGGTAAACTTTTCTAAAGTCTTCATATCAGGACAAGATGTGCCTCTCTTGATCAATTGCTTCATTGTGATCTCAAAAACACTATAAAACCCTCTGCTTTGACCAATTTGCTGCATTGTTCTGGTATCCTATTTTCCCTCTCTTTAGCAGCATACCTATTTCTTCATTTATTTATTTTTACCTTGTGGTATAGTATGTATTTTCTGTATGCTGCCTCAAATTCTCTGGAATAACTCAAGTATAAGTAAGTAAGAATAAATTTCAGACTAGAGAAAGGATCAATGCTTATAGAGCCAAAGGAAGAAAGAAAGAATCTACGACAGTAAACAAGTACTAGGATACCAATAGAACATTTGAAAAGATTTTGAGTCATTGAAGCCAAAAGTATGTGCCCACCAAAACAAGTGCCAAGAAGCTTTGAAAGAAGGAACTGTTCTTCAACAATTTTTTCAATGCAGCAAACACATAGGCTTTGTCCATAGAGCATGTAAGTCTGAGCTTACTTATGTTCCCTAAATAAGTGCCCTTTGTGCACAAAGCACAAGAAAATACATATATTCCTTGTCCTGTTAAGGTATAAATTTAATTTCTACATTATACAGTTAATTACAATGGTCACCAACAAGGAGTGTATTGCCCAAGAACAGAATTGAATTGGATGTTCAAAACCACAAGCCAACCATCTGCAACCTGCTCTTCTGTGATTTTTCAGTTACTAAATGCATTGGCTGAGTGTTATCTGGCTTTTCTGTTCAAAACCTCTACTGAACTCTGAAAATACCTTTGCCAGTATACATAAATCTGGCAACTTTATTTCTACTTTCAGAACAGGGCCGGACCCGAAACTGCAAAATAGCTTGTGAAACACCGGCCAAATTACTTCCTTGAACTCCCGTTCCATATTCTGGGCACTGTGAACTATAACCTCTTCCATTTTGATAACCCTCTTTATAATCCTGTAAAATGCCTTATAAACACTCTCTTGGATGTCAGATGCAAAACCTTATCCTCTTCAAGCTGCAGATAACGATACTGAGATACCGCCAAATATGATGTCTTGTCCCAGATTACATACTGAGAAGGTAAGTAGATTCAGAATCACTTTGCGGTCTCTGCTTTTGTTTTCGCTTCTGCAGAACACCCGGTCTCATTCACCGCGTGGTGCCCAACAGGAATAAAGGCCACTGAGACTTTCTGGGAATTCAGGCTTGCAGAAATGTCGTGGAAAAAACTCAGCGGAAGACAGGTTGTGCAGGTGTGCAGGGAAGCCTCAAACTGGTGCCACTGGGAATGATTTGCAAAACAGGAAGGTGCAGTAGGGTGTGCCGCGGCTTAGTTAACCCGGCACTCCCCCACCTCCTTCCCTGGCGCCCCACAGCCAGGTTACTTCTGGCCCAGTGCCCTCAGCGTACCTTTTCCATGTTGAACTGGAAAGGCTGCCCTCGTGCCCACCCTTGTCCCTGTACCCGTCACCCTCCAAATTTACCTGACGCAGCTGGGGGCGGTTTAGCGGAGGCCCGTCGGTTCAAGAATGCCCGCGGGCGTCCGTAATCTCCGCGGGTAGCAGAGCCCGGGCCCCGAAAGGACGTGCCAGGCCGGGGGGCACGGCGGCCTGGCGGCCGGGAGGGTGTCGTGTCCCGACCAGACCTCAGGGCGGCACTCTGGTCCCGCGGCCGGCGCGCTCGGGCGGGCCGCTGGGCGCCGACCCACGCTGGCCGGGAACGTTTCACCCGGTGACGCAGCCCCGGGTGGGGGACGTGGTGCGGCGGCGGCGGCGGCGACGGTACGCGCCTCCGCCGCCTGCGAGAGGACGTGCGGTGCGGCGGGAGGCGGCGGTGCCGAGACCTGGAGTGGCCGGCGGGCGCCGGGAAAAGCGGGACGCGGGCGCCGGCGAGGAAGTAGGTCCCGGAATGGGCGCTCAACAAAGAGCGGGGCCGCCCCCCTCGGATACCGAGCGGGCCCCGGGCTCCCGGCGGGCGGGGAGACCGGCCGGGCTGTTCGCGGGCGGCCAGGAGGGGGAAGGGCCGCGACCGGGCCGCGACTGCGGGGCGCGGGGGACCCTCCTAGGCCCGCTTGTTCGCGGCCCCCGGCGGAGCGGAAGGGAAGGGGCTGGGCCGCTCGGGGGGTTATAGTGGTTGCTTGTCCCTCGTGCAGGCGGAGCTGCGGGCAGAGGCTCCATGTTGGGAAGCGGCGCCGCTCGTCCTCGTTAGCGGGAATCGGGGCGCCGCGGGCTGAGCCGGCGGGGGCCGGGCCCTGAGCGAAGATGGAGGCCCCGCTGCGGCCTGCCGCGGACATCCTGAGGCGGAACCCGCAGCAGGACTACGAGCTCGTCCAGAGGGTCGGCAGCGGCACCTACGGGGACGTCTACAAGGTAAGGCAGGCCGGGCCCGGAGCCGGGCTCCTTTTCTGAGGTTGGCTGGCTCTCGGGAATAGGGCCACTTTCTGGCGGAGTGTGAGACGTGGGGAAGATGCCTTTATTGTTGCATCTTGGGGATGTAGCGGCCTGGGTTCCTTTTTTACTCAGCTCAGAGCACCCTGTATTCATTGCTTGCTCTGATCGCCACCAACACGCAAAACTAACCACACCTTTGCAAACCACGGTGGTACTCTGTGTGTGTGGTATAAAGGCTTTTTATGTCTTTTTTGTGGCATTGAGGGAAGTTCGAATCTGCTTTTAGTGTTGCACATAAGGATGTGCTAGTCTTATCATGGAAAAATGCTTCATGGAAGACAGTAGATGAGAAAGAATATTGACATTAGTCATTTGCATTTAAAGAAAAAATTCTTAAGTGGATGAGCTTGATTTAAAAGTCATTATGAAACCAGGTCTGTCAATTTTAATTGTAAGCAGTGTAATACCAATTAAAATGATGTGTGCACAGACATTATTCTGTGGAGAATTCTGCTTTTCCTGGCAGATGTTTCATCATTTGTATTTGGTTGATTTTTTGCCCCCTACTTTAGCAGTTCCTCTCTCAGAGATTTAGAACATTCCGTGACCAAGAGCAGGTAGGAGCTGTTGTCTTTTTAATTGTGCTCTTTTGCATTATTTGAGACAAATGGGGAAGGGAAGGTGCTTTTAATTTGGGATTAAAGAAAAATTATGGAGAAGCAAACTGAATTCTGTAAATCCATTGAGTTCTTGAAGGATTAAAAAGAGAAGATTGTTTCAGATTGTTTTATGGTTTTTGTTTTCTATTTTAAAAGGAGCGTTAATGCAATTCATGTGGCTATATTAACGGACATTTCCTTTGATTTTTGCAACAGTTTGTTTATTGGGTTTAATCATGATATATGTTCCATTATTCCAAACAACACTCCTGCATATAGCTGAAATGGCCTCCTTTCATATGGGTAATTTACTGTCGACTCCTCTGGGGTATGTTATTGTATTGCACAGATGGTAAAATGTAAAGAAAACATCCTTTTCCCCCCCCTCCTTTTCTGCTTTTATTATTCCATTAATAATAATGATGCCAAGTGGTATATGACAGCTCTAGTACTGTGTCATTATACTGAAATGGACTGTGATGGATAGACTTTTTATTCGTTAAAAGGGCATTTGAATCTTCTGTGTAGGCACTGTTCTAGGTATGGGGTGGTGAACTATAAGGAAAGTCCCAGTTCTTGCCCTATGAATGCCTTTGAATTCAAAGTGGATAATAATGACAGAATCCTCTTTATGTAGAATTAGAGGTAATTAACTCTTCATTGTTTAGGTATGGATTAGCCATTTTGTGGAATGCTCTTTAAAAAGTTGAAATTCCTCTTTTGCCTTCTTAGTCCTATTTTTTAGTCATTTTCATCTTATGATTCACTATGAATTAGATCAGTTCAGTTCATGTTAGTGAAATAGTCTAAATTCCAGTTCTTGTATATTTTATCTTCTCCCTCTATAAGAAAATTTAAAGTGTCTTCCCCACAAAAGTCTCAAGATTTCCACTTTAAAAAAAAATAAGTATAATAACTATAGCAATTCTCTGGAGAATGATTTTATTCTTGCCAGGAAAAGCAAAGGGTTACAACCCTTAAAGGGAAAACTAATGCTGGTCTTTGACCCTGGAGCCTCCCTGCCTTGTGTCTCTCTTCCACAGCTCCTAAATGGAGGATCAGTGACTGAATATTTATCATACATCATCTTCCCCTCCCCACCCCCAGCCCCATCTCCTTCCTCACCACATTCATGCCCTCTCACAGTCACATATATACTCTTGGCCAGCCTCTGATTCCTAAATATCCTCAAAATCCTGGTTCCTTGTCTTTTGTTTTTCCTTTTTTCTAATTACCTGGAATCACCTGCAACCCTACCTTCAAATGTTGCTATCTTACCTGTCCTCGAAAACCTTCCTCATAGGCTCCTACAGAAGCCCCAGCTCTTCCCCTTTCTCGCTCCCCCCTGTTACTTTCCCCTCTTCAATCTGTTCTAGCTACACTGACCTGTTTGCTCTTCCTTAAATATAATAAGCATCTTTTTACCTTTGGGCTTTGTTCTTGCTATTCCCTCTGCTCAGAATGTTTTTCCTCAGACAGCCATGGCTTGCTCCCTTCCCTCCTTGGTTTTATACCCTCCATCTTTTTTTCCTAATTTATTTTTTTCTTTGTACCTGATCACTATGTAACATAATCTTTTATTTTTTCTTGTTTATTATCTGTTTCAATCCACTAACATACTCCATGAGGGCAGGAGTTTTATCTGTTTTCACTTCTCTATCACTAACAGTACCTAGAATTATGCCTGGTGCAGAGTAAGTGCTTTTAAAAATTTAATGAATGAATGAATGAATAACAATCAATAATTCTATCACCTAGTAGTCTGGGCATATTCTTTTGACATTGCAGCACTAAGCACTTAATGCTCTCTTTATCTGCAGTGCCTATTATGATATCCTGCTATATATTTTTTGTACAAATTTTAATTATTTGAATTCTCTAGGAAAACTCTTTCTGGAAAACTATTTCATAGCATACCCATTTTCAGCTCTCTAAATCCTACAGATTGTGGCAGCTTGTATTTACTTCCTTTTATATATCTAAAAACGTGTAACATTCAGAATGTAGTGCTGAAGTTTTGAAGCTCAGAGCAGTTAGAGTAATTTTGCTATTTATCATTGTTTCTGATGAGCTAAAAATCTTTGGAAGCTTTAGAAGTATTTTCAGTCAGTGATACAAACTAGTAAAAGACTAACGGTAGAAAATAATGAAGGCAAATTAGTTGCTCTTCTTGTCAGGTACCACCTATTTTTCTTTATAAATACTACAACTACAGCAACTATTTGGAGCAGGATTTTATTCTTGCCAGGAAAAGCAAGTATCTTATGAAACAGGAGCTTTAAAAGGACTACAGCTTTGAAACTCTTTGTGAATTATGTGTATGCTCTTCAAAAACACATGTCCCCTCTGAAGCTCCAGTCTTCACTGAGAATCTCCAGTAGGGGAGGGCTTGGTCTTAAACTGGCTATTCCCTGGTTGAAACGATAAGAATTCTTTTAGATAAATAGAGCAAGAGCAGGAAATGGTAGAGGGGAAAGAAACAAAAGAGAAAAGAAATGTGGTGGAAGATGGGTGAAGGATTAAATTTCAGCTGAGCAAACTTTATTTGTAATTAATGTTAATATTCAAAATCTGCCAACAGGAAGAGGAAGTCTGGAGATTTAGTGTTTTCACTACGTTCTGTCCACAGGAGAACTAGACATGTCAAATGATCTAGACAATTATAGTATCATGTTACAGTTTATAATTAACAGTACAAGCCATTGAAGTAGTCTTTATCCAAATGTTTGTATCAAAATTTTTCCCAACTTCTATTCCAGAGAAGGTCTTGAAATCTTTTTTTTGTTGTTATTTTCTTTTTTTTTTAACCTTTTGTGGGCTATAAATTCAGAGTGGGCAAACCCATGCATTTTTTTTTTCTAATTTTCATGCTTTTTCTGATTGATTATACAAGTATGATTATACAAGTATGACATGTCTAGCCACAGGAGGGAAGGAATAGATGCCTCTTGCTCATCACTGTGTAGTAGAGAGATAGATGCTCAATAAGTATTTGTTGAATGATGTTAGTTATAGAAAATTACCCAGAGCTAATACAGTTAATTCAATGTAGTTTATTTCAGGCTTTTTTTCCCTAATATTTTTATTTGTTTCTAAAAATGACTCTTATAAAGATTTTATTTATTTATTTGACAGACAGAGATCACAAGTAGGCAGAGAGGCAGGCAGAGAGAAAGAGGAGGAGGCAGGTTCCCTGCTGAGCAGAGAGCCCGATGTGGGGCTCGATCCCAGGACACTGGGACCATGACCTCAGCTGAAGGCAGAGGCTTTAACCCACTGAGCCACCCAGGTGCCCCTAAAAATGGCTCTTATAAAATAAGGGTCACATTATATATCTTTTTCCTACTTGAATTGGAATGGCTAGCATTTTCGCTGGTCATTAAATATTCTTCAAAAATACCATTTTTAAGGGTGCCTGGGTGGCTTAGTGGGTTAAGCCTCTGCCTTTGGCTCATATCATGATCTCAGGGTCCTGGGATTGAGCCCCACATCGGACTCTCTGCTCAGTGGGGAGTCTGCTTCCCCTCCACCCCCCCACCCCCCGCCTGCCTGACTACTTGTGATCTCTATCTGTCAAATAAAAAACAAACAGACAAACAAACATTTTTAAAGGATCTGTTAAACAAACACTCATTTAGTGAATCATTCTAAGGTTCCTATTTGCTTTCAATTAGGAAATTTTTTTTTGCAGTTATAAATAATGTATAATTTGTATTCAAATCTTTGTCATGTAGTTTTATAATTTCGTGGGTTCTTCTGGGTGCTGGATGAACTGGGTTCACTGGGGCAAATCCCTCTTTTATACATACC
The DNA here is from genome assembly GCF_902655055.1 of Lutra lutra. Lineage (NCBI taxonomy): Eukaryota > Metazoa > Chordata > Mammalia > Carnivora > Mustelidae > Lutra > Lutra lutra. The sequence goes on along the minus strand of NC_062284.1, from coordinate 98,790,268 downwards.
CTCCTTTTTTCTCCCTTACACCCGAAGTCACAATTCTGGAATGACTTGAGGCATTTGAATCATGTTTCAGGATCCCTTGTATAGATTCATTTATTCTGGAAATATTTATTGAGTACCAACTGGATATTAGGGTATGGGGATAGAGATGCAAGAAAGAGAAAATCCACTATCAATAAGGAATACGTAATTTAGTCAGGAAAACAGATGTGAACACTTGTAACAGTGGAAGCACCATAGTAGAAGTAAAGTCAAAGAAATACCTAATTCTGTCTTTCTTGGGAATAGGGGAAGGGAGGAGAGGAGAAAGAACTATGATGTGAAACAGGAAGGATTAACAGAGGAGGGGGCATTAACTGGATTGTAAAAGAATGCAGAGTGGTTTTTCAGGTGGACACAATGGGAAAGATATTTCAGGCTATGGGAATAGTGAGTGCAAACACCTGGCGTCTTGAGAAACCATGACGAATTTTGAGGGATCTGCATCTCCAGATTTGGTTTGACCAAGGATGACAGAGATGTCATCAATGGAGAACACAGGCGATTTGGGGGCAGAAAAGGACCAGATAGTGGACCTTGTACATCATGTCAAAGAATGTGGACTTCTTTCTGTAAACTGAAGAAACACTGAAGAAGACAATCTTTCATGTTGTAGAGGATGGATTAGGTAAAGTTGCTGGAAGTATAAAGACCAGTTACTGAATAATCCAAATGGGAGTTCATGCAAGCCTAAATTTAGGCTCTGGAACTGAAGATAAAAGGAAGGGATAGATCTGAGTCATATTTAGAAGATGATCAAAATTACCTGGTAATTAATGGGGGGGAGCAAGTAATCAGTGGCATTTAAAATTCTGACATGGGTGATGATATTGCTGCCATCAACAAAATTAGAAAATACTAAATGTGTGGGTCTGGATCTTGTGTCTGGTTTTGGACATATGGCATTGCATTGGTGGGTATGTCTAATAGATGGTAGGAAATGTAGCTCTGGCCTTGAGAGATGAACTGAGGATACAGGTTCGGGAGTCATCATCACTTTATGGGGTGATACCTATGAAGTATAGGTGAGGTCATCCAAGAGAGTTTATAGGAGAGTTGAGGAAATGCTGCAGTGTTAGAGTGGTGACAGAAGAAAATGATAATTGAAGGTGTCTGAGAAGTAACAAAGATAGATGAGGAAGTTCTTTTCATAGAAGTCAAGACTTTAAGAGCTCATGTCTGTCATCTCCTGCATCCATTCTTTCTCCCTTCTGCTCTGACTGCAATGAGGAAAATATATTGATCTTCAAAAATTATAAATCTGAAGTTTTGTGTCATTTCTCCTTTATTCTCCATGTCCATGGAATAAAACCTTAGAATAATATACATTTTAAGGCCCTGCCTATCCTGATGTTCTAACCATACGGAACTTTATTCAGTTCCTTATATGCTCTGTACTCTCTGTCCTTCTGGTTTTTGCAGGTACTATTTCCTTTTATTAGAATTTTCATCCTCTTCTTTCTCCTCTGTCTTCTACTCTTCGAGTGTTTTGTTGTGTTTTGTTTTTGTTTTTAGATCTGTCTCTTTGCTTATTTGAGAGAAAGAAAGCATACAAGTGGGATGGTGGGCAAAGGAAGAGGGAGAGAGAATATCTCAAATAGACTCCCCGTGAGCATGGAGCCCAAAGAGGGGCTCAGTCTCACCACCATGAGATCATGACTTGAGCCAAAATCAAGAGTTGGCCACTTAACTGACTGAGCCACCCATGCACCCCTGGGTTTGTTTTTAAACATTCCATTTTCAGGGAGGCCTTTTCTGTCCTTTAAATACAATTGTATCTATTTGCTATATAATTTCTTACCCTAATGCTCATCATCATCACATATCATTGTTGCTGTCAGTCTTCCTGTTCTGTTTGAACTGCATGAGAACAGGGACCTTGTGTTTACCATTGAATCAACTAGCCTAGCATAGTGCCTACCAGATAGTATGTGCTCAATAAATATGTTTTGAAGGACTGAGCAACATATTGGTCATACAAATAAGGAGTTGAAAGGGTTCATTAAGAGCAAAAGATTCAACATCTGTAATCATCAGGAAAATGCAAATCAAAACTGCAATGAAGTATCACCTTACACCAGTCAGAATGGCTGGTATCAAAAAGACAGAAATAACCAGCGAGGATGTGGAGAAAAAGGAATTCTTTCACACTGTTGGTGAGAATATAAACTGATGTAGCCACTGTATAAAACAGTATGGAGGTTCCTCAAAAAAAAATAGAAATGCCATATTATCCAATAATTCCACTACTAGGTATTTACCCTAAGAAAATGAAAACACTAATTCAAAATAATATATGCATCCCTATGTTTATTGCAGCATTATTTAGTATAGCCAAGATATGGGAGCATCCTAAGTGTCCATCGATGGATAAAGAAGATGTGGTATAGGTATACACAATGGAATATTACTCAGCCAAAAAAAAGAATGAAATTTTGCCATTTGTGATGACATTGATGGACCTAGAGGGTATTATGCTAAGTGAAATAAATCAGGCAGAAGGACAAATACTGGGTGCCTGGGTGGCTCAGTTGGTTAAGCCGCTGCCTTCAGCTCAGGTCATGATTGTGGAGTCCTGGGATCGAGTCCTGCATCAGGCTCCCAGCTCCACAGGGAGTCTGCTTCTCCCTCTGATCTTCTCCCATCTCATGTTCTCTCTACTCTCTCTCCCAAATAAATAAATAAATAAATAAATAAATAAAATCTTTTAAAAAAAAAAAAAAGGACAAATACTATATGATTTCACTTATATGTGGAATCTAAAAAAAAAAAACAAAACAAAAATGAACAAACAAACCCAAAAAGCAGAAACAGAGCCATAAGCACAGAGAACAACTGGTGGTTGCCCCAGGGAGGGGGCATGGGGCAGGGGATGGACAGAATGGATAAAGGGAAGTAGGAGGTACAGGCATCAAGTTATGGAATGAACAAGTCATAGGGATGAAAGGTACAGCATAGGGAATATAGTCAGTGGTATTATAATAGTGTTGTGTGGTGACAGATGTAGCTATACCTGTGAGCAAAGCATAATGATAGGATTGTTGAATCACTATGTCGTATACTTGAAACTAATGTAACACTTTGTCAGCTATCCTTGAATTAAAAATAGGATAAATTTTTAAAAAGCAAAATTGTTGAGGTAAATGGAAGGAAGTAGAAGGAATGTAGACCCCACCTTGAAGCAGTGTAGCTATGAAAGGAAGAAGCAGTGAGATACACAGAAGTTTTTTCCACTGTTTGTTTTTTTCCTTCCACTGAGACTGATTACAGCTTTTCAGTTATTATTCTTCGGGATTGTTTTATTACTCAAATGGCCAGGAGTGTAGCTCAATTTAGAGAAGGAATTCCATAGGGAATGAAATCAAGACAAAGAATTTGGGAGGAATTGAAAATTGAGAAAGATTAAAGGCAAAAACTTAAGATGGATTGTTAGGGACTTAGATAGGAAATACTTTTAAAGACTATTTCCCTCCCTTTTTTCTACCCTCCCTCCTTTTTTCTCTCCCTCTTCCTCTAAAGTAGAGCCTCCATTGATTTCCAGCCCCAGTTTTTTCCCTTCAAGTGTGGTTAGGATGAGGCACATTGATGAATGGGGAACTGGGATGAAGCAGGGTGATGACAGGGTGGAAAGGGGTATTTAACATTCAACCAGTATTTAGAGAGGATCTCTTATGTGCCAGACACTGTCCTGGGGCCTTGGGAAACATAGGTGAACAAAGTAGACAATGATTCTTGTTCTCATAGAACTTAACATTCTAGTAGGGGGAGAGAGAGAGACGATAAACATAGTAGATAAGCTGTGTATATGTTAGAAGGCAATTACAGATATGGAAAAAAGGAAAAGTTGAACAGATTAAGGGGGATCAGGATTGCCAGGGTGTGATAGAGGGAGGTTGAGGGTTGTCAGGGTATGCTTCATTGAGGTTAGATTTGAGCGAAGACTTGAAGCAAATGAGGGACTATGTGGAGCTATGTGGAGCTATGTGGATATCTATGTAATCAGAAGTCTTTTTTTTTTTTTTTTTTTGTAATCAGAAGTCTTAAATATCTTTCTTACTGAATCACCTGACCCTATCACTACAGTTAAATTGTAAGCTTAGGGTCAGGAATTAGAACTAAAACATGGTCATTGCCATCATCCCATCTTATTGGCGGGTGCAAAAGTACGGATCATTATGATTTTAATTAGATTAGGTTCATCTGTTGGATGTGTTACCCATTCCTCTGTTATCTTTTAAAAGCATAATTTTGTAAACAAATTTGTAGCTGCTTCTACTGTGTCTCGACCAGTATTCTCTAATCTTTGAGCTCTAAAAGTAGGCATGCCTAATGGCCCCAAATATGAAGGTGATAGAAAATAGATGCATGTGCTGTTTATTCTCTCTCTGACATTTGATATCAAAACATTACCTGTTTTCTCTCTTTTTTGATATTAATACCATTTGTTTGAATATACTGTTGTTTCTGTACCATGGTAGTCTGGCATAAGAGATTATTGGGTTTTCATGTTAGGGTGAGAGAGGGTGAATAACTTGCAAAAATGGGTTAACTGCAAAAAATAAGGACTGTGCTTCAAAAATCTTATTTAAAATTACATGTTTTGGGACGCCTGGGTGGCTCAGTTGGTTAAGCAGCTGCCTTCGGCTCAGGTCATGATCCCAGAGTCCTGGGATCGAGTCCCGCATCGGGCTCCTTGCTCGCCAGGGAGCCTGCTTCTCCCTCTGCCTCTGCCTGCCACTCTGTATGCCTGTGCTCGCTCTCTCTTCCTCTCTCTCTCTGATAAATAAATAAAATCTTTAAAAAAAAAAAATAAAATAAAATAAAATTACATGTTTTATTAAGCTAGTGGATATCTTATTAAAAGCTATTTAATTAGATGTTATGTTAAATATTGTGTAAGGTTACTGTGAAAATAAAGTGTGTTATTAGGATGAAGTGTACTATTATGGATGTTTACTATTTTATAAATCATCTGGTTAAATCTTTTTCTTCTTTAAAGATTTTATTTATTTATTTGTCAGAAAGCAGAAGCCGGGGAACGGGAGGGAGAGGGAGAAGCAGGCTCCCTGCTGAGCAATGAGCCCAATGTGGGGCCTGAGCTAAAGACAGACACTTAACTGACTGAGCCACCCAGGCGCCCCCAGTTAAATCTTTATTTAGTATTTCTTACTCTGCAGAAGTAGGCTTATTTTATGACTGCCTAAAAAAAGAATATGGTTCTAGTTATAGATATGAAGCTCTGGGCCATGACTGGAGGCAAATTATTTAAAAACTCTTTTCTACCTTCATAGAAATGTGAAAACTATAGAATTCTTTAAAATATTTTCATCTTGGTGAAGATAGACATGAAACAGTGCCATCACTGCTGCAGCTGTACAAATTATAGTTACAGAATTAACTTGTGGATATAGCCTTCATGTTAGGCTTATAATACATTTTAATGTTTTTGTTGTTTTTATTACTTAGGTTCAGCATTTTTACTTTAACCATCATTTCCAGTGTTCTTGATAAAGACAAATGGGATAGATTGCAGATTGACTTAGATTTCTTATTCTGCTTTTGCTTTCAAAATTTATAAAAGTTTCACTTCTCAACTTTAAATTGTGGTTTCAGACCAAATATGCAGGAAGAGAAATATGAAGGTTATTAACAAGTGATAACCTGTATTTTCAGGGCAATTTTTTTTTGTCAGTTGTCAAATTGTTAATTTGAGAAATGTCAGTTGTCAAAATTGTCAATTTGAGAACTTAGTCCAAGTTCATATTAATTGGAGCAGGCACTTTCACTTGGCTGTGCTGGGCTAATTGTACATTGGCTATTGCTCTCCAATTACGTGAGATTTAAGTTTAAGTTTAACTATTTAAGTTCGTGTAGATAACTCTACGTAAAAGGGCAAGATGAACTTACGTCGAACGTATCTTTATTTCTGTTAAATGTCATCATCTTCCACTGAGATTTTGAGAAATGAATTGGGAAGCCAGGCAGATAGCCTGATCTATCCTTGGAGGTGTTTGGGCCCATGAATCATACCGGCCCCCACCTTCCAACATTTTTACAGAAATGAAATCGGATTAAAATGACTAAGAGTGACTAATGTCAGTTTAGTTCTTTCATAATCAGTATATTATTTGTTTCTGACAATAATCCTATGAAGTAGCGAGAGGTATATTATCATCACTGATTTACCCAAAAAAACCCTTACTATTTGTCCTAGATCTTACTGTGAGTAAGGGCACTATGAGGATTTGAATTCAGATTATCTGACTCTATAATCTCTGTTCTTCCCACTATTCTCAGCTGCCTAGCTGCCTGGGGACTGTATCTTTAAATTCACTGGGGCACACACAGCCCTTAACACATTGCTTACCGCATAATAAGCTCTTGACAAATTATGGTCAGATGAAACTTTGGTGGCCTCACTCCTCTGCTGAGAGATGAGGGATTTTTTTAGATAGATTTGAATATGCACATCAGCTTCAGTTTGTGGCATTAATTTTAAGAGACACCTTTTTTTGGTTACCCCTTCTGGTCATTACTCTTATCCTATTTTCCAAATTGGAACCCAGGGTTGATTTGCCTTTACTACGGAGATGACTTGGCTCATAGTCACCCTACATTGTAAATAACTAAAAAGAGAATCTGTCCTTTTTCTTTTCTTTTTTTTTTTTTTTTAAAGATTTTATTTATTTATTTGACAGACAGAGATCACAAGTAGGCAGAGAGGCAGGCAGAGAGAGAGAGAGAGAGGAGGAAGCAGGCTCCCCACAGAGCAGAGAGCCCGATGTGGGGCTCGATCCCAGGACCCTGGGATCATGACCTGAGCCGAAGGCAGAGGCTTTAACCCACTGAGCCACCCAGGCGCCCGAGAATCTGTCCTTTTTCTTAGTTGTTGGGACACTCTTCCTATTGTGCTTCTCTTGCCCTCATTTTGTCTGGACTTTAAACTTATGGATATTGTTATCTGGATTAACTGAGTCCCATAGATGGTACTGTGTAATGCTATTATAAATTAAAATAAAATACTAATTATTTCAGGCAGTTATCATTAACTAATTACTTCTGTGTGCTATCTAATTTAAGGTAAATAGGACTGCCTGAGAAGGATTTGACTTTTAGCATTGTCTTGTGAACCACAGTGTTACTTCTCCCACACATGCACCTCCTTTATTAGGTGAGCTGTGCCTTCTTCCCCTCTTGTTTTTAAAGATGTATTTATTTTGGGGGTGCCTGGGTGGCTCAGTTGCTTAAGCATCTGCCTTCACCTCAGGTCATGATCCCAGAGTCTTGGGATTGAGCCCCTACATCAGGCTTCTTGCTCAATGGGGAGCCTGCTTCTTCCTCTCCCTCAGTTCATTCTCTGTTTCTCTCTCTCTCAAATAAATAAATAAATAAAACCTTAAAAAAAAAAAAAGATTTATTATTTTGAGAGAAGGAGAGATAGCATGTGTACAGTAGGGGAGGGGCAGAGGAAGAGAAAGAATCTCAAGCAGACTCCCCGCTAAGGGTGGAGCCCGCGTGGGGCTTGTTCCTAGGACCCTAAGATCACGACCAGAGGCAAAATCAAGAGTCAGCTGCTCAACCAACTGAGCCACCTAGGTGCCCCACAACTTATACATTTTAAGTTTTTAGCTATTAATTGTATTATATGATGGAGATGATTGGTTCCCTACCAGTTTTTTTTTTAGGAAAATTTCCCATTATTATTTCAGCAGTAACATAGATCCATGATAGGACTTGCCTTCCTGTTTTGCCTCTTTTCCTTGCCTAGGCCTAAATAGCCTTCTTTCCTACCTTTTATTTTTAAAATACATTTTAAGTAATATGAGTTAATTTTAGAAAACTGTGATATAGAAATAAATGAAAAATTACCTGTATTTTCTTTACCAAAAGATAAACATTACTGTTTATGTCTTTTTAGACTTGTAAAAGATAATATTAAGGTTACATACATTGGTCATAATATATATAACACGTAAATAATATACAATATATTCTATATGGTATATATATGATAATACAGGTTTTTTCACTTTAACAATATATCACAAACAACTTTTTATGTTAGTAATTATATTCATTTTATATTTGAGTATTGTTTCTTATATTATTTTACAATTTAAAAAAAATTTTTGACATAGTTTTCCCTTAGAGCTTTGACTTCATCATATAATTTTTAATCCATTATCATTGGATTATTTCCAGGAGTTCCTTATTATAAGCAATGCTGTGATCATTGTCCTTGAGCAAATTCTTAACACAAAAATAAAACTGTTTCTTTAAATTTTCTGAGCTTTTTGAAATTTTAGTGAATTTTGATTATTCCTTCAAAAATGTGGCACCTATCAACAATGGTTCCCTTTAATCTTAAACCCTTTCTTCCTTTTACTTTGCCATTAGGACATCCAAATAATTCAAGTACTCTTCTGGATGGAACTCTCCTTTTAATAAAACCAATCTGTTCTAAGAAAGGGTTAGGAAAATGCTTTTCACAGGCAAGTAAGTGTCCTAACAGGCCAAGGTTTTAGTGTGTCCTGAGATGTTAGTCATGTGGACAGATTTAGAGTAACCCTAACAGGAAGGCCCCAGGCTCGGAATATGTCTGCCTGGGAGTATGTCTGCCGGGGAATGCTGCAGTGTAGTCTCCTTCTATGGCAGTAGGAGCACCTGTCTAGACCTGTATAACTGTGTGGAAGGCAGCTTGGAAATACTCCACAAAAATTAAGGAATTTATGAGTTGGCAGGGGCCTCTCACACAGTGCAAAAATCCCAAACCCTGTCCTTGACAAGTGGCCATTTAACTTATTTAAACAATAAAGACTTACTATGTTTAAAACATAGTAAGCAGTCAGTTCCTTTCTTAGGTGCTATCTGTAATCTGTCCCATTGAAACTCAGACAGGGCAGGTACATCTTTGTAATTCTTTGCTCCTACTCCAGCAATACTACCTTCATATCTGAAGTATCTGATGCATAGGTGGTGCTCAATGAAAAAAAATTAAAATAATGAATGACTAATCTTTATTTTAAATTTTCATGTGAACGTTATGCTATAAGTGACTCTACCCTTATTGTATTTTGTTCCCATAAACTTAATAGTCTTACTGGAAGTATTTTCCTTGAAATTTATGTAACAATTTGTATATGTATAATATGTCTAGTGTTTATAAGCTACCTTGTTCCTTACAGGATTTATAAGAGAAATAAAATGAAGCACTTTACTTTGGTATCATCAGAGAATAAAATATTCCATTCTGTTTTGAATATAACACTTTTAACATTTATTTTTCAATTTTAAAAGTATCATAACTTTATAGAAATTCAAAATAAGAAGTCTCCTTTATTGCCATGAATCTATTGTTATAAGTGCTATCAAACTTTGAGCACTTAGTCAAAGTACGTAGTAACCAGAATGGCAGGAAGGGTCTGGAAACTGTATGTAGCATTTTGAAAGGATTGGATGTTTGTAGTTAGAAAGGAACCCATGTGTGTGTATATATGTGTGTGTGTGTGTGTGTATATATATGTATACATATATGTATGTACATACACACTTATACATATGTATACTTATATACAATATGTATATATTATACACACATATATACATATATATATACACATACATACATATATATTTTAAGGATTTTATTTATTTGAGAGAGAGAATGCGAGCAGGAGAAAGAATAGGAATAGAGTAGGGGGGAGGGGGATAAGCAGAATCTGCACCAAACATAGAATCCGACACGGGTCTCTATCCAGGACCCTGAGATCATGACCTGTGCCAAAACCAAGAATCCAGTGCTTAACTGAGTGAGCCACTCAGGCACCCCAGCTTTTATATTTTTTAATCTTAGCAGGGTTAAAATTAGAACCTAGCCCCTGACTGCCATAGGCACTCAATAAATACTTAATAAATTAATAAATTTAGTTACCTGAAATTTGTCACAGTAGGAGGAATATGCTAAATCAGTGTTACGTCACAGTCCAAAACTAGGGACACTGAGGAGAAATTATAGGAAAGTAGATTTTGCTTATCATAGAAAAGCCTTCATACAACTAAAGTTATCCTAAAGAATTAATGTATCAGATTGGCCAAATTACCGCTGCAAAGTAGAAGAGAATTGTTTTTTTAGAACAAAGTTGAATTAGATGATTTCCAACAGTTTCTCTGAACTGGGTTTCTAATAGAACAGTATCTCTGGAGTGGTTTTGGTTTTGTCTATTTTCACTATTCCTTAATATGGGTGATTTTTTAACATCCTATTCTTGACTTTCTTTTCTTATTCTCCACATTCTTCATAAGTAATCTCATCTACCTGGCTTGGATTTAGTAATGTTGATGGTGCCCAAATCTGTCTCCAATCCAGGTTAGCTCTTGAGCTTCAGGAGCTATTAAGTGGCTTACAGGATATCACTAGTAGGTTTTCCATCGGAACCTAAAAGTCAAATATTTGTTCAAATTTGAGCCATTCATCTGTGTCCCTTCACTACCTTCTTGTCTTGAGCCATAAGGTGTGTTCATCTTCTTTGTCGTTGTAGTGAATGGGACCACACTGTCCACTCAGTTGTGCAGTCCAGAAACTAGGGGTTATGCTAGGCTTGCTGTTTCTTTGCATCTTACATTAAATAGCTTACCAGTTTCTAATGGAGACAAGCTTGAACTAAAGTAGAACAGAGGAGGTAAAGGGAAGTGAATGGATTTGATCTATATTTTTAAGTTAGGGTGTAAAGGAAAGAAATGAATGAAGTTGGGTTTGGATTTAAGCAACAACTGAATGGATGCAATTAATTTTATTTAGATTGGGAAGATATGGGAATGAATGGGTTTATGGAGCAGGGATAATCAAGTGTTCTGTGTTAGACATGTTAACATTGAGATGCCTTTTAGGTTTCCATGGATTTAGGAATGTGGAGCTGAGTAAGGAGAGTTTTGTCCTGGAGATGGTTGTTAAAGCCATAAGACTACATAGGAGAATGTCAGATAAAGAAAAACTGAAATTTCGTCATTACTCAGGATAGGCAAGAAAAGAGGGAGTAATAAAGAGGCTGAAGCATTATTGAAGGTTTGAAGAGGAGAGTAAAATAGTCCTAATGAAGAGTGGAAAATCAGCTTCTCCTCGTGGAAAAGTTGTAGCTTGAAATTTGTGTTGTGATTTCAAAATAAGACCAGTTAACATTTTAAATTTGTTTCCAGCAGCATTAGCTGGCTAGCTATTTAATACCAGCATGGAATGAGTGGATAATGTTTAATCAGATTAGGATTTTTGCCAGGCTAGTGTGATACAGGGCAAGATGGGACAGAAGTTAAGAGAGTTCGTGAGAGTGACTGGAAATGGAGTGATGGACTATGGAACCCTGAAAATTGAGGGAATGTGAGGAATTGAGATGTAATTGGTAGCCATAGGGAACTGCTTTGATAAGAATGGAAGGACTGGGACTGAAAGGGTAGATCATCAGCAGGAAGTACAGTGTTTGAAATCAAGATTCAGATAGGAGGTCAAGGAATGCAAAGTCAGGAAGTAGGTCTGGAGGCAGGAGAAGGGATGGAGAAGAAGACTGACCTAGAGACTATAAAGTCTTGAATGAACAAGGAAGGGGTAACCAAGAAGTTAGTAGGTGGTAGCTCCAAGAAAACAGTGGGTGATACAGTCTGTCTTGAGCTGCAGAGGAATCTCAATATCTCACCCTTCCCTTCTTTACACTCTTAAGTTCCCTTACCACGAGATAGTTCTATTTCTTTGAGATGGCCGTGTTTTCTCCTGTCTTTACCAAGTTGCCTGGAATTCTGCCATAATCACCACCACCACTACCACCACCATCATGCTTCTTCTGCAGCCCCAAGGTCTCTTTTCAGGTCTCAGGTTAGATTTACTTTCTCTTGGAAGCTTTCTCCAGCCAGCTTTGAATGGGGTCAGAATCCTCCTATGTTGTCTTATGTCACCTTTGAGGGCACTTGTGACACTGTATGGTATTTATTGTTCACTTCTCTCTCTCTCCAACTGATAAAAGCCTTGGAAGACAGGAACTTTTTTGTTTCATTAATTCTCCAATATCAACAACAGTACGTGGTGCATAGTCAGTAATACTGGTTCAATGAACCAGTCAAAAACAGTGTTCCAAAACATTATACCAAAAACAGGCATAGAGGTTTTATAGCCTATGACATAGTTTACTTTTTTTTTTGGGTGAACCAGTACTTCACATTCTTCAAACCTTACAGATGCTGTGTTGCTACTTTTGTATTGTAGTTCATATTCTTAAATCTGGGGTGCATAATCCTGACTGAAAATAGTCACTGGCCATTAGAGATAGCTTGTTACATACAGGGATGTCTCAATTTTCTGTAGTTATGTTAAAGAATATTTTTGGAAGAAGGGGGCATATTTAAAACTGGTGCCCCCAGCTGGCTTTCCAGAAAAGTTTTTGTGACCCTAAAAATATGCTGGAAGGAAGTTAATTGGAGAGAGGATGAGGGGCCTAATGTGAAGAACAATAAATTTGTGTATAAAGGCTGAGCTCACTTACCTTCATGGTGACTGTCTTGGTTGCTGTAGGTTTTAAAAGACTGTCATTAGTTACCAGTTTTATTTTTGAACTAATTTTTAAAAATTCTCTTCTAAAAAATTCTAACTTCATGGCCACAGAGGTGTAATATTTATTATTAAGTATTCTCTCTCTTGTTCTTTCTTGAAAACTTGCAGGTAAATGTGTAGACACAAGACTTTTCCTTTAATTATTTTTAATCACCTTAAAAATTTCACAGCATGTGGGCGCCTGGGTGGCTCAGTGGGTTAAAGCCTCTGCCTTTCGCTCAGGTCATGAGCCCAGACCTGGGATCGAGTCCCGCATCGGGCTCTCTGCTCAGCAGGGAGCCTGCTTCCCCCTTTCTCTCTGTCTCCCTCTCTGCCTACTTGTGATCTCTATCTGTCAAATAAATAAGTAAAATCTTTAAAAAAAAAAAATTCACAGCATGCGAAGAAGTTCATGGCTGAAAAAACTGACAGCTGCATGGTATTATTGAAATAGAAATGGCTTGGGCGCCTGGGTGGCTCAGTGGGTTAAGCCGCTGCCTTCGGCTCAGGTCATGATCTCAGGGTCCTGGGATCGAGTCCCGCATCGGGCTCTCTGCTCGGCGAGAAGCCTGCTTCCCTCTCTCTCTCTCTCTGCCTGCCTCTCCGTCTACTTGTGATCTCTCTCTGTCAAATAAATAAATAAAAAAATCTTTAAAAAAAAAAAAAAGAAATAGAAATGGCTTAATCAGGAAGATCAGCACTTTTTTTTAACCTTTGTGCAAGTGGAACTCTAAGGATAACTTTTCACTGTGAATTTAAAAATCAAAGACTGGACAATTTGAGTTAAAACACTTCTCTGATAGTAAATTGACTTGGAAATATTAATTAAGATGTTAAAGGGAAACGCATTAGCAATGAGAATAGAAACTTAATTTAACTGGAAAGGCTCTTTCATGGATTTTATTGTTACATTGATCCCATTTATTATTAGTTTATCTTTCCCCACCTAGTGATTTCAATTCCTAATTAATAAGAGTTAAATAAGAGATAAGCAGGGCTCCTGGGTCGCTCAGTCTGTTACATGTCTGCCTTGGGCTCAGTTCATGATCTTGGGGTCCATGCCAGGCTCCCTGCTGAGGGGGAGTCTTCTCCCTCTCCTTCTGCCCCTCCCTCCTGCTTGTGCTCACGTGCATACTCTGTCTCTCTCTCAAAAAAGTAAAATCTTAAAAAAAGAGAGATTAGCTGTAGTGACATTTTCTTAGAGTTCTGGGTGTTTATTATACTTTTAAGTCTGAATAGTGAATACCAGTAACCTACTAAAATACACAGGAATCAGAAATATATTTAGATCCTTTTTTTAGAGGTGCTTTAGTACATTCCATTATTTCCTACTGCAGGATTTTCAAATTCTTGTGTGTTAAAAACAAAAATACTTGAGAATATTGCATTGAACTTGTTGGAGAGAATAGTTGGGTTTCAAAAACCAGTACTATGTATGACTCTTCTGGGTTATAATGTGAAAGTATATAGTTAAATTTCTGAAAGATCTCTTTGGCAAATTGAATCTGTAAAGTCTCTGTTTAGATCTTTTTTTCTGAAAGCCTCTTTGCATTTTATTATAAAAGAGCCTGGTACTGCTTTCTGTTTTAAAAATTCCAGCTGGAAAATTACAGAGTACAAAAAGTTTGCCCATCGTTGCTTCATTTGGAGAGAACAGAAGTATGTCTTCAAAATGGAGACTGACATTTAAAATTTCTGTTAGTGGGAGTTTTAGCTTATATTATTTTTCTTTACTTTTTACGTCTGTTAATCATATATTTTGGCTTCTGCCTGGTACAGCTGAATACCATTTTTATTTTATGTGGTTCTATAATTGTTGTTCATATCCTCCAATGAGCTGTTTCTTTCTGAGCTCCTGAGAATCTAAAAAACAAAACAAAACACCCAAAAAGGTGTTCTCTGTCCTTGTGTCTTTTTTTTGGTTCTATTAAATTGAAACAACATATCTGTGTTGATTGTAATCATGAAAATTGTCTCTTAAATGTGTCTGAAAGTATCCTATACTTAAAAAAAAGTTTTATATGTATTCTTTTAAAAATAATCAGTAGAGTTAATTTTTAGTATTTTAGTTTTAGATTTACAGAATAATTGAGCCAATAGGATGTAGTTACATTCATCTACCCCCCAACCACCCACCTACCCATGGTTTCCCCTTTTATTAACATCTTTCATTGGTATGGCACATTTATTACAATTATTGAACCAGTATTGATATATTATTATTATTATTATAGTCCATACTTTACATTGAGTCACTTGTGTTGTATGGTTTTATGGGTTTTGACAGATACATAATGATATGTATCCATCATTCCAGTTTCATGCAGAAGAGTTTCACCACCCTAAAACCTCCTATGCTTTAGGTATTCATCAGTCTCCACCCAAACCCCTGGCAACCATCATTCTTTTTATTCTCTATAGTTTTACTGTTTCCAGAATGTCACATATTTGGAATCATATGGTATTAGACTGATGACTTTCACTTAGCAGTAGGCATTTAAGATTCATAACTTTTCATGGCTTGATGGCTCATTTTTTTCATTGTTTATTTATTTATTTGACAGAGAGAGAGATCACAAGTAGGCAGACTGCAGGCAGAGAAGGGGGGGAAGCAAGCTCCCTGCTAAGCAGAGAGCCCAATGCGGAGCTCGATCCCAGGATCCTGAGATCATGACCTGAGCCAAAGGCAGAGGCTTAACCCACTGAGCCACCCAGGCGCCCCTCATTTTTTTCATTTTTTAAAATCACTAAATAATATTTCACTGTATGGATGTTCCACAATTTGTTTATCGTTACCTATTGAAAGACATCTTAATCATTTCCAGTTTGGGTGATTATGAATAAAGCCTGCTATAAGCATTCTTCTACAGGTTTTGGTGTGGATGTAAGTTTTTAACTTAATTGGGTAAATGCCATAAGTGGGGATTGCTGGATCATATGTTAAGACTGTGTGTTTAGCTTTGTAAGAAACTGTCAAACTGTCAGTATATGTGTTCCTTTTTTCTTTTTTTTTTAAGATTTTATTTATTTATTTGACAGAGAGAAAGAGCACACAAGTAGGTAGAATGGCAGACAGAAGAAAGAAGCAGGCTCTCCACCAATCAGGGATCCAGATGCAGGGCTCAGTCGCAGAACCCTGAGACCACGACCTGAGCTGAAGGCAGACGTCCAATCAGCTGAGCCACTCAGGTGCCCCAGTATATGTGTTCTTAAGAATCAACCAAGCAAACCGAGGCACCTGGGTGGCTCAGTGGGTTAAACCTCCGCCTTTGGCTTGAGTCATGGTCTCAAGGTCCTGGGATCGAGCCCTACATCGGGCTCTCTACTCAGTAGGGAGCCTGCTTCCCCCTCTCTGTCTGCCTGCTTGTAATCTATCTCTCTCTGTCAAATAAATAAAATCATTAAAAAATATATTTAAAAAATCAACTGAATTGGGGCATGTGGGTAGCTTAGTTGGTTGAGCCACCGACTCTTGGTTTCAGGTCAGGTCATGATATCACTCAGGGTTGTGAGATCTGCTTAGGATTCACTTTCCCTCCTCCCTCTGCCCCTCCTCCTCACTTGATCTCTCTTTCTCTCTCTAAAATAATTAATTAAAAAAAAAATCAACCTACTTAAAAATCTGGAAGGATATACTCTAAACTATTAACAGTAGTTACCTCAAGGGGATGAAAGTGGGGAGATGGGAGGGACTGTCATCTTATTTTGTAGTATTTGAATTTTTTAAACAAAATAGTATTTTGTAGTAATTTTTTACAATAAAAATTTTCTCTAAAATATTTAATGCATAGTAATAAAAATTAAAACTGAGGGGCACCTGGGTGGCTGTCTGTTAAAGTGTCCGACTCTTGGTTTCAGTTCAGGTCGTGATCTCATGGGTCATGAGACTGAGTGTCCCGAGTCAGGTTATGCGCTCAGCGGGGAATCTGCTTGAAGATTTTCTTCCTCTGCTCCTCCCCGCTGGTTTACACCCTCTCTTTCTCAAATAAATAAGTAAATCTTTTTTAAAAAATTGAAAAATGAGTTAACATAAATAAGACCATTTAAAGCAGTATATTATCAGTTTCATAGCACTTCCTAGTTGTGGAGGATTTTAATATTCTCAACTTTTAAGTAAAGAGGATAATTACCTTACTCCAATTGTAATTGTCCATTCAACAAATTTATAGAGCCATCTACCTATAGCATAGTCCTTCATAGAATCCTCCTCAGAGCTAAGAAGAGAACACACTTCATCCAGCCTTGGGATGTTAGGCAAGACTTCCTGGAGGAGGTGATACCTAAATTGCATTCTGAGGGAGAAATCTGAATTAATGAGACTAATGTGGAGGGGAGAAGGGCAGGGGAAGGAGAATGTACCAGAATGAGGGCAGTGTTTTCAAACTAGAGACCAAGTCATTTGCTTCTGGTTAATCTGATTAAATCAGAATTAATTGTTTCACAATCTCAGAGAAGCATGTTAGATCTTTTCATGCTCTTGGCACTTTGATAAACTGTAATTGGGAAGTGTGGGCTCATATTTTCTTTTGGTTTCTAGTGACTGGCAGGGTTTATTGCCCTAATGCCTGTTTTGCTTAGAAAACTGGAATAATGAATACCCTGAAGATATTTTGTTGCTGGAGATGTGTCTGCATCTATCACTGTTGCATGAGTTAAACATTGTACTCTCTGAGTTTTAGAATCTTGAATGGTTCAACTGTCACTGTTTGTGAGTGTACATACATATTACTTTCTTGGGCCATCTATGTCTCTTGTAGTTAAATCTTTCTTCCCATATGTAAATCTCCACTATATGCACATAGATATTTTATGTTTTCTATATTCCAGGGAAACTTTAAAAATTATCACTTAGAGAAATGTAGAAAGAGGGAAAAACCAGGGAATGTAACAACGTGAAGAGATCGCAGTGGATTATGTTTGCTAGATTATGATGCAGAAGCCTTAAGAGAAGAATTAGTTGAGTCTTGTCAGTTGATAATTTTCCGAATCCTGTAAGTTAGATTTTAAACATTTTGGAAAGCTACTGACTTTTATTTGGTATCTTTTTCCAGATTATTTAAAATAATTAATAATATTTTTTCTTGGTTCAAATTCAACTCTCAAATTATTTAGGACCTTAAATATGAAAGAATTTACAATCTCTAATGTTGAAAATCATCATAGGAAATAGTTTAATATAAAATGTGAATAGTACATTACCCTATTTTCAACAAAAGTCACCCCTGAGGTGTGTTAAATATTATGAAATTAATACTTTTCTCTGGTACCTGTTGCATTTAAAAAAGGAAATCAGAATTCTCATCTGTTGAAAAGAGCAGTGAAACGTTGATATCAGAATACAGTTACTGGGTTCTTACTCTGTCTCTTGCCCCTGGCCAGCAGAATAGCCTTGGGCAAGTCCCCTAACTTGACCTAGCTAAGTCTTTGTGTTTATTTTTTTTTAAAGATTTTATTTATTTATTTGACAGAGATCACAGGTAGACAGAGAGGCAGGAAGAGAGAGAGAGGGAAGCAGGCTCCCCGCTGAGCAGAGAGCCCGATGTGGGACTTGATCCCAGGACCCTGAGATCATGACCTGAGCCGAAGGCAGCGGCTTAACCCACTGGGCCACCCAGGCGCCCCAAGTCTTTGTGTTTAAATAAATAAAGTAATGAATATGAGAGTTCCCCCAAACTATAAAGCAATTACAGATATAATTTGCATCATTATCATGGAATTTATCTTCCAATACACATTTTATAACCCACTGAACAACATTCCCAAGAAGTCAGTTATTACTGCTTATTTTATAACTTCTGGCCATGTTCTTTTTTTTAAATTATCATGTAATGTATTATTTGCCTCAGGGGTGCAGGTCTGTGAATCATTAGGCTTACACATTTCACAGCACTTACCATAGCACATATCCTTCCCAGTGTCCATAACCCAGCCACCCCCCAGCAATCCTCAGTTTGTTTCATGAGATTAAGAGTTTCTTATGGTTTGTCTCCCTCCCAATACCATCTTGTTTCATTCCCCCCCAAGTCCCCTCAACCCCCTGCCCTGCCTCTCAGATTCCTCATATCAGAGAGATCATATGATAATTGTCTTTCTCTGATTGACTTATTTCACTTAGCATAATACCTTGTAGTTCCATCCACGTCATTGCAAATGGCAAGATTTCTTTTCTTTTGATGGGTGCATAGTATTCCACTGTGTATGTATATATATATATATATATATATATATATATATGTACCACATCTTCTTTATCCATTCATCTCTTTTTTTTTTTTTTTAAAGATTTTATTTATTTATTTATTTGACAGAGAGAGAGATCACAAGTAGACGGAGAGGCAGGCAGAGAGAGAGAGAGAGGGAAGCAGGCTTCTTGCTGAGCAGAGAGCCCGATGTGGGACTCGATCCCAGGACCCTGAGATCATGACCTGAGCCGAAGGCAGCGGCTTAACCCACTGAGCCACCCAGGCGCCCTCCATTCATCTCTTAATGGACATTTAGCTTCTTTCATAGTTTGGCTATTGTAGACATTGCTGCTATAAACATTTGGGTGCACGTGCCACTTCGGATCACTACATTTGTATCTTTAGGGTAAATACCCAGCAGTGCAATTGCTGGGTCATAGGATAGCTCTATTTTCAACTTTTTGAGGAACCTCCATCCTGTTTTCCAGAGTGGCTGCACCAGTTTGCATTCCCACCAGCAGTATAGGAGGGTTATTATTGTGTGCACATAATTTTCTATAACCCATGGCAGGACTGAAATGCTGAAAGATCTTAGGAACTGGGACAACACCTAAGGCTAACAGATAGTTCTTTTGTCCAAGGGCAAGAAAGCGGAAAGGGTAGTTGTAGTGTGAAGCTTTTGGCTGACCTGTTCCATGTCTTTGAATGTGTTTGCATTTGGGTCAGGGGTAATTATGGGGGGGGTGGTTAAAATGTCTTTTCTCCTCCCCAGACCACTCCTTATGCTAATTTACCATGATAGATGAGGAAAATATGAACATCTTATTGTATTTGAGACTTCTGTAGAAAATCCTTTTTTTCTTCCTGTTAGTGAGTTTCTTTCTGTATCCCTCTCCCCCATTCGATTCTTTTTCTCACCTTCTTAATGTCTTTTCTAAAAGTATTCCTTTGAAGGTTGTATTCCCTATATTCTTTGTCATTCTTTATTCTTTTCCCTTTTTTCCTCTTGCAACATTACTTATTTAATCCAGCAAATTGGTATAATTTTACTTTCCTGTTTTATCATATGCTTATTTTTTATGCCAAGTATGAAAGTTTACATTTGAATCTAATAGAGTAAATGAAAGCCTTGTGAATAATTAAATTGCATTTCCACATATGGCATACCACTTGATGTAAGGAAAATGAGCACTCATATTAGCAATGATAATGTAATAGTACAATGCTTTTAGATCATTTTGGTAGTATGTGTTAATGGCCTTAAATGCTCATATTCATACCCTTAGACCTAGTTAATTTCAAACCTTAGAATCCATTTGAACAAAATAATCTTAAATAATGAAAAGACTATGTGTAGCATCCTTAACGTCTAATGATAAGGGAGAATGATTTTTTGGACTATTATGTAGCCATTTAAAATTATGTATAGCATGGAGAAAGTTCATAATTTTAAAAACAATTAAAATTTGGACCAACAAGAGAAGTTAGCAAATATAGATTTCACATCCAAGGTTGGTAAGAGTATGAATTCACACAGTTTTGTTAAAGGGCACTATGGCAGTGTTTTCATTTAAAATCCACATACCTTTTGACCGAACAAATACATTTGTAGGTTGCCTTACTGATAAACTGTGATATGTGCCAAAATATTTGCAGTTATAATCATTGTAGCACTAATTATAAGTCTGTCCAGGGCACTTGGGTGGTATAGTTGTTTGTGTCAGACTCTTGGTTTTTGCTCAGGTGGTGAACTCATGGGTCAGGGGATCCAGCCCCATCTTGGGCTCCTTAATCAGCTGGGAGTCTGCTTGAAGAGTCTCTCCCTCTGCCCCTGCCCCAACTTGGGTGTGTGCGGCGCTTCTGGGCGTGCTCTCGAATAAATAAATCTTTTTTAAAAAAATCAGTCTGCCCATGATTTTTTGGTTAGCAGTGAATAGTTTCTTTTCTAGAAATTTATCTGAAGGAAATAAGGCTGTGGATAGATATAAAGCTAAGATATATTTATCCCTCTATTTATAACTGCAGAACAATATTAAAACCCTCCATGTTCAGCAATACCAGACTAGTGAAATACAGCCTCCATTCAGTAGAAAATTATGCAGCATTATAAACAACACTGTAGAAGACCACATATGATGGCACATATACATGTAAGCACCTACACATCTACACAGGGGAAAAAAAAACCCATGCTCTATTTGTTAACTTTTTTCCTCTGGGTAGTAAGATACAGATGACTTATTTTTCTAAATTTTCCTTTAATGATCTATTATTATTTTTACAAAATATATAAAAACCATGAGTATTTTTTAATTAGTAAGAATATTAACTTTATTACAAAAGAAAAAACTTAGCAAAGTATAACAAAAATTGTAAACAATAGCTAGTTTTGAGTGGTAGATGGAAGGTAACGTGGGTGTGTGTTTGTGTGTGTGTGTCTTTTCTATAGTTTTCTTTAGTGAGAAAATGAATCTATTCATTTATTGGAAATAAAGGTTTTTTAGTTCTGTTAAAAGCATGGTTGATAAGCCACTAATTAACTTAGTGCCAAATAATTTTTATATAATTAACAAACTTAATAATATTTTTATTTTCATTTTAGGCTAGAAATATTCATACAGGAGAGTTGGCTGCAGTAAAAATTATCAAATTGGAGCCTGGTATGTATTAAAACTCTCAAGATGGTTTCTGAATACTTTCCTTGTGTAGTTTATAAATATAGGGCTTAACAAGCATTTTCCGTATTTTTTTCCTTATTTTCCATCTTCCAAAAGGAAATCTTTGTTGTCAGGGCAGTAGGAAATCCAATATGGTTATAATTAAATTCCATTGGAGGTTGTTAGTTAAAGATGAGTTTTGTGTAATAGTTTTGTTGCTAAATAAAGTTTGAAATGTGCACATTCAAAAATTGGAAGGGATAATGAGGGGTGCCTGGGTGGCTCAGTATGTTGGGCGGCTGCCTTCGGCTCGGGTCATGATCCCAGGGTCCTGGGATTGAGCCCCGCATCAGGCTCCTGCTTAGTGGGAAGCCTGCTTCTCCCTCTCCCTCTGCCTGCTGCTCTGCCTGCTTGTGCTCTCTGTCTCTCTCTCTGTCAAATAAATAAAATCTTAAAAAAAAAAAATTGAAAGGGATAATGACAGTGCTCATTTTCTTTTAAGGTTGTAGTGAAATATTTGAACTTCGGTTTTAGCTTTTATGAGAATTCAATTAGGAGAGTATTCATTGGGACACCTGGGTGGCTCAGTCGTTAAGCGTCTGCCTTCAGCTCAGGTCATGATCCTTGGGGTCCTGGGATTGAGCCCCACATTGGGCTCCCTGCTCGGCGGGAAGCTTGCGTCTCTCTTTCCCACTCCTCCTGCTGTGTTCCCTCTCTTGCTGTGTCTCTCTTTCAAATAAATAAATTAATAATCTTTTTTAAAAAAAAGGAAAGTATTCATTGATCAGGCAAGATATTTGGTAATATTTGGGATAATAGTATTTTATATGTCAGATGTAACCTGGCTACTTGACTTAGATTTAATAATTCTGGTCTTAGACTAGTGCCTTTTTTTTCCTTTTTTTTTAAACACAGTTAAGTGTAACAGAAAGCTGTTTGTTTTAAAACAGCCAGGGATACCTGGGTGGCTTAGTCAGTAGAGCATGCAGCTCTTGATCTTGGGGTTGTGAGTTTGAGCCCCATGTTGGGTGTAGAGATTACTTAAAACAAAGCAAAACAAAAATACTGAGAAATTTGCTTTGAAAACAAAACAACTGTGTAAAACCTGAAACAATTTTGTTATTTCAATAACCTAAGAGTCTTCTAAAAGAAGTAGTAGTAGCTTTTTCTCTCCAGTCTTTTTATTGTGATAAAGTACATATAACAGAAAATTTAGCATCAAAACCATTTTTAAGTGTACAGTTGAGTGGTATAAAATACACTGATGATGTTGGCTACCATCTTCAGGACTCTTCATCTTATAAATAAACTCTATGCCCATTATATAGTAACTTCCCATTCCAGTCTTCCTCCTAGCCCCTGGCAACCACCATTTTACTTTTTGTCTCTGATTTTCACTACTCTGGGTACTTGTTGTAAGTAGTCTTTTTGTGACTGGCTGGTTTATGTCACTTAGCATAATGTCTTCAAGGCTCATCCAGTTGTCACATATGTCTGAATATTCTTCCTTTTCAAGACCAAATAACATTCTGTTGAATGAATAGATCACTTTTTACTTACCATTCATTTGTTGATGGACACTTGGGTTGCTTCCACGTTTTAGCTCTTGTGAATAATACGGCTATATGAGGATGAGCATACAAATATTTCTTTCAGACTTGCTTTTATTCTTTTTATATACCCAGAAGTGGAATTGCTAGATCATATGGTAATTCTATCTTTAATTTTTTAGGGACCACCGTACTGTTTTCTGCAGTGGCTGTACAGTGTTGCATTTCTACCAATAGTGTTCAAGTATTCCAGTTTCTCCACACCCTCATCAACACTTTCTTTCTGTTTTGTTTTGCTTGTTACAGCAGCCATCCTAATGGCTATGAGGGGCTCTCTCATTGGAGCTTTTGTTTGCATTTCTGTAGTGACTAGTGATGCTGAGCATCTTTTCATGTGCTTATTTTTATATCATTTTTGGAGAAATGTCCTTTGCCCATTTTATAATTGGGTTGCAAACAATTGTTTCTTTAGTTTGGTTTGGGTTATTTCTTTGTTACTAAGTTTTTGGAGTTCTTTGTTGTAACCTGGATAGTAATCCCATATCAGATATATGATTTGCAGATATTTTTTCCCGTTCCATGGGCTTTTTGCTGTGTTGATATAGTCTTTTGGTACATAAAATTTTTAAATTTTCATGATGTCCAGTTTGCCCATTTTTTCTTTTGTTGTTTGTGCCTTTGGCATCATACTCAAGAAATCGTTGCCAGGATGCCTGGGTTGCTCAGATGGTTAAGCATCTGCCTTTTGCTCGGGTCATGATCTCTAGGTCCTGGGATCAAGCCCCACATTGGGCTCCCAGCTCATCAGGGAGTTTGCTTCTCCCTCTCCCTTTGCCTCTCCCTCCACTGTGCTCTCTCCCTCTCTCTCCCTCTCCACAAATGAATAAATAAAGTCTTAAAAAAAAAAAAAGAAATCATTGCCAAATCTAGTCAATAAGCTTTGCTTTATTATAAGAGTTTATAGTTTTAGGTCTTACAAAGTCTTGAGTTAATTTTTGTATATGGTGTTGGGTGAGGGTCTGGCTTTATTTTTTTTTTTTTTTTTTGCTTGTGGATATCCATTTTCCCAGCACCATTTGTTGAAAAGATGGTCCTTTCCCCATTGAATAGTCTTAGCAGCGTGTCAGAAATCTTTTTGGTTGAAGGTCAGAAAAAACCTTTGACCATATGTGCAAGGGCTTACTTCTGGATTCTCTTTTCTATTCTGTTGGTCCATGTGTCTGTCTTTATACTAGTATCATACTACTTTGAATACCATAGCTTTGTAGTAGATTTTGAAATCAGAATGTGTGAATCATCCAATTTTGATCTTTTTCAACATCGTTTTGGCTATCTGAGGTCCCTTGAGATTTCATATAAATTTTAGGATAAGTTTTTCTAATTCTGCAAAAACATGAAAAAGGAGTTGTGATTTTTGACCAGGTAGGTGAATATTTGGTGATTTGTTCATTTAAAAGATACAGCATTTTGAGAGTAGAAATTCAGGTCTTCAGCCAAGTATTATAACTTGCCAAATAATTTGTTTATGATATTTCTTGCTGTTATGAATGGCATTTCCCTCCTTACTCTTTCTAGTTGGTAACTGTTGATCTTTATGTAAGCCATTGATATATTAGACTTATTTTCTCTCAGAAAGTTGGCTTTTCATAGATAGCATTTCATTAGATAGCTTTTCATGCCCTTTTGCCCTTAGTTTAATTTTGTCAAACATTGATCTTGCCAACTCCCCTTTTTTATTATATTTGTGTGGCATATTAACAGGTAGATAGAGCTTCTATACTTGGGCCTGTCATTTTACTTTCTGGGTCCCTTCTGGGTCATTGGTTTTTAGGTGTTTCTCTTAATCATATTTGAGTTTTATTTTATAACCCAATCTGAATCTTTCTCCTTTTGATAGATGAGTTTATTACTGTATTATTTAGTGAGATGTTTGATCCTTTGTCGTTTTTTTTTTAATGTTTTTTGAAGCTTTAAAAAATTATGTCTAAATGTTTCTTTTATATTTAAGTGGATTCAGTGCTCACTGTTGGTCTTTTCGTGCCATGGGCCTGCCATTCTGACTGGCTTATTTTGTATCAGCTATTAATAGAATGAATTATATCATCACATAAATTTTGCTCTATGTATTAGCAATAGTATTATTTGAATCCACAAATTGATTGTTCATCCCAAACCTGCCCTTCCCTCAGTCTTCCCCATTTTGAGAAGCAGTTAGCTAAGCAAATATCTAGGTGTTGTCCTTGGGATTTCTTTCTTTTATTTGTATTCCAGAGTCAGTCTGTTAACAGGTTTCTTCAGCTCTACCTCTAAATGTGTCCTGCATCTGTCTACTTCTCTTTATTGCCTTTCCTATCCTCCTGGTCTCCCTATTTCCTCTCCCACACCTCCCATCTGCTACCATCTAGTTGTCACAAAGCCACCAGACTGATCTTTATAAAACACAAATCAGATCATAGTGCTCTCCTGCTTCAAGCCTCCCTGAAGCTTTCAAGTCACTTAGAATAATACTCACACTTTTAACATTGCTCATAAAACCCTACATGATTTGCTTTGTCTGCGTCTCTAAACTCATCATGTAACTTTTTCCCTTCTCTCCTCTGCTTTCATTTTCTTTTTATTTCAACAGTCCAAGATTAAACTAACCCTTCATTCTACCTAAAGTACTATTTTACATTATCTTTTGAACAAAAGGCTTCTGGTCATTCACGTCTCAGCTTAAAAGTCATATCCTCAGAGAGACTGATTTCTGACTACCTAATTTAAAGTAGCTATTCAACCCTTGTTATTTTAGTTCTCTGAAATAAAATGTATATGTTTATGTATGTATACGTATTTGTATAATATAAATTTGTAATGGTTTCTCTTGACTGTTATATTTCAGCATCTGAAACAGCATAATACGGCACAGTAGACACTCAATAAATAGTCTTTGTACAAATGAATATTATAAATGTCTTTCTTTTGCCATTGAATAAGAATGACCATTTGACTAAATCTAGAACTATTTGTATCACACATTCTTCCACCCTCAAAAATCTATAGACATTTTCTCCATGTATAGTGTTAGGGAAAACTGTAAGGCCGTCTTGGTATTTTTCCTCTGCAGGTCTTGCTGCTTCTGCCTGATTGTGGCACTAATACTACTTACCTACTATAAGCTGTGATATTCAGAAAATAAGACCTTAATATTTATTATATCTTCAGATTTCAGTTCATGGTTAATAGTAATTGTAATTTTAGTAAATTTATTAAGTAGTAGCTATAAGTTTTTCTTATACTTTAAATATATAAACTTTTTTTTTCCATTTTATTTTATTTCTTTTTGGCGTTCCAGTATTCACTGTTTAAGCATCACACACAGTGCTCCATGCAATACATGCCATCCATAATACCCACCACCAGGCTCACCCATCCCCCCACTCCCCTCCCCTCCAAAACCCTCAGTATACTTTTCATTTTAGTAAATAGTTTCATTTATTTTTTATTTTTTTTTAAAGATTTTATTTATTTATTTGACAGAGATCACAAGTAGGCAGAGAGGCAGGCAGAGAGAGAGGAAGGGAAGCAGGCTCCCTGCTGAGCAGAGAGCCCGATGCGGGACTCGATCCCAGGACCCTGAGATCATGACCTGAGCCGAAGGCAGCGGCTTAACCCACTGAGCCACCCAGGCGCCCCTCATTTATTTTTTTATCTCTCCTTTAGAATTTGAGGAATTGATCTTCTGGTTGTGACAGTGATTTAATTCCTTTGGGTTGTTTCATTATATCTTATTCATGGATTTTTCCTTTTGTATTTTGCCTCTTTAAAAAATAATGTTTTTCTGTTGACCATAGATTTTTATTATTTTTTATTATTTTTTTTAAGCATTTTCAGTAAAGCCAAAGTAGGTGGTGTTTTTCACATTTTTGGAACAGGCTTAAGGGAATGATTAGGTAAAAAAAATATGATGGTATGCTAATGAATTTTCCCAACATTCAGTTCAGATACTTCAAATAATTCTGGAGACAGCTGTATTTCAGAAATGAATTCTTAACTGTACTCAGCAGCTTTTAAAAAAAATTGTGCTAAAGCCAGTATAATACAAAGTGCTTCCTTGTATCGATTTAACAGATGAGCTGGTTCAAAATTATATTTAGACATGAAAAGATAATTATTTGCCAATATGACTTAGAAAAAGTCTTGCGTCTGGTAAAACATAAACAAGACTTTTAAGTAAATGTTATCCCAGCTGTAAACTCAATAATCCTTTTCCCCAGGTAAAAATAGATTATTGAAGTTTCTACTAATTGTACAGTCCTGAATTTTATTATAGACTTACCTCACAATTTAATCTTAAAGATTATTGTATTTATAATATATTTATGTAATAATATATTTAAAATTTCACTAAAACAGATTGCTTTTGCAACTCTAATACTCATAAAAATTCTAAATGAAACTTAGAGTTAAAAATAAAAATAAATTAGCACAGAGAATTGTTTTTTTTTAATTAGCCATAAAAATAAAAGAAAAAGAAAATGTCAGCATTCTTTCCTGTGTCTCTGTATTTTTGCTGCCCTTCATATACACAGGCAAATAATTATTTTTAAGAATGATTAAGTCACTTCCATATCTTGTTTTTATACTAGATACTTACTAAATATGCGTACCATCTTACAAATGGTGACATTCAAATAAAGTTTGGCTTCCTAGTGATTAGTATTGAAAATAAACAATACTGATGATACCATTTTGATATTTTAGTTTCATTTTCTATTTCTTTGTTCAGATTTAAGGACTGCCCTAGAAAAGCAGGCAGATATTATGATGATGCATGTCACCATTATTTCCTGTCTGTGCCTGAATTGCAGCCTTCCCTCTAACTCATTTTACAGATGCTCATTTTGCTCAACAAGTCTGTAGCTAGTGACAGCCAACAGCCAGAACAGAAGCAAGATTCCTGGGAAAGCTGATCATCAGAATCCTACTTTCCTTACCCATTTTCTTCTCCCATTATTACCCCTCTTTCCTGGCAAAACTAAGGATAGTATTTTCAAGTTATGCACATGATAGTTTGTTAAAAACTGTAAAGAACTCACACTAGTGAAAAGAACCCCAAATAGTCTGATTTAAAAATGGGCATAGGTTCCGAGTAGACATTTTTCCAAAGAAGACATCCAGATGGCCAGTAGACACGTGAAAAGATGCTCAGCATCACTCATCATCAGGGAAATGCAGATCAAAACTACAACGAGCCATAAGAATGGCTCTTATCAAAAAAAAAAAAAAAAAGATGGCTCTTATCAAAAAGAGAAGAAGTAAGTGGAGACGTGGGGAAAATTTTTACAATAGCCAAGATACATATATATGAAGTGTCTGTCCATGGATGAGTGGATAGAGATGTGTGTATGTGTAAAAAAAGAATGCAACCCTGCCAACATGGATGGATTTAGAGGACATTATGCTAAGTGAAATAAGTCAGAGAAAGACAAATGCCATATGATTTCACTTACATGTGGACTCTAAATAAAAACAAAAACCAAGTTCATAGATACAGAGAACAAATTGGTGGTTGCCAGAGGGTGTTGGGTGGGGGTAGGTGAAATGGGTAAAGGGAATCAAAAGATACAGAATTCCAGGTATAAAATAAATCATGGGGATGTAATGTACAGCATGGTGACTCTAGTTAGCAATTCTTTATTGCATATGTGAAAGTTGCTGCGAGAATAAATCTTAAAAATTCTCATCACAAGAAAAAAAATTTTGTAATTACTGACAAACAGTAACTAGACGTATTGTGGTGATCATTTTATAATATAGACAAATATCAAATCATTGTGTCCTACATCTGAAACAAATATAATGTTGTATGTCAGTTACACCTCAATTAAAAACAAAACCATGAGCTTTGCTTATAAGGATGGGATTTAATAAAATCATTACCCATGGTGATTAATGTGGTATACCTTATGTCCTTGTTTTTTAAAATGCTGAATTAGAAATGTTCATGAAATAATTCAGCATTTTTAAGTAAAATAACAAGTTGAATGTACTTCATTGATTTAGACAGTTTTCAAAATGAATAGGAATCTGTATCTTTGGATGTTTAAAGCTTTTCTTTTTTTTTTTTTTAAGATTTTATTTATTTATTTGACAGAGAGAAATCACAAGTAAGCAGAGAGGCAGGCAAGGGAGAGGAGGAAGCAGGCTCCCTAGCTCGAGCAGAAAGCCCGATGCGGGGCTCGAACCCAGGACCTGGGATCATGACCTGAGCCGAAGGCAGCGGCTTAACCCACTGAGCCACCCAGGCGCCCCCGTTTAAAGCTTTTCTCAGTTACTTCCATTTTATTTATTTGAGAGAGAGAATTATAAGGGAGGGTAGAGGGAGAGGGAGAAACAGACTCCCTGCTGAGCGTCAGGAAGCAGGACAGATATGTTGGTCTCAGTCCCAGGACCTGGAGATCATTGACATGAGTCAAAGGCAGATGCTTAACTGACTGAGCCACCCAGCCACCCCTCAGTTTTGTTTTATAATACTTCATCTTATTTGCTGGAAGTATAAACAGAGAAAGTAAATTTTTAAAAAGCCAAAATGTATATAAAGATTTAAGCAACCATTAATTTGCCTTGTTAATGTTCTTGAAAGAAAGTAGGAGCTTTGGCCAAATAGATCACATGTCAGGTATTCTGGTTAAGTGCTTGTTCTTGCTTTTTTAGTATTTAATTTCTATTTTAAAATCTAAGAATTTTGATTTTTCAAAATAATCTGTGAAATAAAGTATAAAGTTAATATTACTTAGGTAAAATAAGTATCCTGCCTTCATTATTTGGAAGATTCACATCTGAATTGGTGGAAAAGTTAAGTTAGGGTCACACAAGTGCCCACCAGTGGTTTTTTTTTTTTTAATTGGCTTTAAATAATAGGTACAGAAAGCTAATAAAGCCTAAATAGACATTTTCTGACATTTTATAGGTAAAAATCACTTTGTTATTTTAAGGTACTCAGTTTCAGTTAGATCCCAGTTTGCTTCTTGAACACAAGATAACACTGAAATGAAGATACTTTTTGTTTCTGTGTAATTTAAAAGGTGAACTTCAACGTCTGATTCTAAATTAGTGAGCTTAAAACTGATAGGGATTTTCTCTGTAGATGAATTTTCAGAATCTAAGCTAGGCATCCCAAAGAAAATGTTTTGTTAGAAATGACTGTTCTATTTACATTCTGTGTTCATTTTGCTCAGTAGAAAAAACTCATATTTCCTTATTAGCAACAAAAACAAATCAACAAGACATTTGAAAATTATCTGGCAGAATATTTAGCATTGAGTTAATTGGTTTTCTGGAAATGATACTGTTAATGTATTATCTGTATAGTAAAAAGAGTTTTTCCCTTTGTTATCTCTCTTTAATGTTGATTTCATTTCATAAACTTCAGAAATATATTCAGTACCAAAAGTGTTAGTACCCAAAAAAGTGCTCTTCCTTTAAAAAAAAAAAAAAAAAGCTCTTCCTGTCACTAAGTTGTTACAAATATTAATTAAAAGAGCTACTTTTTGCATTGTAATTTTACTGTAAATGATACCACAATTTTTAGGTTACTGGATTTTTATTTTCAAAACATGTTTGAAAACAGTAAATTGTAAAACTTGAATATCCAGGGGCGCCTGGGTGGCTCAGTGGGTTAAGCCGCTGCCTTCGGCTCAGGTCATGATCTCGGAGTCCTGGGATGGAGTCCCGCATCGGGCTCTCTGCTCAGCAGGGAGCCTGCTTCCTCCTCTCTCGGCCTGCCTCTCTGCCTGCTTGTGATCTCTCTCTGTCAAATAAATAAATAAAATCTTTAAAAAAAAAACAAAACTTGAATATCCACCCATAGTGAAATGGTTAAATAAATTAGGCTATAGTCCCAGAACTTTAAATTATTTTATTATGGTAAAAGTTAGTTACCTGTTATTAAGCTTTACTGTCTTGACCATTTTTAAGCTTATAGTTTAGTGATGTTAAATATATTTACATTGTTGTGAAACAGATCTCTGGAACTTTTTCATCTTGTAGAACTGAAAGTCCATATCTATTAAACAGCAATTCCCTTGCTCCCTTTCCCTCAGCCCTTGGGAACCACCATCTACTTTTTATATATATATATAAACTTGATTGCTTAAGTTACCTCCTATAATTTGTCCTTTTGTGAGTGGTTTATTTCACT
The DNA here is from genome assembly GCF_902655055.1 of Lutra lutra. Classification (NCBI taxonomy): domain Eukaryota; kingdom Metazoa; phylum Chordata; class Mammalia; order Carnivora; family Mustelidae; genus Lutra; species Lutra lutra. The sequence goes on along the minus strand of NC_062284.1, from coordinate 98,759,090 downwards.
CAGCATAATATCCTCAAGGTTCATCCATGTTTTGGATATATACCTAGATAAAGGATTAGTAGTTCATATGGTAGTAAATTTTTAATTTTTTGAGGAACTGCCTTACTGTTTTCCATAATGATTGTACCATTCTACAGTGCAGAAGGGTTTCAACTTCTCCATGTCTCCACTAGCACTTGTTATTCTGGTTTTTTTGATAACAGCTTTCCTAATGGGTGTAAGGTGATAGCTTGCGGTTTTGTTTTGCATTTCTTGGATGGTTAGTGATGTGGAGCATCTTTTTATATGCTTCTTGCCATTTGCATATCCTATTTGGAGATATACCTACTCAAGACTTGGCCATTTTTTTTAATAGTATTTTTTATTTTTAAAGATTTTATTTATTTATTTGACAGAGAGAGATCACAAGCAGGCAGAGAGGCAGGCCGAGAGAGGAGGAAGCAGGCTCTCTGCTGAGCAGAGAGCCCGATGCGGGGCTCGATTCCAGGACCCTGAGATCACGACCTGAGCCGAAGACAGTGGCTTAACCCACTGAGCCACCCAGGCGCCCCATTTTTTAATTGGTTTCTTATCTTTTGTTGTTGGGTTGAGGAATTCTTTATATATTTTAGATATTAACCACTTATCAGATATATAGTTTGCACATATTTTCTCCCATTCCACATGTTATTTCACTCTGTTGATTATGTCTTTTTTTTTTTAAGATTTTTTTTATTTCGCAGAGAGAAATCACAAGTAGGCAGAGAGGCAGGCAGAGAGAGAGGGGGAAGCAGGCTCCCTGCTGAGCAGAGAGCGAGATGCGGGGCTCAATCCCAGGACCCTGAGATCATGACCTGAGCCGAAGGCAGAGGTTTAACCCACTGAGCCACCCAGGTGCCCCTGATTATGTCCCTTGATGAAAAAAAAAAATTTAAGTTTGACATAGTCCCAATTATCTATTTTTGCCTTCATTGGCTTGTACGTTTGGTGCCATATCTGAGAAATCATTGCCAAATCCAAAGTTAGGAAGTTTTTATCTAAGAGTTTTATAATTTTGAGTCTTACATTTAGATCTTTAATTCATTTTGACTTAATTTTTGTACATGTATAGTGTAAGATAAGGGCCCATCTCCATTCTTTTATATGAAAATACTCAGTTTGGGTGCCTGGGTGGCTCAGTGGGTTAAGCCGTTGCCTTCGGCTCTGGTCATGATCTCAGGGTCCTGGGATCGAGTCCCGCATCGGGCTCTCTGCTCAGCAGGGAGCCTGCTTCCCTCTCTCTCTCTGCCTGCCTCTCTGTCTACTTGTGATCTCGGTCTGTCAAATAAATAAATAAAATCTTAAATCTTAAAAAAAAAAATTTAGAAAATACTCAGTTTTCCTAAGATTGTTGGTTGAAATGACTGTCTTTTCCTTGTTGATCATAATTGTGTGGGTTTATTTTTGGGCTCTCTATACTATTGATATATGTGTTTTTATAGAAATAGCATGCTGTTTTGATTACTATGGCTTTGTGATGTGTTTTGAAATCTGGGAGTATGAATCTTCCAAATCTGTTCTTTTTCGAAATTATTTGGGGTTCCTTGATGTTCCAAATGAGTTTTAAGGATGATTTTTTTCTATTTCTCCAGAAGATACTATTGGGATTTTGATACATACAGATTATGTTGAATCTGTAGATTGCTTTGGGTATTTTATTGACATCTTAACAATAGTAAATCATCTTATTCCTGAACATGGGATGTGCCACCCAGGCGTTTCCCTCCTGCCTTTTAATTTTTAAGTAGGCTTCATGCCCAGCGTGGAACCCTGTGCAGGGCTTGAACTCATGACTCTGAGAGTAAGACCTCAGCTGAAATTATCACATGCTCAACTGACTAGCCACCCAGTCACCCTAGTAAAGGCTATTTCTGATCTGGCCTTCTAATTCCTGGCTCATCCAATCTTTTAACCACTGTTCTGGTTCACTTTACAAACACTGGGCTTCTCTCTGTTTTCTAATGTGCCAGACACACTCTTGCTGTAAAGCTTTTATATTTGCTGTTCCTTTTGCCTAGAATGCTATTCCCTTTGCGCCTAGAATGCTATTCCCTTGGGGATCCATTTGACCTACTCCCTCACTACATTCATCTGTTTGCTCAGACATCACCTTATCAGGAAGACTTTTCTGACCCTTCAGTCTATGTAAAATAGTGCTTAGCTCCATCATTCTCTGTTCCCAAACCCTGGTTAATTAACTTTTCTCCTTAGCACTTATAGTACTTCACATGTATGTTCATTTGTTTTACTTTCTGACGCCCACCCAGAGAGCAAGTGCTTTGTCTGTTTTTGTTTGTTTTTTCCACTAATACATCCCCAGTGCCTGACAGGATCAGCACCCAGTAAATGTGACCTGCCTGCCTCACTTCATAGTGCTAGTATTACTTTCATACCAAAACCAAAGGCAGTCCAAAATAACTGCAGACCAGTATCTCTCATAAACAGATGCAAAAAACTCTCCACAAGATACTAGAAAACTAGATCTTAAGGACATTTTGAAGAGGATATCCAGGGGCTTGCAAAGGAGCTTGTAGTAGGAGGTACATTCTCTGTATGTTTGTTGGTCTAATTTAACTTGAGGACTTTGGCTTTCCTTTTCTTGAGTAGATGTTACAGTAGTGGTTTCTAAATTTACTGTGTTTAGTGTTGTTTTTTGCTTCATGCATAAAGCAAAGACAATAGAGAATGAGATTCTTCTGTAGTAATTATAAATGACCAGCAATTAGATGACAGATGACAGAGAGAAATGAGTAAGAAGATTAAGGAAAATAGATGTATTTATGAAAAAGATTGCCTGATAATGGAATTAACTGTCAACATGAGACAGAAATTATATATATGCACGTTCCTTGCCCTCTTTCCTTCCTGCCATCCAAAGGGGTGAAAGAAGGGACTGTAAAAGAGATATATATCTATATCGATATCTATATTGATTGTATATATTATAGATATCTGTATCGATATATCGATATATATCGATACAGATATCTATAATATATATAAAATATATATATATATATATTTATTTAAAGCAAACCATTAAGTATATCAGTAGCCAAGAGTTAAATCTGTCTTGACAGGTTTGTTCTCCAAAACAAAGAATGGAGATGCATAATCTTGAAGTGGAATGGTGATGCCAATATAAATAGCTGTTGTTACAAACGGTTTATAAACCAGGTACTTCTAACTCAGAAAATACTTATCCAAACAGAATTATTTAAAACAGTGTTTCTGAAACTTGCCTGATCTTAGGAATCCCCTGAAGATTCTGATTCAGAAAGCATAAAGTGAGCCTAACAAAAGTGTCATTAACACAAATAGAAAGTTGAAAGAGAAAATTGGTTCTTAAGGAAAGATATTGGTGCTACAAGATATCTGGTTGGAAATAACAGGTACTTAGTCAAAACTGCAAATACGGGGTTCTGTATTTTTCAACTAGTCTCATCCTTATATTGTGTAAGCATGAAGAATGAAACTTCTCTTTTTTGAGGAAATAAACTCAAAACACATTGATATGTGAACAACAGAGCTGGAACCTGTAAGCCTGAGGCTTCTGAACCTAGTGGATTTTAAGCTTTTTCTCAAAAGAAAACAGTAGTCTGTCATCCCGCAACCAGAAGAATAAAGCGAACCCAAATTTAGATCATTTTGAAGAAGCTGTTGATGTATAGTTACATCTGTAATGAATAACTGTATTTAGCTTCTCTGCCTTTCAGGATAGACTACAAAAATATTATCTTTATATAAGTCTGTTTCATGGTACAGTTTCTTTTCTTTTCTTTTAAGATTTTTATTTATTTATTTGACAGAGAGAGATCACCAGTAGATGGAGAGGCAGTCAGAGAGAGAGAGAGAGAGAGGGAAGCAGGCTCCCTGCCGAGCAGAGAGCCCGATGCGGGACTCGATCCCAGGACCCCGAGATCACGACCCGAGCCGAAGGCAGCGGCTCAACCCACTGAGCCACCCAGGCTCCCCATGGTACAGTTTCAATTCAAAGATGAGTTTACCCACTTTGGATTAAAGCTTAAGACAATGGTGAAACAGATATATAAAGAATATATTCAAAACTGGAGTTTATTCACAAAGTAAAGTATATCGAAGAAGGCACAGTCCCCAGACATCTGAGTTATTAAAGAGCTGTTCTTGTGAACTCTAGCTTCCAGCTACCGCTGTAGAAAACTGTTGCTCAGTCTCACCAGGACCCCACCTTTTCTGACAGAAACCTCATGTAGCTTCTGCTAGAACCATAGTTGTGGGGTGGGTCTCCAGCTAAATTTACCCAGAAAGTAGTGGTTTGTTATTAGTATTAATTCAGCCATATTATTGGCCTTTAAAGGTCAGTTTAAGCATTTAGATACCATTTGAAGTTAACATCATTTGTGAAGTTACTCCTGTGAGTAACTTATCTTTGGAACAGACTAAATCCCAGACTTAACTGGAGCATTTTTCAGCACAGCTCTGATAGGACTTCTGTGTACATTTAAAAGGGAGAGTAGGCTAAAATCCAAAGAATAGCATAAATTAACAAAGTTAGGCAATTCTTTACTCTTCTTTTCCTTTGTAATTCAGGGCTTTCTGGTCAAGTGAAGGATAAGCTAGAATCTAGCCCCCTTGTTGGAGATTAACAGGATAAATCAGTTTTAATGCCATAATGGAAAAGGCTCAAGTAGAGGAGTAAGATAAGGAGAAGCGGTATTCTGGTATCCAGGACTAGACAAAGAAAGCCTCTACACCTAGGTGGGCAAGGCTTCTACTCTAACTTGTAGGAGCTACTCCCTACTTGTGCATAAACTGATAATGGGACACATAGATCATCATCTTTTGGGGTTATCTCCATTGAGCTCCTTCTGCTGGCAGACAGTTAAGAAATGTTTTTTTTTACGAGTGAAATCTTGCCTTTTACAACAACATGAATGTATCTAGAGAGTATAATACTAAGCAAAATAAGTTAGAGAAAGATACCATATGATTTCACTCACATGTGGAATTTAAGAAACAAAACAAATGAACAAAGAAACAGAAAACCATACTCTTTAAACTACAGAGGATAAACTGGTGGCTACCAGAGCGGGGAAGGTGAGGGGATGGGTGAAATAGGTGAAGGGGGATTGAGGACACTTAATAATGAGCACTGAGTAATGAATAATGAATAGAATTGTTGAATCACTGTTGTATTCCTAAAACTAATATAGACAGTTAACATATGTTAACTAACTAGAATTAAAATAAAAACTGAACACCCCCCCCAAAAAAAGACTGCTATACAAAATGAATTTTGATGGTGACAATACCTTTTTAGATGGTATTCCTATAATAACCATGAAATTCCCATAACTAACAAATATTTCATTTCAATATAACTTTTCCTAGTTAAACAACTTTCAGACAGGTTTGTAATAAATGAAGTAGAAAATACAAAAAAAAGAAGCAAAATTACTGTTAATTTTACCACCCAGACATAAACATTATATAAGTTTTCTGAGACATTTTTTCTGTATACATATGTACTTATATATAAAACATCCCTTTTTTACTCAATATGTCATTAACATATTTTTTTTTTTAAAGATTTTATTTATTTATTTATTTGACAGACAGAGATCATAAGCAGGCAGAGAGGCAGGCAGAGACAGAGAGAGAGGAGGAAGCAGGCTCCCTGCTGAGCAGAGAGCCCGATGCAGGGCTCGATCCCAGGACCCTGAGATCATGACCTGAGCCGAAGGCAGCGGCTTAACCCACTGAGCCACCCAGGCGCCCCATGTCATTAACATATTTTCATATAAAAATATTTTAACTGTATTATATATATAACTGTACTATAAGTTATTTATTTATATTTTAAAGATTTAAAGTTTTATTTATTTATTTGAGAAAGAGAGCACGAGTGGTGGGGAGAGGGAGAAACCGACTCCCTTCTGAGCAGGGAGCCCGATATAGGGCTCCTTCTGAGGACCCTGAGATAGATGATCTGTGCCAAAGGCAGGTGCTTTATTGACTGAGCCACCCAGGTGCCCCCCATCTTTTTTTTTTTTTTAAGATTTATTTATTTATTTGAGAGAGAGTGCAAGTGCTGGGGAGAGGCAGAGGGACCATACATTATTTAATCATTCATTATTAAGTCACATTGTATACAACATTTATCTCTGTGCAGTCTCCTTCAGAAAAAAAAAATTTTTTTTAAGATTTTATTTATTTGACAGAGAGACAGTGAGAGAGGGAACACAAGCAGGGAGAGAGGAAGAAAGAAGAGCAGACTCCCCACAGAGCAGAGAGCCCAACGCAGGGCTTGATCCCATGAGCCCAAGGCAGAGGCTTAATGACTGAGTGACTCAGGCGCTCCTAGGAAAAAAAAAATTTAAATGACATTTTGAGTCAAAAGCTTTTATTTTTATTTATATTTTATTTTTAAGGCTTCTGTGTTTTAGAAAAGAATGTATCAGTTTATATTCTCACCGAGATATTAAGAGTATCTAATTCCTCATCTCTAACATTTATTGTAAAGTTTTCCTTCCATTTTCCCATGACTCAAAATATAACGTGGTGTCTAAGTTTTATCATTTTGTTTTTCAGGAGATGATTTTTCTTTGATTCAACAAGAAATATTTATGGTTAAAGAATGCAAACACTGCAACATTGTTGCCTACTTTGGGAGCTATCTCAGGTAAAGAAAAAAAATCTGTTCTCCTTTTATTTTATATTTCTTTACTACTGCTCTCCCTTCTTTTCATGTAACTGCTGTTATCTAAAAATTTTTAAAGTTATATTAAGTTTTCTCGGGTTTTCTTACTGTCTCCCCAGCTGTATTAATGACACCTCATTTATGCAGTTATATCTTATCTGGCAATAAATATTACAAATGATTACAAATAAGTGTTTTAGCTTATAAAAGTGATTATATTCCAAACCATTTAAGATGGTAAGTTACTATGCTTTTCTGTATCTGGAAGACTCCGCCAGGGCAATTTCCTGTAGACCCTGTAATCCATTCTAAACCTTGGTGTACTGAAGAGGGAAAGCCTTCAGAGTATTCAGTGATTAAGAATTAACTAGCTAATATAATTTTCTTTCTCTTTCATATTAGTCGAGAAAAACTGTGGATTTGTATGGAATACTGTGGTGGTGGATCACTTCAAGATATTTACCATGGTACTGTCAATTTGACTTTACATTTTACAACTGACTTTGACTTGAATATTGTTGTTTTTATGATTTGTGGTTAACCACAGATATTGATAGGTAGATATACTGTTTTACATTCTTCCATTCTGCTCCTATAGTATTATTGTGTAAAAGAAATCTAAACTTTATTTTTGTTGGTAATCCAATTAAATTTGCTGAAATCTGAACTGAGAAATCTAAGAGTTCTTGTACAATCCAAATTTTACTTTTTAGATACAGTCTCTAGGAGCGCCTGGGTGGCTCAGTGGGTTAAAGCCTCTGCTTTTGGCTCAGGTCATGATCCCAGGGTCCTGGGATCGAGCCCTGCATCAGGCTCTCTGCTCAGCAGGAAGCCTGCTTTCCTTCCTCTCCCTCTGCCTGCCTCTCTGCCTACTTGTGATCTCTGTCTGTCAAATTTAAAAAAAAAAAAGTTTAAAAAAAAATAGATACAGTCTCTAGGAAATCTTACGTAGCCTCTAGGAAAGTATGTTATATATAATTGAAACTGCCTCAACTTCCTTATAAGAATTGAAATACAAAGGTTAACTCTCATGTAAAAGAAATTGTGTATCTATTTTATTTTATTTTATTTTTTTTAAAGATTTTATTTATTTATTTGACAGAGAGAGATCACAAGTAGACCGAGAGGCAGGCAGAGAGAGAGAGAGAGGGAAGCAGGCTTCTCGCTGAGCAGAGAGCCCGATGTGGGACTCGATCCCAGGACCCTGAGATCATGACCTGAGCCGAAGGCAGCGGCTTAACCCACTGAGCCACCCAGGCGCCCCTGTGTATCTATTTTAAAAATCATTTAACCTAACTAAGAAAGCAGTATAATTGTTGCTATATTTTTGTGTTAAAAATATATAATTTTGGGGACGCCTGGGTGGCTTAGTTAGTTGGACGACTGCTTTCAGTTCAGGTCATGATCCTGGAGTCCTGGGATCGAGTCCCGCATCGGGCTCCCGGTTCCACGGGGAGTCTGCTTCTCTCTCTGACCTTCTCCTTGCTCATGCTCTCTCTCTCAAATAAATAAATAAATAAAATCTTTAAAGAAATATATATATATATATAATTTTTAAACATTTGAAGTATTTTTTATTGAGCATTCTGTTAGGTGGTTAGGTCATTTTCTGAGTTGAATTAGATTTTACTATTTAGAAATAACCTTCATTTTGGCTGTACAATTTAGCTTCCAATTTGTTTTGTTGTTGACAATTTCCTGGTTTTCTAGAGTTTATGGGACTAAACAGAGATCCTTATAAAAGTTTTTCTTTTCTTGGGGCGCCTGGGTGGCTCAGTGGGTTAAGCCTCTGCCTTCACCTCAGGTCATGATCTCAGGGTCCTGGGATTGAGCCCCAAATCAGGCTCCCTGCTTAGCAGGGAGCCTGCTTCCCCACTTTCTCTCTCTGCCTGCCTCTCTGGCTACTTGTGATTTCTGTCTGTCAAATAAATAAATAAATAAATAAAATCTTAAAAATTTTTCTTTTCTTTATTTAACTGAATATGGAATAGTAAAACTCCCATTGCAGCTTTGCTTTGCATCATTTATTAAGAATTATGTGAAATACTTTCAAACATTTCTGTGCGGAAATCTTTATATTGACAGCCTTATCAAATTTCAGTCATCAAGTTTATAAATACAACCATAGTAAATGTAAAAATAAGTGCTAATCAAGTTCAAATAATACTTGTAGCTTGCAAGATCAGATTTTTAAAATAACCGATGGAGGGGCAGCTGGGTGGCTCAGTCGTTAGGAGTCTGCATTCGGCTCAGGTCATGATCCCGTTGTCCTGGGATCAAGCTCTGAGTCAGGCCCCTGCTCGGCGGGAAGCCTGCTTCTTTCTCTCCCACTTCCCGGCTGTGTTCCCTCTCTTGCTTTGTCTCTCTGTCAAATAAATAAACAAAAATCTTTAAAATAACCGATAGAGCAATTGTTAAATAAACTATGTTGCACCTATAATATGGAATACTATGCAGTGTTTAAAAAGATGAAGTAGCTCCATTTATAGTGACCTGGATATATCTCTCCAAGGCCTCTTTTTAAATGGAAAAAGTGGATCAAGAAAAAATATGTATAGCATAATCAGTCACACTTAGACTTTTAAAAATATAATTTTTTATGTTAACTTTTTTTTAGATTTTATTTATTTATTTGATACAGAGAGAGAGAGAGAGAGAGAGAGCAGAAATAGGCCGAGCAGCAGGCAGAGAGAGAAGGAGAAGCAGGCTCTCTGCTGAGCAGGGTGCCCGATGCAGGACTCGATCCCAGGACCCTGGGATCATGATCTGAGCCGAAGGCAGCCACTTAACCAATTGAGCCACCCAGGCACCCTAAAAATATAATTTTTTATATTCACATTACATATGATTCAATGCACAGCAAAATGAAAGGATATGTACCAGATTGATAAGTCTTTACTTTTAGGGGAGGATAAGATGAGACTCATAAGTAAAATTTTGAATTATAATAAAAATGTACTGATGTATTATTTAATTATAAATTAATAAGTATAATAATAATCTAATTTTGTCACATAACCTATGAAAGAAAAATAGTTGTGACTGATATCTAAACTCTGGACACTGCCTCTTTTTATTTAAATAATATTACACTGCATAAATATTAAAAATATATAAAATATTACAAAGAGTTTTTAAAACAAGACTGAGCAGCACCTGGGTGGCTTAGTCGGTTAAGTGTCTGCCTTCAGCTCAAGTCATGATCCCTGAGTCCTGGGATCGAGGCCCGAGCTGGGCTCCCTGCTCAGGAGAGAGTCTGCTTCTCCCTCTTTTTCTGCTCCGTTCCCCTGCTTACTGCTTGTGCTTGCACACACATTCTCTCTCTCAAATAAATAAATAAAATCTTTAAAAAATAAGAGTAAATCCCATTAAAAAAAAAAGGTTTTTTTAAAGAGTTTTATTTTCTTGGGCGCCTGGGTGGCTCAGTAGGTTAAGCCTCTGCTTTTGGCTCAGGTCATGATCTCAGGGTCCTGGGATCAAGTCCCGCATCGGGCTCTCTGCTCCACAGGGAGCCTGCTTCCTCCTATCTCTGTCTCTGCTTGCCTCTCTGTCTACTTGTGATCTCTGTCTGTCAAATAAATAAATAAAATCTTTTACAAATAAATAAATAAAATCTTAAAAAAAAAGTTTTATTTTCTTAAATACTAGTCATTTTCTTATGTATCCTATCATACTAGAATTAGTCTTCTCTTTTATCCTGTTGTTGATTTTAAAGAATTATTGGCAAAAACTCAATGCCATTCAATTTAAAATTCCTTTCTATGATTTTGTGAAGAATTATGATTATTTATATGAAAAGTTTTCATACAATTATAATTTTTATTCACACTTTTACAGATAGAACTCAAGAATATGGATAAATAAAACTATATAGCTTGCATTTTTTAAATAAATTTTTTAAATTAATTAAAACAATTGTTTTAAGACATCAATCTTATTTATTAAATTTCTACTTTCCATTTTTAAACCTGATATTTGTTGAATCAAATTGAATCCAAGAAGTATCCATCCCTGTATATTGTATACAAGATAGCATAGTAAACAAGAATATCTACACTTAAAATAAACTGTTAATAAGATGGCTTCCCTTATTTTATTATTCCATCAAGTTGCTAAATATCAAAATTTTATGTTCCTGTGTGGATGTAGATAGCCAGTGATTAAAATACGCAGTAAAATATTTCTCTTAAAGGAAGGTTATGTATAAGTACCTAATTTGGTTTCACTGTCACCAAACACCACCCCAGATTTTAAATATTCTCATGGTATTGCAAAACTTTTTTTTTTAAGAGAGAGAATGAGGAGGGGGAGGGGCAGAGGGAGAGAGCTCCATGGAGCCCAACACAGGGCTTAATCTCAGACCCTAAGATCATGACCTAAGCCAAAACCAAGAGTCCCACGCTTAACCAACTGAGCCACCCAGTCATCCCTGAAAGGCATATTTTTTGTACTTAACAAAAGGATTTTATATTTCATAATAGAGACCTGGTTGTCAGAAGTGACCTTGGGGTGCCTTGGTGACTCAGTCAGTTAATCTTCTGACTCCTGATTTCTGCTCAGGTCATGATCTCATGGTCATGGGATCAAGGTTGCCTCCCCCAACTCCCCGCCCCATGGGGCTCCAGGCTCCAGGAGTCTGCTTGAGAGTCTCCCTCCCTGTCCCTCTGCCCCTCCTCCCAAGCACACATGAGCTCGATCTCTCTTTCAAATAAATTTAAAAAAGAAGGGGCACCTGGGTGGTGCAGTCCGTTAAGCCTCTGACTCTTGGTTTCAAATCAGGTCATGATGTCAGGGTTGTGAGATTGAGACCCACATCGGGCTCTGCACTTAGTGCAGCGTATGCTTGAGATTCTCTCTCCCTTTGGCCCTCCTGCTCATGCTCTCTCTCTCTCTGTCTCTCTAAAATAAATAAATAAATCTTAAAAAAATTAAAAGAAGATAGGGCACCTGGGTGGCTCATTTGGTTGAGTAACCACCTCTTGGTTTCAGCCCAGGTCATGATCTCTCAGGGTCTTGAGATTATGCCCCGCCTTGGGCACTGTGCTTGGCAAGGAGTCTGCTGGAGATTCTCTCTCTACCCTTCCCCTGCTCACACACTCTTTCTCTCTCTCTCCCTAAAATAAAAATAAATAAAATCTTTTTTTTTTTTTAAAGATTTTATTTATTTATTTGACAGACAGAGATCACAAGTAGGCAGAGAGGCAGGCAGAGAGAGAGAGAGAGAGAGAAGATGAAGCAGGCTCCCTGCGGAGCAGACAGCCCGATGTGGGGCTTGATCCCAGGACCCTGGGATCATGACCTGGGCCGAAGGCAGCAGCTTTAACCCACTGAGCCACCGAGGCGCCCCAAAATAAATAAAATCTTAAAAAAAAAAAAAAAAAAAGAAGAAGTTACCTGTATACTTAGGTAAAGTTCTAGATCAAGCCTTCCTGTTTTGAAAAATATAGCAAAGAATTATTCTAAAGAAATAATATCTTGACTTTTAATAAAGTATATATTGCCTTTCAATATATTTCAACAATTGATCTCTTATGGTTCTCTACTTCTTTATATAACTGTAATTAATTATGTATGTTTATCTCATTTCTTGGCTTTATTTTAGAAAAATTGTTCAGAATTAAGATCATGTCTATTGTTTTCTATAGAATGTCCTATGATGCCTAGTACTATGCTTTGCACATAGTGAATCCTTATATTTTCACTGACCGAAGTTGTTATAGAGTAAATCTTCCATTTTTAAAGTAAATTTTGAAGTTCTCAACTTTACTTTCTTTTTGTTTCCTGATTACAAGAATAATGTATGCTCATGTTGAGAAGTCACCCAATGATATGTACAGAAGTTTTATAATAGTTTGTCATTTTTAAGGTAGACTGTTTTTAATCTGTTATATTGGAATGTATAACAATGTGTTCTCTCTTTTTTCCTAGTTACTGGGCCATTATCAGAATTGCAAATAGCCTATGTATGCAGAGAAACTTTACAGGTAATACATTTGCTTATGTGGATAGAAAGGCAGTTCTAGTTTCACGATTGAAAACTATAAAATGATGATCTGCCCTAAAGAAAAAGAGTAAACCAAATGATTTTTCTGTTAACCTCTCATATTGTAATTTTGTAAGCCTGGTTCTTTATTTCTGAATGAGTCACAAGAATTCATTTAAACTGATGCTGGTTAAACAGTGGTGATGTCTCGTGTTCCATTTTGTCAAGCTTGGTCCTCAGTTGCTGCAGAGCTAAGGAAAGCCACAGGTGTGAATTGGTTTTTGTGAATGAATCAACATACTTCTTAATTGTAACAAGTTGTCTTTCCCTTTAAGTTTTATGACAGTAGAAGGAATCCTTTTGCATAAAACATGAAGTCTTTTACTGTTTCTCCCAAAATGAGAATAAATTAGCAAACCATAACCCAGAATGTTATCTGGAACTTCTAGTTCTATGCGATTATTAATAAGTATTATTGATAGCAGAACCCCATTTTATAGTTTTGGTCAGCATTGTATTAAATCAGAAGTTTCTTTACTTCTTTCAGAACCTGTGAGAGCTTTTAGTGTGTTTAACCAGATTGTAACCCTTTAATAAAGTGTAGAGTATGCGGCATTTCTCCCAATGTAGTTATTTTTTAGTGCCTCAAAAAACTAGCATATAATAATTTTGTTCATATCCTTTAAAGCATTTAAATTCGGAATTAAGTAGTAGTGATTACATTTTTTATTTTGGTAATTTACAACTGATAATTGTTAATTAATGCTTCTATCCCTACATTTCCTAGGTCTTGTACTTTGTTTACAAGTGAAATTGATGTTCTGTATGTTATTTTTCCGTATTTTAGAAACTGGGAGATTAACTTAAGAGAAAACTCTAATTTCTAAGAGTTGGTTTCCTCATGCTTTAGAAGACATACCATGTCAAATCTGAGTGTTAAATATACAAAAGTAAATTTGTCATACATATATATATTTCTGTAATAGTCTCGTAACTTAGATATCTAATCTACTTTTTGTATTCACATAAAATACAAAACTAATCAGACATCATAGCAGAGAATTGTTTACAGATTCTTTTTTTAATGTTAATTTCCTGGGGTCATTGCTTTAAGTAATGGATAGAGTACTAAATGGTAGTAAAAAAGAAAACGAAAACTTGAATTTGCATTCTGACCCTGGTATATGACTAACAATCTTTTTATGGTTCTAATTCTAAATCCTTACCAATGATCCTAAAGTGATCATTGGTAAGGATGCCCTCCTAATGCCCATCTAATTAGTAAGATGCCCTTACTAATCTACCAAGATTAGTTCCAATTTTGAAATTCTATTATGCTGACAAACTTCCACCTTTGGTGTCTGTTGACAGATGAATGGAGAAGGCATAGTGTATATATACAGTGGAATATTATTCAATCATAAAAAAGAAGGAAATCTTGTCATTTGTGACAACATATTTGAATGTAGGACATTATACTGAGTGAAATAAGCCAGGCACTAGAGACAAAGACTCCATAAGTCACTTATATGTAGAACTAAAACAGTTGAACTTACAAATGTAGAGAGTGGAATGAATGATGGCTACCAGGAGCTTGGGGGTCAGGGATGAGAAATGCAGAGATGTTGGTCAGGCTATAAAGTTGCAGCCAGATAGATTGATGATTAATGTACAGCATGACAATAGTTAATAATACTATACTGAATACTGGAAATATGTTGAGAGTAAATTTCAGGTGCTCTTGTTACAAAAAGAACCCAAACCAGTAACTATGAAGGGATGATATGTTAACTAGCTTGACTCAAATAATCACTTCACTATGTATGTCTATATCAAATCATCATGCTGTACATCCTATTACAAATAATTGTTATTACATAAAATTTTTAAAAAATAAATAAGGGCAGAAATTGTCAGAATGGAAAAATGTAAGACCCAACTAGATGCTGCCTGTACTTTTATAAAAACACAAATAGTCAAAAGTAAAGAAAAAGGTATATCATACTAACCATTAAAGGGGAACTTGGAGTGGCCATTATTAATATCAGATAAAATAAACTTCGGAGCAAAGACTAACACTTCTTTAGGGCCACTTCGTCAAATATATAACAACCCTAAATGTTTAAGCCCCCAATAACATAGCTTCAAAATAAAAGAGCAAAAACTCAGAGAATTGTTAGGAAGATAGACACACAATTATAATCACATATACCCCTCTCACAATAATTTTGTGGAGCAAGTAGGCAGAAAATCAATACAACCAACCAGCTTGACCTAACTGACATTTCAGTCTAACAGTGTGATACATATACTTCTCAAGTACCCTTAGAGCAGTTATCACGATAGACCATATTTTGAGCTATAAAATATGTCTTAATACATTTTAGAGGATTAAAGTAATACAAAGTATGTTCTCTGATCACATTGCATTAAATTAAAAATTAACAGAAGTATTTCTGGAATATCTCCCAATATGTGGAAACTAAATAAAGCACTGTTAAGTAACCATGGCTCAAAGAAGAAATCAGAAGAGAAACTAAAAAGTATTTTGAACCAAATGAAATGAAAACATAACACATGAAGATTTGGGGTATTCCTAAAGCAATACTTAGAGGGAAGCTTATAGCACTGAGCACTTCTATTAGAAAGGGAAAAAAGGTCTGAAATTAATATCTTCAAATTCCACCTTAAGAAAATTTAAAAAAAAATCAAATTAAATACAAGGTAAACAGAGAAAGGAAATAATAAAGAGTAGAAGTCAATGAAATAGCAGAAAAATATGAAAAAATCAATAAAACCAAAATCTGATTCTTTGAGAAGATCAATAATCAATAAAATTGATCATCTTCTAGGAGAAAATTAAAAATAACAAATATTAGGAATGAACGTAAAGATATTACCACAGAATGTTTATATATATTCTCATAAAGGAAACTCCCAAGTCAGATCATGTAGATACATAAATTCTACCAAACATTTAAGAAAGAAATAATGTCAATTCTACACAAACTTTTCTAGAAAATATAGTGTAAAGAATGACCACTTCCCAAATGATTTTATGGACCAGCATTTCTCCAAAACCAAAATCAAATAATACTGCAAGAGAACAAAACTACAGACTAATAATATCCTACATAACCACAGATACAAAACTTTAAAAGGAAAATAAGAGGTTAGCAGGGGTAATACAACAACATATTTGAAAAGATAATACATCATCAATAAGTAGGGTTTATCCTAGAATGCAATTTTGATGTAATGCTCAAAAATTATTTCAAGTAATTGACCATAGTAGCAAACAAAATGAGAAAACTGTATGATCATCATAAATAAAGAAAAAACATTTAGCAAAATCCAGCATTTATGCCTCATAAAGATTCTGAGCATACCAGGAGTAGAAAGGAACTTGTTCAACCTGATAAAGAACACTTATGAAAAACCTACAACTAACTCATACTTAATGATAAAATGCTGTATGTTTTTCCACCAAAATCAATCAAACAGCGCAAGAATGTCTGCTCTCATCACTTCTTTTCAACATTGTACTGGAGGTTTCAGCCAGGGCAATAAAAAAAGATGAAATAAAAGGCATCCAGATTAGAAAGGAAGAAGTAAAACTATATTCACAGACCATATAATCATTTTTTAAATGATATAGAAATATATATAAATAATCTATATAATATGTATATTATATATATGTATAAGTAATATATAAATATATAAATGATATAGAAATATATATAAAAAATGGAATAGAATCTACAAAGTAGCTTCTAGAACTAATAAGTGAGGCTATAATGTTTGCGGGATTCAAGATCCATGTACAAGATCAATTGGATTTCTATACCCTAGCACCAGACAATTACAACTTTTATAATAACAAAATATACGACATTCTTAAGGGAATGTGTATGACAAAAGATATGTAAATCCATGCCTACTAAAAACTACAAAACTGATAAGAAAAACTAACGAAGACCTAAGTAAATGGAGAACTATACCATATTCATGGATCAGGAGATTAAACAGTAGTTACGATGCCAGTTCTCCCCAAGTTGATCTATAGATTCAGTGCAATCCCAAACAAAATCCATGGAAGCACTTTTTTTTGTAGAAATTGAGAAGCTCATTCTGAAATCACTGTGGATGTACAAAGAACCTGGAATAGTCAAACAACTTTAAAAAGGAACATAAAATTTGAGAGCCAACAGCAATTCTAAGACTTATAAAACTATATTAATCAAAACATAGTGGCATTGGCATAAGAGTAGAAAAGTAGCTCACTGGAACAGAATAGAAAGACCAGAATTAAATCTACACATATATGGACCGCTGATTTTTAACAAAGTTGAAAAGACAAATCAGTGAGGAAAGTATAGACTTTTCAATAAATGGTATTGGAATAATTGGACATCCATATGCCAACAAAAGAACTTCTGTACTTCATATCATATGTAAAAACCTAAATATAATCATAGATCTAAATGTTAAAACCTAAAACTAGAACTGCTAGAAGGAAACGAGAAAATTTTGTGGTCTTGAATTCAGCAAAGCATTTTCAGGCATAACACGGAAAGCATGATCCATAAAAGAAAATCTTGGTAAATTAGACTATTAAAATTGAAAACTTCCATTCTTCCAGAGACAGTGTTAAGAGAATGACGAGAGAAACTACAGATTAGAAGATATTTGTAAAGTGTATATCTGATCAAGAATACAATTGTATCCAGAGGACGTAAATAAGTCAAAAGTCAGTAATAATAAAAACAAGAGCTCAATAGACAAGTGGACAAAAGATTTGAACAGACACTTCTCTGATGCTGATCGGGAAATTCCTGACCAGCATCAGTGAGGAATCTATCACATGGGCCCTCTCCATCCCCCGTAAGGGAAGGTGACCGTGCCTGAAACAGTTTTTCTCTTGTTAATAACTTCTTGTCCCACCCTATTTCCTAGAAATTTTGTAAGACTCCTTGGAGCTCTCCTCTGCTTGATAGATGGGATGCTGCCCAACTTGTGAATCGTGCTTAATATAGTCACTTGGAGCTTCAAAAACAAACAAAAAACAAAAACCAGACACTTCACCAAAGAATGGTTAAAATTAAAAAGACTGTCTGTAAGAAGGTTAATGAGGATATGGATCACTGAAATTCTCATACATTGCTGGTTTCAATATAAAGTGGTACAGCTGCTTTGGAAAACAGTTTGGCAGTTACCTAAAAGTTTAAATTTATTACCACCATAGAATTCAGCCATTACACTGCTAGATATTTACCTGAAGGGGGTGCAAATCATATCAATACTTGTATATGAACCTTAATGGCAACTTTATTTATAAAAGCCAAAAACTGTAAACAATCCAAATGTCTATCAACAGGTGGATGTGTAAACAAATTCTGATATATCTGTACAAAGGAATACTACTCAAAGACGAATGAACTATTGATATACACATTAATGAGGAATCTCAAACTAATTATTGTGAATGAAAGGGATGACACAAAAAAGAAAATACTATATAATTCAGTTTACATAAAACTATAGAAAATTTAAATCTGTAGTGATAGAAAACAGACCAGCATTTGTATATAAGAGGGACTTTTGGGAGTAATGGATATGTTCATTATCTTGATTGTGGTGATGGTATTGCAGTAAAATATTTCTGATTTTTATCAGAAAATGGATTTGAAATACAATAAACATTATTAGTAAAAAGTAAAAAGATTTACTAATAAATGTAGGTGTTAAGTTTGCTTTTTTGCTAATGCATACTTTTTTTTTAACTTCAGGGTCTTGCCTATTTGCATACTAAGGGCAAAATGCATAGAGATATCAAAGTAAGTTCATTTAATATGCTTAAATTAATAATTTTATAGGAAGGAGTTTTATGATGCTAATTCAATAGTATTTATATTTATATTTTTGTTTTAGGGTGCAAATATTTTATTGACAGATCATGGTGATGTAAAATTAGGTATGTTACTTTAAGTTCCTCAAATTTTTTCCCAAAAAGATTGAATAAAATTAATTTTAAATGAGAATTAACATTGTACAAGCTTAATATTCATATTAAGAACCTCAGTAATATTCATGTCTGAGCCAGTAATTATACTCCTAAGACTGTTAAGGAAGTTAATCCTAAAGAAAAAAATCTATATTCATAGAATTATTAATTATTAATTATTCATTGTCACAGAAAAAAGTACAAATGTAGGGCTAGCAATAGAAAAAACTTAAACTAGGGGGACCTGGGTGGCTCAGTCAGTTAAGCATCTGACTCTTGATTTCGGCTCAGGTCATGATCTCAGGGTCCTGGGAAGGAGCCCCACAAAGGGGCTGGCACTCAGCGTGGAGCCTCCTTGTCCATCTCCCTCTGTTCCTCCGTGTGCTTGCTGGCTCTCTCTCCCTCTGTCTCTCTTTGTGTCTCTTTCTTATAAGTAAATTATAAAAATCTTTCAAAAAAAAACTGTTAAACTATAATAAATCCACTTATGGAACATTATTCAGTCATCAACATTAATAGTTAAGGAGAATAATAGTTGATTCCCTGAGGTGTTAAATGATAAAAATGAACTATATGTATATTTAGTTTTTTACAGTCATGTGTAACAACGATTTAAAAAGTATAGAGAAAAAAAAATACTTTCTTTACTAGCACCAAAATACTACCCTAGTTGTGTTAGAGTAAAAGGCATCTAGGTGGGTGGTATATTTTTTTATCTTTTTTTCCCTAATTAACTTCAATGTGTTTATAATTAATTTTTTATTAACTTGGTTCTTTATAAAGTATGTTTCATTCTGGTAAAGTGCCAAAAAATGATTTTCCTTTAATGAATGTTGTAAACCAAGCCAGAAAATTTTTAGGTACTCAATTTATATACATTTCCTTAGCATTACTACTGCCATGCCTAAGGGTAAAATTAATGCCATTTTCTTACAGTAATGCCATGCCTAAGGGTGAAATTTAGAAATGTGGGTAACTTTATTGAAAGAACTAAAATTTTTATTCAATCTTTTTCCTAGCTGACTTTGGCGTGGCTGCAAAAATAACAGCCACCATTGCAAAGAGAAAATCTTTCATTGGCACTCCCTACTGGTAAGATATTATTATGATTAGATTTTGTGCATTTTCATTTCTTCAGAGTTGGTGATCAGCATAGATACTTAGTGATACAATTGATAGTTTAAAGTCTGGAAATTTGCATGCTCCTTGATATTGTCATACTTATGATTGGGTTAGGGAACTTTGATACCCATTTTTATTGCCCAGCTTTCCCTGTGTTAAAGTGCTAATAATTCCTCTTGTCCCTGGAGTTTTATATTAAGAGGACTCATAGCTATGAGATTTTTTTTAAAAAAAAGACTCTTATTTATAATCTCTTATCATTTTATTAGCCTGCTTTTGGTATTGATTCTCTTTTAATCCAGGACTTCACTTTCTGGTTGTTTAAAATTCATGCATCTTACCAAGTACTGACAAAATGATCTTTCTAAAACACTGCTTTCATTAATGAAGATAGATAATTGAAATATAATACAAAAGCTAGTAATAAGCCTTAATATATAAAATAATTTAGTGAACATTATAAAAGGTGACAGTTAAAGTTTGTATGAAAGGTTGGATTTTTAAATATGCAGTGTTTGGGTAACTTACTATTTGGAAAGAAATTTAAAGTCGCTTTATACCTCTTACCTAATGCCAAAATAAATTGTATATGGAAATAGTTAAATATAAAAGTGAAACCAAATGAACTATCAGTGACTATCTCCTTTAAAAGTTGAGTAAGCCAGGGTGCCTGTGTGGCTTAATCAGTTAAGCATCCAACTCCTGGTTTCAGCTCAGGTCATGATCTCAGGGTTGTGAGAGTGAGCCCCTTAGCACAGAATTTGGTTCAGATTCTCTCCCTCTCCCTCTGCCCCTTTTCCTGCTCCCTCACTCTCTTTCTCTAAAATAAAATAAATAAAATCTTTAAAAAAAAAAAAAGAATTGAGTAAAGCTTTCTTGGCATTAAAGCATAAAACATTAAAGGGAAAAATTGATAGATTTAACTACATGAAAATTTAAAGTTGAACACTAGGTTGAACAAAAGTGGAAGGCAAATAACAAATCAGGAAATATCCACTAAAATATGACAAAATAGGGGCACCTGGCTGGCTCAGTTGGTTAAGTCTCTGCCTTTGGCTCAGATCATGATCCCAGGGTCCGGGGATCAATCCCCACGTCTCACTCCCTGCTCAGTAGGAAGTCTGCTTCTCTCTCTCCCTCTGACCCTTCCCATTCCCCTGCTTGTGCTCTTTCTCACAAATAAATAAATCAAAAAAAATTTTTTAAATGACTAAATAGGTTTTAATATCTTTAATATTTAAGTTCTTAATAAATCAGTAGAATGTATTTTATTAGAAGCAGAGTTATTAAAATAATACATATGAAGTACGAAAATTGTCTCCCCTAATGATGACCAAAAATGTAAATTAATCAAACAACACCATTTTTTTCCACTGAATTGGAAAATATTTGGAATCACAGGTAATGCCTATCACTGTCACTAAATATTTGACAGTGAAAGTGGAAATTGTCAGAACAATTTTGAAGGATAATTTGGCAATAATGTTTTTCAGAAACCTTTAACAGTGTTTATGATTTTTAGTCTGAATTCTGCTTGTAGTAATTTATCAGAGAGACACAAGATTATTATATGAAGAACTTTATCACTGTACTTTAATAATGAAAAACTGAGGAAAGGTATGCATGTGTAAGAAGAATTAGTTAAGGAAATTATGTATGTTTATTCAGATCTATGGAATAAATTGCTGGTATTAAAAATCCTGTTGTAAAAGGTAAATGGTCAGTGGATAGGCTCATGATATATTATTATTCAAAAAAGCAAGATAAAAATAACATGTAAGATTAAAAGTAGCATAGTGCCATGTTATAGAAGATACATGTGTGAGTAAAACTTATGGATGTAAATAAGTGAAAGAGTGGCTGTCTTTGAGTGGGATAATGTTTGACTTGTTTTCTTCCATATAGTCTAAATTCTCTTTGTCAGCACATATCAGTTGTACAACAGGAAAAATAAAGGCCCACTAAATATCACTTAAGTGAAAATTGAAAGAAAACATAGCGAAGTTAGATTATGCCAATTTCCTTCCTCAGTCTCTTTCTGTGATTGTCCTCCCCTGTGAACATTCTTCTCTAGTCAAAATTTTTGTACCCTGATTATATTAGGTGTTATTACCCCCCCAGTATATCCGTCTGCTCTGTTTATCTTAAGTCCTGCCCTGTCTTAAAAGTGGTGCATACTGTGCCTTTCTTCACACATGGTAGACTGAGCAATCATAGCTTGGCTTCCCACTGTGCCAGGAAGTGCAACACTCCTGGTCGACTTGGTGCTACACTTATCTACCACTACTGATTCTGGTGGGCAGAAGAGCTGAAACCCATATGCTTTCTTGAGGTTCCAGCTCAACTTCTATGAAACTTGCATTTCGTCATTTTGTTCCACAGTAGTCATTATTTTCTTCTCTTTACTTCTATATCCATTCTCACGTACATAGTACTTCATACAGCAGGTACATCTACATATTAACATTTTTAGTGTATGTATTTTATATCCCTAACTCCCTTTAAGTTGAGAGACATTGTTCTATGTAACTTTTTGTAATCTAAATACATGTAGAGGGAACCTCCAGGGGTGCCTGGGTGGTTCAGTCAATTAAGTGTCTGCCTTCAACTAAGGTCATGATCTCAAGGTCCTGGGATCATGCCCTACATTGGGCCCCCTGATGGCAGAAAGTCTGCTTCTCCCTCTCCCTCTGCTTCTCTCCCTACTCATGCTCTCTCAAATAAATAAATAAACTCTTTTAAAAAATAAATAAAAAATAAAAGCAACTTCTACCTTGTGGATATTTAACATAAATTAGTTTTAAAATAGTAAACAGTAAAAAAAGAGTATTTCTCCTTAATATTTATACTTTATAACTTCAAATGCCATCATTATATATCACTGAATCCCAAACAATAACTACAACTCAGCTACTAAGTTCTATCTTAGATACATTCACAGTTATTTGATAATAGCTCTACTCCAATACCCACAAGCATTTCATACTCAAATCAATCTCTTCTGTCAACCCGTTTCATTCAGTCCCCTGTGCCCCTGCATTTGGAAAGCCCTTTATCTTTTTTCCCTTGTATTTTTTAAATAGGCTTCGAACTCATTCATCTGACTCTGTTTTTATCTCCTCTCATGTCCTTCACATTGCCATGAGTTTTAGATCAAGTTTATCCCCCCGGAATTACCCTGTTTTCACAATAAAGTCTAAGCTTCCTTATATAATCAGTAGGCCATTCATTATCTAGCTCCTACCTCTGAGGTTCATTTTGCAAATACTTTTGAGACCCTCTCAAACTAGCTGTGGTGAACAACCAATTTTCTAAAATTCCCTGCTCATGATAGACTGAAATTTTTTTAAAATAAGTTAGAAATTAATTACTAAAAAATGATCATGTTATTTGGACAAAAGTTAATACTCTCAATTTCTGTACTTAACATAAACTCATAACAAGCAGTTTATGGCTCCATGTAGGGCTGTAGATCATACATTGAATAGCACTGTCCTATCACCTTTCCAGGTGTTCCATGCTCTCTGTCTCCCTGCATTTGCACTTGTTTCCTCTGACTAAAATGTTGAGGCTCTTCACCCTGCCCTAGCTCCCTGCTGATTCATTCTCACCTCCTTTGGGAACATTTCTGACCATCATAGAGATTTAGGTATTCTTTTCCCGTATTATATGACAAGATTCACAAAACAGAAACTAAAGACCAACACAAGTTTTCCTCAGAGCACGAGTCTTCAGAAAAGATCCCAAGATTTTTAAATACTGAATTTTAAAAGAGTATACCTATATATATACTTTCTTTACTAAGTCTTTCCTAGTAAACATCTGTCAGCCTCTTTGCCTATAGTTCAGTGAATCTAACAAAAAATAGCAGATTTCCTATCACTTTTAAAAACTAAAGATGTTATATTCACTGATTCCCTCTAGGATGGCCCCAGAAGTTGCAGCAGTAGAAAAGAATGGTGGCTACAACCAGCTCTGTGATATCTGGGCCGTGGGAATAACAGCGATTGAACTTGGAGAACTCCAGCCACCTATGTTTGATCTCCATCCAATGAGGTGTTCTTACTATCTACAATTATATAGTTATTAATAAAGTCTTTGAGGAGAATGAAATATTGATAACCTGGGTGTTCCCAGCTCATTTTCAAATATGTCAAAATAGTAAAGGTGTTGTAAGGGACCTAGGGGTAATAATTGCACCTAACATTTGCTCTCTTTTATTGCTGTTCTAAAGCAGCATGGGGTGAATTGTCAGTACTATTTGAAGATTTTCCGTAAAACAAATCTTTAACAATCATACTAGAACATGGCAGTTATCATTCAAAAAGCTTTTTTAAGTCTTTACATTCATTCTTCCATCAATTGAACCTGTTTCTTTTTCTGTTCTAAGCTGAATTATAACCAAATGATGGAGGATGCAGATGAGATTTTTTTTCTATTCTTTTTTTATTTTGTTTACTTTTCTTCTGTCAAGGGATAATGAAGAGGTAGCTTTGCTTAGCATTATTAGTATTTACATTATAGGACATATTGTCCCTCAGAAAAAATATTTGAGAGCGTTTGAAAGGATTTTTAGTACTTTGAAGGAAATTATAAATTGTGCTAAAATTTGAACTGTTATATAGTATAAAATTGAAATGAAAACAGAGTGGGGAAAGTGTTCTTCTAGCATGATGGATAGTAGATTAGTATATATTACATAAAGAATTCATTTAGTGACTCTATGGGCAAAAGATAGATTGTTTATGATGCAAGAGATACAAAGAAACTTGAAAAACTATTTGACCTCATAAGTAACTAAAGATATACAAGGTAAAAGATACCTACTTTCAGCTGGAATGCCATTAAGTAGAGACCTTCAGGAAAATAACTCGATATTGTTGTTATGGGCAATACAAATGTTTCATTGATTCTACTACTTGGAAAATTATACTTAGGAGATAATCCAAGAAAAGGAAAAGCTAAGAATTACCCATTTCGGGTTAATAAGGGAGAAAAACCTAAATGTCCAATAGCTGGTAAATTATGCGGTTTAAAAAAAATTTTTTTTAGTTGGTGAATTGTTAAGCAAATTCTTTTAGCCGTTAGTGGCAACTATTACATATGTATAAACCAAAGCAACATGAAAAATTGATTATTAGTGAAAAAGCAATGTAAAATTACCTAATGTAATTATAATAATTGGTTAAATAAAAACTAAAGAGCAGAGGATTTGAAATAATGTCTCAGGGTAGGAGTAATATAATCTTTATATAGGAATCATTTCATTTAAAAAAAAAATAAAATATCTTTGATATTTTAAAAAGGACTAAAGAGTTTGCTTAGAAACCTGTAAAGGGTTTTGTAGAAAATATTGAAATAGAGCATTTTAGAATTTCCTTCTTAAATCTTCCATCCTTCTGCCCCCACAGCCCTAGAAAATGAGTCAAGGTGAATTCATAGAGAAAGTCCTCTTGCATGTTGACTTCTACATCATTCATAATGAGAAAATGTGGAAAATTATTATCTGAAAGAGGGGAAAAGACTAGGAAGTACATATAATTTGCCTGTATACCCAAAATAATTATAGAGACAAATCTTCCATTAAGCATACAACCTAATGTTAGAGTAATATATCATCTCTGTGTTACAGAATGATACATAATTATATATACTTGTGCATAAGATACAATGCTAGTTATATATGTTAACAGTATTGTAAAAAAACCCTTCTCTAACATTTGGTAGCTTTACCTTGTGAATAAGAGCTTGTTTGAAATTTAAATATCCTCTCTATACCTAGGAGAAATTTTCTATAAGATATCTGAAATATAAAAAATTTGATTTCCAGGGGTTCCTGGCTGGGTCAGTTGGTAGAGTATGTGACTCTGCATCTCAGGGTTATAAATTAAAGCCCTGTGTTGGGTATAGAGATTACATACATACATACATACATATTAAAAACCACATTATTGGTAAACTTTAAAAAAATATATCTTTTTTAAAAAATTTAATTTCCATATTCCATACCAGTTTTCATCAGTGCCTACATATTTAATAATTTGTATAAATGCATTACAGAATATTCATTCTGATTATTAGATGAAGTGATAAAAGTATTTCAGTATTGCTCTTTAACTGAAAATTTTATTCCAGGGCCCTCTTCTTAATGTCAAAAAGTAATTTTCAGCCTCCAAAACTAAAGGACAAAACAAAATGGTAAGTTAATGAATGTATAGATAGATTTATAGAATTTTACAGATGAAAAGGAGACATGTTCAGTTCCCTTATCTTATAGACAATGAAACTGAAGCCCAGAGCTATTAAACAGTTTTCCTGTTATGTATCTAATTTACTTGCAGAGCTGTGGCAAGGATATAGGTTTATTTTCTTGATAATTCCAGTTCCTTAGAAACTTAGAGTAATAAGAAATAGGAACAAATCCATATCACCGTGTCAGTGCAAAAGATTTTTATGATCATCTCTGGTAAAACTCTAATCATTTTTCTTAGTTTTTTAGAAGCTTCATTAAGAAGTGTGGTGAGGAAACCATTGGAGATGAATAGATTAAAATTTTGGAGATTCGGGGTGCTTGGGTGGCTCAGTCATTAAGGATCTGCTTTCGGTTCAGGTCACGATCCCAACGTCCTGGGATCGAGCCCCGCATCGGGCTCCCTGCTCAGCAGGAAGTCTGCTTCTCCCTCTCTCACTCCCCCTGCTTGTGTTCTCTCTTTTGCTGTCTCTCTCTGTCAAATAAATAAAATCTTTACAAAAAGATAAAAAATTAAAAAATAAAATTTTGGAGATTCATATCTTTGCCTTGGATCCTATTACTTCTGTTAATGAATGACATGTTGACTTTTATGGAAGGTAATATGAAAAGGTTTCCCAAGTACCATGACATTTATCACTGTTGACTTTTTCTGCCTTCCTTACCTAATATTCAAAAACATTATTATTTATTTTCTAATTTATTTTCCTAATTTCTTCTTTCTCTTACTAGTAAAGCAGTTTGCCTTTTTTTAAATTTAATTTTATTTTTTCAGTGTTCCAAGATTCATTGTTTATGTACCACACCCAGTGCTCCATGTAATTCATGCCCTCCGTAATACCCACCACCAGGCTCTCCCATCCCCCCACCACCCTCCCCTCCAAAACCCTCAGTTTGTTTCTCCAGAGTCCACAGTCTCTCATGCTTCATCTCCCCCTCCAATTAACCCCAATTCACTTTTCCTTTCCTTCTCCTAATGTCCTCCTTGTTACTCCTAATGCTCCACAAGTGAGTGAAACCATATGATAATTGACTTTCTCTGTTTGCCTCTTCTTAAAGTCCATTAAGACACTTTAATTGGATGATAAAAATTGAAAATTATTTTCTGGTAATGTTTTTCCCATGCATGTAATAAAAGAGACCATGCAAATAAAAGTTTCCAAGTTCCTAAATTCAGAATTCTTCATCTAGATTTAATGGATCTCTTATTAGGAGAGGCCCATGGGCTCCCCAAATTCTGTGTGTATATTCATTCTTCTAGGAAGACAGTCCATATCTTGTTTCAGATTCTAAGAGGCCTGTCCCCAAAAGAGGTTCTAAACTACTGTTTTGTGTTTTACTGGCCCGTCTATGTACATAAAGTATTACTTAGAATCCAGGCCATTCTGGGGATGATGCCAGGAGCAAAGGGAAAATTCCACTGGAAATAAAGGAGTTTATATCCTACTGTAGCTGTATGCTTTTGTGGTGATAAGGGTTTCTTCCTAATCCTTTTTACCCTATGCTCCTAAGCAACTGGAACTGGAGGACTTTATGGCAGTTATGACTGGATATTCATTCAGGAATGAGTGACTACTAGCTCTCACAGCCGAATTCAGTCAGATTCCAGAACAGTCGCTGCCTTTGGAGTACCTTTGCCAGTCTCAGGGTACTCTCTGACTCTGTTATTCCTACCACAAGTCACCAAATATAATGCAGTGGTTTGATTTCTTGGCAAGAGAACTGCTACGTGGTTGCTCTCATTCCTAAGAAATTCAGTGACCCTATAAGGGTTTAGATAATCTTTTACATTACCCCCACATCTCCATGCCATTTTTTTGGTATAGGAAAACATTTATATATTAGATAAATTTAACCAATGAGAAAATGCCATTTTGATTTCTAAGTGACACCTAGAATACAAGATTATAAATGACATAGCTGCCCATTTCTAATTTTTTGTGTATTTTTTAGAGGTTATGTGTTACTGTTTTGCTAACTGATTTCATTTTACTTATAGAGGAACCTGATACCTGTTTTCAAGGAATATACTGTGCTCTGGGTTTTGTTTTTTGTCTTATATAGAGCTAAGAGGCCTAAGAGAAAAATCATGTGTTTCAGACTTTCAAACTTCTTATAAATTAGTTTTATTTAGTAATACCAAAAAACTAATATTAGTGAAATATTTTTGTACATGTCTTTTTTTGTTTGAAGGTCATCAACATTCCATAATTTTGTCAAAATAGCACTAACCAAAAACCCCAAAAAAAGACCAACCGCTGAAAGACTTCTGACTGTAAGTCAATTTAAATTACAGGAAAATTTTCTGTAGTCATGCAGTAAGTAGGCATATCACTTGAATAAAAATATTTAGGATTTTTAATATAAAAATTTAGTGATCTCTTACTGCAGGTGTAGCAACCTTTCTGAAAAAGTTAGATAGTAAATGTTTTAGGCTTTGGGGTCACAGTCTCTGTTGCAACTTCTAAATTTTGCCATTGAAGCACAAAAGCAACCATAGACAGTATACTCGAATGGGTTTGGCTTTAATACTCAACACTTGATTTACAAAAAAAGTCAGTGCCCCAGATTTTGCCCATTGGCTTTAGTTTGCCAACCCCTGCCTTAAAAAAAAAAAACTCTTTAAAATGTTGCTGTCATCTTCCTTGTTTTTTTATGTAAACTTATAGAATGCTCTGTGTGTATTTGTAAAATACTTTTATATTAGAAAAAGTCAATGATTACAGCTGTTTAAGGAAACTATTTAAATGTCAAAATTGAATTATGTATCTTTGAACATTTATACAACGTTACTGAATTAACTGTTTGCAAATTTGGAATACACATGCTTTTTTCTTACTGTGATGGGGATTGTATCTCAGTATTCATTTGCATATATATCACCATAGTGACATGAGTAATGTCTAGTTGTTATAGCCAAGGTTGTACTTTTGCAACCTAATGTAGATTAGATAACTTTACTTAGAAAAATTATTCATGTTATAAACTTACTCCACAATGGTGCTTTAGGTTGATAATATACAATTATGGTTTCTCTGATTAATGTTTTTACCAATACGTTCTCTAATTTATTTGTATTAGTAGGCTCCCATATGCTTGTCTCTGATAGTTACTGAATGAAAAATTACAAATAACATTTTCTATAAACAGTGATATAAAAGCATTCTCATGAAACTCTGTTTTGTTTTGTTTTGGCTTAGCATACGTTTGTAGGGCAGCCAGGTCTCTCTAGGGCCCTAGCAGTCGAGCTGTTGGACAAAGTGAATAATCCAGACAACCATGCACATTACACTGAGGGAGATGACGATGACTTTGAGGTAAAGAGTGTTTGCAGTCTGATATCTGAAAATACATGTTTGATATGGTCTGAGAGTTTATTTTCTAATTTACTCTTTTAGTTATAACAGATTTAGCCACCAAGATTAATTAGCAATGTAAGCTAAACTTATCCTGCATATAATTACCAGTTAATACTTTAAAAAAATTTGCAATATAACATAACTGGAAAGAACGAGGATTACTAGTCTAATTAAAACTATTTATATCATTTTATTTTCCTAGTTGATTTGCCCAAGGTTATTAAGAGGTTTCCAAGATTATAATCAGGTCTTTTTCCTCTCCCAGAAATCCAGAACTGCTTTCCCTTCTCCTTAGACCTCAGATTCTGGTGAGAGTCTGATCTCTCCCTGATAGAAGGGACATCTGTAGGAGGAAATAAAAGGTTTTAGGAACAGTGCTTTGAACCAAAAGAACAAAAAGTTAGCCAGAGCACATGCACATACGATTTTTCACAAAAGAGGCTCTCTAGAAATTCAATTGGTCATTTTTTAGTTTCTCTGTTATATAGGTTATTAACAGAATACAAATGATTTTTAAAAATTAGGTTGAGGTTCCCATAGAAATTTTATCCTTTCCAATACTTGTTGAAGACTGTTATGTTTTCTATTATTACATTTAGTGCTAGTCCTGTGTTTTCTTTCTCCGAAAATATTGTAAAACCTTTTTGAATATATTCTATTTAACAAGAAAACTTGTAAGTCAGGAATGTGGGACTTCCTGCCCATTGGCAGGTACCTATTTAAGCTTGTATAAAACAGAGCTGTGGGGGCACCTGGGTGGTTCAGTGGGTTAAGCCTCTGCCCTTGGCTCAGGTCATGGGTCAAGATCTCAGGGTCCTGGAATCAAGCCCCACATCTGGGCTCTCTGCTCAGCAGGGAGCCTCCTTCCCCCTCCACACCCCTCTGCCTGCCTCTCTGCCTACTTGTGATCTCTCTCTCTGTCAAATAAATAAATAAAATCTTAAAAACAACAACAACAACTTTAAAAACAGAGCTGTGTTTTTTTCACCAGGGTTTCTTCCTCTCCTTTTAGGATTTCTTTTTATTTCTGTGTTTCTCTGAATTTATCTTATATCTCTTTATGCCTTTATTTCCTTTTATATCTCTATCTTCACTCTGGCAAGACTGTAGAACCAAACATTTTATTATTATTTATTGAAGTAAATGTTCTGCTTTATGTTCTTAAATGTTAAATTATACCATGTAAGTATAACTACTAACACTCTTTGGGTAGTCATTGTGTGCCAAGTATTAGACCAGATAATTTTCACATTAATTCATCTAATACTCAGAACAGTCCTTTGCAACAGATTCTATTACTGCCCACATTTTATAAATGAGGGAATAAAGGAGAAAGAATAGAAGTAATTTGCCCAAGATCAAACCTATCATTTAATTAATATGACACTATTTCTATATATGTATTTAATAGAAATAGTCAATTAAATAATATTTGAAAATTAATCTTTAAAAATTAATCATTGCCTAGTGTATAGTATAGTCTTACCCTCATTAGGTAACTGATGAATATTTTGTTGAGTGTTAAATGAACTTTTAGTTGAAAATATTGAATAAGCTGGCCATTCATAGATTTTTTTTATGTTAACCATCATTTGCAGACTTGTAATAATTAAGATATTAATCCCTTAAAACTTAAAAAATTATTAAAGTTGTTGCAGCTTAAATGTGGTATTGGTATTACTTGATTCCTTAATTTCTTTCATTTGTTATATAAATAACCAGACACTCTTTTTTTTTTTTTTTTTTAAGATTTTATTTATTTATTTGACAGAGAGAGATCACAAGTAGGCAGAGAGGCAGGCAGAGAGAGAGGAAGGGAAGCAGGCTTCCTGCAGCGAGCCCGATGCGGGACTCGATCCCAGGACTCTGGGATCATGACCTGAGCCTAAGGCAGCGGCTTAACCCACTGAGCCACCCAGGCGCCCGTCCAGACACTCTTTTTATTCCCCACATTATTTTGCCGGGATTCCCAGATCCACTCTACTTCCTGGGTTCTCCATTTCTGTTTAATGATAAAACCGTACTTTTCAGTTTTTGAAATCCCTGTGCCAGGTAGTTGGGAACACTATGGTGTATGAGATTCACCCTATCCCTGCCTTCAAAGAACTTACGGTACAATCTTAAAGGAAACTCAGAAATGCCAACAAACAATTTATAAGTGTGGTAACAGTTATGGAATGGGAAATACAGTGTGCCGTGGAGGCATATTTTAGGGACAGGAAAGGACTTGCTGTAGAAGTGATACGTACGTTGAAAGCTGAAGGAGAAATCGGAATTAGAGGAAGAGAACAGGCAGAATTGTTCTGAGCAGAGGGAATAATAGCATGTTTGAAAGCCTGATGATAAAAATGAAGGCTACTGGGGCGCCTGGGTGGCTCAGTGGGTTAAGCCTCTGCCTTCCACTCAGGTCATGATCTCAGGGTTCTGGGATCGAGTTCCGCATCGGGCTCTCTGCTCAGCGGGGAGCCTGCTTCCTCCTCTCTCTCGCTCTCTCTCTGCTTGCCTCTCTGCCTACTTGTGATCTCTCTCTGTCAAATAAATAAAATCTTTAAAAAAAAAAAAAAAAAACGAAGGCTACATACTTGAGGAGCTACAGAAAGGTTAGTCTGATTTGTGTAGAAAATAAGGAAGAAGAATGGTGGGAGGCGAAATTATGGAGCTAAACACTGGCCGTTTCAAACCATGTTAAAAATTCGGGGCTTTATCTAAAAGTAGTAGAAACCATTTAAGGGTAAGGGAGTGACATAACTGTATGTGCATTTTTAAAAGATCTCTATGACCTCAGAATGGTGATTCCATTTCTGAAAATCTTTTAAGAGGCTGCTGAGGTCATCCAGGATGGAGATGGGTGGTGTTTTAGACTAGGAATGTAGAGCAAGAATGAAGAAAAGTGGACTAATTCAGGAATTCTTTGTGAGAGTTGAGGATTGGATGAAGACATAAGGGTAGAGGATGAATAAAGATTACTGCTAGGTTTTGATTTGAATGCCTAAAGGGGTATAAAAGTGCTTCATTTATTGAGGTAGGAAGATTAGAGTAAAATCTGGTATGGGAAGAAAAGGAGTTCGATTTTATGTATAATAATTTTGATGTTGCACAAAACTTCCAAATGGAGAGGTCTCATAAGGAATTAGATATGGTTGTGCCTTGGGGAGAAAAGTTTGGACTACAGATATAAATTTGGAAGTCATTAAGTATAGAAGTAGGGGCGCCCGGGTGGCTCAGTGTGTTAAGCGTCTGCCTTCAGCTCAGGTCATGATCCCGGGGTCCTAGGATCAAGCCCCGCATTGGGCTTTCTGCTTAGCAGGGAGCTTGCTTCCCTCTCCCCCTCTGCCTGCCTCTCTGCCTACTTGTGATCTCTCTCTGTCAAATAAATGAATAAAATTTTTTTTAAAATATAGAAGTAGTTAATACCTTAAAGAGTAAATGTGAATACTCAAGGGAAGCATGTAGAATGAGAAAAGAAGAGGGCCCAAGATAGCATCCTGAGATTTCTTCCAAAATTTAAGAATCAAGTAGGCTAGGGGACACGTGGGTGGCATAGTCAGTTAAGTGTCTGACTCTTGGTTTCAGTCAAGCCTTGTGTCAGGCTCTGCACTCAGCGTGGAGTCTGCTTAAGATTCTCATTCTCTCTCTTTCTGTCCCTACCCCCTCTCACCTCCCTCTCTCTAAAGTAAATAAATAAATCTTTAAAAAAAAAAAAAAGAATCAAGTAGGCTAGGAGGAATGGCAAAGGATTAAGATCGTTAAAAGAAGGAAGGAAAGTTTTAACAAGAATATTGCCTAGAAGATAAGTTAACTCTTTGGATTTTAGGTGGTGGTATGCTTGATTACTTTTTTAAAAGGATAATACTCAAATTATCAAGGTAAAGCTAGATTGGAGTGGTTTGGAAGATAAGTATAGTAATACATTTATGCAATTTAGTTGTGAAAGGGAGAGGTAGGATGAACAGTGGCTAGAGGAAATTGAGTTGGTGGGGGATTTATTTAATTAGTTATTGTTTAAGTAGGGGAGGTAATTTTTAATAGCATTAAATGCTTATGAAAAGGATCCAATAGATAGAGATGAGAAAGATTTAAGAGGAACAAGATGAAAAGGCAAAGTCTCTGAGAAAGGAGAAG
Source organism: Lutra lutra (assembly GCF_902655055.1). Classification (NCBI taxonomy): domain Eukaryota; kingdom Metazoa; phylum Chordata; class Mammalia; order Carnivora; family Mustelidae; genus Lutra; species Lutra lutra. The sequence goes on along the minus strand of NC_062284.1, from coordinate 98,725,550 downwards.
AGGCTGGGATCTAGATTATGAAACACTTGATCTTAGGTATGAAGCACTTCTTCACCTGCATGAGAGGAAGAGGATAGTTGAGATTATTGCCAGAAGATACTTTCTCTTTTATGATTCCAGTTTTCTTTGTGAGGTAGATGGCAAGGTCATCTCTTGAAAGTCTAAGGGAAAGTGATTGGGTTTGGAGAGTATGGAGAAAAGGTGTGAAATAGTAATTAAGGAGAAGGGTTGGGTTAAATGATTAGGCAAGTGTTTGTGAGCAAAGTTGAAGCCTCAGATGAGATGAATTTTCAGTGTGGTTTGCTTAGTGACTTTCCTCCAGTAAGAAAACACAAAGGTAGCTTAATTCATCCAAAGTTGTCATTCTGGCATGCCAGAGTACTGAAGGGCAGTGGGGCAAAGGGCATTTAGGATATTGGCAAGAAATTGCTTGAAATTGTAGACCACCAGATAAAACTGGATAGGAAGAAGAGTGAAGATAAGAGAAACGCTGATCGGGGATCACAAGGTAATGAGTCAAATGGACTTGGAATTCCAATGTGAACATGAAATAGCATAATGGGAGTAAATGCGAGTGAGCTCAAAGGCTAAAAAGTTTGGAGCATAGTATGAGTTTGAGTATCAGAGCTGATGGCAAGGTCCAGGGGGTGATCTTAGGACTTAGGAGTGTATTGAAATCTGGAAGAGTGAGATGAGGTCAGAAAACTTAAGTCCCAAACAATGGGCTATTGAAGTCCCTTGGTATGACGGTGGGTCTTGAAGTAGAGGAGAAAACATATGAGCCACTGTCATTCATCAGTGAATGAGAATGAGTCATTAGAAATTTGATAGGTGGCAGTTGAGCTGAAGGCATAGTTTCAAAGGATCAGGAGTTTATGCAAAAGGGTGTAAAGTAGCAATCTTCTCACTTGATTTACTACAGTATTCTTAATCTTCCTGCATCCAGTTATTTCTCCCCTCCGTACCTTCTTACATGCTTATCCAATTACCCTTAAATCTGACTCCGAAATACCACTCCTCTTTTGTAAAATCTCCAAAAAATTCCTTTGCCAAGAAAATAAAATTGAGAGCCCTCAGCTGATATTTGGAGCCTTGCATGATCTGGCTCATTCGCAGTCTGTCTGTCCAGCTTTGTCATCTCTTCATTTAATCTTCACTGACGCCAAATAATAACCAATTTCAGTTCTCCTGAATGCTACAGTTTCTTTTTCTTCTTGCATTACTTGGTTGGTCTTGGCTCTGCTGTCTAGAATGCTTCCCACACTGCTGCACATCCAACACCTACTGTCCTTCAGGCCCAGATCAGGTCACAGCTCTGTCATGAGGAATTCCTCTACCCCTGCAAGTAGAAGTCATTTCTTTTTCATCTGGGCATGAATAGTAGTCATCTTAATGAGTGGCATTGACCATTTTCTAATCATATTATTTGTGCATCCTAACTGCCTAGATTATAAACTCCTTGAAGACAAGATTTCGCTCTTTCTTTGCATCTTTTCAGTATTTTATACAGTATAAACATGGAATAAGTGAATAACTTTTAAAATATCTTAGTGTTCGGGGCGCCTGGGTGGCTCAGTGGGTTGAGCCGCTGCCTTCAGCTCAGGTCATGATCCCAGGTCCTGGGTTCGAGCCCCGCATCGGGCTTTCTGCTCGGCGGGGAGCCTGCTTCCTCCTCTCTCTCTCTGCCTGCTTCTCCGCCTACTTGTGATTTCTCTCTGTCAAATAAATAAATAAAATCTTTAAAAATAATAATAATAAAATAAAATAAAATATCTTAGTGTTCATTTTATTATGTTTATCCTGTAATTTACTCTATTAGTAGGTAGTCATGTTTGTCAGTAGATGATCATTTAGTTAAAAAGAAAAATTTGACCTTTTAACTTTATCACTGAAATTTTTTAAAGTGTGTATATTATGCTTCTGTTTACAGCCCCATGCTATCATTCGTCATACAATTAGATCTACAAACAGGAATGCCAGAGCTGAACGGACAGCTTCAGAAATAAATTGTATGTGTTTGGTATACATTTTCAGTTGGTGGTTTTGGTGGGTTGAGCTGGGTATTTTTGTGGGTCTTTTTGGAACAATAAAATTTCAGACTAATGGAAGGTACATGCTTTAACATAATTAGAATAAACAACTAAAATAGAGGTTGTTTCTCTGTTTTATAATGGAATTCTCTTGTTTTTTCATTAAATGGTTTTTATTTACTAATTACAAAGGCAATGTATATTCATTGTAGAAAATGTATAAGAGGAAAAAATAGAAAATTAACATTGCCCATCTCATCACCCAGTACCAACCCATAGATAATATTTTTGCTAAATTGCATTCATGTTTTTCCATGACTAAATTTACTTAACATACAAGCATTTTCTTTAAATGCTTCTTTAAATTTTCATTTCCTGTCCTAGCGTTTATAACCATTAAAGGTTGTGTCCTTTTTCACTGAGGTCATATATTGTAGCTGAATAACTTCCTATTGTTGGACATTTGGGTTGGTTTTGGGTTTTTCAGTCAAGTTAATAGGGGAGATGAATCTTTTCTAAAATACATACTTAAAAGGGGAAATTGATGTTTATTCAAAAAATTAATCATTGACAAATATTTTGTATAAAGGATATTTGTCACTTTAGCCAGATTAATTTAGAAGAACAGATTTGCAAAGAAATTTTAGGTATGAGTATATTGACTTAAATGCATCTTGTTTCAAAAGAGATTTTTAAAAGTTTACAGTAAAATAAGATAAAAAATTATAAACTAATGAAGATACTATATTAAGTATTTAGGCTAATTAAAGTTATTGTAGACGTGCATTTTGTTGAAGTTCTAGCTTTCTGGATACAGCTTTGGAAATATCTAGGTCAGTGGAGAGTTAGAATGTCCTTCCCATATCCATCAATTCAGTCAGGCCTTTTCTTAGTTAAACCGGTAATTTGAGATTTTATCTCTTTGTTAGCCTCAGATTGCTGATATTTCTAATGCTGTCTTCTTATATAATCCCAAGGGAGCTCTCTAGACTTCAAATACCATACAGAAAAGAAGCATATTTGCTATTCCATTATAAAGCTATCTTCTTTATTTTTTGCATGTCTATAAGTATTTAATTAATATTGTCTAACATCTATATTTTCTTCTATAGCTTTTGAATTTTGTGTCATATTTAGCAAAGCCTTCCTGATTTTAAGATCACAATAGAATTCTATTTTTTTCTTCTATTTTTACAGTTTCATTTTTTAAATATTTAAATCTTTGATACAAGATATTAATTTATTTGGTAAGAGTTATGAAGTATGGATTCAACTTCAGTTTCTTTTTAAATGACTACCCATTTGTCTAAATGCTAATTATTAAAAACTTAATATTTTCACTAGTGGATTTGATATATCACCTTTATGATATCTTAAATGACCATATAGATTTTTGATTTCTTTCCAGAAATTCTGTCATTGCATCAGTATGTCTAGTCACGTGCCAATAGCATAATTTGATTATTTAGTCTTCGTAATACCTTTTAAAATATGTTAGGACTAATCCCCCTCCTACTCCCCTCACTCCTCCCCCGCAAATATATGTCGTTGCTCTTCTTTGTTATGATATTTGGCTATTGTATTTTTCCACATAAACTTAAGAATCAGCTTATCTGGTTAAGGAAAATTCTCAGTATTTTTACCAAGATTTCATAAAAGTTCATGTATTAACTTAGGGAGAGTTGACCCCTTTATGATAGTCTGTCTTCTTAACTAAAATAGGCTTTTTTCAGAGGTAAGTTCAAGACTTAGTTCTTCCTGAACGCCACAGTACTAATATCTTCACCGAGTATGCTTTTTGTGCTTCAATACCAAAAAAAAATTGGTGAAGTTGAGGGTCATTTTACTGGTGATTTATCTTTATATTTTCTCAAGTCTTCTTTTGTGTTTATCAAGAGCATTTTATAACTTTGTTTTTATGTGTTTACTAGGTTTTGTATAGACCTAGTTAGTTTTAATCTTATTTTTTTTGTTTCATTTTTTAAAATTTGAGCTGGTAACTTACATATAGTAAAATGCTTAGGTGTACTGTATGATGATTTTTTTTTTTATTTGACAGAGATCACAAGTAGGCAGAGAGGCAGGCAGAGAGAGAGAAAGAGGAGGAAGCAGGCTCCCTGCAGAGCAGAGAGCCCGATGTGGGGCTCGATCCCAGGACCCTGGGATCATGACCCGAGCCGAAGGCAGAGGCTTTAACCCGCTGAGCCACCCAGGCGCCCCTGTATGATGAATTTTTAAAAATGTATACACTCATGAAACTGCCACCCAGATCAAAATATAGAACATTATCAGAATCTCTGAAGTCCCCTTCCCTCGTACTCCTTCACAGTCAGAACCCTTCTATCTTTCTATATACCCCTGCCCTTTTCATTGCCCAGGCTAATCACCGTTCTGTTCTCTTGTCACCATAGATTGGTTTTTACCTTGATCTGGATCTCAGATAAATGGGATATACAATTTGCACCCTTTTTGCTTGGTTTCTTTTGCTCAGCATTATGTCTGTGAGAGTCATTCATTTCATGTATAGCAATAGTTCATTGTCTTCACAGTAATAAAATGTTTTATTGTAGGATTATAACACAATTTATCCATTCCTTGGTTGATGGGCATTTGATTTGTTACCAGTTTTTTGATTTTGCGACTATAGAATAAACATTCTATGTGTTTTTAGTGGAGATAAGTAATTTTTAGGGTCTTGGCTTAGGCTAAGACCACCAAGGATGAATGTGAATGTGAGTCCAGCAAAGTCAGGTTTGTTGACTCTGTCCAATGAAGGAAAACACACAGTAGAGGAACTATGGAACATCTCATTAAACAAAGGAAAAGAGTGGGTTTTGGAGAGTAGAGTTCAAGTGAAATGTGGTAACACAAAAAAAGAGATGTATATGATAGGGTGAATATCAGGTCTAATACTGTGAAAATTGACCCAGACGCCTGTTTTCTTGGAAATTTGGAATGCTTTATTTGGAACCCCTTTATTTGAAGTTCTGCATCTATTTTTCAACTGGTTTCTAGTCTCCTGCTTCTTCTCTGGTTATTTTATTATTATTATATCTTGGACATTATGGTGAAACACTGAGTGTCTTGTTGTGTCCTCTTTATTCTGCAGGTGTTTAAAGAGTTAATTAACTGGTATATCAGCTTGCTCCTCTTAAGGCTAGCGTGACGTTTTACCAGAGTATTCAGCAAGCTCCTTCCTCTGGTTAGAAACTCAGCTATCTTTCCTGGCACTCTGTGATCACCAGAATCTACATTTAGCTCACAGCACTCTGTTAGCTGTTTGTACAGTCTTGGGTGTTTGTTTGTTTGCTTGTTCATGGACAATTTAGTATTCAACCAAAGACAAAGAGATCTCTTGGCATATTTCTAGAGCTCCTTCATGTAACTTTCTCATTTCTGGCACTCTGCCCTTCAAATTCCCACCACCTAAGCAGCGCCAATCTCCAGTCTTTGTTTCCTGCACCCAGTAACCTTTTCCTGGTTACTCTCTCTTTGGATTCCACTTTCTTGTGTCCTAGTTTGGAAAGTGACTCCAGGCAGAAAGCCATAGTGAATGTGGATCTTACCACTATGGATTCCCTTCTCTCAAAGATTACAGCCTTGTGAGGTCTGTTATCCACGACCCCAAAATAATTACTTCATATCATTTGTACACACATTGGTGTTACATGTATGTGGTTGTTTAAAATAGAAAGAAATTCCAATTCCTGTTACTCATTGTGGCTAGAACCTACATCATCTTACAGAAATAAATAAGTATGTATAATAGAAGACCTCCCCATCTTTGGATTTTCATAGGCCAAAGATGCACCCAAAGTTACTGTCAGTATTTTCTTTAAAAACAAAATAATTTGAGGTCCCATCTACCACATAAGCCAATGATATTGGAGGCTCAGGCTGGCATTTCTGTGCCATAAGTTAATGGCTGTAATAATTTAGAATAGTCATAAGGAATTTGATTTTTTTTTTAAGGAATAATTTTCTTATGTTCTAAAACATCTTAAATGTTTATGAAATTCATTTTTTTCTTGGAATTTCTTGTAAGTCTTGAAATTTGCTTGATCTGTAATTCTTATTGTTAAAGATAATAATGACATTTTCTCTTTCTTTTCTATACCTGCTTGCCTGCCAGTAATTCTAGTAGTGACAAAAAAAAGAAAAGCTTTAATTCATCTCTGTCTCAAATGAGTTGAAGTAGTGAATTAGAATAGTGGTTTTGAGTTAAGATATTTTTCAATAATATAAAGAAATGTTATTAATAAGTGAAAGTCTTTTATTTTAGGTTATTTTTGAAAAGTAGATACAATTTTTATGAGAATGTTTTTGTTTAATGAATTATATAAGTACTTTGTATTACTTTAAAATTCTTGTTTTAGAGATAAGAACAACTGGATCCTTTTTGAAAATGATTTTTTAAAATTTTTTTTTTTTCTGCCAAGATTGTATGTGGGGATCTTGCATCTCTATGATACAAGTATGAATTTTACTTGTTTGGTTTTTAGTCACATTAAATTTTATAATAAATTTTTTTGTGGAGCACCTGGGTGGCTAACTTTGTTAAGCATCTGCATCTTGATTTCAGTTCAGGTCTTGATCTCAGGGTCATGAGTTCAAGCCCTATGTTGGGCTCCATCCTACTTTTAAAAAATCCCAAAAAACAACTGTAAGTAAATAATAAGCCATCCTTTATGGGTAGATAATAAGCCATCCTTTTCTCTGTCTTAGGATGTTTCACATAAGAGAAGTTTGAGCAGGCCAAGTATAATACACAATGAGCAAAATTTATTAAATTTCTAAATACTATTATAATATTTAATTTAAATACTATTTGTTGTTTTTAGATAGTTACAGGTAATTTGGGGAGGTTCATCCCTGCCATAAAATTGTAGCCTTGGAACAGAGTGTGCAGCCTAGAGAAAATCCGCAGTGTTTTTTCTTAGTCCAAATATATATTTTGATTAATTTTTTGAAATTTCTTACACACAAAAAGTGCTAAGTATTTAATTTCCTGACTCCAACCAAGAATTAAGCAGAGTTGTTAGGAAGATACCAAATTGTTATCTTCTTTCAGTAAATATAAAAAAGGGGGGTACTCTTGCAGTAAAAAATGAAAAGGTTTTGACTTTTCTTTTTTCTCCCTTCCCCTCTTCCCAGTACATGTGCTACTTGTTACATTTCTGGGACTAACCCTTTAAGATAGAGTTTGTGAATATCTGTTACATATTTTGCAGTTGACAAATTACAGTTTGAACCTCCTCTGAGAAAAGAAACAGAAGCACGGGATGAAATGGTAGGAATTACTACTTTTGAAGTACTTTACAAATTAAAATTTGAGAAAACTTAAGAGTTAGGTATACTTTGACTAAGGAACAAAGTTATATAGTCTTCTAAGCAATAATTTAGATACTGCATTTCACACATTAAAGTTTGGAAGGCAGCTATGCTCACCACTATACCACCAACGCCCGCTACACATTAAAGTTTGAAAAAGCTTATAGTTATGTATATTTTGACTAAGGTATAATGTGTAATATACCATTTTAACCATTCATTTTGAGCTTTCTGAGTCTTCAGCAGGATTTACATGAAGTTATTAAATATATGAATTTGATGCTCAGCTTTACACTCTCAGGATCTTTTTTCTTATCAACTCTTTAGGTTTAGAGTATATTTTTGCATTACCTTACTGGTTTTTAATATTTATTTGTTAGTATAGCTTCTTTTTTAACCATTGCTCTTATTTTGAAGTTACTATTTAATTAAACTTTTCCTTATCTAAAAAGAAATAAGTAATAGAGCAAGGTATTATTAGAATTGCCTAGATGTTATCTTAATATTTACTTTATTTTTCAGCTTTGGCAAAGTATAATTTTTAGAGGAACCATCTTCTATTAATGGATCTCTTCATTCTTAACACTTGGCAGTAGTGCTTTTCTTACTGTATATATTGCTATATATATAATTCTCAATTTCCATGCCATTGGGAAAAAATAGCACCAGTAAGTTCATGATAGTTCATGATTGTTTAATAATATGATGATTAGTTTTCTACACTAATAGATTAGTGATCCAGATAATTCAGAGTTATGTTTTTCTGTTTTATTTGGAATATATTAGCAATGGTAAAGACGGCTTGTCGTTTGAAACTTTATTTAGTATGTTTATGGAACTTCTTAAGTATAAGTCAGCTGATAATGAATCATTGACCTAAATATGTCAAATCACAGCAAATCTAGCTGGAGATTAAAAAATTGATGAAAACCAAGATGATTAATAATCATGACACTGAATATTTTCTTGACTCAAATAAGATGATTTATATCTATTATAAGGGAAGAGTTTAAACTATTTTTTCACCTTCACAGGGAGTGTCATCAGACCCAAATTTTGTATTACAGTGGAATCCTTTTGTTGATGGTGCAAATACTGGCAAGTACGTTTTTAACTATATATATTTTTTAAGATTTTGTTTATTTATTTATTTGACAGAGAGAGAGAGAGATCACAAGTAGGCAGAGAGGCAGGCAGAGAGAGGGGGAAGCAGGCTTCCTGCAGAGCAGAGAGCCTGATGCGGGGCTCAATCCCAGGACCCCGAGATCATGACGTGAGCCGAAGGCAGGGGCTCAACCCACTGAGCCACTCAGGCACCCCTTTTTAACTATATTTTACTTGATTATATTAGAACACTGAAAAGAAATAAAATGAAAAAAAAAAGTATTGAGAGGGATTGGTTTATTCTAATAAGTTTTAATTTTCATTCTTAAATTGTGCTATGCCTTTTATCAGTATAAAGCTTCTGACTTTTTAATTATCAAAAGGCATCATGTGTTAATCCTTAAGGTTTCTTGAGTTTTCTTCTTTAAATCAGAACTTAGTATGTGTAATGTTAAATTTACTGAAGGATGAGTTACATAATGTCATGGGAAGAAATACTATAGGAGGAGTCGAAAAGCCCCAGTTCCATCTCTACAGTATAGTTTCTTCATATTCTAGACCTTTCTTCCCTCAACAATCAGGTTACGGGGCCAGTCTAGGTGTTCCAAACCTGTTTCTGCATTGCAGTGCCTCGAGAGGTCTTTGGAAATAGATTTGAGTCCTCCACATTCAGCTGATAGATCTGGGGTTGGCAAACTATGACCTGTAAGCCACATCTGACCCACTGCATATTTTTTGTACAGTTCACAAACTAGAATGGTATTTAGATTTTTTAATAGTTGAAAAAAATCCAAAGAAGAGTGATATTTTGTTACATGTGAAAATTATATGAACATTTCAGTGTCCATAAACAGTTGTTGGAACACGACGATGCTTTCATCTTATAACATGAAAAAAGCTGTGGCTTTTATTTTTTTAAATACGGCTTTTATGATGTGAAAAAAGCTTTAACATTATAACAGGAGAGTTGAGTAGTTGTGGCCACTATATAGGCTAAAGTCTATAATATTTACTATCTAACCTTTAAAAGAAAGTAAAGGTGATGCAGATGTTGCTGATATGCGGATCCCACTTGGGATAGCTAAACGGTTTGATGATACAGCCACCTGAATCTATGATTCGCAGTGGCTTCCAGCTTTAAAATTCTGAATCTGTTTTTTACTACTCTGTTTATTTCATTTTTTTTTAAGATTTTATTTATTTATTTGACAGAGATCACAAGTAGGCAGAGGGGCAGGCAGAGAGAGGAGGAAGCAGGCTCCCTGCTGAGCTGAGAGCCTGATGTGGGGCTCAATCCCAGGACCCTGGGATCATGACCTAAGCCAAAGGCAGAGGCTTAACCCACTGAGCCACCAGGCGCCCCTCTGTTTATTTCATTTTAATTACATACTAAGTATGCAAAGCAAAACCGTAAAGTTAAAAAGAGTTCGTATTCATTTTATAAAAATTGATTTTATAGTTCTACTAATGTAGTTTGACACAGTGAGGTCTTAAGTTTTCCTATAGGTTTTAAAAAACTCTGCAGCATGATCTAATTGTCTTTTATATCCCCTGAATATAAACAGATTTTAATATACATTTAATGGAGTCTCTGTTTTATGTTATCATTTACCACCATCTGAATTGCATGTTTCTCTTTGTGTTAGATCAACCTCAAAACGTGCAATACCACCTCCCTTACCTCCTAAGGTGAGCTACTTAAAATTTCTGAATAAATCCTTTTTTAAGTAATATAATAATTAAATTTAAAAAATAATTTTATTGAATTTGTCCAAAATTCTCTTAAATATATTTTATTTATTTACTTATTTATTTATTTATTTTAAGATTTTATTTATTTATTTGACAGACAGAGATCACAAATAGGCAGGCAGAGAGAGAGAGAGAGAGGAGGAAGCAGGCTCCCTGCTGAGCAGAGAGCCCGATGTGGGGCTCAATCCCAAGACCCTGGGATCATGACCTGAGGCGAAGGCAGAGGCTTTAACCCACTGAGCCACCCAGGCGCCCCTTAAATATATTTTAGATATAGTTTTCTTTAAGTAGGGATTACAAAGATGTAAAATATATATTTCAAAAAGTCTTCTTGAGAAATACAGTATTTGGATAGCTATAAGAAAAAGATAAAAATCAGTTACACTCATTTGAGGGAAAACTCATAGAGAAGAAATAGAAAGCGTTCATCATTTATAATCCTCATTTACTACTATAATTTGCTATTTCATTGGAGTCATACATACTTCATTAAGTCCTTGCTTGTTTCTACTAATTAAATACTTTGCTAATTGTTTATATGATTTTATCAGTTGAAATTATATCAGTTTTGACTTAGGGATGATTAAAAGAAAAAGCCACGTGGCAGGTTCTTCATTGTGTTGGGACAGTAATTTCAGCTCTTGTTTACTTTGCTTACTTAGTGCAGTGATTGAATTATATAGAAGAAAGGAAAAAAAGACATATCCCCATTCCCCTAAGGTCTTTGATGCATAATGATAATAGAGTATTACTGTTTTATATCCAAATTTATTAAAGCACTTTTGTGTCTTACTATCACTAGCCAAGGATAAACAGCTACCCTGAAGACAGCCTCCTAGATGAAGAAAAGTCATCAACTATAAAACGTTGTCCTGATTCAGAGAACAGAGCTCCCCAGTTTCTCAGAAGACAGAGTAGCCCGAGTTGTGGTCCTGTAACTGAGACTTCCTCTATGGGTATGGCTAGCAGTATCAGCAGTCCTGGAGTGCATACAGCTAGATACTGTGATCTGGGTAAATAAAAGTGAAAACCGAAAAGAAGGCCATTTCCATATTTTAAAGAATGTCTTCAGTCAATCTTATAATTGTTTAAAGCTTTTGGAAGTTGTTTTTTAAAGTTCCACATGGATGGGCTATACGAGATTCAGGCCAGTTCAATCCTAATTTGATCCATTACTAAATATGGTAGGATCTTTGATGAATGGATGTTCCTACCCTCCAGTTCAGGATTGGTAGCAGAAGGTACACCTATGTACCCATAACATTAGATAAGACAGTTTGTATAAATGTCTCATACAATAATTACATGTAATAAAAATGAAAGATTTTTAGGAAGATAAGAATAGGGAATAGAGGGCGTGGGCCCTTGCAGAGTATTAAAGGACTTGGTTGAGCCTTCATTAGGGGGAGCCAGTGCTAACAGGCATTCCTGATGAGCAAGAAGTAATAAACAAATGTACTGAACCATGAAAATCTGGATCGTGTTTTAAGTATAGTCTAGTATAAGAAAAGTGTGAGCTGCAGAAGATACATACTGGGAGATAGGACTAGAAGATAGATTGAAGTCCACTTTTGAAAGGCCTTGATCAGCCTAGCATTCATATAGCATTTTCTTTTCTCACAATATGGGAAGATGTTTGGTGTTTTCATGAAGTAAGACCACTGCTAACTATGCAGTGCTACCTCTGTAGAATCTAGAGAAAGGCACCAAAGATACTTTTACTCCTCTGCCAGTAGAGAATATTTCCCAGAAAATGATCACCCAAATGGTATACAAGTATTGGGGGAAAGGGAAAATTATTTTTCATGGAAAGTACTTATTGTATGTTCATTCGGCTTTTATGATTCTTTTTAGGAAATGGTGATGGTATTTCAAAACTGATTAGTGAAAATACAGAAGGATCAGCACAAGCACCACAGTTACCAAGGAAAAAGGACAAGCGAGATTTCCCGGTAGGTATAATAGGTGTTTGGTGATTAGTTGTAACTCTTACCATGTTCATCATAAAAGAGGCTGTGTCTGTTTGGTGGGCAGGGGGCATAGTCTGTTTAAGTCAAGAATTTGAATAACTGAAATTCCAAATGTGTAGGGTTTTTTTTAAGGTTTAAGAGATCTTTTAGCATTCAAAATATTTTTTTTCCACAGAAACCTGCCATCAATGGCCTTCCACCCACCCCAAAAGTGCTGGTAAGGAATATTTCTATGTAAACCACTTGCTAGTTTCCATCTCTTTAGTTACAGCAGCAGATTTTTTAATTTGCTGTCAAGTACCTTGAGCTATTGAAAGGAAGGATTCACAAAATACAAAAGCATTAAATGCATTTTGATATGCCATGGATTAAATCATGTACCCTAATTTGAGTGACTTGGTTAGAATTTGGAGAGTTCCACTTTTTATAAATATGGCGTTTGGGTTCTCAGATTCAATTGGCCTTCAAAGGCCAATTTGATTTTAATGTGATATCAGTAGTACTGTGTTCTCTTCATAATGTGAGTTAAATATCTTTCTATCCCTGAAGTCATTTTCATATTGAACTATACACAGTGAACAGGAACAGGGAAGCTTATGTTAATACTGGTTGTATGGCTCTTCAGAGTGCTTCAGCCAATCATATGAAGGGGATGCTTTATAAATTATACCTTCTTATTCAGTAAATGTCTAATACATAATATAAATATTAGTCTTTTTGTCTGTTTCACTATTATGGAGTTATATTGCAATTATAATTACTATTATATTGCTCAGAAATATCATCCATTGTTTCACATTCTTAACCTTAGTCCTAAAGGCAAGTGATAACTTAAAATTCCTAAAATGTATCACAGACATATGTAGATATTTTGATAAATTTTATATTTTTGCTCTGAAGTACCGGATTATACAAGAGAGGAGTGGGAGACTGTCTTGGTAGAAGGAGTTAAATGATACCAAAATAGGAATTTTGTTTTGTAATGAGACCATAAACATATGCAGTAAGAGTCAGTTTAGCATTTTGTAATAATCTTAGCTATTTCTAAGACTATATAAAATTATCTAACCAGATAAGTCAATATTTCTTTCTTTATAAATAAGATGGGAGCATGTTTTTCCAAAGTTTTTGATGGCTGCCCTTTGAAAATTAATTGCGCAACATCCTGGATACATCCTGATACAAAAGGTAAAATTTCTGAACCTTTAGTACATCTCTAATAAAATATTTGTTATGGAAAAGGATCTTTACGATCAGTGAACTGAGGTTGTTTACTTTAAAAATATGACTTTAGAGAATAAATAGGGCAGGAACCTGCAACAACCTAAATAGATAGAGTTTTGGTTTAAGGTACTAGAGTTTAGAGTATACAGGAAATGTTCTGATTAAATGAGACTGAATAGTCATCATAAGGGATTAAAACCATGATTAGGGATTTTCTGTTCTATAAAAGGACAATACTGGGACAATTGATAATTTCAATTAATAAAATCATTAGATTAAGTTAATAGTATTGTTTCAGTGTTTATTTCCTGATTTTGATTATTGTACCAAGATTATGTAAAACCTTTCTTTTTCTTTTCTTTTTTTAAGAGATGCATACTGAAATGGGAATAAAGGGACATTGTGTTTCTAACTTACATAGTTCAGAAAACAAAAAAAGTGTATATGGAGAGTGAAAAAAAGGATAAAGCAAAAGTAGTAAATGTTAATATTTGTGAAATCTGTGTGAAGGAGGATATTCAGGAGTTATTTGTACTCTTAAAACTTTTCTGTAAATCTGAAATGATAGCAAAATAACACTTTATTTTTAAAAATTTATGTTGTATATTTTTAAAGTGAGAAAGCCTAATTAATACATAGAGGTAAAAATTTGGCATCAAATAGATCTGGGTTTGAATTCCTGCTCTGTCATTATTATATGACTTTGGAAAGATACTTAAAACCTCTAGTTCTCAGTGTGATCATTTATAACAGAAATACTCTTTTTTTTTTTTTTAAAGATTTATTTATTTATTTTAGAGAGAGGGAGAAAGTGAATGGGGTGAGGGGCAGATGGAGAGAGAATCCTTAAGCACACTTGGGCTGAGCAGGGATCTAGATCTGGGGCTCTATCCCAGGACCCTGAGATCATGACTTGAGCTGAAGGCAGACATTTAACCAACTGAGCCATCCAGGTGCCCCTAAGAGAGTCCTGTTAATACTCACCTTTTTGCAAGGAAGGAAGAAGCCTACCTACCTGAGTGTCTGGCAATTAGTAAATAGAGATTAGGCAGAAAAGGGTGTTCAGAAAATGTTTGTTCAACTTTAACACAGTAATAAAGACAAGTCATATAATGATCTGTTTTATTTATTTTTTTTTTTAAAGATTTTTTATTTATTTATTTGTCAGAGAGAGAGCGAGCACAGGCAGACAGAGCGGCAGGCAGAGGCAGAGGGAGAAGCAGGCTCCCCACAGAACAAGGAGCCCGATATGGGACTCGATCCCAGGACTCTGGGATCATGACCTGAGCCGAAGGCAGCGGTTTAACCAACTGAGCCACCCAGGCGTCCCATAATGATCTGTTTTAAATACTACAAAAGTATAACAGAGAAAGTATAACAGAGAAAATATTTTTATTGGTAAGAAAATGGGTTTTTTTGTGTGTTTGTAACTTTTTATTTTGGTATAATTTCAGATTTACAGAAAAGTTAGAAGAATAATGCAGTGTAAGAAACTCCTCTATACTCAGAATCATCAGTTGTTTTTATTATCTATCTACCTATAGGTGCATTTTTTTCTGAGTTACTTGTGAGTGCTTCCCTATACTTCATTTTGTATTTCCTAGGAACAAGAATTGTCTCTTACATACCCATGGTACATTTGGGAAGATCAGGAAATTTATCATTGATGTAATCCCTGTACAGTCCATATTTATGTATTTTTTTAGTTGAAGTATAATCGACATCACATTTTGAAATTATTGTTTTTTTGTTTTTTTTTAGTTTTTTTTGGCGGGGGGGTTATTTATTTGACAGAGATCACAAGCAGGGGAAGTGGCAGGCAGAGGGAGAGGGAGAAGCAGGCTCCCCGCTGAGCAGGGAGCCTGATGCGGGGCTTAATTCCAGGACCCTGGGATCATGACCTGAGCCAAAGGCAGACGCTTAACTGACTGAGCCATCCAGGCGCCCCTAATTGTTTCAGTAATATTCTTTATTGGTTCCCATTCCTTTTTTCCCCAATCCAACAATATCCAGTTCAAGATCACATGATTCATTTAGCTACCACATCTTTTTAATCTCCTCTAGTCTGGAACAGCCCCTCAACCCTTTTTTATCTCTCTAAATCTTGACATTTTTGAGGCTGTTTATTTTGTAGAATGTCCCTTAATTTGGGGTGTCTGGTGAGTCCTCATGGAGAGGTCAGGCAATGTATTTTTGGTGGAAATATGAAAGAAATGCTGTTATACTCTTCTCAGTGCATCCTGTCAGAAAGCACATTCTATGAGCTTATCCAAATACTAGGATATCAACATTGACCAGCTGGTTAAGATGGTATTTGCTCACTTTCTCCACTGTCAAGTTACTATTATTCTGTTTCTAGTTAATTAGTAATTATTTAATTTCCTAAGCTGGTTTAATAAGTACAATGGAATACATAGAGACTATATAAATATTCTCTGTTCATTAGACTTTCACCAACTTGTTTTAGCATTTATTGATAGTCCGTTGACAATCCATTGAGATCTATGGACATTTCCCTTCTTTCCATTTATTTATGTATTTGTATTAGTTTGAACTTCTGAATTACTTTTTTTATTCAGTGAGATATAATCTACTACTATTATCATTCACTTTAGCACTTAAATTGTCCTGGAATTTTTGAGCAGTGGGAGTTCCTATGTTATTTTATTTAACATTTGATCACTTCCTTACTTTCTGGCACAGCAAGATTTCTAGGCACATCTTACACTTTCTTTGCCCCAGTATTGGAATCAGTCTTTTCCAACAGCTCTGGTTCTTTTTAGTGGAAGGTGGTATTTAGGAACCAAGATCTGGACACTAGGTGTGCTCATCATTTCTGGTGTGTCATGAATTATAATTTCTTTTAATTTATAGTTACCTTTTTCCAAGAGTAATTGGGGTATCTGGCAAAAATATACAGCTGTAATGAAAAATTATAAGACATAATTATGTTGGAAGGAAGGATTATATAAGTTAAGTAACATAAAGCCAGGGGACGCCTGGGTGGCTCACTTGGTTAAGCATCTGCCTTCAGCTCAGGGCATGATCCCAGCATTCTGGGATCGAGTCCTACCTTGGACTCCTTGCTCATGGGGAGCCTACTGCTCCCTCTGCCTGCTGCTTCCCCTGCTTGTGTACTCACTCTCTCTGACAAATAAATAAAATCTTAAAAAAAAAAAAAAGTTAAAGCCAGAGTGAATGAGTAATAGAAAATACATCTGCTTTTTTAAAAATGAGATCGGAATTGGAGAAAGAGGTAAAGAATATGGCATGAATTTCAGAAAATAATTTTTCTTTGGCTGGGTGGATGGCTATCTAATTTTCAACACCATTAAAGGAGCGCCTGGGTGGCTCAGTCTGTTAAGTGTTCGACTCTTGATTTTGGCTCAGGTCATGATCTCAGGGTTGTGGGACTGAGCCCTTCATCAGGCTCCATACTCCGTGCTGAATCTGCTGGAGTTCTTTCTCTCCCTCTGCTCCTCCTCCCACTCTTGCACTCTGTAAATAAATACATACATATATACATACAATATTTTTTTAAAAATTAAAGTATTAAGCAATTTTACTAAATTATTTCAGAAAATGATAGTAAATTCTGGTGATTTATTTCAACTATTTTAGATCAATACATTATTTTTGGAACCGAAGATGGTATTTACACATTGAATCTCAATGAGCTACATGAGGCCACAATGGAACAGGTAATTTAGGAGTTTTAACTCAAGTAATTAGTTTGGGTACATTGAATAAAAGAAATCTTTTAAATTTAAATAAATTTTTACGGGCCTCAGTTTTAATTTTTATGATTTAAATATTTAAGGAGGTGAAATTTTACTCTTTACATGTTCATGCTACAAGATTTTTTTTTTTCCTGTAAGGTTTTGGTAATTTACTAAAAGGTAGAAAATAGTAATTTTTATACTATTTCAGACTGTTGGAATTTGGAAGTTAAAGCGAAGGGAATGAAAATTGGAGAATTTTAATTACCTTTTTTTCTTTATAGTTATTTCCACGAAAATGTACTTGGCTCTATGTTATCAATAATACTTTAATGTCCTTATCAGGTATGTATCTAACAAAAATAATATGAAAGGTTAACTATAGACAAGCAGAGAAATAACTTTTTTTAATTGAACTATAATTGACACAAGAGAAATGTAATTTTAATATACAGCATTTTTAAATGTTATTCATTACTTTGGGTAACTATAGTATAGTAACTTTGAGACTTGCAGATGTTTTCTACCAACTTAGAATGGAAAGAAAACTTGAGAAAGGACCTGTGTTCAGTTAAGGGACTTCCCAAATCTGCCCAGGATCTAAGCGCCCAAGAAGTAGTATCACAGTGATTGTCGCCTGAGGCCACTCCTTTTCACTCAGACCCTGCCCCCCCCCCAACTATCCTAGTACCATTTGCCTTCCTTTGAGAATTAACAGTTGAAGGGAAAGTATCAAAGGATTTAACTGCTTCCTTTCTCTGTGATTTTGAGCAAGTCACCCTCTCTGAGCCTCTGTTTTCTTAACTGTAAAATGACGATGATGGAAACAATACCAGCCTCATGAAGCTGCTGTGAAGATTAAATGAGATGATAGCAAACACTTCACTTACACAGTGAGGGCTTACGCAGGTGTTTGCTGACAGCATTCATGTTATTATGGACCAGATAGTATAACCATTTTGGACTGATGTTTTAAACTCTTAGAAACAAGTGTATTCCAGAGCAGCCTCTTCTAATTGTGATTTTTGTGTTTTCTTTTTTGGTGGTTGTTGGGAGGCAGGTAGGTGGTATTTGGGGTGCTTTTTTTTTTCCCCCAATTCTTACCTACCAAAACCTATTTTTTTGCATTTTAGATTTAAGTGACTACCCAGAGGTTTGCTGCTCACTTTTATTCTGATAGTAGAGTACAAGAGAGTTAATTATTTCTCTCTGTCTCTTAATAAACCTAATGTTATCAACTATTAAAATAGCATTCACCCCTCTCTCTACTTAGAATAATTATTTTAGTATTTCTTAAGTTTTTTTCAGTTTTTCTCTATATGTGAGTATTATATCCTGGCTCTTATTTACTGGGCTTTTTAGTACCTTTCAGCTACTTATGCTTTAAAGCATCAGTGCTAATACACAGCCTTAATGTGATCATTATGAATTGTGGCCTAACTTAAGAAATGTCATTTTCATAATTTTAAGTATGTCTTTATAACTTGAACTCTTCCACTAACCATTGCCTAATAGAGATTCTTCAGAAATTTATATATCTGAGCTGATGACACTATTTACAAAGAACATATTATTTGTGCATAAATGACTTCTAAAAAGCTGGGGTCCTTGAAAAAGTACTTAATTGCTTTGATTTTAATTATGTTTCTCCCAGTTTTTTAACTTTGTTCACCAAAATATTAATATATACTGTTATAAAAATAAGCTTAAACTTGGTTCTGTTTAACAATTCTGATTTGCATACATATAAAATCACTTTCCTCTTACTCTCATAGCTGTTTTTATCCCTCCTCATACCTGCCTTTGGCTATAAGCTTAAAAACCACACAGAATACATTATATATATATATATATATATATATATATATATATCACACAGAATACATTATATATATAAAATCACTTGGAAAATAGAGAAAAGTTAGCCTGTAAATTAGTTATTTCCATATCTAGTTAAAATGAGCAATACTACTGAATGCAGGTAAGTAGCAGAGCTCAATAGGGCAAAACATCATTCTGCCTAAGGGTCTGTGTTTGTGTGGACATGCACACATACATTTACATGTGTGTTTAACTACCTAGCTAGCTACTATGGGGGAATGGAGATAGGAAGGCTATGGTATGGTGTCAGGCAGAATGTTTGCATTCTAAGAAAACACAGGAATTTTGTTGAGGATAAGACTCAATACTGTATCATAAGACTATATCATACACAGTTAACCGTTGAATAATACAGAGGTTAGGGTTGCGGACCCCCTGAGCACTTGAAAGCCCCTCTAACTTATGAGTCTCCAAAAACTTAAGTACTTTCAACCTCTTGTTAACTGGAAGTCTTACCAATAACATAAACCATTGATTACCACATGTTTATATGTTATATGTGTTTTATACTGTATTCTTTTTTTTTTAATATTTTATTTATTTATTTGACAGAGAGAGAGATCACAAGTAGGCAGAGAGAGAGAGGAGGAAGCAGGCTCCCGGCTGAGCAGAGAGCCCGACATGGGACTCGATCCCAGGACCCTGGGATCCTGACCTAAGCTGAAGGCAGAGGCTTTAACCCACTGAGCCACCCAGGTGCCCCTATACTGTATTCTTATAATAAAGTAAGAATCTTATTAAGAAAATCCTAAGAGAGGGGGCGGCTGGGTGGCTCAATGGGCTAAGCCGCTGCCTTCCGCTCAGGTCATGATCCCAGGGTCCTGGGATCGAGTCCCGCATCGGGCTCTCTGCTCAGCAGGGAGCCTGCTTCCCTTCCTCTCTCTCTGCCTGCCTCTCTGCCTACTTGTGATCTCTGTCTGTCAAATAAATAAATAAAATCTTAAAAAAATCCTAAGAGAAAATACATTAACAGTACTGTACTGTACTTATTTTTAAGAAGGTAGGTTCACATATAACCAGACCCACAGAGTTCAAACTCATGTTTAAGGGTCAACTGTATATTTATGTTTTCTAGTAGTAAACTGATAAATACTTGTTCTGTGTTGTTGTAGTACCATACTGTGTATAATAAGGAGTCAGTAGGTGTTTTCCTTATCTTTCCCTGCTTAACACCCCTGTGGTTTTGATTATATGGAAATTGTAACCCCATTATCCTGGTATTATGTCACATAATATTAGTTTGCTTTGCTTTTCTTAGTATTTTAATCTGTTGTTATATTTAAGACCTCATTTGTAATTTTAAACCAGAGTAATTTGATAAATTCTTGATCAGCAGGTCTATCCCAGAAAGATAGCGTAATATAGTTTTACAGAATTTCCCATGTTATATACTAAAATACTCACATGCACATCATTATAACTCAGTCCCCTATACAACAATATTTAACAGTTTTTTCTTTCTGTGCTGGCTTAATTAAGGCTTATATATATTCTGCCCAGATCACCTGTTAGTCAAAATATACCTAATTCATGTATTAGGAAACATAATTATCTACTTTCTTAAAACTCTATTATCTTTCAAAATATACTAACTGTGTTTTTGTTTTTTGTTTGTGTGTGTGTGTTTATGTGTTTTTCTATTTTACTTGGCTCTTTGAACATTTCTGGACTACCTCACTATAGAAGGTAATTATGTTTTCTTTTGCTTGAAAATTCTTGTTTTTCTGCTGTAAAAGATTCTAATGAAAGTAACATGTTTCTCTTTTATAGGAAAAACCTTTCAACTCTATTCTCATAACCTTATAGCTTTGTTTGAACAAGCCAAAAAACCAGGATTAGCTGCCCATATTCAAACTCACAGGTTTCCAGATCGCATACTACCAAGGTACAAAATATTTTAATTCTGTTGGGAGTGAGGGGTATTAGTATCTTTTTTTTTAAATAGCCAGTTTTCGGGGCACCTGGATGGCTCAGTGGGTTAAAGCCTCTACCTTCGGCTCAGGTCACGATCCCAGAGTCCTGGGATCGAGCCCCGCATCAGGCTCTCTGCTCAGTGGGGAACCTACTTCCTCCTCTCTCTCTCTCTCTCTCTCTCTCTCTTTCTGCCTGCCTCTCTGCCTACTTGTAATCTCTGTCTGTCAAATAAATAAATAAAATCTTTTTAAAAATAAATAAATAAAATAGCCAGTCTTTCTTTCCCACTAAAAAACTTCCTTTGTTTAATTCTGAAAGGTAGTTTATACTAAAGTGCACTTCATGTAGAATTCAAAAGATCAGTGTTTCCTTAGCTTGACTGTGCAGGAGGACCACTTACAGAAGTTTTATAAATATAGATTCCCAGGTCTTATCAGTTCTGGAGAATCAGGTAGTTTGGGGGCCGGAGTCTACGATTGGTTTTGTAAAGCTCCTTGACTGGCTCTGGTGCAGCCAAGTCACAAATCACTGTCTGGGAGCCGCTGCAGGAGAGTCCATTTATATTGTCCTGTGTTTCAGAAAGTTCGCTTTAACAACAAAGATTCCTGATACAAAAGGCTGCCACAAATGTTGCATAGGTAAGTAAACGCTATTTCTCAAACTGGATGATTAGAATTTTGAACATTTTTAAAAATCTTTAAGACCACAGAGAGTCTTAGGAAATAGGAAGGAAGGTAGGCTTTACATTTGTTTTTAATAAGTAGTTAAGGGGCCACTGAAGCACAAGACTGTGTGGCAGGACATGGCTTAAAAATGTTTGGAGATAATAGTCCTAATGCTTTCTCAGAGCACAGTGTTCCTAGAGTTTTTTGTTTTTTTTTGGTTTTTTTTTTTTAAATTTTTTTTATTTTTTTCAGCATAACAGTATTCATTATTTTTGCACCACACCCAGTGCTCCATGCAATCCGTGCCCTCTACAATACCCACCACCTGGTGCCCCCAACCTCCCACCCCCCACCCCTTCAAAATTCTCAGATCGTTTTTCAGAGTCCATAGTCTCTCATGGTTCATCTCCCCTTCCAATTTCCCTCAACTCCCTTCTCCTCTCCATCTCCCCTTGTCCTCCATGCTATTTGTTATGCTCCACAAATAAGTGAAACCATATGATAATTGACTCTCTCTGCTTAACTTATTTCACTCAGCATAATCTCTTCCAGTCCCGTCCATGTTGCTACAAAACTTGGGGATTCATCCTTTCTTTCTTTTTTTTTTTTTTTTAACAGCTTTATAAACATATATTTTTATCCCCAGGGGTACAGGTCTGCGAATCGCCAGGTTTACACACTTCACAACACTCACCATAGCACATACCCTCCCCGATATCCATAACCCCACCCCCTCTCCCAACCCCCTCCCTCCATCAACCCTCAGTTTGTTTTGTGAGATTAAGAGTCACTTATGGTTTGTCTGTTCCTAGAGTTTTTTAACCAAACTCCCTGAGGTTGTATCTCCTAGCTTACCATTTATTACTTACCATTTATTTAACACTTCCATTTATGTAACCATTACAGGTTAGTGCTTTACGAGATTATAGGACGTTAGCTAACTATGAAGTTAGAGGGAACAGTCCACGTAAGACCACCCTCACTTCTGACATCAGTTGCAAGTTTGGGGGGTTTCCAAAACCACCCCCATGTTAAAAAATTCTCTAGAAGGGGGCACCTGGGTGCTCAGTGGGTTAAGCCTCTGCCTTCAGCTCAGGTCATGATCTCAGGGTCTTGGGATCGAGCCCCACATCAGGCTCTCTGCTTGATGGGGAGCCTGCTTCTCCCTCTCTGTCTGTCTGTCTGCCTACTTGTGATCTCTCTCTGTCAAATAAATAAATAAAATCTTTAAAAAAAAATTCTCTAGAAGGACTCAACTCACTGAAAGTGGTTATACTCATAGTTACAATTTATTACAGGGAAGGGATAGAAATTAAAATCAACCAAGAGAGAATGGGTATAGGGCAGAGTCTGGGAATAGCACCAAACATAGAGCTTCTGTTGTCCTCTCCCCCTGGAGTAATAAACAGTGTTACTTTTCTGGCAGTGATGTGTGACAATACACATGGAGCATACTCCAGCCTCAATACTCAGAGTTTTTATTAGCTCCTTCACACAAGCTTGATTGTCCACATGGCCGATCTCAACGTCCAATCTCTCGGATGGTCGTTTGATACCATTTGACACAAACCCCTATCCTAAATGACATTGTTGGTCTTTTTGGCATGACTGTCCCTCCCCTAAGAATGTCCAGTGTTGCAAGCCCCCACTCTAAATCATATTGTTAGACTATTCAGTGACCCAAGGTCCCAGACAAAGACACTTCTATCAGACATGACATTCCTGGGGCTTTGAGATTACTCCCTACAAGGAGGGCAAATGCCAGACTTCCTTTGGAGCAAGGTTGAATTTTTTAATATATAATTATTTTACCTCATGTAACCCTCAGACAATCCCATGATATTTGTTATGTTGCTAGTAAGAAACAGAACCTGGGGTCAGACCTGGTCCATGACTTCAAATCCCGGGCTCTTAACTTCCCATTTAATTCTGTTTGTTGAAGCAGTGAGGTTTTTCATTGATCTTCATGCTGCATAGTTCCATGGGATACTTTCTTAGTTATAAACAAATTTCTTAAGCATTTTTCTAGGTAGAGTCAGGTCCATGTCTGTTATCAGATTCCCAAGATCTAAGACTCAAGAAGGGTCTAGAAGCTTACAATCTAAGGTGTAAACTCATAAATATATTAAGATAGAGCTTATTTGCAAATAACTACTTTTACAATCAGTATTCATTGTTGATGGGAGTCAAATTGGGGAGAAAAAAAGACCAATTATGAGTTTTTGTAGATTTGAATCAAGTTAAGTTACATCTTTAGTAAAATATAAAAGTTATTTTCATCTTGCCTTAAGTAAACTACTATGCCAAAGATGAAATCATAGATTTCAGTTGCTTCCTAGACTTTGTTTCAGTCAGTTTACTTAAAAAACAGCTCCTTACTTTGCATACTAGTTTAGGTGTTTTACTGTTTAAAACACTGTTGCTTGTAGAAGGTTCCTGTGTTTAACAACCTAGTCTATTAAAGATGTTTAGAAGCAATTTTACATAATTTAAAATTTGAGATGAGAGTGAAAAGGAAAGGGTAACAAAGCAAAAAAAAAAAAAAAAAGATTTCATTTTTACTTATTTTTATCATCCTTGTGAACAGAAACAGTCATTTTTCTTTATCAGCTATATAATCACTTCAGATCATTTCTTCCATCCATATTTTGATATCAATGGCAAGCCACATTTCGTTGTTTTTCCCATGTATCAGCATTGCTTAGATGAGCATTACTCAGTTGTTGCTTTTAATGAACTCAACTAATTGTGTTTTCCTATCAAGGTACTCAGTGTTTTGATTGTGTCTGTTTTGCTTTGTTTTTTTCCAGTCAGAAACCCTTACACAGGACATAAATACCTCTGTGGAGCTTTACAGTCTGGAATTGTTTTACTTCAGTGGTATGAGCCAATGCAGAAGTTCATGTTGATAAAGGTATATATTACTTTGTTTATAGTTTTCTTCTTTAGAAAACACTAGTATATTACTGAAGCTAAAATTATATGATCTCAGGGTGCCTGGGTGGCTCAATCGGTTGAGTATCAGACTCTTAATTTCGGTTCACATCATGAGCTCAGGGTTGTGAGATTGCTCCCATGTTAGGCTCCATGCTGAGCATAGAGCCTGCTTAAGATTCTCTCTCTCCCTCTCGGTATTATACTTCGCGAAATAAGTCAATCAGAGAAAGATAATTATCATATGATCTCCCTGATTTGAGGAAGTTGAGAGGCAACGTGGGGGGGTGTGGGGGGTTAAGAAAAGAATAAATGAAACAAGAGGGGATCAGGAGGGAGACAAACCATAAGAGACTCTTAATCTCACAAAACAAACTGAGGGTTGCCGGTGGGGAGGGGGTTAGGGAGAGGGAGGTGGGGTTATGGACATTGGGGAAGGTATGCGCTATGGTGAGTGCTGTGAAGTGTGTAAACCTGGCGATTCACAGACCTGTACCCCTGGGGCTAATGGTACATTATATGTTAATTAAAAAATAAAAAATAATAAAAGATTCTCTCTCCCTCTCCACCTACCCCTCCCCCCTCTTCTCAAAAACAAATACAAATAAAATGTTTAAAATTATATGATCTCAATGCTACTATCTGGGATCTACACATTTATAGTTATTTATGGGTGTTTACTTGGTTTAGGGGTTTTTGTATTCTTGTTAATGTTTCCTCTTTAACTTCTGTTAATAAACTTATAGAAGCATCACAGCCATAAAGATGAATCTGGCCAGTTCTCTAAAACATATTGTTACAGAAAATTCAACCTTATCATGGTCATTTTAGAGGCAGTCCTTTATTAGAAGTAGATCAATCAAGAAAGGCTTTCTGTTGGCTTTATTCAACATTATGAATAGGGGACATTATTTCTAAATTATACTTCTGTTGTTTATTTTTTGCAGCACTTTGATTTTCCTTTGCCAAGTCCTTTGAATGTTTTTGAAATGCTAGTAATACCAGAACAGGAGTACCCTATGGTCTGTGTAGCTATTAGCAAGGGTACTGAATCAAATCAGGTTGTTCAGTTTGAGACAATCAATTTGAACTCTGCATCTTCATGGTTTACAGAAATTGGCGCAGGTAAGTGTTTTTAACCTTATGTTAAAATATTGATACTTTTACATATTTTAAAAGAAGCAGAGGGTGCCTGGGTGGCTCAGTGGGTTAAAGCCTCTGCCTTCAGCTCAGGTCATAATCTCAGGGTCCTGGGATCAAACCCCATATCAGGCTCTCTGCTCAGCCAGGAGCCTGCTTCCTCCTCTTTCTGCTGCTTCTCTGGCTGTTTGTGATCTCTCTCTCTGTCAAATAAATAAATAAAACCTTAAAAAAAAAAAAAGAAGAAGAAGAAGAAGCAGAGTAAGCTCAATTAGGATGGGCTGGTTCAAAGAGTTAGTCAACATAGTTTTCCAAGTAAGTCCAGAAGAACATGTACATATTGTTTATGATCTCTATATGCCTGAGGCAATTGATACTAATTATTTTACCAAGAAAAAATTTTAATGATTCCTGACATAAAAAGGCCTTACTTGTTAACAGTTAATTTTTGAACTTACTAAATACTTAAATTTTCTAAGACATTTTTCAGATTTTATCAGCTTCTCAAGCAAAGAGAAGCTCTATCATTTTTCCCCCCACACTTCCTAGAATCATTAGGTTCAAGTTTTTTTCAGACTTGACTAGAAGCATGTGTGACCTCCAAGCTTTACCATTTAAAAAGATACTGGGAAATAGCCCTTGTGCTTTTTAAGAATGGTTTGCTAGCCTAGGATTTTATCAAATGTGTCTCATTGAAAGCTCTGAAAAAGTTGGGAAGTTTATTCTTAAACTTTAAAATTGAAACAAATCAACCAAGAATTTTTAAAAAGCCTACAAATTAAGTGAGATGAAGGGGATCTTTTACTGTTTGGTTTGCTAGTATATTATTTGATTATTTGTAACCCTATATTTATCAAGTCTTTTTTTACATCTGAAGTCAAGCAAGGTTCAGTCAGAACTATATCATTACTTACCACTGTTATATTTCCTTATTGCCTTGTGAAGAAATTTGTTACAAGCATCAAATTTGATCGTTCTTATTAAATATCTTATTAAATATCTTTTGCTCATTTATAAGCTAAATTATAAGAACTCTTTATACAACCCAGCTATTGAAGTTGATGTAGAACCACACCAATGTCACTTTGGGAATAAGATTCAATATGAACCAGTGGTGTTCTGATAAATATTTAACAACAGGCACTTGGGGTACAGAGAAGCCTGGCTTATAGCAGTTGTCAATTTCTGTGGTATAAATACTCCCGCCAAGGGAATCTTTCAAACTACCAACCTGATGTCATGCGGCTCACAAAATTCCTGAAGATGCAAATAACATTGTTTTATTATCATGAAATATAAACAGCCCAAACAAACATGTTTCTATTATGTAGTTACAGCTAAAAAGAAGAGATATACATCAGTTTATTTAAACTGATCATCAGTTCATTTTTGGTAGACAGACCCAACTTTTTTTTTAAACTGGTTAGTATATAATAGTAGTATAGAGCAAGGCATTTCATATAGTTATCTGTATTTGCACCCAGTTTCCTCTGTTTGATATAGTAAGAGGTTACATTGCTCAAGGGTAAACATTTAGTAAGTCTTTTTTTGAATTTGTGAGTGGAGAGCTTTGGGGGTTTTTTTGTTTCTGTTTTTGTTTTTAAGATTTATTTATTTAGTTATTTAGTTAGTTATTTGACAGAGAGAGAGATGACAAGTAGGCAGAGAGGCAGGCAGAGAGAGAGAGGAGGAAACAGGTTCCCTACTGAGGGGCTCGATCCCAGGACCCTGAGATCTTGACCTGAGCCGAAGACAGAGGCTCAACCCACTGAGCCACCCAGGTGCCCCTGGTTGGCGGTAGGGGGGTTAATGCCAGAGGGTACTATTCTACCCACTTCAAACATTGTCTAGGCTAAAATTAAGGCAGACCCAAAATTACTTTCTGAGGAGAACCAGGACTCTGTTTAAGGGTAATCATTGATATCACCCTCAAGCAGAGGTTGTCCTTATTAGGCTTCTCCATTTTTGCAGATGATTGTTAATCCACCTCCCATCTGTGTTCATTGTTGAGGTCAGGCCTTGAGTTGGCAACAGTTTTAACAGTTAAAATGAACTCCTATTCCAAGACTCTTTCAATCTTAGTTTGATTTATTACTGCAGTATCTTTATCTCCAAGGGTGATGCTTAGCAAATTATCAGCACTCAGTAAATATTTGTTGAATAAATGTGTGTATGTAGATTTACTGAGAAAAACTATATTTTGGAGTGTTGCCTGAGGGACCAATGGTTGGTCAGTTCTGTAGATCTAAATGCTCCACTTTGGACTTTTTGAAAGGTCCACAAACCCCCAAAGTAATATATAAAACTTGTGTTTATGTTCAAATGTGCAGTTTCTAAGGGAGAGGGCTTCCCAAAGAGATATAATTAAAAACAACTGCTATATGGGCGCCTGGGTGCTCAGTCAGTTGGGTATCTGCCCTCTGCTCATGTCTTGCTTGATACCAGGGTCCTGGGATCAAGTCCTGCCTCCGGCTCCCTCCTCTGAGGGGAGTCTCCTTCTGCCTCTTCCTCTGCTTCTCTCCCCTGCTGAGTGCTTGCTAGACCATTCAGGCAAACTGAAATGCCTAAAATGAGTTGTTTTACCAAAATGTCATCACACCTGTTAGAGGAGCCCCATGAATATCAGCAAAGTTATGAGAGTTGCTTCCTGGAAAAGTGTTATTGACAGTATTGTCCATTATATTACTCTCTGGCCTTTTAATAGAGGTCCCACTTACACATACACACACATAGACCAATACCAAGAAAGTTTCTCTCTGATCATAATTTCATTACTCTTTTTGCTTTTTCTGAATTACTGGCTTATTTTTATCTCAGATGCTATGATTCACCTAACTGACCTTGGCTACTGTAAAATACACAGCAAAATCTAGTCATTGTATAGCACTTATTTGCTTTCTTCACCATATTTACCTGTGGTTTCATTTTAAGTTTATAACTCACCTTTCTATAACTAGCTGAGGTATTAATTAAATGCAAAGTTGAGTTTTTCTCAGCTCATTTAGCTATGCTTAGGACTTAGGTCTGTTCTAAGTTGACCTACGTACATTTTTTGAAAGGTAACATAATTTAAAAATATAATTTCTGTGTTAAATTTTAAAGACTAGTTTTAAATGACAGAAAAAATTCAGAATTTGTGTTTCTTTTCTAAGTTCTGTTTTTTAAAGCATGTCATATAACGGTAACCCTGTTTTTTTTCCCCTTCCAAGGCAGCCAACAGTTAGATTCCATTCATGTAACACAGTTGGAGAGAGATACCGTTTTAGTGTGTTTAGATAGTAAGTACTATTTTAAAGTTTATTCCGAATATACTACTTGATATAACAGATCTTTTAATGGAATTAATTCTACTATACTATAATTCAAGATTTTCACTTTTCTAACTTAAAGGTGACTTTTTTTAATTGATGAAAAACCTAAATTGGCTATGGATATAGTAATTAATTGATCTGTTTGTTAACACTATTCTCTGTTAACTTTTTCTTTATTTTGTTGGACCTACTTGGAAACATATTAGGACAGCTTGCCATAACCCTTGGGTAAAATTTTGTATAAAACTATTCTTTATAAAATTCTGTATAAAACTGAGGGTTTTTTCCTACCTCACTGTAATTAATGTAAAAAATAGAAGGTTATACTAGTATAGTCACTTTGTCATACGACATGAACTTTGAAAGTCCTGTAGAAGTGAGAGTCTAACGTACAGATTTGACACCTTCACCTGCTGCTCATGATTCTTTTGATGCAGGGAGAGATGTTAGTGATAGAAGTATATTGTACTATAAGCAGTTGAGAAGCAGAAAAAACTTCAACAACAGGAATTATTTCAATTTTCAAAGAAGTCTGCTTCTTAAAACCCACTTATTTTTATACAGTAAATCATGCAAGGTAAAATTCACCCAGACTTAAAATTATACTTGAAATTTGGCAATATTCCAATATTTTTAAATTACTGGACCTGTCCATAGGTGTTCAGGGTAATTTTAAAAATTTTAAAAATTGTTCTATTACTGAATTTGCCTGTATTTTTGTCCTAATTTCTATTCTCTAAAGACTTCCCTAGTGAATTTGCCTTATAGAATCATAAAGATCATCTAATATTATAGAGAAGTAAACCAAAGCCTAAATTGTTTCATTCACCCATCATCCATTCTTTAAGTACTTTTGATTCTTTAAGTACTGGTAAGATTGAAGTGTTACTCTGTTACTTTTAAGTGAATTTGATAAATTATTTTTTATCCAAACAAGTAGGAAGTTCAGTAGTGATTAAGTAAATCATCAAAATTTAATATTAATAATGTTGAACATTTAGTGCTGAAATCCCTAAAAACTTTCTGATAAATCTAAGGAAAATAAATTGTGCTTAGTTTTCATTTTGTTAATTTGTGTATTTTATCAAAAAATGTCAAAAACCTTTGATTGGCTGAGCCCTCCATTTCCCAATTATTGAAGGTAAATGGAAAGGTGACTTCTTGGAGCTTTGGGGTTTTTTTTAAGGGAACAGAATGCTTTAAAATTGAGTTGTCAGCTATACAGTATAAATCAGTTTTAGTAAGCAGCAATAGAGATAGGCCTATGATCACAAATCATGGTAGATAAGAAAGTAATGCAGGGAAAGGGTGTGTTCTAAGTCAGAGTTAAAGATGGTTAAATTAAAAACAAATAGGTGAAAAATAGATTTGTGTATACTCACCATCCCAGAGTTTACTTATAAGAAATTATGACCCTTGAGAAGTACTGTTTGTTGCTCCTGTGTACCTCTATACAATATTATTCATATACTACAGTTATGGATTACTACAAATATTACTTATCATATGTTATATAATTGGTAAGGGAAAAAAATCAACCCCATTTGCTAAGTACTTGAGCACTAAGGTCACTACTTTGAAACATCATGCTTTTTAAAAAATGAGAATGTAAGTGTTCAGTATATCCTAAAAAGAAAGAAAAAAAGAAAAAAAAAGTATTTACTAAAGAAGGCACTTTTATGTCTTATAAAACATATTACACATATTAATGACAGTTTTTCAGTGGGCATACTTGAATCGTGACAATAAATAGTTGAATTTTATTAAAAATATTTGTTCTGTATCCATATAAAATCTACATAACAAGTTCCATTTATTTTTAGAAGATTTGCATTTCCGGTTTTGACTTGCTTTTTCTTTTTTTAAGAATTTGTAAAAATTGTAAATCTACAAGGAAGACTAAAATCAAGTAAGAAACTGGCCTCCGAGCTAAGTTTTGATTTTCGCATTGAATCTGTAGGTAAGTCTGCTTTTTTAGAAATTTCAGTATATTGACATACAATATCCTGTTTGAGATATACATCATAGTCATTTGATATTTTATACATTATGAAATGATCCCCACAATAAGTCTAGTTAGTATCTGTCACCATACAGAGTAACCACAGCGATGTTGACTTTATTCCCTATACTGTACTTTACATCCCATTGACTTGTCTTATAACTGGAAGTTTGTACCTCTTCATTCCCTTCACCTATTTTGCCTAGGCCTCTGTTTTTTTAATAATGTGTTTAGAATACTTGATTTTTTGTTCATTCCATACTTAGGGTTGTCCAGACCAGCACTGTCTCGTAGAAGTTTCAGTGATGTGGAAATGTTTTGTGTGCTTTTATTTTTATTTTTATTTTTTTTAAAGATTTTATTTATTTGTCAGAGAGGAGAGCGAGCGAGCACAGGCAGACAGAATGGCAGGCAGAGGCAGAGGGAGAAGCAGGCTCCCCGCCAAGCAAGGAGCCCGATGTGGGACTCGATCCCAGGACGTTGGGATCATGACCTGAGCCGAAGGCAGCAGCTTAACCAACTGAGCCACCCAGGCGTCCCTGCTTTTAAATATAGTAGTCATTAATCACACCTGTTAAGTACTTGAAACATGGCTACTGATCATTTTAATTTTTTTAATTCTGATGTAATTTGGGGTGCCTGGTGGCTCGGTTGGTTAAGCAACTGCCTTCGGCTCAGGTCGTGATCCTGGAGTCTCAGGATCGAGTCCCGCATCAGGCTTCCAGCTCTGCAGGGAGTCTGCTTCTCCTCTGACCCACCTCCCTTTTGTGCTCTCTCTCTCGCTCTCTCTCGCTCTCTCATTCTCTCTCTCTCAAATAAATAATCTTTTAAAAATAAGAAAATAAATTTCAATGTAATTTTAATGTTAATAGCCACATGTGGCCAATTGCTGTATCATATTGGACAGTGCAGGTCTAGACCTTAATAAATCTTCTGTTATTGTTTCCTGAGTATTTAAAACTTGAAATCATTTTTTAAATTTCTGTTCATTGTTCCCTTTGCTGCATGAAGTGAATTATGTTCTTCCAGTTTTTTTCAAAATCGTAAAGGTATTTGTGTGATGTGATTAACGGTATTAGATATGCTTTAATTCTTTGCCATGTAAAGTTCTGGTTGGTGTGTTGATGGTAATTGCTTTTAGGTCCACTTATGTATAAATAACTAGTTTCCCATAGGACTTGGAAACTAATGCCATTTTAATTTGCTTCCTTGTCAATGAGTATTTTACTCTGGATACTCATTGGTTTTATGATAAAAATTATTATATTTTATTGTTGTTTGCATCCTCATTGGTTATATGTCAGTAAACATTTTCCCAGGGATGATAGAACTTATGAAAAAATACCATAACTGGAAGTATTTTGAACAATATATGATATGACTCTACTATAAGTCAAAAATAGTTAAAAACAAAGTTGGCAATTTTCATTTGGGCCATAAAAAATACATGTATTTCATAACTAAATGCATATTCTTAAAAAATGTGTTTCTCAACATTTAAAAAGTTTGTTTTATCTATTAAATATTTTAATGATTTCTCAACTGGAATTTTGCCCTTTTGCAAAGTACATTCATCCCTCTGTAAAACATTTTAAATAAAAGTAATTTGCTTGCAACTGGAAAATTTAATTTATTGAAGCAGGAAACTTAAACGTTCTGTAGATGGCCAGACAAAACGGATTTTGAAACTAGTTTCTTCTTTCACTCCTTTATGTGCTGGATATTGCGTACCAGTTTCCAAGAGTTAGTATTTTCAGTAGGGATTCTGACATATAGATCTTTAGGTCCTTTTCATTTTACCTGAAACATACTGGTACCTAAACTTTTTCATATGTGTCACATTTTTCAAGGAATTTTAATTGTTACACAGAAGTTTGTTCCTCTTAAGCTACCCTCTCTCTTGCTAGTGAACTTGGAAATAATTACAAGGATCCTCCTGGGTAAAAAAAAGAGTCCCTTTAAATCACCTTTTAAAAATAAAACTAGTAACTAAGTTTTTATTTGTCACAGTTAGTAAAGCATGTGATTTGTTACTGTAATATACTTTTATTTTTATTGAGCTAACTTACATTCCCAGAACATTCTTACATTAACTTTTTACAGAGTCCGTATTCTAGTACGAAACAAAATGCTTTAGTCACTTTCTCTCTTTACCTTTACTGTGTAGGGTATGTGGCTAACTCTCCAAAATCAAATGGGCTCTCTCCCTCACTGTCTGCACTTCAATGACTGAAGCCCCCTGCCAGGAAGGGCTGTCTCCTCCCCGAAAATTGTGTGGCCTGCCTACTCTAGTTCTAAACTTCTGAGTTACCCCATAAGGATGCCTCTAGCCTAGCCTGCTTAAAACCAAGCAGAAGATAGAGATGGGCAAGGCATAAGAACAGGTTTCCCTCCAAGACCTTCAGGTCACACCAGGAGAACAGGGGAGATGGGTAGCGAGTCAGAGGGGCTGTGGCATGTTATACAGTGGACACACTTTGGGGTCATGGTCACTCCTGAATCCAAAGCCCCAAAGCCATTGGGAAGGTGAGCAAGCTTGGCAGTGAACCATCCTGTGGACAGTGGGGCTTCCAAGTCTAGGGCAAAGGCCCAGTGAGCTCCAGAGGCCTGAGGTGGGTGGGGGTTGGGGGACTGAAGGCCCCAGCTGTGAGAACTACAACTGGGAGCCCCTCTGAATAAGAATTGGCTTGCAGATCATAAATACTCAGTGTGTGGTTACACTTTGGATTGTAAGACAGGTTTATGTTTTAAAATAAAATTTGCAGTAGGGAAATGTAAGTATAAATAAAAGATGCTTCCTTAATAGCTACTTGTAATTGTATGACAGTATTTAAATAACCATGTTTTTGATCCAAAAACCCAATTATATGTTTTATTTTTTTATTCATCTAAGACAAAAGGTAGCATATGAAAGAGAAATCAATGTTGATATCCAGCTCAGTAGAAGTTAGCCCATGTTTAAATGAATGCCTGTTATATATCTCTTTGAAAACTTGCATGACCCTGCCTCAATAAATTATTTGGGCTTAGGCATGGCTTAGCCACAAAAATGTTGGGAACTGATGGTCTAGACAGTGGAATTTTGCACCAAGCACTTAGAGAGCTTTACGTTAGTATTTATTTAAAACGGTGAAGGAAATGTATAATGAATTACTCCGTGCTTTTAGTTTCAGTTCTCTCTAATCTTTTTTAGTATGCCTTCAAGATAGTGTGTTGGCTTTCTGGAAACATGGAATGCAGGGTAAAAGCTTCAAATCAGATGAGGTAAGGCTTCTCGCTTTACCTCCCGTGATTTCCACAAAAGATTTTAAATGTCGAAACATTCATTTTATGCATTTTCTTTCTGAACCCACATTACTCTGTTTAGTGCCTTTAGTGCTATGAACTGGTAGAGCAAAATTGCCAGTATTTCCCCTTCAGATAATTTTCTTTTGTATTCATTGTATGATTCTCAGTGGCCACAAGGGATTGTCAAACATGAGTTTGTACAGTTATAGTTCTCTACTTTGTAATTTGTAAATGTGATTGCTAAGGTTACTAAACTTCTCTGAAGTTGGTAAGTCTTTCCATAATCAATAAATGTATAGCTTCTTTTAAAATATTATATTTAAAATTCTAAGTTACAATATATTAGATCACAGGACTAAGGAAAAATCTATTAACTCATTTAGTAAATTATTGAGTACAACAACATGTAAGACACTATTATTATAGCACTATAAGGCATAATGAAGTATAATTATAAATAATAACAAACCTTTAGAACATCTGTGTTCTAGGCATTTTATAAGTATTAGCTTATTTAAAGCCGATAATCCAATGGGGTTAGGTACTGTTCATATTCCCATTTTTTTTAAAGATATTTTTATTCATTTGAGAGAGAGAGTAAGCAAGCAAGAAAGCACAAGCATCAGAGGGAGAGGGAGAAGCTGGGGAAGCCAGATGCGGGGCTCGATTCCAGGACCCTGGAATCATCACCTGAGTTGAAAGCAGACACTTAACCAACTGAGCCCTCATTTTTCCATTTTTTGTAGGCACAGAGTGGTTAAGTTATCTTGCTCAGAGTTAAGTGACTAGATAAATGGCAGAATCTGGATTTGAAGGGAGTGTCTTCAAAAATCACTTCTAGTTGAGATAATCAGGCTACATTTCATGCAGGAGAGGGACTTGGCATCCCGCCTTGAGAGAAGAATCCTAATAGTTAAGATGATACTAATGTAGACATTTCCTACTCATATGAGTACCTCTGTAATTCTTTTACACCATTGTCTCACACATTTGGGATTTATTTTAAAACTGAAAGTCTTCAATTTGAATTACCTTTATTTTTATGCATGCTCATATTTATATGTGACGGATTATTTGTACCTCTTACATGCATTTGGAGTTAGAATGCTTCCATGAGAAAACAGCATAAATCAGCTGTCTTTGGTATGTCAGTTTTATCTAGTTATCATGTCACTAAATGTCACCAGGTCCCTGCATTTAATGAAACCTGCAGTCCTACTTACTGCCATAAAATTAATTGTCCTTAGATGCTTTTCTCAGTGTGTCACTCCTATGGTTAGAAATCTATAGAAAATATCTGTTTCTCACTGTATCACATACAAATTCTATGTCCTATTTTTAACTCATTTGCTTAAGTGGGGGGCTTGAGGGGTAGGGAAGGAAAAAAATGAAACAAGATGGGATCAGGATGGAGACAAACCATAAGAGACTCAATCTCACAAACTGAGGGTTGCTGGGGGGAGGGGGTGTGGAGAGGGTGGTTGGATTATGGACATTGGGGAAGGTTTGTGCTTTGGTGAGTTCTGTGAAGTGTGTAAACCTGGCAATTCACATACCTGTACCCCTGGGGCTAATAATACATTATATGTTAGTAAAAATTTTAAGAAAAAAACTCATCTTGCTTACCTCTTTCTTTTGTTTTCTCATCCTTCATTTGGGCCTATGATATTCATCAAGTAATGCTCAACCATTCAACGACAATGATTGGAACATTTCTGAACTTAATACTCTGAGAATCAGTTCCATGTAGTATAGAACTATTAACTTCCTGCTTCAAGGTTATTAGTTCTGTCCTCCCAGCTAGACTGCAAATTCATTGATAATAGAGTATTTTTATACCTGTTCAGATCCACACTGTTGTAGCTTGGACTCCTCCAAACGCTGACCTTAGCCTAAGACAAGGAATCAAGTGTGGGTAGTTTATTGGGAGTAGATCCCAAAAATCAAGTGATGGAATGAGGATTCTAAGATAGATAGGGGATGGGGCACCTGGGTGGCTCAGTGGGTTAAAGCCTCTGCCTTCGGCTCGGGTCATGATCCCGGGGTCCTGGGATTGAGCTCCGTGTCGGGCTCTGTGCTCAGCGGGGAGCCTGCTTCCGCCTCTCTCTCTCTCTCTGCCTGCCTCTTTGCCTGCTTGTGATCTTATTTATTAATAAATAAATAAATCTTAAAAAAAAATAAAGATAAGAGAGGGGCAAAAAACAAAAAACAACAAATAGTATATTAATAAACTGGTTCCCACTGTGGGCGCCAGGGCTTAACCCTAAAGGGACCACTGAGGCAGGGTATGGAACACATTTCAGAACAGACTCATTTGAAGGTGGGAAGCTGGTGCATTTATATACCAACTGCTGTCTCTTTTGATTAAGTGTTATTCCCGGGAGTATAAACTCCCCACACTTCGGAATAGTATGTGCACCTGAATTTGTACCTTCTACAGCTCTGGAGAAAATTGAGCAGAGGAACACCATAGGTAACACTACAGTCAGACACGAGGACTTGGGAGTGCCCAGCACAGCTCTGTGGAAGTCAGGGGGGATCTGGGTGCCACCTCAAGCTTCTGCACTGAGGGAAAGGAAGTTAGAGTCGAGGCTCCGCAGTTCAGCAAACTGGAATTCAAATCCTGGGTCTACCAGTTATTTGATCTTAAGTAAGTTACTCAACTTCTCTGAGCCTTAGATTTTTGTTTGTTTTAAATAAATAAATGGGAATTTATTATTTAATTTATATAATTTAATTTAATTTAAATAAATGGGAATTATTATATATATCACAAAGAGTTCTAAGGAAAGTACCTGACCAATACCAGATGTTCTATAAATGTTGATTTATTTCTTACCAATAAGGCAGTCAAAAAACAAAACCTACTGAAATTTATTTCATTTGAGGAACTGAGCCTATCAAAAATTACCATGGGGCGGGGCACGCCTGGGTGGATCAGTGGGTTAAGCCTCTGCCTTCGGCTCAGGTCATGATCCCAGGGTCCTGGGATCAAGCCCCAGGTCGGGCTCTCTGCTCGGCGGGGAGCCTGCTTCCCTTCCTCTCGCTCTCTACCTGCCCCTCTGCCTACTTGTTCTCTCTCTCTCTGTCAAATAAATAAATAAAAAATCTTAAAAACAAAAAAAAAATTACCATGGGGCGCCTGGGTGGCTCAGTGAGTTAAAGCCTCTGCCTTCAGCTCAGGTCATGATCCCAGGGTATTGGGATCGAGCCCTGCATCGGACTCTGCTCAGTGCGGAGCCTGCTTCCCCCTCTCTCTCTACCTGCCTCTCTGCCTACATGTGATCTCTGTCTGTCAAATAAATAAATAAAATCTTTTTAAAAAAAATTACCCTCACGTTTAATAATTGCTCTAAGTGGTTTTTAAATTATGATTTAAATAATATGGGGACAAAGGTCTGACTATAGATATTTTCTTTTCATAGGTTACCCAGGAGATTTCAGATGAAACAAGAGTTTTCCGCTTATTGGGATCAGACAGGTAATAGTTTGGTTGTTTAATTTCATTACCAAAGGAGTTCAGTAGTTGTGTTCTTCATTATATTATCACCCTGTTGGGCGCCTGGGTGGCTCAGTGGGTTAAGCCGCTGCCTTCCACTCAGGTCATGATCTCAGGGTCCTGGGATCGAGTCCCGCATCGGGCTCTCTGCTCAGCAGGGAGCCTGCTTCCCTTCCTCTCTCTCTGCCTGCCTCTCTGCCTACTTGTGATCTCTGTCTGTCAAATAAATAAATAAAATCTTTATATTATCACCCTGTAACTGTTTCAAATAGGATTCTTAGAGGGCTCAGCAACTGAGAGAAATTTCCTTGTATCTTTATTGAGACAGAGAAGAAAAATTTAAATATTTGGTGAAGCAGTCTTTTCACCAGTGTGAGGATCCTGATTCTAGAGATAGTTATAGTCCGCCAAGACAAAGTGTGTTAATAGAGTTGTTTATGTCCCTAGTACCATGATATATTTCAGGTCCCTTCATTTTTATCATTTGTTCCTAGTTTGTTATCTTCTATTAACTATCACAACATAAACCCAAAAGTATATGCTCCTCCTGACATTTTTGTATCATTTTGTATCAGAAAACATTTGACTCCATTTCTGAAGTCAGTCTCAATTAAAAGCAATTACATCGTCTCTGTGATCAAAATGAAAGACAAATTCTAAAACTGTGCCATCTTAGGGAAAAAATTTACTAGTTTTTGTCCTCCAAAGTCTGTATTATCTACCTCTACGACTAATAAAATAACCCTCCCTTCCTATTTTCCCACAAAAATTGTTACTGCAGCAAAACTGGCTACAGTAGTAGGCATCATTTGTGAGACGAGGATGACAAACCTCTGGTCTTCCAGTGTCGGCTGCTCATAGAATCACTGTTCGGATGGGTGTCTCTTAGATCCTGTTTTCTTCTCTAAGTTGTTCTTTCACCCCCTTCTTGATAGTTGACCCTTGAGCAACACAGTTTTGAACTGCATGGGTCCACTTATATGCAGATTTTTTCAATAAATACAGTACAGTCCTGTAAATGTTTTTGCTCTAGGAATTTTTAAAATTACTATTTTCTCTAGCTTACTTTACCGTAAGAATACAGTATGTAAATGCATAGAGCATACAGAATATGTGGTAATCGACTGAATCAACTGTTCGTGTTATCTGTAAGGCTTCCAGTCAGCAGTAGGCCATTCAGAGTTAAGTTTGCAGAGAGTTAAAAGTTACACAGGATTTTCAACTGTGCAGGAGGTCAGCGCCCCTAACCTTCATGTTGTTCTAGAATCAATTGTGTTCTAAAGCTTTATTATACTTTCTGTTGGCATATATGAGTAGGCAAATTTTGTTTTAGTTGGAGTAAGATAATGAGACTATCCTCAAATGTTTTCGATATTTTATACTCAAAAATTTATCAGTTGTTATTCAGTTTTGTTTTTGAGCTATAAAGTGTAAAGCTGAATTTGACAGTACACTTATGATCTTTATGAGAATATGAACAATGATACTCTTTCCTTGTTTGATATTAGTATTTGAGTGAAGCATGCAATCTCTATTTTTACTCTTAAGCCTTTTGTTTTGGTTTAATTGCAGGGTTGTCGTTTTGGAAAGTAGGCCAACAGAAAATCCTACTGCACACAGCAATCTTTACATCTTGGCTGGACATGAAAATAGTTACTAAACAACAAAAACTGATCTCAAATGACAAGAAAATGACCATACTCCATTGAAAGCAAAAAATGTCTTAAGTTCAGTACAAACTACACTATGATTTATTTTAACTTTTATGGGTTATATCTCAAATGATCTGTACCTTAAGGTAGAATTCAATATTTTCTGTAGCTGGAAACAGCTGTTCTATCTCTTGCCACTGTGTGGTGGTTATATCAAGTTTGCTTAATAAAAGCTATGAGACAAATAGTCCTCTAGTTCCAGGAAACACAGTCTTTTAAAAAAATAATGTTTGTAACAAGGGTGCCATGATATTTTTAGATAACTCATGTGATTATCCTCAGAGAGATAAATTTAGTGATAGTTTTCTTATTTTATACCATGTTTTATTCCTTCTTAATGAGCATAATTTGATAAAAAAAAAAAATTGTCAAGTAAGCCTTTCACTTTTACATTGGCCATTCTGTATGTTTTTGTAAAATAGAATATTTAATCCTTATTTATTAATCTCTCGCTGGAGTGGTGTGATATATGTAACTTTTAGCAGAGGAGGGTTTCAGAGCAGCTTAAATTTTTTTTTAATGTATAAAAATTTTGTTTACCTTTTAAGAGTAGTACTTTGAGGGGTTAAAGGCAGTGTGTTTGGGTTAGTACATACACGCAGTTTTGCTTAACACAAGTATTTTATAATACAGGATCATCCAGAATTGCCTTAAGAGGGAGTTTTGAGTTTTTGATTATAATATAGGGGGTCATACAGAAGATATTGATAATGGTTGAAATATTGTTAGAGGGGTGTGTATGTCTAGATGTGACTACCATGTGTATGTATTCTTGACAAGCAGTATAATATACCTGTGATTTTTTTTACACTAGGGATCATGCATAATAAATTAATATTCATATATATTATCATCCCTGATGTAGGGGGGGATGTATTTAACTGCCCATGATATGTATTTTACTTATACTATACCAGAGGGGAACTGTAAAGCAGCTACATGTGTAATCTTGGTTTTTTTTTTCCACATATGTAGGTATTCATTTTGAGTAGGTTTAAGAAAAAAAAATCTTTAAATAAAATTGAATTCCTAATGGGATAGTATAAATAAGTATTATAAAAACCAGTATTCTAAAAATAAGAAGGGATAGGGCCATTATGAGTTTGCTTCTCTTTTGCTATTGTTAGTATTCAAAATTAAAGTGTCACATTTGGTACCTATTGTCTTAATGTACTTACTGAGAACAGTTAGCATTGAGATGATGAACAAGAGGTTAGCAATAGTGAAGTATAGATTATTTTCAGCAGTTACTTGAGAGGAAGACAGTATAACAATCTTTCAGTCTTTAGCAATTCTATATAATAGTATTATCATCCCCATTTTTCAGATGAGGAAATAAGGGTTTAGCCAGGTTAAGAGAGTCACCCCGTTCACACAGCAAGTTGGTGGTTGAGCCAGACTATGAGTCTTGTGACTCTGTTCTTTTCACTATGCAAACAATAAAATGTTATGCAAATAAAATATAAAGTAAATTTTCTTTAAAAATGCACATATCTGATTTTAGTAAGTGTGTGCTTATTTCTTTTGGGTATGTTAAAGGGGGCCTCTGAATTGAAGGACACTGGATACACTCCATGGCAGGGACCATACTCGAAAATGAAATATTTACATACTAGATACAAAGATCAGTGTCCTCCTCCTTCTCACTGAATCCTGGCAGCCAGACCTTCCCATCCCAACAATATGTGAAATCTCTGTGCAATCTGGCCAGTTCAAGTGGAAAGACCTAAAGAGATCCTGACATGA
This sequence comes from Lutra lutra, assembly GCF_902655055.1. Lineage (NCBI taxonomy): Eukaryota > Metazoa > Chordata > Mammalia > Carnivora > Mustelidae > Lutra > Lutra lutra. Next base: position 98,684,328 of record NC_062284.1, on the reverse strand, counting down.
AAATCCTAGTTAACACACCCACCGCTCCATGCATCCAGAGCCTGCAGGTCATCTTATAGTCCTGTGCTTTAATAATGATAAAACAACCAAGACAAAATATCTGAAGGAAACCTACCACATAAGAGGGAGAGCTTTTAAAATAAAACATAATATCTTCACAAACTTGGGGTAAGCAAAGACTTCCCAAACAGAACATTAAGCTTTGACCATAAAAGAAAACATTTATATAAAATGGACTTAATTAAAATTAAGATACTCCATTATCTAAGGACACCCTTATAAGAAGGAAAGGACAAGCCACAAAATAGAGAAGAGACTTGCATTATGTATGTCCACATGTACCCAAAAGATACAATCCTTAAGAAGAAAGGCAGACGGGGGACTGGCTGGCTGAGTCAATAGAGCACGAGACTCTTGGTCTCAGGTTTGGGAGTTTGAGCCCCACACTGGGTGTAGAGGTTACTTTAAAAAATAATAAGAAGAAGAAGATCTTTAAAAACAAAAAAGGCAGACAACTCAATAGAAAAATGGGCAGTAGGAATGTAAAATGGCACAATACTTTGGAAGATGGTTTGGCAGTTTCTTAAAACAGTAAATATAGATTTACCATATGACCCGGCAATTCTACTCCTACGTATCTGCCCAAGAGAAAACATGTCCACATAAAGGCTTGAATGCAAATGCCCAAAGGTGCATTATCCATAATAGCCAACAAGTAGAAGCAACCCAAATATCCACCAGCTGGTAAATGGATAAACAATATGTGTTCTCTCCACGCAATGGAATATTCAGCAATGAAAAGGAACAACATATGATAAATGCTAGAGTGCAGATGAGCCTCAAAAACATGTTAGTCAAAGAAACTAGTTCTAAAAGTTCCCTTACTGTAATGATTATCTGAAATGTCCAGAAAGGTAATTCTGTGGAGACAGAAGGTAGACTAGGAGCAGGGGTTGAGAAGGGAGAGTGACTGTGAGCATGAGGTTTCTGTGTGAGATGATGAAAATTTCTAAAATGAGGTGGGGGGGGGGCACCTGGGTGGCTCAGTTGGTTGAGTATTAAGACTTGTCTTCGGCTCAGGTCCTGATCTTGGGGTCGTTAGATCGAGCCCTACCTCAGGCTCTGCACTTAGCAGGAAGTCTACTGAAGATTCTCTCTCCCTCTCTCTGTGTCGCTCCCCCTGCCCCCAAATAAATAAATAAATCTTTAAAAAAATAAATAAAATGATGGGACGCCTGAGTGGCTCAGGCAGTTAAGCATCTGCCTTTGGTCATGATCCCAGGGTCCTGGGATCAAGCCTCACATCCGGCTCCCTTCTCCCTCTGCCCCCGCCCCCTGCTCACATGAGAGCTCGCTCTCTCTCTCTCTCTCTCTGTCTCAAATTTAAAAAAAAAAAGACTTTAAAAAAAATGAGACTGGGGCGTCTGGGTGGCTCAGTGGGTTAAGCCTCTGCCTTTGGCTCAGGTCATGATCCCGGGGTCCTGGGATTGAGCCCCGCATCGGGCTCTCTGCTCAGTGGGGACCCTGCTTCCCTTCCTCTCTCTCTGCCTGCCTCTCTGCCTACTTGTGATCTCTATCTGTCAAATAAATAAATAATCTTAAAAAAAAAATGAGACTGATGATAGCTGCACAACTGTAAACACAACTGTAAACTTACTAAAAAAACATTTATCTGCACAGTTAAAATGACTACATTGTATGGTATTTTAAATACACCTGAATAAAGCTAAATAGAAAAAGAACATCCAAGAGGTCAATAAATACTGATAAAAGTATTCAAATTCATTAGTTACCAGAGAAACACAAATTGAAACAATGATCCCACTACAAAATAACACCACATCCCACCAGCATGACTAAATGACAAAAGAGGGCAATAGGAAAAGTGTTGATGAGGATGTAGGACAGCTGGAACTCACGCACTGTTGGCAGGAGTGGGAACTGGTATAGTCACTTTGAAAAACAGCCTCAGTGGACACATCTCAGCACCCGGCATTTCCAGTCCTAGGTGAATGCCTCAAAAACATGTTTACCAAAAGACCAAGAAGACTGTTCGTAGCCGCATTATCCATAGTTTCCCAAAACTGGAAACAACCCAAATGTCCATGTACAGTTGAAAGGATAAGTTGTGAGATGTTCACAAGTCAGATACCGTGATGCAAGAACATGCCTTTCCACACCTCTCCCCCAAAATAAGTATAAGGTTCCAGGTAAGAATCCAGAAGACATTTAAAAACATTAAAAGTAGACTGTCAGATCTCACTTAAACGGAGTTCCAAAACATGGAAAGTAATCGATAGTGTTAGAAATCACTACAGGATAGTGGTTACTTTTGAGCAGGAGTGAGGGAATCAATCGGTTGAGATGGGGCCCGAGGGGATGCTTTTGAGGTGCTGGAAATGTTCCATTTTTCACTTCTCAACAAGCTCTACATTGATGACCGATGCATTCTTTTTGCATGTATGTCAATAAAAAATTTTCATCAGAGTCTCTGCCAAGACCTGTCCTGGGGAGAATATTCTCTAATTTTCAACATTGACCCAATGATAGCGGAAGTGGGACTCCTATTTATAAATGAGAAAACCAGAGAGGTGAGTCATTGGCACGGATTTTTCCACAGAAGGGGGAATGAGACTTACTTAGGGAGCCATCTGTGTGGAAAATAAGAGTGAGCAGGAGTAAGGAAAGGCTCCGGCAGATCTCACACACGTGAAATGAGAAGTGGAGGAAGAAGGATTTGCTGAGCCTCAAACTGGCAGTGCAGCTCTGTGAGCGCAGCATCTTGGCCAGTCAGTAGGGAGCTCCAGAGCAAAGACTGCCCCGAGAGGGTTTTCGTGTTAGAAAAGACGAGCTCTGCTTTTAAAACCATAGGGAAGGGGCGCTTGGGTGGCTCAGTGGGTTAAACCCTCTGCCTTAGGATCAGGTCATGATCCCAGGGTCCTGGTATTGAGCCCCACATCAGTCTCCCCACTCAGCAGGGAGCATGCATCCCCCTCTCACTCTCTGCCTGCTTCTCTGCCTACTTGTGATCTCTGTCAAATAAATAAATAAAAATCTTTAAAAAAAAAAACAAAAAAAAAACAGAATAGAGTGGCCATAAGATTTAAAAAAAAAAAAAACAACCATAGGGAACTCAGTCATTAGCAGGGAGCAGCCAAGCGAAAGCTTGGACAAAGCTGAGCTGAATTCTGAAGATGAACTCATTTCTTGCAGCAGTTTCTCTCTTGAAGGAAGATCTGATTGGCACCGACCTGTAGCCGCCACACTCACACACAGTTAATTGGAAAGCTGGGGTGAATCTCAGATCCATCTGTCTGAATCCAGACAGTCCCTTTAGGACCATCTGGAGACCTACCAAGTATAGCTCAAATATCTACGAAAGCCATTAAACTAGTCGATATCTCTGACGGAAATGCAGTATTTGGAAATGTTAAGATGGCAGTAAAAAGCATTCCAGGCAGAGGAAACTATCTGAAATATACATAAGTGACAGTTAAGTTGCTGAATCTGGCTTCTTCGGCTGTTCTTTGGTGGTTACAGATTCAAGAAAAAGCAGCAGAACTGGGCTCACAGAAGACCTAGTTGCAGGAGCCAGGCTGTGCCCCCTTGGGGCCTCGGGAGGAATCCACTTTGAGATTCCGGTCCTGAGGGAAGAGAACCTGCTCAGCCTGGGGGTGGTTATCCCTTGGCGGGGGAGGGGAAGGTACCTTGAATGACAGTCATAGTGACACAGATAGCCAAAGGAGAAGATGGAAGGAAGGTTGGGCTTTAACAGGATAAGTGGATGCTGAACTGGCAAAAGGAACAGATGTGCTATGTAGTTCTAAACCATCACTTGGGGAAGCTTAAAACACCAAAGCTGCTCACCACGTGTGAGTGAAATGGTTCATTAAATCATTATGATCTTCACCCACAAGTTCTGTCCTCAGCAATTTTGGTGAGTGTAAGATTTAGCACACTCTAAATATGACATTCAATTTTGGATATATGACTTCATCCTGGTCATGTTTGTCAAGTCTAAATCTTCCTGGATTAGTTACTTTACTGTGGTTATTTGTGATTAACTACAGGACACAGAGAATCCAGTGATCGTGGGTTAGTCCTGGAGCCCCTGCCAAAGCATCCCAACCCCTTGATGTGTAACTGCTCCATGTAAAGCACTGACTGTATCAAGCTTTCAAGTATAGGCTTCTGTTTACGGTGAATACCACTCTCCACTTAAATTCCTTAAAGCAGGGGCGCCTGGGTGGCTCAGTTGGTTAAGCGACTGCCTTCAGCTCGGGTCATGATCCTGGAGTCCCAGGATGGAGTCCCACATCGGGCTCCTGCTCAGCAGGAAGTCTGCTTCTCCCGCTGACTTCTCTTCTCTCATGCTCTCTTTCTTTCATTGTCTCTCTCTGCCTCTCAAATAAATAAATAAAATATTTTTTAAAAATAATAAAATAATAAAAAATAAAAAATTCCTTAAAGCACAGGGAGGTCTGGGTGGCTCAGTGGGTTAAGCATCTGCTTTCGGCTCAGGTCATGATCTCAGGGTCCTGGGACTCATGGGGCTCCCTGCTCAGTAGGGAGTCTGCTTCTCCCTCTGATCCCCGCCCCTGTGCTTTCTCTCTATCACTCTCTCTCTCAAATAAATACTATCTTAAAAAAAAAAGAGAGAATAAGGAACAATGAGCGGGGCCAGGTGGCTCAGTTGGTTAAGCGTCTGCCTTCGGCTCAGGTCATGTTCCCAGAGTCCTGGGATTGTGTCCTGCATCAGGCTCCCCACTCAGTGGGGAGACTGCTTCTCCCCCTCCCTCTGCCACTCCTCACCACACATGTGGGCTCTATCAAATAAATACAATCTATTTTTAAAAAATAGAATAAGGAACAATGACACTTATATCTGCATCCCCAGCACCAAATAGTTCCTGACATGTAGTACGTCATTAATAAACATTTGTTGTATTAAACTACAATCGAATGAACTTTGAGTAGGTAATGCAGTAACCCACTCATGTATAAATAGTAAAAATTTTCTGTGACTCAAGAGTCTTGCTCCTATAAAATGCAATTACGTTGTAAATACCTTCCAGTTTTCTGAAAATGAGGAAAGTATTGGGAGTAAATCAATTAAAATTATTTATTCTAAGAATATTAGTCAGGATCTAGGCAACAGAACAAGAAACCACAGAGCTATTTTACCAGAGAATCAATATGTGGAGTTGTTTCACAGATGTTAGCAGAAACAGGACATGAGGAGAACAATCATTGCAGTAAGCAGTCACCACCAGCAGGGTGGGAGGAACCAACGGGCCCCATTTGGGATTACTAGAAGCTGGTGACTCAGAGGATCAAATCCCACTTCTGGGTGTACCCAAAAGACTGAAGTCAGGGTCTCAAAGAGATATCTGTACACCTATATCCATAGCAGCATTATTCACAATAGCTAAATAAGAAACATGAAATATGAAAATAGAATGCCAATTGCCAGAGGCTGGGATGGGGGCAATAGGAAGTTACTGTACACTGGGTACAGCGTTGCCATTTTACAAGATGGCAGAGCTCTCAGATGGTGAAGACGGCCGCACAACACCATGAAAGCTCCGGATACCACTGGGCTGTCCACTCGAAATGGTAAAGATAGTACATTTCATGTTACTTGCCTCTTACCACAATTTAAAAACAAAGAAAAGACTGACAATATCAAGCTTACAATGATGTGGAGTACCTGAGACTCTCCTTATTTTGTTGAGGAGCATGCAAATGGTACAGCCATTTTGAGAAACCATACGGCGCTGCCTTGGAAGGTTACACATGCATTTGCCGTGTAATCCCACCATCCCAGCTCTAGGAATTTACCCACCTAGGTGTGCCGGCCGAGGAACTTCTTGATAAGCAGGGCTCAGGGATGGGGGGGGAAGGGTAACATGAGACGTACTTGCGGTGTGGGTGGACTTCATCAATGTGAATACCCAGTTGTGATACTGTACCGTAGTTTGGCAAGATGTTACCATCGGTGGAAATTGGGCAGTTTACAGGATCCTTACAGCAGCATGTGAATCATCAATTACCAAAAAAAAAAAAAAAAAAAAAAAAAAAAAAACTAAAAGAAAGAAAAAAATTCCCGATCAGTATAAGAAATAATTTTCCTGGTTTCACACAGACAAAAAAGGGTAGAACTCAGATCTGAGCCCGACTGGCCCTCCTTCTCATGCTGTCTCCATCCTCTGAGACCACCATTGGGTGGCTGCACGCTGTGGTGGGAAGAGGGCTGCTCTGGCAGTGGGAAGCCTGGCTCCCTGAGGAGCGTTGCTTAGGGCTCTGAGTGACTCAAAGGATGTGCTTTCACTGGGAAGCTTTGAGTGAACCTATAAATTTACATGTTTTCAGTGTGGAAAACCTTTTAGTAGGGAAATGAAGTTCCCATCTGAACAGAAAGTAGTCTGCAGGTTATCAGTAGCATGGTGATAAGAACGGTAAGGGCTAACATGGAACACTTAGCGCTCACAATGACTTGGGAGGTCGCTAAGCATAAAGAGGTTGAGTCACTTGCCCGAGTCCTCACAGATGGCTCATAGCAGAGCTGGAGGCCCCATCCGGCTCCAGAGTTCACGCTCTAAATAGGATAATCAGGTTGGATGATACTGAAGAAAAATAAATATGTTGCTGTGTGAAGTGCAGGATTTCTTATTGTTTGGGGGAAATATTGTTTAAATGTGTATTTTTTAGAAGAACCGTGTGGATTCATTTTAGATGCCTCCCGGTGCCTCACTGCTAATACTTGATAAGCCATTCCTTTGAAACCTGCTTACAATAATAGGATTTCCTCCTGTGGTTTTAACTGTGACCTTCACTCAATCCTCAGCATGTATGCCGCTTAAAGATGACCTTATGAAACTAGATCTTTTGGGTCAACAGATGCTTAAAAATTCAATGGTTGACCTGGGAGATGTATCTAAGGGCTCAGTGGCTTCTGTTTGTACAGAGTTACTTAGACAGCAGTGAATAAGCACCACAAAGTTGAGAGGACTTGAAGTATTAACTCCATTTGAGAAACGAATGCAGTTTTATAACAATCTATCTGAAAAGAAATCTCGCTTTAAGCAAAGAGTATTTTTAAAATGCAATTAATTCACGCTCCCTGTCCTCTCCCCGACCTTGTCACACCCATGAATATTTCTGTTTCAATACTGGGTTTTCTTAAGGCGGATTTCTATTTCTTTTGCCAGGGAATTGGAGTTCCCCAATTTGAAGCCACAGTGGGATGTGGCAGGTGGAAAGAATAGAAATCAGCATTGAGACCCAGGTTCTTGGCCTGTTGGCTGCCCAGAGCAAAAAAAAAAAATTTTTTTTTTTTTACTCTGAATGCCTCACATACGTTTTTTAAGGATTTTATTTATTTATTTGTCAGAAAGAGAGACACCAAGAGCAGGAACCCAAGTAAGGGGAGTGGAAGAGGGAGAAGCAGGCTTTCCACCGAGCAGGGAACCCGACACAGGGCTGGATCCCAGGACCAGAGCCAAAGGCAGACACTTAACAACTGAGCCATTCAGGTGCCCCTCATTACACATTTTCTGTGTCTGTTTCCTCAAATGCCAGGTGTGCCTTCTCGTCTTCCCAGACCTATTAGAAGTATTTTGAAAAGCCCCCCATGTTCTCCTATCTAGTTTCCTTGTTTTAAGTGGGTTGGGAAGGAAAATCATTTCATGGGCACACACAGAAAATAGTTAATAACTGTCATTTAGGGACACTTACGTTTCAGGCTCAATAACCATGTTATCTCCAATCTTTATAATAATCCTACATGGTTGGATATATTAACTGGCTGGAATTATTAACGGCCCCATTTTATAATAGAAGCTGAGTGTGGGGAGGCAGGAGCACTGGCCATGCACACTGACATGGTGTTTGATGTCAGGGAAAGTCACTTCCTGGTCCCCTGTGCCCAGCATGGTGGCTGACGTGCACCAGCTCTCAGGAAAAGCCTGCTTTCCAAACAGCTGTGTTTGTGTCACAGCTTTAAGCTGGAGTTCAGAAAATTATTAATATGCTTTCCTATTTCTTCAGTCTCATAAATTTACCTCTGGAAAATTAACTTTTTTTCCAGCATATAAGGACTCAAAATCATAAAGCACGGAAATGTGCATAGGTTGCCTTATTTAAGATAAGTATGGTAGGCAATCAACTGTTCAAGGTGGCAAAGAGATGTCCACTTTGAGGTTTTGAAACTCTGTTTCCTGACGAAGTATCATCGTATACACTGACTCATCCGCTGGTAGCTCAGGGCCAGCCACAGAACTCCCCCAAGGTTTTAATGTTAATATTGCTGAGCTCTTAAGGCATTTGGGTCCAAGGGTGAAAGTACTGGGTCCTTGCTTTAAAATCTGGAAATGCAAAAAAGGGACTGGGGTTGTTAAAGGAAGATTCAGAAACAAAGAAGGCTTCTAGAAGAGGAGGTGCTTTAAAAGGATGGCTTGCCATATGTAAAATGCAGTAAGTATTTATTTTATTTTTTTAGAGAGAGAGAAAGTACATGCACGAGTTGGGGTGGGGAGGGGGAGGGGGAAAGGGAGAGAGAGAATCTCAAGCAGGCTCCATGCTCAACACGGAGCCCAGACACAGTACTGGATCTTATGACTCTGAGATCATGACCTGAGCCGAAATCAAGAGTCAGACCCTTGACCCATTGAGCCACCCAGGTGCCCCTGCAGTAAGTATTTAAAGGGAAAAACACACAAAAAATAACTACGGTTATATTAATTGGGGATGAAAATACTTTATTTCACTATTGGCTAGGCTCACATGTAAAGTCAAGGATGAGAGCCCTTATTTAATTTACAGTTGTTTTCCCATACTTACATTAATTCACCAGTCTTGGGATAAGGGGAACAGTTACTTAACATGCCTGGTTTTGGAACGTTTGGCAGTGATCTGTCACTTTAGGTTGTTCACAGATAGTCTTCATTATTGCCATTCCCTATAGTGCCTCCAGAGCACGGGCTCTGCAAATCGGGGGGCGTGGGTTTAAAACCTGCCTTTGGACAGCCCTGGATACCCCAAACAACCCTGGAAGGCCTGTCTCCTTGGACCAACTTCTCCGAACCTCAGGTTCTTCTTACATAAAATGGGGCCTTTAATAACTCCAACCAGTTCATCTATCCAACCATGTAGGATTATTATAAAGCTTGGAGATAGTGTGGTTCCAGAGCCTGAAACGTTGAGTGTCCCTAAGTGGTAGTTATTTAACTATTTTCTGTGTGTGCCCACGAAATGATTTCCTTTCCAAATCCACTTAAAGGAAGGAAGGGAGGGAGGGAGGGAGGAAAAGCTTCCAGCATTGCCCTGTGTTCAGTACTTGGAGGAGATGTCAGTGCCCAGCCTTGGGGAGGTTAGTTCTCCTGAGTGTCAGAGTTGCACACAGAGGGAGTAACTGGACTCCTGTGAGAAGGAAGCATAATGACAAGTCTCATCTTCCCGGGGGGGCTCTAAAAAAAGAGGGCGCTACACTGTGCATTGTAAGTGTTTGGGGTCAACTCCCCGTGCCCTGTATTTTCATTCAAAAATCCTGACAACTGGGGCACCTGGGTAGCTCAGTCAGTTAGGTGTCTGTCTTCTGCAGGGGTCATGATCCTGGGGTCCTGGGATCGAGCCCCACATCAGGGCTCCATGCTCGGCGGCATGTCTGCTTCTGCCTCTGCCTCTGCCCCTCTCCCTGCCCCTCTCCCTCTCACTCTCTCTCTCAAATTTAAAACAACAACAACAACAACAACAACAAAAACAACCTTTATTTAAAAAAAGTTCTGACAACCACCCCTACATGTTAGGTAGTTTCAGCAAAACAGGAGCAAAGGTTCTGGACTCACCGCTTATGTTCCCACCCCCGCTTTGCAACTCGCTAGCTTTGTGTCCTTAGACAAAGGACTTAGCCATTCTAGAACTCACCTTCCTCGTGTGAAACCTCGCGATAATATTGGTGCCCATCTCCCAGGGTTGTTGTGAGGCTCACGTATGAAATATTCTGAACATAATGCCTGCAGGGAAGAAAACACTAGTTAAACAGTTGTTGCTATCGTTGTTTAGGCAATAGTAATTATCTTGCACAATTATCAAACACTAGGAAGAAGCTAGAAATGTTAGTCTTCTGACTCCACATGCCAGACTCTTTCTCTTTTACCATGTGTTACGCTACGGAATGTTTATTTGCCTCCTTTAGGGATTAAAATACCTCTGTACTGTTTGTGTGACCCGGGGACACTGAAGGAGTGTCTCTGATTATGCAGTTACAAATGAAAGATCACCTTAAGGAGAAAAAGATAATGTTGTCTCACTGTTCTTTGCTCTTGCTTGAGAAGAAGAGCCCACATGTCGGACCATGTCTCAGTTACCAAGAACTCCACTTGCCAGGAGTTCTATTTCTCTGGTATTAAAACAAATTTCAGAGTGCCTGGGTGGCTCAGTGGGTTAAGCCTCTGCTTTCGGCCCAGGTCATGATCTCAGGGTCCTGGCATTGAATCCTGCGTTGGGCTCTCTGCTTGGCAGGGAGCCTGCTTCCTCCTCTCTCTCTCTCTCTGCCTACTTGTGATCTCTCTCTGTCAAATAAATAAATAAAAATCTTTAAAGATCTCTGTCAAATAAATAAATAAAAATCTTAAAAAAAAAAAAACAAAAAACCCACAAATTTCAGTCCTGCCAACCAAGAGCACTGCCGGTGATTTGAGGGCCTTGCCTGTTAGAGAGGCCACAGTATCCTCTCTGTTTGGTGCTAAATGGTGACATCAACTGTTTGTCTCCCTTTCAAAGTTACCCTCTAATATTTTGCTCCAGCTTCCTCCAAACAAAACAACTGGTGCAGCTGCCAGTCACGCTGGCTTTCTGGTTCACTGCCTACTTAAGCGTAAAGAAATGGCGTCCTTGCTCCCTTATTTTAACTACTGCTGGGCTTGGCAGAGTTCCAGGCTCCTTGGGTACTGAACCTTGCAGAGTCCATAAAGTTAATTTTCCAGACTCACTGCAGCCTGGTATGAACTTCAGATGAGGCGGCACTGGAAGAAGTCACAATGACTTTCCCATACCACTTAAAAATATATTTTTTAACTTGTCAAAAAGAAACATTCATCAGCATAGACTATAGGCTGGGCTATAAAACAAATCTTAATACACTGCAAAGAATTTAAATCATACAAAGAGAGTTCTCTGAAAAGAATGCAATTCTGATTCTAGACATCAGTAATAAAAAGATATCTAAAAGTCCCCAAGTAGTTGGAAATTAAACGACACACTATGGGCCAAACTGGAAGTCACAAGATAAGTTGGAAAATACTTTGAGCTGAATGGAAATAAAAATACAACATATTAAGGTTTCTGGGATGTGTTTTAAAGTATTGCCTAGGAGCACCTGGTTGGCTCAGTGGGTTAAAGCCTCTGCCTTCGGCTCGGGTCGTGATCCCAGGGTCCTGAGATCGAGCCCTCCATCGGGCTCTCTGCTTAGCGGGGAGCCTGCTTCCTCCTCTCTCTGCCTGCCTCTCTGCCTCCTTGTGATCTTTGCCTGTCAAATAAGTAAATAATATCTTAAAGTATTGCCTAGAGGGTCCCCAGGGTGGTTCAGTCAGTTAAATGTCTACTCAGGTCATGATCCTAGGGTCCTGGGATCAACCCCTGCATTGGGATCCCTGCTCAGTGGGGAGCCTGCTTCTCTCTCTCCAACTTCTCCTGCTTGTGTTCCCTCTCTCGATGTCTCTCTCTCTGTCAAATAAATAAATAAAGTATTAATAAATAAAGTAGAGCTTAGAGGAAAATGTATGGCATCAAAGGTTTATAAACAACGGGCACCTGGGTGGCTCAGTGGGTTAAGCCTCTGCCTTCGGCTCAGGTCATGATCCCAGGATCCTGGGATGGAGCCCCGCATCGGGCTCTCTGCTCAGCAGGGAGCCTGCTTCCCCCTCTCTCTCTGCCTGCTGCTCTGCCTGCTTCTCTGCCTACTTGTGATCTCCGCCTGCCTCTCTGCCTACTTGTGATCTGTCAAATAAATAAATAAAATATTTTTTAAAAAAAGGCTTATGGGCGCCTGGGTGGCTCAGTGGGTTAAGCCGCTGCCTTCGGCTCAGGTCATGATCTCAGGGTCCTGGGATCGAGTCCCACATCGGGCTCTCTGCTCAGCAAGAAGCCTGCTTCCCTCTCTCTCTCTCTGCCTGCCTCTCCGTCTGCTTGTGATCTCTCTCTGTCAAATAAATAAATAAAGTCTTAAAAAAAAAAAAAGAAAAAAAAAGGCTTATAAACAAGAAATATGTAAAATTAATGATCTAAGTTTCCATCTTTAAAAAAAACTAGAAAAAGCAGCTAAAAGCAAGGCAAGCAGAAAGAAAAAAAATAAAGAGATGAAATCAATGAAATTGAAAAACAGAAAAATCAGGAAATCAACTAAACCAAAAGCTGTTTTTTTTTTAAAGATCAATGAAATTGGTAAGACTTAGTCAAACTGATCAAAAAAAAGAGGGGGAAAAATTTACTGATCTCAAGAATGATAAGAGAGAACACCATTATATATCCTATAGATATTAAAAGGATAATAATGTGATAGTATCATATATGAACAACATTAAAAGGATGATGGTGTAATATTATGATATATGAACAACTAACTTTATAGCTGTAAACTCCAATATCTAGACAAAATAGACAAATTCCTTGAAGATACAAGCTACCAAGACTCACTCAAGAAGAAATAGATAAGCTGAATAGCCCTATATTTTATTAAAGAAATAGAACTTGTATTTTAAAACATTTCAGTAAGGAAAACTCCATATTCAGATGGCTTTATTGGAAAATTCTAACAAACGTTTAAGGAATGAATAATACCAATTTGATGTTAACTCTGCATCTTTGCCAACAGTCCAGCAACATAACGAAATGATAGAACACCAAGTTGGGCTTATCCCAGGAATGCAAGCTCTGTTTAACATTTTTATTTAATGTTTACAAAGATTTTATTTATTTATTTGACACACTCGGAGTGCACACAAGCAGAGGGAGGGACAGGCAGAGGAAGAAGCAGGATCCCCGCTGAGCAGAGAGCCAGACATGGGGAATCCAGGGCCCTGGGATCATGACCTGAGCTGAAAGCAGACACTTAAAGGACTGAGCCACCTGCCCCTTTTTTTGTTTTGTTTTTGAGATTTTATTTATTTATTTGACAGAGAGAGAGAGAACATGAGCAGGGAGAGGGCCAGAGGGAGAGAGAGAAGCAGATTCCCTGCTCAGCAATGAGACCAACTCAATCTTACAGCCCCCCGAGATCATGACCTGAGCCGAAATCAGACACTTAACTGACTGAGCCACCCAGGTGCCCCTCAACATTTTTAAATCTATGAATGCAATTCACTATATCAACAGACTAAATAAGAAAAATCATGCTCAGGTACTTTCCTCCTAACATCAGTCACAGAAATGTCTGCTCTCACCATTCCTGTTTGATGTCACATGGGAGGACCTATCAAGTGCAGGATGGCAAGAAAAAGAAAAGGTATACCAGTTAGGAAGAACTAAACCTATCCATGTTTGCTGGTGACATGACTGCCTACATAGAAAACCCCAAGGAATTTACAAAAAGCTAGAACTTGTGAGAAAACATCCAGAAGGTAAATAAGCATACGAAAAACTGCTCAGCATTAGTTATTAGGAAAATGCAAATTAAAACCACAGAAGACAATTACCTACCTATTAGAATGGCTAAAATCAAAAGACCTGAATAGGAGTGTTGGCAAAGATGCAGAGTAATTGGAACATTGCTGGCAGAAATGTAAAATGGCATAGTCACTTTGGAAAACATTTTGGCAATTACTTACAATAACATGTACTTATCCTGTGACCCAGCAGTACTCCTCCTAAGTATTATTTTCCCAAGAGAAAGGAAAACATATGTTCACACAAAAGACCATGCATGAATGTTTATAGTGGCTTGATTTATAATCACCAAGACTAGAAACAACTCAAATGTTCTTCAGCTGGAAATAGATAAACAAAGTCTGGTTTATCCATATAATGGAATACCACTCAGCAATAAAAAAGAACGAACTATGGAGATACTCAACTACATGGGTGAATCTCAAATGCATGTTGAGTAAAAGAAGTTTAGTTAGTCTCAAAAGGTTGCATTTATATGACATCTTGGAAAAGGCAAAGCCATTGAGACAGAAAACACATCAGTGGTTGCCATTTGCAAACAATTTCTAGGAGGTTCACAGACCACCTGTAGCTCATCCCTGGACCCCATCTATATGCTACTCCCTGGTCCCGGAAGACACCCATTCCTCTCTTCCCAGCTCCTTCCTGAAACCTATCCAGATTTACCTTCAGTGGCATACTGCTTGGTGCGGGATTGGTCCCCGTTTTATAGACGGTCCCCGTTAATAGACGGTATGACATTTTTCTCTCCTCAGGTATCACTTCCAGGGCAAACACCCATCTCAGTGCTGGGCGTATGGAATGCGCTAGATGATGAAGTACTGACTGAGGCAGTCTGCCTAGTAGCAAACTATTTCATTCTTTCCCCAAATCCATGAACTTCCCACCATTGTGCTCAGACTTGAGTAAATAGGAGCCATCTGGGAGAAGGATGGGAATATGGAACCTAAAACAGGGACACCTGGCTGGCTTGGTCGGTAGACCATAGGACTCTTCACCTCAGGGTCCCGAGTTTGAGTCCCACCTTTGACCTGGGGATTACTTAAAACAAAAATACCTAAACCAAGCTGGGCTCTGTCCATCTGCGTCTGCCACATCAGAAAGGCCAGCTGCATAGGAAGTCGATGATTACAGACCCCCAGGCTAATGGAGGGAAGTGCTGACTTTAACCAGTTTCAGTCTTCATACCTCCCACTCCCTCTTTTCCTCTCTCTCTCTGCCTTTCATTCATTCATCCCTGGTTGGCGGGATGCTACAGTACTGATCCGGACAGACACAAAAGCTGTCCTCAAGGCGTTTGTAACCCAGCAAAGTGTACGGGAGAAGTAATCTGTTCTCAGACCGTGCGGGACCGGCCCTGCCCGTGAAGTTCAGACCGCATGGGGGGTGTTGGGAGGGGTGCTCCCGGCGCAGGCGTCTTCCAGCCGACTCCGCTCGAGCTGCGTTTTTTACGACCTGCTGGAGTCCGCAGTCCTGCAAGTCTCCTCTCCCCGGCGGAGAGACGCTCGGGTGCCAGGGACCCAGGGCCGCCCACCAGGGCCCTTCCCCGCCGCCAGGACGCGGCGGCCCCGCCCAGGCCAGCCAGGGGCGGGGGCCCGTTCCCATAGGGATTGCGGCTGGGGCGGCGGCGGGCACAACCGCGAGAGAGGCGGCGAGGCGGGAGCAGGGCCAGGCCCGGCAGTCGCGGCGCTGTGAGTCCCAGGCGGGGAAGGCGCACGGGCCCGGACGGCAGGCCTGGGCGCCACGTGGCGCGGCTCGAGGCTGCGCAGCACAGGCCGGGTTGCGGGGAGGGCGCGGGGGGGCGGCGGGACCGCACATCCTGCCCCCCGACTAGGCCCACCCGGGAGGCGCCAGGCTCCCCCACATGGTGTTTCGGCTAGTGCCTCGGTGCCCGAGAGAAATGAGACCCGAAATGAGAACCGGGGAAGCCCTGAGCCGGCTCATGTGTTTTAGATCGGATGAACTAGATCATTAAACAAGATAGATTATCTTACAGCTCGGTTCGTTTTAGGATGACGGGTTGCATTTTAACTCGCAGGATGTATACCGGGCGCTTAGAATCGTTACGAGCTCTAGGCTGTCATCCCGGATCTCGTTGCCCTTGCGAGCTTTAAGGACATGGGTCGATTCCTAACTGGTTAACAAGTGCCCTTCTGTTCCAGGTGCTTGACAAAGAGCCATCGTTGAGTGGGGCTCTAGTTCAGTCTGTTCGAGCCAGTAGTCTATGTGTGACATTTTCAAACTATGTGAAGATCCGTTTTAAGATTTATTCCTCTATGATGGAGAAGTATGAAAAAATTGGGAAAATTGGCGAAGGATCCTATGGAGTTGTTTTCAAATGCAGAAACAGGGACACGGGTCAGATTGTAGCCATCAAGAGATTTCTGGAATCAGAAGATGACCCTGTAATAAAGAAAATCGCCCTTCGAGAAATCCGCATGCTCAAGGTAAATGGATTCTTTAAAATGAATTTTCAGGGTCTAAAAAATTAAAGCGAGTCGTGTTGTGTTTAATAAATGTGTTAAGAGGCGGTAACATCTTCCAAGGACATTTGTCTTCAGTGACACAAGTGGGATGTCTATGTACAAGTTGCCAATTACCGGTGCAGGGAAAGGGGGAGATTCACTTTTGGAGATGCTGTGGGTGTTTCATTTTTCTTCCTCTCCCCCATGTCCACTCTAGACCTGGTTCTTCAAGAGCCATCAACTTCAGTTTGCTGGCATTCATGAGTGGTAAACTTCCAGGCCATGTTCTGCTGACATTCTCAGCCCATTAAGAGAATTAATCATTCACCTGTTTTCAAACTGCTAGGAAGCTGACAGGTTTTCTTTACACCTCACATGTATCTGCTGCTGAACATCATAATGTCCTTTCTCTAGAAAAAAGATTCTTCTTAAAGAAGGGAAACGATCGGGGCGCCTGGGTGGCTCAATGGGTTAAGCCTCTGCCTTCGGCTCAGGTCATGATCCCAGGGTCCTGGGATGGAGCCCCACATAGGGCTCTCTGCTCGGCGGGGAGCCTGCTTCCTCCTCTCTCCTCTCTCTCTGCCTGCCTCTCTGCCTGCTTGTGATCTCTGTCAAATAAATAAATAAAATCTTAAAAAAAAAAAGGTGAAATGATCACTTTTAAAATGTTTGTTAACCCTAGAAGACTGTGAAAATCAGAGTGGTAGAAAAGGGTGTTTGTTATATGCTGAGAGCATTTTTTTCTGTAGTAGAAAAAGGCTGCTTTTCTGAATTTCTGTGAGGATGAAACCCAAATCCCAACATAGAGTGCAACATGTAATGAGCACAGTGGGGTTAACTTGGTTTCAGATAGTTAGGGCCTCAGTGTTCGGACATGTGTAACCAACTCTGTGACGAGGAAAGAGCTACCAAGTGGGAGGTGAAAGGAGCATCCAGGGGATTTTCTCTTATCCCTTCCTTTCTATTTTCTCCAAGCCTCTCTGCACATCTCTCTTCCCCATGGCTTGAATGTGTGGTGTTATCTCTGGATAAGGAAACTGAATGTGAATTAGCAGGCTTTGGGTAAATTTAAATGGGGGGATAATCTCTTTCCGTTTGGGGTGTTCTTTACCAGCAAGATCTTATCTGCTCTGAGAAGACACTTCCAAGGTTCCACTACCCACACCCCAAGAGGGCTCCCCGGGAAGGGGTAAGACCAGCTGTATTTGCCCATCCCATGGCTTGGGGACCCTATGGGGACAGGTTCTCCCCCTTTCTTTTGGGCTGATGGGTGTTTCCCACTTTCTCAGGTTCTCCCTAGAGGAAAAAGCGATAACTGAGTTTCGAAGGACTCTTTTACTCCAAAGAAAAGACAATCTGTTTCTAGTGGAAAGATAGCCTTTCTAATTCCGAAGATCACCTGTGAATGCACAATACTGGGTTTCCAAGTGTAGCTCCCTGTGTTAATTGAGCTCCTCCAGGATGGGAACCTCTGTTTTTCTGTACGAATTACTAAGTGCTTAGTAGGCCTCCAATACATGTTACTGTAAATTGAAAAAAAAAATGGTTAACAAAATAAACTCTTAGCAAGAGTGGTTGTTGCCAATAAATTAGGAAGTCAGATGTGTTCTCTCAAATAACCGAATATTGATGCTACCTGAAGGAAAGGGCTGTGTGTACAGGAGCCTGATTTTGAAGCACAGAGCACCCCATTCTTCAAAATCAAGTGCACAGATGTAGACCCTCCCGATCTATATGAGGTGATGGGACTAGATTATGGATAGAGTCCATTATTCAAAGCCCTAACTTTTCAGCATTCTGTGATATCCCCAACACATAACAGGTACTTAAATATTTGCTGAAATGGTGAATTGGAAGTTTCTTGAATGAAGTCACATTTTCTCCATTTAATTATTCAGTAAATATGCGTAGAGCCTCCTTGTGCCTAAAACAAATGTTTTTTGTTTTGTTTTGTTTTGTTTTTGTTTTTTTTTTGTTTATTAGAGAGAGAGGAGGATAGAGCACTTGAGCCGGGGTGGGGGGTGGGGTGGGGGGGTAGGGACAGAGGGAGAGAGAGAATCTCAAGCACACTCCCCTGCTGAGTGTGGAGTCTGACCCAGGTCTCAGTGATAGGATGCCAAGGTCAGGACCTGAGCCGAAACCCAGGGTCAGACCCTCAACTAACTGGGCCACCCATAAACAATGTTTATATGAAATGGTACATGTTGTGTTTCTGATGCTTAACCATGGAAGGGAAATAAGATAAATTTCCCCTTGGCTATTAATCCTGATAAACTGGCTTCCTGATGAGCAGGGTCTGTGTCATTTACCTTGTGTCTCCAGGCCTGGCAAGAATCCTCTAAATAACGTATTTAGAGTCATGTTTGAACTAGACTTTGAAGTGTTTAGGGAGGCATGGAATGAGAAATAAGGCATTCAGGACAGAGAGTCTCTCCTAGGAGAAGATACATACGTGGAAAGCAGTATATGGAGGGAACACAGGTTATAACCCTAAAATTTTAGCCAGGATTGCCTGCTGGGTGCTACCAGGCCAGGAAGAGAAGGAAAGGAAAGAACACCAGGGCTCAGTAGAAGGAGGTGGGAGGAATTTCCTGGAGTAGAGGTCTACTTTGCACAAAGCTACACCTTGGTACCAGGTGGCCCTTTGGGTCTGGAGGTTGACTCCAGGGGACATACTATAGTCCCCCAAACAGGAAAAAAACTGGTGACATCTAAGCAAGTGTTTTAGGGCCCCCATCTGAGCTGGAATTCAAGGGAGAGCTCCAGTGGCCTGTGGGAAGAGGAATATTACACTGTGAGCCAAGCACAGCTCTGTGCGCCCAAGGGAAGTTTGCAGCTCAGTGAGTTTGAGTTCCTAATACTTTCCTTGCACACCTCTTGCAGAGCTATGCTTTTAATGACCCCTGCTGAGGTTAGGAACCAGGAACTAGGAGGATTGAAGGTGAAGATTGCCTCAATAACCTTAGCCAGAGAGGTGAGGACTGGCAAGGGACATCCCCCTGGCTGCTCCTATTATGATAAGGCAAGCAAGACACTTAGATGAAGATCAGGTGTAGAAGGATTTGAATGCCAGGCCAAGGAGTTTGGCTTTCTCCTGAAAAGAAAGAAGCCAGCCAAGGTTTTTTGTTTGTTTGTTTGTTTTTAAGATTTTATTTATTTATTTGACAGAGAGGCAGGCAGAGAGAGGGAGGAGGAAGCAGGCTCTCCGCTGAGCAGAGAGCCCGATGCGGGGCTCCATCCCAGAACCCTGGCATCATGACCTGAGCCGAAGGCAGAGGCTTAAACCACTGAGCCACCCAGGCACCCCACGACTGCCTCTCTGCTTACTTGTGATCTGTCTGTCAAATAAATAAATAAAATCTTTAAAAAAAAAATTCCAGTCATTTCCTCTGAAGCGGATAAGATCGTGGGAACAAATATTCTAGCAGTCAATTGCATAATTTTCAGGGTAGCATACCTACAATATTTCCCATTCTCAGTGTGGGAGCATACATGAGGCTGTAGCCATCCATTGGTAAGCGCTTTTGAGGATGATAATTATTATCAAAAAACGAATTTTGCTAATAGTTTTAGAAAACATTTTTTTCTGAAAACTTGAAACTTTTCAAATAACATTATTTTGTGCCATTTTGAAAAAAAAAGTGTGGTATTTTTATGAGATAGGTTTAGTGTTTGTACTAATAAACTGCCTTTTTAAAAGATTTATTTATTTATTTTTAGAGAGAGTCGGGGGGGCAGGGGGAGAGGGAGAGAATCCCAAGCAAACTCCACACTAAGCATGGAGCCCGGAACTGAGCTCGATCCCAGGACCCTGAGATCACCACCTGAGCCCAAACCAAAAGTCAGACGGCTCAACTGACTGTGCCACCCAGGTTCCCTCTAGTAAACTGCTCTTTAAACTAAATGTAATTCACTGTTCACCAAGAGGTCCTATTGCACTTGCCCTTTTAATGTTTAGTTTTGAATCTGATTTTTCCCAGTTACACAGTTAGGCTTTTAGAAATATAAGCATTTTCAATAGGTATCATCAGTCAGCACATACTCTAAGGACATACTCTAAAGTATCGTTTAGCGACAGTAATTATACTGGAATACTGAGCTCAAAGCAACTGTCCTGTCCTTTCTCAAACTTACTTTCCAATGTGGGAAAACAGAAAGAATTCAGTATTTTCAGTCATCATTTTTGCTGAGACACCTGCGCATCAGTGTGCTGGAATGTGTTCATCTGGGAACTTTTTACAGAACTCCTGTATGTAGCAGGCACTGTTCTGGGCCCCTGCCCTCCACGTAAGGAGAGACTCATAGTAGACAAATAATTTATGTCGAGTGGTGAAATATAAAGTAGGATAAAGGGGTAAAGAGTGATGAAGAGGCTTGCTTTCTTCATAGAGCAGGGTCAGGAAAAGCCTTTCTGATGAATGACATTTGAAGAGATACCAGCAGCAAATGGGAAGAGATGAGTGATGCCGGCATTCCAGGCAGAGGGAATAGTGAGTACAAAGGCCACAAGCAAGACTCAGTGATGTTTTTGGGCATGTTCTGGTGTGTTCTAGGAGGAGCAAAGAGATCAGGGCATCTACAGCACAGTAAGCAAGGGCAAGGGTCAGAGGAGATGATGTTAGAGGGGTGAGAGGTCAGACACAAGGGCCTCCGGGCCTCAGCAGGAACCGTGGCTTTTACTGTGAATGAGAGGGGAACCAACAGAAGATTTGGAGCAGAGGGGTGCCTTGGCATGACATACATTCTTAGAAGGATCCCTCCAGCTATTTGTTACTCCAGCTCCATGGGCAAGAAGATCAGTTAGAAGACGATTGGAATAACCCAGGGATGAGCTGATGGGGTTTGGGTCAGAGTGGTAGTGGTGGAGGTGGTCAGGTACAAGATTTATTCTGAGAGAGTAGTATAGAGGAATCTGATGGTGGGAGGAAGAATCGAGAATGACCCCAAAGTTCAGGACTTGAGTAACTACAAGAACAGGGATCAGATCATTCACTGGGATGGGGAGACCTCGGTACCCATTTGGGGGAAAGGAAATCAAGAATTCTGTTTTGATTATGTTAAGTTTGAGAGGCATATCTGAGACCATGATGTGGGCATTTAAGTACACAAATCTGGCATTTGGGAGAAAATCCAGATTGGAGAAATAAAATTGGGAGACATCAGCATAGCAGTGACATTTAAGGCCCCTGAGACTGGGTTGTCCTAGGGAATCCAGCATTTGGATTTGGAGGTCAGGAAGGTGAGGAGGAAGCAGGCAAGAAGAAGAAAAAGGGGGTGATCCTGGAGGTAGGAAAATCCCAGGAACAATGTTCTTAAAAGCTTAGAGAAGAAAATATCTCAAGAACGAGAGAATGGTCAGAATGAGATCTTGCCATTTGCAACAATGTGGATGGAACTAGAAAATATGCTAAGCAAAATCAGCCAGTCCGAGAAAGACAAATACTATATGATTTCACTCATATGTGGAATTTAAGAAACAAAACAAATTATCATGGGGGAGAAAAAGCAGCAAACCGAGAAAGACTTTTCTCATTCTAGAGAACAAACTGAGTGTTGCTGGAGGAGAGGTGGGTGAGAGCATGGGTGAAAAAGGTCATGGGAATTAAGGAGGACACTTGTTGTGATGAGCACTGAATGTTGTATGGAAGTGTAGGATCACTAAATTATATACCTGAGACCATTATTACCCTGTATGTTACCTGGAATTCAAATAAAAACTCAAAAAGAGAAAAGAATAGAGGATGGTCAGCAGTGTCAAAGGTCATGATTAGTACAGACTTAGAAATAGCCATTGACTTTGAAGATGTGAGGGTCATTTGAGATCTTGACAAGAGCTGTTAGGTGCAGTGGTGGGAATGAAAGCTTCATCAGAAAGGTATCAAGAGAGAGTGAGAAGAGCAGAGAGGAGACGGGAATACAGGCAACTCTTGAGGATTTTGATTGTAAAAGGAAACAGACATGGAAGGATGTGGGATCAAGAGAGAGTTTCTTAGTTGTTTTTAATATGGGAGAAGAAGTAGATTTGTGTGCTAATGGTATCAATCCAGTAGAGAGAAAACTTGATACTTTTGAAGGGAGAGAATTCTGGAGCCATGACTTTGAGTTACCAACATGGACCATGGCCACAAATAGCTATAATAGTGTAATAAAAGACCAATTCATGGACAGCTAGGAGAAAAGGAATTATTTTATTTTATTTGGAATGTTGCTAGGTTCTTCATATACACTCTCCTTAATCTTTATGTAACCGGACCCACAGTTCTCTCCAAGCTGTGGTGCAGAAGAACTTGTTCCGCCTGGGTGTGTGGTATTGCCTGATTTGCATGTGGCCCATGAACCCTAGAGGGAAAATACAACCCCTTTCTATAACTAGGGTTCAAGCATGTAAAGGTATTTTGGATGGGAAGTGGGGCAGATGCAACACAAGCTAGATTACACAGAGAGACAAGATCCCTGCAAGAAAATCTCCTTAAAGGGGGTAGGAGAAGAGTAAATGAAACAAGATGGGATTGGGAGGGAGACAAACCATAAGTGACTCTTAATCTCACAAAACAAACTGAGGGTTGATGGGGGGAGGGGGGTTGGTGGGGGGGCGGATTATGGACATTGGGGAGGGTATGTGCTATGATGAGTGCTGTGAAGTGTGTAAACCTGGTGATTCATAGACCTGTACCCCTGGGGATAAAAATATATTATATGTTTATAAAAAATAAAATTAAAAAAAAAAATCCCTTTACATCAAGAAGTCTGGCTTGATAGGCCAGAGTCATCACAGGGCCTATAGTGGGACGTGAGTTCTGGCTGCTCATAAAGCAGGAGGCTTAACTGAACCCAGCCCAACTCCTGGGGACTGTCTGTGTGTCCAACGAGAAAAGGGCCATGTGGTTCAAAACAAATGTGACCCAATCAACCCAGAATCATTGTATACCAAATTTATGATGCTAATCCCCTCTCTGCTGAATGAAAATGACAGAACACTTGGAGGAGGAAGCAGAGAATGCCAACAGCCGTGGTAGGAAGAATAGATGCTCCCAGAGGAGTCAAGGTAAAGGACCAATAGCACCACTGTGAGGTGCCTGGACGGACATTCAGCAGCGTGGCAGGTGATATGGGGGCCTTAGGAATAGATTAGACCAACATCAGTCAAGGCTGAAAGCAGCAGCTAGGACACTGTCTATGACAACTTGCTTCCAGAAGACAAGAAAATAAGATACAGGCAAGCAGAAGGAATCACGTCTTGCCATTTGGTGACCCGGTAGACTTGGGCAAGGTACCAAGTATCATTATGTAGGGTGCACAAAATATAACAACCTTAGGAAGTGGGTATTGTTATCTCATCTTACATATGGATTCGGATGGTTAATGACCTCTGGTGAATAAACTGGAACGCAGACCCAGTTTTATCTGTCCCCACGTCCTTACATTGCTGCTCCCACATGTAACCACCCAGTTACACCCTACACCGCACTCTGAAGTCTCAGTTACCGTCCTCAGGCTTCGCCCTGCCCTCCTTCCACCAGGGCCTTAGGTGTGGGACTCACGGCTTCTGTGGACCCTCAGGGGCCAATTCTTACTGGAATAGCAGTTCCTTCCAGCTCTGGTTCTATAACCCTGTAGATTATTTTATTTTATTTTAAGATTTTATTTATTTATTTGACAGAGATCACAAGTAGGCACAGAGGCAGGCTGGGAGAGAGGAGGAAGCAGGCTCCCCGCTGAGCAGAGAGCCCAATGTGGGGCTCAATCCCAGGACCCTGGGAGCAAGACCTGAACCAAAGGCAGAGGCTTTAACCCACTGAGCCACCCAGGCTCCCCAACCCTGTAGATTATTTTAAATGGTACAAGTGATGGTTTGCCACCAACAAAGATGAGAATAATCATGGGGAGAATGGCCCTGTACAAGTTTACTCTAAATATTACAATGCATGCCCTCTTAATGAGAATGTTATCGCTCCCAAGAGGATGAAAATTTGGTTTTTGAGAATGGGTGCAGGGAGTGTGACTTTGAAGTACAGATTACATACATATATGTTATGTACATACATTTATTTCATTGGGAGGTGATCTGGAAAAAATGTATAAAAGGAATCCTTTGGGGATAAATATGAGGGGTGGGGGGAAGCCCAGGGGTGGGGGGAGGTGAGAGTATTGAGTATATTCTGTGTGCTTTCATTTGATTTTAATCCATCATGAATACTGATAACCTACAGAATATTCAGAGGGTTCCCTTTTCCCCCTATCATCTCCTCACTTTCATTAACCGTCCAGTGAGGCCGTGGGGCTTTGTTACTGCGTGGGGACAGGACCCACAGTTAAGAATTGCAGTTTCTGATCCAGCTCAGAGCTGTTGGGTGACCTTGGGCAACTCCAGTGCAGCCTGGAACCTGGCCCACCTCCCTTGATTTATGTCTGTGTTTGGTGTTGCTATGCTGACTTTTTGCTGAGGGGAGCAAGAGCTCACAGTGGTCAAACAGCCTTAACGGGTGCAAGGGCAGGAAAGCGAAGGGTCAAAAAAAAAAAAAAAAAAAAGTCTAGGAGAGAAAGATGCATGGTGGGAAGACAGAAAGTTGGGATTTAGTACCACAGGGAGGCATTGAGCGTCAAGCACCTCACGCGGTCTGTCCCAAGAGGTTCACTGCTAGAAAATACCAGACCAGAAATACTGCTAGGCAAGTTACCAGCCCAGCGATGATAAGGTGCTGTGGCAGGTACAACTGGCAAGGGTCCCTGTACCCGAAGCCTTTATTAAGTACTTAATTCCATGTGCTGCTATGCCCAGGGCCACATTCCACTGAATGCTAACAGAGCACCATGTAAATGCTCCCTAGCATTAGACTCCGATTAGAGAGTTCATAATTTTTAAGGGCTTCTGCTCCCCTAATATTAGTTGAAGAAATATTTCCCCAGTATTCATTGAATGATATTTCACAGCTCACTAAAAATCTCACTGGGAAATTCTGTGACGTCTTGTAGAATTTAGTCCTGCTGTTGCTAGTGTAGGTGCCATTTTTAGGTCAAGTCCATTATTTCATTGGCTTGTCCAAATGGATTTGTGACATATTTCTAGAAATTGTGACAGCCATGTCTGGCATGCTCTGTTATGGTTTACGTGAGATCAGAAAGTCAAATGTGTGTGGGGATCACAGTAGAGACCTAAAGGAGGGAAGTGGGCTGAGTGTGAGATTAGATGGGGAGGTGGGCACGGGGCAGGCTGGAAACTCGGAGCTTGTCGGATGGGCAGGTGGCCACGGCTCAGCCCACACACCTAGCCCATGGTGCTAGGTTTTCTGAGTCTTTTTTTAAACAGCCAGAAATCAGAATTTTACGTAAAATCTGTTTTTTTTTCTACCACTCTTTGTTTTGATTAAAAAAAAAACCACACACACAAAAATATACAGATGTGGAAAGAATAATATAATGAATACCTCCGTACCCTTCACTAGATTCATTAACCAGTTGTGAAAATTCTGCTTCGTTTCCTTTCCATGTCTCTGTCTCTGTCTCTCTGTGTCTCACACACACACTCACACCCCATACCTTCTCAGCTGAATCATTTCCTTAAGTATGCATCATGAATCTGCTAGAATTCTTCTACATAACCACAATATGATTTCCACAGTACGATTTCTCAAGGACTCAATACCATCATCTAACATACAGGCTGTGCTCAAGTTTCTCATAATGTCCCAGTAACAGTTGTATAACTACAACTACAACTATGGCCATAACCGTAACTACAGCTGTATATCTAAATCCAGGTTCTAACCCTTGACCACACACTGCAATTCATTGTCATGTCTCTTTAGTCTCTTTTAACACTGGCATTTTGAAGCATGCAGGCCAGTTGTTCCTCAGAATGTGCTTCCACACGGACTGTGGTTGTTTCCACTGCAGGCGTGAGGATGTGTCCGCCATACTGGTTCTTAGCAGGAAGATGGGTCTTCTGGATTTCCCAATTGTAAAGAAACATTTTCCCTTTTATAGTTAGTGTGTGATCTGTAGGGAGATATGCTGAGACGGTGTGACCACCTTGTGTCCCAACAACTTTTACCCAGTGATCTTTGCTTGAATCAATTATAGGAAGAGTTCTTGTAAAATGGTGATTTTCAAAATTCTTTCTACATTCATTACTTATAGTTTTTCTGTTAGGGGAAAAAACAAAAAACAAAAACCACTTTCCTTCACATAGTACCTGTCCCCACCTCATACACACACTCTTTAGTATCACAGAGAATTTGTGGATTTTTAAAAAAATTCAACTTGTTACAAACCATCGCTGTGATTCTTCTTTTTGATTCTCAAATGGTCACACATTTTATCCTGCTCCTTTGTTCTGACAGACACTACTGTTCCTTGAGTACTTTTTTTTTTTAACGAATTTATTTATTTGTCAGAGAGAGAAATAGAGAAAGAGCTCAAGCACAGGAAGTGGCCGGCAGAGGGAGAAGCAGGCTCCCTGCTGAGCAGGGAACCCAATGCAGAGCTGGATCCCAGGACCCTGGGACTGTGACAGAGACAAAGGCAGAATCTTAACCGACTGATCCTCCCAGGCATCCCACCTTGAGTACTTTCCTATGTGTGACAGCGAAGTCTACCAGGCTCATCCCGCCCCAGCTCTGGAATCAACCATTTTCCCAAGGAGCCCTGGTTCCTTTTAGTGAGAATGAAAGGTGACTTTGAAAATGTTGACAATGAATTTTTTAAAATGTCGAAGGCCGTTCAGGCCAAACAGAACCCATCTGCAGATGATACTTGGCCCACAGACTCCATTTTGGACCTTTGGATTGTAAAGCTTTCACTATATGCAGATGTTCTCCTTACAGACTGGCAGATCTGGCCCCTTGAGGTTCATTACTAATACATAGATAGATGTTGGGAGTTCATGGGAACTGGCTGTCAATAGTGTGGAAGGCAAAGCAGAGCATTCCCTTACCCACAGTGATAGAAACCCAACAAATCCCCCTTCTTATCCTCTTTCCTGATTTGTTCAACAGGGACACCTGTTTAATTTTAATTTTACAAGATAACATACTAACTGCAAATAGTAACGGGCTGTTTTTGTTTGTCTATTATAAGAATTTAGGGCTTAGCTCACAACTTGTTTATACAGAAAGATTATATTTCTGCTGTGTAATGAACCCCTAAGTAATAAAACCGCCACACAAATACTTCAGGAGCAAAAGCAGAAATCAACAGGCTGGCAGCTCATTACCTTCGAAGAGACCCTGAGTTTGTAGGGAGATTAAGTACATGCCAGTATGTGTCAGTGTCCTCAGTGCTCCTACCCACCAGCCTGCCTGCACCTTAGACTGTAGAAATAAAACAGCGCAGAGCAGGAGAAAGTAAGTGGTTTTATAGTGTACATTGATAAAAAAATATAATTATGCTATTACTTTTTCAGCCACTTAAATTACTTGTATTTTCAGCAAAGGAAATTTTAAGGGGACAACCCATGTTACAGATAGTCATTATGAAATAATGAAACCTTGCTAGAAGGTTGTACTTTTCATACCAAATGGAAAAAATTTTTAATGCACCAGGCTTGTATTTAATTTCCCTTTCAATTTTTTTACTGTTTCAATTCGCCCTTTCATTTGGGAGGACCAATGTTTTAGACACAAATTTGCTTTCATAGGCATATGTTCTTACTAATTATTAACCTTCTTTATAACTTATTAACTTTAAGAGCACTGTGGTAAAAATACAATTTTATAAACTGACCTGGTTGAAAACATGGAGCTTAATTCCTCTTTTTGTTAAAATAATGCAAAGTGAGGGTGCCTGGGTGGCTCAGTAGGTTAAACCCTCTGCCTTGGGCTCAGGTCATGGTCCCAGGGTCCTGGGATCAAGCCCCACATCAGGTTCTCTGCTCAGCAGGGAGCCTGCTTCCTCCTCTTTCTCTCTGCCTGCCTTTCTACCTACTTGTGATCTCTCTCTCTCTCTGTAAAATAAATAAATAAATAAAATCTTTAAAAAAAATAATGCAAAGTGACTTCTACACCAGTGGAAGCTATCAACTTCTGTATAAACTGAAAAAATAATTTATTTCATAACTGTCAGTATGTTGGTGCATTAACTTTTGGCTCTGCCATTGTTAATTTTCATTTTGACCACAATTTATACTGTTGCTTCTTTTCTGGAACTTTCCATATACTTTATTAATCAACAAAACAAATGGAGCATCCACTGTGCACATCCTTAGCCTGTGCTGAGTCTTGAGAGGAACCCAGAAGGGATCTCAGCCTAGGTCAGTGGCCAGAGGACCAGCCTGATATACTGTTCCATCCATGCTGTCTATAGGAAGCCTACCATAAATAAACTTCAGGCTCCTCTCCACCTCTCCACCCAGGTACACTCCCACTCCATATGTCACACCCTTTCCTTCTCTAGTTGTCCCCAAAACAAAATATTAGCCAGGGTGTCTACAGTGGGATTCTTGGCATTTGGAGGACACACGAGATGAAGACGGCTTTCCTTTATCAAAAGTGCTAAAAAAGGGGGAGACTGGGTGGCTCAGTGGGTTAAGCCTCTGCCTTTGGTTCAGGTCCTGATCCCAGGGTCCTGGGATTGAGCCCCTGCATCGGGCTCTCTGCTCAGCGGGGAGCCTGCTTCCTCCTCTCTCTCTGTCTGCCTCTGTGCCTACTTGTGATCTCTGTCAAATAAATAAATAAAATCTTTTTTTTTTTTTTTTAAGTGCTAAGGAATGATTCCTTGGCAACACCATGGGGGGTGCAGAATATTTTCCTCTAGGCTGAAGAGGGTGGTAGTAATTCAATAGCTTTTTAAATAATGAAAATATTCCCCCCCAAGGTAATGTATTAACTATCTCTCTGAAACTAACTTCAAAATATTTATTTTGGTTTTATGATACAGTGAAGACACGTAAATCTTTTTTTTTTTAAGATTTTATTTATTTATTTGACAGAGAGGTCACAAGTAGGCAGAGAGGCAGGCAGAGAGAGAGAAGGAAGCAGGCTCTCCGCTGAGCAGAGAGCCCGATGCAGGGCTCGATCCCAGGACCCTGAGATCATGACCTGAGCTGAAGGCAGAGGCCTTAACCCACTGAGCCACCCAGGTGCCCCCATATGTAAATCTTTTTAAACCATTTGTATGATAAAGTAATATATGCTCATGTCAGGAAAATAAAAACAAAACTCTGAAGGTATAGAAGAATATAAAGTGAAAAGGAAATTCACTTTGCCTTTCTCTCTCCTGTATCATTCTAGAGGATTTCTGTGCTTGCACAAAAGCGTATATTTCTTTTTAAAAAACAGATACAAATGCTATCATATTGTATATACATTCTGTAATTTCCATTTTATACTAAACACTGTACCTTGGCCAACTTTCCAAGTCAACACATAGATAGGCTTTATCCTTTCAACAGCTGCGTACTGTTTTCTCATTTGAACATAATATAAAGTCCTGAAGTTTATTTAATCACCTATTAATAGACACCTGGTCAATCATGGACACATAAAGCTGTGCAAATATGAGAGAATATTGGGACATGGAAGCATGATTTCCATAAGTAGATAACCGGGAGTGATGATGAGAGGTCCAATCCTATTTCTGCTCCCGGTTTCTAGACCCATGGATTAGTCACAGAAGACACAGCACCATGTGGGTCAGTGCTTATGCATCTCAAGAACTGAGGTCCAGATTCCATCATTCTATTAGGCTGCCTGGTTGTAGATGATAAGATATATAGTCAAACTAGTGGGTCCCATGGCCAGGTGCTAATTGTCACGTTTCCTTTGCTATAAAATGGGCCTCTCGCTCTGACTTTGTGTGGACTCCTATGGCAGTAAGGCAGGCATTCTCTAAGCCTTGGACTGGGGTATAGGCAGGAAAGGCAAAACCTATATCTAAAGTTAGTATCAAGGGCACCTGGGTGGCTCAGTTGTTAAGTGTCTGCTTTGGCTCAGGTCATGATCCCAGGGTCCTGGGATCAAACCCTGCCTAGGGCTCTCTGCTTGGTGGGAAGCCTGCTTCTCCTTCTCACACTCTCCCTGCTTGTGTTCCCTCTCTTGTTGTGTCTCTCTCTGTCAACTAAATACATAAAATCTTTTTTAAAAATTAATTATTAAAAAAAGTATCAATTCCAGTAAGGACACATTGCTACCCTCTTCATGGAGCATCTGGTCTCCTTTGAGGACAGTGCATATCAGTGCCCCAGTATTGGTTTTTCCTCCCATCAGGTTGTCCTCGGTAGCCCCAGTAGTCAGATCAGCCTTGCGGAGAGGGAGCAGTGCTCCAGGGCCATGCATACACACCATTCCTGCAACCATGGCCACCATGTTCATGGGTCAATCTCATGGGCTGACAGAGCAGGCTGACACCCACTGGGGTGGCCAAGGACAGAGCAGGCTGACACCCACCAGGTTGTTCAGTGCTTTCTCTGTAGGAGGTGCTCTCTCTTGTGGACATGAGTCTGAAGCCCAAGGATCCTCAAGCTCTGTGCTCACTCCCACAAGTACAATTTATGCCTCTTCTCCAAATATCTCCCAGTCTTGCCTCTTCCAGACTCTTCATCCACTAGACAAGCTATTTGCCATTACCGACAGGTCCATGCATATCTCAGGTCCTTTCTACCTTTGTACCAAGTGAACCATCAAGTCTATTGCTTGAAGCTGTGCTCAGTGGAAGGACATTCTGTTACCCTTGTCCTCCGAGGCCCCTGCTGAGTAGGGCTACCCTATGGCAGTCCGTTTTCAGCTAATGCCAACATAATGAGCTGATCCATCTGCAAGCTGGACTTGAGGTTTTTCTCCTCCGTTACTGGAAACTCCCATTAAACCAGATGTGTAAGTTGAAGGACAGGGGATGGAGCAATAAAATAAATGACATGGAGAATAGGTCACCTCTTTTCGTCTCGCTTGTTCCCTCCAGTCCTGCTTGAGCCTGATCACAGAGGTATAGTTTTCACACATAGTGGGTTGCTGCTATCTCCATGCAGTCTTATGATGTGGCTCTCTCTTACCCAGTACCCAAGAGGAAGTTCTTGGTCACATAATCACTTGATGTCCCATGATCAGTACTCAGTCTCTCTGAGGGCTCACAAGACTGCAGGAGCTGGACAGCGCTAGCAGGAGTGGACAAACTGAATCATATGGCCTGGGTGGTAGGGTAGCTCTGATGTGCCGTAAAGTTGTCTTGGGTCCTACTCAATATTGACAGCCTTCCAAATCACCTACTAAATTAGAGCCGTATTCCCCGGAGCTATTTCCTGGTGCACATATGGAAGATATGCTGCCTCCAGGATCTAAAGAGACCCACCAAATGCAATGCCTTTTTTTGGTGGTGGGCGATCAGAGGTGCAGCAATTTGTCCTTGACTTTAGAGGGGCTGTCCCAGGGTGCCCCAAGCCATTGGACCCCTGGAACATTACCCGTGATATGCCCTGGCAGGTTTTCTCTCACCCTCTGGCATATGTGTGTCTTAATGGGGCATTCAGAATACTTGTCATTCCCTCTCATTGGGAAGTCCAGTTAACTTGATGTCATCAATCCCAGTAGATAAGCATCCTGTTCTGGGGAATGAATGTCAAGATGATCAAGGTCCCTTTAGACTATACTGCAACAGAGAGCAGAAGAGTTAACCTAGACCCTGGGCAAGATGCTGAATGTGGAATGCTGTCCTTTCCACAAAAAGTGAACCACTTTTGATCCTCTTTACTGGTAGAGATTGGGAAGAATACATCAAAATAGATCAGAAGAATTCATCAGATTGACGACAAATGCGTGACCTGATGAATTGCGTATCAGATGCCAGAGACTGTGTAGATCTGTGCTTTTATTAATATAGGATATATTTCTGGAAGTGGTGTCCTGGGTAAGATGGGGACTGTGTATGTTTTTCAGTGCACTTTATTTTTTAGAACAGTTTTAGCTGTACAGAAAAATTGAGAAGATCGTGCAGAGATTTCCCATATACCCTGTACCCAATTCCACCTGTGATTAGCATCTTACAAGTATGATACATTTGTTATAACTAATGAACCAGTATGACATGTTATCATTAATTAAAGTCAGTACTTCACTCACATTTCCTTAGTTTTTATCTAATGTCCTTTTTCTGTGCCAGGATCCCATCTAGGACACCACATTATGTTTAGTTGTCGGGTGTCCCTTGGCTTCTCTTGCCTTGGCCATTTTAGACTTTCTGTGTATTTAATGGCCATGACAGTTTTAAGAAGTACTGGTCAGGTATTTATCACATTCTGCTTTCTAACAGAGGATTCCCCAACCTCCTAAATGTTTGTTTTTCTTTTAATTTGCCTACATTAAGGTCCACTCTTTGTGCTGTAACATTCTGTGGGTTTTGAGAAATGCATAATGTCATGTATTCTCCATTACAGTATCAGGCAGAATAATTTCACTGCCCTAAAAACATGTTTCACATGTGGGTTTTCCCCCCATGTCCTCTGCATTCCCAGCAATCACTGATCTTTTTACTGTCCCCATAGTTTTGCTTTTTCCAGAATGTCATATAATTGGAATTGTACAATATGTCATGTTTCAGACTAGCTTCTTTGACTTCACAATATGCATTTAAATTTCATACATGTCCTTTCATGGCTTGATAACTCATTTCTTCTTATCACTCATATCCTATTCTATGGATGGAACATGAGCTTGTATCCTTTTGTCTATAGGAAGATAATTTGTATGCTTCGAATTTTTGGCCATTATCAATACAGCTGTTATAAACATTCGTGAGGAGGTTTTTTTGTGGATCTAATTTTTCAGATCATTTGGATAAACACCTAGGAGCGTGATTGCTGGATCATATGGTACAACTACATTTAGCTTTGTAGGAAATTAGCAGACTGTCTCAAGAGTGGCCACACTGTCTTATGCTCCCACTAGCAATGCAGGAGAGTTCCCATTGCTCTGTATCATCATCAGCATTTGGTGTGGCCGGCAGTTTTTAGATTTTAGCTATCCTAATAGGTATGTAATGATATGTCATTGTTTCTGGAATTTGCAGCTCCCTAGTGAAAATATATGTTGATCATCTTTTCATATGTTTATTTCCCATCTGTATCTCTTCTTCGGTAATGTGTCTGCTCAGATCTTTGGCTTGTGTTTTCTGGGTATGTTGTTTTAATAAATACTACTAGTAACTTTCTCCAAAAGTCTAACCAGCCAAGTGTGAGAAGATCCATTTTCCTGTATCCTTGGCAACATTTAATGTTACCAATTCGTGAAATGTTTGTTAGGAAAACAGGTCACTTCACCTTCTTGCTCTGATTTGCCCTTCTCTGACTACTAGTGATATTGACTTTTCATGTCTCTGGATCATTTATATTTCCTCTTCTGTGTATTACCTGCTTACATCTTTTGCCCATTTTCCCACTATGGCGCCTTTTTCTTCATAGCACATGAAGTGTCTTTGTAATAGTAGGGCTGTAGCCCTTTATTTGTCATAACAGATATTTCCCTGCCAATTATTTGCCTTTTGACTTTGTTTCTAGTGGTCTTGTTTTTTGTTTTTTAACAAACCAACATTATTTTATTTTTTTATTAGGGTAAAATACACATAACATAAATTTCACCATTTGAACTATTTTTAAGTGTATATATAGTTGAGTGACATTAACGGCATTCACAATGGTGTGCAACCATCAATGCCATGCAGCTCCAGAACTTTTGTTTTAAAGATTGATTTATTGGGGCACCTGGGTGGCTTAGTCGTTAAGCCTCTGCCTTCTATTCAGGTCATGATCCCAGGTCCTGGGACTGAGCTCTGCATTGGGCTCCCTGCTCAGTGGGGAGCCTATTTTTCCCTCTCCCTCTGTGTTCCCCTTGCTGGTGCTCCCTCTCTCTCTGTCAAATAAATAAATAAAATCTTTAAAAAAAAAAAACCTTTAAAGATTGATTTATTTACTTTAGAGAGAGAGCATGCACATCACGGGGGGAGGAGTAGAGGGAGCCAATCCTCAAGCAGACTCCCCGCTGAGTGTGGAGCCCAACCTGGGGCCCCATCCCACCACCCATGAGGTCAACACCTGAGCTGAAACCTGCCTGTTTCAACTGCCTGAGCCCCCCCAGGCGCCCCTACAACTCCAGAACTTTTGCCATCTTCTCAACATCATCTTATTCTTTTGTGGCCAAACTTGCTTATCTTTTCTTTCTTCTTCTAGATATCTTGTTTTTGGGGATGTTTTCTTCTATCCTAGGGTCATAGAAAGTTCCTCCTAAATTTTTTTCCAGTATTTATAGTATTTTATACTAGAATTTTTAATCTATCTGAAAATGATTCTTCTATACAGGGTGGTAAGATGTGGTTCTCATTTTCCTAATGGATAGTCATTTTCCCTGAATCAATTTTAAATAAAGCACATTGTTTTCAACTGTACTGAAGTACTACCTGGTCATGTTAATTTCCCATAAATGCGTGGATCTAGTACTAGACTCTGTACTGCTTCTATTTCTTCATTTCTTTGTGAATAGCCTGCTGGCCTATTCACGATGATGCTGATGCTGATGATAATGACTATAGGCACTTTATTGAAAATTTTGCCATCTGGTAAAACTAGTTGCCCCGACCAGTTTTTTCCCTTGACAATTTTAAAACAGTAGTAGTTCTGCTTGAATGTAAAAGGCATTTTACCTAGTTCAGAAAAAATCCTTTTGGATTCTAATTGAAATCACCTTATATCTAGGTATTATTTTTATTTTTATTTTATCTTTTTTAAAAAATTTTGTTTATTTATTTGACAGAGAGATCACAAGTAGGCAGAGAGGCAGGTAGAGAGAGAGGGGGAAGCAGGCTCCCCACCAAGCAGAGAGCCCCATGTGGGGCTTGATCCCAGGACCCTGAGATCATGACCTGAGCCAAAGGCAGAAGTTTAACCCACTGAGCCACCCAGGTACCCTTCTATGTATTATTTTTAGAACTGACCTTTTAAAAAAATTTTTAAAGATAAAGAGCATTTTACTTACTTGAAAGTGCAGGGTGAGGAACAGAGAGAGAAGCCGACTCTCTGCCGAGTAGGGAGCCCGACTTAGGGCTCAATCTGGGAGTCCAGGATCATGACCTGAGCTGAAGGCAGGTGCCCAACCGACTGAGCCACTCAGGTGCCCCGGAACTGACATTTTTATATAGGTTTTTCAGTGGCATCATTTCATCAGGACCATACCTGTACTTCAAAAGTCCTTACATGGGGTTAAGGTGAAATTTAGAGCTTTCTTTCTGAATCAAAAACAAATTGGGTACTGCTGCTGTTAATTCTAACGCTGAATTTCATGATGTATTTGAGAGCATTCATCACAGGGAGAGGGAAGAGTGAGAGGAAATACAAAGAACTTGATTCTTTCTCTGCTTCTTAGTTTGGACAAGCTTCCAACCTTGCTGGATCCCACATTCTTGACAGGGTCATAATATGCTGATCTGGGAATCCTTGGGAAGTACTCAAGATTAATTATTATAAAGGAGAGGTGCATCAGTTTTCTCCATTCTGTGCAAATGTTAACAGATAAAAAAATTCCTACATATATGTCTCTGTAATTAAAACCTAGAGTCAAGTTCAAGAATTATAATGACCTGGATCTCGGAGTCCTGGGATGGAGCTCCACATCAGACTCTCTGCTCAGCAGGGAGCCTGCTTCCCCCGCCCCCTGCCTGCCTCTCTGCCGATTTGTGATCTCTGTCAAATAAATAAATAAAATCTTTAAAAAAAAAAAAGTTCAAGCCCCAATTAAAAAAAAAAAAAAAGAATTGTAATGACCTGTAAAAAACATCTTACTAAGACAGCTCCCACTTTCTAAAATTTAATCTCTTCTTTTATTATTTATCATGGTAGTGGGAGAAGAATGCTTTTGAAAGGAAAACGGGATATGATCATTGAGAAAATAGTCTGTTGCTTTTGTCTGCAGCACAGAGAGGATAAATATCCCCCAGTCACCCTGCAAAGAATAAGAATCTTTGAACACTTGAAGGATAGGAGAGACCATGGATATAATGGTCTGTATACTGTTTAATCCAGAAACATGGGACCATCGAGGACTCCCCAAGGTAGAGGTCACAGACCTGCTACTTGCAAGACCAGACAGGTGTGGGAGAAATGCTTCCCTTCTGTAAATAAATATATCTTTTCTTATTTGCCTTAAAATAAGCAGTCATTTCATTTTTTTTTTTAAGATTTTATCCACTCTTTTTTTTTTTTTTTTTGAGAGAGAGCATGAGCAGGGGAAAGGGCAAAGGAGAGGAAGAAGTAGACTCCCTGCTGAGCAGTGAACCCCAGTGTGGTGTGGGGCTCAATCCTGGGACCCTGAGATCATAACCTGAGCTGAAGGCAGATGCTTAACTGACTGAGCCCCCCCAGGGGCTCCTGAAGTAATTTCTATTGCTTGTACATTTTTCTACTTTTGATAGAAACACAGGTGTGTTAAATAGCTTGTTTTTAACTCTCAGATAAAAGTAATCATGCAAGAGTGATGAGAGAGGACAGCTTTCACTTGGCCTTAGTGTTGGGGAGAGAGAGATAGGGAGTGGTGGGGACTGCGGTGCACTAAGAGCACTGGCCTCTTCTACAGGGAGCAGCTGCCTAGTGAGGCCCTAGCTCACTGAGGTTGCAGAGACTACAGGCCCAATATTGCTAGATCTGCAGCATTTTCAAGAGAATCCTGGTAACCAGGGTTTTAAGATAACATTTTCTGATCTGAAATGTTGGCAACTAGCACAAAATTCTTCAAAGTGCTGTGGGCTAAACAAGCTAACTCTTTGACTTTGGAGGATGTAGAAGTCTGTGCTTATCACAACAGATAGGTGATCGGTGAAAACAGAGGGCCGATGACCAGATGGAGCTGACCAAGAAGCATGCGTAGCCTTCTCAGCTCTGTAGGGGAAACCAAGTAAAGGTCAGGTTAAATGCAGCTAACAAAAATGGAGTTCTTCTTTTAATGGCAGAGAAGATTCTTCTCTTTGTAACACAGTATGAAAGACTTGTGTTCAAAACAGAAAATAAAAGGGAAGCCAAAATAAAAGAGCATCAACGAAGGAGGTGACTTTATCCATGAGAAACTAGATCCAAGTGTGAGCAGGCCAGCCTTCTAGGTATGGAATAACTAAAGGGGCCGAATTAAGAGCCATAAGACTGGGCCAATGTGAATCGTAATGCAGACAAATCAGACCAGGCCTCAGGCTTTGGCTTTATCCACTCATAAATAGGAAGGAATTATAATTAAAAGAGCCCTGAACTATGTCATTGTAGTAGATGTGGCAGTTTAACCTGTTTGATTAAGATTACTTGTATGTGTAATGAACACGTCGAGTAAGTGTGTGAACAGTCAGTCCATCCGTCACGTGGCCAACTTCTCCTCATCTAATTCCTTCGCATGTCCCTGAAGAAGCCCATTCAGTGTTGAAGCAGAAATAGCCAAACCCTTATGAACACAGACTTCCACAATATTGGAGCTGGGACAAAACCCTCCAGGCTCCTAATTGCAAACTGGTTTCAGGACTACAGTCCTGCCCCCAAGGTATGGGGAGGTCAACAGAGAGCAACGGGGAAGGTTGAGAGGCTAAGTCTGTAGGACCTGGCTCCTGGTCTCAGTCCTGCACTGATTCGGCTTCCAGAGAGGTCACACAGCCACCTGGGGAAGCCTGCTCCTCGCTTGATCTTCCAGCAGCCTCTGTCACCGGGGCTACTTCCTCCTTCCATGATACGCCCATCCCTCATGTTCTGCTGTCTTCTCTCTTCTCTAGAGGGACTTTCTTCTTTCTCCTCTCCTTCCTCCTCACCATACGTCTTGTGCTGGGGTTCGATGGGCCTCTTCCTTTCTTGCTTGCTGTGCTAGCAATTCATATCTACCCAGGACTTCACTTACACCCAGGCCAACTCCCCAGCTTTTGTCTTCAGCTCCAACTCCAGCCAACCTGACAATTCTGCTTTGATATCTCAGAGTCCCTGCCAGCTCAACCTGCCCAAAACAGTAGTTTCATACCCCCCAAAACCTGCTCCTTCCCTCAGTGATGGCACCACCATCTGCCCCATTATACAATCCTTTGGTCATTCTTAACACCTCCATCTTCCTCATCCCTCACCTCCAGTCCATTACCACATCCTGAATATTCTAATAACAAAATACATCTCCCATCCCATCTGCCTTTCTTACCATCTCCCTCCTCTGCCTGGTTCAAGCCACCATCGTCTCTCAGCTGTCAGTGTGCTCTGCCCTGGTCTCCTTTCACCATGTTGCCTCCTCCAAACCATTCTGTATCCAGCCACTATAGTGAGCTTGCAAAAACCCAAATGGGGGACGCCTGGGTGGCTCAGTTGGTTAAGCATCTGCCTTTAGCTCAGGTCATGATCCCAGAGTCCTGGGATCGAGCTCTGCATTGGGCTCCCTGCTCAGTGGGGAGCCTGTTTCTCCCTTTCCCTCTGCTGTTCCCCTTGCTTGTGCTCCCTCTCTCTCTATCAAATAAATAACTAAAATCTTAAAAATTTTTTTTTACCAGTAGTATTATCATATCACATCTTCCTAAAATTCTTTCCAGTAGCTTCCCATTACACTTGGGATAAAGTGTAAATTTCTTAGCCTGGCCCTCAAGGTCCTACAGGACTGAGCTCCTGACTGTCAAACTGGCTTCAGTCCATGCACTTGACCCTCAAGCCACACTGTCTTTCAGTTCTTTTTTTTTTTTTTTTAAGATTTTATATATTTATTTGACAAAGAGAGACACAGTGAGAGAGGCAATATAAGCAAGGGGAGTGGGGGAGGGAGAAGCAGGCTCCTCGCTGAGCAGGGAGCACGAGGTGGGGCTCTATCCCAGGACCCTGAGATCACGACCCGAGCGGAAGGCAGACACAACAACTAAGCCACCCAGGTGCCCCTGTCTTTCAGTTCTTAAGTGGCCTAAATCCCCTTCTGTCCAGGGCCAGTTCTCTTTGTGGAAAGCCACCTCTACCACCACTCCTGACCTTGGTCTGGTCAGACCTTTCTCACCCTCCAGGACTCAGCTCAAGGCCACGTCCTCAGGAACAATTCCTCTGAGGTAGCCTAATCTACATGCAGAGCTCTTCATGCCACTTTGTTTAATGCCTGAGTCTTCCGTCCCATTCACCAGTGTGTCTCTAGTGCCTATAACAGTACCTGAGACAGAGCACGAGCTCTGTAGATCTTTGTCGAATAAATGAACATTAGCTGGGAATGAGTTCCAGATATCTGCTGTTCTGGAATGTGTTCTGGTCACCCAGAATCCTGGCAACCTAGAGACAGTTAATAATTTAAAGTATTTATAATTTATAAGTCCTAAGTAGAATTTGGTCTTAGTGACCAATTTTTCTTAATTAAGTTTGTTCTGAAAATAAGTGGAGAAGTAAGTAAGTGGCCCATTTTCAGTGACATACCAGTTATCTCATGGAGGGGGTTAGGAGACACACGTGGTTTAAAAGTCACATGATGTGTGTTGCCGGAAGCAATTTGACGATATATATCACCAACCTCAAAGGTCTCTATGAACCTCAGAGCCGGCCATGGGATGGTAAAAGTACTCTCCTCCTGACAGCTGTAAATATGTATGATCCTTTTGGAAAACAATTTGGCCAACTCTAGAGCCATAAAGTTGTATTTCTGGTGCTTCTAGATGGTGTCTACCTAACTTTCTCAAGGAGATCTTCCCTGGACTACCCACCAACCGCAAACTCAGCACCCTTTGTCTTGTTTTTTTGTGACATTTCTCGTATCTATAATTACGTGTTCACTATTTACTCACCATCTTAGGTTCTAAGCTCCATGAGGGTAGGGGCAGGGCTGGCTTTATTTGTCTCTATAGCCTTACGACTTTAACTAATGCATTAAAATAAAGAAATACTTGTTGAATATGCTGAATAGAGAAAATCATCCCGAATAAAATAGCTCTAACTCCCAATAGTGATATTAGCAGTTATCCTCCACGGAGAGGTCCCCATGTGCCCGACATTGTTGAGCTCACTCTGCATGGCAGGCTCACAGTAGCCCTTCAGCCCCCTACTCCCATGGATGGAAATGGAAGCCCAACCTTCCTCAAAGTTAAGGTCAACCAACGAGTAAATGATTCATCGACACTTTACTTACAACAACCACACACTCGAAGGAATCTACGTGTTATTTGAATAGAATACCTTACAATTTCCAGGGTTCAGGTTTTCCAAAGTTGAGAGGGCCTTCAGGTTTTACCCTCAGGCCACAGTGCCCTGCAGTGATCCCTGCGGATGTGGGCGGGACAAGATGGAGGTACCAGTCTTGGCATCTGGAGAAGGTCTGGGTAGTCAACTAATAGATTTGTACTTGTGCCTAGAGATAAAAGTGAGGACTACATACGGAACATGGAAAAGAATCACAGAAAACTGAAAGACTCTAAAATCTGGAGGCACCTGCTTGGCTCAGTCTGTTAAACGTCTGCCTTCAGTTCAGGTCATGATCCCAGGACCCTGCAATTGAACCCTATGTTGGGCTCCCTGATCAGTAGGGAGTCTGCTTCTCTCTCTCCCTGTGACTCTCCCCCCTGCTTGTGCTTGTGCACACACACACGCTCTCTCTCAAATAAAATCTTTTTTTTCTTTTAAAGATTTTATTTATTTATTTGACAGAAAGAGAGAGAGATCACAAGTAGGCAGAGAGGCAGGCAGAGAGAGGAGGAAGCAGGCTCACTGCTGAGCAGAGAGCCCGATGCGGGGCTCGATCCCAGGACCCTGAGATCATGACTGGAGCCAAAGGCAGAGGCTTAACACACTGAGCCACCCAGGCACCCCTAAATAAATAAAATCTTAAAAAAAAATTTTTTTTTAAGAATCTTAAGATTTAGGTGTGCCTGGGTAGTTCAGTCAGTTAAGCATCTGCCTTCTGCTCAGATCATGATCCCAGCATCCTGGGATAGAGCCCCACATCAGACTCCTTGCTCAGCGGGGAGCCTGCTTCTCCCTCTCTAGCTCCTCCGTTGCTTATATTCCCACTCTTGCAATCTCTCACTGTCATAAATAAATAAAATCTTTAAAAAAAATTATCTAAGATTTGAAGTCTGGACCTATGGATAGCACGGTTACAGAGCCTGAAAGGAAACCTGTTTTCTGCTAATTCTGTCATCATGCTGCCACTTAGCCCCCTCAAACTGGTTGTTCACTGTTGGAGACATCTAAGCCGACGCGATTCTTTGGTGTAAGACAGTGGTCAGATCTGTTCTACTATTCTGGAAAATGCTAGCTCAGGCTAGAAGTTTCCAGGTATGTTACCATAAATGTGAGGTTTTGTAGCTTCGAGGGCCCTCTGTTCCAAGGCCCACATGGGACTAACAGCCTGTAGAGTATTGTGGCTGTTTTATATTTGTTTCATCAAGCATAGTATCTAGAGGAGGAACTTCACAACTCGAAGACACAGAGGGATATTACAAAGAAAACGAGAAAATAACTGTCTTCTTCCATATTCCTCTTGCTGGCTGCCT
Organism: Lutra lutra; assembly: GCF_902655055.1. Lineage (NCBI taxonomy): Eukaryota > Metazoa > Chordata > Mammalia > Carnivora > Mustelidae > Lutra > Lutra lutra. The sequence goes on along the minus strand of NC_062284.1, from coordinate 98,642,773 downwards.
CTCTTCTCGCCCACACGACTGTGGTACAGCTGGCAGTTCCACTTCTTCACTTTTTCTCCTAACACCTTTTACCTCTTATGAAATATCTGCTTATCTGTGATCAATACCTCTGGCTACATATTGAATCACCCAGAGAATTCTGAGGAAAAAAAACAGATGCCTGGCCCCTACCTAAGACCAGTTCAGGGTCTCTGGGAATGGGGTGTGGGCGTCTGTAGTATCCAGAAGTCCCTGGGACCTAGTACAGGTTATCTGTTGCTCTATGGCAGTATAACCTCCCCCACACTCAGGAGCTCCGGACAAGAATCTTTTGTTTCTCACAATTCCGCGGTTTGCGGTTTGTGTTCCTTCAGTAGGCCTTGCCTGGGTTCACTCTTGAAGCTGAGTGTAGGTGGGCTCTGCTGGGGGCTGAGCTCTGCCAGGATGCCTGGGCCTCCCTCCCATTGGGCTCCTTCATCCTGGGCTTCCTCAGGACAAAATCTGGGCATGGGGGTGTCTTGTGCTTTGCTTTGACTGCTAGAATTGAGGCAGTGGTAATGTCATCTGGCTTCCTCTTTTGTTTCTTAGCCAGCTGTTGGAAGGCCTTCATGCCCTGAAGAAAGTTAATCATTTTGACTCTCTTTACAATAATTCATTTGCCTAATTGCCGTGTTTCCGACAGGATTGCAGACAGAAGGGTCTAAGAAGTTAAGAGCAAGATTTAGCCTTGGCAACACAACCCTGATTCCGACCTTTTTTTTTCTCTCTAGATACACACCTTCAGGCACATTGGCTTAACGAGTATTCCTCGTTCTTCTGTTTTAAAATGTTTCATCAACCTAGGAAACATGATTTACTCATTCATTCACAAATAATTTTCAAATGTCTATTATGCGTGAGGCCCTCTGCTAGGGGTACAGCCACATCATTTGGAGGAAATAAGAGAATCTTGAGGTCATGATTCTTATTTTCAGTGGTTTCATCTATTGTATCTACTGACAGCAGAAGATATTGAAGAGTCAAATAAACGATTATTTGGTAATTCCAGAGGATTGCCAAGGAGACCTATTTCAGGGGGACTATAAGACATACAGGGACACCAAACCAGCCTGGGGAGGAGATCCAGAGACCCCTCTTTAGGCAGAGACATTTGATCTGAGCCTTAAAGGATGAGTTTGCGTTAACTAAAAATCGCCCCCGATTTTTCATTCTCCTTTCTTTTCCAGACTTCTCATCTCTCTCTTTGCTTTCACCAGCCACCTGGGTGAGGCTGTAATCATTTCCAGCTTCCTCCTTGGGAGCTGTAAGTTCATACCATTTGCAGTTTCCTTTAACCCAAGACAAGAAACTTCCTAAAGCACAAACCACTCTCTTTTTCTTGGATTGGAATTAGAGAAAGCTATCCTTCACAGCCTCAGCTTGGCAAACCTTGTTTTCTGTGTTTTCAGCAACTCAAGCATCCCAACCTTGTGAACCTCATCGAAGTCTTCAGAAAGAAGCGGAAGCTTCACCTGGTGTTTGAGTACTGTGATCACACAGTTCTCCATGAGTTGGACAGACACCAAAGAGGGTGAGTGATCGTTCCTTACACACGAACCACAGCAGCACACACCGGGATTTACAAAGGAAGATGAACAGGGGCCCTTTTGCCGACCAAGCAGGAGCAGGTGATCTTTGCACAGCTGGGCTCGACAGCAGAAGAGTTATTGAAAAGGTTGGGACAGCGGTCATACGTCCTCATGTTCAAGAAGAAAATGCAGCATTATTTGTTGAACTTAATTTCTTTGTTAGACTATCTGTGTCTCTGAGAAAGAAAAAGAAGGCTATTACTGGTTAGTCGCACCTGGCTAGGGAAGTGTAAGGACTTGGAGATTCAAAGCATGAGTCCAGAGACAACAGCCAAGGGGAGGTTTAAGGCTAGAGCAAACGTGCCATTTCACCCAGAACGATCTAGGCGTCTGATCTCCTGTATCGGTCAGGAATTCTTTGGTGACAAGGGACCAGAACCCACTGAGGCAAGTTTAGGTGAAAAGACTGTGGCAGTGGCTGAGCCTGGGAAGGATGGTGAAATCCTGGAGGCTCTGATGATCTTATCACCCATCCATCTGCAGCACAGACATTACAAGAAGGCTTGGTGAGCAGACAGAGCCTTTGTCTGCAAAAAAAGGGTGTGTGTGTCCTTTCCTCTGGTTGAAGGTAGCCCCTCGCCAGAGTGAGCAGAGCACAGGCTAGATTTCAGTGCCCATCTACCCCTCCTCGGCTAGGTGTTTAAAAGGCAGAACACCATGGGTGGTACATATTTTCTCTCTCGACTCTTCTCTATGCTGGCTTCGTTCTGCCTTGCAGATGAGTCTCACAAGACTCATTTGGGAATGATGGATTTGGGAAGGTATGTGTACGTGGCATGTGATAGAGGGGAAAAATTTGAACTAGGAAGCCTGGCTGCAAGCTTTTCTCAACCTCTGTAGCCACTTGAGAGGAAAGTCCTAGAAGAAGGCATCTGCATATATAAAGTCCATTGGAAAACTCTGCCTCAGGTCAGGTGATGCAACTATCCCTGGGGCCAATCGCTAGAATGATTAGCAGGCTCTGGAAGATGTAACTCCAAGCGGGTTAGTCAAAGATGACTTCCTGGAGGAGGTGGCCTTTGAGTTGAATGGCAAATAGACTTCAAACAAGTGAGCAGTGAAGGATATCTCATGTTGTCCTTTTGCTGGGTGCCTGGGAGCCCCGCTTTGGCTAGCAACAATATGCAGAGTGGTGTTGTATATCAGAGTGGGAAAGTGGCACCCCGTTCCTGCTCACATTCATACTCTGGAGTCTAGAGCCTGTGGCTCTTTCAACAATGCCTTCAAGCCCTGACCGAGGGCTTGCTCTTTGCCACGTGGTGGTACCTACATGATCAACCGTGATATCCAGGCAAATGGGATTAAAGTGGCTTGTGGTTTGTAAGTGACCATGGCACAGGCTTTTGGTGTTAATTTACACAGCCAAAGAGAGCCAAGGGAACAGACACCTCCCTTCAGAAAGTCATTGATACGGATAAATTATGTTCAAGGGAGAAAACATTTAGCATGTTGATATTTGTTCTTTTGACAGCTCACAACTGACACTTCAATTAAGCCCATTAGTATGAATTCTTCTGGGTCTGTGGTACTCGGGAGATGTTGCAGGACATTTGATTAATCATGTTAGATTGAGTCACTTGGAAACACAGATTAGTGGGGGACTGAAAGTGGGAGTCTGTTCTTTTTTTGGCATAGAGTTTGTGCAAAAGGAAAAAAAAAAGACTGGACAAGGAATGATTAGAGTTGTTTTTTTTTTTTTTTAAAGATTTTATTTATTTATTTGACAGAGAGATCACAAGTAAGCAGAGAGGCAGGCAGAGAGAGAGGAGGAAGCAGGCTCCCTGCCGAGCAGAGAGCCCGATGCGGGGCTCAATCCCAGGACCCTGGGATCATGACCTGAGCCGAAGGCAGAGGCTTTAACCCACTGAGCCACCCAGGTTCCCCTGATTAGAGTTTTGAAAGAAGATTTTTTCTTTAACTCCACCAGCTAGTGGAGTTATAACATATATAACACTTATATATGTTATAAATATATGCATATGCTATATATGTTATATGTTATATATGTGTGTTATATATGTTATATATGTTCCAGGAAATAGAAAATGCTTTAATATGGAGGTGGGTTAGGGAAGGGGAAGACCAGTAGATATGTGTGTGGTTTTAGTACAAGCAACATTTCCAAATGAACATGTGCCATGGTTTGTCAATATAAGACTGACCTAAGGAATGCTAATAAATGAACAAACTTGAAAAATAAGATTTATTCTAAGCCAGATTATATTCATTTATTTTGAAGTTTCACGATTTTTTTTTTATTGGTTAGTTTGTTGCAAAACTAGACGTTACTGGGGCACCTGGGTGGCTCAGTCGGCTAAGTGTCTGCCTTCAGCCCGTACCATGATCCCATGGTCCTGGGATTGAGCCCCACGTAGGGCACCCTGCTAGCAGGGACTTGGCTTCTCCCTCTGCCCCTCCCCCTGCTCATACTCTCTCTCTCTCTCAAATAAATGAATAAAATCTTTAAAAAAATAGAAGTTATTTTCCATTACACAGAATATTTGGCAATACTCCAATCTATTTTAAAGACTATTTCAAATTTTTGCTTGTCATCATTAAGGAATAAATGTCATTAAACTGTATTAGCCAATGATTTTGAAATTCATAGGAACATTTTCTTTTTCAGCTGAGAAATCTCATCCTATAGAATAACACTTAGTAAACACATTCCCAGTAAAAGTGGGTCGGCATCCCGTGTGTGACCTTTGGCAAGTTGCTTCCTGGCGTTATCACCTGTGAAAATGAGGGTTTTGGAGCCAGTAGAGTTGAAGGGGACTTGCAGGTCTGAGGTGCGGTGACTTGTTGATCTGATACCCTAGAGGTCAGAGGACTGCTGTTTTCCTTCAGTCTCATGTGTGATCCGTGAAACAATATCAACAAAGGGTGGTTTGTTAATGTTTTCCCAGTGTGGGGTCAGGAGGGGTCCTCCTTGGGGTGGTACACTTGTCTGAAAAGTGTTCTGTGATCCCTTTATTCTATTTCTATTTTTTTTTAAAGATTTTATTTATTTATGATAGAGAGAGCGAGAGAGAGAACACAAGCATGAGGGAGCTGGAGAGGGAGAAGCAGGCTCCCTGCTGAGCAGAGAGCCTGATATGGGGCTCGATCTCAGGACACTGGGATCATGACCTGAGCCAAAGGCAGATGTTTAATGATGGAGCCACCAAGGTGCCTCACTTTATTCTATTTCTAGGTACAAATTTATAAAATACGAAGTGGATCATGCCAGTCCTCTACATAAAATCCTGTAATCACTCCCCAAAGCTTATGAATGTGGTCCCAGCAGGGGACACAAGACTTCTGTCTCTCCACAGTCCCGTTTCTTACCAGTTTGTTGAATAAAACATGACACCATCCCCACAGAATCCTTGGCATTCTGAGCTTCAAGCAAGACATGGGGTTTTCAGTCTGCGTTGCCGTTCCTTGTCGACTCAGCTTAGCAAACTCCTGCTTGTCCTTCAGCTACAGTTCAAATATGACCCTCTCTGTGGGAGCTGTTTTAGCTGACACTGAGGAGAGTCAGGAGTTCCTTTCTCTGGCATCTGTCACATCTTCTGGGATTGTTTCTATTATATATCCCATTTGCAAGGGAAACTATAAAACCTTCAAGGGCAAATGCTATGCCTTCTTCCCCTGTGTTTCCCCAGTATCTTCTAGCCTAATTTTTGGCACTTGGTACATCCCTAATACTTATGGAATGACCAAGTTAGTAAACCAATAAATTGATACTTACAGGATGGTTTTGGAGAAGGGTAATATAACCATGTTTTGATGATTTTTCACTTTAAGATAGTTACTGTGATTAGATGTTCTAAAACCTAATATTGTCAGAGGAAATTATCAGTATATTGCTGGAGCAACCTGTCCCAGAAGGCAGGTTGGCACTGTGTGTTTAAAGCCTTAGAGAATTTCATTCTTCTATACATAGCTGTCCAATTTTCCCACACCATTTATTGAAGAGACTGTCTTTTTTCCGCTGGATATTTTTTCCTGCTTTGTCGAAGATTATTTGACCATAGAGTTGCAGGTCCATTTCTGGACTCTCAACTCTGTTGCATTGATCTATGTGTCTGTTTTTCTGCCAGTACCATGCTATCTTTGTAGTAAACCTTGAAATTAGGCGACATGATGCCCCCAGCTTTATTTTTCTTTTTCAACATTTGCTTAGCAAATCAGAGTCTTTTCTGGTCACAGCAACTTCTTTCAAGACATGTCTCCAAAGGCAAAGGAAACAAAAGCAAAAATGAACTTTTGGGACTTCATCAAGATAAAAAGCTTCTGCATGGCACTGGAAACAGTCAACAAAACAAAGAAGCAACCCACGGAATGGGAGAAGATATTCGCAAATGACAGTACAAAAGGCTGATATCCAAGATCTGTAAAGAACTCCTCAAACTTGACATTCAAAAAACAGATAATTATGTCAAAAAATGGGCAGAAGACATGAACAGACAGTTCTCCAAAGAAGACATACAAATGGCTAACAGACACTTGAAAAACTTATCATCATTAGCCATCAGGGAGATTCAAATCAAAACCACATTGAGATACCACCTTACACCAGTTAGAATGGCCAAAATTAAGAAGACAGTAAACAACAAGTGTTGGAGAGGAAGTGAAGAAAGGGGAACCCTCTTACACTGTTGGTGGGAATGCAATTTGGTGCAACCACTTTGGAAAACAGTGTGGAGATTCCTTAAGAAATTAAAAATAGAGCTACCCTATGACCCTGCAATTGCACTACTGGGTATTTACCCCAGAGATAGAGATGCAGTGAAAAGAAGGGCCATCTGTACCCCAATGTTCATAGCAGCAATGGCCACAGTCGCCAAACTGTGGAAAGAGCCAAGATGCCCTTCAACAGACGAATGGATAAAGAAGATATGGTCCATATATACAATGGAATATTATGCCTCCATCAGAAAGGATGAATACCCAGCTTTTCTATCAACATGGACAGGACTGGAGGAGATTATGCTGAGTGAAATAAGTCAAACAGAGAAAGTGAATTATATGGTTTCACTTATTTGTGGAACATAAAGAATAACATGGAGGACATTAGGAGAAGGAAAGGAAAAGTGAAGGGGTGAAATCGGAGTGGGAGATGAACCACGAGAGACTGTGGACTCTGAGAAACAAACTAAGTGTTTTGGAAGGGGGGTGTGGGGGGTTGGGTAAGCCTGGTGGTGGATATTAAGGAGGGTGCGGATTACATGGAGCACTGGGTGTGGCGCATAAGCAATAAATCTTGGAACACTGGAGAGAAAAAAAAAGCCTTAGAGAGGAGCGCCTGGGTGGCTCAGTTGTTTAAGCATCTACCTTCAGTTCAGGTCCTGATCCCTGGGTGCTTAGCACGGAGTCTCCTTCTCTCTCTGTCTCTCTCTCCCTCTGCCCCTTCCCACTGCTGTTTCTCTCTCTTAAATAGATAAAATATTTAAAATAAATAAATAAATAAATAAATAAATAAAAATAAAAGCCTTAGAGGCATAATTTTAGACCAATTCTACTTCTAACAATTTACAATGAAAAGAAAATTGAGTACATGCATTAAACTTTAGTTATAAAAGTGTTTATTGCTAAAGGATTTTTTATGTTTTTTTTTTTAATTTTTAAAAAAATATTTTAAGTGAGCTCTGCACCCAGCATGGGGCATGAACTCATGATCCTGAGATCAAGACTTGCCTGCTGTACTGATAGTCAGCCGGGTGCACTGCTAAAAGATTTTTTAATAGTGAAAACATTGGAAAACAACTGAAATGTCCAATAATAGAGGATCAGTTAAGTAAATTGTGGTGTATCTTTGCAATAGAATATAGTGGGGCCGCTAAGAATCATGCTTATAAGTAAAACATACATTGAGGGTGGCTCAATTGGTTAAGCGACTGCCTTCGGCTCTGGTCATGTTCCTGGAGTCCCAGGATCAAGTCCCACATTGGGCTCCCAGCTCCATGGGGAGTCTGCTTCTCCCTTTGACCCTCCCTCCTCTCATGCTCTCTCTCTCTCACTCTCTCTCTCTAAATAAACAAAATCTAAAAAAAAAAAAAAAAAAAAAAGCTTCCGGCTTGAAGTACAACTTCCTCTTTGTGATGCCTGAGTGGTTCAGTGGTTCAGGCCTCTGCCTTTGGCTCAGGTCATGATCCTAGGGTCCTGAGATCGAGTCCCGCATCAGGCTCTTTGCTCAGCGGGAAGCCTGCTTCTCTCTCTGTCTCAGCCTGCTTGTGTGCACTCTCTCTCTCTCTGACAAATAAATAAATAAAGTCTTAAAAAAAAAAAGTACATTGGAATAGAAAAATGTTCACAAGTGGTTGCAAAATGAATGTAATAAAAATACATATTCATTTTCATAGAATTTATATACAGATAGAAAAAAGGAAAATGATGTACTCTTAATGTTTTAATAGTGATAGTTTGAGTTATGATTGTTACAGATACTTTTTACTTTATTTTTTAAGATTTTATTTATTCATTTGAGAGAGAGCAAGTGAGCAAGTAAGAGAGGACTGAGAGAGAGAGAGCATGAGCAGAGGGGAGGGACAGAGGGAGAAGCAGACTCCCCACTGAGCAGGGAGCCCAGACACAGGACTCAGTCCTAGGACCCCAGGATCATGACCTGAGCAGAAGGCAGACACTTAATCGACTGAGCCACCCAGGCGCCCTTTACTTATGTTTTTTGTAATATTTCCTCCATGTTCCATTTATCACTGTGGTAATTGTTAATCATTAAAATAATAAAAATCATTCTTGCCAAATCAGACTCAAAGACCTGTCTCTACTTTGAATCTAAAATGGATGCTAATTCATCTCCTTATTATCGTATTTGTACCTTCTTGGACTTCTTTGGAAAGCTTTTGAAGAAGATTCAAATTCACGTTGCTCCCAACAAGCAAGTTTGTGCCACAAAATATGTATCCTGCTACAGTGACATCAATATCTATCTGTTGTAATTCCCAGAGCTGGGCTCATGTTGTTTATATTTGCCTTCAAAACAAATGTATTACCATTCCTTATCTTCAGCAGACCTTAACATACTTTGTACTTAGTATTCTTTCAACTGTTGGTCTCTCCTCTGTCAAAGTTTGGTAAATGACTAGTTTCCGTACTCGCTCCTAATTTTTCTATCCTTCTGTAAGTACAACCAGAAACAATATTTCACTGGTTCTTTTACAATACTACTGGGTCCACGTCTGACTCTCATGTAGTTGGTGCAAACAACAGCTGGTGGGAAAAGGCTAAAGGTTAATACTGCAAGTTTTCAAATTCTGTCAGTAGAATTCCATAACTTTTATAAAACACTAAAAAATCTGTCTTTTTTAGATTGCAAGTGATATATTGTTTGTGCCAATAATGTTTCAAGGAACACAGAATCAAAGAAATAAGTAAAATTCACAGATTGAGAAATTGTTTTCTAATTATTTTTCCTTGCATATCTGTATTTAAATAGATTGTATTCCACGTCAGGTAGTTATGCATTTTTTCAAGTGTATTCAGGAATTGTCTCCCAATATAAATATTTCTACTTTTATATTTTTAAAATGGCTGCGTGGCATTCCATTGTACAAATATACCACAGTTTCTTTCTTTAGTTCCCCCACTGATAAATATTTAGATTTCTACTTTTTCTCTATCTCTAACAAGACTAAAATGAACAACTACTTGCACAAATATTTCCATAGAATAAATTCCTAAGAACATAGTATTTCTCTAGGAGCATGGCCAGTCCTTCCTTCCCCATGTTTGTTTTTGTTGTAGCCCTGTGGAGAAATGAAGCTTTGGTGAATGTTGATTGTTTGGCTTCTTGGACTGTCCCAAGTATTAGAAGAGCCATAGCAGGAAGGATGTTTCAAGTGTTGAGAATGCCAGAAAGAGATCTGTATTCTCTTCATCATCTCTACCATCTCCCATGTAACTGAAGATGTTTTTGAAAATCAGTTTGATCTCTTCATTATCACACAACAGTTTATGTTTCTCTCGTTTCAATTTTATTTTTTTTTTTACAGTTTTTTTTTTTGAAGATTTTTATTTATTTGACAGACAGAGATCACAAGTAGGCAGAGAGGCAGGCAGAGAGAGAGAGAGGAGGAAGCAGGCTCCCCGCTGAGCAGAGAGCCCGATGTGGGGTTCCATCCCAGGACCCTGGGATCATGACCTGAGCCGAAGGCAGAGGCTTTAACCCACTGAGCCACCCAGGCGCCTCTCATTTCAATTTTATTATTAGGACATTAGGGTTACAGTATACCCTTCCCCCAAAGTCTTCGAAGGGAGAGACAGGAGATGGCTTTCTGAGAGTTAGTTTGTGAAACCATCAGGGCAGAGGTAACCTTACAGGCAAAGCAACCTCAAAGAGATAAAATGGCTGCTGGGCTTGTCAGATTGGACTGATTGTATATGTTTTATCTAATGTCAAGACCTTCCTAATTTGGGGATGGGTGTAAGTAAGTAAGTATGTAAGCTAGCTGAGGCTAATGACAACAACCAACTGCCTACTTTCCCTCATTCCAAGATTCTTGACTCACCAGACAGCATTCTGATTAGAACTTGCCTTTGTTTATGGAATTGTCTACAAGGAAAGCATAAGCTGGCACTCAGAATTTGGACATGGACGCAGACTCCTCCAAAGCTTTTGTTGGTTGAATATCTTCATATTTATCTGAGAGAGTATAAGGCAGAGGGCATGGTGATGACAACCTTCAACATGGCTGCTCTTGCGTCAGGCTGTTCCAGTCTGGGTGGGCTGTTTTCAGGGCCTGGAATGCCGTTATCATGTGGCATCCCCCTTCCCCATCCTCCTTGAGATTCCTATCACTTCCCTCCGGTGTGGCAGGTGTCCAGTGTTCTTTGTTTCAAGTGATTTTCTTTTATGGTTTCCTTCTTTTTGATTGGATGTATGCTCCAGGGGCTTCCTCAGAACTGTGTATGAGAGGTTTAAAAAGACAGAGATTTGAGTAAAAGTCCTGTTTTTTTTATTTCCAGAAGCTTAGGGAACCCTCTCTTTGTTCACAGAATTCTGAATTATGAGAATCACGGGCCTTAACTTTTATTCCCTTGTGTTGGTACTTGGTAAGCTCCTTCTGTCTGAGAAAAAAGTTTGAATTGTCTTGTTGCTGATTTCCTGGGCTTTGGTTTCTCTATTTTCTTGTTCTGGGCCTTTGGTTATTTGGATTCTGGACTCTGAGTGGTTCTCTTGCTTTTTTTTTTTTTTTTTTTTTGGTGAGTAAAGCAACAGAAATAATTAACTAATTAACTAGTTAATTAGTTAATTGAAAGATTTTATTTATTTATTTGACAGAGAGAGACTCAGCGAGAGAGGAACACAGGCAGGGGCAGAGGGAGAAGAAGAGGCAGGCTTCCTGCCAGCAAGGAGCCTGATGCCGGGCTTGATCCCAGGGATCATGACCTGAGCCGAGGGCAGATACTTAACGACTGAGCCACCCAGGCGCCCCAAGCAAGTGAAGTTTATTAAGTAAAGATACAGGAAAATCTCTCAAGAATGAGAGGGGCCTTTAGGGTTGGTCTTTTATAGAAGGCTAACCAGGGAACTTAAATCCTTTTAACATCTCTATAGATAACATCTTCAATGGCTTACTTCCTTTTTAGGGGCTGGCTATTCTTTGTGGGTCACCAGTGATTATCCTAAAGTCCCCCACCTCCCTCAAGCCTAGGGCAGGGTGGGTCTTAGGTCCTCTTGCTTTTTTATAGTATCTTGTTCTTATTTCATGGATGCAACAGCTTTCTTTTTCTTCCTGAAGATATTGGGGGTGTTTTTGTTTTTGTTTTTTTAATGTTCTCTTCACTCTCTATGGTTTCTCTTTCTTTTAAGTTGCTTTTTTCTGTTTTGGTCGCTGCCTTTCTCATTTGAGGTTTTTCTTGGGCCTCCTATAGTCTCTGGTTGTGTGCCCATGGTTAAGAGTAGGGTGCTATTGGAAGCTCTGGGTTTCACTGTGGGGCTAGCTGGCTGGTTCATTTGCTGGGGAACCCCAACGTCAGAATTTTCGTATCTTTCCTCCTAGGCTTCCCCCCAAAAAGTCTTCCAGTATTTTCCTTTGAAAGTGAAGTATGGTTTGTCAGAAGCCAGTCGGGAAGAGGGCTGGGGACCCTCAACATTCAGCAGTTAGTATGTACATAATCATTTAATCCTCTGTTTTTGGAACAGTATCCACAATCTCAACTGTACCAAATGTCCTCCATTTTACACTCTCCAGAAAACAAAACTTCAGCCTTCTACTAGGTAGGGGGAAGAGTGCTTCCTATTAGAATAGAGTAGGGGAAGGGATCTAGGGATTTGATGGTTTCTAGAGCAGATTTTCTACACTCTTTCCCTCCCACTTCCATAGAATCTTGGCTGCTGGTTTCTGCCCCTTTAAAGGATTCTTTTGGATAAGTTGGTTGGTCTCCCATATTCCCCTCTTCAGGCTTAGGTTTTAGCATTCCAGGATGTATTGTCAGTTTGGATTCCAAAATGTGTTGCTATTATCTCTTCTCTTGTTCTCTCAGGCCATGTAGCATTTTTATTTTGGAAAAAAAAAAAAAAAAAATCAGTGCAGTTGCAGTCAGGTTTGGAGAGGGAGTGCAATTAGATAGGTTTGCTCAATCCACCATCTGAATTCAGAAGTCCTTTAAAATACTTTCTTCTGTTGGCTCAGATTACACTGTTTTTCTTGTCACCCTGCTTTCCTCCCTGCTCAACCTTAGTCTCTGGCTGAATCCCTCTCTGCCTTCTGACCTCTACCTGTTGAGGGCCTCAAGACTTTGATTCTCTTCTTTTGCTGTATTCACTCCTTAAGTGGCTTTCCAGTCCTCTGGCTCCAAACGCCATCCATAGGCTCATGCTTCCCAAATTTAGATTTCCAGCTTGACCTTCCTTGTGAATTCAGAACAGCTCACCCAGAATATCCTTTGGATGTCCGATAAACAACTCAATATATCCACTCTTCTTCCCTCCTCAAAACCAGCTCTCCTATCAGTATTCCCCTCCGGAAAGAGCCCCATCATAGACCAGCCACTCAAGCTAAAAACCTTGGTGTCATTCCTTGATTCCTCTCTGTTTCTTATATCCAATCTCTCAGAAAATCCTGAAGACTCTCATTTTAAAATATAGTACAAATTTGGTCACCATACTTCAGATGTTGACTTAAGCAGAGAGGCTTCCTGGAGCATCCTACCGAAGAATGCGCCCCTTCCTGCCCAGCACCCTCTGTACGTATGTGTATATCCAATTCCAACCCAAGACCACCAAACAGATTCTATTTTTCTCCCTTCCCACATTTGTACTCCCTTCTTTGGCAATGGAAAACTTGGCTCCTATCATCATCCGCTAAAATGGATCTTAGAGTCTGAGGCCTTTCGGAGAAGGCTTTGAAGAGAAGGAACGGAGTAGTAAAGAAGTGAGTTGCTAACTCAGGATGACACTAGGGGGGTTTGATGTTTGAGGATTATGTCATAATGTGCTCAGCCTTAGATGAGCATTGCTAATATGCTATTATAATTTACCTTTAAATACTCCTTTTGCATAATTTCTTTTGGGATATGTTTTTAGAGACTAAAGTGTCATGGCACTGATAACCTTAATCTTTAAGTCATTAAATAATCAAAATATGTTCCATTTTTTTCTGGACAAAAAGTGGAGCCTGGAGGGAAGCATTTTCCCTAGAATGTCCTCCTCTTAGTTGTATTTTTCTAGGCCTTCTTTCTAAACAGGTGAGTTTTCCTAGCATTGTACCTCTGCAGCGTTAGGACGAGGGAGAGAAGTTGGAGAGAGGTAACTCCAAGCCCAGGGACATGGTTCTGGTCCAGAAATGTCCCCTCTCTTCTTCCTGGCAGTGGCTTCTTCATTTCCTGGACATTGGCCCATCCTCTGATCTTCTCGAGAGGATTTCCTGAACATCTGGTCTGTGACAACAGTGGCCCCAGGGCCCCTCCCAGAGCCTAGAAGTGACTCGTTTTGGTCACCTTAACACAACTACTCCAGAGTTTCCCCCCTGGTTTACTTCTTAGTTCTGGCTGAGGACCATACCACCATAGTTTAATGTTTGATTCATAAAAACAGTAAGTCCTGCTTGGGTGAGGGGCTCTAAAAATAAATGTGCTCTCTCTATAGTCATTTCACTCATTGCCCAATGTATTTTTTAAATGCTCCCAGATGAGGCAATGGACACTGGGGAGGGTATGTGCTATGGTGAGTGCTGTAAGACTGAGGATTCATGGACCTGTACCCCTGAAACAAATAATACATTACATGTTAATTTTTTTTAAAAAGGTATTTAAAAAAAGAAGAAGAAGAGGTGCCTTTTTCTAATTCACGTGAAGGATCTGCTGGGGCTGTTGCTTGCCCTGGTTGTCTAAGCCGAGCATCAGGGAAGAAGTTCCAGGAGCAGTGGGAGCACATTTAGATGCTGTGGTAGAGGACAGGGCAGAAAGACAGGGCCAGTGGATGCAGCTAGCTACCAGAGAGAAACAACGTGAGGAAAGAATCAAGATGCCTGTGTGAGGTTTTTGGTTTTGTTTTGTTTTGTTTTAAGATTTTATTTATTTATTTCACAGACAGAGATCACAAGTTGGCAGAGAGGCAGGCAGAGAGAGAGAAGGAAGCAGGCTCCCTGCTGAGCAGAGAGCCCGATGCAGGGCTCAATCCCAGGACCCTGGGACCATGACCCAAGCCGAAGGCAGAGGCTTTAACCCACTGAGCCACCCAGGTGCCCCCCTATGTGAAGTTTTTAATCATTATTCACTTCTGTCACATGGTGTGCGAGGTAAACCTCTTCCCTATCAGCAGTAAAATCTTCATCACCTGGGACACCTGGGTGGCTCAGTTGGTTAAGCCGCTGCCTTGGCTCAGGTCATGATCCCAGCGTCCTGGGATCGAGTCCTACATCGGGCTTCTTGCTCAGCGGGAGCCTGCTTCTCTGTCCGCCTCTGCCTGCCACTCTGTCTGCTCATGCTCACTCTGACTAATAAATAAATAAAATCTTTAAAAAAAAAATCTTCATCACCTGCAAAAAAATGCTTCCTGGGGATTATGGAGAAACCATGTGCCCATGCGTGAAAAATGAATTCTGGGGGTGCCTGGGTGGCTCAGTGGGTTAAAGTGTCTGCCTTCGGCTTGGGTCATGATTCCAGGGTCCTGGGATCGAGCCCCACATAGGGCTCTCTGCTCAGCAAGAAGCCTGCTTCTCTCTCTCTCTCTCTCTCTCTCTGCCTGCCTCTCTGCCTACTTGTGATCTCTGTCAAGTAAATGAATAAAATCTTTAAAAAAAAAAAAGAATTCTATCTCAAGGCATCAGTTTGGGGCAACTTGAAAATACAAAATAAAAATAAAAAGAGCAACACCTCTTTTGCTGTATATGAACTAACTTTCCATCAACCAAAAGCTCCTTGTGGAAGTGAAGCTCAAGTTAACAGGCAGGTTTCCCGCAGCATCACAGGTGGTGGAGGTAGGTGTCATAAAGACTTTCGGAAACCCCCATGACTCTTCACGGTCCCTTCCTATAGAAGGAGATGTTCACCTTGCCCATATCTCACAGTCCCTAGAACCCAGCAGTGTGCTGAGCCCGTGTCCTTCACATTCCATGATGCTCTGTGAGTTAGATGACTGGATGTGTCACGCCTGAAGCCTGTCTTACTTTTTTTTTCTTTTTTTGAGCCGAATTCCGTGGCTACACTAAAAAATGTGTTTGTGTTGCTTCTTTATTTTTATTAGGGTACCAGAACATCTTGTGAAGAGCATAACTTGGCAGACATTACAAGCTGTAAATTTTTGCCATAAACACGATGTAAGTCTCATGATCATCCTTGAAAAATCCTAAGGCTGCCCTTAAAGCTGAGGTAGAGCCTTTGACAAAAGTTTATATCCTACTTTTGCGGATGTGCTTTTTCACCCAAGTCTTCTGAAGCCTGGTCGCGGTCTGTAGAGGCTAAAAATGCCAACCTAGCCATTCTTTCTTCTTCAGGTTACAGAAAAGATGTGTTTTTGTGATGTTAAGAAAGTAGTTGTAGATTTATGTGGATGAGATACGACTCAGATTTAAAGTGGAACCTCATTCGCTTGGAGTCTGCATTGGTCTGGCACCCAACAGTGCTCTCAAGTTGGAGAGCGGGGGAACCCCAAGGGACTCATGCCTGTGGAGTCACAGTAGGCGGAGTCCCAGGCACCGTGCCTAAATCCCAAATGTTGGTGTCTGTGTTGGTGAGATATGAGTGCCAAGTCTGGAGCACAGAGGCCCCTACCTTGGACACTCTTATACTCCTGGCCAGAGGCAGGCTGGGTGGCGGGCTCCGTGGGCTGCTGCCCAGGAGGTGAGACACCACAGGTCCTGGGAAGGCTGCTGTTCCCTCCAGAATGACAGTGCCCACTCCCTGCCCACAGAGGCCAAACACCCATACTAGACCTTCATTTTGGCCACTAGGGCGACTTGCTACACTATGTCATCTCATCTACTCTCTGAGTCAGTTTAGCTGGTGGGAGCTGAAGCCCCTGCCGTGTTCTGTTCTAAGTGATGTTTTTTGAAGCTGCCTTCCTAGTAGTAGAAAATATGAAAGCAGCCAGCCCTTCTCCCTTTGGAGTCTCCACCTAGCTGAAGGTTACAATCCTCTTCAAAATGCATGGATCCCAGGGAGTGTGGACAACTTATCTTGCTGTTTATAGCAAGTGAGGGTTAGCACTTTCCTGAAAGCAGGTTTTAGGACAAGGGAGCAAGAGAGGAAAGGCCCCAGTGAGGAAAATCGGAGACACTGAAGACAAATACAACACATACCCGAAGTTCCCCAGAGAGTTCCCGAAGTTCTGGTCGGGTGTAGAAACTTGTGAAGAATTCTCAGAACAGAGTAGGAACACATTCTTGCCTACAAGTCCCTCTGACCATCTGTCATCATGATATTCATGGGTGTACCGCTTATAGGAATATGCAAAGCCAGGGGTAGAGGAATGGTGATCTTGGGGCCATTAATTGCTGAGAACCAGACAGATAGTGATAGAATAATTCAGAAATTGTCTCTCCCCCAAATTTTCCAGAATAACAAAAACCCATGGGGAAACACTGACACTGATCTCTCGCCCTGAAAGTCCTTTGGAGGAAGAACCAGCCCAGGCCCAAGAAGAACCTCTATCCTCTCTCCAAACTGTAGAAAGTCCAGAATACCCCAGGGTTTCAGCTGCAAGCCAAAGAGGGTCTCTCAGAATGCAACGGGATCCAACATTCTTCCTAAGATAGGAATCGGCTTGGAAGAAGCAAGGATTATTAGGAACCCCGAACAGGATTTTGACCCAAATGTTGTTTTTATGTAATCTTTAATTAGGTTGTTGATTTGTGCTCTGCCAAGAGAATTGTTATTTAATAAGAAAATCATGTGAAGACTCATAAACTCTTCTAACATTAGCATGTTAAACAGTGTCAGCTGTGGTTTGGAAACCACAGGTGATTTGAGTCTAAATTATGGAGTGGGGGCCACATCCCGTGGGGGTGGATAAAGCTCTAAGAACTCTTGTGTGTGGGACAAAGCTGACATCTAGCGACTTTCCCCAGAGGCTAAGCGCTGCCTCCCCTTGTTTATCTTGTCAGGACGAATGTCAAGAGCTGGAAGGGAGGTCCCTTGGCAGGCTCCTGATTCCCGCCCTTCTCTTCCCTCGCTTATCTCAGCAGACCCAGGGCTTGTCCTGTTTACCAGGCGGACTGTGTTCTGTTCTCAGTTAAACAACTGAACTGTGAATTCTGCTTATGCATCAACTCGCAGCTCCAACAGCCCTGATGCAGGCCTCACCCACAGCTTTTTCATGTTTTCCCTTTGCTCTAGGCTTCCCAGATTATGTATAGGGCACCCAGTTAAACTTGAATTTCAGATAAAGAGTTAAAACTTTTTGGCATAAGTATGTCCCAAAGACTTCATGGGGGGTATACTTATATTAAAAACTTTATTGTTTATCTGGCTACCCTACTTGTATTTTTCATTTCTTCCTTTTTGGTCCTTTTGGGCCCTTTAGGAATTTGGGATGACTCAGGCCATAATGAGTATGGTACTAGATTTATTTTAGGCTGCTCTTTTGCAGCTTTTTATCCAAAAGGCCAGTCAGAGGTTTTAATGATTTTGCCAGGATTTGCTAAATATTCATGAGTTATATTTATCTCATATATTATAGTTGCTCCTTGATAATCTGTTTTTGTTTTGATTTTTTATGACTAGTGCATACATAGAGATGTGAAGCCAGAAAATATCCTCATCACAAAACATTCAGTGATTAAGCTCTGTGACTTTGGATTTGCTCGACTTTTGAGTGAGTATCAATGTTTCCTTAAGTGATTGTAAAAGACTGAAAGATTCTTTATAGGAGAAAGGCTCTAGATGCTGTGGAAAGCTGGTTTTTATATATTTTGGGCTTGAGCTTGCCCTAAGTTACAATTCCGTAATTACTGAAAACATGTAGATACATATAGTGTTTTTAAAATGTATGCTATATGTAAATTATACCGCAGTAAAGAGGTTATTTAAAAAGTATGTTCTCCTAGTCGCTACCTTTTTTTTTTTTTTTTCTAAAATAGTACTTCTGAGAAGCAAGAAGTACTATTTTAGAAGAGTGGTTTTCAACTTTGACTACAGATTAGAATCATCTGGGGGAATTGTAAGCTATAACTATAAAACTCTACTGATACATTTTCAGTCTCTTCTAGAGAAGAGTTATTCTTCTGGTCCCATTGGACTGAGATGAGACCCAAGGATTAGTGATTTAACAAATACTAAATTTCAACTGATTTGAACATGCAACCAGTATTGAGAACCATTGATTTAGAAAAGTCACAAGATGGGGCATGAACTTGATTTCTTAGGTCTTCCCCCTCCCAGTTTGGATTCCAGTCTTTCATTGTTGTGTCTGTTTTCCATGTGCCATCTCTGGCCAGCTGGCCCAAGTGACTACTACACAGACTACGTGGCCACCAGGTGGTACCGCGCCCCTGAACTCTTGGTGGGGGACACACAGTATGGGCCCCCAGTAGATGTTTGGGCAATTGGCTGTGTCTTTGCGGAGCTGCTATCAGGGATGCCTCTGTGGCCTGGAAAATCAGATGTGGATCAGCTATATCTGATCAGGAAGACCTTGGGTAAGTGGTGTTTTTGTCATGCTTTTTGGGAAACTGAATAGTTTTACCTCCGTCAGTACAGGACAGAGCCAAGTTCCCAGTCTCATTCAATGCCTTGTACAGTTACAAAGGAGGGGTCCTCTAGAACTTTTGTTTAAATAATTCTGTTAATGGTCCACATTTGAGGACTCCTGGCTGCCTCAGTCACCAGAACATGTGACTTTTGATCTCGGGGTCATGTGTTTGAGCCCTAGTTGGGCAGAGTACATTACTTAAAAAAAAAAAAAAAATGTGTTCACCTTTGTTTTGATAAAAAGAATTAACGATTGTGAGTACATACTAATTGTCCAAAAAGATGCAAGGTTTTCTCTTCCATATAGTTTGGATGAAGTTCAACTCTGAGTAAGGACCATAGCAACAATATAAAAGCTTACATTTCTATTAGGGCTTAGCAGTTTACAGAATGCAACTGTGTTCTATTTCATGTGTTATGATATGATAGTTCACTCTTTGGAGATCCTTCACTCTAGCCTGCCAGGCTAGATTGGATCATTCAGATGCTGTAGAAGATTCTAAACCTTCTATGGGTGAGGAAGAAGGGCTGGATCTTCTGGTGTCACTCTTGTCCTCTTTCTCTCTACTCTTGGGGTATGATGGCAGAGGGAGGGAAGGGGAGGAGAAGAGAGACTTGGAGAGGGATGGATGAAAGTTGTATAAGCAGTGACTGCCCCCTTCAAAAGTCAGGGAGTTCAGAACACCTGGGTGGCTCAGTTGGTTAAGAGTCTTCCTTCGGGTCAGGTCATGATCCTGAGGTCCCAGGATTGAGCCCCACATTGGGCTCCCCTCTCTCCACTGAGGAGTCTGCTTTTCCCTCTGACCTTCCCATCCCCTTTCCTTTTCTCCCTCCCCTGCCCCTCCCCTTCCTCCTCCCCCTCCCTGTCCCCTGCCCTCCCCCCCACCTTGCTCCTGTGCTCTTGCTGTCCCTCTCTCACCTTCTCAGCTGTCTCTCTCAAATAAGAAAAAAAAAACCAAACTAAAAAAAAGTCAGGGAGTTTAGCTACTGCTCCCCAGTTTAAAGCAAACTTCCTCCTCTAAACTCTTGTAGCACCTGCCCTCACCCTGTCTCCTCTTGTGCTTTTCTCTTCCCAAAGATACAGTCAGCCTCCTGAGGGTGAGGTCATGTCTTAGATTTCACTCTGTCCTCCACCAATGTCTGTACACAGCAGGCAGTAAGTACTCACTGGCACGTTTTTTGAGTGACCTGTAAGGCGCCTTGGAGGGCTTCCAGATTCAATCTGCATTCCTTTGCTGTTTCTCCCAATGATTTTAGGTCACCCTCTTCACATCCCCTGCTTCCAGCGCTCTGATGGAAGACAGTTACTAAGGTACAAGCAGTGTACTCATGATGAAGCTCCCTGAGATCTGGGGCAAAAGGCAGGAGAGAGTATATTTTGGCCACTTGTACAAAATGGGGCAAGACAGCAGCTTTTGGATTTGACTGCAGGGTGGTTAAGTTTCAAAACAAATCAGGAAAATTAGGAACTCCAGTCCAGTAACAGCATTTCTGGGGCCCTGGTTGGGAGGCTTTTGTTGTTCACTCTGCTTTGGCAAGGGGCTTGGGTGTGCCCCAGGGGTGCCCTGCTGCATATCTCCTGATAATCTCTGAAAAAATTCCTCTTCACATGTAATATCCCTAGAATTTTACACAAGGGTGATTTTAACTGATTTGTCTGAAATGTGGACAGGGTGAGCCTCACATAACCCTCCAGAATATAGAAATGTTTCTTTTGTTTCATTGATTCATATTGTAAGAGCTTTCTAAGCAGTAGATAAAATGGGATTTCCAAGTAATTACTATTTGATGAAAGAAGAAAAGGTGGTTCCCATTTGGAAATGCATTCCTTCTAGCTAGAAGATCTTCCATGATTTCTTCCTTCCCTTCTTCCCTTCCTTCCATCCTTCCCTCCCTTTTCTTCTCTCCTTTCATCCCTCTTCCTTCTTTCCTCTCTTCCTCCTTTCCTTCCTTCTTTCCTCAGATATTTGTTAACAGGCACTATTCTAAGTGCTAAGCCAATACACTTTTATATTGACCCATCATAATTCAATGAATATGATTTTGCTTTGTACTTGTTGCACTCTGGCTGTTTTTTTAAAAGGCATTATTGTGTGTGTGTGTGTGTGTGTGTGTGTGTGTGTGTGTGTGCACGCTTCTGAGCTGTTTGGATTCCCTCAGTACATTGTGAGTCCTTGAGGGGTAATGGCCTCATAGCATTCAGTATCCACGCATGCCTCCTCTACACCTGACAGAGGGCTTCGTCCCCTCAGGTCCCAGGACATGCTGGGGAGGGCTGCCTCAGTGCCTCCCTCTGACTGGAAGAGCAGACAACAGCCTTCACTGGTTATAGGCAGAGACATAGCATAATGGAGAGAAACTGTATTTGCTAACTTGCTAATCAGTCTCATTTTACCCGCCTCTTTCTTCTTGTCCAAAGGAGATCTCATTCCTAGGCACCAACAAGTATTTAGCACAAATCAGTACTTCAGTGGGGTGAAAATTCCAGACCCTGGAGATACGGTGAGTGACCTGATTTGGAAAGCATCCTGGCAAGTCAGGGCAAAGGTTACCAGGGGTGTGAATGGTGATGATTCTCTTTCCATGGGGAGTTGCAGGCTAACTGGATGTTAGTAGTTACTCACCTGCCTGAGCCCCAGGGCCCACTCTGCACTGGAAAGTGAGACTCAACATGAAAAAGAAAAGTGGGGCAAATTGGCGAGCAGACCCTAGCCTTCAGTGAGAATTTAGAAGTTGCTGAGAGCAGAGGCTAGCCAGCATGTTGGACAGGAATGCAGAGCTGCCTGTCCTAACCTCACCTGTTCAGTCATCATTTTCAGCAGCTGAAGCGATAGGTAGCTCACACAATGAGTTGTCCAGGAAAATCCAGCATTGCCCAAGTCCCCTACTCTACCATACTCTTACTGCCCAGAACATGCGGTGATGAATTTGCTTGGCCAGCCTCATTCTGGTATCTGTCCTCTATGGCCAAGGTGGAGAAAATACTCATTTTTTAAACTAAAAAATTTGTGCATACTCTTAATCTGCTTTCAAGAATTTATTGCAAGTGAAACCATGAGATGGGGCATAAATATGTGGCATTCTTTTTTTTTTTTTTTAAGATGTTATTGATTTATTTGACAGAAATCACAAGTAGGCAGAGAGGCAGGCAGAGAGAGAGAGAGAGGAGGAAGCAGGCTCCCTGTTGAGCAGGGAGCCTCCAAAGCAGGGCTCAATTCCAGGACTATGGGATCATGACCTGAGCCAAAGGCAGAGGCTTTAACCCACTGAGCCACTCAGGTGCCCCAATATGTGGCATTCTTTAATAGAAATTATTTCCTTTAGTGTTCCATCAGTAGGGGATTCATAAAATAAGTTATGGTATATTCTTATAATAGAAATATCACAGAGCTAGTAAAAATAGATTTATATGTATTCACCTGAAAATATAAAGTCCACGGTGTATTGCTAAATAAAAAAAAAAGGTTATAAGACAGTATATATGATTTGACAAAACTTTAATAAATGTAATAAATATACAATTCAAGTATACATGTATTTACATATATAAATAGAAAATAACATGACAACTTCTGGAAAATCATGCAAAGATTTTTACATCCGTGAAATAAATGGTTAGCAAGGACATATACCAAAATATTAATTAACAGTGGGTATCTCTTCGTGGTGGTATGATTTCTTTCTCTCTTTATGTTTTTTAAATATTTTTTGAATGTCCTCTGATGAGCCTATATTATAATAAAAAAAATAGAGCACAGTTAAGGTTTGTGAAATCATGATTTTCTACTGTCTGAGGAAGACATTTTCAAAGTGAAACCAAGTCTCTGATTGCTCAGTCTCCAGATGGAAGTTCTGTCAAGTTCCATTTGAGCCCAACCTCTTGGCTTGTCCCACGTTTGGAGGCTTTCACCGTCCCCACTGCCTCCTGCCCCTGCACCCCTAGGAACAGGAAAAGTGGGTCATGCTGGGAGCATGCTGGGACGGAGAGGCAGGAATGACACCTGGCATATGGGAGGTGACCCAGCTGGCTCCCTCGTGACCTGGACATTCCCAGTTCCACACTAAATATCACTTAGTGATTTCCTGCTTGCTTGTCTACCAGTGAAGACTCAGAAACAACACAGGCTTTATAAATGTAAAAAGCTTCCCAAAGTTTCCCAGAGGCAGTCCTGCAGGGGATTTCCTGTTGACAGAAACACAGGAAGACGCAATGCGGGGGCTGCCTGCCCGGCTGGAACATCTGTGCCCCAGCCCCTCTGCTGGTCATTCTCCCTGCTGGAGGGAGGCCTTCGGGCTTCTGGCGCTTGGGAAACCAGCGAAGCCCAAGGCAGCAGGATGGGCCCTCCTATCTCAGCCACCCGGCCAGCCTCATCCCAGGCCTTGCTGCTGAGACGCAGAGCTCAGTGTCAGCAATGCCCTGTCAGTCCCCAGCAGTGCTTAGATTTAACATGCAGAAACAACAAGAGTTTTTTTTTTTTTTTTAAGATTTCTTATTTATTTATTTGTCAGATAGAGATGCAGTGAGAGACGGAACACAACCAGGGGGAGTGAGAAAGGGAGAAGGAGGCTCCCCGCCCATCAGGGAACCCATTGCAGACCAATCCCAGCACCCTGAGATCAGGACCTGAGCCGAAGGCAGATGCTTAACCCACTGAGCTACCCAGGTGCCCCAACAAGAGAAATAATGAAGCTAAGGCGGGGCGAGGGAGACTCCTTTCAAGGTTCTAATACAAATCTGCTGTAAGATTTTTTTTTCCCCCTGTGATCTTAAGGGAACATCAAAACTGAGGCTCTTATCTCTTACCCTTATCAGTGATTAGTAAGTGCACACTGGGAATGCGGTGGTTTGGGGGCTGATTCCCCGTCCAAAAGAACTCTGCGCACAGCACCCAGAGTCGTATTTCATTAGATGAGCCTGGCCAGTCACTCCAGCCTCGGGCTCACAACTGTCATTTTTTATCCTTGCCCTGCACTCCAGCTGCCCTCCTTAATTAGCCTCTGTTAGTGGTGTCTCACTGTGACTGGCCGGTCTGTCCGCCTGACATCCGGCATTCCTCCTGCTTTATAGTGCTTGTTATTCCTGATTGTCTCCAGCATGTGACTGAAGCAAAATAGCCTTATATGGCCAAAGGGAGATTGATGAATGCCTGCCCCGAGACTCTTTAAACAGTAAGATGAATAGGGAAACAGCAGGCTCTTGTGGGAGGAGAAACAGTGTTTATTCCAGAAAGACCTAGAAGCATCTGTTCATCTAGGTAGGGGAAAAAAAATATCTATTTTGAAGCTTCCTTTATGTAACTGTCAATAAATGCAAAAACCGGGGCCTCTTTTAAATGCTAATATAAACACCAAAAATTGTTCTGAGGAAAGGCAAGTTATAGAAATTGAGAAATTTCGCAGAAAAGAAACAACACAAGTGTTTCACAAGTGGGTTTTTTTCTCTCATTAATTAATGTTTCCTCATAAGGTGCTACCTGCGTCAGGGCTTTGGGAAGTGAAGGGAGTGGTGAGGAGGAAAATTTGGAAAAGAAGTTTGGAGGTGGAGAGAGAGGGAGCTTGTGAAACAGGCAGCAGGAGGTTGTTTCAGCTGGGAGGTGGGTGAGCAGAGGGTGGAGAAGGGGAGGAAGGTGCCCGGAAGTTGCTTCATTCACTCAGGAGACATTGATCTGAGGTCACCTTATCTTTCAATACCCTCTGTAAATAAAACCCCCTTTTCTTTTCTTGTTTTTAAAACAGGAGTCACTTGAATTAAAATTTCCAAACATCTCTTTTCCTGCCCTGGGGCTCTTAAAGGTAAAATCATGGCGACCAGGAAGCACGCAGTAGCTGGTGTTGGGGGATGAGAGCGGTGTCTGAATGATTACTGTCACTCCATGAATGGAAAAACATTCCTTTGAGAATTCTCCTTTTTCTTTGAGAAGTATAAATACTTTCAATTTTTGTTCACATTCAGTTATAATGAAAACATCTGTAGGTATTTTTCACTTTAAAGAAACCCAACGTTTTGTACTAGTTTACAGAAAATAGACACTTCAGATGCATAGTACTTGTTTTACAAAAAGATCCTTTTCTTCAAAAAATATTGGGCCATAGGATCCATTTATTTATTTATTTGCGGGGGGTGGCGGGGGGTGGGGAACGCTCGCAGCAAAGCAAGGTTTATTGAGCGATAGCCAAGTGATAGTACAAAGCTCCCAAGGAGAAAGGGGACTCCAGTGGGTTGCCCCATAGTATCCATTTAAATAGCCAACCCCTAGTATATGTTTTTTGTTTTGTTTTGGTGCAAAAAAGGTGGTTTTATTAAAGTGTTGGTGTAGAACCCATGGACACAAAGAGCTGTCAATGCCCCCCCCCATCCCCACCCAGTATACTTGAAGTAGGTTTTGATTTTAAAACTGATTTTTCAGACCTATATAGCCCTTATGTAAAATCAGGTACCAAGTAAAACATTTGCAAGTTACAATCCATGCCCCACCCATTTCAAAGTGTTTAATACATTTACCGATGCATTATAATATAATAAAAAAATTGAGACAGTTCCTTGGGGTATATAATTGTGAGATTTAATCTATCCAGGTATGAGCCTTTTGGCCTACTTAATGCAAATAGTTAAGAATGATGTAATACAAAGGCATGTATATTATCCCTCTCCTTCCATGTGTGCATATGTATGCTGTAATGCATAGAGTATTTCTGGAAGAATATACCAGAGAAAAAGGAGAAGCTGAATCTGGAAGGGGGAACAGAAGAACTAGCGTGCTGAGGAGACTTGGCTATATTCTGTATGAATTTTAATTTTTACCACATGTAGGTCTTATTTTTTAAATAAAAACCTGTATTTTTACAAAGTATACACAAGGGACCAAACTGGTTAAGTGGATTATTCCAGTTGGATACTGAGGCGAACTCAAAAATCATATCCTACTCCCTCAGGGCAGAGCGCCAACTGCCTCCACAACAGAACAAGGTGAAGACAATGATTTTTTGGTTACTATTTCTAGAAACTATTTATTTACTTATTTTGTGGTTATCCATTTAGAAGTAATTGTGGAAGGAACCCAAATCACAATTGGTGTGGGTTTTTTTTTTTTTTTTTCCCTAATTTCCCCCCTTCCTGTTCCCAACCCATGGGTTTGACCTCTCAAGAACAAAAAAAATGATCTTAATAAGTTAACACAGTTTTAAAGAAGTAAGACCGGGGTCTTTTTCTGTTCTTGTAGGGCTGCCTCCACATGAATCCTGCCGAGAGATGGACATGTGAACAGCTGTTGCAGCATCCCTATTTTGACAGCATCAGAGAAATGGGCGCTTCGGCCAAAGAGCTTGACCGGCCACTAAGGAAGACCCTGAGACAGAGCCGAAAGCACCTGCCTGGGGTAAACACGGGGCGCTCTTTCACGGAAGCATCCTGGTTGCACTTTCAAAAGATCTCAGGTCTGCAACCTGGTGCAGAGAATCTGTAGCTCGACTGGAGGTGGCAAGTGCGGCTTGCCGTCCCGCACCCTCATTCCAGCACCAGAAGGGACCCACTGTCTCTCAGCCAGGGCACCAGACGCATCTGAGTCTGAGGGCCCCTTCTCCCTACATCCTGTAGGTGTCCTTGTCCCACAGTTTCTTCCCTGCTGCCACAAAGCAGCCCCCTGGGGCCGGGGCTGGGGGATGGTGGGTGGGTGTTGTGCATGAGTCCCCCGGAGCCTGCTTTTTGTGCTCTGGAGAATGAAATCCAGTTTTTCCCAGGCAGCTCTCTGTCATCATCTTTACTTTCGGTATTGACTGACATTCCGGGTTGATCCAAAAATGGAACCAGTTCCCCTCGAATCCTTTAATATTAAGAGTGGGCTAGGGTAGATTTGGTGGTTTGTGCTCTCAGTGATATCAGTGGGAACAGCTCATTTTATCAGAGAAAAGCATCCCATCTGCACACAGGGAGCCCGTGAAGAACATGATTGGATGAAGTTAGGCAAAGTAGCCTTATATTAAGCATCTTGTTATAAGCCAAAAGCTCTAGTAATTTAGAATGGACTGTAGCTGGAACCATAACTAAGCTGAGCTGGCTACTCCCAGTCCCTTCTGGATCTGCTTAGGGAGTCCTTAATCTATAAATTATTATGTCCTAGTCTTTCCCTTGGCAGCCTCCGCTGCCCAGTGTGCTGAGTGTCATCTGGGTGGTGTATGTGAGGTTTGGAGGAGAGAAGAGGATGGACAGTCCCTTAGGAGCAGGTACAACATAACTGCAGGGTCCTGAGAGAGACCAGAGTTACAAAATTAAGAAAGCTTTATTTTATTCTGTCATATATGACGCAGGTAACAAAACAGGCTGGAATACATGACCCCAGAGTTACCACTTAGTTTGTTGTTCCTTTGTGTCCAAAGCAAAGGATCTTGATAGGAATATTTCTACTTGAACGAATGGGGGAACCCACTAATTGATGTATTGCATTTAGGTCTTGAAGGATTCAACTGTTTGAAGTATTAAAAAGTAACCACTTTGCAGATACCTAAGGCCATGTAGTACAAAATACATATATTTTTTGTATTTTCTCCTTTCATTTGATATTGACAATAAATTCAAACATTTACTGGGAGCATGAAGGATCCATTTGCCTTTTTAACAAAAGGGTAAGAAGGCAAATCACTTAAGTGCTCCAGATGTCAGCTTTCTTTGCTGTTAAGACAAACATTGGCTTAAATGATCCCTGAGGTCCCAGCAAGCTCTTACCTCCTGAAAATCTATTTTTTCCAATAATATTGTCAATTTTTCTTTTTCATATTCTCTAAATTTTCTTGAATGTGCGTATTTTGCTTTTTAATATAAAGTAAATCTTTAAAAAGAAAAAGGGAACACATTTAAGCATTTTGTCCTCCCTTAGATCCTGGATTCTGTGCAGAAAAAGTATTTCTGTGCTGAAAAATTGACTGACTTACCTCTTTTTTGATATGTACTCAACAACGAAAAGAATGCACAGCATTGAACCTCACCCTGTGTTTTGTATTTGCAGTTGCAGGCCCTTCCTCAGCTGACCAGCAGTTGCTTCCTTCCAGCTTTGGATAATAAGAATTACTACTGGAATAGGAAGAAAATGAACTACCAATTTCCAAACATTTAAGGAGCTTGGAGCTAGATGATGAAAAAGGAGTTAGTCAATAATTTGGAGAAAACGAAACGTATACATTTGTTTGAAAACAATCACCATGTCGAAAGGGTACCAGGAGAAAACATAAGTCACAAACCGGGGGAGGCCACCTGGCAGAAGAGAAAGGGAACTTCCAGAGGGAGCCTTCCAGGCTTCACGATGGTGACCAGAACGGAAACACTTATTTGGATTTTCATTTGCATTTTTGTTGTATCTAAGCAGCTGAGCTAATGGACAGAAATATAAACTGTACCTACTATCCCTATCTCTGGCAAAATTAGAAATGTAAGAAGGATTTATGCTTTTATTATACCATACGCAACCAGTGAGAAGTGGATTACAAAATACCCATATGTATTTCTTGCAGAGATTTGCCTTGAGTCCTATACCCTGCCTTTCAGACTGTCTTAACATCATATTTAAGAAGTTTTAGTTCCTGAAATCAAAATGCTTATAATTCTATTTCCTGCTTGCTCTAGATCTAGATTTTCATATTTTTAAAACATTTTTAGACTATTGAAGAGTCATTCAAAATAATTAAAATCATGGATTATCGTAACAGCATTATTTGCTTGCATATTTAATGATGTTTATAGACATTTGTTACATATCCTTTTGTCATTAGCTTTAGTAAAGGCTGCACCTTAGTCATTTTGGCAGGCAGGATGGGTTTTTACAACCCCTCCCCAGGTGACCCAGTTCCCTTTACAAACTGGTGTGAAGCCTGGCAGCTGACTAAGGCTTGAATCAAGGGGTAGAACAAGACCTACAGGCTTCACAGGAAGTGAGCCTATCAGCCTGAAAGTAATTAGTTCTTCATTCTCTCCAGCTCCGCCTCAGGCTTGGAGACAGATCTACAGGCAGGACCATCTATAATGATCTGGGCTCCGCAAGAAGTTGCTTGTTGAGTTCTTCTTTGGACCATGAAAGACTTTAGGTTGTACACTGATATTGTCCTGGAAATGACCTTTGATAATGTATGTGTGTGTATATATATACACATATAAATACATACGCATATGTGTGTGTGTATATATATATACTGTGCTAAGAATTGGCAACAACTGATAAGAAAGTAGTCCAAAACGATTCTGAGTATTCTTAGCTTTGTATCATGATACTTAACATGATGACATGTTATTAGCTTTGACTTGGCTGCGCCTTCTATTCCAAAAGATTTTTCATCCTCGTCCCCTGAACACAAGGGCAGAATGAAGCTCACGTCTGTTTCTTGTAGCTCACTGCCAGTTTTGGTTGGTGCTGCTGCTGCTCTTTCCTCAGTGGTTCCCAGCCACGGTCTTTGAAAATGTATTTTACTGTCTCTTCAAAACCTTTCTCCTGTTCTCTTATTAGTTTACTGTCTAGTGACTTCCTTCATGACAGCATTTGTCTTTATTCACTTACTGCTAAGTAACTCACCAAATTCAGGCATCTGTTCAATAATTTTGGCTACTCCAGCCAGTTTAATGATATCCTAAGACTCCCCGATGTATGTAGCTTCTTGCAAAGAGCTGACCCTGGGTTAAATACAAGTCCCAGCAGTATCTAATTCTTCTTATTTGGCTTTGATTCAAATGACAAGGAAGGACATCCCACTTCTGTTTACATTTTCTGTTTTCCTTTTTAACCCAAAACAATGCATTTGACGAGGCAGATGACTGTAACTGCCTAATTCATTCCGTAGTTTTATAGAAAACCATTCAGAATATAAAAGTAGTTCTGGACTAAATTGCAGTGAATCAGTTGCCTCACCACACAATAATCAAATCTGAGATGGAAGCATTCATTTTTTCTAATGAGTTCTATTAAATGTGTACCAATGCTTAATTAAACCACATCTGTAATCCTTCGTTCAGCATGGAATCACCACTGTTTCACATGAGACTGTTCTATGCTTAGTCTATTTTTTAAAATTTACTGTGTTCTGATTTTATAATTGACAGTGGAAATTTTATTTATAAATGGTATATCATTTATGGCATGTGCTATTTACATAAGCTGGCTTCTAAACACAACAAAAATTCATTTTTTTCCCAAATGCTGCATCATACACTGTTTATTTTAAAACTATTTCTAGTCAAGGTTATAGTTAAGAGTATAATGTTCAAACCAAACATACAGAAATCTACAAACAAGTTGGCATATCATTAATAGTAATAGAACCAGGGCGATTTCGGGGTAAAAATAAAGATCTGTTTTCATCCATATCTGATATTCTTTGTCACTACTTTCTAGATATAAACTGAATTTTGCACTTACGCTTTTTTTTGTTTTTGCACTTATACTTCTTTTTGATGTCCTTGAGCTCATAGAAGAGGTATCCAACATGTATGGGGGAATAAAAATTAGTTTCTAATTGACATGTTAAAATTTCCTATTTAAAGCAACCTTTTAATTTAAGCAAAAAAGAAGTATAACTGGGCTGGTCTTCATGATCATTTCCTCTGTTCTACTGTAGTTGGCAAAACTATTTGAATTCAGCCAAGTATTTATGTCTAGTTTTAATAAAACCCTAGACTAAGATTACAAAATAGACAAATTAGCCAAAGAAAGGCGTATGTTATGAAGAACACAGGAATGTAGGATCATGGAAATGCATGCAAATCCTGGGAAGTGATACAAATGCCTCAACAACCACTGACTGCCTTTCATAATTGACTCCACCAATGAATCTGAAATTTAGCTTTCAGTTTTTCATAATTGCACTGTTATGATAACATGCTTCAATAACTTTAAAGTAAAAGGTAACAGTAATATGAATTACTGATAAAGTACAATAAAGAGTATCTGTGTTGCATGTTTAAATCACTTAATTTTTTTAGTTTTTTAAATATATTTTTTAAAGATTTTATTTATCTGACAGAGAAAGAGACCACAAGTAGGGGAAGAGGCAGGGGGAGAAGCAGGCTCCCAGGTGAGCAGGGAGCCTGATGAGGGGCTGGATCCCAGGACCCTGGCATCATGACCTGAGCCTAAGGCAGATGCTTAACCTAATGAGCCACCCCGGCACCCCACCCTAAATCAGTTTAAAGAACTCTGTCGTCATCTACAACAAAAGTTATCGACATAGATATTTATATAAAATGAGGAATATATCAGAATTAAACTGCTACCTGCTTTCCATTTTTCTTAAAATGACTTAATGTGCATAGATTTTTACTTTCAACTTAGTAACTTCAGTGAGTCATGTCTGAATATTAATTTTCTACATGATGGACTCTCTGCTTCTGAAACATCATGATACAACATCCTTAAGGTCTGTTGATGATTATGTAATATTTACTGCTATTTAGGATCAACAATTTTAAATGATACTTTATATTGAAAGAAGACACTTGTTGAATATTATTATTTTACTTCAAGTCTAATTTTAGTTCCAGAGAAGGCAGTGCTGTCTTAAAGGTTTGGATAAGATTTTCTTTTTCTCTTATTCCAGGAAGATCACTTAACAACAAATACTTGAGGTTTCTGCAGAAAAAGAAGAAAAAAAAATTACTTCAGTTGGTCTTTACTCTTACAGCATTAAAACAGACTCCATTAAAGGCTTAAAAAAAAAAGTACACACAGAATGCATTTATATCACACTATACTATACTGTCAAAATGACTTTCAGAACAGCAATTTTAAGAGCGCTACTTTAAATGAAATTCATGCTAGGAACTAAGCCAGGCCTTGGGAAGTTTAGTTGTTCTGAATTATACCAATAATTCTAGCTGAATCTTTCCAAATACTATATATGTATTATAGCATAGAACTCATTTGCATGTGAAATATGAAAAATGAATCTTAATCTAGAAAGGGATAAAAATTAGGGAAGTTCTGAAAGGAACTTCATTAAAAAATGAAGACTCAAAGCCTCAACTAATGTAAGAGATAATCTACTGCTTTTGGTTCCAGTGTTTAAAACTTCTCTCCTAAAAAGAAATAAACTTAAAAAAAGCAGGGGGAGATGCCTGGCTGGCTTAGTCAGAAAAGCATGCAACTCTTGATCTTGAGATTGTGGGTTCAAACCCCACATTGGTTATAGAAATTACTAGAAAAGAGAAACTTAAAATTTCTCAAACTTCCTGTGATACTGAGGTTAGTGTGAGAACATGGGGAAAAAATGAAGAGGAAGCATAATAGCAAAATAAAAAGATGAAGAGGAAGCATAATAGCAAATGCCCACTGACCGCTTACTGGAGCAGGCACCACGCTAGGTGTCTTAATTACTATGAACAATAATTATTATAATTAATAAGGTTGTTATAGTCATGGCACCACAGTGCAGCAGCCACTCCAAAATATGAGTATTAAGTAAATACTTCTTTTTTAAAGAGATGTCCCCTAAGATAGGCAATAAAACATTAATGTATTAAGGTTGATAATTTTTTTTTTTTTAGATTTTGTTTATTTGACAGAGATCACAAGTAGACAGAGAGGCAGGCAGAGAGAGAGAGAAAGAGAGAGGGAAGCAGGCTCCCCGTTGAGCAGAGAGCCCGATGCGAGGCTCGATCCCAGGACCCTGAGATCATGACCTAAGCTGAAGGCAGCGGCTTAACCCACTGAGCCACCCAGGCGCCCCAAGGTTGATAATTTTAACTGTTTGAAAGTGTTACAGATGAAAGTTAAGTCATTTTATGTATTTTTCCAAATCAAAAAAGGTGCCACCTCTCAAATGTTTTATTTTTTTATTTTTATTTTTTTTTAAAGATTTTATTTATTTATTTGAGAGAGAGACAGTGAGAGAGAGCATGAGCTAGGAGAAGGTCAGAGAGAGAAGCAGACTCCCCGTGGAGCTGGGAGCCCGATGCGGGACTCGATCCCGGGACTCCAGGACCATGACCTGAGCCGAAGGCAGTCGTCCAACCAACTGAGCCACCCAGGCGTCCCTCAAATGTTTTAAATTCTAATTATTCAAGGCCCCTGGCTGGCTCAATCGATAGAGCATGCAACTCTTCATCTCAGGGTCGAGAATTCAAGCCCCACACTGCAGACGGAGTTTACTTAAAAAACTTTTTTTAGGGCGCCTGGGTGGCTCAGTGGGTTAAGCCGCTG
The DNA here is from genome assembly GCF_902655055.1 of Lutra lutra. Lineage (NCBI taxonomy): Eukaryota > Metazoa > Chordata > Mammalia > Carnivora > Mustelidae > Lutra > Lutra lutra. The sequence goes on along the minus strand of NC_062284.1, from coordinate 98,609,859 downwards.
CCTTCGGCTCAGGTCATGATCTCAGGGTCCTGGGATCGAGTCCCGCATCGGGCTCTCTGCTCAGCAGGGAGCCTGCTTCCCTCTCTCTCTCTCTCTCTCTGCCTGCCTCTCTGTCTACTTGTGATCTCTCTCTGTCAAATAAATGAGTAAAATCTTTGAAAAAAAAAACTTTTTTTAAATTTAAATTCTAATTATTCATTTTAACCTCATCATCAAGTTTCCATTTTGGCAGTGACCACCTACCTTAAGTGATATAATGCAATGATTCCTTTGTCTGTGATGTTCCCACATGAAATTATTTCCATTTCCAGTATGCTTTTTTGTAAATTTTCCAGTTTACCAAGTCTCTCCAAACAGTCATCCTCAATATAATGACACTTGCATAGTCTTATTTTTTCAACGTGCTGTAGGCCCTCTGGGAGATAAAAGGTACATTTTAAGAATCTCCTTTACCATTAAGATAACCAGCTGTCCTAGTTTGGCCAGGACTATTCTGGTTTTAGGACTGAAAATCCTATGTCCTGGGAAACCTCTTAGTCCCCTGGAGGGGGAAGACCTGGATGATGAGTTACCCCAATAACCATGCAAGATATTCACTATCCATGCTGTGCTAATGGACAGAACCATTCTGTAATCAGATGTTTCAAGTATTGGAGGAAAGAAATGCCCACACAAGTAGAAGCTGTAGGGTAGAATCATTCTTACATTACTAAGAGTTTCTCAAATGATGGAAATTTGACAAAGGTAGTTTGATAAACAAGGCCTTGAATTTTAAACCAATAAGCATGAAATAAAGGCATGTAGAGACAAGCTTAGTGAAGGGAGAAAGGAGAAGAAGGTGTTTGTAACCTCTATTTAATTTTAAAGAATCACACACAGGACTCAAGACTGGATGGTACTGGAAAGGGTAAAAAGGAACACACCTATGACTGTTAAATAGTGAGTCAACTGCAACAAGATGTCACTGCAAATCACCCACGTTTCCCATAAGCAAATGACAGGGTAGTTACCCAGATAATCAAATCCAATTCTCATGATACAGGACTCGGTGGCATCAATTGCCTGGATCTTGTATTTGTCCAGAGGTCCTGTTGGGAGGTGGTTGTAGTCCTTCTGCCACCTCTCCTGGCCATGGTAGCGCACCGTGGCCCCACAGCGTAGCAGCCACTCAGATGCTGCCCTATCGGGTCCCACGTCCTTGATGCGTTCATAATCTACTCTGTTGGCAAAAGAGCAAAAGCAGTTCATTTTTAGTATAATCACTAGCTGCTCAGCTTTAGTCGTCAGCATAAATATAGTACTTCAGCAACTTTTCCTTTCAGATGACTGAGGAGGGAGAGAAGTATGTTAGGAAGAGCCAGGTATGTAGGAGGGCTCTTCTCGCTCCCTTGTTTTTGTTTCCAAGTGAACTCAGTCAAGCTTATTATTTTTATATGGGTTTATCAGCCAGACATGAGTCTTCATTGATTCATATGTAGCACCAGGAGGTTCTCAGTAACCATGGATTGAGCAAATGACTATATTTGGTTATTGTTTTTATTAATGATAAAATATAAAAGGGACTAATTTTGAATCTATGTTCAAATTAATCTCATTAAGTGACTCTTATTAATTTCTACATATGCCCTTTCCTCTAGTGTTAATACTGTATTAAGCAATGAGATTAGTTTCATTACCTTCAAAATGGTATTTCTAAGCATGCCAGCCACTTTTTTGTTTTTTGTATTTTTTAAAAGATTTTATTTATTTGACACGGAGAGACAATACTTACTTATCACAAGTAAGCAGAGAGGCAGGCAGAGAGAGGGAAGCAGGCTCCCTGCTGAGCAGAGAGCCCAGAGACCCTGGGATTATGACCTGAGCCGAAGGCAGAGGCTTAACCCACTGAGCCACCCAGGCGCCCAATGCCACCCACTTTTTGAACAAGATGAGTCCCCTGGTAGTATTAAAAAGGCTAACTGTATCCCTTAAGAAGCCATAGAATATTCTAAAATTACATTTGCTGAGCTTTTTGGGTTACAAAAATAATATATTTTCATTTTAGAAAAAGTTGATAGGCATCAAAAGGACAAATAAAAAAATGACTGAAATCCTGCAACATAGTATTTTGTAATCGATTTTTCTGGTCTTTATTCAATGTCTGTGTGTATATTTTATTTGTTTTTAAACAAAATTAGGATCCTATTACCTACCTTGTACAAAAAAGCATTTGAAATACAAGAAATAACCAAATTAGCTACTGGGAACTTATCTAGCTGTAATAATGGCCATGTTTCTTCACTTCAGTTAGAGTAACTTACTTATTAAACACTGCATTCAACCAGCCCCAAAAGTTTCTGTAGTCACATGACCGTGGGGGTTTCGTTAAGCCACACAACTGCTGGGAAATTTTTCCAAACAGCATCACTTGATCTAGACACACAAAACAGTATTCATATTAGATCATTAGCTGGCAATCCGAGCCATACATCCAGTAACTTACTTTACAATTTCAAAGTCAGTGCCCTTGTGCCAATAAAGCTGATGAGTCATTTACCACTCAAAGTTAACAAGCAAGTCACTCCTGTCTCTGTTTCTTGGTTTCTTTGCTGCAGAAAAGAGGGGCTGGATTGGAGGGTCTCTAACATCCAGCCTTGATGTTAAGTTTCACTCTTCAACCCTCAGTTGGAGTCTGCCCACAGTATTGCCAGCAGATGTCCATCCAGTATTGCACTGACACAGCTGATGAAACCAATCAAAATGACAAACCGAAATCAGCTAGGGAGCAGAGTGCCGAGGTTAAAATGCTTGTAGCCAGGAAGGAAGAGTAGACATGAAAACAGACCTCTCTATGCCAAGGCTGCAAGTAGTACCACCAGAACAGTGCAAACACAGACCTGTCCAAGGGCAGCTAGGAAAGACTGGGCAAGTAACCTCACCTCGCTGACCCTTGCTTTTGTCACTTGTAAAATGAGATGATTTGCTCAGATGACTTCCAGCTGTAAAAAATTATAACCATGAGTTGAGAAAGTTTTCTTGCTCAGATTGGTTTCTGAGCCGAGTTTCAATCTAATTTATTTCAGTTCAAGCTTCTCTAGTAGTGAGCAGTATCAGGGGAAAACAAAAATAAATGAAATGTGGTTTCAACCTTTGAGTTACTGAAAAGTTAATGCAGGGTGGAGTGAGGTAAAGCAAGTTACCAGGTAGTTAAACGGTAGAACCTGAGAAATTCCTCAGAGTTCAAATAAGAATGGACCAGGATTTCAACAGGAGAAAGTATGTCAGCTGCTTAGCGGAGGCAGAAATGTTTAAGGCATGTTGTAGTTCAGTTTGGTGAGTACATGGGGATCCTGAGAAGGGGAGACAATCAATTTACACAGTCACATCAGGAAGCGTTTTTGCAAGATCAGCAAGGGACTTTGGACTGTCTGCTGGAGGCAGTTAGTTGGGTCACTGAGGTTTTAGCAAAGACAACTGGCATTGTTAGAGCTGTGCTTTGGAATACTACTTGGCCAACAGCATCAACGCTGAGGGTCCACAGAACGGAACAGTGAGACAGCTAACAATGGCTTTAACTACATGTGCCCATGGGAAAGGACCAAGTGGGGCAAGGATGGGAATGACCATTACAGAATGGATTCCACATGGCTCAGTGAGATGCGGAGGCAAGGGCCAGAATAGTTGAAAAGGACACTAAGTTTTGTTCCCAGGTCAAGGGTTAGATGGTGATGTCATTAACAGAAGTCAGTATCAGGAGGACAGGTTATATATAGGTTTCCCCCACCTCCACCCCCAGCTTTTCATATTCAAAATATGAAGTGTTAGCAGAACTTCTAAGTGGAGATAACCAACAAATCATTAGAATCAAAGTCACAAAATGGGACAACAGGAATGAACTTAGACCACCTAGACCATCCAGAGATGAGGAAACTGAAGCCCTAATATTAAGTAACTTGCTGACATCATAAATCCCTTCCGGAACAAGGTGGGATATTAATACATGCGTGTATTTAAAAGGTCTTATTTAATGTTTCATGGCTAATTGGTGGCAGCACTGAAACTGGAACTTAGTTCTCCCTCCTTCCAGTCCAGGGCTTTTTCCTCAGTCCCAGATGGTATTAGAACTGGGGAAAAAGAAGACTAGAGAGAGGCCTGAGTGAGAACCACCTTAGAGCCAAGAAGTGACTGAAGATGTTGAGGTTCTAGAACAATGAGAGATGAGATCTGTGGACAGAACCTGGGATCATCTCCCCTCTTCATCTCTTTTAAGGTTTTATTTGACAGAGAAAGAGTGCACAAGCAGGCAGAGAGGCAGGCAGAAGGAGAGGGAGAAGCAGGCTCCCCGCTGACCAGAAAAGCCAGATGTGGGGTTTGATCCCAGGACCCCAGGATCATGACCTGAATGGAAGGCAGACACTAACAAACTGAGCCACAAAGGCACTCCTCTTCATTTCCTTGCTACAGTCATCTGCCTTCATTCCTGAAAACCTTCCCCATGCTATCAATCTCTTGTTCTTAGCCCTTCCTAGCTTTTTTTGGAAAATTCTCTCCACCTGTGACCACTTTTTAAAAAAAGATTATTTATTTATTTATTTATTTGATAGATGGAGATCACAAGTAGGCAGAGAAGCAGGTAGAGAGAGAAAAGGAAGCAGGCTTCTTGCTGAGCAGAGAGCCCAATGTGCGGCTCCATCCAAGGACTCTGGGATCATGACCTGAGCCAAAGGCAGAAGCTTTAACCCATTGACTGGGCCACCCAGGCGACCCCTGTGACCACCTTTGATAACTCGACTGGCTGTCAATTTCACTTATCTGGGTTCTCTAGCTTCATTATAGGCTCTTCTATTTACCATCCCTCCCCACCCCACATCCCCATCCTGTCTGTAGAAATTTTACTCAACCTCAAGACCTCATTCATCATCCATCCATCCTCAGTAAGTATTTACTGAATGTCTGCTATACTCAGTGCCAGAGATACAATGGTAGGATTACAAAAACAACAAAGGAGAGACACAGAAAGACAAGGTTCCTTGTCCTCACAGAATGTATAGTCTAATGAAGAAGACAGACAACATAAAAACAAATAAACATGCAATATGTCTTAATAGAGGTATGAACAAGTTCTGTGAAAGCCTAGAGGAGGGAGTAAAGAGAAGGCTTCACACTAGAGATGTCTTTTGAGATGGGTCTTAAAGGATAATTAAGGGTTTTGAGTTGGGCAGAAAAAAAGAAAGGTATGCAGACCAAAAAGGACTTCAAGGATCACATCTTATTCATTGCCATTTTTCTTAGCACCTAGCACACTGCCATCCCCCTGATGCAAGAGTTTTATAAATATTTGCTAATTAGTAATCTTTAATGGTTGGTATATTTCCATAGAGACAGATAAAACCAGGGAGACTGTTATTAAACGGGTAAATTAGAGTGGTCTCTGAAAACTGAGTACTTTTACTTGATTCATTTTGGTTCACCTTATAATTCAGCTTAAAGGAAAGATAAAATTTACACTCACTATGATCTCTAAAAATATTAGATGTTATATTTAAAATAATTTAAACATGACTATAAAAACTTTACTTGGCAATAAAGGTAAGAAAGTAAATTGGTAGGTTTTACATTCTCAACTGCCCCTGTGCTAATTGCTTTTAGAAATTTCAGATGAATTGAAGCTGCTGCCTCTGGGAATGTTTTCTATAAAGGAAAGAGGAGACCTCTAGTGGTGAGTTGGTGAATTTAGCTGTAACGATTGGGAAAAAAAATGTTAACAGCAAGTTTAAAAAAGTCACTACTAGGGACGCCTGGGTGGCTCAGTTGGTTGAGCAGCTGCCTTTGGCTCAGGTCATGATCCCAGCGTCCTGGGATTGAGTCCCACATCGGGCTCCTTGCTCATCGGGGAGCCTGCTTCTCCCTCTGCCTCTGCCTGCCATTCTGTCTGCCCGTGCTTGCTTTCTCTCCCTCTCTCTCTCTGACAAATAAATAAAATCTTAAAAAAAAAAAAAAGTCACTACTAAATTATTGCTTCAATAAATAATTAAGAAATTAAAATCATTTTAAAAAGCTCCTTCTTACTATCAGAACCTGGCTTAGGACAAATGTTTCTAAAAATTGCAATTATGCTTGTAACTTAGAGAAGGGCAGATCCCTGTGTCTAATTCAAAGTAAGATATACACAAAATGTTTCTGAGTAGGTTTGGTTGAGTTCCCATTTACCTAAAAACAGTAAGGTTTTTGTTTTTTTTTTTTAAGTGGAAGTTCTGTTTTTACTTATCTAGACTATTAAGAGTGATGGCTAATTAAGTGGTTCAGAAGACTGAACTAAAGAACTAACTCTTTTTTTTTTTTAAGAACTAATTCTTGAAGGTAAATAAAATTTGGAGGGATGGGGTGGTACTGGAACTGGGCAGATCCTCCCCCAAATTACAGCAACACCTCACTGCAAATCAGTGACTCCAATTCTTATTCTTGAGGTGTGTAAAGTCTAATGAACTAGAATTGAAGAAATCATTAGGAATTGGAAGCAAAGGGGCGCCTGAGTGGCTCAGTGGGTTAAGCCTCTGCCTTCAGCTACGGTCATGATCTCAGGGTCCTGGAATCGAGCCCACATCGGGCTCCCTGCTCAGTGGGGAGCCTGCTTCTGCCCCTCTCTCTGCCTGCCTCTCTGCCTACTTGTGACCTCGGTCTGTCAAATAAATAAATAAATAAATCTTAAAAAAAAAAAAAAAGGAATTGGAAGCAAAATTCCCTAAAGCCATTCCTAGGCCAACATCACGTGGGGCTCACTGAAGTAACACCTTACAGGTTCTGACATACATGGAAGATGAACATGAATTCTCAGCTAAGGGTGGTGTCATACCAAAGACATTATGGGGATGTATGAATGAATGTAAGGTGAGCTCTTGATTTGAAATTACTTAATTGAAACAAATCAATGTACAGGTAAACCTAGGGGAGAGGGTAAACAGGAAAAAATTCTATACAAGAGCAGGTGTATTGTGAGTTACTTTACCTTGTTAAACTAAGAAGTATGTACTCAAACTCACACAGTAAACAAGTCACTACTTTGGGTTCAACTGGCCCATGAAAGTCTGACCACAGACCATAGAAATGTATAATTCTGTATTTAACCTAGTTACAAACTGACTATGTGCTGTGCAAACTAAAAAATAACCATCTCCACTACATATCTATCAGCATGGCTAAAATAAAAAATAGTGACAACACCAATTACTGATGGTAAGTAGACACCAGATCACTCAAACATTGCTGCTGGGAATGTATAAAGGTACAGCCACTTTGGAAAACAGTTTAGCAATTTTTTACCAAACTAAACATGCGCTTATCATATGTATGACACAGCAACTGGACTCTTGGGCATTTATCCCATAGAAACAAAAACAGGTTCACACAAAAAGCAATAAACTGATGTTCATAGAGGCTTTACTCCAAAGAGCTGAGGACTAGAACAACTGAGTTGTCCTTCAATGGGTGAATGTTCAACCTATTGTGGTACATCCATACCATGAAATACTACTCAGCAATAATGAATAAACCTTTGATACATACAACAATTTGGATGGATTTAAAGGGATTATGCTGAGTAAAAAAGAGCTAATTCCAAAAAAGTGATATACTTTATAATTCTGTTTATAGGACATTTTTGAAATGACAAAATTTTAGAAAGGGAGAACAGATTGGGAGGGGGTGCCCTGAAGAAGAGAAGTATAGTTATAAAAGGGCACCGGGAGGAATCCCTTGTGGTGATGGAAGTGTGCTGTAGCTTGACTGTGGTGGCAACACAACAATCTACACACGTGGTAAAAATTACATAGAACCAGGGCAGCTGGGTAGCTCAGTCGTTTAAGTGTCTGCCTTCTGCTCAGGTCATGATCCCAGAGTCGTGGGATCCCATCAGACTCCCTGCTCAGCGGGGAGCTTGCTTCTCCCTCTACCTCTGCCTGTCACTCCCCCTGCTTTTGCTCTGTCACCAAATAAAAAAATAAATAAAATCTTAAAATAAAAAAACCAAAAAAAATACATAGAACCAAATACACACATGTAAAACTGCGGAAATAATATCACCGGGATGTGTCAATGTCAGTTTCCCGGTTATGATACTGTACTATATTTTCACAAGATGTTAGCATTGGGGGAGATTGGGTAAAGGGTATACAGGATCTCTATTGTTCCTTACAGCTGTATGGGATTCTACAATGATCTCAAAACAAAAAGTTGAATTTAACAAATAACCATCTCTTATTTTCTTCCCATTTGTGAAAAGCAAGTAACATTCTACATTGTTTTCACAAATAAAAGTCAACTGTCCCAGAAGTAAAATCATTTAAACATAATAAAAGCAGTAATTTATTCAGTTCACCCTTGAGCAACCATCCCCCCCAGCTGCTGAAATCTGCATAGAAGTTCTGACCTTTCAAATTTAACAGACTCCTGTTTGATTAGAAGCCTAGCAACATAGCTAACACATATTTTGCATGTCATATGTATTATATACTGTATTTTTTTTTTTTAATGTGACAGAGAGAGAGATCACAAGTAGGCAGAGAGGCAGGCAGAGAGAGAGGGGGAAGCAGGCTCCCCGCTGAGCAGAGAGCCCGATATGGGGCGATATGGGGCTCGATCCCAGGACCCTGAGATCATGACCTGAGCCGAAGGCAGTGGCTTAACCCACTGAGCCACCCAGGCGACCCTATACTGTATTTTTTTTTTTTTTAAGATTTTATTTTTTATTTATTTGACAGGGAGAGATCACAAGTAGACAGAGAGGCAGGCAGAGAGAGAGAGAGAGAGGGAAGCAGGCTCCCTGCCGAGCAGAGAGCCCGATGCGGGACTCGATCCCAGGACCCTGAGATCATGACCTGAGCCGAAGGCAGTGGCTTAACCCACTGAGCCACCCAGGCGCCCCTATACTGTATTTTTTTTTTTTTAAAGATTTATGCATTTGAAACAGAGCGAGGTTAGCACCAGCCAGACGAAGAAGAGGGAGAGTGAAAGGGAGAATGGAGCTCTCCGCTGAGCAGAGAGTCCAATGTGGGGCTCATCCCAGGTCCCTGGGATCATGACCTGAGCTGAAGGCAGATGCTTACCCAACCAAGCCACTCAGGCGCCCCTATATACTGTATTTTTATAATAAGGTAAACTAGAGGGGGGCCTGGGTGGCTCAGTGGGTTAAAGCCTCTGCCTTCCGCCCAGTCATGATCACAGGGTCTTGGGATGGAGCTCGGCATCAGGCTCTCTGCTCAGTGGGGAGCTTGCTTCCTCTGCTCTCTCTCTCTCTGCCTGCCTCTCTGCCTACTTGTGATCTCTGTCAAATTAAAAAAAAAAAAATAATAATAAGGTAAACTAGAGAAAATAAAATGTTAAGAAAACCCCAAGGAGGGGCGCCTGGGTGGCTCAGTGGGTTAAAGCCTCTGCTTTAATGATCCCGGGGTCCTGGGATCGAGCCCCACATCGGGTGCTCTGCTCAGCGGGGAGCCTGCTTCCTCCTCTCTCTGCCTGCCTCTCTGCCTGCCTCTCTGCCTACTTGTAATCTCTGTCTGTCAAATAAATAAAATCTTAAAAAAAAAAAAAAAGAAAAAAGAAAAACCCAAGGAAAATACATTTACAGTACTACACCGTATTTATTGAAAAAGATCTGCCTGTAAATGGACCAGAATAGTTCAAACCCATGCTCTTCAAGGGTCAACTGTACTTCCCTGTGCTAAACACCCACGAGCCTTTTCTCGTACTCCATACAAGAGCCCTCTGAGAGGGACACGGCTTGTACTCCTGGTCCACAGAGGAGGATCTGAGGCAAAGAGGCGAAATGACTTTCCCAAGCCACCAGACTAATACCTGGAACCAAATTCAAACAAAATTCTATAAGCAATACAGTTTTTAACATTCTACTTTTGTTCTGTTCAGTTGTTCTGACCCTAAAAATTAAAAACTGCCATCAAGCACGGAGGACAGGTGTGGAACTGCCATGGGAACAGTGAATGAAACTTAATGATCAGATGGTCACTTGGGGATGACACAGCCCACCTCCCTCACCTTACAGATGAGGAAACGGGGTGAAGAGACCGGTACAAGTGAGTCGCTGTACCCAGCCCTGCGCAGCATATTTAAAACCGTATCTCGACCCAGTATTTAAGGAGACAGACTGCTAAATAATAGCAGAGAGGACACCGCCGGGAGCCCCGCAAAAACAAGGCCAGAAGACTACAGGCTGCCAGGCGTTGCCGTGACCAAGAGCCTCCGTCCGGAGCCAGGGCCAGGGCTGGACAGCCAGCAATCCTCCATGGGCACTTGGCCTGGCGGGGGTCAGGATGGAAACCTGCGGTGGCCAGCAGCGGGCGGGGGCCGGGCCGAGCGGGAAGCAGGGAGGCCGCTGGACCCGCCCATAGGAGAGTTTTCAACCCCCCTGTCACGCCCCGACTTTCTCCCAAAGTCCAGAGGACGCTGAGCGGTGAACACCGAGGACGCACGACTTGACAGGCCAGCTTTCCAGTCGACCCAGCCGTGGGAGAAGGAAAAGGGCAGAGCGTAACTACCACCCTAGACCCGCCTCGCTCAAGGCCTAGCTCCTCTACTCACAGGTCCGGAGGAAGGGAGGGAGCGAGGGAGCGAGCCAGCGTGCCGCACGTCTACGGCGCCGCTGGCCTGCCCTTCGCCCTCCGCCGCGCGCGTCCATTGGCCACTGGCACCGCCCTCACGTGGGGCGTCGGTGAGCGCCTCATTGGCCCCTGAGTGGGGGGCGGGGCTAGACAGCGCGGGGAGCCGCGGAGCGTCGGGCTGCAGTGGGCGGAGCTGGAGGCTGAGGGAGGGCGGGAGAGGGGGCGCAGGCGATGGTGCTGGTGCTGCGTTACCTGAGGGGTGCTTGCGGCCGGGTCCGCGGGGGTCTCCCCGGGGGCTTCGCTGCGGCGTGCCGGCCGGCGCCGGGGAGGCCCTGGCCGCTGTGCCAAGGTGGCCGTAGAGCCAGCACCCGGTGAGTAGCCGCTGGCCTGCCCTTGTCGCTTGTGCTACTACTGCTTCTTTCCGAGGTGCCTCTTGCTGGACCTGTGCCCCTGCTCTACTTCCCTGTCCCGGGCGTGAGAGAAGGTCAAGATCCTGTAGATCCCAGGCGTTCCCTTGTAGGATTCATTCGTTGTGTTGCGTGCCGGATGCAGAACAAGGCAGCGATGAGTAGAGAGGTCTAGAGCAGTTCTGGTTTTGAATAGCACCCCTCCACTTCCTATTCAGTCCTTGGGTGGGTTACTATAGCTCCTTAAAGGCTCAGTTGTGAGTAGGATCCTAGTCTTGCCTGTAGGTGGTCGTTTTGAGGCTTAAAGGACCCACCACACGAAGCAATCAAATAAACTGTTTATTTGCTGGCATCCCTGGTGTTGCTTGGAAGACCGGGACCAGTTCTTAAATCAGTCGGTTCCTGGCAAATACTGCATAGAGTTGCCCCTGTGAGAAGCAGCTCAGTTGCTAATCAAAGCTTGCACAAGTGAGTGTCCTGTGATTTGAAGTTTGGAGGTCACATTAAAAACCACCGTCTTTCTCTGCTTTCTGGAGAGGGCGTGGCTTATGCTAAGGCTTTAAAGCTGGAAAGCTCTTGGCTATTTCCAGAACTAGAAGGTGGTGTCTTCTACTGAGTGGGACTGTTCTTCGTGGAACAGAGATGGTGTGGAATGACACTGGAGAGAGGCTACATCACAGCAGGCTTTTTATTTTATTTTACCCACATGGAATTTTATTCTAAGAGCATTGGGAGACTTTCAAAGGATTTTTAAGAAGAGGGAGTGATTAAATGTTGAGGTTTCAAAAGTTGACTGGCTGCTGTGTGTTAGTGGTTTGGAGGGAGGTTAGAGTGGGATAGGACTTTTGAGTCATGGTGGGTGAGCGTAGACAATTATTTTGGGATTGCTTTTCTTAAGGGAGGAAAAGTAGGGTTAGGGCGCCTGGGTGGCTCAGTGGGTTAAGCCGCTGCCTTCGGCTCAGGTCATGATCTCAGGGTCCTGGGATCGAGTCCCGCATCGGGCTCTCTGCTCAGCAGGGAGCCTGCTTCTCTCTCTCTCTGCCTGCCTCTCTACCTACTTGTGATCTCTGTCTGTAAAATAAATAAATAAATAAAAAAGTAGGGTTAGTGAAGGTTTTGTTTATACTTTTTATTTTGAAATAATTATAGGTCCATGGGAAGTTGCACAAAAACCCCACAAAAAGCAAATCCCAGGGGCGCCTGGGTGGCTCAGTGGGTTAAAGCCTCTGCCTTCGGCTCAGGTCATGATCTCAGGGTCCTGGGATCGAGCCCCGCATCGGGCTCTCTGCTCAGCGAGGAGCCTGCTTTCTCCTCTCTCTCTCTGCCTGCCTCTCTGCCTACTTGTGATCTCTGTCTGTCAAATAAATCAATAAAATCTTTAAAAAAAAAAAAAAAAAAGAAGCAAATCCCAAACCAGTGTTTGTATACCCTTCAGCCAATTTACCCCAATGATAGCATCTTACCTAACTACAGTATAGTATCAAGACTAGGAAATTGAGATTGGCACAATCCACATACCTTGTTCAGATTTCATCAGCTTTTATATGCATTCATTTGTGTGTTTCTATTCAATTTAATCGTGTTAATTTGTGTAACTGCCACCATAAAATACAGAAATGTTTCATTACCACAGAGACATCTCTTGTGTTACCAGTCCCTTTATTTATTTATTTTCAAAGATTTTATTTATTTGACAGACAGAGATCACAAGTAGGCAGAGAGGGAGGCAGAGGGAGAGAGAGAGGAGGGAGCAGGCTCCCTGTGAGCAGAGAGCCCAATGTGGGGCTGGGTCCCAGGACCCAGGACCCTGAGCTGAAGGCAGAGGCTTTAACCCACTGAGCCACCCAGGCACCCCTACCAGTCCCTTTATATTCACATCCCATCTTCTCCACTCTTCCTAACTTGGCAATCACTAATCTATTCTCTAGCTCTAAAATTTTGTCATTTTGAGAATGTTCTATAAGTGGAGTCACACAGTATATAACCTTTTGAGATTGGCTTTTTTCACACAGCATGATGTCTTTGAGATTCATCCAAGGTGTTCCCTATTATGAAAGTGGGTTCCTTTTCACTGTTGAGTAGTGTTCCATGGTACGGATGTAATACAGTTTGACCATTTACCAGTTGAAGGATATCTGGACTATTTATAATTTTGGACTATTATTATTAAAGCTGCTGTGAACATTTAAGTACAGGTTTTTATACGAACATAGGTTTTTATTTTTCTGAGATAAATGCCCAAGAGTGTAGTTGCTAAGACATGTTTAGTTAGTATATGCTTGATTTTTTTTCATTGTGGGGATGGTTTTTATTCTATTTATTTTAAAATATATTTATTTATTTATTTATTTATTTGAGAGAGCACAAGGAGGCGGGGAAGTGCAGAAGGAGAAGCAGACTCTGCTGAGCAGGGAGCCCAGCGCAGGGCTCCATCCCAGGATCCAGGGATCATGACCTGAGCCGAAGTCATATACCTAACCAACTGAGCCACCCAGGCGCCCCTGTAGACAGGTTTTTTAATGTAGAGCCATGAAAGGAATATCAATTGTGAAATATTGAGTATTGATTTATAAAAGAAAAGTACACCAGCGCTTCCCAAGGAAGTATAAAACATGAAGTCATGCACCTGGGATTCAGGTTCTGAATATTAGAATTTCCCTTACAGAAAGACTTGAGATGAGTAGAGTCCATATTTGGGACTCAAAAAGAGACCATTATATCCTTTAATATCTTCAGCAATCCAAAGAATGGCCTGAGGAAGAGTGGGAGACCAATAATGTGGCCCAAATTGGGTAAGATATAAGCCCAAAGATCTGTTTTTCCTATATACAAGTGACAACAGAACAAAGGAAGTTGTGCCACCGTCAAGGCCGACAGCAATTATCTGACTGGAGTGGAGTGTGTTACACAATGGCAGATTTATGTTTAGTTTTTGAAGAAACTGCTATACTCTTTTTCCAGGGTGGCTGTACTATTTTACATTCCTCCCAGAGGTGTGTGAGTGGTCCAGTTCCTCCTCATTCTCACTAGCATTTAGTGCTACCATTTTTTTTTTTTAATTTTAGCCATTCTAATAGGGGTGTAGGGATATCTTACTGTAGTTTTAATTCGCTTTTCCCTAATGACTAATGGTAGTGAACATCTTTTGATGTGCTTGTTTGCCATTTATATATCTTTCCTCTTTGATGAAATGTTTTGTTCATATCTTTTGCCCATTTAAAAAAAAATTTATTTTTTTCAATGTTCCAAAATTCATTGTTTATGCAGCACACCCAGTGCTCCATGCAATACGTGCCCTCCTTAATATCCACCACCAGGCTCAACCAACCCCCCACGCACTCTCCTCCAAAACCCTCAGTATATTTCTCAGAGTCCACAGTGTCTCATGGTTTGTCTGCCCCTCTGATTTCCCCCAACTCCCTTCTCCGCTCCTTCTCCCAGGGTCCTCCGTGTTAACTAAATGGTTTATATGAGAGTTCTTTATATAGTCCAGATGTGAATCCTTTGTCAGATATGTGGTTTGCAAGTATTTTCTCCCCATTTGTTAGTTGTCTTCTTATCCTCTTAACAAGATCTTTTGCAGAACAAAATTTTTAATTTTGATGAAGTGCAGTTTATCAAATTTTTTTATATGGATCATGTTTTTGGTGTCTTCTACTTCACTTAGTGCTAGGTTTTCTCCTAGAAGTTTTATGGTCAATATTTGATGATATAAAATGTTTATTGTAAATTTTTAGAAATTAGAATACTGGTGGTTCCTCGCTGGCTCAGCTGGTAGAGCATGTGACTCTTAATCTCCGAGTCGTGAGTTCAAGATCCACTTTGAGCATGGAGCCAGTTAAAATTAAAAGACAAGAACAACAAAAAACAAAAATAATTTAAAAAATCAGAATGATGGTATTGTGGGCATGTTTTATAGAGGCCTTTTAGAAACAACATAATAAAATATTTACAGATAATGTTTAGGATTTGCATCAAAATAATTTAATTTAGGAAGAGCTGAAATAGGTGCGGTGTAGAAAAGGCAAGATTGGCCCTGTTCCTGTCAGACTAGATTTTTGGGCCCATGAGGTAAGTGCTAAAGGTAGACATTTCTGCTCCTCATTGCTGAATTAGATAGACTATACATGCCCTTCCTAATTTTTTTCTTTTAAAGATTTTATTAGCCTGCACTCACAAGCAGCGGGAGGAGTACAAGAGGGGGGAAGGAGAGAGAATCCTCAAGCAGACTCCCTGCTAAGCACGGGGCTCAATCCCTGGACCCTGAGATCACAACCTGAGCTGAAACCAAGAGTCGGATGCTTAACAGACTAAGCCACCCAGGTGCTCCTGCACTTGAATTTCAAATGAGTAAATGGTAGAGCAGAATTTGAAGCCTAACAGAGTAATGGATCCTAGGACTCTGGGATCATGACCTGAGTCATGAAGGCAGTGGCTTAGCCAACTGAGCCACCCAGGTGCCCCAATGCCTCTAATTCTTAAAGGTTTTTTCTGTTAAGAAGCCAATAGCGTAAGGCCCAAGAAATATTTGATTTTCATGATTACAAATTCATAGTTTAATTGTTCACTGATGGTGAAAATTATGCACATGAAGTTTTAGAAGATCTACTATAAACATGCATTACTTTAAAGGTGACTTTCTCTTAAAGCTCATTTGATGTAGTCATTATCGGTGGCGGAATTGTGGGCCTTGCCTCTGCCAGAGCACTCATCCTGCGACATCCAGCACTTTCCATTGGTGTTCTGGAAAAGGAGAAAGATTTAGGTATGTATGATATCGTTGTGGCTCTTTGGGCTTAATCTGCTCATTTTTTCAGTCCTGCATCTTTCATGTTGAATGTTGATGTTAGTATCCTAATTAGGGTTCTCCATAAAGCAGAGCCTGGGACTAGAACTTGAGCATAGGTGATTTATTTGAGAGTCTGTTTAGGAGGCAGGACTGAGGGGGGTGTGGAGAGTAAACCAGGAAGGAGGAAAAGCCACAGGAGGGTACATTATCAAGGTTGCTGTTGTGAGCTTGATTCCTCTGGGGCCTCTGAGGAGCTACATGAACATTTCCAAGTATTGTGCTCATTTATTCATCAGCTAGTGTTTCTACTGGCTGAGGATTACCCCTAGGGATGTTGAGGCATAGTCCTCTCTCCCCTCACCCCTCCACCTGTTAGGAATGGGCATGCAGAATGCCTAGAGTTATGGGGGCCCTTGGAGTGGTTTGCTGGTGGTGAGAGGTGGGTTTGTGCACCAGAGTTGTAATTGAAGTCAAAGTTGGGCTGGGAGGATGTGGCATGGACACCAGGGATGGCTACTAGAGGAAATTACCCATGCCCTGCCTGTGAGAACAAACTCTGAATGTTCAATAATGTGGTCTCTAATAGCTTCATCTATGTTTGTTCCTGCTGTTTGCAGGTTTTGTATGCATTGTGTAGTTTCTCTTACTCTGTTTCTCTTGTCCGGTAGCTGTACACCAGACTGGACATAACAGTGGTGTCATACATAGTGGAATTTATTATAAACCTGAATCTCTGAAAGCTAAATTGTGTGTACAAGGTGCAGCCCTCATCTATGAGTATTGTAACCAAAAGGGAATTTCCTACAAGCAATGTGGCAAGGTAAGGCATTTTACTAGAGCCCTGACCTACAACTAGCGTTTTCTTAGTGATGTTTATTGTTGAGTATAAAAAAAAAAATGGCTCTTCTTTCTTTTTGCAATTTTCAAAATCTAATATTAGAAAATAACTAGAAAAGGTGGTATGACTAACTCCATGTTATTTTTTAAAAAAGTAACAGGCTTATTGACATATAACTTATATACCGTCTAATTCATCCTTTTATTAAAGTGTTCAATTTGATTTTTAGTATATTCATAAAATTGTGTAGTTATCACCACTGTCTAATTTTAGAACATATTCATGACCTCATAAAGAAACCCTGTGCTTATTAACAGTTATTCCCAATACCTCTCACTTCCTATTTCTACCTTCTAGCTCCTGGCAACCACAAATATACTTTCACTTTCTGTGGATTTGCCTGTTTTAGGTATCTCCTATAAATAGAATCCTACAATATGTTGTCTTTTGTGACTGACTTCTTCTATTTAGCATAATATTCTCGAGGTTCATTCATCTTCCGGCATGAATCAGTGTTTTGTTCCTTTTTATAGTCCATTGTGTAGGTATGCCACATTTTGTTTACCTCTTTATCAGTTGACAGACATTTGGGTTGTTTCCACATTTGACTATTATGAATCATGCAGCTATGGACATTTATGTACAAGTTTTTGTGTGGGCTTATGTTTCATTTCTCTCGGGTACGTACCTAGAAATGAAATTCCTGGGTCATTTTGACATTTTGAAGAACTGCCAAACTGCTTTTTAAAGTTCTGCAGTATTTTATTATTATTATTTTTTAAAGATTTTATTCATTTATTTGACAGAGATCACAAGTAGACAGAGAGGCAGGCAGAGAGAGATAGAGGGGGAAGCAGGCTGCCCGCTGAGCAGAGAGCCAGATGCACGGCTCGATCCCAGGACCCTGAGATCATAATCTGAGCTTAAGGCAGAGGCTCAACCCATTGAGCCACCCAGGTGCCCCGAGTTCTGCACTATTTTAAATTGCCATCAGCAGCTAGTGAGGATTCCAGTATCTTTACATCCTTGTCGACACCTGTTATTGTCTGTCTCTTATTTTAGCCATCCTTACTGGATGTGAAGTGGTATGTCAATGTGGTTTTGATTTGCATTTCCCTAGTAGTTAATGGTGTTGAGCATCTTTTCATACACTTATTGGCCACTTATTTATGTTCTTTGGAAAAATGTCTATTCAGTTCTTTTGCCCATTTAAATATTGGATTATTCATCTCTATTCTTGAGTTGTAGGTGTTCTGTATATATCCTGGATACAGCCCCTTATCAGCTGTATGATATTTACTAAAACACTACTAGAACATTAAGATATTTTATGTATAAACTGAAATAGTAATAATAGTAATATTAATATTTTAGATAATGCTAAATATTTTTTCCTATAGATTTTCTTTTTTGCTTTCTTGATAATATATTTTAAAGCACAGAAACTTGTAATTTTGATGAAGTTCAGTTATCACTTTTTTCTTTTGTTGCTTATAGTTTTGTTGTGTTTTTTTTTTTAAGATTTTATTTATTTATTTGACAGACAGAGATCACAAGTAGGCAGAGAGGCAGGCAGAGAGAGAGGAGGAAGCAGGCTCCCTGCTGAGCAGAGAGCCCGATGTGCGGCTTGATCCCAGGACCCTGGGATCATGACCCGAGCTGAAGGCAGAGGCTTAAACCCACTGAGCCACCCAGGTACCCCTGTTGCTCATAGTTTTAGTGTTGTATCTCAGAAATCATTGCTTAACCTGAAAAATTACTTGTACATTTTTTTCTTCTAAGAGTTTTGTTATAGCCTTATCTCTAACATTTAGATCTATGATCACTCCCCCCACCCCACAATGAGTTGGTTTAATTCCAGGTGGTACAGTATTTGGGATAGATCAAAGATTGAAGAGTAGACTTTGGCAGGATTCTAGGCTGGGTTTACTCTGATTCAGAGCTAAAGTTGCAATGGCTGAGAGAGAAGAACTAAAGAGAAGATGAGCAATTATATGATTTTTATATATATAATATACATATATATGTACATATATACGTGTATATATGTATGTGCATATACGTGTGTATATATACGTATATATGTGTGTGTGTGTGTATATTAATAATTTATTCCTAAATGTACAACAGGATCCAAGAGGACACTTTATTCTAGCTATAGGTGGCAACAGATATGACAGGTAATCTAGATGTGTAAATAGGAATTTTGGAATTAAGGATCACCATTGCCTTAGGTACAAGGAGCAACTTATTTTCTGCCAGATTTCTTTTTTTTTTTTTTTTTAAAGATTTTATTTATTTATTTGTCAGAGAGAGAGAGAGAGCAAGCACAGGCAGACAGAATGGCAGGCAGAGGCAGAGGGAGAAGCAGGCTCTCTGATGAGCAAGGAGCCCGATGTGGGACTCGATCCCAGGACGCTGGGATCATGACCTGAGCCGAAGGCAGCTGCTTAACCAACTGAGCCACCCAGGCGTCCCTTTCTGCCAGATTTCTTAATCCCAACTGTGGTCAGAAGATCCTTTCCTGTAGCTTTCACTTTTAGCCCCTTGAGTGTCTTCTCTTTTTGTTCCTGTTTAAATGCCTTACCTTCCTAGTTCCATTTTTTTGGCCTGCTTCTTTGGCTATTTCAGGAGGTTACTACCTTCACAGCTGGTCTACTGTTTCTTCCCCAGACCCTGCCATCAGAAGCAGGGGCCCCCTCTCCCACCCCCTACACTTGTACTTCTAGTGTATGATCAGTTTTAAATTGATTTTGGTATATGGTGTGAGGAAGGGGCTCAACTTCATTCTTTTACAGTTGTCTCGACACCATTTGCTGAAAAAACTGTTCTTTCTATATTTTTTTGGCAACTTTATCAAAAGTGAGTTGAGGGTGTCTGGGTGGCGCAGTCAGTTAGGTGTCTGACTCTTGGTTTCAGTTCAGGTGGTGATCTCAGGGTCCTGAGATGGGGCCCTGCATTAGGCTCCATGCTTAGTGAGGAGTCTAGTTGAGTCTCCCTCTCCCTTTGCTCTGCCCCCTCCACCATGCTCGCTCACGTGCTCTCTCTGTCTCTCAAATAAATAAATAAATAAATAAATCTTTTCAAAAAGAGTTAGGTGTTTTTTTTTTTTTAAAGATTATTTATTTATTTATTTATTTGACAGAGATTACCAGTAGGCAGAGAGAGAGAGAGAGGAGGAAGCAGGCTCCCTGCTGAGCAGAGAGCCCGTTGCGGGGCTGGATCCCGGGACCCGAAGGCAGAGGCTTTAACCCACTGAGCTACCCAGGCGCCCCAAGCGTTAGTTAAGCATAAATGTAGGAGGATATGTTTAAGATTCTCAATTCCATTTCATTGATGTATATCTATCCTTATGCCAATACCATAGTATCTTGATTACTGTGGCTGTTTATTATATTTTGAAATCAGGAATTGTGAGTCCTCCAGCTTTGTCCTTTATTCAAGATTGTTTTGGCTGTTCTGGGTCCCTTGCTTTTCCACATGAATGTCAGGGTTGTTTAGTCAGTTACTTAAGACAACAACAATAACAACAAAAACAGCTGAAAGTCTGATAGAGATTATGTTGAATCTATAGATCAGTTTGGGGGGTATTGCCATCTTAATATTAAATCTTGCAAACCATGAACATGGAAATGTCTTCCCATTTTTTTAGATCTTAAATTTTTTTAAAAAAGATTTTATTTATTTATTGGGCAGAGAGAGCAAGAGAGCACAAGGAGGGGGAGCAGCAGAGGCAGAAGCAGGCCCCCCGCTGAGCAGGGAGCCCGATGCGGGACTTGATCCCAGGACCCTGAGATCATGACCTGAGCCAAAGGCTGAGGCTTAACCAACCGAGCCACCCAGGCGCCCCAGATCTTAATTTCTTTTGACAGTGTTTTGTATTTTTCAGTGTATAGGTCTTGCAATTTTTGTTAAACTTATTCCTTGATATTTTATTCTTTTTTTTTTAAAAGATTTTATTTATTTATTTGACACACAGAGAGAGATCACAAGCAGGCAGAGAGACAGGCAGAGAAAGAGAGGGAGAAGCAGGCTGCCCGCTAAGCAGAGAGCCTGACTCAGAGCTCGATCCCAGGACCCTGAGATCATGACCTGAGCTGAAGGCAGAGGCTTAACCCACTGAGCCACCCAGGCGCCCTTTGATATTTTATTCTTTTTGATGCTTTTGTGAGGGGGATTTTCTCTGAAATTCATTTTGGATTATTCATTGGTAATGTATAGAATATGATTGATTTGTATGTATTTTCTCTTGCAACCTTGCTAAATTCATTATAATAGTTGTGTGTGTGTGTGTGTGTGTGTGTGTGTGTGTAGATTCCTTAGGATTTTCTATATGCAGGAATATGTCATCTGCAAATAGGATAGTTTTTCTTTTTCTTTCTTTCTTTTTTTTTTTTAATATTTTATTTATTTATTTGAGAGAGAATGAGTGAGAGAGAGCATGAGAGAGGAGAAGGTCAGAGGGAGAAGCACACTCCCCAAGGAGCTGGGAGCCCGATGCGGGACTTGATCCTAGAAGTCCAGGATCATGACCTAAACTGAAGGCAGTTGCACAACCAACTGAGCCACCCAGGAGCTCTAGGATAGTTTTTCAATTTGGATGCCTTTTGTATATTTTTTTCTTTCCTAATTTTCCCAGGTAGAATCATAAATACAGTGTTAAATAGAAGTAGTGAAAATGGACATCCTTGTTGCTGATCTTAGTGAGAAAGCATTCAATCTTTCACTATTAAGTATGATGCTAGTTGTAAGGTTTTTTTTTATAGATACCCTTTGTCAAATTGAGGAAGTTCCTTTCTATTGTGAATTTAAGGTTTTTTCATTTCTTCCCCCCACAAGATTTTTATTTTTAAATAATCTTTACCCCCCACATGAAGCTTGAACTCACAACCCATGTCAAGAGTCACATGTTCTACCAACTGAGCCAGCCAGCCGCCCCAAATCTGTAATGTGTTTTTTTTATCACGAAAGGGTATGCCTTTTCTGCTTCTGTTGAGGCAATTGTGTTTTTATATTCAATTAATATGGTATATTATATCAATTGACTTTTGGATGTTAAATTGATTTGGCATTCCTGCAATGAATACCACTTGGTTGCAGTGTCAATCTTTTTTATATGTTGCACACTTAGTTTACTAGTGTTGTGTTCAGGATTTTTGCATCAATATTCATATTGGATATTGGTCTGCAGTTTTATTTTCTTTTGATATCTGTTTGGTTTGGATATCAGGCTAATACTGGCCTCATAGAATTAGAAAGTATTCCCTCTTCTTCAGTTCTTTGAAAGAGTTTATGTGGAATTGGAGCTAATTTTTCTTTAAACATATGGCAGTATTCACAGGTAAAGAAAGCCCTTGAGCTTGAGCTTTTCTTTGTGGGAAGTTTTAAAGTTACTAATCCAATTTCTTTACTTGTTATAGGCCTATTCAGATTTTCTTTTTCTTCTTGAGTCAGTTTCAGAAGTTTGTGTTTTTCTATGAACTTTGCCATTTCATATAGATTATCTAATTTGTTGCTATATAGTTATTCGTATTTCCTTGTAAGTCTTCTTCATGTAGTTTTTTTTTTGGTTTTGTTTTTAAGATCTTATTTATTTATTTGACAGACAGAGATCACAAGCAGGCAGAGAAGCAGCCAGAGAGAGAGAGGAGGAAGCAGGCTCCCTGCTAAGCGGAGAGCCCAATACGGGGCTCCATCTCAGTACCCTGAGATCATGACCCAAGCCAGAGGCAGAGGCTTTAACCCACTGAGGCACCCAGGTGCCCCATTCTTCATGTAGTTTTTAAGAATAAAAGTTTCTTGGGGCGCCTGGGTGGCTCAGTGGGTTAAGCCGCTGCCTTCGGCTCAGGTCATGATCTCAGAGTCCTGGGATCGAGTCCCGCATCGGGCTCTCTGCTCAGCAGGGAGCCTGCTTCCTCCTCTCTCTCTCTCTGCCTGCCTCTCTACCTACTTGTGATCTCTGTCTGTCAAATAAATAAATAAAATCTTAAAAAAAAAAAAAAAGAATAAAAGTTTCTTGTTGCTATTAAAGGTGCTATGATTTTTTAAATAATGTGGAATAATGGTCCCAACATAGTGTTATGTGAAAAAAACAAGATATAAAATTGTATTTACACTTTTTATATTGAATTATAAGGGTTCTTTTTATATATTCTGGAATTAGACAATATCAGCTATGTGATTTATGAGTATTTTAACCCATTCCTTGTCTTTTCACTTTCTTTATAGTGTCCCTTGATTTCACTTCTATTTTTAAGGTTAATTATTTGTTGATTTAAATAACATTTACACATTGATTAAAAGTATTATCTTAATAAAATTCTGTCGACTTCTTGCTATGAAGTAACAATTTGTGAATTCTGATGTACCTGTGAATTCTAATGTACCTGTGAATATGCATCTGTGCCTTTCTTTGCCAGTAGCTGTTAAGAAACTACCTCAGATAGATAGTTTGCCCAGAAATAAATAGAAAAAGAATCCTGAGTAAAGTTGATTGATTTACTGTTTTTTTTCTTCTGCAGTAGAATGCATTAGTAAATATTTTATAATATACTTTATTTATTCCAGGAAATAAAATGGATAGTTTTCTGTTAGTGATATCCCATTATACTAAATACCAGTTTTCTGATAAATTGGTATTTTATATACTCTTGTAGAAATAAGAAGGCCATTCTTTTTTTTTTTTTTTAAGATTTTATTTATTTATTTGACAGAGATCACAAGTAGGCAGAGAGGCAGGCAGAGAGAGAGAGGAGGAAGCAGGCTTCCCATTGAGCAGAGAGCCTGATTCGGGGCTCGATCCCAGGACCTTGAGATCATGACCTGAGCCAAAGGCAGAGGCTTTAACCCACTGAGCCACCTAGGCGCTCCCAAGAAGGCCATTCTTTTTTGTTTGTTTGTTTTGGTTTTGGTTTTTGGTTTTTTTAATTGTAAAGACTGTGCCACCTGTGCTACTCTACCCTTTAGAATTGAGGGAGTGATGTTGATAATAGTTGCTGTGGCCAAGATTCATGTAGCAACTCTGATAGCAGAAGTGGAAATTAAGGCTACATCTCACTTTTAAGGAAAATTTGTTTTTTTTTTTTAATTTTTAATTTTTTACTTTTTTATTTTTTTTTATTTTTTTTTTAAAGATTTTATTTATTTATTTGACAGAGAGAAATCACAAGTAGGCAGAGAGGCAGGCAGAGAGAGAGGAGGAAGCAGGCTCCCTGCTGAGCAGAAAGCCCGACGCGGGGCTCGAACCCAGGACCTGGGATCATGCCTGAGCCGAAGGCAGCGGCTTAACCCACTGAGCCACCCAGGCGCCCCAATTTTTTACTTTTTTTAAAGGAAAAATTGTTTTAATGCAGTTTTCTTAAGACAACTTTTTCCTATGGAGGTGGAAATTGAGGTCATGAAAAAAGGGAGAAGTAGGGACGCCTGAGTGGCTCAGTTGATTAAGCAGCTGCCTTCGGCTCAGGTCATGATCCCAGCGTCCTGGGATCGAGTCCCACATCGGGTTCCTTGCTCATCAGGGAGCCTGCTTCTCCCTCTGCCTCTGCCTGCCATTCTGTCTGCCTGTGCTTGCTCTCTCTCCCTCTCTCTCTCTGACAAATAAATAAATAAAATCTTTAAAAAAAAAAAAAGGGAGAAGTAGACAAAAATCAAATTTGAATCATGATAATTTATGATTTTTTATTGACTTTATCTTTTATAGTTAATTATATGTTTAACTCTCCATATTCTTTTTTTTTTTTTTTTTTTTAATTTGATAGAGATCACAAGTAGTCAGAGAGGCAGGCAGGAGAGAGAGGAGGAAGCAGGTTCCCTGCTAAGCAGAGAGCCCGATGCGGGGCTCGATCCCAGGACCCTGGGATCACGACCTGAGCCGAAGGCAGAGGCTTTAGCCCACTGAGCCACTCAGGTGCCCCCTAACTCTCCATATTCTTAACTTGTTTTTTTTTGTTGTTGTTGTTGTTTTTGTTTTTTAAGCTTATAGTAGCTGTTGAACAAGAAGAAATCCCCAGACTTCAGGCCCTATATGAGAGAGGCCTGCAGAATGGTGTGCAGGGCCTGAGGCTAATCCAACAGGAGGATATAAAGAAGAAGGAGCCATATTGTAGGGTAAGTGATTCACTAAAACCCCACATTCATGCTCACAAAGACATTTTCATTTAGGGCTCAGTCGTGTGACATGGAAGCTGAAGGTGAACTTAAAAGAAGGAATCACTCTTCTGGGACAGTGAGGTAACAGCCACAAGGGGGCATTGCTGCAAATTCTGAACACCTAATTTCTTCTTTCCCGGTGAGAAAATACCAAATCTGAAGAACATAAGCAGAGACAAGAGGAGGTCTTAGACCATATGGTATATTGGGAAAGCATTGAGTGGTGAGGTATGGTTGATTCCCAGGGTGTGTAGGGAGAGATAATAGATGAGCCTGGAAAAACAGGATTAGGCTTGTGTAAAGGACTTAATATTCCCACTAATAACTTTGAAGTTAGTAGGCATGAGGAAGCACTGAAAAATTTTGAGAAGGGTGGCTATATTATCCATGAGTGTGAAGGGTAGTTTGTAGAATATCTTGCTTAGAACATGCTAAGGGGAGGGGGCGCCTGGGTGGCTCAGTGGGTTAAGCCGCTGCCTTCGGCTCAGGTCATGATCTCAGGGTCCTGGGATCGAGCCCCGCATCGGGCTCTCTGCTCAGCGGGGAGCCTGCTTCCTCCTCTCTCTGTCTCTGCCTGCCTCTCTGCCTACTTGTGATCTCTGTCTGTCAAATAAATAAATAAAATCTTTAAAAGAAAAAAAAAAGAACATGCTAAGGGGAGAACAGATCTTTTATTTATGAAAGAAACATGAAAAATAATTTAATAGTTACTCAGCATATTGACTTTTTTTTTTTTTAAAGATTTTATTTATTTATTTGACAGAGAGAGATCACAAGCAGGCAGAGAGGCAGGCAGAGAGAGAGGAGGAAGCAGGCTCCCTGCTGAGCAGAGAGCCCGATGCGGGGCTAGATCCCAGGACCCTGAGATCATGACCTGAGCCGAAGGCAGCGGCTTAACCCACTGAGCCACCCAGGCGCCCGCATATTGACTTTCTTTGATAGTCTTTCAGAGGCTATCAGTCCTACCCCAGTTCCACTAACTATTCCAATGAATGGCTATTATCTCCTATTCCTCACCACCATCATTTTTGGGGGAAGAAGCAGAAGTATGTGTTAACATACCAACTTTAGAAATTCAGTTTAAGCAAAATATCATGTAGAGTCACCACAATAAAATGGCTTAATGACTGTTTAAACTTCTTTCTGTTTAAACTTCTTTCTTTCTTTCTTTCTTTCTTTCTTTCTTTCTTTCTTTCTTTTTTAGAGCAGTTGGGGAGGAAGGGGAAGGAGAGAGAGAGAATCTTAAGCAGGTTCCGCACCCAGTGTGGGGCCCAACGTGAGGCTTTACCTCATGACCCTGAGATCATGACCTGAGCTGAAGCCAACAGTTGGATGCTTTACTGACTGAGCCACCCAGGTGCCTCCACCCCATTTTATTGACAATATACAATAGGTGGACTCTGGGTACATATCTTAGAGAATGTGACTTTGAACTCACTGCCAAGCAATGCTTATCAAAAGCTTGGTTTATGGGAAATAAAAACACTATTTATGAGTGATATCCAATATGTAGACCATTTATTCTTATACGTCTACACTACCCAAGTGGCACACCTGCATTGCAGTGTTTTTCTCTTCCTACTCTTTGACCCCAGATTATTCCCTCTGAATTATTCTTTGGTTTTATGGCATTAGCCTATGGAGAAGGTCATTGTGACACTGGATGAGGATGAGTTTAGGATGAGGTTGAGGATGAGGTTAGGATGAGGTTGAGGACATAGGTTGTCCACTGTGTTATCCAACATCTGTCTCCAAGAACCCTCAGGAGAAATTTTTCTCAGACCTCACTTCTAAGAATAATTATGTTCTTCCTGAGCACAATTAACTTGTTTTTATCTTATGAACATGGACTCATTTAATCAATTGTGTTGTTGTATTTACAGTGGCTACAAGGAAGCTCGGAGACACACTTGTGTTTCCACTCCTCCCAGATATCTAGGGTCTTAAGCATATATTTTTATTTTTATGTATTTCTCTCTTCATTTCATTATATCTTTCCACTCTCATCTTCTATCTGCCTTGATTTTTTGGACTTTTTTTGTTGAATCATAACATAAGAATCATAAATGTATAGCGTGATGAATTTTCATCAAGTGTGACCAGTACCTGGATCAACAGCATAATGTTACCAGCCTCTCAGTATTCTTCTCAAGCCCCTTCCTATCACTACCTTTCCCCTAAGGGTAATCACTATCCTGACTTCTTACATCATAGGTTTTATAATTGTATTAACTGGAATTGTATAGTAGGTGCTCATTTTGTGTCTGAACTTATTTTATTTAGTATTAGTTATGAAATTCATCCATATGTTGCATATAGTTGTAGTTATAAGTTTCATGGCCTTACAATTATACAAAGGTAAAAGTCAGGGTACATTTTTTTTTCTATATGGATACCCAATTGACCCAGCACCATTTGTCAAAACACCATTGTTTCCCCCACTGAACTGCACTGTTACCTTTGTGGTATCAGGTGACTGTATGTGTGGGCTCCATGTCTGGACTATTCTGTTCTGTTCTCTCCTCTTTCACCACTACCATAATGTCTTGATTATCATAACTTTTTAGTAGGTTTAATAATCTGGTCGAGAAATCCCTTTTTTTTTTTTTTAAAGATTTTATTTATTTATTTGACAGAGAGAGATCACAAGCAGGCAGAGAGGCAGGCAGAGAGAGAGGAGGAAGCAGGCTCCCTGCTGAGCAGAAAGCCCGATGTGGGGCTTGAACCCAGGACCCTGAGATCATGACCTGAACCAAAGGCAGCGGCTTAACCCACTGAGCCACCCAGGCGCCCCGAGAAATCCCTTTAATTTTGTTCTTCTTCAACATTACTTGGCTGTTCTTAGATCTTTGTATTTCTGTATATCTTTTAGAATTGATTTGCTAGGGGCGCCTGGGTGGCTCAGTGGGTTAAAGCCTCTGCCTTCAGCTCAGGTCATGATCCTGGAGTCCTGGGATCGAGCCCCGGGGCATCGGGCTCTCTGCTCAGCAGGGAGCCTGCTTCCTCCTCTCTCTCTGCCTACTTGTGTCTGTCAAAAAAAAAAAAAAAAAAAAAAAGACTTAATTTGCTAAACAGCACAAGGTAAACTTGTGATTTTGATTGAGATTGCATTGAATTTGTAAGTCCATTGGAGACAATTTATATCTTCACAATATTGTATCTTCTAATCCATGAACATAGTAGATCCATCCATTTATCTGTATCTTCTTAATTCATTACAAAAATGTGTTATAATTTTCAGTGTAGGGGTCTTTCATATCTCTTAGATTCATTTCTAGGTATTTGATGGTTTTTGATACTCCCATAAATGGTATTGTTACTTAAATTCACTTTCTACTTGTTTCATTTTCTGCTTGTATGTTGCAAATATTTCTACTTGTATATTGCAAACACTAGAAAATTTCATTTTCTACTTGTATATTGCAAATATATGGAAATATATTTGATTTTTGACCTTTTGTCCATCTTGGATGTTAAATTCACATATTTATTCTAATAGTTTCTATAATTTTGGGGGGGATTTTCTATGTAGTCTTGTTGTTTGCAAATAATAATTTTTATTTTTTCCCTTCCATTAATATACTTTAGCTGGCTCAATGTTTAGTGCTAGTATATATTGTTTTGTGTTCTTTGTTTGTTTTTAGAAGCTGCCTCAAATCTTTTCTGCAAAAAAGACAAAGTAGAAATAAAGTTTTTTCCCCCATGAAGTTATCTTTAGTTATATAGGTCAAAATATATGGTTTTCTTTTCTTTTCTTTTCTTTTCTTTTTTTTTAAGATTTTATTTACTTAAGAGCAGAAGCAGGTGGGGGTGCAGAGGGAGAGGAAGAGGGTAAGGGCAGTCTTCCTGTTGAGCATGGAGCCTGATGCAGGGCTCGACCTAGGGGTAGATGCAGGGCTCGATCCGAGGACCCTCAGATCATGACCTGAACTGTCAGATGCTTAACTGACTGAGCCACCCAGGCATCCCCAAATATAGGTCTTCTTTATTAGTATAAAGTTACTAAGAGGCTATTAGTATAAAGTTACTAAGAGGAATCATAATACCTATGATTCCAAATAATGTTGAATGCGTTCTTCTTCCAAAGGTCATAGCATCTTCAGTTCTAGCATTCCTCACCTTGGGTCTCAGAATAATCAAAGTGTTTTTGCTTGTGGGATACACTAGGCCTTCTATTCCCTATTCTTCTCTCCAGGTATTTCTTGTCTCTCTGACATGGTAAATGAATGACTAATTTTGTAAAAACAAGTCATATTCAATGACTATCTTATTTTGGCTTTCTGTTTCTTTCAGGCTTTGACCAAATGCTACATGGTCTTAGCCAGGGTTGGCAGTGTGGTCGGTGGGCCAAATCCAGCCTGCCACCTGTTTTTTATGGCCTATGAACTGAGGACAGCAGTTTTTACATTTTTAAATTGTTGAAGAAAATTAAAAGAATCATATTTTGTGACACATGAAAATTATATGAAATTGAAATTTCAGTGTCCAAAAATATAGGAATACATGTATTTTTTGTATTGTCTATGGCTGTTTTTGTACCATAGCCAGACTGAGTAGTTTGAGATCATAAGTCCCATGTAAACAAAAATATTTAGTGGCTGGCCCTTTACAGAAAAGATTGCCAGCCCCTGGTCTAAACAGCAGGGAACCACTGAAGAATTTGGGCAGGAGAATGGCATGTAAAATGTGCCAATTTAGGGAACTTAATCAAGTTTCTGGTACATAGGATGGAATTGGACTGGACATGGGAAAGAGGGGAGCCTTGAATCAGAGGCCAGAGCCAGCTGGAATAGTAATCGTAGTCTGTTGTAGAACTTTGTGAGGGGCTTTAGAGAGAGGAAGAAATGGGAAGAGGAGCCCAGGCTTTATATCATGCTTGACTGTTCAAAACAAACAGAGTGGGGGCGCCTGGCTGGTTCAGTGGATTAAAACCTCTGTCTTCAGCTCAGGTCGTGATCCCAGGGTCCTGGGATCGAGCCCCACATCGGGCTCTCTGCTCGGCAGGAAGCCTGCTTCCTTCTCTCTCTCCGCCTGCCTCTCTGCCTACTTGTGATCTCTGTCTGTCAAATAAATAAATAAAATCTTAAAAACAACAACAACAACAAAAAACAAAACAGAGCAGCTTTTCACGCATTGTAAGGTTGAGTCCGGATGGTGTTCTGTATGCCTGACCATGTGGTCTTCACAGGCCTCACAATGAGTAGATGAGCTATGTGTGCATAGTCAGATTACATGTGTCTTATAAATGAAAGTGACTCAGTTACTTTCCCAAGGTCACATAGCTCCCAAGAGTCCCTGCCCCAAGATCTGATTCAGAACTGGTATTTTTTCTGTTCAGTTCAGCCAACATTTTCATCTTTACTATGTGCCAAACACTATATTAGGTACTACAGGTATGAAGATGAGTAAGATATGGTGACCAGCCTAAAGAAAGGTAAAGAGTAGCAGAAGATAAAATTCTAATATAGTAAAAAGTATTTTGATAGAGCTAATAATCTGTTTTGTATCAATATAAGGGAAAGCTTTTAGCTTAGTCTACGAGTTTAGGAAAGGCTTCTTGAGGTAAACCTTCACTTGAGAGATGAGTAAGGAGTGTAACTAAAAAAGGGGGTACAATCTGCTTTTCTCCAAGGGCTCTGCAGAACTGATCTACTTTATATAGTGTTGCATTAACATTATCTGGCACTTTATATAATGCCACATTATAATTATTTATGCCTAGAGGTATTTAGTGGTGGCAATGTACAGTGGAAAATAGTCTGATTATTACATAAAGGTCTCTTGTGTGAATTTCTTCCTGGTCCTTCAACCCTAGTGCTATGACCAGGAGTAGGGGGCAAAATTTCTATAGTATAGATTCATTTCTGTTTTGTCCAGCCTCTCCGGAAAGAAAAAGTTCAGGGCAGCTCTAAAGGGCTTTTTGGATCAGATCTCTTTAGGGAGAAGATTAAATAGCCCTAAGGGGAGAATCTTGGAAATTTCTGTAAACTTTGTCTTTGGAGGATAGCTCTCGACAGCTCTCTCTGGGCAAATCCTGACTGTGCACTCTGACCTTAGCTTTTGTGATCTTTTTGCCTTTTCTTTAACACTATTAGTCAACCACACGTTCATCTGTTCCTCTCTCCTCCTGACTGACTTTCAACTCCCAACTTTCTGTGTCCTGCTTGCCTAGTTCATTTCTAGCCACCTGACCTGCAGTGGCCTCAGATTTCAAGCTCTGACCTGCTAACCTGTAGAATGCATGCACAGCCTCCTGTCTGACACCCAGCCTGTCTACCAGCCCCATCCTGGGCCAGGGCGTTGAATTGCTGAGCCACAGTGACTCACTCCACCTTCCCCCAACATATGTATATTGTGGGGCACACCAGCATCTCATGAGGTGGAACAAAACCAAGACTTGAAGGAGAAAGAAAGAAGGGAGACCTTTAAGGGAAGGTCTAGAGTGGAGAGAGATCTAGTATGTTTAAAGACAGCCCTTAGAAGTTCACCATTCAGTAAAAGTTTGAGTGCCTTCTGTGTGTCAGACATTGTGCTGGGTAATAGGAAAAATAAGAATAAGGAATAAAAATAAGGAAGTTACTGGGATTCCAAAAAACTTGATAGGAAGCACTTTTATAGCATGTTTTTATCCTTCTTTTATCTTATTTGTCATGTAGTTTATGTGAGGTGAGAAGTTTTTGTGACTAAGCTTTTGGTATTACCTGCTGGTTTCCAAGGTTATTGTACCCCAAATACTATTTACAGTTTGAAGTTGGATTATAACCATTGACTTGTGGATTTGGAGGTGGTCAGGCAATATAAGATCCAATGTCAAAATCTTAAATGTATATCTATTACATCAAGACATAAGGAATGATTTCTGTGTTAGGCAAATGATCTCATAGTCTGGAAGCAAAAATCAAATTTACCAAATGTTGCCTTCAATTTGTGACAAGAGACTATTGCTTGTTTTGTGAGCCTTTACCCCTAGTTGTGATCTGGCCATTTGGAATGGGTGATCAGGGATGGATGGCAAAGCCAAAAGCTTTTAGAGGTTAAGCAGGTAAATGTATTGGAGTAGGGGTGGGGCTGAATACAAGAATGAGATATTTTAAATAATACTATCAGATAGAATTGTAAAACTGCAATGATACCAGTCCCATGCCAGCCAAACGAGAGGATGGCAGCATTTACCAGTCACACACAGCTTCTGGGCATTAGTTGTTCTGGGAACCAGGCTACCGGCCTCTTAGGGAAAACCGCTTGGGAGAACTGATATACTCATACACATAGTAAGGCAACAGAAAATGATGCTGTTTCCAAGGATTCACCAAAATCTAGTCAATACTTGTCATGTGAAATTCTATTCTTCAGAATGGTAAAGGCCAACGCACATTCAAAATTTGTTCCAAAAAATCAAGTAAGTATGATTATAGGTCATACATCTGTAGAGTTTGAGCATGTCTTGAGTGATAAGACAAAAAAAAAAGCCTACCAAATAGCAACAACATAATGACAACAAAAAACTCAGGCTATTAATTTCTCTATTACTTGAAGAGAAAATTGGAGTTAACCACATAAAATCTCCATTTAATATTTGTTGTCCTGAAGATAGAGTTTGCAGCAAATCAAATCAACACTCTGCAAACATTGTAAATAGCTAGAACAACTCTGAGTCCTCACTGAGTGTGCATGACATATAATACAATACTGGGAAAATCTCAGTGGAGTTCATTTAAAACAATCATTTGGTGATATGGAAGTTGACTCAGAATCAGATATGAATCAGAATCAGGTATGTTGAGGGATGAATAAAACTGAAAAACTCATTGTAGCAGCTAGAAGAATCCAGCAAAATTAACTCCCCAACAGAGGAGAATGATTTCCTGAGTACAAGAGATTTTCTTATTTAGCTAGTCTTATTTCTTTTATTTGTTAGACATATTATTCAACATCAGATTTAGGCACTGGATTTTTGCCAAGAAATGATAATGAATATTATCCATCAAAATTAACAGTAAAAAAATTCATCCCAAATAAAATTTATTGAACAACCTATCCTCGATTATTTTTAATTATATGATCTTGACTGTTTCATAATCCTGTCCCAGGGTCTAATGGCTATTGATTGCCCATATACTGGCATTGTGGACTATCGGCAGGTGGCTTTGTCATTTGCCCAGGATTTCCAAGAAGCAGGTGGCGTTGTCATGACCAGTTTTGAAGTAAAAGATATTGAAATGGCTAAAGAAAGTCCTTCAGGAAGTAAAGATGGTAAGCCATCCTTGTCCTTTCTTTTGCATACTTGTATTGATTCCTTTCTTTTTTTTTTTTAAGATTCTATTTATTTATTTGACAGAGAGAGCACAAGCAGAGGGTGCTGGAGGCAGAAGGAGAGGGAGAAGCAGACTTCCTGCAGAGCAAGGAGACCAGTATGGGGCTTGATCCCAGGACACTGGGATCATGACCTGAGCCCAAGGCAGATGCTCAACTGACCGAGCCACCCAGGCGCCCCACTTGTATTGACTTCTAAACCAGCTATTTTTGTCTGGGGTGGTATTGGTGGGAGGGTCCCCAGGAGCTAGGCTAAAGTAAGGTGTAGAGCTGGATGCAGGTGCAGAAGGGATGAATGTGAGATTGGATATGGGAGAATTGGGGCTTTTGGTGAGTCTTGTGCTGATAGAACTTGGCACTGATTGGACACTACTGACTGGCCTAAAACCTGAACGGCCAACTGTTAATGGAAAACTAGCCTCCACACCCTTGCTTATTTTGTAGAGAATAGTCAGAATCCTTTGGGGATGCTTATTAAAAATGCAGGTTTCAGGGAGCCTGGCTGGCTTAGTCAGAAGAACATAGGACTCTTGATCTCGGGGGTGTGGGTTCAAGCCCCACGTGGGATGTAGAGATTACTTAAAAATAAAATCTTTTAAAAAAATGCAGATTTTAACATCACCCAGTCTTACTGAATCAGACTGTCTGTAAACGGGGTATGACATCCATTTTGAACTCTCCCCCACCCCCACCATTGTAGATGACTTAGAGTTTGTTTTGTTTTCCTTCGTTTTGTGAGTAATTTTTTTTTAAACCAATGAATTGGTTTGTAACCTTGAATTTTTTTGGACATTTTTGCTATTGGGAAATTTGAAGGAGAAAAAGTAGAGTACTCAGTTGCTCAGTTCTTCCTTAACTGTTTTTTTTTTTTTTTAAAGATTTCATTTATTTATTTGACAGGCGGAGATCACAAGTAGGCAGAGAAGGAGGCAGAGGGAGAGAGAGAAGCAGGCTCCCTGCTGAGCAGAAAGCCCGATGCGGGGCTCTATCCCAGGACCCTGGGATCATGACCTGAGCCGAAGGCAGAGGCTTTAACCCACTGAGCCACCCAGGTGTCCCCCTTAACTGGTTTTTAAGGAGTTTTGGGCTGTTTGAATCATTCTCCTAGTGTCCTTCTAAATATGATATGATAAGCAAGATTGTTAAATAATTAAGATTGGTATAGATAGATAACATAAAATCAAAATTATGATCTAAGCAGATCATAGTCTTTACCTGATGTTTATATGCTTTTTAAGACTTTGAGATCCTATGTACCTCATTGGGAACTAATTTTATAAATAGTTTATTATTGGAATTTTTTGTATTGTGATAACTCTTGCTTCTCTCTGCATCCTAGAATCTGCAAACACTCAGCTTACAACACTTACACAAAAAGCACTCATTAGCCCATTGCAAAAATACATACTAATTGATGATCAGTGTTGCACAGTGGCAGTATTGTAGCCAATGAGGTTTATCTGAGGTGTGATTATTGCTATTTGATTAATGATGATCTATCTATTTTACATCTTGGTTTGTAGGATTACAGTTCAGAGAAAAGCTGGGACTGTCTATGTTGAATCTGAGGTGGGGAGTGGTCTATAAACATAGATTAAATGAATTAAAACAAGTTTAAAAATAGGCCAGAGTTTTATATATTATCAAATATGAAGTAGTTTAGTCTTACTACTTCATAAAAAGCTTTAGAATGAAAAGTGGGAGGCATTCATGGTTACAAAAGAAGAAAATGATTTAAATTTGTTACTAATATAATATTTCAAAAATGTAGGTCTTCTTTTACTAAAAATAAATCTTTCACCAATTTTTTTTTTCAGGGATGAAATATCCAATTGTTATAAGGAATCCAAAGGTAAAGATTCTTAAACAACACTACTTACATCTACTTTATCTACTTTCATCCCTTCTCCTCCCTTAAAAAGTTGAATTAATCACAGTGCTGTCTTCTATGTCCTTGGATGAATTTTGTCGAATGTAGAAGTTATTCTGAGATAAATTCTTTTTTTTTTTTTTTAAGATTTTATTTATTTATTTGACAGAGAGAGAGAGACAAGGAGAGAGGGAAAACAAGCAGAGGGAGTGGGAGAGGGAGAAGCAGGTTTCCCGCTGAGGAGGGAGTGCGATGTGGGACTCGATCCCAGGTCCCAAGACCCGGGAATCATGACTTGAGCCAAAGGCTGACACTTAACAACTGAGCCACCAGGCGCCCCCTAAGATAAATTTTTTGAGAGCAGTTTAAAAGCTTGCTTTTTAAGAAGGGTTTCAACTTGGAGTTGTCTTCACAAAGTGATTATGCCAGCAAAGAATAGGATTATAAGCACTTGGAGTATTTAAGGCAAAACTAATAAATATTTTATTGCTCCATCTACTAACCTGCATTAACTTATTCACTCTCTACCAGTTAGAGGACTTCGGTGGAGGGAAGATTGCTCAGAGGGAAATGAACTGCTTTCCTTTATCTGCATGTAGTCTAAAACAAGAGCTACTGAATGGCATAAAAGCATTGCATTTGCTATATATTCTCCAAGTGATCAGAGTTCAGTCATGTGAGTAGAGTCATTAATGAGGGTTGTAGGTCTTATGCATTTGTGAAGAGATCTGGGGAAGCACAGGTTCAGAAGGGGAGTTGGTAGATCAGAGGCATCTCTAGCCAGTCTGTGAAGCCAAGTGTGTCCAACTACTAAAGTGGGATTGCACATGGGAAGCTCATGAAGCGTCCTGGGGAGCTCTTGCCTCTCACCCAAGTAGTGGGAGAGGGCAGCACTTAGTCAGTAGTATCAGTAGTCGGGAAGCAGAGTTAGATGTGGTGCTATAATTCACTTAGCAGTGGGTTTTTGTCACCACATTGGACTGGAATGACCTTCAGAGAATAATGGTTGGGGCTTTACTTCTGCCTGCCAAATCATATGCAATTCCTGTTCTGGTCAGCTTTAACTTGGAACCATTACAAGGAAGGGGATTCTATCAGTTATTGTTCCCAGCTTAACCGGATTGACACCCACAGTCCATCCCTTTTCAACTTGGCATCCATTTACACCCCTTATGACCACATTTAACTGCCAAATACAGTTGGTAGTAAAATTATGATTCCACTTACAAGATGCGCCTATCTTTTATAGAACTGAAAACATGCTAACTCCAAAAAAGATACGAAGTCTACTCAATCCATGTTTGGGTAATGTACATTTCTTTTTAGCTGAGTCACATTCCCTCTTTGAGATCCTTTAACTTTAATACTGAGATGTAAGGTTACCCACTACTTAAATGTGTTAGATCAGTAACTCTCAACTAGAGGTGATTTTGCCACCCAGGAGATATTCAGCAATGTCTGGAGACATTTTTGTTTGTCACAATTGATGAAGGGGGTCAACACTACTGTCATTTAGTGGGTGGAGGCCAGGGATGCTGGATGTGAGGGATAGGCCCCCACAACAAAGAGGTATCTGGCCCCAAATGTCAATGGCACTGAGATTGAGAAGTCGATCCCATGTTAGATAATGGAGAAATGGTAGTCTTCTTGTTTACTGTAAAACACAGACTGGGTGGCTTAGAGAGCAGAAATTTATTTTCTCACAGTTCTGGAGGCTAGAAGTCTAAGATCAAGGTGTCATCATGTTTGGTTTCTGGTGAGATCTCTCTTGTTGGCTTGTAGATGATCGCCTTTTTGCTGCATCCTCACATGGCCTCCTCTCTGTGTGTGCACATTTGCAGAGAGAGCAGTCTCTAGTATCTTACTCTTATAAGCTCACCAATCCTATCAGACAGATTAGATGACCTCATATAATCTTAACTACCCCCCAAGACTGTCTCCAAATACAGTCACCTTAGGAGCAGGGACTTCAACATATGCATTTATGGGAGGTGGACACAATTCAGTCCGTAACAGTGAGGATAAAGAAAGAATTGCGTAATACAAAGTCAAATATATTTATTTCAAAGTCAGGAAGAAGTACTCATAATCACTACATTCTTCATTTCTCTCACCAATCACATGTTATAGCTGATATTTATAATTTTCTCCTTCCACTACATATTCCATAGGTCCTTTGCCCTTGGCAAGCTGTTAACTCATGACTTTCATTCCTGATCACTCAGGAATGATAACTCAAACTTTCACTTCTGAAGTGTCTGTGCCATTAGTAGCCCTGCCTATTTTGGGTTGTGGTGGTTTCCATTAACTTTTATATCTATCAATGCTAAGAGATATCCCCAGGAGATACATATTCAGGACATAGTTCTCTTCATCATCCCTAAGCTCTCTGTATGGTAGCAACTCGAATTCTCCTTGAGACTCATTTCCAGTTTCCCCATTCAGTACAATAATCCTCTCTGCCTGTTTATTCACTGGCACAAAGAACCCAAAGCAGTCAGGTATGGCAGTATCAGTTTACAGGTTAATGGAACCATTTTTTATTCTCTAATGGAAGCATTTTTCCCTTGGGAATCAAGACTTCTAAACATCAGAGCACAAAATTTTGGGGACAGAAAGCAAAAATTTCACTAGTGGATTATTGTAATAGTAAGGAGTTATTCCCATTTCTCCCATTCTACCTCTTGATTTCCAAACCTGTGAATCCTGGCTCTTGGTGAAACAACACCGTATATTAATCATATAAAGTATCCTGGAAGACATTGCCCGAGCCCTGCAAGGTGTTGCCAGCCAGCTAGTTTTGTTTTGTATCTTCAAAAACCCATTCTACTTTCTGTGACCTAGCAGGTTAAGGACGATGGAGAAAATGGTCAGATCAGTGATTTCCACAAGAAAGAACTTACTGTTATACTTCATTTGTTGTAAAATAAGCTCACTGATTAGAAGAACTAATGCTTCTGGGCAAAATACCATAATGGTGAATAAGTCATCCTGTAGGTTCACAGATGGTTTCCTCAGAAGCATTGTAGTCAGGGAAGACCGATCTATATCCAGGACAACTATCTATTTCAGTGAGGACTAAGTGCTGGCTTTTTTTTTTTTTTTTTTTTTTTTTTTTGATTGAAGTGGTCCAGGGACCATCTCAGTGGCTCTATCGATCTCTGCTGTTGGTGGATTGAACATTCAGCAGTGGCTATAGGCAGATCAGCCTTGGGGAGTAAGTCCGTGTTGCTGACTGCATGCTCACCTCCATCCTTGTTGCTATGACCGTTTAGCTCAAGAAGCCATTGAGGAAGGACGGGGGTGCCTGGGGAAAGAGGCTAGTTACCTTCCATAGAGCAGGTTATCTTGTCTACTGATGATCAAAATCTTCATCTGCCATGGTTACTCTCAGTGAGGATTCACATGGAACTCCAGTATCTTTACTCTCTGAGCCTTTTTGGAGAGGTCCATTCACATACCTTTTTTCCAGAGCTCCATTTCCTAAACAACCAGCCATAGGATTAGTTATTGCACATGAAGCTGTATAGATCCGTACTTCTATCCAGGTTTCCTACTAGGTGAGAGAAACAACAGGTATGGTGTTCAAAGTTCTGCCCACTGGGAAGTTTTCCCTGCACCATAGTCCTTCAGGTCACTCCTGAATGGGGTTCTGGTTTGTAGCTGTTCACTTTCAAGTGCCAGGATGTTGTGCAGAAACATTTATAAACTAGGCCTATATTTTTCCTTCCTTGGTCAGCTGATCATAGAGAACTTCCCATAGGGCCACATGGGCAACTTGAGAAGGAGGAAGTAATTTAGCAGGACCAGGGGTCATGGGAATTAGAGCCACCTCCCTCTGTAACTTATGTGTGCCTGCAGGACCTGTACACCCCTGATCTTGTATATTCTGCTACCCCTTGATGACAGAGTACTGCTGTACACACCCAATTTTGTGGCTTGGTGAGTCAGACAACATACAGTTAATAATGAATTGTTCACATGGTAACTTAGTGATCTGTGGTCAAGTGTTGAGTCAAAGCCAGAAGCACTTTCTCAAAAGGAAGACAGTTATCTGCAGAGGATGATATAACTTTCTTCCAAAATCCTAAAGTTCTGTGTTGTGATTTGCCTATAGGGACCTACCAAAGTCTCCATAAAACATCTCTGTCTGCCACAGACACCCTGATTACCATCAGATCTGCTGGGTCATGTGGCCCAAGTGACTGACAGAGCATCCAGGATCTCCATTCAAAGAAGGATTAAAAGTGTGTTTCTGCTCCTGCCCTCATTGAAGGGCCATTTTCACTAGAGTATGGCATCATGTGATGAAATATATTCAGGGGGCTCTGGGATACCAGTGAATATGTATTTCACCCACAGTTACTATAGCTGTTGCCTTTCACTTTGGCATTTACCTTTAGTAGAGTTAAATATAATTAAATATTTTTTAATTTATATATTTTTAAAAATATTTTATTTACTTGAGAGAGAGAGAGAGATCATGAGCAGGAAGAAGTGGAGGCAAGGGGAGAAGCAGACCCCCTGCTGACCAGGGAGCCCGATGTGGGACTTGATCCCAGGATCCCGAGATCATGACCTGAGCAGAAGGTAGGCACTTAACCGACTGAGTCACCCAGGCACCCAAACATTTTTTATATAATTAAAAATGTGAGTTAACTTACTAAGTTGAATGTCTATGCTTCTGTGAGAGGTTAAAAGAGGTTAAATTAAGAATAAATTTTGGGGGGCACCTGGGTGGCTCAGTGGGTTAAGCCTCTGCCTTCGGCTCAGGTCATGATCTCAGGGTCCTGGGATCAAGCCCCGCATCAGGCTCTCTGCTCAGAAAGGGAGCCTGCTTTCCCCTCCCCTTCTACCTCTCTGCCTACTTGTGATCTGTCTCTCTCTCTCTGTCAAATAAATAAATATTAAAAAAAAAAAGGAATAAATTTTGGGGGGTGCCTTGGTGGCTCAGTCGGTTGATTTTAGCTCAGGTCATGATCTCAGGGTTGTGAGATCAAGCCCTGCATAGGCTCTGTGCTGGGCATGGAGCCTGCTTAAGATTCTCCCTCTTCCCTTTCCCTCTGCCCCTCCACCTCCTGGATTTCTTAAATCAATCAATCAATCTTGGGGGGGAAGATTTGCTAACTAAAGATTTATATTTTATATATGGGTAAAAAGTCTGTTTCACTTCTGAAATAGCTGTAGAAATGCATAGTTTATTTTTTTAAAGAAATTTTTGTTTGAACAAATGTATCATTCAGTGTTTACCTAAATTTTGATTTGGGATGTGAAATTAAAGTATTACTGATTTTAATTCTTATTTCATGTTTAGCATAAAATTATTTCAGGGACCTATGAAAGTATTTAGTCATTTCTTTGTTTGGAATTGTTCCCTGATTTTTTTTTTTAAGATTTTATTTTATTTTATTTTATTATTTGAGAGAGAGACAGTGAGAGAGAGCATGAGAGGGGAGAAGGTCAGAGGGAGAAGCAGACTCCCCATGGAGCAGGGAACCTGATGCGGGACTCGATACCAGGACTCTGGGATCATGCCCTGAGCTGAAGGCAGTCAGTCGCTTAACCAGCTGAGCCACCCAAGCACCCTGTTCCCTGATTTTTAATTTTTTTTATTTTTATTTATTTATTTATTTTTTTAAATTTATTTGTCAGAGAGAGAGGGAGAGCGAGCGAGCACAGGCAGACAGAATGGCAGGCAGAGGCAGAGGGAGAAGCAGGCTCCTGCTGAGCAAGGAGCCCGATGCGGGACTCGATCCCAGGACGCTGGGATCATGACCTGAGCCGAAGGCAGCTGCTTAACCAACTGAGCCACCCAGGCGTCCCTGTTCCCTGATATTTTAAAAGAGAACTTGTAGGTTGTTGCATTCTACAAATTCTCTTATCTTTGCATTTATCATAAGTCTTATTTACGTTTTATGTTCCAAGAACAAAAGAACTGCTGACCTTTCAAGTAGGAACTAGTAGATTTATATCACATAAAAATATTTCTTGTATTTCCGGTATACCTCTAGATGAACAGGAAAGATATTAACCTATTTAGAAGAAAGCATTTTTTTGTTTCTGTTGATCTATCGCTTTTGACTTCAAGGGTCCTAAAACTGTCATGGTTTAGCCTAGCTAATTTGAATTCACTATGAAAAAGTTTCATCTGACTTTTTCAGAAGTGTGAGTTGTAGAACTTGAAAAGAGGCTTACCTTTGTAGCTAGCGAGGCAAAATGTGATGTAAAGATAGAATAAGTCTGAATCAGTAAGAGTTGGAAGGAAAAACTGTCAAGACAGGTAACTCTGAGGCTCCAGAAACAGGTTTTCTGAGAAAGAAGTCTAGGGACAAGAAATTACCTAGAGCAGGGAGGTGCTAATTGTTTACTCTATAAGAATTGAAGAGGTGGGAATTAAAATGTGGTAGGGAATGGGGTTAAATGAAATCATTTAAGAAATAGGGTGACAAATTGGCTAATGCTGGCAGGTAGAGCAAAAAATATGCAGATGATCACAAAATAAAATTTATGGGAAATTATAGCAACCTAAGATTAGTAATCTCCTTAACTATAGTCTGTGTTCTCAGTAAATGTGTATTGAAAGGATGAGATTTCAAAACTAGCCTCAATTTACAAAGTATATATTGATCAGGAAGGAGAAATTCGTTGGTGGGTTGGAATTGAGCAAGATTATTGAGTGTGAAGCAATCTGAGAGTGAGAGGGTAGTTACTCATAGATAAGATGAGAAATCTGAAAGACAGACAAGGCCATATTGGTGGGAGCCATCCATTTAAGTGAAGTTTGCTTCTTTTTACAACAAATAGTTAAGTTTATGGTAGGTCTTAGTAAAATAGGGGTGTTTGTTTGTCTAACTTAAAGTATCCTCACAAGCTCAATGATTTTACCTCTAAATAAAAAATTCAAGGTGATACCTTCTTATGTGCTAGTACCATAAGTTTCTAGCTGCTATCTAAATGCTGAAGAACTTATTTTGCTGATACTTGTACTTAATTCCCTCTTTTAAAAGAAATAAAAAGAAAAAAGGCCATTTTTATACCCTATCTTTCCTATCATCTCTTTTCCCCCCTTGACATATTCTCCTCTCTACTTCCTACTCTTTATTTTCTTTTGCACTAGGGAGAGGAAGTTCAGTGTCAGTACGTTGTGACATGTGCAGGACTTTACTCGGACCGTATTTCAGAATTGAGTGGCTGTAATCCTGACCCTCAAATTGTACCATTCCGGGGAGATTACCTGCTCTTAAAGCCAGAAAAATGCTATCTTGTAAAAGGAAATATTTATCCGGTAGGTAATGATGCATCTGCCTCCTCACCCTTCCCCAGATGGTTGTGGGCAAAAAGGGAATGAAACAAAAACTTTTACTTGGGTCAGAAATTAAGGGTTGTCTTGAAGTGCTTTTTGGAAAAGCATTTCACCTATTTCTTTTGTCATTAAATCCCTAAATCTTTATTCTGAAATCATGGTTATAAAATTGTAATTAAGTGCCTACAAGTGCATGTCTAGAAAGCAGAGTGTACTATGGGAGGGACTATCAAGAAAGAACCCAATTCTTCCCCCTCTCTGGTGGAAGGAGCACTCATAAGAGAACTTTCCCTTACAGCATGCCCAGATACCCAGCTGACTTTCTCAATTCAATATTGATAGGTGCAGAAAAGGGGATGTGGCCACTGTAGTTTCATGGTATAGCCAGAGCCATTTACATGAAGAATTCATTCTTCTCTCTGAAACTACTAAGTTGAACCAGATGAAATTGCTGCTATTGACCTATTTAATGTTTTTGGATGGTGCCAAAACATACATTTCATCTGCTTCAATCTAATGCATTTCCACTTTCTAAAAGCCTATACTAGAAATGAGTGTTTTTTTTACTGGTAACTCTGATTTTACTTGCCAGCCACATAGATTGTGGCTGAGGGGCTGGGGAGCAGGGAATAACCTGAACTAGGACAGCTCTCTCTCTCTTTTTTTTTAATCCAGAAAGAGGAACACATGGAACAGTGTATATTGATGTCAATAGCATCACTATTTCCTGTGTGGCATTTCTAGGCAGAAGCATGTAAATATAGGAAGGAATATCTGAGTAACAGATCAAAAGTAACGCAACTAAAATACATCAGGAGAAAGTGTTTTATATTATCAGATTAGTGCTTCCATGTATAATAGAATGTAATATGAAATGATAACTCTTTGACATATTAAATCCATAGGTCCCAGATAGCCGGTTTCCTTTCCTAGGGGTTCACTTCACACCTAGGATGGACGGCAGTATTTGGCTAGGGCCCAATGCGGTTCTTGCCTTTAAACGAGAAGGCTATAAACCCTTTGACTTCAGTGCCAGAGATGTTATGGATGAAATTATCAAGAGGTAACTTTATTTACAAGACAAAAAAATATTTTATATGCTTACATTTTTTTTTTAAAGATTTTTTTTTTTTTTTTTTTGACAGAGAGAGATCACAAGTAGACGGAGAGGAAGGCAGAGAGAGAGAGAGAGGGAAGCAGGCTTCTTGCTGAGCAGAGAGCCCGATGTGGGACTCGATCCCAGGACCCTGAGATCATGACCTGAGCCGAAGGCAGAGGCTTAACCCACTGAGCCACCCAGGCGCCCCTATATGCTTACATTTTTTAATGTGGGAAAATTTATCTTTCTTGATATTCCATTGTGTAAATCCTCATATTTGTGATTCATATATTGATTTTTTTATTAATCCAGATTAAGAGCTTTGTGGAATAAACATAAGGTTTTAACTACTTCATGAAAATTCTGGGGCACCTGGGTGGCTCAAATGGTTAAGCATCTGCCTTCAGATCAGATCATGATCCCATGATCCTGTGATCTCAGGGATCTAGGATCGAGCCTTGTCAGGTTCCCTGCTCAGGGATGAGCCTGCTTCTTCCTTTCCCTCTGCCATTCCCTCTGCTTGTGATCTCTGGCTCTCGATCTGTCTGTCAAATAAATAAGATCTTTAAAAAAAGAGAAACAGAAAGAAAAAAGAAAATTCTCATGAGTCAGGGTAGTGTCTTGGTCAGAAAGAACAAGACCAAGAGACAAACACATATCTGACAATCCAAATCTTGTTTGGCTAATCTTCTAGTTGAGTTTGAAAAAAAAAAAAAACTTTCTTTCAAAATCAGTAGGTGGCTTACTTTGATAAGATCATTTCAAGTCAGTCACCATTATTTTGAAAACCACTGGAGAAATTGCTGATAACAAAGTTGTTTCCTTTCGTGGAAAACTAACAATAAATTGTGTTGACCTAGATGGCAGATTCTTTATTATTGTAAGAAATAACTCAGTGAGGTATTTTGTTTGGTCCTTTTAAGAGTGTTGCACTCTAGAGGTTTTCACATCAAAATCATTAGAAAGCTTGTTAAGCTATTCTTAAGTTTCACCCTTCACTGATTCTGAAACAGAGATTTTAGGATGGGGCTTCCTAGCATGCGTGCTTATGAAAACACATATATGTATACACAGGCTCCGTAGAGTCCTGCTTGAGGACCTGGAGTATCTTACCTCTGGCTGACTAAAGAAAAGTAGGTACTCCATTTGCTTTATGACTCTGACTTAAAGAACTGTTAATGCCTTTTAGGTGTGATTTTGAAAGTGTGTAACATTTGTATTAGAAAACCTTGATGTTGGCAGATTTTATAGAATTCCAGTTTGAA
Organism: Lutra lutra; assembly: GCF_902655055.1. NCBI lineage: Eukaryota > Metazoa > Chordata > Mammalia > Carnivora > Mustelidae > Lutra > Lutra lutra. The sequence continues at coordinate 98,565,238 of NC_062284.1, read as the reverse complement.
ACCATTCCTAGGAATTTAAGTTTGGAAGGTATTCCTTTGAAGTTTCCTTCTTATATTGACCAAAAGTTGATTTACTTTTAATACAAGTTTTTTTTTTTCTGATTTTGCCTATATTTTTGTGATGCCACCTCCCCAAATCTCATAGTGGTAAAGATGTTTCATAGTAATAAAGAATTCCTTTCTCTCATAAAATTTTTTTTCTTTCAGTGGCTTGATTAAATTGGTGTTCCAGAATTTTTCCTATGGAGTCAATGAAATGTATAAAGCCTGTTTTCTCAGTGCAACAGTGAAGCACCTTCAAAAGTTTATCCCTGAAATTACTACCAGTGATATACTGAGGTAAGGAAAAGCTGTGAGGATTACAAAGGTGGACATGACCTTGGGAGGTGGTTCTGACTTGGTGATTCATAAGCACACTTGCAGAGTCGGCGTGCCCACTGAATCTTTGTGTGCCCTCTCTTTTCCAGCAAGCTGTTGAGTTGTTGCAGTGCAGGCATCTGGCCGTGCTGCATCCTGGCCCTTAGTGCCTGAGCTACATGCGTTTACAGTTTTCTGACCACCTTACAGCATTATACTGAACTGTCTACCACAGTTGTATTGTGATGCCACCTTAACCTTCATGTCTAGCTGTCATTCATGATAAAAACATCTTGCCTGAAATTTTTTAATCTCCCTGGCTACTCACTCTTGTCATTGCAAAGCCTTTTGGTTTTAATTCTGTATAGATCACTGATCACCATGTTAAATAGGTAAGAAACACAGAAAACATTACATTTTGATTGCTTTTTACAACCTTTTAGACATACTTCTATACGTGACGTCTTCCTTTCTCCCTCTTTTGTTCTTTCTTGGATCCTGCTCCACTCAGGAATTGTAGTTGCAGGCCAGAAGTGGCAAGTAGTGTGGTAATAGCCACTCTGAGTCCTAGTACTGCAGGGGTGTGTGGCCAAGGAAGAATAACTCAAGAAGGAAGGATAACTTTTTTTCTCAAGGATAAAAGGCTTTCTGGACTTAAGCTGTACATTGTCCTAAATATCACCCAAGCGTATTTTCTTTTTCTGTTTGGTGATATTTTAGGGTGTTCACCATTTTCCCTGACCAAGCTATTGTTAGGCCTAATCAGCAATGTACTTTGAAGTACTCTCCGTCCGTGAATCCATCCCTCCCTGAATCTCTAGGGCACTGAGTGTCTTTCTTCTCAGTAACAGCTGCTGAACTTGCCTAGAAAGAGAGCAGTAATCATGTCAGCTGTCTCCCCTAGGGGAGTTGAGCGTCATGGTCTAAATCTGACTCTTAAGGTATCAGTCTCAGACCAGCCTCTTTGAATCCTTAGAAGAACTATTAAAACCCAGCTAATGTTTTTACTCTTATCTCTCTCACTCCTTCTACTCACCTCCTGAAATTAAAGGGATAAAAATATCTAGGCTTTCTTTTCTTTCACTCACCTATAAATAAAGGCTTGTGTGTTTTCAGTGGTCTGCTTTAGCAGTCTTCTTCTGTTTTATATCTGAAAATAGAGTGGTCGAATCTGGTATCTTTTACTGCTATTAATGTTCCTTAAAAAACACAATAGGTGGGGTTGTCTGGGTAGCTCAATTGGTTAAACATCTGCCTTCAGCTCAGGTCACGATCATAGGGTCCTGGGATCAAGTCCTATATTGTGCTTTCTGCTCAGCAGTGAGTCTGCTTCTCCATCTGCCTCTCCTCCCACTCATTTTCTTAACTCTCTCTCTGTCTCTCAAATAAATAAATAAAATTAAAAAACAAAAACAAAAAGGCCCACAATAGGTGGACGTAGTGAATTCTGTATATGAACAGTTGCAGTGAATTCACTACCCATATTCTATACCCATATACCATTCTATACTATACATTCTATACTATACCCATATACCATTACCACCCTTTCATAGACGCCTGGGGAAAACTCTTTAAACCAGTGGATTTTATGTTGTAGAATTGGGTTTTGGTGAGTATTCCTGTATCTGGATGTAAGAATGTGAATTTCATTTTCCAGATTCATTAGCATGTAGTAGAAAAGAGCACACAGCTCTGTAGACAGGTACATTTAGGGACAAATTCAACCTAATCAGAGGATTTCTCTTTGGAGACAGAGAAGCTGGACACATTCAGCGATTCCAAACACTCCTTCTCTTGATTCCTGTAGCTATTAAAAGAAGGAAATTATCAGTAGCAAAAAGGAATTTATAGAAAATATGTTTGATATCATTTATATCAGTTTGAACAATACCATATATAGTTTATGGATTATATATATTATGTGAAAATAGTAACAAGCATGGAAGTAATAAGCATCTAATTCGAGAGAGTGGTTACCTCTGGAGAGAGAAGGGGGTGGGGTCAGAGTTCCATAGGTGGCTTCTGTCATATCTATGAGCTTTATTTCTTAAGCTGTTTGGTAAAAAAGAAGAAAAAATAGGTGTTTATTATGTTATTCTCTGTACCTTGTTATATGCCTGCAATATTAAATAATAATAATAAAAGATCAGTTGACTTTCCCACATTTTGAAGCTCAAGTCCTACCTGTCTTGCAGCTCAATGCAGTAAAACCATAAGTGCTCTATCATTAATTTTGAGGCAGAAGCATATTAAGCAGTTTTAGATAGTCAAAAGAACTGAAGCTACACTTTCAGTAGGATATTTAGGTTAAGAGTGTATCCTTAAATTGCCACTGAAGGGCATCCAGCTTGACTTCCTACTGCTTAGCCAGAACTTTTGGGGCAATAATTTACTGATGAACATTGGATTAGAATGTAAAGTTATACTCTGTCAAATACATGTACTAGGTATATAAATTTCTACTTTAAAACAAAATTTTATTTGAGAGCGAGACAGAGAGAGAGCACAAGCAGGGGGTGGAGGCAGACGGAGAGGGAGAAGCAGGCTCCCTGCCAAGCAGGGAGACTGACATGGGGCTCGATCCCAACACCCTGAGACCATTACCTGAGCCAAAGACAGACACTTAACTGAATGAGTCACTCAGGCTCCCCTAGGTATATAAATTTCTCATTGTTAAGTGACAATTTCTCAGGTTCTTAATTTTAGCTCTGAAGTCCTTTCATTTTTTCTGTGATTAATTTTGACATGGTAATCTAACAGTTTTTATCTATTAGTACTTTAAGAGTGGAAAAGATGAAGACACATATGCCAGGATCCCCTCATTTCATTTTAAAAAAATGAATTATTTGGGGAAATTTTAGAGTAAATTTTCAGGCAAGATGTTTTCATGGTGAGTGATAGTTAAAGACTATATATGTCATTGTGAAAGGCAAAGGTGAAAGCCAAACATTCCTACAATTAAGGTGATCTAGATCAAGGCTTCCCAGTCTTGGCACTATTGAAATTTTGGTCCAAATAATTCTTTGTTGTGGGAGATTGTCCAGTTCATTATGGAATGTTTAGCAGTGTCTTTGGACTTTACCTACTAAATGCCAGCAGTAGTTACAACCAAAAATGTCTCCAGACATTGCCAAACGTCCTCTAGGGGGCAAAATCTCCCTTGGTTGAGAACAACTAGTCTAGAGAATTTGACAACCCTCGCACTGCAAAATACTCAAGAGTCCAGAGAAAATATAAAAATCCCTTGAAATACATGTGGTTGTGAATGCCAGAAAAATCAGGTTAAATAGCATAAAATAATATGGCAGAAATCATCAGTGATTACAATAAATGTAAGTATACTTAGTAGTTAAAACAGAAATTGTCATGTTGGATTAAAAAATTTCATCTATGTGCTAGGCAGATTGCTTATTAGAAGAAAGATTAGTAGGGACACCTGGGTGGCTCAGGTGATTGAGTGTCCAGCTCTTGGTTTTGGATCAGGTCATGATCTCAGGAAGTCTTTTTTTAAAAAACAGATTTATTTGTCAGAGAGAGAGAGAGAGTACAAGCAGGAGGAGCAGCAGGCAGAGGGAGAAGCAGGCTCCCCACTGAGCAAGGACCCAGATGAGGGTTAATCCCCGGACCCTAGGATCATGACCTGAGCCAAAGGCAGATATTTAACCAACTGAGCCACCCAAGTGTCCCAATAAATAAAATCTTAGAAAGGAAAAAAAAAAGAAGAAGAAAGATGAGTACTAGTCATTTTAGATAAAATACACTTTAAGGCAAAAATTATTAGTGATAAAGAAGGTCAATATAAACTTGCTGCATATAATAACAGAGATATGAAATAGAGAGAACAAAAGTGGACATAAGTGCAATCAGAAATCAACCAATCCACGGTTGTGGTGATTTTAAGACTCATCTGTTGATAGAAGATAGATCAAGTAGGTAAAACATTAGAAGCTTTGAATAACACAATTAAAATCTTGATTGAATATGTATAGGACTCCACAACTCCCATTACAGAATGCTTGTGTTATTCAAGCCCTCAGAAAATATATACAAAGGCTCAGAAAGTTCTAATCCCCAAGTCAAGTTCTCAACAAAATTCAGAAACTGGGCATAGAAAAACCATGTTCTCCTGTCAGTCCATTTAGAGTGAGGATTAGTAACAAAAATATCCCTCCTTCATGTTTGGAAATTAAGGTGGAGTAGTTTACTTTCCCCATACAATATGTTCATGTGAACTTCTATTTTTAGATTAACAGTAGATCCCATGGTGAGTTTTATAAAATACTTAATTGTCCTGTTTGGAACTGGTCAAAGATGTCAATTGTAGCCTTTCATAGCTCTTTTCCAGCTCACAGGATAATGCCTGCCACAGAACAGTAAAGCAATAAAGACAGCACTCTTCAGATGAAGGAATGCCTTTTGTTTCTAGACATATTTAAGGGTTTAGAGTTTACATTCCCATTAAATTTAGCTGTAAATATAGCAAAATACATGGCTACAGATAGCACTAAACTGCTCAATGTAGCTGAATTCACAAATATTAAATACACTAGCTTGTTCTTTCAGCTATTAAAATAAAATTTTAAAGAATTAGCAGTTAAGGAGCACCTGGGTGGCTTAATCAGTTAAGTGTCCAACTTTTGATATCAGCTCAGGTCTTGATCTTAGGATCATGGGTTCTGGCCCCACATGGGGCTCCACACTGGGTATAGTGCCTGCTTAAAAAAAAAAAAATTAGAAGTTGGGGCGCCTGGGTGGCTCAGTCATTAAGCATCTGCCTTCAGCTCAGGTCATGATCCCAGGGTCCTGGGATTGAGTCCCATGTCAGGCTCCCTGCTCAGCAGGAAGGCTGCTTCTCCATCTCCCACTCCCCCTGCTTGTGTTCTCTCTCTCTCTATCAAATAAATAAATAAATCTTAAAAAAAATTAAAAAATAAAGTTTCTAGCCTTATTGAGTACTTAGTATGTACAAGGCACAAATCTAGACATGAGGATAAAGTAGGGGTGGTGTATAAGATATTGGCCCTTAGGAAATTCATGGTTTATTTTACCTGAAATTTCAATTTATAATGCTCATGTCAAGAGGAGGTGTTCTGTTGGGGAATGCCTATATGTAATCATGCAGAGAAAAACCCTGAAGTTGCTTTAAGTGCTGAAGAGGCAACACAAAGAATTTTGTAGTTTAAACATTTCCTGTTAAATAGTTAACTTTAGTTTGAGCTCAAGAGAGATCCTTAGAAAAACAATATTGCGTATTGTTTTTTACACTTTGGATTACACTTTGAACACTTGGGCTGGAGGGGACACTGAGAAGATAATTGGTGTTTGTAAGAGAAGTAAATTAAGTATAGACATATTTGTAATTGCAGTTAATCAGTATTATATTTGCTTAGAAGGGGAAGTCAAGGGAATGTACTAACTAAATCTCTGTAAGAGAGGAAAGTTTTATTTTGATCATTCATCAATGACTAGTCTTGCCACTGTGTGTCCCCTACGTGTTGGCTTTCTGCCAGATAAAAGGAGCAGGACAAGAAGACTCCCAGAGATGCTCTTAAGAGCAACAGCAGCGTTGTTCGGGAAAAGAGGAGAGAAGTGCTGCTCTGATGAGCTGAGATAAGCTACAAGCACAGAATGTATACAATGGAGCACATGCCGGCTAATAACACAGTGTGTCAGCTGATCTATGTCCTTACCCAAAGAAATGTTAGCTTCAGTCTGGTTCTTTTTGTGTTCTAAGTGTTGTATCTGATTCTTCCTTGGAAATCCTTACACCCCAAAACCCCCCTGCCCAGGTTCCCTGCAGGCTTCCATAGGGCAGATTATATATCCTTATTATAGAACCATATACTCTTGTTGTAGTTCTTATTTACCTCTCTACAAAGGAACAGTTATAGCGGTGTAACTTCAGGCAAGTTATTTAATCTGTGCTTCTTTGCTGTTAAACAGAAATGGTATCAGCCTCTTATAGTTGTGAGAATTAGCATTCCTAGTACAGAGAAAGCACTTAGTAAATAATAGTTATTAGTTATTATGATCATTATCTTAATAACATTAGAGGGCAGTGCTCTTATAATGTTCTTTCTGTCTTCCTAAGTACTTATCTTCATTGGCCCAGAATCCCAAATGTTTAATATTTTTGCCTGATTTCTTGAGTCTTTATGGTGTGTTTTAGGCAGCTGTTTTCTTTCTTTCTTTCTTTCTTTCTTTCTTTCTTTCTTTCTTTCTTTCTTTCTTTCTTTCTTTTTTTTAATTATTATTTTAAGTAAGCTCTATGCCTAACATGGGACTTGAACTCACAACCTCAGGATCAAGAGTTGCCTGCTTTTTCAACTTAGCCAGCCAGGTACCCCCTAAGACAGCTATTTTCAAACTCCGTTTTCTGGACAGTTCCAAGGGAGGTAATTTTTTTTGTTGTTTTTAGGTTAAGCAGGATTTATTTTCGTTTGTAAGAGAACCCTCTTACAACAGCTTTATTCAATTCTCCTAAAAATGATGGCATTCTTTTAGAAGCAGCCATTATATAAGTAGAATGGTGGATTCAACCTCAAAATGTAGGCCCTGGTTAGCTTTATTATTCTGCATGTGATCATGGTAAAAGATTAGGATGTTCTTCACATTTCCAAGCAAAATCCAATTTAAAAAGCTTGTTTTTTTTTTTTTTTTTAATTAAAGATTTTATTTATTTATTTGACAGACAGAGATCACAAGCAGGCAGAGAGGCAGGCAGAGAGAGAGAGAGGAGGAAGCAGGCTCCCTGCTGAGCAGAGAGCCCGACGCGGGACTCGATCCCAGAACCCTGAGATCATGACCTGAGCCGAAGGCAGCGGCTTAACCCACTGAGCCACCCAGGCGCCCTAAAAAGCTTGTTCTTAACAGACCTCTAAAAACAGCCATTTGAGACTAAACCAGCAGAGCATTACATCACCCCAGTAAAGAGTAGGTTTCACTACATGCACCAACAAATGACATGGCTAGCTTCTGCATTCCACTTTTACAGAATTTATTGTATACCTCTTATACCAAACAGCATTTTAAACACTGGCATCTAAACTCCCTAATAAGATAAAGCAAAAACAAAAGTGTTTATCAGAAACAAAATACACCATCACTTAATAGTCTTCAAACATTATTGTACTTCAACTTTCATAATTTTGCCAGTGCATTCATGGAACAATCTGCAGACAACTCATTTTAACAGACAAAGAACACTTTAAGGGACATGACTGTCCTAACTGTTTATTAGGTAAGAATTTTACAGATATTATTAGCAGTAATGGTGGAGCTGGAGAGTATCACATCTTGTCCATTCCACACAGCAAGACCCTCTAATAGTGTGCTGGAACTTGTGACCCTTTCTAAGGCCGCAGCTCTTGGCTCTGGCGGCCTGCAAATATCAGCCCTCACATCTCCCTGTGCTTGTGGTGTGGTGATCCGCTGGGTGTCAGAGTTTCTTCTGATAGCTTTATGGAGTGGATCAATGAGGATAACCTCAAAGAATTTGCACATGGAATCTTCAGCACCCAATAAGAATTCAGGACTCGTAAAGCCCCGCAGTGGTGTCTAGCTCGCTCATCTGTAACAGACTGAAGGCCTCGGGCAACCTGTGGCCAGTTAATTCCATGATGGGCAGGCTTGCCTTAGGTCTTACCCTTAGGATCTGGGTGTTCTTGGCCACTGCGTTGCACACGAATCCAATATATGACACAACCTTGCTCAGTCTTGTAAAAGGGAGGTACTTTTGGATTCACAAATATTTTTATTCGGATTTCATCTGTCAGTTTTAACTATCTTTAAAAAAAACTAATTTGGGAACTCAAGTGTTACAAAGCAGAACTTTCAGTAGTAAGGGCTCTTACCATATTAACATGCTGCCGAGTTAATTCATTTTTTGCTTTTCCTATCATCTCATTTTTTTTTTTAAGATTATTTACTTATTTATTTGACAGAGATCACAAGTAGGCAAAGAGGCAGGCAGGGGTTGGTGGGGGGGGGGGGGGAAGCAGGCTTGCCACAGAGCAGAGAGCCCGATATGGGGCTTGATCCCAGGACCCTGGGACCATGACCTGAGCCGAAGGCAGAGGCTTCAACCCACTGAGCCACCCAGGCGCCCCATCCTATCATCTCATTTAATCGAAGGCTATCCTGATAGGGAAGGCTAAACTGTTGAAAATAAAAACAAACTACAAAAAATAACTTGCTGGCATTTGCAGATACTGCTCTCCATCAAATTTAATTTACAATCAAAACAAAATGCAGGGCGCCTGGGTGGCTCAGTGGGTTAAGCCTCTGCCTTCAGCTCAGGTCATGATCTCAGGGTCCTGGGATAGAGCCCTACATCGGGCTCTCTGCTCAGCAGGGAGCCTGCTTTTCCCCCTCTCTCTGCCTGCCTCTCTGCCTACTTGTGACCTCTGTCTGTCAAGTAAATAAATAAAATCTTTAAAAAAAATGCAAAAATAAATCAAATTCTGTAGTGGATATTTAGGAATGCAACTGACATACATAACTCCTATTTTTATTGTTTTATATTAGAAGAGACTTATTTATTCCCATTGACTGATTTTATAATAAATTCATCTTATAAATCCAAATTAATTCATCAGTTCTAATTGTGGATTTATCTGCTCTAATTGTGGCTTTATCTGCTACTTTGGGGAAAAACATATTTATAAATAAATATTTGTGTATTCTTTGATAAGCATTTATTAACACTGTTACGTGACAGGCATGTAACACGTAACATACTCTAGGCTAAGGATATATTTGACGGGCTACAAACTAATAGCCTTTGGCTAAACACAAACCTATTGGGTTTCCGCGTAATTGTGCATTTAGAAGAATAAAGACTTTATTGATTTAAGAATACTTTGAAACCGCTGTTTTGTAAAGTGTCCTATCTCTTCCAGACAGTTGACTACCACTCTTGGTTTTGCAGAGGTCCAGCTGGAGTAAGAGCCCAAGCCCTGGATAGAGATGGAAATCTGGTAGAAGATTTTGTATTTGATGGAGGAGTTGGAGATATTGGAAATCGCATTCTTCATGTGAGAAATGCACCCTCCCCTGCAGCTACTTCTTCTCTTGCAATTTCTGGAATGATTGCAGATGAAGTGCAACAAAGATTTAAATTGTAAATAATGTAAGGAGCTAGGTATGCATTTTAATTTCCATATTCAACAATAAGAATATACTAATTGCATCCTTTAATTTAAGGAAAATGATTTGAAAATCTCCTTTTTAGGTATCCTAACAACTGAATTGTTAGAATGCTGTAACATAGAAATAATAATTTTTTAAAGTCCATCCCCTTTCACTTTGTGAATAAAGAAGCAAGGTACAGTTGTATCTGTCCTGAATCCCTTTGTTATTGACTTGTCCTTACCAACCATGATCTAGAGATTTGGCTTTCTAGAATTTCTGGGAATGATGTCACAAAAAATTGATTGTTCCCTTAACTTTTTGGCTTTATGATTTCTAAGCTTTTTATTCTCTGCTAAATAAGAAAATATAGTATATTGTAGGTTGCAAACCTCCTTTTAGTTTTGAAGAGTCATAGGAAAGCTCACATTATTTGGAGCAACAGTATTTGTATTTGGGATTTTAAAATTTTTGATTTAAAGAAAATATATGAAATTTCACATTTTTAAGTAGTTTGAATAAGATTCTATCTAGCTATAATATTTGTAAGAAATAACTTTGCAAAAGAAACGTAAAGTCTTTATTATTTCCAGTCTTTTTATAACTTAGTGTGGGATTACCACTAAATCCAAACAGCAGTTCACTATGAGTGGTTCCTGCTGACTCTTTATAGTCTTTTGTGGTTGAGAAAAGAGAACTTAGGATTTAGAACTGATAGGTTTTTATGAGAGCAGTTTTAGGATCCTAACACTGATATATAGAACTCTGTAATTTTAAAAATTATTTACCTCTATATCTCTGTTTTTCAGTCATACCAAGTTTCTCAAACATTGGCCAAGATCACTAATTATTCATGCCTACTTAGTTTTCAGGGATCCTATGAACTTTTATGAGGATATTTCTTCATTTAGGGGAAATAACCTAACTTTGAGGCATTCACTTTTGTAAACCGCAAAAGTGCCTTACATTCATGTGTACTTCATGAGTATTTCAAATTATGGCCCAGTGCCGGTACTGAATATTGTATATATGTGTGTGGTATCTGTTGAAATGATTCTTGCAGTTCAGAAAGTTGGAAAATAGAAATATAAATGAATTTATGGCCGCCTGTTGATTGGGAAAACTTTTATTACAGAACCATCATGTAGGTGAAACATTTTCATTCATTCCCTCATATATATGCTCTCTCAGAATTAATTTTCCATTCTTCTTTCTTTCCCCGTATCTTTCCAAATCTATGTGATAGATAAGTAAGGATGTGTATTTTGACTGATAGGAAAAACTTCTGTTTTCTTCCTTTCCACTTCAAGCCTCAGTGATTACATTGTTTGAGCTACCTCAACCATTAATTTGAAAGGCTGTATCACCAGCTTATGTTCAAGAAGTAGCACATCCCAGGTATAGACAAGGCAATTATTTGACACTTGGGATGAGCGTTTTGAAAGCATTCAGAAACCACTCACAGAACAAACCAGCCCTAATGGTTCTTCATAACAACTGATTCCTCCAAGAAATGTGACACACAGGATATTTTTCTGTTCCATTACAGGACTATTAAGAGATGGAAAATTTTACAATTCTCTATTTCATAAACAGTGAGATTGCATATATACTAAGCTGTGAAAGACTGAAGTTAAAAAAATAACTATAATTAAAGCAACCCCTATTCCATTTGGGTCTATATTATACCCCCAAAAAATACAAGTGAAAAAATGATTGAAAGTGAATGTGTAGGTTATTATGTTTGTAAAACATTTTATATTTATATTAATTGGGTTTGTTGTGTAATACTGATACGCTATTTAAAAGTTTTGTGTACTTCTGAAAGAAGAAGAATGTAAATTAATATTAAAATATTTTAATGAGCCTTAGTATTGTGAACGTAATTTTTAGTTTCATAAAAACTCTGATTCAAGTAAATGTTTGGTGTGTGAAACATGAACTATCATAGTTCTAAATAGCAGCCAATCTTAAAAAAAATGAAAAAACTAAAAAAAGGTGAAAAAAAAATGAGGTTTATATTTTAAGTAAAAAGTAGAGCACTTCCCACTTACGAAAATGGCTTTCCATTTGGTAATGGTGGCAATATGTGGCTGACCTCAGTGTCATCTTCATACCCCAGAGCACCAGGGAACATTGTTTCCGTTCCATAGCAGAATATGTAAAACACACAATGCTTTGCAGGAGGTTGATGGGGGGGCAATAAAGCAAATTGGAGTTTCATAAATAGTTTCTCTTAGGAAGACAATCTGGTCTGTTCTGCTTTACGGGGTTGAGTTTCTGGGCATAAGCTTCCCATAAGGGTTATAGGGCAAATGATCTGTCGGAGAGCCTGCTCCAACTTCTTTTCAGCAGGTGGACTGTAACAGGACCAGAGTTAGCTACAACAACAAACCATGAAAGTGAGTGACAATGACATATATTGTTTCCGGTGGCATTGCTTTGGTTTGCTTCTGACTGGCAACACTTGTGGCTTTAAATAAATTGAGGAAGTAGGAGAGAGTAAATGGGAGAAATGTTGAGTAAGTCCTTCTTGAAAATGCCTTTCAGTGGGAGAATATTAGTGGTACATTATCTCTGCCTTTGAAAATTTGAGATGTGCTTAGATTATTCAAGTTATCTCCCCAAAGCCATTCTAAGTTCTAAAAAGATAAAATTACTATTTATCAAATAATTAATATAACGTATTAATTTAACTCAGATTATGATCAAGTATTGTATGTGTTTAATACTTCCATTTTTTTTTATTTAAAAAGATTTTATTTATTTGAGAGAGAGAGCAGGGGGAGGGGCAGTGGGAAAGGGAAAAACAGGCTCCCTGCTGAGCAGAGAGCTTCCTGCTGGTGGAGCTTGATCCCAGGACCCTGGGAATATGACCTGAGCCAGAGGCAGACGCTTAACCCACTGAGCCACCCTCGCACCCCCAATACTTACATTTTTAAAAAAAGATTTTATGTTTAAGTAATCTCTACACCAACATGGGACTCAAACTCACAACCTTGAGATCAAGAGTCTCAGCCTCTACTGACAGCCAGCCAGGCACCCCCAATATGTCCATTTTTTTTAACACTTTAAGCAAGTGTTTATAATGGGGTTGGAAATTTTTTTAAAAGATTTATTTGACAGAGAGAGAAGGAGAGCATAAGCAAGGGGAGCAACAGGCAAGGGAGAGGGAGAAGGTGAAGCAGGCTCCCCCCTCAGCAAGGAGCCCCAAGTGGGTCTCAATTCCAGGACCCTGGGATCATGACCTGAGCTAAAGGCAGACACCTAACCGACTGAGCCACCCAGGTTTCCCCATGTTCAATATATTTAAGAGCCATTTATATTTCGTTTTCTGTGAACTGTTTTTTCATATATTTTATCCATTTTCCCCCTCAAGTTTTGGTCTTACTAGTTTGTAGGAACTATTTATTTGTGTTTTTTTTTTTATATTTTATTTATGTATTTGACAGACAGAGATCACAAGCAGGCAGAGAGAGGGGGGGAAGCAGACTCCCTGCTGAGCAGAGAGCCCGATGTGGGGCTCGATCCCAGGACCCTGGGATCATGACCTGAGCCGAAGGCAGACGCTTTAACCCAGGCACCCCAGGCGCCCCTATTTATTTGTTTATTTACTTATTTATTTGAAGTAGGCCCCACATGGAGCCCTACACGAGGCTTGAACTCATGATCTGAGATTGAGACCTGAGCTGAGATCAAGAGTCATTTTTAACTTTCTGAGCGACCTAGGTGCCCCTGTAGGAACCCTTTTAGATATTAAGGAAACCCAAGTATTTAGAAATGAGTTGCAAATATTTTTTTCGATTTGTCACCTGCCTCTTGGCTTACCTTGTGATTTTTTTTCCGTTCATTTTTAAAAATAGGTTTTCAGTCTTCTACATTTTATTTCATAGTAGAAAGGTCTTTTGTATTCTGAAGTTACAAATTATTTTATGGTTTTAATTTTTTACATTTAAGTCTTTGACACTTCTGCAGTTCATCCTAGTGTGGAGTGTGGGGTATGGATCCAACATTTTATTCTGGATGGCCCATTTGTCTCGGGATTTTTACGGGTTTCATTCTTAGATTATCCCCCACATGCACGTAGATCACATTTCTGTTTGCCTAGCTTAGAGATCACAACTCAGAAGCCTGTAGAGACTAGGCAGGTTACATAAAAGGGTGGAGAGTGCCAGGTAGGGAGTATAGCCAACTGGAAATGGGATGGCATACTTTTCTAAAGAGGGCAGCCACTACCCACTGTCTGATGATTATTCCTTTGCAGGAATGCAGCAGGGCCCAGTGTTGTGAGATTTTTGTCAAGAGAATGGAAATCCATTTTTATATAAAAATCTCTTGATTTTAAAATGTTAACAATTTTAAAATTTAAATATAGATCTAGATAAACAGAATGTGTCTTCAGGCCAGATTTGGCTCAGACGTGGTTTCCAATATCCTTGGCCAAGAATGAAACTTCCACTAACAACTTCACTCTATAATACAAGCACAGTCTAGTAGTTTGACAGCCTAGTAGTATACAGCTGGAGTTCCGGAAGAGAAGAGATAGTAAAGACAGTTTGTATAAGCCAAAGCCTTTGCCATCACTGACTGAAAAGTAATTGGAGAAATAAAAGCATTTCACTATCTTTTTATCCCAAGTACATGGGAATGTGGACGTGACTTTATTAGAAGAAATTCGTGATTCAGTGAATACTTGGGTTAGAAAAATGAGTTTTCCAGCTCTGTCATTCTGATTTTGCCAAATGACAAATTGGTGTGTGTTTTGGGAAAGGACAATTGTTGAGTTACTGATGAGAGGTACAGTTGTTTTTTCACCGTGCTCTTCCTTTCCCTTCCTTGCTGCTGGTGGCTGACCCCACTGTGTGCTGAGGGCTTTCCACGTCTCACATCCCTAACTCCTCAAAACATCACTTGATGAAATAGTTAACTACCTCCTATATACCAACAGCCGTGGAGAGCACACATCAAGCATCGAGTCCGGCCGAATGCCCCTTTCCCTCCCCATCCTGAACTGCTTCTCTTGACTGCAGTAATGGGGCTCAGAGTGGCACCGAATCAGGATCGTCTTGGGAAGGTCGAGTGAAGGAAGCGTTTGTGTAAAACACAGTCATTTGGGTGGTCTGTCTGGAACAGGTCCCCAGGAAGTCCCCAACACAGTCCGACTCCCAGCGCCTGCCCCCGCGCCTCTGCAACCCAGCGACCCGCCGGCGCCTCTGCCAAGCTCCTCGGCGCGCATGCTCCGTGCGGGCTTCTCCGGCGACCCAGGATAATGAGCGCCGGGCCCAGGGGCGGGCCGAGCGGCGACTGCTGGAGCCGGGAGCTGGGCTGCGGCCCCGGGGCGCTGTGCGCGGCTGCTACGGGGGCGGCAGCGGCGGCTAGCGCTCTGTGCGCTAGAGTGTGGCTTGCTCTCCCAACGCGCACGCCCGCTCGGTCCCCAGAGCCCTCCAGAGGTGACTCGGGCGGGCCGGGCGGCGTTGCCTGTTGGGAGGGCGGGGATGAGGCAATGAGGAGACAAGCTGCCGCCGCCGCTCTCCGCCAGCCGCGGCCGTAGCGGGAGTTGGGGCAAGGGCGAGGTCAGCCGTACCCCGCGCGGGTTGCGAACCCAGACAAAGGAGGAGGAGCCCCCCAAGAAGCGGGCCAGCGCCGCCGGGACAGGAGCCGCCGCCTCGGTCCGCAGCTGGGGGGTCACCCGGACTCTCCGACGCCGCGCGTTCCTTTGCCGACGCTGCGCGAGAGGCCGCCGGGGCCGAGGAAACCGCCCCCGAGCCCCCGCCCACCCGCCGGCGCCGCCCCCGAGCCCGCCTCGGCGGTAGCTTGCGGCCCGGGCGGGAGGTGGCGGCGGCGGCGGCGGCGGCGGCCGGCTAGGCGAGGCGGCCCCGCCGCCCTGCCTGTCATGCCACCCGCCCGGCCCGGCTCCGTCCGCGGGCCGCCCCTGATGCGGAGGCGCTGCCCGCCGGGGCCATGCAGCAGGCGCCGCCAGCCGTACGAGTTCTTCAGCGAAGAGAACGTCCGAAATGGCGGGGACTGCTGGGTCTCGGCCCTGCGGAAGGTCCAGTGCCGTTGCCCGGGTGGCCGCGGGGCCGAGGGGAGGGTGCCGGGCGGCCGCGGAGCGTCTGCAGAGCCCGGCGGCTGGCGGCGGGGGGCGGGGGAGTTTGGGGGTTGCCGGGCTCGGGCCCCTGCGAGCTTCTAACGGGGAACTGCACGTCCTCCCAGTGCTCGGGTCCTGCGGGCCGAGCTCTTGCTCAGTGGCTGGGTGTGAGGGGTTCAGAATTGCCTGTTGCATCCAAAAGGACGTTTTCTCAAGTTTTGCCTGGCCCCGGAAGGAAGGTATTTTGTTATGATCATAAAATGGATTTCATGTTGCAGTCATTTCATCAGGCAACTTCCGCCGTTGGCCAATTTGTTGTCCTCAGGCTGGATTAGGGCAAGAGAAAGTCTCGCTGGTGTTTACATAGTTTCTAAAACAAAAGTTCATTTCCAGGCCCGGTAATTACCTTTAATCAGGTTCTTTGGGGGTGTTCCCCTAGGCAGTTTGCTTGTCAAGGGTGTCCACTCACGAAGCGGCGCTTTTTTGTAATATGGTTCTGTTTCACGTGTGAAATGGTCAGTGGGCCCTAATACTCCTTTACAATTCTTGAGGGAAATTTAAAGTGCTTCCCTCACTTCCTGCGAAAGGTGTCCTATCCGTTTACAGGAGATTTCGCCTGGAAAATTTGGTGTTTCTTCACTGGGTGCAGTTTAGACCCATTTTAAGGGGGGCAAAAAAGGTGCATCTCATAAAATAACCTGTCAGGTTTGGGTGTATACCCTGGGTGCATCTCTCTTGTAGGTGATGTGATCACCGTTTGTGAATTTAGGTAATAATCGTACTATCATTTTTATAATAAACCTTTTTGTAAGGTCAAGACAAATTTAAAGAATGCAGGATTAGGCATCGTGCCTGCTGAACATAGGCTTCCATTGCCATTGATGCAGGGGGTTAGTACTGTCTGCATTTTGTGCAAAATAACAATAAATTTTAAATAAAAAAATAAACAGTAATTTGAAAGACTGCACTTGGAAAATAAATCTTCAAATAACAAATTTCTGCAAATGAAGAAGTATATTTTAAAGGTGAGAACATTTTCCTCATGCATTTGGCGTTTCAGATTTTCCATCGTTTTCATAATTCTTACAAGGAGATACTGCCTTCCTTGGGCCAAACACCAAGTCATGTCTTTTTTTGAGAACTTGGTGGTGGAGGTAACTAGGGGCAGTTAGCATTTCACTGGTATACTAGGTGTTGAAGTTAATTGACTTTACTTCCTTGGGCAGCCTGATTCTACAAGGAGGGAAAAAGAACCGCAAGTGTGCGGAGTAGTGATAATGAACTCTGCCTGGAGTTGAAAAGTAAAGGGGGATATGCTCAGATAGTTATTGACTCTTTTGTGAGTAATTGCACTCAGCAGAAGGTGAGTGCAGTTATCAGGTAGGCATGTATTTTTGGCAGTGGGATGCAGGTATCTACCTACTGGTCCTTTCTGGTAGCAAATAGCATTTGAGCATGTGTTGCATAATTTATTCCATAGGTAGCTTTGACCCTAATAATCCTGCATGAACAGAGACAGATTTACTTCTTCAGGTTAGGGTGGAAACAAAGCCAGAACAAGTATCCTAGTCCATTGCTTTGAGACTGTTAATTTGCCTTTATATGCTGTTCTTGTTTACCTGGAGTTCGGGTATCTTGTAGATCTGTACTGTCTTGTACAGTTCTCATAGATCCTTTGCTTATGGAATAAATACAGCTAAGAAAATTTGGTCTTTTGTGGTGAACTCAATTCAAAAAGCAATTTCCATTTATATTAATTTACTTTATTACAGATTTGAGATATATTCCTATGAAATTTTTGGGAAAATTTTTGGTGTTAATAATAACTGGATTATGTCCAGTTTTGTGGCATTTGGGTATTTGTGGTATTGCAACATGCAGGTTTGTGGCGCCTGCTAAGAGTTACTGCTCAGGAGGAGCTCAAGGTTCACTCTTCATTTGTAGGATGTGTTACATTCCGGTATGTACCTGCCAGCCATACCTTCGTACAATGAGAAATCCTGCCATTTCAAGGAAGGTTCTGTCTTTACTTAAGAACTTGGCTTGCTTCCTTCCTCCAGCTAACAGACAGTTACAGACTCCTAGGATTAGTTGTAGTGGTAGTATTGGTCTACTAGGATTCTTCTCCAGTTGGCTTTTTCTTCATTGAACATGTGGAATACTTCTTTTAACTTTTTTTTCTTTTTTCCTCTATATTTATTCCTGTGTTTTTTAAATTGAAGTTTAATTGATATTAATATTTATTGAACACATTTTAGGGACCTGGCACCATGCTGGAACTAAGATGAAATAAAGATGAATAAAAGCCATGCTCTTAACTGTTTACCATCTACACTGAACATTCTAAACCTTTTGGTGTGGGTTTATATAAATGAGATAGTTAGCAATTAGGAGCTTAGAGTTATGTAACTAATATCTGTATGTGTGTGTGAAAAGAACAGTATCGTTTAATTGGCTCTATCAGATTCTACTTGGGCATCTTGGTGGAACCTCTGAAACTTAAAGTATACTTTTCTGAAAGGTAAAATCATGACTCATGCAAATATATATGAATGTGTGTCAGTGATTTTGATTCAACTTATTACCTAATAGGGGAACTCATAAGTTAATGTTAAAGCTACTTCATATGAAAATTTTAGGAGGTAGGTATTTATAGACAATTTAATAAAGAAATATTAGGATTGTTGGGTTAGATACAAAATTAGTTAATATCCTATAGGAACATGAACAGTAAGTTTTGGATTGTATTTTCCACTGATTTGAAATTATTTGCATCTGTACCAGATAAAAATCTCAGTGTTAATCTCACAGATTTGTAAAATAGCTCAGTCAATAGACAGTATTCAGAGGTTTGAGCACAGCATTGTACTGAAAGATACCTAGTAATGTCTTTTGCTTATTTTCAAGTTTTGGCTAATTTTTATGAAAATCAGATTACTTGGTGAAGTCAACCATTGTTGACCCTGAAACCACAGGGGATTTTTTTTTTAAAGGGTTTTTATTTTTTTTTAATTTTTTTTTTAAAGATTTTATTTATTTATTTGAGAGAGAGACAGTGAGAGAGAGCATGAGCAAGGAGAAGGTCAGAGGGAGAAGCAGACTCCCCATGGAGCTGGGAGCCCGATGCGGGACTCCATCCCCGGACTCTGGGATCATGACCTGAGCCGAAGGCAGTTGTCCAACCAACTGAGCCACCCAGGCGTCCCCACAGGGGATTTTTTAAGCCAACATTAAATATTTGTTTCACTACATAAAAACACAAACGTTGAAAAATAGATTTATGGAAAAATAATTTTGGAAATAGAAATGTGTTTTTTAACTTTTTGTTTTGTTTTTGTTCTTTAACTTTTTGTTGTTGTTTTTTAACTTTTAAAACTACAGGTATAGCATTTAAATACATAAAGAACTACAAAGGGTCAAGCTGGGGGAAATAACATTACTAATGGATAATACATGGATTGTTAACATTACTGCTGAATTAATTATGTATCTTCCCTAAAAGAGCCAGAAACATAAATGCCCTCACCACTACTCCCCAAGAACGCTGAAGCTATCCTATTACTCGGGAGAAAAAAGAGTGTGGGATATACTTGTAAATGCAACTTATTACCTGTGTCTTTGAAATGCCTTTGGTACTTTGGTATGCGCTATTGATTTTATGCTGAAAAAATCAGTGTTAGCATTCTACGTATGGAAGACATGCCTTTAAATAATTTTATTAGACGTTTTTCGTCCGTGTTGTTTCCCTTGTAGATGCCTTTTCTTTTGGGTGTTCTTCACCACGCTAAATGTGGAAAAGAAAATGTCTGTTGCCTTTGTGTCATAGAGAGTTAGATAGAAGTGGTTGAATTGTTCTGACTTTAATTCAGTTTAAATATGAACTCCTCACCCCAAACATTACGGTTTGCTCTTAGGTATCTGTCTAAAATGTAAGAGATACGAGACAATGTCTAGTTAATTAAATAGCAGTCTATGGCAAGGAAGAAAAAGGTAGGAGGTTTTGGTTTAGAAATGCTTTTGTGAACGCTAAAAGATTCTGGTGTTTCTGCCTTTGTTACTCTCTCTCGGAGCCATTTTAATATTTTTTTTTTTTAAAGATTTTTATTTATTTATTTGACAGAGAGAAATCACAAGTAGGCAGAGAGGCAGGCAGAGAGAGAGAGGAGGAAGCAGGCTCCCTGCTGAGCAGAAAGCCCGACGCGGGGCTCGAACCCAGGACCTGGGATCATGACCTGAGCCGAAGGCAGCGGCTTAACCCACTGAGCCACCCAGGCGCCCCTCTCGGAGCCATTTTAGAAGACTGCTCTGGATCTTTCTCGGGCCCAAAAGAAAAGTATAGGGAGCTTTGAGAAAATAAAATTGGTGTCACTGACACAAGAGGGTCAAGGAGGGCTTCTCTAGGGAGGTAACGTTTGTGCTGAGTTCTGGAGGATATATTCAAATATTTATTGAGTGCCTCAAGGGTGTCCTGTACTACTGTTGATACTGAGGTTGTGTAGTAAGGCCTCTGTTCTCCTAAAGCTTCCAATCTAAATGTCTGTGTGGGAGAGGCCTGAGAAGGACAGACAATAAAGAACAATTATCTGCAAGATCAATAGGAATTAACAGGACAAAGAAAGTGGGCAGAAAGGATTTGAGGTTGAGGGAAAGGTAGAAAGGTGAATTGTTTTAAGGAACTAAGACCAAGTGAGAAGAAAAAGCTGGTTGGTATACCAGGTTAAGAGGTTTCTATTTGAGAGTAGGAGCCCTGTAGTGTTATTTATGTAACAAAATAATTAGATTAACTTGATCAAAATTGCTTTTTTAAAGTATCACTCCAGCTGAAAGCTAGAAATGAATAGGATATCCTATGATTTTTTTGTGACGTCAGGCCAGTTCTGGATTTCCTAAAGCCACTGACTAAAACAGTAGAACTCCAGGGAGTCACTTGGAATTATTCCAAACTAATAATGACCCAAACTGACCCAAGGGGTTCAGCCAGAACTGGATGAGCATTAGGAATGCATTTTAACTTGCTGCATTTAGCTCCCTGTCAGCTATGATTTAGTAGCTGTCCCCTATTTTCAGTTTAATTTTGGTATGGTATATATGGAGCAATAATATTCCATTAAAGTGTTTTATGCTGACTATGCAAAGCATTACCTGTGTTACCACTTGACATAAATCAAGTGTATGTCTTTTATATTAACCATGGCCTCTCTTTCAGGGGAACAGTAGTTTGATTATATTGTCTGTTAGTCTGCATGTTTGAATCAGGAAGGAATTTTAATGGAGCTAATGGATTTAGCATTATCTCATGTAGTCACGTTAAAAATTAACAACCTAAAACTCTTATCTTCTTTTACTTGAGAACATATGATAGTAGAAAGCCTTTGAAAGGTGTAACTGTTATACACTTCACATTTTAATGTGTAGAAATGAAGCAACACAAAATAACATCAAGATGTAGATGTGAGCACTAGTATTGTCTCTTGCAAATAAAGTTTTCATTCTCCCTGTTTTCTTCTTTAAATTACTTTCTAAACTCAAACATTATCTCTTACTTACATAGCACTTTCTAATTCTTTCTTAACCTACCCATTAGCGGCATTTGGCAGTCGAACTCCTCCTCTTTCTTGAAATCCTTTCCTTGTTTGGCTTCCAGGACACCAACCTCTGCAGGTTTTCTCCCTCTGGCTATTACTTTTCAGTCCTCTTCTTTGTCGAGTCCTCCTCCTCTTCCCAAACTACATTATCCTGACCTCCTCATTGCTTAGTTTTTGGACTTATGTTTTTATTTACAGTTATTTGTAGATCCCATCCACCCTCATGGCTTTGCATGTCATCTATATCTGATGATTTCCATATTTTTATTTCTGGCTCAGAACTCTCTCCTGAGGTTGGGTAACCAACTCCTTTCTTGATACTTCCACATCTCAACCAATACTGAGCTCCTTCTCTTCCCCCCCAAAACCTGCTGCTTTTGTAGTGTGTCCTTTATCAGTAAATGGCCAGCTTCTGCATTCTTCTAGTTGCTCCAGATAAAAATCTGGAGTTATTCTTGAATCCTGCCTTTCCGAATTTGTGTAATCTGTCAGCAAATTGTTTAGCTCTACTTTAAAAACTGTAGCTATCTATACTCAACCACCATTTCATACTCTTCCACTTCTACCACCTGGGACCAAGCCATCACTAATCTCCTGGAATGTTAAAATAGCCTGTAACTGGTCTCTCTTCTGCCCTTGCCCTGTTCAGTCTTTTCTCAACGTGGCAGAGATAAGTGAAATCTTGTCATTCCATTGTTCAGAACTCTTATTGCTTCTCAGAATAAAAGTCTAATAAGTCCTCTCAATGGGTTACTACACTTTGATGCTGTCTATTGCCTTTACATCTCTGACTTCATATACTTCTCTCCCTTTTCTGCTCTGTTCCTTCCCTATAGTGGCTTCCTTGTACTCACAGACACATTCTAATGTGTAGACATATTCTAATCTCAGAGCTTTTGTACTTGCTGTTTCTTCTGCCTATAACAACCTTCCTGCAGATTAAAAACATGACTGGTCCTCGTACCTTCTTAAGTCTTCAGAAAAACATCATCTTGAAGAAGACTCCTCTTGGAGCCTATTTAAAACCACTATATCCCCTGCTTCCTAGGCATTCCTCTGTAGATGTTCACAACATAACCCAATCCAAGCTTATTATCATTGTCCAAAACCTCTAGTTTAAGTGATACACTCAGTTTTCAAGGCAGAAACCTGATCATCCATCACCCTTCCCTTCCTTCTCACAGCAGGTTCAAATCTCATCAACATTGAGTCTTGATTCTTTCTCCTAAATTAGAGGTTTGTTGTTTTTTTTTTTTTTTAGTTTTTTTTTTTGCTATGTGTCCCCAAAATAAGTTTTTAATTGTTAAAATTGTTCAAGTTCAAATAGTTGCAGAAGGTATAATTTTGTATGTGTTCTAAATACTGATGTTTTAAAATAAAATAGTTCTATCAGTCTTTTATTTTTATTTTTTTAAAGATTTTATTTATTTGAGAGAGAGACAGTGAGAGAGAGAACAAGAAGGGGGAAGGTCAGAGGGAGAAGCAGATTCCCTGATGAGCAGAGAACCCAACTCAGGGCTGGATCAATGATGGGGGCGCCTGGGTGGCTCAGTTGGTTAAGTGTATTTTACCATATATGTTCTTTAAACATATTTTCATTGAATTCTTGGAGCTGTATATCTAGTTCATTGTGTTCATTTTCTGTTGCTGTTTAACAAATTATTACAAGCTTTAGGGGCTTAGTACAACATAAATTTATTGTCTCACAATTTCTGTAAATTAAAAGTCTAGGCACAGTTTAGCTGGGTTCTCTATGTAGGGTCTTAGTCAAGGTTATATCTGGGGTTGCAGTCTCATCTGAGGCTTGGGGTCCTCTTCCAGACTCATGTAGTTATTAGCAGAATTCATTTCCTTGCAGATGTAGGTCTGAGACCCTCAGTTCCTAGAAGGCCGCTGCCATTCCTTGCCACGTGACCCTCCCTATAATATGTCAGTTTGCTTTTTCAAGGCCAACAGGAATGCATCTGCAGCTGTTTCTTATTTCATACTTCTAGATCTACTTTTAAAGGACTTACCTAATTTGGGTCAGGCCTACCTAGGATGATAATCTTTCTGTTAACACCAAGTCAACTGATTAGGGACCTTTGTCACTTTTGCCTTATATGGTAACTTGTTCATAGGAGTGCTATCCCATCATATTCACAATTCCTGCCCACACTCAAGAGGAGTACAAAGAGCATGTACATCAAGGGGTAGGAATCCTAAGGGCCACTTCAGAATTCTGCCTACAACACTCATTAATTTAATGTAAAATATCCACCACATAACTAAATTGGTAAAGTTAGTTTTAATTGTCAAGCCAACCAGCCTCATCATATTTATCTTATTTGAGACAGTCAAATGAATGTGTTAATACATGTTACATGCCAGCCATCTCACTTCTGAATTCTAATTGTAAGATAGAAAAATAGTTAAGGTGTGAAAAATTGCTTTGAATTTTTTCTCTTGAGTGAAGTAAGGTATTGTTGCCTTTTAGTATTTCTTCTTCTTTTTTTAATGGTTTTATTTATTTGAGAGAGAGAGAGAGATCATGAACAGGGTGGAAGGGGTAGAGGCAGAAGCAGACTCTCCACTGAGCAGGGAGCCTGATACAGGACTCATCCTAGGACCCTGAAGACAGATGAAGACAGATGCTTAACCAACTGAGCCATCCAGGCGATCCTGTGGCAGATGTTCTTTAAGAAAGAGTACATGTGGTAGTTTTGGTAGTATGCTGAAGGAAGTGGGTACTTAGCCCAGGGAGCCTTAAACTTTGAATAAAGCATATTTAGATTAGTGATCTTTTCCTAGTTCACAGGGGGAAAAAGCCAATATTAATTTTTTTCAATTTCAACTTTATTTTTCACTCATAAGTTTTTCTTAAGTCTGTGATGTGGTGACTGCTGCTGTTTGCTTACTAATGAGTAATGGAAGAAGGTAAAACAAATGAACAAGAAATAGATTTTACAGGAAAAGGAGTTATATTTTTTCTTTTCTCTTACAGATATGTGCTTGTAGTTTTCACTTTTATAGTCATTTTTACTAATATTACTTCTGCTTTCTGTGGTGTAATATTAGTCTATTAATATTTTCATATTCTGCTAGGAGCGCTGTGACTTCCAAATGCTTTGCCATTGGAACAAGTTGGAAACCATTGATTTAGCCTGCACTTTCTTGGCTTAACAGGCTAATGGCCTGCCTGTATGGGAATGCACTTACAGATCATGTGCCATTTCATTCCACTAGAAGAAAATTTTAATGACAAAAATTTTAGCCTCCATTAATAGTCTTCTCTACATGTTTTGATTATTTTATGGTAAACCCTTGTATAATATTAAGCTAAGCAGAGTGAGATTCTTTTTTTTCTTTTTAAGATTTTATTTATTTATTTGTCAGAGAGATAGTGAGAGAGGGAACACAAGCCGGGGGAGTGGGAGAGTTAGAAGCAGGCCTTCCGCTGAGCAGGGAGCCTGATGCAGGACTCACTGTATCCCAGGACCCTGGGATCATGACCTGAGCCCAAGGCAGAGGCTTTAACCCACTGAGCCACCCAGGCGCCTCTTAAAGTAATACAGTTTGATAAGTTTTTATGTGTGTATATTTCAGTGAATCCATCACAATTAAAATATTGAATATATCCTTCAGCCCATAATTTCCTCTTGACTCTGACTCTTTAATTCTCCCTCCCTCCCCATTTCTTGTACCGAAGCAATTACTGATCTGCTTTCCATTACTATAGATTACATTTTCTAGAGTTTTGTATTAATGGAATCATACAATATATACTCTTTTTATTTTTCTGGCTTCTTTGACTCAGCATAATTATTTTGCAATTCCTCCATTTTGTTTCATATATTAATAGTTCACTCCTTTTTATTGTTTGATAGTATTCCATTGTGTGGATATTACCATACCATTATTTATCTCTTTATTAATGTACCTTTGATTTTCATATCTTGGCTATTACAAATAACACTGCTGTGAATATTTGTGTACAAGTCTTTTTATGGACATACATTTCCTTTTTTCTTGGGTAATTATCAAAGAGTCGCTGGATCAGATAGGAGGTGAATGTTTATGGATTTAATTTGCTTTTCCCCATTGATTAATAATGTTGAGCATTTTTCGTGCTATTTACAGTGCATGTATTTTCTTTGGTGAAGTGTTTGTTCAAGTCTTTTGCCCATTTTTATTGAGTTGTTTGTTTTGAATTGTTAAGTTTTGAAAATTCTGTGTATATCTCAATACAAACCTTTATCAGATATATGTTCTACGGAGATTTTCTTCTGGTTTATGGCTGCTTTTTTCATTTTCTTTCTTTTTTTTAAATTAAGATAATGTTAATTTAATGTAATTAACATTTAAATGTAAAGTTTAATATTTTTATTTGTGTTTATACATGCATCTATATATAATATCACGACTATTCTTTTTTATAGTATGTATAAGGAAATACCTTCTGGCAATTTGAAAATATGGTGTAATAAAATACAGGTCTGACTTGTTAATCTACTTTTAAAGACTGAAAATTATTTTAATTGCTCTTTTTCTGAGTAGTCTTTCAGAAAACTATGATGGGTAAGTTCTGGTGTGGTAATTTTGTTTACTGTCTCAAAGGGTGCTGAGATAGTAAACACTGCAACTACAAAGTATGGTTATCTTTTTTTTTTTTTTTTTTTAATTTTATAAACATATATTTTTATCCCCAGGGCAAAGTATGGTTATCTTTATCAACTTGATGTCCTATTAGTATTTATGTGTGGGATTTTAACATTATATATATATTTTTTTTTTATGACTTCATATTTGCAGTTACTTTAAGAAGTTTGGCATAAGAAATTTTGATGCTCAATGTTAAAGTTGCTTTGCAGGTTACTTACCAAAATCATAATCACAGAAAAAAAAATCCATCCCAGTTAGACATTATCTTAATTCTCATACACAATCACTTTCACTGAGTAGGGCACTTGGCTTTTATGGAGGATGTTTTAAGAAATAGCCTTATGAATGCCCTTGCTAAACTTCAATGTAAATGCTTTTCTTTTTATTAAAAAAGAAGCCTCTTAATTCTATTGAGCTAATAGAAATATATGGTAAGATGTAATTAAGTTTAAAGAAGTGTAAGATGTAAGAGAAAATATTTACTTCCCCCAAATCTTGAATTTGTAAAGAAATATTATAAAGCCTGGCTTTTTGGATATTGGTCCTTTATAAATATCTAACTCCTTTACTTAAACTCTTCTTTCCCAAAGTCCTTAAAAAGGTAGTATTTGTTATCTCTAGTTTTATGTATCCTCCCTTTTCGCACTTCCCTAGTTCATATTATGTTTCTTTATAAGTTAGTGTATTTATCAAAATTATTCCTGCAAATAAAAAGATAACTAACTTTATGAGGTTTATAAGAAAAATAGCAGTACCTCCTCCCAGTCACAAAATTTTCTGCTTTCCAGAAACAGTCACTTTTAACTTTTCAAAGTGATTCATTCACTTGTGTTGTGAAAAAAAAATGCTGTTTCTTGGTTTTTCTTTTTGGCCATTATCTGTTAATGGAAGGTAAGGATTTAAAAAAAAATTTTTTTTTTTTAAGATTTTATTTATTTTGGAGAGCATGCACAAGCAGGAGGAAGGACAGACAGACAGAGAGACAGAGAATCTCAAGCAGACTTCACACTGAGTGTGGAGCCCAAGGAGGGCTCGATCTCACAACCCTGAGAAAATGACCTGGGCTGAAATCCATTGTCAGTGCTTAACTGACTGAGCCACCCAGGCACCCTAATATTCTTTAATACACATTATATTTCCTCCTTCCCACCATACACACCTTATCATACATGAATACTTCCTGCCTCACACCCTATGCCATGGTTGTATGTTAGGTTTTTTTGGATTAGTATTCAAAGTTTACAGTATTATGACTGTAAATGTTGTTACATATACACCACTTTTTCTTTCCTACTTAACCTTTTACTTTTACTGGAATTAGTAATAGTCTTGTTTTCTTGTGTAGTTTTCTATGTACCTACTAATTCAAGCTTAAACTATCAGTTGTCTAAATATCCTCTTAAGATTTTTAGATTCATCAGATGCTCTTATCAATTTAATCTTTTTTGAGGTTTTTATTTATTTCACTAATCTCTACACCCAGTGTGGGGTTCTAACTCATGACCCTGGTGAGATCAAGAGTCACATCCTTGGGGTGCATGAGATCAGGGTTGTGAGATCAAGCCTCATGTGGGCTTAAATTCTCTCTCTCTCTCCCTCTGCCCCTCCTCATGCTCTCCTGTTCTCTCTAAAGTAAATAAATAAATCTTTAAAAAAAGAAAAAAAGAGTCATAAATTCTTCAACTGAGCCATTTCATCTTCTTGAGACAGTTTCTCCCAGAGTCTTCTGATCTTCTGTAGTCTGGACTGGTGACCTTATGCCTGTTGTACATCTCTCATAATTTTCCTTCACTTTATCCTGGATACTCCTTTAGCCTTTTTTCTGTATTGATTCCTTCATTTCTTGTATACCATATTTTTCTCTTGATTTATACTCCTGTTTTTACTGTGGTACAAACTATAAAAGCTTAATGAGAAAGGGTGCATGGGAGATAAAAACTTTTGACCTGTTATGTCTAAGCATGTCTTCATTTTACCATGACATTTGATTGATAGTTCTTTAGGATCTTATTCTAAGTTGGAAATCTGTCTTCTAGTTTCTAGTGTTAAGGTTGAAGTCTGGAACTAATCTAATACATATGTTGTATATGACCCTCTTCTTCCCTTCACCCTAACCTTGTAGGATATTCTTTTTGTATCCAGGAAACTGACGTTTTAGTTTCATTTATTAGCTGGGGACTAGCAGGGCCCTTTTGACTTATTTTATTGTGATTTTATCCTTCCATTTTCTGTTTGCTAGGTGATTCTCCAACTTTTTTAACTTATTTATGGTGAAGTAGTAAAGCAATCAAAAATGCATAAAATATAAATACACAATTTAAGGAATATAGCATTTTTCTCAATAGAAATCTCCAGAAGGTAACCATTTTTATGATAATCACTGCCTTGCTTTTTCTTTTATAGTTTTACCATTTAAACATGTCTCCCTAGGGGCGCCTGGGTGGCTCAGTGGGTTAAGGCTCTGCCTTCGCCTCAGGTCTTGGTCTCAGGGTCCTGGGATCAAGCCCCACATTGGGCTCTCTGTTCAGTAGGGAGCCTGCTTCCCTTCCTCTCTCTCTGCCTGCCTTTCTGCCTACTTGTGATCTCTGTCAAATAAATAAAATCTTAAAAAAAAAATAAAATAAACATGTGTCCCTAAATTTTATAGCTTAATTTTGTTTGATCTTGAAGCAGAATTCCTTTGTTTTTTGTTTTTTTTTAAAGATTTTATTTATTTGACAGAGAGAGAGACCACAAGTAGGCAGAGAGGCAGGCAGAGAGGGGGAAGCCGGCTCCCTCCTGAGCAGAGAGCCAGACTTGGGGCTTGATCCCAGGATCCCAGGACCACCACCCGAGCCGAAGGCAGAGGCTCAACTCACTGAGCCACCCAGGCGCCCCGAAGCAGAATTCCTTTGTATGTATCCTTCTTGTCTGGCTTCTTTCTGCCAATATTATTTCAAAGATACAGCTACATTTTATGTCGCTATAGTTACTCATTTTTCTTCCAATATTCCATTGTATGAATATGCTACAATTTATTCCACTCTGAGTAGATATTTGAGTTTCTAGTTGGGAGGTATCACTAATAATGTTACTTGGGAACCTTTGCATGCATGTCTTTTAGGAAACCCGTGTGCTTATTTCTCTAGAACAATACTGTCCAATAGAAATATAATGTAAGTCACATACGTGATTTTAAATTTCCTTATAGGCACATTAAAAAAGTAAAAAGAAACTTGTGAAATTGAGTTTAATAATGTATTTTATTTGACCTAATCATTTTAGCATATAATGCATATAAACATTGAAATATTTGACATACCTTGTTTATACTAAATCTTTGATATCTGGCATATATTTTACACTTAAAGTCCGTTTTATTCCAGTAGAGCTACATTTTAGGTGCTCAGTAGCCATATGTGGCTAATGTCCGCTGTGTTGGACTACATAGCTCTAAACAGACATGTATATCTCCAGCAGTAGAATTGCTGGGTCATAGGGTATGCATATTTTTTTTTTTAAGTTTTTGATTTTTTTAATTTGAAGTATAACTGACATAATAGTGTTATCTTAGGTTTAGGTATATATATATATACACTTTATGACATTATCTCCACAATAGGTTAGTTGCCATCTGTTAACATACAAAATTTTCACAGTGTTATTGATTATAGGGTATTGCCCTTTAGTAGATAAT
Source organism: Lutra lutra (assembly GCF_902655055.1). Taxonomy (NCBI): domain Eukaryota; kingdom Metazoa; phylum Chordata; class Mammalia; order Carnivora; family Mustelidae; genus Lutra; species Lutra lutra. The sequence goes on along the minus strand of NC_062284.1, from coordinate 98,535,759 downwards.
GGCAAAGTTTTTTTAAAGTGATTGAGCCAAAAAAATAAAAAATAAAATTATTGAGCCATCAGTTGGTTAAGCGGCTGCCTTTGGCTCAGGTCATGATCCCAGCGTCCTGGGATCGAGTCCCACATCGGGCTCCTTGCTGGGCAGGGAACCTGCTTCTCCTTCTGCCTCTGCCTGCCTCTCTGTCTGCCTGTGCTCGCTCGCTCTCACTCCCTCTGTCCCTGACAAATAAATAAATAAAAAATCTTTAAAAAAAAAAAAAAAAATTATTGAGCCATTTTGCACTCCAGTGGCAGTGTGTTGAGAGTTCCCTTGTCCTACATAATCACTAACACTTAGTATTATCAGGCTTTTTAGTTTTGCTCTCTGATGAATGGGTAATAGTTTTCATTGTGGTTTAATTTGCATGTCTCTCATTACCAAAGAGCTAGAGCTCTTATACGCCATTTGAATTTCTTTTGCAAAGTGCTGATTTGGTTTTTTTCTATAGGGATTTTTTTTTCTTTTTTAAGCAGGCTTGTTGCCCAACATAGGCCTTGAACTCACAACTCTGAGATCAAGAGTTACATGCTCTATTGATTGAGCCAGCCAGGTGCCCCTGTATTAGGATTTTTATCATTTTTTTTTTCTGCTGAACTTCGAGTTCTGGATACGAGTCCTTGTGTTTTATGTGTCACATAAATCTTCTCCATTGCATACTTGTCTTTTCACTTTCTTAAAGGTCTTGATGAACATTAAGTTTTAATTTTTAATTTGAAGTTATGTTTATCAGGCCTTTCCTTTATGGATAGTAATTTTCGTGTCTTGTTTAGGAAATCCTTTCCTATCCTGAGGTCGTGAAGATAATATCTTGTTTTATAGTACCAGTTTATTAGGTCTTTATGTAATAGTTCTAAAATATCCAGCTAGAATTGTTGTTTGTGTAGAGTATGAATCGGAGTTGAGTTTCATTCTTTTCTGTATGGGTATCCAGTTGTTCACTATTTATATGCTTCCCCACCTTCCCATGACCCCACCCTCATACCCTGTAATACTACTTTGTTGTAAATCAAGGGTCTGTGTATTTATGGGCTTGTTTCTGGACTCTTTTCTCTTCCATTCATCTGTTTGTCTGTCATTATAACAATATCACATTCTTACTGTAGCTTTGTAATAGATGTAATAGCTTTGTCATAGCTTTGTAATAACGATTACAGCAAGTACTTCTACTTCTTGGAATAACTGCCTGATTTTCTTAGCCTTTTGCATTTCCATATAAGTTTTAAAATTATCTTGTCAATTTCAGCAGACAGACTTTTTGGTTTTGACTATGATTTTAATTAAGTCTGTGGACCAGTTTGAGAATTGATATATTTGCAGTATTAAATCTGTACTTCTTTTGTTAAGATGTATTCTGAAGTACATGATACATTTTTTATTCCATTGTAAATGATACTATTTAAGATTTTTGTTTTTCATCTTTTTGTGTTCCACGGAAATAAAATTTTATTTTTTATGAATTAAAATAATTTGGGGTGCCTGGACATATTGGTTATGTGGCTGATTCTTGATTTTAGCTCAGGTCATGATCTCAGGGTTGTGGAATTAAGTCCTGCTTCACCCATGTTCAACACTGTCTGCTTGAGATTCTCTCTCTTCCTCTCCCTCTGCCCTTCCCCCTGCTCGTGCATTCTCTCTCTCTCAAATAAACACATGAAATCTTTTTAAAAAATAATTTATCTGTACAATATTTTGATTTTTCTTCATGGCTGTATGAGTCTGGGGTCTCCAAAGAAACAGAAACACACACACACACACACACACACACTCTCTCTCTCTTTCTTTCTCTTTCTCTCCTTTCCCTCTCTTCTGTCTCTCTCTAATAAAGGTAGGCGAGTCCAAAATCTGCAGTCAGTAAGTCGAAGACTCAGGGGAGCTGGTGATATAGTCCTAGTCCAAGTCCTAGTTCAAGGCAGAAGACCAAAATCCTGGCTCAAAGACTGGCAGAGAGAAAGAATTCTTTCTTACTCAACCTTTCAGACAGGTCCACTCACACTGGGGAGGGCAGTCTGCTTTACTCAGTCTACCAATTCAGATGTTAATTTTACCCAGAAACCTTCATAGACCCACTCAGAAATAATGTTTAACCAAATGTCTCAGCACCATGTGGCCCGGACTAATTGACACATGGAATTAACTGCTGTAGTGGACAGTCAAAGATGTAAATCTCTTCCTTTCTAATTCTTACACTTTTATTTATTTTTCTTGCTGGAGTGCACTATCCAAGACCTCCAGTACAATATAGAATAGAGATGATAGAGCGAGTATCCTTACCTTTTTCCTGATATCAAAAAGAAAGCTTTTAGTATTTCACCATTGACTATGATATTTATTGTAGTTTTGTTATAGATACCCTTTTACTAAATTAACTGGGAGATTTTATTATGAATGAATGTTGAGTTTTTTAGATGTTCCCTAAATCATTGATATTATCATAATTACTTTTCTTTTTTAATCTCTTAGCATGGTGAATTATTTTTGCTTGATTATCTGACATTAAATCAACTTTACATTCCTGGGATAAATCCACTTGGTTGGTCACATTTTTTTTTTAAAAATATGTATTATGGAATTTAGTTGATATTTTACTTAGGCTTTTATTTCTAAGCTGATGAGTAAAAATGGCTTATAATTTTCATCTTTTTTTTTTTTTTTAGTTTTTATATCAAGCCTAGTCTCACAATAAGTTGGGAAGTCCGTTTTGTTCTTTCTTTCTTTTTGTCTATTTTGTTGTTCTTCTAGTTTCTTTCTTAATGTTTAAGTTTGTTGGTGACACCATCTAGACCTATATAATGAACAAGTCTCAACAAGTTAAAAAGATTGAACTAGAAAGTATGTTTTCTGATCACAATGCAGTTATTATAGAAATTGGTAAAAAGGAGAACTTAAAAAAATACCATAGGTTCAGAAATTAAGAAATATACTTCTAAATTCTAAATGTCAAAGAGGAAACCATAATGGAAATTAGAAGCTATTTTAAACTGCATAATTTAAAAAATATTCTGTATTAAAGTCTGTAGGTTTTTGTTTTGTTTTTGGTTTTTACAAAAGTTGGTCTTAGACTACTTATGTTTTCTGTTAGTTTCTGCTCTGTGGGTTAAAGAAAGTTTACAGAGATCAACAATTAAGAAGTGGGTTTTCCAAGATGGGATTGGGAGGGAGACAAACCATAAGTGACTCTTAATCTCACAAAACAAACTGAGGGTTGATGGGGGGAGGGGGGTTGGGAGGGGGGGTGGGGTTATGGATATTGGGGAGGTTATGTGCTATGGTGAGTGCTGTGAAGTGTGTAAACCTGGCGATTTGCAGACCTGTACCCCTGGGGATAAAAATACATGTTTATAAAAAAATAAAATTTAAAAACCGTATGGGCTACAAAAAATAAAAATAAAAAATTCTGGTGTGTAGGAAGTGGGTTTTCCCCCACTTTTTGTGTTTTATGTCTGTATTTGAATAACTATTCCAGTAAAATGTTAATAATTATAAATAAGATTCTCTGAGGGTTTTTGGTGTTTTTTTTTTTTTTAAGATTTTATTTATTTGGGGCACCTGGGTGGCTCAGTGGGTTAAACCTCTGCCTTCGGCTCAGGTCATGATCTCAGGGTCCTGATATCACGCCCTGCATCAGGCTTTCTGCTTGGAAGGGAGCCTGCTTCCCCACCTCTCTCTGCCTGCCTCTCTGCCTATTTGTGATCTCTCTCTCTCAAATAAATAAATAAAATCTTAAAAAAAAAAGATTTTATTTATTTGACAGAAAGAAAGCGAGAGAGGGAACACAGGTAAGCAGGGTGGAAGAGGGAGAAGCAGGCTTCCTGCCGCACAGGGAGCCCATGCAGGGCTCTATCCCAGGATCATGACCTGAGCCTAGGCCAGCTGCTTAATGATGAGCCACCCAGGCGCCCCATGATTCTCTGACTTTGTTATAAATATTTTTGCCTGTACTTTAACTGAGAACTTTTTTTTTAAAGGTTCAAGAGCAAGTACATCCCACTCTCTCAGCTAATGAAGAATCTCTCTATTATATTGAAGAGCTGATTTTTCAGCTGCTTAATAAATTATGCATGGCTCAACCAAGGACTGTTCAAGATGTGGAGGTAAAAACTATTTTGATATTTCAAATATCACTGAACCATTGTACAGATTTTTAAATTAAATCTTTATCATTCTAAATCATTATGGAAACTGAAACCATTGAAATCATATGTGGAATATGTGCCGAGTTTATTTTCAACAAAGATATCAAGGCAAATCAATGGGGAAAAGAAAGTGTTTCAGCAAAAAAAGTGCTAAAATAACTGGATAAATTTATGATGGAAAAACCCTTGAAATCTATTTCATATAAAAATTAATTCAAGATGGATTATGGTCTTAAGCATAAAAGCTGAAACTATAAAGTTTTAGAAGAGAATGCAGAGAATATCTTCTTAACCTGGGGTTAACCAAATATTTTTTTTTAACAGAGGACTCAAAACACAGTAAGTGTTAAAGAATAAAATTAACAAGAAAATGGAAAAGGTGTAAGTGACAAACCAGGAGAAATGTTTGTGATATATATTCCTTACATAGGATTTGTATCCAAAATGTTGATTCCTACAAGTCAATAATAAAAAGACACCTTCCTCCCCCAAATGGGCAAAAGTCTTGAACAGACACTTCAAAGAAAGAAGATATGATATTGAGCAATAAGCACATGAAAAGTGCTCAAGCTCTTTTTTTTTTTTTTTAAAGTAATCTCTACACCCAGTATGGGGCTCAAACTCACAACCCAAGATCAAGAATTGCATACTCCACTGACTAAGCCAGCCAGGTGCCTTTCAAGCTCTTAAGTCATAGGGAAATAGAAATTAAAACCGTATTGAGGTACCATTTCACACTGCTTTCAAGGGACAAAATTAAAGACTAATAACACCAAATACAATGTAGCATGACTAGAACTCTTACACATTGCTAGTGGGAGTATAAAATGGTATAACCACTTTAGAACATACTTTGGCAATTTCTTATAAAGTTAAATATACGGTATATCTACCCTATACCCAGCAGTTTTACTCCTAAATATTTCACCTAGAGAAATGAAAATATGTGTTCAGAATGTGACTTATGTATGAATGTCCAAGCAGTTTTATTCTTAATAACCAAAAATTGGAAACCACTTAAATTTCTATCAACAAGAAAATGAATAAACAGATTGTGGTTGATTTATAAAATGGAACACTACTCAGTAATAAAATGAAAGAATGAACTATTGATATGTGCGATAACATGGCTGTAAGTCACAGACATTATATAGAATGAAAAAAGCCAGACCTCGGAGAGTACATATGGTATGATACATTTATATGAAGTTCAGAAACAGCTAAAATTAATGGTGATAGACATCACAATGGTGGTTGCCTATGAGGTGGGGGGAGTGAGATGATAGAAATATTCTGTGTCTTTATTAAACTGATGATTACACAGGTGTAAGCATTTTTCACCAAAACACTGAATTGTACACTTAAGATCTGTGCATTTTACTGCATATAAATATTACTTTAATAAAGGACTAGTAAAAATCTTAAGGTTATTTACTGTTTGGTTAATATACAGACATACCTCTAAAAATTATGTGAATTAGTGCTAAAATACTTGTTTTGGCTCAGTTACATGGGAGTATTTTTAGGTTTTTAGAAATACATATCAGTACAGCTTTCAAAAATTACTTTTGTACTTTACTGTTTACATTACCTTTCTTTTGAAAATTGTTTCTATAATAAAGCAGCAACTTCCAGTATGAAGGAATATCTTAATTTGGAGTAATTGAGCCTTTAAGATTTTTTGGGACTCTTGGAATTAAAGCATTTGGTTCCCTACTCTCAACTCTTAAGACATTAAGTATAAAAAAAGCATACTTCTCAATAGCTAAATATGCTAAAAGATGAGAACATAATTTTAGAAAACAGGAAGTCCTGCTACAAATTGGAGTTTGATTTACCTATCATTAGTTCTCATTATTCATGCCAACCACTGGTTAAATTTTAGATTAAAAGAGCCATAATAGTAACCTAAAAGGCTTAGATTGTTTTTGGCAGAAGATGTGTTTCCTGAAGCCATTTTGAGCTTTGTCACCTACTTGAAACTTTAAGAGGTACATGGCATCTTCTTTTTAAAATTCTTCTCTATATTTGAAGCTCTAAGGTTAGCAAAAGGAGACTGCTGTATAATAATTTATAATAATGAGTTAACTGCTTATGCTAAGTAAATAATTTTAACCCTAGGAACCTTATTGTAAAATCACCGGTGAGTATTTCATACTCAAACATTTCATACGTTTTAATCTCTCCTAATGTTACTACTTTTTCCCAGTTCTCATTCCGCCTTAATTATGCTTGTGCTTAAAGTGTTCTGTTTAAATTTTACCTTTTTCTTTACTCATGGGAATTATGTGGAAAAATCTTAAGAGTCCTGTTGATTCTTTTTAAAAATAATTAGTTATTATAGGAATCAGAACATGTTATGTCACTATTATCTGCTAGCATTAGTGATGATAAAATTTAGTTTTGTATGAAAAAGTTATGAATACTTCTATTAACAATAGTACTGCTGTGATCTGAACAGGAACGTGTTCAAAAGACCTTTCCTCATCCAATTGATAAGTGGGCTATTGCTGATGCACAATCTGCCATAGAAAAACGAAAACGAAGAAATCCTCTCCTACTGCCTGTGGACAAAATCCATCCTTCATTGAAGGTAGTAAAAAAAAAAATTTAAACGTTGGGAAGTTCTTTGTCATGAATAATACCTAATAACATATTGGTGTATTTATATAGTACTTATGTAGCATGGTCTATGTTAGTATGTGCATGTACTTGTATGTACTTGGATATACTTGTACATACACATATATACATATGTATATATATGTATATATATATAAATGTGTGCACAAATAAAAATAAATGATAAAATCGGATTTCCTTTCAAATAATATTAAAAGTTATCGATAAGCAATAGTACATCTTTGTGGTATCTTCTGTTGAGTACTACCCCTGACTGATTCTCAACCTCTTGTTAGGCAAGTATATATTGTCGAGGCACCTGGATGACTCAGTAAGCTAAGTGTCTGCCTTCGGCTCTGGCCATGATCTCAGGGTCCTGGTTTTGAGCTGTTCAGCGGGGAGTCTGCTTCTCCTTCTCCCTCTCCCCCTCCCGCACTTGTGCTTTCTCTCTCTCTCTCTCTCTCTCTCTCTGTCCTGCTCTCTGTCACATAAATAATAAAATCTTTAAAAAAAAAATATATATATATATGTAGTCAAAAGCTATGGTGAGTTCAGAACTGTTTTTAAATTAATTTGTATTTATCATAGATATTTTTATGTGCATTGGAAAAATAGGCTAGGGAATATTATTTGGTCTATACAGAATATTTGATGTATGTGGATTTGAATGCCCCCTTGGTAGCAATTTCAAGACATCCCCTAACTCCCCCCTCATATGCACACATCCTCCCCTCAATACAAACCACTGTCATTTGGGGATATTGGTTACAGGTCCTTGAAGATAGCAGATACTTGTCTAATGGGTTTTGGATAAAGTATTAATTAAGATGTTTTCAGTGAAGTCCTGGCCAAGATTTCTATATTAAATCAATAATCTCTTCTTCCTTGATACTAAAGGCAGATGTTAGATTAGATGTCTTTTTTAAAAGCTCCGATACTGAGACCAGTGGCTCATTCTGTATCCTATTATACCTATAACTTTAGACATTTGGTTTATAGAAAGTTTCTTTGTAAGCAAGAATGTTGGAAAAAATTTTTAAGTGTTTAAGTGATACTTGACAGTGCCATTTTTGGGGAATTAAATTGTTTATTTTTTTCCACAGGAAGTTTTAGGGTACAAAGTGGACTATCAGGTATCCCTGTATATTGTGGCTGTACTAGAGTATATCTCAGCTGATATTTTGAAGTTGGCTGGTAATTATGTTTTTAATATCCGACATTATGAAATATCTCAGCAGGACATTAAAGTGTCAATGTGTGCAGATAAGGTAAGTGTTAAAAGCTATTTAAACGTAATTTGAATATAGTGACTATATGTCACCGCAACCTTTTTTATACATGTTGATATTCATAATTTTTATAATTCCTGGAGTTGGAAGACAGAAAAATGCTGGCATTTTAGACAAACCATGTTATTTTCAGCATATGACAGGATGGGAATCTCCCCCATACCCCATCAAGAATCTTTTACCTACAAGAAAAAAACATCCTAAGCCTCAAGCCAATTTAAGAAAAATAGAATTTTATCTTTTTAGAAAGAAAATATATACAGAGCATTCAGATACTTTTAAGTACAAGTAATTTTGAAAAGCATACTTTGGTTTCACAGAACAGTAGGGCACAGGTAGAGAGCAACATACTGTAATTCCAGTGTTCTTGCTTCTGATACTTTTTTTGTAAGTTACCTCGTTGCTTCCTGGCTGTAAGCCTCTGGGGGAAGGAACTGAATCTCTTTATTTTCCTTTCTCCTCCTTTTCTTTCCTTTCTACTTTTTTTTTTTTTTTTTTTTTTTTACTTTTTAAATCAACATTTTTGGGTATCTGTCTATGTGCCAGTCACTGTCCTGAGCATTAACAGTACCGCGTTGAACAAGACAGCAGTCCATGTGTTAGAAGGAATTCATTTTAGTGGGAAGTAAAAATATTGTAAAAAATATAGTAATTGCAGCACAGTGTGATTAAAAACTATCATAAGCCAAAGATACAGTGGAGAAAATGATCACCTCTGGCATGAGGGAGAACACTTCATAGATAAGGTGCCTAAACTAGACCGCTAAGGGTGAATGACCCCTAGAACTTGGCACATGCCAGTGGTTCTCTACTTTGACTGTACATCAGAACTACCAGAAAGACTGCTGATACCCGCATCTTACTCCCAGAGGTCCTGATTTACTTGGCCTGAGTTAGGACTCTAACCTTAGTGTATTTTGAAAGCATCCCAGGTGATTTTGTTGTGCAGTTATGGTTGAGATCTGCTTTAGTCTGTCTTGGTCTCAAAGATGATTTTTCACTTGAATTTCATAGTAGAAATTCCTTGATATTTCTATTTTGACTTCTAAAATTATAATTACATGCTTTAAAAAAAAAAATTTCTTTCTCAGACCTTAGAAAAGTTGCAGGTACAATAAAAGATCCTCCCCTGTGCCCTGAACCATTTGAGAGTAAGTTGCCAACATAGTTTTGCCAACATTCTTCTGCATACCCATAGTATGACAATCAAAATCCATGAAATTAACTTTGATACATTATACTCTGTAATTTTCAGGTCCCATTCAGGTTTTGCCCATTGTTCCAGTGATGTCCTTTATAACAAAATGATCCAGTCCAGAATTAGTCATGTATCTTTCTGTCTAGAAGAGTTCCTCATAATTCTTTAACCTTTGCGGCCTTGATAATTTTGAGGATTACAACTAATTATTGTTTAAAATGTCCCTTACTGGGGCTCAGTCAATTAAGTATCCGACTCTTGATTTTGGCTAAGGTCTTGATCTCAGGGTCGCGAATTCAAACCCCACATTGGGCTCCACAAGAAAAAGTCCCTTACTTTAGTTTTTTTCTGATATTTTCTCTTCATTAGATTCAGGTTATGGATCTTTGGCCAGGAATATCCTAGAAGTAATGCTGTACTCTTTTCATTGCATTTCTCACATGGCATGCAGTTTTGATTTGTCGCTTTACTGGTGATGTTCGTTTTGATCACTTGATTAAGGGCTGTTTTCCAGGCTTGTCTGTTTTGAAGCCTGGTTGTTTTCCAGGCTTCTCTGCCTAATTTCCCTTTTGTAATTAATAAATTTTTTGTGGAATATTTTGAGATTGTGAATATCTTGTTCCTCATTGCACTTGAAATTTATTCATTTATTTATTTTAATATAGACTCATGGATTCTTATTTAATATGCTCTCCATTATTTGATTACTTATTTTGATAATTCATATTGTTCCAGATCTGGCCAGTGGCAGTTCCTTTAAGTTAGCTTCTCTCTGTATCATTCTTTGAACACTTTCCTTTGACCGAAGATGTTCCAGGTTCAACTTTTCTTTACATGCTGCTCAAGCCTGATTAGTCATTTTCTAAAAACTCCAGATTCCTTTTAGTGAAGAATGGTATTTAGAAACCAAGATCTGGGTGCTAGATAAGCTCACTGCTATTACAGTGTACATGTTCTGGTCTCTACAGGCCAGATTTGGGGACTGTGTGTGTATATATACATTATATGTTTACAACACATCTATATTTATTTCTTACCAATGTTTTTGTTGTTATGGCAGCCCAAGAAAACTAATACAGGCGTGTACTTTCACAAGTTGTTTATTTTCCAGCATAGGTGATGTATGTTAGCACCAACCTACATTTAGGTGGGAATGGTCAGGTAGTAATTCAGTTCTACTTAGAAGATAGTATTTATTGACCTATTTCTGAGTGGGTATAACAATTTTGGGAAATCTGCTGCTTTACCATTCTCTCAGGCTTAAGCTTCTAACTCAAGAACTACTTTGTGTCTACCAAAAAAGAATTATCTATCTTTATATGAATTCACAGATCTCTCCAATCCAAAACTAATACCACAGGGTTCATTTTAGTCTCCCCTTGTTCATGTTTGTAACTGTCTTCTCTGACAGAAATCTGGCTCCCATTTTTTCGTAATATATTTTCTTATTTGGTCTGTTCTCCTGTATGTACCCAATCTCCTAACAGTCCTCTCTTCCTGCACTGGTATAGGCACCTTCTTTAACTGCTTAATAGCTGTTGCTGGTATAGTCAATATGCATTAGAAAAGCATCACACTTTGTTCTATCATGTGCTTCTACAATAGTATCCTTTTCTTTTTCTCCAAGTGTGTATAGCTTTCTTTACAGTAGGACAAGGAAGTACCACTACTTTGAATGCCTGCTCTTTGCCAGACATAGTAGTATGCATTTTATGTACATTACCTCATTGAATTTTTTCATCAGTTACATTTTACGTAGAAGGAACCTGCTTTAACCTGCTTTAAAAAGAATAAATAACTTGTCTGTAATCACAGGTGAGTAATTGGTTGAACCAGGATTTTGGCTCAGATTGTTGTCCTTAAAAGGTATGCTCTTTTTTGCGATTATATATGTGTGTTTATGTGTGTGTATGTATACACACATATATTATATAAATTAGGTTTATCTTATTTCCATAAATATTTATCTATCTTTGCATATCCAGTTTTGAATGTTTTTTCCCTTCAACTTTTCATATTTCTCTTATTTGAATTTTCTTATATAAATTAGTTTGTAATACAACTCTCATTGTGTGATGTTTTAATTCTAAATAACCTTGAGACCATTTTATAAAAGTATGGAAAATAAGTTTCTGTATTATTTATATTTGTCAGGTTTTGATGGACATGTTTGATCAGGATGATATAGGTTTGGTTTCTCTCTGTGAAGATGAACCTAGTTCTTCAGGTGAATTAAACTACTATGACCTTGTCAGAACTGAAATTGCAGAAGAAAGGCAGTATCTACGGGAACTAAATATGATCATAAAAGTGTTTCGAGAAGCCTTTCTTTCTGACAGAAAGCTGTTTAAACCCTCTGTAAGTACCTTTGTGGTTTGAAATTCTATGTGCCAAATTGAAATTCTGTGTAACCAAAAGTTAAATAGCAGCTTAAAATCATAAATAAGAACTTTTTATATTTGGAGTATATAAGCAAAAATATTCTATTATGTAGTATTTATAGTTTTAAAAATATGTGAATTGTTCCACATTAAGGGCATGACAGTAAAAGTTAGACACAAGTGCACACAGCTGCCCTGATGAGAAAGGGGACACATGGGAATGAAATAATTCAGCTATGTAAGATTTGTGGTTTATAATCATTCATTTTCACATAGTGAAAAAGATGTATGGTCTAGAACAGAGAGACCTAATACTTTTTCATGTCTTTTGGTAAGTACTTTAAGGCAGTGGCTTAAAGTTTTAACAGTGGAACTTTTTAAGAAGTTTATGCAGAGTGCCACATAAACAAAGACAGAGCTATTCCGTTGGAAAATGGGATAGAAGTGGTGGGAAATAGGATGGGAGCCTTGTCCTTCTTTTTCTTACTACTGTAGCTTCTAAAGTCAACTTAAGGAATAAAGCTAGACAAATAGTGTCTTTTTTAAAAAGTTTTTTTTTCTTTCCTTCCTTCATCCCATGACTTATTTTTCCTTAGATGTCTGTGTCTGCCCTTCACTTTAAGTACTTAGCCTTTTTTCTACCTCCTGACTTCCTCCCCCAAATAACTATTACATGAGTGAATGTGCAGACACAGCTGGCTGAGTGTTTAAGATTAGGAAGTGATTTAGCCTCTTTGAGTCTTTTCCAAAGCATGAGTTTCAGTGATAATGTAAGGTTTTTTAGTTTGCTGCTGCTTTTTTTTTTTTTTTTTGGTGCTTATGTTTAGTTTAATGTTTCGTAGCAGCTCCCACTGGACACACTGCTTTAAGTAGTTGCATTTTGTCATTTTCAAAGTACTGTCTGTTTTATGTGACCCTTATAACACTCCTCTGAGATGGATAAGACAGGTATTAATATCTCTACCTCACTGAGATGAGGAAACTGACACAAAATGATTCTGACTTGGTAGGTTAGTTACAGAGGTTGATCTTGAGTTCGAGTTCTTTTATACCACAGTATATCTGGTTCTAAAAATAAATACCTAGCAGATACTGGTAGCTTATTTTATCTTCTTTGCCCCATTAGTTTTCATTCCTCAGGAATTAATTTTATGGGATCTCTTCTAATTGATAGTGCTGATTTGGCAGAAAATTTCTGTCATGATACTGAAGGGTTAAGAGAAAGAGGGAATTCCTTTTTTCTCTTTATATTGTATCTTTTTTAGCTTTTGTTAGCATTTAGATATGGAGTCACTATATTTACTGTATTTTTTTCTACTGTATTTTTTAGTCTCAAAATACTATAAACTTTTGAGGTAAAGACCATCTGAGATCAGAGCATAGTACTCAGCAAATATTTGATAAAGCAATGAGTGACTTAAAACCAATCTTAATTTACTCTTTTAGGCCCTACCCCTTTGTCTTCAAGACACTCACGGTTATGGAGAACCTAATATATGCCAAGAGCAGTTTGTAGAAATCATCTAAAAATCATTTAATCAATTAAAATCATTTAATCCTACTAGGAACCTTATGAATGAATGTAATAGATCAGCTGTGTGACCTTGAGCAAATTACTTAACTGCTCTGAGCTGGTTTCCTCATTTGTAAAAATGAGGATGATCATAGTGCCTATCTAATAAGGCTGTTAGGAGATTACATGCCAAGTAATTATAATAGTGCCTGAAACACAGTAAGTGACCTACTCCAGAGTCATTCATCTAACAGGTGTGGGGCCAAGATCCATGCTCAGGTCTGTCATGTTCCATAGCATGTAATGTTTCCATTACAAGATAGAAGAGTGATGATAGTTGACCATAATCTGCATAATTAGTCATATTGGTCTGTGTCCAGAAGACTTAACTTTTCTTAATTCAGATGTAATTCACACATGGAAGTTTGAATTAAGTCTTAATTTGTCCCCAAATTTAGGAGACAGGTCACAAATTATGAAACTCGATTGTATTTGGATTAGGAGTCATGTCTTCATTTTGAACCCAGCTTTTGTTAACTAGCTCTGTAAGACCTTGATCAAGGTTTTTATCCTTTTAGCCAATTTTAAAATACTCAAATGCTAGGATTCTCTATATAAAGAGTTGCTTAGATTTATTCACTATAGGAGATTCTAGAATTGTTGAACAAAACTATCTGCAATCTGTATTTCCCAGTAAATTTACTGTGTGTAATCCAGAAAGTTTTTTAAATTTTGCTTTTATATTCATGATGGACTTATGCTTTGTTATAGAATATATGCCTTGGAATATATTAGTATGCAGTTGGATGAAAATGCACCCTATATATTATATTACTTATATTTAGTAATTGTTAAACTATTTCAACCTCACATGTCTTAACTTCTCTTTTTTTCAGGATATTGACAGGATTTTCAGTAACATTTCAGATATACATGAATTAACTGTGAAACTTTTAGGTTTGATTGAAGACACAGTTGAAATGACTGATGAAAGCAGTCCTCATCCGTTAGCTGGAAGCTGTTTTGAAGATTTGGCAGAAGTAAGTTTACCAAACTATTTTGTAATTCTCATTGGAATTCTAGATAGTGTATTAAAAAATTTAGTAAGATATTCTCTGTGAAAATTAGAGGATGTTCCTGACTGCTATAAAACAATACTTAAGATTGAACCAGTAGCAAATTGAAATTATATTGTCTATATTTTTAGTGACATTTATTTTATAGTGTATTATAGTATATTTATGATAATATTTATAGCGAAAGTTGGTTGGGTAGTAACATTTAGGACTTTTTTTAATGGCACATGCATTTAAGGTGAAAGAAAATAGATTCTTTTGACCGTAGCTGTTTAGCTTTTGTAGATTTTGGTCTTAATTTCCAAAACTTGAAAAGGAGGTTTATATTTTAATTTTTTCCCAAGGTGAAAATCATTTTGTCTTTTAAGTGATGATTATAAAAATAATATAGCTCATTGTAAAAATATTCAGAAAAGGGGCGCCTGGGTGGCTCAGTGGGTTAAGCCGCTGCTTTCGGCTCAGGTCATGATCTCAGGGTCCTGGGATCGAGTCCCACGTCGGGCTCTCTGCTCAGCAGGGAACCTGCTTCCTCCTCTCTCTCTGCCTGCCTCTCTGCCTGCTTGTGATCTCTGTCTGTCAAATAAATAAATAAAATTAAAAAAAAAATATTCAGAAAAATAGAGGCAAGTATAAGATGAAAGTCACTCAATTTCGCAACACCCAGAGATAACTTATCTTTACAACATAAATTATTATTTTTAAAGATTTTATTTATTTTCTGACACACAGAGAGAGATCACAAGCAGGCAGAGAGGCAGGCAGAGAGAGAGGGGGAAGCAGACTCCCCACCGAACAGAGAGCCCGATGTGGGGCTTGATCCCAGGACCCCGAGATCATGACCTGAGCCAAAGGCAGAGGCTTTAACCCACTGAGCCACCCAGGCACCCCATACAACATATATTATTTAATCCTTAAAAATATTTTTCTATATATAGATACAAACCCGTGTATTTACAAAAACAGACTGTTACTATTTTTTCCTGTTTTTTTTTTTCCCCTAAAGATTTTATTTATTTATTTGACAGAGAGAGAGAGCACTAGTAGGCAGAGAGACAGGCAGAGAGAGAAGGGGAAGCAAGCTCCGCTCTGAGCAGAAAGCCTGACTTGGGGCTTGATCCCAGGACCCTTGAGACCATGACCTAAGCCAAAGGCAGGAGGCTTAACCTGCTGAGCCACCCAGGCACCCATCTCCTATTCTTAATATATCATGAACATTTTCCATTTTCCATGTTAATAAAAAGACTTCCACATGTTTGTTTGTTTTTTATTATATCAGTTGAAGTTTAGTTGACATACAATGTTACATTAGTTTCAGGTGTGTAACATAGAAATTCAACAGTTCTGTACTTTACACAGTGTTCATTGCCAAATGTATAGTTATCTTCTGTCACCATACAACATTATCAGTGTTGTTGACTATATTACCTATGCTGTACTTTTCATCCCTGTGATTTACTCAATAGAGGTTTGTACCTCTAATTCCCTTCACCTATTTCACCCACCCCCTCACACTGTTTTTTAAGTCTGAATCAGTACCATGTTATATGGAGACACCATAACATATTTTAACTCCTTACTATTAACAAATGAATATTTAGGTTGTTTCCATTTTTTGTTATTGTAAACAATATTACAACAAATATATTTATACTGTCTTCATAGTCTAATAATTATTTTAGGATGTATTGCTAGAAGTGGAATTGTAGTATTAAAGAGAGGATATTTTTAGAACTTCAAAACATTTTATCAAATTTACTTCCAAATAAGCTCTAATAGATACTGCTCTTTCTCCCACAACTCTAGTTGTTATTCTGTTCATTTTTGCTAGTCTAATGAGGGGGGGGAAGCTTTTATTTTTTAAAACTAATGTTGAATATCTTTGTATATTCATCGGCCATTTTTATTGCTGTTGGAAAATGGCAACAACAACAATAAAAGTGCTTTCTTTAGTTTTCATGTAAAAGATTTTCTAATGTTACAATCTTTGCCTATATTTTCTTGAAAGTATAGATCACTTTTATTACATCATTTTAGAGACAATTAAACTGATAGTAGAGAAGTATTCGCTTTAAAATACAAAAATGAAACAAGTCTCTTAGTTATAACTAAACACTGGGAATATTGATTATTGTCAAGTAATAGAAACCTATTGAAATACAAACATTTACAAATATGGACAATTTCTGTCTTGTTATTTTACTATATATTAGTCTTTGCTTTCTTTTTCTAATTTTGAAAAGTGTAGAGTGGATAAAATAGTAGTACCAGGTTTTGTTTCCTTGGAGAGTGTCTTAGGTGTAAACTCACTTTAACCTAGGTAAGCCTAACTGAAATTTCAAATCCCAACCTTGTTTTACTAATAAATACTCTCCATTTACTGGAAGTAAATGTGGATAAGCATTTTAATAGTTTATATATAATAGCTTTATATTATATATATAATTTATATTATATATATTAATATAATATATATATTAATATATATTAATATTATATTAATATATATATTAATATATATTAATATAATATATATAATATAAATTATATATATAATAGCTTATATTTAATAGCTTATATATAATAAAGCATTTAATTTGATAACTTATGGCCGCAAATTCAGTGACCGGTTTTAAGATCGTGTATCATTCAAGATCATTACATACATTTTAGAAAATTTCCTAGTTATTGTTTGTCCCCAGAAAGTTTTGAAACCTAGTTGAGAACTTGAATAAAAATTTACTATTAGATAACTTGCCATATTAGTAGAAAAGATGTTCTTTTAAACCTAACACATTCTCCTTTTTTAAAAAAAATAGGAGCAAGCATTTGATCCTTATGAAACATTATCACAGGACATTCTTTCTCCAAAATTTAATGAACATTTCAGTAAGTTGATGGCCAGACCTGCAGTGGCTCTACACTTTCAGGTAAACTTAAATTGAATGTTTGTTTTGTGTTTTTTTTTGTTTGTTTGTTTGTTTTTATAAAGCAACCAAAGAAATAACTCACCATCTTATTCTTCAACATTTGTAAGTTCTGGAATCCTTTCATAAAGCACGTAAAGAACTAATTCACCAGTCCTTCAAAATCTATTCATTGTAAGCTTGTTTTAGATTGTCTTCTGTTTTTTTGTTTCAAGTTCTTTCAGTCTGTCCTAAATGTAGAAATCTTCTATAGAATATTATTACACATACTGATTGACTACAAGAATCTGGCACATTCTAGATCTGGGATATAGAAATTAATATGCAGAGCTCTTTCAGGATCTTATTTCCTACAGGAGCAGGAACAGAAATCATAAAGACTGGAGAATATCCTCATGTAATACCCATACTGACTTCTCTACCAGGCCTGTAATTTAAAGGAGATATTAATGGGGACTATACAAGTTAATTGATTCAGTAATGCAGTTAGATAAAATGAAAGGAAGTGGAGAGACAGAATTACATTTTTACCCTTTCAACCGCTAGCAAAGGTTAGTTACACTGGCATACATCCTTGACTTTTTAACTGCTGTAGAAACATTCTGCATGTGTAGACTAGCTCTCTTCCCTTAGCATGTAAATATGCTCTTTATTGTCCTAAAACCAGCAAATAAATAAACAAAACTTTCCTCGCTCTAGCCATTGCCCCTTTCATTTTTTTCATTTTTAGCCAATTATCTTCATATTACTTTTTACCCTTCATTATCAAACTGCTACTATCTGTATTCTGATCAGGATAGAACACTAAAAGCTGCCCTTGAAAATGAGCTTAATTGCCATTGTTTGGATATTTTGATTTCCAGTGGATATTTTGATTTCCTATTTATGCCTGTACTATTTGTTTGTTCCCTCCTTGTCCTTTTGGCTCCCATGATACTTCCTCCTAATTTTGATCTTCTTTAATTTCTTCTTAGTCTCCATAATTGCCGATGTTTTTGAGCTTCACTTATCAGCCCCTCCTTTTCTGCCCTGCTGCACTCTTTGAGTGACTTTATCTGTACATTCTGTTTTAGCTGCTGTCTGTATGCTGATGACTTCCTATTTGTATTTTCAAGCCGTAACACTCTTATGAGCACTGTGTGTGTGTGTATACACTTTCATATAACCAGGTTCCCTTTGAACTAACTCACTTGGATATCCCACAAGTATTTCAAATATAACGTGTTCAAAACTGAACTTAAAATCTTCTCCCTGCCTTCTTTACTGTAAATTCCCATTATTGTCTTCTACTGTATTCAGTAACTTGTCAACTTGGAATAAAATTAACCTAATTTTCAAAACTTACTTCAATGAAGAAATAATTTTCTTAAGCTAAATCCTATATATTCATATAAACCATAAAGTAAGTGTTAGTTAAATGGGACAGTATACCTGTAAGATCTTTGCATAATCATTAAAAGTACTCACAACATTTGTTTCATTCCTATTTTATTAGGAATTCTTACTGTGGGATTTGAATGTTTTTGGACTCAATTATTTAATTGTGGCTCCAGATATACAGTGAAATTTAAAGACTTAAATAAAATCCCTTTTCATGCCAAACTCACTTGTACTGTATTAACTTTACAAAGATCTATTCAGGGTAAGGTGAAGAAGGTAATGCTTCATTAAAAAAAACATAAAAACAAAAAACTTCTTCAGAAATATGTAGTGTACTCTAAGAATATTAGTTTAGGAGTCAGAACTTCTGCCTTTGGGCCAATCAATAATTGTGGTATCCTGAGCAAGTCACTTAACCTCTGAGACTTAGTTTGCTAATTTTGACATGATGATAATGTATATCTGTTACGGTTTTTGTGAAAATCAAGTGGGAGTACACTAAGCACATTTGGCGTATATTAAAATACTCATTAACTTGTTTTATTTATAGTTCTTCACTATAAGTATACATTGCATTAGCACTTTAGGATTCACTTTAGTAGCCATTTCAGTGCCAATTAACAAAATAGCTGATCATATAGACTTAATTTTAAAGTTTCATCTTGGTTCCAGGTAAAGCATTATATATAAAATATATAAAAATAAATTGGGTGAGTCACATCACTATCTTTCATTATATGATGAAAGAAATTAATCTTTAGGAGAATAAGTTGACTAAGCATATAATTGTAATAGGTCTGTTGAACAAATTATAATTTAACTTCAGTTAACAATTCATGAGAATTATGGGAGTGTTTGCCTGTGAGGATACTTTTAAGAAGTAACATATGAGATTCTTTCCACATATATTGCTGTTGTCTCTATTTATCTGATGAGGAGAAATAACCGTTTAAATAAGTCAACCTGATGACATTTAAAATCAACATGAGTAACTTTTAAATCCCTCAAATTTTAGAAAATCATTTATTTACAGATAATTAGTTTTCAGAACTGGGGTATACCTACCCCTAGTTGTACACTAAGATTTTTCAGGTGATATAAGGGCACAGACAGTCATAAGGGAATCCGTTTATAGCCTGGCTGCTACCTTGTTTGTGTTTTTGTATTCTCTTTTTCAACTTCTCTTAAGGCATTATGCCTTGCCATATTGAATTTCCCATTATGTGTTGATCCAAGGTATAAAAATCTGCAGGGTCCCAGCCAGGGGGAACAAAAACCTTTTGCTCTTGTAGGAGAGTTCATTGAGTACAAAGCAAAAGGATTTTTAAAAGCAGGAGATAGGGTAATTGTGTTAAAAATAAAAACTTGTAGTAGCTAAAATGTCATGTCATATCAAACTATATCTTGCCATATCTAGGAATTAAGAAGTGAGATCATTTACAAGAGTTAATATTAATTATTTTAAAAAGTACGTCATCACTCATTGGACATTAGAATAAAGGAGAGGGGAGGCTTGTGAAGTTCTCATACTGGGGATACGGTGTTAGAAGCAGTTAGAGATTCTTCCAGATGCTTCCTGTACTTCGAACTGTGACATTAACAGAATGTATGTTTGACCATAAGAAAGAAGTAAGACTTTGTACAGAAATTATCTGATCTAGCTCTTTATTTTGACAGTGAAGATTGGCTTTGTCAATGTAGATATATGACAAGTATTTTTCATAAAATAAGCTAAATCTGAAGTTTATTTAATCATTTGTGAAACATATTTAAGTCACATCTATGATATACAATATCCCAAAAAATACATCCTTCATAACCACTTAAACTTAAAACATTTCAAATATACAAGAGAGTGCATAGCTTTCAAAATTTTTTCAGGGTATGGGGAAGCAAAAGCTTTTGAAGAAAAGTTGTATAGGACTGCTGTGAAAGTTATTTTTGCTGTATTAAGAGATGAAGAAATGTATGTATCTATCTAATAACTTAAAGGAGGAAAAAACCCTTCATTTTATAGCACTTTAATTTCCATGTAGAACATGCTTTCTGTTATAGTTTTGGTTAAGTCTGTATCTTGTATTTTTATAAGGCATTTCTGTTAGGCATTGCTTTTATATATTCTTGATACCAGAGATATACAGTTGTATCTTTTTGCTTTGCAGTCCATTGCTGATGGTTTTAAAGAGGCAGTTCGTTATGTCCTTCCACGCCTTATGCTGGTGCCTGTTTATCATTGTTGGCACTATTTTGAATTATTAAAGGTAAGGTGAAGCCTTCCTGAGCCAAAAGTACTTGCATTTATGAGACTTAAGAACAAGGGTTGTTTTTTTTTTTTAAAGATTTTATCTATTTGAGAGAGAGAAACTAAGCATGAGCAAAGGGGAGGGCAGAGGCAGAGGGAGAAGAAGGCTCCGGAGGAACAGGGATCCCAGTGTAGGGCTCAATCCGAGGACCCTGGGGTCATGACCTGAGCAGAAGGCAGATGTTAATTGACTGAGCCACCCAGGTACCCCAAGAACTAGTTTTTGATCTGGTCATATTATTTTTAATACTTTTTATTCATTAAAAATAAAGTATCTTAAATATCTACCTTCTTTTCCATGGAGGAGAGCCTATATTTTTTGTTTTCATATCATTACCAAGGGTAGGAAGGGGAAAATATGCCTTTATCTGTCATTTCATAATACAGAATTTCAAAGTACTAACATAGACTCCTTTCTTACTACTTTTTGGAGTAAGATTTAACTCTAATGGAAGTAATTGATAACTTCTATGCATAACATTGGTCTAAATTTCCATCTTGTTTTAACTTATTAAGAAAAGCACTTTTAAAGTTGACTTTTTTTTTTTTAACCATGCAGTATAGTATTCTTCCTCTCTTAGCTAAGGCCCTAACAAAAGCAATAGCTAACAAAAAATTATGTTAAAACTTGAACTCTTTTTATATATGTATTTATGTATTTATTTATTTATTTATTAAAGATATTATTTATTTACTTGAGAGAAAGAGAGCAAGTGCAAGGGCGGGGAGGAGCCGAGGGAGAGGGATAAGCAGACTCCGTGCTGAGCATAGACTGCAACGTGGGGCTCAGTCCCACGACGCTGAGATCATGACCTTAGCCAAAATCAAGAGTTGGATGCTTAACCTACTGAGCCATTCAGGTGCCCCATAATTTCAAAATATCTTATTCAGTAAAATTTTCTTCTGCAACTTTTAAAATTACTTTTTAGAAGCTAGATAGCCTTCTGCCTGTGTATTTTGTATTTCTCCTTTAGAGTACCAAGTTGTTGGTTTAGACAACCTGTTCAGATTTTTTCCATCTAACTCATTAGTAATAATGTTAAAGCCAGAGTAACTCTGTATCCTGTAGGCACTTAGGCAAGGAATTCATTTGGTGATTTTTTTTTTTAATTTTTTTTTATTTTTTTCAGTGGTGATTTTTTTTTTTAAGATTTTATTTATTTGACACACAAAGAGAGATCACAAGTAGGCAGAGAGGCAGGCAGAGGGAGAGGGGGAAGCAGGCTCCCTGCCGAGCAGAGAGCCCAATGTGGGGCTTGATCCTAGGACCCTGAGATCATGATCCAAGCCGAAGGCAGAGGCTTAACCCACTGTACCACCCAGGTATCCCTCATTTGGTGATTTCTAATGAATAGCTATCTCAAGAATTCTTTTATTAAGTCTTATTACCTATAATATGTGATGCTGAAGCTCACTAGCTTTTGAGCACAAGTAGATGAACAACTTGATTCTGAATATCTCTATGGGAACTCATGAATCCATAAAGAACTCATAAAAATGATTGCAGGCTTCATATGAATAATAAATGGGCTGCCCTAGATGTATGTTTGGATTTCTAAAAGTTTTTGGATAGTGTTCATGTCTAATTGGAAGTCCTATCATTAGACTTAAAACTACCTTCAGATATTTGTCAACATTTTAAAATTCTGGTTTAATTTTATAATTGAAGCTTATTTTTTAACCCTGTCTGGATGATTGGCTTTTAAAATCTTTAAGGTTGATCTTACAGCTACTATGTCTGCATCTGAGATCAGGGCATTAACCGTGATGGCCTAACTCATCCTGAGGCCTTAGCTACTTTGCTACCAGTTAATCACTAGACTCCATCTTCTCTTAACCATTGTAATTGGGACTAGTAGAGTTGGTCATCTAATTAAAATAAAGAATCAGGATGTCTGGGTGGCTCACTCAGTTAAGCAGCCACTCTTGATTTCGAGCCCCATATTGGGCTCTGCACTGTGTGGAGTCTGCCTGAGCATTCGCTCTCCCTCTGCCCCTCACCCACCTCACATGCACTCTCTCTCAAATAAAGAAATAAATCTTAAAAAAATCATTAAAAATATTATACACATTTTATTTAAATAACCACAAAACCCCTATAGATCAACATTTATATGTATTTATGTGCTAATATGTTGACTTGTAAAATCTTTTCTTTGAACATGAATCTTTCTTACATACATCACAAAAATTATCTTCTGTGATTTCTGTTTTCCATTTCTTTTTTTTTTTAAAGATTTTATTTATTTATTTGCCAGAGAGAGAGAGAGAGAACAGGCAGGCAGAGTGGCAACAGAGGCAGAGGGAGAAGCAGGCTCCCCACCAAGCAAGGAGCCCGATGTGGGACTCGATCCCAGGACGCTGGGATCATGACCTGAGCCGAAGGCAGCGGCTTAACCAACTGAGCCACCCAGGCGTCCCTCCATTTCTTTTTAGATGGTACATGAATTTGGAGATGTTTGTAAAAACAGCTTGAGTGCAGAAACCTAGGTTCTTATAATTCTTCCAAATCTTTCATAGTATCTTCCTTATACCTTTTTAATGGAGCTTGCCTTTAAAATGACTTGAGTTTTCATATAAATATCTTCTTTAAAAACAAAAAGAGATTTTATTTTATTTATTTTAGAAAGAGCTGGAACAGACTTTGAGGCAGAAGGAGGGAGGAGAGAGAATCTCAAGTAGACTCCACTCTGAGGGCGGAATTGAACACGGAGCTCAGTCTCATGACCCTGAGATCATGCATGACGTGAGCTGAAATCAGTCGGTTGTGTAACCGACTGAGCCACCCAGGTGCCCCTATAAATAACTCCTTTTATACTCTTATTTTTTGACTTATATAATGAGTAATTAAATTATATAATTACATGATAAGCACAACTTGCATAAACATATTTGGAAACATATATTACTGGTTCTCAGTAAGCATAAAACTCAATTAGTGAGATCAGAAAGGTCTAAATATTCTAGAATGTGGTCCAATTGTTAGCATTTATTGTCCTTGGGAATCAGTCCTTATGTTATATAGTGGGCTAATCCTTAGTAAGAAAGGCATTTAACTTCGTGCTGTGTGTGTCCATATATACACACACACTCATATATAAATGAAAGAAAAACTTTCATGAAATGCTACTATTTCCTGCAGTATCTGCGGTTTCTATTCTATTCCCTTTCTTTCTTTTAAAAAGGATTGTGATCCCCTAATGGATTATGACATGCAGTTTGAAAAACACTGGAATAAGAACTAATTCTAGACACAAGCTAAACAGATTATTACATGGGAGGATGAGAAGCTATTTTCTGCTCTTAAATTTGTCCTTACAGTGATACTCTTGGTCTTTTAAAACATTAATTTGTAATTGTAAAATACACATAACATGAAACTTCACCTCTTAGCGATTTTAGCCCCACTCTTCAGTAGTGTTAGATATATTGTTATGCAGCCAGTATGACTTGACATTTGGATTGCTTCTACTTCCTGGGTATTCTAAATTATGTTGCTGTGGGTATACAAATATCTCCTCAAGAGCCTGCTTTCAGTTCTGTTGGATAGAAATGGAATTGCTGAATCAGATGGTAATTCTATTTTTAATTTTTTGAGGAAACACCATACTTTATTCCATAGCACTATACCATTTGACATCTCTACCAGCAATGCACAAGCATTCCAGTTTCTCTACATCCTCATCAACACTTGATATTTTCTATATCTTTGGGTTTTGTTAGTAGCCGTCCTGCTGGATGTGAGGTGGTATTTCATTGTGGTTTTGATTTGCATTTCTCTAATGATTAGTGATGGTGAGCATCTTTTCATATGCTTGTTAATCATTTGTGTAAGTTCCTGGGAAAAATAAGCCCTGTGCTATTTGGGGGGTTGTTTGTGTTTTTGTTGTTGTGTTGTAGGAGTTCTTTATATAGTCTAGATATTAATACTTTATTATATGTACCAGTTGCAATATTTTCTTCAATTTCTGTAGATTGCCTTTTGTGATATTGTTTGGCTTAAGTACTCATCCAAAAGAAATTTTATTTCATGTTAAGCTTACTTTGGATGAGAATCATAAGAAAGAAGGCTGTACCAGTGTAACTTAAGACTGTCACATTCCTTAGGGAATAGAAAGTATAATCCTGGAGCAGTTTTTTTTTTTTTTAAATTTTATTTTTTATAAACATATATTTTTATCCCCAGGGGTACAGGTCAGCGAATCGCCAGGTTTTTTTTTTTTTTTTTAAGATTTTATTTATTTATTTGTTAGAGAGAGAGAGAGGGAGCGAGCATGAGCACAGGCAGGCAGAGTGGTAGGCAGAGGCAGAGGGAGAAGCAGGCTCCCCGCTGAGCAAGGAGCCCGATGTGGGACTCGATCCCAGGACGCTGGGATCATGACCTGAGCTGAAGGCAGCCGCTTAACCAACTGAGCCACCCAGGCGTCCCTCCTGGAGCAGTTTTAAGCCTGTTTCAATCTGAATTATTTGTTTGAGTCATATGCCAAGAAGATTTATCTGTGGACATAGCATTTAAATATTATTCAAGTTTTATTTCCCAGAACCAGAATTTATGATAAACAAGATAGAAAAATAACTACATAATGAGAAATTATACTGTATTACCTGTTGTTTACTTGAAATTATCTTATAGTACATTGTTGGGTTGTTATTCATAGCAGTTTTAAAGTTCATCTTATGGATAATATGTTTCTTTTTTTTTTTTCAAATTCAATCCTTTTTAAAAGAAGACTTATTTATTTTAGAGAACAAGAGAGAGCATGGAGGGATAGAGGCAGAGGGAGAAAGAAACCCAAGCAGATTCTGCGCTGAGTGCACAGAGCCCAACTAGGGGCTCCATCTCACTACTGTGAGATCATAACCTGAGCTGAAACCAAGAGTCAGGTGCTCAACCTACTGTGCCCCTCAAATTTAATCCTTCTGAAGTTGATCACAAAGTACATTCATTTTATGTTTTTTTTCCTCAGATAAATTAAAGATTTTTTTCTTGAGGTATATTTAATCCTTATGTAAGAGGAACAAGAAAAAACCAATTCATTTCCTGATTTGTAAGTGACTTTATAATATACTTCTTATATTCCAACATTTCCTCAATCCTTCAGTTGGTAAGAACATATCTGGTCTCAGTTCAGAATTGACGTATTCAGGGCCAATTAACATTATTTTTTTCTTTTTTAAGATTTATTTATTTATTATTTGAGAGAGAGTGTGTGTGGTGGGCGAGGCAGAAGGAAAGAATCCGAAGCCAACTCCCCACTGAGTGTTAGGGCCTCCCCCCTCCCCGGCTTGATTCCAGAACCCTGAGATCATGACCTGAGCTGAAACCAAGAGTCTGTTGCTTAACTGACCAAGCTGTCCAGTTGCCCCTCAAGTAATACTCTTTAATTCTCTCGTCACTCCTTGGAAATTTTGTCATGGAAGGAATAGAAATTCTCCTCTCAAGAGAAGATATCCAGTGGGGTGTCTGCTTGGGCTTCTCTCTCTCTCTCCCTCTGTCCCTCCCCCCTGCTCGCTCTCTCTTTCTCTCACATAAATAAATAGATTAAAAAAAAATTGGGGTGCCTGGTGACTCAGTTGTTAAGCATCTGCCTTTGGCTTGGGTCGTGATCCCATGGTCCTGAGATTGAGCCCCACGTCAGGCTCCGGCTCAGCGGGAAGCCTGCTTCTCCCTCTCCCACTCCCCCTGCTTGTATTCCCCTCTCGCTGTCTCTCACTCTCTCTCTCTCTCTCTCAAATAAATAAATAAAATCTTAAAAAAAAAAAAAGCTTGAGATAATCTCTATTGAAATTAATGTTCTGGCTATTGGAAAAGACTATAAGAAATATTTGGCTACATAATAAATACTCTTTCAGTGCTGACACATCATTCAAGGATGTCCTAAGGAATAATAATGATTTTTTTAAAAAACACATATAAAAGTGATAGTTTTTTTTTTTAAAGATTTTATTTATTTATAACAGAGAGCGAGGGAGAGAACATAAGCATGGAGGAGCTGAGAGGGAGAAGCAGGTTCCCCTCAGAGCAAGGGGCCTGATATGGGGCTTGATCCCAGGACGCTGGGACCATGACCCAAGCCAAAGGCAGACACCTAACCACTGAGCCACCCAGGCACCCCAAGTAATAGGCTATAATGAGTTGAATTTCCTACCAAATTTACTAAAACACTGTTTTTATGAAAATGTAGAGAGAACTTTATTGTTACAAAAAAAACAATTGATCACATGTATTATATCACATCAAGACTGCACTCCCTAGTATAATGATTTAGAAACAAATTTATAATGTACTATAGTTTACCTTTAGGCATATAGACATCCACAGTAGATAGAGCATTTTATAGGAATTCAAGAGAAGCATTATTAAGTGTTTCAAGAAGTCTTAATAGAGTTATGAAAATACTTACACAAAGTGTAAAATCTTGGGGAGGATATACTTAATAGACAGCTAAGTAGAATAATGATCAGTAAGCAAGGAATGTATTCTTCAGTCAAGTTCATAAGATACTGCACCTAACGAAAGATTGCTTCCACCTTATTGCTTAGTTTAGGTGTTGTTGAAAGGGCATTTATTGTCTTTGACTTCTTTGCTAAGCTCACCAAGTTCATTTCTTAAATAGTGTAATTATCCAGTTTGTTTTAATGTTGAAGGGGTCCCCTTTGACTCAATCACCAGATTTAGGCATAGACCAGTATTTTGCATAGTTGTGTCTGGTGCCATTGCAGAGAAGCAGTATAATGTGTGGCAAAAAACATGGGCCATAGAGTCCATGGGTTTGAATATAGACTGCTGTTCATCTTGGGTGAACCACCTAACCTTTCTGTGCTTTGGTTTCTTCATCTGTAATATGTATAATAGTACCTATCTTACAGAGTTGTAACTAAGATTAAGGTAATGCTTAAAAGAACTTGCACAGAGTAAAATATCAATAAATGTTTATTGTTATTTGTCTAAACACTTAAGAAAATTATGAATATTTATACAACAGTCGTTCATTCTAATTACTTTTGGGTACCTACCGTGCAGGTACTATACTAAAAATGAGTAAAACCTATGCCAGACTTTAAGGAGTTCATGGCATAGTGAAGAAGATGAATATTAGATAATTGCAGTAAATAAATGTAACAATTGTCTAAGAAGTATAGTACTGTGGAATCACTGAGGCATGAGTAACTAACCCTGTCTAGGGAAGTAAGAAAAAATTAAATATGGGTGTTGGGTATATTGGGATTTATCCTGCTGTTCTGGTGTGTGTATGTGTGTATGTTATTTATTTTGGAGAGCAATGAAAGACAAATGCTGAGGAACCATTGCAGATTAAAAGAGACAATAAATCACAACCTATATCAATCAGATCTTTATGTTGTGCACCGTAAATTTATGTAGTGCTGTATGTCAATTATATCTTAATAAAACTGAAAAAAGAAAGCTGGTGAAAACATGACTGTTCCTGTGTTGGAGGGGAAATTACTCTAAAGGACATTATTGGGACATTTGACAAAATTGGATATGCAAAAAATTAGATAATAGAACATCAGTATTAAATCTCTTGAAGTTGATCACTGTACCATGAAAGAGTATCTTTGCTCTAAGATGCCCTGCTGACATATTAAAGGAGTGAAGGGGAATGATACTATTTGAGAGTAATTTGTGTATCACTTGCGTTTTCCTCATATTCCAGAAATAATCTCAGAATTTTGTAGCAGTGGTTCGCTTTCCTCAGCAAAGAACTGAAAGGGGACAGCATCACAAACTACTCTCAAATAGTTCAGGGGAAAAAATGGTGCACATATACTCAATGCATGGACTAATGAAGCGTACGTAGCAAAATGTTTAAAGTTGGTGACTTGTGGTATACAGGAATTATTTGTATTTTCATAACTTTTATATAAATTTGATATTTCAAAAGAAAAAATTTTTAAGTGGGAAGAAAAAGGAAGAGTTTCAGAGAGAGGAGGTGTTTGAGCTGTCACAGAGGCTAATTGGCCAGGGAAATAAGGAAGGCCAGAGACAGATATGTGGAAAACGATAGGGATGTGAAAGCATGGCTTGTTTGCCAGTAGTTCAGTATGGTCATTTCTATGTCAATACAAGATGTTTAGAATACATTCTTTCAAATGTCTATAGACGGTTAACTTGGATATTTATTTATCTGATGTTTATTAAAATTCAGGAAATGTTAAGCAAATTAGTAGACTAAGATTATGGCAGAGCCACTGCTTTACCTACTTTGATCACTAGGAAACCCTATTTAAATATCCTGAAATATCCTTTTTTTCCTCATTCCTTGGCAACCTTTAACTATCACATGGATATTTAGAAATGACATGGCCGTTTGTGTGTAAGAGTTTAAACAGCCTTAAGACCAAATAGACTATAGAAATTTAGTATCCTCAAACACCTAAATAAAAAAGAAGCTCTTGGAGTGCCTGGGTGGCTCAGTTGGTTAAGAATTGACTCCTGATGTTGGCTCAGGTTATGATCTCAAGGCTGTGAGATCAAGCCCCTTGTCAGGCTCCACACCGGGCATGGAAACTGCTTAAGATTCTCTGTCTCCCTCTTCCATTCACACCCACTCTCATGCATTCTCTCTCTCTTTCACACACACTATCTCTTAACTGATGGAGCCACCCAGGCACCCTCACTCTCTCTCTTAAAAAAAAAAACAAAAAAATAAAAGCAGTTCTCATTTTGGTAGAATCTTACTATGAGAGATAGTTTGAAATTTGTATCAACAAAAGCAGTTAAAAAAAAAAACAAACAAACAAACCCTAGAAGCATTTTGTATCATCAATATCCATATTTACTAAGGAAATATTTTAGAATAGAGCTGAGAAGAATTTGTTTTGTAAGAAATCTTTAAAGCAGTAAAAAAAGGCAGTAAAATAAGTGAAAAAAAAATTATGAGTCAAATTTTCACCTTTGAAGGTGAATAAAGTCAGAATGACCAAGCACTCATCCTTTTCCAAACTTCTTTTGGTATTTTGCCTATTTCCCTTCATCCTTTCAATTTTTTATTTCTTAATCTAGAGATTAAATTTTACTTCTAATGATAGTCATTTAAATTATTAAATTGCTGATCTTGTGATAGTAAGACTTCTACATTTATCTCAAAAAAAAAGCAGATGGCTCTGTGCTCTAGAGAATAATTTCTAGGACATATGCATGAAAAGTAATGGACCTAGGGGAGCTTGACTGGCTTAGTCAGAAGAATATGCAACTCTTGATCTTGGAATGGTGAGATTGAGCTCCATGTTGGCTGTAGAGATTACTAAAAAATAAATAACCTTAAAAAAAAAAAAAAAGGTAATGGACCTAGAACTCAAACAGTATTTATTCAATTCCATGCTGAGGAAAGGGTATCATTGCTGAATGGTTTTCAGACTGTTCTTGGAATATAAGAAAAATTTATCACAAAATTTCTGTAAGGTAGTTTAAAATCATAAAATAGATTTAAAATTTTAACAATTTTTAGAAGGAAAAAATATTCAGAAAGAAGATTATAAGTTTTCCATATTCTTGCATAAATATATTTTGTATCTATATAATCTGTATATGATATCTATATAATTCTCCACTTTTACTTCTCCTGTCAAATTGAAACACTGGAGCATCATCCAATCTGAATTATTTATCCTAAGGTAAATTTTCTTCCACTTTGAGAGTGAGAGAAAAGAGAAATTTTTGGATATCTAGTAGAACCAGAGTTGTTAGAACTAATAATATAATTTATAAGCCTTATTTCTAAGGGTTAATGAGATAGAATATTAACTTTCATGGTTTCTTGATATTTACTACAATGGTTGAATTTTATGTTGTAAAAAAGTACCAGTTGAATCTCATAGATGCTGTTTGCAGAAAAGTTGATGATGGATTGAGGTGCTAACGTTGGCATACTTGATTATATTGTATAGCAAAGATAGACAAGCTTTTAGGCATTTCTGAAACTTAAGAACTTAATCATTAGAGAATATGAAATAATTTGTATGTTTATCTCATTTGTAGTTATTAAGAAAAAGCAACTTGTGAGGTTCATGTTTTTCGTATTTTAAACTATTTTTGTGTATCTGGAATATGTCCAAACGGTTTTCACAGTTGCTTTTTTTTCTGATTGCTATGGTAATAGTGCTTTATATCTGTATTATATTTACATATGGTTTTGAGAGATCAGGTATACCTAATTAAATAAATTATAACTGGTTTTATTAAGTATATTTAAAATTCATTTAGAGTTTATAATAGTTGTTGCTGTTTCCTCTACAAGAAAGGGAGAGGATTGAGCAATGCAGGTTTAATTTTTGTTTGTTTTTCTTAGCAATTGAAAGCATGTAGTGAAGATCAGGAAGACAGAGAATGTTTGAACCAAGCTATTACTGCTCTTATGAATCTCCAAGGTAGTATGGACCGAATTTACAAGCAGTATTCACCTAGACGCCGACCTGGGTAATTCCATACTGTTGAAAATATGAATGCTTATACATATTTCATTTATAGTTGATGCCTCATTTTCTTTTCTTTTTTTTTTTGATGCTTCATTTTCTAAAGAAGTGTTATTTGTAGTGATACTTACATTCTTGAAAGTTATACTCCTACATTTCTCGTTTGGTCTTTAAGTTTTGGAAAATCAGTATTGTCTTATTGTTAAGATATATGTAATAAAATTTTAAAAGATAAATCTAATATTTATATATTACGCAGAAATTTAGGATTCTTGGTAATTTTAGTTCGTATGACATTTGAAATGAAATACAGAGTCTGGTACCTCTCTTTCACAGTACTGTAGCTGAGGCATGTATCAGTTGTGGCAAAGATAGTAGAAGAAAGTAAATGCTGTGTGCAAAATCTGGTGTTTGGTTATTTAGTGGTTTTATCACTTGATCCGAGGTAGTTTTACAATTAAAGAAATTTGGGTTGCTTAGCCATTGAAAAAGCTAAATTTATCTTAATTTTTTTTTTCTTTTTAGGGATCCTGTTTGCCCTTTTTATAATCGTCAGTTAAGAAGCAAGCATCTGGCTATTAAAAAAATGAATGAAATTCAGAAAAACATAGATGGATGGGAAGGCAAAGATATTGGACAATGTTGTAATGAATTCATTATGGAAGGTCCCTTGACACGAATTGGTGCTAAACATGAACGACATATTTTTCTCTTTGATGGCTTAATGATTAGCTGTAAGCCCAATCATAGTCAGTCACGCCTTCCAGGTTATAGTAGTGCAGAGTACAGATTAAAAGAAAAATTTGTCATGAGGAAAATACAAATATGTGATAAAGACGATACTTGTGAGTACAAAAATGCTTTTGAGTTGGTGTCCAAAGAAGAAAACAGCATAATATTTGCTGCTAAGTCTGCTGAAGAGAAAAATAATTGGATGGCCGCACTTATTTCTCTTCACTATCGTAGTACACTAGATCGAATGCTAGATTCAGTGTTACTGAAAGAAGAAAATGAGCAGCCATTGAGATTACCAAGTCCTGATGTGTATCGTTTTGTGGTAAAAGACTCTGAGGAAAACATTGTTTTTGAAGACAACCTGCAAAGTAGAAGTGGAATCCCCATTATTAAAGGAGGAACTGTAGTGAAATTAATTGAAAGGTTAACATATCATATGTATGCAGGTATGTGAAACTCATTACAAGTGCTTACCTACTGGGGGCTGAGAATGTAAAGCTTTTCGGGGATGTTCAAAAATGCTTGAGGAATGGAAAAAAATGGATTTTCTCTGAAATATAAAAAGAATTCTACAGAATCAAAAGGAGTAAATAACTAATTAAATATCCCTAAGATATAATATGTTGACTTCATTAATTATTAGATATTCACAAAAATTTTATGAGTCTTGAATCAGAAAACAATCCTCATTTATTAAGAAATACCATGAGTACAGAAAGACCATGGTGGGAGGAACAAGAAAAAAGAAAAAGGAAGGCCTCCAAAATATGCTACTTTGGATTAATGAAACTGAATTGAACATACAAACTGTTTTATACCCTGTCTTTTCAGATCCCAATTTTGTTCGTACTTTTCTTACTACATACCGTTCATTTTGTAAACCACAGGAATTGCTAAGCTTACTGATTGAACGGTAAGAAAAACATTTATTTTACTTACATTAACATTTCATAAAACGTTAACTCTTTTGTTCCTTGCAAAGTGGTGGGTACCTAGCATGTGCTCAACTTGTTTTTGAACATAATTTATTTGACATTAAATTAGTAGTATTACTGTTCTCTTCAAACAACGTGCTCATTAAAATCTCTGTTTATAACAGAGGTCTCTTCTGGTTTTAGCAATGTTTATAGTGGTAATCAAGAAGACCCAATTTTAAGTATGTATTTTAATGTTTTTTTGTTCAGTAAAACAGTATTTCCTTAAAATAGACTTTTTAACTTGTCACTTTATTTTTAAAATTTTTTTAGAAGATTTTATTTATTTGAGAGCGAGAGCACAAGCAGGGGGAGGGCTAGAGAGAGAGAGGGAGAAGCAGAGTTCCTGCTGAGGAGGGAGCCCAATGCAGGACTCGATCCCAGGAGCCTGTGATCATGACCCAAGCTGAAGGCAGACACTTAACCCACTGAGCCACCCAGGCGCCCAGTATGTAACACTTTAAAAGAAGTTTATCAGTAACTTTTCACATAGATGGTAGGAAGGAAGGTTGCTTAATTAAAATAATTTTTCTGTTGTATTTGAAATTCTTTTCATTTGTGTATGAACAACAAAAAATTTCTCTGACTTTCCTTCTTTTCTTCTTAGATTTGAAATTCCAGAGCCAGAACCTACTGAAGCAGATAAATTGGCCATAGAGAAAGGCGAACAGCCAGTCAGTGCAGACCTTAAAAGGTTTCGCAAGGAATATGTCCAACCAGTACAACTTAGGTTTGGCCTAAATATTACATATTTTATGTACCATTCAATTTTCATTATATAGTTAACACATATAAGTTCTTATCTCTTAATGCAGATAGAGGTATTGTTGTTAGACTTCATAGTAGTTAAATTAAACTTCCAAATTTCAATGTGAAATTACTCTTAAATGTCCTGAAGAAATTTAATTATTAAAATGATACTGTGTTATTTGCATCAGATACCTCTGGCATGTGACACATTGTGCTTACAGACCAGGATACCTATTAAGTAAAAATTGTAAAATTTCATGTGAGTGTGCCTGCTCTCAACCTTGCCCATCCCTACCCCTTTGTGATCATCTAGTAATCCTGGGCTTTTTCATAGTTTATAATATTTATGGAATTTTAGCTCTTTCCCTACTGTTCTCTCCCAAAATATATAGGCTTTTACTCATTCATCTAAAAAAAATCAGTAATTTCTAAAAATGTATTTGATAATAGCAGCTGCTAGTTGTTAGGTACTAACTGTATGCCTAAGTATTTTATCAATTTTCTTCCATCCTGGCAGGAGTTACTACTTTATAGCTGAGGAAATTGAAACTTAGCAAGATAAAGTAATTTGAAATAGGTTATACGGAGTGAGCAGCAGGACAGGATTCAAACCTGTATCTGTCTGGTTTCTTAAGTTAGTGTTGTTTTTTTCTTACAGTGAGTGGTGAAAATTGGAGGCTCCTTTGATTAGTCTTCTTTACAGTCCCTAATTATACATGATCTAAATTTTTTCTTTGCAAATATGAAAGTGCCTTGATTTTTGTTAACTAATAAATTGCAGCTTTAGAACTGAGCTTGTTACTTATTTTTCAGGATAATTGCCACAAATAAATGCAGTTTTGGTGGAATGATAGCGCTTACAGCTGTATGTGTCTCAGCCAAAATTTTAACGTGTCATTCTTTGTATAAGATGGTATTTTTTTTTTAGATTTTTATTTATTTATTTGATAGAGAGAGATCACAAGCAGGCAGAGAGGCAGTCAGAGAGAGAGGAGGAAGCAGGCTCCCTGCTGAGCAGAGAGCCCGATGCGGGGCTCGATCCCAGGACCCTGAGATCATGACCTGAGCTGAAGGCAGCGGCTTAACCCACTGAGCCACCCAGGCGCCCCAAGATGGTATTTTTTAAAAAAACCTTTTTAATTAAAAAAGGGAGATGATCTTATTTACCCCTCAGCAATAAAGGAGTAACTTTTTTGTACTAGTTACAGTGAATTTGTACTCCCCCACACTCAGATTAAACTTTTTTTTAAAAGATTTATTTATTTATTTTAGAAAGAATGCATGCGCACATGGGGGAAGATGGAGAGGGAGAGGGAGATAAGCAGACTCTGTGTTGGGCGTGGAGCCCGACACTGGCTTGATCCCAGGATCCTGAGATCATGACCTGAGCTGAAATCAGGAGTTAGACGCTTAACCGACTGAGCCACCCAGGCACCCCTAAAGTATAATTTTAAAACAATAAATTAATCCAAAGACCCGTTTTACATCATTGAAGTGCTTAGGTTTTAATTAAATACAAATTAAAGACCGAGTGTTACATTGGCCCTTATATATAAAGTTGTTATCATGGTATTAGAGAAATGAAAGAAGTATAATTGAATGCTTACGTCTCACTAAATTGTGTTTCTTTACATTTTTTCAGGATCTTAAATGTGTTTCGGCACTGGGTTGAACACCATTTTTATGACTTTGAAAGAGATTTGGAATTGCTTGAAAGACTGGAATCCTTCATTTCAAGTGTAAGAGGTATATTATTTAAAGGTTTGATTGAATCTTACATTGCACATCAGCTTAGTTTTAAATTTGTGTGACTTTTAAGAAGCTAAACTGTTTTTTTATTTTTAAACAACTAAAATAACATTTGGTGTGGTTTATAGACTCCAAGGAGCTCACATATGTTAGAACCACCTGAAGTCTTAGAACCTTGCCTTTTCAAGTTTTTAGGAGAATCTTTTTTTAAAGGAAGTCATCAGTCTTCTTTAATAATCTTAATACATTTAAAATTTTATCTCATCTCAAGGTTGCCATTCTTTCAACTAATTAAATATATGTGCAGTAGTACCTGTTTTCTTATTCTCCTTAATCCTCCTCTTTAGTTTTGAATGGTTAACAACTTTGAAAAATAACATTTACTTCAGGGCACCTGTGTGACTCTGTTGGTTAAGAATCCGACTCTTGGGGGGCGCCTGGGTGGCTCAGTGGGTTAAGCCGCTGCCTTCGGCTCAGGTCATGATCTCAGGGTCCTGGGATCGAGCCCCACATCGGGCTCTCTGCTCCGCAGGGAGCCTGCTTCCTCCTCTCTCTCTCTGCCTGCCTCTCTGCCTGCTTGTGATCTCTCTCTGTCAAATAAATGAATAAAAAAATCTTTAAAAAAAAAAAAAAAAAAAAAGAATCCGACTCTTGGTTTTGGCTCACTCAGGTCATGATCTCAGAGTTGTGAGACTTGGCCAGCATCAGGCTCGGTGCTCAGCTCAGCACAGAGTCTGCTTGAGATTCTCTCCTTTCCTCTCCCTCTGCCCCTTCCCCTGCTCATGCTCTCTATTTATCTCCCTCTAAATAAATAAATAAAATCTTTAAAAATAATATTTACCTCTCTTGCAGAAGTTTTTGGTATATTTTTAGCACCCAAAAGATAAGAGTTTCTTACCTAAAATTTTAGCACACAGCCCATGAAATGAAACTCTCGGCCATGAACATTTAAACAAGTGTATATTATTGAATCAAGAACATTTATCTGACAGGATAAGGCATTAAGTAAGAATACTTTAAGCCTAACTTATCTCATCTACTTGCTCTTATTTAAGGGGAATTTTACTTAAAATAGAGTATGTGATTCCTTTGCTTCAACTTTGAGATGTTTAAAATACATTTTTATCAAATGTTTGCCTTGAAATTGTTTATGGTAACAAATCAATTTTTTGCTTTATATTCTTAATGAAGATGCTAGACTATATATGATCTAAGTAATTTCTAAAATACACATATGTATTAGGATAGGGCAAGTAAATGGTTATGTTAATGTCTAGAGGTCTTTCTTAAATAAGTTATACCACAGCATAACCAAGTAGTTTCTTTCTTTCTTTCTTTCTTTTTTTTTTTAGACTTACTTATTTTAGAGAGAGAGAGCACATGCAGGGAGGAAGGGCAGAGAGAGAATCCTAAAGGAGACTCCCCACTCAGTGCGGAGCCCTAGGTAGGGCTCCATCCCAGGACCCTGAGATCATGACCTGGGCCGAAATCAAGAGTTGGCTGCTTAACCGACTGAGCCACCAGGCGCCCTGAGGGAAAGTTTCTTTTTATAAATGTGTTTTAACTAATAAATGAAGAAGGAATGATAGAATTAGAATATAACTATTTTTCAGCCTCCTAGTAATATTACAAAGATGTAACTGGACATTATATGGCTGCTGTTAGAAATATTTACAAGTATTCACGTCAAAAAATTGATCCTGAATCACATCATGTCTGTATGTGTCTGATTTACAGAAAAAAACAGGACAGAGAAGCAATGCAAATGACACTACAGGAATAGTATTGGGAAAATTCAGAGTTGGGAAATACCACAAGGCGAATGATTCCATTTTAATGAGTAAATTGCAAGGAAAAATAAGAGAGAAAAGGAGAGCCTATAGATTAAAGGAGACTTGAGACATTGACTGCAATTTGTAGAACTCGTTCAGACCCTATTTCATAGGCCAACTATTAGAAAACATTTATGAGAGAATCAGGGAAATCTGAACACTAATTAGATATTTGATGATTTTAAGAAGTTACTGTCATTTTTATATATGATAATGGTTTTATCATTTTATTTTATTTTATTTTTTAAACATTTTATTTATTTATTTGACAGAGAGAGATCACAAGTAGGCAGAGAGGCAGGCAGAGAGAGAGAGGAGGAAGCAGGCTCTCCATGGAGCAGAGAGCCCGATGTGGGGCTTGATCCCAGGACCCTGGGATCATGACCTGACCCGAAGGCAGAGGCTTTAACCCACTGAGCCACCCAGGCGCCCCGGTTTTGTCATTTTAAAAAGTCTTTAATTTTTAGATACATACTTAAATATGAATGAAATGACATATTTATTTCAGGTTTATTTATTTATTTTAAGTCATCTCTAGTAGACCACACATGGGGCTCAAACTCACGAATCCAAGATCAGGAGTCACATGCTATTCTGACTGAGCCAGCCAAGCTCCCTATGTTATTTCTTTCAAAATAACATAGGGAATGGAAAGAGGGCATGAGTGACATTAAGTGAAGCAAAAATTGGCCATAAGTTGGTAATTGTTGAAGCTGGGTAAAGATGAAAGATTATACAAAGATTTGCACTTACGTCTGTCAAGTAAAAGGTATTTTTATTTGTGTTCTTTTCTAGGGAAAGCTATGAAGAAATGGGTAGAGTCAATTGCTAAGATCATCAAGAGAAAGAAACAAGCTCAGGCAAATGGAATAAGCCATAATATTACCTTTGAAAGTCCACCTCCACCAATTGAATGGCATATCAGCCGACCAGGACAGTTTGAAACCTTTGATCTCATGACACTTCATCCAATAGAAATTGCACGTCAACTGACACTTTTGGAATCTGATCTGTATAGGTAGACAGTTAATGTTTATTTGCTCCTCTTTTTTCAAGAATCTTAAACCATACCTCTGTTTTCAGAACATGTTGCAAATTACTTATGAATACTTAAAAGTGCCTCATTTATTCTTGTGGGCTTGGAGGAAAGCTCATAGCACCGTTTTTAACTACAATCTGTCCTACAGGAAAAAGTCTTATATTGCTATTTAGGCCTAAAATAGGTACTAGCAGTCTTTCACATGGTGAGTGATAGACACTAATGCTACCTTTCAGGCAATCACCCAGGTCTTCCTCCTAATACTTTCTCAGATTGTTTTAGTTTGGATTGTAGGCTCTTGAAGGCAGCTGAGTAAATAGAATATTGAGAGAGACAAGCTTTCTTTTTTTTTTTTCTTTTTCTTTTTTTTTTTTTTTCAGATTCTAAGTAATCAAAATTTTAATTTGGAGCTTGACTAGGTTAGGTTTGCTAGGCAAATGAATAACAAAATTCTTAGAAAAATGAAGATTTCTTTATTTTTTTTTAAAGGAGTCTTAAGTACTTCAGCTATTTGAAGTCAAGGTAACTTCAAAGAAAAGTTATTTCTGAAGTAGTGTGATGATAAATCATACTTAAAACTTCTGAACTTTTCTTTCATTTATGAGACTCATTAGATCGAAATGTGCTTGGCTAGGGGTGCCAGGGTGGCTCAGTTGGGCGTCTGCTTTCAGCTCGGTTGTGATCCCAGGGTCCTGGAATTGAGTCCCTCGTTGGGCTCCCTGCTCAGTCAGGAGTCGGCTTCCCCCTCCCGTGCCTCTGTGCACTCTCTCTCTCTTAAATAAATAAAATCTTTTTTTTTTTTTTTTTAAGATTTTATCTATTTATTTGACAGAGAGAGACACAGCAAGAGGAACAGAAGCAGGGGGAATGGGAGAGGGAGAAGCAGGCCTTCCGCCGAGCAGGAAGCCCAATTCGGGGCCAATTCCAGGACCCTGGGATCACGACCTGACCCAAAGGCAGATGCTTAACAACTGAGCAACCCAGGCACCCCAGATAAATAAAATCTTTAAGAAAGAAAGAAATGTACTTGACTATTTACTTTTATCTGTATCCCATCATCTGTCTTGTCTTGTAAAACATTTCCTGCCATTAATCTGTATCCATGCAGATCACCCATTCCCAACCTAACCTTTATAGTTTCATGGTTTCATGACTTCTAATGTCATTCTCCACTCCAAATCAGACACCTCCTAAGGTCATATTTCAAATCTTGTTATCACTCCAAATCGTTCTTATTTCAAAATTACTAATTCAAGCATCTCTCATTTCTTTCTAACTGCAGTCCTCTCTCCTTTCAGCTTGCTTTATCAGCTTTGTCCTCTGTCACCTTTTTAAAACCACTACCTTGCAGGTAACAGCCACCTCTCCCCACCCTGTCAAAAAATGACTTCTCACCATTGTCATTCCATCAAAAACTTTTCTGCATTCAGGAGCCCTTTCTACAATACAAATACCTTTAAGAAGTTATCTTGATTGGCAGCCATTTTTTTAAGGGGAAAAGTAAGAATATACAAAGTTTAGTGCTAATGGAAATGTAGGAAGACAGCAGAGATAAAAAATTTGCCCTTCTTTAGAATTGGGCCTCTGGTTTGCCTTGGCTGTGCCATTCAGAATTGAGCACCCATGTCAGCAGTTGTAAACACCTAATTTAGAGTGTCATGTTGTATTTTAGGTAGTTTGGAGTTCAGGTGATTTTTGTTTATATTGTGGAATTTGTGAAAGGTAGGAATGAAGGGACTTGCTACTTGAGTTAAAAAAAAAAAAAAGCCAATAGTACTGAATCACATTTTTCCTCATTGAGTGACTGTTACAGGAATGGACATCAGAAAAAGAAACCACTTAAGTCAATGTGGACCTGCTTTCAGAACAGAAAATACCTTTGTTAAGTGAAATGTATATTATGGAAGAAGAGGAACATTGACACTGTAAACTGAATTTCTTTTTTTTTTTTTTTTAAGATTTTATTTATTTGACAGAGAGATACACAGTGAGAGAGGGAACACAAGCAGGGGGAGTGGGAGAGGGAGAAGCAGGCTTCCCACTAAGCAGAGAGCCTGATGTGGGATTCGATCCCAGGACCTTGGGATCACGACCCGAGCCGAAGGCAGACTCCTCTAACAACTGAGCCACCCAGGCACCCCCGAATTTCTGATTTAACTGTAGAACAGCCCAAGAAAACTTACTTTAAAAACTGTTAACAAGGTCCCTTTTTTATTCAAATCTACTGAGTAAAAACTTTTTTTTTTAATTAATAGTCAAGACCATAGGATACTGGCCAATTTTTTAAAATTATGTAATCCTGGCTCACTATATACAGTAATTTAACTTGCTCCTCTGTCAAATTTTTTACTGAATAATTCAGCCATTTAAAAAAATGTAGAAATTATATAATAAGGGCCCATCAACAGCAAAAGCCTTACAGATACAATTGAAATCCTTCAACTAATTTTTCCCAATTCTGTTCTTCTTTCTCCCAATAACCACTATCCTGTATTTGGTGTTTATTATTCCTATGTATGTCTTTATAATTTATACACATACAATATTGATAAACAATATATAGCATTGTTTTGCAGGTTTTAAGATAGTTTATACTTATGTGTCATTCTAC
This sequence comes from Lutra lutra, assembly GCF_902655055.1. Taxonomy (NCBI): domain Eukaryota; kingdom Metazoa; phylum Chordata; class Mammalia; order Carnivora; family Mustelidae; genus Lutra; species Lutra lutra. The sequence continues at coordinate 98,494,775 of NC_062284.1, read as the reverse complement.
AACATGTTTTGCACTTACATTGTTCTGGCATTTAAGTTGATGAATATAGCTCTGGTTTGCTTTTTTTTTTTTTTTTTTTTTTTTAAGATTTTATATATTTATTTGACAGGGAGATGATCACAAGTAGGCAGAGTGGCAGACAGAGAGAGGGGGAAGCAGGCTCCCTGCCGAGCAGGGAGCCCGATGTGGGGCTTGATCCCAGGACCCTGGGATCATGACCTGAGCAGAAGGCAGAGGCTATAACCCACTGAGCCACCCAGGCGCCCCTGGTTTGGTTATTTTAATTACTGTGGTGTTCCATTATATGAATGCTCCATAATTTATCCAGCCTAGGTTATTTGTGATTTTTCAGTCTTGCAGATAATGACTGCTTCACTGAGTATTCTTAAAAATGTTTTCTTATAACCTGGTATAGCTTAAGTATATATCTAGATAGACTTTTGAGGTGATCTAGTTTGTATATCTTCAGTTATATGAGATATTGCTAAATTACTTTACAAAGTGGTTGTTTCAGTTTTTACTTGGATATCCGTGTTGGAGAGATTCTACACATCTTTACCCATTTGGTACTATTAGACTTCTGTTAGACAGGAGTAAAATGGGATTTCATTGTGGTTTAATGTTCTTCTCCCCGAATAAGAGACAAAAATTTTTTTGTGTTTTTATGTGACTATTTGGGTCCAGTCCTCTGTGATTTAAACCTGTTCATGTGTTTCTCCATTTATCTTTTGTGTTCTCTTTATCTTACTGAGTATTTAAAGATCTTTAAATAATTTTGATACTAATCCTTTGTAGGTTAAGTTGCATGATTTTTTATTCCACAGGAAAGTCCAACCTTCTGAACTAGTAGGGAGTGTATGGACCAAAGAAGATAAAGAAATAAATTCTCCAAATTTATTAAAAATGATTCGCCATACCACAAATCTCACTCTATGGTTTGAAAAGTAAGTGTGTATTTTTCTGCCCTATTACTTTTTACCGCTATAATATTAAGTCATCTATAAGCTTAAATTCTTGCTAAAAATATATGTATTCTTTTCTACGTGAGGGAGGAAATTGCTTTTTAAGCCATGCTTTTTTGTTTTTGTTTTTGTTTTCTGTTTTCGTCTAGGTGCATTGTGGAAGCAGAAAATTTTGAGGAACGGGTGGCAATACTAAGTAGAATTATAGAAATTCTTCAGGTTTTTCAAGATTTGAATAATTTCAATGGTGTATTGGAGATAGTCAGTGCAGTAAATTCAGTGTCGGTATACAGACTAGACCATACTTTTGAGGTAAGTTTTAGGCTTAAATATTTCATCTTTTTGGGGGGCAGATACAATTGATGATAAAATAAATTGCTTCTACCAACCAATCTTTTTCAGTAAATCCTTTACAAACCATCTTATTCCCTTAAATACATCAATATACACTAGTATGTCTGGAATCCATCAAAGAATGTGGGACTTGTGACTCTGTTTAATATGTTTACCTAGGGGGCACCTGGGTGGCTCAATGGGTTAAAGCCTCTGCCTTCGGCTCAGGTCATGATTTCAGGGTCCTAGGATAGAGCCCCCCACATCGGGCTCTCTGCTCGGCAGGGAGCCTGCTTCCTCCTCACTCTCTGCCTGCCTCTCTGCCTACTTGTGATCTCTCTCTGTCAAATAAATAAAATCTTTAAAAAAAAAAAATGTTTACCTAAATGTAATGAAATTTCAATTGGATTTTTCCAGTGGCACACTGATTGTTTGAAATAAATGATATTTAAAATATAAATGTAGAATTTAATCAACATATAGTCAAAAGAAGGAGTAACATGGAGAGAAGTCTTTCTAAAATTAAAATTTTTTAAATTATACAATAGTATATGTTTAGTGTTTGTTATAGAAAATTCAAAAGATACAGAAAGTATATGTTAAAATTAAAATACACATACTCTTGGGCCCAGAAATAAAAGTGCCAGACTATAAAGTTAATGTACAAAGATGTTGTTTCTGCAGTATTAATTGGAGTAGCAGAAAACTAGAAGTAACCTGTATGTCCCTGAATAGAATGACTAAATATGTTGTTTTATATTTGTCGTGTAGAATATTGTTCAGCTATAGAAAAAAAGTGAATAGGATCTATGTGTATTGTCTTAAAATAATATTTGTGATTTTTAGGGGAAAAACCATAAAAAAACTTCAGAATAATGCATATAATATGATTTCTTTTTTATGTAACATAAAAACAGAACAAACCCTAAGCATGTTACTAAAATTGCATGAGCATTGAGAAGATAATACTTTTTTCACATTGATTCTTTATGATTAGAAAGGCAAGCTGCTTTCATGTATGTATTTTTCTATTTGAGTGTTTGCATTTTATTGCTTTGTGTGAGCTTTTTATATATGAAGGATATTAACAGTTGAATATTGCTAAATATTAATCTGTTTAATAGATTTTGAAAACTCTAAAGTAGTATATTTATTTTAAAAGGTTAAGTTTCAGTTTTTTTAAAATACTGGGTACAGAACAATATTCATAAAATATGTATAAGGGTGCTCACTTCGGCAGCACATATACTAAAATTGGAACGATACAGAGAAGATTAGCATGGCCCCTGCGCAAGGATGACACGCAAATTCGTGAAGCGTTCCATATTTTTGAGAAATAAACTCCTCCCCTCTCTCCTCCAAAAAAAAAAAATATATAAGGCAAAAAGAATAAAAATACGAAGAACACCTGTACACCTGGTTTAAGAACACCTCCCAATTCCATCTCCATCCTCACCCCTTCAACCATCATTCTGAATTTTGTCCTTATTTTTTTTTTTTAAAGATTTTTTATTTATTTATTTGTCAGAGAGAGAGAGCGAGCGAGCACAGGCAGACAGAGCGGCAGGCAGAGGCAGAGGGAGAAGCAGGCTCCCCACAGAACAAGGAGCCCGATGTGGGACTCGATCCCAGGACTCTGGGATCATGACCTGAGCCGAAGGCAGTGGCTTAACCAACTGAGCCACCCAGGCGTCCCAATTTTGTCCTTATTATTCAACTTTTTTTCTGTAGTTTTACTTATTTGTATCTCTAAACAATGTACTATTTCATTTTGCGTGTTTCTTAATTACATATGAATATAATTCTTCAAACACTTTTTTCATTCAATATTATCTTCCTAAAATTCATCCAGGTTGCTTCTTACTGCTATCATTCATTTTTTTTCATAGCTGTATCATATTATAAGAATAAACTTACCAAAATTTATTTATTTATTTACTAGTTAATGGCCATTTAGACTCTTTCCAGTATAGGGTTATTATCAGTAATAGTACCATGAACATTTTCTACATATATCCTAGTGCACAAATTTCTCTAAGTCGTTTACCTGGAAGTAGAACTACTAGATAATAGGTTATGGGTATCTTCTGCTTTACTAGATAATGCTAGATTGTTTTCCCAAATAATTGTACCAGTTTATACTCCCACCAGAAATGTATGAGTTCTAGTTATTTTACCTTCTCACCAGTACTTGATATTGTCAGTTCTTTTCATTTTCCAATCTTGTGGTTTTGGTTTATAAACCCCTGATTTCTAATGAGTTTGAACCTATTTTTACATGTTTATTGGTTTTTTATATTTCTTCTTATAGAAAATTTTTTGGTTTTTTTGCATTCTTGAGTTTTTCTTATGACTCTCTGTGAGTTATATTATATAGTGGATTTTAATCCTTTGTCAGTTATATGTATTGTTAGCTTCCCAGATTGAAGCTTCTCTTTTCACCTTTTTTTCTATCTTTTGATGAACAAAAGTTCTTACTGTAATCAAATTTATTTTGTCCTGTTATTTGTGCTGTTTAGTGTCTTTCTCTATTATCTTAATGTTTTGTCTTTCACATTCATTCCTTAATCCAGCTGGAAATAAGTTTTGAAAAATGTATGGAGTGAGTCTGGAGTTTAATTTCATGTTTTGTTCCATATGGCTAGCCAGTTGCTTCCATACATTTATTGAAAGTTTGATAGGAATTGCATTGGTTCTATAAATTGCTTTGGTTCAATTGGTGGAGCACTGACAATTTTACAGTGAATCTTCCAATCCACGAACATGTCTCTCCCTTTATTTATTAATTTAATATAAAGTTTTATGGTTTTCTTGATGATGAGCTCATACCTCTTTTGTTAGAACTTTTTTAAAGATCTTGCTTTCTTTATTGATGATATGTAGAAATGCAGTTGATCTTTGCTGATTGGTTTTATATCAATCAACAATGCTAAATGCTCTCATTAGCACTCCATATGTAGATTTATTGTTTTGTTTTTCCACAGATAATTATATCCTCTGTGAACTTTGATTTTCTTTATTTTTCTTGTTCATGCTAGTTAAGACTTCTATAGAGTACTGAATAAAAGTTAGGGTTTAATCCCCTTTGCTTTTTCCTTAAGTTAAAGGAAATACATTAGACAGTTTACCATCAGTGCAATGTTTGCTGTGGATTTATGTGTGTGTGTATACACTTAACTAGGTTAAAAATAAAGTAATTAATTTAGAACAAAAAATGTAATAATGAAATATAAAAGGAATGATTCTGCTTATTTGGTTTACTAAATTTTTGTTCAATTTTTCTCTCCCTTCCACAGCTTTCTCCTCCTTAACAAAGCCTTACCCTTAGCCTCAAAAGACCTTTCAGTGGAAATATATCTGAATGCTTTAGGATTATATTTCTCTCCTATAGCTATGATTTGAAATTCTGGCTAATCAGAATTATAACTAATAAGATCTCGAGGAAGAATTTTTTAATTCTTACTCCTCTAATTTATATTAGAAAAAAAATGAAGTTTTTAAGTTTTATATTTATAGATAAATAATTTCAGGCAAGTACAGAAAGGAATACTACTCATCTTTAATTTAAAAAATTATTTTTCACATATTTGCAAAATTTTATAGAATTCCAAGCTCTGTGTTCATAAAATGTGATTGAATTGTAAAAAGACAAGTTATACTCGATTTATATATTTTAAAGGCATTGCAGGAAAGAAAAAGGAGAATTTTGGATGACGCTGTGGAATTAAGTCAAGATCACTTTAAAAAATACCTAGTAAAACTTAAGTCAATCAATCCACCTTGTGTGCCTTTTTTTGGTAAGTTACTGAACATGGGTTTATATTTATATTTTGAGGCAGTTTGTTGTAGCCAAAAGAGACCTGCCTTTAAAGGCAGATTGTTCTGATTTTTATATCTGAGCATATCTACTTTTACTAACTGTTCATATTGATAAATAAAATTTGGAAGTCTCTGTTTCCTTATCTTTAAAATAGAAGTTATGATAATTATCTCTTTGTAGAGTTGTTGTAAGGAGCTCTGTGGGATCTTTCTGTAAGAGTACTGATTCCATTCATAAGGGCTCCACCATCAGGATTTAAGCACCTCCGAAGCATCCCACCTTTTAATACTATCACATTGGGTATTAGTATTTAAACTTAGGAATTTTGAACATTCAATCATGCATGCCTGTGTACACAGACACACACCCCACTGGTTGTGTTAACCAAAAATGTTTCTGGACAATCCCAAATATTCCCTAAGGGACAAAATTGCCCCCAGTTGAGAGCCACTGATTTAAGTGAATCCATAATTACATATGAAGAAGGAGCTAAAACTTTTTTTCCTGTCCCAGAGTGAGGAATAATTATTTTTCTATCTAAATTATGGGCTTTGGGAAAACAGAATGTACACATCTATAGTCTTATCACTAGAATTGGCTTATAATTTATCTATTGATCATTATTTAAGATCATTGGCATTAAATATTTATAATCAAATATTAAAATGGTTAGAACAGATTTAACACAGACTTTGTGAATGAATCCACTCTTATTTTAGGCTCTTAGGCTAAGGAATAAATTAAGCCTTTCCTAAACCCTAATTTTCTTTTTATTTTAAATTCTTTAAATGTTAAAAAATTCCTAATGTAAAATTAATTAATAAGCCCATCAGACTTAACATTTTAGGGGTAAAATTGCTGGATTATAGAATGTCTTTCAACTTTACTAGATCAGTTGTTTTTTTCAAATGATTGATTAAGTAACAGATTTTATAACTTTTCTTCAAATACTCTTTTTTACTAGGAATATATTTAACAAATATTCTGAAAACTGAAGAAGGGAATAATGATTTTTTAAAAAAGAAAGGGAAAGATTTAATCAATTTCAGTAAGAGGAGGAAAGTAGCTGAAATTACGGGAGAAATTCAGCAGTATCAGAATCAACCTTACTGTTTACGGATAGAACCAGAAATGAGGGTAAATATTTTCTTTGCTTATCTTTAAAAGAGAACATGTTAAATTCTCTGCAATCTGTAAGAAATATCATAACCACACTTATGCTACTTATTTTACTATAAAAATAATACAGTAAGTTAATTATCATTAGATAGAAGTGGTAAATATTAGATATTCTGTGCTAACAGTCTGCAGTTATGAATATTGCTAGGAATGGGGGTGCCTGTCTGGCTCAGTCTGTAGAGTGTATGACTCTTGTTCTCAGGGTTGTAAGTTTGGGCCCCATGTTGGGTGTAGAGATTATTTAAAAATAAAATCTTTTAAAATATATATTATTAGGGACTTTTTTCTTGAGAGTATTGCTTCTTTGTGCAACTGGTCAAGTAATACTTTCAAAAAATGAATGACAAATTGGAATGAAACTCTCTGATGTCCATGTAGTAAAAAGAAAATCCACTACTAGTACTGTCATTGGTTAGCTATTTTAGATATTTTACATGTGCCAGTGTAACATTAAGTAATTAATTTCTTCATAAAAATATTGGGTTTAAATAGGGAAAGAGGTTGGTTTTATAGAATACATATTTGTGTATATGTATATATGTATATGCTTAGCAAAAAATCATTTTTTTAACTATATCAATTGGTAATCTATTTTGATCACTAGTTTTAACACTGATTCTGTGTACTGTAAGATGTGGGATACCTTCTAAATCATAGTAGATTATGATACTATGTTTATGTTAAGTGAATTTATTTTTGTTATACTTATTTGAAATTCAGTACATCAGAAAAAGTTCACCTGTCACATTAAAAATTGTGTTCAACTTTCAGGCTTAGTGTGCAGGTCAGGCATATTAAGTGAAAATGGGCACCATGACTCCCAACTTCCTAAATTGTAGGATGGTAACTATTCTTTGTTCCTACTTCAAAACAAAATACACTAAAGTCCTAAGAAAGAATGACTTAAACTACACTGTTATGAAAATATAGACAGCTCTAAAAATGGTGACATTTTTAGTGGTCCCATATTTCATTCTCTTCCCTCATCATGGGGCCAGCCCTTTGTGATATTTAACTTTATAGGTCTAAAGAAATATACTCTTGAAGCTTGAAGTTTATAATATATATTTTCCCAAGAAATCATGTTAAATTATAGTTGGGTATATTTGAAATAGTACTTCTAACATTCATATCTCAGTAACTTCTAATAGGTCTTTGTGATCTGTTCTAGACCTTCTCCCATCATTTAAAGCATTAAATAATGCTTTCGGAGTGTGGGGGCATTTACTTTTCAAGCCATAGTTAACCAAACTAATAAATAGTATTAAAGAATAGAGCAAAGGATGAGAAAAGCAAGAACACTGCTATTATAATTTTATAGAAGTCTTTAAGTTACTGTTGGTTCATATGATTTAATTTGGCTAACCTGAATATAAGAACACGCTGTTTCAATACTGTTAAAGGAGTAATTCAATTTTCTTGACATTGGCAGAATGCCTGAAATGTGGGAGAATTTTATGTCAGAAATTTTGAAGCTCATTTTGCCTACTGTTAAAGTGAAAGCCCAGTACTTATTTTTATATATATTTCTTAAACCACTTCAAAGTTAAATAAAGTTAAATCCAGTAATTTGCTTCTAAGGAATTTTTCTGAGGAAATAATCATAAATGTACAGAAAAATTTATGCACAAGGAGCTAATAATAATTACTCAGATTGTAATACAAAGAATTAGAAAGCACTGCTGTGGATAACTGCCTATGTGGTGATTGGTGAGATAAATTCTGGAACATAATATGATTAAAGACTATAGAGCTTAAGTTTGTACTTATAAAATAAGTAAACCACAGGGGGCGCCTGGGTGGCTCAGTGGGATAAAGCCTCTGCCTTCGGCTCAGGTCATGATCCCAGGGTCCTGGGATAGAGCCCCGCATCATCGGGCTCTCTGCTCAGGGCGGAGCCTGCTTCCTTCTCTCTCTCTCTCTGCCTGCCTCTCTGCTTACTTGTAATCTCTGTCTGTCAAATAAATAAATAAAATCTTTAAAAAAAAAAAAAAGTAAACCACATGGAAAAATATTGAGTTATCAACTAAAAAAAGGTTAAAGATAACTGGTATGGCTCCAGTTTTGCAATATAAACCCAGAAAATGAAGATACATATATATGCATATATTCATATGCACTGGAATATTACTGGATATTATAAATATATTTTATATATATATATATATATATATATATATATATATATACACACTGGAAAAATATTCTAAGAGTAAAATGTTAATAGATCTCCGGTTGGTGAGATTACTATTTATATTTCTTTTTACTCTTCGCTAAAGCATCTAAATTTTCTATCTAAAAACTCAAATATAAGGTTAGAAAATTTTTTTTCCATAAAGACAAAGATTATTTTATTAGAGGTTAGCACAGATAAGTTTATAATTGTTCTTGAAATCACTTTTGAATAGAACTTAATCTATCTTGTCTCTGTTTTTTTTCTGATTATCAAAAGTGTCATTCTGCGGGCGCCTGGGTGGCTCAGTAGGTTAAAGCCTTTGCCTTCGGCTCAGGTCATGATCCCAAGGTTCTGGGATCGAGTACCGCATCAGGCTCTCTGCTCAGCGGGGAGCCTACTTCCCTCTCTCTCTCTGCCTGCCTCTCTGCCTACTTGTGATCTGTCTCTCTGTCAAATAAATAAATAAAATCTTTAAAAAAAAAAAAAGTGTCTTTCTGGGGATGCCTGGGTGGCTCAGTGGGTTAAGCCGCTGCCTTCGGCTCAATGATCCCAGGGTCCTGGGATCGAGTCCCACATGGGCTCCTTGCTCATCAGGGAGCCTGCTTCTCTCTCAGCCTCTGCCTGCCTCTTCCTGCTTGTGTGCTCTCTCTTTCTCTCTGACAAATAAATAAATAAAATCTTTAAAAAAATAAGTGTCATTCTGGAGCATGTGGCTGGCTCAGTTGATGGAGCATGTGACTTTTGATTTTAGGGTTGTAAGTTCGAGCCCCACATTGGATGTAGTGATTACTTAAAAATAAAATCTTTTTTTTTTAAAAAGTCTCATTGTGAATTATAACTATAATTCTGTTCTAAACACTTTTGATAGCTTACTGGTGATAATTACTTTGTTATAATGAGTAGGAAAAATGTTGACTGTGGGATACTGAGCCATTAAGATGGTAATAAATGAAAATCTGTCCATCTTCTTAATAGAAAATGAAGACAAAATATACAACTCCCGTAGAAAGTGTACAACTTTATTTGAAAGTAGAGAGATTGGAATCAGCAATTCTTACGAACTCTCAGACATTATGTTCTCTTAATTTACTGATTTTTTTTTGTTTTAAGCTGCTGAAATACATGTTCCAATAAGATCTAAAACATGTACTTATAGAAATTTGTCTAATTCCAGAGATTCTTTGAAAACCTTAACCCCATGGGAAGTGCTTCTGAAAAGGAGTTTACAGATTATTTGTTCAACAAGTCACTAGAAATTGAACCCCGAAATTGCAAACAGCCACCTCGATTTGTAAGTTCATTATAATTTTGGGAAAAAAATTTTTTAAAACAATATTATCTTCAATGTTTAGTAACATATTACCATTAAAATTCTAATTTATTTGAATAGCTATTTTTCAGTCCTTTGTTTTGCAGTACTATACTATTTCTAAAGCAATATATGCTGTGGGAGGCAATGTTATTAGCCTTTTGGTTAAATCTGGTTTATCCTTTATAGCACTTCTTTATCTGTCAGTTTTTAAGCCTTCCTAGTATAAGGTGGAAAGTTGTAAGAAAGTGAGAGCTGTAAATGACCAGGAAATGAAAAGACCTGGAAGAAGGAGTAAGCAAGTGTCTCATGGTTCTTTTAGCCTGACCATGACTCCTGTCATTAGAGCACCATAGTCCATGGTAGCCACTGGAATGTTCTTCATGCTAAAATTTGCTGCTACAGTTTCTAGTTATTCTTGGGTTTGCAGTGGCAACAGAAGTAGGGGAAGACCAGTTTTAAGTAGTTGAACAGAAAGCAAGATGTGGGAGGAATTAAAACGCTTATAATACTTACTTCAAGTCAAGCAGCAAGATGTTACCTCATCTCCACAACAATTTTATCACATAGATCTTATTTTCATTTTACAAACAAAAACTGAGACTCAAGGTTGTTAAATAACCCTTTTAAGGCTGCAAAGCTAGATATTAGCACCCTGGAGATTTTACCTCAAGTTATCTGAATCTGAGTTCCATGTTTTTTCATTTGGTTACCACTGTGAGATTTTAAAAGGCGGTACGGAGGTGGAGGGTGGGAGACAATGATAGCAGTTTTCTCCAAAAACTTGAAAGTAATATTGTGGGGGTTGGTCATTTACTATTAGGAAGAAAAAAAAAAAGCCTTTTTTTTTTCCCCTTGATGTACCTAACATAATATGTTGTATATATTATGTCCACGGTAAATGTATGTAAAATTGATACCAATGATTTGAAGAAGTTCAGGTTCAAGTGTTTGGGGAGGAACAAGTTTTCACACAGATTTTCAAGAATTTTATTTCTGCAGTATGAAAAGGGGTTTACTTATATTAAGCCAGTCAAATCCCCGACAGGCTTGCAGATTGAGATTTTATTGTACTCTCTTAACTGTATGCTAAGAATTAATAAGGTAGCGTTAAGCCATAAAAATGAATCCATGCAAATTAGTAATGGTAGTTATGTTTGCTTTTTGTAGCCTAGGAAATCAACTTTCTCTTTAAAATCTCCTGGAATACGGCCTAATACAGGCCGACATGGCTCTACCTCAGGCACTTTACGAGGTCATCCAACACCATTAGAAAGAGAACCATGTAAAATGAGCTTTAGTCGGATTGCTGAAACTGATCTTGAATCAACTGTGTCAGCACCAACCTCTCCAAATACACCCTCTACTCCACCAGTATCTGCTTCTTCAGACCTTAGTGTGTTTTTAGATGTGGATCTCAATAGTTCCTGTGGTATGTATTTGATATAAATCATTTGATAAAAAAGGAATCTTAATGTTTCAGATAATTCTTCTCATCATTTTAATTGAACTGTAGATTCCTTTAATTAAACTGTAGATATTAGTGTGGAAAGTGGCATTTAAATGTGAAAATAATGATTAACACAAGGGATTAAAAACATCATTTGTGCATTATTTATGCATCTTATTTTCTAATGTATTCATTAAACAAAGATTTGTTTAGTACCTATTGGGCCCCATATTACTGCTCTAAAGGGAGCGACAGAGTAAGAAAACAAGCAGATACGTTTCATGAAGGAAATTTAAAAAGAGACTGTGAAAGAGAGGGAACTACTTATGCTAAGAAAGGAAAAACATTCCCTCTACAAAGGTAACATTCTGGGTTCATTTCTTTTAAAACTAACATGTCAATAGAGAATGATAAAATTCTGTACTCTGTGTTACTACCTTTGTTACTTTATGCAAAAATATTTTAAAAGTAAAACCGTACATGCCACCTTTCTTTTCAAATTAATTTTTCTCATTCCAATAGGCAGCAATAGCATCTTTGCTCCAGTCCTCTTGCCACATTCAAGTAAGTAAGAATTTGAGTCAGTTCTAATGAAATTAATCAAGTTGATTAAATCTGAATATGAGTATTTGGGTTTTAGCAACATTAAAATTTTTTTTTAAAAATGAATGAAATTCTTATAAATAAATTGAGTTACTTGCTTACAACTGAATACTATTTAAACTTTACTATAGTTTTCGTCATTTTACAACCTATCAATGGTCTAGGGGCTGTGTGACCTTGAACAAATTACTTAGCATCTCCAACCCTGTTAAGGATCAAATGAGATAACGATGTAGCACACCCAGCATATAGGTTGGCACATAATCAACAGTGATTTCATATCAGTTGCCTCTCCTCTTTCCCATCCCAACTCATTTTCCCATGTGGATTATACACTTAAATGTTTATCAGGTTCCCAGACAGCCCTTGATCACTTGTTTCTTCACATGATCTTACTTAAGGCAGTTATTTTAGTAAAACACTATTCTGCCATTTTCATTTATTTCATAATATATGACATAAATGCTGTCACTGTTCTTTCTACAATCATTTGTTTAAAACAACCCAGGGGCACCTGGGTGGCTCAGTTTGTTAAACGTCTGCCCTCTGCTCAGATCATGATTTAGGGTCCTGGGAACAAGCCAGGTGTCGGGCTCCCTGCTCAGCGAGGAGTCTGCTTCTTTCTCTCCCTTCCCCCCCACACACTCCCAGGCTTGTGGGCTCTCTTTCTCACTCTCTCAAATAATTAAGTAAAATCTTTAAAAACAACAACCACCACCACCACCACCCAAAAAGGTACAGAGAAGCTTCAGGAATAATTTCCCCAATCTGGATGACTTCTGCTTCTATCACATTAAAGTGTATATAATTTAGGTAGTAGCATGAGAGTTCCTGTCTAATGAGAAAAGTAGGGTTAGTCTTTTAAATGTTTATAATTCTGTATTTTAATATTTAAATTTTTGTCAAAGTGATATATGCATACAGTTTAAAAGGCTAATAGTGCTAAACACTGAAAATGAAATTGATAGCAGTTCCCTACCCCATGTCTCCCCACATCTTTTCTTGTTCCCTAGTGACACTTCCACATTTTTAAATGGTGTTTGTGTTCTTTTCTCTCTTTTGAATCATTAATTTTAGACAGTTTTTACTGATTTGCTATTACAGTAAATAAGAATTCTGCCCTTGATTCTGCCTAATACGCTTGTCACATTTTGGGAAAGTATTACTCACTATTAAGTCAAGTATTGTATAGTATGATTATGTTTCCTTTCTTGTACAGCTCTGTTTCATGAAGTTAATGAGAAAGTCTTTAATGCTTAGGTGTTTTTGTTTGTTGGTTTTTCAAACATCTATTGCTCAGTCTTCTCACACCCTTTCTCAGCGGTTTTCCATAAGGTCAGACCACTCAGGACAGTTGTCAGGATTTTTGTTTTGCTGTTTAACTTGGAAACTTCCTTCCTGGTGCCCTGTGGTTCTGCTCCAGTTTAGACTGGTTGCTCTCTTGGCCTCTCAACCAGCTGTCATCCTAGAACTTTCTTTTGTCATCCTAGAAATTCCTTCACCTCTTTCCTGTGTTTGGATCCTTGTTTTTTTGTACTCCTTGTCTCCTTTCTTTCTTTCTTTCTTTTTTTTTTTTTAAAGATTTTATTTATTTATTTGACAGACAGAGATCACAAGTAGGCAGAGAGGCAGGCAGAGAGAGAGAGAGGAGGAAGCAGGCTCCCTGCAGAGCAGAGAGCCCGATGTGAGGCTCGATCCCAGGACCCTGGGATCATGACCTGAGCCAAAGGCAGAGGCCTTAACCCACTGAGCCACCCAGGCGCCACCCTTGTCTCCTTTCTTGATATGCTCCCTTATTTTGGTAGAGGCACATTCTCCAGTAGCTATGTGAGAAAGGATAAACATATAAAAGTTTTTAAGCCTTTGTATTTCTGAAAATGTATTTAATTGTTAATAGTTTGACTGGATATAGAATTATAAATCCTTTTCACTAAGAATTTTGAAGGTATTTTCCAATGGTCTTCTTGCTTTCATACTTGCTGTTTAGAAGTCCAGTGTCATTCACTCATAAATTGTTCATGCATAGTTTTTAAATGTCTCATATGTGCAGGCACTATTCTAGGTACAAGAAATATGGCACTGAACAAAATAGAAATCCTCTGTCAATGACCTTGTAGTTTCAATCCTTTTTTTAAAACTAGAGTATACTTTCTGTACCAAAGGGACCCAAAAATACAGAACCTTAAATGAAATAGAATTCTATTTCTCACAATAGCCAGAGCAAGGAGACACCTCTGTTTTACAAGCTAGCAGGGCAATTCAAGAATCTCAAAATGGGGCTTCCATCTCTTGAGTTTTGAGCATCTGCTTCACTTGTTACCATTTTCCAGCCAGCAGGAAAGTGAACGTCAATGGGTTTTATTAGAAAAACATGGTCTGCAGGGCACCTTGGTGGCTCATCTGGTTGGGCATCTGCCTTCTACTCAGGTCATGATTTCGGTCTGGGATCAAGACCCAAGTCAGACTTCCTGCTCAGGGGGGAGGTTGCTTCTCCCTCTCCCTCTGACCCTCCCCCTGCTTGTGCTTGCTCTCTCTCTCTCTTTCTCTCAAATAAATTAAAATCTTAAAAAAAGATAAGAAAAGAAAAACATGATGTGGGACTTGCTCACATTACTTCTGCTCTCATTCCATTGGTCAAAACTTTAGCTACAAGGGAGGCTGAGAGATGTTGTCTGTAGCTAGGCAGCCTTTTGTCTTGCTAAAATACATGGATCCTGTTACTAAAAGGAAGAAAAGGGTAGGTATACTGGGGGACAGTTAGAAGTCTCTGCCATAGTATATTCAAGAAAGTTTCAGAATCTTCTCTTTTATTTATTTTTTTAATGATTTTATTTATTTATTTATTTGACAGAGATCACAAGTAGGCAGAGAGGCAGGCAGAGAGAGAAAAGAGAAAGCAGGCTCCCTGCTGAGCAGAGAGTCCAATGTGGGGCTCTATCCCAGGACCCTGGGACCACGACCTGAGCCGAAGGCAGAGGCTTTAACCCACTGAGCCACCCAGGCGCCCCAGAATCTTCTCTTTATTACTGATGATCTATACATTTGCAGTCATCTGCTTTAGTATGAGTCATTTTTTTCCTTTCACTTTTCTATCTACTTATTTAGCCCTTTAAAGATTTTATTTACTTATTTGAGAGAGAGAGAGAGCATGAGAGGAGAGAGTTCAGCGGGAGAAGCAGACTCCCTGCTGAGTAGGGAGCCCAATGTGGGACTTGATCCCCGGATTCCAGGATTATGACCTGAGCCAAAGGCAGTCACTTAACCAACTGAGCCACTCAGGCTCCCTTATTTAGCCCTTTAAATTTAGAGATTCATGTCTTTGAGTTCTAGAAAATATTCCTTATATTGTTTTATTAATAATTTCCTCCCAAACATATTCTCTGACTTGCTTTTTGAGTTCCTTTTCTATATCATATATCCTAGTTTGAGCCTCCAGTTTTGTCTTTTGTCTATCTCTTTATTTTCTTGTTCTGTTTTCTGCAAGATTTCCTCATTTCATCTTCTAATTCTTTTTTTTTTTCATCTATCATGATTTTGAATTTCCAAAAAATTCTTTCTAGTTTCTTCTGTTCATACCATTTTTATACCATCCTATTATTCTGGTTTCATGGATTCACTGTCTTATCTCCCATAGGATATAATAGTGGTTTTGAAAGAAATTGTTTCTGGTTTTATTTCCTTTCTGAGTTGCATCTGTTAGTTTTGTCTCTTGTCTTTCATATCAGAATTTTTCCTTTCTTGTCTGGTATCCTTAGCTTCCCATATTTTAGAGTGAGGCAGTATAAACTGGTAAGAAATGCTGTATCCATGGGCAGAGCTTGTTGGCATGTAGGTTTCACTTTAGAGTAATAGAGTAATGAGAAGTTTTTTACTTAGGAAATCTCCAAACATCAGAATCTATGAGGCCTCTTTTATAGGACTGTTAACTTTTCGAAAGAAAGTTGTTTGAATCTTCTGCCTGGGTGGTGTGAACATTTAGTATGAAAATCTGTGTTTTCAGCACAGTCTAGTGGCCCCAATCTGATGTTTAGATTCACCAGAAAATAAAACCTCCAATCTCCCACAGGGTTTTAATTACTCCTTATATAGATTTAATCAAGTCTTCTGTTTTCATGCCCATGTCTTCCATTATACCAAGTGCCTTTAACTCCTGATCCCTCCTTTCATTCTTTGGGGGCACATTAAGAACTGTTTGTCAGTATCACTAACTGTAGACATTTGGGTTTCATCTTCTCCATTTGTCTCCTTTATATACTTTGTAGTTCACCTTCTCGTATTGAAGCTTCAGAGTTCAGTGTTTCCTGGCTTCACTGAAGTCTGTTTCTTATTTTCCTTGTTGTTCTGTGGTGGAAATGTTTTTACTATATATATTAGTTTTTTCTAGCGCTGCTCTAACAAAGTACCCCAGACTGAGTGGCTTAGAAAAGCACAATTCTGGAGGCTGTAAGGCCCCAAATCAAGGTGTTGGCAGGGCCTTGCTCCTTCTGCAACATGTAAGAGAGAATCTTTCTTTGCCTCTTCTAGCTTCTGGCCTTCGCTGACAATCTTTGACCTCCTTTGGTTTATGGATGCATCATCTCAGTCTCTGCCTCTGTTGTCATATGACCATCTTCCCTCTGCATGTTTCTTTGTCCCGTCTTCTCTCCTTCTAAAGACCTCTGTCATACTGGGTTAGGGCCCATTTCGTCCTAACATGATTACATATCTGTAAAGACTTTTTCTAAATAAAGTCGTTCTTTCTAAGTCAAGTCACTGACAGGTACTGGGGTTAGCACTTCAGCGTATCTTTTCGGGGAGACACAGTTCAACCCATAACACCAAGCAATTTTAGAACCAGGAGTTCTAGACATTATTTTGGATGGCAGTTAAATACATTTTCCATATGATAAGGAAAATTTTATTTTGAAATTTAATGGAAAATGTTGAGAATAATTGCATAAAATTCTGACTCTTCTAAAACAAATCCTGAAAGAAAGAACATAGTATGTATGAAAAATGCTCACATAACAGTGGGAGAAACAGCAAGACTCCATTAACAATGGACATGAATATACCATTCACATCAAAGTATGAGCAAGCCTATGTTAAAAGTTACTCTCGTACATTACTTATCCCTTGTAAGTTGGTGTATTAGTATGACCCCTTTTGGAAAGAATCTGTAAACAACATGTCAAATCATAAAAATGTTCACACCCTTTGGTCTTATTAAATAGGAAATTGAATACTTACTTTGTACAAGCTACCCTGGTAGGTACTATAGATTCAGTGGAAACAAAAAAAGACGAAGCCTCTGCCTTTATTTATATAAAAGACCAATATGGGGAAGAAGTCACATACATAAAGATCATGTTGTTCATCCCACTCTTGGTTTTTCTAACTATACTTTCAGCTCCCTAGTCTCTCTTGGTTATTTTTCTTCATATTCCCAACCTATAAATATTGGAAGTCCGCAAGATTCAGTCCCTGGACCTCTTCTCACTCACTTGGTTGACCCATCAAGTCTTATATTATCTGTATAATGGTAATTCCCCAAATGTTGTCTCTACCTAGGACCTCTCTCTTGACCTTTTGACCCATATACTCAGTGGCCTATTCGACATCTCCATTTAGATACTGAACAGGAATCTCAAACTTAACTTCTCCAAAACTGTGCTTGTTTTCATCCCCTCCAAAGTTGTTCTTTCCACTGCCTCCTCATCCCAGTTCTAAACTGCATTCAATTGCTTAGGCTAAAAATATTAGAGTTATCTTTTACTTCTCTCTTTTTCTCATACCCCAAATGTGATTCATCACCAAATCTTGTTTACCCTCAAAATATATCCAGAATCTATTTCTCACCATCTCTACTGCTGTCACCTTGATCCAAGCCACCATATCTCTTACCTGGTTTATTTTAGTAGCAGCCTAACTTCTCGTCTTCCCCATAGTCTGTTTTCAGGATAGCAGCCAGGACCTTTTAGAATGTAGGTTAGACCAAAAAAAAAAAAAGAAGAAGAAGAAGAAGAAGAATGCAAGTTAGACCTTTCTCACCAGTGCTTGAAGCTCTCCAGTGGCTATCTCAAAGTAAAAACCAAAGTTCTTTTATTATTTTTTTAAAGATTATTTATTTATTTATTTGACAGAGATCACAAGTAGGCAGAGAGACAGGCCAGGGTGGGGGGGGAAGCAGGCTCCCCACTGAGCAGAGAGCCTGATGCAGGGCTCGATCCCAGAACCCTGGGATCATGATCTGAGCCGAAGGCAAAGGCTTTAACCCCCTGAGCCACCCAGGTGCCCCACCAAAGTTATTTGAATGGGCCCAGAGGTTCTATGCATTTTAGCCTCTTCTGATATGTCAGACTTCATCACCTGTTATTCTCCCATCACTCACTCTGCTCTAGCTTCTCTGCCTCCTGCACACAACAGACACATTTCCACATCAAGACTTCTGCTTTGGCATTCCTTCTGCTTAGGATGCTCTTCACCTCTTTGGCCTCACTGTAGGATCCCTTACCTCCTTTAGGTTTTTGCCTAGTATTACCTGAGTGAGGTCTTCCCTAGCCATCCTATTTAAAATTGCTCCCCTCCTCTCTCTCTCTGTATCCACCTTCCCTACCTAATATTTCTTCTTCTAATTTATAGCCATAATACTTTTACTTAATTATCATATCCATTCTCTCTCCCTAACCTAGACTATAAGCTCCTTAAGGACATGAATTTTTGCCTGTTGTTATTCACTACTACATTGCTTTAGTGCCTAGAATAGCACCTGACACTGTAGCAGTTATGCAATAAGTATTTCTTGGAAAAACAGATGGATGGATTTCAAAAAATTGGAAGCCACTTACATAGCTGACTAACATTACAAAAGACACTTGGTAATTTTTTCTACATTCATTAGTTTGGAACATTGAAGCTATTTAAAATGCTCACAAAAACTGATCTTATAGGGAGGTGCTCTTGATAGAAAATAAAATTGAGTTCACACTTCATCAAGGGTTATTGAGTACCTGCTATGGAGAAATAGAACATAGTGGTTAAGTGGTCAACTGTCGGTCGGACCTGTATTCAAATTCTCACAGCTTTTCCACCATCATTCAGATATTTCTGCTTCCATGAGTGTGTATTTCTGTAAGGAAGAGAAGACCCACCTAAGTCTGACTTAAACAACAAAAAGCATTCTGACTCACATAGTTGGAAGTCTAGAGGAAGGCCACTTTAAGACTTGTTGAAATCAGTGGCTCAGTGATGTTATCAAAGACCAGGTTTCTTTTCAACTCTTCAGTGTTTTGTCCAAATTATCAGTGTTACCTAAGGCTGTTTTCCCTCAATGTCATAAGAGTGGTGGCAGGAGCAATAATGGTTGTGTGCTTTTTTGTTCAGTTAGGTAAAAAGGAAAGAGAAAGGTACAGACACAGACTGGCAGAGTGCCTTTCCAGAAGGGCAAGGAACTTTCTTTTCAGTAGCCCCTAGCAGATCTTTAACATTTCACTGGTCTGAACTAGGTCACATGCCTACAGCTACATCCGTCACTCTGGCTGTAGGAATGGATTACGGTGATTGACCTGGTCTAGTCAGGCCCCATCTTTGGAGCTATGGGATAAGGTCAGCTTTCCCCTAAGCAAAAGCAAGGGCTGCATGCATGAAAGAAAAGTAGATAAAAATCTGATCATGTTAAGAAGGTGAGAAGTGAGTCCTATGCCCACTTCTTTTTTACTTTTTATTTATTTTTTTTTAAAGATTTTATTTATTTATTTGACAGAGAGAGATCACAAGTAGACGGAGAGGCAGGCAGAGAGAGAGAGAGAGGGAAGCAGGCTTCTTGCTGAGCAGAGAGCCCGATGTGGGACTCGATCCCAGGACCCTGAGATCATAACCTGAGCCGAAGGCAGCGGCTTAACCCACTGAGCCACCCAGGTGCCCCCTTTTTTACTTTTTAAAAAGTATTTATTATTGTGGTGCCTGGCTGGCTCAGTGAGTAGAGCACGTGACTCTTGATCTTAGGGTCATGAGTTCAAGCCCCAGTTGGGCATAGAACTTTCTTTTAAAAAAATAAATTTTTTAAAAAAGTATTTTTACTGAAGTACAGTTGACATACAATGTTATATTAGTTTTAGATGTACAACACAGTGATTGGACAGTGTTCTCCATTACTCAATGTTCACCAAAGTGTAGTCACTCTGTGTCACATATATTATTACAATATTATCGACTATACTCCCTATGCTGTACCTTTTATTTCTCTGACTTACTTTATAACTAGAAGTTTGTGCCTCTTAATCCCCTTCACCCATTTCACCTGTCCCTTATCCTCCTCCACTCTGGCAGCCACCAGTTTGTTCTCTGTATTTATGAGTCTGTTTCTTTTTGTTTTGTTTTGTTTTGTTCAGAATTCACATATAAGTGAAATCATATGGTATTTGTCTTTCCTTGTCTGACTTATACCATCTAGCCTAATACCCTTTAGGTCCATCCATATAGTTGCAGATGACAATATCTTCTTTATTCCTTCATCTGTTGATGAACACTTGGGTTGCTTGCATTTCTCGGCTATTGTAAATAATGCTGCAGTGACAATAGGGGTGCATATATCTTTTTGAATTAGTGTTTTAGTTTTCTTTGGGTAAATAGTAGTGGAATTACAAGATCATATGGTATTCCTATTTTTTTTTATTTTCTTGAGGAAACTCCATATTGTTTTCCACCGTGGGTGCACCAATTTACATTCCCAGCAACAGTATATGAGGGTTCCCTTTTTTTCACATCCTCACCAGCACTTGTTATTTGTCTGACTGGAGTTGGGGTGCGCTGGGCCAAACTGGCTGATTAAGCCACATGGGATAGAATCACTATCACCAAGAGTAGTTTGCTCCGAAAGGGCAAAAGATGCTGGTCAGGCAAAAGGAATATATCTACAGCAGATAGTGCTCAGTCTAGACCCACACACCATCTCCTAACACCCCATCGGCATACTTGAGCTGACAGGACCCATGAGGTGACTGCAGAGGCACAAGATCGGGACAGCAGTCTTTTACATGGAGTAATAAGATTGACATCTCTACTTGGATATCACATAAGGAGTTGACACTCCATGTGTTTAAAATTAAACTCATCAACTTTCCCAACTAGTTTCTGTGAACCCAGTCTTAATATAATGATAAACAAGACATGGTCACTACTTTTATTACGAGTGTTGGTCAACAAGTAGAATTGGTCCGTAACTATAGGTTATAGCCTGGGTGACTCAGTTGGTTAAGCAGCTGCCTTCGGCTCAGGTTATGATCCCAGCGTCCTGGGATAAAGTCCCACATCGAGCTCCTTGCTCGGCAGGGAGCCTGCTTCTCCCTCTGCCTCTGCCTGTGCTCGCTCGCTCTCTCTGACAAATAAATAAATCTTTTTTTTTTAAAAAGATTTTATTTATTTATTTGACAGACAGATCACAAGTAGGCAGAGAGGCAGACAGATAGAGAGAGAGGTGGAAGCAGGCTCCCTGCAGAGCACAGAGCCTGATGTGGGGCTCGATCCCAGGACACTGGGACCATGACCTGAGCCAAAGGCAGAGGCTTTAACCCACTGAGCCACCCAGGTGCCCCCAAATAAATAAATCTTTAAAAAAAGAAAAACCACAAGGTCTCTGATTATGTATGATCTTTCTCTGGAAGTTACTACAGTTTATATACATTTGTTTGCTTTGTGTGTTTTAGATTTAAAAAGGTTTTTCAGGAAACAGAATCTCATTATGAATCTTATTTAAATTGTATGTTTTCGTGTAGCTATAATATCTCCCATATGCCAGGCAATACCACTGTGCTAGTGCTAGGGATACAAAAATAAATACACACTGCCCTCCAAAAGCTTACAGTTCAGTGGAGAGTATAGGTAAACCAACAGTTAACTAAAGTACAGTCTGACATTTGCTATAGCAGAGGTGGTAACAGATTGAAATAAAGTCTTATGATTTGCACTGTGAATTGTGGTTAAACTCATCTTTTTTACCCCCAGAGTCTTTCTTCAGTTCATGTGGTAGTTTACACAAACTAAGTGAAGAGCCACTGATTCCTCCGCCTCTTCCTCCTCGAAAAAAGTTTGATCATGATGCTTCAAATTCCAAGGTAGTCAACAGGACTTAGGTTTCCTTAACTTACTCAACTTATTCCAAGTTGTGAATCTTCAAAATAATTCTTCTTCTTATAATAGTCTGTCAATTATAATTTGGCTACCTTTATAATTTTTAAACATTTTTTTTTTGAAAAATACTTTACCTGCTTATTTCTCGTTAATATTTTTTTCTAAAAAGAGACTGGGCAGATTCACAGATACTCAGAAGCATGTTTCCTTTCTGGTAGAAAAGGGAAGAACTGTAGTATTCAAAGCATTCTTCAAATTTTAAACCAGTACTTTGCAAACTTTAGGCCGCATCAGAATTACCTGGGAGGCTTGTTAAAACCAAATTGTGGAGTTTCCCATTCAGTAGGTCTAGGGTGGGACCCAGGGATCTGCATTTTTTAAACAAGTTCCCTACTAGTACCAGATGCTGCTGGTCCCTGGATCACACTTTGAGAACCACCACAGTAAGCCTCACTGGGGAAAGAAGAAGTAGATGGCCAGAAAGCAGAAGCTGAACATCGAGTTCCCTTGACATCGTGTCCTTTAATGTGTACAAATCTATGTATTCCTTTCACTCACTTGCCTATTATAGTTAAAATGTGTAAATTTTTGAAAGGTGTATAAAGCAAGATAACCTGAGGCTTTATGTTCTAAGATTTCAATTAAAATATCTTATATATAAAAATATTAAACTAGGCACCAAATTAAATGGGGAGTATTTTACTCATGAATCTGATCATTAAATCAGATTAACCTATTTTGAGCTCTTGGATTTAACTAAACAAGAATTTTTCAGTCTTTTAAAGCTTAACAGATTTTTCAGGAGAATGGAGGTGTGATTTAATTTTTTTTTTTTTTTTTTGAGGGAAATATGAAGTCTGACGATGACCCCCCTGCTATTCCACCAAGACAGCCTCCTCCTCCAAAGGTAAAACCCAGAGTTCCTGCTCCTGCTGGTACATTTGATGGACCTCTGCATAGTCCACCTCCACCGCCGCCAAGAGATCCTCTTCCTGATACCCCTCCACCAGTTCCCCTTCGGCCTCCAGAACACTTCATAAACTGTCCGTTTAATCTTCAGCCACCTCCACTAGGACATCTTCACAGAGATCCAGACTGGTTCAGAGACGTTAGTACCTGTCCAAATTCGCCAAATACTCCTCCTAGCACACCCTCTCCGAGAGTACCACGTCGATGCTACGTGCTCAGTTCTAGTCACAACAACCTTGCTCATCCTCAAGCTCCCCCTGTTCCACCAAGGCAGAATTCAAGCCCCCACCTACCAAAACTGCCACCAAAGACTTATAAACGGGAGCTTTCGCACCCTCCGTCATACAAACTGCCTTTGCTAGAAAATGCAGAAACTCCTCAATGACCTTAGCCATATGTAGTCAATGACACTGGAATGGTATTTGTAAAGGGTTTTTTTTTTTTTAATTTATTCAAAAAAGTCATAGTATTTTAGTACTTTTTACAAATAATGCTCTTACAGAAATGCTACTGATCAAATAAGCTTTTAAAAATTGGTAAAATAAAAATAACAAAAGTCCTTTATCATTATCCTCAGGTGATCAGTAGCATTGCCTTGTCTTGGATCCTCAGTGCTGCCAAAAGGCCAGTATAAAGAATTTATATTTGCACTGTAGACTCTGCTAAAATATGGTTTAAAGTGACATTGATTGCACTGAAAGGGGATAGTGCATTTGTGGAATTTTTCAAATTTGGGTAATAGATGCCTTTTTAAGGCAATGAATTTACACAAATATAGGGGGTGTATGGTATTACTGATTTTTAAAACTCTTTGACCATCTTCTAGTTTTTACTTCTAGTTTTTACATTACACAATTAGGAGAATTGTGAAAAACACCCACTGTTCTTAAACTCTTTAATGCCATGTCTTAAATGCCAGAATTTGCTGCTGAAGACAAAAATGGAAAATAGAATGAAAATAATAGAATGCACTGTAAATGTTTATTATTTTGTCAAAATGTATACAGACTACCTAACCCAATCATAGAGGGAAAAAGGGCATGTATCTCATTCAGATGTGCCTTTTGTTTTTGCGGACTATGGTGTCTTTAGCTAATGAGTTGCTTATTGTTTTGGAAAACAAAGTTAATTAATATGCCATGTATGTACAGTTTTGTTTATAATGTATATTTTAAAATAATGCTAATAACCTATGTAAATTTAAGTGACTCAAGGCCTATACTACAGTCTGCTACATTACTAATTCAGAAATTCAGAGGAAACTTTCTTATGGCATAGGAACCGACTGCCTTGCCCTCAAAACCTAGCAACTTTATAAATCTCATGTTAACTAAAATTTAAAAAAAAATTTTTTTTTAGATTGGTAAATTTAAATCAGCAAACAAACGTACTTAAAGCTTTATTAAACTTTTTATTCAGAGAAGCGAGTAAAAGTTTTATTTGCCATTTGGACTCCTGGGTTCAAAGTGATGAAAAAGCGTGTTTTGCTGATAGTGCTGTAGCAGCAGTTGTAAAGTAACCAGAAGCCACGTTGTTTATTTACTGGTCTGTGGCCTTTTACTGTGCTTTGTATCAGAGTTCTTAACAAGATTAATAAATCACCCCAGTCTTAATTTTTAAAAGACTTTTAAATACGTGTTTTCATTAATAAGGAACAAGTGGAGATATTGTTGAGTTCTGTGTAAATACATACAACCACATTATTTTCAATATTTGTGCAATTTACATAATCCCAAGGAATTTAAGTGATATAAATTTTATTAGGATAACTTTGTCTTAACTGTTAAAACGCAATCAGCAAGCTTCCAGCAACCATTTCTATGCATTCAGATGAAGAATTAGGAGCATGGTAGGAAACCTTTGATAAAAGAGGATTGCAGCCTCCCTGGTAGGACCTTGGAAGCTGCCTGGATTTAAGGCCGGTAACTACCGAGTGAAATTGGTCTCCAGGTAAAAAGTCTTGAGTCTGCCTTTGTTTTTTAAAGAGGTGACAATATTAGCTTTGTCTGGAAGAGTGAATTAAACTGCCCGTGTGTAAAGCCAGGCTTATAATTTAGAGTGAGCCTGACCAACACCAAGAAGCGGGTGGCCTGGTGCTCGACCACGCCCAGGTAATGCTGTCTTCTCGGAATTGTACTTTTGCGCACGCGCAATGGTGTCAACTTCGCCACTAGGAGGCGCCAGGCCCTCTTCAGGCCCGTCTTGGGGCGGTGCATGTGGCTGTGACGTCACTGCACGCGCCACATCTTATTGCCGGGCAGCGATGGCGGCTACTCTGGAGTCCGCGGAGGACCCACTGCGGAACTTTGTTCGAGTTTTGGAAAAGCGAGATGGCACGGTGTTACGACTGCAGCAGTATGGCTCCGGCGGCGTGGGCTGCGTTGTTTGGGACGCTGCCATTGTCCTTTCTAAGTACCTAGAAACGCCGGGGTTTTCCGGGGATGGGGCCCACTCTCTGAGCCGCCGGTCGGTGCTGGAGCTGGGCTCCGGCACTGGGGCCGTAGGGCTCATGGCTGCTACCCTCGGGTAAGAGCTGGCAGGAGGGGTGGGGGGGCTGCTTTGTTCGGGAAATCCGGATTCCTGGTTTACCACGCTTGTGCCTACACTTCAGTCCACGTTATTTTATAGGGCTGATGTTGTGGTCACAGATCTTGAGGAATTGCAGGACTTGCTGAAGATGAATATTAATATGAACAAGCATCTTGTCACTGGTTCTGTTCAAGCCAAGGTACTGAAATGGTTTGTATGGCCTTTCAGCTTGTTTTAAGATAACGATTCTATTTTGCTTTAAATTCCGTTTCACTACAACCATAGTTAATACAAAGGGGACTTTCCAGAACTTGTTTATAAAACAGTGTTTTAAATTATTAAAGCAACAATTAAATATTTTGGTTGATATTTTTAAGGGGGGAAGAAATAGAAGACTTTCCTTCTCCGCCAGACTATATCCTGATGGCCGACTGCATATACTATGAAGAGGTGAGTATTCATTGAGTGAAGTGTCTATCTTTAGAATTTATACCATAATTTGTGGATTCCAAAGTTCACGTTTCTTCACATTTTAACATTTCTGAATGCAAGATATTTGTCCTATAGTTGATGACACAGTAAAGAACATAAAGGTTACCAGAACTATATACATATACTGGTGATAAACATAGACCTGTAAAATATGTTGACAGAAGTGTTATGTGCATTTTACTAGAGACTTCTGTACTATTTTAAAGATTTTGCCGTTTGGATCTGTTATGAAAAGCTTAAGGTTTTTTGTAAGCTCTTCCTAGTGAACATGTTAACCATGACATTGAGAATTAAGTTGCATTGTAAAGAATTCATTGTTCTGTGGAAAGATTGATTCAGAATGGTACTTTTTTTTTTTTTTAAATTTTATTTATTTATTTGACAGAGATCACAAGTAGGCAGAGAGGCAGGCTGAGACAGAGAGGGGAAGCAGGCTCCCTGCCAAGCAGAGAGCCCGATTCGGGGCTCAATCCCAGGACCCTTGAGATCGTGACCTGAGCCAAAGGCAGAGGCTTTAACCCACTGAGCCACTCAGGTGCCCCCAGAATGGTATTTTTTTAAATGGCAGTTTGTATAATATTGTGGGCATCGTGTTTTTAAAATAACAAACATTGAACTAGCTTAAATTCAAGTTAGGGTCAGACTCACTTTTGTGGGTATATCCCGACTTAAAATAGATTAAAATTAATTTTTTAAGGATGAGGTCATTTCATTTGTTTTCTCATGGAAACTCCAAAATACAGTCATTTGAGTCTTTTAGAAACTGAAATCAATACAGTGGTTGATTAGTGAAGAGGAGTTTACCAGTCATTAGTTACAGAGCTTTAACCACTTGTACTTTGTTGATTGACTCAAAGATGGATAAATTGGAGGGGAGTTATAGTTACTCTCCACTTCCCCTATTCCCATTTTATAGTAAATATTAAAATTTTTAAAAATCATAAGTAAAAGTGATATTCTGTTTTGAACAGTCTTTGGAGCCATTGTTGAAAACTCTAAAAGATCTTAGTGGATTTGAGACTTGTATTATATGTTGTTATGAACAACGAACAATGGGAAAAAATCCAGAAATCGAGAAAAAATATTTTGAGGTAAGTACTAGATCTGTTTTTGTAGTGCTTTACATGATTTCAGCGAGGCTTTATGTGACTGTATGTTCAAGTATATTAAGGTAATTTTGAGTGGGGAACACATTTACTTGTATGAATCCAAGGAGAGTATCCTTCATTGCCCACCATTCTACTAAGCTTCTCCCCGAACCTTTTGCATCTTTTCTAATCCTTTGTTACTTTTTCTTTTCTATTTAGTCGATCTAGTATCTACAAAACAACCCAAAATAATAATGGTGACATCCTTGTCTTTTCTGGGAAAGTTTTCCATCCTTCTTTATTAAACATGATGCTGGCTTTTGGGAATGTATTAATGATGTATGTAGTACTTTTGGAAAGTACATCAGAGAAACATATGTGATATGTTTTTACCTCTGTGTTTTTCTCTACATTTTTATAAAAGCTTTCAACCAAGGTGTCCTATCTACTTTGGGGGGTATTTTTTGTTTTTGTTTTTCACTTTTTATTTTGAAATAAAGACTTACAGGAAGTTGTAAAAGTAGTACTTAGAGCCCCATGTATCTTTCACCCATCTTCCCCCAGTGGTCATCCAAACCCTTTTGATGGGCAAAAATCCTTCACATTACAAAGTGACTCCTCCTGAGGGTACATCTCCATAGTCCTGCAATTTATCCACTGAAAGGACTGCTTTGCTTAAATAAGAATGTAAATACATGACTCTGCCTCAGATATGTGCTAAAATTGTTTTTATTTTCATGTTTTTCTTGAAAGTAAAGAATTTAACTTTTGAGACTGTAATTGAAAATTCTATATTGTTAAACAGTTTAACTTGAGTCAGCACATGTAAAAATGCATATGTATCAAGTTCTCAACTCAATTTTTCATATGTATAAACCAGGCAACCACCACTACCTCAAGATACAGAACACTTTCAGGATCTCGGAATGCTCCCATGTGCCCTTTCTAGTTGGTACTCCTCCAAAGTTAACTGTCATTCTGACTTCTGTCACCACAGGAAACTTCATGTTATGGAATTTACAGTATATCTCTTAAATTTATAGCTCCTCCAGCTAGACTTTGACTTTGAAAAAATTCCTTTGGAGAAACATGATGAAGAATATCGAAGCGAGGATATTCATATTTTATACATCAGAAAGAAAAAATCGGTAAATACATTCCTAGCTCTTTGTCCTCTGAGGAGATCTCATTAGCTGGGCACTGTTTCTGGGTTAATGTGTGATGCAGATGCTGATTTTGATGTGGGGAAATACTTCTGCTGACTCCCTGGGCTCAGGCACTCTCAATGTTCAGATCATTTAATCTACCGGGCCTTGAATTCTCCCTCTAAAAAACCAAAAACAAAAACAGGCTTTTCTGATAAAGATCCTTTCCATCTGTAAATAATAGAGCTTTGTAATTGGGCATTACCTCAGGCAAATATCTTAGCTATTTGTACATTTCTGTTTTAAAATGTCAGTTCTGACTTTTGTGAACTTTCTCCAACCATTCACATTGGGCAAATAGTCCAAAGTAAAGTATAACAAGGTAGATCTGTCCAGTAAGTAGAAATGCACTCAGTTAAATAGAATTTATGTATATTTCCCCTTTTTTGTTCCTTCCTTTACCTATTAACATTAATTACATTTTTATATAAGCTGCCTCTGTATGCCTAGAGTTTGCACGTGTAGAGGGGAAGAATTGTATTTCATCCATTTTGTATCACCTTTTATATATGTGACCAGTAAAAGGCAAGACATGATCTAGTTTATGAATTAAGGATGCTAAATTTAGTTAGTCCTACTTGTTTCTGTTATCTTTGCTTTGAATTTCTCAGTGATGAAGTTTTCTGATTATGTGAATTCTAGTCAAAAGCAAATAGCTTGTAATTTGGGGGATTAAGGCTAAGTGTTAGAACTGTAAGGAAAAAGAAGTGGTGGGATTAGTAATTCAGATCTGCTTTCATTTGGCATAGTGCTGGAGATAGATAAATTTTAAAAATATTTTATGCCTTAAGGAATCTGGTTTTAGTTCAAGCTGTTGTGTAGTTTAAAAGTAGAATTTTTTTTGAGGTTTAAAGATTTTGTGTCTCCTAAATGTAAAGGCTTTTTTTGGGGGGGGGGGGGCAAAGAATTACTTCTTTTTACAAAATTCATAAAATTCACCCTTTTAAAATGTACAGTTCAGTGGTTTTTAGTATATTCACAGAGTTGCACCAGCGTTACCACTTTAGTTCTAAACATTTTTTATCACCCCAAAAAGAAACCCCATACCCATTAAGCAGTCATTTCCTACCCCTGCCTCTCCCTAGCCCTTGGTAGCCGCCAGTCACTTCTCTGTGACTCTGTGGATTGCCTATTCTGAGTGCTTCACAGAAGTAGAATCACACACTGTGTGGCTTCCTGTATCTGGCTCCTTTTAGTAGTTTTATAAGAAAAATACAGTTTTAATATTTCTTTGATACTATACCTTATCCATCCATTCATCAGTGATTGGACATTTCAGCCATTTTTCACTTTTTGGCAATAATGAAGAATACTGCTGTGAATATTCATGTAAGAATTTTTGTGTGACTTCCGTTTTCAAATCTCTTGGGTATATACCTAGAATAGAATTGCTGGGTTGTATGGGAACTCCATATTTAACTTTATGGGGAATTTGCCAAACTGTACTCCAAAGCTGCTGTACTGTTTTATATTCCCACTGGCGGTAGCTGAAGGTTGTGATTTCTTCATCTCTTCACCAGTGCTTGTCATTGTCCATCTTTTTGATTGTAACCATCTCAGTAAGAGTGAATTCGTATCTCATTGTGGTTTTTATTTTCATTTCCTGAATGACTAATGTGGAATGTCTTTACATGTATTTATTGGCCTTTTGGATATCTTTACAGAAATACTTTCCCTGTTTTTAAATAGAGTTGTCTTCTTACTGTTGAGTTGTATCTGTTCTTTATTCTGGATACTAGACCCTTACCAGATACATGACTTTCAAATATGTTATCCCATTCTGTGGTTTGTCTTTTTTTTTTTTTTTTTCTTTTTCTTGATAGTATGTCCTTTGAAGCACAAAGCTTTTTAATTTTGGTGATGTCCAGTGTATCTGATTTTTCTTTGGTTACTTTGTTTTGGATATCAGCAAAAAAACCATCTCTTCAAATTATGGATGGTTATTCATTTGAGCTGCATTAGGCATATTTATTACTTAGTATTAAGTACCCAATAGATACTTAATTTTTCATAAGAAATCAATCTTTAAAGTTTTCTTTTTTTTTTTTTTTTCTTATAGAAATCTCTGTCGTGAAATCTTTAGTCACCTTACCCAAGCCTCTAACAACCTGGGTAAGCTAAATATATGAATGGAGCATGTGAATACAGCATGGGAAGATTGTGTTCACAGATTTTTCCAGCATGTCCATAGAGACTCGATATATAACTGACAACCACCATGGGTTACCTGCCATTTGAAAATGATTACTGACTGCCTGTCGGCCAGCGGGCCTGAAATCCACCTTAGTTTACTTGTAGCTCAGCTTCAAGTTCTGCTTAAAAGAAAATTGTGTATCAGTCACTCCTCAAATGAAAGATGGGTGTTGAGGTTTGCCTTAAGTCTACCAGAAGTAAACAGTGAAGTGGCATGGTTGACTTGGCATTATTGTCAGGAAACTGGAGATGAATTGATCCAGTTTCTAAAGAGAGACATCTATTACTATGTAATTCTGTTTAAGTTGCAACTAGTAAAATTTAGTTGTCTTCAAGATCAACAAATCTAAAAGTTGGTTTTTATTTTAATGTAATTATGCATTGGTTTTTATCGTATGTGTCTTCCACTTCATTGCGGTTATTACGATAGCATTAATATTGAAATGTTCTTAAAACAAAAACCTGAAAATGCTGTTTTGTATACTATTAGCCAAAGTTTTATTCTTTTCCTCCACCATACATGTCTGTGTGAGTTAGATAGTAATTTATACTGTAATGAGTTGGTAGGAATGAAAGTAAGAAATCAGGAGGGGGAAAAGGTATCTTTACAAACTTTTTCGTTTGCGAATGGAGCAAGAATAAAAGCCCAGTTTCAGGCTTGTGCACTTAGGTGGCTCTTGCACTTTTTGTCACATATATCTTCCAGGAAAATGGCTAAAATCACCAGTGTTTACATGAAACAGAGAAATGTTTTTAAGTAACTACAAATGTGGGTCTATATATATTTACCAAGTGTTTTGATTCTATGTATTCTCTGTTTTATCTTACAATGATAATCATCTCACAGACTGATCTGTCAAGGACTTCAGTTACACCAGTTGTGAAGAGTAATACTAACTGGATAGAATTCTGGTACCTGTAGGCATTGGTGCTAGGTGGCACATTTTATGTATTAAAATAAACATTGTTTTTGAGATCCTGTGATTTTGTGAATGTTTCAGAAATAGCTTTGAAGAAAATGAACATCTAAATCAGGCTTTCCAGAAAAAGAAAAAGAAACCCTATTTAGAGAAATTAAAGATCCAAATGAAAGAACCATTCTTTCTTTCAGGCTTCCTTTGGTCTTTAAAGTTTGTCTTGCTGTTCTTTTTCAGAATACCTTGTTCATACTGCCCTTAGCATTTCATTAACCAGTTTACAAACAGTTTAACCTAAATACATGATTCTTTGTTAGTTACAGATAGCACCAGTTATTATTAGTGAAGTCTTGGCACAGATGACTACTTTCTAGCCTATTCCATAACATTGTGCAACTTAAATAAGTCTGACATTGACCAGCTATAGTAATCCACTCAGATTCTCGATCCCTTTTCAACCTCCTCTTCTTTTCACTATACTTCCAATATTCACTACCTCTGGGTCTTCTGCCTAAAGTGCCCCTTGGCATTCTGTACGAAAACCCAGCTCCTTTACCTCACATAGGTGCACCTTACACTCCAAAATTTTCTGGAGGAGTTGGGTGGAGGTCAGCCTCTACAGCTTCGCCAGAATCACCCCTTTACTTGTGTGTGCCTCCTTCCCTTCCCTGTCCTATTCCCACTCCCTTACTTAATTTATCACCTTAAAGCGTCACTTGCATATATTCATCACCATCTGTTCTGGAGAACTGACCTAAGTTACTGAATGTAGATTTAAGTAGTTTGTAACATTAAATCATGGGATTTTTTTTTTTTTTTTTCCTATTCTGGAATAAGGCCAGAGCAGAGATTAAAAAGTACCAAATTTCAAATTGAAAAAGGTACCAAGTCTCCACATTGTAAGACCAAAGAACCACTGGTTTGGTAGGACCAGTGAGCACTGCAGGGCTTACTGGGGGCTGCCAGTTCCAAAGAACCTGCCCTATCACCACCCACCATTCCACAGACAGAGAGGCCTGGGAGAGGTCTCTTTGAGGAATGCAGTGTTGGGGAATGGGATTTTGTCCTTTGGACTCTCATGAGTCCTTTAGACTCTCTTCTGCACTCAGAAACCACAGGAGAGAGGTGTGAGGGAACAATTCAAGATTAAGGATGCTTCTAGGAGGAGGAGCCCAACATTTTCTCCACCTGGTTGAGTTTACCCAGCAGATTAGCACATCTGTGTTTTTATTTCAGAGCATGGGAATGAAATTGGAGAGGTGAGGACTATCAGGCAGAGAGGTGTTAAAGATGGGTCCTGCCGGTTCCTGCAGAGGACTTGAGCAGCAACATGGAGAAGTTCAAAGGCAGGTGCAGAAGATGAGTGAGGTGTGATGCCAAGGACTGGGGATCAACCAGAATACAACCAACTCCAATCCCCTGGGACTGCCAGGGCTGGGGTCAGGTGAGAAGACAGCTCAGGAATGAACCTCTGGACCTCTAGTTGAGTGGGGGCTTGCCACTGTGCACCATGAAACCCACAGGCCAGTTATCAGAATGCAGTTGTAGCCCATTAAGGTGGCCCCGTTGTAAGGCAGTGTTTCTCAAACTAGGCTGCACATGGGATCACCTGGAAAATTAAAAGCAAACGAAAGCCATGTTTGGGTCCCAATTAAATTTAAAGGCATGGGATTTTTATTAAAGGGCTCCAGGTGGTTTGAGTTTAGCCTAAATTGAGAACTGCTGTGTTAAGGAACCCTAGCATCTATTTCCCACGGGGAAGGGAGCAAAGGGAGAAGAAATACAAAAATAAACCATCCATGATTAGAGTGGGCCTATGCTGCATAGGGAAGGAAGGAGCTTTGAATCTGATGTGGAATCATCTACAAAATAGGTTTTAAAATAAATAGGACAGATTTAGAAATTGACTGTTTACCTGAAAATTTGGAGAACCTGGTCAAGAAGGCAAAGATGATGCTACTCAAGAAGAAAGGGGAGTCTAATAGCTGGAAAAATGAAATTGTTATAGGCTAGTCTCCAAGGACTTGAGTCTCCCCTGTATACCAGTTATAATTAAAGGTCTTTGAAATTGCACAACGTGGTATCTCAATCAGGTATAGTTCACAACCAAGGGTCTGTGAATCTTAGGTTTCATGAACTTGGGAGTGAAGTTAGGTTATTTTTCATTATTTTAAGAAGTATTAATCCAGAATGATGATGGGATTTTTTACACAGCTACCTTTTTCTTAAAAGTTACCTTGTTAGGGCACCTGGGTGGCTCAGTGGGTTAAGCCTCTGCCTTTGGCCCAGGTCATGATCCCAGGGTCCTGGGATCGAGTCCCGCATCAGGCTCTCTGCTCAGCAGGGAGCCTGCTTCCTCCTCTCTCTTTGTCTGACTCTCTGCCTACTTCTGCCTACTTGTGATCTCTATCCGTCAAATAAATAAAAAATATTAAAAAAAAAAAGTTACCTTGTTAAATGATGCCAATTGCGATATTAACTCAGACTATAATTACTGTATTTTAAGAAGTGTGGGTTATAGAAATAGGACTGTTGTTCTAAAGTTTCCCTGTAGATGGCATTGCTTGACTTTGTCTTTAAACATTTTATAAAAAGGAAGTTGTTAAAATAGAACATTTTGAAATGGAATCACACTTGCATTTTAAAGGTAAACTAAATTAGATTTTAAAGAATCAAGCTACTTATCAGGAGTTGCTTTCAAGTACAGCAGCGTGATTGTCTTAGTGTGTTTGGGCTGCTAGAACAAAGTATAGACTGGGGGGCTTATTAACAGAAA
The DNA here is from genome assembly GCF_902655055.1 of Lutra lutra. NCBI lineage: Eukaryota > Metazoa > Chordata > Mammalia > Carnivora > Mustelidae > Lutra > Lutra lutra. The sequence goes on along the minus strand of NC_062284.1, from coordinate 98,460,667 downwards.
CCTTTCTCAAGGTTCTAGAGGCCGGAAGTGCAAGCAAGATCAAGGCGCCAGCTTCCTTACCAGCTCTCTTCTCATTGTAACGTCACGTAGCAGAAAAGCAGAGGATCAACTTGGGGTCTCTTATAGGACACTGACCCCATTTAGGAGAGCTTCGCCCTCATGACATACTCATCTCTCAAATGCCCGCCTCCAAATAAATAGGTTTCAGCATAAGATTTTGGGGCTGGGTTGTGGGCGGGAAGCACAAACGTGCAGACCGTAACAATAGTGTAGGTAAAGCTGATTTTTTTCTTATAAAATTGTATTTGACTTATCTTTGTGTCCATTGCAATCCGATATGCCTTTTGAATTTCTAAATATTATTTGTAAAGCTACAGAAATTGCAATTCAGAGACCATTTCTCTGCTATTGATACCTTCTGTGAGAGGCCTTTAAGAGGGGGAATTAGTTGGTCAGGTTCTGAAAATTAAATTGACCTTAAAAGTACATTTTATATAATGCATGATTTTATGTTTGAGGTGTTTGAAACTTCTAATTAATTTTAATTAGTTTTCCAAACCAGTGTACCTTCCTCACTAGAGTAATAAGTAGCTTTTACATCAAAAGACTGAAGCTCTGTCTGGCTTTACCACAGTCCTGCAGGCTTAGGCCTTCTGTTTGACTTTTTGTCTTTTTCCTCAAGGAACATCAGGATTTGGAAGAGCTTTTGCTGCATTGATAGTAAACATTTTAAAAGTAGAATAGTCCATTGTTATACCATGGAGATCTCCAAGCTACTACAGAAAGAAGTTGTGGTGACAAAATTTTACTGAAAATTAGTCAAGTAATGAAAAAGTGAAGTTTTCACTTTATATAATTTTGAATAAGAAAGCAGTGAATTCTCAAACCATGTATACCCATTGGGTTAAAACTGTTACATACTGGGGGTCATTTAGGATATTGTCTTAGGTTCTTAAGTATTGATTGGAGTTTTGTGACAATTTAGTGAGTCCATCAATTGAGAGGTAGATTCTATGGGGACCTGGGTCCCATGCCTGACCAGGAGGAGCTCCTGTCAGTCTGGAGCAGGTCAAGTTCCCAGGTCCAGAGCGTATCACCAATGAGAAGCAGAAGCTGTTCACCAGTAAGCTGCTAGATGTCATGGACAGAGTACTGATCCTGGAGATCAGTGGTCATGCCATTTATGCCATCAGGCTGTGCCAGTGCAAGGTGTACTGGTCTGGGCCATGGCCCCATCGCTTGTGGCCCCCAACCTGAGAGACAAAAGAAGGTCAAACTATTTTGCCTGGAAATGTTCCTTCGTGATCTCATTGCCCACCAGAAAGGACAGATAGAGAAGCAGCCACCATTTGAAATCTACTTATGATTTGGGAAAGAATGGCCAGGTGGGAAAGCCCTGGAAAGGAAACTCATCTTGGTTCAGGTCATTCCAGTGGTAGCTTGGATGATCTACGAGGTGTTTTCTGGTGTTTTTACACAATAATGTGTCAAGATAATTTCTGTTTATAACAAGGTAATTTTCAAATAATGGACTTAAAAATGTGTTAGAGCAAATAATCTTCATGATAATGTTCTCATGTGCATTCTTAAAACCATGTGTCAGAGCATAGGCCTAAAGACCAGATTATCTGGGCTTAAATTCCAATTCTGCCATTTACTAACTGTGTGACCTTGAGAAAGTTATTTAAACTGTGTGCCTGTTTTCTCACATGTAAGGTGAAGGTCATAATAGTGTCTATCTAGTAGTTTGCCATGGGGATTAAATCAGTTTAATACATGTAATGCACTTAGGTACCAGGTGCATAGTAAGTGTTCAAAAAATGTGATTATAATAGAGGTGTAGGGACTAGGAAAATGTATATAATGTAAGTCAATTTTTACCTATATTGCAGTGTAAAATCTGGACATTTTTTTGAGAGTGTAGGGCCCTTGTACCCATCACTCCCCCTTCATGATAGCAGTGGCCCTTGGGGTAGGAGGAGGTTGAGAATGTTGTTCCACCTCCTTTATTTGAACAAGTAAACAGTTCTAGAAAGAGGAAGAAAATGGGGTGAAAGAAAAACATTTGTTTCCCATTCATTTTTTTGGTTTTAAAATAAGTGTCACGGGCATTCGAAGGCCAATAGGTACAGGAGACACATTTCTAAGTATAGGAGCCTGGCCTTGCTGGCTGGAGCTCCAGGATTACCATTCCACCTCCCCGGACCTTCAGCCAGTTCTTCCCTCTGTGGTTCTTATCTCTAAAACCGAGACCAGTTAGGAGGCAGGTGATGAACGTACAGCAGCAGGTCATTTTTCCGAAGTGGGACTCAATGCATCTACATAACTATGTTCAAAGTTTGGATGTATTAACTCTAAAAGAGCAAGGCAGTGTAGCAGTTACCTCCCAAGGAAGCAATCTTTGTCCACGTAATAAACGTATGTGATGCGTGTGGGAGCTTAGTGTAGCTAGTCCCTCCGGCTGCCTGGGGGAGCCTGTGCCGACACACAAGAACAAGAGAGCCTTGAATTGTAGCTGCTTCCTCAGCCGGTGTAAAGAGGCACGTGGGCTCACCTGCATTTGTTAAATTTTCAAGACCTTTTTTATTTTCAATTGATGGAAAAGATTGTCATGAACACTGAATAGCTGGTTTTAGTTTTTAGAAATATTTATTCCTTAACCTATAATACAGTAATTAATCTTGGTGAAGTGTAAGTTGGCACTTTTTAATATTCATGAGGCTGAAAACTTATTTCTCCCTCACAAAGCAAACTGAAGGCTTTTGGAAAAGAGCTATACTAGATGTAGGTTTTACAGGGTTTAGTATTTGAGTAGCTCGCAGATCTCCTTCCTGTACTAGCTTTCATGAAGTAGTATTGGCAGTCTGTTAAACCCTTGGTGGACCAGTGCTTTTAAATGGTCCTGGGTAATTTGTTTAAAGTTAACTTTTATTCCAGTTTGTTAATTTCCTGAAACCCAGGCATGAGCAGTGTGAGCTCCAGGTCCACGTGTTGGCTCACCATTGCTTTGATAAATCATTGCCACAGTTAGAGTGTACAATCCAAATATCCACGTATCCACACACAACACCTGACTTTGTTCTTTTAGGAGTGTGTCCTAAAAACCCACTTGTGGGGCGCCTGAGTGACTCAGTTGCTTAAGCGTCTGACTCTTGATTTCAGCTCAGGTCATGATCTGAGGGTTGTGGGATCAAGCCTTTGCATGGGGCTCTATATTTAGGAGGAGTCTGCTTGAAATTCTTTCTCTCCCTCTATCCCTCTCACTCCCTGCTCGGGCACACTCACTCTCTCTAAATAAATAAATAAATCTTTAAAAAAAAAAAAGTCTTGTACTGCACACACAGTACAGCTGCATATTGGGGTACTCCAAATGTAAAGAGCATATTTTATCCAAAACTTAGAAGCTTTACACTTGCATTCAGAATGAAGATAAAGAATACTCTCATGGCATATAATTCGCATACGCCTGGTTTCTCGAACCTTAAAAACAGGAAACACAAGTCTTACATTCTCACAGATAATAAATGTTTAACCAGAAAGTGTCTTTGGATGTCTGTGACATTTATGAATGTAGGTACAAAAATGTGCTTTTATTTTTTTGTATGTATGTATGTATGTATTATTAGAGGGTGTGGGTGGGAAGGGACAAAGGGAGAGGGAGAGAATCTTAAACAGGCTTCATGCCCGTTGTGGAGCCTGATTTGGGGCTTGACTTCATGACCCCGAGATCATAACCAGAGCTGAAATCAAGCTCAGCTTAACAGATGGAGCCACCCAGGCGCCCCAAAAATGTGCTTTTAAAATAGCTGTCTTCTTTCTAAATCTTGTCACAAAGATCCTTTTTTTTTTTTTTTTTTAGCTTCATTGTTCCAAAACTCTTTGCGCTCTCAGGCATATATATGACACCCACATTCAGTCTGTTACTCTCTGTCTGGAGTGTCTGATTGTTAATCTGAGATCCTAAAGAAGAGGAGAGCACAGTAGTGGCTCAGTGTGGCAGGAGGAACAGAATTCCCTGTTAACCCTGGGAGACAGCCCCAGTTCCACGCTATGTCTGGTCACCTTCCCGTTATGCACCCAAGCTTGAACATTCTGTTTTTCTCTTGAGAAGATCGTTCACTTGATTATTAAGTAATCCACCTGTATGTCCTTGGGCAACGTGACCTCTGAATGTTAACATCCCTTGCTGTGAAAGAAGAAAGCTGTGCACTGGCTAGCGCCATGGAGACGGCTCAACTCATCTAGTAAATGGACACGAGAGCAGGGAGGAAGGCCTCTCTCTACAGAAGCCTCAGGTGTTGAGTTCGCTCTGAGAATTGACAGCGGCCAAGTCTTGTAAACTGGAGAAATGTGAGAGAAGTCACCCTAAGCAAACAACACTTAACGTGATCCAGGGGAAAACGAACAAAAGCCTCAATTGCCAAAAAGGAGGGGTTCCGTTTTGCAGCATGCCAATCAATTACTTGTGTGTCCCGCCCTAACTTTTTCATCTCTTCCGTAGACTCCACCCTCCTCACCGGAGAGGAGGGAGAGGTCATGGGGAGGAGACTCAAGAGGTTGCTCTCACCAAAAATTTAAAAATCTGGAAGGCACTAATAAGATATTAGGCATTGCTGGTTTGGTACTTCCCAGAGGAATGTAATACCAACACAAAACAAAGAACTAGCCCCCTTGAAACCATGGAGATCCCAGTGCTGCAGAGGGCAAGAGCAGAATTGAGCAGAGAAGTTACTGGAGACTCCTTAAATAACTATAAAAGGGACAACAGATGAAATACGGCTTGTTGCTTTTAGTTTTTCCACACTTAACCTGAAGCCGAGGTCCCATATGTAAAGTGTCTAGAATAACACCTGGTGTAAAGGATCTCAAGACATTTAAGTTCTCTTCCCTTCTCCCATTATCAAATCCACCCTCCATGATTTCTCTGAAACGTTCAACACAGATATTTACCCTTTTTTTTTTTCAAGATTTTATTTATTTTTGACAGAGGGATCACAAGTAGGCAGAGAGGCAGGCAGAGAGAGAGGGGAAAGCAGGCTCCCTGCTGAGCAGAAAGCCCGATGCGGGGCTCAATCCCAGGACCCCCAGATCGTGGCCTGAGCCGAAGGCAGAGGCTTAACCCACTGAGCCATCCAGACACTCCACAGATATTTACTCTTCCAGTTAACAAACAGGTACAGAAGCAGGTGTCCGTACACTTCCAGTATACACATTTGTACTCTCTTAGCTACTAGGGCCAAATCAATCAATCAGATGCAGTCTGTATCCTTAAGCAGCTCACTTATCCATAATGTGATAGACGTGCAGAAAGAATCACATGTTTGGGGTAAGTGCAATAATTAAGGTTTGAATTAGCTCCAGCGGCTGTATGAAGGACAGTATGGTTAACTCGGGTTGATCAGGGACGATTGCGGAAGGGGACTCTTCTGCCTCACTGCCTAGTCTCACTCATGGTACCATCCTCTCACCTTCTTTAATTCCTTCTGCTACTTCATAAAACCAGTGGGTCATAGAATCCCTCATTAGAGGGACTCACAGTCCTCCTCCCCTTTCTGTTTTTACTGCTGTCCCCTCAGGTTCGGGCCTCTTTACCTCTAATTTATGATCCCATAATAGTCTCCCACTTAGGTGTGTTTCCACACGTCTGTGCAAACAATGGTGACAGAGCACTTTGCTAACTCAGAGTTCCGAACCGTTCATCCTGCTCAGAAACATCCCCAGAGCCTGCTGGACGTTCAGTATCATTGCTAGTACACTTCTGTCGCTCATCTCTCGCTCTTTTGCTGAAGTGGATGTTTCTGAATATACAGTGTGTTTTACTGCTCTTGTCTTTACTCGATCTTTTCATATAGTGGGCAATTGTGGCAATAACTTCTATCCTTCATCAGACCCTCTCCCAATTGTCTGATAAAGACCAAATTTCCCAGAACCCACTGCACTGACCCTTCTGCCTGCCCTGTAACCAAACCCAGCCAAACTGCTTCATGTCCTCAGCTGCAATTTAGGGGTGGGTGTCACATGACCCAACCTACCCCACCCTCCCCAGCACCTTCCTGGATAAGAGGCACTGCCTCTTCTCTAGGATAGCTAATGCTAATGGTGAAATGAGCCTCGAGTTCCCAAGAACAAAAGTCAACCCAGAGGAAAGGAGATTCTAGAAGCAAAGAGAGAAACTGGGATTCACTTTGAGCCTCTGGAACCAACCATGCCTAAAGCCAGCTGTACTTCCTGGACTCCCCAGTTATATGACCAAGTTAACCTTCGTTTGGGATTTGGGTTTCTCTTCCTCGTAGTGGAGCAGGTCCTAACTGGTAGAGTGTTTAAGCTTTTTTGCTCTTCAAACCCTACTACTCCTTTCTTAAGATCCTTTTCAACCACTGCTTTCCTCAGGAAGTGATCTGCTTTCTAAGCCTTCATTTTGTTCATAATACCAGCCCAATCATCTTAGCAGTTGACTTACAAGCTTTCTAGAACAGTGTTGGTTGCTGATCATACTATGGAAATCTTAATCTACCAAATTACAAAAGTAAACATCATAAAGCTAGTCAGAAAGCAAAAGCAAGGAAACAAAAACCCGTTGTGGGAATAGTTTGATTTCATGTGTTAACAAAGGAACAAATCCACCACCTTTGTACCCAGAAAATGTTCAAGCCTCCACCTCTTGATGAATTCCATCCTAGAATTCTTATTTAGAGGAAATAACTCAGGAGTCAAGAAGATGACTTGCTTAGGAGAGAGGGTAGATGCTGGAGCTGGACTAACCCCCAAGGTTAGGGGGTGCCTAAAAAGTGAAGGGAAAGTTAAAACATGTATTAGGAGAGGTCCTTAGGCAATGAGGTGTGAGGTCCGACGAGCAGGATTAGGGATGGAAAGGGTCATCTAAGAAAGGTTAAACTTCTTTGCTGCATTTTTGCTGGATGATGGGTAAAGGCCACATTTTGTGTAGGGTTTTAGTTTTTATCTCTTATTGTCATTCCCTTTATTTTTTTTTTAAAGATTTTATTTATTTATTTGACAGAGACAGATCACAAGTAGACAGAGAGGCAGGCAGAGAGAGAGAGAGAGGGAAGCAGGCTCCCTGCTGAGCAGAGAGCCCGATGCGGGACTCGATCCCAGGACCCTGAGATCATGACCTGAGCCGAAGGCAGCGGCTTAACCCACTGAGCCACTCAGGTGCCCATGTCATTCCCTTTAGTGACACAGCTTTCAGGAAAGTGACACCTGGGTGAAAGTGAAGCAAAGTGAAGAGGCCAGTGTGAGAAATGTATTTGCCCACATTACCCTCTGGGGAGGCTCACAGGAAGAGAGCAGTGTCCTCTGCTTGGGGCCAGGTCTGGAAAGGCCAGGCAGAGCTTACTGGGTGGACTGGGCAGAGCTGGAAGACCAGGGAAAGCCTCTATACTGGGTGGCCACTCAGAGGGATGCAAGATAAAATCTCCCCTTTCCCAGTATATGCCGGAGGGGAGCCCTGCCATAGGGGCACAGTTGACTCTTGGGGATTCGAGATGTTACAGATACAATACACATTCCACTGGACTTCAGATGTACTAGTCCAGAGCAAGTATTTGAAAAGATTGCAACGAGACTGATTTTTTCTATATTACCAGATTTGAAACTGTCAATACAATTTTTACTCATATCATATTATTCCAAATAAATTGGTAAGGTAATTTTAAAAATTGTGACTTCTTTTATGGGATGGCTAAAGTTTTTCTGTTGTATATACATATCCTAAAATCAAATTGAGATTTTAAAAATATATATCTAAAATAACAGCATGCATTTCAAAAGCTTCCAGAATTATTCCTAAATCTAACAAGGGCTAATTTATTAAAGACCTAAGACAACCATTCACTTTCTGTCCCACAGTAGAGCCCTAGGTTGATTGTAAATACAGCTTTGATGATTGACAGATGACTGGCCCCAGTTGCTAATATTAAATTAGCAACCAATAGGAAACCAGATTAAATGGCGGGTTGCATCTGGATGGGCTCAGGACTGTCAAAACAGATATAAGTGCTGCTTTATGTGATCTTGCTTAATGTGATCAGAGCTAACCTAAGACTTAAGCTGATATTGCCACTTAGCAATTCAGAGTTTTGCATTTAGATAAAGATCTGTGCCCAGACCTGTATAATGTGAGCAGAGAGAATGATGGTGTGTGTGTGTCTATAAGGAAGGGTGAAGGCTGTAAGTAGGTTTATAATTAATTGATAAAAGGTTGGAAGAATTGTACAGCTTTATTTTTTATACCAGTGTCTCTAGAACACAGGCACATCTTGCCAGATAGACTTGAAAATGTCACCGTAATTCTAGAGCAAAAAGAATGGCATTGTTTGCTGTCCTTCCTTGAGGACCTGGCAAGGAGAGTGGAATTCTGTAAGGAGAGAGCCCAGGACCGAGGCCTCTTCATCCTCCTGTGCTCAGGAAGAGAATGAAATGGCTCCAGCTTATGAATCTCCTCAGAAATGTTTCTCCAACCGCAGGAGAGTTCTCGCAACTCTCAGGCTGACCCATGAAGTCCCAGGGTGTTTTGCTGCTGAGCATAGACTGATTCGGAGAGTGGCCACTCGGAGTCCCCTCCGGTGGTCCTTTCCCTCTCCTGACTAAAGATGTGCCTCAGCATCTTTTGGTGGAAACTTTCTGGGCTAGATGCAGGCCAGATGGTGAAGGCTGAAGTCCTATCCCCCCTGCTGACAGGCTGAGTCCTTGAGGAAGTCCCTTAGTCTGAATTTGTTTCTTCACCTGTAAGATGGGGATGATGACAATGGTGGTGATATTTGTTCTGTCCACCCACAGAGGTTTTAAGGTACTCAAACAGGAAAATGGCTGTGAGAGCCAAAGGTCCACTTGAAAGCCGAATGGAAGTATGAACTACTATGTTTGGTGCTCACCTTTGACAAAAGGCATGATTCCTCCTTCCACCGATGCAGCCAGGCACGCTCCGCTCAGGGAGTAAACAGAGGCATTTCTCCCAGACTGCGAGCTCTCTGTTCACAGCAGCTGTGTCTGGATCTGCTTCGTCTCTGAACAGGCAGGTATGTTTAGCTGATAGTTCCTCTTGGTCTCTCAGTGCCTTTTCCCTTCAGCCTCTAGTTGATCTCGGGCCCCATTTTATCAATCTTTGCCCTCACTTTTTCTCTTCACAGGAGATATGGAGAGACAGAGTCACCTCATTTGTGACCGGTGGACCAGACCTCGAGGCAGGTGGAGGGCTACCACTGCATTGTGAGCTGCCGGCTGGCATGGACAGGAGTCAGTTCCTGGAAGGAGTTAAATGCTATAGGACAGAGCCCAAGACATGCCAGTCATTTTATAAATACTTACTCTTTCTCCCCCTCCTCCTCCTTATCACTATTACTACTACTACTACTACTACTACTACTACTACTACTACTACTATGAGAGCATAGAGGATTGGCCTGGTTTTGCAAATGTGTTTCCTTTGACTTCTCCAACCTTTCTCAACTGCACACTGTGGCTTACTTCATTGTCCCTGGAAGACTTTAGGGTTGCAGGTCTTCCAAAGCAGGCAGCAAACCCTGCTCTGTCTTGTGGGAGCCCCTAGCCCCTCGAAAGCCCGGCTGTGGAGCCCAGGGCGTTAGACACTGGGCTTGCAGAGGTGCCGAGGCCCCTCGAGGCCTGGCTCATTGGACAGGGCTCTCCCCAGGGCTGAAACTCACGGGAGGGCTCAGCTGCAGGAACCCACTGGTGTTTGCTCTAAGCTGCCAACTTTGCTCAGAGAGAGGAAGTTCTGCAGCGGCCTGGACAGGCAGGTTCCGAAGGTGGTGGCGACGTTGGGCAGGGTGCCGAGAATCCTTCTGAGATGGCCTTGCATACTCTGTCTTCAAAGCATCACCCCACCCCTTGCAGCTGGAGAAGCTGTGGCATGCTCCCAGCTGGCTCCTGGTTCCAGTGTCAGGCCTCCAGACACTGAGGAAGTGCTGTGCATGCTGATTCAGGCCCTGAGCTGCCCACAGCTCAGAGCCCATTTGTCCACTGGCGCCTTCTTCCTTCCAAGGACACCATCCTCTTCAACAAAAGAGAGTCCCAAATACTCATTACATTCACTTTACGTAAACCCCCAGTCATGGCACAGGGGCCGAGGATGCTCTTTGGTCCTTGCACTTGACTCTGACTTTGTTGATTCGCATTATGTAAGTGCTGGTTGGAAACAGGAAGGAGTTTGTCTAGCCCAGAGGCCTCTCCAGATGCCTCCGTTCTAAAGAATCTCTTCTGTTTGTTCATAATGGAACTTTGGTGACATTTTTTCATGTTTCTTATCTCATGCATCTTGCTAACGCCATGGTCCCCTCCTTGAAGACAAGAACAGCATCTTACATCCTGTGTGATCCTTGCACTTTATTACTGGAGGAAGATTCCATTATTCAGGGCAGTAATTAATTAATCCAACTGTCCTTTCTGGAGCACCTGCCATGTGTGACTAGGCCCTAGGGAATATAAACGTAAGCATACGTCAGTACAAAGTGAGGCCATAGAGTGGAGAAAGTGAGGTAGCTTCCTTCGTAGAGTTTGGTACGAGCAAGGGTGTTAGGGTTGAGAGAAGGCAGGTAGGAAAGGATGAAAGGGGAGAGATGGTGGCTGAAGACAAAAGGGGGTCCCTGGGGGCAGGGGCACGACGTGAGATTGGGAGGATCCCAGATGGAAGATTGCGATCCAGAGCACAGGCACGGGCAGATGAATTTGTTCTGGAAGGAAGAGGGTCCCCCGCTTCGGTAGACTAATGGAAGGAAAGAAGAGGGAGCTGCATTAGGGCGTGGATGTGGAGGGAAAGGTGTTCACCACTAATTTCCTTGGGTTTTTGCTGTTAAGGAAATCAAAAAGGAGACTTGGGTCCCCACATGAAGGAGCTTATGCTGCTAAGGATCCATGGCTGGGGTCACTTTTCTGTGACAGAGAAACAGCTGTGTGGCCTGATGGGGGAAGATCCCGGAAAAGGGAAGCTAAAGGAAAGCAAAGCGGGGAAACAGATATCCCGAGGGTCCTCTTTCCCTCACTCCCCTGCCTTTACCCCAAGTACCAGGATCCTGAGGCCCCCAGGGGGCATCCCACTGAACTGGCCTTCCCCAAGTTCCCAAGTACCCCTGGCCAACCTCCCCTCTTCCCTCAGAAGGCCCCTTGCTGGTGACCTGTCAACTAAGTGCTGGTGCTGCCGGCTTTGGGTGCTTTTCTCTCAGATAACAGCATGATATTCTTGGGGGGGCGGGGAGGTCCCAGTAGTTTTAGCTCACACAGACTTTACATCAGCTCTGGATCAATATTCCAAATTGTTAATTCTCAGAGACCGTTCAACAAAGTATCAATTTACCATATGGCCAACTTGTCAAATTTACCAAAATAACCAGTTTCCCAAAGCTTATTTCAAGGCGTACTCAATGTATGAATATATTCATGCATATATTTGTCTCAAATATAGTCAGTGAATATAAATATATGCCTCATGCATAGTCAATGATTCTGAAGATGTCCAACAAAGAGGAATATATTTTTCTGGTGAATGTGGTTAATATGTATTTATTATGGGCTGGATTGTGCCCCTCTGAAATTCATATGTTGAAGTCCTAACCCCCAGTACTTCTGAAGGTGCTGTTTGGAGATAGAGTGTTTAAAGAGGTAATTAAGTTAAACTGAGGTCATTAAAGTAGATCCTAACCCCATATAACTGGTATCTTCATAAGAAGAGATTAGGACGCTGACGGGCGCAGAAGGAAGACAATATGAAGACATAGGGAGAAGACGGCCATCTACAAGCCAAGGACAGAGACTTCAGAAGAAACCAAGCCTGCCAGCACCTTTATCTTGGATGTGTAGCCTCCAGAACTGTGAGAATATACATTTGTGTTGTTTGAGCCCCCCAGACTGTGGTACTTTGTTATGGTGGTCCTAGCACGCTAGCGCAATAATGTCATGGCTATATTTAAAAAAAAAAAAGATGTATTTCATCAGTATTTTAAGGAATGATTTGTTAAAAGATTTGAGTTTTAGAGCACTTTGGTCCCCTCAAATATATTCAAGAAGAAGATATTCATTTAACATTTTAAAAGTCTTAACATAAATCTGTTCAAATTCATTGATTCTTTTCAGGAAGAATATTTCTTCAAACAAGATTTTGATAGATGTGGCAGGTTGGTCATTGATTTACAGCCAGTCTGGCTGCTGTCCCGATTCTACACGTGATCAGGCTGTCCTCTCTGCAGAGGGGCTGGCAGTGTGGGACGTGGGGGATCTACACAGAAATTCTCCTTGCACTCCGTGAGTGCACACCAGGCACGGTGCTAGCTGCCTTCCCAAATGGGATTCCCTGAATTCTCACAACAGGCTTAGGAGCTAGACCAGTATCCCACGGTACATACCAGAATATCAGAATTCAAAGCAGTTAAATAACTCCCCCTGGTCACAGAGCTAATCACTGGGGAGAACATTCCCTAGTTCTGATAGATCTAGACAAGTTAAGTCCCAGCTCTGCTATGTCCCAGCTGTGTGACCTAAGACAACTGGATTAACTTCTCTATACCTCAGTTTCTTCATTTAATGGGAACAACACTGCTCCCCACCATTGGATGGGGTTGTTGAGTGGATTAAATGAAATAATGTCTGTGCTTGGCACAGAGCCTTGCATGTACAAAGTCCTCCGATGTTAGCTGTTGCTGTCAACTTAGGAAATACGATAAGTAAGTATAACATCAGACATTATACAGCAGTGTTTCAAAGTGCTTTCAGTTTTTGAGATGCGGAAATTGAGGCTAAGAGAAGTTGAGAAACTCAGTTGGAGCCCTCCTGTCTTCTGTTCTGATTGGTGAAGCCCACCCCCATTAATGTTAACTTAATTATCATTAACATTAATTAATTTAAATGTTAGTCTCTTCTGACAACACCATCCCAGAAGCATCCAGAATGGATGATACTGACCAAGTATCTGGGCACTGTGGCCCAGCCAAGTTGACAAATAACAGACTCACCATCACAACGTCTTTGTGCAGCTCCATCAAGAATTTTTCAAGAGCTTTCGCTTGTCACTGAACTTCACCCCTAGTCCCCAGGTCTCCTGGCAAAGGGAAGAAGGGCTGTGGGAGAAGGCTGAGTCTTGAGCCCTGCTCACTCCATTTTTCTCTTTCAGAAGAAAAATGCTGGAATGTAACAATGTACTTTATTGCATCAGACTGGTAGGGTTGTAGGTGAGCATTTTTTTTCCCCTTTAGTCATTTCGTTTGATATAGTTGTAATGTTTTCATTATATATTAACTACAAGCTTGCATACAACTGAATGAACCAGAGGGAAAATGTGTTCATAATCTTCTCTTTAATTATGGTACTTGTTTAAGGTTTGCTTAAATGTTGTTCTTTTTTTAAAAAATCAATTTTATTGAGGTAGAACTGCTGACTTCAAAACTAGATTTTTATAGCACTCTGTATCTTTGTTGAAGCTCAAAGCTGTAGTCTGCACAAAGTGAAATCTCCCCATCTTGTGTGTCAGAGGAAGGACACACCTTGGAGACTGGCCTAAAGTGCAGGGGCAAAAATCACCCTTTTAAGTGGTAAAACTATAAAACAGAAATCATAAGGCAACAGTTGGGTGGCAATATTCAGATTATTATAATTATTAGGTAAGCTTGCTAAGGTCAGTAAGTAGAAATTCTCCTCCAGTAAACAATGAGAATAATACTACTGGAGGAATATTCGGCTGGCCAGATAGCTAAAGGCCAAAGGAAGGACTCTAATAAAAACTAAACCCTTATATTTCATTGCCTCATGTTGCAGGAAAGCCAGATCTCATCCTTCTCATTGAGACCGAGAGAAGTTCCAAGTTATATGACTGCCAAGTGGTAGGGAACCAATGACACCCACATGGTCTTTTACATTACAATCCAGCCCGCATCTTTGCGGGTTGCCTGGGACTCACAGCTCCCGAGGCGCTTAGAGTGCAGGGGTGAGTGGGGGAGAACACTGGACCAAAAGTAAATTAAGGCCATTGTTGCTCATCTGCCTACCTCACAGGAAGAACGTTCAAAACTCCACGATGCCTATTTTGAGTTAGAGACTTCTCATCATCTAAATGGGCAGGGCTGCCCAGAACTGGTAAAGGCAGAAGGAAAAAAGAGGATGAGCACTTTAACACAATTTACAGATTACTGCTTTTCCCACCACCGCCAACAAAAAAATCTCCCAAACCTTGAGGAATAGAAGTGAAGAAGGGAGAAGGAAGGAGCAGCGCTGGTGACAGGTTTTCTGAGAGGAGGGAGTCACACCATCAGAGCTGTGAAAATGAATCATGTCTCTTCTATCAAGGCTTCGCACAGATTTTCTGGGAAACCTGTCATTGAGGATACAATAGAGAGGACTGTCCTTTTTGGTAGCTTAGCGTTTTCACAAGGAAACAGAGTAAATCAATTTGGGGACTAAATTGCAAATTAAGATAAAAATTAAGGTGTGTAATGTGACTTTTGTGGGCTACATTTCCCTTTTCAGGGGGTCAGCAAAGCCAGCCTCGCTGAAGGAGAAATGTCAGACTTGGTTGCCAACAGTGTAAGGGTTGTGGTCCCATCTTTCATGCTAGGAGTGGCCCTTTTCAGAAAAGTGCTAAAGACCGTCATCCATACAGCAGCTCTCAGGTTACGGGACAATCCCATGTGCGTCATTATAGCTAAGCTTCCCTAAAATGGATTTCTGATGCCTGTCTTCTCAATGAGATAGTTTAAGGGCACAGTCAAGGGCACACATTAACTCAAAGCCTATGCTCTCTCTACCTCAGCACAAAGTAGACAGACCCACTCAGTCTGTGGGAGAGGCGCACAATGGATGATGTGATTTCTTATTGGTTCCTTGTTAAGAAGGAGACCAGTTGGGGTGCCTGGGTGGCTCAGTCGGTTAAGTGTCTGTCTTTAGCTCGGGCCAGGGTCCTGGGATTGAGCCCCGAGTCAGGTCCAGCTTCCTGCTCAGTAGGGAGCCTGCTTCTCCCTCTACCTCTACCTCTTCCCCACTCCCCACTGCACCTATTCTCTGTGTGTGTGTGTCTCTCTCTCAAATAAATGGATAAAAGCTTTAAAAGGAAGGAAAAAGGGGGGAGACCATTTTGCCTGGGACTAAAGGGTTTTCCAGGATCTGGGAGACTCCTGGGCAAATTGAGACAACTGGTCACCTTACTTACTATGTTACCAGACTCATAGGAGATTCCTCAGGAGTCACACTGGACAGTGAAAGTTTTAGGACGACAGTTCCATATGCATGGGATTTGCATAGAATTGACTTCTACTCTAACAATATTTGCAAGCATTTTAAAATTTAACATCTTGCTATTCTAAGATTGTCATTTTGACTACTTTTTCTTCCCTGTTTCTTTTTCTTTATTGTTGTCTCAAATCCCCAAGGGGTAGATGTGGAGGAAGCATAGAAAAAGGAAAAAAAAAATTAGTAAAGACAGAATTTGCTACCATATTTAAAATGTGGTCTTGGTTGCAGTATGTGGAGGACTGATCTGTAGTAGTAATTCAAAAACTTGAATATTGGGGGTGGGGGGTAAGCAGCCCCTAAGATGGCCCCCAGTGATTCCTGCGTCTTGGTATTCATGCTCTTCTAAAATTGTCTTCCTTTGAGTGTGGTCTAGATTGGAATTTGTCTTGGGGAAGCCCCTGCCTCCCCGATCCCTAGCTCTGGGGAAAGTCAGAGACCCATGTGGGTGAGGAGCTGATGTTTCCAGCTAAAACCCAGCAAAGACCCGAAGCCTGCTGAAGGCCACGCAAAGGAGCCTCCGAGCGATTCTCCAGCTCCAGTGGAGCCTTGAGATGATCACAGCCTGAACCAACACCTGACCACAGCACCACAAGAGACCCTGAGCCAGAATCATAGGGCTAAGTCCATCCCTATTCTTGACCCACACGAACCCTGAGCTAATAAATATTGGTTGTTTTCAGCCTCTGTGTTGGAGGGCAGTTTACCCAGAAGTAGTACATGTATAGATACTAATACAAATGTGCATCAGAATCACCTAAATAACAAGTGGATAAAATGTGGATTTCTGGGACTCACCCGTGGAGATTTTATTGGTAGATGTGCCCCGAAGTCCTTCCTTTCAGCAATCCCGGGAGAATCAGAACTGAGCAAATTTTTGCTTAAGAGCACATCTCTAGAATAAACACTCCCTGGAAAGATCTAGAGGGAGGGATCAGAAGGGAGGTACGGCTGCTGGATAAAATACAGGACACACAGTTATATTTGAAGTTCAGATAAATAACAAGATGTTTTCACATAAGTTTGCCCTGTGCAGTATTTGGGACATATTTATAAGGAAACATTATTTGTTATCTGAAATTCAAATTTAACTGGGTATTCTATGATTCTATGGCTCAAAGCTATCCAGGTAAGGCCCCACCGTAAATGAAAGCCCAATGGAAGAAAAGTGGTGCCTTACTTTGGCAAATGGCAGGATTTTCGTCCCTGAGGGGCTGGTGAAGAGGGCTGTAGTCTGGGGGCCCATGGTCTGTCTCCTTACAGGGTTTAGGGATGCTGCTCAGGAAACCCTCCCTCACAGCCTGCCCCAACCCTGGGGGGGTGGGGCTGGAGGCCCAAGACGGGGACATAGGGGTGGTGGCTGGCCCCTTGGTGGCTGAGTGGTGGGAGTGAGAAAGCCCAGTATGCCCAGCCCTGGGGAGAGGCTGGCCCCTCCTGTGTGGACACTATTGCCCAGTGGGCGCTCCCCACAGTGTTGGGAACTTGCTCCTTTGGGTGCTGCGTTATCAGCCTTTTCCAGAGCAGTGAATGAATGCCAGGCTTCTCCCACATCCCTCCAGGAACTCAGAGGAATGCAGCTGCTCATAATAACTGTGTGCATTTCTTATTCTGAGTATGTCTGAGTCTCTGATGAGTTCTATTTATTGCAGCTCTCTGCCCTGGAAAAGAGGAGGATGGTTCTAAAGACATTCCTTAATGACCGAGGTTTTAAGAACTCTGGCTTTTAATTCTTTTGTATGTGCTTTCTTGTCACAGGGCACTGTCTTCATTTTGATGTGTTTATTTTCAGCTATGAAATGTCTTCAAAGAGATAGAGAATGAATGAGAATATGAGTGAGTGAGTGTGTGTGTGTGTGTGTGTGTGTATGAGACAGAGAGACAGAGAGAGAGATTGGCTGGCAGACTGAAGTGCTCAAAGCAGGGCTGGAAGATAAAGGCTCCAAACATATGCAGCAGCAGTAAAGCCAAAGACTCAACCATGGGCACTGAAACCAGACACAGAAGGTGAGGTCTGGTCCCTGGTGCTCTGGCCCCGCCCTGCTCCGAGGTCTGTAGCAAGTCAGTCCACAGGAGGGGACCTCAGCCGCCTCTCTCTCCTGAGTGCAACCGTGCAGAGCTCTGAATTTTTGTGAGGCAGGGAGGAGGTTGGGGATCAAATGTGCAGAATCTGTCTGCCGCGGACGCTCTTGAAGGCTCGAGAGCTCCTTGGGCGCTGCTTCTAACACCAGCATGGCTGAAACAAAACCAGCTGGAGGGGCACCTGGGTGGCTGTTGGTTAAGCGTATGCCTTCTGCTCAGGTCATTATCCCAGGGTCCTGTCACTGAGTCCCACGTCAGGCTCCTTGCTCAGTGGGGAGCCTACTTCTCCCTCCACCTGCTGCTCCCCCTGCTTGTGCTCTCTTTCTCTCTCTCTCTGACAAATAAATAAAATCTTTTTTAAAAAATTGGAATAGTAGAAAATCCAAGGATGCTACTGCCATTTCATACCAAGAACCTCAGGGGAATCACACAGTTCAGATCCAGGACCCTCACCACACCCATGGCTCCCTCAGAGGGCCTGAGAGACCCTTGGATCTAGTCACAGAGAACAGTATGGAGCCAGGAGGGGCCAGAATCCCCAGTTCCCACTTTGGCCTTCACCTTGGCCTCTCTGGATAGCTGAAAAAATGTATAGCTTCCCCAGAGGTCTATCGTGAGCATTAAGCGCAGTGATGCATGTGAGGCACTTAGCACTTAGCACTCAGGAAAGGGGAGCTGTTAGTGTTTCACTGTGTGTGTGCTGTTAGGTGTGTGGTGGCGGTGTTGGGTCAGCTGGCAGTGTTTCATGTAGTTTAAACAAAAAGCCCAGCTGAGACAGGGTTCATATCTACTTAGAGTCTTTTGGACTGGAAAGAACCCCAGTCCATCGAAGGCAGCCCCTGTTTTGGAGATGATGAGAGTTGGAGGCAGACAGGTGAGGGCTTGTTCAGGATCCCACAGCTCTCTCGCTCCCTGGAATTGCATATCCTGCCTGCACCTTGAGGAATCCACTGCTCATGGAGACCAGAACCTCCAGTGAGGCAGTCGCTCCCCCAGCAGCCCCAGAGCTCAGATGGGTCCGTTCAGAAACCACTGTCACCACCACTGTGAGCACTTCAACTTCTTGCGAATGAATGAATGAAAGTGCCACACTCTCACCTCCCGAGAGAAGAACTAGTAAGTAAGCACAAAGGCAAGTCTGGGTTTGAAATGAATGACTCCGGAATTCTGAAATGATTTTGAGATAAAACGTATGGTTTACACTAATTTGCATCGCACTAGACAGCGTTGCTTAGGAAAAACTGCTCTGTTGAATGTAGGAGACAAAGATCAGGTCTGTTATTTTAATTCATGGCCTTGGGGAGCTTGGAAGGGGAGAGGCAGAGAGGGGTTTGAAGCTTTTAATGCTTACTGGGCAGAAATAGGACTTTGTCTGAAACAGACTAGCTTTTAAGAACGGAGCATTGCTGGAGTACTTGGTATGTGTTTTACTTGTATTTACACGTTTAATCTTCATGATAGTCTTGGGAGATAGGTGCTGGAATGATTCCATTTTACGGATGAGAAAACTAAGACCGAAGAGTAACTTATTCAAGATCAAATAGCTAGTAAAGGGCATCACCGGGACTGAAATTTAGAATTTGGCTACAGTCTTGCTCTTACTGACTATGCTGTGCTGCCTTGAGAGAGCCAAGTTACCCAGCTTAAGAAAGTGGGAACTACTGAGACATTCCTCATGAACATATCCTTTTCATCATATGACTATTCCAAGGTTAAGTGCACGGGGCTGAATCTCATGGTCCCTAATGCCCTAGTCTAGCTTCCCCTACCATACTGCTGGTCTGGAAATTCCCTGGAAACATAGGTGGGATCTTCGGTATTCACACTTTACTTTATGCTACAGGATGAAAATCAGGGCCCAGCTCTGCTCTTCAACCCGCAAATGGTATAAGGAGCCAGTACCAGGCTCAATATCCTAGATTTTTATAAAAAGCTATGTCTATGTTGGGCTCTCTGCTCAGCGGGGAGCCTGCTTCCGCCTCTCTCTCTCTCTCTGCCTGCCTCTCTGCCTACTTGTGATCTCTGTCTGTCAAATAAATAAAATCTTTAAAAAAAAAAAAGGATACTTCTATGAACCCACCTCCAAGAACCCACCATCAGCTTAAAGGGAGCAGGCTGTGGCAGTGAGGAGAAAAAGGAAAAGGGGCAGTGGCAGCAAATCTATCCCAGTTTTTTCCCTGAGGTTCTAAAGAGGCACCTGGGTTTTGAGTCCCATTTTTCCTTTGTTTTTTTTTTTTTATTTATTTTTAAAGATTTTATTTATTTGACAGAGAGATCACAGGTAGGCAGAGGCAGGAAGAGAAGAGAGAGGGAAGCAGGCTCCCTGCTAAGCAGGGAGCCCGATGTAGGGCTCCATCCTAGGACCCTGAGATCATGACCTGAGCCGAAGACAGAGGCTTTAACCCACTGAGCCACCCAGGTGCCCTTCCTTTCTGTTTGGATTCAGAGATAATGGTGTCATTGCTTCTTAGGACAAGTGAAATTATATGAGTCCTCAGAACTCTACCATAGACTCAGTAGCAAGTGAGTAATACATGGAGAAGAGGCACTTGCTGGTAATTTGGTTTAAATCAATAAATGCTCTGGTACCCTTTTTAAAAAAGACTTATTTAGTTATTTGGGAGCAAGGGTGAGCAGGGGAGATGGGCAGGAGAAGGGGGAAAGAGAGTCTTCAGCAGACCGCACAGAGCCCAATGCAGGGCTCAATCCCACACCCTGAGATCACGACCTGAGCCAAAACCAAGAGTTCAAAGCTTAACCAACTGTGTGCCCCCCTGGGGCCCTTCTATTACTCTTTTTATATGCAAGGGGACATCTGCGCACCACACATGCTGCACACACTGCCATTCCTTTGCTCCTTTATGTTTTCATTTAACGTGTCCTGCATTTAGTACTATCACGTAAAGATTTACCTCCTCCTTTCTCATTACTTCATAGAGTTTCGTTGTCTGGATGTATCAGGATTTACTGAACTATCATCTTTATTTTTTTTTAAGATTTTATTTATTTATTTGACAGACAGAGATCACCAGTAGTCAGAGAGGCAGGCAGAGAGAGAGGAGGAAGCAGGCTTCCCGCTGAGCAGAGAGCCCAATGCGGGGCTCGATTCCACGACCCTGAGATCATGACCTAAGCTGAAGGCAGAGGCTTTAACCCACTGAGCCACCCAGGCACCCCTATCATCTTTATTAGAGAACACTGTAACCGTGTCTACTCTCGTCCTCTTATAAATCATGCCGAAATTATTATTTCCACACGTGTATGTACTTGTTTTGCCCTGGTTTCGTTATTGTGGGGGAAAAAATTCCTAGAAGTGGAACTGTTAGGTCAGAGGATATTTGTATTTTAAATATTAATATTTCCAAATCATCCCACAAGGAGGTTGCACCAACTTGCTCTCAGTGAGAAGGAACTTGAAACGGTGAATCCAGCACCCTTGTTATGGGACTGAATTCCCATATGAAATGCAGCTTTGCCGTGTGGTATAGCAGGTAAGTCAGATGATGAGTATATGAAACGGCATGGATGCATCAGCCAAGGTATTTGGAGCTGGTGAGGGGGAGGGTGGCAGCTCGATAGACCCCTGGGGGTGACAATCCCCTGTCAAAGGAGAAAAATTGGGTGTGGTTTTCATGTCTGGCAACTGGTGGCTTGTGTGGGATATTTGCCGTATCTCACTGGGACCGCTTATCTCCGTAAATCTTCTGATCCCCCACCCAGGCTGGTAAAGGGCATATCTGTGATTCAAACTTGTACACTTCGCTAATTACTTCAGATAAGCCTATGGAACTCAGCTCTGTAAAATCCACCGTTCCCTCCGAAATGTACACCTTAGCGCGAATTCCTGGATCAAGGTCATCCAAGTCTCCTGAGAACCCAGCAAGTCCTTTGACGTGTGGCTCCCACAAACTCCCACCTCATCTGGAGGATTCTGTGTGTGGGTAATGTGGCCTTGGGACTTTCTGTCCTCACCTCAAGTTGTACAGTAGTAGAGAAATGAGAGTGGCGACAGACTTGTCCTTGGAGAAGACGAAAGCTATCAGCCATGGTATTGTTAATAGATTAGCTGTGGAGTTCTGTGTAAATGCCACCCTCCTCCTTCATGACCAAGGATGGTAATAAGTCAGCCACATTATTAACCTACTCTGGATCTGGTATGATTTTTCTATATCCTCTCAAGATACCAATGGGTTGACAGCTAGCCTAATCTAAAAATCATATTTAGATGGTAGAAAATACATTTCCTACTGCGCCATGCCCATATTCTGCTAACAAAATGTGCTGAGTGTCTACCATGTCAGGCGGGGCCAGGCACCATGGGAGATATGCAAGAAATATCGGGGCACCTGGGTGGCTCAGTTGGTTGGGAGTCAGACTCTTGATTTCAGCTCAAGTCACAATTACAGGGTCCTGAGATGGAGCCCGAGTCAGATCCCACGCTGACCATGGAGCCTGCTTAAGATTCTCTCTCCCCGACCCTGCCCTCCTTCTAAAAAGAAAAAGAAAAAGAAATAAAAAGCAGTTGGATACAGGCAAATAGAGCAGAAAAGAGTCGGTGCCAAGAAGAGCAGAGCTGGGCAGGAAAGCAGCAGGTGAAGGTGGGAGGAGGGTAGCACCAGCAAAGGCAGGAGAGAAGCAGTCACCGAAAGGGGAATCAATCAGGCAGGATATTACAGCAGAGAGCAGAGAGCACAGGCTGGATTCCGCTTTCTGCCTCACAGCCTTGTGGCCTCGGGGCCCTCAATGGTTCTGAGCCTCTGTTTCTCTCCTGTAAAATTCAGACAGAAATACCGGCCCCACCTCGCTGGATTATTGAGATCAGTGAGTTAGATCAGAGAGTTCGCAAACGGCACACTGTCTCATCATGGGGAGTGCTCAGAACGTTTGCTCCCTTCCTCATCTCCCTGTCTCCGTGCCCCACCTCCTCTCTTGTGGGGAGAGATCACCTTTAGAGGAAAGGGGCAGAGAGGACATGATGATGTCCGTTTTCCAGGTGGCGCCATTAAACAGGGGGAAAGGAGGCAGCTATTCAGAAGGGGAAGATGGGGCTGATATTTTATATTTGGCCTTTGAAGTGACGGCGGGCCAGTTAGGCTGGTGGCTGGGAACCCAGGGCTGACAGCTGCCCCCAGCAGGGTGGTGGGAGTCCTGAGCAGGGAGGCCGAGGTTGTTCAAGCCACACGTGTCCCCGGACTCCCAGAAGGGGCGAGAGCCGCCACGACTGACGTGAGCCAGCAAACCTAAGGCTTGGGGCTCAGCAATAAAGACCCTCAAGTTGAAGCTGACATCCTATCACTGACCAGACCACACGGAGAATTAGGCACCCACCCTGGTGTCCTGGCTGCTTGGTTACAGACCCTCACCCATTTCTGAGGTGACAAGGGTGAGGAGACTGACGTCAGAACCCACTGCTTCCGCTGTCCTTGTGCGGCGAAGTGTGTGGGTCCCCTGGAGGCACTCCTGGGAGGAGGTGCCTGTTGTTCAGCTGTGTATCCCAGACAGGTTCCCAGCCGAGCCAGGGCCAGAAGCAAGTAACATCATTCCAGCCACAAGAACTGAGTTCCTCCCAGAGGCCTGGCATGAAGAGGGCTCTCTGTTTTCTGAAGCGTAGGAAACCGAGAATCCTGGGAAACCGGAAACAAGTGACCAGACCACCTCCCCTGAGCCACTGGTGATAAGCTGGCTGGTGCACTGAGTCTCCATTAGAACACCGTCTCAGGTAAGAGATCCCCTGCCCCACACTTTGTTGAAGACTGTGGGGTTAAATCATCGCTCAAGATAGTAGCTGGTGCCAACAGAAGGGGCAGCGCATTCAGAGTGGGAAGACTACCCCTTGGTTCTGGGAGCTTGGGCGAGTCACCGGGGCTCCCTGTGCCTCAGTTTCCTCCTATGCAATAGCACAAAAACCTTCCAGCTTTGTGGCCAGGCTCAAGGGAGCACACATGAAAGCACTTTGTATAATGTAGAACTCCGTGAAGACAATAATTAGAGCTGTATGGCAGGCCCATCGTGTTTGTCTTGAGTTACCTCCGGAAATTCCTCAGGTCAGAATGAATGTCAGGGAGGGTGGGTGTAAGGAAGTGAAATTTATTTCCCACCTGTCATGGGTTGAATTGTGGCCCTCTAAAAGATAACGAATGTCCAAGTCCTAACACCACGTCCCCACACCCCGCCACAACCCCCCACCACCCAGCAACCTATTACTTGCAAATAGAACCTTTGCCCATGTGATTAAGTGAAGGGTCTTGAGATAGGATTATCCTAGATTTAGGGTAGGCCCCACATCTAATGATTGACCTTATACAAGAAAGGAGAGAGACATTGGAGATACAGAGGGGAGCGCTGTCAAGATTTGGAGCAATGTGTCCACAGGCTAAGGGATAATAAGGGTTGTTAGCAGCCACCAGAAGCCGGGAGAGAAGCATGGAATAGATTCTCAAGTTTCAGACCTTTCAGAAGGAACCGACCCTGCTGATGTCTTGATTTTGAACTTTTATCCTCCAGAACTGTGAAAGAAAGAATTTCTGTTGTTTTAGGGTCTTCAAGGTTGTGGCAATTTGTTATAGCAGCCCCGGGAAATTAACACGCCATTCAAACTGAGAAGCCTTGCCGAGGACTTGCCGGCCTGTTGGTTCACCTGGGCTGCTCTCCCTGATCTGTCCATCCTTGAGGACCATATTCTCCCTGAGCCGTTCACGCTCCCTTTGGCAGCTTTTGGTGTATTTTATTTTGATAATGTCTTTCTCCTTCTTAGAAGCTACGTGAGTTCCAGATGATTGCAGGTGACATTTAAACACATTCTCCATGTCTCCAAGTTTTGTTCTTGGGGGAATGGCCTGGACAGTCTCATTGCTTGGGCCCAGCAAGTTTATCCTACTTGGTAATAAACATAGCAGTTGGGAAAGCTAACCACAGTGCATGAGGGTCTGTCTCTCACTTGTTGCTCAGAGCAGTGGTTCTCAACCGTTAGGGTGTGTTCGAATCCTGGGGAAGGCTAGTGAAAACACAGATCATTGTCTCCTTCCCTTCAGTCCTCCCTCCCCACAAGTTTCTGATTTAGTAGGGCTAGGGTGGGGCCCAACATTTCTCAGTTCTCACATGCTCGCAGGTGATGCCAGTGGTCCTGGACCTGACTACACGTGAAAACAGCAAGAGCTCGGAGCGGTGGTTCTCACACATTAGGGTTACCTGGGAAGCTTCCCCAAACCCCACGTCTAGGCTGCAACCCATATCTAGTAAGTGGGAATCTCTGGGGATAGGACCTGAGCATCAGCATTTCTGAAAGCTCCTCAGTGATTTTAATATGTAATCAGATTGAAAGTTGGTGGCTTTGAGGCACTCCCCAATTCCCCGACAGGATAGGGACAGGTTAGGAGGTGGGGAGATGCCCTGGCTAGGCTTGGGGACCATCCTTCACAGCCAGACCTGGTGCCCACTCCAGGGGTGCGTGAGGGAAGGAAACAGAAACCAGAGTCCTAAGGGGGTGTTTTCTCCCTGTGGCTATGGCCTCAGGGCTCCATCTGGGGACCCAGCTAGAGAGTGAGGCTACCGGTGACCCCAAAGGCTCAGGTGCCAAGCCCTGTTTTCTGAGACTACTTGCTTTATGAATTCGATCAAGTTGTTCAGTTCCTCTTTGTTCTCCTTTCCTTATCTACGAAATGGGGACAGTAAAAATACCTACCTGGAGAAGATGAAAGGGGAAAATGTCTTTGAAGCACCGGGCCCAGGTGCGGCAGAGAGCAGACACTCAGTAACCGCTCATTGTCCCCCCTTCCCCGCCCACCTGTTCCCTCCTCACTCTCTAGTCTGAAACCGTGGGGAGAACAGAGGCCTGCATGCTTGTCCCTTTGTTTCACTCCCAGAGTTTGGAACCTGACATTTTAGTCACACACGTCTTAATATTTAAAAGAAATCTTTAGGGCTACCTCTTTTTTTTGTTTGTTGATTCTTCCAAGATTTCTTCTAAAGATACATACCTATCCCCCCTCTCTAAACGGTAGTATACCTTTCTCTCCACTTTTTTCACTTCACGATATATCTTGAAGATTACTCCACAGCAGTCTATGGAAATATTCTTTTCATTCCTTTACAGAGCCACAGAACGTTCTTTCGTGTGCGTGGCTCTACCATGGCTGATTTAACCAATTCTCCACAGACCCACGTTGGGGTGGTGCCAGCCCCACACACGACTACAGCAGCAATCCACATGCTCATGCCTCCTTTCTGTGTTCTGCCAGTGTGTCTTTCTGGAGGATTCCTGGGATGCTCCTCTGTGGCCTGCGTCCACACACTGGACAGCAGCGCCTCGCTTCCTTTCCAGGCCTCGAGGGCAGAAACAGCCACAGAAAGGCAGCCTCTGCCTCATTTCTGTCCCCCAGTCTTGTCCCAGTGCATCTTAGTGGAGCCAGCCCAATTCTCCAGCAGGACTCTAGCTGTAAAGGAATGTGGGAAGTGTAGTTTTGGGGCTTCTTGTCTCTGCCACATGGGCAAGCTCCCAGCAGGGGGTTGGAGTGTCAATGACCACATCTGGTTCACCAGCTCAATTCCTTTGTTTTAGAGGCTGGGGTGGGGTGCCTGCTTGTGGTGGGTGCACTGAGGGAAGGGGGCAGCAGGTATTTGCCCCCCCCCCACTTCCATGCGAATTCCAGTGCTTGTGAGTTGGAGTCTCATTGAGTCAAACACCTTAGAAAGGCATAAGCCACTCCACACAACATGAACTTTGAATTTTCTCTATAAAACAAAACAAAACCCCCATAGTCTCCTTTTGGGTGTATTATAATACACTAGTGACTGTTATAAGCTGAATTGTGCCCTCCCCAACCCCCGGCAAATCCATACGTTGAAATCCTAACTCCCCCAGCATCTCACAACCTGACCAATTTGGAGATAGGGTCTTTAAAGAGATCATTAAGTTAAAATGAGGTAATGAGGGTGGGCTCGAATCCAGTGTGAGTGGTGTGTCATAAGAAGAGCACATTTGAACACAGACAGGCAGGGGGTAGGGTGTTGGCGGGGAGGTGATGTGAAGACAGAGAAGGCAGCTGCCTGTAAGCCAAGGACAGAGGCCCCAGGAGAAACCACGCCTGCCAGCACCTTCACCTCAGGTTTCTAGCTTCCAGAACTGCAGGAAAGTACGTGTCTGTTGTTTGACCCACCCAGCCTCTGGTACTTTGTTACATTAGCCCTAGCAAACTAATACAGAAACTAAGGCCCAGTAAGAAAAAACAAAAACACAAACATGAGCTGGTAGGAGACTAATTTGGTCTCTGTGGTAAGTTGCTTTCTCGGTGTTTTTTTGCCATAGACATTTGTCCTGCTGCCTTACCTCTGGATGCTTCTGCTGAGCCATACTCTTTTTGGCATCTTTCTCTATGACAGAATCTCCCTCAGAAAGACGCTTACTGCATCCTGTACAGTTCGGGAGTCTCTGAGGTGGAGAATTGGCTGTAGCTTTAGATGGTGGCAAAGTTGCCAGCCCCCATAGGGAGCAGCCTGCGCACCTGAGAGCTCACACCTCATTGGGTGCTCACTGAGGACCGTCACTCAGTTTTCTAACCTACCCTCTTGGGGAGCTGTGGCAATCTTTCCTAAATGTGTTTGGCTCCCATTCTCACAGGAGGTAAATGTGGCATGCAAAATGCATTTTTAATGACTGACATCTGCCTTTGGAAGTATTTTCCATCTTTGCTGGGTCATTAAGTCTTTAAATTCTTCAATATTTTAATGATTTTTATAGTCCAGTGATGTGTAGGTTTGTTCGAGTTTTCCTTCTCAGCATGCTCCTTTGCCCATAAGATGCTCCAGCAAGAGCTTACCAAAGGGTTATTGAACACATGGCACAGTTCCTAAGGGTCCTTTCTTGGCAGCCTGTCTTCTGCCCCAGCAATCATTATAGTAGAGGCTCATCTTACCCAGGCTTAGGTTCTAAAGGCAGTAAGGATGGCCCAAATGACCTTTGCAAACCCTCTTCAGAAGTTGCCATGTTGAAGATCTTGATACTGTTTCTCAGTAAGTCTGGTACTCCAGCTTTTTGGTCCTAGGTCCAGAATATTGTGTTTTCAGTGGATCCCCAGGTGAAGGATTGGCCTGTGTCCAGGGTGGGTGTGTTAGAACTATACAAGGCTGGGCTAGCTCTTACACAAGGGGAAGGCAGGAACCAAGACCTACTGGGAATAGCAGATTCATATCCATTCATTGAGTGGAAATGCAGGCAAAATTACCTGTATTATTTAAATAGTGCTCCCTCTTCTCTGCCCCCCTCTTAATTTTAGTTTTGCTGAACACATTTATAGCATGGCTCAGTACAATATGGCAGACAGAGTGAGCACTGGACTAGGGTCCAGGGTATCCAGGTTACAAAGTTATTTCAGCCACAAGCATTTTGGAGAATGCTAAGGCCAAGGCAGACCCTTAAAGCAAATAGAAGTCATTACTTCCTCTCAGGTTCAGTGTCCTCACCTGTAAGATGCATGTTTTGGAGTTGGATGATCCTGAGGCTCCCTTTTGGAGTTTCAGACATTGGCAAATTCAAGCTCAGGTTCTCAGCTGAGGAAGGCTGGCCTCCTAGGACAGCCTGAATAACCTGTGTTCTAGAAAAGCACCAGCCCATTCCCCATGCTGCCTGGGAATGTCATAAGACAGAGTTTGGTAAAAGAAAGAACAAAGCTGAGCAATGGGTTCTATAGGAGCATGCCTGCTAATTCACCTTGCTTGCCTCCAGTGCCTCTTCAGCTCAGCAAATCTTTTTTCTTTTTTTAAAGATTTTATTTATTTATTTATTTATTTATTTATTTATTTTAGAGAGAGTGAGTTGGAGGGAGAGGGAGAGAGAATCTGAAACAGAGTCCATGCTGGCCGCAGAGCCTGACATGGGGCTCGATTCCACAACCCTGAGATCATGACCTGAGCCAAGACCAAGAGTCAGACACTCAACTGACTGAGCCACCCAAGTGCCCCCAGTGTAGCAAATCCTAATTTAGCACTTGGTAAAGACAAGACAAAGTGCTCTGTATTGGAGAGGTGAAGGCAGCTAAACTCTCCTGATGCTGTGGAACTCCCAGTCTTGGTATAATTTTGAGCATTTTATCACAAGTGAGAAAGCTGATATTTTTTGTTTGGGTGAAATCTACTGGGAAAAATGAGGGTATGTCAGAAAACCTTTTTGCCTTTAATTAACTCCAAATTCACATCTCTCTGGGGCTGTGGAAACCATTAGTGCTGTTCACCAAATATTTCTGTTCTCCTTCCACTGGGCACATAGTAGGATTATATTTTTCTTTTTCTTTTTTTAAGATTTTATTTATTTATTTGACAGAGATCACAAGTACGCAGAGAGGCAGGCAGAGAGAGAGGAAGGGAAGCAGGCCCCCCGCTGAGAAGAGAGCCCGATGTGGGGCTCAATCCCAGGACCCCGGGATCATGACCTGAGCCGAAGGCAGAGGCTTTAACCCACTGAGCCACTGAAGGTAAGTGTGGCTTTGTGACTTGCCTTGTTGATGAAATATGAACAACACGGTATGCTTTACTTCCAGGCAAAAGGCTTATCAACCATCACAAGGCTCCTCTGTGGTTCTTCCCCCTGCCGTGTAACCAGCAATGCTCTGGGTAGTGGAAGCTCACTGGGTTGTGTCTCTCTGCAAAGGACAAAGGGGGAATCCAGACCTGGCTGATCCAGGATGGACATGCAGTAGGAGCAAGTTGTTTTAAGCCACGCAGATAGAAAACTTTTATTATGGAAGTTTCTAATCATATGAAAGCAGAAGCAATAGTAAATCCAACTTGCTCCACCTATTATGTAGCTTCAGTAACTGTGAAGACATAAGCCTCTGAGATTTGGTCTAGCTTGTTAGTGCAGCACACCCTAGACTAGTCCTGCCTAAAACAGGGGAGGGGATATTATTTTATAGAACTACTACATGACTGACAGACTGGGAAAGAGCCTGGACATGAAATTCATGAGATTTTATTTTCTTGCCATATTTTTCTTCACACTTTTTATGCTTCTCAGGAATTCAGGAGAGCTGAACATCTGTGTGAATTGGCTGATGTAAAAGTTGCTGGGCGCTCAGAAGGGAACTTCTTTTTTTTTTTTTTTTTTTTTTTTTAAAGATTTCATTCATCTATTTGACAGAGAGAGATCACAAGCAGGCAGAGAGGCAGGCAGAGAGAGAGGAGGAAGCAGGCCCCCCGCCAAGCAGAGAGCCCGATGCGGGGCTCGATCCCAGGACCCTGAGATCATGACCCAAGCCGAAGGCAGCGGCTTAACCCACTGAGCCACCCAGGCGCCCCAGAAGGGAACTTCTTTATGGAATCCTTATCCTTTCTCTCAGCCTAGATCCCCTTCCTTGGACTCACCCCCTGCCCCAGTTCCTCTGGCAGTTGGAACTCATCCTCTCACTTGCTAACAACAGTTTTCATGTAGGGAGCCAGGCGCCCTGTGGCTTTGTGTATAACCCGCCTCAATGCCCTGTGCCTCCGCTTCTCACAGCTTGTGCCACAGGGACGTGCTGCCACTGCCAACTTCAGGAGAGAGAGCTCCAGAAGGTTAGGCCTGTGGAGCGTGAAGTGCTCTTCTTGCTACAGATCAGGTTTAGGGAGTTCATTTTGAGTCACACAGGAACCTCGGACATGCATCTCTTGGTATTCCTTAGGTATGCTTGTTACAAGGACAGTGGTATAACAGAAGGTCTCAACAAAACCTTAACTGGTGGCCTAGCCCACAGAGAAGTGTGTTTTTATGTACAGTTTCTGTATACAGACAGCACATGGGTGTGTCCCAGAGGTTTCTGTTTCGTTCCACTGGTTAGTGGGCTGTTCTGAGCTAGCTCTTCTGTGGTATGGTTCATAGTGGATTGGATGGAGCAAGTCTTCTCTACTCTCCTTTTTTTTTTTTTTTTTTAAAGATTTTATTTATTGGAGAGAGAGAGAGTATAAGCAGGGGGAGCTGCAAAGGGAGAGGGAGAAGCCGACTCCCCGCTGAGCAGGGAGCCCACCAGAGGACTCGATCCCAGGACCCTGAGATCATGACCTGAGCTGAAGGCAGACACCTAACCAACTGAGTCACCCAGGTGCCCCTTTATTCTTCTTTAAAAAAAAAAAAATTAACTTACTTATTTATTGAGTTCCTCAAAAAGAAATCCAACTGGAATTTTGAGTAGCATTGCACTGACTTTGTAAGTTAATTGTTAATTTAATTAGGTCTTTATAGAGTCATCCAAGATAGGTTATCCTTTACTATTAGGTCATTCAGCCCAAAAGCATAGAATGTGCTCTCTCTATTCAGATCATTTTCTGTTTCCTAGATTAGAATTTCAAAAATCTGTATGGAAGTTTTGTGTATTTTTGGTTAATACCTAGATGTTTTGTAGTTCTTATTGCTATTGCAAATGATGTCTTTTCAGTAATATTTTCTAGTAGCTCTTGTGGGCGAGAAGAGACACTGCTGATGTGTACAGGTTGATCCTGTATCTGGCAGACTTACTGAACATTATTAGTTCTGATTTGTTTGAGTCTTTGTTTTTTCTCAGTTGACACTCTGCTTCTCCTTTGCTGCAGGAAGAAACACCACCCCCATTTAACTTTTGTGGCAGGTAGTGGTGGTAATTTTTGAGGGGGATGACTCACTGGGGAGGAGTGGAAAATGTTTCCTCCTTCCCCCATTATAGGAGGGCCGGGGCCTCTATGACACTGACAGCTTCAGAGCCCTGCCCTCACCCCTGCGGTGGGAGAAAAGGTGGCCTAAAGTTCTCTGGGAACAGGGAAGGGGAGGGGAGGGGAGGGAATGTCCCCCAAAAGAGAGAGGGAGGGATTTAGAAAAGAGAAAGAAGACTGAGGAAAGGAAAAGACTCTTTTGAGGGAGACTTTGACAGGATTGGGGGTCCATCCGGGGCCTGGGAAGTATTAGGAACAGGAGATGGTAAAAGAGTCTGGTTCCAGGGACGCATGGGTGGCTCAGAGGGTTAAAGCCTCTGCCTTCGGCTCAGGTCATGATCCCAGGGTCCTGATATTGAGCTCCACATTGGGCTCTCTGCTCAGCAGGGAGCCTGCTTCCTCCATCTCTCTCTCTGCCTGCCTCTCTGCCTACTTGTGATCTGTCAAATAAATAAAATAAAATCTTTAAAAAAAAAAAAAAAAGAGTCTGGTTCCAGAAGAGTGGCTGGACCGGAGACCCACCATCCTGCAGCTTCACCACAAAGCCCCAGGCACTGTTGGTCACTAATGTGGGGGTGAGGAGGTCACGCAGCTGGACACAGGCCTGGGTAGCTCTGACGCCCTTCCACCTGCCTCCAGCTACTCTGACCAACAGCTGGAGGCCCTGCCCCATGTCTGCAGCCCCCGTGCAGCTGTGATGGAAGGCCCAAAGCCACAGACAGGGCTTGTGACTTTGCCAGGCTCTGAACTCCCTACATCCCCAGAGCTCCCCAAGTTAGAGCTGGATCTACAAGGCTCAGCACATAGAGGACCCAACAACTGGTCCTGAAAAGAAGCTTACTGAGGGAAGTCCAGGAGTGGAGAATGTTTTAACTGGGCGGCTTGTCTGCTTTGTTTAATGAGTAACCGTAGCTGAATGTTAAGGTTGCTTTAGTTTGGGAACATCTCCGCACCCCTGAAAGATGATGAGGGGTGCTGCCCTCTGCCTTGCACGGCATTGGCCGGGGTTGCTGGATGCAGGATGGGGAGGCCTTGGTTAACAGCTGTGATGGGTGACCACGATTTCAGTCGCTGGCTGAGTGGTTGTACAGTCAGGAAGTAGGGAGCCATTTCCTTCCTGTCCCCCACTTCAAGGGCTTGCCCTGGATCGAATGCTGAACACATTAAACACAGCTCTTCTGTGCTGACCAGTGCTCCCCATTTTGCCCCTTTACTGACCTTCACGAATCCTGCACCCCCGGTAGCCAGAGCCCCGCGTGTAGGAATTCTTTCCCAGGAGAATCTGCTTTCTTTAAGAGATTGGAAGGAGCAGAGGCATCCAGACAGGTCTGTTCATGCGGGGAAGCTGACAGACGCCTTCAAATCTCACCCAGACGCCAGACCCCTAGGGACTCGGTGGGGAGGCAGGCCTGGCTCTGCTTGTAAGCAAGCCATGAAGGCCAACTTTGTAAATGTATCACCCCAAAACAGGGGAAGCTATTCTGGAGCAAAGAAGCCAGAAGAAGTGTTAGTGGGAAGAGGGATAGTAAGCCTGGTTCGGGGACAAACGCCCGGAGCCTGTCAAGGTGCTTCGGGCGCTGAAGAGCCAGGCCAGCGGGACGGGACTGTTAGCCCTCCACCCCCTCCTCCCCCAGAGCCTGGGTGAGGCCTCAGTCTCTGGGTGTGCTCCTCATTTCCTGTGGCAGCCTGTCTCCACATGCTGAGTGGCTGCGGAACAACAGCTTACAGTGACTCAGCTTTATAAATAGGACATTCACAGCGAAGATTATAGGAAATTCCCAGAGTCTTCTGCCTGGCCTTATTTTGGGTGTGCAGTTCACACAAGTGAAGTCGCAGCCTCCCTCCTCCTGCCTCCCCACCCCCCTCCAGCCTCCTGGGAAGTTGACTGCAGGCTCTCTCTGCTTAGTGACTAGGAATGTCCCCACTAGGGATGGAGGTGCCTACCTCCGGCCTTGTTCAGACACTCCTGGGGGAGAAGGGCCAACACCAGCCTCATACTCCCGAGCTCCCAAGCTGCATTGTCTCACTGACTCTCACTTACTCCCAGGAGGAAGGTGCGTTATTCTTCCCTGTTGTAGATAAAGAAACTGGAAGGCAAACCCATGTCTGACTAATTCTGGATCCCAAGGATGAACTACAGACTCAACCTCCCCTATAAACACAGAATAAGGAGACGAAAGGATGATAATAAAGAAAGGGGAGCCCTCTGCTTTCAGGAGAGAAAGGAGAAGGGTATTACTGCTTTTTCCTTCTTTCCCCCAGTGACACCTTCCTGGACAGGGGGATGTTTCTGGAAAGCCAGACTTGAACTTTGAGTGGCCTGGTGGCTGCTGCCATAGCTGGGTTTGAAGAATCTGAGAGGGCGTCCACATGGAGGTAGGAGGCTCTGTAACTGGGGGGGAGGGGTGGGTCAGGTTATTTCAGGTTTTGGACCTAAATGCTCTTCAAATATTTGCCGAACAACTCCCAGTGCTTTGGAACAAGAAGCAAGAGCAGCCCTGCTGAGTCACTGGATACTGAGGCGTAAAACTGAAATGTGATACTATGCCTTTTAATGACTTCCAGCCTCTCCTCCCTCATAATTAGCCGGGGTCCCTCTTCCCTCATCAGGGGGCCTCCTTACAAGGAGAGGGCTCTGCTGCTAGGCTGCTGGACAAGGTGGCACCTTCCAACTTCTGGTACTGGGGCTGACTCCCCCCTCGCCTTCGTCGCCCACCTGGGACTGCCAACACTCTTCTGAGCTACAGATCTGTTCTTCCAACAATCTGTGACATTCCTCCTCTTCATGCCCCCAAAGCTTCCAATTTCAAGTGCATAATAGAGCACTCCAAACTTCTCCCCTTATATTCTCTCAGTTAATGGTAAATGCTGAATCAACTTTATTTCCTCTGCTCCCCTGCTCCTCTCCTCCTCCCTGCTCTCCGTGTGTAACTGATCGCATACTGATCCCCACCACCTTCATGAAGGCCCCAGTCTTGGAGTACACAGCCAATACTGGGTCCTGGCCACCCTGCCCTTTTCTGACCAGGGTGGCCATGTGCATGACCCAAGCTGAGCCCAGCAGGGCCCTTCCCCAGGATTTTTCAAGTGGCCACAGGGAGTTGGACCCCCTTTGCCTCTCTGGTTACCAGCTGGGCAGCCTGGGGGAGGCCTGGAAAAAGTCCTTTATCAGCAGGACCAGAGACCAGGCTGATGAATGATGGTGAGAGAAGTCCTGAATGGGTGGAATTCCTAGTTCAGCCTCCCCGAGTCCAGTCATGGCCTCCCCCAACCCACCTTCCACAGGCTCACCAGGATTCCGTCCCTTTGTTTCCAACCCGTTTTTGAAAACTACAGAGAAGATTATACAATAATTCAATGAACACTCATATGTTCCTCACCCCAGTTCACCAACTGTTAGCAAGCTGTTATATGAGTGTACACATTCTTTTCCTGAGCCATTTGAAAGTAAGTTGCTGAGATCATGACCTTTCTCTCCTACATATTTCTATGTGTATCTCCTAAGAATTTGAACACTTTCTTACATAATTACAATACCGCGATCACATTCAAGAAATTTAACAAGGACATAGTATTATCTAATATGTAGCCACATTCAATTTTTCCAAGGGAAATGTGAATATGGACATATGTCAGATAATATTATTATAGTTTTTTCCTTTTTCAATTCAAGATCCAATCAGAGTGACAAATTGCATTTTGTTGTCCCGTTTAGTCCCTTGCTGTTTAGAATATGTAGTTCTTTCCGTTTTTGTATTTCATGATGTTAATATTTTTATAGCATCTCTCTCAATTTGGAATCCTGTGTAGGGAACCCAAGCATTGTGTAATGGGCAATAAGCCTCCTCTTAGGCAGAGGAGACATGATCTGCGAAAGGAGCCATTATCTTTATTATTTCGGACATTCAGTCTGCCTGCACTTTGCTCCATGGGCAGACGTTATCTCTCTCTTCTAAGCATTCTTGCCATACAAACAACCTTGGAAAGATAGTCTAGGAGAAGGACAGCCAATCCCACTGCTTGTGGGCCATCCACAAATGTGAGCGACTTATAGAGAACTATCTCTCGACAGGTCCCGTGAACGTTATCTACGACCCAATCCACTGATCGTACTCTCTCCCTGTTGTGGCTGATGGGTACCCCCCTTCCATTCTCTACATCTTCAGTAATGGAACCCCACTTATCCACAGTGGCTGTGCACATGGTTTCTCTGAATTGAATCTGCAGTTCCCGTCTTCCCTTGCAGCAAGGTGTGGCTGTGGGATGAAATTTTGAGGAGTAGGCTTTCGGGTAGTGTGTAGCTTCTGGAAAGTGCCCTTAAAGGATAGACAACATGCCATTTTCTTTCTCTTTCCTCCTTCCTGCAACAAAAAATAGCAACCTCCCCCCTGGTGGCCTTTCTAATTCTCTTCTCTGCCTTTTTTTTTTTTTTTTCAAAGATTTTATTTATTTGCTAGAGAGAGTGTGAGAGCACAAACAGGGTGAGCGGCAGGCAGAGGACAGGGAGAAGCAGGCTTCTCACTGAGCAGGGAGCCCAATGCAGGACTCAATCCCAGGACACTGGGATCATGACCTGACCTGAAGGCAGATGCTTAACCCACTGAGCCAACCAGGCATCCCACCTTTTTTGCCTCCATAGCACATAACACCATTGACATACTATCTATTTTGCTTATGTTGTATACTGTCTGCTTCCTCTCCCTCAAATGTAAATTCCATGAACAGTGCTGGTACCCTACAGTTATTAAAATACTGAAACACTTCTGTACTAGTTAGGGTCTCTGTGTGCCTCCCATGGTAGGTTTAGGTACCCAACAGTCTTCACTTGGGTTGCCATAACCAAATGTCACAAACTGGCTTCACAACAGAAATGTATTTTCTTATAGCTCTGGAGGTTAGAATTCCAATATCAAGGTGCTGGCCAATTCAATTCCTGGAGAGATTCCTGGCGAGGGCTCTCTGGCATGCAGATGGCTGTCTTCTTGTGTACACTCACACCCTACACACACATTCACAGGAAGAGAGAGAGAGAGAACTCTCTGGAGTCTCTTCTTCTAAGGGCACTAATCTCATTGGTCCAAGGTTCCAAATCCATGACCTCATCTAAATCTACTTACCTCCCAAAGACCCCATCTCTAATGCTATCACACTGGCGATTAGGGCTTCAACATATGAGTTTGGGGGGAACACAGAGGTTTAATCCGTAACACCAGTGACACAGGTATTGACTTACAGTAGAGGGCTTCTAGGATTCCTCCTTCTACCTTAGGGCCAGTGACATCCTAATGAATCAGTGCCCATCCTATGCCCCTCAGGTGCTCAGTGAAGACTCGTTGAGTAAATGCATACTAGATTCCAGCATGGCTCCACACCTTCCCATCAACAGTCCTGAGCTCAAGAAGAGCTAGAGTCAGATTTTTCAATAAATAAAAATCAGGAAAAGTGCCAAGGGTCAATTCTCTACTGTTTTTAAACAAAGGACTTTTCTCAAGTCCTTCCTGAACCCATCCCACCCCTTGGAGAAGAGGAAGTGACTCTGATCAGAAACATAGGTAGGGGGGGGGATCGTTTTTTCCCCTAGAGATTAGTAATTACCAGGACCTACCATATTGACCATGAGGGATTAGAGAGGGAGGGAGAGGCAACAGCAATGCTATGAGGTATGAGGCTGGGAAGGGAACCAAGGTTTGCCAGTCAGTGGGCCACACACATCTTCTCACTCACCTTGCCTTCCAGAAGGTCCTTCTGTGCCAAGGAGAAAAGTGGTCTGAGGGCCTGGATCTATAACATTAAAACATGTGCAAGCCCTATAAACGAAGCAGTTCCCCCTTCCTGCTCTTCAGCTCAGAGAAATGCTCACACACGTGCAGGGAGGCCTGGCTTATCACAGCAAAAAGGCTGTTTAAATAGTTTCGTTGTCCAGGAACAGGGAAACAGCTAAGTAAGGTGTGCCATTGCTAAGCGCTCTGGAAAAGCATTTAACAATTTAAAAATGATGAATGGCATAAATAAATAAAATCTTTAAAAAAAAAATGATGAATGGCTCTTTGCGGACTGATGTGGAGAGAGTGCCACAGATTTGTTGTCGAGAGGAAAGGAGAGAGTTGAAAATAAAACCTACAGGATTTGTACATAAACACCCCCCAGTACTTTCTGTTTTCTTTCAAAACTTCCTTCAAATGTTCTTATTTTAAGCATACAGGAAAGTTCGGAGAATAAAATCACAGACGTTCACTTGTAGACCCACCATGCAGGTTTGGGCCGTGTTTGCTTCAGATAGGAACCGTTTTCACCACGCAGCATCTTGGATAATGTATGTCAAGCATGTATGTACTCTTTGCCGGACGTTGACTAAAGATGCTGCCATGTGCTGTTGATGTTAATTGTGAACAAGACAGACAAGCCACCTGTCTTCAAGGAGCTTACCATTTCCTGGGCAGACAGAAGAGAAGCAGCAGAGCAAACACATGATTATGGATCATGATGAACGATATGAAGAAAGCAGGCGGGGATAACGGGTGTGACCTGCTTCAGGGAGGAGGAGCAGGGCTGAGGGATCTGGAGACCCGAGCTGTGAGCTGACACCTGAAGGATGATTAAGAGCCAGCCCCGGGCAGAGCAGCCTCAGCAGAAGCCCCGAGGATCTCAGAACCAGGCCTGGCTGTGTAATCAGCTACAGCCAACACAAAGGAAAATGCAGGCCTACAGCCATGGGTGGGACAGGCAGTCTCCCCTTCCCTGGGGGCTCATTGCTTCAACCCACAGCCCATGGGGGAGCCCCAAGGAATTGCAACCTCTGTCCCAGAATGAACATGAGGCCTGGATCCAGACTGGGTGGGAGATATGTGGTGGGGCCAACAGCCCAGGCAGAGATGGCTGCGGCTGGGCCCTGTCCTGAGGAATCCCCTCAGGTACCTGATGCGGACCACCCTATAGCCCTGCCCAGCCTGTTGGGGGGAGTGGGTGGGGGTGAAGGGTGATGGCAGAATGTGGGCCTCCCCCTGCCACTGTGCCTGGTCACTGCTTCATGCAGAGGGTGGCAGTGGTCATAGGGCGGACATGGAACATAAAAGGCAAGGTAGGCCAGGTGTGACCTGGGGCCCCAGGGAGCAGGAAGGTGGTAGGAGCTGTGGCCACTGATGAGCTTAGACTCCAGACCTAGTGCAAATGGCCTGCTCCATTGACCCATCAGTCTACACATGCAAAACACAAATTCAAAGATAATTATTAAGAAATTCAAGATGGTGGGGCGTCTGGGTGGCTCAGTGGGTTAAGCCTCTGCCTTCGGCTCAGGTCATGATCCCAGGGTCCTGGGATCAGTCTCTCTGCTCAGCGGGGAGCCTGCCTCCACCTCTCTCTCTCTGCCTGCCTCTCTGCCTACTTGTGATCTCTGTCTGTCAAATAAATAAATAAAATCTTAAAAAAAAAAAAAAAGAAATTCAAGATGGTGACCACAGGGTATTAAAGCCCAACCACAGCACCACCACCCCCCACCCCAACTCTTCTGAGTGTAAGGCCAGATGGGGCTGCCCTGGTCTCAGGCCTGTGACCCTGACCCTGTTTAGCACTGAAGAAGAAAATGCAAAGAATACAATCTTTGGAGCCCTGTTACTTGGCCTCTGTCCCTCACAAGCTTCCTATCACTCACTGTCAGATGGGAAGCTTTTGAGGGACAGGGGCCAGGTAACTCCAGGGGATCTGTGGGTCCCTGCAAGGATTGTATTCTTTGCATTTTCTTCTTTATCCAGTAGGAAACCTCCAAAGGGTTTCAAGCAGATGAGTAACATTTCGGGTCACACGGGGTATGGTGTGGAGAGTGGATTGGGCCATGAAGAAGTGAAAATGTGGCTGACCAAGGCAGGCAAGAGGTGACAGTGACTTAAGGTCTGGGAGAGAAGCATATGGATGGATGGGAGGCATTTTAGGAACATAGGGTAAAAGAAATGGTGGATAAAGAGATCAAGGAAGGAAGAGCCCAGGGAGTGGGAAGGTTCAACCAGGCAGATGTTGAAGTCAGAGAGTAGGAAAGTAAGTACAGTGCTGTGGAGGGAAGGCCACAGGACGAAGGGCAAGAGCCCAGGCAGGGTCCATCGCAGACCCCCATATAACCCAGGGTTTGACAACCTCGGTTTTGCACATGACACTTGGTTGCATAGTTCTGTGTCTGGATAAGCCAGGTAGAGCGAGCCGAGATCCCCTCGGAGGTCCCACTGAGGTGGACCTTACCCACCCAGTCTTTCCTCCAGATCCTAGCCCAGAGGGCTCAGCTTGTCACCTTGCAGGACAATTTATGAAGACTGAGGGTCCTTCCCTGCCATGCCTGCTTGCATGGCTTGGCCTCTCAAAACACACCTGTAAGAATGGAAACAAAGGCCAGACCACAGGAGGATCCAGGGAGGAACACGAGAAAGAACGACAGTTGTATCTGTGAAATCAACCAGAACCTCGGTTACCTGGCATGCAAAGCGTGACCTTCCTGCCTGCGCAAATCCTTTTTCCCCTTTTCAATCCGTTCGGAGGACCTGCAGGGATAAGGGACCTGGCTGTCCTCCAGGGCAGAGGACTACAGCTGGGATTCTATTTTCATTCAAATAGCAATGTCAAAGAAACCTCAGGCTTCCCTTTTTGCAAACCTGTAAGAGAAATCCAACAGCGGGGGAGAAGGAGGAGGGGGAGGCAGGAGGATTAGGGAGGAAGAGGGAAAGGGAGGGGTTTGCAGTTCGCCGAGCTCTGTGAGCGCAGCCTGCCTGCCATCCAGGCTTCTGGTGAACTGCCCGACTTCGGAGAAGTGGCCCCAGGAAGCAGTGAGTCAGGAGAACATTCTTACAGGCTTTGCTAATGCTGATGCACTTGCAGAATGGGAGGAAATGCAGTCCTGGTTTGACCTAACCATCGTGCCCTCTTTCATCGTGATTAAAAGCCATCATTTTCTCCCTCCCTGGTGGCAAGGTTAGTGGAAAGAAATTCAACGAAAAGCAATGTCAACCTATTAATCTTGAATGGCCAAAAAGAAAAGGAGTCTGCAGAAAAAAGAAACCTGGTTTTATTTCCTGTTAATTGAGCCAAAGAAAACTCTCCTTCAAATTCCTGAGCTGTTCTCATTGTTCTGTGTTTGCTCAGAGCCCTGTGTGGCTCCCGGGCTGTGCTCTAGAGCTCTCGGGACGGAACAGTCATGTCACTGCGGGCAAGTGGCTTGTGGGATCTCGTTTTTCTCAGTGTGCCTGCGGGAAATTAATAAGAACTCCACGGAAAAATTAGTTTGGGAAGCAATGCGTTCAAAGAAGTAATATGGGTTTCTTTACTATGGGGAGCCTTCAGTATACTAATGAACACTGTCAGTCTTCAGGAAGCGGGCAGAAAACCCTGTGATTTCCTCCTCAGCACCACATCCTTTGCCACTTTTTTGCTCAGATAACCTGGATCTTGTGTGATTATGATACCTGTGTGTGTCGTGGGCTCCTCCCACGTGCGGGGCGGAGGGTGGGGTGGGGTGGGGAGTCGGTGGGGGGAGCAGGGCGGTTAGTCTGATCCCTGCCCATGGCAGTGATTGCTGTAGGTGTGGTCACCAGAGCCAGCCCCGCCCAGGGGATGTCAGGCGCTGCAGACTTGGGGACATCTAGAAAGTTTCCCTTACTTTTAGAACAGACACCATACTTCCCTCTTCCTGTCTTTGGACATTATCCTGTGAAGGCAGGAGCTCCGAGCAGGTGCAGTCGTATTAGAAGCATGAAAAGCCAAGAACACCTCAGAGAAGCTGATGCTGTGAAGCTGTTGTGCTGATGCTGTGAAGCTGTTTAACTCTTGGGTTTGCTTCTTCATTGTTCAGGCCACGGGGCGTTCTGTGTCATTCAGCTACTAGCATCATGAAACCGAAAGGGAACGCAAGATGCAGACCCTCCCAAATTCACTTGACCACAGAAGCTCTTCCTGTGGGCGCACTACAGAGAGCCCTTT
This sequence comes from Lutra lutra, assembly GCF_902655055.1. Classification (NCBI taxonomy): domain Eukaryota; kingdom Metazoa; phylum Chordata; class Mammalia; order Carnivora; family Mustelidae; genus Lutra; species Lutra lutra. Next base: position 98,419,738 of record NC_062284.1, on the reverse strand, counting down.
GGGAAAAGCCAAGGAGTGAGGGATGTGGAGTTGGAAGCTGGAAGCTCCAAGTCCTGTTTTAGGTTCTAAAACACAGGAGCTCCTGGGCCTCACGTCTAACTTTGTGAAAAGATTGTATAAACTAAGATAATGTAAGTCAGGTGCTGATGCTAGGCATGGCACATAGTAGATAAATCATTGTTGCTAACAAAATGGCGGCCAGGGGAAGAGAAGAGAGACTAGTTTCACATCTCACTTCTGCCTAAGAGTTTATTTATTTATTTATTAAAAGATTTTATTTCTCCATTTTGTGAGAGAGAATGCAAACAGAGGGTAGAGGTAGAGGCAGAGGGAGAGAGAGAATCTCAGGCAGACACCCCCCCCCCCTGCTGAGCAGAGGGGAGGGGGCTCCATCTCACGACCTCACTATCAGGACCTGAGCCAAAATCAAGAGTCAGACACTTAACCAACTGAGCCACCAAGGCACAACACTGCCTAAGAATGGTAACCATTCCAAAAGTAAAACCTCTGGTCTCTGGCCCTGTATCAGCTTATAGCTCTCTACTCAGCAGGTAAAATCTAAAATAAAGACACCGTAGATGTCCTATGCGAGTGCCCTGGCTCTAAGGACCCATAGTGCCTTTCTCTCCTGCTGAAGCAAGCCTGGGATTCTGCTGGGTGGGGCCGCCTGAATGGCCAGTGTCCTCTGTGCACACTGATGGCTCCAGGATGCTCCTCGGTGAGAATTCCACGTGCACTGGACACCCAGCCTGCCCCAGGACAATCTCCAGTCTAGACATTCCTGTGGATGCCAAGGGATTGAGTTCCTCCTCATCCAGAGCTCTGGCTGGGACTCAGCCGCAGCTGGCAGACAGCTGACCTAGGGCTTTGAGGCTGCTCTCTCCCGGTCTCTCTTGTCCATTGGGACCTTTTATTTGTATATATTACATCTCTAGAAAAAGGATCCTAGGATTTTCCCTTCTGTGTGTTTTCATCCACTGTGCCAGCTGAGATCATCAGTAAAATAAAACCAAACTGAAGGGACGGGAGCAGATTGTCCTGCCATGTTTCTGGATCTTTGAGTTGCACACCAGATCTGGGGCTCCACGCTTGTTTAACCTCCTGTGAGGCTCACAAATATTTTCCCAGCTGTGACCAACAGGGATTTCAAATTTGCCAATGTAACCAGGCTTCAGCGTCCCAGTTAGAAACTGGACCATGACTATGGAAAGTGACCTAACAAGAACCCGGTGTTTGCCTTTCTTTTGGGTATTGGTGGTATTCTTGATGGCACCTGCTGGGGCCTTCATCCGCACCGGTGTGGTGGCGAGGAAAGATGGGGCTTTGCTCCGTTTCATTTGGTCTGATGAACAGCAGAGAGAGCAAATTGCTAAGAGTGTGAATGTGTGTGTGCTCGTGTGAGTGAGGGGATGTGTGTTCCTGCATGTGCACATCACACTCAGGCATAGTCATGGCCCATAGAAATACCTTCTGGAGGGCCATATGTACCCCAATGTTCATAGCAGCCATGTCCACAACAGCCAAACTGTGGAAGGAGCTGAGTTGCCCTTCAACAGATGAATGGATAAAGAAGATATGGTCCACATATACAATGGGATATTACTCAGCCATCAGAAAGGATGAATACCCAACTTTTGCATGGATGGGACTGTAGGAGATTATGCTGAGTGAAATCAAGCAGAGAAAGTAAATTATATGGTTTTACTTACTTGCGGAACATAAGGAATAGCATGGAGAACATTAGGAAAAGGAAAGGAAAAGTGAAGGGGTGGGAGAGAAATCGGAGGGGCAGATGAACCCATGAGAACCTATGGCCTCAGGAAAACAAACTGAGGGTTCTAGATGGGAGGAGGATGGGTGGATGGGTTGTCCCCATGACAGGTATTAATTTGGGCACATATTGCAGGGAGCACTGGGTGTTAAATGTAAAAAATGAATTTGGAATACTACTTCAAAAATTAATGATGTATGGTGACTAACATAACACAATAATAGTTAAAAAAAAAGAAAAGAAGGAAAAAAAATACCTTCTGGAAGGAGTAAGGTAGACCAGGCAAGTTTTATTATTTGTTCTTTATAGACCAAGAATTCAAGGTCCAAAGAGGCAGATGGGCCAGGCCATCCGCTGGCCAAGGATGGGGGAGGCAGGGGCACCAAGAAGCATTTCTACTGTAGCCCTGGGCTGCATGCTGGGAGTCTGAACTTGTGAAACGTTACAGTGAGGTGGTTGTATTGCCCCATGTTCATCTGGACTTGATGGGTCCATGTCAGTCTGGGAAGGTTTCCTGGAAGATGTGCTTTTTGAGCTGAGATATAAAACTGTGCTTCCTCTTCTCTGAAATGCACAGGAACCCCCTGGGGTCTGATTCTGGAGAGCGGGGGTTGGGCCCCCTGATTCTGCTTTTTCTAGCACGCTCCAGCTCCGGGTGATGCTGATGCATTGAGTCGCAAAGTTACAAAGGAGGAGTGAGAGTTACCCCCATTGGAAGGGGTTTTCAGAGAGGACATTCCTGCCTGTAGGCAAGCTAGAGCAAAGATTAAAGGGGAAAAGTACCCTGGAGGGCAGGGTGTGTGGGGTGAGGTGGATGAGCGTGGAGAGGTGGGTAGAACCTTTCCTAAGATGACTGGAGACACATGAGAAGGGCCTGGTGAGTGAACGGGAGCTTGGATTCAGACTCCTGCAGGGCCCCACCCCAGCAGATCCTGGATTCACTAGTTGTGGAGGAGGGCCAAGGAATCTGCAAAGTTAAGAAGCTCTCAAGGTGATTCAGACACAAACCAGTCTGACAACCTGTGTTGGGCAATTTGAGGGTTTCAGACCAGAGAGACAAGATCAGATTTGCATTTTGGATAGATCCCCTGGGAACTGGGAAGGGGCCCTGTTGTGGTTGTACAGACCAGAGAAGCTGAGCACTTGGGTCAGGATCCTGGCAATAGGAATGAAGAGGAGGGAGAACTCGAGAAATATTCATTGGTGACTCACTGGTGAGCTTCTGGTAGACTCCCAGGATGAGTTCAATTTTCAGCCTGCCAAGTTTGAGGGACATTGGGTAGGGAAATCCATTGGGCAATCAGCCGTGAGAGTCTGAAGTTCAGTGCAAGGACCAGACCTGGTTATAGATCAGAAACTCAGCAGCTTATAGTGTATTCACCGTTAAGCATCACAATGAACTTCATGTTGGCAAGTAGGAAGCTTTTCAGATTTTCCCAGAGACTCTGTCTGCAGGCAGAAGACACATTTCTGTACTAATTCTCCAGTATTTTTGTCAGCAATGATCTTGATACTTTCTGTGTGCAGACACCATTCCTGGAAAATCTTGAGCACAAAAGAACATAAGTTCTATCCCTTGGAGGCTTTTTGGTCTTTTTAAAGTAATGCATTTAGCTGCGCAGAATCAGTATGGGAGAAGGGAGAAGGGGATCTAGCAAATCCATGTTCTGTGGTGATTTGACCTTGTAATGCACATTTTTCAGACTCTAGGGGCAAATCACAGTAAACACGATAGCATCTTAAATGTCTTGCTCTCTCCCCTTACAAAGCACTGTGACAGGTTCCAGTCCTTAGGGAACCCACAGTCGGTTGGAAGAGACAGACAAGCATTTGGACGTTTGTGGTGCTGTCCGTTGAGCGCATCTAAATAAAACTGGGGTTTCAGGAGAGGCTTTGCGGCAGAGGAGACACCTGTTGGACTTAGACGGAAGAGAAGTTGGTGGACGGAGGCGGAGGAGGAACATTCTAGGCAGAAGAAACAGCCCGTGCCAGGAACGGGTTCGTGAACTAGAACCTTGTCAGGGAATACGCAATAATTAGATATGGCTGGAGCAAAGGGCAGGTGTGGAACAGGGTTTTGTTTCGGGAGGTAAATTAAAGCTGAGAGACCGAGTTTGCCAGCAGTTTCTTTAACACAGGTTCGCTGGAAGAAATTTCACAAGCCAATAATAGCATACAGGATAATGTCTCTTAATGAGCCAGCGTACTCCAAACCAATGGTAGCTTAATCACACAGTGCGCCAAGCGAGGAGAGAGGAAAGAGTAAGGTCCTCCAGCCTCGGCTCTGGGAGAGGCGCTTTAGCTAACCCCGAGCGGACTCCCGGGGGCCCCGCAGAAGTAAGAGTCCCTGTTGCTGGGGGCCGTTGCTAGGGAACGCGGGCACGGTTCAAAGAGCATCTCCTTTTCGGGATTGCTGCACGGGTTTTTACCACTGCTGGTAAAAGGACCCGCAGAAGCGAATAGCCTCAAGGTCTTCGGAGAGCCGTTTACCTCAGCAAAGCGTCTCTAAGCCCAGACTGAACACCCGCAGTCAGTCCTCACAAACTCTTGGTATTTATAGTCAAACGCCCCCTCGCCGGTGGCGGCTTTATCATGCCTTTATTGATAAGCCCCCAGCGGGGGTGAGGGGGGGCCCTCCGCGGCTGAGCTGCCGAGTTATCAACAGCAAATGAGAGGACATCCTGTTGCAGCTGACTTCACTCGTAATCAAAACAACTTGACTCGTAAAAACAACTTCATTTTTGTCATAAACAAGTGGATTTGAAATCAGAGCCAACCAACATACAACAGACCGGGACTGGAAATGAGCCCGAGTGGGGAGGGGGGCAGAGCCTCTCCAGAAGAGCCACACTGGATGCAAAGATACGGGATTTTAAGACGTTCTGGAAAACTCCAGGGAGCCCTTGAAGGAGGGGCATTACCTGTGATGGCTGGGGGTGGGGTGCACTGGTGAGGACGCAAGTGGGAGGCTTTTCTGAGTGATGACACAGGCCTGAAGGGGACTGGACGTAGGACCCCAGGCTCAGTCCTCAGCACTTCTCAAGTCCCAGCCCACAGGTGAGTCTTTGGAAGGGGGCAGAATGCCCAGGCCAGGTAAGACTCCCGGATTAAGACAGTTCAAGTAATCGCCAGTGGGCCATTCACAAATCCTTTGGTTTATTGCGTAACTTATCACACAAGTTAGTCACACAGGAAAGTTGAAAGGATTAGCAAGCCGGTTCCAAAGAAGACCTGAGGAGGAGACAAAGAGCGAGGCCTGGATCTGGTCTGAGGTACTGGTGACAAGTGCTGGCCTGGGCGGCAGTCAGGTCACCTTCTCGGTGGGCAGAGCCTCCCTCTGGAGCAGCTCCCAATATGTACGGTACCGGTGGTCTTGGAGCAGCTGCTGCTTTTAAGGGTCTGCTTAGTTGGGTCCCATGGTTATGCCCAATGGTCTTGGCCATATCAGCACAGTCTTGGTCTCACCTGTCTTTCCACAGGTGTTTACAGACAAATTTTACTCATCTGTCCCCCTCACAGCTTATCTACAGGGGCACACTCCAAGTCCTACATTGGTGAAACAACGAATACAGGAGTTCATATTGGCCACTGTGACTCCATCTTGTCTTACTCTGACTTAGCTTATTCTCTGTCTTCTATGACTAGGAGTCCCTTACAAAGAATCACACCATGACATCATTCCTCTCCCCACAGCCAGCTGCCAAACAAGCCACGATCTCCCCTGCCCGGGGCTCCCACAGGAGCCCCTCACTGGTCTTGCTGATTCCTATTTGTACTTCACAGCCTGTTCCCCGCAGGACAGCCAGAGTGACCTTTTAATAATGTAACTTGTATTGTGTCCCTTCTCTGCTAAAGCCCTGCAGTGGGTTTCCGTTGACTGTTCATGGAATATAAACCAACCTCCTCACCCAGGTGTACTTGATCTGGCATTCCCACTTATCTGACCTTGTTTCCACTTGCACTCTCTGTCCTTGTCTACACTCTTAAAATATGGACCTTCTTTTGTGCTGGCTGTTCTTCCTGCTGGGGTCCTCAAACAGCTGGCAATTTCTGCCTTTTTCTTTCTTCCTTCCTTAAATTAACTTTTCTTTCTTTCTTCTTTTTTTTTTTTTAAAGATTTTATTTATTTGACAGAGAGAGACACAATGAGAGAGGAAATACAAGCAGGAGGAGTGGGAGAGGGTGAGGCAGGCTTCCCGGCAAGCAGGGAGCCTGGTGTGGGGCTCGATCCCAGAACCCCAGGATCATGACTTGAGCTGAAGGCAGACACTTAATAACTGAGCCACCCAGGCACCCCCAATTTTTGCCTTTCAAGCCTTAATTTAAATACCATTTTCTCAGAGAGACTTTCCCTGACAATCCCCTCAATCTATGGGAGGTATGCAAATGTTCTGTAATGAATCACCCTGTTTCAAATCTCTTAGCAGCTCTTATTACTATGTGGGGTTTTCCTGTTTATTCACCTAGCTATCTACTGTCTTCTTCCTCTGTAGTCCATAGTCTCAAAAAATGGCGGCCACCAATTCCTTCTCTCTCTGTATGCACATGCTACTCCGCCCATCAAGAGCTGGGGTCTAATTCTCCATCTGTTGAATCTGGCTTTTGACTTCTTATGACTTGCTTTGAGTAATGGAATGTGGCAGAAAGGATGCAGTCTCAGTTCTGGATCTAACTTTTAAGAGGCTTGTCTACTTCCACTTTCATTCTCGAAAGCCAGCTTGCCATGTACTGGGTTTGACTACACTGCAACCTCCATGCCTTGAGGAAGTTCAAGCTTCCATGCGACGAAGTGCTGATGTGACACACAAGTTGTGATGCCTGAATGCAGATGAGTGAGTGAGCCCAGCTGACACCCAGAGCAGCAGTTGTCTAACCAAACCCTGACCCAACCCCTAGCTAGAGAATTGTGAAACACAATAAATATTATAGCTTGAAGTCACTAAGTCTTGGATGTTTGTTATGCAGCACAGGGTAAGTGAAATGCCCTCCCATGAAAAGGATGCTTCCCAAGTTTTGCCTGGCGTTACCTGTAGACCCAGTAGATACATGTTGGCTGTGAGAAATTGGGGATAATGGAGTTGACCACTGACCAGAAGTCTCAATAAAGCAATGATGGCGATGTTTGACATTGTGAATGCAAGTAACCAGGGATGGAAGTTAGAAAGCAGGATATTGGAGGATATTTGTTTGTTTGTTTGTTTGTTTTAACAAATTTAGGGATGTTGGAGTTTAACATTTCAGTTCTGAATTTTGAGGATATGCATGATATGGATGTGGCTGAAGTGGGTGGAGGATTAATATCACCGAAATTAAGAAAGCAAACAGACTTGCCTATAAGAAAATTCAGCTTTTCCAGGATGACAACAGGACCAGCAGTGGGAAAAGGCACTGGAAGTTTCCACCTGACAATTATGAGGGCCTCATGGGGAAAGCTGATGTTCTTGGAAAAACCTAGTTTCAACCAAAGGAAGAAGGATTCAATGAGGAGTCTTCATGGGTAGGATGGAGAGATGGTTTGCAGTGGAGCAGAGGAGGGATGATGATCCAAAGGAAGGAGAAGGAGTTGTCCAGAAGACTACAGTAAGGGAGGACAAGTTTAGGGGCATCAAAGAATAATGCCGGGCTCTCTCAGAATCCAGCTGAGCTCCAAGGAGGCTCTCTTTGTGGGCAGAAGTGAGGGATGGCTTGGATGAGTTCATGAGGGAAGGTGACTGGTCTTCAGATTTTGACCAGCCTGGAGGTATAAAATTTTCATTTTCCTGCCAACATAGCCAAAGGATAGATTGTGTTTGCTGTTGGCAGGAGGGCCAGCAATCTGAGAACTTTGCTCAGGATTCCAAAAGAAATGTGAAAGGATGCAGCTGGGGCATGGTTAGGCCCAAGCTGGTAGATATCCAGTAGGCCTGTTGGCCTGGCCCAGCTCTTTCAAGCAGAGGAGAGGAAGAGCGGCTGGGCTGAGGGAGAGCAGGGCTCACCTAGGCTTGTATGCTTCACAGTGCTTGGCTTTAGGTGAAAGGTTGGCAGGGCGAGTCAGCATGAACTATATGGGACTGGTGCCCTACCAGGCTGTGGAAAGGTAAACTGTCTTAAATTACATCTTTTCAAATCCTTTAATTTTTTTTTTTAAGATTTTATTTGTTTATTTGAGAGAGACAGTAAGAGAGAACACAAACCAGAGGGAGAGGCAGAGGGAGAAGCAGACCCCACACTGAATAAGAAGCCCGAGGCAAGGCTTGATCCCAGTACCCTGGGATCACAACCTGAGCCAAAGGCAGATGCTTAGCCCACTAAGCCACACAGGCGCCGCTTTTCAAGTCCTTTAAACAATAAACTACATTTTTTCGTATTTTAAAAGTAAAATATGTTAATGTAAAAACTTTGTTTTCAAAGCAAAAAAGCCTTCAAACCCATACTCCTTATCCCTGTCTCCCTCTACACACAAAACAATGAACAAAGTAAGTGGTAAGTCCTTAACAGACTATTAAATTCTCATTTTAATAACACAGTTACAGTCTCTCTGGACTATTCTGTTTCTTGTCCTGATTCTCAAGTCAAATGGAACCAAGAGAAGGACAAGTGATAGAGGGAAACAATGGATTCCTTCAAGCCCTGCTCTGCTGGTCTATTCAAACTGAAAGGTGTTTATTAAGCCCCAACCCTTTAGGTCTGTTTTGATTATAAGTGACTGAAACCCAAGGCCACATAGCTTCAGCCCAGGAAATGTATTGGTTTGTACAGATTTTTTTTTTTAACGATTTTATTTATTTATTTGACAGACAGAGATCACATGTAGGCAGAGAGGCAGGCAGAGAGAGAGAGAGGAGGAAGCAGGCTCTCCGCTGAGCAGAGAGCCCGATGCGGGGCTCGATCCCAGGACCCTGAGATCATGACCTGAGCCGAAGGCAGAGGCTTTAACCCACTGAGCCACCCAGGTGCCCCGGTTTGTACAGATTTTTAAAAAATGAGAAGTCCAGAGAGTGGACTCAATCAGCTACTTAAATGATGCTGGCAAGAATCTCTCCCCCACCTGCTCCATCTTCTCAGCTCTGATTTTCAGTAACAGCTTTGTCTCAGGCAGAATTTCCCCAGTGAGTGACTCCCAGGGGCTCTAGGCTTACTTCCTGTCAACTTAGTAGCACCAGCAAAAGAGACCTTTTTTCCTGTAGCAAAATGCTGAGGTATGGTGTTTTGTTTTGTTTTTTAAGATTTTATTTATTTGACAGAGAGAGAGATCACAAGTAGGCAGAGGCAGGCGGGGGGCGGGGGGAAGCAGGCTCCCTGCTGAGCGGAGAGCCTGATGTGGGGCTCAATCCCAGGACCCTTGGATCATGACCTGAGCCGAAGGCAGACGCTTTAACCCACTGAGCCACCCAGGTACCCCTGAGGTATGGCTCTTATTGGTTGTCCTTGAGTCACATGCCCATTCCTGAGCCAGCCAAGACCAGGGTGATGTGATGCTCTCATTGACCAGACCAGGATCACCCGCCCCTGGGGTGGCAGCGGTGGCATCGGTCCCAGCCAAGCCACATGGAAAGGAAAAGGTAGTTTCCTTACATCTGTGGATATGCAACCTCTGCAGCCACAGGGGGCCCGGGACTTAGAAGGACTCTATGCTTGGTTTCATGCCCTACTGTCACCTGCTTGAAATCCTTAATGATTTCTGAAGTAGGCTCTCCACAGAGACTGTGACAAGGCGTTTTCATTTTTTCACGGGATCTGACGAATTTTGCAGCTGATCTTGCTGCCACACTGTTGTGTGTGCTGGGAAAGCTTCGTAAAACACAGCAAACACAGTTCTCTCAGGGACAAGGAAACATAGGGCACATTTGGAAAAAAGCAGGTAGTCTGTGCTGGTTGAAAAACTTCGTCCATTCACTTATTTATTTAAAACTTTATTAGGGGACCTGGGTAGCTCAGTCAGTTCAGGGTCTGACTCTCAATTTTGGCTCAGTTCATGATCTCGGGAATGTGGGATAGAGCCCCACATCTGGCTCCCTGCTCAGCAGGGAGTCTGCCTGGGATTCTCTCTCCTCCTCTCCTTCTCTCTCTGTCCCTCCCTCCCCCACTAAAATAAATAAATCTTAAAAAAACACAAAACTTTATTAAGTCTTGGGGGATGGTCCTGCTACTTCCAGGGAACAGGAAGAGAAAAACAAATGACTGCCAGTACCATCAGGTAGTTCATAGTCCATTGCAAAGAGAGCCACACACACACACATACACACACGCACACGCACACGCACAGCAGAGTAATGACTGGGATACAAATAAGTACCGAAAGCCACTGGGGCACAGGGAAGTTGCCACCACCCAGCCTGGAGGTTGGTATAGAGCCATGTTGTCCCAAGGGGGAGGCATGTGATTGACCAATGGAACTGAATAGGGCCAGAGCGCGCTACGCCTCTTGGCTGGCAGTTGATAAGGGAGGGTATGGGGATGGTTCCACAGAGCACGAGCCATCATGTCACATCCTTCCAGATAGTGGCTGGTGGATGAGCCATTGTGTGGCATGCATGACACTCCGCGGCAGCACCATTGTCCCCCACGCCCCCAAACTGGCCACTGAATATCCTTTAGGCCTCAAGATTTATGCAATCCAGCCCCAGACCTAAGTGTCAAGATTTTTGCAATTATCTCCTCAGCAAGTAAAATAGTTCTCACATCGTGGGCAGACTACAGTAACTACTTGAATGACCCAATAAGGAGACAACATTGAAATAACCTGAAACAATGGAAACCCTGAAACCCTTGGACTTTTCATTTATATGCACCATCTTCTCCCTGTTTTAACGAAAGAATGATTTATCCCCATACTTTTTTTTCCTTTAATAGAATTTGGGCACCAATCGACTCCTATTGGCAGTGTGACTTTTCTCTAGCCCACTTTTGACCATTTGTCCCTTTTGAGTATCATCACAGACTTAGGCTTTTCACAGACTCAACTGTTCCAAATAGCTGTGATCACTGTTTTCTCAAAAATCAGAATTTGCTCAGAAAATAAAATGTAAACAGGGTCCCTGCCCTTAAGAAACTTACATCCTTTTTGGAAAAAAGAGACTTAATATCCATGGAAAATATAGTGACCAGAACAAGGCAACTCATGATTTTAAGAGGCTGTTTAGCCACAGTGTTGGGCAAGACCCTTTCTCCAGAGCAATTCTTTGAACACACTGATTTATATGGGAGCTAAGACATTTTATCTGGGGAAAAACTCGAGATGGTCCACAGTTGGCTTCAGATAACTGTGAGCATGTTGGCAGGGGAGGGCACACCTGACTGACGGAAGCTGGGACAGAAGCAGCAGCATGACAGACGTCTCGCTGCCAAGGAGGAGAGCCAGCAAGGTTCAGGATCGCTGGGACCCACGTGAGTCTTCCTTAAAGCAACAAGTAAAGGTTTCTGAGATCTGTGGCTGAGTATCAAATCACTGGAAAACTTAGTGACTTAAAACCACTACAATCATTTTATTCTCCTGGCTCATGCTTCTGGGGATGACGAGGATTAGCGAGGGGGTTCCTGATCAGGGCTTCTGCCCTCCGATTCCCATGGTTACAGTCAGGTGGTGGCTGCAGCGGGAGTCATCTTAAAATCTTCTTTACTTTAGTGCCGGCTGTTGGCTTATCCCTCAGCTGGGGCTTCCTGCCAGAAGATGTCTCTCTGTGTGGCCAGACGCCTCCCAGTTTGGTATCTGGGTTCCAAGGGAGGCAGGACATGGAGGCTTCCAGGTTCTGAAGGCTTGGGGCCCAAAATCGGTGTGGCCTTTCTTACCAATATTCTATTGGTCAGGCAGTTTCAGGGACCAGATTCAAGGAGAGGTGACTTAGGGCCCCACCTCTGGTCGGGAGGTATGTCCAAGAATTGGAGGCCACATTTAAAATCAGAAACACTGTGTGTTTTGAGTGTGAAATGCCTTCCACAAATTGCCTCATTTAACTCTCACAGCTCTTAAGGCGTTTTACAAAGAATCAGGCACAGAGGAAATTAAAATTCAGAGAAAGCCAGTGACTTGCTCAAGATCACACAGCACTCCAGCTCCAATGCATCTATGTGCTTAGCTTCCCAACATCTGGGGAAAAGGATCTTCAAGGGGCTGAGACCTTGAAGTGGGTGGGAACCCAGAGCCATCCTAAACTGGGCACTACTGCATTGGGCAGGAAGGCATTCTCTCAGAGCCCACAGCACTCAGGCTATAATGCTCAAGACAGCCTTCTCACTAGAAAGGGAGCTGAGAGAGGAAAGGCATTGGCGTGGGCTAACTTGCCCACGGAGGCCTTTGTGAACCCTCTGTCCAGCTGGGTCTTGAAGGGCAGGTAGAATCTGAGTCATGAAGAGGAATGGGAAAGAAATGCTAAGGTTTTCTTGCAGGTGTTCTTAGGTCCTTAGGCTTGGCTCTTTGTTTGCTCCGGGGGAAACCCCTCTCTCTACACAGGGCATCAAGATTTCATGTCAGAAGTCTTCCCTTCCTCACATGTCTGCATTTTGGGGACATGTGGTTTGCCAAAAGCCATTAAGTTCAACTAAAATAGCCTGGTCTTACTACACACAAAACTTATGCATGGGCTGTGTTAATATATGGTCTCCTCACAGAACACAAAGAACCTTCCTCAACAGGAAACCTCGGTGGCTTATTCTCTCTATGTGCGGGTCTGCTGACAAGAACAGGGAATAATTTGGCAGAAGAAAAAAGTCAGAGTTACAACTTAATTCTGGCATGATCATGTGGTTGGAAGGTCAAAACAAAAACCTGCCACATTGCTGTTTGTTCAGAGTTCACTTGGAGAGATTGCATGAGACTCTTTGATCTCGTAGGTCAGGGCACCAAGGCTTCAGGGCTCTTGAATTTATTTTGCGGTGAGGATGCTGGGTTTCTGACTGAAGACCTATAGTTAGAATGAAATTTCCTGCCCTGCTCCCCACAGCATGGGCACAGTCTGCATCACCCAGCTTGTCTCGGGGGAGGGAGATCTGTGGCTGCAGTTTTCCCAAATCATTCCAACTAAGACCTAAAAAGAAGAGAGTTTGGAAGCCCATCCACTCTCTGAGGAAATTTTGGAAAACCTTGGTGATTCCTTCCTTAAATCCAGGGCATTTTGGGAGTGGGACAGAGTCTAGGGCTATACAAAGGGCCTGAGAGCTGCTCTCACTAATGGAGATGAAATGGATGTTTAACTTCATGAATGGTGGGGCTTCAGTCCTTGACCAGTGGAGCATCCAAGGAACCTGGGCTCCCCTTGCACACAGTACGATTATACTCACAGCAAGGCCACCCTTCAAGGTTGAAGGAGATCTATCCATTTGCAGCAGGTTACTTAAAAAAAGAAACAACCTTTTTAAACTCAAGAAGTATATGCTCATTGTAGAAAGAGTATAAAAGGCAAAAAAGAGGCAAAATTTTAAAAAAGCTGTCTGCGATCTTATTACCAGAAATAATCACTGTTATTGTGGTATATTCCCAGACTTCCTTCTTTGCATATATTTGTGCATAAATGGTTATAGGTGCTTGCCTGCCATGTTTTTGTTACTTGCTCTTTCTCACATACATAGCATGAAAGTTTCATGTCAGTAAATACATTTCAATGATATTAAGTGTCTAAAGTTTGTTTGCAGAGTTGTATTATTATTTAATGAATCTCGTTATTGAAGTTAATGTTGTGTACAACTGTTTTTTGCTATTGTAATCAATAATATAGTTACTATTCTTAATTATTTCCTTTGCTTTTTTTTAAGATTTTATTTATTTATTTTGGGGGGGTTGTGGGCAGAGGGAGAAGCAGGCTCTCCACTGATCAGGGACCCTGAAGGGACCTGGAATGTGGCTGGATCCCAGGATACGGGGTTCATGACCTGAGCCAAAGGCAGATGCTTAATTGACTGAGCCACCCAGGCGCCCCTAATTATTTCTCCTGGCTATTTCCACAAAATGTACTTGCTAGGTCAAATCTTTTGGACATTTTTAAGGATTTTGATATTACATCAGTCAGAATAGGCTAAAATGTTGTAACAGACACCCCCAAAGCTCATTGACTTAACACAGTTAAGAGTTATTTCTAATACTACAGTTCAGTGTAGGTCATCTGGTTGCGCAGTGGAAGGTGCTCTACGCAGTCAGCTAGACCTAGATTTGTTCCTAGGATGGCTTTCCATTTGCCAGAGTCTTGGAGTTCTTCAGTGGATCTTCTGATTGTAGCTGATAGGCAAAAGGAGAGGAGAAAATGGCGGGGGTGGGGGGGTGGGGGGGTTGGAGAGAGGGAGGGAGGGGTGGGGAGAGAGAGGAGGAGAGAATGGAGAATTACATGGGTGGTTTTAGGGCCAGGCTTAAAATCGACTCACATCACTCCTGCCCAGTTTCCAATTGCCAGGAACTCAGTCACATGACCGCTCCTAACTGCAACCGTGGGCGGGAAATGCAGTATTCCTATGTGTCCAGGAAGCAAACACAGGGTTTGATGAATGCAAAGCATTGTCTCTGCCTCAAACATAGATTCCTAAGTTGCCAGCCAAATTTTTCCAGTTTATATCCCCACCAGCAGAGTATGAGAATTCCTATTTCCCTATACCCTCAGTGATTGAAAGGAAGACATTTTTTGTGTTCTGTTTTCTGTAGATCTGACTATGACATTGTGGCTTCTCTGCACAACTGGACTCAGAATATCTGTTTCTGTCTTGGGACATGCCTCCCTGAGCTCAGGACGGTACTCTCTGGAAAGCCAGGACCCTGCATTCCTGGCTGCTTTCGGGAGCAGCCCTCATCCCTATCTCCTAGGCTGGCCTGAGTTTCTGGGCTTTTCTGGGCCTGTCCTCCCCTTTCTCCTTTCCTTCCCTGCTGTGGAGGAAGATATAATGTGTAGGAGTCTATATCATTTACAGGGTCTCTGCCCCAAGCCCCTGGCCCTACACATCCCTAAATACATGACTCATTGAGAGCCATGGGGTAAAAATGGGTGCTCATCAGTTTCTGGGCCAGATCAGGTGGGTTCCAGCTTACAATACATTTTCACAGAAAAAAAAGTTCAGAGAATGGAATTGAGAAGCCAAAATAGCAGCCCATACTAACTTGGCACCTTGACCTTGGCCAAACCATCTAGGACCTTGTCCTTTGCACTCAATGTGCCATCAAAATAATCCTTCCCAGTGAAATCAGGATGAGTAAACTGCTTAACGATCATAAAGGGAAGATAACAGAATTGTGCAAAACCTATTCTTGAAAGTCTTCACATGAACCCAGGTTACTGAACATCCACTCACGTCCAAGCTGTGGTTTCTTCCTTGTTTCGAAATTTAGTTTCTAGAAGATAATGCTTTCAAACAGCTTCTTGTTCATGTCTTCTTCAGGGACTACCAGCTGTTGCCTGATGATTTTCTGGCAGGCCTGGCCCTTGCCAAAGCAGGGTTTCTGGTGAGGTCTTTGCAAAAAGTCCTCCCAAAGTGCCCTTGTACAGTCTGTCCAAGTTGCTGAGGAGCTGGGCATCAGCAGAGCACAGAAACGCAAACCATGCAAGTCACAGATTTTTCAGGTATGCCAGCCTTCTGGTCCTAGGCAGGAAGCATTCCAAAAAGTCTTGGAAAGTTCCTATGTTTTCCTAAGAATGAACTGATAACTTGTCCTTGCAAGTTGTATCCTCTGATCCCTCTCTGAGAGACAGCCGTGGTCTCTGAGGAGTGATCAGAGCTGGGCCTCCTGGCTGAGTGAATCTGTAAGCTTGGTTTATGACCTAGAAGTGGAAACAGGAAGTGGCTTACACAGAAATACAAAGAGCCCAGTCAGGGAAGGGCTGCAGGAGAATTCTCCTCAGATGATGTGATGTACAATAGGCAGAGGTGAAGATTGACATCTTTTCTTTCTTTCTTTTTTTCCTGTGATGTCCTCTGGCCGGGCTGGGCCCTCTGAATGGGGAGAGGGATGTCTTCCTGGGGGCAGCAGAGGAGGGGCCACTGTGGATCGGTAGCTTCTCTCCAGAGTGAGACCATCTGTGGGACGCCAGGGCCCCCTTTTCACCTCATCTTTGCCAGTGAATTTGGGTTCCTGGAATGAGTTTTGCCAGGCTTTGTAAATGTAAACTCAAGAGGTGCTTCCAGCAAGAAAAATCGACTTCTGGCACCTTTTACTAGTTCCCAGAAGGTTCCCTGAGCGTATGGGGGAAAGGTGCCCTTGCACTTATGCCGAGATACAAAAATTCATCATCATCCCTAGCTACCTGGTGGGGAGGCAGCTGGATGGGGAAGTGTCCTGCACTGGGCAGGGCCCTGGGGCATGGCGGCTATAGGTGGGGTGGCCAATGTGGGTGGAGAGGTTTGGAAGGCTGACCGCCCTAGAGATGAAGGGCACCTCCCAGAGCTTCCTCATGCTCCCCTTTCTCCCTCTCCCAGGGCTGGAGAGCAACAAGGGGCATGGCTTGGAGGCCGAGGCCTGGCACACTGACTTTAACCAAACATCCAATGCTTTGTCCTTAGTAGTCTGTGCTCCACTGGAATAATCCTTCCACAGTGAAATCAGGATGACTAAACTCTTAAAGGTTCCTACTTAGAAGTAGGTTCCATCACGGCAGTGCAGATATTCCTCTCAGAGCCTCAGAACTAGTTTTCCCAGGCCCCACCCCATTTCCCTGCTCACGGGGGTGAAAAGAGAAGGCTCTTTTGTGTTTTTATGCTGTCCCGATAATTCCCAGCGCCATGCTGGGCCCACATATGTCAGTGGATGAATCTGGAAGACCCGAGGCCAAGCAGCGCCTGGGCACTGAGGAGTGTCCCACTCAAGGATCCACCGCCATAGACATAGGGCTCCTGAGGACCCTGTCTAGACCAGTTTCTCTGAGTGAAGTCCTGAGGCCGCCAGCAGCAGAACAATGGGTGGGAGTGGAGCTCTTAAAAAGGCTGATTTTGGGGGGCGCCTGGGTGGCTCAGTCGGTTAAGGGTCTGACTCCTGATTTCAGCTCAGGTCATGATCTCAGGGTCCTGGGATTGAGCCCTGTGGCAGGCTTCATGCTCTGTGGGGAGCCCTCTTAAGGTTCTCTCCCCCTTTCTCTCCCTCTGCCCCCCCCCCCCGCCCACTTACACGTGCTCACTCTTGCACTCTCTCTCAAATAAATAAATCTTAAAAAAAAAAAAGAAAGAAAGAAAAGAAAAGTTTGATTTTTGGTCTTCTTTCTAGACCTCCAGAGTCTAAGTTTCTCAGAGAAAATTCTGATAATCTGTTTCCACAAGCACCTTCTCCCCAGGCTGGCCAGTGCAGTAAAATTTAAGAACCTTTCTCTGTACCAGTCCTGTTCTCATTTATTTTCCTTCTCATGAACACTATTTGTTTTCTTTTCAATCTTCTGTAACTTCTGAAAATAAAACCTGAAGCAGAGGGATCTGCTTACACAAGAAGCGTCAACTGTGGTTTTCGTTGGCACACTTGGCTCGCCAGTTTTATCAGAGGATGTGAAGGAAGCCCACCTTTGACCATCAGGCTGCCCATATATGCTTTTCTGTTGACTTGTCACCACTAAAGGCATCTCCTCAGCTCTTCCTTGTCTCCTCTTTCTGCAAGAAAATGAGCCTGCTGCTCTTGGAAGTTGTGCTCTTGAATCCCTTCAGCAGAGGGGTGAGTGAAGGTAAACTTCTTTCCATTCCCTGATAAAGCAGGAGCAGACTCCCTTGGTGTTTTCACGGAGAAAACACTGACCCTAAAGAAATGTATGACAAGTGGAGAGGAGTGATGTCACAAAGATGTGAACGCTCTCAGCCCTGCTCACTCCATGGCCCTCTCCTGCCGTCTCCCCCAGCCCTCTTGGGGTGCCTCCACTTCATGGCTAATGCAACGTGTGCTGTTAAAGGAGCTCTCTGAAAAACAGAAAAATGAAATCCTCATTTGTAGCCTCTGTCAATTTCCACAGTGTAAACATTCCCACCATAGCAGACTTCAATTCACCAATGGCTTAACCACAGGCTCACAACATTTTTGATCATTTAATAATTGGTTCTTGCAAACCAGGAAGGGATGACTCCGGCACCCCATCATCAGTCCTGCCTCAGAAAAACCCCGAATTACAACTGAGGGAGAATATGACTTTCAGTTTCTCAGTCAGAAGGAGAAGTGGCTGAAGTGTGATGGGATTGTTATGACGAATCTTGCAGGGCTGCCATGTGTGCAAGGACGGGATGCTGGGAGTGATGTTTTTTTGCCAAATTGGAGATGAGTCTTTGTTTCTCAATCTCGTCTCATCTCTCCCTGGGCTGGGGAATTGGCAGGGGCCCTGTCTGCAGAGCTGCCCATCGGCCCCACCAGAGGCCTCTCAGGGCTCCCTCTCAGGGTTCCCATAGATGAGCTCTCTCCTTTAACACCCCATGATCCTCAGCCAGAACACAGAATGCTCCTTCTTTAATTGGTCAAGTTTAAAATGGAGGGTTTGGGAGCCATTCTGGATTCTGGGTTCTGCCTTTTGGTTTGGGTGGTGCTGAAATGAACTCTTTCTTTAAAAGCTAGCTTCAGGAAGATTCTGTATCCAGGACCTAAAAGCCTGGACTGATCTTTGCTGCATTTTCAGGGAGTCTTGAGAATGACCAGGAGGTGGGGCAGGGAATTCTCATAAAGCTGAGCATGACCAAATCTGCCCACAGCCTGTGACGCCAGAGATCACACAACTCTTCCTTCCTCTTTAGGGCCTGGGGATGCCATTGGACCGGGTGTAGGTTGGTGACCTACTTTTCTTCTCCAAACATGGGGCAGCCAGTTGCATTTTCTGATCTAAAAATGCTCCCACACTGCTCTAGTCTCTGTTCCCCTGCCCTCCTGGGTGTGCTTCTGGCTGGAGCTGGTTTTTTTTTTTTTTTTTTTTAAAGATTTTATTTATTTATTTGACAGAGAGAGATCACAAGTAGGCAGAGAGGCAGGCAGAGAGAGGAGGAAGCAGGCTCCCCGCTAAGCAGAGAGCCCGATGCGGGGCTCGATCCCAGGACCCTGAGATCATGACCTGAGCGGAAGGCAGAGGCTTTAACCCACTGAGCCACCCAGGCACCCCTGGAGCTGGTTTTGTAAAATGGCACTTATCATGGGATTCTGCCTCAAAGAGGCTGGTCGGACACCCCCATCCCACATCTCTCCTGGACATTGGTGTGGGCACGTGGGCCACCCAAATCCTGGCAGGTGCACAGCACAGGAGAATCTGGGTTGGCTCTGTCTCAGCCAGGACAAATCAGTTTAAGAGAAAGCTCATTGGAAATAGCCTTGAATCTGGGGCTTCTCTAGGATTCTAATCACTCAAAGTCAATCAGCTAGTGAATATTTATTGAAGGTCTATGAAGGGGGTTGGAACATGTCACCCCCAAATATGCCACTTTTAGTGATTATTTTGAGCTGAAGTCACTTGAGAAACAACAGATCTGGAAAGGGTTTGCTTTTTTGCCTAAAAGCTGATGATAAAATTTCCCCAGGGAAAAAAGGTGCCCTCCACCTGTCTCTCACCAGGGACCAGAAGAAGATGCCAAAATGTTCTGTACAAACAAACCTACCAAGATAACACTTATCTTTTACTGGTTTCCCCCATTCATTTCCTGGTCATTGACCCATAGTTTACTGTCCCTTGCCCAAAACCCCCTTTATCTTCTCCCCACGGTGAATTTGGGTCTAACAGCTTTTCAGGCCCTATTTTCCCTCTGAAAACTCATGCATACATGTAAAAATATGGAACAAAATGTGTATGCTTTTCTCCTGATAATCTATCTCTTATGTCAGTTTGATTCTTAGGTCCAGTAATAGAACCTAAAAGGGTAGAGGCAAGGTTTTCCTCTCTTGCATCAACTGTGAACATAATGGTGAGCAAGGCAGAGTCCCCGCCCTCCCAATCCTTACCGTCCAGTTTTCAGGGAATGCAGTCCTTACACAAATAATTTGAGATAATCCAGTAATGACGTGGGTGCCAAGTGCTTTGAAGGAGAAGCACGAGGTCAATGAGAGTGTTAAGACAGGGGAGGCTGTCCAGGGTCAGGGACCCAGAAGGTTCCCAGGGGAACGGAGGCTGAAACTGAGTCCTGAGGGATGGTTCACATCCAGTGGGATATGAGATCCTCCAGGACAAAGAATTTATGCTTCAGAAACATTCTCTTTTCAAGGATGAACTTGGGAATTTAGATAGTAACTATACCCTTCATGTATACTGTGGTGGTGGAGACCACTATTTGCCCCTCAACATTCTTTCTTCCTTTCCTAATAACCAATCCCCAGGTTTTGCTAAGTACATAGCGACCCAGAGAAAAGATTACAGGGCCACCTGGCCAATGAGATGTAGACAGAAGTAATGTATGGGGTGCCTTTTTTCTGCTACTTGGTATCTGGATGTGATGGCTGGCAGCTGAGCAGCCATCAGGGACCATGAGGAGACATGCTCAGGTTGAGGGAACAGTATATTAAGTGGAGACTTGTTCCCTAAAGATGGTAAGACAGCCATACCAGCCCTGCATTGCTTGTCCCCAGGCTTCTTTGATGAAATAAAGGTTAATCTTTATAAAGCCTCTATTATTTTCAGATTTTCTATTACACAAAGCCAAATATAATCCCAATTCAGCCTAAGAGAACATTTATCTGCACAACCCACAAATTACCTAGTTTATTAAAAAGCCTGTAATAATAACAGATCTCTTTTCCTGATCCCCTTTTTATCCCCTCCCTGGTCCCCCACTCGCCCCCGTACCCTGCTCTTTCTTAACTCCCACACCAGACCTAGGCCTGACTTCAGTGTTTCCAGCTCCATGAATGACAGGCTCACAGTCAAAGGTTCTTGAGCTCCAGCTACCTCCCCTTAGCGGCTGCCTGACAGGAGTTCTGCCATAGAGAGTCACACAGAACTCAGGGATGCAGCCAGCCTATCCAGGCTCCCTCCCACCCTTCCCAAAGAGGTTTAAAGAGTTAAGATAAGTGGGTAAAGCTGAGAACGTGCACCAATTTAGAAAAACCACAAAAATCATTAGAGGGGCTCTAGTCAACCTCCCTGCTCTGAGCTTTTCAAGCAGTGCTGGCTTTAATCAGGCCGTTTCCCCAGCCTCTGGCTAACTGAGTCCAAGAGGTCAAGACTCAGGGAGAAGGTCATTGTGTCTGGTTTTAAAACTCAAGACCGGTGGAGTGAGAGCAGACCTTGCATGCTGGGTCAGTTGAGGGGAGACCTGGGGTGACTTCAATGGTGAACCCAACACACAAACACACACGCACCTTGAAGTCCTAAGCTCCACTGTCTCAGATGGCCGCCTTATTTGGAGATAGGGTCTTACAGAGGGTATCAAGTACAAATGAAGTTATTAAGGTAAGTCCTAGAAGGGGAAATTTGGAGACAGACACACAGGGAGAACACCAGGTGAACGTGAAGGTAGAGACAGGGTGATGTTTCTACAAGTAGAGAATGCCAAAAATCACCAGCAAAGCTCCTGAAGCTGGGGGAGGGACAAGGGAGAGACTAGCTCTCACAGCCCTCAGCAGGAACCATCCCGCCGACAACCCTTCATGGGACTTGTAGCTTCCAGAACTATGAGGCAATATATTTCTGTTGTTTAAGCCACCCAGTCTGTGGTACTTTGTTAGGACGGCCCAAGAAAACGGACATGTGGTCCCTGAAGCTCCAACTAACAGAGGAGTTTGGGAACAGCCTCTGGTCTCAGCTGATTTCCCTGGTGCCTCATGTCGGGATATGAAGACCTTGAGAACAGCCGGAGTCTTTCTTGGTCGTTCCACTTAACAAGAAGCTCAGGTGGTCCTCTCTCTCCCTGCAGACAGCCAGAAGGGCCTTTTACGCTCACCTGCTGGGAATCGTGAGGAGTAAGGACACTTCCCAGGAGGGAAGTGCTGATGTTACTGGGAGAGAGCCTGCTGTGAGTCTATCTCTATCATCTATCGTCTGGTTATCTCTATCATCCTTTTTTTTTTTCTTTCCTTTTCTTGGCAGAAAATCAATGTTAGGGGCACCTGGTGGCTCAGTCAGTTAAGCATTTGCCTTTGGCTCAGGGCACCTGGTGGCTCAGTCAGTTAAGCATTTGCCTTTGGCTCAGGTCATGATCCCAGGGTCCTGGGATCAAGTACCGCATCAGGCTCCCTGCTCAGCGGGGGAGTCTGTTTTTCCCTCTCTGTCTGCCTCTGCTTGTGTGCTCTCTCTCACTCTATCAAATAAATAGATAAAATCTGAAGAAAAGAAGAAGAAAATCGATGTCTAGAGGGGGAAAAAGTGGTGCACAATCCTGTCAGACCCTAACAAAAGGCTTTCTGTGTTGAACAATTCTTTTGTGTGCATAGACACACCCATGAGAAAGCTGTATGTGGACTCTCCTTCTGTTCCCCCAACTTTGCCTTCCACTCGGGAGTTTGACAGAAGACAGAAGGGATGGGGAAAGAGGGACAAAGCCTATCTGAAGGCTCTGCAGAAGTGGCCCAGTAGCTCAAATGGCCAGCAATGGGCTCCCCACATCCACTCACTTTACGCATCTCATCAGGCTGATCTGAGCACATGGGGCATTTTGTTAAGCAGAGTGAGGGCTTGCTGCAAGGAAACATCTGTATCCTTTCAGCTGATTGTTCGTCACTTTTACTATTTTCCTCTCACCATAACCGATGTTAACCCCATTTTTAAGAGGCTGAATCTGGGACCCAGAATTTTGCTCTGGGGGGATGGCGCTGAATGAGAGGCTTGGAGACAGGCTGCAGTGTTCTGAAATGTCCACTCTGTGCCCACTGTCCACAGCACATCAGCTATGAAGGTCCCAGAAACTTGTGTTCAGGGGGTGTAGAAATGGTTTCCTGGGCAAGGAAATGTGTATTTCCTTTCTCATTTGCTCAGCAGTAATGCTTTGGGTTGATTTTCTAGAGTTGGCTACAAAGAAGATGATGATGACGATGATAATTATGGGACATGGATCGCAAGCCATTCGTAGAACATGTACGGAAGACTATGATGCACGAAGGCAGGATCCTGGAGAACACACATGTGCGCCTTGCTTTGGGGGCCGAAAGTCTAAATGGGCGGGTCAGACTAAACCCACGTGAAACAAGTTGTCAAGTGAGGTTTCTCTAAACTCAAGGTGTTTTTTTTTTTTTTAAAGATTTTTATTTATTTATCTGACAGAGAGAGATCACAAGCAGGCAGAGAGGCAGGCAGAGAGAGAGGAGGAAGCAGGCTCCCTGCTGATCAGAGAGCCCGATGCGGGGCTCGATCCCAGGACCCTGAGACCACGACCCGAGCCGAAGGCAGCGGCTTAACCCACTGAGCCACCCAGGCGCCCCTCAAGGTGGTTTTAATTAGGATTTGCTGTTACTAAAAACAGAGGTCCCTTGAATTGTTTCAAGAAAAGAAGGATTTATTGTAAGACCCCATGTGCTAGGCATTGGAAGTGAGAAGACAAGAGGACAGGCGAGCCCCCTGTCACTCTCAGGGAAGGCCCCACCCCCTCTCCTGGGGTCCCTGCTCCTCTCTCTAAGGCCACCTCTGCTGTTTCTGTGGCTTCGAGTTCTCACCCAACCTCAGCTTACTCAACCAGAGCACCCACCTGCCCTGACTCTACCTCTAGGCCTCCTTTCAGCCCTAACGACCAGCCAGGTGGTATATTCCTTCCTTTGCTAGTTGCTCTGTAGTTCTTTCTATTGTGATTGGCCCAGCCCCTAGGCTTCTGTGAGCCTGCCTTTTGGCTATCCTGGGGTCACTTGCTAGTCCTGAAGATCCAGTGAGCTGTGGCCAGGAGAGTGGATCATAAGACCACCTTAAGGGCCATGGGCAGGTAGACCCCTAAAAGTCAGTATGGGGGCTACTGATTATAAAATTAACTAAAGATGACGGAAAAGAGAAATCACTTTGAGCCAGAGAGAGTAAACAGAACAGTGAGATGGCTGGGGTTTCAACACACAGCATTTGAGTCATGGGGAGAAGGGGAAAGCTGAAATTCAGGAACGAGTCCTGCGGCTGACTGGCCAACCTCATCACAATCATTTGTTTCCTTTCCCTGTAAAAGGCTTACACATCCCTACCTAGGTAACATCAGACTTGCGCATGTGACACTTCTGTTAATTGAAGGTAAAAGGGATCTGTGCCATTTCTAGGCAAAAGTTGTGATGATCAGGGGCACCTGGGTGGCTCAGTGGGTTAAAGCCTCTGCCTTCCCCTCAGGTCATGATCCCAGGGTCCTGGGATCGAGCCCCACATCGGGCTCTCTGCTCACTGGGGAGCCCGCTTCCTCCTCTCTCTCTCTCTCTGCCTGCCTCTCTGCCTACTTGTGATCTCTGTCAAATAAAAAAATAATTTTTAAAAATCTTAAAAAAAAAAAAAGTTTTGATGATCTGCTCTCTTTTCCTGATGCACTGAGAACAACACTGTCCCAAACAGGGAATGTCCTATTCCTTCACTTAGGTCCCAGAACGACAACAACTTGGAGCAGAGCCAGAGCAAATCCATGATGAATCTATAATGTAAATAAGAAGTCAGCCTTTACTGCATTAAGCTTGAGATTTTGGAGTCATGTGTGATTCAGCACAGCCTAGCCTAGTCTGCCTGATAGGAAGATCACACTGTGTTCAAATAAATGGGAGAGAGAGTGCTGGAGGCAAAGAGGTGATGACAGGTAGGGACAGGAACCAGATGTCAGAGAAGGAAGACTTAAAGCAGGATAGCAAGAGAAGGCCTGGAAAGAACGAGAAGGCTTCAAGAGCCATTTTGAAGGAAGATGTACCAGGTTTTGGGAACAGGTTGGAATAGGGAATGAAAGAGAGTAAGGGTCAAAAATAATTTTTTTTAATAAAAAATGTATCCCTTATTTACTAGCTTATCATAGCTGGGAGTTGGAGACATTTTGAGAGAAGGATATCCTTTTTAAAAATGGAACTTCAGGGGCGTTGGGTGGCTGAGTCAGTTAAGCATCTGCCTTTGACTCAGGTCATGATCCCAGGGTCTTGGGATCGAGCCCCATATGGGGCTCTCTGCTCAATGGGGAGTCCGTTTTTCCCTCTCCATCTCCCTCTCCCTGCCACTCCACCTGCCCATGCTTTCGCTCTCTCTCTCTGTATCAAATAAATAAATAAATGTGGAACTTAAGGTAGGGCGAACATCTAGCTAGTGATTTCCAACAGGCACTTGGGAATGGGGTCCGGACTAGAGATAGACAACTGAGAGTCATAAGCGGAGGTGAGAGAGTTGGCTCAGTGAGTTTTTAGAACCTTGTCTTTTGATCTGTAAATGTAGCAGGTCGTGAGAAATGGAACACAGACACCACGTTGAAGAGAGAAAGCAATACTAGACAGAAGAAAGAGGAGGGACTAAAATGAAGACCTACTAACAGCATCATTCCCTGCCTTGGTTTTGAAGAAAGCACATATTTGCATTTTCTCTTGCCTAGAGGGGTCACCCAAGAACCGGCCCCTCTCTGAGTTTCCTATAGAATCTCTCTTCTACCAGAATAGTCTTCCCAGTACCCTAAGATTCCCAAAAAGTACATCCGGAAGTTCCCATGGTGAGATTCTCGTGATGGTGACAGCATGCACATACTTTCATTTAATCCTCCTTGAGAGCAGTTGCTGCTACGTGAGAAACACAATTGCATCCATTGTTCCTGTTGGCGGAAACTGACTTCTGGCCCCAACTTCTTCATTTTCTTCTACTTCCTGTCCCTTTAAGAGACTAAGGAACAGCTGGAGAGATGAGGTTGTTGGCTCACAAACAATAGTTCTGAAAGTGCCTGCAGCCCTCCCCCAGCTGTAGCAAATGAACTTGGCATTGTTAAATACGGGAGCCATCTTGGCCTCCCTGAGGCACCCTAGCCACTAGCACGCTCCCATGCTCCTGGTGTCTCTGTCTCTCTCTATTTCTCTCTCTCTCACCTGGGAGAGTCAGTCAGGTCCAGCTCTTGCTTGTCTGCTTGATGATGCCTCCTGAAGCAAAGGTAGAGCTGTATTCTTGTTGTAGCTTTAAAATAAGAAGCTAGGAAGTTTCCTAGGGGCTCTGAATCTACACTTCAAGGGCAAAAAAAAAAAAAAAAAAAAAAAAAGAGAGAAAAGTAAAAAAGGCATTAACCTAGTTTAGCTGTATTTTAGGAAACAAATTCTGGGCACAGGAAAGCCCGTTATGCTTCCAGCTATAGGTTTTCTGGAGAGAAAACAAGACCGAGCTCACTTCTGAGCATATAGGGTAGAGTGCGTAGGATAGACTGTTGCATAAGGATCCTCCAGTTTTGGACCGTCCAATGAGAAAGCCTGTCAGAAGGAGCGCTTGCGACAATATTCTGCGGCATTTGCAAGCTTGTGGGAGACTTCTTGCTCAGGCACCTCTCAAAGAGCTTCCCTTGGATGTGTCTGTTGGGCAGACAGGGCTGGGCTGCTCCACAGCAGGAGTGAAGAGGGGTGGGGAGGACCCGGCCTTCCCAAACGGGCATACAGAAACTCCAACCCGACCCCATCCCCAAGAGGGGAAGCCAGAAGCACAGGAAATCCCCTTTCCCTTAAGGGCGGGGTGCCCTTAAGTCACAGAACAGCGACCAAAGAGTATTTCCAGTGCTAAAGCTTCGTAAGGTTTGCACGTGATGCCTGGTTAGCACCAGCGCATGCCATGGGCTCTTGGCTCTGTGAAGGGAACCTGTGTGTTCTAGCGGCCTAGTGACTGCTATCCTTTCACCCAGGCCTAGAAAGACCCCAAATCCTGCACTAAAGCTCCCTTTTTTTTTTTTCCTGACTTGCCAGTTTCATCTCCTAAGATAGTGTAGGACAGGGTCTTGTTGACTGGTAAACTGGGATTTGCCTTCATCTTTCTCTCTTGTTCTCACTCTTTCCAAGGTGGGGGAGGGGGCCAAGAAAAAACCCCAGTGTTTTTTATCTACTCCGTACAAACAAACTAGCAGGTTAAAACAAGAGACCCGGATCCTCTCACAGTTTCTATGAAGTGGGAATCCAGGCGTGGCTTGGCCGTTGTCTTCAATCACGGCCTCTCTGAGGGTGCCGTTGTGCTATTGTTGGTGGCAGTGGCAGTCACCTGAAGGCTCAGGTGGGGAAGGTCTGCTGGGGAGCTCAGTCATGTGGTTGTCAGCAGGCCTGAGCTCCTCACGAGTGTTGGCCAGCGACTGTAGTCCCCACTGTGGGAGCCTGTCCGAGCCTGCCTGCCCCTGGCGGTTGGCTTCCCCCAGATAAAGTGATGGAAGAATAAGAGAGCAGGGAAGAGCGAGAGAGCGCCCAAGGCAAATGCCGCAGTTTTTATAACCTAATCTCAGGAGTGGCATCCCATCCCACCTGCTGTATTCCATTATTCACACAGACCACCCTTGTGGGAGAAAGGCTATGCCTGGGTGGGGCTGCCATCTTGGAGGCTGGCTACCACACCTTGTTTGGGAAAGAGAAGTGGGGCAGAGGGTCTTGTACTGAAAAGGTCAGTGGTATGAACTGGCTAACGAACGACTCTTTTATTAACTAGCTGAGTGTCCTTGCAAATTCAGCATCTCTGTTCCTTGTCTCTGGGTCTTTCCTGTAAAGTCAGGTGTTCAAATGAGCATGATCCCTAAGTGCACTGTGGTCTGTGATTCTCATGGTTGAGGTTTGTGAAGGAAATTAGAAGGGAAGGAGTGGACAGAAAGGAACTTGGGTCTCCTGAAGCAGCCTCTGCACCGGACTAGAGATGGCTTCAGGCTCAGTTCCACCACGATCAGGATGGATGCCCAAAGGCAGATACTTAACCAGCTGAGCCACTCAGGTGCCCCTACCTCCCCCTTTCTTATTCCACATCCTGCCCAGCCATTCCAGACCTTTCTACACATGGGTGATGGACCCACTGGACTTCAGGGAGCATGTCACTCAGTGGAAACCTGGGAACCTTGATGTGCAAGCATCTTTGAAAGTCTCTGATGGGGCTGGTCCCACTCGGGTGGAGTTGCCAGCTGAAGGAGCAGGCCCAGGCTTGGCTCCGTCAACTTGCCTTCCTCTCTTTGGGTTTAGCTCCAGGAAATAGCAGGTCCTCAAAATCAGAGATGCATGGACTTGTACAGTTTTTGAGCCAAAGGACTCGCTCTCAGAGATGACTTATCTACTTCAGTAACGGTCTGGGGCATTCCCTGGAAGCTCCCAGGCTTTATGATTACCCATGTAATTTCTTGGCATGGCTGGTGACGCCTGAGTCATCCCAGGAAACATCCCAGGTGTTTATTCCCAAATGGGGAGATTTATTCCTCACGTTTTGAGCTGTTTCTTTGGGAAGCTTCCAATTTTGTGGTTCTCATTATAAAGCTAGAATCTTGAACTGCTTCAGGAAGCCCCAGGGCTGAGGGGGAAGTGCCCAAGACTGCCAGACCCACAAGCAAAAGTGGGGCCAGGGGCAGGAACAGTGGGTTCTGCTTGAGCCAGAGACTAAATGCTGAATCCTCAGCAAAAATTAAAGAAGCCCAGTTAGTGAGCATTATCTCCAGAGCCAGGCAATATCAATAGTTCATTCTGCTACCCTGAGAACACCTTCCATTTCAGACTCAAGTCTGGGGGAGGTCTCTGTCATTTGAGTTGACTTGAATAAAATAAGTTGTGCTTCCATGCTATGAGTCCTACAGCTCTGTCCCTTGGACCAGGGCCACCCTACTGAAGACCCATTTTCCAACCTGAATACATTCAGGAGACCTATCTCTCCAGGGCTGCCATGTCTCTTCTAACCAAGCTCCTCCCAGGATGTAACACTCACCTTCTTTCCCTTCTCTCCTCCTCTCCTCCCTCACCCTCTTTGGTCTTAATAGGACCTTGAATGATTCTAGATTGGGGAGTTCAGAACATTCTTACAATCAGAATCTAAGACTTAGATGGGGTCTTGGAGGCTCTCTAGTTCAACCTTAAGCCTCTCCCCTGATCAGAAATCTTCAAAGGTCCGGCTTCTGACAGACACTTTTGATAGGGACAACACCATGGCACTAAGCCACTCCTTCTCTTTGGATGACTGACTGCAGAACTCATGTTCGTACTGACCTTCTTATACTGAAGGTCTCTTTGAAATCTACTCACATGGATTTATTTTTGCCTTCTGAGGCCACCTAGACTATTGCTTCTCCTTCTCCATAGCAACCCTTCAGGTGTTTGAAGAAAACTGCTGCGAGATAGGGCGACATTCTACCCAAAGCATACAGTTTGGATCTTGGGTGGGTCCCCGATCTGCCACTATCCATTGTTGGTAATTTCGAGAGTGTCCCATCGCCTCATTTACAGGTAGTAACCACTCCTCGCTGTCTACAGTGGTGCGTTGTCTGCTCCCAAGTGTCCCTCCTCTCCCCTCTGCTTGCAGTGATCTCAAGTTGGTTGCTTGAAATGAGCCATGGTGGGAGTATTGACACCAAGGAAAATAAGTGACAAATGCCCTAAAGCAGAATTTTTTAAATGATTTTTTTTGTTTTACCAGCATACCACTTTCCTTAATCAACATAGTTGTAACGATCGCATAAGAGTGCAAGAAAACGTCCTTTGTAAACCATAAAGACTACAGAAAAATTAGATATTAGTTATTTCGAAAGCCTGCTATGAAATAGCCCCCAGTGAATCACACTCCTGAATTCACACTTTAATGTGGTCCATTTTCACATTGTATCTGGACAGGTCTTATGACTTGCTGGGTCCAATAGAATGTGACAAAAATTCTGGTCTCAAACCTCAAAAACCTTGTAACCTCCCCTTTCACCGTCTTACTTCCTGAGATGCCGGGAAGCCTGGGCTAGCCTCCTTGAGGATGAGAGCCAGGTGGAGAAGCAGGTTGACGGGGCCCAACGAGCAGAGAGGCGTAGCCAGTCTGCAGCCCTTCCAGTCACCCCAGCCGCAGTGACAGACCTGCCAGGGAAGCAATCACGGCTCCTCCAGCCCCAGTCAACCTGCTTGCTGGCTGTAAACGTGTCACCGAGCCCAACCCACCCCTCTGTACCACGTGGGGCAGAGAAAATCTCTCCAGCCCTGACTGCAGAATCCTGAGCAAATGA
Organism: Lutra lutra; assembly: GCF_902655055.1. Classification (NCBI taxonomy): domain Eukaryota; kingdom Metazoa; phylum Chordata; class Mammalia; order Carnivora; family Mustelidae; genus Lutra; species Lutra lutra. Next base: position 98,390,049 of record NC_062284.1, on the reverse strand, counting down.
ATGGTTATTGTTGGTTTAAGCCACTTAGTTTTAGGTGTGGTTTGTATACGGCGATAGATGGCTTATTACAGTCATTATCATTTCGGGCTCCTCCATGTCTTCTCTGGTCCAAGCTAAACTCTCCCAGATCCCGGATGGCATCCTGGTCTTTCTCTGGCTGGGCTCCATTTGTCAGTCATAGGGTGGACACAACGCTCATCCCTGGTCCTTGGACCAGGCATGCTGAGGGACGTCTGCTTTCTGTGTTCTGGATCCTTGATAATCATCGCAGTCAGAGGGTAAGCCAGAAGTTTTGGCACTCACAGCTCACTCTGAGCTCATTCGAAGCCTTTGCTGTCAACTCCAACCCTCAGGTTGTGAAACTAAGCTCTCCAATGCTGACCTCTTTAAAAAAAAAAAAAAAATCTAAGTACAAGAGTTTATAGTCCTTACCATTAAACTTATTTTTTCACTTTCAACTTATTTCAGCCTTTTGAACTCTGGGTTCCAATTTGATTTTAATTTTTGCAAAAAAAATATAGTCTTTCCTTATATGCCTATACCCAAACCACTATGTCTAGACCCAGGCCCATCCAAATACACAAAACACAAATGAGCACAGCAAGAGGCAGAAACTCCTTTTGGAGTAAATAGCAGCTGGGGTATCTCCTTAACAGTCACTGCCCATGATGGTGAGCCTTCTGCCCTCCCTCCCAGTCTCCTCTCACCATCACTCCCTGTTTCAGAAGCAGACACCACAGCTCTGAGTTAACCAAGTGGGGTTTATTTTTTTCGGACAAGAAGCTCAGAAGTAGGGAGTCCATGACCAGAGAAGAGGTCCCATGATGCCACTGGAGATCAGGCTTCTTGTGTTTCTAGTCATCCAGTCTCCCCGTTTCAAAATGGCTGCTCCACCCCTAAGTGTTGCATATGGGGGCCAGGCCCGAGTGGGACAGGAAGGTAGCAGGGAAAAACACAAAAGACACGTGCCAGAGAGCTTGCTCCCTTTGATTAAGGAAACAACCGCTCTCCTGGAGTCCCCGCCCAGGAGACCTCTGGTTACCTTCATTGGCCAGAACTGGGTCACGTAGTCGCTCCAGCTATTAGGAAATCTGGGAGGGTGAATATTTGTAACTGGACACAAGGCCACCCTGAAAAAAAGACTAAGGTTCTGCAGATAAGAAAGAAGTGGAGAATGAATAATGAGAGGGTTTATATAATAACAGTTTGCCACACTCACCCACGTACACTACTGGTTGTCATCTTCATATACCAGAGATATGCCAAGCTTAGTGAAAAAAGGTTGCAGAAAATGAGATGTGGTAGTTTGCAAAAAAAAAAAAAAAAAAATTCCTCCCATTCCTGTCCAAGCACCTCTTTTCGATGTGACTGACATTCCTCCCATCAAGAGTCTATTTCTCCACCCCTTGGCTTTGAATCTGAGCTGCTCTTGTGACTTGCTTTGGGCAGTAGGTTGTGGCAAAAGTGATATTATGGGACTTCCTACCTCATACCTCTAGAGAACTTTCAGCTTCTAATCCTGTCCTCTTAGAACTCCGTGCTACATATGAAGTCTCCAGGTAGCTCTCCTAGGAGAGAAGCCACCCTGCAGGGAGCCAGCACCAACTACCGGAAGTGTGAGTGAGCCATCTTAGCCTGTACAGACCCCCTCATGCCTCCAGATGATGAGCTGCAGAGGTCGCCCCTAGAGCCTCCCCGCTGAGCTCAGCCCAAATGATGGACCCGCAGACTCAGGAGCAAATAAAATTGTTTTAAGACTGAGTTTGGGAATAGACGATGAAAGAGGTCATTCATTTGGGGAGTGCAAGTAGAGTGGATGTTGTGGTGGTGTTGGATTCTTGGACTGACCCAGATCTGGTTTTCAAACTTTGTTCCTAGGAGCCCTGCATGGAGGCCAAAGGAACTGCTCCCCAAGCCCTCATTTTATCCAGGACGGCTTGCCTTTATCTATTTTGCAGATCTTGATTCTGGGCATAACCATTCAACTGGATCCTCTCGAAGTTTCCCTTAATTCCAAAATGGCAGCCATCAGAGTTTTAACTTTTTCAAAGTTGCGCCCCTCACCCGCTTCCTGTTCCTTTCCCTTCTTGTGTCCTCTTATTTATCGCCACCACATGTCCTCATGAGAGCTCCTGGTATTCCCTCAGACCCTCCCCATACCCTAATCTATATCCAGCACACGACTCTCACTGCCCTTTTCGGGGCTTCTTACCCGGGGTGGGGGAAGGGGGCTTGTGTTTTATCCTGAGAAACCAAGGCTAAATTAGGAGAGATGGCAGAATCTGCCTAATTCTCAGAGGGAGACTAGAAATGGCTGCAAGTGAGAGCAGAGAGTTCTAAATGACACTTGCCCACGAGAGACAGGGTGAAAATTAGCTCCTTAATGGTAACCATTTTCCAGAGCTTTCTGTGTGCCATGAGCCGTGGCCGCTTATCTCCAACTCCTAACCACCTGGATAGGCCTTTGCTCCCACTTTACAGTTGGAAAAAAAACAGATTCAGGGGCACCTAGGAGGCTCAGTCAGTTAAGTGTCTGCCTTTGGCTCCGGTCACGATCTCAGGGTCTTGGGATCGAGTCCTGCATCGGGCTCCCTGCTCAGCGGGGAGTCTGCTTCTCCCTCTGCCTGCTGCTCCCCCTGCTTGTGCTCTTTTTCTCTCTCTCTCAAATAAATAAAATCTTGAAAGAAACGGAGATTCAGAAAGTTTAGGTAAGTTGTGTGGGGTCTCTCAAAAAGGAGTTAGAAGATGTTGAGCATGTGAATAGTGATTGAGAGTTTCCTTTTAAGCCTTTTTTGTGTGGTTGACATTAAGCTATTTCTGTTTGTCTTTTATGGTTTGGTTGATTAAATCTTTTCTTCTCTCTCTCTCTTTAAAAAAAAAAAAAGAAAGAAAGAAAAGAGTCCATGGGCCAGAATATCCTTCCCAGAGGACATCTAGACATCTAGACCTCTTTAGGGAGCAGGAAGCCATGACTGTCCCGGGCTGCTCCTGAGATGGTCACACATTCTCACTGCCTTCCTAGGCTTCTTTTGCTGGGGAACTGCTCCTCCCTTGGCAAATGTGGACCAGTGGGGCTGTCAGTCACAGTACCCACTCCCCGCACCCACCAGATATGAGCCCCAATGGGTCTCCCATTCACTCTGACAGCTAGTGATTGTGTGTGGAGGACAGCTGTCCTCCACGTCACCTGTGAGGTCATGCTCTGTTTCAATCCAGTGTTGGCTCCCTGAGAGTTAGGCCGTGCAAACCTGTACAACCATCACCTGGGGACATAAATATGGACTCTGGAGCCAGACTGCCAGGGTTCAAATTCCAGTTCTGCCAAGTGGTATCTCCATGGCCTTAGGAAGACCACTTATCTGTGGTCCCTTTGTGATGGAGAGTAATTGAACTGTCCATAGGCTTTGTTGAAAAATAAAGATTAAGGTAACATTTGTGACCTACTGAAAACAGTGACAAGTTACTTACATATTGTATTGAAAAAGAAAACATCCTGCCATTCTAAGGCCTATGACCCAAGAGAAGCTGGCATCCTTTCCTGGGATTGATTTTCAGAAGTGGAAATGGAAGCTCGCTCTCTCTCTCTCTCTCTCTCTTTTTTTTTCCTATGGGGGTTTCTAAATCGGGGCTTCTAATGGCTATAGTCCTCACCACATCTCTGCTGAAAGAGAATGAGGGCAACACGCAAAGACCAGCCGAGACCAGCAAATGGGAGAGCTGAGAGTACCTGGCAGATTGCATGGCCTTTTCTGTGAGTCCTGCACTCTCTCCCTCTACTCTGTAGTCGCCCAGATACTCCTCCAGCTGCAGGAGCCAGCCAATGCCTCTCTTCATTTTTGTCTAAGTCATTCGGGCTTATTTTCTGTCTCTCGAGACTAGAACAGTCTTGGCTCTTCAGCTGCCTGGGATCGGGACCCTCAAATTCAAATGCCAGTAGGAACCAGTAGATCCAGTGCGGAAAATCACTTCCGATGGCTAATTGTGTATAGAGAAGTCTGTTCCACTATTAAAAAAAAAACAAAAAACAAAACACACACACACACACACAGCAGTGCAAGGTCAACGGCACCTGGCCCGGTGTGAGGGCTGTGGGGGGTGTCCAGAACTGTCAGACATGGGCTCTGTCTACACAGTTCGTTCTGCCTTGAGAGTCTTGGTGGACCGTATCTTCCGATTATTTGATCCTCCAGAAGAAGACATAAATCTATAATGCTTCCAAACTGTAAATCCTGGATTGGATTGAATTTCTGACAATATCATGTGACGAATGTGTCCCCAGGATTCCAGTTACTTCCCCTAGCTGGTCCCATGCCAGGGTTTCCCCCTGGGGTGGATGACCTGGGGAGTCTAGATAGAACCAGAGTCCTGGGACTCTAACATTCTGGATTCCCTTGCTCTAGCCACATATCAAAGCTGGCCTCTATACAGAGGGACTGCCCCCCCCCACACACACACACCAGTGTCCCAAGCTTCTTTCTTAGGCTTCTTCCCTGCAGGCTAGATTTGCATTTATGTTTGAGGGAGGGGGGGGAGTGCTGACAGAGGGGGCCTACAGCCCCAACTAAACCCACAGCACTTGGATGTTCCAGTTTTGCTTGGGTTTCCAGGGCCTACCGTGGGAACATTAATGGCCACCCAGGCAAATAACAGAGTGAGAAGCTTTTCTGGAAGTTTCTGAGGGCAGAGCTGTGGTGGCAGCTGTCCAAGTCTATGCTTCTGTCTAGCTAAATCCCCACCCCTTTTCTGAGGAAGCCTGGTGCTTCAGAGAGCAAGGGGAACCAGCTACCTGCCCGTGGGAACAGCAAGTAGGGGTCTGGGGCTCTCCTTGGAAAGCTCTCCTCCTGCTCCCTTCTAGAAAGTAGGAGAAGTCTCTTGTACGCTCTAGTTCTTAGTGCACATGGAAACAGTGGAGAGATCGGTCTCTGAGAAATACTCCAGGAGTTTTGGAGATAAGCGTTGTTTCTATGTGAATGAAAAGAGATCCTCCGATCCCTTTCTGAAATGAGATGAGCGATGAAGCAGAGGGGATCGGCAGTAAATGCCCCCTTCCCAATCTGGGGAGCAAGAAGACGGAGTCCAGAAGGGCTGTCTTGGGGACAGCCTACAGGGACTTCCCTTCAGGGCCCCGCAACAGCTCTAACCCAGGCACACACATTTGGACTCGATTCACCAGAGAAAGGCCAAATATCTGGGATGGTCTTTTTATCAAGCTAAAGAGTTTCTGGGGTTCTAAAGGAAATTTGCAAATGCCGAGCCCAGAAGAGGGAGCTTAAGGCTTTGTCTGGAAGCCTCTTAAGATTTTGCCCTAAATTAGAATCCACAAGGACTGCCTGGGCTGCAGCGTGGTTTCCTGCTCCCTTTTCCCAGCTTGATTTGTCTCAGTCCCTCGTGGACAGCCTGACCTCCGCGGCTGCTCGAAGAACACTGCTGCACTGAACTGGAGTAAGACGCACTGGAGACGAACGTATTCTCCATCTGTTCATTCAATAAGTGCTTCTGTGCCCAGGTGCTGTCAGAGTGGTTTTCTGGTGGTGGTGGTGGGGGGCTCCTGGAGCGATGCCACTCCGCACAGCCCTGGATTTGTGGTCCTGTTTAACTGGGGCAGGACTGCTGAATGCTGGCAAGCTAGAAAACTGAAGACAAGCCCAAGGGATACAACATCTTGTTGCTGCTGAGGACCCAGCTTCACGTGGGATGCAGGCACGAGTCAGGAAAGTCAAACCTATCTCCTGCCATGATTTTAAGGCTTCTGATGAGCTGGCCAGCGATCTAGAATCTCCATTCCTTGACATCGGCAATTCCGGCAATATTCCTCTGTTCTTCGTCACGGTCCTCCTTCCCCAGGGGCTCAGCCTGCTTTCTCCTTGAACTTCACACCTAATTCCCTCAGCACTGCCTTCTGCTCTCCCAGCTCTCCCTGCTTTTTGAGACTGTACCGACCCCTATTTCGGGTCCTTTTTTTTTTCTCCCCTTTAACTCCACCCAACATGAGTGAGAGGACAGCCGGATCATGGGAACAGTGCCCTGCAGCACGCTCAGTTCTATGCACCCATCTCCTGCCCCCACACATACCAGGGAACCTCACTCACAGATCCCTGGTTGCCAGCTTCAACTGAGTCCTCAGATTCTTTAAAATGACTGGTGACACGTGGAAGAAGGGACCTGGATGGGGATGAAAAGATGAGAGGTGGAGTGGTGGGAGTGGGTGAGCTCAGCCATACATTGGGGTGTGTATGTCGGGGGGAAATTGTGGCCAGCAATGACCGTGCTACAGAAGGGTCAGACAGTGACCTCTGAGGAAAGGCTGTTGGATGAACCGTCAGGTCACTGATGACCTTTGGGTAGCTGAGAGCCTCGGAGCGCAGGTGGGAGATGAAGCTGTAGACCCAAGAGGTTCCTGTAAGGGAATTGGGCTGGAAAGGGAGGGCAGTCCTTAACAGTGGGAATGCAAGCGCAGCTGAGAGTGTTAGAGAGCTATGTACCTGGATGGTGTGAGCTTGGGAATGTCACTGAACAACTCGAAGCCTCTGTTTCCTTCTCTCTAAATGGAGGAGGCATCACCTGCTTCTTTGGATGAGTCAGTGGCATGGAAATCTCTGTGCCCCTGATGCATAATATGTACCCAAATCCTTATCTTCCTCATAGTGGCAGGCTGGTGGGAAGAAGCCAGGGGAGAAGGGAAAATTAAAGATTCTGGAAGGGTAGTAATTGGCGGTGTGTGTCCTAGAGGTGGGAGACAGGAGAGGACGAAGGGAACCTCCTAAGGGAGGAGGGACTATTCTTCTGAGGCAGGAGGAAATGAAAGGATGCAGAAAGATGCAAATCCTATATGTTGAGGCGAAGGGGCCGGAAGGCCCAGACGTCCGCGTCAGAAAGGGTCTACTATGATCTGAGAATGACGTCGCCCTTCTCAGCCTTCAGTTCTCTGGGCTCCCTCTGCCATCGGACCAATTAACTATTTGAAGAAAGTTATGTCCATAAATTGTTTTTATAGACTGAACGTCAGTGGCTTCTCATGTGGTGTGGTTTCTACACTCCCATCCTCCTAAGGGATCCTGGCCAGGATGTTAAAGTGTGGACCCAGAGCTAAGCCTCAACATTTCAGATATGGCCTGCCCCATGACAAGCCCAGGGGGTTCCACCTCCCTCTCTAGACACTTGTGACTCTGCCAACACAGGCAAAGGTTTGGGTTTCCAGCTGCGAATTCAGCTCTTGGTTCACTCTGACCTTGCAGTCAACGGAAACCTTTACGTCAATTTCACATACAAGAGCGTCAAGGCGGGCTTCCCTCTTGTTCCTTTTTAAAATCTTTTTTCTTTTAATCACGAAGTACAAAACTCTCCTTTTATTCCTTTAAATTTTATCTTCACTGTGACCCATCCTTCTAGACTTTCAGATTCAGTTCCCCTGCCTCAGAGGAGGAAGTTACATTTCAGACCTGTCAGGTGACCGCCCCATCCACACAAAGAGTCTTTGTTGCTTCCAGCCAGGCGTCTCTGACTACCCTGGGGACAGCCCAGGGCTGCACAGAGAGCCTCCCAGGTTTGAATGCCTGCAAGGACGCGCAGGGAAGGTGGTTGCTGCACTGGGCCAGAGATGTATAGGATTTCTTTGGAGAAGCGGGCCCCACCCTGAGAATTAGAGACATGACTTTCAGAAAAGGTTCTGAGCAACATCTACTGTCCAGTCCAAAATCACTGCTGGGAAATGAAACTAAGTGCACAGAAGGTTGATACAGATGCGGACCCTTCCTGATAGAAAATGGGGGTAAGATTTCCAGATGGCACCTGTTGGTGCTCAATATACATCGAATGAATATAGAATGGAGGAGTCACCGAATGAAAGTAACACAAAGGTGGGTGATTTTGAAGCCCCCGTTGATCTAGGCCATTGTAAACTTGGTGCAGTGGGGAGGACGGTGGCCCCTGGGGTAGGGATAGATAGCAGCTGCCCAAGGCACAGGGTGTTCAGAGATCACAGCTGCCCTCAGATTTTTGATCTCCCAGGTCTTCTGTCCTGTTTTACTCTCCCCTGGGTATTTAACCCTGCCCTCTGTCCCTCCTCCGTTGTTTTTCCTGGGAGGAGCTTGTGTAAAGATGAATTCAAAACCAAACAGCCAGTTTGAAAGGAACAGCCCTTTTACTCCCCCGTAGTCCCAAGGAAGATTTAATTAAAACCAGTTCTCGGGAAACTCCACGTGATTCCGATATCACTGCTCCCATCAGCACAGTGGGCAAGGGAGAGGGGAAGCTGGGAAGAAACAAATGTGGTAGCTTTCCCCTTGGAGGGGGGTAAACTGAGGCAGAAGCTCAGCTAGGATGTGGGAGGTGATGGGAAAAAAATAGAAGGCTGCTGCTTCCAAGGCCCGTGTTCCGCCTGTGACTCCCCCAGCCCCAGCCCAGGTGACCTACCCTGACTCCTTAGCATTTCCTCCAGGAGCAGACATGGGAATTCAGAAACTAGCCTCCTCAAAGACACAAGGATGAACACAGGAAACAGGACCTCCAGCTTTGCTGGATCATTTTTTGCTTTGTTTTGATAATTGACATGAAATAAACAGCCTTTTGAAACAACAGCTTGTTAGACTTGTAAACTCCTTGGGGGCAAGGATGGTGTCTTTTTCATCTCTGTGACCCTCCACCGCCCTTAGATCAATCCCTTATACATAGTAGATGTGTAATAAATATTTCATAAAATAAGTGATAATAAGTGCTTTTTCTCCCCCAGAATACTCAGGCCCACATTCCACTGATATTTACTGAGCTCCCACCAAGTGCCAACCGACATTCTAAGAGCTTTGCAAATGTTAAGCGGTGAGTGGGGAGGCTGGGGTCCTTCCCTGAAGACTGTTCGTCGCATGGTTGTGCATGGACTTGTGCGTGTCCAATGGCCTGAAATGTGCATGGACTTGTGCATGTCCAAATCTCTAGTTCTCGGGAGCTGTAAGAGGAGCTCTGGGATCAAACCACCTTGCACAGAATCCCACAGCTCACTTATTCCTAAGTGGACCCTTCCCATCAAATGGTAGCAAAATCTACCAAGAAATACACCCCACTTCTATTTTTTTCCCTAAGAAAGCTGCTGCTTTCTGATCTCAGCTGAGACAGGGTCAAGTAGGGACAGGGCTCTTTGCCTGCTCTTCCGCTTCCTGGGGCTCTAATGCCATTGTAAGTCTGGCCAGCACTGATGAACTGAGATGGGATTGGAGGCCTTACTCCCTGAGAGCAGTGACCCCTGAATATCAAAGACTGGTAATGATGGGGAAGGTTTCCCCAGGTGGTCCTAGGTCATTCTCTTAGGGCCCCCAAGTCTCCATTTTCTCTTGCTTTTTAAAGAGAAAAAGCAGAACCTTCCAACATGGAGCTGGCATACAGAGTAAAAGGTGCCTTCCCAGCCTCCCTTGCTGGTTCCATCTTTAAGCCTGCACAGTGATGGAAATGGAAGCGGTGTGAGGGATGGGAGGGGGAGGGACCGTGGGGAAAGGAGTAGCAGAATGCAGATGCCCCTGCTGGGGATGGGGAGAAGGTGAGAGAGGGAGATACTGGGTTTGGACAACTTCATGAAGCCTGTGTCCAGATTTCATTCACACAAGAAAGAAACAGATTTCTGTCTTGTTGAAACCATTTAGGGCTGGATGGTGCAGCTGTCAAAAGGAGACTCTCATTCTCTGGCACCTGGCTAGGCCATGGGGCTGCTTGTCCCACCGATGGTCTAAAGGATTCTGTAAGTGGAACACTTGCCCCAAGAATTGTTTTCCAAGTCGTGGGCGGGGGATCCAGGTCACGAGACTGGTGGAGATCTGCTTGGACTGGGCATGGGGGTTCAGAATAGTTTCCGGAGGGATTCTCAAGGAAAGGGTCCCTGAGGAGAAAAATCTTGCTCTGGTCTACAGATTCTGCAGGACCAGAGCAAGTCTCTCAGCCTCCTTTCCAAGGGTGTTTCCAGAAGCACAGTAGAGACGGGTAAGAGGGAGGGAGGGGAATGGTTTCAATAAGTAACGAGAAAACACGCAGGGGGCTCGGGGGCCTACACAGGGTCAGTGGGTTTCTTTCTTGGTTCTCTCCACCCAAGCAACAGCAAGATGGCCACGAGCAGCCTTAGGACCCCTCGTTTAGGCTCAGCAAGCCCTGCAGAAACCCAGAACCGCCTTCCCAAGAGTCCTGAAAATGACTCCTCTTTGAGGGACGTAGGCCTGAGTCTGTCTCTGAATGCACTGCTGATGGGCAGGTGGATAGATGGGACCTGGCCAGGACCAGATCACGTGTCGGTCCTGAGACAGTGGTGGGGGGGTGCTCATCAGGGCCTCCTGCACAGTGAGCAGGCAAGGGCCAGCACCCCGAGAAAAATCGGGACAGTGCAGAGCAACCAAAACAAAGCGTTTAAGTCTGTTACATCCAGGGACACGTGGCTTTCATAAATCCTGCCTAGGAGGCAAACCTGGCTTACTAATTTCAGTGTTCTTCATTAGACAAACACATGGGAGAGACCCAGGAAGGGAGACTACAAGGGGAAGGGAAAGATGGAGCCTGTACAGATAGGAATTCTTGGTTCTCCAAGCTAAAAGCAAGAAGGGGTAAGAAAGGGAAGTACTAAGGGAGTGGCCATTAGCTGAACTGTGGGATGGGACCTCAGCACTAACTGTGTAGAGGCATGTCTTCTGAAATCGTAATTCGCTTATTTGAAATCACGACTCACTCTCTCCAAACACAAGAGCTGGATGCAGAGAGCTGGGGAAGGGGAACTAGGAGCCTGCACTGGGTGGGCCCAAGGGGAACCCCAGCTCCCTGCAGATCCAGCCCAGTAAGCTGTGCGGTAGATCTCACGGCACTCAGTGGGGTGAGAGCATGCTTTCAACCCCCGCCCCCCACCCCCAAAAAAGGACAAGAAGCCTCAGGGAAATGCCTTGGTGCTTGATGATGGTCTCAAGGAAGATACCAGACCTCACAGCTGGGAGTGTCCTGTCTGGGTCTGCAAGTTGCTCCAGTTCACATTTACAGATACAAGAACCAGAAAGGCCTTATCTGTCCCCTTCCCCGCAATGATTCCCAGAGATCCAACTAGTGAGCTCATGGGCTCATTGCACGCCCCCCCATTCCCCGTCACTGTCACCTTAAAGAGCAGGCGTTTGTGCGTGTACTGCGGAGGAGGAAGCTGAGACTGTGACCTGCAGTGTGGGGTCTCTTCATCACCAGGGCCACCCTTCCCCCAGTAAAAAATGCCCAAACCTGCCGTCACATCCCCGGCACTGTGTTGTTCCTTGCAGAAGAGTGGGAAACGGCCAGAGCAGCAGCACCAAGGTCCCTGCAAAATTCTGCAGCCCTGAGAGCAGGTCCTGTGGCCTCCGCTGTCTGCCTAGGGCCAGGGCAAGCCTCCGGTGCCCACTCCCGGAAAGAGCACCTCTTTTTCCCTTCCCCGTGCCACCGTGGGTGCCTGGACCCCTGTGGTTCAAAACTGGATTGGGAATTGTTTTTTGCACTCTGGTGCTAAGAACTGAGGATCAGGACCTTGAGTTTATAGCACAACCTTTTCTTACACCATTTCCTAAAATTTGTAAAGATTACAGTCAGCTCCCAGAAAAATCACGACTGGGAACTTCTCTAGTCCAACCTGGAGCAGACATGATGCTTTTCATGGAATAAACCAAAAATAATCCTCATTTTGAAAATTCAAGACCAGAAGTCTCTCCCCATTTAAACTTTACAGACTAATAGAATCTGGGCCGCAGGGTTAAACATAACAAATGACATACAGTAACAAATGTTAAAATAGTATAATGCAAAAGCATCAGAAGAAGCAGCAGAAATGTTCTGAGGCCTCGGTTTAATTAATCCAAGTTGAACATATGGCTTTAGTTACATGTGATTCCAGACCAGAGGCACGAAATCCAGCGTTCCTGTGAGAGCCAAAGGAAAAGTTGCCAATGCAGGCCATGGTGCAAGGGGGTGCTCCTCCCCACCCCCACCTCGAGGGTGCATGGAGCACCCACCTTCTCTCTTCACTCCTGCATCGACCCCAGTCCCTTAACCCTGTCCTTGCAAGACTGTGATCTTTTTCGAAGTGTGTTGTCTTACTCATTTTGGAGTCAGTGATGTGCTTGTGGAGAGAATGAATGAATGCTCAAACCTAAATGAATGGTGGGAGGCAGAAGGGAAGGACAGCTTTAACTAAGTAAACTTGCTGTTTCCTAGAAAATTCTTGACGTCCCTGGGCAGAGCTTGCTGAACAAAAGGTAATAAAGATTCTTGTGCTATTATTTAAGTTATTAGAAAAGGTGAGAGGATGAATCAAGGTCTTTCAACTGGAAGGAACAGAGACTGATTAGGTTCCCTCCAGCATTGTGGGGTTGATTTGAAGGCCACACACAGATAAGAAGGTAAGAGCCCTTGACCAAAGGAAAGGTCTAATGGCAACCCAGGACAAGCTCACTTCCTGGGAGGAACAGGAACAACAGAACCTACATGGAGCCTGACAGTGTCCTAGATGTAGGTCAGGAACCAAGAGGTCTTTCAAGATCAAACACAGCTTTCAAACACAGACACTTCAGCTCCTGGCCAGATGAGCACAGTCTCCATCCACCTTTGGCCTTGAGGCTCTGCCACTGCTCTTCTTGCTGCTTATTTAAGCTGCTGCTTCAGGACCCCAAATGCCTGCCTTATCTGGTTCCTTTACCACCAAGGGTTCCTTCTAGGATCTCCTTGTCAAGTTTGCCAAGACAGAGGATCTCATGAGTGTAGTTGGGCAGAGCTCCCACTGGCCCACCAACCAGTAAGTAGGCTGCTTGAACCAGGTGCCCAGCCCAATGTGGTGAGGTCCCAGGCATGGCTCTGGGCATGGGCAGAGGTTTTCTGTAGGGGCTGAGAGCAGAGCAGGTGTCTTGCAGGCCATTGCCCTCAGCCTCTGATCACAGACATGTTGTGATTAAACTGAGGCAGGAGGGGACCACATTACTTGGAGTAGTGTGTTGTTTGAACACTCTTGACAGTCCTAGTGTGTTTCTGACAATCACAGAGAGGTCTTTGACTCTGCAGAGTTGGTGAGCATGCATCCCAGGTTCCCTTGATGTCATGCATACCCTCCACTTGGGTCAGAAAATCAGCAATGGGTGTTGAGTATGAATTCCAACTGATGGTGGATTGGGGGGACGATAGAGGAGGAGGAACATGAAGCCTTGACAAGAGGTGATGAGTAAGTGCCTATGATTTAATTACTCCATTAATAAGAGAATCTGCAGGGTAACAAAGCTGGTTTAAAATAGGATAGGAGAACAGAGATGTTGTGCACTCAAAGGGATGCTGAAGGCTGCAAAGTTTGATACAAAACTGGTTCATGTCCTACAGGGCAACAAAACTATAACCTTTGGGGTTATTTTTTCTACCAGATAGAAATCATTTGCATCTCTACTGAACAGAAAAGTCATTTACATTTTAAATTTCTACACAGTGTCATCTAATTTTACAGAGTTATGCATGCCTGAACTCCAATTAATAGTAAATATTAAGTCAAAATTACCTTCCCCTGGAGAGCCAGAAGACCCCCAGGTGAGCTTAAGACATTGTTTTACTATGGAAAGGGCTTTGTTTGCCCTCCCTCCCCTGCTGCCAAGTTTTAAAAATTCTTCTTAACAGAGAAAAATCAACCACATTTTGCTTCAGTGTGTTAAAGAAGAGAAAACAATAGTACATGTGGGCAACCTAACGTCCAGGGAGTGGGGCAGGACGGTTCTCTACCTGGCTTGGCTGCTCACCAGCAGCGAGACTTCACTTCTGATCTCCCTGGACCTCAGTGTCCCCATCCATGAAATGGGGCTATGGAACGGCGCATCTGGCACCACGTCGGCCTAAAAGTCATTTTCAAAATAAAAAATTGCACCACTCCCCTCCTCCCCCGCCCCCTTACCATACTAATCCTGAGAGAGAAAGAGGAAGGGGAAACTGCACAGAAGCCGTTCACGCGCAAACCTTTGGGGCTGGGAGAGGAGCGTTCTGACTGCTCCAGGAAACCCCAGCCTCACCGTGAGCAGCCGGCCGGCTTCAGCCCAGGGAGGGACACGGGCTGACGGACCGCCGTTCCACCTCTGGGTCGGCAGGCAGGGGGTCGATGGCCCGCGGGTCCCGCCCGGCCGGTGCCGGCTCCTCCCCGCAGGGACGCGGCGCGTCTGTCCCCCGCCCCCGCGACCACCTGCCGCCTCGCGGGCGCCCCGCCAGACTCTCGCTGGGCGACTGTGTCAGTGAGCCACCCCTGTTTTGGTAAACACACACTCTGCAGTTTCAGGCAACACTTGCCGGTTACCATGGGCGTTTTCTCTTTTGACAGAAGCAGGGGCTCGGGGAATCCCTTGATTTGGAGCTGCGGGCTGTGGATGTGGGTGTCTCCGCTGCTTTACCCCAGAAGGATGGAGTCGGGGCGGGGGGAGGCTGTGCCGCCATTCTCACGGTCTTCGGTCTCCTGACCTTGGCTGAGCACCGGGTGTGTTCACCCAGGCTTGAGCCAGGAGGCATCCTTTTCCAGGTGCGAGGACTTCCAGGTAGTTGAGCGCCTTGCTCCTCGCCCTCCAAGGACCACCTGAACACAATCCTTTTGTCATCTCGAGAGTGGATGGAACCCTGGAGCCCTGGCTTCTGGGAGCCTCTGTCCCGGCCAACTCAGACCAGACTCCCTGAAGGCCCGGAAGGAACCATGCAGGCCTCCCATCGAGAGGAAGCTAGGAATCTGAAGACCAAGGAGATAACAAGGAGGTGCTTTGGACCTGCAGACAGTTTAGAGAAACTGCTGAGCACTTGTCCAACCACTGCTTCTTGGTGGAGGAGGGGAGCACTGAAGGCCTTTGGGGGCAGGATGATTCTTCTAGGCCTACTGAGGACAGGCTGGGCCCCAATGCAGGGGGTCTTGGCACCCTTAGCTCCCCATGCAGCAAATGCCCATAGCACCTCCCCATCTTTGGGAAAGCTCCAAATGCCACCACCTATATCCAAATACTCCTGAGATCCAGGTGTCTCTTTAGGTTGAAGCCACTGCTGGATCCTTTCCTAAAATACATAACCAAAAATATGAATTAGTTCCTTGAGATGTAGCTGTTGGGATGTGAAGAGTTTCATAGTCAACATTATGCGGGGTTGGGGAAATGGTAGGTTAAAAAGGGGGAACAGAATTTCCTTATGACGGGACTTCTCAGAACCTTTAATTCAGAAATGAGTGTTCTGAATGATCAAAATTCCCCAATCTAACGGACAATGGAATTCTTTCTCTTTGGGACTCACATTGAGGGGCCCACCTTGGATAACTCTTGGCTACACTGTAACCCCCAGAACACTCAGGGGTGATCTCTGTATCTTCCACCACGTGCAGCAGAGGGGCGAGCCCTCAGAAGGCCCTCATGTTTTTTTACTAAAGTGAACTCTGGCAAACCAGAGTGTGTGAAGCTAGCAGGAAGGAGGCCAGAGGACCCGGAAACCACAGTGAAGATGACCTCACAAAGAAACCAGTGTGGTGGGGCTCCTGGAGGGCTCATGGGGAAGCGCCCTGCTTCTGAGGGGGAGCAGGCTGACAGGCGCCTTGGTCTTGCATCGTTCGGGGAAGTGAAAATAGCTCCGGTGGTTGGGAGAGAAGCATGTGTGGATGAAATTATTCAAATTCTGACAGATGGATTGGAGGTCTCCTCTCCTGCTGGTCTGGCAGCCTCTGTGTAGAAAGCCTTGCCTGGGAGATGGCTCCTGGCAGCTCTGGGGAGAGGCTGAAAATGTAAGCCCAGGCAGATAGAATGGCAGGGAGGCACGGTAAAGCGACAGCCACCAGGTGCTCAGGAGGGAAGTTGGAGGCCAGAATGTTCCCGGAGCTGAGATAGGAGCAGGACCATCCTGTTGTGCAAAGAACAGAGCAGTGTGTTTGGGTCGGAAGGATCAGGTTTCTCAGAATGGAAGCGTGACCTGTGCACACTGAGCTTCAGGCTTTGCTCCAAGGTTAGGGGGACAAAAACCTGCTTCTTCCCCTCCAGGAGGATGCCACCCAAACACACTCAGTCCTCCCAGGGCCGGGGCAAGGGGCCAGGGCCAAGGGGATCAGCCGCTTCCTGTGAGGAACTGGGTGAGCAGCCTGGTGACTCTCAGGCTCCCTGCACCTCACCCACACCCTCCCCGGCTTGTAAATCAGGTTTTGCTCTTCAAGGGTGCTCCGTGCTAGTGAAACTTATCTCTGAGCAGTTAGTTATAAGCCGTCAGTTCTTAAAATTTTCCAGTTTAACTGGACTGGTCGGTGCCTGGGAGCCCAGTGTTCAAGATCCCAGCTGCAAAGGAAGAAAAGAAAAGGAAGGTGGTCCCCACTTCCCAGGGCTGCTGGTCTCTGTGGGTCCTGCCTCAGTCTTCGGGACAACCCAGAGTGGTTCCTCCCCACCCCCAAGCCTGGCTAGCTTTTTTGCTCACGGGTCACAGTCCAGCTTATTAAACTTGGATGACAGTAAACCAATGACTAACTGGATAATTAAAGCCACAAGTCAGGAGGCCTGGGTGGATCCCTCCTCCAGAATCTCCAGTGGCCTGTTCCACAGGCAGACGCTGCTCGCCACGCGTCCTCCCCACAACCAGGAAAGCTTCTGTGAATTTTAAAACCCTCTGCGCGACCTCCACTACTTCTTGCGATCACTTCTCCATTTATCCATTGCTTCATGCCCCCAGGCCACCGTCCCTGTCCCCCCCAAGGAAGGAGGAAATCGAACCCCACTCCCCCACACTGCTGCGTGGACAGGAACAAGACAAAAGATTTCCAACTAAAACCAAAGTTACTCAGCTGAGCTTCCTGCCCGGCTGGGCTGACGTGCTAGAGGACACAAGATCCCTCCCCCACCCGGTTCTTTCTCTTCCCTGCAGCTTCTCGGCTTCAGTCACTTGAGAGCCTCCCCCCCCCCCACTTTCCTAGGAGGGTGGAGGACACCTTCAAAGCAGGCAAGCCCGCAGGGAGAGCACCCTGGGTTGCTTCAAAGACCATCTCCAACAAGTCTGAAGTTCTTAGTGAATGCCTTGCCCCCGTTTCTGGAACATGAAGCCCTACTGAAGTTTCCAATGTCCCCAAAAGCATTTCTGTGCTTCCTCCTCTAATCTAGTGCCCCTGGACCTCCCCTTGAGGGGGGGGGGCGCTTACACCTCTCTAGTGCCTCTGCGTTACCCCCCACCCCCCCACCCCCACAGCTCTGGCTGTCCCTGCTCCCTCCTATCTCTCCACCAGTCTGTCCTTCATCCCTGTCCTCAGCAGCAGCCAGCTGCCACTAGGAGACTCAGGTGGAGGAAAGGCTGCAAGTGGGGGGATGGGGTGGGCGATCTGATTTTTGTGTGCTATTCCACAGTAGAGGTTTGTGGTTATTTTAATTAAAAATATATTAATGCTTCCTCCACGTGTCTGAGGACTTTTGATTCTGAGAAAGTAGAGACCATGTACAGCCCATGGCTCCATGCTGCTTGCCCTGCTTTGGTAGGCTGTTTCTTACCCCTGCTTATAAGGACCCTAATGGGAGTGGAAGAGTCATTTGGATTTCGTACTTGTTAGCAAGAACGTCTTTCACAAAACTCTAAAACTTGTGAGGGCAGGTACTTTCTGACATTGAATTTCATGGTCTTGCAATAGTGCCTAGACAATAGTTAAGTGTTCTCAGGCAATTTGTGTTTGTTGCATTACTATCACTACCTAAAAGAAGAAATTAAAGTCACTCTCTGTTCTCAAGATGCTCTGTGTGTTTAGGCTTGTTAAAAAAGAAGCAACAGGGAAAAAAAAAAGAAAAGAAAAGAAACAACAGAGGGGCCCCTGGGTGGCTCAGTTGGTTAAGCGTCCGACTTGATTTCGGCTCAAGTCACGATCTCAGCATTGTGAGATAGAGCCCTGGGTCTCAGCGTTGTGAGATAGAGCCCTGGTTGGGCTCTGTGCTGAGCAGGGAGTCTGCTTGAGATTCTCCTCTCCCTCTGCTCCTCCTCCTGCTCCCCCCAAAATAGATAAGCAAATCTTTAAAAAAAAAAAGGGGGGGGGGACGCAGACCCAAAATGGAGACACCTATGTTAAGCCCAGCCCCAAACTTAGCACCTAACCTTACTGCAGTTCCAGCCTTACCCAGGAGTGGATTTTAAACCAATCAGTCTGCAATTTCCTGATCAGCACTAGTGAGGACCTCTGCCAAGACCCCTGCCCTCACCCCTAAGGGAAAGTGACCTTGCCTGAATTGATCCTTTCTTTTCTTTCACTAATAACTTCTTTGTCCCGTCCCTTTCCTGCCTATAAAACCCTTCCAGGTCACACAACTCCTCAGAGTACCCCTGTATTTGTTACAGGGACGCTGCCCGATTCATGAATTGGTAACTAAAGCCGCTTAGATCTTTAAATTTCCTTAGCTGAACTTTGGTTCTTTAACAGGCTGCTTGTGTGTTGACAGATTGCACGCATATCCTCTCCATCTCAAATCACCAGGAACTGATGCTACCAAAATTCGTGTCTCATCTGTCCTCTTATCTGTGTCTAGCAGATGAACACAGAGCCAACCAGCAGACCTGCAGACTGATGAGGAAGGCATTGGGGTCCAAGAAATCTGACAGAGTTCCAAAGAGAGATGGGCGTCCTGTGAAACGGGCCCCAAACCTCAGTCCTGCCCTGGATGTCACCGTCTGCCTCAGGCCTCACTGAGGGGCCTTGAAGATGCTCAGCTGGGAGCCTCTGCTGGGGCTGGGTTTCCTGGCCCGCATGGCCGGAGGGCGGTGGAGGAAGTGCTGTGGGGAGCTGAGTGAGGCAGAAGGCCATGTGCAGGGCGCACACCCACGGGGTGGGGGTGGGGGGGCACTGCTGGGAGCTGGCTGAGGACAAAGGAAGCTGAGGTGTGGACCTCCCCTGCTGCAGAGGGGGCTTTCTTGTCCCCCTGATCTTCCAAACGCTCTCCAATTAAAAAATACCGACTGTGCCTAACTCTGAGGGCAGGCCCTCACTTGTGTGGGTGTCCTACTAGAGTTCTTTGCTCCCCAGGGAGAAACAGAAGCTACACACATCACCATTCCTTTCAGGATTGAATTATTGCTGTTTAAAAAGTCAAAGGGAAAAAGTAAGGTTGGTCATTGTATTAACAGAGAAATTTTCAATAAGAATAGTGTGATTTCTCACCAGTTGCTGGTGACCAGTTTTCCAGAAGGGACTGACACACTTGTGAGGCAGTTATTACAAGTAATGACAACCACCAATTTAGTGAAGGGTCCATGGCTTGTTTATTTTTAAATATTGAAACCCTTCGGGTTATACATGGATCACTTACTTGAAATAATACCAAATAGTGGCCTTATGGTGACAGAATTCGACCACTTCCGGACAATTCAGGAGCATTATATTTTATGTCACTCTTCTAGAGTGTAGAAATTACTCTGAAGTAAACTCTAAGAAAACCTTCCCTGGTGTTCCTTGAGTTTGCTGATCCCAAGAAGGGGATAGGGACAGGATCCCCTGGGATACAGTCTGAGCAATGAGGTAAAGCCCTGTCCCCCAGGCCATCTGGTGCCAACAATCCAGGGCCCCAGGCCTCGAGGCTGCCTGTTGGTCATAATGAGCCATCTGTCTGCCTGGCGGGGAGAAGCCCATGGGAGCAGGTGTCTTGGGGCATTGTGACATGACCACTGACCTTTGCCAAGGAGCATGTTTGGTTTTATCCAGAACAGCTCAGTCTGGTGGTGAGAATGTACCGTCTTCATCCATCTTCGTGTTGCCCCTGGATTGTTCTGGGACCTCCTCCTGCCCATTTCCCTCCCCGTGCAGAAGCATGGATGGGGTGGGGGGGCGACGGCAAGGGGGTGGGGGGAAGATGTCTTTATCTTGTTGCCCTTGCATGTGTCCTGACCAATCACAGGGCTTCTAGGGGATTTCTTTGTTTTTTAAATACATGTGCCATTTAAGTAAAAAGAGAGTCTAATATGCCATGTAGCTTTAGGAAGAGTCCTTTAGCTATTCCTTGTTTCCAAACAAAATGCTACCTCCAAGATTCCCCTATATAGAAATTCTAGAGCCATTGCTCAGCCTCTGTGATATATTGTCATGAGTAAGTTGTTTTTGATAGAGCACCAAAGTACCCAAATGATTTACCTCTTAAAAATAAGTTGATGGCTCAAGGTTGTCCATGTCATATGGTACTCCCCTGTGCCTTGGGTCTGTTTTCTGGCATGGGAACAGAGACAATGTTACACCTGCATACTGTCCAAGGAATGGGCTGTTATTGGGGTTTACTGGGAGCAAGGGCAGATGGAGGGGAAGGAGAGGTGGGGATGACAGACCCAAAGCCCTGTAGTGGGATGTTACACTGCCACAGAGAAAGGGGATTTCTAGAACGTTAGAAAGCCAGGGTCTTCTTTCCCTCCAACAATGGAAATTGCCAAGTAGGAGTTGGATTTAGCTCTGAAGACTTGAGAAGCTCTGGGTGTGTGTGTAGGGGGCGGGGGGGGTGGTGGGTGGCTCAGCTCATTTGGGAGCAGAGTATTAGAGCACACTTAGATCAGTCCCTGAAGCCAGGCTCTCTCCTCAGAGTCTCAACCTGTGGTTAAATGGTGGGATTTGCTTGGTCTGAGGAATTTTCTAAACTAAATGTCTCAGCATTTTGTAATTAGTAGAATTCAGGTAAAATGGAGAACTTTGACTTTTTCAAGAATCAGGAGCAAGGGGAGTCCAGCCCCATTGGCCAAGATGCACCCTCTCCACCCCTCCCCCACCCCACAAACACACCCGGGCAGCCCCCATCCTGCTTGGGTACCTTGGAGGCATGAGGGGCCACAGAGAAGCTCCCACATGGACCCCCCGCCTCCCCTATTCTCTCTGTCACCCAGAGGGTGTCTAGACACACATTTCCTGGATCAAATTCAGGCCTGAGAGCCATGATTTATTCCTGCCTCAGCCTCCACTCCTCCCACATCACCACACAGACACACAGAAACCTCCTGCCCATTTACTAAAGCCAAAGAATGTCAGGATTAATCCATAATTGAAACTTTTGAAAGAGCTAAAAGCAGCTTGAGCCTTAGCATTCCACAGCTCCTCATTGAAACAAGGATTTTTGTAACTCTAGGGCAGCTGGAGACACATGACTGATTTCAAAAGCTCGCATGAAGGATCCCAGCCTCAAGGATACAAGGCAGGCCTGCTGGGATGCTTGATGTCTTTGTCTCAGGACAGGTGTGTTGGGTGTTCGAGACTACAGCCCAATGGCGAGAAGGCCCCAGGCCCTCCGGAGCAAGGCAAAGAATGGTCACGGTCAGGGTGAAAGCACTGTGGACCCCTGGCAAGCCTGAGTTGCAGGCTCCAGCACCCACTTGGCCCTGAAACAGGCAGAGACCTTGAGCCCCAGCACACACGGCCACCCTCCCCCATGCACCACCCCCACCAGACGTTCTGCTATGTTGGCTGTTCTCTGGGATTTCACACTGACTTTCTCATGGGGGTTCATAGATAAGGGCTGCCAGCTCTGGCCTGGACTGTGTGGAATTGTGTGGAACGTGCTCAAAGGGGCTTTGGAGTCAGACAACATTGGAGCTGGGACATTTCAGACAGCATCTGGCCAGGCTTCCCAATGGTAACTGCTCTAGAATCACCGAGAACACTTCAGAATACAGGCTTCCGGGCTTCAGATCGCCACCCACTGCCCCTCCCCTGACATGACCCTGTGCAGTCATGAGCTGTCAGGCTTGGGAAATACTGATGTCATCTAATCCCTTCCCTTCCATTTCTGATGTAAGATCTGAGGTACAGTAACTTTTCCAAGGTCACACAGCTGGTTTGGGAGCACTGGGGTCCGAGTACAGGTCTCCTGAATATGATCCATGGCCTGTTCTATAATACATCACCTCCTGGACATGCCCACAGAGGGACCTGCACACTACCCCCAGAGATTTTGAATGTGGAAGAGGGTAAGAAGCATGGCCTTCGTGCCTTTAACCCCAGATAGTTTCCCCAATATTGGCTTCCGTTGTGGTTGATGACCCAGATGCCTCAGTCTCAAGTCATTTGAGCAGGAGTTTCTGCTTCTAGCTCTATAATTACCACAGTTTCACTTGTCCTTTGAGAGGTGAGGGAAAGAACTGTACATATGTATGTGGACTGCTCTGTGCCTCAGTTTACCTCTCTTTAAAATGGAGAGAATGACCCAGCACCCTTGCGTCTGCTTCTTTGGAGCCCTGCAGGACAGTTGAATGGCCACACAAAGGCATTTTGTGATCTCCACCAGGCAGAGGTAGAAGCTTTCTGTACCCACACCGAACTATTCTTAAAGTCAAGGCTGGTCTTGCCACATATTTAAAAATTCTGATGTCAAAATACCATTGTGGCTTCTCTGGCTACCCTGCATGCCCTCCAGGAAGGGCTGTCTGTCTTCTCTTCGTTTCTGGAGGGCTGTTGAAATATTTCCTGTGGGTAATTGTAGGAGGAGCCCCAGTTTTGAAGGACTGGACAAGATAAAAAATTCAATACTATGACTAGTAGCTAGTACAGAGTCCTTATCAAAGGCCAGGCATTCTGCCAAACATTTTACACACATTATCTCACTTAATCCTCAACTACAGCCCTTATGAATGAAGTGTGACGAGTATTCCCATTTCACAGAAGTGGAAAATGAGGCTTAGAAAGGTTAAAGAACTTGCCCAAGATCACCAACTTGCTGTATGAGGGAGCCGGGATTCAAACCCACATCCTACCGTCCCCAGGGGTGAAGCTCTGATAAAGGGGGCTGTTATCACAGAGCTCTGTCTTCATGAGCTTGACTGGTCATATCCTGCTGCCTGGTAGTTCCCAGTGTGACATTACAGCCTGCTGTAGCTCAGGCCAAGGACAGCCCGGGCACCGCCGTCCTGGCTCTCAGCTGAGAGGCTCACAGCTCCCATCAGATCAGGGACTGCCTGACCCAGCCTGACCAAATTAGAGCAAGTAATGGGTGTGACATAATTTGACATGTACATTGTTAATTGAACCCCATGGGAGATGATTTTAAATAGAGACAAATACCATACTGTGAACTATTTGGGTTATGAAGCCCTTATTCTCTGACAATTGTGGGGGGGTGGGGGAGGGGAGAATTGTGTCATGATAAACTGAAAACTCCTGAGCTTGTCCAGGGTCAGGAGAGCAGCAAGCTATCTGGACTGGGAAAAATCCTTCCTGGACGTTTCAGGGATCTATGCTCCCTTCCTAGCATTTTACCCCCAAAATGCTCCCAAGCCCACATTAGGAACCACTGCTTCCACCCATCCTCCCCACTACCCACAGAGACTTCCTAGCCAGGGAGACCCAGAACCCTAATTGCAAAGCCAGCCCTGGTCAGACCACAAAACAGGCACAGCGTGTCGTCCCCAGAGGCACCCACACCCCACTCTCCCTTCCTCGGGCTCAGGAAACCCGACCTACCCAGGGGCCTTGCCAAGGGCCTTACATTGATGCACCCTTTCTGGGCATCACCCTATGCCCAACTGCTAGTCCCTTTCCCTTGTCACTAGAGAGACTTACCTGTCTTATTTCCCAGGCCCTCATGCTTGTTTTCTGAGTTTTCTAAAGAGTCTGGGTACCCACATCTGCTAGGGCCGCCAATCCTATGACTTAGTACGTGCCTATCCTCTCAGGCATGACCTGCCAGCTATACGACACACAACTAGCACCTAAGACATATCTACGGTTGAATCAGTGAATGAAAGTAAGAGCAAAAGTTTGTCGGGAAATCCGATGCCTTACCTCAAACCAATAAGCCTACTACTGGCTTCCAGGCTAATAAAAAACACAGTTGAGAGCAAGAAAACTTTGCCTTTTCAAAAAGTCCTTTAAATTACACTCCTTTAACAACACTAGGTGGTGACAATGGCCAGGAGAGGTATAGGACACATGGTGGCCTCCCTACATGCTTTCCCCTTTTTTTCCTCCCTCCCAACAAGGTCCCATACTTCCCTAACCATGCTATTGGGAGGAAAAACCTTGTTAAAAGTCTCTGAGGGGACCATTTAGAGGGTTCCATTGTCCTAGCCATTCTAGCCACATGATTGGTTTGGGGACCCGGTCCAGATACAAGAAGACTTTGCCAAGAGTTTCAGGGACCTTGTGGTCTAATGTTAGGTGAAATTGATGTCTTCACGGACATCCAAAGACACTGGGACTTCACTGAGTTGTCCAGCTACAATATTGGTCCTTATCTGAAGCCTATCTGACCTCTGGACTTCTCAATTACATGAGACAATAAAGCCTATTTTTATTTAAGCCAAATAAATACATAACCCAATAATACATAACTCCTTGGTTACTTTTTATGCCTGAGCTCAGAGAGAAAGACTGTATTTTGTCATTTTAAGTCACCTTTGTCTTAAAGCTTACTTAACTTAAATATACCAAAAAACCAAACAAATAAAACCCCTAATTTTTCACTCTTAAAGCCTTCTCAAGATTGCTAGACTTTTGATGTTCGAGGTGAATGAAGAAATAACAGTGATTTCAATAAGCTAGAAGCCTATTTCTCTCTCCCATAAAAGAAGGCTGGGGTCTGGCTGGTATGGGAGCTACAATGTCATCAAGGTTCCAGGTTCTCTGTCTTTCTGTTCTGCCATTCTTAGCCTATGATTTCCATCTTCACATTCACCTCATGGTCTAGAGTGGCAGCTAGAGCACCAGCCATCACACCGATCTTCCTTTTCCAGGGAGGCACAGGGGGAAGGGAGAAGGGGAAAAAGTGAGTACATCTGTACAGTAGCACCTCTTAAAGTGCAGAAGACCCACCCGACAGCTTAAACTTCTACCTCAATGGCTATCCTAACTCTAAATGTGGCAGATGAATGTACCATGAAGCTGGACGCATTGCCACCCAAGTTAAAATCTGTTGTGTTACTAAGGAAAAAGGTGAGTGTAGATACCGTGTCAGCAAGGAGCAGTTTCTGTCCTCCCTTACTTAAACAAATCTGACTTTTGTGCTCAGTTCTGCAGCCTGGTGCCTGTTCCCCCAAGGAAATCCCCTGGTTCAAGCTGCAATAATTCTTTCCATAGATCCTCAGCAACCCCAGCTGGTTCCCTAGCCCACCCCCGCCCAGGACCCTCTGACCAGCATCTTCTGATTTATCCAGTTAATCATTCATTGAGCACCTACTGTCTACCATTAGACCACATTAGTCTTTCATTGGAATCTTAGCTCTAGTTGAATTCACAGCACACTTGGACTTCTCCATCAAGCCCCAGTCAGACCCCACTCACCCCTACGCTAATTTATTCACCAGTCTTGCACTAGAGCTGTGTTCTTTCTGACACAAGCCTGCTCTTCGGTCATTGGTCTATAATGTCTGCTGGCATTAGAGTTCTCAGTCGTATGGCTGAGGGCCTTGTGGGCCCAGAGCAGCAAGAGCTGTGGTCCACAGCAGCAGCTGAGTCAAAGCTGAGTCTCTCTGAAACTTCATGGACGATAGGGTATGATTTTGCTTGGGACAGGTGACTGGGTCAGGCCAAGGCAATGATTTTCAGTTCTCCCAAGGCCCTCTGGCTCCATATGGTACATTTTAGGCCCCAGAGACAGCACTGTGGGCCTCTGTTAACAATGAACAGCACAAACAAGGTGAAGCCAAGTAGTCATGATGAAATGAGTTATTGTCTTGTGAGACACAAAACATCTGCTCCTTCCTACCTCACCTGCACAAAAGTAGAAAAAAAATCAGAAAAATCAATGTCTGATATTGCTAACAGAACATGTTGTATTGAGTCCTCATATAAAGACTACCTTTCAGAAGCATCTAGTTCTTTCGCTTGAATTTTACCCATTTGATTTTAATTATAAACTGAAAGCTATTGTAACTCAAAATCTTACAGTCTATTATGTCTTTTCACATGGAAACATTAGGCAGATGTGAACAATTATCCCTCATTGGATTCTTTTTTTTTTTTTTTAAAGTTAAAGTCTTTGGGGGAACAGCTAAACTGTGTTTTGAATCATTGGTTTAAAACAACCTACAAGTGGATCCCAACTGAAAATGGGAGAAGGAGCCTGGGAGGCAGTGAAGGTTGGGGGGCAGAGAGGGCATGGGTCCACTGGCGCCCCAAGGAAGAGCCCCTGACCCCACCAGTGCCCCACTATCACCCAATCCCACCTTGCCATCGCCATGCTGCTCTGTACCCCCTGAAATACTGATTTGAGGCTGGATTGTATTGAAAAGCTCCTGACTACTCTCTTTCATTACTGAAAGCTTGTGACTGAGGCCCAGCTGATAAGCCTGTCTGTGAACCCATCCAATGTCCTGAAGCCATCAAAGACCCTTCCATTTTGTTCATTTTGACCACCTATTTGCCTACACCTTATGGAGGAAGAAAACACCAAACCAAATCAACATTGCTGCTGATATAAGAGTCTTGGAGGCAGAAAATCTAAAATTTGAACATCTGTGAGTATTCTAATAAGACCACAAAGGGTTTTGTTTTAAGTTGTTCGGAACCCTGTGGCAATCCCATGCAGCCTTCAGACTCCAAGCCTTTGTCCTCACTCCTAGGGAAAGCCCAGGGATGGTTGTATGGTGCGTGATTTCCTTGCCCTTCTGGGTATGAGAGCCCAGAGGCCCCCAGCAGAGAAGGGCCTGAACTCCTGGCCGATGTGCCAGGAAAGTTGGGTGGGCTGGGGCTGACCAAGCTCTTTGGTGTGGTGAATTCTCTGCAGTGTTTCCTCTGTGAGAAGGAGCACTTGAGAAGCCCTGAGCCAATAGGACTCCAACACAGCCACACCCTTAGCTGCCCCGAGGGGCATTCGCCAGGGCTGGGTGTGAGGCAGAGGGTGTTGGGAGGAGCCAGACCTGTAAAATCAGCTTGTGCCCAAGGCGCCAGAGAGGACTCACCTTGGGGGGTGGGCAGCAAAGGGAGACACCCCCTTGCTATGTACCACGTCCCTAAGGTCCAGGGGTTACTGAAGGAAGAAGAGTAGGATGAGACCAGGAGGAAGAACGTTGTGTTTCCTCCAAGCCAAGAGAAACGAAGACACATTCTGGTGAAGGAGTGAAAAGGAGACTATTAGAAAACTGGACCGCAAACCTGGTCAGCCCTTGGAAGGTGGTTTCCATTTTTGGAAACACTGCTGATGGAAAGTCTCACACCTCAACCATACTTTCTTTTATGGCTGTGAGGCCTTCTAAAACTTTCCTGCCCAGGAGCCCTGCACCGTGGGAGTGTGGGCAGTGCCTGTCCCAGGCCACAGAGCAGGAGTGGCAGATGCCAAGCGGCTCCTAGGGGCTATGGTTAGTCCTCGCCAGACAACATAGGGGCTGCTGAAGGGCCTGGCCACCTCAGACCTGCCATCCTTGTAACTTGTGAGGAAGGGCTGCATCACGAGCCCTTGAAGTAAGTGCCTGGGGGGCGCCTCTGAAGCTTATCTGAAGCACTTCCACAAGGAACTCCCGGCTACCTTGCCTGCTGTGGCCTGGGTGTCCCCTTGTCCACGCGGGGCTCTGCTGTTGTCATTTTCCAGGACACGGAGCACACTCATCTGCTGGGCTCAACAGCCCTCAAGGTGCCAGAAAAGCTCATCCAGGACCCATTCTGGAAGCTGGGTGGCTTTTCTGAAGCCTTCCGTTCCCCTCCCACAGACTTCTCCGGGCTTCAGCAGGCTCTGCACCTGCCCTCATTCTCCCCAGCCCCTGGGAGCCTCCTCCCTGGGCGGAGCAAGGACTGCATGAATCATGGGAAAGGAGTACTTCGTGACGTCAAGGCCATTGCAGATGCTCCCTGCCCTGCCTGACTACCGAGTTCATACCTTCCAGGCCCACTGTGAGAAGGGCAAGGAAGCCAGCCAAGGGCCCAGGACATCTGCTTCCACCCATTTTCCCAGATGGGTCTCGAAAAAAAATGTGCCTGGTCTGGGTATGTGATGGAATGTCCTAACCGTGATGTGGTCTATTGTAGCCAGCAACCCTGGTTTGGGAACCCATCCCAGGCAAACCTGCGTGCAGACAGACTGTGCCTGCGTGGCCTGCAACTGATGGGTTTCTAAAGGTCAGCAACAGTGCTTCTGAGCACCTCTTGGGTAGAATAAACTTCATGGCTCATGGTGTCCAAGCTTAGCCACAGGCCCCCCGTGCTGTGACTTTCTGGCTGATGGACCAGCTCACCCCTGCCTCTTTGCTGCTGCCTATGGCTCCAAGGGAGAGCCATTCTTCAGAGATCATGCCCCCAGCACCGTGGAGGGGCCATGGGGAGGGCTTCTGTGACAGCTGTTCATTCAAGACCCAGTCAGTGCCTGAGAGGGTGTGTGACAACGGCTTTGAAGCCACTGAGATGTTCCGGAGGCACAGGTGGACAGTGAGGGCAGGACCCTCAAGAGATGGGCAAGGATGTGCAGAATATGGTGGGGGCTGTGGTGACCGCCATGGATGTACCACTAGGTTTGGTGAAGGATGCAGCCCTGCTGGTCTGGCTGGGCGCTGAGTAGGAGCTCCAGCACGGCCTCTGCTGCTGGAAGTTCAGGGGCAAGCTTTCCTGCGGACAGAGCTTCTGTGACAAGCGCTCTCGTGACCTCCAGTCTGTCTCTTCTGGAGACAAAAATCATCCCCTCTGAGTCTGCTTCAACTTCAGTTAAAACCCACTGACTTGGGGCACCTGGGTGGCTCAGTGGGTTAAAGCCTCTGCCTTCAGCTCAGGTCGTGGTCTCAGGGTCTTGGGATCGGGTCCTGCATCGGGCTCTTTGCTCAGTGGGGAGCCTGCTTCCCCTTCTCTCTCTGCCTCTCTGCCTTCTTGTGATCTCTCTCTGTCAAATAAATAAATAAAAATCTTTAAAAAAAAAAATCTTAAAAAACAAACACACCCCACTGACTTGAGGGTGCCTGGGTGACTCAGTCAGCTAAGCATCTGCCCTAGACTCAGGTCATGATCACTGGGTTCTGGGATCAAGCCCTGTGTCAAGCTCCTGCTCAGACTCCCTGGGGAGCCTGCTTTTCCCTCTACCCTTCTCCCCTGCTCATGATCTCTCTCTCTCTCTGACTCTGTCTCTCTCAAATAAATAAATACAATCTTTAAAATAACAACAAAAAACAACAACAAAAAAAAACCAATGAGTGACTTTGAAGCTCAGTTCCCTCTTTGAGTCCTTCACAATTACTTAGGTTCTCAGAGTTAGAATTCTCATTGAGGTAGGCCCTCCTTCTAGTCACCTCTTGTGCTGTGTGTCCTCTCTGCTCATCCTGGGGCCACTTTCCCATGGTGGGGGGTAGGGGGAGCAGATGACAAGCCAGGGTGCACCTAGTGGTAGGCTTGAAGCCATGAATTCCTCAGGGCAGGGAAGTGAACAGTTCTAGCAAAGGGGAATGAACGTGAATCTGTTGCATTTATATCCAGTAAAAATAATATATACTGGTATCACAGACAGAAGCTACTGGCTGTGAAGACTTCTCCCAGTCCATCCCCAGCACAAGGATAAGGTGGCCGCGGCAGCAAGTCTGACCCACAAAGCTGAGCCACGTCTCGAACCACCATGGTTCTAGTCACTTCTGCCTTCTAAGCCTCTCTTTTCCTTGCCTTCTCCCTTCATGCCTCACAGTTACTTGGGGAAGTGAGCGTCCTAGGCACTTCCTGCTTGGAATAGCCTGAAGGAAACCTACGGGGGTCCTCCAGAGTTAGAGCCCAATTCCTGGCTTCAGCCCATTTCAGTAAGAGACCACCCAATGTACCACGCAGGTCACTGGAGTGGATGGAGACTGAGGGATAGGGTCCTCAGTCCTGAGAAGTCATCACGCAGGTGACTGATACCTCCGCACCTGGGGAGAACACGGAAGGAAACAGGCCCTTACTGGCAGTGTGTCCTGCTTGTGGATGCTTCTGTTTGCCTGACCACTCCGTGGTCCCAAAGGCCACACCTTATCCCCAAGCAGAGTACCTGCTTCTCTCCCCCTCCAACCCTGGCAAGCCCACCATCTGCTTAGGAGTATAGCGTTATAATTTTTATTGCTTATTTTGAAGTGTGTTAATTCTTGGTTCCCAGATCATGAGAAATCTTCCAGGGAAACATAGCACAGAATGGACCATTAGTTGTCTTTTTATTTTTTTAAGTATATACAAATATTTCAACAGATCATTAAGAAAAATTTGTAACTCTCTGGTCCTTGCAAGAGACATCAAATGAGTTTTTGTTTCTCAAGAGCTGGGATGTCTTTATCTAGCATGACTGGAAGAGACTGTTGTGCTGAAATCCTGTCACCATGGTGGATTTTATCTTCAACGAGTGAAAATGACAAATTAAAAGCAACATAGTTCTCTACTGCTCTAGCAGGTGGGCGGAGTTCCAGGGAGACGTGCAGAGGTCATTCTTAGTGTGGCAGTCAGTGTGAGCCCTGGAATGTGTTGGTTCTTCTCACTGCTCCCTTCCTGCCTCCTGTGGACCAGGGACTGAGGCTGAATTCTAGCACTGTTTGTTATCAAATTCACCATTGTAAAGGAATTTTCCTGTTGGGAGAAAAATAAAAAAAAAAACCAACAAGCCAACCTGACACCTTATAAGTTTATTATATTACAGGTTTAACCAAGAAGGCTTGACTCTGGATTCAGAAACTTTGTTAACTGGGCACCTGGGTGGTTCAGTTGAGTGCCGCACTCTTGATTTCAGCTCAGGTCATGATCTAGGGGTTATGATCTCAGGATAATGGGGTCAATCTCCTCCCCCCCAACCCCAGGTTGAGCCCCAGGTCAGGCTCTGCACTCAGCAGGGAGTCTGCTTTTCTCCCTCTCCCTTTGCCTCTCCCTTGCTCACACATTCTCTCTCAAATAAATAAATCCTTTAAAAAAAAGTTAAGTTAATCTAGTCGTCCATTTTATTGAAACTGTCCATATATTTTTAAACCAAATGACTGTGATAGTACATGATTTAGGGCTAGAAGTGTTCATCGTCTTGACAACCAATGATACCGGTGAATGGTCTGAGGTCTAAGAGGCTCTACTACTCTATTGAGAGACAAGGGAAGAAATCCCAGAGGTGGGCGTTGGCATATGTCCTCTCTGCTTTTTAATTTCCAACAAAAGACAGTGACCTCACAGTTACAAACATTTCCCCTATATTATGTGGGTCAGACAGAGCTTCATTCTTCAGGGAAAATAGGCAGCATAAACTAAAAAGAGGTGCATTTTGCTGATAAGGCATCCAGTCCTGGGCATCACGGACTGTAGTGAAGACAGGATCACTGCAGAAAAATGAGAGAGTGGGAATGACTCTACCGTCCCCCATCCGGGCCCCCACATGATCCACCAGTACTCAGCCCACCAGTTCCCCTGATGTGTTTATCAGAGGACGTGTCTTTTTGGAGCCAGAGGAGATACACGAAGGAAGGCAGACACTGAAACAGACAAGGCTTACCTTGGAAAGGTCATTGGAAGGAGAATTTACCCAGGGATGACATTCACCTCTGTCTTTGAGTAGAAGATTGTCGGGGCCTGGCAGCCTGGGCTTCCTTCCAGGACTGCAGCACCCCTACAGGCAGTTGAGCAATGTGACCCTGGCAGCGCGGAGCCCTGGACAGGCCTCTGAGGCTGGGGAGCTTGACTGATACTTCACCGGGGAGAAATGGCACTGTCCCCGGAGACACCATGCTTGCCTTGACTTTAAGAGCCTCCCTTTGTTTTCTCCTCAGGCATCCCACCGGCTGATCTCCTCTCCCCTTCCTGCTATAGCATTTTGCTTAGAGGACCCTGAGCCAGGAAGCTGGGGGGAGGGTGAGAGAGGGGGGCCGTCTATAATTTTACACAAGCGATATAATGTGTGATGTTGGATAAGTCGCTTAACTTCTCTGTGCCTCGGCTGCCACAACTGTAAAAATGCATATTATGATCACACTGACCTGCTAGGACTGTTAGAGAGCAGTCACCAAAATCCTCTCAAAGAACACTCCCTGGTTCCCCGTCAGAGCTCCATGCAGGCTAGCCATGGCTATGAGAAGCAGGGGAGCAATCTCTTCCACTGTGTCTCCTCCCTGGATTTCCACTTCAATAAAACAGACAGTGGCCTCTCCAAACCGAGCAAAGATGGTCAGAAAGTGAAAGGTCTCACCTGTGCTTGGAAATCGTCCGTTCTGGTGGTATCCCCGAGGTATCAGAGGAGGTTTGCGTGTGTGTGTGTGTGTGTGTGTGTGTGTGTGTGTGTGTGTCTGTGTGTGAGGGTCTCTGAGTTACACAAAGTCTCTGCCCACGTGGTAAAGTTTTACCGCAATGGCAAAAGGCAGAATCGGGTCTGTTGGACTGGTAGGGCTCAGGCTTCAGGAACACGTGGATAAAATGTAACTAACGTTATCTTGGTTCAAATTCCTTTTTTGTGACTGACTGCTGTCTCAGTGAACCTTTGCAGGGTTTCTGTTAGTTTTTCTCTCAGTTACAGCAGAGAGGAAAATAAGCGCATCCAGATCTTCTCACGTGGAGATAAACTGATGCCAAATTAGGTCTGTGGAGGCCTCGTTTTGGCTTCTCTGGTCACCGCGCTGAACATATTTTCATGCATGTTGAAGACAGTCCATAAGCTCTTGGCAGAGAGAATTAAGTTTCAAAGCTGCCCTTTTCTAACAAGCCTCCCCTTTCTCATGCACGAAACCTTGCTGAAAGGGGGCTGCCCCCCCCATTTATGGAGAAGAAGGGCAAACTCCATCTGCAATTTGCCCTGAGATCCCTGCACCTCCACGACACCCCTAAACTCGGATTTGGCTCCATCCTGAAGCCCCAGTGTGCTGCCCAGGTCAAAACATCGCCCTCCTTTTCCGGAGAGAAGCATTTTTATTTCAAAAACATATAGTATGAGCTTTGGAAAAGTAGTTTACAAATTTCTTTGCCTCTGGGGAAGGCATGTCCATTCACATCCAAAATTTTCCCTCAAATGCCTCCTGTGCTGCACTGACTGAGCTAAACTCAGGAACAACACAACCGAAGAGGAAACAAAGAAGTTTCACCCTCCATCTGTTAGAGTGAAAATACAAGCCCCAGTGATGTGGGGCAGGCCTGGATTCTTACTGGGATCCTTAGACTGGTTCCTGGGAAAAAAATCCAGTAGATTTCTGGGGTAGTACCTAACCACCACCGAGTGTAGACTCGACCCACATGTGCTCTGAGCAAAGCCTCCTTCGCGTAAGGGAGCGAGCACTGTCGTAAAAGATGCTGAGGTGCTAAGGATCAATATTCACTGGCAACCAGCATTTTGGAGCATGGTTACCATGGCAACATTGTCAGCCCCAAATGACTGTCATGAGGTGAAAAAAGCCTCTTAAAATAAATGAAACCAAAAAAAGTATATTTATAAACCTCTTACTAAACACCTATCTGTTCACAAAGTAGGATGTGTTCTTTAAGCAATAGATACTCAAAGATGGGGGGAAATTTCATGACACAAACATTTTCTTAAGTTAAACGAATATTTATTCACCCCCTCCACAAAATGGCTTGTCAAAATAACTAATAAGGATTTTTTTAAAATGGGAAGAATTCTAAGGAATTATGGGCTTGTACACTTAGATATTACACAATTGTGACATTAAAGTTCTGCACTAAACGACCGATAGCTTATTTGAGATTTGTAAAATGGTGGTTGACCGGGGGGTTTTCTTATGTCTCAGTTGTATAAATTATTTCTGGCAGGATCAATAAGCACAGTGTCAAAAGGTCTGTTAAGCAACAGGGGAAAGACATTGGCTATGCAGAGGAAAACCCCTGGACATAGTTTTTGCCTTGCTCTTGTGAAGCTCCATCCCTCGCTTGCCTTTTCTTACTGACAGAACCACAATTTTATTTAGAGCAGTAATGTGCCCAACCCCAAAGACTCAATTTCAGAGCCTCCCTTGAAGGTAGAGGTGGCCATACGACACAGTTCTGGCCAGTAACATACAGGCAGAAGCCCCCAAGGAGGCTATTGTTGGGAGAAGATTCTCCATGGTCTCAGATTTCTGTTTACCTCTCAAGCAGGGGCCCTGACGGTCTTTTGTTTCCCGATATCTTCTCAAGCATGTCTGAAAGGCTTACAACCTTGGGAAACAGATATATAGTCTCTCCGGGACAAAGGGAAGGCTTGTTTGGAACCTGGGAAGACAGAAATAATGTTTCACTCCAGAGTGAAGGACAGGACTGCCTACTGCTATTATATAAGATTTGGGGTCCCTAAGCACAGGGCTCCTCTTCCATAAGGCAACCCACTATGTGTGCAAGCATTCCTGGGGGTCTATCTGGATTTCCAGATGAAGATAGGAAAAAGCTCTTGGCTCCGTTGCCCTTCTCCTTTTTTCCTGCCTTGAGATGCAGCCACCAATTTGGGATCATGTGGTCATGAAGCATGAAGATGAAGGTGTACATCTTAAGATGTCAGGCAGAGGGGGCGCCTGGGTGGCTCAGTGGGTTAAGTGTCTACCTTCAGCTCAGGTCATTATCTAGATGTCCTAGGATCAAGCCTTGCATTGCCCTCCCTACTCAGTGGGGAGTCTGCCTCTCCCTCTCCCTCTGCCCCCTCCCCCTGCTCACATTTGCTCTCTCTAAATAAATAAAATCTAAAATAAATAAATAAATAAATAAGGCAGAGCAGAAAGACAAAGAAACTGGGTCCCTGATAGTGAGTTACTGAGCTAGCCCTGAGTTGTAATTTCAGACTTTTTGTTAAAATGAGATAAATGAGCTCTACTCATCCGGGTCAATGTTAATTTTCTTTCCCCATGCAAGCACATCCCTGGAGCTTGTGTCAAACGTAGTGACATAGTAATTACTTAATGGCAATTGTGTCCAACATGTACACCTTAAGGCTCTAGCACGTTACTACCTTCCTTTCTTCTTGGTCTTGATTCTACCTCTCTGCGAATTAACATTATTGTATATTATGTCTTATAAGCTAACTCAAATCCTTTTGGGAAAGCCATGTGTAAAATCAATCTAACAAATACAAAGTACTTGTAACAAAGTACAATTTTGTCCTTGGCCAAATTTATCCCTAAGCTTTTACGAGTTATCCCTTAAGTTGTTAGTCAAGAAGGCAATAAAAACAATAGGACTTTTTCTTCAAGCTTCTATCGCAAGGTCTGTCTTGTCACCAGTGTGTATCCAGCAACCGGTACTGCCGCTGGCTCATAGTAGGCCCTCAAGTATTTTTTGACCAAGTCTTCATGAATGTTCTTCTTGTCAAATATGTTGGCCCAAAGAAAATAACGATTGAACGAGTATTTCATCACATTGGATCATGTGACTACATGTAGTCACAAATCATGCAACTACAATAAGTGTTTTGAGAAAAGACCACAGCTCAACTTCAAAGAAACTGTCCATCAGTATATGAAGGGATAAGCTGAATGTTGTACCTACAACAGAATATCATTCAGCCATAAAGAGGAAGGAAATTCCGATACATGCCGCAACATGTATGAATGAACCTTGAAATCATTGTGCTAAATGCAATACAATAAAAT
Source organism: Lutra lutra (assembly GCF_902655055.1). Classification (NCBI taxonomy): domain Eukaryota; kingdom Metazoa; phylum Chordata; class Mammalia; order Carnivora; family Mustelidae; genus Lutra; species Lutra lutra. The sequence goes on along the minus strand of NC_062284.1, from coordinate 98,354,664 downwards.
TGCATTATTTTTGTCTAAAGAAATAAATATTATTACATTTATACAGGGTCCTACCTAGAGCAGGCAAATTCAGAGAGACAGAAAGTAGAATGATGATTGCCATGGACTGGGGGATGGAGGAATGGGAAGTTACTGTTGATTAGGGTACAGTTTCTGTTTGGGATGATGAAAAGTTCTGGAAATAGATAGTGGTGATGATTGCACAACACTGTGAACATAATTAATGCCACTGAATCGTACATTTAAACATAGTTATCATGGTAATTTTTATGTTGTATATATTTTACCAAATAAAAAAAATCAGCGGAACAGATTCAATAAAAAAGGTGGGGTTTGTTTGTTTTAGGAAGAGCAAATAGAACAGACTTTAAATTTTTGTGGGTTTTGTTTTGTTCGTCTTTGCCTTCTCTAAGCCCTGCCCTCCTATGCTATGAAGCCAACTGAGATGCCCCCACAACATTGCCGAAGCCTTTCGAGCTGTGGGCTTGAGCGGTCATGTGCCTCAGGAGATCCTACGTCATTTGGAAAGATTTCCAGTTCTGCATTTTTATTCCAATTCTTTAACTCTCAGGAGCATGCATCATCAGAGCTCCCCTACCCGCACCTTCCAGGCGTATGTCGGGGCAGAATTTGTTTGTGAAAATATTATTTTAGGATTCCTTCCACTCCTATCATCTGCTTATTTTCCTTCCTGCATATTTCAAAATATAGCACAGAGATTTCTGATTCAGCAGTTAAAATAGTCTGCGCATTCGTTATCACTTCCTTGTGACCCACTTTATGCACAATTACTCATGCTGGTATTGAAAGTTCAGGTTTCAAAAAAATTCCTGGGACTCAAGCATGCATCTTTGGGCATCATAAAAAAACAAAAATTTTTAAAAGGAGGGGATAAGATATTGACTGAGTATCTGTTGGTAATCCTCAGAGGACCCCAAGCAAATCAGTCCTGCGATTTCCCAACTCTTTGACTCTCCTGCTCTCACATTACACCCTCTTCATTTATTCCCCACCCTAAACCCCACTTTTTCCACCTCCTTCAACTCTCCTTTCCTTCCTTGCCAGTACACCTCTGCCTCAAATTCCCCACTTCCATCTGCTGTGTGTCCCTGCGCTAAAGCCACAGGTAACTCAAGGGCAGTGTGACAGAATCCCTGCTCTGAAGGGGCGTAAATGCCAGTGCTGTGTGTCACTTGAGCGTGCTACAGCGCCGTCAAATGCAGAGTTCTGGGCACCCCCCCGCTCCCCCAAGAATCTGATTTAGTTGGTCTGCACTTTTCACAGCTCCCCAGAGGATTCTAACTGGGATCTTAGGAACACATCCCACTGTGATGAGTTGGAAGGCAGTAGAAATCCCTTCGGGGCTATTCTGATGTAAAACAGAGAAAGGACAAACAGAATTGGTCAGAGAAAGCGAGGGAAGGCTTTCAAAGAAGAACAGCAACTAGACAGGTGGGAGGCACAATAGGCACTGTCCCTGCTAGCACCACACTCCCCGCACCCCCAGCCGTAAGTTGAGTGCAAGACCTGAGATCCGATTCCTCCCACCCAGGGCCTTTGGTACATTTGGGGAGGACAGGAGACTCTGGGACAAGAGGATACACTCATCTCTGAGAGTGTCCAGGTGGATGACGCCTTTTAGTGGGGTACATTCCCTGTCCCTGAGCCCCAGCTCCAAAGCAGCTGGCTAGCAGAGAGCCCTGGACAAAGTCCTTCATCTCTCCAGCTTCAGGTGAGGGATGGTGTTATCTGCCTTGCAGGCTTGGTGCAAGACTTAAATGAACCAATGTGTATAAAAGTCTTGGTACACAATTAAAACTCAATACACCATAGCTAATGCTAGTCTTATTATTCTAGATTTTTCTTTAGGAGAAATTCCTAGAAGTGGGATTACTGGAGTAAGGAGAGTGTTACTAAGAGGAATACATAGAAACCATGAGTGCAAAGTTCTGAGTTTCATAAGTGTCTCAGTTTGACTGCTAAAGATAAGGATGTTCATTCACATTGATGACACTAGGTGCTTGGGAGGATACAGACCAACACAGCAACAATAGTCCTCTCTGGATGGGAGGGGCAAAGTGTGTTGCCTGTGTTCTCTTCGTCCATTGCCAAATGCCAGCCACTATCTTCCTCACTTTCCTCCTCCTCCTCCCTCTCTTCTCTCTTCCTCCTGTCACACACACACACACACACTCCAGTTTCTTCCAAAATCTGGGTGAATCTCTTTAAAGTAACACTCTCTATCTTACGACCCAACAATTGCACTACTGGGTATTTACCCTAAAGATACAAATGTAGTGATCTGAAGGGGCACGTGCACCCGAATATTTATGGCAGCAATGTCCACAATAGCCAAACTATGGAAAGAACCTAGGTGTCCATCAACAGATGAGTGAATAAAGAAGATGTGGTGTATATATACAATGGAATACTATATAGCCATCAAAAGAAATGAAATCTTGCCATTTGTGATGACGTAGATGGAACTAGAGGGTATTATGCTTAGCGAAATAAGTCAGCCAGAGAAAGACAACTATCATATGATCTCCCTGATATGAGGAAGTATGGATGCAATGTGGGGGGGTTGGGGGGTAGGAAAAGAATAAATGAAACGAGATGGGAATGGGAGGGAGACAAACCATAAGAGACTCTTAATGTCACAAAACAAACTGAGGGTGGTGGGAGGGGAGGGAGGTAGGGAGAGGGTGGTGGGGTTATGGACATTGGGGAGGGTATGTGCTATGGTGAGTGCTGTGGAGTGTGTAAACCTGGTGATTCACAGACCTGTACCCCTGGGCTAATAATACATTATATGTTTATAAAAAAATTTTTAAAATTAAAAATAAATTAACGCTCCCTACCCACTACTCCATCCAGGGGACTCCTATCAAAATGTAAATATATTACCTGGGAAAAGTACCACATTGAACCTGCTAGCACACCCCTTCCCCAGGTTATTGATCCAATCAGCTGGCTGCTAACACCTGACCCAGAATAAGGACAGATGGGAGGTGGTCTACCATCCCAGAAGGGCAAGGCCAGAATAAGAATGGTGGCAGAGAAGGTCCTGAGAGCTAGAAGGCACATCCAAAATCATCAGATGCTCAAGATAAGGAAACCAAAATCCAAAGCAGTGGGCAGGTTTCCAGAGGAGGCCTTGAAAGGGAGCCGCCGCCCTGCTATCTGAGGTATCTGGAGGCAGAGGAATGAGCCATAGGACCTTTGGCTATCCCCTGCTCAGTTCAGTAAAAGACCAATGATGACACGAAGGCGAACATCCTGAGAATGGAGATCGCTTATTTGCGCATGCCTCCACTTCTTGGCATATATGTGATACCAGCAGGTTACAGTTTGTACAGGTAAAAGCAATCCTAAGCTCTCAGAGTAGATGCGCCACAAGGGTTTGGAATGATTCCTTAACACAAACATTTTCTGTATTAAAACTTCCCTTTCTCAACTATCTTATTCTGTAGCTCTATCACTTTTGACTATAGGGTTGATTTTAGGAAACCCAAACCCTCTAACATTCCTAGGAATACACTAAAATCTACTTTTTTAGAGAAATGCTTTGAGAGACTGGTATTTCTGAAGGACAACTTTGTTGTTTTGGCTTTTCCCAAATTCTCTTAATCCAATTTGGGGCAGATACACTTTCTCTCTAGAGCTTACAGCAGTTCCCTGTCCAACCCAGAATGTAAACTTCACATCAGAAACCAAATTAAAAAACAAACAAACAAAAACCAAAGAGATTTCCAAGGTCTGGGTGGAAGAGAAGATGCCCAGATTGTCAACAAGGACAGACAAAGGCTGACACTATCTTGCATTTGTGATAACAAAAGCTAAAGGGAGATGGGAGGCTGACAGGAAGGGGCTGGCCAGGCTGTAAGGCCCTGTTATGTCCACTTCCCCTAAGCTTGCCTAAGCTTGCCGTCAACCCAAACTGCTCTGACCAGCTTCGGCATGTTCTATTACTGCCAATGAACCCATCAGGAAGGACAAGTTCTATCCCTTCTTCAAAGAGGAGGGGGTCCAGAAGAGAAAAATCCCATCAAGCGTTGGCTCTTCAGGCCTGTGAGGTTTCCACAGAGAAACCCAGAAATTCAAATCAAAGACACTGTAGCAGTGCAAGAGGAATTCCTAAAGAGTGACTTTTTAAAAATAATTTTTTAAAAATGATTCAACTTTTATTAATCAGCATCTTGCATCTAGAAGAAACAAAATACATAAGACAGTAGAGCCAGGAGAGCTCCCTGGGCAACCACAATAAAATAGGTGCGAACAGGTTTCAAGAAGCCATCTGAACGGATGGAGGCAACACCCTCTGAGAGAGGGCCCGGACCCAGGGTGCTCTGGATCTGGGCCAAGGGCAGCGCTCCGAAGGCTGGTATCTGAGAAGCTTGAACATCAAGTCCTGTGCCCCCAAAGGTAATGATGGGGGAAACCTTACATCTACCTTGAGGATGCGTCTGTAGGTCTCATTATGGGATGAGCTCTCAAAGGGTGGATTTCCCACCAGCGGCTTCCTATACACCACAGATCAACCTTCTCATAGTATATTCTCCCTTTAATCATTTCTGGGGGCAAGTAGTCCAGAGACCCACACATTGTTCTTCTCCTGAGAGATGGGGTGTTCACAGACCAGCCAAAGTCTGCAATCTTCACCTCACCCCAGAACCCCAGCAGTAGGTTCTCCAGCTTCCCTACAGCTAAGGAAGGCCTGACACACACAGGAGAGTGGTTGCCCCAGTGACCACATAAGCCAACAGAAGTCGAAGCACCCCAGGGTCTCCAAGCCGTACTCGGCAACCCTCATCCCTCTCATTTTCTGTCATTTTCCACAGAACAGACCCTCCAGGAGAAAGCTGCTGTCTGATCTGGGAGCCCGAGGCCCATACTTCAGAGGAGGCTCCCACGTCTGGGGTCTCACTGGGCTCTGCGGGTTTGTCCTTCTGTTCCCTAGGTAAGGACCTCCTCTGGTTGTGGAGGGAAGTCTTCCTCTTGCACCTTTTAATAATTCTGGAGAGAAAGGAAAGCAAGCCCCCAGGCAGGCAGGCAGGCAGGCAAACCTGGACAGAGAATAGAGAACAGATAAGACTGGGACAGGGAGGGACAGGCCACCACAGGGGGAGGCCTGAGGGGGGAACTCACAGCAGGGATGGTGGGGGGTGTGGTAGTGAGTGGTGGGTGGCCTTTCTTTCTGCTTATCAGAAGAGATGACAAGTGGGTGTCTACAGAGCTGGGGATAGCTAGAGCTTCCCTTTCTGTGGTGAAAGGGATGTTGCATCTGGTCTGTCCTGGGTCCTCTTTTCTACTCACTTTCCCTCAGGACATCTCACATACTTCTACAGTTCCAATTTGCATCAGTGCTGGGGTTTCCCAAATGTCTTCACTGCGGTCCAGACTCACACACCCACCCTCCGGCCAGTCATCCCCATGAGGATGTCTTATACACCCTTCAAACCCAGTCTGTCTTGACAACTCTTTGCCTTTCCAACTAGTTACACCCCCCATTTGGGTCTTCTCATCTCCGTCAATGCAGGGGTGGGGGCAGTCCACATATACCAACTCACTCAAATAGGTAACTTTGCCCACCCTCCCAACCCCATCTTGCCAATTACCAACTCCTACCAACTTAACTCCTAAGAGACCCTGACCACCACCTGGGAGCTCAGGCTACTGTCACCTCTCACAGCATTACTGTGGCAGCCTCTTTCCTTTCTCTACTCTTGTCTTCTTCAAATCCAGCCAGGGTGATTTTCCTCACAAACAAATTTGACTTATATCAAGTCTCTTTCTAGATCCTCATTCCCATTTAACACATTCAAGGCTTAAGTCTGGCATTAGGGGCTCACAATTCTATTTAGAAACAAAGCTTTTTACAAAGTTCCATTCTGAACTATTTCAAGCCCACAAAAAGGAAGATGGAATATAGCAGCACACATGTATCCATCCCCTAACTTTAGACACAAGACCTTACCAGAACAGCCAAAGCTTCCTGAGGACTCCCACGTCCCCCCTCCTCACCCACAGAAGTCACTGCTATCCTGCATTTGTCATTATTCCTATTATTTCTTTGTAATTTTACTTAACATGGCTTCTTTATTTCCTTATAACTTATTCTTTCTTGTGAACCTCTTTTGCTGGGTAAATTTTGGGTTTTGGTATGGTCCAGGAAATGCTATGAAGAGCTCATTTAAATATGGGGTCCCGTCAGGCACATTCTCAGGTTCTTGGGTTTGTCTCTTCTTCCCCTCATTGCTCTCCAACCTGTGTCCGGGTGAGTGAGAGTGGTGTTGTCTTTTGTGACCTTATGATTGGAGGTCATAGAAGATGAGGTGTTCAAAACCATAACATGTCTTCCAGATCCTCACTGGTTTCTGCTACAGGGTGGCTGGGAACTTCTCTTCTGGTCTCTCAGCTTAGTTAGGGCTCAGTCATCCTGCTCAGCTTCCCCTAGCATTCTGAATCCGAGGGCTCTCTGCTAGTCTCTCCTGCCTGTGACCTGAGTGACCCACACAACCTTTGCTACGGGCTTACCTGTTCCTTCACCATTGAAGACTCCAGTCAACTCTCGGACTCTCAACTCAACAATCTCCCATGACGTAGGAGAAACTCTGAGTCCTGTCTATGTCACAAGGAAACTGAAGAGAGGTCAGAGGAGCCAAATGCCAGCCCTTTCTCTGCCTAATCACATTTCTTGATCTGCTTTACTTTGATGGGCCTGGTCAGTCCAAGAGGCATTTTCCTTTCAGATTCCAAATATGAAGTGGGGCTTATCCCCCAGGTCTGGCATTCACATCAACTTACCCGACAAGCAGACAAGTTTGTCCTGCATCTGTACCCTTCTTACTTTCGTGGTAGGTCACCTCCAGAGATGATCACTGTCAATTCATCTCTCCCTGTATGTGCATTCTTCCCCTCCCATTAAGAAGTAGAAGCTACTTCCTCTTCCTGACTCAGGATGGGCCTTGTGACTTGCTTTGGTCAACCAAATGCAATGGAAGTGATGTTCTGGTACTTCTGAGCCTAGATCTTAAAGGCACTAGCAGCTTCCTCTTCTTCTTAATTGGAAGCCATCAACCATGTAAGAGGTCCAACTACTCTGAGACTGTCATGCTGTGAGGAAGTCCCAGCTACTCAAATGGCAAGAAAAGAGAGAAGGATGAATAGAGAAAAGAGAGGAGAGGGAGAGAGAAATGCCCAGCCAGTTGCAAATATTCAATTTATCCCAGTTGAGGCACCAAACATGGGAGTTAGGAAGTTTTCTTGAATGTTCCAACCCCAACAGATAGTCTATGACCAGAAGAACCACCCAGCTGAACTCAGCTCACATTGTGGAATTATGAGAAAGGATAAAATATTATAGTTTTTAGCCACTAAGTTTTGGGGCTGAACTCTTCTGCTGCACTAGGTAAATGAAACACCTCACCATTGCCTGCCTTATACTCTGTGCTCCAACAACTCAGACCAGCCTGTGGCTCTCTGCACCTATGATGCTGGGTCTCACTTCCATGCCTTTATTCAAGCTGTATTCTCTTTGCCCACATTTCTCCTCTGCCTGACTAACTTTTATTCCACTTTTGTCTCATTTTATTTTTTTCCTAAGCAAATCACTATCATTGCATTAATGACATCACATTGTAATTGTTTCTTTACGAATCTGCCTCCCAAAGTAGGCTTGAGCTATTTAAGGGTGGGTTCTAGGTCTTATTCAGCTTTGAGGCATCACTTTATATGGAAATGCAACTAAGTCCCTTAAACTGCTTCAGTTCGGTTTCCCTGTGTCAGGGAGTACATGCAACTGTCTACAACAAAAACCCAACCTCACTGAGTTAGCCAAATGTTTTATTTTTTTCACATAACAAGTTTGAAAGCAGGCCTTCGAGGACAGAAACATTGGTTTTGCAACGTCAGAAAGTCCCAGTTTCCTTCTATCTTCTTGCCCTACCAACCTTAGAATAGAGCTGTCCTCCCCATGGTGGCCTTGAGGTCACAATACAGCTCCTCCACTACCTGCCTCATATCCACATTCCAAGCACAGAGAACAAAAGAACAAAGAGGAAGGAGCTATGCTCAAATCAGGAAAGCAACACTTTTACAGAAATCCTCAGAAGACTTCGATTCAAAAGTCACTGGCCAGAACCACATCACACGGCTATCCAAAGCTGCAGGGCAAAAATGAAAAAAATGTTTGCAGAATGATAAATATCTACAGCAATTGCCCAGAGAGACCGAACTTTGAACAAGAAGCAGTGACCTCTTGGGGTTGTCTCTGTAGGAAACATGGAAAAAATGGATGTTGGGTAACTGCTGATAATGTCGGCCTTGTTCCCCCTGTCTCAAAACAGGATTGGTGCCTACCTCACAGAGTGGATGAAATTAAGACAGAATGTGGGCACAATACTGTTCTTAGTACCAAGGGCCCAGTAAGCACTCAATAAAAATCATTCTCCTTCTCGGGTTTGCAGATGTGGCACTTAACTCAAACATCCAACAGTTTTCCCTGAAGGAGCAGAAAATTAGTTGACTCAAGGCAGTTGTCCTGCTCTCTGAAATTCTTCTGCAGTGAATTTGCTTCTGATGATTAACGAGTCTTTTCTCAATTGTCTATTCAACTGTTCATAAATCCAAATGGCATTATCATTATGACTCTTCACTTAGAACGTGTGCCCCAGAAAAAACAAAGCTCGGAGAGATACAAAAGGCAAATGAACTCTTTTCATTCCTTTGTGGCAACAGAACTGCATATTTCACTTCTGATTCATGGAAAAATATCCAGCACACAGGAGTCAGCTAGATCGGTGAGAAGCCTCAGACCAGGGGGATCAAGAATACAGTTTCCAATGTCTTCATTACTGAAATCCAGGAAGCTGACCTGGAAAATGTTAGCAATAGAAAGATTTCTTTTTGCCAAAAACTTGCTCTGTGAATCTGCAAGCCTCCTACCGCCACAGGTTGTGTTGGTTTAAGCAAATTATTTAAAACTTCTGTATTGGTGGGGTGCCTGGCTGGCTCAGTTGGTTAAGCATCTGCTTTCCACTTAGATCATGATCTCAGAGTCCTGGGATAGAGACCCACATTGGGCTCCCTGCTTGTTGGGGAGTCTGCTTCTCCCTCTACCCTTTCCCCGCTGCTTGTGCTCTCTCTCTCGCTCGCTCGCTCTCTCTCAAATAAATGAAATATTAAAAAAAAACAAACTTCTGTATCAGTTAGGACTTTTTTCATTTGCAAGGGAAAAACACAAAAGGGCTTATTACAAAGTGAATTTATTGGCCTGACTAAAACCTCCAACAGCAGAGTTTCAGGCATGACTGGATCCAGGTGCTCAGGAATCTCTCCATCTCTTGGGTTCTCCTCTGTGGTAACAAAACAGGTCCCTTCCAGCTCCTAAACTACTACTTACCAGTATGACAATCCCCCAGAAAGACAATGCTTCTTGGGCAATGGTTCCAGAAAAAGCTCTGGAATTTGTCCAACTTGGGTCACATACCCAACCCCAGAACAGATCACTGTGATAAAGAGAATATGGTTCTCTGATTGGCTAGTCTGGATCGCATGCCTAAGGGAGATGGGGGCGGGGTCACCTCATTCAAACCTTTTGGATTGAGAGTGAGAGAGAGAAAGGTGATCCGTTAAAGCATAGCTGGGGTATTCCTGCCAACAGAACGTTGTGCGGAGGCCAAAAGCTCCGAATATCCTAAACAGATACAGATTCATTTAGCTATTATTGGACATGAATAGCATAATAATACTAGTGACACTCTTTACCATCTGTCAAAATCTTGCTAGTTTTTCAGGCTCATTTCAAATGTCACCACAAATAAATCTTCTCTAATTTTCCATCAGCACATTGTTTCTTTTTCTCTCATGGTTGGGATCATATCTTGCCCCAGATTATGTTGAGTTGCACACCCGTTTGTCTCCACTCCTGTTTGGAAGAAACGTCAGGCAGAGCCAGAGTGGGGCATACCTCCCATTCATCCCCCAGAACCGGAGGATGAGGGCTTCTGTCCTGATGTGACCAGGCCTCAGAATGAAAAGAATGCAGGATGGAAAGAAGGGGAGAAATCACATGGCTCCCTCCAGGAAGAAAATGCATCCATGAAGTAAGATAGGATCATAGAAGTCAGGCTGGCTCTTTCTTAAGTCCTACTAGAATAGTCTTTCTTTCATGCGGGTGGTAAAACCTGGAGTGAAGCTGAAAACAGACTCAACCCCTAAGATGACAGACTCTGAAATTTCCTGTCCTGAATGAATTGGAGAGAGAAGGAGAGGGAGAGAGAGAGCGAGCGAGAGAGAGAGTTGTGAAGTGCCGTTCTCCCTTCAATAAACAAAAATGCAAATACTCCAGATGCCTTTTACACTCTCCCCAGGGCTAGCAGATTATTAATAAGTTCAGAATCTTGCCACGCTGCTCCTATTTTTACAAGCCGTCTGTTTCCTCTCCTGTCGCTGGTGGCTTCATTCCAGGGACACTCCCTTTGGGGGAAGAAGGAGCTGACATACCAAGATCTTTCTAGTGTCACCCTTGCTTACAGGCACCTGCAGATTCCTGTTGAATGTTTCCTGTTCCACTCAACAGGTCTTAATTATGTGAACTAATATTTGCTCACTGTTAAACCATGTTTACCCTCATAAAAGGCCAATTCCAAAGGACTGGAATTAGGCAAGCCCAGAAAAATCTCAATCCTTATGCAAACGTGCTGTTGTTTCCCGCCACCTACCACTTCATTATTGGAGTCATTCAGGGCACTCCGCTTTTTGGACATCTGTCTCTGGATCTTATTTAGAGCAAAAACCCACAAGTTTTTTCTTTTCAATTTCTACCAACCCCGGAACTAAGTTATTCTCCTATAGATACCTGAGCGATCTTTCTTCCTTCCTTCCTTCCTGTGTGTGTGAGAGAGAGAGTAAGCCTAAGGCTGGGGGGGGGGGTTAGGCAGAGGGAGAAACACAAGCAGGGAGTCCAATGAGGGACTGGATCCAGGACCCTGGGATCATGACCTGAGCTGAAGGCAGATGCTTCACCAACTAAGCCACCCAGGTGCCCTACAGATAACTGATCTTTCTGTGAAGAAATATCCTCTGTTGGCTCCTTAGGAAAAATTAACTGTTAATGACCCTAATAGGGCTGCAATGGTGCCTCCCTTTCTGTGTTTTCTTAGTCCTATTTCTGAACCGAAAAGTAAAGGCTTTCTCAAAAAATCTGAGATGTATTCTTTCTCAATTTTTGTCAAGCATATCACATGGTTGGTCCACTGTCAAGTTTCTCCCTAATAATTCTGACATGTTTGGTTATGGGCAATGAGTGTGTTTGGGGACAAAGAGCCTTATGGTATGTTGGGCGGGGGAGGGGGGAAATCTTTAGAACTCAGAAGATATAAAAACAGAAGCTAGTTATGTATTATAAGACTATTATAATACATATTATATACGTATAATACGTATTATAATGGCAAACACAAGAGTTCCTTATGTATTGTTTTTGTTGGCTGTTAGACTCCAATGTCTTCATTCTGAGCTCAGAGATGCAAGGTCCCTCCACTCCCCCCAAACACACAAACCAGGCTGCTCACCTCTTCGGGAAGGGGGCAGGAATCAAGTCACACATCTATCAACCAATCAGAAATGAGCCATTTTATCCACAAAGTAGGCTGAAGGAAGAGCATGTGTAAGTACCTTGGTCCACAACAGAGCCTGGGGTACAAATGACCAGCACTCTGGACCACACCAGAAGCTCTTAGTGCAATAGATTTTTAACAAGGCAAAATGCATGCCCTTCCTCTTCTCTAAACTAGTTCCGTGACAGTGGTGGAATGAAGGTCTTCAGCTTTCAATACACATCACTCTGATATAAATAACAGCCTCTGGTGCCCTCAAACTTGACTTCCTCAAAGCTCAGGTCTTCACTTCCCCCAGTGTGTGGCCAAATGCACCTGTTCCTCCAAAAAAGACATGCTGAATACTCCTCAGTGATTATCCGCAGATATTTCTGTACCTTGTGGATCAGATTCTCTAGGGCATTTCTTCAAAGACACCAACCTACAAATCCAGATATGTGACACTTGAAATCAAAGAAAATCTGCCATACACTGTGTTCTTTAATCATTCCCTCCCTGTAGGTATAAACAGTTTAGCTATAAAACCTGCCTGTGCTGACAAGCCCGTGTACACCATGCACACGCATACACGCACACACAGACACACGCGCCATGTGTTACAAACAGTAGAAAATGCCGTGCTTTTAGGACAGGCACCAGCCAACTCCTTAAATTGTGAAACTCAGAATGCAAGCAAAAAAACTTGTGATTTGAGGCCACTTTTGATTACATGTCTGGAGCTTGGCCAGCAGAGCAATTTCCAAGCAAACCAGCTCAGACAGTTGACAGCTGCACGTTCAGCTCACCAGCCTAAAACCAAGCTCCCTGTCGAGCAAAGGGGGATGTTGCTCCTCTTTCTCCTAGCTCAAGCTTCAGGCCTACCACATGTTAACCAAGTCACAGGTAACTGGCCTTCCCAAAAATGTGTAAGGAGGAAAGAAAGAGGAGGGACAAGCAGAACACAACTGCCTCCCGCTGGGCCACGGGAGAGGCAGCCCACAACCAGACAATCTCATGCTGAGCAGTGAATTTGGCCAGTCTATGGGCATGACAGGCTGGTGCTCATTTCAGACAAAGCGGGGAGGACAGACTGAGTTCAAACACCGTTCTCCCATGATGTGACGCCCATACCAATCATCCAGCCAGCCAAGAAAGTAGTTCTTGTCAAGAGGGCAGCTTGGCTGGGGTAGTCCTGTCTCTAACCAGAAGCTGACCCTGCAGAGTGGCAGCTGGGCCTCTGTCTCTACCGGTGGTGGGCTCAGAGCACATAATCCATTTGGAGGCATCTACGGAAAGAAGCCAGGCATAAGAAGAGCACATGTTTTACAATTCCATTCGTACGAAATCCAAATACAGGCACAACTAATTGGGAGGGGTTAAACATCACGATAGTGATTACTTTTGGGGTGGCAGGAAGAGATCTGATAACATTCCATTTCTTGACCTGAGGGGTGGATACAAGGAGAGTTCACCTTGTGTTAATTCCTTCAGCAGTACACTTAGGACTGTGTACCTCTGTAATTTTATGCTTCAAGAAAAAAGTTAAAAAAAAAAAAACCCAAATGGTCAACAGGCCTGTGAAACAATGTATAACTTAACCAGTAAACCAGAAAAACACGATTTTAATTGATGTTGCTTTTTCTGATCGTGATGTGGCCAATTATTCAAAAAGCTGATTACATCCAGTGTTGATGAGTGCCACATTAGCCACATAAATTAAACAGAATTTTCAGAGAGAACGTTTGTACTATTTACCAAAAAACTGAAATGTGCATGCCCTTTGGTCCAGAAATTCCATTTCTCGAAATACATCCTTCAGAAATATTTATACATAAGCACACAAATTTTTGTACAAGAATGTGTGTTGTGGTACTGTTTGTAATGGTGAAAAACAGCAAAGCACCTACATGTCCTACGGTAGGTTAAGAAACTGTGATGCAGCTCTACAGCCTGGAAGGAAATATAATCATTAAAAAAAACAGGGACGCCTAAACACACTAACACAAAAAGATCTCCAGGGAATATTGTTAAGGTTAAAAAAAGTAAGTCACAGAATAGAACATGTTAAATGATTTCATTTATGTATAAATGACTTGAGTATAAATAAAAAGACTTAAGCGTGAAAACGAAACTAAAATCTGATGTGGTTCATTTATCTAAGTATCTTATGAAACCTACCACCAAAATGAACTTCTCTCCTGAGACAGAATGCACTGCAAAAGAATTTTCTGGAACTGTCTCTGCATCCTGAGACAGACTCAAAAAGGACGGCACCACAACAGGAAAGAACTGGTTTTTGTCCCCCAGCCTCCTAGAAGAGCCTCAGCGTCTCAGAAATGCCAGCTCCCACACAGGCCTGAGCAACAGCCCATGGAGTCACTCCAGACCTTTGTGCTTCCAAAGCACTTTTTCAATAACTAACTAATCCGCCTAACAGGCGGGGCAGGCGTGGCTCCCACAGACTGGGCACTCCCTGCTGCCAGCTGCCCTCCTCTGGAATGCAAAGGCATCCTCTAGAAATGGGTGTTCCTCAGCCATGTCCTACCTCAGCCCCCAAACTCCGTGATGTGAGGAGAGCCTTCAAGGCACCACCCGGGACAGGACAACCTCTTCTTCTGACAGTATGTTCTGTAGAAGAGTTATACCATTCTCCACTCTCCTGGCCCCACATCTACCTACCTCCTCCCTCATCTGAGGAAGAATAGTGCCACAGGCCGCGGGAGGAATAGATAGCATCTTGATACTGTCCGTTTCAACTCTGCCATTTCTGTTCAAGGATCCTATGAACAATAGGAAAATGCATAGATCCTTTCAATTTTTTATTGTACAGAGAAGTTAATAGCAGTAACAGTCTCTGTTACAATATTTTCAAATGGTCGCAGTTTCCAAGACTTTGGAATTTAAGGAGCCATTAAAATTTCAAAAAATTTTAAGAAGACTAACAGACAGGATTTTTTTTTTTTTTTTTTTTTTTTTTTTTTTTTGGTTAAGTAAGCACCAGGCCCACCTGGGGCTTGAACTCAGGACCCCGAGCTCAAGAGTCTTATGCTTTACTGACAGCCAGTCAAACACCCCTGGATTGTTCATTTGTATTTTGCCAAATATAGGCATTTAAAAAACAACCTACAGTCACAATCAATTCATAAGTTCATAAATGAGTAGACACCAAACCAGTTCATGAGTAGACACCAAACCAATGTGGTCATGACAATCTCAGGCTCTAAAACAGCACTTTAAATTTAATACACTTAGATTTATGAATAATACACACATATTACACATAGACTTGCGAACATTTCCTCACAGACTGGCACCAGTTGCTTTGGAAAGAACAAGCAGATACTAAATCACAAATTTCTAAGCCTGGCTATGTCTGTGAAAGACAGGAAGGCATTAAAAAAAAATCTGGGGATGCCAGGGTGGCTCAGGTGGTTGGGTGACCGACTCTGGGTTTTGGCTCAGGTCATGATCTTCCAGTTGTAGGATTGAACCCCATGTCAGGTTATGCACTCAGTGGGAAGTTTGCTTCAGATTCTCTCTTTGTCTCCCTCCCCCTCTCTCTTCTCTAACTCTCAAATAAATAAAATCTTAAAAAAAGACAAATCAGATTCCAGGTTCCCAACTCATATTTACTATATCAGCCCTCTCAGCCTCTTTAATAGTAAGGCCCTGGTATGTGTATTAAAAAATTTTTTTCTTACTGTGGTCAAATATACACACTATAAAATTTATGATTTTATCCACTTTGAAGTGTAAAATTTGGTGGTCATAAGTACATTCACAGCACGGAGCCACCACCATCATCATCACTATACACTTCTGGAACTCTTTCATCATTCCAAATAGAAGCTCTGTACCCATTAAACAATAACTCCCCACCCTCTCCCCCCACTCCTGGTGACCGCTATGCTACTTTCTAAGTACCTCATAAAAATAGAATCACCAATATTTGCCATTTTGTGTTTGGCTTACTTCACTTAGCATAATGTGTTCAAGGTTCTCACATGTCACAACATGTATTGGATTTTATTCCTTTTATGGCTAGATAATATTACATTGTATGTATATATACCACATTTTGTTTACCCATTCATCTGTTGGTGGACAGATGGGTTTTTTCTACCTTTGGTTATTGTGAATAGGCTGCTGTGAACACTGGTGTACAAATACCAGTTTCAGTACCTGCTTTCAATTCTTTGGAGTGAAATTGCTAGATCATATGGTAATTCTATATTTAATCTTTGAGGAAACACCAAACTGTTTACCACAACAGCTGTACCATTTTACGTTCCCAGCAGCAGTTCACAAGAGTTCCAATTTCTCCACATCTTCATGAACACTGGTCATTTTCTATTTGGTACAGGGTAAGGATGGTTGGTTTTTGGTTTTTGGAATAGCCAACCTAAGGGGCGTGAAGCGGTATGGGTGTGAAGCAGTATCTCATAGTGGTTTTGCGTTGCATTTCCTTGACAACCAACAATATTGAGCATCTTTTCATGTGCTTATTGTCTATATGTGTATCTCCTTTGGACAAATGTCTATTTAAGTTCCTTGTCCACTTTTTATTTTATATTTTTGGGAGATTTTATTTATTTATTTGGACAGAGAGATACACAGTGAGAGAGGGAACACAAGCAGGGGGAGTGGGAGGGAGAAGTAGGCCTCCCGCTGAGCAGGGAAACTGATGTGGGACTTGATCCCAGGACCCTGAGATCATGACCTGAGCTGAAGGCAGATGCTTAACGACTGAGCCACTTCAAGCACTCCTTTTGTCCACTTTTTAATTAAGCTGTTTTGGTTTTTAGTTTTTCAGATATAGGAGTTCTTAATATATTCTGAATACTTATCCCTTAATAGACATATGATTTGCAAATATTTTCTCCCACTTAGTGGACCATCTTCTCACTCTCTTGATAATGTCTGTGTATGCACTAAAGGTTTTAATTTTGTGGAATCCCACTTGTTTTACTTTTTCTTTTCTTCCCTGTACTTTTGATGTCATGTGTAAGAAATCATTATCAAATCCAATGTTGTGAATACTTTCTATGTTTTCTTCTGTTTTATAGTTTAGCTCTTAAGTCTTTGGTCCATTTTTAGTTAATTTTTATAGACAGTATAAGGTAAGTGTCCAATTTCATTCTTTTGCATGTGGATGTCCAGTTCCTCTAGCATCATTGTCAAAAAGATTGTCCTTTCCCCCACTGAATGATCTTGGTACCCTTATCAAAAATCATCTGACCCTATATGCAAGGATTTGCTTCTAGAATCTCTATTCTATTCCACCGGTCTATATTTTCTGCCTTTTTTTTTTTTTTTCTAAGGCTTTATTTATTTAACAGAGAGAGAGATCACAAGTAGGCAGAGAGGCAGGTAGAGAGAGAGGAGGAAGCAGGCTCCCTGCTGAGCAGAGAGCCCGATGTGGGGCTCGATTCCAGGACCCTGAGACCACGACCTGAGATGAAGGGAGAGGCTTAACCCACTGAACTACCCAGGCGCCCCTACATTGTCTGTCTTTATGCCAATACTGTGCTACTTTGTTTACTGGAGCTTCACAGTAAGCTTTGGAATCAGGAAGCATAAGACCTCCAACTTCGTTCTTTTTTAACAAGATTGTTTTGACTATTGAGGGTCCTTCAAGAGTCCATATGAATTTTAAAATGAGTTTTTCTATTTTGGAAAAAAAAAAGTGGGACTTTGATAGAGATTGCATTGACTATGTAGAGCAATTTGTGTAGTATTCATCTTAACATTAGGTCCTCCAATACAAGAAGAGCACAGGATCTCTTTTCATTTATCTGTGTCGTCTTTAATTTATTTTAGCAATGATTTGTAATTTTCAGTGTATGAGTCTTTAGCCTCCTGGGTTAGAAATCTATTCCCAAGTATTTTATCCTTCCATGGCAAATGGAATTATTTTCTTAATTTCCACTTCAGAGTTTTCTTTTCTTTCTTTTTTTAAGATTTTATTTCTTAAAATAATCTCTACACCCAAAGTGAGGCTCAAATTCACAAATCTGAGATCAGGAGTCTTGTGCTCTACCGACTGAACCAGCCAGGCGCCCCCCACTTCAGAGTTTTCATTGCTACCGTACAGAAATGTAATTGATTTTGGTATGCCATTTTGTATCCTGCAACTGCTGAATTTGTTGATTAGCTTGAGCTGTTTTTGTGTCTCTGTGTGTGCAATCTTTAGGGTTTTCTGCATATAAAAATCACATCATCTGTGACCAGAGATCATTTTACTTCTTCCTTTCCAATTGGAATGCCTTCTATTTCTTTCTATTGGCTCATTGTGCTGGCTAGACCTTCCAGTGTTATGCTGAATAGAAGTGAACATCTTTGTCTTACTCCTGATCTTAAGAGAAAAGCTTTCAGTCTTTTACTACTGAATCTGATGTTAGCTGTGGGTTTTTTATATATGGCCTTTATTATGTTGAGGAAGTTTCCTTTAATCCTGAGTTTACTGAATGTTGAATTTTATCAAATGCTTTTTCTGCATCAGTTGAGATGATCATGTGTTTTTTTTTTTCCCCTTTCATTCTATTAGTGTGATGTATTACATTGATTTTTCATATGCTGATCTACTTTTGCATTCTGGGAATAAGTCCCATTTGGTAAATGTATATAATCCTTTTAATATGTGGCTGAATTTGATTTGCTAATATTTTGTTGAGGATTTTGAATCTATATTCATAACAGATCTTGCTCTGTAGTTGTCTTGTGGTGTATTTTTATGGCATTGGTATTAGGGGAATGTTGGTCTATAGAATGAATTAGGAATGTTCTCTCCTCTTCAATTTTTGGGAAGAATTTGAGAAGAATTCATGTTAATTATTATTTAAGTTTTAGATAGAATGCTCCACTAAATCCATCCGATCCTAGAATGTGTGTTTCTAAGCCAATTTCTCTCCTCTCTCCCTTCTTCCCACGATATACAGCTGCATTTGGAACCAAACGCCCAAAACACCTCATTTGAACACCTTGGGGTATTACTCTTGATAAACTAGCAACATTAGGCTTTAAAAGGAGAGAAATGTAACCAAGAAACATCACCAAGCTTCCTGGCTCCAGAAGGGTCCTGCAGGAGGACAACAGGACCCGGGGAGAGCAAGCTTTGGAGAAGGAGGAGGACATCCGCTGTCTGGGGAGGAACCAGGGTGCACTGGGGTGCAGCTTCCAACTTCACCTGCTTCCGTCCAGCCAGCTACTCCCCACAGGCACACCAGGCATGTAGCCACTAGAGAGCTGGGCAAGTCCTTAGTCTGAAAGAAGGGGGGAAAGCGGAGGCGTTGTGTGCGAAATGTGACTCATGGGAGTCAGACGGCCAGGGGTCAGGTCCCTCTCGCAGCTCTAATGGGCCCAGCAGATGGTGCCAACAGGAAAAAGGAAGCTTCTTGACACAAGCTGATTCCTGTCCGCTTACTCTCCTAAAACATTTTCTTGGTCTCTTCGTGCACAAAGATCACAAACCTTGGAAAGTGTCCTAAAATTTGTAATTAGACAAAAAAGCAACTTTCTGTAGGTTCCTCTGCCTTTTAAACTCCGTCTCTCCCCCTCCACACCACCCCTATTTTTCCTCAGGCATTGGTCTCCGTTTCCAGTAAAAACTGGCCTGGCCACTTGTACAGAAAGAGGAATTAATTTAATATTTGAATACTCAACTGACTGGTTCTCCTTGGGAACAAGGAGCCAAGCAAACATCCGACAGAGAACAAGGGAAGGAACAAAATGGCAGGAAGCCCAAATGCGAAGTTCCTCCGTCATCCCGCAGCACCTTGGACGTGCCACCATGTCCTCTCTCCTGGTGAGTCACCGCTGCCCACGCCCAGCGCAGTGTAGAAACATTCGACTGAAACCCGAATGAGATCGGAAGAACAAGTTGAGCAGGTAAAACATTTCCCTGCTGTCATTTTCATAAACTGCTCAACCCTGTTCCAAGATAGAAGGAAGCCAGAAGGAGGGTTTTTGGCAACACAAGGTTTTACATAATCGCACAGAAGCTCAGGATCTGCAGTGAGAGTTTGAAGACTGCGAGTCCCGCGAACATTCCCATTTATAAACGTGAAAGTCCATACAAGCTCTGAGCAGAGTTTGTTTTCTATTAAGGAGAGGGGCATCTCTGCAGAGCTCTAGACCTGGAACAGATGATAAAAGACACTTGGGCGTCTGAGTTTCCCCTTCAAAATCCAAGCTATAGGTACATAAACACTTACACTGTTCCTGTGCCTACTTCCCCCGCCCCTTCCACCTCCGACCCCGGCAACGGAGAAGAGGAAGTGAGGATAGCATCCCAGCAAATCAGAACTGGCTCAGACTGAAGACCTTAAGAAGATTGTACCATTAGCAAGAAAGGCTGTCATTAAAAACCCAAACTGTAACCCCAACGTTCAAATATTCTAAGCCATGGTTAGAGCAGGAGCATGATTTGTGAAGATAGAGAAGGACTGGTGAAAACCCTTAGGGCTCTGCAAAGGTGTGAACTTACCCACAAGGCTGCTGCAGCCCAAGCTTTACCCTTGATGAATGCAGAAGTTCCTCTCCCTCTTCATATAAATAGAAAGTGTCCCAAATAGGCTTGTAGGAGGTCTCCGCATCATTACCATGGTGGTTATTCTCAATAAATACTTCTTAGGCATTCACTTGGTCAGCGCTGACCTAACCAGACCTATTTCAACTTCCCTGAACCACCATTTGGATGGGGAACATATCCAAGAGCGTTGCTTCATCCCTGTTCTGGAATTACAACCTTTGAAATGTCTATATAGGTAGGTGCTGCTTTTGACACAAGCTTTCATAGTAAGTAGGCATTAAAATAGAGGCTTATAATTAGCTGTCCGGGGAGGCAAATAGGTGGTAGAGCAGAACTCAGCAGGAGAAAAGTCAAGGCAGGTATTGGAGAAACACCACATGGGAGAGGATTTATTAACAATGTGTGGAAGTGTGGGCAATCCCACTAAAGTGGGGGAAGGGAAGGGAAGGGAGTCCTATCACTGCAGACCCTTCTAGTTATAATTTCCATACGTATGAGTACATGGTTCTGAAAGTGCACCTGCAGTTTATCTCACACCACTCAATCTTGGAAACCTGCTGTGGGCTGGAGGACAAGACCCATGATTCTGAGAGATCACAGCTCCAGTGGGGCAGCGTGATGTCTAATCCAGTCTGCGTCTCTAGCCCTGAGGCCAGACCCTGGCCCTCCGGGCCTGCTCTCGAATTGTGCTCCTTGAATCACACCCTTCCAGACCTCCCCACTTGTCGCTTCTTCATCTTTTGACATCTCAGTCTAAGATCAGCTGTCAACTTTAAGCCCTATGTATTTAAATGTCAAGCGCTCTGCCACTGTACCTAGGACGAGCCTCCATCCTGGAGTAGATGCTTAGGACTTCTGCCTTGTCCTTGTCTGCGTGTGACTTACCGCAAATGGGCTTCTGGTTGCCTGATTTTCCAATGCTTCCTGCCTTCTCTGACAACTCAGGTGACAGGCAGTATCAAGACTCAGGCCCCAGGCCCTGCCCCTGTTCACCCTTTGCAAGTTTTTTCCTCCCTTTGTATCACTTTTTTGTTACTCTTCTTCCTATATTTGGAGACTGTCTCTCACCAGCTTACTCTCACTTGGGTGGACCTAATGGACTATTTTCTCAGCTTGTGAAAACAGAAGTTACAGTGGAGTTGAGTTGTGGTTAAGCTTCAAGCTTTTTGCCACCCCATGACAATCTACAGTGATCTAGGGGATGAGTATAGATGTGTCCCCAGAGCAGCTAACAATGGCACCAAGAAAATAATACGTTCTCCGGCAGTGTTTCTTCTCCCCCTCCCCAACCCGCCACCAAATACATCAGGTTGTGTTTACCCCAGGGTTGGAGTGGGGTTTTCAGGGTACAAATATGATGGGGTGATGTTCAGCAAAACACTTTCAAGCAGACTGACAGTTCTAACCAGTATCCCTTACACCCCATTTCTGCAGAGTGAGACAGACCTTACACGAATTTTAATAGCTGCGTTCTTCATACTGCGTCCTATAATAATAGGATTTTGAGTTAGATTGAGTGCAGTATTTTATTCCCTGCAGAACCCAGGAGCATAAGGAGGCTTCCATATGATCCCCAGATTTCAAGCAAGTGGCAGTTTGCCTGGCTCTATTCTCTTTTGTAAAATGAGTAAATAAACTAGTAAGTATAGAATACTCAAAAATAAAACTCAAGCGGAGCTAAAACCTGCTCAGAAGATTTTTAACATGCAGACAAACAAATCAAAGTGATTTGTGTATTTTTCAACCCAGCCCAGGACTGGATGGGCAGGAAGGGAATAGGAACATTTGACTCAGAAAGCCTCCTTTTTTTTTTCTTTTTCTTTTCTTTTCTTTTCTTTCTTTTTTTTTTTTTTTAAGGGCCGGGAGGGGCAGAGGGAGCCCTTGTGAGAGACTCTTAAGCAGGCTCCAAGCCCAGTGAAAAGCCCGTGGCTGGGGCTCTATCTCACAACCACAAGATCATGACCTGAGCTGAAATTAAGAGTCAGATGCTTAACCAATGGAGCCACCCATGCACCCTAAGAACCTTTGACAATGACATTGCTCCGCAGGAGGAGCCCTCCAGAAGTCACCTTCTACAGATGTTCCCTAGTGCTACTCATTTCCTTTATTTTGTCTTCAAGACTCCCACCCTGAGGAGAGCTCTCAAGGGGTTTTATATAATGCACCCCAGAGCAATCACTGCATTCATCATTGACCCCATCTCCTAAAAAAGCCATATTTCTAATAGTGCAGGGGCAAGAGAGAACCACCCTCTCCTGTCATCCCCAAAAGCAGTGCTGGAAAAAATACAACGAACCAGGCATGACATTACTGAGCTGAGATGGGCGCACCCACAGGTGAGGGGGACTTCAGAGCCGGGTGTGGGAAGTGATGAGCAGAGCTCCCAGAGTGTAGGGAAACATAAGTCACAGAACTGTTGTACTTCGGAAACTCCCAGGCTGTAACCAAAGAGCTGATAATTATGTCAATGAACATTCTACCTTCTTTTTATTGCACTCCTCTGTTCACTTACAGAACTAAAACTTCTAGGATTTCTTCCCAGAAGCAGTAGGTTTCCAAAAAATGTGGAGAGTTTCACCAGAAAGAGAACACTGGGCTGCAGAAAAGCATTTTATTTTCATAATATTTTTATTTATAGGTGTTCGTTCATCATCTTTAGGGGAGATAGGTTATTTGGTTCATTATTTTCATAAAATTAAAATGCGACATATAAGAGGGAGATTAAAGCAAAACTATAAATTGTGGTCCAAGTAGCTGTGAGGACGGTGAACTTCAGCACACTAGGAAAGTCTCCTTGATTCCCTTTAGCCAACCATTATCAAGAACACTATGTGCCAAACCGACGCCCTACTGGATACAAGAAGGGGATACAAGAAGGCCGCATAATAAATAGTCTATGCCCTCAAGGCATTTTTTAGTTTAACTGGAGAAAGCAATGCTATATAGACGTAAATATAAATATCAACAATTCCAGAGGCACCTGGCTGGTTCAGTCGGTTAAGCATCCGACTCTTGACTTCAGCTCAGGTCATGATCTCAGGATCATGGGATTGAGCCCCACATCAGCCTCCACACCGGATGTGAAGTCTGCTTAAGATTCTCTCTCTCCCTCTCCCTCTGCTCATCCATCCCCCTTCTCTTAAAAAAAAAAAATCGACAGTTCTAGGACATGAGTAGTGTAATGGTTAAGAACACAGACCTAGAACCAGACTGCCTTGGTTTGAATCCCAGTTCTGCCACCGAAGGCCAGGATGAGAGTGAGGCACTCACCTGGGGCACAGAATTTAAGAGGAGACCCCCCCAAAACCAAACCAAACCAAAAAAACCCTCTGTAATGAAGATAATATTTTAATACACTATTTTAAAAATTCATGATGCACAAAATAGCAGAAGTGTAAATACAGACAATCTCTAAAAATGCTATGCTAAGGGGCGCCTGGGTGGCTCAGTGGGTTAAAGCCTCTGTCTTTGGCTCAGGTCATGGTCCCAGGGTCCAGGTATCGAGCCCCGCATCGGGCTCTCTGCTCAGCGGGAAGCCGGCTTCCTCCTCTCTCTCTCTTCCTGCCTCTCCACCTACTTGAGATCTCTGTCTGTCAAATAAACAAATAAAATCTTTTTTAAAAATGCTATGCTGAGTCATACTGGAGCTCAAGGCAAAAGAAAAAATGTGTAACCCATATACATGTTTCAGTGTATTTTATAATGGTTCATTTTGTCCCAGGACATCAGTATAGTTGAGAAAATATTGAAAATCAAAAAGCAGATGTACTAAAACTCACATTATTTTAAGTTTAAACATTTTATTCTTGCCCCAAACAGTATTTGTTAAAAATTTTTACTTTCCTGACTTTCAAGGAAGCAAACTCCTCACTTACTAGTTTTGAAAGCCCAGGTGAGTTTCTTCACCTCTCTGTGTCTTAGTTCCCTCTTCTGTAAAAAGAGTAAATGGTGCCTCCTCACAGGGGTGCTGTGAAGAGTAAATGAGTTATTATGTGGTAAGCATGCAGAACGCCCTGCCTGTGTAGCAAATATTCAAGGTAAGCCTTTGTTCTACTGTATCTTCATTATGTAGGCGGTGTAAGTTCTAGAAGAACAGAGACAGGAGATGGGCTCCAGCTGAGATGGCTCCTCACTCATATCCTTATATCCAGAAGCGCATGCTCCGTGGGAGCTAGGACCCCATGGCTTGTTCACTACTCTATACCCAGCTCTGTAGCAGCTCAGGTTCCCTAACAGGCTCTTGATACATACAGTTATTGGATAAATGATAATCAGAAAGTACTTATGGGTTTATGAATATCCGTCCTTCCCTCTTCCAGGGATTTACCAATTTTACCAGAAGCTAGCCTTCCTCTGTGTGGAGTGAACTAGACCTCCAAATTCCCCCAAATGTGGATTCTTTGCTTCTTGGAATCAGTGTCTACAATGAATTTTTAATTAGCACCTGCTTATTTTATTTTAGTTTTCATAAGTTTTTTGAGTATAGCTAATATATAATATTACATTATTTTCAGAGGTACAGCACAGTGCTTTAGCTTGTCTATACATTATGCTATTTCACCACGGGTGTAGCCACAGTCCATCACCATCCAATGTTATTACAGTACCATCGACTGTGTTCCCCATGCTGTGTGTGCTCTTTGCTTCTATGACTTATCCATTTTGTAACTGGAAGCCTGTATCTCCCTCTCCATTTTACCCATTTTGCCCACCCTCCCACTTGCTCCCCTCGGGCAGCCATCAGTTTCTTCTCTGTCTGTATAGGTCTGATTCTGCTTTTCATTGACTTACCCATTTTGTTTTGATTTTCTTTTTAGATTCCACATATGAGCAAAATCATGTGGAATTTGTCAGTCTCAATCTGACTTATTTCACTTAGCGTAATACCTTCTAGGTCCATCCATGTTGTCACAAATGGCAAGATCTCGTCCTTTTTATGGCTGTGTGATATTTCATGAAATCTACATTTTCCTTATCCATTCATCTACGGCTGGACACTTGGGTTGTTTCCATATCTTGGCTCTTGTAAATAATGCTGCATTAAACATAGGGGTGCACACATCTTTTCAAATTAGTGTTTTCATTTTCTTTGGGTAAATACCCAGTGGTAGAATTATTGGATCATATGATATTTCTGTTTTTAATTTTTAGCATATACTTATTTTAAATGTGTCAGTGAATTACTAGGCTCTCATACCAGCAGAGACAGTTCACTTAAGCCACCTTACTACCCAGACTGGAAAACCTATAGTAAGTGGATTCTATTCCAAGAAGCAGGAACATGGGACTCAATAGGAAACTTGATTATGGATTACACACTGTTTCATTTGTAACATAAATATTTGCTTCCAGCTGGAGTGGAAGTCCCATATTAATTAGAGCTAGAATTGCTGACTTGGCTTACAGAATATAGACAAGAAACACTCCTCATTCCTGATGCTAAAAAGTTGGGATGGGAAGGGAGGGAGTGACATTATTCATACCAGAAAAGCTCTGAATGAGACTGAATCTCTTATGAAATTTTAGAAATCACAGAAGGTAGTGACACCAGATACAAATCCAATTAGCCCTTCTCTTCAACAGCTGATAGTATTCTAGCACTTCTACATTATTTTTCCCCTTATTAATTTTAAGTGTTGACAAGCCTTTTTTTTTAATCTATGAATTTGTTTTTATTCCCCTCCCACACCATGTAGTGACCCCTCTCTCTTCTCCTATTTGAGCAAAGAACAGGTTCTGTACTTCCTTGTCTCAAAGGAGGTTTGTGGCAGAGCAGAAAGTACATGGTACCTGTGAGATGTTTCCCTTCTTGCCTTTTATTTTCAAAAACTTAAGTCATTGATTAATATAATGGGGTTGGGGGTCCTGTAAGGGAAACATGAAGAAAGTGGCATGTTCATCAGACTAAAACATTCTGGCAGATGAGAGAGAAAGACAGAGGTCCATGCATTCCTCAAACATCAGGGACCAGATCGCTCCATACCAGTGCCCCAAGGAGGCGACCAAATCCTCAATGGCTTAGCTTCATGGCACCCCTCAGGAGACAGAACCCTAGGCAGCAGACTCGCCAAAGATCCCCATGCTTCAAGCGCCTCAGGGGAGAAAACAGAACCAACATAACTGAAGGGACTGCACTGGCTGGAACGAGGGGTATCTCTGCAGTCACTGGTACAATTCAGTGACTGATGGCCCGAGGGCCTTCCCCCATATCTGGTCTCTCTGAGACCCTGGGCTTCCAAACGACCCTCGGGGTGCAGGGGCTCTAGACAAAGTCAGCTCTGCCTGGGGATACATTTCCTTCTTGCTGCTTAGGAAAATGTGAAGTTGAAATTCAGTTGATTTAAGTACATGAAAAAACTCAGTATCTCTTGCCACCTAGATTTGTGGCCTGGGATTCCCACCTGCAAACCCATACTTGACGAATTTTCTCTCTACATTGAGTTAGGCGTGTCCACTCTGAGAATATACTCCAAACCCTTGATTCTAGGTTTGTCTTAAAATCTCTACATAAAGCTGCTTTCATGTGAAGGGGTATAGCAGGCTTACTTCCAGACCATTCTAAACAGAGACCAACTAGGAACAGAGGGAGCATCTCTTAGGATTTGAAGACAGGAACATCAGATGGCCTAGTCCAACTCTTGGTAACAGGCAACAGAAGCAAACCCTGTCTAACTTTATCTAAGCTGGAATGGAGTGGAAAGATGTTGAATAGTTCACAGGATGGACAGAAGGGCTAGAGAACAAGGTTCAGGAAATGCACTGGAGGTCAAGAGAGAATGCGCAGTACAGACCACAGCCAAGGTCATGCCACAGGACAGTGTGCACGCCAACGGCTGTCCACTGCATGACACTGTCACCACAAGTGGCTTCTGGACTATCTTTGAATCTTTGCTTCACTCCTTTGATATTCAAATTCCCAGAGAGAAGGGTCTGACCGGCTGGGCCTAGGTCTTGTGTCTTACCCTGGATGTCTAAGCTAGGAAGAGGGGATCACCCTTGACACAAGGTAGACCACTGCATCTCCCCAATACTACCTGCACTGGGGAACTCCCTCCAGAGCAGAAAATAATGTGAATGAGTGCCCACCATGTTCCCAACCACTTACGGAAAACAAAAGCGTGTTAGAGTTCTGAAAGCTCCAGCCTTAAATTAACTACCTTTTAGAAATGTATTCTCTTTATTTCCTGGAATCAAGCCCTATGAAAGCTTTATGTAGGCTCATAATTTCACTCCCAGATCAATTTGTAACTCATGACCCTGATTCCTGCCATGCACTTAGCCCTGCTCATTGGCCCTGGATTTCTTCTTCTGTTGAATTTAGATTAGTGTAGCAGTCCCCCAGGCTCAGGGACTGAAATGCTTGGCAGACACCTAAGTTTAGAACAGTCTTTTCACTTTACCTCTCACCTCTTACCTCCACCCTGAAGCACATGGGTGGTGTTGCATTCCTGGTGAAGCTGAAGAGGGAAGATAAACTTAAGTACTATAGATTTAGAAAGTGTTTTTATGTCCTTACATATAGAAGAACTAAATTCTCAGAAAAATAGAAACATGGTCTGTTTTTTAAGCTCTTCAGAAGCAGGAAAACAATATCCTTGATATACCCAATGATAAGACCCAAGCTGTGTTTGAAGATTCAGTAGAAAACAGAGAACACTTTAGAAAAACAGGAAAAAAGATGCTCACAGACTATCAAATCCATTCACGTGCCCAGGAGGAGGATGTATAAAGGATTGTGACAATGGCTGGGGACATTTCATTCCCACATCTGTGATGGCTCTGCTGCTTCTCCAGCTTTGGGCAATGGACACAGTGAGCAGACAGAGCTGGTGTCATAGGTCAAGCCAGGAAAAGAGCCCTCTCTTCCATCTGACAGCATTGGAGGAAAAAAACTTGGGATCTGTGTCTGACAAAACAATCTCCTTTTTTCCTAGAGGTTCCTCAGGATCTGAGACAGGACAGAGGAGACAAATGTTCTGAAAAGGGAAAAACTAGGGGCGCCTGGGTGGCTCAGTGGGTTAAGCCGCTGCCTTCGGCTCAGGTCATGATCTCGGAGTCCTGGGATCGAGCCCCGCATCGGGCTCTCTGCTCTCTCGGGGAGCCTGCTTCCTCCTCTCTCTCTGCCTGCCTCTCTGCCTGCTTGTGATCTCTCTGTCAAAAAAAAAAAAAAAAAAAAAAAATGAAAAGGGAAAAACTAGATGAGGTCTAAGGGGACATTCAAACCTTTGTTGTGCCACAATGAGTGTTATGAAGTCCTAGAAAGTATTTATAAGCCACAAATGATCAGTACGCAGCAAGTGCTTCTTAGCTGATTTCCTTTAAAAAAGAAAAAGTTTGGGGGCACCTGGGTGGCTCGGTCGTTTAAGCATCCAACTCTTGGTTTCAGCTCAGGCCATGATCTCAGGGTCATGAGATCAAGCCCTGAAGTAAGGTCCATGCTGGGTGTGAAGCCTGCTTGGGAGTCTCTCCCTCCCTCTGCCCCTCCCCCAGCCCGCTTATGCTCTCGCACACTCTGTCTCAAGAAAGAAAGAAAGAAAGAATCTTTAAAAAAATAAAGAAAGAGAAAAGAAGTTTGGAAATTGTAATTAAAGACAAAATCTTTCCAATGCTTCTTATTTGAATTTTCCTTAACTCTGTCACTTTGTTCAGTTCATATTCACAGTTCTCGTGTTGTTGGCTTGGCCAGAGGAAGGGCAAAGATCCCCCTAGGCTGTGCCTCCCTGCCCTGTCCCCAACCAGTATGTAAGTGACTGTGTCAGTGAGCAGGACCTTGGGAGCCACAGCACCAGTGGCCCCGAGGTCAGCCACTGGTGTGGAAGAAGCAGGTTCTGGCGGCTATACCTGGGGTTTTGAAAAGCTACTTTGTACCCAACCCTGAGGTGCTGTGTGAAGCCTGGACAAGAAAAGGCATGCTTCTGCTGAGTTCTGTGGATGTGTGGGGTGAGCCTGCTCTGGGCTGACTCCAGGTGAGGCTCCGAAATGGGAAACCTGAGGCAAAAATAAGAAGCCTCAAAGAGAAAGGAGCAAATTTGAAAATTCTAAGGGCTTCCCTAAGCCTCAGGAGCCAATGTCTGCCTATCCCCCTCCCCAAGCCCAGTTCCCTTCCCTTATGGCTGAGCACTCTGCAAAAAAAGAAGCTTCCACCTCATGCAGCAGCAAGAATCTTAAACCAGCGGAAGAAAGTGAAATGACATAATTGTCTCATTTTTCATCAGAGGTGAAGCTTATGTATATAGCATTTATAAGTATTACAAAAAATATAAAATATTGATATTCTTCACAACGTTTTCATAAATATGATTGACAAGGGCTGAAGATCACAGAATGAGGCTTTTCTGTGACTCACATTTATTTCTTTCCGTTTCTTAGCTGTCACACTCATCCATAATCAAAGGCCTTCCAGCCTATTATTACTTCAGGAACACCAACATTTCTCAGAGGACCTCCCTACCCCAAGGAGTTTTTACTCTATCTCCAAAGAAGATCCAACATTCTCAAAGAGTGAGTCTGTTTATCGGGTGAGTTAAGGCATAAATTACTCAGCCTGCCATCCTCCCATCTCAGATCTGCACGGCTCTGCAGAGCTTTGCCCTATTACACCAGGTAGCATCTGAAGGCAAGCCCTAGGCTCATCAGAAATTCCCAGGATGAGTTTTTACAAGCCATGGAAGTTTTACATCACTTCCGTGGCTTTTGGTATAAGTTACAAACCCTTGATCATGATGTTTTAGCTCTCAGAAAGAAGTGAAAAGTGGCTCAGGTTCCAAAATGGAAATGTCATCTATGAGTTTGGCAAAATCTAGGTGCATCCCATTTTAATTTAGAAAGATGCTGCCAAACTCCACCAAGGCGCCTTTCGGTGCTCAGCGGATGTACGTCGTGCCTCATTGAGAGGGGGAAGGGCACCAAGATCTATGACCCTCTCAATTCCTCTGTTTTCTACTTCCTAACTTACAGTCTCACTCTCCTCCAGCCTTCCAGCTGCAGGCGTGTGGGACCTTCCTCCTCACGTCGAGCCCTACCATGGTCTTCCTGATACTGCCCCCATCATCCTGAAACCTCAAGCCACCAACAAGCCCATTCTCTTTGCTCCTCAGTTTCCCCCTTGCCGCCAGTTCCCCCATTCCTCTTCTCCCTAAGGAACCGAACAACATGCTCTATCCTGGCGAACACTCCATTTCCTCCTCGTCTTCTCACGGCCGGTCTCCTTGAGGGCACTGGCCTCTCTCTTCGCCATTTGCAGCTCCCCCGAGTGTGCTTAACACCGGCCTTTTGTCCCTCTTTGGATACTTACATCTATTCTCATGGTTTCACGTGTCACTTATAAGCCGATTATTCCAAAGACCTATCTTTAGCCATGAACTCTCTTCTGTATTCCAAACCGTTTCTAAGTGCTTGATGGCTCTGTCTGGCTGGGGGTACCAGAAGCAGCTAAGAAAACATGACTCAATCCAAACTCACCAACTCAAACTGACACCCCCAACCCCACCTTCACCCCCAGCAAATGTCTGTGTCTCATCAAGCTAAGAGTTAATTTTCAAATATCAGAAATCCATAAGCAAGGAAAGATTATGGTTACCGTAAATAACCACAAAAATGCAGAGTAGTAAGGGGGGAGGAATCTGTGACACCCATAAAACAAACAGGCAAACACAGTCGAGAATAACCTAAAGGATTATTGAATAGAGAAATCCCAAAGAAGTACAAAAATATACTGAAATAGTGAACTGAAGTGATGTCTTAGAGATAACTGGTGAAGACCAGACACGTCTAACAATTAAGAAGTCATTAGCTGATCATACTTGCTTGGATTTAATTTGCTTTGGCCGACCATTTGCAATGGTAGAGATCAAAAGACATCATTACCTGGACTGTGGGATTACTGCTGGCAAAGTGGATTTGCCTGTTGGGTCTGCCCCACACAGCAGGAAAGTTTGCTTCTAGAAGAAAAGGACATATGATTTACAGCTTTCCATTTTCTATTTCCGGGAAGAACCGACACCACAATAAGCAAGCCCTCAAAGTACCAGGGGGAAAAGCCAGGAGAAGACACATGTCAAAAATCGGCACTGATTCCATGAGCTAAACAAAGTTGCACACATCACAAATTACAGTCACTTGCTACTAGTGACTCTGAGATATAAGAGAACTGGATTCCAATCAATATTCAGCAGTTCCCAGCTCTAATTTGCATATTATTCAGTGACCCTTGGCAAATGACTTACATTTTCTGAGCTGATTTCCAGATCTAAAAAAGGACCGTCTCCCAGTAAAAAATCACTCGACAAAATCAAGCTCAAGAGTGATAGTTAAGTGCTCGAAATTCCTAGTCCTGCCAACTGACTTGTAGAACGCTCAAATAGAACTTTACAGTTGCCAAAAGAGGGAATAATGTTAGCTTATATTTCTAGGAAATGTCAGATGAGGCAATTTGGAAAATCCACCTGCTGTGCCGAAGCCTGAGTCTAAAACAATACACGGTCCATTTTTCTCTGGAAGTTGAGTTCTACTGAATTAATCTTGTTACAAGACGAACGCCTGAAAGTAAATATGATGATTCACTCCTCCTACCATGTTTTCCTTTCGTGGTGCTAGCAGCGGTTCCCTGCTCTCTCTCCAGCAGCATTCTAGTAAGGAGCCAAACGTCTGAAAGCGAAGTGTGATCAACAGATGCTCGTTTCCATAATTGGCACTTTTCCAATAGCCAACCCCAAATTTAATTAGCCACTTATCTGAAGCAGAAAGGGCTTTCTAAAGCATTCTAGTAATCTGTGCTTGTCCTTGCCACTGGTGCCTGCCCTGGCTCCGTGTGCCTCCTCACCCAGGAGTCTTTGGAGCAGGCGTAGCAAATGCAGGATGTGTGCTGATTCCTACTGTAAATAAACAATTCTCTCAAAGTGTGCGTGAGATTTCTCTATCAGGGAGAAAGAATGATAATCTGTTGAACTGAAGCCCACACACAGCACATGGGAAGGACGCTGGAAATGAAATCTGTACGAGTAGCTCAATATAGCAGGTCAGCATGTTAGTGGAGTGAAGTCACAGCTCTTCCACCGGGACCCACCCAGCGTCAGACTCCATCTATAGCCGGATCCCAAATGTTCCGGTGGCTGCATTCATTTAATACTGCC
This sequence comes from Lutra lutra, assembly GCF_902655055.1. Classification (NCBI taxonomy): domain Eukaryota; kingdom Metazoa; phylum Chordata; class Mammalia; order Carnivora; family Mustelidae; genus Lutra; species Lutra lutra. The sequence goes on along the minus strand of NC_062284.1, from coordinate 98,322,403 downwards.
TGGGAAATACTGTCACTCCACCCTTCACTCTGCTGACCTTGTATTCAATGAATTCTGTCATAGCTCCAAACCCCTTGGAACAAAGCAACTGTCTACATTCAGTCCTCTTGACAACTGACTGCTGTAAGATGGGGTTTCCAGGAACTCGTGTGGTCACATGGCTCCACTATCACCTCAGGGGGTCCTGTTGGCTCAGGGGGCTGGTGTCAAGCTGAAACAGAAGGCATGCATGCCCGTGAGGCGATGGCAGATGGGGTGGGAGGTTAGGCACCGCACTACCTGCTGTGGCTGGCTGTGTTCCTCTTGCCTACCCAGCATCCTTTGCCCTGTCTGCTGGGAGCAAAACTCCTCTTGGTGGTGGTGAACCCACCCCTGTGGTTCAGTCAGCTGACCCTTCCCCATGCACCCCAATTTCTCTGAGACCCCAGCAACTGGGAGAGAGTTGGACCAGTGACCCACGTCAAGCCAGAGACTTCTTTGAAATCTGGGTTCTCAGAAAAGGCTTTCTCCTGAGTCCCTGAGCTTAAAGAGTGTGAATCCTGCTGACCACATGGAGAGAATTTGTCTACCAGGTAGAGGTAGGGGCTCTTCCATTCCACATCTTTTGAGCCCTGGATCCAGCCCTGCCTGGAGCCAAGCAAGATTAGCCTGGATTTCACTTCCATGAGCTAATCTAATCAAGTCCTACTTTTACTTACACTGCATAGGATGTGGTTCTTTTCCCTGAAAGCTTCCCTGCTAATGAACACCTAACCTCATCCCCCTTCTCAGCTTCTCCCTAACTTATTTAGAGGATTATCTTCCTTCTTTTTGTGGTCTTTGTCTAAAGTTTTCCATATTCTCCCCTCCAGCCCTCAGGTCAAAATCTAACTTTTTTTTTTTTTTTTTTTTTTTTTTTTTTTTTTTAAGAGAGAGGGAACACAAGCAGGGGGAGCGGGAAAGGGAGAGAGAGAACAGGCTTCCTGCAGAGCAGGGAGCCTGATGTGGGGCTCGATCCCAAGACCCGAAGGCAGATGGTTAATGACTAAGCCACCCAGCTGCCCCCAAAAACTAACTCTTAAAGGGATCCTTCCTATATTAACCCATAGCTTCCAAAGACCTAGAGTCTTCAATGTCTGCATATGTGGATATCTTTCCTCCCATAATCATGTCTTACCTATTCCATAAGACCTATTCTTCCTGTAACACTGCTCTTTAAACAAGAAGTTTTAATTATTGGGGGAAAAAAAAAGAGGATCCTCATTTTAAAATGTCCTACCTATAAAAAATGGGCTCCCAGGGGAAAATGCAGTGAGGCTGCAAGGTGTATGTATGTGTTTTTTAATAAATGCTAAGCTTGAAAGCTTATTATATGCCAGGCAATATGCTAAGTACCTTATAAACATTTTTCATTGATTCTTACAACAACCTTACATGCCATGTACTTTTATCTCCTGTTCTGAAGAAGTGTTATTAAGACTTCAAGAGGTTAAATCATCTGCTCAAGGTCACACAGCTGGTAAGCCAAAGCAACTGCACAGACTGCGTTCAAAGGCCCTACTTATCATCCTTGACCCCCACCTACACACTAGGGACCAGGGGTTTGCTCTCTTGGAAGGATCCCCAGTGAGGCTCCCTTTGCTGTTCCTCTGCACAAGGAACTCAGAACTAGCAGCTCAGTTAGCTGGGTTAGCTCAGTTAGCTGCCCTGGGTTAGGGCACTGCTCTGCTACTCTGACCTACCCAGCCCTGGACTCCCTCCAACCCTACAGCCACATCCCAGGTGGTCCCAGGGGCTGCCTGCATTGAATACTGCCTGAGCAGCCTTCAGTGTTTCATTTTGTTAATAGTATTAATACCCATTTTTACACTTACATCAAATACCGCTTGGCTCTTTTGCTTCCTGGTCCACAGCAATTCGAAAAGAATAAAAACTTCGAAGTAACGGGGAGATGGAAGCTGACCCCAGGGAGTGGTGATCGATAACTGGTAGAGTTAGAAGGAGGCTAGACAACAGCTAAAGGAAGATATGGGAGCCCTAGAGGAGTCCAGAGCTCACCCCACCCCTGGCTCTTCATTGGCTGATTCACAGCCCTCCAAGTAAGGAGTTTTCCTTCTGGGGACTCTGCAGGGTGGTATCTTGACATGAATTGGGTCCTCCAGGCTCCTCCATAGAGTTGGCAAGTGTCAGTCTACAAAAAAGCTTACATGAGGATGAAGTAAGTATACTTTGAATGAATATGCAATCATCAAACTGTCTTTACAAGTATCTAAATTCTCCTTGGCTCTTCCATAGATGGTAGTGTTGAGGCAGGAGTCACACGTAATAAATCTAACTTCATAATGTGTCATATGAGTGCTTGATTCCCCACATGTCTTTATTACATAGATAATGAATTCTATTTCTTTCTGTGATGAGCGAGTTGTACACCCTGATTTTAAGCACAAGTCCAAGTTGTACATGTTTGGGATTAAATATCATTCCACAGAAATCGTTCCCTGAAATTTAAATGTTTTACTCAGAGAAGGGCACCTCAGTCCCTTCATCAGCACTCCATACTTTCATTTGCCTACAAATCCGAGTAGACTATAATGTGAGTGAGAAGAGTAGGGAGAGCATCTTAGAAATAGGTACACAGAATGGGGCAGGCAGTGAAAAAAGTGAAGAGAGAGGAAAAATCTATATCAAAAGGAAGCATACCCAGGGTGTCTGGGTGGCTCAGTGGGTTAAGACTCTGCCTTCAGCTGGGGTCATGATCTCAGGGTCCTGGGATCAAGCCCCACATTGGGCTCTCTGCTCAATGGGGAGCCTGCTTCCTCCTCTCTCTCCCTCTCTCTGCCTGCCTCTCTGCCTACTTGTGATCTCTGTCTGTCAAATAAATAAATAAAATCTTTAAAAAAAAAAAAGTAAGCGTACCCCAAAAAATAGCTAAAATTAAAAATTATTATCTCGGGGGTTCGTGGGTGGCTTTGTTGGTTGAGCACGCAACTCTTGGTTTTGGCTCAGGTCATAATCTCTAGTGATAGGATGGAGCCCCAAATTGGGCTCCAAGCCACAGCATGGAATCTACTTGGGTTTCTCTCCTTCCACCTGCTGCCCCTTCCTCTGCCCTCTTGTGCTCTCTCTATATATATTCCTCTAAAATTAAAAAAAAATTAAAAAATTATCTCAGGAGATAAGGAAATCTCCCCACCCAGTATCGCCTCCTTCAACCCCACCTCTACTCCACAGCTGTGAGAGATTTGTATGTGCATGTATCAAACTTTGCAGAACTCTGGGAGCCAGCCTCCAAGGTGACCCTGAAAATTCTTGTGTGGTGTTGTCCCCTTCCACAGTGAATAGGTCTGACTTGTGTCATCAATAGACCATTGTGTGAAATGTGACTTCCGAGGCTAGATCATAAAAGACATTGCAGCTTCCATCCTGCTCAGTTGACCTGAGGGAGGCCAGTTGTCATGTGTGAAGACACAAGCAAGCCTCTGGAGAAGTCCACATGGTGAAGAACTGAGCCTCCCTGCCAACAGCCGGCACCAACTTGCCAACCAGGAGAATGAGCCACTCAATGATCCTCCAGCCTCAAACAAGCCTTCAAAATGTCTGTGGCCATGACCAACACCTTGACTACAATCTCATGAAAAGCTCTGAAAGACCCCAGAACCACCAGGAGCTTGTCCCAAATTCTTGGCCTACAGATAATGAGATAATAAGTGTTTGTCATTGTTTTAAGCCATTGAATTTTCGGGTAATTTGTTACACAGCAATAGACAACTGGCACAAAAGATGATTTAACTCTATACTCTATGCTCACATAACTCTGATTTTAAAAATCCTAATCTTCTGTATGATACTATTTTCTGGCATCCTCAACTGACATCAAAATGTAAGATCATGGACAAAATGATGGCTCATAAGTTCAGCTTGTATAGACAAGAACCAAACTTTTTCAGGCCTGGCACTTCAGTACTTAAATCTCAAGAGAACAATAAAGCAAGGACACTCGGATTCAGTCCTTAGTTCTATATTTAATGTTTGGTTCAGCTTCAGTCTAGCCAAGAATGCACCTATAAAAGGGGGTATCGGTATTGGTGGGGGGCAGGGAGCAGGTAGGGACCCACCCATGATCATATGGCCACATTTGGAGGGGAAAAATCAGGGTTTAAAAGTGTAAAAGTAGTACATTCATTAAATCAAAACATAAGTAGAAAACACTTCCTTGAAGTCCAGGCGCTAATAGAACTACAGCTCACATTTTTTTACTTCTTCCCATCGTTTTGCCTATCCAGCCTTGTTCATGTGTACAGCACTAGGAGTTCTTGACAATGAGAAAAGAGGAATCAATGTCCAAGCCCAGCCTTAGCAATCTGTGCCAAAGCTTTGCTTGACTACATTTTTTTCTTTTAAGATTCATTCTCAAGGGTACAGAAATGAGTTATAAAAATGTATGTGTGCATAAATATGTATAAAGTGCACTTTAATAAAATACTTAACAAGCATTTTTCAGCACTTCCTGTGTACCCCACACCAGAGCAGCTGTTTCCGGGAATCCTGAAGAAGATAGTTTCCGCCCACAGAGTCTAAATCTTACTTCATGCCACTACGAGGCTAACATCAGAATTCATTTGTTTCATTGTGAGCAAGTGGCCATATTGCTAATCGTTTGCTAAAACGGATAATTTTCTAAAAATGTAGATCTTCCATTATTCTACAATGCATAGAGATTGTGATTAGAATCACTATATATATTTATTTTTTAAAGTTATTTCTAGTTTTCACCTCACTGTTGGAGACAGGAAATACCAAGCTGGCTTAAATATGATCAGGTCAGATGCTTCTGTCTTCAGTTAATAATGAGAAAAACAATGGTTAGATAATATTAAGATTAAGATAATATTAAGACAATATTAACCCCACTTTACAGATGGGGAAAATGTAGTTCAAAATGGTTAAGTAACTTGGGGGGCACCTAGCTGGATCAGTCAGTAGAGCATGTGATTCTTGATATCAGGGTGGTGAGTTCAAGCCCCACGTTGGGTGTAGAGCTTACTTAAATATATATATAATTTTTTTTTAAGGGTTAAATAATTTGCCTGAAATCCCCAGCTTGTAAATCTTGAAGCCTGGATTGGAAGCTCAGTCTATAACTCCAAAACCTTTGTTCTTCTCATAGCACCACCCAACCTATTAAGCAGGGCTCTTATTTTCCATCTGATCCCCAGGCCTCCTATTACTTACACCAGCATAGCTTTACAGGTCTTTTTCCTCCCACAAGAAAACTGAAGTATCTCATGAGGAGCCATGAGGTGAGGTCTGTGGGAGGGGCTGGGGATAGAGGGGAGATGGACGGTCACAACCACCATACCTCAGCCTTCTCCACACAGATGGAAGCCAAACACCTTGCCCGGAACTTTAGTTGTTAAAAATTCATAGATTTTTGAAACTAAAAGGAAAAGGTTTTACTCACAAGAGTTAAAATATTCACAGAACAGAGTAGATAGAGTAACTTAATCTTATTACTTCATCTCTTTCATCTTATCTGGTTGCTTATTTCCTGGGCTAACAATTTTTCTATGCTTACAGACTCACGATTTGATCTCTTTCCATTAGAAACTATTTGTTCCTTGGTGTTCAGGACCTTACCTTCCTTCTCTGTGGTTGGAGTGAGGGACTTAAACTTTCCCACTCTGAAACAGGGTCATTAACTCTTCAGTTTCCCCTGACAGTTACATGGTACAGCTGTCATGGCACTCGTGTACCAGACATTGTTCTTGGAGCTCTGAGGTGCTTTCCCTCTCGAATGCAACTTCCTGTCTGGCAGTTACTGAGGTGAGAACTCCAGCTTGGTGTCTCTCCTTCACACACAACTCCTCTAATCAGTGACTTGTTTCAACAGGGGTTTCTGAACACCTACTAATCTCTAGGCTAGTGACTGCCAGAGTAGTTACCCACTACTCTCCTAGTATAGCTGTGGGTCCAGGGAGTAAATGAAGACAATAACTAGTGCTTATCTCGATAGCTAGCACTCATACAGTGCTCAAAGTGGGCCGGGCACAGTTCAAAGCTCTTTACTTATGCTAACCCATGTAATCCAACACCAACCTTCATTTTACAGGTGAAGAAACTGAGGCACAGAGAGGTTAAGAAACTTGCCCAAGTTCACACAGCTTTTAGAGCCAAGATCTGAACCCTGGCAGTGGGACTCCAAGTCTACATACTTAAAAAAACTGTGCTACATTGGTTCTCATGTTATTAGGTTAATGGTAGGCTGGGAGTGTTGTTATTCAAAAAGCAAACATTTTCCCCAGAGGCCAACTCTGGTAAAAATAACTTGTGTAACTACATTATACCTCTCCAAGTCCCGAGCAGACAAATGGTTAAAATGAGCTGCTTTGTGTTCTGTAATTCTGAGCAGTTCTGTTAAGTCAACGGCCTCTATTACTTAGCAGAAAGTAACTGCTGACTCTGCCATTCAGAAGAATCACACAAAGCTGAAGAGGTAATAATTCAAAATTGACAAGCTTGGAGAAACTTGAAAAGTCGGGCCTATTATTAGCGTTTAATGGAATCAAGTATTTAGAAGTCTTAGTAGAAAGTATTACAAGAATAAATCTCAATAAATCAGCAGATTCCAGGAATATTTTGGAGCTAAGATTCTTTAAAGTATTCTATATATAAAGAGTGAATGGCTATTCCTGGAAATGAATCCCTTAAGTTGACACAATAGTTTTAGATTTCTTACAATGTTTATTTTTAGAAAGGTTCAACTGGAGTAAAAATACTTTAAACCTCATAAAAAACTTTCAACACTATATAGTTCTAAGACACAACACAGACTTTCTATACACTGAGAAAAAGAAATATTAGCTTTCTAATTGGCTATCCTGTAATTAAAGACGTGTAACACTGTTATATAAAAGGAAAAAGTAATTACAACTGCATATCAGCTCAATACGATCCTTATGAAATATTTTTAAGTCTTAACATAAGTAAATATTATTAATCCCTATCTATGAGGCAACATGGGTAGAATTGGCATGCTAGACTGAGAATAAAAGGCTATTTTGATGAAATGAGTACTAAAAATAGTGTACATTCCTTTGTTCAATTCATTGTATCACTGACCCCTAAAGAATGAGGGACACCCAAGGCATTTCCAGTTTGAAGATGTCACATAAAATTGGCATTTCCGTCATCTTTCAGAAACCACCCAGCAACAATAACAAAAAACCCAACAAAGGAAATGGGGACAGGAATAAAAACCCCATCTTCAATAAAAAATTTAGAACAGGTGAGACTCTTAACCACAAAATAGGTAGAAGGAATACCAAAAGCAGTGGAATTTGAGCAGAGGAGTTGAAGGGAGCTGAGGGAGGGCACCCAAGGCTTCATATCTCCTGAGATGCATATGCTGAGGTGAAAAATCAGTAGTTCTGTTTGTACAACAATGAGAGTGAGGTGGTATTATGAGTTGAATTGTGTCCCCTCAAAAGATACGTTGAAGTCTTAATTCCTGGCACTTCTGAATTTGAACTTGTTTGGAAATAGAGTTTGCAGATGGAATCAAGATAAAATGAGGTCATCCTGGATCAGGGTGGGGCTAATCAAATGACTGGTGTCTTCCTAAGAAGACAGAAATCTGACACGGGAGATAGAGAGGAGAACGCCACGCGAGGCTGGAAACAGAGATCGCAGTGATGCATTTATTTAACAGATGAGAAACACCAGGGTTGCCAGCAGCCACCAGGAGCTAGGATGGAGGCAAGGAACAGATTCTTCCTCAGAGCCCCTAGAAGGAACCAACCCTACCAACACCTTGCCTTCAGAATGGTGAAAGAATGTATTTCTGTTTAAAGTCACCTAGTCTGTGGTACTTCGTTACGGCGGCCCTGCCTGTCTAATACAGATGGGTAGGCTGGTAGCATGAGTTTCCCTGGACCAGGTTTGGTTTTGAGTAGCAGAAGAGGTGGGATTAAAGTAGAATCCCACAAACAAGCCATAGTCACAGAAAAGAGACTACACTGAAAAGCTCTGCTGTGGCTTCTCTTCATTGGCTGGGGAGAAGAAAAAGCTAAAATGTCTCACATGCCAAATCCTGGGTCAAAAGAAACGTTTTCACTGATGGAGAAGGTGTCCATGTCCCCTTCAGAACACAAACGTCCTATAAATACAGTTAATCTAGGAAAAATTCTCAGAGGCCAGGAATAAAAAAGGAACCACCAAAGGCATAAAGACAAAAAATGAAAAACAAACAGAAGAACAAATGCAGATGAAGAGTTACCTCAGAGCAGATGAAAATCTTGAACACATATTTTGTCTTAAATGTTTAAAAAATGTAACAAAGCCATTGTTTCCAGAGAGAAGACCCAAAGAACAACTCAGAGAAGTGGGGCTGAGATGACTAAAGGAGACGAGGCATATGCTGACAGAGGAAAGACGTGAAAGAAAAAGAAAAAAGAAAACCATGGTAGAGATGTATGCAGAACTGGCCACAGGACAAGGGTAAAAAGACATGGTATGGGGGCACCTGGCCAGCCCAGTCCATGGACTGTGTGGCTCTTGATCTCGGGGATGTGAGTTCAAACCCCACATTGGGTGTAGAGATTACTTAAAAATAAAATCTTAAAAAAAAGAAAAAGACACCGTATGGAACATAGGGCTCAGAAATGAGAAAAAGGTACAAAAACGAAATGCAAATACAGACAAAAGTGTCCAGGGAGAAATTCATAAATACAAAAGCAAGAGTAAGCAACTCAGCAAGTGAAAAATAAGAAGACCTGAAGAGAACAGCATGAATACTGGAAGAGAACAAACATTTAAAGATATACTTTAAAAAACTTTCCTGGAATAAAAGGCAACTTGAACCTACAGATTGAAAGGGCATACCCTATCGCACAACAATCTTGACTCACTATAGTCATAGACAGTTTACTGGACTTTGAAGATAAAAGATTACTTAAAGGCAAAGAGGCTTTGGGCAGCCAAGGTGGAAGGGTGGGGGGAGGGAGGAATCAAGTCATTTATAAAGGTGAAAAATCAGATTAGCCTCAGATTTCTCCACGATGACATTCACTGTTAGAGAGTAGAGCAGTATCTCCCAGAAAGAAATACATACTCCAAACTGTTCTTCACTTCTAAAGGCAATCAGCAATTTTCAACATGCAAACACTCAGGGAATATTGTTCCCATGAGCTCTTTCTGAGGAAACTATCAGAGGGCAAATTTCAGTCAACCAAGACAAATGGAAAACCTACATAGCAGAGAGCTGCCTGTGAGCATTGAATCTATTTAATTGTTGGACTTGAACTATAATAAAAATGGGAATTACAGTTACAGAACCAAGTGCAAATGCTGTGAACTCTGACAAAGTGAAAACAATTTTTCTAAGAAAATTGAGAGGGGAATGAAGAAAAGGTAGGAAGTTAAAGAATAATGATTTCTCTATTTTTTAATACCTGGGGCCAAAAGTTTTCTTTTAAACTGAGAAATTGGGATGCCTGGGTGGCTCAATGGGTTAAAGCCTCTGCCTTTGGCTCAGGTCATGATCCCAGGGTCCTGGGATCGAGCCCCTCATCAGTCCTCTGCTCAGCAGGGAGCCTGCTTCCCTCCTCTCTCTGCCTGCCTCTCTGCCTACTTGTGATCTCTGTCAAATAAATAAATAAATAAAATCTTAAAAAATAAATAAACTGAGAAATTAACTAATGAAAATATAGGCATAATTAACAGTTACAAAAAAGGTAATATAATTTTTATAATAATATGATATGGATAATAGATAATATCACTAAAATTATGTGGCAAAATAAAGCAAAGGGAAATAAAGAGGAAATAAAATAACATCATCATTGTTCCTAGTAGAGAATTAATAAGCATCAGATAAAGAAATAGAGGATCCAGGATAATATCGAATATCCTTTTTAAAGTTTGTTTAAGTAATCCCTATCCCCAATACAGGGCTCAAACTCAAGATCCCAACAAGATCAAGAATCACATGCTTTCTGACTACACCAGCCAGGCATCCCGTATCAACCATCCTTAAGGGACAACTCTTAGATCAAAAAATATCTGATATAAGAGCAATGAAACACTCCAAATCAGATCCTAGGTGTACATCTAAAACAGTGGTCCTTGGAGGCTCATAGCCTTAGGTAATAGTTATGTCTACATAAAAAGGAAAGAAAAAAGAAAAACTTTAATTTCTGACAACTGCATATGTTACGTTTATTTTCCTTGTTTGTTTCTTTTCTAAGGAAAACAAAATAAACCAATAAGGATAAAAGTAGACAGTAATTAATTAAAAAACAAAGAAAAAATAGAACTAGTCCCAAGAGCTGGTGCTTTAAAACAAAAAAAGGCAAATAAAATCTTATCTAACAAATCAAGGGGGGGAAGAGAAATCTTGAATATACAAAATAAATGAAACATAAGGAAAAATCGCCACAGATAGAGAAGAAATTAAAACATTCATAAAAGTTGACTTTTCTCAATCTTCCAAAGAAATTTGAAAAATCTCAATGATATAAATACTTATCTAAGAAAGTATAATTTAACTAAACTTCCCAAGAAGAGACAGAAAATCTAAGCAGATCAACTATAGAGAAGAAACAGAAAAAGTGGTCAAACAGCTTTCCCACTCAAAAAGCACAGAATCCAGATGGTTTCACTGGGAGAGTCCTATTAAACCAATGGCTCTCAACTGTGGCTACACATTACAGTCACCTGGGAAGCTTTGGAAACATCCAGAAGTCCAGGCTGTGCCCCCAGCCAATTAAATTAGCACCTCTGGGGGGCACGTGGGTAGCTCAATGGATTAAGCCCCTGCTTTCAGCTTAGGATCTGAGGGTCCTGCTTGGGACCTGCTCCATGGGGTGCCTGCTTCTCCTTCTTCCCCTGCTTGTGCTCTCTCTCACTATCTTTCTCTTTCTCTCAAATAAACAAATCTTTAAAAAAAATTTTTTTAAAGAAATTAACATCTATGGGAGATATGGATAATTTTTAAGCTCCCCAGGTGATTCCAGCATGTAGTCAAGGTTCAGAACTACAATATCAAATTGCCAAAGATATTTATGATGCTCTTTAAAATGCTCCTTTGTGCAGAAAATAAAGGAAATTATTAATTGTTAATAACTTACAAAGTAAATTCTTGCTTTGTAATGTTACTAGTAACAGTATTGCCTTGTATGTTTAGTGATAATAATTATAATTATTTATATTAAATTTAATTAAGAATGAACTTACAATAGTGTTATTATTAGTAGTGTCATTTTGTTATAATATCAATGACTACAATACTGACACCAAAATATGATAAAGGTAGCACCAAAAAAAACACTACAGACAAATAGCACTAATGATCATCAATGCCAAAAAGCCTATGTTGGCTTGTTTTAATGTTAGAAAATCTCTTCATGTGGGGCGCCTGGGTGGCTCAGTTGGTTGGGCCTGACTCTTGATTTTGGTTCAGGCTCAGGTCACAATCTCACGGTCATGAGAGTCTGCTTCTCGCCCTCTCCTTCTACTCTCTGTGCCCCCCCACCACCCTCCACTCGTTCATGCTTGTGCATACACTCTCAAATAGATAAATCTTTATTTTCTTATTTTTATTTTTTTTTAAAAGATTTTATTTATCCATCTGACACACACAGAGAGAGAACATGCATGAGTGGGGGAAGGGGCAGAGGGAGAGGGAGAAGCAGGCTCCCCACTGAGCGGGGAGCCCCATGTGGGACTGGATCCAGGATCCCGGGGTCATGACCTAAGCCAAAGGCAGATGCTTAACTGAGCCACTCAGACACCCCTCAAATAGATAAATCTTTTTTTTAAAAAGGAAAAATCTATTACTGTAACTCATCATAACAGATCTAGTGAGAAAAACCATATATATAGTCCTCTCTATAGATGCCATTAAAGGATTTATTAAAAATACAATATCATCTCTTTTTTTAAGATTTTATTTATTTATTTGACAGAGAGATCACAAATAGGCAGAGAGGCAGGCAGAGAGACAGGAGGGGAACCTGATGCGGGGCTTGATCCCAGGACCCTGGGATCATGACCAGTGCTGAAAGCAGAGGCTTTAACCCACTGAGCCACCCAGGCACCCCCTACAATATCATCTTTTTATTAAAAGCTCTCACTAAAATAGGAGTAGATGGATACTTCCTTAATGTAAAAAAATGATCTCTCACCCAATCCCAAAGCTGTACAGTGCGGACACACTGGCTCTTCTCCCCACTCAGGATCATTACAGTTGCTGTGTTCTCATTAAACACTTTGCTCCCAGATCTTCCCAAGGCTGATTCCTCCTCCAGGTTTGGGTCTCAGTTCCTCTGAAGGGCTTCCCATGACCATTCAATGGAAGTGATTCACTCTTCCAAAGTATCCATTTGTTCACTTCCTTATTCACTGCCTTCCCTCATTAGACTTTAAACTCTATAAGCAGGATCTGGCCTGCTTTAGCGCTCAATAGAGGAGGGGAGAGAGAGAGAGAGAGAAATTATCCTTCTGGGATACTAAACCCAGAGCACAGGCGGTGGTGAGCAACACAAAGGCCTATTTATGAAAATAAAATACCTGTGGTTTGTGAGGGTTTTTTGAATGTTTAAAATCAGACAATGCAGTATCTACAACTTAAAGGATTTCTTCGTTATGCATTTCCTCTCCATCATTCAAGGGTTCTTCTTCCGCTAAGTCCACCTGCTTTGAAGCATAGGATTTTCACCAGCTATTTTTATTCTTAAAAGTAGATATAACAGGGGGTGCCTGGGTGGCTCAGTGGGTTAAGCCGCTGCCTTCGGCTCAGGTCATGATCTCGGGGTCCCGGGATCGAGCCCCGCATCGGGCTCTCTGCTCAGCAGGGAGCCTGCTTCACCCACCCCCACTGCCTGCCTCTCTGCGTACTTGTGATCTCTCTCTCTCTCTGTCAAATAAATAAATAAAATCTTTAAAAAAAAAAAAAAGTAGATATAACAGGAGCTTAAATTTGATTGATTTAATTTTTTAAAGATTTTATTTTTTCAAGACAGAGAGAGCACATGGGGAGAAAAGCAGATGGAGGGGGAGAAAGGGGAGGAAGGAGGAGAAAATCTCAAGCAGACTCCACACTCAGCATGGAGCCCGACCTGAGGCTCCATCTCATGACCCTGAGATCAAAACCTGAGCAGAAGCCGAGAGTCCAACGCTTAACCAATTGAGCCACTCAGGCACCCCCTAAATTTGATTTAGGAAAGAGTAGGCCTTACTCACACCATCATCAGCTTAGTTCTCTTCTCTACCCTCCATTTCCTCCTAGACCCAGTCAGCAGTCACCTCAGCCATCCCAACGGACCCATCTTTCTCTCTTTGTTGACCTTGGTGGTTGGTATGTGCTAAATCAAAACTAAACCTCAGAGAGGAAACAATCTGGAATGGTTCTGGCTTAACTTGGCCTTTCCTGGGACAAAGATGTCCCACAACCTATACTCTTGACCTATTAGGCTAAAGAATTCCAAACTAGTGAAGTGAAAAGAGGGCAACCAGCTGGTGAAATGTGTATTGACACCAGTATTATCGATGTACCAGGTCTTCTAGAAGCTAACATAACAGGAACTTTTCTCAATCTTTTAAAGAAGTCTCTAAGGCTGAGTTTATTTAGAGATCATAAGAGATTTGGAAAATCTCAAATACCTGTGCAGGGCATGCATCTGGCTTCATTCCTGATACCCTAGGAACTGGTCTAGATGGCTTCCATAGGTCCCTTTTACGCCTAAGCTCTGTTGTTTTTTAGGGCTTTTGATAATCTTTAAAAAGAAAAATATGCCTAGCAAATTACCCATCATAACATTCAATACTGGAAAAAATGCAGAGAGGTTGGCATTCACATACAACTCTTGGGGCATACATTGATTTAATACTCTTTGAAAACAACTTGGTATTATGTCAGTGGTCTTTTTTTTTAAGTTAATATTCTAACAAAAAAAATAGTGACATTGTAATCCTGAAAATGGATCATATAGTACCATTAAAAATTACATTTAAGAGTTTTTGATGTGGGGAAATAAAATTTTTCATGCTAAGAGAAAATAAAAAAAGAATAGAAATATCTATGATAGTAGTTTTCTTTGGGTGGTGGAATTACAAACTATTTTCCTCTCGCCTCCTGTTAGTTTTTGCATCTTCCAAATTTTTCTTATAGATCATGGCTCACTGTCATAATTTTAAAACTTTAATGAAAGACTAGAGGAGGTAAGATCCTAAGAGGAAAATTGTAAACGAATGAAGAAAATTAAGGAAAAAAATTCAAGTGGGTGACTTTGGATAAGCTAAATAAGCCAGGATCACTTGTGAGTAGCTTGGAGTTTGATCAAGAGCAGATGTTGGCAGTCAGATAGGCTACTGAAAGGAGAAGCAGTTTGGTGAGGTTATGACTTGGAAAATTGGATTAAGAAATAATCAAACATAATATTGCACAAACCCAAGAGGAATAGTTTAGAGAGTCCTAGGAGTCAAGGCCAATAGGAAGTTAAAAAATGAATCATAGGGGCACCTGGGTGGCTCAGTGGGTTAAAGTCTCTGCCTTCGGCTCAGGTCATGATCCCAGGGTCCTGGGATTGAGCCCTGCATCGGGCTCTCTGCTCAGTGGGGAGCCTGCTTCCCTTCCTCTCTCTCTGCCTGCCTCTCTGCCTACTTGTGATTTCTGTCTGTCAAATAAATAAAATATTTTTAAAATTTTCAAAAAAATAAAAAATGAAACATAGAACAGAATATATGAGCACAGTGATCACCTAAAGAACAAGTGGGATGGGAAGACTCATGTAAACACTCTGTGTAGGTGTTGCTACGGTAGCCTATTTGGGACAGTCCACAGACCACAAAATATACGTAGTGATGTATAAGCGCTAGGCTATAAATAATAGGAAATCAATATTTATTTATTTATTTATTTATTTTTAAATATTTTCTTTATTTGTCAGAGAGAGAGGAGCGAGAGTGAGCGCAGGCAGAGGCAGAGGGAGAGGGAGAAGCAGGCTCCCCGCCAAGCAAGGAGCCCGATGCAGGACTCGATCCCAGGACGCTGGGATCATGACCCGAGCTGAAGGCAGCTGCTTAACCAACTGAGCCACCCAGGCGTCCCGGAAATCAATATTTAGAACATAGTTGTTAGCTTTGCCTCTAATTAGATTTTATATGATAATATCACTTCTGTAGTTAGTGAACATAAAGAGGGATTGAATATCCTGCTTGGTACTCACTTTCCCTCTGTGGGAGCTGAGTGTAGTCAAGAGACCAATGATGAGCATAGGCAAAAACATTCCTAGAAAGTGACAAAGGGACAAAAATGTGACAAAGGGACTGGGACTGTGTCAACCTGGCAAGTGTCTAGGAAGGAATTTACCCCTGGGACTCTTAGATTCAGGCATTTTCCCTTTGTATGCCTCCTCACCAAATTAAAATTGATTTGTTCTTCAGTACAAAAACCTATAGGTTGAATACCTTTAAGAAAATATAACAGTAAGTACTTATATTTCTGTTCAGAAACTACAAGTCAAAGTATCAGAGAAAAGCTTGGCTTTAGATACCTGGACTGGATGTAACCGGGAGACAAATTCAGCCAAAACAAATACATTACTAGCTTAACATACCAGCATATTTCCTATAGAGTGTCCTATAGGATGTTAAGTGAATGATTCTTGCCTGGTATCACTGATTACATCCTATTGTTGTTGGTTTTTTTCCTCCACCCTCTAATTATGAGTGTCCCCTTGGATCAGTTGTGCTCCCCTGTCCCAGTCTTTCCTCTGGGACAACTTAGCCACATTCTGGCAATGCACTGAACAGATACGGACTAAGGACCAACTCTGAACCAGGACAAGACACCAGGACACTCCAACACCACATTGTCCATGACCCAGAGGAAAACACTTGAGTAAGGATAATACAATGTGATAAGCCCTCAGTGTACATTACCATGGGAGAAAAAAGAAGGGTGTGACGGACATCTGAGAAGTCTTCGTAGAAGGAGATATTAGTAAAAGATGACCAAAATGTTGAAAGATGGACATGACAATTTGAGGCTAAGGGAACATTAAGTGCAAAGGCATGGAATCATGACATAGCCCAGAACTTTTGGAAAAGGACAAGAAGTCTGGCATGGAGGAATTTAGGGGGGTTCAAGTGTATGTACAGAAGTGAAGCTGGAAATAAAGTGAGTGTTGTGGAGGGTCCTTCTAAGCCCTGGTAATAAGTTCCAATTTTATTCATTGTGTATTGAAAGCTAGTAAAAAGCTTTCAATACACAAAGGGTTAAGCAAGAAAGAGACAAGGTCATATTTGTACCTTAAAATGATCCCTTAGGTAGCAGGTTGGATGTTCGCCTGCAAAGACCTAAGCAAGTAAGGGCATCTTAATAATCCAGAAGAGAAGAGATGGGAGGAAAGACGGGAGAGGAGATGGAGAGGAAGGATGGATTCAAGAGGCAGAATTGATCAGGTATATGAACAAAAGGATGGAGGGGGTAAAGAGAAAGACTAACCAAAGGCAAATTCAAAGTTTTTAGCATAGTCAGCAAGTTAGACATTGATATCACACAAAGAAAACAAAAAATATGAGGCAAATATGAAAGAGATGAAGCGAAGGGAAGGAAGAAAAATGATACCTATTTTGACAAGATGAGTTGGAAGAGTCCATGGAATATCGGAAGGCAGAGCTCCAGTGAGCAGTTGAATATGAGAGTGTGGAGCTTACAAGTAAATGTGGGGTTAAAGCCGTTAGCAAGTGACAGCTTCAGCCTCGACAGGAAATGAAATCATTCAGGAAATATAGAATGGAAAGTACCTACTTTTATCTAGATACTCACATTTTTCTCTAATACTTTACTCTCAGAAAGTCTGTGTCTTCCATTTTCATGTACTTACCAGTCCTCTTCATTGGGACATCTTACCATCCATTCAAACGAGAATTAATCTAACGATGTTGTAGGTCAAAAGTGGTTGCCTATTGGAATTACATGTGATTCAGTTCTAGTAACTGGCGTTTCACACTACATCATCACAGCGATTTCCTGGCTTCTTTACCTTCCAGTGCACCTTATTCTAATTCACATTGGCAATTCATATTGGCATTCCCTTCTTCATATATTATTCTCCTGCTCAAAACCCTTCAATAGTGTCCTATTAATTATTACAGCAATGTAAGCCCCATACTCAATTCTATCACTTTTTAAAATAATTATTATTAAAGATTTTATTTATTTGACAGAGAGAAACACAGCGAAAGGGAACACAAGCAGAGGGAATGGAGAAGGAGAAGCAGGCTTCCTGCCAAGCAGGGAGCCTGATGCAGGGGTCAAACCCAGGACCCTGGGATCATGACCTGAGCCGAAGGCAGACACTCAATGACTGAGCCACCCAGGAGCCCCAATTCTATCACTTCGCAACATTATTCTCCACCTAATAGGGCTGGGCTCCTCAGTGAACTGTGAATCAACCCACAGTGTTCAATCAATTCTTGGTTCATGTTGTACAGCTAATTTTTAATTTCCTGCTCTAAACTTATCCAAATCCTGATGAACATTTAAAGCAGCACTTGTCAACTTTTTGACCATGATTACCTTCAATAAAGCGAACTCAAAACCAATTCTTGACCCTTTTCATCCCTGTCCTATTCTACCAGGAAGGTTGGAGAAGTTCAGTGCCCTTTTTCTGAGCCTCCTTTGGAACCGGGAGAGGCCATTGGGTACTGCTCTCTTTATCTCCCTGCCTTAAAAATGGGCACAGGTGGGGCACGTCAGCGTCTGTCAGATCATGACCCCAGCGTCCTGGGATGAACCTAGTACCTGGCTCCTGCTCACCAGGGAGTCTGCTTCTTCCTCTGCCCCTCCCCCTGCTCATGCTCCCACTCACTCGCCCTTCCATACTCTCTCTCAAATAAATGAAAAAATCCTTAAAAAAAAAAAAAAACTGGGCACAGGTATGTAGAGCTTCAGCAGCCATGTGGGATGATCAATCAACAAGTCGGCATGCCAAAGATTACAAGTGGTGAAACACAGATTCCTGGGACCTTGAGTCTATCCCCAGGCTAGGCCAGGCCAGGACCACCTACCTCTGGACTTAAACCTTGAGAGAAAATAAGCCCTGAATTGTTTAGGCTACAGTCGCCTGTCTTGTTTGTTGTTTGCTATTGCAGAAGATATTCCAAACTGATACACATGGCATGCTCACATTATATATTTTCAAACAGTAGCATGCTCTAATAGCCAATAAATTTGTGTAAATTTGTCTTTATGCACAAAATTAACATTCCCCTGATAGTTCAAACAAGTCTCTAATAAAAAGCCTGCAAAGATATGTAGTCACACATATTCCACCGATTATGGCTTTTTGCAGCAGCTACTCTCTCTGAAAATCACAGAATCTAGGAGAGGCAACAATTAAGCCCTTGATTTGTATTAAAGAGAGAGTTTCAGTTCTTCAAAGCTATATGTTGAGATTAGTCTATAAGCATTTAGTTCCCCTTTATTGCAACTGCAAAGGGAGTTCTAACTTTTCAGATTTTTATATTTTAACCCTCTGCATTCCCTCTGAAAAGAGATGGGCAACCCCTCAGAACAGGGTACTGTCGAGTCCTCTGTCCTGACGTTGAGGGATGGCCGTTCCACACTGAGGGAGACTTCTTCCGAGATGGCCTCAAGAGTCTGCACCTCTCCATATTTCCGGTGTTTGATCTGCTGCCCTAGAGCATGGGCAGGATTAGTTGCCAGGTCATTTGATAACTTGATATTTACCATTTTTAGGAACTGTCAAGCAGTTTTTCTAAAGTGGTTGCAGAATTTTGTAATCTAAACTACTTTTTATCTATAGAATACATGCAGATGATTTAACCTGAGTTTTCCATCACTGATGGGACAGGATAATTCCAAAAATAAAGACTAACATTTATTGAGCACTTACACGTACCAGCACTGTTCAAGGCAATTTCTCAGATTTCCTTAATTTAATCCCCTGCGATAAGGATATCAGATAAAATAAAGGACACTCCGTTAAATTTAAATTTCAGATTAAAAAAAAAAAAAAGAATGATTATGTCCTATGCAATCTTTGCCCAAGGTCTCACATACCAGGATGGGAAACTAGGCTGTTTATTTCTGGAACAACTGCTCTTAATTTTTAGTAATGTCAAGCAGTTTTTATAAGACAAATAAAGTACATGAAAGGATTTTGTACCCACAGTAGTGAATTTTCAATAGATGTTAGTTCTTTTCCAGGTGTCTTCTTTCCCTGTCTTCCTTCTTCCCTCACTGCTTCTCAATCTTATTATAATTTTATCAACCATTTGGGGGCCCATAGCACTTTGGGTACCCATACCTCCTTCATAGTAATATTCTACAGGTGAGTGTCATTGTTGAATGATCATAATTCCTGAACTGAGACTTTAATGAAAAGTTATTTAAATATTAATTTTCTATGTCAAGTTATGGTAAGGACATCCTTGAGGAAAGCTTTAAGAAATAAATAATTACTCTATAAATGCAGACAGGGAAAGTGAAAGTCCCAGTTCTCTCTAAAATGACACATAACGTCTAATTTTGTTCTTTAAAAATAGGTAATTAATGATCAAGAACATCAAGTTTGATTGAAATACTGAGTACATTAATTATAGTCCTGTATCATGAATGCCAATTGCTTAGGTGACTCTTTTTTCCCAGGAATGGTTTTCTCAAATGCATTAAGCTCTAGAATTCACCCCAACAAGATTTGCAGGGATTTTTTAAAAAGTAGATCTTTAGTTTTCTGCAGTTATCAATGTGCCTTCAATCAATCACGAAACACAAGATAGTCATACTTTTTTTCCTTCTACCTTTCAATGCTATAGAAAACAGTCATATCCCTGTGAGTAAGTAGTCCACATTTGTTTGATCTCTGTAATTTATTCAGTTATGTTTGTAACTCAGTATAAATTCATTCTTAGAAAATTAATATGGTTTAGAGGAAAAAATGCTGGTTCATCTATCCTAAGATAACAGAGAAAATGTCAGTATATAAAGCTAGTTCCCATATCATAGAGGTCATTTTGGTTACTATGTTTCTTGACCTAACTGGTCTTTCTCCAGCTGAAAATTATGTTGGCTGTGAGCCTTGCCACAGCACCTCTACCTGGAGGAGTGACTCAGATAATTAGACAAAAAGCACTTAAGCCTCTTCAGGATTTTTTCAGGCTTCCCTTTTGACATTTCTTCCTCTTAGTCAAAGAACTATTCATTTTGTGAGTTGTTTGTTGAGAGGGAAAAAACTACCACCATTCATAAACCAGCAGTGCCTGTTCTCAATCATCATCTTCAAAAAGGTATAATCAACAAGTAGATGGTTCCTCATCACCTTGAGAAAGCCTTTGTTCACTGGATATTTTTTATATACAGTACAATTTTTAGGACTTTTTTTTCCAAGATTTATTTATTTATTTTGGAGAGAGAGTGCAAGAGCAGGGGGTGGGGGCAGAAGGAGAGGGAGAGAAAGAATCCTCAAGCAGACTCCCTGCTGAGCTTGGAGCCTGACATGGGGCTGCATCTCAGGACCCTGAGGCCATGACCTGAGCTGAAGTCAAGAGTCAGTCACTTAACCAACTGAGCCACCCAGGTGCTGCAAAAGTTGGTTTTTGTTTTGTTTTGGTTTTTTTGTTGTTGTTTTTTTAGCTTTTTATTGTGGATAATTTCAAACATATAAATGATGAGTACCCATGTACCTATTCACTCTACTTGAACAATTGCAATTGTATAGATTTTCATCTGTGATCCCACTCCCAGATTATTTACTACAAATCCCAGTTGTATAATTTCATATTTAAATGTTTCAATGATACTAGCATAAATCTTGAATTTTATTTCTGCTTTAGGTTTTTTTAAATTATTAAACTAGAGGGGAAAAGGAGAATAGAACTAACTTTTACTGAGTGCTTACCATGCTGGAGACTTTCTCCTAATTACTGCTTTTAGTGATCAAACCCAGCAAGGCGAACATTACCACTCCCGTTTTTAGAAAAGAAAAAAGATAAAGAGGGGCTGCCTGGGTAGCTCAGTGGGTTAAGCGTCTGCCCTTAGCTCAGGTCATGATCCCAGGATCCTGGGATGGAGCCCCACATCAGGCTCCCTGCCGGAATGCGGCTCTGCTTCTCCCTCTGCCTCCCCCTTTGTATTCATGCTCTCTCTCACTCTGAAATAAATAACTAAATAAGAAAATAGGTAGAAGAGATAAATTTTGCAATGTCACTTAGCTATTGAGAGCAGGGCTGGGATTCAAACCTAAGTCAGCTTACTGGACACCCTATGCTCTTTCCCCACATCAACCCTGTCAGACAGGGAAGTAAAATGTGGTGAAAAGATAAAGTGTCTTATTCTTATATGATGCTTTGAAGAAAGGGGGATCTCTTCTACCTTCAGTCTTCCCTCCATGCTATGAATAGCATTCACAACATCATACATGGGATGTTTCCAGATCCTAATTTCTCTAGTATCACTAGTATTGTAATTCAGAATCCAAAATCCACATGGTTTCACAACCCACTGTTTGGATACTCAGAAAAGCTACATGGAGTCTGAGGTGTACCAGCAGGCAACATACTTTTTAGGTTTTATTAGGATGGGACAGGCAGCAAGAAAAAAGGGAAAAGGAAAGAAACACCTAGCTATCACCAAAGGTATGCTCGGAGAAAAATTAACATGTCTAAGCATATGCAAACAATAGCCCTGCCAACTTACTAATTAGGAAGATTAAGTTACTTAGGATGTAATTTAGAAGTTTTGTCATGCTAGTCTAAAATCTCCATTCAATGACATATCCCACAAATAATAAAAGAAGAGTACCTATTAACATTTATTTAAATATTTTCTCCAAGATGCCAGTAGCATATATTATACAAAGTAAAAAAAAAAAAAAAAAAAGAATAAAAAATGTAGTGTTTCATTATCTATTTCAAGTTTGTCTTGATGACAAAAACAGGACTTAAGAAACCTCAAG
This sequence comes from Lutra lutra, assembly GCF_902655055.1. Classification (NCBI taxonomy): domain Eukaryota; kingdom Metazoa; phylum Chordata; class Mammalia; order Carnivora; family Mustelidae; genus Lutra; species Lutra lutra. The sequence continues at coordinate 98,300,444 of NC_062284.1, read as the reverse complement.
TAGCTTTCTAAATACCAGGTTCTTACGTGAAATGCATTCAGTACCTTAAACTAAGTATTACTCATGAATTGGAAAGAATAAAAAATGCCATCCAACTGTATAAAAAGTTCAACTCAAACAACCAACCACAAAAAGCTGAAAGTTTCATATAATGGCACTAGTGTTTACTTCGAGATACCTCTCTGTCTTTACTCTCAAACCCGATAATTACAGTTCAGATTTTAAAGGTTTCAAAAAGAGGCCATAAAACAATGTGTTCATTTCAGTCATGGACTCAAGGTTCCTAAGAAACAATTCATGGCTTAGGAAAAAACTCAAGTGTATCAGATAGAAATATGATGTGTCAATAAATGAATCACCAGTTATTAACCTCAAAAATCTTGGTTTAAAAGCTGATTAAGAATCACTATTGGTTGGGGGCCTGGGTGGTTCAGTCAGTTAAGCAGCTGACTCTTGATTTTGGCTCGGGTCATGATCTCTGGGTCCTGGTATCAAGCCCTATGTTGAGCCCCCAACCACCTTCCCACCCTTGCCAAGCTCCAGCTTTGTGCTCAGCTGGGAGTCTGCTTGAGATTCTCTCTCTCCCTTTCCCTCTGCCCCTCCCCTGCTCTCATGAATACATAAATCTTAAAAAAAAAAAATCACTATTGGTTGCCTAGAGCCAAATGTATAACTACTGTTTTTAATATCCCTGTATTTCTACTAAATATTTGTTGAAAGAATGAATGAATCCCCAATACTAATTACCTTTATATTTCTTTTAAAAAAATATGTTTTTAGGGGCGCCTGGGTGGCTCAGTGGATTAAATCCTCTGCCTTCAGCTCAGGTCATGATCCCAGGGTCCTGGGATCGAGCCCCACATCCGGCTCTCCGCTTGGTGGGGAATCTGCTTCCCCCTCTCTCTCTCTGCCTACTTGTGATCTCTTTCTCTCTGTCAAATAAATAATAAAATCTTTAAAAAAAAAAAAAAAATATGTTTTTAATTTACCAATAGCAAGCAAGAAGATTTTTTTTTAAATAATTCAATGTTAAGCTCTCAAAGTCAAAGCCTCAGAAAAAGGAAAGTTATGGTTCATAGCCACTGACTCATTTCCTTAGATGATTCAACCTCTTGGCTTTAACACCGCCTTGCCTTCCTCTCCCCCTTCAAATTTTAAATCGGTCCTGGGGGGAAATAAACCACTGCTACTACAAAGCCAGCTTTCCTGTACTACCACATCATAATCTTTTAAATAAACTGTTTTTGTATAAGTTTTGATACACTTTTGGTAGTAGAGTCCTATTACATAATTCAGTTAACAGTAGAACAAACATATACATGCTACATGGATTTTTCTAAAAGATACTGAGAACATTCAGGGATTTTATTTTTTCCCACCTCTTAAAAATGAATAGTTAACTTGTCACTGGCACAAAGACAATTTCATTAAAATATCTATTTTTCTGCTACCCGCATAAACCTTTGAAAATAAATAAGTCTGTGCTTCACCTTGTTTTTCCATGTATTCTTTCAATATTTATATACTTTGAGTTCTTTATGAATAAATTCACGAATTTACCTAATACAGAGTCCAGACCAACAAAGACAAATTAAGAGAATTAAACACAAATACACCAAAGGCATGTCTACACATGCCCATAATTCCCTGGCAAATGCACAACAGAAACAGAGTGTGTCTGTCTCCTCCTCTCCAAATAAAAGCAACACAAGATCTAGCCAGCTAGCAAGGGCAAACCATCCCCTAGTTGGGGAACACAGAGGTGTAGTTCAAACTAACTTGCTTTCACTTCATCTAACCTAGGACCTGAGAAAGAAAAATGCGTTGTCCTCGGGATCCATGCCCCACCCCCGACCCAAAGCCTTTCTTGTCAACCAGGCCCTCAGGTTCTAGGGGCGGTATGAAGAAGAATGTTTAGGAGTCATTTAAAATTGCCAACTCTGTCACTCCTTGGATGGAAGCTCCTCCCTCACTCATTTCAAATAAGTCTCTGTCCCACCAAAATGTTGCTTCCTTTCCAGGAGCACACACAAGAACTCCTGATAAACTCAATTGGCGGAAGACAGATCTGTTGGATACAACCACCATGTCTTACTAGATTCAATTTTTGTTGTTATTGTTGTTGTTTTTTAAAGAATGTATTTATTTACTTGAGAGAGAGAGAGCAAGAGTGAGAGTGTGCATGAGTGGGGGGAAGAAGGAGAGAGAAAGAGAGAATCTCAAGCAGACTCCCCAGAGTCCATGTGGGGCTCAATCCCATGAGACCCGAGAGCACAACCTGAGCCCAAATCAAGAGTCAGATTTCAACCAACTTGAACCACTCAGGCACCCCAGATTCAATGTTTAAAAAATTATTTTAAAAAGTATATTGCTGTTTATTAGGATCTCCTTTCCTAAAGACTATTGCTTTGGAGTCAACAAGTCTTGGGTTTGAGTATAGGCTCTCTGGTCGAATAGCTGTGGTACCATAAACAAATTACTTAAATTTTTGTGCATTAAGTTTCTTGTCTGTAAAATGGGAGGGAATACCACCTATTTTGCTAGTCTGTTGTGAGGATTACATTTAAAACCAGTAGCCCACTAGCAGAAACACACTTATGAATGTGTACTATTGGGGCACCTGGGTGGCTCAGTGGGTTAAACCTCTGCCTTCAGCTCAGATCATGATCCCGGGGTCCTGGGATGGAGCCCCGCATTGGGTTCTCTGCTCAGCAGGGAGCCTGCTTCCCTTCCTCTCTCTCTGCCTGCCTCTCTGCCTGCTTGTGATCTCTCTCTGTCAAATAAATAAATAAAAATCTTAAAAAAAAAAAAAAGAATGTGTACTATTATTTAATTCATTAAATAAGCATGTGTACTATTATTTAATTCATTTTAAAATTCATTTGGTCATCCTAGCCCCATTTTTCCCTCTAGCGCCAAATCACTGTGGAAGAAAATATCCTAAGGTTCAGAACTGATGGTGACAGAAAGTATTAAACCTCAGTTTGCAAATCTTAAGAGAAGTTTCATAGTAAATTTGTAACTCTGTATTTTAGTTAGAGACTAAGTTAATTGGCATGATGCTTACATGTTAGAAATTCTTTTAAATTTCATTCCATGACTATGTGAGTGATAAATACGGAGATATATTGAGTCTCAAGTTACATCACTAACTTCCATGATTGACTAGACAAGTCATAGCCACCCTGGCTTACCTTCTACAGTTGTGAGATAGGGATGCCACTATCTAGATCTGTGATTGCAGTGGGACTGGAATTACATTCACATGATCATTGCAGGCATTTCCAGGAGGAGAACCCTAACTATGCAAAAAGAGCAGCTTTAAAGAATTAAGATTCACATTTTAAATGGATTATTTTCCTAATTTTTCTTTACCTCTAGGAAATTGGTGGTAGGGAGCACATGTTCCTCCTTTCCTACTCCACCCTCAATAAGCAATACCTACCACATTTATCTGAACAATGTTTTTTAAACTAAATGACCCTCCTGTAGTAAGGTATCTTTATAAAGGTCTGCACACATCTCCCTCTGACTATCCCATTCTTAACATCTATTATCATCCCTTTATCTCCAGCTTTTTGGAACACTTCCTACTGCCTCTTGCCTCTTTGATTTGCAAACTAGTTTTTTGCCACTTCACTCAAACTTATCTCAGGAAAGTCCTGATGACTTTTTATTGTCAGTTCAAAAGAATTCATTTTGAACTTCAATCTTCATTTTGAACTTCAACCTTCTTGATCTCCCTGTAGGATATGACATCATTGATATTCTCTCCCATTTCTTCTTGGTCTTCTTTGTTAATACTCTCTTCTTCTGGCCACCCCTCAAACATTAGTGTTTCCTAGAGAGGTGTTGCGTCCTCTGCCCTTTATTCTTCTCACTCCCAGGAAATCTCACTACCATCTGTGGTTTCAAAAACCATTTACAAGCTCTCTCGTAAACCTCTATCTGTAGACTAGATGTCTCCTGACCTCTCTACTGCATATCTCCATGTAGATGTCCCTGCCGTAGACACCTAAAATTTGCTGACAAAACTGGGCCTCCTCCCTTGCTCCTTACTTGCTCTTTTCCCTCTAATTTTTGTCTTTATAAATGTAGCCCTCATTAGTAGTCACTTATGCAGATTTTCCCCTTGTTCCCTCTCATTCAAGTGGCCAAAACTTGCCAATTCTGCCTTCAAAATAGGATTTCCTGAACTATGGTCCTTGGCAACTTTGTTCCATAGGATAGTTGTTTTTTATTTTTTTTTTAATTTTTTTTTAATTATTAGGGTTCTGTGAGCAAATAACCTGGGGAAATGCTGGGGATTAAAGCAAGACTTCTAAGAACCTTCAATATAATGCTGAGGTGACTTGTGACTCCCAAATGCAGATATAATATGCAGCATTTTGCAAATAGTCTGGGAGTTTTTTCCTAAGGAATATCTTTGGTGATCAGTGTTCTACAGAATATATTTTACAAAATGCCATTCAAGTATTTCTCAGATGTGTTCTCCACTCCACCACCATGGCCATTGTTCTCTTACCTAGTCCACAATAGCAGTCCTGCCTAACCTTTATTCATCCTTTACAGTAGTTGGTAAGCTCCCAAAAATATAAGTCTCATGCGGTTTTGTGCTTAAAAGTCTCACAAGGTTTTGGGACGCCTGGGTGGCGCAGTCAGTTGAGCATCTGACTCTTGGTTTTGTGATCTCAGTGTGGTGAGATGGAGCCCCGTGTTGGGCTCTGCACTCAGCAGGGAGTCTGCTTGCGATTCTCTCTTCCTCTCCCTCTGCCCCTCTGGCTTGTGCTCTCCCACTCTCTCTCCAAAATAATAAATAATAAAATTGGCTTTTAAAAAAATCCCACAAGGTTTTCCCAGTACCCAAACTATAAAATCCAAAGTTTCTTTAAAAAACAAAGGCACTTCATACCCAGGCCCTGACCATCTTTCCATCTTTATCTCACACCAGTCCACCTCATGCTCCAGGTATAATAAGCTAGTTGTCAATTGCTGACCGTGCTCTGCTAACACCTCCTGACTTTTGCTCGGAACTAACTGTTCTGCGACCTAAAATGTCATCCACTTCCTATCTGAATAGTTCTTGTTCATCTTTAAAATTCACCTTAGGGGCACCTGGGTAGCTCAGGCAATTGAGCGATGGACTCTTGATTTCTGCTCAGATTATGATCTCAGGGTCCTAGGATCAAGCCTTGTTTCAGGCTCTGTGCTCAGCGGGGAGTTGGCTCTTGCTCCCTTTGCCCCTCCCCCGCTCACGCACTCTCTCTAAAATAAATAAATCTTAAAATAAAATAAAAATAAAATTCACCTCAGATGGACTCCTTCTTCTAGAGCCTTCCATTCCCCTAGATACCTCCCATTCCCCAGCTAGAGGAAGGTGTCTCGCTGGTGGGCACTCAATGCACCATCTGTTACAGTCCATCTCTGTAATTATCTGCATATACATCTCTATTTTCAACTACCTTGTGACCTTCTTGAAGATCTGGGACATTTATTTATTCCTGTGTATGGGGCCTACTATAGTGCCTAGAACCCAGTAAATAAATTCTTGGTGAATAAATGGATCAGTATATACATTACCTTTCAATTATTTCAATTCTATTTCTGAAAAACTCATCTAACTGTATAAAGTACTTGTTTTATCCATGAAACTTTAGTTTGGGACCTAAAAAGGTGTTGGCAAATTTCTATAAAGGGCCAGATCATAAATGTTCTATGCTTTGTGGGCCATATGGTCTCTGTCATAACTACTCAACTCTGGTGTTGCTGTGAAAAAGCAGCTATAGACCATATACAAATAAATGACCATGGTATGTTCCAATAAAACTTTATAAAAACTGGCAGTGGTCCAGATTTGCTTGTAGACCATAGTTTGGGCATCCTTGGTCTAAGAGGTTCATCATATCGCAACAATCTTAACTAGATCAAAACCCTCTAGTGCAGTTTTTAAAACTGTAGGACGGTAATAGAAATAACCATCCTCTAAGAATGAACTATTCAGTATGATAGCCATCAGCCATATACTGCTACTGAGCACTGGAATGTGGCTAGTCTGAACTGAGATGTGCTTTGAGTATAAAATGTACACTTGGATCTTGAAGATTTTGCATGAAATAAGGAATGTATCTTATTAATAGTTATACTGGTGACATTGAGATAATATATTTGATATACTGAATTAAATAAAACATTACTAAAAATGATTTTACCTGTTTCTTTTTACTTTTTAAACTGTGACTCCTAAAGCATTTAAAATTACATATGTGGCTTGCATTACATTTATATTGGACAAAAATGCTCTAAGACAGAATAGTTACAAAAGAGAGTACACTTAACAGACTCAATCTCTTTTCAAGATTACAAATGAGGTACTTTACCCAATTATCAAAGTGTCTCTGTTCAAATCTGCTGTTCATCCTGGTTTCTTTCTATCAATGTTGTGATTATCTTTTATGTAAGAATTGGTTTCGTGATCTCAGGGTGATGAGATCGAGCCCCGTGTTGGGCTCCGCACTCAGCAGGGCGTCTGCTTGAGATTCTCTCTTAAGGATCAAAATCTTTAACTCTTTTTTTCCCTTGGAGGGGGAGGAGAGGCTGAGGGATAGAGAGAGAATCCCAAGCAGGCTCCACCCCCAATGTGAAGCCTGATGTGTCTCAATCTCATGACCCTTAGATCATGACCTGAGGTGAAATCAAAGAGTTGCAATCCCAACCAACTGAGCCACCCAGGTGCCCCTCAAAATCTTTTTTTCTCCTTCCACATGTATGTCCACCAATTTATGTTATCTCACTTGTTTCTCACTTTCTCTATGCTTACTTTGTCTTCATTTTCTCACCGGAATTAGTAAGTCTCTTGAAAGGACTTCTATCCTTTATCATCCATGACCCTATCCCATGATTCTATACAAAGCTACTAGATTAATATTTCTAAACATCATGACTCTCTCCTGCTATGTGAAAATTTTAAAAATCCAGTGGTTACCATCACACACACACACACACAAATATCCAAACTACTTGGTCTAGTTCCTGAGGCCTTCTAAAAACCTCATTTTCAACTTTTATTTTGAACCATGTCTCCCCCACCAAACACTCAAGTCAAACATAGGATTGCCGATAAGATATAGGCTACTCAGTTAAATTCCAATTTCAGATAAACAATAACTTTTTTAGGATTTTATTTGACACAGAAAGAGGAGAGCATAAGCAGAGGGAATAGTAGAGGGAGAGGGAGAAGCAGACTCCCTGCTGAGCAGGTAGCCCAACAGGGGGCTAGATCCCAGGACCCTAGGATCACTACCTGAGCTGAAATCAGATGCCTAACCGACTGAACCACAAGGTGCCTCAACAATAATTTTTTTATATATAATTATAGGATATTACACGAGATACACTTGTACTAAAAATGTTTGTGAAATTGAAATTTCACTGGCATCATGTATTTTTTTATTTAAAATTATATTAGTTTTAGGTGTACAATATAGTGATTTGACAACTTCATATGTTATACTATGTTCACCACAAGTCTAGCTGCCATCTGTCACCATACAATGCTATTATAATATCATTAACTATAGTCTCTACACTGCACTTTTCATCCCCATGACTTAGTCATTCCATAACTGGAAGCCTGTACGTCCCACTCTCCTTCCTCCATGGCACGCTGTATTTTTATTTGCTAAATCTGGCAACCTTAGTCAGACAAGTCTTTTTTCTACCTCCCAAATACTTTATGTAGATTACTACCCATGCACCTTTACTCACATTTTAAGTGAAATAATGCAAGTAATGCACATAGAACAGTGCCTAGCACACAATGAGCATGCAATAAATACTGTGATTCTCCTGAATTTTTGGGTCCAACTCAATTCCTACTGGCCTTCTTTAGCCCATTCCAGCTCACAATATAATACTTCTTTGTGCTGTCCAGTATTTGATAGAGCCCTTGATTACTGACTTTGAACATTTCATGTGTACATCTTACCTAGCCTTATATTTCTACCTCATATAGAAATTACTGACTAGGGGTGCCTGGGTGGCTCACTTGGTTAAGCAACTGCCTTCAGCTCAGGTCATGATCTCAGGGTCCTGGGATCGAGTTCCGCATCAGGCTCCCTGCTCAGTGGAGAGCCTGCTTCTCCCTCTCCCTCTGCTGCTCCCCTGCTTGTGTTCTCTCACTCTGTCCAATAAACAAATAAAATCTTTTAAAAAAAGAAAGAAATTACTGACAAAATAGGATTTTCAAATAACGCATTTTACGTTTTACCAAAATTATCAACTTTTACTCTTAAGTCCTGGCTTAAACACCAAAGTATATGATTAAAGCACTCTTGCTGAACTTAGACTCCAGGTTCTTGCTGACAGGAGGATATAGCATTAAGTAAACCTCACTTACAAAAAGTAAGCTATAATAGGATCTAAAAAGCAAGAAATTCACTTATTAAACAACACCTGAAATGTCTTTAATTATGAATTTACCAGGTAGAAACACAATATAAATTGTACACTCTAAATTTCCTGAAAATTTTTCTTGTAAATAAGCATGCAAATAATCAGTTTGGTGAAAACTTTAACTTTTCCTATTTCTTCAGCATGATCTGTAAAATTCACAATGAAGTAGTTACATGTGATTTTTACAGAAAAAACTAATTCTCAAACAGAGTCTAATACCATGCTCTCCATTAAACAGAAGGCTCAAATTATACAGAGTCTCAAAATCAGGTGATAATCTTAAATAAGAAAATTATGGGCTATTACTTAAACTGACCTTTTTGTAAGCTACACACACACAAAATATTAAGTACATGGTTAATCACTAGTTCACCTTAGCCATACTCACAGTATAGTACAGATTACCCAAATCCAAAGTCTGGCTCTGCTACTTATTAACATATTACCTCCTCAGCCTCAATTTTCGCAACTATAAAATGGGGGCCTTTTCTCTCAAGTTTTTGTGAGGATGGAGAGAATTAATATGCATGAAATGCTTAGAACGAGGCCTGGCACATGGTAAACATTCAAAATATGCTCTTATATTCTCTTATTCTTAGAATGTTTCCCAATTTGGTATCTTTAGGCATAGCTCCAACCTAGGACTTATTCACAAAACTGATTTAGAAACTGATATGGAGAGAAAGTACTTCAGTTTGCCAAGTTAGAATAAATGTCAAAGATCTAAGTTCCTGCTGCTATTACACCCTTAAATTTGTTTTTATTTGTTTGTTTGTTTTCCTCTCTCACAATGCTATGACCTTCTCAGGCCAGTCTATTTGGTTATAATGGGAAACAATTTTTACTGGTCATAAATATCCAGCTGCACAAAGATCTTTCTATGAACAAGTGCTTTTATTTTTTAAAGCCCATTAGTAAATGTCCTCCATAAAACTTACTTCTGTTAATTCCTATTAAATTATTGTTTAGTTTCTTTGTTAGGGTATTTACAAATTCTCACGTTCTACCATGTAAATAGTATGAAGCAACTCTCCATCCAAGAAATAATTCATGTGTGAATTTCCTAGTTTGTATTGCTTAGAGGAATAACAGTACAAAACATCAAATAGCATGCAACATGTTAGTTTCCAAGTCAACAAAACACTTCCTCTTACAAAGTTTCATAATGTAAAATGCTGGACTCAGGACTTGATTACAGTAATACCAACTGAATAAAAGTCAATGATGTTATTTGAACCTATTCCAAACTAATCTAGGTTATCTGAAGAAAAGGGCACTTCGTAACAGAAACACTTTTAACTTATACCCCAAAACCAGTAAAACTACCATAAAGATATGGGAAAGAATTTTAATGAAATGATTCATAAGATCTTAAAGAATGTTAAAGTTGAACTTGAAAAACTACTGATTTCACATATCTAAACGTATTTGGTGAGGGTGGGGAATCCAGGTTAAACTACTCAATAATAAGTTTCAAGGATCACTAAATGTTCAAATGTGGTAAATTATATGAGCCACTGTTTCCTAAAGTTTTGATAAGAGTCATTCATTAACCATGGTCTTTTACTTTGGATTTCCTATATATTTTGGTAATACTTTAAAACTGGGCCTTAGATTTGAGGTCAATGTTTTTCATAAAGGGCCAGATAGTAAATATTTAAGGCTTTCCAGGCTAAATACGCTCTGTCACAGTCAACGTTTGTATTTTCATAGTCTTTAAAAATGTAGAAAACATTCTTAGTTCATTCCCTATAAAAACTGGTCAAAGCCAGATTTGCTCTAGGCCAGTTTCCCTGCCTCAGCTTTACAGTACACATATTATCTTTTTGTTACCATGTAAATTCCACTGATATTTTTCTTCAAGTATTTGTTCAAACCTCACTTTCTCGATAAGTCCTCTGAGGACATTCCTACCAGTCCCCCTATATATAGAGCATACTATATGATGCATAGTACATCACCTAACATCTTTATTCATTATTTGGTCTTTGTCATTCCCCACACCCACATCCCCACCAGCATAAACTCCATGAAAGCAGACTCCCCCGCCCCCCCCCCCCCACTGATGGATGGTCTCTACCTAGAATAGTGCCGGGTATATCTTTAGGCTGCCTAAATAAATCTATTCTTGCAGTTATAAAACAAATACCATGGAGGAGAGATGTATCCAAATGAAATTATGTAACAAGTGGAAAAGTATTTAAGGAAGATTGACAAATACTTTCCTTTTAAAATTGTTTCAAGTAGTCATAAAACATTTTAAAGAGAAAAAAATGTTCAAAATTACAGCATTTTCTTACTGTCCTACTGAGTGATTTTTCTTAAAGACTAATTCCCAGGAAGGTTACCATTACTTTGGCTTATTTAAAAACAAATTTCATTTGCCATTCCTAAACCTCTCTACAGAACTTGTTCTACCTCTTTGATCTCACTTGTATGTATTCCCTGCCCATTAAACTCACTAATCTAGTTTGGCAACTTTATAAATCAGGAAAAAGTTACTTTACCTCTTCTTCTGTGACTCCATGTCCCACCATTCCCTTTTTTATAAACTTCCTAACATTGTAATCTTTCCTACTTGTCTTTACCATTCAATATAAACAAGAAGCTAGATTCTATCAAATGTTCTACTCCAAATACATTCTGCTCAGTGATTAGTCAAACTTAAAAGTTCTTTTTGCTATATGTGGTTTTACAATCTTTAAGAGCCCAGATTTGCCTTACCACACCCTGATATATATACTTGGCAAGGTACTGGGGATCCCCAGGTAACTGGGAATTTAGGAAGCTCCACTACCATTCAGATTAAGGCTACTATATTTTTAAACATATGAAAAACACAAAAACCCACTATAGAATAAAATTATCTTCTGATGCTACCACTGGTAAGTTGATATTTCATAGCCATTAGTAAATCACAGTATTAAGTATATTAACATTAATGTGAGGGTTAAATAATATATCATACTAGAGAACACAGTAAGATATTCTAAAATCAAGTTATAAAAATTGCTGATTCAAGGGGGAATGCTTACCAAAAAGGAAATGTGTTTAAAAAACCTTTTTACCCAACAAGTTATTCTTCATCTACTATTTTCCTTTCTAAATGACTACAATTCTGCCTTTCTTATGAGACAAGCAGCTGGCTTTTGGAAGACAAACTTTAAAAATCTAAAAGTCAATTGTCAAGGCTAAGACCACTCTGCAGGCCAATTCTTTACAGACACAATTCTCTACTCCTAAAAACCGTAAGGCAGTGATTTTGGAAAAATGGTAGAATACACACTGCTTAGAACCTTAATTCTTAAAAAGTTATTTTCAACTTCTTCTGTATCCTAAGTTATCATAAAATCAGATTAAGTTTGGTGGAACTTAATCAGTACAAAACCTTCTGTACACCCAGCATTATAAAAAGCAAATTGACTCCTTTTTCTTCTTATAAAAGCTAGGTGACTCCAAATCGAGTCACTTTATACCATACAACCCTGGAGAGTAACATGGCCCAACACACCACATGTCCCACTTAATCTAGTCCAAACGAGTAACATAACGTGAGAAACTGCACTGTGTAATTCCTTTATTTTCTGCATATTAGTGCTTTACCAACACTACAACCATATAGAACACAATTCCAAGTACTGTACTTTTTAGTTTGGGGAGATCACAGTCTACAGACTCATTTACTTATATTAGACAAGATTAACCTCATTCAAAACTTACTGCAGTTTATAAATTCACATAAATACAGAAATTGATGCAATTAAACAAAAACTTCAGGATCTTATTTTTTAAATTCCTAGATTATAACTTTTCCTGCAGGCTCAATTACCTGCCCCATGATCACCAATGGTTATGGCTCAATTTAACTACATCAATTATCAACCTTTTATATCCTTAAAGAAAATGTAAGTGAAAATTACAATTTCTTACCAAGAAGTTTAGGGTTTTCCAAATTTCAAATATTTGCTTCCCTCCTCCCCCCCTTCAGTTAGACATTTCAGATAAACTAAAAATAACCACATCTCACCTGCAACATTCAATAGCAATCACTTGATGTATAAAATTTTAACTATGCTCCCAGTTATTTTAAAACAAAAAAATGGCTGCCTATCAATCTGTCTGTCACAAGTTAGAAATACTACATTTAGGAATTAAGATGAGGGTTTCAAGTTTCCTCCAGTTTAGGCATTTATACCTTTGTGCTTGTCTTGTCTAAAGATGTTACTATAGCATCAGTATTTGTATAACCCATGTTTATGTACCTTAAAATGCAATCAAAACACTAAGAATTAAATTTATGTGGAGCTTTGGGAATTTTAAAAGCAACTAAAATGTTCTCGGATGTGTCTGTCAGCTTCATTTCTGGAGATCCTTTTAAAGTAAAACTGAGAACTTTATAGTTTAGTTGCATTTTGAATTCAAAAATCCCTCTGCACCATCAGGAGCCTACAGCATAGCACCTTTTCTCATCTGCTTTAAGTAAAATGTGTCAAGACTTTTACTTTCAATAGTTAACTTTTTATAGCCTTATGCTTCTCATACATCTTTGGTAAAAGCTCCATTATACAATATGGCCAAAACACGAAGGACCAATACTGTCCAACTATGTACCATGATATCCCGTTCCATTTTAGTTTTCAGACACCCTCATGAACAAAACCCACTCCACCTTTTCCTGTATACTGCCTTTGCAGTCTACGTTTCTTAAATTCCCTATGTTTAATTCCTTGAGGACCTCTAAAATTAATCCTTAAGGCTATATGAGAACCAGATGCTGCTCACAATTCTTTATCAAGCATTAACATTTGGTTCAAAGTATCATCATAGTGGTCTCAATAATCTAATTACTGGTCCTAACAAGCTAAGCAAGTAATCTTGCTAGGATCTGGTTATCACCAGTGAGCACACTGCTTACCCTTTAAGAAAAATAAGTTTACATTCATTGTCATCTGTAGGTTCTTTTTCTTCATCCTACTTCCCCTTTAATTGACATTCCTCAAGTCTACACATCATTCATTCATCACATTTCCTTCCTTAGGGGAGATAGTGTATTAATGAACCAACAGGATATCTGACTTACTATTTGTATGAGTTAATCCTACAATCAAACAGAAATATCTTTTTTATAAAACATCTTTTCCAGTGTTCTAATTAATGGAGATGTGGATCACTCATCTACAAAAAAGACTTCTATCTTCAGCTTAATCAGTTGCTCTAATGTGAAAACAGGAATGTGTATTTTTCAAACTAGGTAGGTGTATGTAATTTGAATTGTTAAATGCTTTATTAATGAACAAAGTAAACATTCTAGTAATTCTTAAACTATTGGTCTTAGACATTTGAAATGTAGAAGTATATATTCCAGTTTTGCCCCAAAGTCACTTAAAATATCTACAGATATCACATCTGTGTGTGGCATATACCATTTATTGCTCCATATTCTGGAAAGAGTCTACTTTTAAAGTTAAAAAAGAGGGAAAACACAGCAAAGTTGCTAACCTTGCAGTGAAAAAATCCGTGTTGACGGGTTACACTTTCATCTTTTTATGCAGTGTAAGTTAGCTATGTAATAAGGAACTTGAGTTTTATCCCTACTCATGCATGACGTATGTTTCAGAACTTAAGAGCTGACATTTCAAAGAACTTCTTACATTACCTGTTTAACATACTGATGTGCAACTGGAACATATTACAATTGTATTACTCATTATGTGCCACTGTAGGCTAAGTTTACTATACTGGTCTTAGATGTAAAAGGTCACATTTGAAATTACTAAGTTAAAGGTAAAACTCATAATGGAGGAGCAATGGCCTTAAATATAAAAGACAAACGGCAGTTTGATTAAGCAATAATTTTCAGTTTACTAGATGAAACAGACTTGCAACACAGTCTGCATGAATGCAAAATAAGCCATCTACAGCAAGTGAAAAGAAAACGGGGCAAAAGGGAAAAAAAAGCATACATTGCAAAAAAGATTCTCTCGAAATAAAAAAATCAAACCATTATTATAAAGGACTTTACCAAAAACTGCTATATTTCCCCATCCCATTTGCTGGAAGTCAGTAAGAGCATCTAGCACTTTGTGTTCATGTCAATTGTCAGATCAGAGCATCCTAACGCAAAGCAAAAAGAAAAAAGAGGGGGGGAAAAGGAAAAAAAAAAAAAAAAAACCACAACAGAGAACAAAAAAGGAAACCCCTAACCACCCCCTCCCCAACCGTAGAACAGTAACTCCAGAGTTCAAATTCAAAAGAAGAGAAAGTGGCAATTGAAAGAGGTGATGGTGGCGATAATCCTATGAATGGGTTTTTGATTTCTCTCCTTCCGGGGGATAAGTGGAGAATGCTCATTAGGATTTGTAGTTAGAGGTTAACCATGTGAGCCCCTCATAGAGTCCATCCCCTGAGGTGGCACAGGAGGGCTGCACATACCAGTTCCTGTCCCGAATCCGGGTCAGGCCCAGTTTCTCCTGGATCTCGTGGGGTTTCATGGCATCAGGCAGGTCCTGTTTGTTGGCGAAGATGAGGATTATGGCGTCCCTCATCTCCCGATCATTGATAATGCGGTGCAGCTCCTGGCGGGCCTCGTCGATGCGGTCGCGGTCGGCGCAGTCCACTACGAAGATCAGACCCTGGGTCCCGGTGTAGTAATGCCGCCAGAGCGGCCGGATCTTGTCCTGGCCGCCCACATCCCACACGTTGAACTTGACGTTTTTGTAAGTCACCGTCTCCACGTTGAAACCCACTGTGGGAATGGTGGTCACCGACTGGCCCAGCTTCAACTTGTACAGGATTGTTGTCTTGCCGGCCGCGTCCAGGCCCAACATGAGGATCCGCATTTCCTTGTTCCCGAAGATCTTGGATAGCACCTTCCCCATCGCGTCGGAGGAGCCGGGGCCGGGGGCATTCAGGTGTCCCGGGTCCCCTCAGCCAAATACGCCGCAGCCGCCGCTAAACCGAAACGAAGCCTCCCGGCCGCGAGGGCGCCCGTGCGGCCTGCGTGGGAGTTGCCTCCTCGGGGCAGAGGCCCGGACTCGCCACTCACTCGGGCATCACCGACCGCACAACTTGATTCCTCCAGTCGCCGCTGCCGCCGGGGCCCTGAGTCTGCGCCGGGAGAGCCGCCGCCCTGCTGAGGCGCGGCCCGGCCCGGAACTGCCCTTCCCCCCGCGAGCGCCGCGCGAGCGCCGCCGCGGTTCCCGCTCCTCCGCCTTCTCCTCACTCCGCCGCGGGAGACCGAGGCCCTCCGGCCCGCCCGCCGGTCCACAAGCTCCGGGCTCACCACCGGCCCAAGCTACCCGAGAGTCAGCAAGGCTCCGGCGCCTCGTCAGGTCATTGATCCTCGCGGGAACTCAGTGCGCTGCCTGCAGAGACACGGAGAGGAAGAAGAGAGTTACTGACGGAGTACCAGAGGGGAACGGAGGCCGAGGTGGCCCGCCTTTCCAGCTCAGTCCAAGAGGTTACCTCCAGCCGCCGCCCTGAGCGCGGGCTCCCTCTGGCCTCCACCTCCTCCTCCCAGCTCTGCCGCTGCCGCCGCCGCCGCCGCCGGAAAAGGCGCCGAAGAAACCGCCTCACTTCCCCTCCCGATCACGCAGGCGCAGCGAGGCCGACCGTTTGACGAGCGCAACCTCTGTAAGAGGCCCGGCCCGCGCGCCTAGCGTCAGGGGCGCCACGCGCGAGGGGCGGGGCTACGGAGGCTCGGAGGCATCGAGGGTGCGGCCAGGCCCTAGACTCGCGAAACTCGGACTCTGACCGGTGCCCACCTGTTGCCACACTAGAGGCTCGCGTACTTTTTGCATTCCTCTACCGCGCTTTCACCTCCTCCACCCTCCCTCGAACCTGAGGAGCAAATCCTCTGGGGAGCTCCACAGGGTGGGGTCCGCGGGAAGGGCGCTCCCAGGATGAAAGCCTCCCCCATGCTGCTTTCAGACTTGTTCTCAGACGTCGGTGCCCGCCAGGTGCTCCGCGAGTTCCCTTCATCCCGCCCCAGATTTCGTGCGTCCCCAGTCACCCGGGAAAGCCCTACGTGCCCTTCCTACCTGTCCCAGCCTCTCCTTGGCCTCCTTTATCCCTCGTGTTCTGTGCATTTCCTCAAAGACACGTGGGAGGCCTGTGTTTTGTGTGGAATCTGCCAGGCAGTGCGGCGCTTTTACTCGGCTTGTGTTTGCCATGAAACCCTTCTTTTGAATGTTTGAGCTCCATCTTTATACATCTCCTCAGGACCAGTCTATGTTACTTAAAAATGGCAGTGTTAACCAGAGTTCCCGTGCCTTGCCTCGTTTTCAACTGTATAAGATGATAGATAACTTTTCATATTTAAGTATTACTTCCCTTTAATGTGATAAGCAATAACTTCTCACCCACCCCTTCTTAACTTTTAGAAGGCTAGATGATAATCATCTTAGCATACGGTTTAGAATCAGACTAACTACTTTTGTGGCCTGGATCTAGGCATTTAACCTTGCTGCGTTTGTTATCTCATGTGTAAATCCAGTGTCATGCCGACCTTGCTCTCAGTACTCTGTTTCAGGGTAAATAACAAAATGTTTGTGGAAGACTCTAGGAAACCTTTTTGTAGCAAATGGTTAGAGATCAAGTTAGACTTAAGGTAAGGCGAAGCTTTAAATAAATGAACGAAGGGGAGGAAAAACAGGAAATAGGGTTTGTTATTTTTTAAGACCTATAACAGCATAGATATAAAAGACAAACATATAACAGCATGTGATAACATACTTATTTCATAATACGAGAATATTTGATAATGGTAGATAGGTTAAATGATAACCTTACAAGCTTCAGCTGAAATAAACCTACTAGAGTCACTAGTATTCTAACAATGATCCAATATACTTTCTGTCTGCCTTAATGGGCACTGTCATAAAACTTGGAGAATGATTTTGGAGATTAGGCTTCAAAGTGTTGCCTGTTTTATAGCTGTGACTTCTTAGGCCTCAACCTTCCTAAACTTCATTTTCCTTATCTGTAAAATCAGACAAAGAATGATATTGCTAATAAAAAAATAGTCACTATTTATTTTTTGTTATGGCAAACACTGTACTAAGTACTTTAAATATATTTTTTAATCCTGACAGCAATCATAGGAAGTAATTTTGAGTACTAATATTTTACATATGAGGAAACTCAAGGACAAAGAGTTTAAGTTGTTTTTTGAGGGTCACAGAACTGAGATTAAATCAAACCTGCAGCTCCTCCTCTTAACCTCCTAATTATGCTCTCTCCCTGACTACCTCACACAGTTGTTTGGAATCTCAGTTACAGTATTTCTTAAAATACTTGGTAAAGTGTCATAGTACTTATTATTATATTTGAGGGAAGAATTTTTTTATATGTGGCAAATAGAGGTATTTTGTTGCATTTCAACATAGTTTTCTCAGAGTAGATTCTAGTTTTTCCAAGCAAATGGAAGATTGATCTGCTGCAGTTGGATCTGTTTTTCAGTGGAAGGAGTAATATAATGGAAAACAGAAGCAGCTGGAAGCACTAGCATCTACCTGGCACTGGCACTTGTTAGGGTTAAAAAGTTTATTTTTGACAGGGCACCTGGGTGGCTCAGTGGTTGAGCCTCTGCCTTCGGCTCAGGTCATGATCTCAGGGTCCTGGGATTGAGCCCTATGTCGGGCTCTCTGCTTGGCGGGGAGCCTGTTTCCTCCTCTCTCTCTGCTTGCCTCTCTGCCTGCTTGTGATCTCTCTCCGTCAAAAAAAAAAAAAAATCTTTTTTAAAAAAAAAGTTTATTTTTGAAAGCCATCTTCTGTTGATCTTCCACCAGAATACAAGCGTCATAAAGGCAGAGACTTGTTTTGTCAACGTAATGTCCGCAGTGATGTCATGTAGGTATCAGACATTACATCAGTATTTGGATGAATGAATGCCATTTATACCACAAATAAGACCAAAGGTAAAGGACATACTATATTTATCTGGGGTTAGAGTACTGCATATCTAGAGTAGTTCCTCATACAATAAATTATTTTAAGTAATAATTATAAAAAAATAATGGCCAGAAAATACAGACAATGAAAATGTTAACTTTGTATATAATCATGGCAGTTGAGAAAATCACTAAGTGAATTTCAGTGAAACCAAAATCTGTAAAAAGTGACAATTTAGGCAACTACTAAATCATATCACTGATGAAACATTTTCTTGATTTCTTGAAACAGTTGACAATTCAAAAATAGTAAGTTTAAAAAATATTTCCATTCTGTGAAATATTTTACAGATTAACTAAAATATGCATTTATGAAACAAAATATTACATTTCTCAGTGTGTACCCTGTTTCTGTTTTAAGTTTCAAACACAAATGAAAGCTCCAAAACTGTAGAAAAATTACCCTGCTTTTTAATTTAAAGTCTAAGAATGAAGTTTTCTTTAGCTTACTTAGAAACCAAGCTCCCCTTTTAGAAAACACCATAATTTCTAATCTGCTGAACAACCACATTTATTATCTTGTGATATTCCTGACTAAAACACATAAGAAAAATACTTTAAAAGGTGGCTTAATTTTTTGCTTTTAAAATGAAACGAACAAGTCTTTAACAATAGCACCCCATTCTGTTTACCCTATTTCTGAATCCCTAAAGCTCTTAATCGTTTATTCTGTATGACTATGTCATATATTTCTTTTTATTCCATGCAGTGCTAAGGACAATTCTGACCACACAACAAGGGTGGTCAGACTACATACCTGTTTAAGGAAGATACCATCCCTTGTTTATGGCTTCATTTTTGAGCCCTTAGTCCACTTACCCAGCATTGAGCTCTATCTAGTTTAACAAAGCCTAGAGTCCCAGGAAACCTAGGAGCAGTAGAAATAAAGAGCAAACAAGAAGCTATTATAAATTATATCTTTAGAAAATTTCTAATCTATTCCAACCAAAACACTGAGGCAGGAGAATTAGCCCTCCCTTCGTATTATACCTATCAGTTTATAAGCTCTCTAAGAAAGGTTTCATATTCTTTAAATTTTTGAATCCTTAGTCCCTAGCACAATATGGGCTATGTAGTAAAATAGAGTAGCAAACATTTTTTGATGATAATACAGTGAAGGTCGAGACTCTTAAAAATAAAACTAAAAAATCCAATTGAGACAATATTAATTTTAATTTGTAAGTATTCTTGGTAACTTCTTAAAAAAGATTTATTTATTTTTTTGACAGAGCACAAGCAAGGGGAGTGGCAGGCGCAGGGAGAGGCAGGCTCATCCCAGACCCTGGGATCATGACCTGAGCCAAAGGCCTAAGCTTCATGACTGAGCCACCAGGCACCCCTATTCTTGGTAACTTTAATGGATGCAGATACTTAAAAGGACACTGGGAACCAAAATAATAGTTCACTCCCTTGGCCTCTTCCTGTGTCAGCTAAGGAACCACTTTCTAATTCTTCCTGTTTAATCATTAAAAAAAAAGTTATATCCCAATCTAAACCTTAATAATTACTTTAGTTATGCCTGAATATGAAGATTTCATCTCATTTTTAAAAGTATTAAAAGTGGGAATGATAAAACTAAAAATTAGTTATAGTTGATATTTTAGCCAATTTTTTAATAGTTAGGGTTTCAGACCGTAAACACTGAGGCAACATGGTCTAGGGCACAAGTGAATAGAAAAAACTAAATGACATCCTTAAATTATTCCCAACACTTCATAATTAGCTTTGGGTAAGTTATTCATCCTCATTGACCATCATTTTTTTCCTATTCCTGCAATGGAGAAATCTCTCTTAGTTGACTAGGACAGTATTTAGTATTTCCCTTTACAGTTGAAAGAGCTGAGCCACTGAGAGGATAAGCTACTTTCTTAATAAAATCGTACAAAAGAGGTTCAAATTAAGATTTCTTTTTTTTTATCGAAGTCTGGTGTTCTTTTTTGTACCAAATAATTGTGTGAACTCAGTAAGCTGGACTAGATCAATGGTTTTTAGCCCTGGCTGCACATTAAAATCACCTGGGGCATTTTAAAACCACATAAATGCTTGGGCCCCACCCCAAATCAATTAATTCCAAACGTCTAGGGTAGAAGTTCTACCTACCCATATTTTTTTAAGGTCTCCCTCAGTGATTCTAATGTGAAGCTAAAACTGAAAACCACTGAACTCATTGCTAACTTCCCTTCACATTAAAAATGAATTTTGGGGATGCTGGAGTGACTCATTTGGTTAAGCATCTGCCTTCAACTCAGGTCATGAACCCAGGGTTCTGGGATCGAGTTCCTGATTGGGCTCCTTGCTCAGCAGAAAGCCTGCTTCTCTCTCTGCCTGCCACTCCCCCTACTTGTGTTATCACTCTTTCTGACAAGTAAATAAATAAATCTTCTTTTAAAAGTCTATGAATTCTAAGCTCTACTTATTTTTTTATTGCTCTTCCCCAAATACATACCTCGACACACAGTTTTTCACATAGTATAGTGCAGTAATACCTTAATCACTGGTATAACATTAGACCTATCATAAATATTTCTGAGATTCTTGTAAAAGAGTGTTTTTTAAAACATACTATAATTATATCTAAATTTATTGAATTATTAATAGAACCGCTATCAACTATTCAGCACCATTAAATGAAAAGAAGATAAGATGGAATACTTGGCAGCCAAAGGATGATCAAACTCGTAAACTGTAGATTAAAACTTGCCTGTGGATACTTGCCATTTGGTGCCCAGTATGCAAATACCTCTCCTTTTTGAGTTAATACCAAAATAGGTAGAAAGAAAGATGAAGGTGGGCAAATAGATATATTCCTTTTCCTATCTCCCTGGTAGCTAAGATCTGGGTAAGTGAACTGGGCTCAACCAACTAATTAATCAATGTCCTACTACATGCTTTGAATTTTGAGGGATTCAGAATTTCAGAGTTGCTGGAACAAGTGCCCAGAGTGACTGAGTTCAGCAGGATGGTGGCAGATATCTAGTGGCAAGAGTGCCAATAGCAACAAATGTTATAGTAAAAGCACCAGCAAACTGCTCTGTGGCATAGGCCCAACAGTACCTTTCCTCCCATCTCTATAGGCTTCCTGACAATTCTGTGGGTCTTCTAATACACTTCCTATGAAATTATCTTCAGCTCAAGTTAACCGTGGTCAGTTTGATTATAAATAAAGACTCCAAATGGTACACATTTTAATTTAAAGAATGCAAAATAAAACCTTGAACCAACATTGTGCAAACTGGAGATCTGATTATGTTGGTAATTTTCCCATTAGGCGGTCATCCAGAAATGGAGTCAGGTAGAATTCTAGAATCTTTCCAACCTGCTAAAATTATGTTCCTTCTCACAGAAATCCATGGTTGTATCATTTTTATATCAACCATTTGAATCATTATAATTGTTGGAGTAGGAAACATTTCATGTCGTGGAGATAACCATAACATTTGCTGTTAAAAAGAAGCATATACTGTCAGAAATTTGGTTTTTAATATCAGAAAAATATTTTTAAGCTAAAACAAGATTATTATTTCTGTCTAAACTGACAAAGACTGAAATATTGATTTTTCTGAAAAAGAGTTTAGTTTCTTAAGAATGGAGAAGCTTAATCATTCAGACTGCTTAACAGAATCCTGCAAGCTTTGTAATTAAGTAATAAAAGAACCGTTTGTGTGAACTGTTTACAGTAAGAGTTGTCAGGCTCTGTTGTATCAGTTACTCAGATACGTTCTTATTATACAATAGCATACTTTATAGCTGTGGATCGGTGTGAATAGTGTACTCTTAGGAAGATATTCAAGGGACACCAAACAGCTGAGGGCTAAAATTAACCTTGCTCTGTCTTTATAGTGATTCCAGCTTTAAATTTCTTAATTTGCAGGTTCTATTGTTTGTTTTATCTTGTTTTGTTTCTGTTTTGTTTGTTTCCTCCTATGGTTAGAGATACGTGAAGGAAATGGCACATAAGCAAAATACTGACTTCTGATTGATGAATGAGTCACAGTGGTACTAAACAAATAGATTACTCATTTAAATCATTATGCAGTGTTAGCTCTTTATATTACTTTTTTTTTTTTTTTTTTTTTTTTTTGCCTCTAGCATAGTATTCTGCATTTGATCTGCCTTATTTCCTAACTTGCTGGTAGGGGATTCAGCTTCTCCAGGAGAGTCTTCTAATGGCCAAGTTGGTGGTAAAAGCAAGGACTTTCTATGTTAAATAGCCCAGGGAAAAGAATTGATTTTCCAAATCTCAAGAAAAGGTGGTAAGCCAGTAAGTTTAAAACCGTTTATGGATTAGAAATCAAATAAAATATTTTAAATGCCACAGAGCACTGCTTCAAAGACAGAGAATAAATGAATAAATTTAAAAATGAGTGGAGAGGCACCTGGGTGGCTCAGTGGTTTAAGCCTTTGCCTTCGGCTCAGGTCATGATCATGGGGTCCTGGGATCGAGCCCCGCACTGGGCTCTCTCCTCACCAGGGAGCCTGCTTCCCTCCCTCTCTCTACCTGCCTCTCTGCCTACTTGTGATCTCTCTCTCTGTGAAATAAATAAAATCTTTTTTTTTTAAGATTTATTTATTTATTTATTTGACCCTGAGATCGTGACCTGAGCAGAAGGCAGAGGCTTTAACCCACTGAGTCACCCAGGCGCCCCAAATAGATAAAATCTTTAAAAAAAAAATGAGTGGAAAGAAGCAGCAGCAAGATGGAAAGGAAGAAAAGAAGGAAGGAATGAAGGAGAAAGGAGATAATTATATTGAAATATAGAGCGTGGCAATCTTGTAAACTGTAATCTTGTAACCTAATCCAAAATCTAGCTTGGGGTTGGAAAGGAATGATTCCTTAGAAAAGTATAACCAGGTAGATTTATGTGGGATTTCCTCTACCATAACCTTTTTTAATTTTGCTTTATGCACACGTAGCATATATACCAAAAACAAACAAGGAAGCAGTTTTGCTGTTGAATACCTTTGCACTATCAGTATATAATTGTCTGGAAAGGTCCTACTCCAACATACAGTTTTGAGCACAGTATCCAAGATTTATAAGTGTGAAAATAGTTGTAAAATCCTTGGTAAATGTTACACTATAACCAATTTAACAATGGCTTAGTTGGGAAAATTTATGAGTTAGTTTCTATTTCAAGTAAGAAAGATTTATGTTCCAATAGGCTTAGAAATACACCTACTAGGTTGTATGTCCACAGTAATGGATAACATAAACCTGCTGAGCCAAAATCTAGTTTCAGGGATAAAATTACAATTTTACCAACTGGAGTCTATGGTGCTATGATCCTCTCTGGTGAACTAGGGACAGTTCCTGTGCTGTCTTCATTTGGAAGGAAGGTCAGCTACCTGTGCGCCGACTTCCCAAACTAACTAGATTACTGCTGGAAAAAGAATGTTCTAGAGTCTTTAATTTCTGATGTCAGACTTCATTTTTAAATATAAACATGGGTCTTTCTGCTTCTTACTATATCTTTTTGAAATGTCAAAAAGTCATGAATTCAATGTGCTTTCCCAGTAGCAACCTTCATTGAATAAGAAGGTTAATCTGGGACTTTATAGCAATTTTGATATGGACATATCCTGAACAGCATATCAAAGATTTTAGAGCAGCTTGGTGGCTTAGTCAGTTGAGCACCTGCCTTTAGTTCAGGTCATGTTCCCAGGGTCCTGGGATGGAGCCCCACATCGGGCTCTCTGCTCAGCAGGGAGCCTGCTTCTCCCTCTCCTTCTGCTTGCCACTCTGCCTGCTTGTGTGCTTTCTCTCTCTCTCTCTCTCTCTCTCTGTCAAATAAATAAATAAAACCTTTTTAAAAAAAATTTAGCAGTAGAACAAGTCACCCAGTGTATTTGACACTTTCAGGATGTCTTTGGAAACAGCTACCTCCCGCCCGCCCGCCCCCATCCATAGCAATACAGGAGTAGATTCCTGGCATTCATGTGACTCCTCAACACATACATATCTGGTCATACCAGTTGGATCACAGGTACACTCATTATTCTGATTGGCTAATCAGATTCTCATTCCTGAGATTTTTTTTTATTTTATTTTTTATAAACATATAATATATTTTTATCCCCAGGGGTACAGGTCTGTGAATATTCCTGAGAATTTAAAATCAGATCTGAAGGAAGACCATGTTAGTCTGTCTTTTCCCAATGGATCCATATCCTACTAACTAGTGACTATGTCATAGCCATACTCTGCTTTGAGTACTGGGTGGCAGACAGAAGTTAGTCTTCAGGGAGAAAGAAAAAAATAGATGTACAGAAAGGATCAGAGACAGACAGAGATTATTTCCTAGGCTCCATTGCACAGTTCCAGGCCCTTCTTGGGGTCTGTCTGCATACCAGTCTTTGAATTTCACGAGACATCTTATATCTTCATATAAAATCACCTTTGTTTTTGCTAAAGCAAGCTCCAATGGGCTGTTGTTACTTATAAATAAAAGTGCTACCTTTACAAAATATGACAATGTAAAATAGTGTGCAAACAAAACAAAATTTTAACTGTCAAAGTAAATGTATCAAAGTCACAGACGTGAATGCTTTAGGGAGAATTATATATGATATACAAATACCCAATACATAATAATTATATACTCCCATCACAGTTACAAAATAAAACCACCATTAGAATTAGAGTGGGAAGGACTGGGAAGGAATAAATGAATCTAATTCATTATATAAAAAGATCTAAACAGGTCTTCAACCTGTTTTTTTGACCTATCCTTGAATTGCTTTATAGAGCTCTTAGAATAATTTAATACATTCCCTTATGTTGTAGCAATAATTATCTTAATGTGGGAGGAGAAAGAGGCATCACAGAATCACTCAATTAGCATCATTTGCCCTAAACAGAAAGTAATTATAAAATTTAATACTATACACTCCTGTTTCTGGGAAAATGGGATAGACATACTTTTTCCAATTCCACTGTCTAAGTGGAAACATCTAAAAACCTTGGATGTTAAATATTAAACAAGAATAAGAAAACTTTAACAGGTGGAAAGAAGAAAGCAGACTGGCTGCACTAGAGCCCAAGGAGTGACATGGTAGCGAATTCCCTGGGTTTTCTTTTTGCCTCATATATCCCAGACTTGGAGCTTAAGAAGTCAGAAATGCCAAATACAAACAAACAAAGTTAACAAACAAACAAAAAAACCTCTAACAAAAGAATGCTGTCTTTAGCCCAAAGGATTAGGAAAGGGACAACTTAGCAAGACAGAAAACTTTTAGAAAATAACCACTGTAATCCAGCCAAACAACAACAAAAAACTTGCGGCCCCATGTTCACCCATGGTGGCAAAAGCTGGGTGGGTAGCTTAGATTTCCACCCTTGTGAGACTCTTCTCTCTCTCTCTTTTTGAGATGTATTTGTTTATTTTAGAGAGAGAGTGTGTGCAAGCAGAGAGAGAGGCAGAAGGAGAAAGAGAATCCTCAAGCAGACTTCCTGCTGAGTGTGGAGCTTGATGCAAGGCTTGATCCCAGGACCCTGAGAGGAGCTGAAATCAAGAACCAGCCAGTTAACTAACTGCGTCACCCAGCTGTCACTCCACCTTTGCTGGATTCTTAATGGTGTTCTTTCTCACTAGGTAGAGTAAGGAATAGGGACTTTCATCCCTACGAGGTGGTAATGAGCCCCACCCAAAACACTTGTAATCAGTGGAGACCACAGGAGATCCTAGACTTTCACCTCTGTTGATAGTTAGGAGGTACCCCTTTCCCTCTCTGCTGGGGTAGTATCAGAAGAGGCCTAGTGGAGGGTCAGTATTTTCACTGTAAGTAGAAGCCCACACCTTCTCCCACCATGACCCCCCTCATCCCCAACAATCTTCACCCCTTGTGGTATGGTGTTGGTGAAAACCATGTGGGAAGCAGTAATGGATATTACTACTGCTTCCAACTGGAGGCCTAGTGGGGAGCCAGTACTCCCACCCCCACCCAGCAGTAACAAGGAGCATCCCCTAAGGGTGTCAACAAATGCTCCATAAAGAATCTGGGCTTCTCCTCCTACATGGTAGTAATTAGGTGGTGCTTCACTTTTCCTGTTGGAGAGGTGTTAGAGGAAACAAGCTAACACAGAAAGCTAAATAAGATCCAGAGTCTCATAATGTGCCAATATTCAGATCTCAACCAAAATTCATTCATCGTACTGAGACCTCAGACTGAATGAGAAAAGACAATTAATAAATGCCAATCCCACTGTGACAAAGATGTTCACATTGTCTGACGAAGATTTTTTACAGCAGCCATCATAACATTGCTTCAGTGAGCAATTGTGAACACACTTGAAGCAACCGAGAAAATAGAGTCTCAGCAAAGAAACAGGAAGCCTCAGCATATATAGAGAAGATACAAAGAAAAACAAAATGGAAATTTTAGAACTGAAAATATAATAAAAAGCTCAGTGGTTGGGCTCAACAGCAGAAGATACAGCAATTGAAATTACCCAATCTGAACAGAGAGAAAATAGAGTAAAAAAACAGAAGAGCCTCAGAGACCTGTGTGAATGTAACAAAACTTCTAATGTTCATATATTTGGAGTCCCAGGAGAGGAGAGAGAGGGTAGGGCTGGAAAAGTCCCTTACGAGGTAATGGCTAACCCACTTCCCAAATTTGGCAAAAACCATAAACCTACATATTTAAAAAGCTGAATGAACTTCCAAATAGGATAAATCTGATCTGAGGAGACTCACATCAAAACACATTATGGGGGCACCTGGGTGGCTCAGTGGGTTAAAGCCTCTGCCTTTGGCTCAGGTCATGATCCCAGGGTCCTGGGATCGAGCCCCACATCGGGCTCTGTGCTCTGCAGGGAGCCTGCTTCCTCCTCTCTCTCTCTCTCTCTCTCTCTCTGCCTGCCTATCTGCTTACTTGTGATCTCTGCCTGTCAAATAAATAAAATCTTTAAAAAAAAAAAACATTATGGTCAAACTTCTAAAAACTGAAGACAAATCTTGAAAACCACCAGAGAAAAATAGCACCTTACCTACAAGGGAAAAAAAAAAAAAAAAACAATTTAAACAATAATGGATTTCAGAGGGCGCCTGGGTGGCTCAGTCAGTTAAGCATCTGCCTTCCGCTCAGGTCATGATCTCAGGGTCCTGGGATCCAACCCTGTGTCAGGCTCCCTGCTCAGTGGGAAGTCTACTTCTCCCTCTCTTTCTACCCCTTAGCCCTGGTTGTGCTCTCTCTCTCGCTCGCTCTACTTCCTGTCTCTCAAATAAATAAATAAAATCTTGAAAAAAAATTAGTGGATTTCTTACCAGAAAACAGAAAGGCCAAGAGGAAATAACATTTTTTTAAGTGCTGAAAGAAAAAACTGTCAACCCAGAATTCGATATCTAGTAAAATATCCTTTGGGAAATCAAGACATTCTCAGATGAAGAAAAACTAAGAGAATCTCACCAGCAAACCTAGCCTAAAAAATGTCCAACAGAAGTTGGAAATTCTCTAAACAGAAAGCAAAGAATTTTTTAAGAAGGAGTCTTGGATCAACAGGAGGGAAGAAAGAATATAGTTAAGCAAAAATAAAGGTAAGTTCAATAGATTTTCCTTCTTCAGTTTTATAAATTACTGTTGAAGATTGAATCAAAAGTTTGTAATACTGTCTGATGCAGTTCTAAATGTATATAGATGGATTGTATTAAAGACAATTATAGGGTGCCTGGGTGGCTCAGTTGGTTAAGTGACTGCCTTCAGCTCAGGTCATGATCCTGGAGTCCTGGGATCGAGTCCCTCATGGGGCTCCCTGCCTGGCAGAGAGTCTGCTTCTCCCTCTGACCCTCCCCCTTCTCATGCTCTCTCTCTCTCTCTCTCTCAAATAAATAAATAAAATCTTTTTTTAAAAAGACAATTATAATATAAACTGAATAACCAAGGGACAAATATGTGAAGCAAAAACTGGTAGAACTGGAAGGGGAGATATCTAAGCTACAATTATAGTTGGAGATTCCAATACCTCTCTCAACAATTTATAGAACAAGCTAGACAGAAAATCAGTAAGGACAGAGAAAAACTCAGCAGTGGCATCAACCAACAGGATATAAACAACATTTATGGGATATTTCACCAAGTAATACAGAATACACATTCTTACCCATGCAATATACACTAAAATAGATCATATCCTGGACCGTAAAACAAATTCAGCAAATTTTTAAAAATTGTCTCCATTAAGAGAATATTGCAACTAATGTGTAATAGTTTTGTCTTTTCTTTATTTCTTGCTACGTGCCAGGCTGGGCCCTTCTTGGGAAATGAGCTATGCCATAAAATGAATTACAGCTCTGTTATTGTACAATGACAGGGTTCATTTAAACAGGCACAGGCTGCCTGTGCCTTCCGTATTCTCTGTAAAAACAGATACTTTCTGGGTACATTAGCCCTAAAAGCAGCCCCTAAGGAAGCCATGAATCACTTTGGTTGGAAATCATCATATACAGAAACCAGAGTGTAACAGGATATATTTTTAAGTATCAGTCATGTGAATTGTGAGAACAATGTATTTTATAAAGTATCCCCTAGCAAACATGCCTGGTGCTATATATTCAACTATTGCATCATAAAATCTCAGTAAGGAATATTAATAAGTTCTCTAAACCACACAGGGAAAAGCTTAAAATTTCCCTCTGCAAAATAAAAGTGAAAGTAGGTTGCCGTTAGAAGGCCTCAGTGTTCTTACACCCATTGGTGATAAACGGAAGACGTCTAGGGGAAGATATTACCCTCCTCACCACCTCCACATAGGAAAACCATAGAATTTTTATATTAGTCATACTTGGGGCCAAAGTCATCCAAGAGTAGACATTTTTCCAGTTATTCCTCTCAGAAATTATGTCCTTTCCTCAGGGTCCAAGGGGAATAAACATAAACCCATCTATTAGACTTTCATGGCAAGCAGATTCATTGTTTCTGTTTACACTTTTTCTCCAAACTAACCTTTATCCCTAATATTAACTAATGGCTAACACTTCAGGACACCTAGCACATAACACGTGCTCAATAACTATTTACTGGATGAGAGTGATTTAAGCAAAGAATGTTATCTTGATCCTCTCTCACCTTAGTGAAAGCTGTATGCAATTTAAAGTATTTGTTTTGCTACCGAAAGCCAGGCTGTTTCGATATATTAACCCTGGCAATAATCAGCCTTGAGAATAGAAGTCACGAAAAAGTAAATCAATTTGCAAATTATTCTAGTTTGAGGTGACATTAACTTAAGTCTACGGAGTCCCCAAACAAAGGAAGCACTCTTCTAAACGTTATCTGAAGAAAGCGAAACATTGTAATGCAATCTAATACTTTCAAGAGGAATAAATTAAATACAGCAAAAAGCTTTTACCACACCGGTGTTAAGAGATAGAATCAATATTTGCAATAAAATGTTAAATATCGGGTTTTTAATATATGAAGTTTTGGCTTGGGGATGTGATTTATTCCACATCAGATCAGAATCAATGTAATAAATACCCATGCTCTGATGGAGTTCTATTAAGTTCTATAACGTTAAAAATATTCCCGCAGAATGTAGGATGAAAGTCAAAACGTATTCAAATTTAAGAAAATAGCCCCCCAAATTTAACTCTTGTTTATAAGCCCAGCTGTGTGACACTGGGTAATTCTGGCATCTTAAAATCTGCCACAAGAAATGAGTTTCTGGAGGGATGAGATATTGTGTATTAAACCACAATAAAGGGTCTTCCTCCACGTAGGGTGCGGCCAAGAAGTAAACGGTTACTATGTCAAAGTGCTAATTCTCGTTAATGCATTGTTCGTTTATTAAATGTCATAGAATCAGGGTCAGCCCACAGGGACATGACTGAAATGCAAATAACCTAGCGTGATGAAAATCCTGCCGGCAGCAACAAGTGATTCCCCCTGCGGTGAGCGGCGGCGAACAGGCTGCGTGTCAAAGGGCGAGGACCGGGGGCCTCCGGACCGCGCGATCTGCGACCTAGGTCGTGGTGAGTACTTTGTCTGCCCCGCCCCCTAGCGGCCTCTTGCCTTCCCCTTGCAGGCCCTGCCTCTCGGTCTTCTAGAGGCCCTGCCTCTCATTCCTGGAGTGACCCCGCCTCTCGCCTCCTTCTCCGCCCCTCGGCCTTCCCACTGTCCTCAGGTGCCTGGCGCCCTGACCGCCCACCTTTCCTCCCCTGCCTGTCTTTCCTCTCTCCCTCCCGCTCTCTCCCCTCCTCTCCCGTGAGGCCCCGCCTTTCCAGGGTGGCCCCGCCTCTCCCTCCCCTGGCGGCCCATCTTCACTCTCTGAGAGCCCCCCCACACCCTTCCGGCCTCCCCGCCCAGGTTCCTCTTCCATTCAGACGCTGCGGAATAGACTGAAGTTCTTGGCGGGCAACAATCCCCAACGCGCACTGGTTTCTCTCTCTATGACCGCTGAGCCTTCTTTTCTTCTGCCGCTTGGAGCCTCCTCCTCGGGGGTTCTCTCTGGGGATAGCAACTGGGGCCTCTGCGGCCCCAGCCAGCCTCAGGCTTGTCCGGTGCTCTTGCCTGATGGCTGCTGAGGATGTAAGCTAGAGCCCAATTTGCGCCCAACTTGCCCTAAAGCCTTTTCTCCCCGACCTGGGCAGAGAGCCTCTTCGTCTGACCCCATGCCCGCCTTCATTTAACGTTCCAGAAGGACTAATGTATAAAGGTCTTGAGCTCCATGGAATGGATTTTTTCAGACAGATTCGAGACATAACCATTTAGGATGAGTGCTTTAGCTATTCTAATGTTTTAGCGCCTCAAAATTAACTGCCATTCAGGTTACGTTTGGAAGAAGCAAAACTCACATAGCCAGACATGACCTAGTTTATTGAACTATTAAAAAGTAAACATCGAAGGGCGCCTGGCTGGCTCAGTCGGAAGATCATGGACTGGATCTCAAGAGTGGTGAATTGAGCCCCACTTTGGGTGTAGGGATTACTTACATAAATAAAAATAAACTTTAAAAAATGCACACATAGGTTTAAAAAAAAAACTAGATAATTAATGGTGGCCATAATGTAGAGAAAGGGGAACCCACGTGCACTGTTGGTGGGAATGTAAACTGGTTCAGCCATTATGGAAAACAGTATGGAGATTCCTCAAGAAATTCAAAATAGAACTACCATGTGATCCAGCAATCCCGCTTCTGGGTGTGTATCAAAGGAAACAGAACCATTATCTAGAAGAGATAACTTGTAGTTTCATGTTCATTGCAGCATTATTTACAATAGTGAAGATATGGAAACAACCTAAGTATCAACAGTTGAATAGATAAAGAAAAAAAATACATATGGATGGATGCATGGAATATGGATGGAATATGATGAAATATTATTCAACCATTAAAAAGAAGGAAATCTTGTTTGTGACATGGTTAAAACTGGAGGGCATAAGCTAAGTGAAATAAGCTAGACAAAAAAAATTCTCATGGTATCACTTATATCAGATCACTTATATCAGATCTTTTTTAAAAAAAAAAGTCAAACTAGGGGCGCCTGGGTGGCTCAGTGGGTTGGGCCGCTGCCTTCGGCTCGGGTCATGATCTCGGGGTCCTGGATCGAGCCCCGCGTCTCTGCTCAGCGGGGAACCTGCTTCCTCCTCTCTCTCTGACTGCCTCTCTGCCTGCTTGTGATCTCTCTCTGTCAAATAAATAAATAAAATCTTAAAAAAAAAAAAGTCAAACTCATAAAAAGAGAAAAGTGGTTGGAAGGGGCTGGGGGACATGGAGGAATTTGGGAGAGGTTGGTAAAATGGTACAAACTCTAAGTTGTAAGATGAAAAATGTCTGAGGATCTAATGTATAATACAGTGACTATAGTTGATAACACTGTATTGTACAATTGAAATTTAATAAAAGAATAGAACTTAAATGTTCTTACTGAAGAGGGAAAAAAGTAAATTTGTGAGGTGACGGATGGAAGGAGGGAATGGAAAGAATCCTTTCACAATGTATACAGATATCAAATCATCATGCTGTACACTTTAGCTTACAATTTTATTTGTAAATTATACCTCAATAAAGCTGGGAAAAAAGTGACAAAACCTAAAAAAAAAAACAAATACTGATTCAAGCTTGTTAACTGGCTTAGCACTGGATATTATGCATATCACTAATTCACAAAACAATGCAGGTAAAATATGTAGCATGATGAAGAGCTGGTGAGTGTAACTGACAATAGTTGAATTTAAATCATCATTGGTTATGCATCACATTGAGAGGCTTATACTACCACTAAAAGTATAGTGACAAATGAGAAAAATGGAACATAAAAGTTTTATTTACAACATGATTATGATAAAAATGGATATGAATATGGAGATTGTAGGTGGACACAGCCTCAAAGAAAATCAGACTTTTTAAAGGAGGTTGAGTCTGATTCATCCAACTGGGATGAGCTGGAGATGCCTGTAACTCGTGTGGTTTCTGCCTTTTCTGAGTTCTGGTTAGTCAGGGTTTTCCTCTTTAAGCTTCCATGTATAGCTTAGAGTACTGAGTATGCTATGGTAACAAAAGACCGCCACCCCCATACAGTAATTTAAATGACATAGAAGTTTATTTCTCATGTAACGGTCCAGAGGTAGGAGTGGCCCAGGCTGGCAGTGTGGCTCAGCTCCCTTAAGTCAATAATGGACTCTGATTTCTTTCCTCTTGGTGCTCTGCTCCAGCTTAGGATATTTTCTTCATTTGCATAGAGCCTGGACACTGCTGTGGGTTTGCCTTAGCGCCATCTAGCTCTGGGGAAGAGCAAAAGAGCAGAAATAGAGGACAAAGGATTTATTTTTAAGCAAGCGATGCAAAGGTTGCACCTATCACTTTCCCTCATATTTCATTGGTGAGAACTTGAACATACTTGGTTGTAAGAGAAACTGGGAAATGTGGTCTCTGACTTGGAGAACAAGGGCAAAAGGAAATGTAGATACAATTAAATTTCCTTAAACTTGCAATCCATTGACAAATATGAGACAGGCAGAGTATGACATTCCTCCAGGAACTCCCAAGCATCTTAATGTTAATGCTTTGTTAGTGGCAAAAAGCAACCTTAGCTTGACAAGAGTTAGGCTTCCAGGATCCTCTAAGTCTTCTTTAAAATATGAAAATCCTTTTGGAAACTTCCTTTGTCTCTGCCCCCACCAACTTAAAAGTATATAGCCAATCGCTCCTTACAATTCCAGAGCAGCTCTTTCTGCCCATGGGTCCTGTCCCCTAGGCTTTAATAAAACCACCGTTTTTGCACCAAAAATGTTTCAAAAATTCTTTAACATTTGCTCTTGGACCCCACTTCAAATCACATCTGTCTCTAAGTGGGGCTTCATCTGTCCAGTTAAAAATTTATTAGTGTAGTAAAAGGTGAGAACAGACAGGGACAACTACCATTCTGCCATATTTGCCCCACTGCCTTCCAATGAATTCTTGCTTAAGAGGAGTTCTTTTACTTCAGTTTACACATAGCCCTTATTGCTGGTAATTGAAGTACTCTAACCGATGTCTCATTCTTCATGCCCCATTTCAAATGACACCTTCTCAAGGAGGCTTACCTGACTACTTTCTCTGAACTATGTCCCTCCCCCATTCCTGCCATTGTTGTCTTTCTCCCAGCACTTTGTTTCCTGCATGGCCCTTATCAGAACATATGTATATACTGCTGTGCATTTTTTTAAAAAAGGTTTTATTTATTTATTTGACAGAGAGAGAGATCACAAGTAGGCAGAGAGGCAGGCAGAGAGAGAGAGGAGGAAGCAGGTTCCCTGCCGAGCAGAGAGCCCGATGCAGGACTCGATCCCAGTACCCTGAGACCATGACCTGAGCCAAAGGCAGAGGCCTAACCCACTGAGCCACCCAGGCACCCTATACTGCTGTGTTTTTGTCTCCCCCAAATGTCTTTTTTCATCACCACATCTTTATCATCTAGCACAGAGCCTATCATTGGATAGGCAAGAAAAAAAATCTGGTGGTAAATAAATGAAACAGTGGTCAAGGATGACTGAAAGAGTCCTGAAATGACAAACTAAATAATTATATTAATAAAGAGTGAGAATATAGGAAACTGAGTGGGCAAGTTTAGAGGTAAGGATCAGAAGATGGTTAGGTTTGCTTGCACAAGTTGAATTTGAAGTTTTGAATGATTTTAAGATGATATCCAGTAGGCTGCTAAAACTATGGCTTTCCAGAGCTTCGGATTGGAGCTATAGATTTGAAAGCCTTGAGGGATGATGAGATCACTTGTGAAAAGTATGGCAAGAAAATAAAGGTTTAGAAGGGAACTACAAGGAACAGCAACATGCATAGAGTTGGCAGAGGAAAGACTGGCGAAGCTTGGGAGGACCTATCAGAGGCTATCAGCAAGAACCAGCGAAAAGAAATTTTCAGGGAGGAGGTAGTGGTCACAAATAATACAGATGGGGGGTGATAAATTATGTCACATAAGGGGTGCCTAGGTGGCTCAATGGGTTAAAGCCTCTGCCTTTGGCTCAGGTCATGATCCCAGGGTCCTGGGATTGAGCCCCACATCGGGCTCTCTGCTCATTGGGGAGCCTGCTTCCTCCTCTCTCTCTCTGCCTGCCTCTCTGCCTACTTGTGATTTCTGTCTGTCAAATAAAAAAAAAATCTTTTAAAAAAATTATGTCACATAAGTCTTAACGGGTCCCTAGATCTGCCAGTTAGGAGCGTAGGTATGAGAACCTTAGTAGAAAAGTTTCAGTGGGTCAGTGGACTGTGGACTGAAGATAGAATGTTAGGAGCTGAATGTAGTAATTGTAGAACAACTTTTCAAAAAGTGCAGCCATTAAAACAACACACATTTCATTTGGAAAAGGCAGTAAAGTCAAAGGAGAGTTCTTAAGATGAAAGAAAACTCAGCATCTCTTTAAACAAGTGAAAGAGATAGGATGAGTATGGAAATGACTGAGAAATTTTTACCTACTGGATTTGAGGTAGGAAGCTACAACAGAGTTTTACATTCTTTTTTTTTTTTTTAAGATTTTATTTATTTATCAGAGAGAGAGAGGAAGAGAGAGCGAGCACAGGCATACAGAGTGGCAGGCAGAGGCAGAGGGAGAAGCAGGCTCCCTGCTGAGCAAGGAGCCCGACGCGGGACTCGATCCCAGGAGTCTGGGATCATGACCCAAGCGGAAGGCAGCTGCCCAACCGACTGAGCCACCCAGGCGTCCCAGAGAGTTTTACATTCTTTTTTTTTTTTTTAAAGATTTTATTTATTTATTTGACAGAGAGAGATCACAAGTAGACGGAGAGGCAGGCAGAGAGAGAGAGAAAGGGAAGCAGGCACCCTGCTGAGCAGAGAGCCCGACACAGGACTCGACCCCAGGACCCTGAGATCATGACCTGAGCCGAAGGCGGAGGCTTTAACCCACTGAGCCACCCAGGCGCCCTGAGAGTTTTACATTCTTGAAGATGTAAACACAGATTTGGAGGAGGGAGTAACAAGGACTTGATAGAGTTTTCTGATGGCCTTAATTTATCTATGAAAATGGGAGTAAAGTCCTGTGATGAAATGAAGGTGGAGGGGAAAGTTTGGATGGACTATTCTAGGAGAAAAGAGGAATGGGAAAAATTGTGACAGGGCAGATAAAAGGTCTGGTGGTTGCAGATCCACTATGGTTGGAAATCCTTTTTTCCTTCTTCCTCCTACCCCTTCCTAACTCAAACTTGTTCCAAAAAGGACTCCAGGCTGACAAATCCTAATCCTTGAGCTCGTCTACCCAGATAGACCTTTTTCCTACAATAACCGGCAATGAACATGCGGGGGCTACGAAAGCAGACTATTCCTTTAAACTCAATTTCAGTAATGAAAAGTGAGTGGGCCTCCGACATTTTTGCAGACCTCCCAACCCCCTTGCTACGACAGGTTATACTTCGTACAGCTATACAGCAAAGGGACCGGCTTGCTATGGACAATGAGACTTTTAGTGACAGATGGTTCCCTCGTAAGTAACTTCCCCCAAAAGTTGCAGTATGTGCGAAAGACTTGTTTAAGTACAAGAACACAGTGTTCGCGGCCAAACACTGAGAGCCGAGGCCTGAACAGTGAAAGCGGCTTCATCGGCTCAGGGACCAGTAGAGCAGGACCGCAACCCATCCGCGATGACGTCACACGGTCTCGGCTTCCGGCCCGCCTCATACTGGGCGTTTCCATTCTCGCGACAGCCACAGCCCCGCCTTTGCTCCACCTCCAGGTAACGTCATCACACCACAGCCTCTAGTATCTTCTTTGCAAGCGTTCTGAGCGCCGGGCGCGGTGGCGCGCGCCTGTAGTCCCAGCTACTCGGGAGGCTGAGGCAGGAGGATCGCTTGAGCCCAGGAGTTCTGGGCTGTAGTGCGCTATGCCGATCGGGTGTCCGCACTAAGTTCGGCATCAATATGGTGACCTCCCGGGAGCGGGGGACCACCAGGTTGCCTAAGGAGGGGTGAACCGGCCCAGGTCGGAAACGGAGCAGGTCAAAACTCCCGTGCTGATCAGTAGTGGGATCGCGCCTGTGAATAGCCACTGCACTCCAGCCTGGGCAACATAGCGAGACCCCGTCTCTTTTACCTTCTCTCTCCCGGATCTAGAAGTAGTAGTCCTACCTCCTAGAGATAAACAGTAGGAGTTTGCCCCATTTATCTATGAATTTGGGAGTCTATAATCTGTATGTTAAAAATAAGTGAGATGTAACTGGTCTCTATTACTGGCTCCCTCTCCTCACTATTTGACGCTTGTCTTCCTATTTTCCGTCTCCCTTAGGGTCCAAGCTACTGGATAACTTCGGATATTCGGCGGTCCAGAGCCGCCTCATCGCTGACCCCTACCGGACCATCGCCAAAAGTTCTTGGCGAAGGGCTGCTATCACCCTCGCAGCCAACAGGGGCTGCTCGTTTACTCGCCGCCTGTTGGAGAAGATAGCCCCGGGACAGCACTACCAAAAATGCGTTCTGGTTCCCACCTTCTCCCGGCGGCGGTCCAGCTCGCTGCTCTGTTACCACTCTTTCCCCGGACCTTACCTCCCCACCTCCTCGCACGGAATGTTACTT
Organism: Lutra lutra; assembly: GCF_902655055.1. Lineage (NCBI taxonomy): Eukaryota > Metazoa > Chordata > Mammalia > Carnivora > Mustelidae > Lutra > Lutra lutra. Next base: position 98,263,034 of record NC_062284.1, on the reverse strand, counting down.
TCTTTCACCGCCGTTAACTCAAGGTTTTTGCTTTCAAATGTTGCAGACGAAAGATCTGGCAATCATCAGTCTTTCCCCCCGAATCCTTACGCTCTGCCTGTCAACGGGTAGGAGTGAGCTTCCAACTGGGTGCCCGGCTACTCCCTCCTTGTAAGGGGGAAAAAAAATTAAGAGGCTCCCACACGCCCTTGTGAGAGCAGAGGTGAAGGGCCAGCATGGCAGAACGCCTCGCCCGGTCTCCCCCTTGATTCTTGGATTGCCGACAGCCGAAGTTAGGGACGGAATTGAAGCGCAGGGAACCTGGAGCACCCTGTGCGCGGCTGAGTCTTGAACCCACTGTTGCAGAGAGCAAAACCCCAGCGCCCTGCACCGAGCCGCACCGAGCAAGTCTTGTGTCCCGATCTAATTTTTTTTTTTTAAAGGAAATAAATGAGCACACGAAGAATAGAATGTTTCACATTGTCAGAAGTTCTTGGTTGTCTGTAATCGTAATTTTACCTTTGTGAAAAACTATCTTAGAGGATTCCCTTTTAAATTCAGGCATTTTAGGGGCAGCGAAAGTTGATCACATGTTCATATCGATCTTAACATCAATCTGATAATCGATTGGGAACTTTAAGCACTAAACACAGACTTCACCACATGTAAAAGGACAAGGAAAGGGGACAATGTAGTAAGCTTTTCATAAAGCCAATTGTATTCGATTCCTTTGAGATGATTCATTCTGTTTGAACAAAGATAGCTGTCAGAAAAGGCCCTCCTTGAATTGCTGTTTCTGGGTCTCCCCTCTACAACTACATGGAATAAGTTCTATTCCAATTCTTCAGGACAACGTTTCAAGACTTTAGAAGTCACCTCCAAATGAATACATTCCACAAAATGGAAATATACAGAAATGCTTTTTTATTTTTTTAATCTTTACCCTGCTCCACCCAGAAAATAGGAGAAAAATACTTTGGGCACATCTTATTAATTTCTTTTTTCTTTTCTTTTCTTTTTTCTTTTCTTTCTCTCTTTCTTTCTACTTGGATCCCTGAATTTGGCTCAGAATGACTTAACTATGACTATAAGGACTGCATTTCAGTTGCCACCTCTGCTAGCTTTGGGGTCTACAGTTTCCATTACCCTTCAGTCTTTTCCACCATTTCTAGAAGACCTTCTCAGCTTTCTGGAACTGAGGTGTTCTGAAACTAAGGCAGAATAATGACCCCACCCCAAGGATGTGCACTTCCTAATACGTGGAACCTATGATTTGTTAACTTTACATGGTAAAAGCAATTTCACAGATATGAGTAAATTAAGGATCTTGAGATGGGGAGAATATCCCAGTGGGCCCAATGTAATTATAAGGATTCTTAGAACAGGGAGGGAGGCAAGAGGGTCAGAGTCAGAGAAGAATATGTAGCCTGAAAGCAGAGATTGGAGTCATGCAAGGTCACTAAGCAAGGAATGTGGGCAGCCTCTGGAAGCTGGAAAAAGCAAGGAAACCAATCTCCCCTAGAGCCTGCAGAAAGAATGCAGCCCTGTTGACCCATGTGGGATTTCTGACCTTAACAATTGTAAGATGATAAGTGTATGTTGCTTAAACCACTGAATTTGTGGTCATTTGTTACAGTAGCAACAGAAAACACATGAAATTACTTGAGCTGTGTCAAGGTTAGCCTGTACCTGAAGAAAGCTCCTGAGGTCAGAAATGAATTATATAGTAGATAAGCAGAAACAATATTGACTAGTTGTTGCCTTTGTAGAGCTTCTGGTCTAGTTGAGTGTGAGAAGGAGACCATTTTTGAAAAATAAGCCATGTAAGTTGTGTTCTAGTGTTCTCATGATGGTCTCCCAACCATATTTAAGTCATGAGCCTGCCTGCATGCCTGAAATCTCTAAGAGCAAAAACTCTCCCTTGGGCTAAGTCATGGTTTTCAGTTACAAATGCACTTTGGCATTTACTCAACACCATTCGAGATCATCTATGTCAACCACCCACCCACCTGGCACTTGGTTATACTTTACAACTTCCTACAATATTCATGAAAAAAGTTCAGTATATCATGAATTCGACCATGCTTTTTAAGACTTTACGTTAAAAGTGTAATATTTTTAACAATGACTTAAAAATTTATGTATTCAAAACTGTTAATCTGAGGCACCTGGGTGGCTCAGTGAATTAAAGCCTCTGCCTTCGACTCGTGTCATGATCCCGGGGTCCTGGGATTGAGCCCCGCATCGGGCTCTCTGCTCAGTGGGGAGCCTGCTTCTCCCTCTCTCTATGCCTGCATCTCTGCCTACATGTGATCTCTGTCTGTCAAATAAATAAATAAAATCTTTAAAAAAAAAAACTGTTAATCATACCCTTTATGGTTTCTTTTTTGTTGTTTTTTTAAAAAGATTATTTATTTAATTATGTGAGAGAGCGAGAGAGCACACAAGCAGGGGGAGGGGGAGAGGGAGAAGCAGACTTCCCACTGAGCAGGGAACCCAATGTGGGCCTGATCCCAGGACCTCAAGATCTTGACCTGAGCCAAAGGCAGACATTCAACTGACTGAGTGACCCCAGCATCCTCCTATAATTGCAGAATTACAGACAACAACTGGCAGAACCTGTCTGGGGTACCTGTTTTGGAACTCTGAGTCTACTGACTGTCTGCAACTCCAGAAAAAGTCTTGGATGGTAAGTTATGGTTAGCTTTTGTCAATCTCCACTCCGAGCCCCACAGCAAGCAGTTGTGCACATGCTCCTAGAGCAGCTTGCACCTAGCTTTTGGCAGCCAGAATGGGCAAAAGGACCCTGTTTTTCAAATATTGAGCATCTATGCTCTGATTGATGATTGCAGTTTCTGGTCACAGAGGTGCAGACAAAGAGGCAGGTGGTCATTGTTGTCGTACCTCCCATCATTGGTGAAAGCCACTACTAATTTTCAGATGATTAAAAAGGCCAGAACCTTTTTTTTCTCGTCTCATTTTTTTTCCTTTTTCCCCTTTTGGGAGCCAGATATCAAAGACTAGGACATTCAAAAGCAACTGTATATATGGGGAAAATTAGAAGTTTCTGCTTTAAAGGACTTGAATAGACATTTATCCAAAGAAGCTATTCAAATGGCCAATAAGCACATGAAAATCTGCTCAACATCATTGATGATTAGGTAGATGGATACTAATACTACAATAAGATATCACTTCACACCCATTTAGAATGACAAAAAAATATTGGAAAAGTAACCCAGAAAATAAGAAGCATTAGTGAGGATGTAGAGACTTTGGAATACTTGTGCACTGTTGGTGGGAATGTAAGACGGTATTGCCATTGTGGGAAACAATATGGTGGCTCTTAAAAAAATTTTTTTTAAGATTTTATTTATTTATTTGACAGAGAGAGAGAGAGACATCCAGAGAGAGAATACAAACTGGGTGAGTAGGAGAGGGAGAAGCAGGCTCCCCACTGAGCAGGGAGTCTGATGCGGGCCCCATCCCAGACCCTGAGATCACGACCCAAGCCTAAGGCAGACACCTAATGATTGAGCCACCCAGCTGCCCTGCTCTTCCAAAAATTAAAACTAGAACTACCATATGATCCAGCAATTCTATTTCTGGGTATATACTCAAAAGAATTTATAATAGAGTCTTGAAAAGAAATATGCACACTCCTGTTCGTAGCAACATTATTCACAAATGCTAAAATGTTATAGCAATTCAAGTGTCCATTGATAGATGAATGGGTAAACAAAGTGTGGTCTATACACGCCGTGGAATATTATTCAACCTTAAAAAGGAAGGAAATTCCAACATGCTACAGCATGGATGAAACTTGAGAACACTATGCTAAGTGAAATAAACCCATCATAAAAAGACAAATACTGCATGATTTCTGTTATAGAAGGTACTTAAATTAGTCAAAATTGAAGAGACGGTAGCCTGCAGGTTTTTAGGGGCTGGGCACAGTGGAAATTGGGAGTTATTGTTTAATGGGTATAGAGTTTCAGATTTACAGGACAAAAAGAGCTACAGCATTGAATGGTGGTGATGGTTTACAACATTATGTATTTAGTACATACTGTATTTTAATATCATTCAACAGTACCCTTAAAATAATTAAGATGGTAAATTTTCATATTTTACCACAATAAAAAAATGGGAAAAAATTAGTTTAGAAAAAAAACCCCCAAAGTGTTTAGTTCATTATACCAACAAACAACAATTACAATAATAGAAATATTTGACCAAGTATCTAGGCACAGTGATCCAGCTAAGTTGACACACAAAATTAACCATCACAAGTCTACCCCTTGTCAATTAGATAGTCTTATACCGCTTCTTAAACCATACTTAACTTCTAAATAAAGGCAATAACAAGGTCATACTTCTGTCTAACATGATATAACTATCTTATGTGCAACCAAAAATGCATTAAGTCTTTCCCCAAAAAAGAAGGCTAAGTTGTTGGGAGATGTTTGCTCTTCTCCTTGATATTGCATGCATGATTTGAATACTATAATGGACAAGTAACTGTCCTGTAAATTTGTCCTGTAAATCTGAAACACTTAATACTATGATATAAAGTCATTACATCTTATGTTACATGATAGAGGGATAAGAAAGGGAAGAAAACAAAGATATTTCCTTGATATATATACATATCAAAACACACACACAAATACACCACAAAATAAGGAAGAAATATTCCTGACAATTACAATTCTTGTTTCTGTAACAGGTTACGTGGTCATAGCTGGTATTTGTAACTACTTTCTTCCACCTCAGCTGGTAATCATGGTTCTTCAGCTGGTGGAGTTATCCAAAACTTCTTTCCTGAGGGGTCTAAGCCATTAGTAGTCTTGTCTGGATCAGGCTGTTGTAGTTCTCTATTGACTTTAATCTCAGAACATGGTCATGTTAAGAGATTCCCTAAGGGTTCTACTATGTTCCAGACATACTCCCTTACTCCATGTGGAGTAGCAAATAACTACTTAAATACTAAGCATAATAACTCCCTTCTGGCCTATAGATTCAGAGGTATGAGGAACCCAAAGTGACTAGGCAGCTGTCTAAACTTCTCGTCCAATGGAATCATCATTGTATCTCAAAACTAGCAGCTTTTTGGGTCCCTTGGTAAATGGACCCAAGTAACACACGCCAAAGAGGAATATGCTGTCTCCAAAATCCAAGAAAAGTCCATGAGGCATTGTGGGTTCTTCTTTGTTCTAAGGGGGACCATATGCAACACTTGTCTTTCACGTTAAAAGGGATATCTGACATATCCTGCATCACTGGATCCCCTAGAAATTTCACTGAAGTAGGTCTCTGACATTTCATCAGATTTATTTCCTCCCTCTGACATAAATGTCTTACCAGTAAGTCTACAGTAGTTTCTACTTCTAGTTTGTTAGGTTTAGTCAGCATAATGTCATCAATATAATGAACCAATGTGATATCTTATGGAAGGGAAAGGCAATCAAAGTCCCTGTGACCTAAATTATGATATAGGGTTAGAGAGTTGATACCCCTGAAATAGGACTGTGAAAGTGTCTTGCTGACCTTTCCAGCTGAAAGCAAACTGCTCTGGGTGGTCTTTATTAACAAAGATGGAGAAAAAGACATTGCTAGACCAATAGCTGCATATCAGATACGAGGGGGTGTGTTGATTTGGTCAAGCAATAAAACTATGTCTGGTATAGTGGCTCCAATTGAAGTAACCACTTGGTTGAGTTTATAATAATCCACAGTCATTCTCCATGATCCATCTGTCTTCTGCAGAGACCAAATAGGCAAGTTCAGTGGAACATGGTGGGAATTACCACCACTTCATCTTTCAAGTCCTTGATGGTGGCACTAATTTTTCTTAAAAGTTTTATATATTTATTTTGGAGAGAGAGCAGGCCATGGGAGGGACAGAGGAAGAGAATCCTCAAGCAGGCTCTGCCCTCAATGCAGAGCCCAATGCAGGGGCGATCCCATGACCCACGAGACCATGACCTGAGTGGAAAATAAGAGTCCATTGCCCAACTGACTGAGTCACCCAGGTGCCCCGTGGTGACACTGCTCTTTGCAACCCTTCCAGGAATGTGGTATTAACTTTTGTTTATTATTTCCCTAGGTAGAAGCAGTTTTGGTAGCTTGACCTTTCCCACCATAATAGCCTCACTCCATAGGCCAGAGAATCTGTGTGGGGATTCAGAAGCTGCTATGTCTCTTCCAACCGTATATTCCAGTATTGGGGATTCTGCTTGTCCTGCTCCTTCCCCCCTCTCCTCCTCCTCCTTCTAGTCTCTCTTTCTCTCTCTCTCGCTAAAATAAATGATAAAATCTTTAAAAAAAAAAAAAAAGGATGGGTTTACAGATGCCCTGGGACCACTGTGAGGCAGATCTGAGCTAAAACTTCATTTATCACCTGACCTACATAAGCCCCTACTTTGACTGGTGGACCAAAGTGACATTTTGAGTTTCTTAGAATTAGTGTCAGGTCAGAGTTGGGTCCAGCAATCCCCAAAAGGGATTTTTAAAAATTTTTATTATTTACCGACCATTTCCTTTTCCCCCCAAAGTACAGTTACCTTGATAAAAAGGTAGATAGGCCCATCGGTCCCTATGGGGTAGACTGGGAAAAAGAGTAACAGTAGAAATTTTTGGAAGTGTACTAGGGTTCTTCCTCAAGGAGAACTGGTCTCCCTTTCATTCAAGGGGCTCTGGGTCTATAAACTGGCTCAAGTCTGGAAATTGAAGGGCCATGACTCTTGTTTTTATGATTTAAGTTAGATTTTTGTCCATTTGAGCTAGAACTCTTCTACTTAAACAGATGAAATGAGAATTTAGTAGGCTTCCCATATGTTTTTCTTCTAGGAGCGCCACGATCAAGAGTCAGCATCACACGTCTCCAGGAGTCAGACTATTGGTTGCTGTTTTGACTCTGCTGCCCACTATGGTAATGACACCCAGTTTGCCTTTGGTGATGGAGTGCTGCCATTTGGACCCTGCCACTTTACCATTCAATGCATTTAGGCTTCCCAATTCAGTGGCAGCAGTTCCTACTGTAAGTTCTGACCTACAGAGAAATGTTACCGTAGAACCCTTCAAGGATGCTGAGGCTTGCCTCACAAATTTATTTCTCACTGTTGTAGTGAAAGGTTTGTCCCCAGTGGAAACTTCTAAGGTAGGTGAGTAGGTCTTAAATGACAAATGCACCCCAATTTTATGGTTTTTTTTAATCTCCACTGTATAGTGGAGATGGTTGCACAACATTGTAAACATTCTGAGAGTTATTGAAGTGTATACTTCAAAATGGTTAGGATGAATTTTAAGGTGAATTTTATGTTACGTGAATTTTATGTTGTTGAATGTATATGAATTATATATTATTTTATGTTATGTAAATTTACCTGTTTTTTAAAAATCTCAAAGACTCCATATAGAATATTTCCATGAGTTGAGTAGTAGAAAGTAAGATTAATGATATCTTATTTTGAATGAAACTACATTGGTTCCTATTGATCACCCCTTCATCTTCTAGAGATCAGTCAACTTTCAAGTATAGGCTGGAAGCCCCTTTCATCTTGGTAGTGTAGTGCCTAGGAATTTGCTTTAATTATGTCTATAGTAATTACTGAATGCATACTAAAATTTGAGAATCATAATTCTAGATGCCCATAAGTCACCCATTAATAATTTTCTCTAAATTTTTGGCTGCTCCAAATGTTGATAGCACCTGTCTATGGTTTCAAATAGTCACTTTTATCTTCTCTTTGAACATCAGAAGATGATTTGCTCACCCCGTTGCTTCTTATTTTTTCCACAAGTCCTCAAATAATCCTATCTCAGAATTTTCTCTAAATAGAGAAATTACTCCAAAAACTAGAAATGATAGAATTCAGCAGTAAATGATGCCGTTCTCTGGTAATTTTTGCACTTATCTTGATCTACCTCTTCCCTTAGGGATTTTCTAACATTTTCTTTCTGATGCCCACTTTCCTTGACAGAAGAAGCAGAAGCAACGTCTGAGTTGTTTGATAGGCAGAGGGACCCCTATAACTTAAATCAGTATTCTGCTCCTATCTTATTGGTCCAGTGCCCCAAGGTGGGAGTTTTGCTATGAATACTTCAGATTTTGTTTTGAAGAAACATCCGAGTATTGTCCCTTTCAATGTGGAGCTTTACTCGGGTGCTTTGATGCAATATACTTAAGCAATCTTTCGGGAACGGCTTCAGAGCCAACGTAATAACCTTCGTATTTTTAGGCACAGCGGGACCTCTCATATTTGCACTTTGGACCACAGACTACTTGGCTCCCACTTTCCTGACTCTCCAAATGGTTTATTTTACATTTTGAGCTATTCTGCGGTTTACTGTGTCCTACGATGCAGTAATGAATGCTGTGTGCCCTTTGTCCCATAGCAGTCCCCCCGCTAGCACCTATACAATTCCCTCTTTCTTCCGAAATGGCAAGCGCGTCCGTTCAAGGTAGAGTCGCCTTCTGCTGGTGGGAATTCTGACGACAGCAGCCGGCAGACAGAAGAATCCTCCCAAGCCCAGAATCCTCGCCGGGCGCGGTGGCGCGCGCCTGTAGTCCCAGCTACTCGGGAGGCTGAGGCAGGAGGATCGCTTGAGCCCAGGAGTTCTGGGCTGTAGTGCGCTATGCCGATCGGGTGTCCGCACTAAGTTCGGCATCAATATGGTGACCTCCCGGGAGCGGGGGACCACCAGGTTGCCTAAGGAGGGGTGAACCGGCCCAGGTCGGAAACGGAGCAGGTCAAAACTCCCGTGCTGATCAGTAGTGGGATCGCGCCTGTGAATAGCCACTGCACTCCAGCCTGGGCAACATAGCGAGACCCCGTCTCTTTTGAGTTCTCACCTTAAAGAGTATCCTTTCTTCTCATGTATCTACCGAGCACAGCGAACAGTAGTTTCTTACATTTTCTTACGGTTTTCCTACTACCCTGTGAATCCCCCATAGCGGGGTGATCTCTTATTCTGTCTTATTATCTAGCGAAATACCTGAATACTCAGGTTGCCTAGCGTGTATGGAGTTGGTATTGCATACCAGATACTACGCTGAGGCAAAGGGATGCCAAGACCTAGGTTAAGTGAGAACCCCACAATTCATCTCAAAATACTCCAGAGAGCAGAGCCCTTAAAATAGGAACTCCTTTTTGAACGTTGCTTCACCTTTATCATTAAGGGTAATTGTAAGGCGAATGAAACCGTTCCGCTTCGTTACATTTCAAAATTCTACTGGTCCAGGTAACCGAATCGAAAGGGGCTGTTGCTCCGACATACCGAACCCTACCGCCCATCTAGGGGAAATCCTCCCAGTACTCTCCTCATAAATTTCTACCACCAGCAGGGGTCACTAGGGAGACTCGCTTGAGTCCCGAAACAGAAGGGAGAAAGGTAGCCGAACTAGTCCGTCAGCTTTCCAGGAAGAAGTGCAGTTTCAAGAGAATAGTTTGGATTTATTTCGAATTGTTTCGGTATAACGAAAAGCCAGCTGATGACGATTCGATAACCCAAATCTTCGGAGGAGTGACGCAGACACCTTCGCTTCAAGGAATATTGGGTCTTCTGCGCGGCCGTAGATTTCGGCCGAGTGCGCCTGCGCATAAGAGTAGCGGCGTTGAGTCAGGCAGTCAGTGGAGAAAACTGCGGTAGCGACCCTCAGACCTCGCCATGAAGACTCGCTTTAGCACCATTGATCTCCGCGCGGTACTCGCGGAGCTGAATGCCAGGTACTGGGCGATAGGTGACCAGGCTCGTGCGAGGAATGCAGAAGGCAGAGGCCAGTGCTCCAGCGTGGAAGAAAGACCAGTCTGATATTTCCCCTTAATCCTTTAGTGCTGACTTCTGCGGACTTGGCTAGGCCTGGGTGGGCGAGCGCGTGACATCTTTCCCGTGGCCTTCAGGACACCGGCGGGACCCCAGCATCCGCATGCCCCACACCCCACTCTCACGGGTTGCTTGTCTCACCAGGTCTTGTGTCAGGCTTTGGCGGGGCCCTCGCCGAGCTCTCGCCTTGTTGGCCTCAGTTGCCCGGGTCTGGCAGCAAACATTAAGTAAAACAAGAGTCACCCGGTGAAAGCCAGAATGCCCCAGGAGTCTTTTTCCCCAGGGGTTTCCAGAGTGGAGGCCTGATTAGACGCTTCTCCTTACTCCTAAAAGAGGGAATGTCGGCGTCCTAGCTGCAAGTAACAGATTCTAGTCTGGTTTCTATTCAGCTGTGTGAGTTTTGTCATTTTTCCAGGGTTTCATTTACCTTTTTTTTTTTTTCTTTTGTAATAAAGTGGATTAGATTGTATTATATTTCCTTTAAAATACTGGGTCATTTCAAGGACGCAGGGCATTGCCTGGTTTTCTTAGGGCTGGCATACCACTTTTGTTCATAAAAAGTTAACGGTTTTGGACTGAATCCCTGGGACTTTCAGACTCTGCTCCCTGGTTGACTCCATATCCTTAGAGTTGAAGATCTTCTCTTTCCAAGGTTCTGCTTCTGCCTTCCGCTTTAATTTCTGTGAAGTTCTATATTTCAAATGTTGTTACATGTTTCCTTTCTCTTTGCAGCTTAATAGGAATGAGAGTAAACAATGTTTATGATGTGGATAATAAGACCTATCTTATTCGTCTTCAAAAGTAAGAGCATTTTACTGGCTTGTTTTATCTTTGGTAATTAAATATGAGATTATTAATTTTTTTACTTGCACTTTTAGTCTTTTTTACTGAGTTAATATTGACAAATGCCCTAAAGAGAAATTTAACTTTTTTCTTCTACAGACCAGACTTCAAAGCTACACTTTTACTTGAATCTGGCATACGAATTCACACAACAGAATTTGAGTGGCCTAAGAATATGATGCCATCTAGTTTTGCCATGAAGGTAAATTTTACGTTATACTTGAAGCTAAATTATAAGGCCCTGAGATTGGTCACTAACGATTTAAGTTTTAAAACTTTTGGTTTTCCTTTACTATTGTGAATAAAGTAGAGATAGAGTAGAGTAGTTGATAGATAACTGGGATAAACAAAGTAGCTGTTTATTGACTTTTTCCTCTTACTCTTCGCACCCCATTGTGGTCCAAATCTTTCTGTTCCCACAGTCACTATTCTAATTTGAGCTTTCATGACATTCCCTTAAAGTCCCTTAATTACAGTCTACTTCTTGCTATGAAAACAGTTGTGTCAGACCAGGGTTAACTTTTCTAAAGCTTCCTTTTCATCAGTTTTTCACCTTTTTGTGATTCCCTAATTTCTGAACTCATATCCTATCTATATCCTCTAATTCTTGGCTTTCTATGATATGCCTTACCTTCCCTTTCCTAGTTTTCTGCGGCTCACTTTTCAGCTACCAATCTGTATTTTGTTGGAATACTCAATGACATTAGTATGTTACCAATCATATCTTTTTACTTTTCACTTTTCTCTTTGCTTTTGTTTTTTATTAAAATTGAGATTCTGCATTTGTGGACATGTTACCTATCCATTTGTTGACATAACAGATATACTGAAAGATTATGTGGTACAGAGGAAGGACATTAGAATCAAATATACCTAACTTAGAGTTAATGATTTTGCCGCTAAATAATTTTATAATCCAGAAAAGGTACTTAACCTCTTGAAACTTAGTTTCTTTAAATGTAAAATGTGGATAATACCTCCCTCATGGGATTATTGGTGAGGATTAATTGAAGTAACATGTAAAGCACCTAACACAATGCCTGACACATATTAGGGCTCCATATGTATTAATTTCCTTCTTCCTCTCCTCCTCACTTTCCTTCAGAAATTTATTTGTTTTGGCATTGTGTTATTTCATTAGAGGCTTTACAGAGAAGAATCTTATCCCCAGCAACTTAGAATCTGTTTTGGATTACAAGTTAGGTAAGTGTTTCCCAAATCACAAGGCCTGTCACAAAATTATCAAAACTTAAAAGTTTAATATACTTAATAGTAACCCTGAATGGTTTTTTGGGAATTATCCCTAATGGTGGCTCTTGGTATTTGTATAGCATTTTTCAAAGTAAATGAATAATGTATATTTTAATTGTTTAATATATCAGTGGATATGAAGAACAGTTATTTTAGTTTTAAAGATGATGTAACGGATGATAAGATACATGATACTGGGATTGTGGGAAAATCCCCAAATTAGGCTATACCAATAGGAAGCCAAATACTCTAAAAAGAGTTAGAATTTTATGAGTTAGGTGGAGCAGACAGTGTTAAGCATGTTACAAATAATTTAACTAATGCTACTGTTGTATGGCATAGTCATGCTCAGTTTGTGGTAAATCACAGTGATTGTTCCTCATTCTCATATTTGGGGATGCCAGTTAATGCTTTGTGGCACCGAGAGTTGTTTTCATCAAGCTGCTAATAGGGAAATAAAATAAGCACTATATATGTACCATATGCCCATCTATACTCATGATAAATAATCTTCCCTTTTCTCCATTCCATGGTGTGGTTTTCTGTTCCTTTCAAGAATGCCTTTTATCTCCATTTTGACTTTATTTTTCTTGAATAAAAATACTACTAGGGGACTCTGGAAGGATTGTGATTTTCCCCTGGGGATTTAAAAATAGCCCTATAGGTAGGTCACTGTTTAAATCAAAATCATTATAGACCACTCGTAAGTCAGAACTATTGAATATAGGAAGGCGAGATTGTTAGAAGTTTGAAAAGTCTTATTACATCTGCCTGAATATATTAGTACATAAAATGAGAATTTTAGTCAATTTGAACTATCAGGTCTGGGGAAGAAGTCTTGGTTATCAAAGAGTTGGCATTCTAAAATTGATTATATATTTCTTTCTTTTGATTTTTTTTTTTTTTAAGGTGACTTTATATTAACATCTCTGTAAAAGATGTCTTGAAAGCATTTCAATGTCTTGAAAGCATTCTAACTGGTCTTGACTAAGGGGTCTTTCTAATTCAAGAATTAGAAACAATTGGAAAATTTTGGGGGGCACTACAGAGTAGTCTTATTTCTGGTCTGTATTATACTTAAATATTTCTACTAAAGGATGGTACATAAAATCTAAAGCAATAGGTGCTTACCAGGTAATTTGTGTTTGGGTTTAAAAATGTTAATTTTATTTTAATTGCTAATAAGAAAAGAACATCATGACTTAGGGATAGGAAGAATGGGATTTGATAAGGAATGGGAGTTAATACATTTGGATTTGAGCTAAGTTGATCAAAACCTTTGGAGACGGTACCAGAAAAAATCTGTCTGGGTTGGATTAATAAATTTTTGGGAATAGAAGGTAATTGGTTGTATGTAGAGGACTAACTTATAGAATACCAATAAGCTCATGGTTCAGAATTTGTATTTGAAGTAGAAGATTAGTGGAAACCACTAATTAATTTTGAACACAAAGGAAATTGGGGATACTTAAAAGATGGAACTAGAAAGGGGCTTAAAAGGTTATAGTTTTGAGTGAGGACATCAGGGTAAGAAAAAGGGATTTAACAGTGGTATAAACAAAATAAATTTCTCTGTAGGTCTGTCATTGTCTTCTTAAAAAAGTATAAAGTACTGCTTCAGAGTTAGTGGGGTCGTCTGAAATAAAATATTTTTCCTTAGATTATCATCTGCAAACTTTTGTTTACTACTTTTTAAATGTTATTACTGACAGTAATGAAAAGAGGAAACTTACTTACAAACCAGTATCAAACGATTAGAAATTGACTTCTGTATAAATGACTTTTTCTTCTGTTTTTCACTAGTGTCGAAAACATTTGAAGAGTCGGCGTTTGGTCAGTGCAAAACAACTTGGTGTGGATAGAATTGTAGACTTTCAATTTGGAAGTGATGAAGCTGCTTATCACTTAATCATTGAGCTCTATGATAGGGTAAGTTAAATTTGGGCAATGATAGCAAGGGTAATTGATCATTATATTGTTACTTATTTGTGCAATGCTATTGTACTGTAAAACATGGTCAGGGAATCTTCTGCCCCTTCCCTTACAGGCAACTGCAACTGCAGCCCATCTGAAGTTGATTTTGTATGTGGTCTCAGGTAGTGGTCAATTAAAATTTGTATGATACCATCTTTTAAAAATTTTTTAAAAAACTTTTTTGTTTGGAAATGACTATGATTCACAGAAAGTTGCAAAGATATGTCAGTGTCCCTCAGTTGCTACATTTTACATAATTAGAATACAGTATCAAAATCAGGACTAGTGTGCATCTAGTTCTGTGTATTTTACCACCTTTGTAGATACATGTAACCACCACTGTAGTCAAGATACAGAATTTTCCATTACCACAGAGATCTTGGTGATACCCCTTTATGGTAATATCCACCCACCCTACTTCCTCCCACCATCCCTACCTCCTGACAACTACCAATCTGTTCTGTCTCTGTAATTTTGTCATTATATTGGGCCTTCGACAATGAGGTCAGTTTCAGAACCTTGGTTGAGAGGACATATCAGATACTCTTAAACAGGAGTTGTTAAACTGCCTGTATCCCCTTTTTATAAAGCTCGTGAGCTTAAGAATGGCTTTTATGTTTTAAAAGGGCTCTTAAAAAATAGAAAAGAAGATGCAATTGAGACCACATGTAGCCACAAATGCTAAAATGTTTACTATCTTGCCTTTTACAGAGTTAGCTTTTTTTGGTATCTTGACCCCCTGCTCTTATATAATATATTGACTCACATCATCCAAGCCAGTATTGCTTAGACAAATGCCAAAATATATCAGGGAACCAAATTAGAATTTGTGAGACTTAATTTAATCTAGAAGCAGAAGCTTCTATGAAAATAGAGTGCCAACCTGTGATCTAGGATGATCAGAATTAATCACACAGTGGGATGCCTGGGTGGCTCAGTTGGTTAAGCAGCTGCCTTCGGCTCAGGTCATGATCCCAGCGTCCTGGGATCGAGTCCCACATCGGGCTCCTTGCTCATCAGGGAGCCTGCTTCTCCCTCTGCCTCTGCCTGCCATTCTGTCTGCCTGTGCTTGCTCTCTCTCCCTCTCTCTCTCTGACAAATAAATATAAAATCTTTAAAAAAAAAAAAAAAAAAGAATTAATCACACAGGACTAAATAAGCTGGAGAGAATATAATTGTGGTTAATTTTTTTTTTTTTTCAGAATATTGTTAATGTTATTTTTGTGATGAGTGTCTTATTGTACTATATGATAAAGCCCTTTGTCTTTCTCTTGATCTTAAGTAGTTCATACTTCTACAAATTGAAGTGATCTATTCCTTATATGGTAATTTGCTGTCATTGGGGTTATATTTTATATGGAATAGTAGTGTCCACAAAGCTCTCCTGAGAAACTGGTTTTGTACCTTTTTTGTGGCATGTAAGGTCCTAGCTTATTGTGAGGAAGATCACATCCGTGTAGGTTTGAGTAACTTTAAAGAGAAATTTACCTATGTTTATAGGTATACCACAGACATAGTGAGTAGTGGAGGTTTTTTTGTTTCTTTGTTTTTCTGTTTTGGTTTGGTTTCATAAGCTTTGAATTATAACCAAGTACTAACTTTTAAATCTCTGGGATAACAAACTTTTGAAAATAAAATCCCAAATTTTTTATCAGTTCTCCAGGCAGCAATAATTATTACGGCTTTAGTAACTGCTTCTTACCTTGTAAGAAGCAGTTGTGGCTTCTAGATTTGCTGACTGTGGGGCGCCTGGGTGGCTCAGTGGTTGAAGCCTCTGCCTTCGGCTCAGGTCGTGATCTCAGGGTCCTGGGATCGAGCCCCGCATCGGGCTCTCTGCTCAGCGGGGAGCCTGCTTCCTCCTCTCTCTCTGCCTGCCTCTCTGCCTGCTTGTGATCTCTCTCTGTCAAATAGATTTGCTGACTGTAAGGAGATTTGTATATGTTAATTAACATTTCTTGCTGTACCTATATAAATAAATCAGGCCAAGATGCAATGAGAGTAGCTTATGTGTGTGTGTATTTGTCATCAATAATTTTGGATGTTATGATCATGAGAGGGGACTGTAAAAAAAAAAATATCCCTTTGTCTCTTTGAAAAGAGACAAAAAGGACAAAATGTCATTTTAGTATCCTACTGAGTGCTGTCTAGTAGGCATTCCTGGGGATTATCTTTTTCCTTAAGGATGTATAGCTTTAATTTAGTATTTACTATTGGTTAGGTTTTTTTTTAAATGATTCTATAAAGGTAGATTTTAACTTGTAGCAAACTAATAGCAGTACAAATATTTCTTGCATCATAGCAATGAAAATAATTGCATCCAGTAGAGATTCAAATTGTATCTGTCCAGAGAAAAGATATCCCCAAAGGTTGGTCTATTTTACTGCCTTGAATTGTCAATCTTATACAATCATTCTCTTAGTTACCCTAAATATTTCACTTATTTCATTTCTCTTACAACCAGTTTTACCATCTAGTTGGTTCAATTGTTAATTAAATACTCTTTTTACAGTTACAAAAATCGTTCATTGTCTTGTGTCATCCATTGTTCCTATTGAAATCAGTGTCAGCTCTTTTGAAGGTAACCTGGCCTTTTTATCTGGATGCTTTAAAATTTTTTCTCTTCGTGTTCAGTTTTCAGTTTTGCTGTGGTGTGCCTAGTTGAGTTTTTATTTGAAACTATCTTTTGGGGATTCATAGCACTTCTAGAAATGAGTTGATGTTTTTCATCAGTTTTAGGAAATTCAGCCATATTTTCTTTGACCTGTTTTCCATCACTAATTTTATTGCTATCGGACAAGAATCATTTAGAATTGCTTTGCGTGTCTGTTTTTAGTTTCTGTTGTTTCTTTTTATTTTAATTACATTGTGTTGTCTCCTCACATGTCTGGTTATTATATTGTGTTGCAGGCATTGAGTAGGAAAAACAATAGTTACATTGTGAGATCTGGAATGATGTTCTCTTCCTCTAGAGAAGATAATTGCTTTTTACAAGTAGCTAAAGACACAAATAATACCAGATTACCTCACTCCAGTTAAGAATTGAATTGATTAGAAGCTGGGCCTGGAGAAGCTGGTATATTTCCGATTCATCTCTTCCCCTGAGATGCAGCCTTTATGACTCACTATTCAGAGTTGGATTTACAGCGTATCCTCCCTCCCCAACTCATCTTTCACTTGGACTCTGAAGTCTAGTTTTTATTCCCCTTAGTTGTCCTGTAAGTTTGTCAAAATTTATGCTCAGCTTCTCAGCCTATCAGCTACTTCTTAACAGTTAGACAAATGATGCTAGGGGAAAATTAGCCCCAAGCGTGGGACTTAACCTTTCTGAGTTTTCTTCCCCTAGGATTTGGTCCTGTAAATGTTTACTGTCTTGGTTGCATTTTTTATTTCTTTCTTTTTTTTTAAGATTTTATTTATTTATTAGAGAGAGAGACAGCGAGAGAGGGAACACAAGCAGAGTGAGAGAGGGAGAGGCAGGCTTTCCATGGAGATGGGAGCCCGATGCCGGGGCTTGATCCCAGAACCTTGGGATCATGCCCTGAGCCGAAGGCAGCCGTTTTATGTATTTTGTCCAGCTTTTCTATTTCTCAGTAGGACAGTGGTTGGAATTAACCTAGTCTACCATTTAAATTAAACATGTTCTTACAAGTAGTATATGAAAACATTTTCCAGAATATAGAGAAATACATAGAATTAAAGTGGAGGGTCTTATCATTCCTAGCCCAGACCATTTCCTCATCCCAAGGTAGCCACTGTTGTGTTTGGTCTCCTATTTATGGTCTCTTTCCCTCTCCGCACCACCACACAAAAAAAAATTTTTTCATTTGGTGGGGGGAAATCTCTAGAATGTAACTAATGGCAGGCATGCTTGGGCTTTGGTCTCTCTAAGTGACCAATCATATACTAGGTATGGGTCTTTGCAGGTTTTTTTTTTTTTTTCTTTTTCAGTTTGTTTGTTTAAGATTTATTTATTTGAGAGAGAGAGAATGAACACGTGGGCAGGCGTTGGGGTGATGGCGGGGAGGGGCAAGGGAGACAGAAGCCCAAGCAGACCCCCTGCTGAGCAGAGCCAGCCACAGGGCTGATCTCATGACCCTGAGATCAAGACCTGAGCTGGAGTCAAAAATCAGACACTTAACTGACTGAGCCACCCAGGCGCCCCTTTTCTTTTTCAATTTAATTTAGACCTTAATGATGCATAAAAATTCTTTCTATACAATGACTTTGTGTAATCTTTAATTTTAAAAAATCTAAACAACCTTTTTATTTTGTAATAATTTTAGATTTATAGAAAAGTTGAAAAGGTAATACAGAAAGTTATCATATGCCCTTCATGTAGTTTTTCTTAACATTAACATCTTACCTAATCATAGTCCATGTGTCAAAACCAAGAAATTAACATTGATGCATTGCTGTTAATTAAACTGTATATTCTTTTCAGATTTTACCAGTTTTTCTAGTACATGTCCTTTTTCTATTCTGGGACAATCCCGAATACCCCATTGCATTTAGGGCCTTTATATTTTGAAGGGTTTGAGCAATTGGCATGCATACTGCTACGTTTCAGAGGTCCAGTTATTGATGAGTTGGAAATAGAAAATAAGGATTTTGTACATGGGAGTATGTGCTTGGGAATTTTCAGTAGTCACTGTGGTATCTAAGAGAGGTAGGTTGGTTGGTGGTTACAGTAAATCTTGAAGATTGCTCTTTCCTCAAACCAAGGTTTGATCTCCCAGCCTTCATGTCTGGAATTTTGATGCATGGTTTATCTAGAGTTGATCAGACCTTGGGTAAAGAGGTGATTACTACTCAGATTCATTTAAGAAAGTCAGCTTATTCATTTATAACAAAGTTTCAGTAAGAAAGACTCTGGAGAAAGTAAGTTAAGATCAGAAAGTAGTTTATTGAGTTTATCAGAGTCAAGCACAGTATTTCCCAAAGTATGTTTCTTAGATACCACCTTCCATAGCTAATAGGTGTACCTAGAAATATGGATCCCCTAGCCATTAAAATTTGAGGACCTTTGATAACAAAGTAAGATATAATTTTTTTTAACTCTAGGACTTATCAGTGCCTTTAATATAATAATGTGATGTGTATATCCCCTAGAGAAGGATTTGTTAACTTAGAATTTCCAACTAATTTGATCACAGAATTTTTTTAGATGGGGGGAACCATCTTACAGAAAAGTTTTGGGAAACCTTTATTTAAGGAAAAAAAACACTTCCAGGGAAGTAACTGCCTTGGGATCTGTCAGATGGTCTTGGTAACTGCACATTTTGATTCAACGAACATTTATTAAGTACCTTCTCTATGGCAGGCTTTATGGCTGGGCCTGTTTTTCAAGTTGTATATTCCTGAATTAGACACTGTATGGCCATTTTCCAAGCTCCCAACTTTTCCTTCTTCAGTTAACTTTTATGTTAAGTTAAATGCATGAATGCTTTGAAGTCAGAACTTTCAGGAGTAGGTATTACTCTTTCAACACCTAGTAATCAAGGTTAATCAAGGTTAATGGTGGTCCCATCTGTTGACGCCACTAATCTTGCAGCCTATCTTCCCCAACGTGAGACTCGGGCTACTCTTACTATCTTCTCTGACCAACTTCAAATTAGTTGCTAAAGCATTTGTGATTCCTTACATGGATGCTTCTTTGTATTTTTTTTTTTTTAAGATTTTATTTATTTATTTGACAGAGGCACAGGGAGAGAGGGAACAGAAGCAGAGGAAGTGGGAGAAGCAGGCTTCCTGCTGAGCAGGGAGCCTGATGTAGGGTTTGATCCCAGGACTCTGGGATCATGACCTGAGCTGAAGGCAGACAGTTAATGACTGAGACACCCAGGCGCCCCAGGTATTTTAACTCTATGACAACCCTTGTCTTTGCTGCCTATAATAAATTTGGAAGGCTGTATTCTTTGGGCAGTTTTATTTTCATTAAGTTTCTCCCTTCTTCTCCTGGGTGGCTGAGTCGGTTAAGCACTTGACTCTTGGTTTAGGCTGGGGTCATGGTTTTGAGGTTGTGGGATTGAGCTCCGTGTCTGGCTCTGTGCTCAGTTGCAGAGTCTGCTTCAGATTCTCTCTACCTCTTCCTCACCTGCACTCTCTCTCTCAAATAAATAAAATCTTAAAAAATAGTTCCCGGGGTGCCTGGGTGGCTCAGTGGGTTAATAAACCTCTGCCTTTGGCTCAGGTCATGATCCCAGGGTCCTGGGATTGAGCCCCACATCGGGCTTCTGCTCAGCAGGGAGCCTGCTTTCCCCTCTCTCTCTGCCTGCCTCTCTGCTGCTTGTCATCTCTGTCAGATAAATAAATAAAATCTTAAAAAAAAAAGTTTCCCCATTTTTTTATTGAAAAGATTATGTAACAATATTAAATTTTAAGAAGTCCTTTTAATCTTTTAATATTTTCATTTTCCCATATATTTGCTTTCCACTTCCTAGATACAGAGGTGTTTTTTTTTTGTCTTGTTATTTTTTACTTAATCTAGATTATAAACATTCCTCTACTTTTTCAAGACATAGTTTTCAGGGCGCCTGGGTGGCTCAGTGGTTAAAGTCTCTGCCTTCGGCTCAGGTCATGATCTCAGGGTCCTGGGATCGAGTCCCACATCGGGCTCTCTGCTCGGCAGGGAGCCTGCCTCCTCCTGTCTCTCTCTGCCTGCCTCTCTGCCTACTTGTGATCTGTCTGTCAAATAAAAAAAAAAAAAATCAAAAAAAAAAAAAAAGACATAGTTTTCATACGTTAACAGCTTTTAAATAGTTTGTTATGTTGATATATCATAATTCAGCAATTTCCCTAATTTTTACCTTTAGGCCATTGCTAGTTTTTTCTGTTGTAAGTAAACTTCAATAAATATCTTTAAGCATGTAGCTTTTGGTTTTATTGAGTTATTATTACATTAGGCTACATTGTAAGTGTGGAATTACTTGGATAGAGGGTATAACTATCTTTAGTCATTTTGCCTCATAACTATTGCTATTAAAAGAAAAATATCTCTTCACTTAGCTCTGAAATACCTGTTCTGAATTGTTCTAAGATACAGTATTTGTAGACCTGCCTCATACAAGGTCAGCAGTTAGTTCAACTGGTGGTTATCAAGGTGTTAATTGACTACAGGTTTCCCCTACTGTCCAAAAGTAGAGACATTCTTGTGAAACCTTTTCTAAGCTGAGATAGTGTAAAGCAAAGACACAGTTGCCATCAATTTATGTGGAAAAAATTTTGAGCATTCCAAGACCCAAAAAATAACTTCTCTTAGGCTTTTCTTTTTTTCTTAAGACAATTTTTAAAAATTATTTTTATTAACATATAATGTATTATTTGCCCCAGGGGTACAGGTCTGTGAATCGTCAGGCTTACACATTTCACAGCACTCACCATAGCACATTCCCTCCCCAATGTCCATAACCCAGCCACCCTATTCCCCCACCCCCACCCCCCAGCAACCCTCAGTTTGTTTTATGAGATTAAGAGTCTCCTATGGTTAAGACTATTTTTTTAAATGATTTTATTTATTTATTTGAGAGAGAAATAGCGAGAGAGAGCATGAGCTGGGAGGGAGGGAGAAGCAGGCTCCCTGATATGGGGCTCAATCCGAGGACCCTGCGATCATGATCTGAGCTGAAGGCAGACACTTAACTGACTGAGCCACCTAGGCACCCCAGCCTCTTCTGATTTAAGTTGTGTCTTACTAATACTTGCACAAAATAAGTAGAGATAAAGCACAGATAGTTCAAAGCTTTGATCACTTGATGCGGAGATGCTGAGGGTAATTCTGTGCAATCAGTGATACCACCTTTTACTGCTTGGGGTATGTGCTGACTCTATAACAGATCACTGCAAAACACACTGAGTGCTTTTTTTTTTTTTTGCCTTTTTTTCATAAAAGTGAAAATCCTTTTTGGATTTCTTTTGGTTAGTGAAAATGGATACTAATGTAGGTCTTTTATAAGAAAGCCAATTCCAAAAACGGAGTAACTCTGTTGTGCTTCTAATAGTGACTTCTGTAGAACCATCAGACAATGAGTTTAAAGTTGCTGTGCATTCCTTCATTATGTTTCAAACTTGGGGTACTTTATTTGCTCATCTTACTTCACAGTCTGTGCTGTGCAAATGTAAAAGAGCAGTGTTTAGATGTGACTTAAATGTTTTTTGCTTGTAACTTCATTTCTGTAGCTTTGATTAAGTTTTTAAGAGACTGCATTTTTTCTCACTTTTTTAAAAAAGGATTTTATTTATTTATTTGAGACAGAAAGAGAGAGAGAGAGAGAGCGAGTGAGCATCAGCAAGGGGAAATGCAGAGGGAGAGGGAGAAGCAGACTTCCTGCTGAGCCAGGAGCCTGATGTGGGGCTGGATCCCAGGACGCTGGGATCATGACCTGAGCCAAAGGCAGACGCTTAACCAACTGAGCCACCCAGGCGCCCTTTTTACTCACTTTTTACGAAGTTTTAAGAATGATTTGGGAAAAGCAGTAAATTATATTTTATTCTATTACAGGGAAACATTGTTCTTACAGATTATGAGTACCTAATTTTGAATATCCTGAGATTTCGAACTGATGAGTCAGATGATGTTAAATTTGCTGTTCGTGAACGCTATCCAGTTGATCATGCTAGAGCTGCTGAGCCTTTGCTTACCTTGGAAAGGTAACATGTTTTATTTAAGCTCATTTCATAATGTATTAGAAGGTAAAATAGGTCATAGGTCAAAATATGAATGAACTGTCAACATCAGAAAAAATATTTTGTTTACTTGCATACAGTAAGTACGTTTGGATTGCTTGAACTACATAAATGCATATAAGCAACTAAGCTTCATTTGTAGGTAGCAAATGTAAGTCTTTTTATCTAAGTCTGGTGTTCAGATGTTTATGATTTCTTGGTAAAGTGAGGGGACTTATTAGCTATTCTGTGACAAGACAGATGTCTGTCTTGGGCAGAGTGCAAATGGAAATGGTTTAGCTAAGAAAAGGGAGTACTGTAGGATAAGGTGCTGATTTTAACTGTACTCTTCTGGCTGAAAGGTTTTGCTGGCTAATAGCTATAGGAGAGCTTCTATGAAGTGTAGCATGCATCACATTCTCGGGGAGGGCTTAATAAAACATAATTGCTGCCCCTGCTTTCAGTGTCTGAATCAGTGGATCTGAGATAGGCCCAGGAATTTACATTTCTAACAAGTTCTCAGGTTATGCTGATGCTGCTGATCTGGGGACTAGAGCGGCCCGCAGCATCGGTAAGAGTTCCTACCAAGTGCATAATTAGGTAAAGCCATTCCAGGTATTGAGATGTATCACCAGGTTCTACAATCATTTACCTGTTAACATGAAAACATCGCTTACCTGTCATGTATGAACACACTGGCAGTAAGCAATATGACTTAGTTGAGAAAGTATTGATTTTTCTTAGAAAATTTGGTTTCACGTCCCAGTCTGCTGCTCAGGAACCTACTACCCTTGGATAAATTACTTTTACAATTCATTTTCTTACCTACAAAGTGAACTAATTCCTCTTGTACTTGAGTACCCTGATGATCAGGCAATTTGATGTATATGAAAGTATTATGAATATGAATATTGCTGTTTGTTAAATACAAAGTAGTAAGAGGCATGTCAATTTTGTTTTCACAGATTGACTGAAATAATAGCCAGTGCACCTAAGGGTGAACTACTGAAGAGAGTTCTTAACCCATTACTTCGTGAGTAATCCTAAATAGAGCAGTGAAATGGGTTTTTCTTTCCCCCTTTTATTTATTTATTTTTATTTTTTATAATTTTTTATTTTTTATTAACATATAATGTATTATTAGAGCAGTGAAATGTTTGCATGAAAATGTAGTTTTCAGGATTCCCTTAAGAAATTAGAAGTCATTAAAAGTTATCTCTGCAGCTTTTCAGCAGTTAGTATAGCACACATAAAATTTGCAAGTTGGGATTTTTTATTAATTTAGTCTATTAACATTAGCCAGCTTTTGGATATTAAAACTATCTTTTCATTCCTGATTTATGTCCTTAATATGTGGCTCAATTCCATTAAATTTCTATAACTTAGGCACTGACTTCTATAATTGTATTACAGTCTCAAATTTTTTAAGTACCTGAATTGTTATTTCTTTCTTTTTTTTTTTTTTTTTTTTAAGATTTTATTTATTTGACAGACAGAGATCACAAGTAGGCAGAGAGGCAGCCAGAGAGAGAGGAGGGAAACCTGATGCAGGGCTCCATCCCAGGACCCTGGGATCATGACCTGAGCCAAAAGCAGAGGCTTTAACCCACTGAGCTACCCAGGCACCCCTTGAATTGTTATTTCTAATAACATTCAAAATAAGTAAACTAAAAAAAAAAAAATTTTAAAAAGCAAAATAAGTAAATTGTCATTTTCACTGCCTACTGTTATTGAGTAGATATTTATATTGGGATAAAAATTTTGAATTATATTTTGAATTTTAAACTTTATAGGAAAATACTAAAAATGATACCCTCTGCTTTTACAGCCTATGGACCAGCTCTCATTGAACACTGTCTTATAGAAAATGGATTCTCTGGCAATGTCAAAGTGGATGAAAAATTTGAAAGCAAAGGTATCCCTGCATGCTACAAGTCCATTTTCATTTATTTCCTTTTTTAAAACTATGAAAATTCTGAGAAAATAATAAAAGTGAGCAGGTAGTTATAAACTTAAAAACATTTGACCTGTGAATGTTCTATCCATATCGTATTCCCAGCTTCTTACACTGATGTGGCCCTTTTATCTTTTTTTTTTTTTTCTTTTTAAGATTTTATTTATTTATTTGAGAGAAAGAGAAAACACGAGCAGGAGGAGGGGCAGAGGGAGAAGTAGGCTTCCCACTGAAGAGATAGCCCAACGTGGGGCTCAATCCCAGGACCCTGGGATCATGACATGAGCCAAGGGCAGATTGTTAACTGACTGAGCCACCCAGATGCCCCACTTTTATCATTAAAGATTTTATTTATTTGGGACAGAGTGAGAGAGCACAAGCTGTGGGTGAGGGGTACAGAGGGAGAGAGAGAAGCAGACTCCCCACTGAGCAGGCTTGATCCCAGGGCCCTGGGATCATTACCTGAGCTGAAGGCAGATGATTAATAGACTGAGTCACCCAGGTGCCACCCTAATGTGGCACTTTATCCCTAGTAACTCACAGTTCAGTCTCTACCTTATTACCTTTCAACTTTAGAACAGTTTCTCTTCCTCTACCTAAATATTTGAAGTGGTTATCAAACAATAGTCTCTGGTACAGGCTTGAAGGAGTTGAATTATTCACCTTCTGACTAGGAAGTTAGAGTGCTTTTAGAAATAGCATTATGCATGCATTTTAATTCTGAAAGAACTGTAATGTAGCTATATGATGAATTAGGCTTTTATAATTACTTAAGGGAACCTAACTAAATTGCCAGATTAGGATAGTAAAAATTAGAGGAAATACAAGGGAAATGGACGACTTGGTCTTTGACAAATTTATCTGCAGATTCTCATGTAAAATTTTTAAAAAGTCCTTCTTCATGTTTATATTTTGGGATTATGTATATATAATTTAAGGTTTAGGGATAGTATTTTTTTTTAAGATTTTTTTTTTTTATTTTTAAGATTTTATTTATTTATTTGACACAGAGAGAGAGATCACAAGTAGGCAGAGAGGCAGGCAGAGAGAGAGAGAGAGAGAGAAGGGAAGCAGGCTCCCTACTGAGCAGAGAGCCTGATGCAGGGCTTGATCCCAGGACCCTGGGATCATGACCTGAGCCGAAGGCAGAGGCTTTAACCCACTGAGCCACCAGGTGATAGTAATTTTTACTGTAAATGTTTTTATGTTTAAAATTACAAGTTAAGACTCCCTGGGCGGTTCATTCAGTTAAGTGTCTGCCTTCACCTGAGGTCATGGTCTCAGGATAGAGTCCCACATCGGGCTTCCCGCTCAGCAGGGAGTCTGCTTCTCCCTCTGACCTTCTCCCTTCTCATGCTCTCTCTCTGTAATAAATAAAATTTTAAAAAAATACATGTTAAATGTTTTAGTGAATGCTTTAGTATTTAAAATGTGAATTCAGTGCAATCCTGATCAAAATGCCAACAGGTGGTATTGTTTTTGCAGTTGTAGTGTTTTGTTTCAAATCTGATATTCTTGTGGAATAAAAGCATGTGAAGTGTTGCGGAAAACTCTGGAAAATAATAGTATAATTATAATAATATAATATATATAATAATATAATAATAATAAGTTATAATATAAAATTATAATAATAGTGATGGAGAATAACCATTTCATACATTAAAATATATTAAGAATCTGACAGTTTTTGAAGAAATACAAAATAAACAATTCAGAGATAGGCCCAAATACGTAAGGGAATTTAGTATATGAACAAAATACCCTTAAGATCATGAGGGGGAAAAATGATTCAGTAAAAAACTATTGGAATCACTAGCTGGCCAAAACACGTCCTTAATTACATCTACTGATTACAAACATGAAATAACTATATCTGCTTTTCTCGAACATTTTTTATTATTCCATCAACATGTTTAATAGTTGTTAATTGACACTTGATTGGCACTCCTTTTTTCCATTTTTATTCTGTAGATATTGAAAAAATACTTGTTTGTCTGCAGCAAGCAGAAGACTACATGAAAACAACGTCCAACTTCAGTGGAAAGGTAGTACCACATATACTTACTGTATATTGTTGTGGTTCTGTTTATTTAGATTTTCAGAATTTAGGTTCATTAAGGATCACTACCTTTAAGTGTTTTGTTGTAACTTGGAAATTCAACATCTATAATATGGTTATTCTAGGGTTTGTTTTTTTTTAAATTCATGTTGGGTTTATAATTTTTCTTCTGTTTCTTTTGTAGAAAGTATTAGGTCAAGTCATTACTGGTATACCAGGAAAGTTGAGGGATTTGAAAATATATCCTCTTAGGTTGATTTTTAGATAGAGGAGCATATTTTAATTTGCTAGTGCTTTTTTAAAAATTAGTGATTTACATCACTATTTTTTATATTTAAAATTTCTTTTAATTTATATTCAGTTCGCCAACATATAGAACATCATTAGTTTCAGATGTAGAATTCAGTAATTCATCAGTTGCGTATAACACCCAATGCTCATCACACCATGTGCCCTTCTTAAAGCCCATCACCCAGTTACCCCATCTCCTACCCACATCCCCTCCAGCAACCCTCAGTTTCTTTCCTCAGTTAAGAGTCTCTCCTGGTTTGTCTCCCTCTCTGATTTCTACCCATTCCTTTACATCACTCTAATAGGCAAATATCCTCTGAATTATCTCATACCTTCTTTTTCTTCTGTATTCGAAGTATAACTTTATTTATAACAGAAGTTCAGAAAAAAGTTCTGATTAATTACACCTAAATTCAGTGCAAATATGCTTGCTCAGTTCTTTAAATGAATTAAAATTTCCTACCAACAAAATGAATCTAAGACTTTCTACTGGAAGTAAAATGCTTCTGGTTGTTTTCAAAGTTGCAGAACATCTAAAAGTGGAAAGAAAAAAGTGTAGTGTACACGTATAATCCCACCATTTTATCAAATCACTAGTTTTCATTTTTTTATTTTTTCTTGTCCATATGAAAAAGTATTATTTAATAATACTTAGTCTAGAAACATCATTTAAGAATTGATGCAATCAATAGACAAATGCAGCAGATTATTTAAAACTGGAATAATCTTATAAGTTAAATTAATAAAATTTATATCAGCCGTGGAAAGTAAATCTTTGTTAACTATGAAGAGAAAGAGTTTTAATATTGGATTTTTGTAGGGGTACATCATTCAGAAAAGAGAAATAAAACCAAGCTTGGAAGTAGATAAACCGACTGAAGACATATTCACGTAAGCATGTAGGCATGAGTCAATTTGCTTTGGATGTTTATTAATGTTCTTGAATGATATAATAAATATGTTTTACAGGTATGAGGAATTTCATCCTTTCTTGTTTTCTCAACATTCACAATGTCCATATATAGAATTTGAATCATTTGACAAGGTGGGTTTTCCAATTCTGTTTTTTGACCAGTTAGCACAATATGAGTTATTAAATTAATACCAACTTGCTTTGATTGCTAAATTGAAAATATTTTTGGGTTTACAGTCTCTGTGAATCTGGACATTAAAAATCAATGCACTCACAAATAAAAACTATTGAAAAGTTTTGTTGACCTCTTATTTGAAGATGAAGGACCAAAGATTTTAACTTAAGTTGATTCTTTCTGTTTATCTATATGATACATTTACTGGGAATCTGTTCAAGTTCTTTGAGTAGTGTTATAACATAAAATGGACTCTAAAACTCTATGTATGTAAGTTGAAGTAGAGACCATGTTTTTTTTTTTTTTTTTAAACTAGTCATTATCTTTTTTTTTTTTCCTAATAAGGCTGTGGATGAATTTTATTCCAAGATAGAAGGTCAGAAAATAGATTTAAAAGCTTTACAACAGGTATGGTATTGCTGAAAACATTTATATTAAACCAGCTAGCCTTAGTGTGGTTTGCTGTGTAAATGATGCTTTCATAATAGGAATGGGCAGCCTTTCAGAAGTGGTATGGGAATGCCCTGATCCCTTGGTTTATTGATAAAGGTCCAGGGGAGGTCTCATTGTTGAAAAGCATTCCCTCATTTGTTCCATCAGTATGTCAGATATTCTGCAAAATGCAAAATACAGTGGGAAGGTGGGCCTGTTATTTATTCCTTAGTATAATTTGCGTTATTACAGCAACCCGAAGCTTCTCAAACTTTACTGTTAAGGGAATACTATTCCAAGGAGATTTTTAAATAGGCCAGAAGAGAGGGAAATGTCCTTTCTGTACAATTTAATCATATTTATCATTAAACTATTTTTTTCTAAGTGGGCTAACTGCAGGAGAGTTTAATACGCTGTTTCCCCAGCACATTTGACCACGGTTTTGGAGCATTGCTGCAGAACAGCTTCAGAAATTAGCCACAGTCACTCTTGATTTGAAGGGGATTTGATTTTTCAAAAGTATTAAGTAGGGGCACCTGGGTGGCTCAGTCATTAAGCATCTGCCTTCGGCTGGGTCCTGGGATCAAGCCCTGAATCAGGCCACGTGCTCAGCGGGGAGCCTGCTTCTCCCTCTCCCCTGGTTTGTGTTCCCCCCTCGCTGTCTCTCTGTCAAATAAATAAGTAAAATCTTAAAAAATATATTAACAGGTAAAGTCTTGAAATATGTGTGCAAAAATTTGAAATTATGTGAATCCCTGTACCCTCCCTCTATTGAATAAAATTAAACAGCACAATTTCAAAGCAGGTGGATTGAATGAATTAAATAGTGTTACTGCCACACGGTGGCAGTACATGAACCAGTACAGTTATTTCATGGAACCATTGAATGACATGTTTTTATGTGCATCAGAATATCCATAAAAATTATTTTAGTGATCACTGTGCTCTTCTAATAGTCACTGTTGTGTTTTTTAATTTTTTTTAAGATTTTATTTATCAGAGAGAGCAAGAGAGCACAGGCAGGGGGAGGGGCAGAGGGAGAGGGAGAAGCAAACTCTCCTCTAAGCAGGGGCCCAGTTCGGAACTTGATTCCAGGACCCTTAGCCAAAGGCAGATACTTAACTGACTGAGCCACCCAGGTGTCCTCCACCCCCCACTTTTCTTAAAAAATTTTTTCTTAAGATTTTATTTATAGTCTTCATTCTTAAAATTCAGATTTTTAACTAACTTATTTATTTTAAAGATTTTATTTATTTGTCAGGGAGAGCAGGAAACAGAGAGCGAGCATAAACAGGGAAGCAGCAGGCAGAGGGAGAAGCAAGCTCCCTCCTGAGCAAGGAGCCCAATGCAGGACTCTATCCCAGAACCCTGAAATCATGACCTGAGCCAAAGGCAGAGCTTAACTGACTGAACCACCCAGGTGTCCCAATTCAAATTTTTTAAATATTATATCCAGCATTCAAACATTCACTAATTGGTGATGTTATTGCTGGTGTTAGAAAACTTGCTCCAAATCTGTCAACTTGAAATGTAAATGATACATGATAAAATGCTATATAGAAGGTAAATGAATACCATGAGCCTTTGTGGTATTAATTTAGGAAAAAGAGTACTCTGTAAAAAAAAAAAAAAAAAAAAAAAAGAGTACTCTGTAGAGATGATGATGAGAAAATTAAAGGAGCAATAAAATAAAAAGAAGCTATTTTGGTAATTTATGTTCTTTAAGAATGCATTTCCCCAAAACTTCACTTTTATGTGTTAGGAAGACAGTGTCTTGAATTTTGCCTTGAATAATGCAGGGGCGTTAGGGGCTTATATTACATACAGTGTCACCAGTAATCAAAATGCCTTCTTATATAGGGAAGGGGAAGTGGGTAGACAGGAGAGGTAATTTGAGAGCTTGAAACACTTTGGGGTAGGATAGACCTGGGAGGTGGGCTATAGGAACCTTCGCTAGCAAGGTGACAATATTTAGGGGGCTGAAGTGAAGGTGGGATAGTGAGTTTCAGGACAGAAGAGAGAAAAGGTACAAAAGGCATGAGAAATCTAATTTTTTAAAATCTGTTTTGTCTACAAAAGGAAAAACAAGCATTGAAGAAATTAGATAACGTCCGAAAGGATCATGAAAACCGATTAGAAGCTCTTCAGCAGGCTCAGGTATTATGTTTAGCTTTTTCAGTTTTCATAAATGGTAACTTTAAAAAAAATGATGACTTTAAATACAACACTGTGTGTTAACTAAGTGGAATTAAAAACTGAAAAAATGGTAACTTTAACTGGCTTTATAGTAAACATTTTTGTTTATTTCTTAAGGAAATAGACAAACTTAAAGGAGAGCTCATAGAAATGAACCTACAAATAGTTGACAGAGCCATTCAGGTTGTTCGAAGTGCTTTAGCCAACCAGATAGATTGGACAGAAATTGGGTTAATTGTGAAAGAAGCCCAAGCTCAAGGAGACCCAGTTGCAAATGCAATTAAAGAATTAAAACTACAAACAAATCATGTTACAATGCTACTAAGGTAAGTTTGATTCTTAGTTAAGCAGTTCATGTTTGTTTTCAGTTTGCTATTTAATTGTTCACTGTATTCATTTAAAATTTTTTCTCTTTTATTTGGAAATTTATCCTCAGAGATGAAGGAAAAACAATTTACATTGAGATGAGACACCTATTTAATTTTTTAAAAGATTTTATTTAGAGAGTGAGAGAGTGTGAGCATGTGCATGAACACACGTGGGGTTGGATGGAGAAGGAGAGAGAATCCAAAGCAGCCTCCATGCCGAGCGTGGAGCCCATCATGGGGCTCAGTATCATGACCCTGAGATCACGACCTGAGCCAAAACCAAGAGTTAGGCACTTAACCGACTGTGCCACTTAGTGTCCCCCCCAAATGCACCTATTTAAATATTGTAAACCATCTATAATGTAATTGAGGAAAAAAAATTGAAAACAAAGTGATGTCATTGACATTAGTGAAATACTATTGAATATTTTTAATAGAAATCCATACTTATTATCAGAGGAGGAAGATGACGATGTTGATGGTGACATCAGTGTTGAAAAAAATGAAACTGAACCACCAAAAGGAAAAAAGAAAAAGCAGAAGAATAAACAGCTGCAGAAGCCTCAGAAAAATAGGCCATTACTTGTTGATGTTGATCTCAGCTTGTCAGCATATGCCAATGCCAAAAAGTAAGTGTTAAATATAAGTATGAATTGTAGGTAAAATACTATCTGCAATAAACCAGTTAGGATATTAAGGATAATATATGTATATATGTTTTGTATGTATGTGCTTTTGGGTGAAAACACTTTCAGATCTCATTTTGTGCATTATACAACTTTGTTTTCATAGGGAACATATAAAATAAAGATGGGTAATGCACAAAACTTGTTTCGTATGATTTGAGAATCTAAAATAAGATAAAATAAATAGAAAGCTAAAGAATAAAGATTTTACTTAAAATTAAGAGAAATATATTTTTCTAGATACTATGATCACAAGAGGTATGCTGCTAAGAAAACACAAAAGACCGTTGAAGCTGCTGAAAAGGTACTTAGTATTTCTTAGAGTGAACGTGAATTGTTTTTCTCTGCTTTAACTTAATGGCCCTAATTATTTCTTCTATTTAAATGAGGTTTTCTAATTCAGAAATATCTTTCAAATTTGATTTTGCTTTAAATATGTGTATTTCCAGTATTTATTTTCTTCCCCAAACCTCCTTCCCAGTCTTCCCTGTCTCAGTAAATAGTGCTTTCTTTTTTCCCTTTACTTGGCTTGAAAATGTTGGACTCATCCTAGACCCTTTGCTCATAAACCGTATCCATTCCCTCATCAGCATATCCGTGTAGCTTTTCTTAAAGGGTGTAACCAGAATCTGGCCACTAATTAGTCCAGGCCCCCATCATCTCTGTTCACATGGTCAGTAATAATAGCCTCTTCCTGGGTCTCTCTCATTCTACCCTTCTCTCCCTGTAGTTTGTTCCTCACACAGCAGCCATAGTGATCTTTTTAAATAAAAAATAAAATTATTTCTGTCTGTTCAAAATCCAGTTGCTTCCTATCTTACTTAAGACAGTTCAGGGGTGCCTCGGTGGTGTAGTCTGTTAAGCATCAGACTCCTGGTTTTGGCTCAGGTCATGATCTTAGAGTTGTGAGATCGAACCCCATGTCAGGCTCTGTGCTCAGCCTGGAGTTCGCTTGGGTTTCTCTCTCCCTCTCCTACTGCTGTCTGCCCTCACCCCTTGGCCACTCTCTCAAATAAAAACAAAACAAAACAAGACAGTTCAAAGCCCTTCTTCTGCTAAAGGCCCTACATGATCTGCTCCCCTCCCATCTAATCACCTGCACTCCTTTTGCTACACTCTTTCCAGATACACTGGGAATTTAGCTGTCCCTGCAACTGACCCATGCTGCCTTCTCAGGGCATATGTGTTTGCTGTTCTTTCTTTTGAGAATGTTCTTCCCTCAGAATTTCCATGGTTTGATCCCTCCATTCATTAGCATGTTTTCTAAAATGAGACTTGATGAGACTTTTCTTGACCACTCTTACTAAAAGTAGTACTATCCTCAATCACTCCCTCTCTGCTTTATTTTTCTTCTTAAAAAACACCCCTTCCAGGGCCCCTGGGTGTCTCAGTTGTTAAGCATCTGCCTTCAGCTCAGGTCATGATCCCAGAGTCCTGGGATTGAGCCCCGCATCGGGCTCCCTACTCAGCAGGAAGCCTGCTTCTCCCTCGCCTGCTCCCCCTGCTTGAGTTTCCCTTCTCGCTGTGTCTCTCTGTCAAATAAATAAAATCTTAAGAAAAAAAAAAAACACACAACAAAAAACCCTCCCAGCATATGTTTATTTGTCTTCCCTCTAGAATACAGGTTGTATGAAAGTAGTATCTTTGTTTTATTCATTACGTTGTCCCAGCCCCTGGAATATTGCCTAGAACATAGTAACATTAATATCTGTTAAATGAGTGGCCTTCATGACTTGGCCCTCTGTTTGCCTCTCCAGCCTCATTTCTTGACATTTTTACCTTGAGCACTACTTTCTGGTCAAGCTGGCCTTTTCTTTTTTTGCTTACAGTGCTCTTCTTCCTATTTTTGCCTTGATAATTCTATTAACCTTTAAGGCTTCAGCCCAAATGCCATTTCCTCAGAAATACCTTGTTTGACCTAAGCAGTTATAAATTAGTTTCCCGTGTTTACTCTCACAGCATCTCTAGAAGTGATTAACCTATGTTTTATTTGAATAATTATGTGTTTTATATTTGTATCTTCCCTAGACCCCCTGGTGGGGTGGGGGTGAGAACTTTGTCTTGTTCACTTGTGTGTCTCAGCATCAAGTCCAGAACCTATTACTTGGTAGATACTCAATATCTGGTAAACAGATGATACTTTTTGTAATTTGTAGGTCTTGAGCAAATATTTGTATGTGGCAAATCTTTGACTTAAATTATTTTAATATTTAAGACAAAAAATCTTCTTTACTTTCATGTGTGTATGGGATGTGTGTGTAAATAGTGCCATTTTGTGACATTTAATGATTTATTGCCCTGTCATTTATTGGTGTTTTATATATATATATGTTATTTAATTTACCTATCTATTTATTTTTGAGAGAGAGAAAGAGAATGCATATGTTCCTGTGCACGTGGCGGGGGTCGGGTCGGGGGAGAGAGGAGTAGAGAGAGAGGGAGAGAGAATCAAGCAGGCTCCATGCTCAGTGCTGAACCCAGTGCGGGACTCGAGCTCACAACCCTGAGATCATGACCTGAGCTGAAATTAAGAGTCCGATGCTTAACAGACTGAGCCACCCAGGAGCTCCTTGCTTACTGTTATTTAAATATGTTCTTAACAAAATTTTTTTTAACAAATTATTTAAAAACTCTCTTCTTATAAATAGGCATTCAAATCAGCAGAAAAGAAAACAAAGCAAACCTTAAAAGAAGTCCAGACAGTTACCTCTATTCAGAAAGCAAGAAAAGTGTACTGGTAAGTGTTTAACCTTTTAAAAATATAGTTTTTTGTTTTTATTAAAATTATACATGCACATTGTTTAGAAAATCAAGCAGTTCTGTAAAGTTTGTTGCAAAAACCAGTAGCCCTGCAACATTTTACCCCTACTCCTGTTGCCTCCTCTCTATGGAAACTATTGTTAGTTCTTTCAGCTGATTACTTTTGGTATATCCCTCCCTTTCTCTTAGTAATATGTTTATACTGCTGCTTCTTAATTTTTCAGTTTTATACTCTATTAATGACTTCCACTGTGTAAGATGAGGATTTTATTCTTTCCGCTTGTGTTGCATCACACACATACACACCACTCAGCCTCCTAGTAAAGGTATAGCCTAATGTGCCACAGTTGATATTCAGCATTAATATTATATTAATATTTTAATTGTAGTTGCAGCTGAGTCATATGACATTATGTTTCTTTTCTTTCCCTGCTCAGCTTTTTGTCTTCCCTAAAGGTAAAAATTGTTGTTTCATTTACCTTTCTCTTCCAAGAGTGTTCAGGCACGTTGGAATTCTATCAGCATCATCTTGCAGAAATCTCTCATGAGCTTTTTGACCTACTTTGTTCTAGATCAGTTACTCTTAACATCTTAAGATCTTTTATTCTTAACCTGGAAATTCTCTTTACCCCTCTCTGTTTTGGATTCTCTGTCCTGGATCTCGTAATTCCTTTTTCTTCACTGATGGAATATGTGTTCTAGAGGCTACATGAGAAGGGTGTATAAGATGTAAAATTTTTGAGGTCTAATATATATAAAAAAAAATTATTTTTACGTTTACACCTAATTGTTTGGCTGAGTGTATATTCTGGTTTGAAAATGTTTTCTTCAGACTTTTAAAGTCATTGTTTATTGTGTTAACTTTCAGATTTGATCTTCAAAAGTCTGATGTCATTTTGATAATACTTTATTGAAAATTTGTTTTTTTTTTAATGTTCAGAAAGAAACCAAACCCAAAATGCAAAAAACAAAAAAACAAAAAATAAACCAACTTATTTTTGTCTTTCTGTAAACTTGTAGATCTTTGTTCTCTGTTTTCTAAAATTTCACAGTGGTACAGGTTGGTGAAGATGTTTTAATCCATTATGCTAGATTCTCTGTGACACTTTTTAATTTAGAAACTTTCAGTTCTGAGAAATTTTCTGGAAATATTTCTTAGCACTCTGTAGATTGTGTTTTCCTTTTTGTTATTTTTTTTCTTTCTGTCTGGAAGTCTTATTTATTAAATATGGGACTCCTTGGATGGTCCTCCAGTTTTCTTGCATTTTCTGTTTTTCAACTGTTTATCATTTTGTTCTTTATTCTGAGAGATTTCTGTATCTTTCAGTTCTTCCCCTGAATTTTTAAATGTTTTATTCCTTCCTGTCATGTTTTTATTTTAATCTATCTTTTGTTTTTTTTGTTACTTTTTTAAAACTTCCTTCTTCACTTTCTTAATACTGAGAATAGTTTTGATGTATTAATTTTATTTAAAAGTATTCTTTTCTTGGGGCGCCTGGGTGGCTCAGTGGGTTAAGCCGCTGCCTTCGGCTCAGGTCATGATCTCAGGGTCCTGGGATCGAGCCCCGCATCGGGCTCTCTGCTCAGCAGGGAGCCTGCTTCCTCCTCTCTCTCTCACTGCCTCTCTGCCTGCTTGTGATCTCTCTCTGTCAAATAAATAAATAAAATCTTAAAAAAAAAAAAAAAAGTATTCTTTTCTTGCAGGTCTTCTCTAAGGTTTTTGGTTTGGGGTTTTTTTTTTCTTTGTTTGTTTGTTTTTAATTTGTTGGGTTTGTCTTCAACTTTTGTTAAAGACTTTTATTAATGTCTGGTAATCCTAAATTGTTTATTCACATTATTGTCTGTTCACATTTATACTAGACTATTAAAATGCTGATTGGAAGTTCTCTCTGGGTGGCTGGGCTTATAAAATGATGTACGTGGGCCATGTTGTGTGGAACTCTCAATGTCTTTAGCTTTTTGACTCTTTAGCTGGTCTCAGTTTTCAGGAAAGACTTTTTACCCTGCTTGCAAAGTGAAGACCTGGCTGTCATAATTTTGGAAGCCCAGTGGGAATAGATTGGGGAAGTTTAGTATCCAGTAATTCATACATTCACTTAATTGCCCTCTTTTATTTATGTTACCTCTACTTAGCAACTGTGCCACTTTTCCCCTAATTCAGAGATACTCTTTGTACACTTTCTAGAGAATTCTGGCCTTCTGTTAGGATATGGAAGGCACAGCTTACTACCATGTTCAGAGCTGGAAAAAAGATCTAGGGAAGTAACTGCTTCTTGATCAGATTTTTGGCCAGCTTTCCTGTTTTTAACCCCATCTTAAACCCTATTTCTAATGGAACCATGTACTGCTATTTTAAGCTTTTTATGGGTTACACAGTGATTTGTTTCTTTGCTTTTTCCATTGTCAGCCTAGATTTCAGGTTCTTAAGTCCAGTCATTTTTCCATTTCTCAGTATACTGTTGGATTTTTCTTCTCTCTTTCTCCTTTCTTTTCCTCACATCTCTGTTTATGAATAGAATAGACCTGTAATTTTCATATCTCATGTTTTTCTTAGGTATTGGTCTCAAGGTAACGTTACTTCATAAAACAGATTGGGAAGTGTTCCTTTATTTTTTTTTAAGATTTTATTTATTTGAAAGAGAGGGAGGGAGAGAATGAACAGGGGGGAGTGGCAAAGAGGGTGAGAGAGAGAAGCAGACTCCTTGCTGAGCAGAGAGCCCAATGGAGGACTCCATCCCAGGACCTGGAGATCATGACCTAAGCTGAAGGCAGATACTTAACTGACAGAGCCACTTAGATGCCTCTGGGAAGTGTTTCTTTATCAATTGTCCTTGGCTGTTTGACAAAATTCCACCTGTGAGGCTGAGTAGTCTTGAAGTTTTCTTTTTGGGAAACTTTTTCACTACAGATTAAAATTCTTTAGTACTTCTCAGATTGTCTGATTTTGGTTAGTAGTATTTTCTTAAGACTTTGTCTATTTCTACAGTTTGGAATGTACTGGCCTAAAGTTTTGATGTTCCACTAACCTTTTAACATCTGTATAGTCTTTAATACCTTCCTTTGTCATTTATGATAATTGTCATTGTCCCTTCTCTTTTTCTTGGTTAGTCTGGCCAGAGGATTTTCAGTTGTATTAATACCTTTCAAGAACCAGTTTTGACTGTTGACCTCCACTATTATATATGTGCTCTCTATTTTATTATTTTCCTCTTTCTACCTTCCTTCAGGATTCATTTGCATTTCCCTTTCTGATTTCTTGAGATGGAAACTTAGTTCATTGATTTTTTTTTTTTCTCCCAGCCTCTTATTTTTTCTAATACATATTTCAGGCAGTAAATTTCCCTCTAAGCTTGGCTTTAACTATATTCCATATTGTATTTTCATTGTCTTTCATGTGAAAATATGTTCTAATTTACATTGTGATTTCTTTACCCATGTGTTATTTAGAGTTAAGTTTATTTTCGAACCTATGGAGCTCTTTTGGTTCTCTTTTTGCCATTGATTTCTAACTTAAGTTGCATAATGTTCATTTATGGTATTCTGAATTATCTCAACCCTTTGACATTTGTTATTGAAACTTGCTTTATGGTCCAGCATATTTGGAGTATACTTTATTTACAAATGTTTCATAAGTAGTTGAGAAGAATGTTCTATAGTTGCTAAATGCATTTCTCTAAATATCAGTTAGGTCACTTTCATTAATCAAATCTTTGGAATCTGTACTAACTCTTTTTTTAATGATTGTTTTCTCAATTACTGAGAGTTGTGTTAAGAATCACATAATTGTGCATTTGTTTCTCCTTTTACTTCTGCCAGTTTTTGCTTTATAAGGTGATAAAAATATAGAGCTGTTATCTTTCCAGTAAATTGAGCCTTTTGTTAACTGTAATCAGATGTTCTTTTAACTTGTAACTTCTTTTTTTCTTCTGTGTGAGATATTAAAACTAAATCAACTTTATTTTGGTTAGTGTTTGCATGATTTATCTTTTTCCATCATTATATTTCAACCTTTTTTATATTCTTATATTTTAAAGCTGTATATATTATTTTCCAGTCTGACAGTCTGCATTTTACATGGAGAATTGACTACCTTTACATTTAATGTAATTTCTGATATATATGGGTTTAAATCTAACCATTTTACTGTTTGCTTTCTATTTGTCCCAATTTTTCTTTACTCTTTTTGTCTTTTTCCCTCCTTTTGATTTTTTTTCCTTTTAGTTATATGCTCCTTTACTAAGATTATTACAAAATTTTTACATCTTTATGTTTCTCATTTTCTGTCCTTGCGGGTTTATGTCATTTTAGAAACCTCTTTACCATCAATAAGGCAGTTGTTAAATAAGTATAGTACATCCATTCAGCAGTGAAGACTTTTTTTTTTTTTCTTTTAAAGACTGTATTTTTAGGTAATCCCTACACTTAACATGGGGCTCAAACCCACAACCCTGAGATTAAGAGTCACATGCTTCACCAGCTGAGCCAGCCAGGTGCCCCAAGAAGACATTTTTATTTATTTATTTTTTAAAATTTTTATTTTTTTTAAGAAGACATTTTTAAATGAAAAAAGAAAGTATTTTCAGAATAGTTTGTGTTGTGTCCAAAAGAAAAGGTTTAGAATAGCGTTTTATTTTAGCTTTTGTATGTATAAAGAAACTCCAGGGAGGCATACACAGAAAGCTAATAACAATGGATTACTGTTTGATAGTAGTAATAGGAACTGAAGGTGGATGCAGGATCTCTCAGTATACCTTTTTGTATAATTTTAAAAATTTCTAAACTGTGTATATGTATCGATAAAAAATCAGATTAGAAGACAGGAATAATATTGGGACATATAAAGGAGTTTAGTGTAATGCCTGTGCTTAATCTATCATTTTTAACCAGAAGTTTTTAAATTGTAGATTAAGTCATAAAGATTATTATCTTGGTGGTCAGGTGTAATATAGGAAATATTTCTGTTCATCTCTATTTTATGTCATTCTCTAAATGCCAAGCAAGTATACAATCTTTACTTTTTATCATGATGGTACATATTAATCATGAAAACCCAAATTACTTTGTTGAGAAAAGTTATAATTTTATATTCCTAAAGGTAATTTTTGCTGTATAAATAAGTGTAAAGAATATCATGTCTTTAAACACTCAGTTGAAGACAGGATGGAAAAACTTTTCTTTCTTACCACTAGCCCCAAAACCTAGCCAGTGCCCCACTGGAAGAAAGATAAACCTAGGGACCATGTGACATTTTATGCTTTTGCTTTGTGTAACTCATCGTTACATTATCCTTAAGTTTAAGAAGGATCTGTTTGCAAGTGAGATAAGGAGAGAACATACTTTTTTTAAACATAGAATTTGGGCACCTGGGTGGCTCAGTTGTTAAGCGTCTGCATTTGGCTCAGGTCAGGATCCCAGCATCCTGGGATTGAGCCCCATATATGGGGCTCCGTGCTCAGCGGGGAAC
The DNA here is from genome assembly GCF_902655055.1 of Lutra lutra. NCBI lineage: Eukaryota > Metazoa > Chordata > Mammalia > Carnivora > Mustelidae > Lutra > Lutra lutra. The sequence goes on along the minus strand of NC_062284.1, from coordinate 98,223,197 downwards.
CCCCATACTTGTGTTCCCTCTCTCACTATCTCTGTCATAAGTAAATAAAATCTTAAAAAAAAATTAAACAGAATTTAATTACCTTCTAAGGTAATTTGTATTGCAAGATTTCAATAAAAATTCAGTTTGAGGAGAAGGGAGTTGAGGGAAATTGGAAGGGGAGGTGAACCATGAGAGACTATGGACTCTGAAAAACGATCTGAGAATTTTGAAGGGGTGGGGGGTGGGAGGTTGGGGGCACCAGGTGGTGGGTATTGTAGAGGGCACGGATTGCATGGAGCACTGGGTGTGGTGCAAAAATAATGAATACTGTTATGCTGAAAAAAATAAAAAAATTAAAAAAAAAATTCAGTTTGATGCTTTAAGAAATTAAATCATCAAATTAAAAAAAAGAAATTAAATCATCAGTCTTAACATATGAAGGTAGGATAGCTTCATTGGGTTTTTTTTTTTTTTTGAGAAAAGGATGTGAATTCAGGTGACTATAAAGGGAAAGAATGTTAACTTTTTTCCTTTCAATTTGATAGGTTTGAGAAATTTCTGTGGTTCATTAGCTCAGAGAACTATCTAATTATAGGTGGACGAGATCAGCAACAGAATGAAATAATTGTGAAAAGATACTTGACAACAGGTAAGTATGATTAAAATTTTAAAGAATTTTCCCCTAAGTAATTGCTTCAGTTATCTCAGTATGAGAACAGGTTTTCATCTTCTACTCCTATGCTTGACAGGTTTAATTGATAGAGTTTCATTGTGGTGGCTTATTGTTTGTTAAATATGTGTTTTGACACTTAAAATTCTCATTTTAAGTAATAGTCCTAAAGTAGTAGTGCTGAGCTAATCTGTAGTATTGGACTTTTTTTTTTTTTTTTTGAAGATTTTATTTATTTGACAAAGATCACAAATAGGCAGAAAAGTGGGTGGGGGCGGAGAAGCAGGCTCCCTACTGAGCAGAGAGCCCAATCCCAGGACCCTGAGATCATGACATGAGCTGAAGGCAGAGGTTTAACCCACTGAGCCATCCAGGGCCCCAGTATTGGACTTTTGATTCCCTGCTGCATTAACAAAATAGCTTTCAGTCCTCCAGAATTATTGTACATCAAAATTTTAAAGGCTTGATTTTTTTAGTGCTGAAGTTTATAACTTTTTTTTCACATTTAGAAATAGGACTTAAGCCATGTAGTGTAAGGCTTCTCATTTATTTTTGTTGGCTGATAACCACCACCTCACTGTGGTTGAACCCTCAGTGTGGGGTGTCTGAAATCAATAATCAGAACTAATTCGATGTCCACTGAAGATCCCAAACCAGAAAAGGAAGAAACAGGGATCAGGTTATTACATGGGGCTCAGGGCTTGGTCTCTTGTTTTCTGTAGCTCTGTTAATTGGGAGCTGAGCCTTCCTTGGAGCACTATGAGTTTTTCTCTTTGAATTTCAAATCCCAGACAAACTGTCATGGCAAACAGTGGCTGCTCATTTTACCTTTTAGGAACTGTGCACTTTCTTTTTCCCTTAAAAAAAGAGGAAAGATCTGACTTCTGCATTTGTTTGTTCATTTGGTTATTCATTGGTATCAAATAGTTAGAATAATAACTTGAAGCCATCATTATGGCTTACAGGCCTTCTGGCTTCTTCTCCAGCTTCATTTCTTACCACTCTGGCCTTAGTGGTCTGGCCTTCTGACTCCTCTTCATACATGTCAAACATCCATGGTCCTCAGGACCTTTACATTTGCTAGGATAACTCATCTCCATGTGTCTCTCACCCTCTAGTCTAGATTGGCTTACATGGTAACTCAGCAAGTTTGTGAGAAAAATAGGAAACACACAAGGACTATTAAGTCCTAGGCTGAGAATTGGCACTTGGTCCCAGAGGCCACATTCCGCCAAGGCAGATCATGGGACAGACCCAGACACAAGGGATGGGGAAGTGACTCCACCTCTTGAAGAGAAGCTTCAAAGTCACAGAGCAAAGAGGTATGGATAGTGGAGGAGAGAGGAACTGACCATTTTTGTAATCTATCATATTAGCATTGCTTTTCTATAAGGAAGCCTGTTAGAGCTCTCCTAGGGGTGGGAAATGGACTTTTCCTTATAGGCCTTCTTATACCCTTTGGATTTTGAACCCATTAAACCCATTTAAAAAAAAAAGAAACAGGACTTAAAGTATTATTTCTCATTTGTTTTTAAGGGGACATTTATGTACATGCTGATCTTCATGGAGCTACTAGCTGTGTAATTAAGAATCCAACAGGTAATGTATTTCTCTATTCAGAACTTTAATTCCTTTCTTTAAAATATTTTTAGTATAACTATAAGAAAAATTGTTAATTGTTATTTTAAAGGACACCTTATAATGATAAAAGGGTCAATTCATCAATAAGATATAACTATTATATATATTTTAAGGGTTTTTTTATTATTTATTTATTTGTCAGAGAGCAAGAGAGGGAGACACACACAAAACAAGCAGGGGGAGTAGCAGGCAGAGGGAGAAACAGTCTCCCTGCTGAGCAAGAAGCCCGATGCAGGACTTAATCCCAGGACCTGGGATCATGACCTGAGCCAAAGGCAGACACCCAACCAACTGAGCCACTCAGGCATCCCAGTCACTAAGACTATAACTGTTATAAACATTTATGCACCCAACAACAGAGCCCTAGAATTAGCCATGAAGCAAAATCTGATAGAATCGAATCAACAGGAGATCAACAGAATAGATTAACATTAATAATTTAGGACTTTATTTATTTATTTATTTATTTTAAGATTTTGTTTATTTATTTGACAGACAGAGATCACAAGTAGGCAGAGAGGCAGGCAGAGAGAGGGGAAAGGAAGCAGGCTCCCCGCTGAGCAGAGAGCCCGATGCGGGACTCGATCCCAGAACCCTGGGATCATGACCTGAGCCGAAGGCAGTGGCTTAACCCACTGAGCCACCCAGGCGCCCCAATTCAGGACTTTAATACCTAACTTTCAGTCATGGGTAGAATAACGAAGTGTAAGATCAACAAGGAAATCGAAGATTCTGACAATACTGTAAGTTAACTAGACCTAACACATATATCTGGTATCCTCACCTAATCACAATAGATTACTCAAGTGCATCTGGTATGTGCTCCAGGTTAGAACATGTAATAGTCTATAAGACAAGTCTTTAGAGCTACTGAAATCATACAGAGTAATCTTTCTGACCATAATGGAGTGAATTTAGATGAAAATTTCAAAAATTCACAAATGTGTGGAAATTAAATACATTCAGAAGTAACCAATGTCAAAGAGAAAATGATAGGGAGTGTTAGAAAATACTTTGAGAGGACTGAAGTGAAACACAATGTATCAAAATGATATGAGTTGCAGCTAAAACAGTGCTTAGTGAGAAGTTTATATCTGTAATGTTTATATTTAAAAAAGAAAAGCTCTAAGAAATGAAAATGTATACATAAGCTCTAGAAAAAGAAAAGCAAATAACCCATAGTAAGGAAAGGAACTAATAAAGTTTAGAGTGGAAATGGGGTGCCTGGGTGGTTCAGTGGGTTAAGCCTCTGCCTTCGGCTTGGGTCGTGATGTCGGGGTCCTGGGATCGAGCCCCATATTGGGCTCTCTGCTCAGTGGTGAGCCTGCTTCCCCTTCTTTCTCTGTCTACTTGTGATCTCTCTCTGTCAAATAAATTAAAAAAAAAAAAAAGTTTAGAGCGGAAATAAATGAAACAGAATAGAAGAACAGTAGATAAAATCAGTGAAACCAAAGTTGGTTCTTTGAAAAAGGTCAACAAAATTAATAAAACTTTAGCTGGACTGACCAAAAAATAAGAGAATACTCAAATTCCTAACATTAGGAACACAAAGGGGGATATTAATACCAACTTTACAGAAATGAAAAGGATTAAAAAAAAATTCACTAGCTTCCTCTTAGAAAAAACACCGTTTTAGAAATACTTGTATGGTATTCCGTGTAGCAGAACTCTGTTTTCTCATAAGTGGCTTCTTGAACCAAAGAAGGAACTTTTCACTGTGATAAAAATTAGATCTATAGTCTATATCTGGAACATGTATTAAATACCTTTGGAAGCTGCATTTGCTGAGGGGAAAAAAGATTGTGAGGGCATGCTACATACAATTGTATAGCAACAAATTAAATGATCTAAATGAGACAGGCTCATTCCTAGAAAGACACAGACTACCAAAAACTGACTCAAGGAGAACTAGAAAATGAAAACAAACCTATAACAAGTAAAGAGATTGAAATAGTAATTTTAAAAAAACAACAGCAACAGTGGGATGCCTTGGTGGCTCAGTGGGCTAAGCCTCTGCCTTCGGCTCAGGTCATGATCTCAGGTTGCTGGGATTGAGCCCTGCATTTGGCTCTCTGCTCAGCAGAGAGCCTGCTCCCCCCTCTCTCTGCCTGCCTCTCTGCCTACTTGTGATCTCTCTCTGTCAAATAAATAAATAAAATCTTTAAAAGTAATAATTAAAAAAATAAACTTTAAAAAAACCCAGAAACAAAAAAAGCAAAAAAAAAAAAACCTAGGGGTGCCTGGGTGGTTCAGTCAGTTAAGTGTCTGCATTCATCTCAGATCATGCTCCCAGAGTCCTGCTTCTCCCTCTCCCTCTGCCTGCTGCTCCCCCTGCTTGTGTTCTCTCTGCCTCTCTCTATCAAATAAATGAATAAAATCTTAAAAAAAAATACCCAAAACAAAAAACTTGCTCACAAAGAAAATTCTAGGCCCAGGTAGCTTCACTAGTGAATTCTGCCAAACTTTTAGAGAAGATTGAATACAAATCCTTTACAAACTTCCAAAAAAAATTGAAGAGATGGGAAAACTTCCTCACTCATGCTGTAAGACCAGTATTAGCCTAATAACAAAACCAGACAAAGACATCACAAGAATTGAAAATTAATAGACTAGTATTGCTTATGAATAGACAAAAAAAATCTTCAACGAAATATTAGAAAGCCGAATTCAGTAGCATATTAAAAGGATTGTACGCCATGACCAAGTGGGATTTATCCCAGGAATGCAAGGTTGGTTTATTGTATGAAAATTAATATAGTACAGTGTTAACAGAGTAAAGGACAAGAAGCACATGATCATCTCAGTCGATGCAGGAAAAGCCTTTGGCAATAATGCAACACCCCTTTGTGATAGAAAACACTCAGCAAACTTAACAGAAGGGAGCTTCCTTATCTTGGTAAAGAACATTTATCAAAACAAAACAAAAAAAAGAACATTTGTAAAAAACCCACCGCTAACATCAGACTTAATGATGAAAGACTGAAAACTTTTCCCTTAAGATCAGGAAAAAGATAAAAATGTCTGTTCTTGTCATTTCTATTCAACCTTGTATGGAGGTTCTAAGTAGGCCCTTAGGTAATAAAAAGAAATAAAAAATATCCACATTGGTAAAGAACAAGTAAAGCTGTTCCTATTTATAGATGGCATGATCATATATATTTAAAACCTCAAGGAATCCACCAAAGATTATTAATTGGTAAACAAGCTTAGGATGTTTGGAATACTAAGTCATTATATATAAATCACTTGTATTTCTTTTTTTCTTTTTTTTTTTTTAATTTATTTATTTGAGAGAGATTGCACACACACGAGTTGGGGGACAGGCAGAGTAAGAGAATCTCCAAGCCAACTCCCCCCTGAGCATGGAGCCCGACTCAGGGCTCGATCTCACAACCAGTAAGATCAAGACTTGAACTGAACCAAGAGTCAGATGTTTAACCAACTGAGCCACATAGGCACCTCAAGTCAGTTGTATTTCTATATACTTGCAGTGAACAGTACTAAAGTAACTTAATAAACATTCATTTATAATAGCATTAAAAAGAATAAAATACTTAATAAATTTACCAAAAAGAAATGTAAGACATACACCCCAAACTATAAAACATCATTGAAAGAAATTAAGACTTAAATAAATGGAAAAACTTCTAGTGTAAGGATTGGAAGTCCTAATGTTTTCTGATGACAGTACTTTGCATATTAATCTATAGGTCTGATGTAATGCCGCTTAGAATTCCAGCTGACTTTTTTTTTTTGCAGAGATGGATAAGTAGATCCTAAAACTCACACAGAAATGCAAAGGACCCAGGTCAGCCAAATCATTTCTAAAAATGAAGAACAAAATTGGAAGACTCACACTTCCTGATTTCAAAACCTCCTACAAAGCAACAGTAATACAGATAGTGAAGTATTGGTATGAGGATGGACAAATAGATCACTGAAGAGAATTGAGATTCCTCATTTATAGAGAATTGAGATTCCTCATTTATAGTCCATTGACTTTGAACCAGTGTATGAAAGCCTTCAGTGGGGATAGAGTAATCTTGTCAACAAATGGTGGTTGGTCAGTTAATATCCATATACAGAAGAATAAAACTTAGATCGCTGCTTCACATCATTTATAAAAATTAACTTAAATACATCAAAAACCTAAACCTAAAAGCTAAAACTGTAAAAACTGTTAGAAGAAAATGAGGCATAAATCTCACAGTGAATCAGGAAGTCATTTCTTAGATAAGACATCAAAAGCATAAGCAACAAACAGGTAAATTGGACTGAAAAGCCTTAGTTCAAAGGACACTATCAAGAAAATGAAAAGACAACCCACAGAATGAGAGAAAATATTGGCAAGTCATTTATCCGGTAAAGAACCAGTATCCAAAGAACTCTTAAGTCTCAACACTAGAAAGGAAAAAAAAAAAAAAAAAAAGAACAAAAACAATTTAAAAATGACAAGGCATCCAAATAGGTTATTTCTCCAAAGATATAAGAATGGCTAACAGGCACATGATAAGAGCTTCGGCATCGTTCATCATTAGGGAAATGCAAATAAAAACCACACTGAGATACCACTTCACACCCAGTAGAATAGTTACAATGAAAAAATGGGCAAAACAAGTGTTGGTGAGGATATAGAGATTGGAACGCTTATATGCTGCTGGTGGGAATGGAACATGAGGCAGCTGCTATAGAATAGAGTTTGGCGGTTCCTCAAAACATCGAACATCGAATATACCATGTGACCTAGCAGTTCCACTCCTAGGTCTGTGGACAGACATGACCATACTAAATTTGTTTGCAGATATACTTAACAGCATCATTTATAATAGCCACAAAATGGAAACAACCTACATGTTCATCAGTTGATGACTGATCAAGATGTAGTATATTGATATAATGGAATATTATTCAGTCTTAAAGAGACAAAGTACTGGTAATTAACAAGGATGAACCTTGAACATATGATGCTAAGTGAAAGAAGCCAGACACATTTGATTCCATCGACATGAAATTCCAAAATAAGCAAATCCATAGAGACAGAGTATATTTGTGATTGTCAGGGGCTGGGAAAGTGGAGAATGACTATTAATGGATATAGGATTTCCTTGGGGATGATGAAAATGTTCTGGAATTAGTGGTAATGGTTATATAGGTTTATGAATATACAAAAACCCACTGGGTTATATAATTTAAAAGGGTAAATATGATATGTGAATGATATCCCATTAAAAGATACTTGAAATTAACTGTAGGGATATATTATTAACATGCTTTTCATTTTGATGACTTAGGTGATCTGTAGTAATTCTGGAAGTCTTCAGACTTTGAATAGACTTTTCTAAATTCTATCTGGAATGAAATTGGAGTTATTAGTATAAGTGAGAGGGCATTTCTTCTCTGATTTGTTAGAACAATTAAAAGCCTGCTTTGTAAATATGTTTTTGTTGTTATTTATTTTTTATCTTACTTTAATACCATTATAGCTAACATAGATTGTTATGTAAGTTTCAGGTGTACAATTAGTGATTCAACAATTCTGTGTATTACTCATTAGTGCTCAGTAAGATAAGTGTGTTCTTAATCCTCTTCACCTCTTTCACCCATCCACCTACCCAACTCCCCTCTGATAATCCTGTTTGTTCTCTAGTTAAGAGTCTGTTTTTTGGTTTGTCTCTTTTTTTTTTCTTTTGTTTGTTTTGTTTCTTAAATTCCACATGTGAGTGAGATCTTTTCTGGCTTATTTTTCTTAGCATTACATTTTTTAGATCCATCCATGCTGTTGTTGCAAATGGCAAGATTTCATTCTTTTTCATGGTTGAATAATATTCCATTGTGTGGACTCTATCCATTCATCTTTTGACAGACGCTTGGGCTGCTTCTATAATTTGACTGTTGTAATGCTGCAGAAACATGGGGTGCATATATCCCTCCAAATTAGTGTTTTCATATCCTTTGAGCAAATACCCAGTAGTGTGATTCCTAGATCATAGGGTAGTTCTGTTTTTAGTTTTTTGAGGGACTTCCATACTGTTCTCCATGGTGGCTGCCCCAGTTTGTATTCCTACCAACAGTGCACAAGGGTTCCTTTTTCTCCATGTCCTCGCCAAAACTTGTTGTTTCTTGTGTTTTTTTATTTTAGCCATCCTAACAGGTGTAAGGTGATAATACCTTATGGTTTTGATTTGCATTTCCCTGATGGTGAGTGATACTGTAAATACATTGTTAATAAAAAACAGTAACTTCATGTAATATTGAAATTAAAATGTATCATTATTTAAGATGTAAGAGAATCAGATCTGTCATGCTGCATGTAATTTTCATATGTTGCTGTGTAGAAAGTCTGTATGTGGGTACTGAAGCATTGCAGTGTTGTTTCTACAGGAGAACCAATTCCCCCTCGGACCTTGACTGAAGCAGGCACAATGGCACTTTGCTACAGCGCTGCTTGGGATGCACGAGTGATCACTAGTGCTTGGTGGGTGTACCATCATCAGGTAATAAGGGCTGTGGTCCTTTTTCTTAATTTATTAAGAGCTACTGTGTACCAGGACACGTGGGTGGCTTTGTAGGTTAAGCGTCTGACTCTTGATCTCAGCCCAGGTCTTGATCTCAGGGTCCTAGGTTCAGGCCCTGCATTGGGCTCCCAAAATACAAGAAATAAAAAAGCTATTGTGTACCAAATTTTGAGAGTATAGACGTGAACAGGTGATTTTGTGAACAGCTGACATTTTGGTCCTGGGGAAAAATACATAAACAATGTCTGGTAACAAGTGCTGTAAAAATTTTTTCTTAAAGCTGAGTAGGCAGTAGAGAGTGATAAGGGCTACCATTTTGAATGAAGCATCAGGGAAGGCCTTTCTAGGAAAGTAAGATGTGAGAAGACACCTAAATGAAGAGAGCGAATGATTCATGCAGTTACACAAGATGATTAGTGTTTCAGTTATGATTGGCATACTGACCTAAAAGATCTTTCTGCTCTTCATCTTTGTTGGAATTTTTTGATCTCTCTTTGCCCTTCCCAAAAAATAGCTATATCCAGTGTTCTAGTAATTGTCCTTCTTAAATGCCGTTTTACTTGATGGTACTTTACTCCATATTTGACTTCACATCGCTATTTCACATTTTTAATAATTAAAATTGATAACAATGTACTTTTACAAGGTCCTAAAGCTATGCAGTAAGATAAAGAATTCAGTATTATTATCCTCCCATAGTTTCATTTTACATCTATTTATATTCATTATTTTCTGCTATGCTGTGATACTGTGTTTTCAGGAAATTAGTATCACTTCTGAGATGATATTTTCTGCCTCAGTACTGTTATAAAAGTGGTTTTAATTGTTTTATTGAATATTTGAAAAGATTTTATTTATGTGACAGAGAGCGAGAGAGGGAACACAAGCAGGGGGAGTGGGAGAGGGAGAAGCAGGCTTCCTGCTGAGCAGGGAGCCTGATATGGGGCCCGATCCTAGGACTCTGGGATCATGACCTGAGCTGAAGGCAGATGCTTAATGACTGAGCCACCAAGGTGCCTTTGAACTGGTTTTTTAAAGGTGAAATTAGTGTGCTTTTAACCCCTCCAGTATTTATGACAAAGATACTCTCAGATCTGGGGGTTTCACAGATAATATAAAATTCCTTTTTTTTATTTTTTAAAGATTTTATTTATTTGACACATAGAGCATGCACAAGCAGGGGGAGTGGCAGGCTCCCCACTGAGCAGAGAGCCCAATGTGGGCCTCAGTTCCAGGACCGTGGAATTATTCCTGAGCCAAAGGCAGACGCTTAACTGACTGAGCCACCCAGGTGCCCTGATAATGTGAAAATTTTAAAATATTGTGCAATTATCTCATTTTGCCAAATTAGAATATATTTTTTAAAAAATCTACTCTCATCTATATTTCCTAAAATGAAAGGTTATTTAAGTACCCCAAGAACAGTACCTCAGGAAAGGATTTTATTTAATACAGTTTTAGGGGCGCCTGGGTGGCTCAGTGGGTTAAAGCCTCTGCCTTCGGCTCAGGTCATGATCCTGGGGTCTTGGGATCGAGCCCTGCGTCGGGCTTTCTGCTCAGCGGGGAGCCTGCTTCCTCCTCTCTCTCTGCCTGCCTCTCTGCCTACTTGTGATATCTCTCTCTGTCAAATAAGTAAATAAAATCTTTTAAAAATAAATAAATATAGTTTTAGTAAATCTAGCTTTTGTGATATAAGCTTATTAAACTGTCCTTATTTTTCTCATTGTATCTCAAACCAGAGGAAACATGTGGACAAGGTCTGACTCTAACCCATGGCATTTGAAAATTATTGGTGTAGTGTATCCTTCATTATTTCTTTTCTGTTACTGCCAAAGGTATATCTGCCTTGAAGAGATATTTAGCGTTGAGAATTTTTATGCTAAATTGTAAACTTTTTAGGAGGCAGTGCTGTTTACTTGTCTATGACTTTATTGAGTGAAAATTTTAAAAATGTATTTCTTATGACAACAGTATAATGTGTTCCTCAGGTGTCTAAAACAGCACCAACTGGAGAATATTTGACAACAGGAAGCTTCATGATAAGAGGTAATGACTTGTCGGTGGATTATGGAGGTGATTTGAGGACCATTGCTAATAATATTTTCAAAACAGACTGTTCTGATTTCATATATGAAATATTTTGATTTCATATATGAAATTTGTTATGAAGTAAGGAATATTTTGTGCTTGCTGTGGCAAATTTAGCATTTGTCATGTCATCTTCATATGTACTTTTCTTGATGAGAATGTGCTTTCACATAAAGTTATAAGGGTAAAAATGTATAGCATGACCTTTTTTCTAAAAACAGATCATTCAGGGCTTGACTAACTCAAAGATGAGAGCAAGTATTTGTATTTTTTCTTTCTTAATTCTTATTCCTATACATAATACCAAATTCAGTGAATGCAAAATGTTCCTTCATGACAGATACAATACAAAATAAATGTCATCACCAGTGTCAGGTGATTTGCAAACATAAAATGGAAAAAAAGGGTTTTTAACATTTATGTTTATTATCTTTTATAGGAAAAAAGAATTTCCTTCCTCCCTCATATCTAATGATGGGGTTTAGTTTCCTCTTTAAGGTATTCCTCAGTTTCTTTGTTATTTTTTTTTTCTGATTTTCATGAGTCTTACCTAAAGTTCTGTCAGTGAAAAAGAACTATTTCCGTAGGTAGATGAGTCTTGTGTTTGGAGACATCGAGGTGAACGAAAAGTCAGAGTGCAGGATGAAGACATGGAAACACTGGCAAGTTGTGCAAGTGAACTCATATCAGAAGACATGGATCAACTAGGTACTTTACAGATTTTAATGAAGTAGCTTATAGTGCTCCCTGTCGTCTAGTTTATCTTCTAAGATCTTAGAAGATCATATTGACTTTGGGATAATTGAAATGTCAAAATACAACTTGCTGTTCAATTTTACTGAATTTTGGTTTTGGAAATGTTAAATATACTTGTTCTAGTGAACTATGAAGTATTTACTTAGATCTGTAACAAACATATAAATATATGAAGTAAAACTTTAGTATTTAATGGGTCAAACATAAATGTGTTCAGCAGAGATAGAGCTCAGTTATTTACAAATGAGCATTTACTTTTGGATTTAAGTATCAGAAGTGATACAAAGGTGAGTTTATAACAAGTGTAATTTCTCACATGAGAATTTGGCTTGATTTAATAATACATTGGCTTCAAGTGGAAAGCAGCTGTGGTTGCTGGAATAAATTTACTCACCTACCTAAAAGAACGAGGGAACATACCCCCTCTATTATTTTTACAGTTATTCTCCTAGGGTCATTCCTTTTTAGGACTAATATTGCATTGTTTCGTTTATAGCTACTGTTGCATTACAAGATTTTTTAAAATTTTCACCATGTTCCTGACACTGTACAAAGTTCTCTATTTACATTATTTTTTAATGGAATTCTCAGAACCATCTTTGTCAGATGGTGATGGCATCTCCTTTTATAGGGGAGGCAACTAAATAATATTTTTACTACTAAACGGTGTTTCTTTTGCGAAAGTGTGCTACCTTCTGTGTGCCAGTTCTATTACATGTATTGTTTCATTTCACTTCTCATGTGCAAGTTACAATAACAGCAGCAGAATTTATAGAATTACTTCTCTTGTCTTCCTTTTTGGAAATACCTAACCAAGAAAAGTTAAAGTTTTCATTGTAGAAATGGTTGCAATGTCCAAGAAATTTGTAAAGTATCTTGGAGAGCATTTATTCCAACCATGATCATGATACAAGATACAAGAGTATCCTTGTTCATGATACAAGAGTATCCTTTTGTCTGACTGCCCTTTAGGGATGATCAGGCTTTTTTTTTTTTTCTTTTCTTCTTTTTTTTTTTTTGGGGGGGGTGATCTTTTGGAGAAACGGAGTCAACAGAATGCCTTTTTGAAGTTTTCGAGGTAATCACCTAGCTTTGTTATGGTGGTATCACTCTGACTTTGTTTACGATAACTCTGCAGATGGAGGTGACAGTAGCAGTGAAGAAGATAAAGAGGAATCACACGAAACTCCTGTGGAAGTGGAACTTATGACTCAGGGTGACCAAGAGGATATCACTATTCAGAGTGGTGGGGATGAGCTAAATGATGAACTGATTCAGGAAGAAAGCTCTGAAGATGAAGGAGAATCTGAAGATGTAGCAAAAGATCAGGAACCTGTTGGTGAAATGAAGGATGAAGAGGAAGAGACATTAAATTATCCTGATACTACCATTGACTTGTCCCACCTTCAATCCCAAAGGTAATTAAAAACTGTTATTTTATAGCTGGCAATGATAGAAGAGTTAATCCTTCTAAAACAATACCAAGGTTGACTTTAGTACTTTTACCTTCTATTGTCCTATATAGTCTTCTTATGTTTTTACCATTTGATTGGGGGATAGATTTCACTAAAGAAATTTCCAGGACCCAGGTAGAAAAATACAGTAAACATAAAAGTGGCCAAAGTAGGTCAAAATAGAAACAAGTATATGAGTATAAATGCTGATAATGTAAGGAAATTCCATAAAAAACTTGAAGCATTTTAATCTTTAAAGTCTTACTGATCACCAAGTAAACAATATCATTGTTTTGAAAGCTTTATCACTAGGATAGTTAAGAAGAGCTTAGGAATCAGGCCAGAATTGAGTCTTAGGGTATGTGCTTGAACAAGTTACTCTGTGTCTGAGCTTCAGTTTCTTTCTCTGTGAAAATGGCATATTACCGACCCCCATAGGGTTTTGGTGAAGATTATATAAAGCATTGGGCAGTGCGTGGCACGTTGTAAGTGTTCAATACATGTCCGCTATTTAAGAATTTATTTAAAAGTGTGAGATGAGCAATATCGTTCTTAAAAATTTTATCAGGTGTGAAGATTTTTAGATTGCCAGTAATTAAGGGTGTGATATGGGAATTTTGCGGACTTTGTAAATGAATGCCTTTTATAGGCTAGTAGATGCCTCTTTCTGCTTATTCTCATAGGTCCCTTCAGAAATTGGCTTCAAAAGATGAATCTTCTAATATGGTAAGCTATTTTCAAAGTTTTGTGAAGAATATCATGTCTTTCTCATTAAATCATTTTTTACTTTTAATTTTACTTTCTGGAAGATTAATAGCAGTGATGTTATTTTTTATATTTGCTTGTGTTTTTTTGTTTTGTTTTAATAGAGTGACAGTAAGTTACAGAGTCGGAGACATTTGTCAGCCAAGGAAAGAAGGTAAACAAATTTGTGTTATCTAACTGGAAAGCATGTAAATTTTTTTTTTGGTTACTGATGATTCAGTTACGATAGGTAACTTGGAGGTTCTAAAGACCTCCCTTATTAAAATTACCAAGATGTAGCATAAAACTTGTTTAGTTCTTAATATTCAGCTCTAATAGGTTTTTCTGTTTTATATCCCTAATCTATCGCTACAGTCAGTGAGATAGATCAAGTAACATGAGACAGACCCTTTGTTACATAAATATGTGCCATTAAATAGGCTGGTTCTAGGATAATATTGGCAGGAATAAGCAGGAATACCTGAAAATGATTAGGAAAGTTTCATTTAATAGAGAAGACTTTTTTTTTTTTTTTTTTTAACATAGAAGGTCTCAGGAGGCAAACAGTAAGGCTTAGAAGAGAAGGAAAGGGACAACTGAGATAATCACTATAGGGTAAAAAGGCTATATAAAGCTAGTAACGCAGTCCAAGAAGAGACTCTAGAGTGGAATGGATAATAAACCCTTTTGCTTGAGAAAGATAGTTATTAAACAGTTTCAGCAAACTCTCTGAGGACACAGCACTATGCTAGATACTGAGTATACAAAGAGGTAAAATATAGTAAAGTTTGTGCCTTTAAGGAGTTTTTGAGTCCTGGATTCAGGAAAGAGCCATACAAGTAGGGATACAGTAGTTCAAGAGTAAGAAACTACTGTGAGTCCAGGTGTGTTGAGAATGCCATCAGAAGTATACCTTGAAGATACATCAGGATGTAGGTAAATGAAGATAATAAGGTCAAAGATTCCAAGGAGAATTAGCATGAACAAAGCAGGGCAGGGATTTGGAAGTAATATGCATAGTGCTTTGGGGAAATGGTAAGTAGACTGAGGTGAAGGGGGAAGAAAGTTCATGTTTGTGAACTGGTAGATGAAAGACTGACAAAGTGAACTTGGATCAAAAGTGGAGAACTGATTATCAGAAGCTACGTATTTTTAGACTTGATCCTGAAAATGATGGGAGGAGCACTTTTGGAAGATTTTAAATGGGAATGTGAGATAGGTAATCTAGAAGTTCATCCAGAACAGTTTATGGGGGAAATGCTGGAGAAAGGCCTGGGTAGGAAGTGATGAAGACCAGGGCTAGCACAGTGGTACTGGGAATAGAGATTACACAGAGAAAGTATCATAGTAATAGGATTTCCCATTCCTCCTTAATCTGTATCATTATCCATTTATTTATTCAGCTAACCTAGCAACATACTTTATTGAATACCTAAGATCTGCCAAGGCCATGCTGTCACAAAAACTACAAATCCCAGTGCTTGGCCATCAAGGGTGTTGAGGCTACTGAGTAAGGATAAGTCCAAGGTGACAGTGTGTGAAGCGTGGATGACAGAAAGAATGATAAATCCGTGAGAGAAGAATATTCAGCTTTTTCCTATATGCTGATTTGTGCTGCTTTTATACTACAGCAGGTGGTTATGAACTTAACCAGACGCCACGATCTTTTGTATATTGTACATGTTCCCCTTCCCGTGCAGTATTTTAGGACACTAAGAATTAGATGTTCCCATTTCATTTCTATTTAGGGAAATGAAGAAGAAAAAGCTTCCAAGTGACTCAGGGGATTTAGAAGTGATAGAGGTAAAGGACAAAGAAAAAGAAAATACTCTACACATTGAAGCTCATCAGAACACAAGCAAAAGTGTCCCAGCTGTGCAGCCAATGAAACGAGGACAGAAGGTAATAAAACTTTGGGGTGTGAACTGTTAAGGTGAGTCTGTGGTTCACAAATGAAGTTGTGAGGTTCTTCTTAATTTTTTAAAGTTTAAGTGAAACAAAAGATGTAGTTTAAAAAAATAATCCTATGAGACTTCCTTTAACTGAAAATTAAAGAGGTAAGATTCAGGGAACATAGAGATCATTGTTTGGTGTCCCTTTAAGATCATCTAGATGGAAGCTCTCATTTTATGTAGAATAAGAATTAGAAGTATAGACTTTTAGAAGTCTGAATTATCAATCTTTTATAGTTAGAGGAGTTCTTTGTGTCCTGTTTAAAGAAATTTTCAAAAATTAATAAATTTGTTATTTGGGCCCCAGCTAAGATTAATAAGGATAGAAATCTAGGTGAGGCCTAGAGGTCTATAGTTTTAAAAATTACTAGGTAATTTGGATGTGTAGCCGCATAAAAGAATCACCAGTTTAGTGAGAAAATTCAGTCTTAAGAGCCTTTATCCAGCTTAGTTTTGCTGCCTTGTTTCTTATTCCTCTTTATGTAGGTCCTGGCTCCAACCACATGCAAGGACTTGCTGTTACTACACTGTCCTGTCTTTATCTTTTAATCCTGCTTTTCCTGTATTCCCTGATACTATAAAATTTACTTCAGACTTTCAAGTTGTACTTTCATTTCTTCCCCACAGTTCTTGCTTAAGCTGAAAAAATTCTTTTTCTGAATTACCTTAGAAACGTTTCCATTTAGAGTATATTGCATTAATTTTTTTAGCACTTTTTCATTTTCTTTTCAGTGTTCCAAAATTCATTGTTTATGCACCACACCCAGTGCTCCATGCAATACCTGCCCTCCTTAATACCCACCACCAGGCTCAACCCAGTCCCCAACCCCCTCCCCTCCAAAACCCTCAGTTTGTCTCTCAGAGTCCACAGTCTCTCATGGTTTGCCTCCCCCTCTGATTCCCCCAAACTTCACTTCTCCTCTCCATCTCCCAATGTATGTTGCATTAATTTATCCTTACTCTTACATGTGTCATCTTCTACTAGATGGTAAATTGAGGCTGAGGATGTGGTTTATCCATCATTTTAGCCTCCACATTATTTATTATAATGGTACCTTCTCAGCATTTTTGACAAGAGCACCTTTTCTTTATAAACATGTTGACATTTTTTTAGCTGCTGAATTTTTCCAAGTGAAGTCTTTTGATTTTGTAGAGTAAAATGAAAAAAATGAAGGAAAAATACAAAGACCAAGATGAAGAAGAGCGTGAACTCATCATGAAATTGCTGGGGGTAAGTAACATCCAAACCCATTTTCTTTTTTGTTTTTTAATTCATTTTTAGATTTCATTTACTTGATAGTGAGAGAGAGAGCAAGCGAGCGAGCAGGTTGGTGCAAGCTAGGGAAGCGTCAGGGAGAAGCAGCAGCAGAAGCAGACTTCCCGCTGAGCAGGGAGCCTAATGCGGGGCTTGATCCCAGGACCCTGGGATCATGATCTGACCGAAGGCAGACATTTAACCAACTGAGCCACTCACTCACCCATTTCTTTTGCTTTCAAGGGGCATCCAGACACTGCCTATCCTATGCTAGGATTCAGTACATTTTTGTTAAAATAATTGACAATATTGAACATACTGACATTTTTAAGTTTTTTTTATTTGTCAGAGTGCTCACAGAAGCAGGGGGAACAGCAAGCAGAGGGAGAAGCAAGCTCCCCACTGAGCAGGGAGCCCAATGCGTTACTTGATTCTAGAATCCTGGGATCATGATCTGAGTGGAAAGCAGATGCTTAACTGACTGAGCCACCCAGGCACCGCCCCCCAAACTTATTTTTTTTTTTTTTTAGGATTTTTTTTTTTTTTTTTATTAGAGCAAGCTGACTATTTTACCTCTGTAAATTGAAGTCTGCAGGTTCAAACAAAGAAGAAAAAGGGAAGAAGGGGAAGAAAGGAAAAACAAAGGATGAACCTGTGAAGAAACAGCCCCAGAAACCTAGAGGTGGACCAAGGGCTTCAGACAGCATAAAGAAAGAAACTCCATCCCTTGAGGTTGCAACTCATGAGTTACAGGACTTGACCATAGATGATCCACATGATGATAAGGTAGGGCCACCACACATACGGATATGGGCTTTCACTCCATTAATTCACTAACCACGTCAGGGTTCCCAAGACACAAGGCTTACGTAAGTGCTAAAACCAGGACAAGTGGGAACCTTATTCTTAATGGAAAGTCATCTTATAAATACAACCTAAAAGACTAAATTTCCAAGATAGAAGTGTAAAAATGGTCATGTTCATATGATAAAAAGTTTTTTACCTTTAGAAAATTTTATGGAGAGGTTTTATCTGATTCTAGTGGGAACTTAGTTACAATAGGACAAATAATTTGGATTGTCTTGAAGATGAGTAGAAAGTAAATTTGCACTACTCTAGATTTTTCTATAGGAAAAATGCTGTATTATCTTACATAATGTTCAGTGCCTGTACAGCTCAAGTTCCCTAGTGGAAAAACCAGCGAAAAGTGAACATTTATCCAGTTAAGAGGGTTGCCTAATTATTCTATCAACTGAACACAACAAGGCCAGCTTTAAGTGTATCTTGAGATCCTGAGCAAAAGATTTATTATGTTATACAATTGAAAAAAAAGTGGTTTCACTGATATTTGTATTAATAGCAGTTAAAGATTTGGTTAGAATCGTGTGCTCTGTTCAGTGCAGGTAATGCTTACAGGGATTCTTAGTGTGCTACTGTTTTCTTCTTTCCCTGAACAGTGTTACCATTTTATAATGTGACAACTCATTTTGATCCTCAAATTTTTATACTATTCTCATATTTGTAATTTATTCTTTAAACCAAAGACTCCTAAATATTGAGGTGTTATGAATTATACAGGAGAAATCTGGAGATAATCTAAGAAGAGCAAATGAAAGTAAGCTTACCTTAATATGTGAAAAATTTATCTTAGAACTAATGAACAGAGCATAAAAAATAAAAGTTCTGTTCATCAGGATTCTCCATTTTCCTTTGGCAGACATCAAATTGTCATTGTAATTTATCACTTTAACATTGAAAATTGTCATTTTAAATTTAATTTCCCTATTTTAGCATGCACCCCCATGTCAAAGTTTTTTTTGTTTTTTTGTTTTTTTTTTTAAAGCTTACAGAGAACAGTGTTTTTTCTCCTTGAATGGCTTTGCTCTCTGAAATAGATGCACAACAGAGTTTTGGGACACTGAAGAACTCAGGCTTGGGATACATAACCTATTGTTTAGATGGGATAGTCTTGTTATATTAGTTTTTTTTTTTCTCCTCATAATCGTGTGAAATTTCAATTTAAGTTATAGCTGACTTTCAAAATTTTGTTTGGAACAGGAAGAGCAAGATCTGGATCCACAGGGTAATGAGGTATGATTTTATGTTGGGGTTCCTGTTACGACACTCTGACTATAGTCTAGTTCCCAGAATATGTGATACACAATTTCTAACTAGTTACAACTTCTAAGGCTAAGACAAGGTTATAGGCTCTGGAGTCCAACATTCTGGGGTTGAAGCCCAACTTTGCTACATGTAACTGCAACCCTGAAGCATTATTTTTTGTTCTTCTGTTTCTTCATCTGAAGCATGGGGATGATTGGTCCCTACCAGAAGAGTGTTTGGAGAATATACATAAAGCATTTAGAAAAGTCCATGGCACACAGTAAATACTACTTCAGCACCCAAACATCTTGTCCAAGTTTTATTCATGTTGCTAAATAAATATGATTAATCTTGTAGACAGCCCACAAAATGGCAACTCTAAGAAGCCTATAAGAACAGGCAAAAGGTTTGGGTGGGTTTGGTGGGGGAGGGGTAATGGCTAGAAAATCCCCCCCGTCAAGAACTGCTGGTGTAGCCAAAGTATCAGTCCTGTTCCCAGGCAATGGATTTAAATCTATTTGTCATTATTATACATCATTTTAATCCATAGTAGTTTTCTGCAACAAGTAACATCCAGCTAGTTTTTTCTCCCTTAAATGTATTTACAAATTTACGGGTATTATTTTTGAAAATCATTCTTCTCATTTCTCATTATGCTAGACAAAAATTTTAGTAGTAAAGAATATAAACACCATTGGCCTTAAATTCTTTGGACCTAGAAATAGAAAGCAGAGCTTAAGACTTAAGTCTATCAGAAAAAGATAAAAATATATTGAAATATTGGACTTTTCCTTCTTTAGGACTGGTTAAGAATTTTATAATTGTTTTTGTTTTCCCTTTTTAGGAAAATCTCTTTGACTCTTTGACTGGACAGCCACATCCTGAAGATGTATTACTGTTTGCCATTCCAATATGTGCCCCTTACACCACCATGACAAACTATAAGTAAGTGATCTATAGTTTACTCAAAACTACTGACACAACAGTGACTTACGAATGGTTTTGTAATCTCTGTTCAGTAACACACATAATTCCTTTTTAAAGATACAAAGTGAAGCTTACTCCTGGAGTTCAGAAAAAGGGAAAAGGTATTTAAAAATTTTTTTGAATTACGATTTTGAACATGTTTTCACAAAACAGAAATAGATTACTCTGTTTTCTACTTACAGCTGCAAAAACAGCCTTGAATAATTTCATGCATTCCAAAGAAGCAACAGCAAGAGAAAAAGACTTATTTCGCAGTGTAAAGGTAAAGTATTCCTCCTGAAGTCTGGAGATAGGTGGTGCTGTTACAAATGTTAGCAGTTAGTTTTCTACTTTCGGTTCTTTATTCAGTAGACACAAGCAGCAGTTACTGTTTTGGTAGAAAATGTCTTACTGGAAGCAGTGTAAAGTAAAATCATTTCAGTTGAAAATTTTGGAAATGCCGTTCTTTTGACAGCAGAGAACACATAACTGTCATAAAAGAAACCTGACCACCATATAGAATATGAAGATATTCAGCAATTCTCTTTTTTTAGGACACGGATTTATCAAGAAACATTCCTGGCAAAGTCAAAGTGTCTGCACCCAATCTTCTGAATGTAAAAAGGAAATAGCTGAAATGAAATCCTAAAATATTTGAGAAGAGCCAATTTTATAGCCTTTTGGAAGTTCACAGATGAAAACACCGTGCAACAAGACTTCTGCATTTAAAAAAAATGAACTAAACATTGCCTTGCTATATTCGCCAAAAGGACTTTTGGGTTTTTTTCCAGTTTTTTAGAGAGGAAACACTATGATAGGATTTCCTAAAATATTTGTGGACAGTTAAATGCTAATTGTATATATCTGTAGTTATCCTACAGGTTCTTGAAATTTGGGAGGTTAATACTAAGTTTTCATTTCGTGTTGTAAAGAAGTCAGACAGTGAAGTGGCTCAGTTGCTTAGACTATTGACTTGTTAGTCTGCCGTATAGAAGATCTAATATATCTATTCCTCACAGGCCAGTCACAAGATTTTTTTTGTTTTGTGTTTTTCTGGTGGTATGGTGTCAGGGGGTTAAATATTTAGGATTAAGTCTTGGAAACCTTCTGCCTTTACTTAATACTTGTCAAAAAATATATTAGACCAGATTTAAAATACACATAACACCTAGAAAAAATTGGCATTGATCATTTCCATGCATTTACACAACTTCAGTTTTCATCCTGATTTCTTTCTTGTACTCTTTCAGTTTTATACCGATTTATTTTCTACCTCTAGTAATTATCAGCATGTTACAGATTATCTTAACCTAGGATATCATAAGTGCACTTTTAGGCTTATCACTAAAGACTCCTGACCCAGCTCCTCTTATCTCCCAACAGAACAGAGAACTAAGTCATACATCATTCCCATTCTTTGATGAGCTAAAAAACTGTTAATTATTAAATGATTAGACAATAGCTACCTACAGTCAATATGACCACTTGGCCCACCCCTATACCAAAGCATTAATAAGGTCAAGTACTGAATAGCTGTTGGACCTTCCAGAATTTCTTTAACCAGCTTAGTCCTGTTGAGAATATTTCTTCATTTGAAATTAATGTAAAAAAAAAAACAACAAAAAACCTTTGTAATTATATAGCCTAGTGTTGTAAGTACAAGACTACTCTTGCCATTAAAAAAAAAAATACTAATTTTAAAAAATAACATCACCATTTTGATAGTGGTAATAATAATTAGTATAATGTTTCTATAGCTATATATCCTGAAGTTACCAAAAAGTAAATATAACAACCATTCCTTGAGGTAAAAAGCCCAAGTATTAATTTTCTTTTGCTTTAACAGAAGACAGTTACTGGTGTTAAATACATTTATTGTAAACTTTAGACACAAAAATAGGTTCTCTAGGCCATTCACATGCACATTAAAACCAAAAAGCTGCAAACTACAACAATGCATATAATTATACAAATGATGCCACTCTTTGATGTTTACAGAATTGCTGTCCATGCAAGGGGATCAGAGGCATGATCTATGAAGCCTTAAGATCCAGAAGTGTTGTTACTACCAAACCTCTGGTTAACACTGTGAAGTAAGTGTTTTGGAAGGCAGTTCCATGAGTTGGCTAACATTTCCTTAAAGCAAATGACTGCTTCTAAGCTTAGCCTGAAAGGGGACAAGAAAAAAATAATTTGAAAACTTAAGAAAAAACAGCATGCCCCTCTCCCCCAGAAAAAACACTTTAAAGATTTCCACAGGAACTGGTTAGTTATATCATTGAAAGCTTGTTATTGCCCTTAATCTATAAACCTGGTTTTTCAAAAGCATAATTTAAAATGAAGTACCCAGTAAGAAGTTACTCACCTTACAAGAGATTTTGGTTGAACTGAAAATATAAGTATTTCATTACTGTGTGCCTGAAAAATAGAAAGAAAACATATAAAAGTAAGTACTCCACAAGTAAGTTTCAGAAATATTATAAAGTGTCCTTTAACTAGGATATATACTTACAGCTCTGTGATGGACAAGAAGGTTATTGGCACATCCACCAAAAACAATTACTTCTCCTTCGTCACTGGCACAAGCTGTATGCCATAATCTGTATTTAAAACAAAAGCTTGAGTTTGAAGTTACCCAAACACCAAAATGACAATTTATACTACAGAACAGAATGATGAAATAAAGACTAGAGATCTTTAGTACAGACCAGAAACATGTTGAGAAGCAATTATCTTAAGTAGCACACGCCAGGGGAAAAAACAGTTAATGTCTGTTTTATCTGATGTTATCATTTTATTTCTCTGGTCCAGTCCTAATTTATGCAATGAGAGGTTTGAACTGAATGATCTGTTCTCTAGGTCTTTGTTAGCAATAAAAATCTTATGGGAGATGTGTGGTATATGCCCTCTCGATCTTTTCACAGCAGGGCCAGTCAACCTTATACAAAACATCTGAAGGATGCAGAGTCTGCCTGAGATGCTCCCAAGTATCAGGCCTGGTAATTCTATGGAAAATTTTTTTGTGCCAAATGAAGCCTTTGTGCATAAGTGTACTTAAGTTAGAGGCTTGGGGGGAAAATGCAGGCTGACCTACTTAAATGTGCTTTGAATACCAGTTGTGACTAGATCATATCCTCTGGCAATTTTTTTTGTAACAATTCTGACATTAACCGAAAGAACTCTTCTTTTGGGGTGATTTGACTTAATATTTGTTAGTGCTACTGCAAATCTGATGGAAGTTTTTTCCCACTGACATTGTTCAAGGTTTTGCAATTCTCTTCTTTCCAGTTACTTTTTTTTTTTTTTAGATATTTATTTATTTATTTGACAGACAGAGATCACAAGTAGGCAGAGAGAGAGGAGGAAGCAGGCTCCCCGCTGAGCAGAGAGCCCGATGCTGGGCTCGATCCCAGGACCCTGAGATCATGACCTGAG
Source organism: Lutra lutra (assembly GCF_902655055.1). Lineage (NCBI taxonomy): Eukaryota > Metazoa > Chordata > Mammalia > Carnivora > Mustelidae > Lutra > Lutra lutra. The sequence goes on along the minus strand of NC_062284.1, from coordinate 98,199,636 downwards.
CTGAAGGCAGAGGCTTTAACCCACTGAGCTACCCAGGTGCCCCTCCAGTTACTTTTCTTAAATGGCAATCATAGAAACAGTTGAATTCACTTGAGAAAAGAGCTTGACTATAAATTTTAGCTATATCAATTTTATGATAAAAGCAGCAGCAAAAGTCAAAGTCCAGCTCTGTTTTTTATGCACAGTGACAGAAGAGAAAGCATTCGATACTAGGATAACTGTTTTTTTTTTTTTCAAGAGGTATGATGTGAACCTTAGTGAGTGCTAGGATTTTTATAAGAATGAGGGATTTAATGTAGCCATAATTTCCTCTCTCATTACCAGTCTTGTACATCTTTATTCAGTATAAGAATTACTTTTTAAATAGTTCATACCTTGGTTTTTCAGTATAGGGATGATTAAACTGTATCCATTCATTTTTACTGATGCAGTAAGTCCAGGCATCACCTGATGGAAGCAAAGAGAGAATAGCCATGAAGTATGTTATTTTGTCAATAGGAGGCTGGTAATTAAAGAGCACAACTTTAGTAAGAAAAGTAATAAATCAGATTGTGAGTACAAACAGGAAGTATATATCCTTTATTTTTTCCCCCTCTGCAATTAACCAAATAAGCGAGCCCTTTGCCTGTTATAATCCTTCAGTAGGGCTTTTAAGTGTTGCACTGGACAGAATCGATTGATGTCCTAATATAAAAACAATTACAGGTTTGTTATGGAATCAAAATTAATAGCAAACCTTCCAACCAACTCTATAGCCCTCTGATACATCTAAAATAGACTAATTTTTTCTAGCTATCTATAGATCACATATGAATGATATTTAATGATTTCTTGTATTTTTAAAAGACTTACTTAGTGGCTGTTTATCAGTGGTAAATCCTCCAAAAAGAAAGAGATGATCTGAAGAAACTGGTGTTAGTGAGTGCCAAGATCGGCCCACCGGGCATATGCCTTGTGGAATTCTGAAAACAGCAGCTAAGTTATAATCTGTGTTTAAAAGCACCCATTTAATAGAAATACTGAAGAAGTTTTCTTTTAAAGCTTATATAGAATTATGAAAAAAAGACTTTAAATTTAAAAAACCTCTTGGTATTAACAGCTACATGCTTTGGAATTAACTATGTTCTTAGAAGATACAGTCAACTTCAGACCTCTTCTTCTCAACAATGAGCATATGCTGTGTGCCAGGTACAGTACAGGAACGGGAAATTTAAAATTCCTTTAAGGATCTAGTCATCATGTTTATTTCTCAGTTATAGAAAATTTAAGCAAGTACATTATATACTGATAACAAGAAAAATTAAATATCTTAAAAATAATATCTAAAGTGATACATACAATTCGTTCCACTCCCATGTATCCAGATTAAGATAGTGAAGATCATTCATTCTAGCGTCCTGAAAAAGGATAATTAAGTAACTATCATTTTGAATGACTTAAAAGCAAGTCCTTGAAACTATTCCTACACTTACTCGATATCTGCCTCCAAACACAAAGCCTTTGTTTCCAACAGTTGCACAGGCATGGGCAGCACGAGGTGAAGGTGCTTTACCCTATAAAAGTCAAAAGAAATTTTTAAAAATAAGTACAGGTCTTCTCTGGATATGGGATGAGGATATGCAAGACACCTGGGCTTTCACGCTAAGGTGCACGTGTCTGTACAACAGTAGTACTACAGCTTCGAACTGTAATTCTGCATTTGAGTCTATTACTCAATGCGCTAGCTAACAGAACACTTGTTTTATTTCTATCCTTTAAAATTAAAGGTAGCATATTATATGTCACCTGTGTCAGATGAAAAAGAAATCTAGTATTTTGAGTAACTTAATTATAGTCTAGTGCTAGGTCATTTATCTAGTTATAAACAATACCACTTAACATCTATTAGATAATGGATACTGGATTAGTTTATATATTCCCTAAACTTTTCTGAGGTGTTGACTCCTTGGAGAATAATGAAGGCAGTGGACCTTCTCCAGAAAAACAGGAATGAACTGTCCATTTTTGCCACCTCCCAACCCTTTCTCTCCAAGAAGCCTTGCTTTAATAATTCATTATTCTTCAGTAACTCACAGTAGTGATAGGCTGACTCCAGATAAATGTTTCAGTGTCTAAAATATGCACATGATCATTCCATCCTCTTGGGTGGCTTGAATTCTACAGAAAATGAGTAAGAATCGGAATTATTTTACAAATGTTTATAAAATTATATAGCTTTGTCTGGTTTATGAATAAGGCAAAATGAGTAAGACTAGCAGACATATATTTTTTCAACATACCAAGAAGGCCATATCCAAAGACAAAACTTCACTTACCCAAAAAGATGTTTCATCAAATTCAAAAGTTCCCAAAACTTTATCTTCAGGTAAATATCCATAACCTCCAAAAAATATTAACCTGTTTGATAAAAAGCCAAGACACTAAAAATTCAAACATCCACAGGTTAGGAAGATTCAAGAAATTTTTCTTTTGTCATGCTACTGAGAAGGCACATTTACATATATAAACACTTACATAATAATGGCTACTAGGGCTGATTATGCCTTAGGTGCTATGTTAAGCACTTTTTGGTGTATTAATTCACTTAACCCTCATATGGGCCCTAAAAGGTATGTTCTAAGGTTATAATGGTTATTGTCTAAGGATACTTGAATGGCAAACCATTTTGCACATAAAAATTCAAACCTACAGGGCTGCTAACTCACTTGTTTTTATATACCCAGACACCAAGTTTGTCCTTTGATGATGGAGGAATTCCTTGGCATTCAATCCTTTCCCACTGTAATACTCTGTCAGTAGACCTTGAATCCAGCATGTAGAACTGTTAGAAGCAATGATTTCAGTTAGATATGGTTATGTGCAAGAAATTCAACTTGGCATTTAATTTTATTGTGATTTAACAATAACAGGAATGTCATCAATTCAGTTCTCCTAAAAGTGTGACTACAGACTGTTACTGCTCTGAGCCTACATAAGGAGCTTATGCCAGAATGTAAATTACCTAAGTCACCAGGACCCTGTTCAGCTCATTTTTTCTCCAGTAGCCTCATGGATTTGTATTCTGTGCCTTATTACATAGGCACTTTGAGTCATACTGATCTAATTTATGGGTATGAAGATGGTATTACCAAAATTTCAACTCCGCACTTTCACCTTCAAATTGAATTTAACAAACATGTCATGTAAGTGCCTACTTAATCTTTTAAGATTTGTCCTTAGCTGCTACAGTTAAGTACTGGTCTTTCTTTCAGAGGGTTCCCATCCAGGCACTTGAATAAATGATATGTGTGTGTGTGTGTGTGTGTGTGTGTGTGTGTATATATATATATATATATATCCCCAGCTTCTTGATACATTAACTACTCCCATTTTCCTGTCCAGCCCTAAAGCCACAGTTTGTTTCCCAAGCTGCTTCATGTTGTGTCAAAGTTACCTTTTCTCTGCCTGGGTCCTGAAAAACACATGGTTCTGCCACAGCCTATGGGTGCGCACAGGACCCTTTCTGCAAACAAAATCTTCAGCAAGGGACTGAAGTGGAGCTATACTTGTTAAAATGCAGTCGGGAGGGGTGGTCTGGAGCCTGCCCGACACCAGTATGCTCGCCCCACAAGTGTCCCAAGGCCTGTCAAGGAAATCTGTAGAGCACCTAGGAGTATAGTTTACAACTATGTCAGCTGAATGCTCCAACCACACCAAACCACCTGGCATTTCCATGAATAAGACCTATTTGCTTATACCTCTGCCTCTTTGATATCTGTATCTTGGCTACCCCTTCCAGTTATGATTCAATTCAACCCTCCTGGGTGAAGACTTTCCTTATTCTGTTCCTCCATCCTGCCAAACACAGTGTCAAGGATTCTTTTTCAGATTTAACAATATTTACTGAGCTATTATACTGTGAGCCAGGCTCTGTCTCCTCATATGCTACTGAAATCATCTATTTCTTGTATGTGTCCCTTTTAGAATGTGAGTTCCTAGGGTGGGGACTGTATCATTCATCTTTCTGTCTCCAGTGTCTAACCGAGTGTTCAGAGTATAAGGTGATAAGTTGCTAAATAAATTTATGAGTCTCCCTAAATCATATGCACCTTTCTGACTGACATTTGTGTCTTACTGGCTTGAGAGAACAACTGTTATCTTTTTCCTATTTGGAAAAAAACACCAACAAAGTCTGAACAATAGTATTTTATGGTGCCATATTAGAGGAATGTTCTGGTCTGCTATTTTTTACCCTGCCCCTCATGACTGCATCTCATTTTCAACTGGTTTATTAATACTCTTCTAACACCCCAGGGTTCTCCAGAGAGCACAAACAAAACCACTTAGGAAATCACTGCAAATAAGTATCAACCAAAGTTGATTTTACCAAAGGCCTAGAAAAATATAGACTGGTAGACAAAATACTAAAATGCACATTCATACCATTATCACATACATGTATTTTTTAAGCTGGGACAGGAGTAAGTGTGGGCTAACCTTAGAAATCTGAAGTCTGAAAAAGTAAAATTGCCTTAAACCATAATCCTTAGAAACACTAACCTTATTTGTGTTGCCTCTTGAATGGTGTCCTCCAAACAAGTAGAGCACCCTGTCTACGCACACAGCACAGCTTCCTGACATGGAAGGAGGAACATCTCCCTCCGTGTTAATTTTTTTCCTGAGGGCAGAAAAAAAAAATAAACGTTTTGCAAAAGGGAAGAAATGCAAGAGTTACTAATTTCTCTTCTATCCCCACCACAAAGGGGAAAAATAAAATAGGCTGCCCAACTAGATGACACCCAGGGTCTCTTGTAGCTCTAAATTTAATCCTGAAGTTCTTCCTCCTCACGGGCCCTCCAGTCAGCGCCAGCTGCTGCTATGCCTGGGCCGCTGCTGCTACACAAGGGCCGCGGAGCTAAGATCATAGTGTCTCAAACTAAGCTCTTTATTGACTTAACCAGTGGCTCTTTTGTTTTCGGTTTTGAGGGAGCCAGGAACCCCAAAGGAAAACTTCATCCCACTCCTGGCCGATTAATTCAAGATATGTTTTATTCAGTCACCTTTTAGCCATTCAAATGACTAGACCTTATGTAAAATTATAGGCAGTTAGTACTTACTGTAGGCCAGGCACTCCTCTGAGTGCTTTGCATGCCTTATATCATTCGCAACTTAAAAATGAATCTGAATCAAAAAGTCTAAGAAATCTAGGATTCAGAATATTAATAGAATGGTTAAGGTCTTCTCATTTTATCACTTTATGCTAAGCTTTAAGTTTTGGTATGGTTATTTTTACAAATCCCTTATGGGGCTGAATGTTTTAAGAAGTTTGTAGAACTCCCCTCTTAAGGAATACTATTATAAATTTCCAACTCTCTTAAAAAAAAAAAAAAAAAAAAAAAGACCAGCTCAGATCAACACTGATTTGCTAGGTACAGAAATAATCTTGCCTTTTTAGTTGAACTCTTAAATCAGGCGGGACCACTACTCTCCTAGTTCTGTGATCTAGAATGTGCAAAATATGTAAAGGGCACAGAGTTCTTAACAGAGCAAACCATGGAGAAGACTACTTTATAAATCCCCAAACATGGCTGACCCAGCATTTTAAGAACCGCGTTAATTCTGCCAAGAATATACTCTTGAGTACCACGGTTACGAGACTGGCAAAGATCTTTTCAGGATATCCCCAGTCGTATGGAAGGCAGATTTAGGTTAGTGGTTTGTTTTTTAAGTAATTTAAAGATACCTGCATTGAAATGTTAATGTTAGGGCTCATTAGAATACCACCTTTATTTCTAGCAGACCTTTTCTCATTTACCATATAATAGAAGATACAACATCTTGAAAAAATATATATGGAACTTTTACCATATATCCGTTCCAGGGCCTGAAGCCTCTACTTCTTTAATATTACAAGGATGCTTTAGAGAGCCCTGAACAGAAGTGTCTTCCAAGGTCATGAAAGTACCAAATTACTGAACTACTGAAGAACTGCTAATGTATCTAAGTTTAGCAGCTAAGCTGAACTAGCAGAACATTGTTTTTAGAACAGTTTTGTATCTTCAAATAAGATCTTTTTATTCTAATAGAATGGGCTTTACAGAGGTTTTTTTTTTTTTTAAATTTAAGGTTTATTTTATTTTAGAGAGAGAGAGGGGAGAGGGAGAGAATGTCCAAGCAGATTCCCTGCTGAACATGGAGCCTAAGTTGGGGCTCGATCTCACGACCCTGAGATCATGACCTGAGCCAAAACCAAGAGTCAGACACTTAACTGACAGAGCCACCCAGACACCCCTAGAGTTTCGTTATTGTTGTTGTTTTTTTAAGATTTTATTTATTTGACAGAGATCACAAGTAGGCAGAGAGGCAGGCAGAGAGAGAGGAGGAAGCAGGCTCCCTGCTGAGCGGAGTGCCTGATGCGGGGCTCCATCCCAGGTCCTGGGACCATGACCTGAGCCAAAGGCAGAGACTTTAACCCACTGAGCCACCCAGGCGCCCCTAGAGTTTCTTTTTATTTGCAATCTTATTTGAACTTTTTAGTCTCCCTCATAATATCCAGTTACCATCTTCCAGTCTCCATGTTGTAGATCCATAGTTCTTCTCTAGGCAGATAAAAGTCATATAGTCCTCTGACTTGATTACTCTAAGAATAAAAAAATAGCAAATATAAAAAATAATTGGTATTCTAAAGAGGCACTATTGTGTACTTTTCATATCTATCTTGAGATACTAATGAAAGTTATGAGAAGTTAAATAGGCCTTACAATTCAATTCCATCAAATGGACAACCATCCCTACCCCATGCCACATACTCAAGGTAATACAGACAACCCAACCCTGAGTTCAAGCTTTTGATAGAGCAGTTGCGATAATGCAGACAGTTGAGAGATCTCCGGGAAATCTCTAAGGCCACTTCATGCTGAACAGACAACGCTCCAACTTTCAGCTGCATGACTTTAGGAGAGGTTGCCTGTGCCGTACCTTGCATGATACAAACTGGTCTACTGTGTAAGTGCCTGACCCACTAACACACATCACTTTCTAGCCATTTTCTCCTTGCATCCATTTGTTCTCTACCAAGAAACGGGGCAGAACTGCACATGTGTAATTAAGTCCATATGCAAAATTTTAAGTTCCTTCTTCTGCTCCAGTTCCCTTCAGGCAATAATTCTTAACAAAATGTGCTTACCGTATGTCAGAACTAGCTGAGCTCTTTCAGTGGATTACTTCATTTAATCCTCTCAACAACCCTCAAAAGCAGTTACCACAAGAAAACAGGTTTTTTGGGTTTTTTCTTTAGAGAGGTAATTTGCCCAAAGTTACTTGTAAGTAACAGTGGAACCAGGATTCAACCCTTCTTTCCTTGAATTTGCAACTGCAATTGAGGTCCAACCTCCACAACCTTTGAACCTCCCTGGTCACTTTTTGAACAATGTCAACATGTGTGTGAACAATAGCAGTTCACGGAGAATGGGTGTCAGAGTCCAATAAGCTTGTATAGTAAGCAGTATACAGAAATCAAGGTGGTGGCCATGTAAACATTTTCTATTCCACCACTTAACAAGTGAAGAGAAGGCTGGAAGCAAGACAGCAGGCTGAGCAGGGATAGACCAGCCTCACCCGAAGAGGAGAACACACTACTATCCAGGAAGCTAAGGTTTATTGCCTTCAAAACAAACTCCAAAGGCTTCCCAGGGTTCTAGCCAAAATACTGGGGACAGCCTATTTTGGAACCACTCACTGACTTCATTGAGCATGCCTCCCTCCTGCTTAAGTCCTAGGCATCCAGGCCCTCAAAAATTCACCAAAAATCTTCCTGACAACCCCCCTAGTAGCCCCACTCCCCGATGTCAAGTCCTATTCCCTCAACGCTGATTTCTACAAACAGAATTATGAATAAGTAGCTTAGACCAAAGTGTGACTAACAGGCTGACCTCTCCAATAGAATTATTTACAGTTTATTAAGTGTCTACATACTTGCCCCCCTTCCTCCTACCGAGTACCTGCCTCTAAACACATATTCATTGGACCCTGAGGAAAACACTGCAGATTAATTAGGACTGGGCCCCCCCCCAAAAAAAACAAACAACAACAAAAAAAAAACATGCTCTTGCTAAACTAAATGAATTCATCAGGACAGCCATAGCAGCTTATTCCATCTGCCTTTTTTTGACAGTTATCAGCTATGATCAGGTCAGCTGTGCCAGAAGCTGAACTCTATTACCAGAGTCAAAATAAATCATCAAAGGCACAGCTGTAGTGGACCAGATTTCAAGCAAATGGGGGTGGGGAGATCAATTTTAAGACCAAAACGGACTAAAAAAGAGTATTTTCGGTAGGAATGGATCAGAGCCACGCCAGTAAGTGCAATGAGCAAATTCTAGAACGCGGTTACTGGGAAGCTCTAACAGCAGAAAGGCAGAAGTAGTAGTGAACAAGGTTTAAATAGGAGACATCTGGGGAGGATTCCCCAGCCAGAGGCAGCAAGAAATGCAACTGGCTCTCAGCTGGTAACCAATCCCATTGCTTATGATTAGGAGTAAGAGAACTGATTTGGTGGTTACAATTGTTGCTGGTTTTTGTTTTGTTTTGGCGGAACCCTTTCCGTTACTTTTCTTGACAAGGGTTTCTTCTGAAAAATGTTAGGCTAAAACCGAAAGGAAACCAGTCCTACAATGTTCACACAACAGGTGACGGCCATCTGCACAGGTGTAGCTAGGACTCCTGAGCAGAAGGGAAGGTGGAATTAGGCGATTCCTGCGGCTTTCGGGAATTCCAGGGAGTTTTCCCAGACCTCAGTTACTCCATAAGCGGGCAACAGAATTCGTGGGCCAAATGACCTCAGCTCCAGAGGGTGAAGTGATCCCCAGCGAGCCAGATAAACGGTTAAGGGTGACATCACACGTCACCTCTTACACTGCCCACCCCCCAACCTTTTAAAATAAAACACGCTCGGGGCCGTGCGCCACCCAACGCGCCCTCCCCCAAATAACGCTCCAACTTCCACCAGCGCCCGGGGGCCGGGGGCCGCGGCTTTGGAAGCGGCGGGCTAGCGTGACAACATCCCAGGCGCGTCGGGACGGGCTGGAGGACTGGCGAGGAGAACCCCGATCGCGCGAAAAATGCACGGACGGGCAGAGTCGCGGGGTGGGGGCGCACCGGGAGGCCGCTCTAGCCTGCCCGCGGACCCGGACTCGGGGACCAGCCGAGCGACGGCCGCCGCGGCCGCCCGCCCACTGACCTTGTAACCGCCCCAGACGAACATGTGGCGCCCGTCGCCCACCGCTACGTGGCCGCTGCGCTCGGCCGGGCAGGCGAGCTCCATGGACTCGTAGCCCTCGTAGGCTGGCCCCGGCAAGTCGTCCGCCCGCAGATCTTCGTTGCCATCAGCCATCTTGAGGCTGCACTTTTGTTCAACAATCCTCACACGCACGAGGGGGGAAGAGACAAAGGAAAAGGAAGAAATGCACGGCGGCGAGAGGCGAGCAGAAAGCGGCGGCGAAAGGGACGGCGTCAAGGCCGCTCGCTGGCCGCCCGCTCGCCGCCCGCGCCCTCCCAGCCCTCCTCAGCGAGGACAGCCTCTCCGCAGCCTGGGCTGCGCCGCGGGGTCGCGGGCCGGGGGCAGCGGCGGCGTCAGCGGTGGGGTCCCGCCGGGAGCACGGCGCAAAAGGGGTCCACTCGGTGCCAAGCCTAGCTTCCAGACGGCCCGCCCCGCCTCCAGCTCGCCTCCCGCCGCCGGCCCTTGTTTACGCCGCGGCCGGAACCGCCCGTTCCGCTGACGCCGCCCGCCGGCCTCCGGAAGCGCGGCCGGTGCTCAGCGCCCCCAGCGCCGGGTCCTCCCGCCGCCGCCGCCGTTCGCTGGCCCGCTATCGGCCGGGCTCCGAAACGGTGTGTGACCGAGCTCCAAACACGCTCCGAGCCTCCTCTCACTGCGGGCGCTGCAAGGATGAGAAGAACTGTAGCCGAATTCTCGCAAAAAAAAAAAAAAAAAAAAAAAAATTTTTAACCGAGAAGTCCTCATGTGATTGAGGAATGTTCTCAAAGGGCTTACAGTCCGAAAAGGGGTAGTGACATTGCTCAGTAAGTTTCTGGTCTCAGTTTCTCCAAAAGAAGAGTCCGTGCCCTGTTTTCCTGTGACCACCACGCGTGGCGCGTGGCCCTCCCGTCTGCTGCTAGCCGACTTGCTAGCGCGCGGGGGCGCCGGGGGCTCCCCATCCCCACAGAGCCGTTTCTGGCATCTCCGCTCGCTGAGCTCTTCTGGCTCAGCAAAGATCTTAGTGCAGCATCCTTCACCCAGTTTGGAAATTGTCCTCAAAAAGTACATCAGGGGCGCCTGGTTGGCTCAGTCCTTAGGCATCTGCTTTCGGCTCAGGTCATAATACCAGGGTCCTAGGATTAGCCCCACATCGGGCTCCTTGCCCTGCGGGAAGCCTGCTTCTCCCTTTCCCACTCCCCCGCTTGTGTTCCCTCTCTCGCTGTCTGTCAAAGTTAAAAAAAAAAAAAAAAAAAAAAGTATATCAGAAACCATTGCTGCCCAGCCCTTAAGGGAGGATGGCAAATCCTGTTTACACACACTGTTTTGTCTTACATTTTGTACGATACGTTTAAATTAGGTAAAGAAAATGAAGAATTATTGTAACCAAAACTTGATTCCTCACCTGTCAGGGTTGAACCAAAATACATCTTAAATCCCCAGAGTCATGGTGCCTCTTTACTTGGATGTGTTTGGTGAGAGGAGTCTGCTTCATCCTGTCTTTTCCCCCCACTTTGACGCTGGGACCACTACTTGGGAGAAATACTTTGAACAATAACAGAGGCTTTCCTGACTCAAATTTTCATAGCCTGAAACTCTTTCCCTAGTCACTGCCCATATGATTACAATTTATCAAAATTTGTAGGATGAGTGAAAGCAATGCTTAGAGGGAAATTTATAGCACTGAATGCATATATTAGAAAAGAAGAAAGATCTAAAACCAATCATCTAAGTTTCCATCTTAGGAAACCAAAGAAGAGCAAATTAAATCCAAGTGGAAGAAAATAGTAAAAATTTAGAGCTGTATCAGTAAAAGTTAAGAAATAAGCAGAGAAGAGGAAAAGCTGGTTCTTTGAAAAGATCAATAAAATCAATAAGCCACTTAGCCAGGCTAACTAAGGAAAAAAAGAGAAAAGACATAAATTCTAATGTCAGATATGAAATAGGGGACAGCACTGCAGCTCCCATGAACATTAAAAGGATAGTAAAGAGATATTATGAACAACTCTGCCCCTGTATTTGATAACCTAGATGAAATGGACCAAGTCCTTGAAAGACACAACCTGCCAAAACTCACATAAAACATAGACAATCTGAATAAGCCTAGGTCTATTAAAGAAATTGAATCAATAATAACCTACCAGAACTGAAAACAACAGGCCCACATGGGTTCACTGGTAAATTCTAATAAACATTTAAAGAACGGGTATCAATTTTCTACAATCTCTTTAATAAGATAGAAGCAGAGAGAATACATTCCTAACCCATTCTGAGGCCAGCATTGCCCTATTATACTTTTTAAGGTTTTATTTGACAGACAGCGAGAGAGGGAATACAAGCAGGGGGAAGTAGGAAAGGGAGAAGCAGGCTTCCGGCTCAGCTGGGACCCTGGGATCCATGACCTGAGCCACCCAGGTGCCCCACATTACCCTAATATTAAAACCAGACACAGACATCACAAGAAAAGAAAATGACAGGCCAATATTGCTCATGAACATAGATGCAAAAATCTTCACCAAAATATTAGTAAATCAAATCCAAAAAATTAAAGAATTATATGCCATGATCAAGTAAGACTTATATCCCCAATATGTAAAGCTGTTCAACACTGAAAAAGCAGCTAATGGAATCCACCATATCAGTAAGCTAAAGAAAAAGCAAATGATCCTATCAATAGAGGCGAAAAATTATTTAACTCCTATTCAGGATAAAAACTGTTGGCAAGGGGCAGCTGGGTGATTCAGTCGGTTGGGTGTCTGACTCAGTTTCAGCTCAGGTTATGGGCTCCCTGTTCTGTGTGGAGTCTGCTTGTTCCTCTCCCTCTACTCCATTCCCACTCTTGCTCTCCTCTCTCTCTAATAAATAAAAATAAAATCTTTACAAAAATTCTCAGCAAACTAGGAATAGAGAGAAACTTCCTCAACTTGAAAAAGAACAATTACAAAAACCTACAGTTCCCATCATACTTAGTGGTGAGAAACTCAAAATGTTCCTACTAAGATTGGAACAATGAAATGATGTCTCCTCTCACAAGTACTTTCCAACACCATACTGGATTGTCCTTACTAGTAATTACCTATGTAGAAAATCCTAAAAGAATTATTCTGGCACATCCAGACAACGGGATATCATTCACTGCTAAAAAGAAAGGAGCTATCTTTTCAAGCCCTGAAAACATACAGAGGAAATTTAAATGCTTATTGCTACTGAAAAACGCCAACTTGGAAAGGCTACATACTGTATGATTCCAACTATATGACTGTGGAAAAGGCAAAACTATGGAGTAAAAAGATGTGTTTGCCAGGGGTTAGTGGGGAGAAATGAATGAACAGAGCACAGACCAATTTTAGGGCAGTGAAATGATTTTATATGCTACTATAATGGAAGCTACATGCTGTTACACGTATGTCTAAACCCGTAGAATGTATATCACCAAGAGTGAACCCTAATGTAAACTTTGGACTTCCAGTGTGTGTTAGCTTGGCTGCTATAACAAAATATCACATACTGGATGGTTTGAAAAACAGACATTTATTTCTCCTAGTTCTAGAGACTGGGAAGTCCAAGATTAAGGCGTTGGCAGATTGGATTCTAGGTGGGGGCCCTCCTCCTGGCTCATAGATGGCTGCCTTCCCATTCCTCCTCTTTGCCCCTTCTTAGAAAGACAATAACCCCATCATGGGATTACCCATAATTACCCACCATTACCCTCCTGACCTCATCTAATCCTATTTACCTCCTGAATACCCCACCTCCAAATACTACACTGACTGAGGATCAGAGTTATCAACATATGAATTTGGGGGAAACACGAATATTCAGTCTGTAACAGGGTGATAGTAAATGTTCTTGCTGTTCCCACGTGCTGGACTGTGTGAAAACCTCATCAAACCGGAAATTCCCATACAATCACATTAATACAATGAAAAAAGAAGCGTGTGCACGTGTGTTCACACACACACAAGGTGGGCAGAGAGCATAACATTTCTTAAAACTGCTTTTCTTAGAAGAATAAATGAAACAAGATGGGATTGGGAGGGAGACAAACCATAAGTGACTCTTAATCTCACAAAACAAACTGAGGGTTGATGGGGGGAGGGGGTTGAGAGAGGGGGGTGGGGTTATGGATATTGGGGAGGGTATGTGCTATGGTGAGTGCTGTGAAGTGTGTAAACCTGGCGATTCGCAGACCTGTACCCCTGGGGATAAAAATATATGTTTATAAAGCTGTAAAAAAAAAAAAAGAAAAAGAAAAAAGAAAGGATGAATACCCAAGTTTTGTAGCAACATGGACGGGACTGGAAGAGATTATGCTGAGTGAAATAAGTCAAGCAGAGAGAGTCAATTATCATATGGTTTCACTTATTTGTGGAGCATAACAAATAGTATGGAGGACAAGGGGAGATGGAGAGGAGAAGGTAGTTGAGGGAAATTGGAAGGGGAGGTGAACCATGAGAGGCTATGGACTCTGAAAAACGATCTGAGAATTTTGAAGGGGTGGGGGGTGGGAGGTTGGGGGCACCAGGTGGTGGGTATTGTAGAGGGCACGGATTGCATGGAGCACTGGGTGTGGTGCAAAAATAATAAATACTGTTATGCTGAAAAAATAAAAAATAAAACAAAACAAAACTGCTTTTCTTGGGGGCGCCTGGGTGGCTCAGTGGGTTAAAGCCTCTGCCTTCGGCTCAGGTCATGATCCCACAGTCCTGGGATCGAGCCTCACATCGGGCTCTCCACTCAGTGGGGAGCCTGTTTCCTCTTCTCTCTCTGCCTGCTGCTCTGCCTACTTGTGATCTCTGTCAAATAAATAAATAAATAAAATCTTTTAAAAAAAAAACTGCTTTTCTTTTGAAATGCTCTGATGTCAAAAAATTTTAACTTGTCAGATAGTATATACTATCCTGAAAATTATTCTTAGTTTATACTATTTCTCTCATACACACATACAATATAATGCATTAGTGAAAGCATTACTTTGTGCCCAGAGAGAAGGCACAAAGTTCTAAAGAATAATTTTACACTTCTGTCCAAAGGCTAATCATTTTTTAAAGGTGTGTGCGCAAAGATACTATTTGGGAAAAAATGTACCCTAACTTTGATGTGTTATTGACTATATCGTACTAAAGATGGTAATACTCAAAAGAATTATTCCTGACAATGGGAAGAATTTCCTGAGAATATCCATAATATAGATGGCCAGAAATCTTTTCCCTTGAGAACCAGATTAGAAACCTATTCTGTGAACCATCTGAAAAAAAAAAACAAAAAAACAAAAAACAAAAAACCTATCAACCCCTGCAGAGTTGTTTTTCTTTTTTTCTTTTCTTTTTTTTTTTTCAGAGTTGTTTTTCAAACAGGGAGCCTGTGATGGGAGCTCAGAGAGGAAGTTATGAGGTGTTGCTGTCTTGCTGCTGAGGAGATCAGCAGCACAAAAGTTGATAGTAAAGCATCAGCTGGGGAGAAGTGAGGAATTAATACTGCTTGACTTTGAGCCTTCAAAACAATTCTGGTTTAAGCGAATTTTTGGAGCTTGAAGGTAAAGATCAGAATGTTCTGCCCTTCCTACTAATGGGGCTCCTACCTCAGGACATACAAGTTCTCAAAGCAGCACAGTATAATAAGTCAAAAGTTTTGTGTGCCACAGATAATAGATTTCTGTTGAAGCTTAAATGATAGTTTATTTTGAGGGGTTAATCCAACTTTTAACCTTCTAAGTGCGGTCCATATACACAATGGGATATTCCTCAGTCATCAGAAAGGATGAATCCCCAACTTTTGCCATCATTGTGGATGGAACTAGAGGAGATTATGCTGAGTGAAATAGATCAAGCAGAGAAAGTCAATTATTATATGGTTTCACACGTAAGGAATAGCACGGAGGACATTAGGAGAAGGAAGGGAAAAATGAAGGAGGGAGAAATGGAGGGGGAGATGAACCATGAGAAACTATGACTCCAGGAAACGAACTGAGGGTTTTAGAGAGGAGGGGGGTAGGGGGGATGGACGAGCCCGGTGATGGGTATTGAGGAGGGCACATATTGATTGGAAGACTGGGTGTTATACGCAAACAATGAATCATGGAACACTAGATCAGAAACTAATGATGTACTGTATGGTGACTAATACAACATTTTGTTTTTAAAGTAAACCATTTCAAACCGGAAGTGCTTTTCTAAGAGGCTACGGAAGGCATCTGCATAATCTAGAATTTAAATTCACATGATCCACATTTTTTTTTTTAAAGATTTTATTTATTTGACAGAGAGAGATCACAAGTAGATGGAGAGGCAGGCAGAGAGAGAGAGAGAGGGAAGCAGGCTCCCCACTGAGCAGAGAGCCCGACACGGGACTCAATCCCAGGACCCTGAGATCATGACCTGAGCCGAAGGCAGCGGCTTAACCCACTGAGCCACCCAGGTGCCCCCACATGATCCACATTTTAAAAGATGTTCATTCCAGGGGCACCTGGGTGGCTCAGTTGGTTGGGCGACTGCCTTCAGCTCAGGTCATGATCCTAGAGTCCTGGGATCCTAGAGTCCCACATCCGGCTCCCTGCTCGGCAGGGAGTCTGCTTCTCCCGCTGACCTCTCTCCTCTCATGCACTCTCTCTCTCTCTCAAATAAATGAATAAAATCTTTAAAAAAAAAAAAAAAGATGGGGCGCCTGGGTGGCTCAGTGGGTTAGGCCGCTGCCTTCGGCTCAAGTCATGATCTCGGGGTCCTGGGATCGAGTCCCGTGTCCGGCTCTCTGCTCAGTGGGGAGCCTGCTTCCCTCTCTCTCTCTCTCTGCCTGCCTCTCCATCTACTTGTGATCTCTCTCTGTCAAATAAATAAATAAAAAAATCTTAAAAAAAAAAAAAAGATGTTCATTCCATTCACTCTCATCTATCACTGTCAAATAGGTTTTGATATTTTTCCCTTAAAAATGCTGGTAGCAGAAGTTCATATAATAATTACTTCTAAGATGTATATTGCCTGAGAGATTCGTTTTCTAAATGTTATTCAGCCTAAAAATAGTAAAGAAAATTAAAAAAAAAGAAAAAAAAAACTTACACTGAAATATTGTTTGCACCATCAACTCTAATGACTGGTTCACACTAATAAAACTAGGAAAATAGTATATCTATATAGTTCATATAATAAATAAAATGTAAGCACAAAGTATTTCAATACATAAATAAAAGCTTTACACATCCAAAATATGGTGTGTGTGTGTATATAAAATATATCTGTAAAATTTAATGAGCTACTATAAGCTACTATAATTATTATAAATTACATATTTATTTCAATATAGAAATATATTCTAATGTTTTAAATTTTAGGGATAACTTGAATGGTACTGTTATGGAGAATAATTTCATGTACTGACCTTTTTAATAATTAATTGTTATTAGTAATTCAATGGAAGGGTATAACTGATAATAATGAGTAACTTCTTAATTATGGCAAAAGTACTGGTTGAAGGAATATAAAGACAGTGGGCCGTTTCCGTAGAGGCAGTTAATACTTACAGTCAGTGGAAAGAGAACATATGTCCAATATGGTGGGTCTTGAGGACCAGCTCTGTAGGATGGTGTGGGCCAAATAGCAGGGTTTCTATGCAGGTGACCATCTCATTTCATTACTTACAGAAACTACTTTAGGAGAATTCTTCCAAGGCAACAGTGTATTTTAACATGTCTGGGAAGTTAATACATCTACTGCTTCTCAATATTTAAAAGTCTGTATGATAAGTTAACCTCCACTTTAGATATTTTAAAACATGGTCTTTATATCTACCAATTTGGACAAATTAATGACTTAAGGGTAATGGAGAGACAGTTGAAGACATTTATTTTGCTCCTCAAGTAAAGGTGAGGAAAAGTTATGATGATGTTTAACGAGAGACTTTGCTAGGTAAGCACTGAAGGGCAAGAGGCCAGTACTGAACACATACTAGTGTTTGCCCATTTTATCATTTTGCCCAGATGGATCCGTTATTCAAGGAGACGTTTTTAAATAACTGGGTTATTTAATGAGAAGCTGTAGATAATTTTTTTTTTGGAAGCTGTAGATAATTTTAAAGTGGCTTGAGAAAATCCATTCTTTCTGAAAGTTGATGTATAGTGTTTTTATCTATCTATTATTATGTTGGGGGATTTCTAAAGTCCTTGGGTTATTATCTCATTCTTGTCAAATTCATATAAACTTTCCAGTAAAGAGTACACAGTGAGTTAAAAATCTCTTATAACTGTACTTACTTTCAGAAAGTATATTTCTTCCTACAGCTTATTAGGAAATTAGTTTACAAATATAAATATAAATTAATTTTCCATTCACATCTTATTCCCATATATTCCATGACATATAATCACTTTAACATAGCATTTTTGCTTCAGATTTTATCTTCTAAATAAAGCCTCCAATTGTGTGGGGGGGTAAATATACAGTCTGATTAAAATGTTTACACATGTTAAATATATAGAGTATATAACAATTTAATTGCTAGTGATCCACTGATACTTATTTTCTGTTTCTTCTTTTTGGGCTCTTTGTTCTTCCCGGTGATTAGCTGCAGTCCAAAATGTTATTTTTTTGACTACTTGTTGCAGAAGTTTAGGAGGTAATAAAGATATCTGACTTTCTAAAATTAAAGCATTTTTGCCAATGCAGTCAAGGCATGACCTGTAAACAAAACATAACAGAATTGTTAGTTTTTGAACCTGAAGTTATAAAATATTTATAGGTAAGTATTCTTCATAAAAATGATTATAAAATTTTTACATGATAATGTATTTCTTCTGTATTGTTTGGAACATGAGAAGATACACGTTCTTCCCAGAGCACCACAGTAATTACGTATTTTTATAGCATAGAGGCCATATCTGCCAAAATCTAATAGAAACAGAAATTACAATTTACCATGGACCATGCATAATGTTATTTAAGTAGAAAAGATTCAGACTTAATATCAAAGCAGGGTAGTCTATAGCAGATGTTTTTTCATTTATCCTTCCAGTCCAATAACCATTTAATCTTCTCTGAGAACTAAATCTTTTTCTTCCATCACCCCAAGATGAAGTATCTAATATCCATTTTTATGCCACAAGACCTGGTCCGCCCCATCCCCATTCTGTAACTCACTGCACTGGCACACTCCACTTACACTGACCCAGGGAGAACAGGTCTGAGGAGAGGAATGAAGGGAATAGCAATATAGAAAGAGCCCAAGAGAGACCACCTGAGGTCCACCCTTTCAGGGTACCCTGTTCACTTGTCGCCTTTGATTCTCCTAGACAGTGTGTCCTTCCAAATACAGCTCCCTTTTTATTTTCAGCTATGTTGAAGAGGATTTCATATTTTAAAACCAAAAGAAACTTGCTTGAGAACTATCAAGAAAGCATCTATTTCAATGGATAAATTATTTTTTTAAGATTTTATTTATTTATTTGACAGACGGATCACAAGTAGGCAGAGAGGCAGGCAGAGAGAGAGGAGGAAGCAGGCTTCCTGCTGAGCAGAAAGCCCGATGTGGGGATGTGGGGATGTGGGGCTCGATCCCAAGACCCTGGGATCATGAACCGAGCTGAAGGCAGAGGCTTTAACCCACTGAGCCACCCAGGTGCCCCAATGGATAAACTTTTATTCAAAAAGGTAAGTAAATCTTTATAAAACCTTTTAAAGATAGATTCATTTGATTCTGCTGTAGTTAACCCCAGTTGTCATTTTATAAGGACTTACACTCTAGATATTTCAGTCTTCTTCCTTACTTTCATGAAGCCTTTTTTCTCTACCCTGTGACAACTCTAAGGAGAGTGAAAAGCAAATGACACAAATCCTACACTTGATGTAAACTTAACTGGGCCACTCTGGTTAATACAAGAACTCCCGTGCCCCTACCACGACCATGACGGGGGAAGGGAAGAGTTAGATAAGGAGATGGACTCTGTCATTACTATTCATTCACTGACGCAACAAGTATTGATTTGTGTACACAACTTAGGAGGAGGAAGCCCAATTTTGAGGAAACCCACATTTCAACTTTTTTTAAAAAAAGATTTTATTTATTTGAGACACAGAGAGAAAGCATAAAGGGGGAGGGGAAGGAGCAGACAGAGAGGGAGAAGCAGATTCCCTGAGCAGGGAGCCTGATGCTGGGGCTCCATACCAGAACCCTGGGATCATGACCTGAGCTAAAGGCAGATGCTTAACTGACTGAGCCACCCAGGTGCCCCCCACTATTTCAACTTCCAAGGAGATTACAATTTAGTGAAGATAAACAATGCTGTGACTAGGATAACATGAAATTTCCACACCAGGTACAGGGTTCTAGGGGAATCAGAGAGGAAGAATAACCAGGACAACTGCAGCAAGGAAAACCTTCCAGATGGGATGTCCAAGCTGAGACCCTGAGGGTCTCAACAAATAAAAGTATTCCATGATAGAGGAACCACACCTGCAAAGCCCTAGAAATGAGAAATAAGATTTATTACAGAAACTGCAACTGAGAGGTTCAAATATAGCTCTGGCAGAGTATGAGGGGTCAGGGGACAAGGCAAGAAATGAGGTAGAGAGATCCGTGGAGGCTGGGAACATCATGGTAAGGAATCTGCAGTTTGTCTAAGGGCAGTGGGAGCCACTGACTCATCACAGTGTAAAATGTGCATTTGCCTTGATCCACCAACATCCTTTGTAGGAATTTCCTCCTGAGAAGATATGCAAGTTTTCCAAAAGCATATACAAGAATATTATACACATAATTTTTATAATAGCTCCAAATTTTAGATATCCTGAATACATATAAATAGACTAGTAAGTAAATTATAACTTCCATGAAATAGAATACTGTATAGCCATTACAAACATAAATGTAAATCTGTAACTGACTGAATGATTATATATCTACATAAAATATGCCCACAATATGAGTTTCAAAAGCAGACTATAAACAGGATGCATAATCTGACCCTTTATACCCAAGCGCATGTACACACACACACACCCTGTGTATACTGCTTTCGCTAAGGTTTGAGGGACTTCTTAGCATGATTAAATCAACAACATTTTTCATTTTAAAGTGTGGAAGGATAAACATCAAACTGCTAACAATGATCATTGTAGATAACGGCTTTTTTTAAACCATTTATTTTTTCATATTGTATGAATTTTCTTGGTAGACACATTTTATTTTTTATCAGAATAACAGGTATTTTAAAACTATGTATGTAACCGCGTGTACGATGAGCACGATCCCACAGATAAATCAGATCATGTCAGTTCTTTGAGATGAGGAACCACAGCGTATCCATCCTATTCGTCTTTCTTTTCCCCTACTAGCTCAACACCATAAGTGCTAATATCTTCTGACTGAAATTTTTAAAATAAAAGAATGGCTCTGGCTGCGCTGCTGGCGGCAGGTTGTGGTGGATATGCCTCACACTAAGCCACTAAATTCCCGCTAGATTCAAGGTTTAGTTTTAGATTCAAGGCTTTTAAAATGAAGACTTTTTAAAAGTAACCTCCACACCCGAGGTGGGGCTCCAACTCACAACGTCAGGTCAAGACCGGGGCTCCACCGACCTGAGCCAGCCAGGCGCCCCTTTTACAGTCTAGCTCTGGTGTCAGGGAGAAGCTGTGCTGGGGCGGAGGGTGCCACGCCGAAGCCTGCGGGGGCCGCCTCCGTCCCAGCCTCCAACACCAGCGCATGCGGCCTGCCCTCCGGGTTTCCCGCGTCTCTCCGCCGGAGCCTCTTCCCCACCCCCGCTCCCCGCCCATCTGAGCTCCGTGCTTTCTGGAGCAGCGGCCACTCGGCAAACGCCCTGCCGGCGCCGGCTTCCTCGCTCTCGGCCGCGGCTCCGGGCAGCCTTTGGAGAGGAGCGCAGCCCGTCCGCGGCTCGGCGAGCACCGTCCAGGGGCTGCCGCCGCTGCTCGCGCTCCTGCCCCGGTCCCGGGGCTGCGTCCCTCCGCCTGCAGGGCTCGCCTCTGTTAACGGATTGTTTCTTCCCGTCCCTGCGGACTTCGTGTGGAAAACCCGTTTAGTCTTCCCAACCTCACTCAGGACAGGGCCGCCTCCGAGATCTTCCACGTCCACCCTCTCTTGCGGGACCACCGCCTTGCGCCCGGCTTCTCCGCACTCCCTTCCTCCCCACGCTGTTCCCGGTCCTCCAGGCGCCAGGGCCCCTCCGGCCTTACTTTTTTTTTTTTTTTTTTAAGATTTTATTTATTTATCTGACAGAGATCACAAGTAGGCAGAGAGGCAGGCAGAGAGAGGAGGAAGCAGGCTTCTCGCTGAGCAGAGAGCCTGATGCGGGGCTCGATCCTGGACCCTGAGACCATGACCTAAGCCGAAGGCAGAGGTTTAACTGACTGAGCCACCCAGGCGCTCCCAGCTTTACCTTCTTTTGCTGCCCGCCCGGTGCGTCTGCACTTCGTGCTCTGGCCCACAACTGGACCCCTCGCCCCGCGTGCCTCGGTGACACTCAGCTCCCACAGGGGTGGCCTCGGCGCCCTGTCCTTCCCGAGCGGACCACCCCACAGCCTAGTGCCGCTGTAGCGGAGCCTGCGTGGGCTGACCTGCCGCCCCCCCCCCCCCCCCCCCCGCCCATTCTCTTCAGCCTCGGAGGGGCCGCGAGTGCTCGGCTGTGTGACGGGGTCCTCGTCCGTACCTTCTCCAAGCCACCGTGGAAGGGATCTCCAGTCTTCCCCGCGCCTCTTACGTTCGTATGTCACCTCTCCTCCTTGTTCCCGAGGACCTCACTACCAACTAAAACTGTCTCAGCGCCTGGTCCCCCACCTCCCAGCCAACAAATTCCTCTACCTTTATATTCCTACTTCCCTCATTTTAAAGTGTTCTTTTCCTCAACAACTAATTCAGTTAGCTGCTGACTAAAATCCATCTTCTCAAGACCCTGCTCTGACAATTTTTCCTTCATTTTCTTGCGTTTCCAACAACTGGCTGCTGTTTCTCAGCATATAAACAAATACAGTCACCTTTCAACAGCGACAGGGTTAGGGGCACCCAGGTCCCATGCAGCAGAAAATCCACACATAACTTTTGACTCCCCCCAAACTTAATTACTAATAGCCTACCGTTGACTGGAAACTTTATGGATAACGTACTCAGTTAATATACATTGTGTGTGTTATATGTTATATACTGTATTCTTACAATAAAGGAAACGGGGAAAAAAGAAATGTTACTAAGAAAATCCTAGGAAGGGGGGCCTGGGCGGCTCAGTCCTTAAGTGTCTATCTTCAGCTCTGGTCATGATCCGAGGGTTCCTGGGGTCGAGCCCCACATCAGGCTCCTTGCTCAGCCAGGAAGCCTGCTTCTCCCTCTCTCACTCCCCCTGCTTGTGTTCCCTCTCTCGCTGTGTCTCTCTCTCTCTGATAAATAAGTAAAATCTTAAAAAAAAAAAAAAATCCTAGGGAAGGGGGCGCCTGGATGGCTCAGTGGGTTAAACATCGGCCTTCCACTCAGGTTGTGGAGATCAAGTTCCGCATCCACTCCCTGCTCAGTGAAAAAATCTGCTTCTCCCGCTCTCCCTCTGACCCTTCCCACTGCTCATTCTGTCTCAAATAAATAAAATCTTTTTTTTAAAGATTTTATTTATTTATTAGTCAGAGAGAGAGAGGGAGAGCGAGCACAGGCAGACAGAGTGGCAGGCAGAGGCAGAGGGCGAAGCAGGCTCCCTGCCGAGCAAGGAGCCCGATGTGGGACTTGATCCCCAGGACCCTGGGATCATGACCTGAGCTGAAGGCAGCCACTTAACCAACGGAGGCACCCAGGCATCCCTCAAATAAATAAAATCTTAAAAAGAAAGAAAATCCTAGGGAAGAGAAAACACATTTACAGTGCTGTGTGGATTTATGGGGAAAAGCCTGTGTACAAGTGAACCTGCGCACCTCAGACATGTGCTGTTCAAGGGTCAACCTGTTCCTCACTCTTCCTGTAGCCTTGGTGCTGCTTGGGAGAAATGATCCTTGTGATCATGGCCAAACACCACAGCATTTTTCGATCCGGATATTCTGTGACCTCTTTACAGTTAGTAGTCTCTCTGACTTTAGTTCTTTCCTCCCGCCGTTTTTCATTTCTCATTTCCAGTATCTCCTGGTTCACCTTTCACTTTCCTGGTCATTCTCTTGTGCCTCTTTTCCTCTAAATCCTCAGATGTTGAGTTCTTAGCGCTCAGTTGTTGGCTTCATCCTTACTCTTAAAATTCTTCTTGGGCAGAGCTAGCACATGCCCATTTATACTTCAGTGATTCTTTTTTTTTTTTTTTAAGATTTTATTTACTTATTTGACAGGGAGAGAGTATGCACTAGTAGGCAGAGTGGCAGGCAGAGAGAGAAGCAGGCTCCCCACTGAGCAGAGAGCCAGATGTGGGACTTGATCCCAGGACACTGGGATCATGATCTGAGCCAAAGGCAGGTGCTTAACTGATTGAGCCACCCAGGCACCCTATGATTTTTTTTTAAAGTAGGCTCCATGCACCAACATGGGGCTTGAACTCATGACTGACATGAGGACCTGAGCTGAGATCACGAGTTGGATGCTTAACCAACTGAGCCACCCGAGAGTCCGTATCCTCCAATGATTCTTTATGTCTATCCCAGATATCTCTCCACATACTTATCTAGTTAATGAATAGCTCCATTAAAGATGCCATAAGTACTTCAAGCTCAAAAGGCCCCAAACCAAATTCATCTTTCTAAGCCATCCTACCTTCAAACTCATTTCCTTCTTCATAGACTCTCTATTACTAATTCTTCCCTCTTCTTTTCCTACCAAGCCCATTCTACCTCCATCCCTTCTCCAGCTCCCTGGCCACTTTCAAGATCAGTCCCACACTTTGTGTTTGACCACTGTAAGACTCTATTAACTTTCCTTACACAGTAATATAACCCTCTAATCTCTTATCCCCATTGTTCTCAAAGGAGCTTTCTTATTTGTAATATGATCATCTCATTCCTCTGCTGCAAATTTTTCAGTGGTTCTTGATCTCCCACAAGATAATGTAAACTCATCTGCATGAAACACAAAGGCTCTAGATGATATATGGTTTCTGATTTCTTGTCGAACTCCCTACCTCATGCATATGTCTAGGAACGCTCAAAAATTCAGTTTCCAGAACATATATATTTGTGTATCTTGTACTAACACCCTTGCACTGCTTGTTTGTAGCAAACTGTCTCAAACTCTTCCTCTTCTGCAAAGACTCCCCTAACCCTCACCATCTTAACCACATGGGTAGAGGGTCTTCTTTGTCAGTAGTCCCATTAACTTCGTATATGCTTCTCTTAAAACAATTTTATTTTTCTTTTATAGTTGTTGAACACCTGCCTTCTATATTACTAGCAGTTTAAGGGAAAGAGCATGACTTTTCACTTCATAGTATAGTGCCGTCCCATGGCAGGCACTTGAATATTATATTTTTTGATCCCTGCATATAAAGAACTTACAATCTACTTAGGGAAAGTAGTTATGTTCACAGCAAAAGTTAAGTAACAATACAAGACAGTATAATCATGACATCTGCACTTTAGAACTATGGGGCACCTGGGTGGTTGAGAGGGTTAAAGCCTCTGCCTTCGGCTTGGGTCATGATCTCAGGGTCCTGGGATCGAGCTCCGCATTGCGCTCTCTGCTCAGCGGGGAACCTGCTTTCCCCCCTCTCTCTCTGCCTGCCTCTCTGCCTACTTGTGATCTCTGTCTGTCAAATAAATAAATAAAATCTTAAAAAAAAAAAAGAACTATGTTGGGGTCTTCCAAAAATTCCTAAGTTCAGGCCACGCCCCAGACCAATTAAATCATAACACATGGGCGGGGAACACAGGCATCAATACTTTTTGAAGTTCCCTATGAGATTATATAACATGCAGTCACAGAAGGAACCACTGCAGTAATAGAAGGAGGGGTCTCTCTCAAATAAATAAAATCTTAAAAAAGCAAAACAAAACAAACTTGGTCACTGAGCAACTTTTACTTCACTCAAATCCTTCTTCCTGACCCTCACAGGAAGAAATGGGATTTTTTTTTTTAAGATTTTATTTATTTATTTGACAGAGAGAGAGAATCACAGGTAGGCAGAGAAGCAGGCAGAGAGAGAGGGGGAAGCAGGCTCCCCACTAAGCAGAGAGCCCGATTTGGGACTCAGTCCCAGGACCCTGGGATCATGACCTGAGCTGAAGGCAGAGGCTTAATCCACTGAGCCACTCAGGCACCCCAAGAAATGGGATTTTTTTTTTTTTCACAATATTCCAACTAAACCTTGTAAACCTTGTTAAACCTTCCTTTTAAAGCAAGAATGTATGAGCTAAGACATTGTAAGTCACACCACCAATTTAATAACAGCTTTGGTGTTAAAAAAAAAAAAAAGAGAGAAATTCTACTAAATTAAATGCATATATATGTGTGTCTATTATTGGACACACTCTGATTTTAGAAAAGTTAAAATATGAAATATTTCAGGCTTAGAATCAAGGAAGTACAGTAAGCTTAATATTCCCATATAAAAATATGATTGTACTATATATTTTAATTTTTAAAAATCACATTGGTGTATGGTTCACTATTATAAGTTTGATTATACTTTTAGGAAGATATAAACATTTTCTTAAATTCAAGTCATAAACTACTTGAAAAGTTATCACACTTCTCAAAAAGGAAGATGAAAGAAATTATCATATCTTAATAGCATATACATATCATATCTTTTTTAAAAAAATATTTTATTTATTTATTTGACAGACAGAAATCACAAGTAGGCAGAGGCAGGCAGAGAGAGAAGGGGAAGCAGGCTCACCGCTGAGCAGAGAGCATGATACAGGGTTGGATCCCAGGACCCTGGGATCATGACCTGAGCCAAAGGCAGAGGCTTTAACCCACTGAGCCACCCAGGCACCCCTACATATCGTATCTTAATAGCATATAATTATATGCTATTATACCTTAATATAATATATTAATATTTATTTTATATATATAGCATATACTAATAAGATATGATAATTTCTTTCATCTTCCTTTATTTATATGTATATAGCATATATATGTATATAGCATATATATATATATATATATATATAATGAATTTACTTACCTGAGTAGTGAATAAGGCTGTGTTTGAAAGATCAATAAATCATTACAGTGGCCCTAATCAACATAAAAAAAGAATTATCAAGGTGTTTAAAAGAATAAAAATGCATTAATAATTTAATATTTTTATTTTGTAAATGTAAAAGAAATTATAAGCAGCAAATAAATCTCTCCCCCTAGTTATTCATACACACACACACACCATACATATACACACACCTGCTAGCCACACAAACTTTGGGTAGGTCACTACCATTTCTCAATGACCAAGTTTTTACCTAACCACAACATACACAATTGCAAATTTAAAATTCAGATACATGTTTTTCTCTTAGAACAATGAGCTCAAAACGAGAAAAGTAGTGATTTTCAAGCTTTTTTGTTTTTAAGGAGAACTTTTCTCTTCCAAATGACTCTTATTTTAAAATCTCTTTATCTTGTCTCCATTTTCTAAATGGTCCCAGGAGTCCCTGGGAATTCATTTGGAAATCTCCGATCCCAGAAGATTTTTTGAATAATGATTCTCTCATCTAAAAATTAATGTGGAAGAATCAACAGAAAAATGTCCCTAATCCTTTCAAATAAGCCTTTAGAATTTCATAATTTATGATCATGATTTTAATCAGGATTCCTGTTTTAATGATAAACTCTGTATCCTACCAATTTCTAGTGCCAAGAAAAAGAAGACAAACCACAAAATTCTCTTTTCAATTAAATGCAAAGTCGTGGTTTTAATCTTTTGTTGAAACACTGAATTCTCACCCAAAGAAAGTTCTCAGACTTTCAATGTATGAAACGTTTAAATTGGAGGTTTCAAAAATGTAAAGTAAACCAAATCCCCTGGAGAGAAGCCAGCTCATTTCAGGGTTTGCCACTTGGCAGGCACAACTCTGGAGATAACTATGTCTAGAAAGATGTCGGGGAGAGTGCTGGCACCAACATGGCTGGATTCTGGCTGGTGCCTCCTGTCCCTGCCAGTTCTGAGTCCCGCTGTTCCCAGATGTCCTACACAAACCAGAGCAACCAATCCTGAGCTGCTGTCCCATCACAACACAGTAGGAGCGTGGCCACCTTGCTCTGAAATTCCCAAGGTGCAAGGAGTGAAAGAACAATACTCTCCAAATGCTTTTCATTTATTTATTTGACCTTAGTTTTATCAAATTTTAAAAATGCAATGCTTTACTCTTAAATATAAGGTGGGTAAAGCTGTGGCAAAAGACACATAAAGTAAAAAGAAAGTACACTTAAAAATTTCAAGCTACTTTCTTCTTGATGGGAGAAGCTAGCACTGGTTTTCCAGTTATTAGGTGAGGTACCAATTTCATGGGGACTTACTACTATACTTAGTAGTTTACGTATACATTGTATATAGTCTTATGAAATATCAATTATAACTTGGAAATATTTTAATCTAATAAAATTACAAACACCCATACTATGGTGAGACTCAGAAAAAGAAGGTCTTTTAAAAGCTCTTAATAACTTGACTATGACGTTTGTCATTAGTCAAACTAATGAGTTTGATTCGTAAACTCAAAATATCCTGAAATACTTCACAAAAGCTACTCGTTCTGAAGATTAATCACACTATCAAGTAACATTTCATATTCTCCCATATTTGGCAATGTGGGAATATCAACAATTCTGCTGAATAGCCATTTAGTTAGAATAACAAAACCACTCAGAGGAAATAGTTAGATGTGAAATTTTCTTACTGTATCCAAGGAAAGTAAATCATCTTTGCTCCCACCAAATACCATTATTTCATTTTCTTTCCCCAAACAGGCTGTATGCCATAACCTATAATTGAAAATTATAAGCAGAGTAAAATACTATGAAGAAGGAAACTATATATGACATATAAATCAATTTTAAACTGCACACTTCACATTTAATCTATTTCAAAATGGGCATGATTGAATTTGAACCTTTGGCATATCCTAAAAGAGATTTTGAAGATTCCTCTAGAATCACTAAACCATTAGATTCTCATTAAATCACATCAATTAAGGAGATGACCCCTAATAATTCTTTTCTATTATATCCCCCAACCTTTTTCTAGCCTCTTCATCTTATAGATATTATCAGTGAAATAAAATTAATTAAAAAGGAACTGATCATCCTATTGCTGAAAAATGGAACTTTTCCCTAATTTTCTTATTATTATCTGCCATGTTCCTGTTTTCATCATTTTTGGCTTTTCTTTCCTGTTCTCTGTTCCCCATCCCCTAACAAACCCAACTTGGCTGTCCCTTCACGTTTACACTGTCACACTACTTATCACTTTGGGCACAGAACACCAGAATTGTTCCTTATTTTTCTGTCTCTAGTCTCTCTCAGCTACACTTGGCTGTTAAATAATATTTTTGAAATGTTTTTAACCATGGACATGTCCTGATCAGGAAGCAACTGTGCCATTTTTCTCAGCCTCATATGCATGATCAACGATTATTTCTTTTTCTCATAATTCTTAATTCTTGGCCCCTCCCACTGCAATGAACCCTCTCTTCCTCCCAAGTTCATTTATCTGCATCCCCTAAGAGAAAATCTTATCTGACTGTAGGCTTTTGCTCACTCCATTTCTTATGATTAAGATGATAAGTCATTCTTTCAGGGCCTTAAGCACAGGTTCAAAATCTCCAGGAATCATCCAAATACCCAAACAAACCAGCTAGCTCAGTTACCCTCCCTGGTTAGCACCTTTGAAGATTTCCATGTTCGTTTTATAATCTTCTGACTTACATTTGGAGAGAAACTGCTCTATATACTACTTTAATTATCTGATGTGTGGATCTTCTAAAGGTCCACATGTGAGGTCCTTATCAAAACTTGCCAGTGGTGTGCTGGAAGGGGCTTACCGGGTCGGTGAAACCAAGTCTGCCTGTCTCTGTCCAAATCCACGTTCAGTGCCATCTCGGTGGGAGCCTGAAATTGGCCATGGTGGGAACCAGCAAATACTACAAATTAGGGCTTTTTTGTTTTGTTTTTCCTGGAAAGCAGTCGTTTAAGCCTTTACCAGCACACCACTGCAACTTGGGAAATCTAATTTTATGCTTCTCTTTAAAAATGCCTAAATATGGTGCTCTATGTCCAGTGGGGGGGGGGGGGGTCAAAAACTCTAATTAACAAAAGGAAATGCAAAAAACCACCATAATTTATTCAATTATTAAATAAGTTATTTCGTAGGAGTAGAGCATCTAATGTTCTTTTGGAAATGGTCTGATAGCTCACAGTCATCTCCCATTTCACATTATTTACAAAGCATAAACATATGTTTGATAAAATTCAGTACTTTGGGGAGCTCTAAGTCTCAGGACAAAAAAGTACATGTAAAGTTCTCAATTTTAGAAGATAAATCGAGAATTTTACAAAGTCATTGCTTTGACTCTGAATTTTGATGACTTCCCTTAATAGACCAAATTACTGAAGCAACAGACACCCCAGTAACACATTATTACTTATTTTATTACCACATCACTTATTTTTAGTACATTTATCCTTTTCACTTAACTCCCACAAGTGCAAACAGTAGGATTATGCACAATTGGCTACATCAAGTACTTCCCTCAAACGATCACTCACACATTCAATGACAGTTGCACTCGGCACCCAGGATAGAACTGAGTCATAAGGGATTTTGTTTCCGAAATGCTCTGCCCAATTCTCCAACTTATATGTTAGAACATAAATTGATGTAAGTCTTCATTGACACCCAGATTATGGTGCGAGCTTGGGGACGAGGAATTGGATAAAGGAAGTGGAATACAAGGAACATTTAATTTCTGGGAGAGAAGGCCGTGTGTAACCTCGGCAACAATCATGGGATCCATCAGGAAGTACTGGAGGCTCCATAAGTCAATGCTTTGTTGGACTTCTTCTATAGACATGTTATAAAAAAAGGTCCTTGCTGACAGCTACTTATCCAGGCAGTTAGATATGGCTAGAAAGATGGCCTTTCAACCAAGCCTTGCTCTAACTAAGGTGCAACCTGGAGAAGAGCGTGCAATGCTACAAAATGGTGGTTTTCAACCAGGGCTGATTTTGCCCCCAAAGGACATTTGCCTATATCTGAAATAGTTTGATTGTCACAACTCCAGATGTGTGTGTGGGGGGGCACAGTACTACTAGGCTCTAGTGGGTGAAGGCCAAAAATACCACTAAACATCCTCTAGGGCATAGGACACCTCTAGTAACAAAGAATAATTTGGTCCAAAATATCAATTGTGCCGAGGTTGAGAAACCCTGCTGTAGGATTACAAGAGGAGAATTGGGCCATTTACATTTCAAATTATAACTTGAAACAGCACAAAATGTATTTAGATGTTAAGTAAATTCTCACTCATAAAAAATTAGTACACATACATATATATATATATATATGTTCTCCTTACACTAAACTGTATCCCACCTGTTCTCCTCCTCACCTCATACCTGAAGATAGATTTGCCTCTGTCTTATCTGCCTTAGGGAAACTCTGGCCTGGACTTCATCATCGAAGAACACTGGAAAGCCTTTCCTGCCTTGATTTTGGTGACATCTAGCTTGCAACCTGATGTTTGTCTATAGACTGATAGTTTATGTCCTCTCACAGCTGCTCTAAACTTATCACCTAAACATTCTAATAAAGCATATTATTTACATGACACATCAGCTGAATTCAAAGAAATATCTTTACATAGCTCAGTTCTAACTAATATCATTATTAATAATAGTTGTGTTGCTCTAAATACTTATTAAGGATTGAATTATAAAATAGGAGCAATTTAAAAATTAAACATATTCTTACTAACACTTTGGTCCAAAATTACTGCAGTCATACATTCAAACAACTGAAAGAGAACTAAGAGCTTCTCTAGTCCAACTCCCTCATTTCACGGGATGAAAAAATTAATGCTCATTTCTTTAAGTGACTTTCCCAAAGCCAAAAAGCTAAGTAGTAGCTGAGCAAGGACTAGAACACTGGGCTCCCACATCTTAATATACAACTCTTTAAGTTAAAAAATGCATTTCAAAAGATCCAAATTGCTAAAGTAATACATTTCAATGAATTTTTACACATGAAAATATAAGAATCACATATGTAATTATGATAAACTCTGTTTTATGCATATTAATATAAATATAGACACTGAAAGATATACAAATTCCTTCAGGCCTTTTTCTCAAGTAAGTTACTTAATTGTCATTAATTAAACTTCTGAAATGCACATGATTAACTTCACACTTGTATACATAATCTATAGCAAAAAAATTTCTGAAATACATGGCATGCAAAAGAGTAAAATCTATTACTAACTGTAATGATTATAATGTGTTGACTCTGAATTTCCTAAGAATATATTTTTATTATACTATTCTCTCAAATTAGAAAAAAAAGTATTACAATTCTAATGTGGTTTTCTTTGTACAGTTGACCCTTGAACAACACAGGGGTTGGGACAGTGATACCCCCAGAACTGAAGATTGATATACGATTTTTGGCTCCTCAAAACAGGTACTAATAGCTAACTGTTGCTCAGAAGCCTTACCAATAACATAAATCCAATTAATACATATTTTGTATGTAATATGTATTATGTACCGTATTCTTACAATAAAGGAAGCTAGAGAAAAGAAAACATTATAAAAAATGAATAAATAAATAAAAAGCAAAATCAGACCTACAAATACAGAGAACAAAGTGATGACTGAGAGAGGAAAAGGGAGTGGGGAGGATGCGCAAAACAGATGAAGGGGATTGGGAGATACAGGCTTCTGGTTATGGATGAGTAAATCATGGGAATAAAAGGTACAGCATGGGAATACAGTCAGTGACACTGTGGTAGCGTTGCATAGTGACAGATGGCACCTACAACTGTGGCGGGCATAGGTTAATGTATAGAGCTGTTGAATCACCATGTTATACGCCTGAGACTAATGTACCATTGTGTGTCAACTACTCACATTTTAAAAAAGAGAATGTTATTAAGAAACTCATATGGAAAATACATTTATAGTACTGTGTACATTAAAAAAAAAGTATGTAGTAAGTGGATCCATGTAATTCAAACTTGTGTTGTCAAGGATCAATTGTAGTATGATCATATATTGTTTCTACAACTTTTGCTCTATAATATACGACAAATAATTTACATGTCTTTTTTTCAAAAAATTCATATTAATGACTACATCAGTTAATTAAAATAATAATCTGCCATCTATTGATCAACATTAAAGTAATTTTCTTATTAAATTGCAAAAAACCTCTTCTAAAAACAAATAACTATAAAGCCAACCCCATTCTTGTCTACTTATCAAAAATATTAACATTATATGATGCTTCCAATTTCTTAGCCTTTTCATATTATCAGGCAAGATTACACATTTACCTAAAAGAGTAACATTTTTAAGTATGCAAACATGGATGAAAACAGAATAGACCATATCTAACAATCAGACATAATTAAAATGAAACTACTTAGGTAACATCTAGCTTATTTGAAAGATATCTTTCTTGATTATTTACAATTTTAATGGCAAACACTATAAAATCAGTGCTATATTTTAATACTTCAGAAATTCTTAACTATTTTACTAGTCATTAACTTCTAGAGTTACCTGGGTCTTGTTTTAGGTAAGTGTGTAAGTTGTTTCCAACCATTTGTTATGACATTATAAATCCAACCGTCACCTGCAATTATGACAGTTCAGAAAGTAAGATTAGGTCTTTAGTATAAAATTTAAACTTTTTCCCAAATTTATCATGCTATATTTATACAACTGTCTTTTTTTGTGTGTATGTATATTTTCTCACAAAAATTTTCAGAGATATACACAGGTAGAATGGCCATGATATGCACCATATGGCCATGACATGCACCGTCACATACCCCAAATTCAACAACTATCCAGGTTTTGTCACACGTGCTCCATTTATCTCTTTTTTGTTATTCTTGTGGCTCAATTACTCTAAAGCAAATCTTAGCTCTCCTGTCATTTCCCCCATATATACTTCAGTAAACATCACTTTAAAAAATACATTGTTTACAGAACCACAATGCCGTTATCTCATTGCCACAATGCCATTATCATAGTCAACAAAATTAATTCTTGGTATCATATAATACCCAGAAATTAAGCTGCGTCTGTACAGGAGGACTCCGACTGGACTAAGAGTTAGGACAGGGAATTCCCCACATGTCCATGACTAAAAATACCAAATAGGAATTAAAAACATTAAAGCTCAGGGCTCCTGGGTGGCTCAGTTGGTTGAGTGACTGCCTTCAGTTCAGGTCATGATCCTGGACTTCTAGGATTGAGTCCCGCATCGGGATCCAAGCTCCTTGGGGAGTCTGCTTCTTCCTCTGACCTTCTCCTCTCTCATGCTCTCTCTCACTCATTCTCTCTCAAATAAATAAATAAAATCTTTTAAATAAATAAATAAATAAATAAATAAATAAAAATAATAAAAACATTAAAGCTCAAAAGACATGATATTAAACAACCCCTACTGAAACAAATAGGTGTTAGTTTTTTATTAGACTCCAAATCTCTTTTAATTAAAACCCTTCAAATTGGAGAAGCATAATAATTTGCAATACCTAGCACCCCTACTAGAAACTCCTCTGTTTCCCTAGCCAACCTCTGGAGTCCTTTTGCTGCTTGACTCATAGTTGATGATCAATAAATTGCTGTTGAAAAATAAAAAGTTGTTTCCAGATCCTATATGGAAGTGTATAAATGAGGTTTCTTATTAAGAAAACCTCTCTAGGGGCGCCTGGGTGGCTCAGTGGGTTAAGCCGCTGCCTTCGGCTCAGGTCATGATCTCAGGGTCCTGGGATCGAGTCCCACATCGGGCTCTCTGCTCAGCAGGAAGCCTGCTTCCCTCTCTCTCTCTCTCTGCCTGCCTCTCCGTCTACTTGTGATCTCTCTCTGTCAAATAAATAAATAAAATCTTTAAAAAAAAAAAGAAAAGAAAAGAAAACCTCTCTAGTCATGGAAAACTTCTGAGTTAAGAAAACACAAAACACCTAACATCAAACTAGAGAGTGGATATTCTTAAGTCATTTGTCTATCCTGATGCCACAATTTTACTGCTGGAAAAACAAAAACAAAACCCCAGCATTACAAAACCACAGCTGTTGGAATCAGCAATGACAGGAGTTTAAAGTTTCTGGCTAAGCACTTTCCTTTATAGTTCTGGAAAAAAAGAGAAGCAACTGGCCTTCCCACCTTTTATTTCCAGAGCCTTCTGGGGAAGACTGTTCTTCTAATCCCCATTCTAGGCTACAATGTAAGTATCTAGATCAAAAATCAGGAAGGCACTGAACCACAGAATATTATAGTTGAAAGGGGCTTTAATTCATCTAGCTTCAACCACCCTTCCTTTTCTATATACCTAGGAAACAGGAGAACATGGAGAGTCAAAGGTACTAAAGCAAAGGGGTCTTCTAATTCTTTTTTTTTTTTTTAAAGATTTTATTTATTTATTTGACAGAGAGAAATCACAAGTAGGCAGAGAGGCAGGCAGAGAGAGAGGAGGAAGCAGGCTCCCTGCTGAGCAGAAAGCCCCATGTGGGGCTTGAACCCAGGACCTGGGATCATGACCTGAGCCGAAGGCAGCGGCTTAACCCACTGAGCCACCCAGGCGCCCCAGGGGTCTTCTAATTCTTAATGAAAGCATACAGTTGGGGATAAACGTAAACCAGAAAATGAAAGAAAGAGAGAAAGGAAGAAAGGGAGGGAGGGAGGGAGGGAGGGAGGGAGGAAGGAAGGAAACTTATATATCAAATACAATTAAGAAAAAAGAATGAGATAATAATTGTAGGCTAAACTTTAATTGACTTACTTAATGGAATATTGTCTGCACTTAGTCCACCAAATAGAAAAAGTTTATCATCAGCTATTGGTGTTAAAGTATGCCATGACCGATGTTTGGGGTTTTCTCCATTAACAGGAATCCTGTGGTAAGGGGGAAAAAAAAATCTAGTTACTGTGTTAGTCAAAATGAAAGGTTTCCGATCATCTCAGATTAAGGTAAAAAACTGCCTCATACTTTTTTTTAAAAAGCTGCTTTTACTATCTCCAGCTGCATTAAGGTTAAGATTTCAAAAACATTCTTGGGGTGCCTGGGTGGCTCAATGGATTAAGCCTCTGCCTTGGCTCAGGTCAGGATCTCAGGGCTCTCTGCTCAGCAGGGAGCCTGCTTTCCCCTCTCTCTCTGCCTGCCCCTCTGCCTACTTGTGATTTGTCAAATAAATAAAATCTTTTTTAAAAAATTCTTAAATGCTTAGATGAATTTAGACAATCTTTTCATTTAGCTCCATGCCACTTGGTCACAGAACACAGACTGAAAATTACAGTCAGTTCTCAGTGCGTGCTTCATATCATGTTGTTTAATCCATATAACTTCTTAAGTTTTTCAACATAATTATTTTTTATGTCTGTAACTTTTTACTGTGGGCCCATGTTTAATTTTATATTTTTAGCTGATTTCCTCAAGGATATTATGGGATTTGGGTGCTGTTGCTTTTACTTTGGTTTACTTCCCTTACAATTTCCCAAAGCTTCTTTACCTAAAAATGCTAGCTACTCTAGCTTTAAAATAAAAGTATGCAGGGGCACCTGGGTGGCTAAGTCAGGTAAGCAGCTGCCTTTGGCTCAGGTCATGGTCCTAGAATCCCGGGATAGAGGCCCATGTCAGGCTCCCTGCTCAGTGGGGAATCTGCTTCACCCTGTCCCTATGGTCCACCCCCTTCATTATCGAGCTTTCCCTGTGTCTCTCTCTCAAATAAATGAATAAAATCTTTAAAATAAATAAATAAATAAAAATAAAATAAAAATAGGTCTGGGTGGCTTGGTCGGTTATGCGTCTGCCTTCTGCTCAGGTCATGATCCCAGGGTCCTGGGATCGATCCCAGCATTGGGGTCCCTGCTCAGTGGAGAGTCTGCTTCTCCCTCTGCCTCTCCCCCCACCCACCCTGGCTTGTGCTCTCTCTCTCGCTCACTCTCTCTTAAATAAATAAAGTCTAAAATACAAAACAAAACAAAAATAAAGACATCACAAGAAAAGAAAATGACAGACCAATATTGGTCATGAACATAGACGCAAAAATCCTCACTCACCAAAATATTAGTAAATCAAATCCAAAAACTTAAAAGAATTATACACCATGATCAAATAAGACTTATCCCCAGTATACAAGGCTGTTCAACACTCAAAAAGCAGCTAATGGAATCCACCATATCAATAGGCTAAAGAAAAATCAAATGATCAAATCAAAAGCAGCAGGAAAATAGAAGCATGGCTTCCTGCTCATCAGGGAGTCTGCTTCTATCTCTCCTTCTCTCTCTCTCCCTCTGTCCCTCCTCACTGTACACACACTCTCTCTCTCTCTCTCAAATAAATAAATACAATCTTAAAAAAAAAAAAGTTTGCAAGCCATTCCAGGTCCAGGATAAACCTCTAAAAATTTCAAATACTGTTCTATTCTTAAAGAAATAAAAACATAAGTACAAAAGTTTAACTTAGGAGGTAAGAGGATACCATTCTCCAGCATTCTGGAATGTTCCAGAATAATATGGGCCATTTGTAGAAGACATAATTTTTTTTTCCAAAATGGAAGTATTTTTATGGTTTGGGTTGGCTATAAGAATCACTTTGGTTACAAAAGATTCAACAACCACAAAAGTAGTTTTTTTCACAAAAGTATTTTTAAAAAGGAGAGTTCTCTTATAATCCTGTCCTCCAGTGATGAGAAATAATAATAATTTGGTATATATCTTTCTAGGTTTTAATGTACATATAAGCATATTTATTAAAAAATATAAATGGGGGGTGCCTGG
This sequence comes from Lutra lutra, assembly GCF_902655055.1. Classification (NCBI taxonomy): domain Eukaryota; kingdom Metazoa; phylum Chordata; class Mammalia; order Carnivora; family Mustelidae; genus Lutra; species Lutra lutra. The sequence goes on along the minus strand of NC_062284.1, from coordinate 98,162,504 downwards.
GTGGCTCAGTGGGTTAAGCCTCTGCCTTCAGTTCAGTTCATGATCTCAGAGTCCTGGGATTGAGTCCCAAATCGGGCTCTCTGCTTGGTGGGGAGCCTGCTTCCTCCTCTCTCTCTGCCTGCCTCTCTGCCTGCTTGTGATTTCTGTCTGTCAAATAAATAAATAAAATCTTAAAAAAAAAATATATATATATATATATATATATATATGGGATCCTATATTCTGTTCTGCAACTTTTTTCATTCAACTAATACACTGTAGAATATTTCTGTAAGTATAACTTCCTTTGGTAATGGAAGCATAGTAGCCACTGCGCAAATGTGCCATAATTTAAACAATCCCCACTTGGAAACATGAGGGCTGACCCCCAGTTCTTGCTTTTACAATAATGTTGTAACACAAACACACACATGCGCACGCATCCAATTACGGTCTTCGGAGAAACTCTGGATCAAAGTAGAAATTCCATTTTATGTTTTCTTTTTTTAAAGAGTTTATTTACTATCTGACACAGAGACAGAGAGAGAGAGGGAGAGCACAAGCAGGGGAAGCGGCAGGGAGAGAGAGAAACAGGCTCCCCGCAGAGCAGGGAGCCCAAGGTGGGGCTCAATCAGTACCCCAGAATCATGACCCGAGCCTAAGGCAGATGCTTACCCAAGCAGGCATCCCTGGCTTGCATACTTGTATTTTATTTTACATTTTAAATATATTGCCAAACTACCTTCCAGAAAAACTGTACCAATTTATACTCCCACTAATAGTCTTGTTATAAATGAGCACACCTTGTTATTTGTAATTATTTTTTTATCTGATAATTGAAAACTATTATTTTTAGTTCCATTTCTTTGATTGTCTATAAGGTTGAACACCTTTTAAAAATAATTTGGGGGGGGGCATGTGGGTGGCTCAGTTGGTTAAGTGTCTGCCTTTGGTTGGGTCTCAGAGTCCTGGGACTGAGCCCTGTTTGAGGCTCCTTGCTCAGTGGGGAGTCCGCTTCTCCCTCTCCCTCCCCTTACTCATGCTCTTTCTCTCTCTTTCAAATAAATAAATGAAATCTTAAAAAAAAATAACTTTTGCCCATTTGTATTTCTCCCATGAGTTGCTCATTTATGTTCTTTGTCCACTTTTCTGTTGGATCGTTTGTCTTTTTCTTACTGATTTTCTTTTTTTTTTTTTAAACATTTTTTTAAAGATTTTATTCACTTATTTGACAGACAGAGATCACAAGTAGGCAGAGAGGCAGGCAGAGAGGGAGGGGGAAGCAGGCTCCCCGCTGAGCAGAGTGCCTGATACAGGGCTCGATCCCAGGACCCTGGGATCATGACCTGAGCCAAAGGCAGAGGCTTTAACCCACTGAGCCACCCAGGAGCCCCTCTTACTGATTTTCTAAGTTCCTATGGCTTTAAGCCCTGTAAAATATACTGCAGGGGCACCCAGGTGGCTCAGTCAGTTACTCATCTGCCTTCAGCTCAGGTGGTGATCTCAGGGTCTTGGGATCCAGCCACACACTGGGCTCCCTGCTCAGCAGAAAGCCTGCTTCTCCTTCTCTCTTTGCCCCTCTCCCCACTTATGCTTTCTCTCTTTCTCTCTCTAGCAAATAAATAAAATCTTTTTAAAAATACTGTAAATATGACTTTTAGTTTTTTGTTTGCATTTTCCAATTTGCCTTTTAACTTTGGTGAAGTTTTGTTTTTTTTTTTTTAAGATTTTATTTATTTATTTAAAGGGCACCTTGGTGGTCAGTCAGTTAAGCATTTGTCTTCAGCTCATATCATGATCTCAGGGTCCTGGGATCGAGCCCCATGTTGGGCTCCCCATTCTGTTGGGGAGTCTGTTTCTCCCTCTCTCTGCCTCTCCCCACTGTTCGTGCTCTCTCCCTCTCAAAAATATAAATATTTTTAAAAATAAAGATTTTATTTATGTATTTGAGAGAGAGCACAAGCAGGAGGAGAGGGAAACACAATCTCCCCTTGATCCCAGCACTTGATCCCAGGACCGCAAGATCATGTCTGGAAGGCAGACACTCAACGGACTGAGCCACCCAAACACCCTGGGTTTATACCATTTTTTTTTTTTTTATAACATCGTAAGTTTTTTTTTTTTTTTTTAAAGATTTTATTTATTTATTTGACAGAGAGAGATCACAAGCAGGCAGAGAGGCAGGTAGAGAGAGAGGAGGAAGCAGGCTCCCTGCAGAGCAGAGAGCCCGATGCGGGGCTGGATCCCAGGACCCTGAGATCATGACCTGAGCCGAAGGCAGCGGCTTAACCCACTGAGCCACCCAGGCGCCCCGGTTTATACCATTTTTAAAAAAACTTTCTCCATTGCAAGATTTCAAAGACAATCTGCTATAATTTTTTTTTGGACATTTCACAGTTTCATTTTTAATAGTATTTCTATTTTAGAATAATATATAGCTCTGATTCCATCTCATTACACGAACAGCTGACGTGATAGGTAAATAGATTTATTCTATTGTTAAATATATACTTTGAACCACAATTAAAATCTGGCTTTTCCCTACTTCGTTATGTTCACTTGTTATGACCCTAATAAACTGTTCCTTCATTTCTTCTTCTGACCAGTTCTCAAGAATACTTAGTACAAAACCAGTACTTTTACATAATCAATTTTCAACTGCTGGTATTCTCATGTTTTATTTAATTTAGTTAAAGAACAAACTCTGCATTTAAATCTGTATATTCCTTGCTTAGACATATGATCTGAAGGAAAAAGATACTAGTTCAGTTTTAGAGATTCAGATTTGGATTATGATCCAAAAGACAGAGAGACAGACAGACAGACACACACACACACGCCTTTTGATTAAAATATACTTAAATCTCATACTTACCTTCCAGACCAAGTCCAGGTATCTAAGTTCAGATAGTGCAAATCATTCATCCTAGTTTGCTAAAATAAAAGTGTGTTAAATTAGTCTGTGTTTTACATCTTTTATGGGCTAAAATTTTAAAATAAGTTCAGATTAAAAATAGACCATCTCCATTTTACCAAACATCAGAAATTTATATATTGGGAAAAAATGCTAAGTGTTAATAAAATTAATCTAGAGCTACCCAATTAATTTATCGGGAGGGGGGAAGAAATGGGTTTAAAGTAACAGGATTTAAAGGTTCAGAAATTTTAAAAACTTTTCTGGTTATGCACTGATGTGAAGGATTCTCTTCACTAAACTATGATTCATAAATCATCCATGATGATTCATGTATAGTCTGTTTAGGGGATGGAAAATAAAAGTTACTGAACAGCATTTTAGTATCTCGATAATTTGAATAGTCTGTTGTTCCCGCAAATCAGAAAATAATTTATGTAAGTAGAATCACATATAAAAATACCATTCCCATGAAAACACTAACCAAAACACGTCCACCAAAGATATAGCCCTTATTTCCAAGAACGGCACACGTGTGTGCAGCTCGAGGCTGTGGAGGAACTCCACCCTGCAAGCAGAAATGAGAAAACAGAATGCAAAGCCTTGAAACATGTCTAAGGAAGTCCCACTCCTACACTCAGTATGAGAAATACCTGACCACCAGATCACCATTACCTCTGTAATTCAATAAAAATCCTAAGGCAAAATTTCATTCTGAGTAGTAATAATTATAGACAAACAGTGTTCTTCAAAAATGAAATTTAGGGGTGGCCCAGTCAGCGGGGGGTCTGACTCTTGGTTTCGGCTGAGGTCATGATCTCAGGGTTCTGAGATGGAGCCCTGCCTCCCGTGGGCGCTCAGCAGGGAGTCTGCTTGAGATTCTCCATCTTCCTCTCCCTATTCCCCTCCCCCACTCTTGTGCATGCTCTCTCTCAATAAATAAATCTTAAAAAAAAAAGAATGAAACTTATTTACTCTGAGCTTTACTTTTTGAAGTGTTTTTCTTAACTGCCTGACACTATTTAGCAAAATAAAGTTTCATGTAAATTTCAGCTTGAACTCTAAAGATTTAAAAATCAAATTAAAATGATTCTCTCTCTCTCTTCCCCCTTCCCTCTCTTCCCACACCCCTCCCCCAGAAGTTCATATTATGAGTGAGTAGTACACAATGACCTCAGAGACTCTAAGAAATTATATCCGCCCCCTTAAACTCTTGGGAGTCTTAAATTCCACAATCAGGACTTCACTCTTGCCTTAAGCCAAACATTGCTTTATCACTTACTAAAACTCTTCCCATTAACTGGTAACACTTTTCTATACTTTACTTTGAATAAATATAGATCTCTTCTCCAGAGAAGTTTGGATTGGTGGGAAAAGAGAGAATATAATGGGTAGATGAATGAATGAGATTTAAAGGAAAAATTTTCTGTATAATTCCATGTGTTCATGGTGGGTGCTTTTGTGTATGCATTTCATTCCAAGTTCTGAAAGAACTTTTTCAACATTTTCAGCACATTGGCTCCTGAATGTGGGCACAGGACATTTAAGCTCTACAGCCAATATCATAACTCTCAAGACTTTTCAGGCTTACTCGAATGACTGTCCTGAAGCCAACACCGGAAGAAATAATTCAGATGTTACCAATTTAACACTTATATAAGTGAGAAAGAACTTTTTGAAATGTGGTTCTCAGTCATTTCAGCAAAACACAATCATTATTATTACCCCATTCCTGATCTGAAATTTTGGAAAAATTATTCTACTATATACACATTGATTATGAAATAAATACCAAACTTCTGTCAAGTGCATTTATTAGCCACCTAAAGCTTCTGAATAAACTGAGTTCATGTAATTCTAAACAAAAACAAGAAATGGTGATCCCAGGGTCCTGGGATCGAGCTCCGCATCGGGCTCTCTGCTGGGCAGGGAGCCTGCTTCCCCCTCTCTCTCTGCCTGCCTCTCTGCCTACTTGTGATCTCTGCCTGTTAAATAAGTAAATTAAAAAACAAAAACAAAAACAAAGAAATGGCATTTGCATTAATCTGTGTGTCTAATTGCCTAAGTAATGCACAATGCTTATTAAGTTGCTTGAAATAGTGAAAACAACTCGAAGATATCTATTACTAGTACATTGCTCTTAAGGGGTAAAAATCCGATATAGAAAAAACACTTTCAACCTTTCCATTTTATAGATGACACACTAAATGGCTTATCTAAAGTATACAGCTCTTATAGGACAGAATTAGAATGCAAACCCAATTTCTTTTAACTTTGACACCAATAATTGGTACACCCTTCCATGCTGCCTTGTCTTTTGATCCTAATATTGGGAATAATGAAGTATTTTAAGAACGTCTCTAAAAAATGAAGAGACATCCAGGCACAGCCATGTGAGAATTTTCAATAAAATATAAACAATATAAGAACTCATTTGAAGAAATCGTCAGAGAAATTACACTGAAAATCTTGGTAAATATGAACTAAAATAGGGTTAGGTGTGTGTAAAAATGTTGGAGAAAGCTATAGACCAAGGTAAGAAGAGAAAGAAGGAGCCCAAGAACTAGTTACAAGCTACCTGAGCTCTCTTTTCCTCAGGAGCACATTCTACTTTTATTATTATTATTATTTTTTAAAGTAGGCTCCAGCCCAATATGGAACATGAACTCACAACCTTGAGGACAAGAGTTGCATGCTCCACTGAATGGGCCAGCCTGGTGCCCTGACAGGAGCATATGCTACAAATATGCCTTCAAGAGCTGCAGACTCCTGGTTTTTCTGTAAAGAAGTACAGGCAACAGATGCCCGAGAGAGATCCAGGATGAGTTTCAGTAGATACAGTCTCAACACTGTTTCTTGGCACCTGCTTGCTGACATAAGATTATCTGAATAGAGATAAAATGCTTTTATTTCATTAACAAAAAACATAAATCTTAAAATTCAAATGGATGTATGTCATTTGTGCATATTTGTGGACAGTTTTGGTTTTGTCCGTTTAGCACTACATTTGGCGCAGTTCTGGTGACCTATTACCCACAATCCTCTGCTCCCTTAGGGTAAGCCCGAGACATGGGCCTAGCCTGTCATCTCTTTGGGAACAGGGACCAATGTAAAGAGTGGGAACCTGCCCAAATATGCAGAGTCCTCTTCTAAGAGGACCTAATTTATAGACCTTGAAAGAATACAGCACCAGTGGAAAGGACTGCCTGGATAGCCAGGACCACGTTCCCTCCTAAATGAGCTGGCTGGTCTGCAGTAGACAGAATGAAGCTAGAACACAAAGAGAAGCAAAGAGAAGTTGAAGAGCTATGGAAAATGTTGTGATGGTGTGGAGTAACTTCCTCTCGCTCCTGAGGCCCTAATCCCTGCGGCTCTTCCACTATGTGAGCCACTCCAAAATATACCTTCCCTCTATGTAAAAATTCATTATGGCTTAAGCTAATTTGAATTTGGGTTTGCTCACTAGTTCATGAAAGAGAATAATAATGTATTTTTGTCATGCTTTAATTGTATGTAGATTTCAAGAGTATGAAATAGGGGCTTTTCAAAATTATGGACTTGACTGTAAAAGGGTTTTTTTTTTTAAAAAAAAGATTTTATTTATTCATTTTTGAGAGAGAAAGAGTGGCGGAGAGAGAGAGAGAGCCCGTGTGCATGAGTGGGGGGAAGGGGCAGGGGAGAAGCAGACTTCCACTGAGCAGGGACTCTATCCCAGGATCCAGAGATCTTGACCTGAGTCAAAGGCAGACACGTAACTGATTGAGCCACCCAGGTGCCCTAAAAGGATATTTTAAAAGTGCCATCATTACATCATACTTGTGGGTAAAGGACAACTATGGTACCCACTTTGGAAGATTCTAGACAACCTTAGCTAACCTGGAGAAAAATAGGTGATTTAAAAAAAAAGAGTATTAGTGATGGCACTTAAGGGGTTATATGATTATAAACTCAATTGCTAAAATCCAAATAACTTAGCAAAAAATATTCTCTTAAGGTATTGATGAATATACAAATACAAAGGTAATTTTTACAATACTTACTTTAATTTCTGGTTGAAACCAATTCTGTGTCTTTGTATCAAATACATGAACATCATTATGCCATCCCCAGAATATCTGTTCTTCCTAAAACAGGAATTTTTAAAATATTTCAAAGCTTTTGTGAACTTTAGGTTATTGTAACAAATTTCATTGCATATTTACTGGAGAAATAATAAACACCATTATAAAAATAGAGGTTAAGTGTTACCACAGTCATAAAGCTAAAGCACACACCCATGACTCATAAAGTGTGGCCTCCAGACTAGTCGCAGCAGTCACCTGGCAACTTGTCTTCTCATAGCATTGCTTGCAGTGAGTCATAACTTTACTTGTTGATAATCTTCCATTTCTCTCAAAGAATAATCTCTTTTAAAGTTGCAGAGGACAGAATGACATTTATATTTTGCACTCTGTGTTCCTAGAGTACATGCTCAGAATTCCTAATCTTTACAATCAGCAACTTCAGTGGACCATGGTTCCTTTTTCCAAAAAGTTCCAATCACTTCTACTTAACCAAGCAATTTGTTCTTATAGATCAAACTTGGGGTTACCCTCTTGTTTGTCTTCTAAGAGATAATATTGTCAGCAGGGCAACCATTTAGCAATTACACTATATTTAGCATCTCTGGATTGTTGAAATCCTCTATTCCTGCTTTAGCTTGCCTCTGTGTCAGTTTTATGTTCTATGCCAGAAATACATCATTCATTTTTGTCAGAACTTGTCAAACAATTTAAACACACTAAACAATTTACTTAAATTAAAATATAAATGCAATCTACTTATATACCCAAAACTACATGGTTCTTAGCCTAATGGTACTAGGAGAGAAAAAAATGAGTAAAAATACGTAGATCAAAGTAATGGGAATTTATATTTTTGAAAATTATCAGTAATACTGTAAGTAACAAAATTTTAAGAGGCAAAAGATTTATACAATCTGAAGAGAAACCAGAATATTAGTAACAAAACTTTAAAGATATTTTAAAAACTCAAAAACCTTGTAAATACAGAGATCTTTTTAAATACCCATATACAAAAAGATATATATGAAATGTACATATAGATTTACATTATAATATACAATAATAATATATGCTAGTAAAAGGTAAAAGCAAAGAGCTACTATATTTGTTGATGCTGGGATCAATGGTTTCTAAAGTTGTCTTTTAAAGGTTTCATTTCATGTCATGTCTTATTTCATTAGTAACAGTTTATTCTCTAACCAGTAAGAATAAGTAGGAAAGGTAATATCACTACCAACTTACTCACTGTCAAACAGAGGTCAGCCTGAGCTATGAATAGTTCTGGTGGACACACCTAAAAGGAGATGTATTTCAACAACAGCCGTTCTGGTTATCTGTGAGCAAAGTTTTTCCAAGTTGTGCTAAAATCTCTACTTGTCTAACAGAAACAGGTATAAGTGATTAATAAAGTAAGAAATTACTCTCCCGGTAGCCATGAAGGCTAATACCACTAGGTGAGAGAAGATGAGAGAAACTCCTCCAACTGAATCTAAATCCAAAAAAGAGAAAACACATTTTTCTCATAGTGTCAGTTGTGGCAAGTTAAATTGAAAAAGACTGGACTCATTATTTCTAAAGACTTTAAAGTGATACTAAATTAGAGGAAAATGTAAACAGTGATTACCCAAGATGCATCATGAACATCAAAACAGTCTTGGAGTTCATTGTGTCTCCTACACCCATAGCCACCAAAATATATTAATCTGAAAAACAAATACAAAAGAACACACTTTAGAATTCTACTTCCAGCCTGTTCATCAAAAGTTGAAAGAGATCCTCTCTCTCACCCTAATAACCTAAACTAGCCAAGTAAATTAAAAAACCATAGTTAAAAAAAAAATCAAAGAGAGAAGGGAACAAAGAAGTCTAAATGAACTATTCCAGAAAGCGATGAACTGTCAATAAAAGGGAAAAGACCCGTGTGTACCTACTCTCATTCCTGGTATAAGAGCAAGAGGAAAAAGAATCCAGGACAGGTAGAGTTCGTAAAAGAAACCACCCAGATCAGGAGATCTGAAGGAAATACATCAGAAGCATACTAAGTCATTATAGCACACAGGATGGCTGCCCTCAAAAGACCAAGGGAGGAGGTACAAGGCTGAAAAAGATCTCCCAAGGTACAGAAAGCAAAAGGTGGGATTGGAGAGCAAAGAGAACTTCCTGGTGACCCAAAGACCTCCCAATGAGGCTATGAAACAAGGAGAGATCTTCCAGAGTTCTGAGGGAGGGAACAGTGTGAAGTACAGCTGAACTTCTTTAAACAATCTGCAGTGCTCAAAGGAGAGTCATGATCTTGCCTCAAAATATTTGAAGGCAATTGTACAACAGTTGCAACAGTTTCAACAATTCCAAACACAAATCAGCTATGAATGAGACTGACTGAACTACCACTCACTCTAGCAGCCTAAGAAAAACAGAAAGGCCATGTCCTTTTCTGGAAATAAATATTTTTTCTAAACCTTATTATTCTTTCATAGAGAATGTCTGGAATGTGGTGAAAAAAATTACAAGATACATGAAAAGGCAAAAAAAAAAAAAAAAAAAAGAAGAAAGAAAGAAAGAAAGTGACCTATGATCAAGAGAGGGGTCAATATAAGCTGATCCCAAGGTGGCCCAGATAGTGGAATGATCAGACATGGCATCTACAATAACTATGATAAAGATGCCAAAAGATCTAGTTTGTAACAGGTGGACAACATGCAAGAATAACAGAGCAATTTAAGTAGAGATGTAGAACCATGAAAAAGAACTGCTAAAGTAGAAATGCTAAAAATTGAAAAAAAGATGTCAGAAATAAAGAATTGATTAAATAGGCTTCACAGGAGACTAGACATAGCAATGGAAAGACCAGTGAACTTGAAGACAGGTCAAGAGGCTAATAAAAAGTATCCAAGGGACATCTGGGTGGCTCAGTCGGTTAAGCTGCTGCTTTTGGCTTGGGTCATGATCCCAGGGTCCAGGGATCGAGTTCCGCATGGGGCTCCAGTCCCGGGGCTCCATGCTCGGTGGGGAGCCTGCTTCTCCCTCTGCCTGTGCTCCCCCCTTGCTTGTGCTCTCTCTCTCTCTGACAAATAAATAAATAAAATCTTTAAAAAAAAAAGTATCCAAATTAAAACAAAGAGATGGGGGTGGGGGCGGGAATCCAAGGAAACCAGGCTCTGTGGAGCAATACGAAATGGTCCTCTGTCATATAACAGGAATCCCAGAAGGAGAAGAGACAAATAAACGTCTAGGAGAAATGTTTGATAATTACTAAGAGCTTCCTAAAACTGATGAAAGATATAAACCCACCAACCCAAAAAGCTCAGTGCACTCTAAGAAGGATAAATACAAGGGAAACTACAAATAGGAACCTTTCAATCAATGAGGAGCAAAAATTTAAAAAACAGATAAAGAAAAGCCAGAGGAAAAAAAAGACATATATGGGGGAACAAAAACACAAATGAGAGTGAATTTCTCACGAGAAAAATGGAGGCCAAAAGCAATGTAATAAAATCTTTAAAGTGCTGAAAGAAAAAAAAAATGTCAACCAATGGGTGGAGGAAAAAAAAATCACAAGGGAAATTAAAAATTACCTAGAAATTGGGGTGCCTGGGTGGCTCAGTGGGTTAAAGCCTCTGCCTTCGGCTCAGGTCATGATCCCAGGGTACTGGGATCGAGCCCCGCATCGAGCCCCGCATCGGGCTCTCTGCTCAGCAGGGCGCCTGCTTCCTCCTCTCTCTCTCTCTGCCTGCCTCTCTGCCTACTTGTGATCTCTGTCAAATAAATAAATAAAATCTAAAAAAAAAATTACCTAGAAATGAATAAAAATGAAAATACAATAAAACAAAACTTATGGTATGTAGTGAAGGTGGTGCTCAGAGGGAATTTTATAGCTGTAAATGCCTACATTTTTTTTTAAAAAAAAATCTCAAATCAATAACATAACTGTATACACTAAGGAACTAGAAAGAGAAGAGCAAACTAAAGAGAAAGGAAATCATGAAAAATAAAGGAGAATAAGCAAAACAGTGAATAGAAAAATAGAGAAAAACAACCAACCAAAAGTTGGTTCTTTGAAAAGAACAACGAAATTGACAAATCTTTGGCTAGGTTGACAAAGAGAAAAGAAGAGAAGACTCAAAGCACTAACACTGGAAATGACAAGAAAGGACATTACTATCAACATTACAGAAATTAAAAGGATTACAAGAGAATATTACAAAAACTATGTCAACAGATTGGATAAGTTAGATAGAACAGAATAATTTCTGAAAAGATACTATAAAAAATGGCTTATGAAGAAATAGAAACACTGAATAAACGTATATAATTGAGTCAGTAGTCAAAAAATCTCCCAAAAAAGACAAGCTCAAGGCCAGATAGTTTCAGTGGTGAAACATTTACAGAACATTTACCAAACATTTGCAGAACAATCAATACCAACCTTCTCAAAGTCTTCCCCCCCCAGAAAAAATGAAGAGAAAAGAACACTTACTAACTTACTCTATCAGGCCAGCCAACCCAAAACATTAGAACAAAAAAACCCTGCCTATGTCTGATAAGAGATTAATATCCAGAATAAGTAAAGAACTCCTATAACTCAATAACAAAAAGACAAACCAATTTTTAAAAATGGGCAAAGGACTTAAATAGACATTTCTCCAAAGAAGATCTACAAATGGCTAATAAGCATATGAAAAATGGTCAAACCATTAGTCCCTGGGGAAATACACATCAAAACCACAATGAACACCACTTCACACCCATTAGGATAGCTATTATTTTTTAAAAAAGAAGAAAGAAAGAAAGGAAGAAAAAGAAAAGAACAAGTGTTGGTAAGAACATAGAGAAATTAGAATCCAAGTACATTGCCAGAGGAAATATGATATGGCACAGTCATTGGGGAAAAACAGTTCAGTGCTTCCCAAAAAAATTAAACATAGAATTACCATATGACCCAGAAATTCTACTCTTAGGTATATATCCAAAAGAATTGAAAACAGGGACTCAAACAATACTTGAAAGCCAATGTTCATAGCAGCATTATTCACCACAGCCAAAAGGTGGAAACAAAGCAAGTGTTCATCCGATGAACAGATAAATGCACACAATGCATATAATGGAATGTTATTCAGCCTTAAAAAGGAATAAGTTCTGATATCATACTACAACTTAGTGAACTCTGAAAATATTTTAAGTGAAATAAGCCAGACATCAAAGAACAAATATTGAATGATTCCACTTCTATGAAATATCCATAATAGGCAAATTCATGGAGATAGAAAGTAGATTAGAAGTCACCAGAGTCTGGGGAGAAGGGGGAATGGGGAAGTATTGCTTAATGGGTATAGAGTCCCTGTTGGGAGGGATGATAAATTTGGGAACTAAATAATGTTGATGGTTGCACAAAATTGTGACTGTAATTAATGCCACTGCATTAGACGTTTAAATATGGTTAAAATGGCAAATTTTATGTTATATGTATTTTATCATGACTTTATCATGTCATGATAAAGGTGTAGCAAAAAGTAAGTCTCTCTCCTACTTTCACTCAGTCTCCCTATCTAGGGCAAATACTGTTTCCCATTTCTTGTATATATGAACAAGAAAAACTTCAAAAGACCAAAAATACTTTGTAGAGTTGGGATCAACTAAGTCTAAGACACAAAAGCTCTCATCATAAAGAAAAGATTGGTAAATTAGACTATATTGAAATCAGATTACATTATTGAGAGAATGAAGAGATACATACCCAATAGAAATATTTACCCTTATGTACCAAAATACATAGAAAAATGTTCATAGTTGTGTTATTCTGAAGAGTCAAAAAGTAGAAATGCCCCAAATGTTTATCAACAGTAGCATGAATAAATATTTTGTAGTGTTTCATGAAATAGAGTAATATACAGGAAAGAAAACAAACCATAGGTACATATGACATCATGAATGACTCTCAAAAATATAATTTTGGTAAAAGGATAAATTCTATAGGATGCCATATCTAATATAAAAAATTTTAAAAATAACTAATTTAGGATACTAAAAGTCAAGATAATGGTTTACTTCAGCAAGGAGGATGAGCATAGTGATTATGAGTGAACATAATGAAAGATTCTAGAATATTGATGATGTTTCTTTACTTGGGGGGTAGTTATGTGAGTTCATCTTGTGATAATTATTTAAGGTATACATTCATGATTTACAGTCATCCTATAAGAATGTTCTGTAAAGGGACGCCTGGGTGGCTCAGTTGGTTAGGCAGCTGCCTTCGGCTCAGGTCATGATCCCAGCATCCTGGGATTGAGTCCCACATCGGGCTCCTTGCTTGGCAGGGAACCTGCTTCTCCCTCTGTCTCTGCCTACCATTCCACCTGCCTGTGCTCGTGCTCTCTCTCTCCCTCTAACAAATAAATAAATTAAAAAAAAAAAGAATGTTCTGTAAAGCTTCAATATCTACACTAGTGAAGTATTTGTACATTAACTGATCAATGTAATAGAAAACTCAGATCAAAATACCAGTGAAAATTAGGTGAATATATGATAAAAGTAAGGAAATAACTGAGTTACAGACAGGTAGCCATTCAAAAAAAGATAAACCTGGATCCATATCTCATAACTATTCACAGACTAAGTTCCAAATGAATCTACAATTTAAATGTAAAAAATAAGAAAAAAGGGGTTGAAGGCTGGGGTAAATGGGTGATGGACATCGGGGAGGATATGTGTTACAATGAGCACTGGGTATAAGACTGATAAATCACAGAATTGTACCCGTGAAACAAATAATACATTATATGTTACTTAATTTAATTTAAATTTAAAAAATAAAAAAATAAAATGATAAAAGTACTAGAGGAAAATATATAGGTAAATTAATGTATAACCTTTTAATCAAGATTTCAAGATCAGGAAGCCACAAAAGATAAAGATAAAAAAGGAAATTACTGCTAAATTTATCTAATAAGTTTTAAAAATCTGTTTAATGCATGCAGAACACATTAAGTAAACTCAAAAGACAAATGACAAATTGGAAAAATATTGTCATGTCGTATCATGGTCAAACACTAATTTCCTTAATATATAAATAACTCCTAGAAATCAAGTTTATAAAAAGGAAAACTCAAATAGGAAATAATTAGCAAAGGATACAAACAGTACAGAGAAAAAGAAATAAAAATTGTCCTTAAACATATGAAAATACATTCACACCCACAAAAAATATTTTTCAGTGAAAATGAAAAAATAAGACTGAGATATTTCTCATTGTCAGTCTGGCAAACAAACAAACAATTGGAGTTTTCCCCCAAACTCTTGGCAAGACTATGGAGAAACAAGCATTCCATTGTTGAGAATGCAAAATGGCCCCACTTCTAAGGAGGAAAAATTGGCAGAATCTATTGCTATAGGTTTGTGTTCTCCTTTCATATGTTGAAGTCCTAATCCCCAGGATCTCAGAATGTGAACTTATTTGGAGACAGGTTCTTTACAGAAGTGATCAAGTTAAAATGAGGTCCTTAGGGGAGGCCCTAATCCAGTATGACTGGTGTCCTAACATGAAGGACAAACTGGAGACAGACACACATACACAGAGCAAACACTCTGTGAACATAAAGGTGGAGGTCAGAGTGATGACTCTACATGCTCAAGAACATCAAAGATTGCCAGCAAATCCACCTAAGTTAGGGGACAGGAATGGGATAGATGCTTCCTCTAAACCTAGAGAAGGAGTCAATCATGCTGACATTTTAATCTTGGACCTCCAGTTTCTAGAAACATGAGAAAGCACATTTCTGTTGTTTAAGCCACTTAGTTTATGGAACTTTGTTACAACAGCTTTAGCAAACTAAACATTTGCCAAAGTCATAAATGCAAGCTCATTTTATCCAATGGATAGATCTGCAATCATTCATACACACACACACACACACACACACACACACACACACACACACAGATAGTCATTAAAGCATAGTTTGTAATAGCAAAGGAACTGAAATAAGTATTATTTTGTTTATAGGGGAAAGGTCAAATAAACTATGGTATATCCTCAAAGGAGAATACTATGCAGCTATTAAAAGAAAGAAAGGAAAGAAAAGAGAAAGAGAAGGAAGGAAGGGAGAGAGGAAGGAAGGAACGAAATCAGCTTTCTCACTCAGGATACAGAAAGATGAAGATCTCCATGGTATACCGTTAACTAATGGAAGCAGCAGGGTGCAGAAGAATGTACAGACTACATGGCCATTTGTGTAAGGAAGAGAGAGAAAAAAGGGATACATGCATACACTCTTACGTATTTGCTTCTATTTGCATAAGGCAACACTGATGGCAGTGGTTTCCAAACTATCTGCATCCTGGACACACCTGAGGAGTTTCAAAATATCATAACCCCAGAGATGACCATTTAATTGGTATGAGGTATCACCTAGGCTTTGGAATTTAAAAAAAAATCCCCAGGTGATTCCAATGGCAGACCAGTCTGGGAACACCTACTCTAAGAATACAAGATTATTTGTGCATGGTGGAAGGGAACAGAGTGGATGGGGATAGGGGTGGGAGCCAGACCTTTCACTACCAACTTTTTAATACGGTTTCAATTTTTGAACCATGTGAATGTGTTAATTATTTAGGAAGTTTAATTAAATGATAAGTTTATTTAAAAAAACAAATAGTTGCTTTCACGATGCTTATCTTTATGACATGGCTCTTATCCAGGAGGTGGAACTGCCCTTACCAACAGGGTCAAAACAAGTTTGTAATTACACCTTGAAAAAAAATCCAGACTTTCAAGTTTTCTCTATTTCGGCCTCTAGTGATAACCCTTACTTAAGTGTAGTTAATGAGATGATTTTGCTGCATTACCTGTCTTTATATACCCAGCAAGAAAGTTTATCACGTGGTGTGGGTGGTTGTCCTTCAAAACTGGTGATTTTTTCCCAAACGTAGGTTCCATCTCTTGTTCGCAAATTAACAAAATAAAGCTTTTAAAAGAGGAGAACACCATTAGCAGAGAGGGCATTTAAAAATTAAGTCTGTGTCTGAGGGATATGTGATCCAAGAATTAATAATATTACTCTTTTCTCTTTAAAAGTAAGATTTTTTCATTGTAAAGTTAATAAAAATGAGACTGTGTTTTAGAAGCAAAAATGACATGTAAGACATCCTGAAATGGATCCTGTCCCATCATGCTCTGCCCTATAAGACACCAACTAAGCGTGGAGCTAACTATGAAGCAGAAAGACATGGAAGAAGAGAAGAATACAATGGCTGTATATTCACTCTATTTTTAAAACCCTGTAAGCTCAAGATTTTCTATTTTTATCTTTTTAAATATGTGGAAACTTGTGAGATTAAGTGACACACTAAATATTACATTTTGCTGCATTCCTGAATTGAAAGAAAGTATTACTCGATTGCTGTATCCTTTGTCATCATATCCTCCAAAAACGTACAGCTTTCCATTAATGCAAGCACCACAACTTCCTGACATGGAGGTAGGGAGTTCTCCTTCCATGAGGTGCATGGTCCTGCAGCAAGAATAACATGGAATTCCATGACTTTTTAGAAAGGCAAATTAAAAATTCCCTTTGAACTCCATGAGTACTCTTTCAATGACAACTGTCACTGACAATTACAATTGAAATGCCATGGTAGCCAATACTGTAAAAACTCTTTAAGATCCATGGTAAAGATTTTTCAGCCTATTGGAAGAAAAACTGCAGAATCTTCTCATATCACTAGAATTGGGAATTAATTGGTAGAACAAAGCAAAGCCTTCTGGGGCAGCCTCAGCCTTGAGAGGAATGGCAAATGGCAAAGAGCAAAGAGAGGAAGGGAGCAAGGGAAAGAAAGAACCAGAGAGAATAAAGCATTCAAAGAAAAAGAAAGGGAGACAATAAATGTTGCAGTATGTTCTAAGTTTGGTCTTAATTTCCCTGTAGTCTATGAAAATATTTAAAACGATATTAAGATTGGACATTCTGCAATTGAAAATTACTTACCACAACCCACTATCAATATCATAGGTCCAAATTTCATCATTAGGCAAATACACTTCATTGTCTTCAATAGACTAAAAACAGAATACATAAAATTATGTTTATCAATTACACAATAACAATTAAATAGTCCCTCAGGATGGGAAAACTGCAATTAAGATGCTGCAAAATAGAAAAACATAAACAGGCTTCAAGATGGGTTTTTCAATTTAAATTAAGATAGATCAAAAAAGAAGGGAAAAAAGACATCTTCTAAGAACAAGTGGCAAACAAGAAAGGTCTAGAATACAAAATAGCAAGTATATGAGTCTCAAGGAAAAGACTCAGGGCAATTAAACCTTAAAAAAGGGATTCTGAGTAAGGGAAAATAGCAAAATAATAACATTCTGAGCAGAACACCAAAGACTACAAAGTCAGGAAGAAAAGGAATATCAAAAAAGTACAATATGTTTTGGGTAAAAGGAAGGAATTAAGAAAGGAAATTTTTATAAGGTCTATTAAGAGCACTATATCAGATATCTTGATTTACTGAACATATTTTTGAGTGCCTACTATGTGCAAGGCATAGTGTTAGGTATTCATTAAATATAGACTCTAAGGATCAAGATAAATTTACCTAGTCAAAGTGACAACTCAGAATCTGAATAATCTCTAAAGAAGTTGATAACATAAACAGAACAGTACATTCTGACATTTATGATGAAAAGAGAAAAAAGAATAGAGAAACAATCTTATTTATATTAAGTCTAAAAACTTAGGGATTAAAACAAATCCTTATACAAATCCCCAAATTTATTAGTCTGTAAAATAATTCAAAAAAGCTAGTTTTAAAAATAGCAGTTTAAGAATTTTTAAAGCTATATGATGCATATATTATTTATATGCTAAATATTATTTTCTCATTGGTTTGTTAAATTATAAAAGATAGTATCTTGACTGCCAAGTGTCTGACTTCTACCACTATCCCTCTGACAGACTGACAGACACACACACACACACACACACACAGAGCAGAAAATCATTCTGTTAATTCGAAGGAAAGCTGCATTCATGTCTGGTTGTAGAAGCCATATTAGATGGATAAGTAAGCAAATAATTGTAAGAAGGAATGTAGTAACCATATGATTCTAAGGTTTAACGGCATCAGGCTCCAGCAGCCTCATGCACACAGTTTTACTACAGAAATATTACAAAATAGATTTTGTCACTATTAAGTCCTTTCAGTGCTTCCCAGCTGCTCCCAGGATAGTCTACAATTCTTCTGATTCTGTATGGTATAGCATCTGCTACCCTCCCAAATCTCATCTTGCTTTTCATTCACTATGCTCTAGTCTTCTTTCAGTTGCTAAATTTCTGCAAATTCCTTGCTGCAACAGGGCCTTTATCTGTCCACTTCTCTCTTCTTGACATGCTCTCCCAGAATTTGCCTGGTTAACTCCTCATTCTTTGGAAATCAGTTTAAATGTTGCTTCTGTAATCTCCTAGAATAAGGGTAAAGGATTAAGGTTCCTATTAAATGCTCTCCTACAGTACTCTATTTGCCCGTCCAAGTCCTTTGTCTGTATCACATCCACTTACTACCACTAACCCATAGCTTCGTGAGTGCAGGGGTCATGTTTATCTTGTTCTAATTCTGTTCCCAGAGCCCAGCACAGTAACTGCACATAAAAGGCAAATGTAATGTTTGTTGATTGATTGAGTGAATGGATACATGAATAATACTTGTTAAACTGACAGCAGGCTCATCTCAGCCTGATTTAAAAAAAAAAAAAACAACAAAACAACCTCTTTCACTAATCTTTAAATGGGGTGGTACAAAAGAAATGAATCAAAGAATTGAAAAATTTGGACTTAGATTCTTTTTTCTGAGACATTTCATTCTTAAATTATCCCTTCCCTTCTACATCATCAAGTTTTCCTTCTCTACTAGATCATTCCTATAGATATCCAAATATGCCTTAATATCACTCACCTTTAAAACAAATAAACCCTCCCTTAACTCCTTCTCCTATTTGACTCTCTTCACAACAAAACTTCCATTTTAACTATAGTGAATGTCTCCACTGTTTCATCTGTCATTTTCTCATCAATTCAGATAAATCTGGCTTCTGAACCCATCATCCCACTAAAATTGTTCTGTCAAGATGACCCTAAAAAAGAAAATTAGTTAACCGAGTAATCTGGAAATATGGCCCAGAGAGATGGAATATAAAAAAAGAAGTTAAGAGACATGAAGAAAGAGAAGAACTTAGTCTAATCAGAAGTTCATTAGCATGTAATAGAGAGAATGAGGAAGAGGCAATATTTGAAGAGACAAAGGGTGAGAATTTTGCAAAACTGCTGAACATCATCAATCCTTGAGATCTAGGAAGTCCTAACAACTTCTAAGCATACATAAACAGAAATCCATACCAAGACACATCAGTAAAATAACAGAACATCAAAGAAAAATATATATTCTTAAAAACTGCCTGATAAAAAACAAATCACCTTCAAACAAATGGCAACTAATGACTGAATTCCCATTAGGAACAACCAAGGATTAGCCAATGTGTTTAATGAAAATAACTGTCACCCTGTAATTCTATACCCAGTAAAAGAATATATTTTAGGGGCACCTGGGTGGCTGAGTCAGTTAAGTGTTTGCCATCGGCTCAGGTCATGATCCCAGGGTCCTGGGATGGAGCCCCACATCAGGTTCCCTGCTCAGTGGGAAGCCTGCTTCTCCTCTCCCTCTGCTGCTCCCCCTGCTTGTGCTTCCTCTATCTCTGTCAAATAAATAAATAAAATCTTTAAAAATATATATATATTTTAAGAACCAAGGTAAAATAAATTTTCAGGCAAACCAAAGTTGAGACAGTTGGCCAATAACCCTCATTTAAAGAAATTCTAATAGCTGTCTTATTTCAGACAAAAGAAAGATGATCTGCAATTAAAGATCTGAGATGTGATAAGAAACAGTATGACAAGATATAGGTAAATGTGTGGGTAAATTTAGACCATAAAAAGGGCTAAACTTTTTTTTTTAATGTTTAATTTAAGGGGAGGGAAACAGGATAAGACTACCTAGGGAAAGGGGTGACTGGACTTGAAATTTTCTAAAGTACTTGAACTCTCTGGGAAGAAAGAAAACTATTATCTTTGAACTTTGCCAAGTATCCATGTTGAAATAGAGTAGCTACTACATGGTTAGAAATAAATCATAATTTCTACACAAAGACAAAAAAAGTGTAAAGAGAACAAAAACCCCCTTAAACAATCCTTGAAATGAGAAAGTTGAGAAGGAGGAGGAAGAGAAACAGAGAGAGGCAAATATAAAACATATCTGGGGAAGCTTGGGTGGCTCAGTCAGTTAAGCAACCAACTCTTGATTTCAGCTCAGGTCAGGATCTCAGGTGGTGAAATGGAGCCTCACATCAGGCTCCACACTGGACATGGCACCTGCTTAAGATTCTCTCTCTCTCTCCCTCTGCCCCTCCCCCACCCCACCCCTGCTCCCCTTCTTTCTCTCAAAACAAAAACAGAACACAAAACAAACAAACAAAAAAAACCCCACATCTGGTCAAAATAGTATATCAGAATCACATTAAGTATAAATTGGCTAAATAAACTCTTCAGATAAAATATACAGAGTGTCAGATTAGACAGAAACAAAATCCAGTTATTTTCAGGTTATAACACACACATCTAAAATACAAAGATACACAAAATTACCATCAGAAGATAGAAAAAGGTATACCATGTAAACATTAACCAAAAGAACACTGGTGTAGATGTATTGAGAAAACAGATTTTCAGGCAAGTAATATTACTACAGAGTGAGGGGATCATTACAAAATAGTAAAACATTCAATTACCCAGGTAAAATAATTCTAAAGTCATATATACATTAGATAGCTTAAAATACATTAAAGTAAAAACTGACAGGACCACAGGGAGAAACTAACAAATCTAGTCAAAGTAGGAGTTTTTAATGCCTGTTTATAGTCACTGATAGAATAGGAAATAAAATAATCAAGAAGGATATAAGAGATTTGAACCACACAATCAGCAAGATTGATAAAATAGGCACATATAAAACACTTCACCAGATCATTAGAATATATATTCTTTATAAAAACAAAGGTATATGGGCACCTGGGTGGCTTAGTTGCTTAAGCAACTGCCTTGCACTCAGGTCATAATCCCAGGGTCCTGGGACAGAGCCCCACATCAGGGAGCCTGCTTCTCCCTCTCCCTTTGCCTGCCCTCCCCCCATGCTTGTGTGCATGCTTTAATATTAAATAAATAAAATCTTAAAAAAAAAAAAAGAACTAAGGTACATTTATGAAAACTGATCACATGCTAGTCCTGAAAGCAAGCCTCAACAAATTCCAAAGGACTGGCAACAAAGATAAACCACATTCTGAGTATAACACAATTAGTCAGAAATTAATAACAGATACCTAACCATAAAAATAACATAGAAATTTAAAATATTTTCCCAAACATATGGGTCAAATAAGAAATAATAGCGGAAAGTATGAAATATTGGGATTATAAAATAACAAAATACCGCTCATCAAAATGAGGAAGACAGCTAAAGAATTTTAAGTATTTTTTTTTTAAAGATTTTATTTATTTATTTGACAGAGAGAAATCACAAGTAAGCAGAGAGGCAGGCAGAGAGAGAGGAGGAAGCAGGCTCCCTGCTGAGCAGAAAGCCCGATGCGGGGCTCAAACCCAGGACCTGGGATCATGACCTGAGCCGAAGGCAGCAGCTCAACCCACTGAGCCACCCAGGCGCCCCAAGAATTTTAAGTATTTAAAAGAATTTAAAAATCTCAAAAAGAATGAGTTAAGCATCCAACATCAGAAGTTCAAGAACTAACAACATAATAAACCAATAGAAAGTAGGACATGAAGGGGCGCCTGGGTGGCTCAGTGGGTTAAGCCGCTGCCTTCAGCTCAGGTCATGATCCCAGGTCCTGGGTTCGAGCCCCACATCGGGCTTTCTGCTCAGCAGGGAGCCTGCTTCCTCCTCTCTCTCTGCCTGCCTCACTGCTTACTTGTGATTTCTCTCTGTCAAATAAATAAATAAAATCTTTAAAAAAAAAAAAAAGAAAGTAGGACATGAAAGGCAGACATTAATGAAATAAAGAAACACAAAAGAGAAGACCAAATAAACCAAAGCTGATGTTTCAGAAGGTTGATAAACCTCTGGCAAAATTATTCAAAAAAGGAAAGAAAGGAAGTTGCCATTAAATGATTTTAGGAACAGAAAAAGGGATATACCTATAAGTACTACAGAGATTAAATAGAGTGTATTATGAACAACTTAGATTTATGCCAAGAAAATTTAAAACTAAATGAAATAGATTCCTGGGGCTGGTGGTGGGGGTGAGGGAACCTTACCAAATTTGACTCAAGAAAAAAAAAAAAAAAAAAAAAGGAAAATCTGAACAATCCATAGCCTTAAATAGATTGAATCTGAGATTTAAAACCTCCCCTACAAAGTACCAGATGGCTTTACAGATGAGGTCTTCCAAACATTCAAAGAATAATTAACTCTTTCTTACAAAAACCATCCCAAAAATAAAAGAAGGAACAATACCCAATCCACTTACAAAGGGATGTAAAAATCCTCCCTCAATGAGACAAAGCATAAGAGACTCTTAATCTCACAAAACAAACTGAAGGTTGCTGGGGAGAGGCGGGGAGGGAGAGGGTGGTTGGGTTATGGACATTGGGGAGGGTATGTGCTATGGTGAGTGCTGTGAAGTGTGTAAGCCTGATGATTCACAGACCTGTACTCCTGGGGCTAATAAAACATTATATGTTAATTTAAAAAAAAAAGAAAATTTAAAAAAAATCCTCCCTCAATAATTAGCAAACTGGACCCAGTAGTGTATTTTTAAAAAATTATATTAACTTATATTTAACCTAGAAAATGCAATATTGGTTTAGCATTATAATCCTATTACTATAAATTATCCTATTAAAAGACTAAAGGAGAAAAAATATGTTTATCTCAGTATGATGCAGAAAAATCACTCTCCAAAATTCAACAGCCATTCATTGGAAATCAGATGGAAGAAAACTTCCTCAATTTGAAAACGGTTATCTACAAACAAATAAACAAAACACTAATACAAACATCAAACTTAATGCTTAATAGTTGAAAACTACCCTTCTGAGATTAGAAACAAGAAAAAAAAAAAAAACAGCTTCTATTTAACATTGTACTTTGGGTCCACCAGTGCAGTAAAGAAAATTAAAGGAATAAAATTTGAATGGAAGAAACAAAACTGTCATCACTTGCTGATTATATGACTATCTACATAGAAAATAAAAAGAAAATTAACAGATGAATTATGAGAAATAATGTAAATTAAGAAAGCTTGCCAGAATCAAAAGTATTCAAGGTCAATTGTATTTCAAAACACCAGCAAAACCCAGAAAATTTAGTTATAAAAAAATTAACAATATATGTTTATAAAAAAATAAAATTAATAAAAAAAAGATTTGAGAAAAAAATTAACAATAGAAATAAAAAATACAAAGAAATAAATACACAAAAGATATACAAAATCCCTATGAAAACACTGTAAAACTTTATCAAAAAACATTAAAAGAAATCCTGAGTAGAGAGATATACTATATAACTGGAGAAGACTCAATTCCACAACATGTCTGTCACCCTCCTATGATCTAATGATTAAATACAGTAACATAAAATTTCAATAGGGTACTTTGACAATCTCACTCTAATACAAATGAGGAAGCACTGTGAAAACAATTACACAGTTCCTCTAAGAGTTGAATGCAGAATAACCGTGTGACCCAGCATTTCAACTCCTAGGTACTCAAAAGAATTGAAAATAGGGGCTCAGCTATTTGTATGCCAATTTCATAGCAGCATTATTCACAGTACTCAACAAATGGCAACAATCCAAGTATCCCATCCACAGATGAGTGGAAAAGCAGAATGTGGTACAGACATACAATGTATCTTATTCAGCTATAAAAAGGAGTGAGGTTCTTATACATACTATAACACAGATGAACCTTGAAAACATTGTGGTAAGTAAAATAAACCAGACTCAGAAAATACTGTATTATTTCAATTCTTTATAATATCTAGAAAAAGGCAAATTCATAAAGACAAAAAGATTAGAAGTTACCAAGGACTGAGGAAAGGAGTATGAGTTATTGCAGAATGGATACAGAGTTTCTGTTTGGAGAAATAAAGAATTTTGGAACTAGACAGAGGTAACATTGTATAATGTTATGAATGTAATTAATGCCACTGAATTGCACACTAAACTATGGGCTAAAATGGCAAATTATAAGTTTTACATATTTTACTGCAAAAATAAATAGTAAAGAAAACTACAAAAGCACAAAAGGCTCTAAAAAGCCAAAATATTCCTGAAGAACAAGACAGAGTGGGTATTTAAACTTCTAATTTAACATTTAAACATTTAAGCTTTTAATAAAGCTATTGTAATTTACATAATGTGGTTCTGTCAAAAGAATAAAGATATACTTGAATATAATAAAGAACCTAAAAACAGATCACACATACATGAAAAGCTGATGTGTGATAGATTGAGTTTGCACATTAGCACGGAAAGGGGGAACTATTTAATATATGACACAAAGACAATTGGTTATCCATATAGAAAAAATAACAAAACTGGATCCCTATCTTAAACCAATTAAGGAAACAAAAAATTAAGATTAAAAAAGGGTTGTGGGACACCTGGGTGGCTCAGTCAGGCCGCTGCCTTCAGCTCAGGTCATGATCCCAGGGCTCTGGGATTTCTCGCATCGGGCTCTTTGCTCGGCAGGGAGCCTGCTTTTCTCTCCGCCTAGGCCTGCTTATGCATTCGCGCTCGCTCGCTCTCTCTGACAAATAAATAAAATCTTTAAAAAATAAAAAAATAAAAAAGGGTTGAAACAAGGATGGCAAAACTGAAAACTGTTTAGAAGACAATATAGAAAATTTTATGATTTCCATATTGTTGATTAAAGATGCAGAATGCACAAACCATTAAGGAAAAGACTGAAATTACATTAAAATGACGAACTTGTGTTGAATAAAAGACAATCATCAAGAAAGCCCAAAGACAAGCTACAAACTGAGAAGACATATTCAATTCACACAATTATATACTTAAAGAATTCCTATAATCTGTTTGAAAAAAACAAATAACCCAAATAGACAAATGAGCAAAAGATATGAACCGCCATTTTTACAGAAGAGGAAATACAAATAGTTTATAATAGTTCATAAGAAAAGACACTTAACTGTAATAGTAATCATAGGAAAGCAAATAAAACCACAATGAAATATGTCACACTCACTGGATTGGCAAAATATTTCAGGCTAGATGGTACCAAATGTTGTCAAGGATGTGGAGCAAGGAGGAGGCTGATGGGAGTGCAAATTGATACAAATATTTGGGAAACGGTGACGTCTCCAAGTAAATTTGGAGATGTGGATGCCCAGTGACCCAGCAGTCCATTCCTTGGTATGTGCCCTAGAGGGTATGCATGCTCTTGTGCACGTATAAATAGGAGACATGTTATAAAAATGTTCAGTCTAGCACTCGTTAACAATACAAAAAAAAATTCAAATATTCAACTATAGTGGAATAGATAAATTGCAGTAAATTCACACAAAAGAATATTGTACAGGACAGACATCAAGTGAGTGAATTCAGGGGTGATTTTCAAGATATTTAACAACCAGGCAGCATGGAAACTGATGAATCAGAATTGACATCAAGTCAAAACTGGTACAGCCATGCAAGGGCACACTAGCCAAATACAAGCAATGTGTGAATCTAAAACACATACATTTACTAAAAGAATTAAGTCACAAAAGAAAATGTATGCTAGGATTCCAAAACCAAATAATATACTGTTTAGAGATAGACATGTGTGTGGCAAAACTATAAAGAGTGATTAACTAGAAATCAAGATACTGGTACCCTGTGGGATGGGAGGAGCATTGTAGTAAGTGAAAGACAAAACTTCTAAGGTACTTGTTCTAGTCAATTTCTTAATCTGGAAGTTAAACATGTTTAACTTAAATGATACTTATTTTACATGTCCTTTTTATACATATGTTTCAAATTTTTAAAATTAAGAATCTAAAATTTTCAGGGGCGCCTGGGTGGCTCAGTGGGTTAAGCCGCTGCCTTCGGCTCAGGTCGTGATCTCAGAGTCCTGGGATCGAGCCCCGCATCGGGCTCTCTGCTCGGCAGGGAGCCTGCTTCCTCCTCTCTCTCTGCCTGCCTCTCTGCCTACTTGTGATCTCTCTGTCAAATAAATAAATAAAATCTTAAAAAAAAAAAAGAATCTAAAATTTTCAGAAGTGAATATGAAGTCTCTCATAAAATCCTCAAGGGAAGCTGGAGAACCAGCCTCTGATCTCCATGAGGAAGAGCAAGGTCTGAAATTGAGCCAGAGAACAGGACAGGTGAGCTAACCCGTCATGGGGAAGCAACATGCTGCAGTTTGTAGCTCTGCCTTTTATGTCAGGGACCTCAATCTTCCTATACATTCTACTGCTGGTTAAGAATCCTCTTCAGGTCCTCGTTTTTACACCTTTACTCAAAGTCCAAATCTAGCAGATTGATCTGAGTCCAAGCCACTTGCCCACAACCTAGCTGCAAAGGAGGCTAGAAAAATGAGTACATGGCACCCAGCCTCTTTTTATAGGTGCCACGTAGACTAGATGCTGGGACTACAACAAGGAACAAAACCTCTATCTTTATAGAATTTACATTCTAGAGAAGTAAGTAGGAGGTAGTCAGACAACTACAACAAATATCCCTACAAGACTCATTTGATGGGCGATACTACAATAGAGAAAGGAGGTTCAAATTTGGGCATCTGAAAAGAATAAGTGTCTTCCACATGACATGAACAGCCTATGTCACGGTCTAAGAGTATGTAAAGCAGAACGATTAGGTTAAAGAGAACACATACTTAAGGCTTTTGATACCCATCACTAAACTTCTCCTTAAAAAAGGTCATACAAATCTGTGCTCCCATTACCAGATTAATTAATTTCCTCAGGTCTTCTCAAAAATTCTCTTTGATATTTGCAAATTGAAGCAGAAAAATCTCATTTTCAGTTGGGTTCCTTTGATTCATATTGTATTTCTTCTTGTGTAAGTTGCTTGTACATATCCATTGGTCAATTTTCAATGGAGATACTTTTATTGGTACAGATATTTATAAATCTCTATTTTTGCCCATCATATATGTTGCAAATATTTTCCCCAGTTTGTCATTAGCCTTTTTTACTTTATGCTGTTTAAAAGCATTTTTTTTGCTTTTTTAAAAGTTTCATCTACAATTTTTTCCTTCATACTTGTACCCAATTCATTTTTCTTTTCTCAATTTAAGATTTTAAGAGTCACATATTTTTTTCTGATATGATATAGCTTAATTTTCCTACATTAACTCTTCAATCCATGGGATGCCTGGGTGACTCAGTTGGTTAACCAACTGCCTTCGGCTCAGATTGTGATCCCAGAGTCCAAGGATCGAGTCCTGGATTGGGCTCCCAGCTCCACGGGGAGTCTGCTTCTCCCTCTGACCTTCTCCCCTCATGCTCTCTCACTGTTTCTCTCTAAATAAAATCTTAAAAAAACTCTTCAATCCTAAAGCTTTAATCTATCATTTCCTCCATTTATTGAATAATTGTTTTTCCAGAATTAAAACGCTACCTTTTAAGTATAAAATAGTTTGGTATGCTAGGCTGTTTATGTAACTTCTTTTCCATTCCATCATGTTAACTCATCTTGCATCAGGAGCACTGCTGTAACTATTACAGTATTGCGATATGTTTTAATATCTGGCACTGTAAGCCTCTCATCTTGATTCTTTTCAGACACGTTCTAAATTGATCTTCCCTTTAAGTCCACATCCAAAACAGAAATATGTAGTTAAGCATATTTATGCAGATATTTTCTATAAGGAAAATTTCAGGGCAAAAATTATTAAGAGCAATCGTGTTATGGAAATAAAACCCTAAGAGGAAAGCATACCACCTACAAACATGCTAAACCCCTATGCTTTTCCTCCAAAATTTGGGAAAACTACTCAGAAATTCTCAACGTTCCTTACAGCAGTACTAAAGTTTGCATGATACTGAAAGGATATGGAAGAAATAGGTGCAAAAGAATATTCTGGCACCAATTCAAATATGCCACTTACTTTTTCCAGCACTTCCACTCTTACCTCTAAAGAGAGGTAGAACTGTTTTCTGATATACTAACCTACAGAATATGTCTGACAACAGAGTAATGAGTAATCTAGACAGTTATCTGTAGGCTGTTCAAGCTTCAGGATATATATTTATGAATTTTAACACACATTGTTTTTTGTTAGTAAGGACGAAAACTGCAATTATAACATACAATCTGGAATTATTTGATCATTATTCTTCATTACTGACTACTGGATTACCTCCAGATTCCACGGCCTTTTAGCTATTTTCTGTTCAGAAGGATCTGAATAAAACAGAAGGATTCTACTTTTTCTCATGATATTCGGTGTCTCTTTCTTGCCTCCCATTTTTTCCTTCCACTCATGTCTTAGACATATTTTAGCTGCTGATAATCCCTGGAATTTAAAAAGTACAGGCATACCTTGTTTTACTGCACTAGCTTTACTGCACTTCACGGATATTGTGTTTTTGTTTTTTTTTTTAAACTGAAGTTTCAAGACTTCAGTGGAGGAAGGAACTGCAGACGTGATAGAAATAGCAAGAGAACTAGAATTAGAAGTGAAGCCTAAAGAGGTGACTGAGTTGCTGTTATCTCAGGATAAAATTTGAGCTGATGAGGAGTTGCTTCTTATGCGTGAACAAAGAAAGTGGCTTCTTGAGATGGACTCTA
Organism: Lutra lutra; assembly: GCF_902655055.1. Taxonomy (NCBI): domain Eukaryota; kingdom Metazoa; phylum Chordata; class Mammalia; order Carnivora; family Mustelidae; genus Lutra; species Lutra lutra. Next base: position 98,133,670 of record NC_062284.1, on the reverse strand, counting down.
CTCCTGGTGAAGAGACTGTGAAGATGGTGGAAATGACAACAAAGGATTTAGAATATTACATTTTCTATTCTTAATCAGGCAGCAGGACGGTTTGAATACTGACTCCAGTTTTGAAAGAAGTTCTACTGTTGGTAAAATGCTATCAAAGAGCATCACATGCTACAAAGAAATCATTAATGAAAGCAAGAGTCAATTGATAATGCAAACTTCATCACTGTCTTACTCTAAGAAATTGCCACAGCCACTCAACCTTCAGCAACCACCACCCTGATCAGTCAGCAACCATTAACATCAAGGCAAGACCCTCCACGAGCAGAAAGATTAAGACCTGCTCAAAGCTCAATGATGGTTAGCATTTTTTAGCAATAAGGTATTTTTAAATTAGGGTATGCATATTTTTTAGACATCTTGCCATTGCACATTTAATAGACTACAGTATAATGTAAACGTAACTTTTATATGCACTAGGAAACCAAAAAAATCATTTGACCTCCTTTATAGTGGTGGTCTGGAATCAAACCCCCAACATCCAAGGTATGCCTGTAGCAGACTCTACTTAAAGCTGTAAGGCACTTTTCAGAGCAGTTCTAACAGCACTCTACTCATTGGATCAATAAATAGTCTATTCACTAACTACAACCTGAACACCTGGAATCTTATCAATTACATGATTTTCAAGATTAAAAGGGGATTAAAAATATTCAGACATTTCATTTGTAGACCCAAAAGAAATATACACTGTCACCAGATCTGAGATAGTGGATTACTAATTTAAATGAGATTTTTTTCACTTTACTTTTACAATATTAAGAATCAATATAACAGAGGAAGTTTGACACCTACATCTTCAAGTGGCAGAGCTCAAAAACAATCAAAATATTTCTTCTGCATAAAGCCATCATTATATATAGGCTCTTTTTCTATGAAGAACAAATGGTGGAAATATTAGACATTGAGAAAGCAGAGTCATCTAATTTATGTTAGTTTATCATGGAAAAAATAGTCTTTGGAAATCCAGTATACCTACCTTGGAATCTCGTGCCCTTGAGGTCAAATGGCCATTATTCATTCTCAATGACTCATTCTCTTTGACTCACCATGCTTATTTTTAATGGGGCTATTACTTACCTTACAGGGGATGGAAAAGATTATATAAGATTAGGGATATGTAAGTACCTAGCACATGCCAGGTATAGTAGGCACTCAAAGGTTAGTTCTAATTTTCCCCTCCTGATACTTCACCAAATTAAAAATAAACACACAAACAAAACAACAACAAAAACCGACTTGGATCTGAGAATCATTTAACAGAGATAGTATGTACTTTATTTCAGTGAGTGATTCAGTCATGTTACATCTGTCACATAATAGTATCGAGACAGTCAGAAAATGTAGGTTCTACTTCCAAGAGAACTTCCAGATGGCTTGCCTTTTAAAAAAAAAAAAAAAAACTGTAAACCGAAGTGGTTGGCATATATTCCTGAACTGTTTTCTGGTTTTAGAATCCTTGGTTCTATAATCCTGATTATAAAACAAAACAAATACACACATTCAAACCTCTCCTGTAATAAGCATTTAAGCAATTTTTAGTATATTGTTGCTAATATGCCTCTATTTTGAGGCTTGAAAAAACTTCGTAATTACCCAATGATAAAGGAATGCCACTAAAAATCGCTTAGAAATATTCAAATGCTTCAGTGATTTCAATATTCTGAATCGCGCTGGAGCAATAGGGAAATATTTACAAAATAATAAACAGCACGGCGTCCTCGTCGTGCCTGTAAGTCTGCGCAAGCATTTAGAGATAATTAATGGCGCAAAGACGGACTTAGCGTTGGCCAGACCGGGGGTTACTGGACAGCTGCGGGAAGTCGGGGGGAGGGGGGCCGGAGAGTGGGAAGAGCCCCGGAACGCGGGTTTGAAGGCTTTCAAAGTGGAAGCAACGGCGGGGCGGCGTCAAGCCCTGGCGCGGCGGGGAGAGCGGCCGACGGCGGAGGGACGGGCGGGGCGCGGGGGGCGCCGGGCGCGCCGGACCCTGGCCGCGGACCGGCCCCCACTTCGGGGCCCGGTGTGGGTGGGCGCTCGGCGTCCGCTCGGGCCCAGAGGCCGGACGGGCTCCCGGCGCGAGTCCGCCCCGTCCCGCCTCTTCCCCTTACCACGTAGCCCCCCCACACGTAGAGGAAGTTTCCGTCCACCACGGCGCAGTGGCCGCTGCGCTCCTCCGCCACGCAGAACAGCTGCGAGTCCGCCATCCGCGCCGTCGCCGGGTCCAGCCGCTGGGCGCGCCGCAGCCCCTGCCCACGGAGCGGCCTCTCCTCCCGCCGGGCTCCTCCACGCACGAACGGAACGCGTCGAGGGTCGAGATTGGTGGGAAGGCGGAACGAGTGCGTCTGCGCCGTCCCGCAGCCCGCCCGGGAAGCCCGGCCCAGGGTGGCGTTGCCGGTTAGGGATGCTCGGGTCTGAGCAGTGAGGGGGGTGCCTTGGCTTCGGAGCCCTGCCACCTGCTGATTTCTTTCCGCTTGGGACCGCGTTGTTTTGGCAGTACAACCTAACTGTGTATCTTATTCCCTCGATAAATAGACTTCTGGTTCATAGTGTTGCTGCTGCTGTGACATAATATATTAATTAACTAATGCTTTGTGTGGGTTTCCTTTTCCATTCAACCTCCAGCAAAGACGGTTATCCACAAGAATGGAGGGTGGGTGTGTGTGTTTGTATGTATTTATTAGAAATAAATATTTACTATATATCATATATGTGTATATGTATGTATATAATATACTAATTATATAAATACTATATTATAGTGTATAATAATTATAATAGTGTAATGTATAATACATATATGTATATGACATAATATATTACAATATATTAAAATATAATATATATATATATATATATATATATATATATATATATCTTTGTTTTTCATTAGGGATTTTCTAAAACGTCTTCCAGCAAACTACAGCCTGGGGGCCAAAGTCACTCTGCCGTCTGCTTTTGTACTGCCCACAAACTAAGATGATTTTACATTTTTAGATGGTTGAAAAAAATCAAAAGAAGAATGCTGTTTTGTGACTCGTGAGATTGAGAAGATCAAATTTCATCATCTGTCCATGATGTTTTATTGGCACACAGCCACCCTAATTCGGTTAAACGTTGACTATGGCTGCTTTAACCCCACAACCACAGGGTTGGGTGGTCTGAGTTGAGCAGTTGCAACAAAGACCATATAGCCCACACTGCTGGAAATATTGACTGTTTGGCCCCCTACAGACAAAGCTGGCAAACCCTTGTCATTAAATGATGCTATGGCCAGGAAGGAAGATGATAATTCTACCAGTGTCTGTAAATGCGCTTGTCCAGAATCATTCTTTGAGGAGCTTGTGGCTGCTCAAGACTCAGAATAAGTTCATTTATTCATTAGTCAGTATATATTAAGTACCTGGTTAATGTAGAGCATGGGTTCTCAGGCTCTATTAGACTGGAAACACTGAAGGACTCAAGTATTATTGACTCGCCAGAACCTAGTACCAAGTAGATACTAAATAAATATTTGTTGACTAAATGAGCAAAAAGACAAAGTGAATTTTAAGATGAATAAAACATAGCTCTAACACAGGGGCTTCTAAGTCCAGTCAGAGGTAAAGATATATAAAGAAATAGATGTGGTGTAGGATGAGGAGTTGTATAGTTGAAATGTGGACAAAATACAGCAGAAAAATGGGAAGGAAAGATGCGATCTATTGAGGAAGAGGGTGCACAAAGAGAGACACTTGAGTTTTCTTAAAAGTTGTATGAAGAGTTTAGTATGACTAGAATGATTATAGAGAGCAGCCAGGGATGAAGTTGAGACAGGAAATTACACAGTTTGTTCATTATGCCAAGGAGTCTAAACTTTAACTGTAACCCAAAATGGTCTTAAGTGAGGAGAAAATAATGTAACTTAATTATTGGAACATTTACTTTGTTGGGGTGCCTGGGTGGCTCACATGGTTAAGTGTCTGCTTAGGCTCAAGTTGTGGTCCCTAGGTCCTGGGATGGAGCCCTACACCTGGTTCCCAGCTTAGCGAGGAGTCTGCTTCTGCCTCTTCCCCCTGCTTATGCTGTCTCTGTCTCTGTCTCTCCCTCTCTCTCTCTCTCTCTCAAGTAAATAAATAAATAAATCTTAAAAAAGAAGAAGAAGAAGAAAAAGTTGACTGCCTGTGTGGCTCAGTTGTTCAGTGGCTGCCTTCAGCTCAAGTCATGATCCTAGGGTGGTGGGATCAAACCCCACATCAGGCTCCCTGCTCAGCGGGGAGCCTGCTTCTCCCTCTCCCACTCCCCGTGCTCCTAACTCTGTCAAATAAAAAAATGTTTTTAAAAAATTGAATTAAATTTAAAAAAAAAGAACATTTACTTTGGATTGTGGGGCAAATGGGGGAGTCAAGACTGAAGACAGAAAGATGGGTAACATCTAGCACAGGTCTGGTGTACAGTAGGTACACAGTAAATGGTGGTAGCACTAGTAGTAGTTATTAATATATGTAACCCACATGCTCATGGGTGGGTCTTTGTCCCAGGAACACCCTTTCCACCTGCAGTGGAGTTCCAAAGCCCTCTCCAAGATTTCTGTGAATTCTTAGGATTATAATCTCATAGTCACTTCTGCCTTTAAACTCCTCCTGCTACTGGAATAATTCTACTCACAGACTTATGGATCTTCTCCCTATGGAATGTGCTCTATCTCTTCTCTGATGCATTGTTCCCGACATGACACTCAGAAGCCTACCGTACTTTCTTTCAAAACCCACTCTTAGGAGTCATTTGTATTTCTACTAAATTTTACCGACATGAAAGATAAGAGTAAAAAGACGATAGAGGCGGGATTTATATTATAGAAAGAAAATAATTCCAAACAGAACATTTATACCCTTGTTCCTCAAACTCCATTAGCCACACCATCATTGTGGCTTTTGTCAAAGATGAAGTCAGACACTGATTAAGGAGGTAAGGATAGTTTTTTTTTTTTTTCAGTAGTAAACTACCGCCATAAGGAAGGGGGTCCAGTATGACCTGAAATCAACTTCGTGGAAACAGAAGGCTGGAGACTTTTGAAAGGCAGGGATGTGCTTATGGGAAGGCATTGGAGAGCGCTGAGGGTGGGGGTGATCCATGTGACTAAGCCATCTGGGCTTGCTAACTGGAGCCTAACCAGGGAAGAAACAAACTTCTATCTTTATGACCAGAACTGGTGGTGCAAGTTAAAGCAAGGCCCCCACCAAAGTTAGGCCTTTATCTTCCCACTCAGGAACTGGGATTGAAAGCCATGATTCTCTCCCTGAATGTTTGCATTTCAAAAAGATCTCTCTTCCATCTTCAGAGAAATGGTTGATGGTAGATTTACATCTTAAAGGCAGAGAAAGTATTTATAATTGCAAACTTTCTAAAGTAACTGCTGTAAGAGAGGGCTTGGGATCTATCTGCCTACCACCAGAGTTGGGACCGGAACAAACAAAATTCTCCCAGCGGCCTTGACCCCTCTAAGAGGTCCTGGGGTCATTCTAGGGGATGTGACCTTGAGTTGTTAGGAACTAAGCTAGCGTTCAAGTCTCTAAGTGTGTGTAGGTGGGAGGTGTGGGGGATGAAACTGTAGTTTGCTGATCCTCAATCTAAAAAATATACCTAGAATTGAGCTTGTCGGCTTATAAGGTATGAACATCTTCGACTTTATTGGATAATACCAAATTGCTTTCCAAAGTATTTGTAACAATCTGTATGCCCATCAGCAGTAGATAACAAGTCCAATTGCTTTTACTCCTTGATATCATCTATGTTTTAAATTTTGCCAAGCAGGTGACTATTAAAAAAATGTATCATCCTGATTTCAAACTATATTATAAAGCTATAGCAATCAAAGCAATATGGCAATAGCATAAAAATAGATATATAGATTGATGGAACAGAAGAGAGAGCTTGGAAATAAGCCCATACGTATATAGTTAATTAATTTATGACAAAGGAGCCAAGAATATACAATGGGAAAAGTGTCTCTCCTTAATAAACAGTATTGGGAAAACAGAATAGCATATGCAAAAGAATGCAACTGGACCCTTATCTTATACCATACACAAAAATCAACTAAAAATCGACTTTACTTAAACATTCAACCCAAAACTGTATAACTCCTAGAAAAAAAGGGGAGGGGGATTAGCTCTCTGACATTGGTCTTGGCAGTGATTTTTTTGGAGATGACACCAAAAGCACAGGCAACAAAAGCAAAAATAAGCAAGTAGGACTGCATCAACCTAAAAAGATTCTGCTCAGAGCACCTGAATGACTCAGCCAGTTATGCATCTGCTTTCGGCTCAGGTCATGATCCCAGGGTCCTGGGAACTCCACATCACATTGCATCCAGCTCCCTGCTCAGCAGAGCATCTGTTTCTCTCTCTCCCTCCGTGGCTCCCCCTGCTTGAACTCTCTTCCTTTCTCTCTCTCTTAAATAAATAAAATCTTTAAAAAAATAAAAAAAATCTGCCCAATAAAGGAAACAATCAATAAAATCAAAAGAATGGGAGAAAATATTTGCAAATTATATACCCAATAAAGGTTAATATGCAAAATATGTAAAGAATTCATAAAATTACAAAAACAAACAAAAAACAGACAACTGGATTATAAAATAGGCAAATGACCTGAATAGACATTTTTCCAAAGACGATATACAAATGGCTAATAGGTATATGAAAGATGCTCAATATCACTAATCATTAGGGAAATGCAGATGAGACAAAAACGAGATGTCACCTCATACCTAGTTGCACAGCTGTTATCAAAACATCAAAAGATAAGTACTGGTGAGGATGTGAAGAAAAGGGAACCTTCGTGCACAGTTGTTGGGAATGCAAATTGGGTACAGCCATTATGGAAAACAGTATGGAGGTGCTTTAGAAAATTAAAAATAGGGCGCCTGGGTGGCTCAGTGGGTTAAGCCGCTGCCTTCGGCTCAGGTCATGATCTCAGGGTCCTGGGATCGAGTCCCGCATCGGGCTCTCTGCTCAGCGGGGAGCCTGCTTCCCTCTCTCTCTCTCTCTTTGCCTGCCTCTCTGTCTACTTGTGATCTCTCTCTCTGTCAAATAAATAAATAAAATCTTTAAAAAAAAAGAAAATTAAAAATAGAACTACTTTGTGATCCAACAATCTCATTTCAAAGTATATATCCACCCGAAATGAAATCACTATGTTGAAGAGCTATATCTACACTCCCATGCTCATTGCAGCATTATTAGGGAATAGCTGAGATATGTAAACAATGTAAGTGTCCATCAGTGGATGAATGGATAAAGAAAATGCAATATATATATGCACATGGAATATACATTGTAAATATACAATGGAATATTATTCAGCCTTAAGAAAAAAAAGGGCACCTGAGCATCCAACTCTTGATTTCTGCTCAGGTCATGATCTCAGGGTTGTGAGATTGAGCCCAACGTCAGGCTCCGCACTGGGCGTGGAGCCTGTTTAAGATTCTCTCTCCCTCTCCCTCTGCTCCCCATTCTGCTTGCATGTGTGAGCCCTCTTTCTCTCTCTCTCAAATAAATAAATCTTAAAAAAACACAAAAAACCCTCATGGAACTGCATTCTTCCAATATGTGCTAGTGGGTAAAGAGGTAATGAATTAGTGTAGTGAACATGAGAGGAAGAACAGATTTGAGAGGGATGATGGTGAGTTCATTTGGGGGCATACTGAATTGGATTTGAAGCAGAGAGAAATAGGGGTTAGATATATCGATTTTGGAGTCATGAAGTATTAGGACTTTTTTTTTTTTAAGATTTTATTTATTTATTTGACAGAGAGAGATCACAAGTAGACCGAGAGGCAGGCAGAAAGAGGGAGGGAAGCAGGCTCCCTGCTGAGCAGAGAGCCCGATGCGGGACTCGATCCCAGGACCCTGAGATCTTGACCTGAGCCGAAGGCAGCGGCTTAACACACTGAGCCACCCAGGCGCCCCAAGTATTAGGACTTTTGAGTTAGCCAGCTGAAGGAGATTTGCATGGTAAGTTGGTGCTGGCTGTTGGCAGGAGACCTTTGCATAAAGCTGTCTAACCCAAGAATCAGAGGCTCACAGGAACCTAACCCTGTATTTTCCTGTATTCCCTCTAGTAGCAATGATTAAGTATTTGCTAATACCGTGTCAGTGGTGACTTTATAGAACATAACTACCTCAAATAATGAGAATCAGACTGTATATTTCTCTGTTTTTTACTTCTTCACCTTTCTTACATAAACGTTCAAATTTTCTTTGCAATATTTTTGTCCTCAGAATATATTTCACTGGGGCGCCTGGGTGGCTCAGTGGGTTAAAGCCTCTGCCTTCTGCTCAGGTCAGGATCCCAGAATCCTGGGATCAAGCCCCACATCAGGCTCTCAGCTCAGCAAGGAGCCTGCTTCCTCCTCCTCTCTCTCTCTGCCTGCCTCTCAGCCTACTTGTGATCTCTGTCTGTCAAATAAGTAAATAAATAAATAAAATCTTTAAAAAATATATATATTTCACCGAAAATAAACAGAGAACTGTGTTCAATGACCAGTTTTCTCCGTGATGTTAGAGTTTCAATTTAATGCACAGTTAGGTGTATTAATTTGGATGTGCTTTCAATTTTAAGTTTACTTTTTTCTTTTCTATTTTTTGAGTATGTAAAACATAAATGAGTCTATGGTTGACAGTTTTACTAGAAAGAAAGCCTCACTCCCATCCTTATCCCCTACTGTCTTTTACAATTAGCCATTTTGGGGCTTCTGGGGGGCTCTGTCCATTAAGTCTCTGACTTTTTTTTTCTTTCTTTCTTTCTTTTTTTTTTTTTTTTTTGAATACAAGTAGACAGAAAGGCAGGCAGAGAGAGGAAGGAAAGCAGGCTCCCCACTAAGCAGAGAGCCCGATGCGGGGCTCGATCCCAGGACCCTGGGATCATGACCTGAGCCGAAAGCAGAGGCTTTAACCCACTGAGCCACCCAGGTGCCCCAAGTCTCTGACTTTTGATCACAGGGTGGTGAGTTCAAGCTCTGCATTGGGCTCTAGGCTGGGCATGGAGCCGACTTTTTAAAAAAAACTGAATACAAAAAAAAAAAGTGAATAGTTAGCCATTTTTTCAGTGTCTAGTGTAACATTCAGGATTTTAAAAACAGAAAATCAAGTAAATACATATACATGTATGTATTCTTATTTCCTCGCCTTTATCATACTTTAAAAAAAAGATTTGTCTATTTATTTATTCATTTATTTATTTGACACAGAGAGATCACAAGTAGGCAGAGAGGCAGGCGGGGGCGGGGGGGGGGCGGGCCCCCTGCGGAGCAGAGAGCCGGATATGGGGCTTGAACCCAGGACCCTGAGATCCTGACGTGAGCCAAAGGCAGAGGCTTAACCCACTGAGTCACCCAGGCACCCCTATCACGCTTTTAAGAACAGTTAATCTTGTACGCTGGAAGTCACTGTATATCAGTACTTAGAAATTGTCCTCATGTTTTACAAGGCTGCGTGTTCACTTATAAGCACTCGATGGTTTTGTTCAACTCATTGGAGCAAGCGTTTTTAAAGCGCAGCTTAACAGTGCACTCGCTGGAATCAGACCACATCACTTACCGAATGTTTCATCTAGAGGAAAACATCTACCATTTTTGCGTCTGTTTTCTCACCTGTCAAATGAGGGTGTTGAAAAAATAGCCCACCGTCCCTTCAGTTTTATGAGCAGTACTATAGTGCATATATTTCTAGCGCTTATGATTTTACATGGAACAAAGGAAGCCCTCAACTTAAATACAAAGCAGGATGGGTGGGGATGGTGGTGATTTGCAGCAGCTTCAAGTGAATATCGGGGAAAACCCTGTGGAAACACAGAATATTTCCAGAGCCTCTGTGAAGTAGAGAACAGGAGTACATAGGGGCCCCCGGGTCTGAGCCCGACAGGAGTGTCGGAAAATGACAGCATGGAGGACAGCGATGTGACGGTGGGTCAGGGACGCGCTTGGGATAGGGAAACGCATTCCCTACCAGACACCAGGATAGGACGCTTTCGCCCTTTAGCCTCCGGGCAAAAAAAGAGTGCTGTGTCGTTTCCCCCTTTAGCCCACAAGACCGCGGGCTACAGGCAACCAGGCACCCGCGACTAGGAGCTCTCAGCCGCGGAGCCGGGACAGAGGCGGAACTTGAGGGTTCCCAGCCTGGGCGGGGTCAGGGGCCGGGCGAGCCGGGGCGGGGATGGGGTGGGGAAGGGGGCGGAGCAAACCCGGGAAGGGGCGGGGCCGCTACCGTGGCGCCAAAACGCGAACATGGCGCCGGAGCGGCTTCGAAGCCGGGCGGTCTCTGCCTTCAAGCTGCGCGGCTTGCTGCTCCGGGGGTGAGTCTTCCCGGGGCAGTTTACCGGACGGGAGAGCCAGGGCCAGGCGACCGCGCCGGGCAGCCGTACGCGCCGCGCGCCCGTAGGGGCTTGGTCTTCAATCTCAGAGACCCTTGAAAAACTTAAAGAAGTGAAATTGATCTGGCAGGGTCTAAAGGCTGCGATTCCTTCTTAGGTTTCCCCGAGTCGAAAACGTTTCTCCCAGGTGGGATGTGGCTCTCCTCCAGCATGTGGTCCGTGGAGCCGGAGAAGCCGCGGTCTGTGTCGCGGCAGCGGTTTATTGGCACTGTGACTTGGGCACTTCTCAGCTCCTCCTCCCCCAAGTCTATGCCTTAGCAAAATGGGGGTAGTACCAGAGCGACTTCACGTTGTTTGTGAATCATCAGTTGAGCGACCTGGGAAAGCCCATATGCGTGTCAGTAGTTGTTACTTATTTTGTGAAAATTGTGAGCCCTCCCTTTTCTCAAATTTGGGTCAGGTATTATTCCTGAGTGAGAATTCCTAGAGAGTGAGTTAAAAAGTGGGTACATTTGAAGCACATTCCTAGATCCTCCTCTTTCCCCTTAAACATTCCCTTTAGAACTTATTTGATAGGTTTTCTGGCCATAATCATGTTTTCCTGTACTTACAGAACGCACTCTTCTAAGATTTTTCTCATTAAATCTGTTTTGTTTTTTAGAATACAGTATTTTTTGGATACATATTTAAATACCTGCTGGATGGAATATACTTTTTTTGTCCCAGGTTATGACTGCATTTGCCAGTGTGTAGAGAGTTTTTTTGTTTGTTTTTGAAATAATGGGTTTTATGAGCCTTTTAACTTTGCTTTTGGTTTAGCGGTGAACAAGGGCAAGAGTGGATATGCCCTGGGAGAAAATAATGAATTTTGTTCATTTGATCCCTTACATTTTGCAAATGTGAGCAGTTGATCAATTAACTTTTCGTTCTCTTCCCTTAGAATTTGACTTAATACTCAGCTGTCATTCATCAACTAATTTAGTCAGAAATATGCTGAAATCCTGTCTACACAGAATCTGGGCCAGATCGTGTATAGCTTTACAGGGTTTGGTCTATCCTAAGATCACTGTGCTGAGGCAAGGAGTACAAGAGAGGAAGACACTGTGGAGCTTGGGAACAGATAGCGTATTATTTATTTATTGCTGCGTAACAGATTACCCCAAAATTTAGAGATTTAGAGGTTGAAAACAGCACACTCTTTATTATCTCACTTTTTCTGTGGGCCAGGAATTGAGGTAGGCTTAGCTGGGTTCTTTTTTTTTTTTTTTTTTTTTTTTTGACAGAGATCACAAGTAGGCAGAGAAGCAGGCAGAGAGAGAGAAGGAAGCAGGCTCCCTGCTGAGCAGAGATCCTGATGCGGGGCTCGATCCCAGGACCCTGGGATCATGACCTGAGCGGAAGGCAGAGGCTTTAACCCACTGAGCCACCCAGGCACCCCTTAGCTGCGTTCTATTAGCTTCAGGGTCTCTCATAAAGCTGCAGTCAAGATGGGGTCATCTCAAATGTCTGTTGGGCAGGATTTGCTTCCAAGTTCATTCAGTGGTTGGCAGGATTCAGTTCTGCCAGCACTCTTGGACTTGGGGCCTCAGTCCTTGCTAGCTGTTGGTTGGAGGCCACCCTCAGTTCCTTGCCATGTGGTCCTCTCCAACATGGCAGCTTCCTTCATCAAAGCCCGCAAAAGAAAGAGTAAGTCAGAAGTCGCAGTCTTCTCTAACCTAATCAAGGAAGTAATATCTTGTTTTAAAAAAATTTTACTTTTGGGGTGCCTGGGTGGCTCAGTGGGTTAAGCCTCTGCCTTCGGCTCGGGTCGTGGTCCCGGGGTCCTGGTCCCGGGGTCCTGGGATCGAGCTCCGAATCGAGCTCTCTGCTCAGCAGGGAGCCTGCTTCCTCCTCCCTCTCTTTCTCTGCCTGCCTCTCCGCCTGCTTGTGATCTCTGCCTGTCAAATAAATAAATAAAATTTAAAAAAATTTTTTTTGCTTTTAAAATTACAGTACAGGAAAATGCTCCATTACTTTTACTATAGTCTATTGTTAGAAGCAAGTTACTAGGTCCAGCCCATACTCAAGGCGAAGGGCTGCACATGGTTGTGAATACCAGGAGGCGTGGATTATTAGGGGTTGTTTTAGAATTCTGTCTACCATGGATATTAAGTAGTTCACAGTTATTTAGTTTCAGTTGTGAAAAGGATCCCAAGAAAGAAGTGCTCTGGTAATGTATAACATTGTAACTACTCTAGAATTAAAGAAGGACTTCATTAAAGAAGTGGTTTGAGCTGCTGTTCAAGGATGAATAGGACTTGAGTAGGTGAAGAAAAGAGCGGCGAGAAATGACCACATAAAGGCCCTGAGGCAGGAGAGCACTGGAGGAGCCTAAGGAGATTTGGCAGGGGCCAGATCCTGTATCCTAAGAGCTGTCCCACCATTCACCCAAAATGTGTGTGATTTTCGGGACTCACCAAATACCTGTGGACCACCTTCAGGATGCTTGTCACTCTGCCAGAGGATGGCACAGTTCTAGTTTCCAAGGAGCATCATCCATGATAAATTGGAGAGTTGTGATACCCACACATGAAAGAATCGCTGAGCAACCCAAGTTAAGAACAATTAGTGTGAGGACTATAACAATAACAGTAACGTTAAGTGTGAAGTTGTATGCTGAAAACAGAATGGCATGCAATTAGTTGATTGTTTAGACAGTGTTCATTCTGAGACCTATAGGTATTTAAATCAGGGATGCGTGTGGATTTTTTTTTTTTTTTTGAAAGTTCGGTCTTACTGGGTTCTTTTGGAGCAGAGGGATTCTTGTGATTTCAGAGTGTTGCTTCTGTGACTATATTCATATATCATAGTTTTTTTCTAGTCTAATTTTCTAACTTTAAGATTGAAAACAACAATGAAAATACTAAAATTTACTTTAAGTAAATGCATCAGCAAACCAATAAATATATACTTAAGTGTCTGTTATGTTCAGGACATTGAAGCAAATGAAGTCCTGCCTTAAATGTAAGGCGATAACTGGTACAAAGCTATTGTGATGTGTCAGATCTGAGGTGTATAGGAATTTTAACAATTCATAAGGGAGGGGAGGTTGCAGCAGGTAGGGCTGGTCTAGGAAGACTTCCTCAAAAAAGATATGATTTGGGGCTTTAAAAATGGTTATGTTGGCTGGGGAGAAATGGAAGAATTTGTTCAGAAAGGAGTGGAGAGGTGAGCACTGCTTGCAGTGAAGAGTGAATAGATTTTAGTTTCAATGCCACATTGATGAGTGTTTGTCAGTTCTGGGTATAAAACTTTGAGCCTCGGTGACCAGTGGCCTGCCATATCTTTTCTTTCCATTCAGGGAAGCCATTAAGTACCTCACAGAAGCTCTTGAGTCTATCAGTGAAGTAGAGCTTGAAGATGCACTGGAAAAGATCATCGATGCTGTTGAAAAGCAACCGTGTAAGGACATTATCTGATAGCTCTTAAATTGTTAATATAGTTCTATATCCTCGATTGCATTTATAGATTTCAGCGGAAGTTGAGGATTCCATATGACGATATTACAGGGTTATGAGACATACCCATGGTAGCACTTCTTCCTAAGGGATAACTTCTAGTTCCATTGCAACTTCAGGACTTTCCCCAGAGACTCTTAAAGTTCTTTCTTCTCATGGAGCTGTCATGGCTAGCTGTCCTGCACTTGACTTCTGATTTTGATCTGATCCTTACAGTCACTTTTGTCTCTCTGCATACCTACTACTTTGTCTTTTTTTTTTTTTTTTAAGATTTTATTTATTTATTTGTCAAAGAGAGAGCAAGAAAGAGCGCAAGCACAAACAAGGGGAAAGGCAGGCAGAGGGAGAAGCAGCCTGATGTGGATCATGACCTGAGCCAAAGGCAGACGCTTAACTGACTGAGCCACTCAGGCGTACCCCTACTACTTTGTCTTATTTAGGTTTGGAACTCCTAAAAATTTTGGGGGAAAAAGAATAAGTGAGCAGGGCTAATTCTCCCTTCTGGCTTCAGCCTTTCTCAAGGGATCTTTTTATTAAATATTTAACCTTTTACCACAAACATGGACCTACAAAGGAGGAATGCTCTTCTTCTAGGTGCAAACATCCAGTGTTTCTAGAACACTGAGGGACAGAAGCAAGTGTGGCTTGCTCTCAGGCATTATATTGATCTAGTTTCTTCGATTATGTAGGAAGACATACATTCCATGATAGATGAGAAATTACTGTTACATCTTATTTTCAGTTGTAAAGGCAGAATTTTAAATATACCTTTGCTTTTAAAAACTGCTTTATAGTTGAAAATTTAGAAATTATTACTTATGAGAAAGTAGTATATATTCCTTTAAGATGGCGCATAGTGTCTTACCTGAGAACATAACAAATTGTTCAAGGGTGTCCACTCTGGAATCAGGCTGGCCATCTATACTTTCTAGCTGTGTTCTTGGGGAATTTATTCAGTCTCTCAAAGTTGTACTTCCTCCCCTTTAAGATATTAGCATATGAACAACAACCTATCTGTAAGGATATCTAATCTAATGGCATAATGCTTGTGAAGTACTGAGCATAGTGTCACACATTTAGTAAGGGCTTAATAAGTGGTAGCTGTTATATTTGTTACTATCATGCCTGTGGAAACACAGCAATTGGTGCTGGAAAGTTCTACTAATGCAACTAACCTTGCATATAAAGATTTCTGTAAGTGTTTATACAACTGAATTTATATTATTAGACAGTCTTTAGAAAAGTAAGGCATTTGGCTGTGTATTAGGATATTACAAGTGTATTTGAGTGTAAAAAGATGAAGGTTTTTGAGATATGGCTTCTGTTATTGTTCTGACCTAACCCTTTTTTTTGTCCTAAAAACTATGTAATGAGAATCTCAGGGTTAGTCTTTGCAGATTATTTTTAGGAAAAGAGCTATCTGTGGAAATAAGTAATTTTTATGCCTGTTTCTAAAATTGAACTTTGAAATTCTCTTTTCAGTGTCATCAAACATGATTGAACGGTCAGTGGTGGAAGCGGCAGTCCAGGAATGCAGTCAGTCTGTAGATGAAACTATGTATGTGGATAAAATGAACTTCCCCCCTGCTGGCAATATGAAGTGCTTATTTTAAATGATTTTCTTGGGGAAAGAATTAGTGATCAGCCTTTCTACAGTGGTTATTTCTGAGTGTTTCTTTCTTTCCTTTTTTTAAAAAATTAACATATAATGTATTATTTGTCTCAGGGGTACAGGTATGTGATTCATCAGTCTTAATTCACAGCACTCACCATAGCACATACCCTCCCCAGTGTCCATAACCCAGCCCCCCATCCCTCCTTGCCCCTCTACTCCAGCAACCCTGTTCGTTTCCTGAAATTAAGGGTCTCTTATGGCTTGTCTCCCTCTCTGGTTTCATCTTGTTTCATTTTCCCCTCCCTTCCCCTATGATCCCTGTCTTGTTTCTCAAATTCCTCGTATCAGTGAGATCATATGATAAAAATATGGAATGCATCACGAATTTGCGTATCATCCTTGCGCAGGGGCCATGCTAATCTTCTCTGTATCGTTCCAATTTTAGTATATGTGCTGCTGAAGCAAGCACTCTTAGTGTTTTCCTTTTAAGTGATAGCTTGCATTATAAACCTCATTAAGTGACTCATCTTTACTATTTTTTCCTGGAGATTTGAGATTGTTTATAACATTAGTAACTTTTGCCACTGCCCATTGGATCTGAGTTTATATTCTGTATGCTTCCAATAAATTGAATTTTCAGAAGTATACTTTGCTTTTGCTCTTAGGAAAGTGCGGGGTCCAAAGAAGTTCAGCAGCTTATGTTGGGTCCCATGGTCAGTGGCAGAGAGGGTGGAACTATAGTTTATGATACTTGCCACTAACTCATGCTATGAGAACTTAGGAATTTATATGGGAATAATTTTCTTGGGTTTCATTTCCAGGTGTCCCTCTTTTTTTTTTTTTTTTAAAGATTTTTATTTATTTATTTGAGAGAGAGAGAGAGAGAGAGAGCATGAGAGGGGAGAAGGTCAGAGGGAAAGCAGACTCCCAGTGGAGCTGGGAGCCCAATGCGGGACTCGATCCTGGGACTCCGGGACCATGACATGAGTGGAAGGCAGTGTCTTAACCAACTGAGCCACCCAGGTGCCCCCATGTATCCCTCTTTCTTTTCCTCTTTTGAATAGGATACGTCTTTCCAAATTCACAGGGTTTAACTGGGAGGAAAATAACTGGAAAAATGGACAGAGAGAATTAACTTTAATAGTTTTTTTCCCTCTTTCGGGCAATGGGGATCATTGACAGGAGTCATTACCGTATTAGAGCTGCTAAGAAAATAGAGAAATTGAGGAATATTATTTATTTATTTATTTAAAAGATTTTATTTATTTGACAGAAAGAGAGAGAGAGTACAAGTAGGGGGAGAGGCAGGCAGAGGCAGAGGGAGAAGTAGACTTCCCACTGAGCAGGGAGCCCTATATGGGGCTTGATCCCAGGATGCTGAGATCATGACCTGAGCCGAAGGTAGACGCTTAGACTGAGCCACCACCCAGGTGCCCTGAGAAATTGAAGAATTTTAATTTTAACCTTGCAGACTCATTATTTAAGATACTAGGGTAGGATGACATACCCCTAAAGCCATCAGTAGAAATTCAAAATTACTATATCGAAGTGGAAAGGTTATAATCATAAGTATGCATTAAAGTTAACCGTTGTTTCTTTCTAGCTCTTTATATGCCACAATTAGCCAATGCAGAGGTCCAGTGGGACTGAATGGTGAACAGTCTTTGCAACTTCAATTGTCAGGAAATTATTATATTATAGCATAAGAGAGGCTTTCATTTTTATAGATGAAGAAGTGGCATGAGAAGTCAAATAACCTGTCAAGATTGACCCACTAAAAATGGTGGAACAGTATGTGGAATCTAGGTTTTCTTCAAGTCCACTGGTTCTCTGCTGTCTCTACTAGATGTTACCACCAGAGTAGCAAGAACATTTTTGACCATATTCAGTCTGGGAGATAAATAGATAAAATTTTAGGGAAGATTTGTTAGATTGGAATATTTATGCAATAGTGCTGTGAATTTTTTAAAAATTTGGTTCAAACGTGGTTACTTATTAACAATGTCTGAAAGTAAATTATTTTGTTGAATTTCTTTCTCTAACACTGTGTCAAGGATATGGCCAGTATTTTGAGGGTTCTTTTCTATTTTATACCTGGTTTCTGGGACACTTTTGCATAATATTTTGGATTAAAAACTTGTTGGAAATGAATTGTATTTTTAAATAATATTTAATAATTTAACCCACTGAGCCACCCAGGCACCCCAATAGGTGACATTCTTAATTAGAAGTTAACTTGATTATTATGATTATTATTTTTGCTTGAGAGTGTTGGCAATACTTTCTTGTCTCTGAGAGAAAAATTTTATCCCCATATTATGAGACTCCAAGAAATTTTGTATATGACCTGTGGAAAGTACATTCGTATACCATAAGATTATAATACAAGTTTTCATGCTCACCTAAGATTCTTATGTTTTAGTAAATCAAGTCTGTTTTTGTGGACTGTTTTTCAGAGAACATATTTTCAATATCATAGGAGCATTTGATATTCCACGCTTTGTGTACAGTTCAGAAAGAAAAAAATTTCTTCCGTAAGTATAACATCTATTGATTTTAAGCTAATGTCAGATGTTCGGATGTACATTTTTTTCAGAAGGCATATAGTCCATGATTCATTTTTGGCCCACCTTTGTGTATTGTGATAGTTTTATGGCATTTCTTTTTTTCTAGTCTATTAATGACCAACCACCCTGCCCCAAATTTATTTGGAACAGCAAGAGATAAAGCAGAGCTGTTTCGTGAACGATATACCATTTTGCATCAGGTAAGCTGAGAGGGGAAAATGAGACTGTTGAAGCTTAGGTAAGACTCAGTGTTAATTAAAGGATGGAATTTTGTAGTCCAGTGCTTGTCATCCAATAGGCTCTTACTGGACTCTCTAGGTTTGAAAACATGTGGGGGATACAGAAATAAAAACAATTGTTTTTGTGATGATAAAAATAGCAGCTATCATTTATTATCCACTTTTAATGTGCTGAGCACTGTGTTTAGCATGTTATGGACATACTTACCTCTTATAATCATTGCAATGTCAGTGTATGTATAGATGCTATTATCCTCATTTTCCCATTATTTTAAAAAAATATTATTTATTTGAGAGAGAGCGAGTGAGCACAAGGGGGTGGGGGGAGGGTGGGCAGAGGCAGAGGGTGAAGTGGGGCTAATCTGGATCATGACCTGAGCCAAAGGTAGACGCTTAGCCAACGGAGCCACCGAGGTGCCCCACTATTATCCTCATTTTACAGATGAAGAACTGAGACTTAGATAAATTTAGAAATTTGACCGAAGATCACATATAGTAAGTATAGACAGGATTTGAATCCAGTGTGTCCGACACGGGAGCCCAACCTTTGCCTACAGCACTATACTAGCTTCTAGCAGCTTCCAGTCTGTGACTTTAAAGACATTTGCAGAACAAAATATAAAGTGGAATTTTGTATGTGCTGTAAAAGAGATATAAGCAGAATGTATTCTTTGGGAACAGCAGAGAAGCTTTCAGGGAAATGATGGCATTTGACATGGGCCTTGCCTATTTGATCTCGTGGAAAGGGTGAAAAGGTGGTGGTAACAGTGTGAAGAAAGACAGCAGAGGGAAAGAGTGGAGTCTGCCAGAAATGATGAGAAGGTGGTCCGTTCTGTGTATAGAAGAAGGCTCATGAAGAAGATGAGATAGTATGAGATAGATAGGTTTGGAAAGCAAGTGTGAGCCAGATCGTGGGAGCACCTTGGATGCCACTCTTGGCAGCTGGGACTCTGGTTTCTCGGTACAAGGAACCTTGGAATATCAGAGAGAGACCCAGTCACAGTTGGGTTTTGTGAGCACTTCTCTCCCAGCAGATTTTGGGATGAATTAAGAATGTGAGAGAAGACTTTAGGGAGTCTGTTGTATTAGTCTTGCTAGGAATGACAGCTATGGGGAGAAGAAGTGGCAAGGGTTGTAGACAGGGGATCGCACCAGAGCAATGGAAGCCATTATTCATGGTGACTGAATGGATGTGAAGAAGAAGGGAAAGAGCGAAGACTCACATGATTAAGGTAGTGAGTCCAAGAGAGTAGGACAGTGGAATAATATGTTAAAAAATAAGAAAAAGGGAATGTTTGGGGAAGATGATGCAGATGACTCAGGTTCTGTTTCAAACATTGGAGTTAAGGTTACCAGTGGGATATCAGGTGAAAAGCATACCTAGAGCTGAAGAAAGAGGTCTAGGCAGACAGAGAGATTTAGGGGGATCTGCAGAGGAGAGAAGGAGATGGAGTAGAGCAGTAGACCCTCTGAGAAAGAGAGGCAGCCATGGGGAGGCAGTGGCAAAAGGGAAGAGGGGAGAACTGGGGAGCCAGGCCAGGATGGTGTTAGATGGCGGAAGCAGAAGATTTCAAGGAGAGGATGGGCAGTGGGAGGAATCCCTGAAAAAGGATGAAGAGGGTGAGCACGAGGGATGCCTATTCTCTCCTGCTTCCATCACCTACATCATGTTGTCAGATCAGTCTTCCTGACATGAAGCTCTGGTATTGTCATGATTTTGCACAGAAGTCTTTTGAAAGAGAGGCTTACTGCCTATTGAATTAAATACGGATTATACTTAGTGGTTGAGATCCTCCCGCTGCATCTTTTTGGCCAGCTCTCTACTTTTCCTCTAAAAGTTCCTCTGTGCTGGAATAAAGAAGCAAATACAGAATTATTGTTCATTTCTTCTTCTGTAACTTTGCTTATTCTATTCACTCTCTGGATTGCTCTTCCCTCTTTTCTGTTCTGCTGAAACCTTCCTAATTCTGGAAGGGCCTTCTTAAATTCCTCCTCTTTTCTGAACCTCTTCGTGATCAATTGGATGCAGTCTCTTCCTGCTTTAAACCAGTGACTATGTCAGTATGTCTCCTACAGCATTTACTAGAGTTAGCCCTGCCTTGCATTTGGGGTGTTTACCTCTGTTATCAGACACTCCTTTTTTATTTTCTCTGCCACATTTGGCACAGTGCTTTCCATAGACAAGATGCTCAAGTAGATATTGCATTTCTTTTCCCTTTCTGCACTCTATCTCACAACCCTTGAGATCATGACCTGAGCTGAAATCAAGAGTCAGATGCTTAACAGACTGAGCCACCCAGTCACCCCTTAAAAATTATATTTTAAAGCCTATTTTATTATTTTGGGTGTGTGACTTAACCCTTCTGAGCCTCATTTATTCTTATCTGTGAAAAGGGTTGAATTTTAGTCCATTCGCATATTTATTGCAGTTATCTCTCTGAAAGCAAATCTGATTTTATTATTATCCCACTTTCAATATCTTTGTTTTCCAATGTCTATACAAAAACTTCCTGGCTTGGCATAGAAAGTCCATACTGTCAGGGCTCTTATACTGGAGATTACAGAAACTAAAACCGACTAAAACAGAAAGAGGCATTTATTGGCCTTTGGAGAGGTCTAGAGGTCCACCAGTTTCAAGCATGGCTGGGTCCAGGATCTCACACATCATGAGAGATCTACCTCTTTCCATTACCCAGCAATTTTTAAAAATTGATTTTACTTTCAAACAAGTTCTCCCAATGAGATGACAGAGGCCGCTATAGCCTCAGCAGCACTTGGAGAGGGAGCTCCCCTCTTCCAGTAGTTCTAGCAACAGTTTCTTAGCAGCTCTTAGCTTAAGGCAGTTGGTCAACCCTGAACCATTCACTGGCTAAGGGGTGGTGTACTTTGATTGATTAGGCCTTAGTGGCCAGTTTATAGGAAGGGGAGGGGACACCAGCCCTGCCTAAACTACATGGACCACAGTGGGGTGGGGGGATGGTTCCCCAAACAGAGGCTCCAGCTCATCTCCTACCTTGTCTGACACTGCTTTGTACACCTCATGAGCCAACTCTCCTAAACTTGGCATCACTTCCAAGTACTCTTTTACTCTTGTAACTCTTTCTTGTGACACATCCCTTCCTCCTCCTGAAATGTCTTGTCTCAGCCTCTTTTGGTTTCTTACTAGCAAAGTCTTATTTATCATTATGGTCTCATTAAGTGCCCCCTTCTGCCTGGGGTCCTTTGTTGTATGGTGGCCCTTGACTTTTCTCTCTCACAAACCCCGTGCCCTCAGGAAGGCACTTGCTGCCAGCTGCACAAATAGAGCTTTTTCTTTAAAAAAAAAAAACAAAAAAAACAATTAAATACTTTTTAAATTTCAAAATTACATTGCTAAGTATTTGTATATTAAAATATGTGGGCTTTCAGATTTGTTGAGAATAGTCAGTAGTAACATTAGTTTAAGGACAGTGTTTTGTCAAAGTATTACTTTAATGAATTTTAAAATTTTATTTTGATGAATTTTAGTTTAAAATGTATGATTCAGTAATTCATGTGAATCTTTCTTTTTTTATAGAGGACCCACAGACATGAATTATTTACTCCTCCAGTGATAGGTTCTTACCCTGATGAAACCGGAAGCAAATTCCAGGTTAGAACATTACCCTAGTTGTTTAGGGGGTATAACTATACAAGTTAAATATTTATTGCTTAATTCTAATTTATTAAAATTTAAATGAAAGTGAATCACTGGTAACTGTTTAACCAACTACTGACCTGTGCATGCTCACTGTTAATAAAGTCCATGCCCTGGGTCCTGGGTCCTACAAATCTCTAATAGAAGCTACCACTCCCGTCTTTGGGACAGGCCCTGAGACGATGGTAGCCCCCAGACAGTCTCTGGCTACTAACACAGATCCCTAGCCCTCTTGGTCTATTTGCTGGATATGACAATTGGCTTTCTGATCAACTATCAACATTAACCTTTCTCCCCTCACTCAGACTCCAAAATCCTGGTCTTTGTTCCAGCCCATCCCTCTAGTGACCACGACACACTTAGCTAAAACGTGCTCTATCCCTTAAAGTGAAAAGTTTACTTAAGGCAGTAAGGAAATAACAATTACAAGATAAATGAGATAGCACAGACAGGCCACAAGGGTGATGGGGCCTGAGGAGGAGGTGAGAGGGGGAATGTTTTCTGTCACACTCACTCCTCCCACTTTTAAACTCCTATACCCTTTGTTCCCTTTCATTCCAGCAACATACATAGTCACTGTCAGGGTTGTGGGGTCCAGCCCCCTGTTGGGCTCTGGGCTTAGCTCAGCATGGAGTCTGCTTGGGACTCTCTCCCTCTCCCTCTGCCCCTCCCTCCCTCAGTCTCTCTCCTTCCCACTCTCTCAAATAAATAAATAAATCTTTAGAAAAAAAAGAAAAGAAAGGCATCAGGAAGGTTCCCCCCCCCACCCCACCCCGCCCCACCCTGCTTAAGGAGGGAGAGGACATGGAGGGGAGGGGCAGAGGGAGGTGGAGAGAGAGAGAGAAAGAATCTTTTTTTTTTTTAAATTTAAATTTTTTTTTATAAACATATAATGTATTTTTAGCCCCAGGGGTACAGGTCTCTGAATCTCCAGGTTTACACACTTCATAGCACTCACCATAGCACATACCCTCCCCAATGTCCATAACCCCACGACCCTCTCCTGACTCTCCGACCTCCAGCAACCCTCAGTTTGTTCTGCAAGATTAAGAGTGAGAGAGAGAATCTTAAAACATCCATGCCCAGCACGGATCTCAGAACTCAGAGATCATGACCTGAGCCAAAATCAAGAGTCAGATTCTTAACCAACTGAGACACCCAGGTGCCTCAGAAAGGATTTAAAAAAAAAAAAATAGTATCCTAATTGTTACTGCCTTTAACCTAATGTTAAAAATATAATGGTCATATTGAGAATGTAAATAATAGTGACAACCTTTCAAAATACTAATATAACTTTTTTAATAGCCTTCTAATTTGCAAGAGGTAATAGTTAAATGAATAAAATTCTTTTCTACATTTTAAAGGTAAATGCACTTTATCATTATTCAGAATATAGTAGTTTCTCTCTATCCATGGGTAAAATGTTCTAAGACTCCCAGTGGATGCCTCAAACCACAGATAGTACCACAGCCTGTATGTACCATGTTTTTTTCCTACACATACATCTGTGATAAAGCTTAACTCATAAATTAGGCATAGGAAGAGATTCACAACAATAATTAACAAAACAGAACAATTATAACAATATACTGAAATAATTATGTGGATGTGGTCTCTGTGAAAATATCTTATTGTACTATACTCACCCTTCTTGTGATGATGTGAGATGATAAAATGCCTACATGTTGAGATAAAGTGAGGAGAATGATGTAAACATTATCATGTAACTTTAGAGGACTAGTCACCTTCTGACAATTCATCAGAAGGAGGACCATCTGCTCCTGGGCCACAGTTGACAGAGGGTAACTGAAATCACAAAAAGTGAAACTGTGGATAAGGGGAAACCTGCTGTAATATGGCATGAGACTTGAGTCATTGTTAAGTGCCTGAGTTGGTATTTTAGCTTTTTATAGGATAAATTCTATTTTCTGAGATTTATTTGATTTTCTACTGTTAAGTAGGTATAAATACTAAAATTTGCATTCAAAACTTTCTTATTTATAAAAAGATTGGTTTCTTCAAAAAACTTTAAGAATTTATTTTGTCTTACTTTAAGCTTAAGACAGTAGAAACCCTCTTGGGCAGTACGACCAAAATTGGAGATGTGATTGTTCTTGGAATGATAACCCAGTTAAAAGAGGTGAGTTAAACTTAGTAAGCATCCGGCTATTGTTTTCAGCCTCCGGACCAATGAAGTGCCAGTTACTATAGCGTTCCTGCAGAGGTACAGGGCCACACTGCTCATGGAAGGCTCCTTTCTCTGTTAGCAAGTAGCTTTTGCCTCCCCGTTCAGCTTCCTGAGGAGACATCCGGAAGAAGTGTCTCATATAGGCCACCCGTTAGCGTGGTTCAAAAGTAGTCCCCAGTGACCTCTGGTTGAGCCGAGAGGATAGAGGTTGTGAACAAGCAGGGCTGCAGACCACATCTTGGTCCCTCAGGGAGAGACAGTGTTGACTCTCTCAGGAGGAGGTACCTGGTGAGGCCCGCTGGGCAGCCTGCCAGCTCTCCTCTTGCCCTCGCTGAATTTGCAGTGGTTTCCGCATACCTGGGAGAGGCTGTCAGGTGATGAATCTGAGGCGACCAGACTAGCAAATGGAAATGCCTAGACCAGGAATTGCTCGTTTTTAAAAATCCACTGTACTCT
Organism: Lutra lutra; assembly: GCF_902655055.1. Taxonomy (NCBI): domain Eukaryota; kingdom Metazoa; phylum Chordata; class Mammalia; order Carnivora; family Mustelidae; genus Lutra; species Lutra lutra. The sequence continues at coordinate 98,109,034 of NC_062284.1, read as the reverse complement.
ACTATGTTCTGTTGTCAATGTTGTATTTTAATTATTTTGACCTAGTATTCATTTTTACGTAAATGTGGACATACTTCTTTTAACTTTTTCAGGGAAAATTTTTTCTGGAAGATCCTACAGGAACAGTACAACTGGATCTTAGTAAAGCTATATCCTTTATTTATTTATTTATTTATTTATTTGACTTAAGGTTTTCTTTATTGAGATTGATGATAGTTTTTAAAAATTTTTAAAAGATTTTTATTTAATTTGAGAGAGAGAGAGAGAGAGAGAGAAAGATCATGAGGAAGGAGGAAGGGCAGAGGGAGAGGGAGAAGCACACTCCTCCCTGAGCAGGAAGCCTAGTGTGGAACTCAATCCCAGGACCCTGGGATCATTACCTGAGCCGAAAGCAGATGTTTAATCAACTGAGCCATCCAAGTGCCCCTTCATTTTTATTTTTTTAAATCTTTGTTACATGAGTTGGGGATATTGATTATATATCATTCTCAAGTTAACCTGTTTGGGTTCCCACTGTAACTTACATATGGCGATGACGTAGCAATCAAGACCTAATCCTAGCCAGAGACAAGAAAATCTTTAATTCACTCTTATTTGGAGAATACAAACAAATCACTGAGGAAGTTTAGAACGTGCTAAGAATGATCCATACTGTCACTATTACCAAACTATGTGTTAGAATCAGACATGGGGCATTTAAACCTAAAATTTTTTAAGCTGTCATCTATTCACAGTTTCAAGTAAGAGGACTTTGAATTTATTGTTTAGATAGGCCTTTGGGCCCAGAATGTGTATTGACTTTATCATCACCTCAGTCACAGAAATATTTTCCTCAACTGTTGTGTACCAGTTCCACAGTGGCTTGTACACTGAGTCATGCTTTGTCTTAGCAGAAGGTAAGTCAGTATGCTTTTTTCCTGTCCTCCTCATGCTACCATAAAAGCATTTCTATGTTGGTTAAAATATATTAACATGGTATAATTTGGGAGAATATTGCTTATGAGTGTATACTTTTGACAACATTAAATAACTCTCAGAGTGGTAAATGGGCCTGGAGTTTATTTTTGGGGTGATAAAAACATTCCAAAATCAGTGGTGATGCTTGTACAACTTGTGAATATACTAAAAAACCACTGAATTATATACTTTAAAGGGTAAAGTGTAATGACATGTGAATTACATCTTAATAAAGTTGAAAAAAAACACACCCCAGATTTTATATAGGGTCATAAAATGAAGCATTTCCTAATCTTTGTACCTTATCTCTCTGTACTCTAACATCTATTGTGAAGTTAAGAAGTGGGAAGTTTTACATCTGAATCTATTTCTGTTTCACAACTTTTTAAATATAGAACTAGACTCTCTTGGGCTCTGAAGCTGTCATGTAGCTTGATGGGACTGGCAAATTCTATAGTTACTTGACAGAGGGTGAGACAAAAGTTTAGCAATTGCTTTGTGATCCACAGTTTCTTCCTCTCAAACAAGAAGAATTGGACAAATAAAAGTGATTTATTACTTATCTTTTTTCAGGTTGGTTTGAAGATCAGGTGTTTCATGTCAATGCCTTCGGATTTCCACCCACGGAACCTTCTAGTACTACTAGGTATAAGATGTTTGACTGCAGTTCTATGGGAATTTTGGAATTGTGACAGTAGTGAATGTCAGATAGGATATCATATCTCAGTTATTACAAGGGCTCAGGCTTTGTGTCAGATGCAAAGAGTAATAGACAGTGAGAGTTAGCAGACTAGGCTGTGTATGTAACTGAAAACTGCACGTTGATTCCTGATGACTTGCAGTCTTATTTCCATGCCTTGGCTTTTTATAGGAAAGATTTCTAGTCTTCCTGTCTCTCTTATCTATAGGGTTGATGAGAAGTTCAACTGAAATAAGAGATAGGGTAACAGAGGAAGATAATTTTCATGTTACTCTAAAGCCTTGTTTTGTTTGCTACAGGGAGGCTCCCCACTTGCTAATTATTTATTTTAAAATATTTGCTTTAGTCAGTTTTAAAAGACTCAGGTATAACCTATTAAGTATTTATTTACTGTTTTTGTATTTCTTATTTTAGGACATTTAAATAAACTTGTTTGCTTTTCAAGTGTTACAAATAGTGTATTTTCATGGTATTATGTACACTGAGGGGGAAAATAACCTCATTAGAAATAGAAAGAAGCTAAAATTGTAAAATTATTAGAGAAACATCTCCAAAAAGGGGCACCTGGCTGCCTTGGTCAGTGGAGCATGCGATTCTTGATCTGTAGAGATTACTTACACATAAAATCTTAAAAAAAGAAAAAGAAAAAGAAAAGAAAAACATTTCCAACAGAAAACAGGCTAGAGGCTAATATTGTATCATAATTACCTAGGGCATACTATGGAAATGTGAATTTTTTTGGAGGGCCTTCTAATACATCTGTGAAGACTTCTGCAAAATTAAAACAACTAGAAGAAGAGAATAAAGATGCCATGTTTGTGTTTATATCTGATGTTTGGTTAGACCAAGGAGAAGTGTTGGGCAAACTTCACACCATGTTTTCTGGTAGGTGCCATTCTTTTCTACTCTTTTGAACTCAGTACAAGGGGTTATGTCCTAACACTAAATTGTTAAAAAAAGTATCTTTTTGAGTAGTCTATTTTCTTGTAAATGTTGATTTAGCAGTGAGCTGTTTTAAATGAGACCACCTTAAAGACTTAAGTTTTTACATTTGAAAAATTACCCTGTGTGTGTAATCATGAAAAATAAGAATTAGTCCTAAGTATAGTATAAGAATGGATAAGAGTTTGGGCCTTGGAGTCTGACAGAAGTGGATTTAAATTGCAGCCTGAGACCTTGGGCAGGTTACTTAATCTCTCTCTTAGCTTATAGGGAGGTTGTGAAAATCAAGCCATTGCAGGGCCTGGCATATAGTAAGTCCTCAATAAATGGGCAGCATTGCTACAATTATTTAAAAATAATAGTTGTTGGGGCGCCTGGGTGGCTCAGTGGGTTAAAGACTCTGCCTTCGGCTCAGGTCATGATCCCAGGGTCTTGGGATGGAGCCTGCACTAGGCTCTCTGCTCAGCAGGGAGCCTGCTTCCTCCTCTCTCTTTGTCTGCCTCTCTGCCTGCTTGAGATCTCTGTCAGTCAAATAAATAAATAAAATCTTAAAAAAAATAAAAATAATAGTTATTAAAATAAGTTATTATTAAGCTTGTAAGTTTTTGTTATTAAAAATTCATGGTTACGGGTGCCTGGGTGGCTCAATGGCTTAAAGCCTCTGCCTTCAGCTCAGGTCATGATCCCAGGGTCCTGGGATCGAGCCCCACATGGGGCTCTCTGCTCAGTAGGGGGCCTGCTTCCTCCTCTCTCTCTGCCTGCCTCTCTGCCTACTTGTGATCTGTCTGTCAAATAAATAAATAAAATCTTAAAAAAAAATAAAAAGCAAAACAAAATAAAAAAAAAACCGTCATAGTTAAAGGGTTTTTAGTCTGATTTCTAGACTCAGAAACTGATACTCATTTTATTCTCTTATTTTTAGGTTATTCACCAGCACCTCCAACCTGCTTTATACTGTGTGGTAATTTTTCCTCTGCACCATATGGAAAAAATCAAGTTCAAGTTTTGAAAGGTATTGAAGCTCTACTGAATAAGTGTTTCTACCTTTATATAAACTAAACCGATAAGAAGTAATCTATAATATTTTAATTTCATTCAAAAGATATAGGATTGTATCTAATCAAATATAATTTGATATTTATGTGCATTCAAATTAAATTTTATATCCCTTTAAAATTTTAGATTCCTTAAAAACTTTGGCAGACATAATATGTGAATATCCAAATATCCACCAAAGGTAATATTTCTACTGCTATTTTTTTTTTTAAAGATTTTATTTATTTATTTGACAGAGAGAAATCACAAGTAGGCAGAGAGGCAGACAGAGAGAGAGGAGGAAGCAGGCTCCCTGCTGAGCAGAAAGCCCGATGTGGGGCTCGAACCCAGGACCTGGGATCATGACCTGCGCTGAAGGCAGCGGCTTAACCCACTGAGCCACGCAGGCGCCCCTCTACTGCTATTTTTTTAAAGTTTTTTTTTTTTTTTTAACAAAAAATGAATTCTAAGTTTGATATCCATGATTATTAAGAAATGAATGGGGGGGCGCCTGGGTGGCTCAGTGGGTTGGGCCTCTGCCTTCAGCTCGGGTCATGATCTCGGGGTCCTGGGATAGAGCCCCGCATCGGGCTCTCTGCTCAGCAGGGAGCCTGCTTCCCCCTCTCTCTCTGCCTGCCTCTCTGCCTACTTGTAATCTCTGTCAAATAAATAAATAAAATCTTAAAAAAAAACCAAAAAGAAATGAATGGAAGAGGGGCGCCTGGGTGGCTCAGTGGGTTAAAGCCTCTGCCTTCAGCTCAGGTCATGATCTCAGGGTCCTGGGATAGAGCCCCGCATTGGGCTCTCTGCTCAGCAAGGAGCCTGCTTCCCCGTCTCTCTCTGCCTGCCTCTCTGCCTGCCTCTCTGCCTACTTGAAATCTCTCTCTCTGTCAAATAAAAAAAAAAAAAGAAAGAAATGAATGGAAGAAAAAATTGAGAAAATTAGTATGCTATGAGAGAAAATTATCCTTACATTGTGATAATATATGTTATACTGTACTAGAGATTTATAGTGAAAAATATTAAAAGGAAGAGTGATACTTTCAACTATATTTTGAATTTCTTGGTGACATTAAGTAGCTATAGCTACACTCTTCAATATGATAGTCACTTGCCACATGTGTCTCTTTAAATTTAAAACTATATTATTTATAGTTAAATATAATTTAAAATTCACTCACACTAGCCATAATTCAAGCACTCAGTAATTGGACAGTGTAGATACAGGCATTTCCATCACTACCAAAAGGTCTGTTGGACACTGTTAGTCTGGAGATTTTTAGTAATTTATTAAAATGCATGAAATTTAAAAAATATTAAAAATTCATTATTGAATTAAAGGCAATAACTTGGCTTTAGACTGTTGGATAGTGTTACAGTAATTTTTTTTTTTTTTTAATGAATTTGTTGAATTTTGCTGTAGTAGTCGTTTTGTGTTTGTACCTGGTCCAGAGGATCCGGGATTTGGTTCCATCTTACCAAGGTAAGTTTTGTTTAGGTTTTTCTAACAATAAAAAAAATTACACAATTCAAAGATATATTCTAACCACCTAAATTGTTTTTATAGACCACCACTTGCTGAAAGCATCACTAATGAATTCAGACAAAGAGTACCATTTTCAGTTTTTACTACTAATCCTTGCAGGTAAATATTACCATTTTGTGTTACACTTTTTTTTTTTTCTTTCATTTCAAAATTAAGTTGATTCTTAAACTGTGTCTCTAAACTTTGACTACTGTGAATAAAGAGAAAATTTCTCTTCATTTTAGGTTTCTTTTTTAGGGTTTTTTTTAAAGATTTTATTTATTGGGGCGCCTGGGTAGCTCGGTCATTAAGCATCTGCCTTCAGTTCAGGTCATGATCCTAGGGTCTTGGGATTGAGCCCTGTATCAGGCTCCCTGTTAAGCAGGGAGCCTGCTTCTCCCCTTCCCACTCTCTGCTTGTGTTCCCTCTCTCGCTGAATCTGTCAAATAAATAAAGTTTTAAAAAATTTTTTTGAGGGGCGCCTGGGCGGCTCAGTGGGTTAAGCCGCTGCCTTCGGCTCAGGTCATGATCTCAGGGTCCTGGGATCGAGCCCCACATCGGGCTCTCAGCTCAGCAGGGAGCCTGCTTCCTCCTCTCTCTCTGCCTGCCTCTCTGCCTGCTTGTGATCTCTCTCTGTCAAATAAATAAATAAAATCTTTAAAAAAAAAAAAATTTTTTTTTGAAAAAAAGATTTTATTTAATGTCGGGGGGCACAAGAAGGGAGAGCAGCAGGCAGAGGGAGAAGCAGGCTCCCTGCTGAGCAAGGAGCCTGATGTGGGACTTGATCCCGGGACACTGGGATCATGACCTGAGCCTAAGGCACAGGCTTAACTGACTGAGCGACCCAGGCATCCAGGTTTCTCAAAACTTTAAAAATATTTTAATATGATTTAATTCACTAATAATGAATTTAGAAGCTGAAAAACAGATGGAGATCTAAAAATTGATAGACTCATCTCACATCCTTTAAGAAAAGTTACGGTGGAAAAGTGAAAAGATGATGCATTTACTATATGTGTCGCTCACTGTAATCTTAGGCTGTTACCCTAGTCCTTGGTTCTCCTCTCTTTTCTGCCTACATTCGCTCCTTTGGTGACCTATCTACTCCCACCTGTGTATTGCCATGTCAACTCCCAACCTGTTCTTTACCCTTGTCAGAGTTTGTGGCACCTTTATCCTTCCAGTCACTCAGGCCAAGAACTTTTGGGTTTCTCTCACATGTAGTTTTTCAGGAAGTCCTTGAAAATTTTGAAGGAAGACTTCAAAGTATATGCAGGACCTGGCTGCTTCTTCCCACCTCCTCCTCTGTCACCCTCTACCATCTTCTCTAGCCTGGATTACTGTGGTAGCCTCCTAGTTGCTCTGGAGCTTTTCCCTCTGCCCTCCTTTTCTAGTCTATTCTTTTTTTTTTTTTTTTTTTTTTTTTTTTTTAAAACAAAAATCACCATTCAATTTATTTGGCAACAGTTTAGAAATCTCAACATTTTTGTCAAGGTAGACGATGAAAACGAGGAAAGCTATAATCAGTGGAAGAGGAAGACCTGATTTCCCAGTGTATCAGGGTCAGGAGACCCAAGTCTGCCAGCATTCCATTGTGTGTGGGGGGTCATACTCCTCACTACCACCCCAAGGAAAGTGATCACCTGTAGCAGATTTTTTTTTTTTATTTTTTTTTTAATTTTTTTTTCAGCATAACAGTATTCATTATTTTTGCACCACACCCAGTGCTCCATGCAATCCGTGCCCTCTACAATACCCACCACCTGGTGCCCCAACCTCCCACCCTCTAGTCTATTCTTAACAAGGTGTCAGAGTGATCCTTTGACACACAGGCACATCACATCATCCTTACTGATCCTGAAAGATAGGACCCCCTCCTGCCATTCAGTGACAGCCCACATCACAGTAGTAGTCAGGGCCCTGTGTGATCTAGCCTCCTGTTCCCGCTCCGATTTCCTCTCTTCCTCATTTATTCCAGGCACTACAGCCTCCTTTCTGTTCCTCAGACATGCCAGACCTGTTCCATCTTGGGGCCTCTGCTGTCCCTGCTCTCCTGGCCTGCACGGCGTTCTTCCTCTGCGTATCTGCTTGATTGACTCTCTCGCCTCCTTCAAGTCTGTGTTCAAATCAGACTCTGTTACCAGCCTACCAGTTTTGATCATCTCTTTTCATAGCTCAGCCCTGTGGCCCTTCTCTCCTCACAAATGGTCCCTAATAGCCTGTTTTTCTTTTTCCCATACACTTAATTATTTCCCAATATCCTTATATAGTTATCATGTTTATTGTTTATTTTCTCAGACTGCCCTGCCCCCATTAGAATATAAACTGCATGAGGACTGGGATCTTTTTGTTTTGTTCCTTCATCCCTAGAATGGTGCCAGACACCTACGAAGAGCTCAACAGATCACTGTTGAATGAGTGGATTAATAGATTTTAGCTGCATTTCTGCTATGGTAAACAGTGGGAAGGGAGAATGGCTTTGTATCATGAAATATTTTGCCTTTTAAACTATCTCATATTTTCTCCTGAGGAAGTCAAATTCAACTATCATTTTCATTTCAGAATTCAGTATTGTACACAAGAAATTATTGTCTTTCGTGAAGACTTAGTGAATAAAATGTGCAGAAACTGTGTCCGTTCCCCGAGCAGCAATTTGGATATTCCTAATCATGTAAGTTGAGTCTTTATTAAACTATCTTAAGAGTTGCAGTATATAAAATACTGTTATGTCACTTAATAATTTGCCCTTTTATGTTTATTTATGGTTCAAATTGATCCGAACATACTTTGGTCAGTAAGTTAATTTTTGTTACTAAGTCAGTGTTTCTCAACTGTCTTACTGAAGTCTGCCTAATGGGCAGAGGGAAACCTAGAATGAACAGGAAATTTCTTTGACGCTTCCTATTTTGCTTTTAAAACTCATAAATCTTACATTGTCCTTCAAATATATGTATATTTGTTTTAAAAAGATGTTTCTATTCTTCACATTCATTATATGATACGTCCACATTAGGAGGATGTGTAGTGTTTATCTTGTGGCTTCAAGGTTCCCTGACATAAACTTGTCAGTCCCTGGTTTCATGTACCCCCTGTACCACTTTGGGAAATGTGAAAGTAGATCATACAGAGCATTTTTAGTATTTATTTTATAACATTAATGTTTATGTAGGCTGTTTATCTATTCTTGGCATTACTCAAGCTGTGGAATTATTTTTAGATGAACATAATTATAATTAGTAGCTGAGTTTATTATACAGCTATAAGTACAGTTGCTCCAATATGACTGTTTGGGGGAGTAGCTTTTTTTTTTTTTTAAGATTTTATTTATTTATTTATTTGTTTGTTTGTCAGAGAGAGAGAGAGCACAAGCAGGCAGAGTGGCAGGCAGAGGCAGAGAGAGAAGCAGGCTCCCCACCGAGCAAGGAGCCCAATGCAGGACTCGCTCCCAGGATCCCGGGATCATGACCTGAGCCAAAGGCAGAGGCCTAACCAACTGAGCCACCCAGGTGTCCTGGGGGGGGGGAGTAGCTTTTATGACATATGGTATTAAATGAAAACTTAGAGATTTTTCCTAAAATACAGGATAGTTAATTCCATTTCATTTTTTCCCCAAGATTTTATTTATTTGAGAGAGAGCGAGCAAGAGTGGTGGGGAGGGGCAGAGGGAGAGAAAGAAGCATACTGTGCACCGAGCAGGAAGCCTGACCTGGCACTCCATCCCAGGACCCTGAGATCATGACCTGAGCCAAAGACACTTAATGGACTGAGTCACCTGGGCACCCCTTGTTTCATTTCATATCAGTATTTCTTAAAGCTCTGTGATTCAAAGTCTCCCTAATTGTTTCTCAAATTTTCTAAGTCCTTTTGGTAAATAATATTTAATTTAAAATGATTTGTTAGCAATTTTAATTTTTACAAATGAACTGACATTTGTTTTATACCATTCTTTTTTAGTTTGTAAAGACTATCTTATCCCAAGGTCACCTGACTCCTCTACCTCTTTATGTCTGCCCAGTGTACTGGGCATATGACTATGCTTTGAGAGTGTACCCTGTGCCTGATCTTCTTGTCATCGCGGATAAATACGATCCTTTTACTCTCACCAATACAGAATGCCTCTGCATAAACCCTGTAAGAACATAGTTAATGTTATATAGTCATAGTTTGTCAAGATTAGAGTGTTATTTCTTTAAACTTAAAAAATATGTATTTAGTAAGATTATTGTTGTATAAAAATGTACTATTAGTGAAACATTGAGTTAATTTAGTATACACAGAAAGTTCTTCAACATTCAGGAAAGCATAGGATGGTAAAGTAATGCGACTTTTAAAAAAAAGTACACCAAAGCATATAAATCTAAATGCATATTTTCCCCTTCATAGTTAACTGCCTTGAGATTCCTTTCTGGGAACTGCTTTCAGAGCCTCTGTCTCATTCTCTTTAAATATATTAATGTCCTTTGTGAATGATTTTGATTTTTGGAAATATGTGCAAGTCCCAGAAATGTGTAAGCCTGATGAATATGGAAATTCTTACTGGGACATAATTTCTACAGAAGTATGATTGCCTTTTCAAGTTTTGGGAATAAGTACTGCATAAACATTGTTGATGTGAAACAAAATATCTTCACTAGTGATATTTAAACTGTATGTTTCCTTGATTCTTGTGAATTTTAGACTGTAATACTTTTTTTTGTTTCATCTAGGTCATTTCTAGAAACATCATGACTTACTGTTGGTTACCGCTTTCCTCAAACACTCTTTGTCCAACTCCCTCTAAGAGAGGGTTTCTCAACCATGGAACTATTGATATTTTGAACCAAATAATTTTACTGTGGGCCACTGTCCCTGGCATCGTAGGGCAACTGTGCAGCATCTAGCCTCTCATCCCTACATGCCAGTGGCAGCCCCCAGTTGTAACAAACAAAAATGTCTTAGGATATTTGCCAAATGTCCCCTAGGGATGACATTATCTGTGGTTGAAAACTGCTCTAAGGATGAGCACAGTCAATGGATTTGGTTTCACGGTTTAAAACTTACGGCCTGATTTTTTTAGAATCTTTATTCACTTTCCAATATTCTTTCACAATAAGGCTATTTCTTTATTTAAATTTAACTCTTTGGCTGTTCTCATAGTTAATGCTTTATTTGATAACACCTTATTTCTGAATTTTTCCACTTCGTCTTCCTGTCAGCCAGTAAACAACCATCTCTTACACCAACATTGTATCCTTTTTTACTTTATACCTTTTGAGCAAACCTAAAACTTTTCACATTGCTTCATCCCTTCTTCTTTTTTTTTTTTTTTTAAAGATTTGTTTATTTTAGAGGGAGAGTAAGAGAGCATGAGTAGGGGGAGGGACAGAGGGAGAGTATCTTCAAGCAGCTCCCCACCGAGTGCGGAGCCCAATGTGGGGCCCAATCCCCGGCCCAATCCCACCACCCAGGAGATCACTACCCGAGCCAAAATTGAGTCAGATGCCCAACTAACAGGCACCCTGCTTCATCCCTTCTTGATACTTACTCACCCTAACGAATGCCTGCAATGGACCAGACATTGAGTTAGTGCCAGGGACACAGAGCCTGAAATGAACAGACAATCTCTGCCCTAGAGTTTAGTAGACACACAGTTGTGTTACTGCTCAGTTGCTTTGGGGGCACATCCGGGGGCCATCAGTGCCGATTTTCACTGCAGAGAGGGGCAGGAAAGCTTTCCTGAATGTGATGTTCAAGTGTCTTATGTTCATATAGCATCACACGGTACTGTCTCTTACACTGAGTATTTCTTACTCCTAAGCATTTCCAGTTACATCTGTTAGTGTAAGACTCTCTAGCCAACTAGAAAGACTTGCTTTGAGTGGAAACATTTTATATTAGTATCTTCTCCCTATAAAGATCAGGAAAAAAAAAAACCAAAACACCTCTCATTACTTTTTAGTTACATCTTACAACTTTTAAGTCATGACCAAGGAATTTGATCTTAAATATAGGAATTCTTTTATAAAAGTTCAGTATTCACTTACAGGCATTTTTTTTTTTTCCTCCAAAGGGCTCTTTTCCAAGAAGTGGATTTTCATTCAAAGTATTTTATCCATCCAACAAGATAGTAGAAGATAGGTAAGTGTACCCCAAGAAACAGCAAGGAGGAGTTGTCTTTTGGCTTTGTATTGCTGAAAATCAGATGTCCTGTAGGTGTGTTGAGGTTTTAAAAGATGTCTGTGTTGGTCCTTTGGAAATGTTTCAGGCTGAACTTCTGGTCATATTGTGGGACATAGAATTGTATGTACTCGATAAAAGAGATTAAGAAGTGTTTTCTGAGGGCTGTCTCAGGCCAGCCACAGAGGTGAGCTAGTTCTCTCACAGGCTGACTCCTGATGATGTTTGTGTTCTGAGAGGTCAGCCTCACCCTCCACGTGGTTGATTCTCAAAACCTAGGCAGTCGGCCTTAAACTGGCATTAACAGAGTGTGTGGGGAGGGCATGGGGTGTTAGTGATGGTGAGAGGTTGGGGTTGGGGCGTTGTCTTGGGGATAAAGAATAATTCATGTTGGGGGCTGGGTAGTGGTTTTTCAAAGGGTTATCTCTAGACCACCCTCATCAGAATCCTCTGTGAACCTTGTTAAAAATGTTAAGTTTTTCACTTCACCCTGACAAGGGAGATAAAATGATCATGAAAGTGGTTTTCCCAAGGTAAGGCTTATCTGTTGCACTCCCTATGTGCTGACCCCTGCAATTTCCCCAAATGTGGGAAATCTAGCTGTGTAATTTGTGGTAGTGGAGGGCTGTGTTTGTGCTCTCTCCCGGGCAGGATTGGCGGGGGGAATCCCACTCCAAACTTATCAAATGATTCTCTAGTTGTAGGGGCCAGGAATAAGCATTATTGACACCATTTCTCTTGGATTCAGGCAGCCTAACACATGATTTCTCAGTTAATCATATTTTGAAAAAGCAGCTCCCCGCTTCAGATAAGAACAAGTGACCAAATAACTGCCTCCCAGGTTCTTATCAGAGAATGTAATCTTGAACACACAGCTCAGTTGTCTTTATTTTTTGGTAATTAACATATTTATTTAAATGAAATGAATACAAGTACATGATAAAAATTTCAAACAATGCTCAAGGTATAGAATTGAAAAGGAAAAATACATCTGCTTCCTAACCCTGAAACCATAATTAAGTTTTCTATATTTTTTAAAGATTTATTTATTTGAGAGAGTGGTGGGGAGGGGCAGAGGGAGGGAGAGAGAGAATCCTCAAGCAGACTCCTGGCTGAGCACAGAGCTTGACTTGGTGCTGGATCCCAGGACCCTGAGATCATTACCTAAGCCGAGATCAAGAGCCAGAAACTTAACCAAATAGGTCACCCAGGTTGCCCCTTTTATATATTTCTTAAAAAAACAATTATGCATTGTTCTTACCACTCAGTACTCATGGAAGATTTAAGTCCATTCACTTTATGAGATATTTTAAGTTTTCCTCTTGGATTTACTCATTTGACATATATATGATTCTTACTGTATTCCACACACTGCTTGGTTTTTGGAATGAATATAACCAGACAGATACTCTCATTAAGTTCACAGATCTTCTAGTCTCTTCTATAAGCCCCAAACTATGTATGTTTGACTTTACCTAGACCAAGTTGAATCCTAAAACACCAAAACTGATTTGGAATGCCCTTAGGTAAGAGCAAGCACTTGCCTCCAGTGTCTCAGCTGCTTGTCCTCACCTGGATGCCCCTGAGGGCATTTGATTTTGTGACCCAGGATTACTAAGGGCTGTCTGCCTGGAGCATATTTTGTCCACCTGTAGAATGACTTCTACTGAACTGCAATTTGATGTGAAACTTACACTGCAAGGAAAACCAATATGGGGACTTTCAGCAGGTCTCAGGCCAAGGGGATTCTGTGTCTGTCCCAAGCAACTGTTTATCTAGGGGAGACTGGGAATCTTCTAATGAACTCCCTTTGCTTTAGCTGGCACACCCAAATGTGTAGCCCAATTCTCTAGCTGCAGAGGAATTACTACCATAAATGTTGGGCGTGGCCCTGACTTCATCTTTTTTTTTCTGAACTGTATTTTCCCACTACTTGAATTGCTTCATTTATTTTTATCTTTTTATTCATTTGTCTCTGCAAACCATTTTATATTCTTTTTTTTAAATGAGCTGGGATAGAAATAAGTAAACCACAATAGGAAATTAATTGATTTATTAATTATGATAGCACAGGACATTTCAGTTACATTTCTTTTTTTTTTTTTTAAAGATTTTATTTATTTATTTGACACAGAGAGAGATCAGAAGTAGGCAGAGAGGCAGGCAGAGAGAGAGGAAGAAGCAGGCTCCCTGCTGAGCAGAGAGCCCGATGCAGGGCTCGATCCCAGGACGCTGGGATCATGACCCGAGCCGAAGGCAGAGGCTTTAACCCACTGAGCCACCCAGGCGCCCCTTCAGTTACATTTCTGATAGTGTTCCCTGGGTGCCATGCAGAATTGTTAGGTGTTCTAAGCACTTTTTACAGAACTCTGTGATAGTTCCACACATTATGGTATTAGAAGTCATATATGTACCCATATTTCTTAAAAGCTTCTAATATAGCCCTTGACTTGAGTTGATGCTCACCATTCATGGGGTTGAAATATTTGGTTCCTTTATCATATAGCTACTGAAAAGCCTTGACATGATTTCCAGACTATAATTTAGTAGTGATAATTGAAGGAATCTTTTTAGTGCTTGATCAAACAGGTTGATGATGTACATTTACTTTTGAGGGAACAGAAACCATTTCAAGATATAGTGGAATCATTTGGTCTTCCTGCTACCTAGTTCCCCCAAAGAAGAAATCTTTTGGTAAATTACTTGTGAAATCATATTGTAACATTAATCACAGAAATGTAGTCGAAGTCAGTAAGGTTAACCCTGTTTCAGCAGGGACTCTCATACAATTGTTTATTTTAAAACATAGTATTGGTGATGTAGTGGAGAAATACCCATTTTCACACATAGCTGGGTGGAATAGAAAGTGGTACAAACCCTTATGGAGGGCAATTTGACAGGTTTACCTAAGACCCAGACTGTATATACCAGCATTTACATTTCTAGGAATTTATCCTACAGATATACTTGGCTTATACATCAAAGTAAGTATAGGTGTTTTTATTGTAGTTTTTGTAATAACAAAACAAATGGCTTAAATGGGTACCCATAAGGGGGTGCCTGGGTGGTGTGGTCAGCTGCGCATCTGACTCTTGGTTTTGGCTCAGGTTGTGATCTCAGGGTCATGAGATCGAGCCCCCTGTTGGATCAGTGCAGTCAGCTTGGAACTCTCTTTCCTTCCCCTGCTGCCCCCTGCCTGTACTCTTTCTAAAATAAATAAATAAATAAATATTAAAAATAAATAAATAAATGGGTACCCATTTAAATGTGTGTACTTTTTTTTGTTTCTTTTTTTGTTTAATGTGTGGGGGCACCTGGGTGGCTCAGTGGGTTAAGCCCCGGCCTTCAGCTCAGGTCATGATCTCAGGGTCCTGGGATCGAGTCCCACATCAGGCTCTCTGCTCAGCGGGGAGCCTACTTTCCCCCCACCCCCCTGCCTGCCTCTCTGCCTACTTGGGATCTCTGTCAAATAAATAAATCTTAAAAAAAAAAATGTGTGTACTTCTTAGAACTTTTCAAATGTACTTAAATTTCAAAACCTTAAAGGAAGGGATTAGTTTTAAAAATTATAGGTAAATAGGGGTGCCTGGGTGGCTCAGTGGGTTAAGCCGCTGCCTTCGGCTCGGGTCATGATCTCAGAGTCCTGGGATCGAGCCCCGCATCAGGCTCTCTGCTCAGCAGGGAGCCTGCTTCCTCCTCTCTCTGCCTGCCTCTCTGCCTGCTTGTGATCTCTCTGTCAAATAAATAAATAAAATCTTAAAAAAAAAATTATAGGTAAATATATTACCAACTGAAAAAAGGTGTAAAATAGTGTGCACTGTATTCTAACACTTGTATATCTTTTTAAAGCATATACCCCCCATAGATGCTTATATATGATTAGAATGTCTTTATAAGGACAAATAATTGGTTCCAAGAACAGAAATAGAGTGTGAGACTGATTTATTTTTCACTCTGTCCCCTTTTGAATTTGGAACAATATGCATGTAATGACCTATTTTTAAAATAAGTACTTAGAAATGTACAATAACTTAGGTTTCCAACATGTTTAATTTTATGAATTTCTATTTTCAGCAAACTTCAAGGTTTTTGAGATTCTTAAAGAGCATCTGAAGAAAGAAAATTCCATCAGTTCTGCTAATTTTATATTTATGTGATTTTGATAAGTTCCAATAAAATTATGATAAACTCTAGAATGTTCTTAAATTTGTATTTTATGGGGCACCTGGGTGGCTCAGTGGGTTAAAGCCTCTGCCTTTGGCTCGGGTCATGATCCCAGGGTCCTGGGATCGAGCCCCGCATCAGGCTCTCTGCTCAGTGGGGAGCCTGCTTCCTCCTCTCTCTCTCTGCCTGCCTCTCTGCCTACTTGTCATCTGTCTGTCAAATAAATAAATAAAAATCTTTTTTTTTTTTTTAAATTGTATTTTATGAAGTTTTGGTATTAAATTACAACAAACATGGTACACTTGACAAAGTTTTACAGCAAAAATATTTTCTGTATAGTCTTAATATGAAAATATGCATGAAGATATATTCTGATTTATGCTTAAAAACTGGTTTCATTATTCTAGGCTAATCATATGCTAATATTCATTTTAAAGAAAATACAAATATTTAAAATTTTCTGATTCCTTATTTTGTCTAACTTGAGTCCTAATGTTAGATTTAGCAATCTTCCAACTAAATTTCAAGTCACAGAATTTATTCTAATGCTAGTGAAAACCTGTATTACTAAGATAATCATTTCATAATTATATTTTGGCACTGGAGTTTTTTTTAAGATTTTATTTATTTGACAGGGTGAGACAGCAACAGAGGGAACACAAGCGGGGAGGTGGGAGAGGGAGAAGCAGGCTCCCCACTAAGCAGGGAGCCCGATGTGGGGCTCAATCCAGGACCCTGGGATCATGACCCAAGCCGAAGACAGACACTTAACCAACTGAGCCACCCAGGTGCCCGTGCACTGGAGATTTAAAAACACATGGTCACCGTAGGCTTTACATTTAGAAGACACATTATTTTGAAGCAGCACGTTTTGCTATTTGGATGTGATCACTTAATACCATCCCCTTACTTTTAGATTACAGCATTGCAATAATGCCTAGAAATGAATGTGAATGACAGGAAGTCGGGGTACAAAGAATATTTCAAATGTAGGAGTAATCTTTTTTTTTTTTTTAAGATTTTATTTGTTTATTTGACAGAAATCACAAGTAGGTAGAGAGGCAGGCAGAAACAGAGGGGGAAGCAAGCTCCTTACTGAGCAGAGAGCCCAATGTGGGGCTCGATCCCAGGCCTCTGGGATCATGGCCTGAGCTGAAGGCAGTAGCTTTAACCACTGAGCCAGCCAGGCACCTCAAGAAGGAGTAATCTTAATATTACAAAAAGCCTGGAATGGAAGACATTTTTTTGAAAGAAAATTAGCTTTTGGGGGAAGAGAGACTGATAAAAAATAAAAACGACACACTGAAGGGAAAATTTCTCAATGAGAAATTTTAATCTGAATGTAGTGATGAGTGAATTAAGTTAAGGGTGAAGTGGCAATTTGAGAAGTGGTTTGAAGATGGAAAATTTGGGGAGAATGTTAGTAGAAGCCTGATGTTAGAAGAGCAAGATTTAGCTTTAATTTCAAGAAGAGCTTAGAGAAAGTTAGAGATGAAATTAAGGCATAAGTTCAAAAACTATATTGCTTGGAAAATCTATAATTTGGGCCTTGAAAGTGGTAGTGAAATAAACACTGCAAGGCTGTTGGTTCAGTTATGAGAACCAGAGCTAAATATGAAAGATGGCAGGTAAGAAGTTATAAATGGAAACTCATATAAAGTGTTCCCGCATTCATTTGTTTCTGTAAGATGCGCTTTTTGAGATCTTTTTACATTTAGTGCCTAGAAAGACAGGGTGACTTAGCAAGGTGAAGTGAAACGAAGCAAGGCAGGTAACTATGAGCAGGTAAGTTGCCAGAACCAGACAATAAGTGTTAGAATAAGACGAACTAAAACCAGGTGGGAATCCGCATCGTCTGGAAATGCAAAGCAGAAATGCAAAGCAGAAGTCTGAAAGATGGGGCAGTGGAGGAGCAGCACTGAAAGGGTATCCTGGGCTTCTCTTTGGTGGGGGTGGGAAGCAGAGAGGTGGTGTGCTCCCTGACTTTGGTGCTTCATCAGCTGGTTGACCTCACTGCCAGAAATCTGGGTCTGAGGCACCGAGCCTTAGAACAGGGGCCAGGTAGATCACACCAGAAGACAGGCGTGGGAAAGATTTCTCTGCCGTGAGAAAAATAACACTTGGTCTCGTGGGGGAAACCACAGGAAGTGTGACTGGAACACGCAGGTGCACCTAACGGCTGCACCTGGTGCTGTCTGCTCCAGCCAGCCGTAGCTATGTGGGAAGCCGAGCCCAGCTGGCCATTCTAGAGAAATCTGAATTTTCAGGTAAAGCATCCTGACTTTTCAATCACCGGTGGTTTAAATCAGTCTGCATTAAGGAAGACATGATTACACACTGGATTGTGCCCATGAATTGCTTTCTCTCCCTTATAAGCGCAGGAACTTAAGCTGGTGTTCTATCAAATATACCTATTAAGTAAGATGACTTGGGTCCCAATCAATTACCAAAATCTATTGTGAAATTTACTATGTCTCTTATAGTGGTGGGACTGCTCAGAGCAGGCAGGGTAAAATTAAAACAGAGTGTTTCAGTCTTGACCCTGTGCATACTCCTTTGTTTTCTGTGCAGGGGAGGCACCTACCCACCAGATTCAACCAGCAGCACAGGCTATACAGGAGAGATGGGTGTTCTGCCAGGGAGGCCAAGGTGTAATGATCCAGGGTGTGAGTGTGGAGAGCGCTGGAGATCAAGGCATGATGGCCTTGGAGACACAAGTAAGGAATTTGGACGTGGGGCTACTGAAAAGCGTTCAGCAGATCTGGCTTTCAAGATCACTGAGGTTACTGTGTGGAGAAGAGACTGTAATGAGGGAAGAGCTGAAGAGACCGGTCAGGAAAGTACTGCAGAAGTCTGCAATGGAGATGATAAAGGGGCTCAGACCAGAAATGGAAAGAAGGGGATGTATTCGGGGTGTGTAAGAAGAGACCGCAGGCCTGGTTAACTGAATAGCAATGCAGGATGGGGGTAAGGGGAATCAAGGATTACACTTAGGTTTCAGGTTTAAGCACCTGGGTAGACCGTACTGTTTACTGAGACTGGGGGCATAACAGATTTGAGAGGGAAAAGAAATCAAGATTTCTGTTTGGAGGGGTGCCTGGCTAGCGTTCGGTCAGTGGAATATGTGAATCTTGATCTTGGGATTGTGAGTTTGAGCTCCACATTGGGGCTTATTTAAAATCTTAAAAAAGAATTTTTTTTTTTTCTATTTAGAGATGCCTATCACACATCCAGGTGGAGGTATCTGGTAGGTAGTGGCATGAGCCTAGAGCTCAGAGGTTAAGTGTGAGTGGAGGTAAAATTTTGGAGTCACTAGGTCATCCCACATGAGGTCCATGAGGCAAGGATTTTTTTTGACAAGTACTTTCAAGAACCTTTAAATTGAAGTATAAGATACATACATACATATCCCCTATCATCAGTGTACAGCTCAATGAATTTTCACAAACTGCACATCCTGTTAGCAATACCAAGATTAAGAATCAGAATACTACCCTTCACCCCAGAATCTCACTCCTGCTCCCTTCCAATCACAACACTCCACTCCCCCTCGAAAGGACAATCACTAGCCTGATTTCTAGCAGTGAGATTCATTTTGCCAAGCTTTGCCTATTGTAGAATGGAATCATACAGTATGTATTATTTTGCATCTTGTTTCCTTCATACAACCTTGTCACATTTATCCACATTGTTCATTCACGTCCATTGTGTGGAGATACACATTTTATTTGTCCATTCTACTATTGATGGAAACTTGGGTAGTTTCCACTATTTAAACAGTGCTACTATAGATATGCAAATTCTAGTATGTCTTCTCTTTTGATAGGGATATGTGTTTCTATTGGATATATATCTAGGAGTAGAATTTCTTAGTTATGAGATATACATTACAGTCAACAGAAATTTTCCAAAGTAATTGACCCAATAGCTACTTCCAGTATCAGAGAGTGCCAGTTGCTTCACATCCTTGGGACACAATGATTTTGTTTTGTTCCATCCAATGCCTAGAACAGTGCCTTACCTACCTAAGTAGTGGGTGCAGCAGTGTACAATAAATATCTGTTGAAAGAATGAATTTAAACTTAGATGGCATTTAAAGCTGTGAGCCTGATTAGGATCGTCTAGGACAATTCAGTAAGTAGGCTTATGAACAGACTTTGGGTGACTCCTAAATTAGAGGACAGGCAGGAAAGAACAAGCAGAGGAGGAGGAAAATGGGAGAGCTTGAGTTCTTCAAACCAAGAGTAAAGTATGTTTCAAGGAGGGGGACTCAATTGTTTTGAATATGGCCAAGAGAACATAAGATGCAGGGAGAAGTTGGGAAAGGAGTTAAGATTTTTGTTCATTTCAAACCTGATGGACATAAGCATTAAATCATTGAAATAGAGACCTCAAAGGGGCAACTAGATATAGGAGTTTGGAATTTAGAACCTGATACAGAAGTCTGGTATTTGTGAGTGTAAAAATATTTGTGAAGGAGAGAATGTAACTGGAGAAGAGATTGCATCCCTGTCTTGAGGCATTTCCACTTAGAGGTGGAACAGAGACAAACACCTGCAAAACAGACCAAATAGTGTCAAGTGTCTGAGGTAGGAGACAGATTTGGAAAGTGTCCTGTCACTGAGGTAATCGCAAATCAACTGTGTTAAATGTTGATGAAAGTTTCAACAAAATGAGAAAAGAAAAACAATCGCTGGATTGAACAACTACCAGTTAATAACTCCCTTAGTCAATAAATACTATTCTATAACATCACTTTTGAATGCACAAAATCCCACTGTACGGCCATAGTAAAATCTGCTCAGGGCGCCTAGGTGGCTCAGTGGGTTAAAGCCTCTGCCTTCAGCTCAGGTCATGATCCCAGAGTCCTGGGATCAAGCCCCACATTGGGCTCTCTGCTCAGCAGGGAGCCTGCTTCCCTTCCTCTCTCTCTGCCTGCCTCTCTGACTACTTGTAATCTCTGTCTGTCAAATAAATAAATAAAATCTTAAAAAAAAAAATTAAGATTCCATTAAAAAAAAAAAAATCTGCTCACCCAGTCCCACTGCAGGATTCTTGGATTCTTCCCAAATCTTTAGAATCATGGGAAATGTTGCCTTGAGCACACTCTTAGACTGAGAGTTGCTGGATGAAGAGTATGTACCTTCTAAAGGCTTTTGATATAGCTACCAAACTACTGTCTAGAAAGGCTTTACTACCACCCCAAAGAAATACAGTAATTGTAAAAGCAGCCTTTGCCATTTTGATAGGTAATCTGTAGGATCTTACATTTGCATTTTTATTATTAAAGTCCTGGGGGGCCTGGCTGGCTCAGTCAAAGGAGCATGCGACTCTTGATCTCAGGGTGCTGAGTCTCAGCCCAGGGTTGAGTGTAGAGATTATTAAATAAAAAAATAAATAATGCTTACTGATCATTAGTTATTTATGAATAGCTTGCCCATAGCTCTTGCCCCAATTGTGAGTTGGTATAGGGCAAACCTTATGGTGAAATGTCTAGAAAACGGAAATGTTGGTTTAGTAAAGTAAAATATGTGGATAAGCTTAAAATTGAATTACAGCTTGTGAATAAGATGATGTACATAAATGCTGGAAATTACATTATGACAGTTATTCTGCAGAAGTAACTGCACCACGGCACAGGAATCTAAAAAGGTAGTATGTGGTGTAGTTGGTTGATATGAAATAATAAAGTTATTTGCGGCATTTCCACCAGCCCACTCCAATTACTGCCCCTCCTCCCGGCTGTCGGCTGTGTCACTATGGCAACGACCACGCGCTGCCCCAGGCTCAATTCTCCGGCGGTTACCGAACGAGGCCGCCCGACTCTGGGCAGACCAGCGACTCTACGGCGCATCCCACCCACCTTGTCTCGGGTTGCTCTCCCCGGGCCGGAGGGCTAGGAGCCCCGGCGGCAGCATGGCCAAGGCGACAGCCTCTTCGCCGCTGGAGGACTTGGACCTGAGCGGAGAGGAGGTCCAGCGGCTCACCTCAGCCTTTCAGGACCCAGAGTTCCGGCGAATGTTCACCCAGTACGCCGAGGAGCTCACGGACCCGGAGAACCGGCGGCGCTACGAAGAGGAGATCACCGCGCTGGAGCGTGAGCGCGGAGTGGACGTGCGGTTCGTGCACCCGCAGCCGGGTCACGTACTGCGCACCAGCCTCGACGGGGCGCAGCGCTGCTTCGTGAACGTGTGTAGCAACGCGCTGGTGGGCGCGCCCAGCAGCCGACCCGGCCCCGGGGGCGCGGCGGCCGGCAGCCAGTGGTCCCTGCCCTACAGCCTGGCTCCCGGCCGCGAGTACGCGGGGGGCCGAGGCACCCGCTACACGGTCTACGACGTGGTCTTCCACCCAGAAGCGCTCGCGCTGGCCCGGCGCCACGAGCGCTTCCGCCAGATGTTGGACGCCACGGCACTGGAGGCCATCGAGAAGCAGTTCGGCGTGAAGCTGGACCGCAGGAACGCCAAGACCCTGAAGATCAAGTACAAGGGGACTCCGGAGGCCGCCGTGCTGCGCACACCCCTCCCCGGGGGCGTACCGGCCCGGCCTGAGGGGGAGCCGGAGAGCCCTCTCCCCGATTTTCCCTACCCCTACCGGTGCCCGGCGGTGGCCGGGAACTCAGTGGTCCCGCGACCCCAGGCGCCCTCCCCTCCGGAGGCGGTCCTGCAGCCCGCCCCCACCGAGCCTCGTTACCGCGTGGTGCAGCGCCACCACGTGGACCTCCAGGATTACCGCTGCTCCCGGGACTCGGCCCCCAGCCCGGTGCCCCGGGAGCTTGTGGTCACCATCGAGCTGCCGCTGTTGCGCTCGGCTGAGCAGGCGGCGCTGGAGGTGACGGGAAAGCGGCTGTGCCTCGACTCAAGGAAACCCGACTACCGGCTGCGGCTCTCGCTCCCGTACCCGGTGGACGACAGCCGCGGCAAGGCGCAGTTCAACAAGGCCCGGCGACAGCTCGTGGTTACGCTGCCCGTGGCGCTGCCCCCTGCGCGCCAGGAACCCGCCGTGGCGCCGGAAGAGTCCGTCTACACGTCCGGAACTGACGGCGCGGCCTGCGCTTCCGCTCGCGAGGGGGAGGTGGGCCCAGCAGGGGGTTGTGCCGGTAGCAGTGGCCCGGATCCCGGGGCTGCGGACGCCTTGATCATCACGCCCGCCGCCGCTGCGGAGGAGCTCGTCTTCGAGCCCGACGAACGGGACTTGGACGAGCAAGCGGTGTGCACAACGGGCATCGAAGAGGAGCCGCCCTCCGTAGCGGAGAACTCACCTGAGGACGGTGGAGGAGGCTCCCCTGGTACTTCATCTGGGGGCCTTGACAGAGGGTCTGCTGCAGGAAGAGAGAGTGCGCGTGGAGATCTCGGAGCCGAGACTCGAGTGCTCGGGGAAGACGCGGGCGGGGAGCCCTCCGATCTAGCCATGTGTGGGACCGGCGGCAAGGAACCTTTGTGCCCTCCTTTGCAGTGTAATCAGAATGAAGAATCCCTGACTCTGCTGATTCAAGTGCCTCGGATCCAACCGCAAAGTCTTCAAGGGGATGTGAGCCCCTTCGGGTACAAACTGGGCTTCTCCACCCAAGACTTAGTTTACTATTCCTTCTTTTTGCAATTTGCTCCGGAGAATAAATTGAGCACCAAAAAACCTGTGGCTAGTATTTCTTCGAACAATGCAGTGATAGAACTGGCCAAATCTCCAGAATGCCATGGACATTGGAGAGAATGGTATTATGGTTTAAACAAGGATTCTTTGCAGGTAACAGTTCTTTCTAGACTCGTATATATTTTCAAAGATGGTATTTATTTGTCAGAGCACGAGCAGGGGGAGAGGCAGAGGCAGAGTAGGCTCCGCAACCCCCCAGCAGGGAGCCCTATGTGAGGCTCATCCCAGGACCCATGAACCGACCTGAACCGAAAGCAGAATCTTAACCAACTAAGCCACCCAGGCGCCCCAAGACTCTTATATTTGAAAAATTCTATCCCACTTTTAAAATTACTTCTTAAGATTGACCCTTGAATAACACAGGTTGGAACTGCCTGGATCCACGTATAAGTGATTTTTTAAAAAAAGATTTATTTATTTATTTATTTGACAGACAGAGATCACAAGCAGGCAGAGTCAGGCAGAGAGAGAGGAGGAAGCAGGCTCCCTGCTGAGCAGAGAGCTCGATGTGGGGCTCCGATCCCAGGACCCTGAGATCAAGGCCGAGGCTTAACCCACTGAGCCACCCAGTGGCTCAGATCATAAGTGATCTTTTTGATACATACAGTATGATATTATAAATGTATTTTCTTTTATGATTTTCTTAAAAACATTTTCTCTAGTTTATAAGAATACAGTATATAATACACCATACAAAATATGAGTTAATGGACTGTTTATGTTACAGGTAAGGCTTCTAGTCAACAGTAGGCTGTTAATGGTTAAGCTTTGGAGGGGTCCAAAGTTGTAGGTGGATTTTTCAACTGGGGCAGAGGTGTTCCCCTAACCCCCCTGTTGTTGAAAGAGCAACTGTGTATTTGTTAGCTCTTGTGGGCAAGTCCTTGAACTTGGGGCTGAGCAATACCTAGTTTACTTAGGACATAATTTTCATGAATAGTGTGTTCCATTGTAGTTGCTGCTATACTTTTTGGGTTATTGAGGTTCTTGAATTTCAGATTCAGTACTCCAGTATTATGGACAATTTTATTAATTTTTTTTTATTTTTTAAAGATTTTATTTATTTGACAGAGAGGGAGATCACAAGTAGAGAGAGAGAGAGAGAGGAGGAGGAGGCAGGCTCCCTGCCCAGCAGAGGGCCCGATGCGGGACTCGACCCCAGAACGCTGAGATCAGGACCCGATCGGAAGGCAGAGGCTTAACCCTCTGAGCCACCCAGGCAGCCCCGTATTATGGACAATTTTAAAAAAAGATTTTATTTACTGACCTGTGTGGGGGGAGGGGCAGAAGGTGAGGGAGAGAGAAGCAGACTCCCCTGCTGAGTGGGAGCATACACTGGGTTCATCCCAGGACTAGAGACCATGACAGGAATGAAATCTAAGAGTGGGTTCCTCAACTGGCTGAGCTAATCAGGTGCCCCTACTGATAATTTTTTTAAAAACTGTAAAATTTTAAGTTCTAAGGAATTTTTAAACTCATAAATTAACAATTGGTGGTTGTCATTGAGATATGTATTAGTGTTACATGTCATTTTCTTGTTTAGCTTTTATTTAACAAATCAAGGGTTAAATTCCCAGAAATAAAACTAGTTGCAAGGATTATATATTGAGAATTAAGTTTAGCCTTGGGCTTTAACTTGCCAGAAATTTTCATTTCTTCCTGTGATTTTTCCTGGATATTTGCTGATAAGTTACATTTTATGAGGGGTAACTTCTGTGAGAAGTGGTTAATTTGAAACTCTCCCAAAATGGTAAAATAAATAGCCAGGGCAAGGTAAGATACTTTGTGAGAATATAATATGAAACTGACTATCTGCTTATATCATCAGCAGGGGGAAATTTAGGAAAGGGCAGTCAGTTTCCTCTAATTGTTGTATTTATCTATTTATTTTTAAAGTTTATTTACATAATCTCTGCCCCTCTACCCTGTGGTGGGGCTCGAACTCACTTCAGAGATAGAGTTGCATGCTCCTCCAACTGAGCCAGCCAGGTACTCCGTAATTGTTTTAATAAATGTAAAAATAACAACTGGGAAGAAAGTTTTATGAATAGGCAGTTGAGAGAATACTAAAGACTATTATTTTAATCTGATTTTCTAGAAGGCTAACATTATTTTAGCAAAGAAACTAGACCAAAATGGGATTAGGGCAACTGTGTTTTATATCTTTGATGATTGAAATGGATTTATAATTACTTTGTTAATCACATTTGCTAAAGCTGATGAAGCCATAATATTCAGTTATTTTTCTTTACATTTTGCTGGACTAGGGTCTAAGCATTAAAGTACAATTTCTTAAAATCACAAGAGTAATGGATGGGTAGACATGTACTATATGATGATTATATTATATGCATCATATGAAAATAGAGTGATTTGTGACTGTCAAGGTCAGAATTGTTACTTTACACATAAGTACAAAATAGATTTATAAAAGGCTAAATATTCACTGGACATTTTCCTAGAGCTTTAGGACCACTAAATTCAGTTTCTTTTAGAGTAAAATCAGTCATTAGAATAAGGTGAGTTTATGCACTTTGTTTTAATCATAACCATTTCCATTATATATATAACTTACATATTTATATACTAAAAGTATTTGGGTATTTTTGTGCAGTTAATGTGTCTTTACCAGAGGCAGGAACCTTAGAAACGCTTTTAATTGGGGAATGTTCTATAATACAGTTATTCTGGAACTTTAAAATAATAGCAAGGAAATTACTCCAAATACAAGATTTTTGTGTACCCAGTGTTCATGGTAGGTGTTCTTAAGTTTAAATACTATTTAATGTAAGGGAACTTTAAAACTAGTCTCTTTATTGATTTTGCTCTCCTATTTGGACCAAATAATGAACCGTTTATTTGGAAATTTGTTTTTATGAAAGTACTTTTATTTTGGGCAACATTAAACTGATTTTATGCATTTTAAATATGGTTTTCCCTTCAACACTGTAACTATATACCTGTATTTACTTGACATGAATATGCACAAGTTGCTTTGTGTTTGGGATTCTGGTGAAAGTGATTTATGCATTCCCTAATTATAGTTTGGAAATCTTTCCATGTCAGCCTCTTGAAATCTACCTCATTCTTATAAATAGCTATATGCTACTGTCACAATGCATTATCTCAATGCACAAAAATAGAATATACTTATCTTAAATATTATATTTGACTCTTATCTGGCCAAGAACTAAAAGGCAAACTGGTCACACAAAATTTGAATAAATCCTATCATATATATTTCTTAGCTGTCTCATTGGGAAGTATTCTAAAATTAAATTACATTTTATAGCTTCGACTGCATTTATAGCTCTAGAGGTGATTTTTTTTTTCTAGAGGTGATATTATTCTTATAAATACTAGGAGAAAAAAAGGAAAGGAAAATACCATTTGTAAGTAAGATTATCTCAGATTGTTAACAGAGACTTAAAGAAGGAACTAAACTTTTTTCTTTTTGGATCTTTTCTGATATATGTATATACTCTTGCTGTTCTTACTGCTCTGTACAATACTGTTTTCTTCTGCCATGACAGCATAGGAGTAACATTAAGCATTTTAAAAGCATAATCCTGAAGTGTGTAATAACTTGTATGAGCTGTTTTTAGATCAACACTGTCAAAAAATGACCTATAAAGCAGAATATTTTTTTCTCTTTTTATTTTAGGAAAGGCTGTTTGTCAATGAAGAAAATGTTGATGAGGTTCTTGAAGAAGTCCTGAGCCCTCCATTTAATCAGACAATGTCCTTAACCCCACCATTAATTGAAGTTCTTCAGGTTACTGATAGTAAGATTCAAATTCATGCAAAGGTAAGGATTTGGTGGCCTTTGTAGTGATTTAGGACAAGGTTAAAGCCTGACAGATAATTTTTGATTTCTTGATGTCATAACTTTAAATTAAGTGTACATAATGGCTGGGAAGACTGAAGAGGAGTAGAGACTTTGCCTGTATTTTCCTATGGGCCAAACACTTTGTGATTCATTTTCACATATCTCATTTAACCCCGAAATAACTGTCCAGTGAGGAAGAGGGAAACTAACATTTGGGAAGTTTCAGTGCGAGTCCAGGGACAAACAAGTCTTTTTGACTCTCAAACCATGGGAAGGAGCTATGTCATTCAGTTTGTTCATTCTTTCTAGTTGAACCTTAAGTCTGGTTATTCTTAGTCTTCAATATTGGACACAAATAATTTAGTAACTAGCACAATTGATTTACATATGAATTGGGGAGGAGAGTAGCTCTAAAGAATCACAGAAATTCAGGAAAAAGAAATTCAAGAATGCCCGTATAAGAATGAATACTAAATGGTTTTGTAGGCCATGTCAAAGGGTTTGTAGGCCAGGAATATTTTATTCTGAAGGAGGTAAGGGGTCATTGAAAGGAATTAATCAAGAATTAATGTCAGGTTTGCACTGTCTGCATTGTTAAAAAGAACTGGCAGCATTTAGAAGATGACTTGGAGGCGGAAAGCCCGGAAGCCTATCTGCAGATCTATAAGCATTATTTCTTCACAACTTACCAAGAAAAAAAAAAAGTTTTCCAGAGAGCACAATTTAATTTTCTGTTTTTTTTTCAAAGATTCTTAATTTGTTGTTTTTCTTGACATAGTTGCAAGAATGTATTAACTCTGAAAAGTTTAATGAAAAGGAAGAAAAAGGCAATGAAGGAAGTCATCTAATTGAAAAAGAAAATATAGAACATCCTACCGCCTCAACAACTGATTCTGATTCATCTCTAGAAGTTAAAGTACTAGAGACAGACAGTTGTGGTTCAGTTGTGTGCTTGCAACGAGGGGATCCTGATGTTTCTCACTTGCTATTTGAAAAGTCTCAGCAACCTGTGTCAAAAATGGAACCTGAATTTATAAAAGAAAAAAGTCCTGCTTACTCAAATGAGGAAAAAGAGGACTTAGAAGAGCCAGTGATAACAGAAGAGAAAGAATCAGATGGAGGTGACCTATCTTCATTACTAAACAGAGCTTCAGTTCACAATTTACCTGGTCTTAACAATGTAAAAGAAACCAATATGCAGGACGGTAGTGTGCAGTTTATTAAAGATCATGTGACTCAATGCGCATTCAGTTTTCATAATTCTCTGCTATATGACTTGGACTGATTCTGTATAATTTTAGAGTTTATAAGAGTAAAAAGTGTTTGGCCTTAAAACATTATCTTTCTGTTAACTCCTATCTTAAAGTACTCAAGAAAGTACAAAATTAAAATTTGCAGTTTTGATTCTCATGGGGAAACTGGAGATTGATTGTTTTTTTGTATGTAGGGTTTATACAGTTTCCTTAATTATGGAGACTTTTGTGATTCCTCTGATAGATACATTTTTTCTAATGGCGAGTTAATCATTTAGTTTTAAAACAACCAGTATATATTTGCTTGTTTTTGGCTTCTTTTGTTTACCGTTACTTTAATAAAGTTTCAAAGTAAATATTCACTAAGTTGTGTCTGTTACAAAATGTAATTCTTAAGAATGCAATTAACTGAAATTAATCAGTGTGGGGGGGAGGGGTAGAATCTCAAAACTATGCATTTATGTTTCACTAAATATTATTTATGCTTGAAACATTCTTAGAACTTTACTAACCAATATTAACCATCCCATTATGATACAGATACACTGAATGAAATTTAGTATTTTTGCTTCAACTTTGTATTTTATGTGTGCCACACACACACGCGTATATATAGTTATACAGGTTATATAGTGATGCCTTTAAAACTCAACTTCTTAAAAGATGTTTTGGAAGTTACTATTACAGTATTAAAACATTTCTTGGTTTTATAGATACATTTATGAATTTTTTAAAAGCTTTTGAGTAATCTCTCTACCCAAACATGGGGCTTGAACTTACAACCCTGAGATCAAGAATCATACACTCCACCAACTGAGCCAGCTAGGCACCCCGACATTTATGAATTTTAGAACTAAAAAATCTGGGAATTTGCTCCCATAGCAAAATTGTCTTCACTATATTACATGAAAAGAAACCAAAGAGCCAGTGTTATCTAGTTAGTTTTGCTTGTAATATCTAAAAGAGGGCAATAGATAATTCATCTTAACAGTGGTTAAGTTATTAATATTTATATTGGAGGCCAGGAGAAAATCCAGAGATTTTTTTCTCACAAAAATTTTTAGTACAGCATGAATGAAAATGTAGAAAGGAAAATATTTGTTGATCTAATTGCTGACCCCAAAACCATGACCTAGTTTATCAATGATCTTTTTCTGATTCAAAATAATTCAAACTTCAGGCCTACCCTAGTCCTGGACATTAATTTTTTTAGTCCTCTGAACAGCTGAAAGTCAAATCAGAGCACCAAAAGCTAGTACAAAGCATGACAATTCATCCTGATTGACATTTATAACCCCCTATAAAATCTGGAACCAAACTGGGCTGTGAGGGTAATATAAAGGTAGCTCATAAAGCAAGAGAACTATTTGTTCCATATTTAACAACCACATGCATTTCTCAAACATAGTATGACTCTTAATTTGATGAAATAATTTCAAAATTGTCCATTTAATACACCATCTTCTTAGAATGAAATGATGTCCTAACTATACAGAAATTAGTCTCTGTGTAACTTCTGGTTGAATGCAATTATATACTATTAAGAGAAACTTCCACAAGAAATAAAGAATAAATTTTAAGCATGTTTCCTATTATTTACTGTGTCTATCCTTTTAAAAAGTATGATTTCAGTTAAAATAAAGCTGGCACTGGAACATGTTTCACTTTGGCATGACTGAACTTTCTATCATTTCTGGCTTTCGAAAACAATTTAGGCTGTATTTCACTTACACAGCAGCTTTTTATTGTTCATTATCTATGCTTGGGTAATTTGAAAGCCAGTGTCTTCTAAAGGGAATGCATTGTCAAGAGTGGGGTTTTATTTCAAACTCAGTTATATGATGTACAAACAGTACACACGAAGATGTAATGTAAACTTTAAAAACTTCTAGAATGCCTTCACTGAATTTTGGTGTAAAGAGTAAACAAAATTTATTCTGCAAAATAATTATGAACCTTTTTATGCAAAAATGAATATTTTATTTTGGCAGCACTAAAAGAAAAAAAAACCCACTGTATTTCTACATTGAGGTGAAAACAGTGTTTAAACTTTCTTATCAATCAAATACATTCCAAAAGAAAGTGTGTTCTATGAAGGCTCCAAAGCACAGGCAAATCTTAACACAATAATACAGGAATCTGTAATACTGAAAATGTCTGTTCTGATAGGGCGTTTAACAAACATAACTTTTGTATTATAAAACCAGTGAAGCAATCCCTTCCTAGTAACCGTGTCAAGAGTGAAACTGGGCTTGTTCCATTAATACTAATAATTCCATTGTAATACTTTTTACTGCTATGACAATTTTAAATAAAGTCTGCTGTACTTAAAATAAGTTTTGAAAGTGGAAAAGTGTACAAAGTTCCAGATAAAAAGATTAATAGACGCAACTTAAATAAAATTTCCCCTTTTCTTTTACCAATTAATAATGATTACCTTTAGCAGATAGAGATTGAACTTTAAAACCCAACTCCCAAAATGAAAACTTGTGTTTAAATTTTAATCAGACATAGAAGGAAAAGATTACTATATTTGGACATCTTTTACAAGAATTTTTTTTTCTGTATTAAAGCAGAAACCAGTTCCTAAACCCTTTTATTCAATTGTATATTCTGTTTGGACAAATATCAAAAATAGAAGACTGTGACTTTTGCTTTTGTAATTGTGATTTTTCACTGCAGTCTTCTATAACTTTTACAGAGTTCATGGTCCCTAATATCTCCCCACCCCCCATTTTTCCTAGGTGGGGAAATGGCTGCCACAAATTTCTCACTGATAATTAGAGTTTCTGGAAACAAGTACTGTTTGTTATTATTTAAGAGTGACTCAATTTGGGCACTCTGGGTGGATGGTCTACAGGTTTTCTTGTGGTGCATACCACAGTCTCCAGCATGAAATATCCTAGGAACTTGAGGAACCAGCACTTTCCAGAATTTTGGAAGACAAGATACAGTTAAATATTGAAGAGTCCAGTCCCAGTTATAATCATCATAAGTACAGAAAGTGTCTGTGCACTCAATCAGCTTCTGATATGCATCCCGGGTCAAGGCTAGACCCATATTGTGCTCTGTGGATTTCCAAGTTTTCACATCTACCTTGTCAGCAATGCCATGGAAACTTCGAATGGCCGTATAGGTCCCCAGGGAGAGAACATCACACTCAGGACACTCCTCCTGCTTTAACTTCCACATCTTTTTGAATACATGGTAAAAGTCTGGGGCTAAGTAGTGATCTTCCTCTAGGAAAAGTATGAGGCCAGTATAGTCTCGAAGAACTTTGACCCTTTCCCATACAAAATGCAGCTTCCACCACCAATGGTGTTTGGTTTGGGAGAACTTAGCCTCTCTATAATGGCCAAAGGAGTCGGGATACTCAGCATTAATGCATCCCATCTTCAAAGCTGCATTCTTCTCCAGATCTCTGGGGCAATCTCTGGGGTCGCTGCCTGGAAACTCGCTGGGATACAACTGAATGCTGAAAGGAAAGAACACCTGCAGAACCGGACAGAAATCCACCCCAGCGATCAGCTGATTAATCTCTGTCGACCAGAAGTCATGGCTAAAGATGACGAGGACGTTGTCAATACCCTGGGCTTTTCGGAGTGAGTCCAGCAGCAGTCTGAGGTAATCGGGCCGGTTATGCACCTGGACCACCAGCACCAGCTCTCGAGGAGCCCAGGAGCCGGCCTTATCTACATTCCTCAGCGTCTGGTCAAAGTTCAGCTGGTACACCAGGGACCTGTACCGCAGCGTCAGGTTGTCTGCCTCGGGCTGCGGGGCCGCCGGGACCAGAGGAGCCGCCGACTCGTTGGAGACCCGGCGGATGCCCACGGACACAGCAGAATGGTCCCCGCCCCGGCCGCCCGCACCTCGCGCGGGCTCGGCGTCCAGCAGCGGCGGGGCGAGGGCCTCGCTCTTCCTTTGTCGCCCATTGCTGCTCCAGAGGACGAAGCCGCAGGCGGCCACCACGAGCGTCAGGATCAGCACCTTCCGCTTATAAATGCGGAACCTCATGGTCTCCAGGGCTGGGAGCGCGGACGGGCGCAAAAAGAAGC
This sequence comes from Lutra lutra, assembly GCF_902655055.1. Lineage (NCBI taxonomy): Eukaryota > Metazoa > Chordata > Mammalia > Carnivora > Mustelidae > Lutra > Lutra lutra. Next base: position 98,076,774 of record NC_062284.1, on the reverse strand, counting down.
TAGCGGCTTCTGCACAGAAGGGGCGGGCGGGTGGTGGCCGTCGCCTTGGCCTGTAGCAGTCAGAACTGGCCCCCGCGGCTACCCCAGCTAACTCATCCCGGGCCCCGGGGGTCCAGGGGCCCGAAGGGTCTCAGTTCCCCCGCGCCGCCCGGGCTCCACACATCCTCGCCTGGCAGCTGCAGCTCGGGCAGCGGCCCCGCCGCTAGGAGCCGCGGCTCGGCGTCGCCTCGGTCCTCTCCATTCAGCACCGGTCCCGGAAGAAGTCCCGCCGCGGCCCCACCGCACCCCGCTTGGTTACCTGCGCCTCCAGCGGCCCTGCGTCCTCTGCGCTCTCATCCTTACGCGGGCCCCAGACTGCCAAGACCCAGCGACGCAGCCTCGCCCCACTCCGGCGGCGACCGTTCTGACAACCCGCGACTGGCCGGCGGAGCGCCGCGGTCCTCCGCCCCACACCCCTCTGGCCCTCCCCCTGGGCCGCTGGTTGGAGATTCCCGGACGCGTCCGGAGACGACGGGCCGCCGCTGCCTGCTGCCTATTGGTCCGTAGCACTGTCGCTCACGCTCAGTTCCTACTTCCGCTTCATCCTCCCTTTCCTGTTAGGCGCGAGCAGAGTGAGGCGAGGATCTTGGTTGCCGAGTTTCCCGGTAAGCTAAGACGGGAGTGTAGCAGTCTCAGCAGGAACTTCCAGTGCTCAGAATCTGGAGATGGACCAGGCCCTTGTAGGAACTGGAGGGCGAGGCCCGCTGCCTTGGCAGAGTTAACGGGCTTCTCCCCTCGGAAAGGGGCTCACGAATGACGGCTAGTGGGCCGGGAGATGCTAATTAAGGGACACGTCAGCCTTGAACGCTGCCCATGGGTGATGGTGCTTCGGAGGGGAAAAGTGCAACCAGACAGCTCCGGTTCCCGGAGAAGGAACGGAAGCGGGCGGTAGCTGGAGCTACTGACCGAAACCAGGCACTGAACCGGACATACCCGGGAGCTAGAACATGGAGGAAAAGGGTGTGAGAGGGTCTGAGAAAGAAAATCAGATAAATACCACTACGCTTTTTGGGACGGCCACAGTAAATTAAGCTCCAAAGGACCCCACTTTGTACGGGGAACTGGCTGTTGGGCGCCCCTATGCTGCTTTTAAGTGAGTCTTATTCCATAAATATTCTGGACATAACAAAAAGGTGTGCACTTTCGTATTGAGTCATAGGTAAAAGGAGTACTTGGTGGGTTTATACATTACTGACATATGTAATGTTTTCCTATATTTTTCAAGCACTTTATTAAAAATGTTTTAAGTTTGCTACTTTAACTTCAAATGTTTTACATTTTCATCGTGCAGACAGCGCTGCTGCAGAGATGGTCAACGTTCCTAAAACCCGAAGGACTTTCTGTAAGAAGTGTGGAAAGCATCAGCCTCACAAAGTGACCCAGTATAAGAAGGGCAAGGATTCCCTTTATGCCCAAGGAAAGAGGCGCTATGATCGGAAGCAGAGTGGCTATGGTGGGCAGACAAAGCCCATTTTCCGGAAGAAGGCTAAAACCACAAAGAAGATTGTGCTGAGGCTTGAATGTGTTGAACCTAACTGCAGGTCCAAGAGGATGCTGGCCATTAAGAGATGCAAGCATTTTGAACTGGGAGGAGATAAGAAGAGAAAGGGCCAAGTGATCCAGTTCTAAGCTTTGAGTTTCTTATTTTTGAGAAGAAAATGTTGACCCTGTAGAAAAATTACCTGTATGAAAATAAAGTGATATTTTACCCAACTGTTTTTTTTTTTTTTTAAGATTTTATTTATTTATTTGACAGACAGATCACAAGTAGGCAGAGAGGCAGGCAGAGAGAAAGGAAGGGAAGCAGGCTCCCCGCTAAGCAGAGAGCCCAATGCGGGGCTCAATCCCAGGACCCTGGGATCATGACCTGAGCCGAAGGCAGCGGCTTTAACCCACTGAGCCACCCAGGCGCCCCCAACTGTTTTTTTTTTAATCTAAATAGAATGACATGCTTAGTGAATTGAATCACATGCTTAGTGTGATTCAAAATAACAGAAAATTTGTCAATGAACTAAGGTTTATCTTCAAATATCTATCTATCTATATATGTATGTATTTTAAAGATTTTTATTTATTTGACAGGGAGAGGGAACACAAGCAGGGGTGGGGGTGGTAAAGGGAGAAGTAGGCTTCCCATCCAGCAGGAAGCCTGATGTGGGGCTCCATCCCAGGACTCTGGGATCATGACCTGAGCTGAAGGCAGACGCCTAATGACTGAGGCACCCAGGTGCCCCTTATTCTCAAATTCTTTCTTAGATTTAGTTCCACAAAATTGGAATTTTGTATTTATATATAAAGAAAACAGGAGTCCCACCTCCCAACTTTATAAACTAGGTTATGGATATAAATCACATAGGGAAAAAAAACATACATTTTCTGGTCAATTTCAAATTAATGTGTTTGGTGAATTCATAATTATAACTGACAAGCTGCTGGGAAAGGTGTAAATCAGATTTTGAAAAAAGTAAATAAGGATAAATTAGGCCTGTGTATAGCAGACTGAATGGGGCAGACAGAGTATCCAAGTTGGGGTATAAGAAGAGCTGACTTGCAAGTTGGTGTCCAGTAGGGACCACTAGCTATACATAGATATATTTTTTAAAGATTTTATTTATTTATTTGACAGAGATCACAAGTAGGAAGAGAGGCAGGCAGAGAGAGAGAGAGAGGAGGAAGCAGGCTCCCTACAGAACAGAGAACCTGATGCAGGGCTCAATCCCAGGACCCTGGGATCATGACCTGAGCAGAAGGCGGAGGCTTTAACCCACTGAACCACCCAGGCGCCCCTACATAGATATTTAAATGAAAAATGCAGTTCCTCAGCTACACTAGTTACATTTAGTGCTCAATAGCCACATATGCTGAGTGGCCAACCTACTGGACAACACAGATACAGAACATTTCCATCAGTTTTTTGGGACAGCACTGTGATAGACTGGTCCTGAATGTAAGGCACGAGTTTAAAACCGACTTCTAACTGAAAGACATTTTTTTTTTAAGATTTTATTTATTTATTTGACAGAGAGAGGTCACAAGTAGACGGAGAGGCAGGCAGAGAGAGAGAGGGAAGCAGGCTTCCTGCTGAGCAGAGAGCCCGATGTGGGACTCGATCCCAGGACCCTGAGATCATGACCTGAGCCGAAGGCAGCAGCTTAACCCACTGAGCCACCCAGGAGCCCACTGAAAGACATTCTGAAGCTAGTGAAAAAACAGTGAGTCCATGATGGCATAAACTTTTTTGATTCTTTAAGAAGCCATCCTGGAGATACTCAAATGTTAAAACTTCTTGGTTATTAGGAGGTTTGAGAAAGTATGCAGTTACCAATGAAAACAGAATGGAAAGCTAAAACTTAAAGAAGTGAGCCTTATAACACACAGAAGGCAAAACATGAGTATCAAAAGGAAAGAATGACAAAGGGTATGGTTTATGAGAAGACAAATTCTGCATTTTGTACAAGAATTTTAAGTTGGCCAAGATATTTACATGGGATGGCTTGTAGATGAATAATGCAAAGGGCTGGGGTGTAGGACTAACAGCTGGTTGGCACTTAGTCCCCACACAGACACTTCTGCATTTGTTGATGAAAAACTTCTGGAGCACCTGAGTGGCTCAGTCAAGTGTCTGCCTTTGATTCAGGTCATGTTCCCAGGGTCCTGGGCTTACTGCTCTGTGAAGAGTCTGCTCTCCCACTTCCTCTGCCCGTCTCTCAAATAAATAAAAAAATAACTTCTATAAGAACATGTAAAAATCAGATACACACATGTTAAATATGCCACAATACATTTTTAAAAGAACAATGCTTTAATGTAGTTACATAATATTTATGGGTAATCCTTCAACATTTTGAGTTTAGCAAATCCTAAGATGTTTTACTTAATTATAGAATTCTTGGTTTTAAGAGCTTAAGTGAATTAACTTTAGAAGGTATATAAAACCTGGGCTTAAAATCTCTGGTCTGGGTTCATGGTACCTCCTAGGGTAATTTGTGAGGATTAAATCAAATACTGTATGTAAAACACCTGGAACAAAGATGGAGCTAAATGCAGCTCTTTTTAATGTGTAAGCGATTTTTGCATTATATATGATTTTTTTTTAAATGAAAACTAGAAATTATATAGAAATCTTTTGCGGGAAGAATTTGACCACAAGCAAAACAAATTTAAGGTCACCCAAGAATTACTCTGGATCAAAGAATCCACTCTGAGAAGAAACTACATTTTAGAGATCCTATACATAAAGTTTTAATAAAACTCTTCTAACAGTTAAAACAGTATTTACTCGGGAATACTTGTAATTTCAGAAAAGAATAAAATGCTCCAAATAAATATTTTAGGACAGAGGAAGTAGCAGCTACCTAAGCCATAAGAAATAGTCTTACACAGACTAACCGTAAGTCCTGGCCCAAAGCAGCAATGGTATGCTAAGACCAGAGATGGCTTTCTCTAGTAACTTTTACTTCCTTTGTTCCCAGAAACCGGTTATGAGGCTATTGCAGTGATCTAAAAAAGAGGCTGATCTGAAGAAGGGCCATAGGAATGAACAGAATGGAGCAGTTCTGATTTTGTTTTCCACAATTTTTTCAAGCAGCTTCATTTTCCATTCCTTTCCCCTGGTTCAAATCCTCATCATAGTTTAGTTGGTGTATTACCACTTTTAAAATTAAAAAATAAAAATATTAAGTGACTAAAATAATAAACAGAAAAAAGAACCTTCAAATACAGAATGCAGTCAGTAAAAAGTAGCAATTTTTAACTCCTACCCAACCTTAAAACTGTGTTCCAACTCTGGAAGTTAAAAAACAGAAATCACAACAAAGATGTGAGTAACATTATAAAACCTATAAAAGCTGAAGTCTGTTTATCCCAAAGCAGCTCCAACTTTATGCTTGAATATAGAATTCCATACGTAGAATAATATACTCGAAAAACACAAAAAGCGGTATGCTTATGTGGTTTCATACCAAACAAGTTTTCACTAAAATTTAGACTATGTTAGTCCTTCAAGGTATATTTTCTACATATAGGAACTCAATTTTTTTAATTGAAACTCAAGAAGAAAATTGTTAAGAAAACTCTATGACTGGAGTGATAGGGATCAATATCTGTTTAACATTAAAAGATAACCCACAACCCATTCTGGAAACACTAGGTTGAAATAAATACATGTGCAATAAACTGATAAAATTGTTTCTTCACAATGAAATTAAATAGGTTTTAATGAAATTAAGGTTTTACAGTCAAATGATTGAAAATGTTAGAGTAACATCTTCCCCTCAAGTATATGAAAGGCTTCCCTTTCTCCAGTTTGACACAGTTAAACCACAAATGAATCCCAAACTGATCTGTAACTAAATGGAATTTCCTTTTGTAGTATCACCTATTACTTTAACATATCACAGGAATTTACGTAACAGGCTAGAGAACAGAAGTAAGACATAACAGGGGCTTCAGTACCACCCATATTATCTACTAAGACCACAGTGTGAGCAACAGAGTGTAGATTCATAGTAGTAGTTCCCTGAATAAAAGAGTTTAGACAGAATCTTCCACAAACACAGGTTTTTGCAGTATCCAAATCTTGGCAAAGATGAAAAGGAATGATATGAGAGCCATATGGAATCCTATTGGGAAAAAAAGTTCAAAAAAAATTTTTTTAATACACTACTAGATTCAGAACTTCATGCATTAGGTCATGAATTACTGGGCACTAAGTTATAACCATAGAAAAATAAGATCTTTAATTAAGTGACTCAGTATATTTTCCTCCCGTCCAAACAGTTAAGAATGGGGAAAATATACTAAAAACACCATACGACATATTGTATACCTATACTACTCCATAAAGTGTATCTTTTAGCACTGTCACTTAATAGCAAAACCCATGGAATAGACTGCAGAGAGTCATCTGTCCTTTATGGATCTACACTGTAAGACCAGTATAACATGATCATTTAAAGGTATAGTTCTGTTACACAATTCTCATAATGGTAATGGGAAAATTACCGAGTTCTATTTGTGAAGAAACATTTACGTAAATAAATCCAAATACTCTCCTAGGCATCCACTGTTCAAAAGGGACTTTTAAACTGTGAAACAGATTTAAAACACTTATTGTTTGGGGTATTTGTTTTAATTTACTGGCTGGCTAAGCCAGTAAGGCTGACCTCACCTTGCTTAAATCACTCACCCTTCCTACTTAAAACTTCCAATGATGCCCAATGCAATTAAAATCAAACTATTTACCCTCATCTATGAGCCACTGTAAGATTGTCTTTTGAGGTTGCCTACCCACTGTTCAACTCCTTCCCCCAAACTCAACCAGGCCCCAAGTCACTTTGTCTATCTCCCACAGAGTCTATGCTTTGTTCTCTAGTCCCTAACTTAGGCTGGCACGTAATAGGTGTTCAGATCTTTTTCAACAAATAAATAAAATCTACTCATAATTTAAACTGGGGTTCAAAACCCTTTTAGAGTCTGAAAAGATACATGTCAAATAAAAAATAGTTTCCTTTTCATAAGGGATTAGTGACCAGCCTTGTTTGCAATTCATTTTTTCACCTGTACTAATTTCTTGCTTGTATAAATAACAATTTTTAAAAAAAACTGTGCTAGGAGTGTCTACCACATATTTATGTTTATCTCTTTCAGGCTGTTGGTTATAGCCTAGGGAAATAGGTAACAGTTAAAAACTGTACTTTCTATCTAACATAATTTAAATTCCCACAAATTTTTCTAATAGACCATAACTTTGTTTGTAACCAGTAGTTAGGGCAATTCACCAGCAGCTAGATAAAGGCATTGTTCTCATAGTTTTGGATCGGTATTCTTTTTATAACAAGTGGGCTGAAAACACGCAAAATTATACATTAGTAAAAATTAAGGTCACCTTAAAAGAACATATACCAGTAGAGGTCAAGTTTAAAAAACAATGTAAATACTACATGCTATATCATTCACTACTATCAATTTATTTTTCTACCTTCCCTATCATATCACATTTTGATCACCTATTTTCCTTCCACTTTTCTATGTTGGATGTCAGTTCTGAGCCAGCCAGGTGTCTCAAATCATCAGAATTTTTAAAGCTCCTTAGGTGACTCCAAATGTGAAATAAAGTTTGAGAATCACCACTTTAAACTAAGAGCTCTTAGATACAAATGGTGAGGAGGGAGGGTTGTAATTGATTTCAGTCAGGGTCCATGAGCATTATAAAGCTGTATGCAAAATTCTGTGTATTTTTCTAGGCCCAAGGGTTTGTTTGTTTGTTTTAAATCCTCTCTACCCACTAAAAAACCAATCCCGTCTCTGAAATATGGTCTTCCTACAATTTTATGGGCACTCGATAATAATTTGGTCTACGTCTTAGTCTCCTATATGAAAGAAGCATGGAGTTTGGGGTCTCATGAAACCAAGTGCAGTTAGTGTTCAAAGAAAAGGGGGAAGAGAACCAACAGCTATTGAGTCCTACTATATGCCTAAGTATTAGCTCCTTTATCTTCACAACTATGTAAAGTGGTTACTATTATTCCTGTTTCACAGATGAGAAAATTGAATCAAAGGAGGTTTGATAACTTGCTAAAGCCACACTAAGGGGTAAAGCCAGGAATCAAACTCAAGTCTGACTCCAAAGACCACACTTGACCACTGTGCCAGATTGTAATTCTCAAACTTTAGAGTGCATCAGTACTACCTGGAAGGACTGATGAAAACACAAGGGTTAGACCCCACCCTCAGATTTTCTGATTCAATAGGTCTATAGTGGAGTTAAAACCTCGCATCTCTAACAAGTTCCTAGGTGATTCTGATACTGTTGGTCAGGGACCACTCTTGGAGAAACAACTGCCATTCATTCATTCATTCATTCAAATATTAATTAAGAGCCTAATATATGGTAGGAACAGAGGAATATCACATTTTAGGCCCTGGGGAAATATTAAGTAATAAGACAAAGTCCATGCCCTCATGGATCTTACATTATAGTGGGGAAAGCTGACAGAAAAACAAATGTTAAAAAATATGTAATGCCAGGTAATAAATCCCATGACAAAAAAGTCAAGCAGTGTAAGGAGGTGGGGGATCAAACTCTAAATAGAGTCAGGAAAGGCCTTTCTGGGTGCCATGTGGGAAGAGAACTGAATGAAGTGAGAAAGTGAGCTATGAACCTTCTGGAAGAAAAGCATTCCAAGCCGGGGTAAGGAGCACCAAGAAGGTCACTGGTGCAAGGGGACAGATTGTGCACAGCACTGTAAACTATGTTAAAGACTGTGACTATTACAATGAGGATGATGAGAATACTAGAATGCTAGATACCACATTTTATGACTATTAAAGTCTTACCTATTATATAATACCGCTTGTGCAGAAGATTCCAATAAAGTTAATGGCGTTTGCAGCATTATAATCGGAAGGACTTTTGGTTGTTCAAAAGTATTTCCAAAAAGATCCAAGTACTCAAGGGATAAATTTTTAAATTCACTAGGCAAAAAGGGAAGCTTATTTCGAGCTGCTGACAAAAAACGCAGTTTTGTCAACTGTCCCATCTTGAAAGGAAATCGAATCAATTCATTATCGTCAAGTTTCAAATCTGTAAGTTCTCGGAGCTGGCAAAACTGCACAGGGAGTGCCTTAATTTTGTTCTTGCTGAGATCCAAACTCCGAAGTGACGTCTGGAGTGTAGATTGACACAGGGCTACACAAAATGACTCCAAGTGATTGTCATTCAAGTTAAGTTCTTGAAGATGGATGAGGTCCCCAATTGTAGCTGGAAGCTTTTTTATATGGTTGTGACTCAAGTCTAATTTCCTCAGGTTTCTTAAGCAAAGCATACGCATATCAATTCGGACGAGCCCACAATAAGAAGTCTGAAGATGTTCCAGAGAATATGGAAAGTTCTTGCTTAGAGGATAGTCCTTTTTGGATGTGATAACCATTTTAGTTTTAAATTTTTCAAATTCTGAAGTCTTCACTGGTGTGAAGGTTGTAAGTCGTGCTTCAATATCACAACCTCTATGAGCCAGTCTCACAGCTGTAAGGAAACTTTTTAAACTGCTGGAATTGGCCTGAATAAATAAAAGTAAGTCGTACAATTATAAATTCCATTTTAGATAATATATGCAAGCTAATTCATCATACAACAAATTCTGTAAAATTATACATGCAAAATGGTGCAATCGTTTCTTGAAAATGGCAGTAAAAATAATTTTAGCACTTTATTGACTAAATTTCAATATAGATACAAAAACTTTGAAAATTTCTGAAAAAAGGTTATGTTGAAAGACACACTCTAAATAAAACCATTTAAAAAGGAACTAAAAGAGCATAAAGTAAGATGGGAAAGCATGAAAAGATTCCACTTAAGGTTGGGTTTGGAGTTCCTGGGTGGCTCTGCCATTAAGCAGCTGCCTTCTATTCAGGTCATGATCCCAGTGTCCTGGGATCCAGCCCCCTGTAGGGCTCCCGGCTAAGGGGGGAGCCTGCTTCTCCCTTCTCCCTGCCTGCTACTTCCCCAACTTGTGTTCTCTCTATCAAATAAATAAAATTTTTATTTTATTTATTTTAACGATTTTATTTATTTATTTGACAGACAGAGATCACAAGTAGGCAGAGAGGCAGGCAGAAAGAGAGGAAGGGAAACAGGCTCCCTGCTGAGCAGAGAGCCCGATGCAGGGCTCGATCCCAGGACCCTGAGATCATGATGTGAGCTGAAGGCAGAGGCTCTAACTCACTGAGCCACCCAGGCACCCACAAATAAATAAGATCATTAAAAAAAGAAAAAAAGACGGATTTAAGATGAACTGAGATGGGGCACCTTGCTGGCTCATTTGGTGAAGCATGCAGCTCTTGACCTTGGGGTTGTAGGTCCAAGTCCCACATTAGGTGTAGAGATTACTTAAAAATAAAATCTTTAGGGGTGCCTGGGTGGCTTAAGTCCATTAAGTATCCGACCCTGGTTTTGGCTCAGGTCATGATCTCAGGGTCATGAGATCGAGCCCCACACTGGGCTCCGAACTCAGCTTGGAGTCTGCTTGAGATTCTCTCTTCCTCTCTCTCTGCTTCTCCTGGTCATGCTCTCTCACTCTCTCTCTAAAATAAGTAAATTGTTTTAAAAAAAAAAGTTATTTTAATGGTTTAAGTATTTTCTAAAATGATAATAAATATAACACCCCCTAAATTGTCCTACTTGCATTTTATCTTTTTTTACACCAAATTTAGATTTGCAACCTGATTAAGCTGGCAAAATGTAGACTTGTGCCACTGGCCTTCCAGAGTTCCCCTCTAAGAACACCATAAGGCTCCATCTGGAGCACAGAGCTAAGTCATTCTCCTCCACCCCCATCCTGCATAGCCTCTCTGCACTTTTAGAGCTGGTACAGCATGCCAGAGAAGCTGCCATTGCTTCTTCAAACACATCTGTCAAATGTCCATCCCTGTTCAGCTAAGTGGGATATCAGGATGCTCAAACAGCCTCTTATAAAGAAAATACAGTCAACCAACCTAACCATTAGAGCTTTTAATACCATACCTTACTTAGACAGATATCCACAGGAGGTTCCTTTAACCGAACAGTGGCTTTCCCCTCATCCATAAATTTGGTGAAGAACTGCTCAATGTTGTCCTTTAGCTGCTTAAAACCAATGAGAAAAAAAGGACAAAACCAGGTATTGTGATTCAATATTTATTACAACTAGAATGTGCCAGTCACTTTGCCAGGCTTTTTATTCAAGTCTGGGAGTTTTGTGGTTTTAAGTTTTAGTTTTAATTTCATTGTGGGTTTTTTTTTTCTTTCTTTTTTTTTTTAAGCATTTGGGTAGCTACATTTCTTATCTAGCTTCTGGTAGATACTACTGTTTTATCAGCCCAGTAACCCTTTCCTGTGAATCCCGTTTGGGAGAATGCTCCTCTTCTCCCATTCCAACTATGTGACCATAGTAGGAGCTGCCAAAAGTAGTTACTTGCCTTCTTAACTTCAGTCCATTAGTCCCAAGTGGACACACTCCCACAAGATTATAAATTCCAAGAAACCAGGAATCTTGTTTCCTTTGTTTGATACTGTATCCATGGAGGCACAACAGTGACCGACACATAATAGGTGCTCAAAAATTTCTAATGACAAATGTTGCTTCTGCTTTAGATTTCAACAATTATTTACTGAAAAGCCACCCTGTACCGGGTACTATGTCAGGGGGGTTAAAACAATAGTAGTGAAAAAAACCAAATGATAATTACATTTATAAAGTTGTCAGTCTGATGAGAGACAATTATTAAGTAAGCAATTATAAGCACAACAAATATTAAGATAAGAGAATTAGAGATTGCTCTAAGACCTTATATAGCAAAGGAATCTTACCTGGTCTAGGGAAAAGAAGGTGACCTTAAAGGTGAGAACTGAAAGATTAGGAGATGTTGGGCAAGTGAAGATACTGGGGAGAGAGAGGGAATAGCATACCGATAAGGAAAAACGGGTACAAAGCCTTGAAGGCAAGGGAGTTTGGCAGCTGTGAGGAGCTGAAGGAAGTTCAATATGGCTAAAGGATTCAGCGTAGAGGCAACTGAACCCGGACAGGTAGAGACTGAAGCCTGAAAGATTTTGTAAACCATGTCAAGAATTTTGGATTTTATCCTGCAAATGATATCCACTGAACGACTTGAAGTTGTGAACATAGATCTACACTTTGATAACTTCCCTTTAACCACAGTGTAAGAACGAACTTTGGGAGAGGGGGAATTAGGATGGGGGAGGGTAGAAATAGGAGCATCTTTTAAGAGACTAGCCAAGGAAGAGTTAATGGTGGTTTAGACTGCAGTTGGGACAGAAGGAGGTATGAAAATCTGAAAGATACCTATGAGGTAGAACTGAAAGAATTCAATATTTTATTAGAGGTGGGAATGTAAAAGCTTTAAGGCTTCTGGGTAGAACACTTTTTTTTTTTTTTTTTTTTTTTTAAGATTTATCTATTTGAGAGAGAGAGAGAACACGAGGTGGGGAGCAGCAGAGGGAGAGGCAGACCCTCCTCTGAGCCTGACTCAGGGTTTGATCCCAGGACCCCATAATCATGAACTGAGCTGAAGGCATATGTTCAAACAACTGTGCCACCCAGGCATCCCAAGAGCAGAGCACTATTTAATGAGTTGCAGAATTCCAAGAGAAAAGCAAATTTAGGGTGGCAAAGAAAATTAATTTTTAGGTATCTGAGTATGAAATGCTATAACACATCTAAGTGAAGATTTCCAATCGATAGAAGATTCAAGTTGGAAATTAGGAGAGGACTAGTTAAAGATACAGATTTAGAAATTACAGTGAGATGGGTAGTAGCTGAACAATGGAATAGAAAAGTTGGTATAAGATGGGGCGCCTGGGTGGCTCAGTGGGTTGAGCCTCTGCCTTCGGCTCAGGTCATGATCCCAGGGGCCTGGGATCGAGTCCCGCATCCGGCTCTCTGCTTAGCGGGGAGCCTGCTTCTCCTCATCTCTCTCTGTCAAATAAATAAATAAAATCTTTAAAAAAAAAAAAAAAAAGAAAAGTTGGTATAAGAAAGATCCCCAAGATACTTCCACACTTAGCACTAATACCTAGTCTTCAGGACCCAACAACACCACTTTAACTCTTCCAACAAACGTTTCCTGAGCACCCACTATGTTCCAAGCCCTGTGCCACTACCTCTTCTACAAAACCTTTCTCTGGTGCCTGGGTGGCTCAATCAGTTAGGCATCTGTGTTCAGCTTTGGTCATGATCCCAGAGTCCTCGGACTGAGTCCCATATCAGGTTCCCTGCTCAGTAGGGAGTCTGCCTGTCCCTCTCCCTCTGCCCTGCTCCTGCTCTCTCTCTCAAATCAATCAATCAATCAATCTTAAAAAAAAAAAACAACCCACTTTCTCAAGCCTCTGTAATGAAATTCATTTAGCTTTTTGATACTTTACTATTATACTTCTACCTTTATTATAGCATTTATCATAGCCCACCTTTGTAGTGCAAGCACTAGTTTTTGTTTTTTCCTTTCTAGTCTTGGAAGGATAGTGACTAAATCAAGTTTATTCTCCCACAGCATCTAGCACTGCATCTTGCACACAGTAAACCTTCAACTCATAGTTCTCAATAAAGTTTTGATTAGGATCACGACCTACCATTACTAGTGAACCTTAAACCTTAAGGAAGAGATCGTTACAGACTTTTTAAAAATATACACTACAAGTGATCTGAAGGGGCACGTGCACCCGAATGTTTATAGCAGCAATGTCTACAATAACCAAACTATGGAAAGAACCTAGATGTCCATCAACAGACGAATGGATAAAGAAGATGTGGTATATATACACAATGGAATACTATGCAGCCATCAAAAGAAATGAAATCTTGCCATTTGTGACGACGTGGATGGAACTAGAGGGTATCATGCTTAGCGAAATAAGTCAATCGGAGAAAGACAACTATCATATGATCTCCCTGATATGAGGGAAAGGAGATGCAACATGGGGGGTTAAGGGGGTAGGAGAAGAGTAAATGAAACAAGATGGGATTGGGAGGGAGACAAACCATAAGTGACTCTCAATCTCACAAAACAAACTGAGGGTTGATGGGGGGAGGGGGTTGGGAGAGGGGGGTGGGATTATGGACATTGGGGAGGGTATGTGCTATGGTGAGTGCTGTGAAGTGTGTAAACCTGGCGATTCACAGACCTGTACCCCTGGGGATAAAAATATATGTTTATAAAAAATAAAATTTAAAAATAAAATAAAAAAAAATACACTACCTGAGCTGGGCTTGACAGAGGTTTTGGGGAAGACAATGGTGAAGAAAAGGGAGACACAATTCTTGTTATGAGTTTGCTTCTGTCACCTTACAGTCTTCTAACCTATAAAATGTTGGGTGATTGCTGAAGTCCTTTCAAGTTGAAAGACTATATGAGTTGATTCCATGAAAAAGGAGAAATTATACTTTCAACTGCCTGTATCAATTTCTAAGCGTCTCTGAATAAGATGCAATAAACACATCCGTCAACTAAGAGTATTCATTGTGGAGTACAACACTATGAGGGAATAATCCTAGAAACTGTATAAAATCTGGACAAGAGTCAGATGCAAGGGTGGGAGATGAGTTGCCCCCTCAATTTTATGTCTAAACTTTATTTAGACATAAGGGTATTCCAGTCATTCTGACAAAATAACATAGTGCCTTGTAAAATGAGGAAGAAAGAATTTTATAAAACGTGTGTTTTGAAAATTGTTTCAACTTCCAATTGTTTTTAGAGTTTACTACTGCTCTGTAGAGGAGAAAAAGCCCTCGCCCTAGAAAATCAAGTCTTAGGAAATTAAACATTTAAGGAAAAAGAGAGAGAGAGATGCAGTAACCAGTAACATTAATAAAAATATCAAGATGCAACCCAAAGCATTACTGCTATACTACTATACTAATCTGGTCTAGAGACCTTGGATACTATCCAGCATCACTTAAAGCAAAAAAAAAAAAAAGCTAGGGAAAGTACCGTGGGGGAAAAAAACTTACTGAACGAAAGTGCAATTATTTTACTGGTCCCACAAACTGGAATGCTGTTTCATTTAAAGTTTAGTTTCACGCAGACCGAGTTTCCAGAGGCTTTAAAAGGTCAAGGCTACCAACCACTACTGAATAGAAAGGTTGTCAGTTTAAGGCAAAAAAAAAAAAAAAAAAAAAAAGGAAAGAAAAATAAGGAAAATGTGCCCTCTCAAAAGTTTTCCTCTTTCGGGTTCACAGGGAGACGCCCAGGGCTGGGAGGAGTGGTGGGGCTCAGGTATCCGCCCCCAGGACAGGCTCCAACCTCTGGAACCGGCGAGCATGCGCGACCCGAAAGGGAAGAGCTCGTGGCCAACTCCCGAGGCAGGCCCGGTTCGGTCCACGCACCTCATAGCGGGTCCCGCGCTTGTCCTTCAAGGTGGAAATGAGCAAGCAGGTGGGGTGCGGGCCGCCTCTATCGTCCCGAGCCCCAGCCCGAGGCTGACTCCTGGGCGTCTGACAGAGGCTCAACACCGCCCGGACGCCCTTACCCCGGTTCCTCATTCCCAGAGCCGGCAAATGCCGACTGACTACCTCGACGTCGCAGTGGAGCTTCATTTCTGCGAGAAGCTGCAAACCAAATCCAGAACTCGGCTTTGAAACTTCCCCCTTCCCGCCGCGCCGCGCCGCCGCCGGGGTCCTGGAGCGCGCGGGCTGTCCCCGGATCTGCCTGTCTGCTCGGAGTGACCACAGCTCGGATTTTCTCAGAACAGCGGCTCTGTGGATCTGCGGGGGCGCCTGCCTCCCCTTTTACTTGCAGGGCCGAGTCCTCACTGGGGCTGCCGGTCGGCGGAGCGCGGATACCGGCCGCTTGAGGATTCGGCTCTTGCCTCCCGATACCGGCGACTGGCGAAGGCACAACGTCCTTTCCCAGGAACGCTTGCGGCTGGCGGCGCAGGTGGTTATTGTTTGGGGCGGAGTTCTAGTTTCCGCTGTTGACACTTAACGGGTTTCCTGCGCTTGTTCCGTAGTTAAGAGTTTCCCAAAGGGTAGCGGGTGCTCCCCTGTTAAAGGGAGAGTGTTTTTACCTACATAGCTTCGGAACTTGGGACTTTACGAGCTGCCCATTGCGGCATTTCCTGGCGCTGATGGGATGGTATTTGTTTTGTTTTTGGTGGTTCCGCTCACTCCGGAGGCAACACCTGTCCCGTCAGAACTGAATGATAGGACAGTATTTAACTTGGCGATTTCTGTCGAACAAATGCTTAGTAGCGGTTGGATGGAGTGACTGGCTTAACTGTATCTGACACTTGTTAAGACCGTCCAGACCCCATATGCCTTTCGAATTCCTTACACTTATTAATGGAGGGCTAGGCTGTAGGCGGGGCGAAGGAGGTGCTCTCAGGGTCGTAGTCTTGTCTCCTTAAATTTTGTGTCCCAGGCGCCTCTCTCACCTCACCTTCGTACCGGCCTTTTGTTAAACATTCATTTCGTTTGAGCTCTACTTTCGCGAATGTGAAAGGATTTACAGAAATACTGATTTTCAATTCAATTATGACCCTATAATGATTTATCCTTAAGTGAACATCACTGTTTACAACATGTTGAACCTAAAGTGTTATCTGTTGATTCTAGTTCCAAAAACGTAATTGGTTTTTAAAAGTTCTTGCATGTAGAGTATGAAAACACAACTCCGCACTTAGCAACAGCTAATCTCATGGCCAGAGGGAAACAAAACTAAACTAAAACGACACCTTAGAGTTTTCAAGAACAGACTTTACAGGTATTACCTACTTTTGTTCTTTGAGTAAAACAATAAAAAACCAGCTTAAATCATGACAGGTACCTCAAATACACTCTGAACTTTCAGGGACAGTTGGGAGCTGAGAAAATCTTAAATGTACAAGCTGATGTAATTTCAATTAGAATAGATATGTACAAAAACCAAGAATATAACAACTCCAACTCTCTATTTGGTGCTAACCTGGGTAAATGAAACATGGATTCAGTGATCAGATGTTAAATAATCTAAGTATATAAAAGTTTCTTAACAGTTTCGAGGTGATTTTAGAATAAAATAATAGTGTTGATGTAGTTTTTTGAATGTTGTTGGTAGGGTCCGGAGTCCATGGCCAAGAAAGAATTCTTGAGAGATCTTCTGTGGGAAATGGTGGTTTTGCCTGGACATCAGGCACAGGCATCTAGGGCTGCTCCCCACTGCCCCAGGATTCTGAGGAGCAAGTGATTATATACTTTGGGTTAGGGGAAGTAAAGATAAGGGAGGTTCCAAAAGGACTTGCAAATGTTAAAGAAGACTCAAGATCTCGTAGGTTATAAGGTGATTTAATTTTATCTACATTTCCTTCTGCCTTTGTTTCCCACATCTGTGTGTACAAAAACTTATCTTCTTAACTGCCAGATTTTCAAAGATGTGTGCTTCCCAAAATACAGAAATTAGGTTATCTTATTAAATAATATTTGGACTGAAAGTAAAATAAACATATATTTGTTTTTGAGATCTCATCTCTTTCCCTCCCCCCAATATTCTCCCTTAGTGTCCCCATTTTTAATGGCTGAAATACTTGGATATGGCATTTATTTTGGTCTTTCTGGAACTGTTTATGAAGCAAAAGATTCTTTAGGGGTGCCTGGCTGTTGGTGGAGCATGGGACTCTTGATCTCAGGATAGCAAGTTTGAGCCCCACGTTGGGTACAGAGATTATTAAAAAAAAATTCTTTGATTACCCATTCACACTTCTGTCTTTACTACCACACAAACAAAGTCTGCGTGTTGCTCTCCTCTGCCCTCAATTACCTCAAGCTAGTTTGAACTGCAGACTGACAGAGTATGAAAATTCAAGGCATTTTAAAGTGGGGTACAGTTTTTAACAAAAGGAATCAAAGAAATGATGTCTAGATTAGTTTTCCCTCTGGACAATTGGTTCCCCTTCCTCCTGGCCTACATAGTACACTTATTTCCACCCCTGTTGTGTTCATACTAATTGATCCTATTCATCTTTCAAAACCCAGTTCAGTTTCCACTAGCTATCTTTAACATCTTGTTCTCCTTTTTTGGAGTTTAAAAATTCAATTGCACTTAAAATTACCTTTCATTTCCTTTAGTTCCCTGGGTTTCTGGTGCACACAGCATCCAACAGCTAATTAATTGAATCTCTGACTCTTCCCCCTTCATTTGTACCTGTAGTAAACTTTACTCACTTAGGTTTGTGGCTCACTTGGTTTCAAACTAGTAAATCATAGTCACATCATATTATTAAACAGCTAGGTCATAATCTATGGGCAGTGTATGTTTGCCTGCGCTGGCACATTGGGACCAGATCTTAGAGTTGGTTTTTTATTTTTTATTTATTTACTTTTGAAAAAGATTTTATTTATTCATTTGAGAGAGAGACAGAGACAGAGAGAGAGGGTGTGCGTGAGCAGGGGGGAGGGGCAGAGGCAAAGGGAGAAGCAGACTTCCAGCTGAGGAGGGAGCCCTATGCTGGACTCAGTGCCACAACTTCGTGATTATGACCTGAGCCAAAGATAGACGCTTAATGAACTGAGCCATCAGCTGCCCCTAAAGTTGGTTTTTTAAATCATAAAGTTCATTAAATAAAGTTTTATTTATTTAAAGGATTAACAAATATGCACTTAATCATTAGATTATATAGTGCCTATATAGTGCTACCTTGCCCTTGTTGGTGCTCCTTAATTAGGTCTTGTAAGTTATGTTCCCACTATGATTTCCTAATTAATGTCCACCTTTCCCCTGTTAGTGCTACCATGTCAGTGGAGAGCTGCATTACTTTCCTCCAGAACTATTCCTAAACTTACCAGGTCTTCTTACTTCAATACTTATTCACTTATTTAGTATTTATAGTGTTCTTACTGTATGCCAGCGCCTATGTTAGATATTTAGAAGGCAGAGATGATTTTGCAGTGTTTAGGAGAAACAAGCAAACCAGCAATTATACTACAGTGGGATAAATGTCAGCCATTAGAGGAGTATAAAGTAGCCAGATGATGAAAAGAATTTGTTTGCTAAACCAGGGCTTTGGGACTTTAGCCTGAAAGTTCTGGGAAACCACTGAAAAATTTCAACAGGCGATGAAATTCAGACCTGTTTAGGAAAGGTGATTGTGGTCAGTAAAGAGAGATTACTTTAAAGGTGGAGCAAGCAAAGAGACAGGGATCAGCTAAAGGGCTAATGCAATGATCCACCATCTATACGGCTGCCACATTGAATCCTTTTAAGGAGTCTCCTGTCATAGAATCTAAACTTTAAGAGCTGAGACATAGTTTACAGATATTCCAATTCAATTCTTTCATTTTTCATGAAGGGAATAGAGGCTGAAAAGAGTAAAGGGATTTGCTCCTGACCTTTCTGTAGTCCGTGTTAAAACAAATAGTGCTAGAACTCAAGGTTGCAATCAATTTCTTCCACACTCCTGATCATGTTGATATTTTTACCTCATCCCTTAAATTGTAAATGTTCTTAATGGGATCTAGAATGGTGAGTTATTTCCATGAGGTTTTCAATTAATTTTTTCCCAGATCCAGTGGAGGAACTATTATGTATGGTTGCCATAGCCTTACAAAACAGATGTCTTAAATAAAAAGACTTGAAAGTTGAAATAATTCCTTTGATCCATAGGCTGCAGAATGAATACTGTATTAGCAGGCATGAAAACAACATTAATCTCATGGTACATCTCCATCAGAGCTCTTGGGTGACCAGGGGCATTGTCAATAAACAGTCATATTTTGAAAGGAATCATTTTTTTCTGAGCATATGCCTTAACAGTGGGCTTGAAAGATTCAGTAAGCCAAGTTATAAAGGGATATGCTGTCATCTAGGCTTTGTTCCATTTATAGAGCACAGGCAGAGTAGATTTAGCATAATTCTTAAAGGCTCTAGGATTTTTGGAATGGCCAGTGAGCATTGGCTTCAACATTCAACATTAACATAACATTCAACTACTTGAATATCAAGATAGTTTAACAGGTTGTTCAAGTTTAACTAATTGTTTCTTATTTGTCCTTTTCCTTTTTGCTTTTATATGAGTTCACACTTCTTCAGGCCCAAAGAATTCTATATCAGAAGTGTTGAAATATTTATGGAACTGATCTCAGAACCATTGTAATCTCTTAAAAGTTATGTGCACCAGGTAGGAAAGGTCTGAGAAGCCTATAGGTCAGGAAAGGTTGTATTAACTTTTGAGAGGCACATGAATTTTTGGAAACTACACATCAATGACTGATATAAATTCTAGGAAAACTATAGATGTTTGACATTGGACCCTCTACAATCAGGCTTTACTATGAAATACGTTTGTTTTACCTGTCCCTCAGCTTTTGTGCATCTTCAACTCTAGTTACACAAGATTGTTCACCTTCCACGACTCCATTTTTTGACTCAAACTCTTCCTGTCCTTAGGCATTCCCTTCCATCTAGTGTTGCCTGTAGAAATTCCACCCTTCAAGGCTTACTTCAAAGGCATCTTAAGTATATCTTGAGCTAGAATTAATTTTTCTCTTCTTTGCTCCTCTTGTACACCACGAGTACATCCATCATAAGACATAGTGTTCTGCTTACTTAGTTGTGTACATGTCATTGAGTCACACAAGTCGACACTGGAAGGAAGAGCTCTTTGAGATAATCCCATTTTCTTCCCTACATCTGCAAGTTTTAGGAACAGTAATCAAGTCATATCTGGTTTTTAAATTTCTGACTTGCCTTCTTCCTTCAGCCTGCACCAAAGTACCTAATTTAATGATTGTGAGGGGCACTCTTGCCCTCAGAATCCTAAAAGAGCATACCTCAAGAAGTGTTGTATTTTAGTTTTAATACAAGAATTCATGTGTAAAATTTTATTGGAATTTTCACTCTGTGGTACATTTTGTAGATTTAGTTAAAGCTTTGATTTTGGTATCATGTACAGTTTTAGGTCTATCTAGAGACATTATAAACGTCCATGTGGAATTTAGATATCTTTCAGCAGGTTATTAGATGACATTCATTTTTTAGTAGTTGTAACGAAATCGTCCGGTCAAAGCAACCTACCTTGTGCAACTTGTTTCTCGCTTATATTTAACTACATTTAAATATCAAACACAGTAAGCCTCTCATTTTTCTTGGTTGCTGAAGGTGTATCTCTAAGAGTGTGTCCCTCAAATAAAAAAAAAAGAACAGCTCTGAAACGCATTCTGTTTGACCAAAGAGAAACTCCTACTGTTGACTCTTAATTATTACAGCTGACTTTAAGTTATTTTGTTAATTTATCCCAGCAGGTGTCAGTGCTGAGTCGAGGCAAAATCCTTTTTCCAAGTGTAAAATTTTAATTAAGAACATTAATGGGTCAGGCGATGAAAAGATTTTTTTTCCTGTTTTCTATTTCCCAGGAGTTCAAAACTCATTCTTTATGGCTTCAGCTTCAAAAGAGACGGGGTCTCGCTATGTTGCCCAGGCTGGAGTGCAGTGGCTATTCACAGGCGCGATCCCACTACTGATCAGCACGGGAGTTTTGACCTGCTCCGTTTCCGACCTGGGCCGGTTCACCCCTCCTTAGGCAACCTGGTGGTCCCCCGCTCCCGGGAGGTCACCATATTGATGCCGAACTTAGTGCGGACACCCGATCGGCATAGCGCACTACAGCCCAGAACTCCTGGGCTCAAGCGATCCTCCTGCCTCAGCCTCCCGAGTAGCTGGGACTACAGGCGCGCGCCACCGCGCCCGGCGCTTGAGAGCAGCGCAAGTTAACACTAAAGGCCGAGCTGCGTTGACGTCATCAGCTGTGCCAGCCTAGCCTGTTTCCGAGACCGCCCAGATATACTACCTCGAAACAGCATAGCCGCACTGCGCTCGCGTCATTAGTCGGCACTGCATTCTGGGTAAGCCGTGTCTTGAAAATTTGAAGAGCGCATGCGTGAGGTAGCTCGTTCCTTTTGCCTCGTTGCATCCGAGAGAGCAAGATGGGTCACCAGCAGCTCTACTGGAGCCATCCGAGGAAATTTGGCCAGGGTTCTCGTTCTTGGTAAGAAACAGAATGTGGTTTTAGGGAAGGGTTGCACTCGGTTGTGACGCAGCCAGATCTCTCATGGAGAGGAGTCCGCCGCGCCTCGTGGGGGTAGACCGACTCTGGAGCCGTGACTGCCGCCATTACGGGCCTCTGACGGGTGGCGAATGATCGGTGGTGCGGGTGGTGGCCCCCGAGTGCGGAATCCTTCCATTTCGGCGGCTCGCAGTAACGCATTCTCTTCTTACAGCCGCGTCTGCTCAAACCGGCACGGTCTGATCCGGAAATATGGCCTCAATATGTGCCGCCAGTGTTTCCGTCAGTATGCGAAGGATATAGGCTTCATTAAGGTACGCGGCTGCGGGGTTGTCTTCTCCCGGTTCTGTGAGCTGGGAACGTAGATACTTCCTTACTTTGAGCTTTCCATCAACAGCGTTTTTTCTCTTAGTTGTTAGCGGGGCTTTTTGGGGTATCGGACAGCACGGTTAAAGAGTTTGGACAGGGTAATGAGATAGATTTTACAGCCTCACTCCTTTTTACTAGTGGCAGTCAGTTTTAGAAAACACTGGAAATTAAGTTTCAGATCTCTTTAATCGTATCTAGATATTTTCCAGCGAAATACATGTGTTGGCCACTGCCTGCCTGGAGATGTGAGATAGCATATCCTGGAATGAGCTTGAGAATGGGGGCCAGACAGGCTTTAGGATTCAGATAAAATCTCCTGTTTAATAAGAGTACACTGACTTTAGTCCAGTTCCATGAAGTTCCGTTTCTGCCTGAGAAAAGTAAATGGCAAGGTTGTTGTAAAAATTAGTTACATATATGTGGAGCTGTCTTCACTTCTAAAATTTAGATAAATGCCAGAATGTTTTCTTCCCCCTATGGTGAAAACTACCACTTTCTTGGCTCTTTGAGATACAGTTACTGGTGTTAAAGTATGATGTCCGGTAGACACAAAGTATCATAGGGTTTGACTTTTAGTTTTGACCACTTAGCAAGTATATGCTTGTTACATTGTGGAGGTTCATGTATCTCACTCGGTGGGGTGGGAGGTGGTGTGTCAGTGACGAGAATGGACTCAAGCCCTTGAGCTAATAACTTTGTGGCCCGGTTACTTAGAGGACAGGGTTAAATGAGTTAACTTACGAATGATTGCTATAGTAGTGTCTCTCACACATTGAATACCAAAATACTAGCTGTGTAATTAGTTATCTACTTAACCAGCCCGAGGTTTTGGTAAAGATTATTTTATGTAGTAGTGTTTTCTAGTGGGGAATTCTTTGACGGAAGAAGTGAATACCAATACTAAAGATTACAGTCTAGAATATAATTGTGGGGCCACCTGGGTGGCTCAGTGAGTTAGAGCCTCTGCCTTCGGCTCAGGTCATGATCCCAGGGTCCTGGGATCGAGCCCCGCATCGGGCTCTCTGCTCAGAGGGGAGTCTGCTTCCTCCACTCTCTCTGCCTGCCTCTCTGCCTACTTGTGATCTCTGTGTGTCAAATAAATAAATAAAGTCTTAAAAAAAAAAAAAGAATATAATTGTGGTTTGTGGAACAGCTTGTTGTAAACATTCAGTACATATTTTAAGATTTTTAGAGCTTGGTGGCTAGTTTGGGTGGGTTAAATTTCTGGTTTGAACCTCATTCTTCTGTAATGAGAGCCAGTGTTTGTGAGAATAAAATAGGTATTTAAACGTTTTGGATTAATACATTTCTTGTCTCCCCCCCCCCCCCTTTTTCTTTGCAGTTGGATTAAGTGAACTTCCTTGAATGGGTCATCCAAGATACCTACCTGCAGATAACCAAGATATCTACCTTAATGCCAGCTCATTGTACATAAAATAAAAATCCTCAAATTATGAGTGCTTTAAAGTGGATGGAATGGTCAATTGATTACAGGAATCTCCTTTTTAAAATGTGCTATTTTTCTCAACGGTTCATCACCAACATATGTGGCTTACTTTCCTTTAATGTAAAAGTACTCATGCTGAACTCTGCTAAAAATGCCAGCGTTGTTTTTATATTTCATAACATTTTTTTAAAAGATTTTATTTGCATAAAAACATTTTTTATTAACATAAAATGACTTACATATGGGAGCACCCAGCATATAACCTCAGACAAGTGTTTTATAGGTAATAGATTTGCTACAGTGAGCTAGGCAGTAGAGATAGAACTGTTGAAACATGTTTTTTTTGAAGAGGAAAAAAAAAAAAAACTACTGAACCCTCGGCATTGCCTAGAGGTGCAGAGGTAGCAGTCCTGGCTTTTGGGGTAATTAACAGATGAAAGACTGTAAGTTCGTCAAATGTTTGTATGTGGAAGGAGAGACTGGTGATTAAAAGTTCATGGGTCTTGTCAGCAAAATAAACTTGGATGAGGCAAGGGTGGAAGGAGGGAAACAAGTCTGTTGGAAGGCAAGTGATCTTGGCTCCGACTAGGATAAAAGAGTGTTTGAGGTAGGCTACAAACATGGCTTTAGAAGAGCAAGATGACAGGATTTGTTGAAAGCTTGGATGGGGGAGATACAAGATAAAGGATTCTAAGGGTTGGTCCAGGCAATGGGAAGGCTATAGTCCTTCCTGAGTGAGAACTGAAAAAATGGTTTGGGGAAGAAGAGTTAAGTTTAGGGCATAGTAAGTTGAAGGTGCTCTTAGACTTCCATATGGAGTTCCCAAGTAGATAAGCATTTGGTGGGTACATTACTCTGGAATCGTTGGGAACTTGGGAGTGCTTGTACAATTTCGGTTGTCCAAAGAATATGAATAATACCTGCTAATTTGGGATCTCATTGTAACTAGAAGAGATCCAATTCCTAAAATCTAGGGAGTGAATAATATATGAACAAGACTGTTGTGGGTTACTCTGGGACAGGTGGGAAGATGAACAGACTGAAGGAGAAACCAAGATAATGGCATACCAGAAGCCAAGCAGGGAGTGATCAGCTAACTGTTTCTAATAAGCTTGGGTTGATACCGTGTCTTCTCAGGAAGGGAAGTGTGGCTGGAAATAAGTGGAACAGACACCTTAACTGATTGTGGTTAAGCTATCTGCAAAGTTTCAAAAACATGACAAATGTATTGCTACTGTAGGTGGTCATGGAAGTTGGGGACAACTGAAGCTTAACTGATGAGCTTTTTGGCAAATATACCTTTGCTCCTAACCTTGAGGCCCAGGAGTAGGGGATAATAAACCACAGTTGCTGCTGGAGAGATGTTTGGGGAAGAGCCAGGTTTCAGACTAAGGTGTAAAGAATATTGGAAGAAGAGCTTGAAGGTGTAGGAAAGTTTCTGGTAAGGGAATGGAGCTGCTATTGCAGATAGGGTGGGTAAGACCTGTATTAGCTGAGCAAATGTGGAAATTTCAGATGAGATAAGACTCATACGTCTAATGATTTTAGATAAATGAGGTTGAGAGATGCTTGGTTTGGTTTGTGACACTTGGATGAGCTGAACTCTGGTCTGGTGGGATGGTGCTATGTAAATACTTGCTCCCATATGTATTGTGTTCTGGCCAAGGGGACATGCCCTAGCCAGTCCTGGCCCTGTGTGTATGTGTGGGAGTGAATGGGAAGGCTGGTGTGGATTAGGTGGTCTGACTTCTCTTCTAGGAGTTGAATAACTTACTGCTTAAGAACATGTATGTGCCAGAAAGGCCGAGTGCCTTAAGTGCACTATTTTTTCCAAGTCACAGACTTTTTCATAGACACACTCATTATACCACTGAGGAAAACAGGCTTAGAGTTGCAGTTATTTCATTACCAAAGTCTACCCAAGTAAAGTGATCAGAACTGGTCTAGAACTAGAGACTGTCCAGTATCAAAGCTAATGTTCTTATTGCCCACTACACACTCTTCCCCAGAAACAATTATATTAAGGCAGGAATTATTTCCATGTTTACTGCAGCACATAGCAACTGCTTTGTATATCAATAGTAGGTCCTTAATTGTTGAAGAGTTAAATTACCTACTAAATGTTCAATGATGTTGATGGCAAAATATGACAAATCTAAGACAAATCCAAACAACCATTGGAGCATAGAGAATATATTCTTAGGTTTGGGTCCCTTGACTTACTAAATTAGATCTGTATGGGATCTGTCAAGGACCTGCCAAGATTTTTGCTTAGCTTATTACTGAAACCAGTAAACTTTGATCCTATTCAAACAATACAAAACATTCCTAGTAGGGGAACCAAGGATGTTGAAATGAGCTTACAAATAAATGTAAAACTGGCCTTTTCAACAGGAGAGGGAAGTAAATTGTCCACTGGACAGAATTAGAAGTTGTCTCTGGGCAAGTATGTACAACCTTCAGGGCTGTAGACTACCTGGAACACAAAGGCTTGGGCCCCTCACCACAAGATTGTGCTAGTCAAAGCTCTGATTTCCTTGAAAGACATCCAGCAAACTTTTGGTCCATTTCAAAATCACAATTTTTCTCCATGGATTCTCAGACTTTTACCTATAATTGGTAAAATTTTCAAGTGCATGTATTGTGTCAGGCACAATTCTTAATGCTTTACTGGAATTAGACTCTTTTTAATATAACTCTGTGAGGTATAGCTCCTTTATTTTGCAAATGAGGCAACCGAGGCAAAATAAGTAACTTTACCAAGATAGTATTGTAAGTGAAGTTCAAACTAGATAGAGTATCTCCGGAACTGCTGTTAACATTAAATTATAAATGTCCAGCATTTATGAAAAGCTTTGGTAAATTTTAGTAGTCTTTAACCTACTAGAGAAATAAATTTCAATACAAAGTATAAAATTGCACATGTGGTACAATTTCACAATGGTAAAAAACAAACGGCACAGAAAATACAAGGAAATATACCAGGATATAAGCAGTGATTGTCTTTGGGTGATAGAATTACAGGTAATTTGATTTGAAGCAGTTAGATTTAAGATTTATTTTGGGACGGGGTATCCAGTGAGTACTGCAGTATCTAGTACCCCAGCTACCAGTATTGCTAATGAGGCTTCTGCTCCTTTCCAAATAGCTCATTCCATTTTTAGACTGCTCTGGTAGCAAATTCTTTCTTAGCCTTGTTATGATTCTTTCCATTGATTTCCACTCACTGATACTACTTCTTTGTGGTCTGGTACAAAAGAAGTCTAATCTCTTTTTTCTGCAAGAAAAAAAGTTAAATATTTAGGCATGGGGGGCTCTCATGTTTTTCCAGAATCTTCTTCAGGTTAATTTGTGATTAATTCAACTGTCCTTCATAGGACATGATTCAAAGCTATCTCTGGTGTTCTCTGAATTAATTCCACTCCATCTAGATCCTGATAGTGCCTGACATGACGCTTTTCACAGGGCAGGCATGCAGTAAAAATTTGTTGATTGAATGAATGAGCAGATTTGATTGACTTTAATTTGGCTGGGCATCAGTGTGTCTTCACTTTTTATGGGCCCTCTTTTACCATTACAGAAAGGCCAGAGACCATAGCCTTGGACTGCTATCTCCATGGCTAATGCCCCTGACAGTTTTAAAGCAGTCTGCTTTGCATAATTTCTGCCTAGGACATAGTTCTTGTTGAAAACTATCCTTAATAATTGGTGCCTTAGAGATGTGGACTTTTAGATAGACAAAACAAAGCTCTTCTAGGGTATAATTAGGAAGGGTTTAACAAGGTGTTCAAATTCCCTAAATATCCACAGAAGTTGAAAAAAGGAAAAAGGAAAAGAAGGCTGAGCTACTAGATGTTTTTCAAGGATTAATTTAGAAAATTAAAGGCTCAATTTGTTGATATTACTGAGTATATGTTGTACAGGAGTCAAAGCTATAGAGGAGCCAAGATTAGATTATTACCTGTGCTAGTTGCAGGTGTCCTTTGTCTTTCAGAGCTTTAACAGAATTGAGATTGGAAGTGACAAGCTTAATCTATATGGGCTAATTATCATTTAATGTCTCAATTTATAGCCATTTGGTTAATTAGAAAATAATTTAAAGAAGCCAGGCTGACTTTTTTTGTTTACTGAAAATCCTTTTGTTAAATTTAACCTGTTATGTGTGTTGATGGTGACCACTTCCTCGAGCTGATTCCTATGAACAAATGCTGGATTCCCTGACTGATGTATGGAAGGCCTGTAAAACCATAGTGCCTTCTTTTTCCCTTCATCACTTCTGCCACCATACCATCCCCCCCAGACCCCACCCCAATTGCCCCCGTTGTTCTTAGTCCCCTTAGCCTCTGGACACCTTTTCATTCTGCCTAGAAAGAGATCTCTGTCTGTCTGTGTGTTTGGGAATCACTGATCTTGGAGCAGGGACTAAAATGTTACTGGATCTGGAAGTGGCTGGTGTGGATCTCAAGTGGACTCCATTCCTATGGTTCAAAGGACACATTCAAGAAAGCTGTGCTCTGGGCTAAAATGACCCAACATTGTCTTCATTTCGGGATGTGTGCCATTGGTTACTTTCCTGGGCTCCTTTCCTCAGACCCTCACCCTCCCATGTTACTATGGGTGACTCCTCCAGTGTCACCAGTGATTTTGATATCATTGGTGAGCTCCCTTGGTCAGGCAGCAGGGTGCTACTCAGCTGTTTTATTGTAAGGCTTTGTTAATTCACATAATCTTAAAATATCTCCATAACAGCATTTACCAATAAGAAAAGGAGGGGTGAATGTCCATTGATAGAGATTGAACAGAGTGGCTGAGGTCTGGAGGAAAGGGAGGAGTGAAGTGTCCACAAGGCAGGGAGAGAATGGGGCTAGTGTTAAGAGAAAAATCATGCCTTCTCGGGTGCCTGGGTGGCTCAGTTGGTTAATAAGCCAACTCTTGATTTCGGCTCAGGTCGTGATCTCGGGGTCTTGGGATCAAGCCCCGCTGAGGGCTCCACACTAAATGAGGAGTCTGCTTCAAGATTCTCTTTCCTTCTGCCCCTCCCCCTGCTCATATATACACACTCTCTCTAAAATAAGTAAGTAAGTAAATAAATCTTTTAAAAAACAATGCCTTCTTTCTGTTTGTCTATTACCATGGTTCTGGGGCCAGTAATGCAGGATATCACTGATTTCTCTGAACATAGTTTAGGACAGGTTCAAATTCAGGAGCTGACATTGTAACCTCTTACTCCGTATAATCTAGGTTTCAGAATAGGATCTCTGTGAGTGTGTTTATGGTTTTTGATGATGTAGCAATGAAAGGAAAGAACAGTTTTGTTTAATAAAGTTGTAAGAGTATAAGTACCAATAGCCAAATGCACATTATACAACCCAATAATAATTACGCTGATTGTGTAAACAGCTCCCCTGTGTAGACTAGCTGAGCCTCTATCACCAAACATCAAGCGTTAACAGCAGGCGCTACAAAAATCAATAAGCCTTCACCCAGGGAACCGAAGATATGTAGGTTACTAAAACTCCTAACAGTTAGCCATAAATAATGATATCTCATTATATTAATGCTAAAGGAGGTTTTGTTTTATTTCCTAAATAATAAAGAGATTACACATTAAAGCAATAGTTGACAAAGTGATAAACATTCATGGCAGCAGAGACAGATCAATAAAAGCACAAAATAAGAAATGGAACCTGTTTCTTGGCAATCTCATCAGCTGAACTTCATAGACTGAGTCTGGTCTACCTTGTGTTCTCTTTTTACATATCCACAAATTCCATTTTATGATGGCATTTGTGCATCTGTTCTTTCTTTGATGCTAATTAACTCCTATTACTATTCATGAAGATTAAGTGTGGACATCTAGCACTGATGATGTATTCAGCCAATCACCACAGGAAAAGGTTTGTGTAAATGAGTTCAAATATGGAACTTTTCTTGTAGGTAATCTCTTTAAACACAATTTCCTTTAAAGTTTTCTACATAGTCAGGAGTCTTTGTTATCTGTTTCCTGAGTATTCTAGCTTCTTCATTACAGAGGGAGCAAATCATGACATTGAGTGCTCCTCATTTGGATACTTCATTATAGGTTTTCTAAATAATCTTATCCTTTTTTTTACTGACTTTAATTTGTTCTTGAAAACACTGCCACAAAGTTAAAAGCTGCTAAGTCGAAAAAAATTCCATTAATTTTATTGGAAAAAAGTTATGATGTATTCCATTGTGCCACAAGATTCTCAAGTAATTTTCATAAATAGGAAAATATACCAATTAAACACTTAAAGAAAGCTTATGAAAGTAATAACAATTTAAAAGGATGCTGACACCAACTGGTGTACTGAAATTCAATTCTGGCACAGATTCCCAAATTAAAGAGTGCAATCTCAAAGCACTATGGAGTTAAGTGTCTTGGGCATCCCAAAGGGTCGCTATTTCTGGAGACCAGTGTCCTATTTTCATTGCTGCTTTCCCTGTTCCAGTGTCCTTGCAACATTCAGGCTCTTGATTCGAGAGTGTTAGGCCTGCAGATAGAGGTATGTAGCACTTCTGTGACTGACCATTCAATCTCAGGATAGCACACCGAGGAAAAACAAAAGTGAGTAAAACCAGACTGTCAAGGGATCAGAGATGAGAACATTATTTATGGAATGAACTGTCAGTAAGAATATCTTTTGTGTGTTTGTCACATATTACCTTTTACTGACATTTATCCTTCCAATTCATTCTAAACTTTTTAAAACTGGTGTGTCTCTCTCTTTAAATGTTTTTTTTTTACTTAAATTTGAATACAGAGAAGATGGCAGAGTAGTAGAAGACATAAATTTCGTCTAGTCCCAGGAATTCAGCTAGATAGTTATCAAACAACTCTGAACACCTACAAACTCAATAGGAGATCGAAGAGAAGAGTAACAGCAATTCTAGGAACAGAAAATTGACCACTTTCTGGAAGGTAGGATGTGTGGAGAAGTAAATCCCAAACAATGGGAAGATAGACCGTGGCAGGAGGGGCTGGCTTCTGGCAAGTGGCGGAGCAGTGGAGCACAAAATCAGAACTTTTAGAAGTCTTCCACTGAGGTACATTGCTCCAGAGGCTAAGTGGGGGATGGGGAGATCAGGGAGTGGAGCCCTCGCAGGGACAGCATGGTCTCAGGACCCTCAGGGGTCACAGAAGGACTGGGGGTGTCTGAGTGTGGCAGAGCTGCCAGGTATATAAGCGGGGAAGCTGGCTGCAGAGACGGAGCTGAGGAGGGGCTATCAGCTCTGGGTTACCTTAAACCATGATCTGAGGCACATTCAGGCCACTGCTCTTTGAGCAGGGACTCCACAAGTGGCAGATCTGGGGAGACCCTTCCCCGTTCCTCCCCTAGGGGAGTGGCATGGCAGCATGCTGCAGGAATCTGCTGGGTTTGGAGACTCCTAATGGGGCTGTGTGCCTGTGATAGAAACACTTGGTCACAGGCCAGGTGAGTTTGGAGCGTGGCTGGAGACCAGAGAGACGGGAGGGATTGACTGCTTTTCTCTGAGGACACACTGAGGATTGGGACCCTGAGCTCTCAGCTCCTACCAGGCTGGAGGTGGGGAGGCTGCCATTTTCATTCTTCTCCAAAGATGTAGGGAAAGCTGTTCAGGGAACAAAAGCTCCTGAGATCAAAATTGAGCAGATTACTTAGCCTGGCCCCTGGCAAGGGTGGTGCAATTCCGACTTGGGCAAAGACATTTGAGAATCACTGCAACAGGCCGCTCCTCCTGAAGATCAGCAAGAACATCCAGCCAAGACCAAGTTAATTAATCAATGAGAACTGCAAAACATCAGAGCTAGGGGAATACAGCACATAGAATTCATGACTTTTTTTTACCATGATTCTTTAGTCTTTCAAAGTTAAAATTTTTAAATTTTAGTTAATTCTATTTTTTGAATTTTTCCTCTTTTCTATTTTAACCTCTTTTAACTATTTTATCTTATCAATACCATTTTAAAAATCTTTTTTAATTTTCATTTTTTTAGTCATATTCTATCCCATCATTGTGTTTAAACATATTTCTTGTATACATATACGTTTATCTTTCTTTAAAATTTTGGGATACAGTTTCTTCTAATATACCAAAATATCTAAATCTAAAATATGGCTTTGTTCTAGTCTCCAGCCTCATCATATTCTCTCCTTTTTTTTTTTTTTGCTTTAAAAATTTTTTTTTTAATTTTATTTTTTATAAACATATATTTTTATCCCCAGGGGTACAGGTCTGCGAATCGCCAGGTTTACACACTTCACAGCACTCACCATAGCACATACCCTCCCCAATATCCATAACCCCACCCCCCCCTCCCAACCCCCTCCCCCCATCAACCCTCAGTTTGTTTTGTGAGATTAAGAGTCACTTATGGTTTGTCTCCCTCCCAATCCCATCTTGTTTCATTTACTCTTCTCCTACCCCTTTAACTCCCCATGTTGCATCTCCTCTCCCTCATATCAGGGAGATCATATGATAGTTGTCCTTCTCCGATTGACTTATTTCGCTAAGCATGATACCCTCTAGTTCCATCCACGTCGTCGCAAATAGCAAGATTTCATTTCTTTTGATGGCTGCATAGTATTCCATTGTGTATATATACCACATCTTCTTTATCCATTCGTCTGTTGGGGACATCTAGGTTCTTTCCATAGTTTGGCTATTGTAGACATTGCTGCTATAAACATTCGGGTGCACGTGCCCCTTTGGATCACTACATTTGTATCTTTAGGGTAAATACCCAGCAGTGCAATTGCTGGGTCATAGGGTAGTTCTATTTTCAACATTTTGAGGAACCTCCATGCTGTTTTCCAGAGTGGTTGCACCAGCTTGCATTCCCACCAACAGTGTAGGAGGGTTCCCCTTTCTCCGCATCCTCGCCAGCATCTGTCATTTCCTGACTTGTTAATTTTAGCCATTCTGACTGGTGTGAAGTGATATCTCATGGTGGTTTTGATTTGTATTTCCCTGATGCCAAGTGATGTGGAGCACTTTTTCATGTGTCTGTTGGCCATCTGGATGTCTTCTTTGCAGAAATGTCTGTTCATGTCCTCTGCCCATTTCTTGATTGGATTATTTGTTCTTTGGGTGTTGAGTTTGCTAAGTTCTTTATAGATTTTGGACACTAGCCCTTTATCTGATATGTCATTTGCAAATATCTTCTCCCATTCTGTCAGTTGTCTTTTGGTTTTGTTAACTGTCTCCTTTGCTGTGCAAAAGCTTTTGATCTTGATAAAATCCCAATAGTTCATTTTTGCCCTTGCTTCCCTTGCCTTTGGTGATGTTCCTAGGAAGATGTTGCTGCGGCTGAGGTCGAAGAGGTTGCTGCCTGTGTTCTCCTCAAGGATTTTGATGGATTCCTTTCTTACATTGAGATCCTTCATCCATTTTGAGTTTATTTTCGTGTGTGGTGTAAGGAAATGATCCAATTTCATTTTTCTGCATGTGGCTGTCCAATTGTCCCAACACCATTTATTGAAGAGGCTGTCTTTTTTCCATTGGACATTCTTTCCTGCTTTGTCGAAGATGAGTTGACCATAGAGTTGAGGGTCCATTTCTGGGCTCTCTATTCTGTTCCATTGATCTATGTGTCTGTTTTTGTGCCAGTACCATGCTGTCTTGATGATGACAGCTTTGTAATAGAGCTTGAAGTCCGGAATTGTGATGCCACCAACTTTGGCTTTCTTTTTCAATATTCCTTTGGCTATTCGAGGTCTTTTCTGGTTCCATATAAATTTTAGGATTATTTGTTCCATTTCTTTGAAAAAAATGGATGGTACTTTGATAGGAATTGCATTAAATGTGTAGATTGCTTTAGGTAGCATAGACATTTTCACAATATTTATTCTTCCAATCCAGGAGCATGGAACATTTTTCCATTTCTTTGTGTCTTCCTCAATTTCTTTCATGAGTACTTTATAGTTTTCTGTGTATAGATTCTTAGTCTCTTTGGTTAGGTTTATTCCTAGGTATCTTATAGTTTTGGGTGCAATTGTAAATGGGATGGACTCCTTAATTTCTCTTTCTTCTGTCTTGTTGTTGGTGTAGAGAAATGCAACTGATTTCTGTGCATTGATTTTATATCCTGACACTTTACTGAATTCCTGTACAAGTTCTAGCAGTATTGGAGTGGAGTCTTTTGGGTTTTCCACTTATAGTATCATATCATCTGCAAAGAGTGATAGTTTGACTTCTTCTTTGCTGATTTGGATGCCTTTAATTTCCTTTTGTTGTCTGATTGCTGAGGCTAGGACTTCTAGTACTATGTTGAATAGCAGTGGTGATAACGGACATCCCTGCCGTGTTCCTGACCTTAGCGGAAAAGCTTTCAGTTTTTCTCCATTGAGAATGATATTTGTGGTGGGTTTTTCATAGATGGCTTTGATAATATTGAGGTATGTGCCGTCTATCCCTACACTTTGAAGAGTTTTGATCAGGAAGGGATGCTGTACTTTGTCAAATGCTTTTTCAGCATCTATGGAGAGGATCATATGGTTCTTGTTCTTTCTTTTATTAATGTGTTGTATCACATTGATTGATTTGCGGATGTTGAACCAAACTTGCAGCCCTGGAATAAATCCCACTTGGTCGTGGTGAATAATCCTTTTAATGTACTGTTGAATCCTATTGGCTAGTATTTTGGCGAGAATTTTTGCATCTGTGTTCATCAAGGATATTGGTCTGTAGTTCTCTTTTTTGATGGGATCCTTGTCTGGTTTTGGGATCAAGGTGATGCTGGCCTCATAAAATGAGTTTGGAAGTTTTCCTTCCATTTCTATTTTTTGGAACAGGTTCAGGAGAATAGGAATTAGTTCTTCTTTAAATGTTTGGTAGAATTCTCCCGGGAAGCCGTCTGGCCCTGGGCTTTTGTTTGTTTGGAGATTTTTGATGACTGTTTCAATCTCCTTACTGCTTATGGGTCTGTTGAGGCTTTCTATTTCTTCCTGGTTCAGTTGTGGTAGTTTATATGTCTCTAGGAATGCATCCATTTCTTCCAGATTGTCAAATTTGTTGGCGTAGAGTTGCTCATAGTATGTCCTTATGATTGTCTGTATTTCTTGGTGTTCGTTGTGATCTCTCCTCTTTCATTCATGATTTTATTTATTTGGGTCCTTTCTCTTTTCTTTTTGATAAGTCTGGCCAGGGGTTTATCAATCTTATTAATTCTTTCAAAGAACCAGCTCCTAGTTTCGTTGATTTGTTCTATTGTTTTTTTGGTTTCTATTTCATTGATTTCTGCTCTGATCTTTATGATTTCTCTTCTCCTGCTGGGTTTAGGGTTTCTTTCTTGTTCTTTCTCCAGCTCCTTTAGGTGTAGGGTTAGGTTGTGTACCTGAAACCTTTCTTGTTTCTTGAGAAAGGCTTGTACTGCTATATATTTTCCTCTCAGGATTGCCTTTTTTGTGTCCCACAGATTCTGAACCAGTGTGTTTTCATTATCATTTGTTTCCATGAATTTTTTCAATTCTTCTTTAATTTCCTGGTTGACCCATTCATTCTTTAGAAGGATGCTGTTTAGTCTCCATGTATTTGGGTTCTTTCCAAATTTCCTCTTGTTATTGAGTTCTAGCTTCAGAGCATTGTGGTCTGAAAATATGCAGGGAATGATCCCAATCTTTTGATACCGGTTGAGACTTGATTTAGGATCAAGAATGTGATCTATTCTGGAGAATGTTCCATGTGCACTAGAGAAGAATGTGTATTCTGTTGCTTTGGGATGAGATGTTCTGAATATATCTGTGATGTCCATCTGGTCCAGTGTGTCATTTAAGGCCTTTATTTCCTTGTTGATCTTTTGCTTGGATGATCTGTCCATTTCAGTGAGGGGAGTGTTAAAGTCCCCTACTATCATTGTATTATTGTCGATGTGTTTCTTTGATTTTGTTATTAATTGGTTTATATAGTTGGCTGCTCCCACGTTAGGGGCATAGATATTTAAAATTGTTAGATCTTCTTGTTGGATAGTTCCTTTGAGTATGATATAGTGTCCTTCCTCATCTCTTATTATAGTCTTTGGCTTAAAATCTAATTGATCTGATATAAGGATTGCCACTCCTGCTTTCTTCTGATGTCCATTAGCATGGTAAATTCTTTTCCACCCCCTCACTTTAAACCTGGAGGTGTCTTCGGGTTTAAGATGAGTTTCTTGTAGGCAACATATAGCTGGGTTTTGTTTTTTTATCCATTCTGATACCCTGTGTCTTTTGATTGGGGCATTTAGCCCATTAACATTCAGGGTAAGTACTGAGAGATATGAATTTAGTGCCATTGTATTGCCTGTAAGGTAACTGTTATTGTATATTGTCTCTGTTTCTTTCTGATCTACTACTTTGAGGGTCTCTCTTTGCTTAGAGGACCCCTTTCAATATTTCCTGTAGAGCTGGTTTGGTATTGGCAAATTCTTTCAGTTTTTGTTTGTCCTGGAAGCTTTTAATCTCTCCTTCTATTTTCAATGATAGCCTAGCTAGATATAGTATTCTTGGCTGCATGTTTTTCTCGTTTAGTACTCTGAATATATCATGCCAGCTCTTTCTGGCCTGCCAGGTCTCTGTGGATAAGTCTGCTGCCAATCTAATATTTTTACCATTGTACGTTACAGACTTCTTTTCCCGGGCTGCTTTCAGGATCTTTTCTTTGTCACTAAGACTTGTAAATTTTACTATTAGGTGACGGGGTGTGGACCTATTCTTATTGATTTTCAGGGGGGTTCTCTGAACCTCCTGGATTTTGATGCTTGTTCCCTTTGCCATATTGGGGAAATTCTCTCCAATAATTCTCTCCAACATACCTTCTGCTCCCCTCTCTGTTTCCTCTTCTTCTGGAATCCCAATTATTCTAATGTTGTTTTGTCTTATCGTGTCACTTATCTCTCGAATTCTCCCCTCGTGGTCCAGTAGCTGTTTTTCCCTCTTTTGCTCAGCTTCTTTATTCTCTGTCATTTAGTCTTCTATATCGCTAATTCTTTCTTCTGCCTCATTTATCCTAGCAGTGAGAGCCTCCATTTTTGATTGCACCTCATTAATAGCTTTTTTGATTTCCAC
The DNA here is from genome assembly GCF_902655055.1 of Lutra lutra. Classification (NCBI taxonomy): domain Eukaryota; kingdom Metazoa; phylum Chordata; class Mammalia; order Carnivora; family Mustelidae; genus Lutra; species Lutra lutra. The sequence continues at coordinate 98,040,350 of NC_062284.1, read as the reverse complement.
TTGGTTAGATTTTAGTTCTTTTATTTCTCCAGAAAGGGCTTTTATATCTCCCGAGAGGGTTGCTTTAATATCTTCCATGCCTTTTTCAAGCCCGGCTAGAACCTTGAGAATCGTCATTCTGAAGTCTATATCTGACATATTACCAATGTCTGTATTGATTAGGTCTCTACCCTAGCCTTTGGTACTGCTTCTTGTCTTTTTTTTGTTGTGAATTTTTCCGCCTTGTCATTTTGTCCAGATAAGAGTATATGAAGGAGCAATTAAAATACTAAAAGGGTGGCAACAACCCCAGGAAAATATGCTTTAGCCAAATCAGAAGAGATCCCAAATCGTGAGGGGGGAGAAAGGGGATAAAAAGGGGTTCAGAAAGAAAAAAAAAAACTATTAAAAAAAGAAAGCCGATAAAGAAAAAACATAAAAAGGAAAAAAATATATATATTAGATAAACTATTTAAAAAAAGTTAAAAAAGAAAACGGTAAAAGTTAAAAAAAATTTGGCAGAAGAAGAGAAAAAAAATTGAAAAAGAAAAAAAGTTAAATTAACTGCAAGGCTAAAGAATCATGGGGAGAAAGCCATGAGTTCCGTGCTTTGCTTTCTTCTCCTCTGGAATTCCACCGCTCTCCTTGGTATTGAAACTGCACTCCTTGGTAGGTGAACTTGGTCCTGGTTGGGTTTCTCGTTGATCTTCTGGGGGAGGGGCCTGTTGTAGTGATTCTCAAGCGTCTTTGCCCCAGGCCGAGTTGCACCGCCCTTACCCAGGGCCGGGCTGAGTAATCCGCTCGGGTTTGCTGGGTTTGCTTTCGGGAGCTTTTGTTCCCTGAGCGCTTTCTGTAGAATTCTGGAAGACGGGAATGAAGATGGCGGCTTCCCGGTCTCCGGCCTGGAGGAGCCGAGAGCCCGGGGCCCCACTCCTCAGTGCGCCCTCAGAGAACAGCACCCAATTACTCCCGTCACCCTGGCCTCTGGCCGCGCTCCGAGCTGACCGAGCCTGCGACCGGTTCAAGGTAACCCCGAGCTTAGAGCTTACTCCTGGGCTCTGTCTCTGTAGCCGGCTTCCCTGTTCTAATACCAGTAAGCTCTGCAACACTCAGACACCCCCGATCCTTCTGTGACCCTGTGGGACCTGAGGCCGCACTGACCCCGCCTGGGCTTCACCCCAGTTAAGCCTCTGGAGCGATGTCCCTCAGCGGAACAGACTTTTTTAAAGTCCTGATTTTGTGCTCCGTTACTCCGCCGCTCGCCGGGAGCCAGCCCCTCCCCCCGCGGTCTATCTTCCCGTCGCTTTGGATTCACTTCTCCGCCAGTCCTACCTTTCAGATAGTGGTTGATTTTCTGTTTCTAGAATTGCTGTTCTTCTTCTCTTCAATCTCCCGTTGGATTTGTAGGTGTTTGCAATCTTTAGATAAACTATTTAGCTGATCTCCCGCTGCCTGAAGTAGTCTCAGCCTGCTACTTCTCTGCCATCTTGACTCCTCCCCCTATTCTCTCCTTTTTTCTTCTTTTCTCAACCAACTTCTTATCTTATCAATTCCTTCCTTAAAATAATTTTTAATTTTCATCTTTATAGTCATATTCTATCCCTTCATCGTGTTTACCCTTATTTTTGTATATATCTATCTATCTAAATATATATATATATATATATCTAAAGAAAGATTCTCTTTCTTTAAAATTTTGGGAGGTAGTTTCTTCTAACAGAACAAAATACACTCAAAATCAAGTGTGTAGCTCTGTTCTACTCACCAGCCTAATCATGTGTGTGTGTGTGTATATATATATATATATATCCTTTTCCTTTCTTCTCCCCCTGGTTTTGGTCTCTTCTGATTTGGTTAGTGTATATTTTTCTGGGGTTGTTGTTACCCTTTGAATATTTTGTTCTCTCATTCTTCTATTCTCTGGATAAAATGACAAGGCTGAAAAACTCATCTCAAAAAAACCCAAGAGGCAGTACTGACTGCTAGGGACCTAATCAATATGGGCATTAGTACGATGTCAGAACAAGAGTTCAGAATGACAATTATAAAGATGCTAGCTGGGCTTGAAAAAAGCATAGAAGATACTAGAGAATCCCTTTATGGAGAAATAAAATCCCTTTCTGGAGAAATTAAAGAACTAAAATCTAACCAAGTTGAAATAAAAAAAAAAAAGCTATTAATGAGGTGCAATAAAGAATGGAGTTTCTTACTGCTAGGATAAATGAGGCAGAGGAGAGCATTAGTGATACAGGACCAAATGATGGAGAATAAAGAAGCTGAGAAAAAGAGAGATCAACAACTACTGGATCACGAGGGGAGAATTTGAGAGATAAGTGATGCCATGAGACAAAACAATATTAGAATAATTGGGATCCCAGAAAAAGAAGAAAGAGAGAGAGAGGGCAGAAGGTATATTGAAGCAAATTATAGCAGAGAACTTCCCTAATTTGGGGAAGGGAATAAGCATCAAAATCCAGGACGTACAGAGAACCCCCCTCAAAATCAATAAAAATAGGTCCACATCCTGTCATCTAATAGTAAAACTTATAAGTCTCAGAGACAAAGGGAAAATTACACTATCATTAGTCATATTCCCTATGCTGTGCCCTTTATTATTGTGACTTACTCATTTTATAACTAGAAGCCTGCCTGTATCTTCCACTCCCCTTCACCTGTTTTGCCCATCCCTCACTATTCTGATCTTTTCTGAAAATCATATATTTATTCTTTGTATTTATAGGTCTTATTCTGCTTTTTGTTTATTCATTTCTTTTGTTTTTTAGATTCCATATATAAGTGACATTATATGGTATTTACTTCAGTCTGACTTATTTCACTTAGCATAATACTCTCTAGGTCCATCTAGGTTATTGCAAATGGCATGATATCATCCTATTTTATGGCTGAGTAATATCCCATGGCATGCTTGCTCGTGTGATTGTGCATGTGTGTGTGTACACCAAACTCTCCCTATCAGTTTTTTCACACTATTATTTCCCCATCTATCAATGGACACTTAGATTGTTTCCATATCTTGGCTATTGTAAATAAAGCTTCAATAAACATAGGTGTGCATGTATCTTTTCAAATCAGTGTTTTCATTTTCTCTAGGTAAATACCCAGAACTGGAATTATGTTCTATTTTTAATACTTTGAGGAACTTCCATACTGTTTTCCACAGTGGCTGCACCAATTTATATTCCCACTAACAGTGCATGAGAGGTCCTTTTTCTCTGTGCCCTCTCCAATGTTTGTTATTTCTTGTTTGTGATTTAGCCATTCTCACAGGTGTGAGGTGATACCTCATTGTGGTTTTGGTTTTCATTCCCTGATGATTAGTGATGATGAACATCTTTTCATGTGTCTTTTGGCCATCTATATGTCTATTCAGGTCCTCTTCCCATTTTTAAAGCAGTTTTTGTTTTGTTTTGTTTTTGGTGTTCTGTAAATTCTTTACATATTTTGGTTTTTCACCCTTTATAAGATAAATCTTTAGCAGATTTCTTCTTCCATTCACTAGGTTGCCTTTTTGCTTTATTGATGGTTTTCTTTGCTGTGCAAGCACATTTTATTTTGATGTAGTCCCTTTTATTTTGTTTCCCTTGCCTCAGGAGACATATCTAGAAAAACCTTGTTATAGTCGATGTCAGAGGAATGACTGCCTGTGCTGTCTTCTAGAATTCTTATGGTTTCAGGTCTTACATTTAGGTCTTTAATCTATTTGGGGTTTATTTTTGTGTATGGTGTAAGAAAGTGGTCCAGGTTCATTCTTTTACATGGAGTATTCCCAGCACCATTTATTGAAGAGACTGTATTTTCCCCATTGCATATTCTTGTTTTGTCATAGATTAATTGACCATATAGCTGTGGGCTTACTTCTGGGCTCTCTATTTTGTTTAATTGATCTGTGTGCTAAACTTTTTTAAAAAATTGAGGTGTAACTGACATTTAATATTGTGTAAGCTTCAGGTGTACCACATATTGATGGATACATTTGTATATTACATTAGGGTTATCATAGCATTAGGTAACATCTCCAACATTTCACGTAATTATCATTTCACTCTGTGGTGGGAACATTAAGATCTAGTTTCTTAGCAACTTTGAAGTATATAATGCAGTATTGTTGTAATCACAATGCAGTGCATTCAATCTGCAGAACTTGCTCATCTTCTGACTGCAAGTTTGTACCCTTTGAGCAACTTCTCCTGATTCCCCCTATCCCACAGCCCCTGACAAGCACCATTCTATTCTTTATTTCTACCAGTTTGATTTTTTCAGTTTGCACATATAAATGATATCAAACAGTATTTGTCTTTTTCAGTCTAACTTGTCTTACTTAGCATAATACCTCAAGGTTCCATCCATGTCATAAATGACATAATTTCCTTCTTTTCCCATGGCTGAATAATACTCATTGTTTATATGTATATAGATTCATATACATACATATATATATATATATATATATATATATATATATATATACATACATACGCATATATTTATATAATCTCACATCTTCTTTGTTCATTCATCCCCTTGATAGATGCTTACATTGTTTTCATATTTTGGCTATTATGAATAAAACATTGGGATACAGATACCTCTTGATATCCTTTCATTTCCTATGGATATATATCTAGAATGGGATATCTGGATCATATGTGATAGCTCTATTTTTAATATTTTGAGGAAACTCCATACCGTTTTCCATAGTGACTGCACCAATTTGCAAGCCACCAATAGTGCACAAGGGTTTCCTTTTTCTCCACATCCTAGTCAACACTTGTCATTTCTTGTCTTTGATGATAGCCATTCTTTTTTTTTTAAAATATTTTATTTATTTATTTGACAGAGAGAGATCACAAGTTGGCAGAAAGACAGGCAGAGAGAGGAAGAAGCAGGGTCCCTGCCAAGCAGAGAGCCCGATGCAGGACTCCATCCCAGGACCCTGAGATCATGACCTGAGTCGAAGGCAGAGGCTTAACCCACGGAGCCACCCAGGCGCCTGATGATAGCCATTCTAACAGGTGTGAGGTGATATGACATTGTGGTTTTGATTTTCATTTCTGTGATGATTAGTGTTGTTGAGTGCCTTTTCAAGTATTTGATCGCCATTTGTATGTCTCTTTTTGAGAAATGTTTATTCAGTTCCTCCCATTTTTAATTGGGTTGTTTGTTTTTTTGTTATTGCATTGTATGAGTTCTTTTTTTTTTTTTAAGATTTATTTTTAGAGAGAGAGTGTGAGAGCAGGGATGGGGTGGGCAAAGGGGGAAAGAATCTTCAAGCAAACTCCCTGCTGAGGGCAGAGACTGACGAAGCACTCAGTCTCATGACCCATGAGATCCCGACCTGAGCCAAAACCAAGAGTTAGACGCTTAACCAACTGAGCCACCCAGGCACCTGGTGAGTTCTTTATATATTTTAGATATTATCCACTATCAAATATATGATTTTCAAATATTTCCTCCCATTCTTTAGGTTGCTTTTTCATTTTGTTGATCATTTCTTTTGCTGTGTTGAAGCTTTTTGATGTAGTCCTACTTGTAGATTTTTGCTTTTATTGATGGTGCTTTTTGTTTTATACCTGAAAAATCATTGCCAAGACTAATATCAAAGAGTTTTCTCCTGTGTTTTCTTCTAGGAATTTTATGGTTTCAAATCTTATGCTTGTTTTTAATCCACTTTGAATTAATTTTTGTGAGTGGTCTAAGATAGGGGTCCAATTTAATTTTTCTGCATGTAGTTATCCAGTTTTCCCAGCACCATTTATTTTATTTTTTAAAGAGTTCTTAAATTTATTTGACAGAGAGAGAGAGAGGGAGAGAGAGAGAGTACAAGCAGGGGGAGTAGCAGAGGGAGAGGGAGAAGCAGACTCCCTGCTGAGCAGGGCCCCCCGCCACGGGGTATCATCCCAAGACTCTGGGATCATGACCTGAGCTGAAGACAGCCACTTAACTGACTGAGTCACCCAGGCGCCTCTCCCCCACCCCAACTTATTTTAGAGATTGTTATTTTCCCTTGAATATTCTTGGCTCCCTTGTCAAATATTAGTTGACTGTGTATGTAGGAGCTTATTTTTGTGGTCTTGATTCTGTTCCACTGGTCTATGTATGTGTCTCTTTTTATATCAGCACTATCCTGTTTTGATTACTCTAGGTTTTTAGCTTGAAACCAGGAATTGTAATGCCTCCAGCTTTATTCTTTTGCAGGATTCCTTTAGTTATTTGGGGTCTTTTGTGATTTCATACAAATTTTAGGATTGTTCTATTTCTGTGAAAAATGCCATTGGAGTTTTGATAAGGATTGTGTTCATCTCTAGATGACTTTTGGTTGTATGGACACTTTAACAATATTAATTTTTCTAGTCCATGTATATGGGATATCATTCCATTTATTTTATCTTCTTTAATTTCTTTCATTAATGTTTTATAGTTTTCAGTGTACATATTTTTCCTCCTTGATTAGATTTAGACATAAGTGTTTTATTGTATTGACACTATTGCAAATGGGATTGTTTACTTAATACTTTTTAAAATTTGTTGTTAGTGTGTAGAAATACAACTGATTTTTTTGTGTTGACCTTGTGTTCTGGATTTTTACTGAATTCATTTATCAGTTCTAGTTCTGACAGTTGTGTGTGTGTGTGTGTGTGTGTGTGTGTAGGCTTGAGGGTTTTCTGTAGATAATATCCTGTCATCTGCAAACAGACAACTTCTTCCTTTTTTTTTTCCTTCTGAGAGAGATAGAGGGAAAGCATAGGTGCATGAGTGGGATCGGGGGAGAGACAAAGGGAAAGGGGGAGAGAGAATATTAAGCTGGCTCTGCTCCCAGCAAGGAGCCTGTCCTGGGGTTCTCACAACCCTAAGGTCATAACCTGAACTGAAATCAATCAACCTCAGTTGGTTGCTCAACCAACTGAGCCGCCCTGGCACCCTGTTGAGCCACATTTTTCTTTGAGAGCTCCTGTGTGTATGCATGTCATGAAATCTGTTCTTTCCCCTAGTTAATACATCTTATATCAGCTTCATTTGCAGGCTCCAGCCACTGAAACTTGGAAAATAGAAGAGTTGTTTTGTCCTCACCTATAAACTCCAACAGCTCCAATCTCTATTTATTCTCCCTGAAGCTGAATGACACCCTTCCTGCCTCAGGGTAAGTTGTTTCTGCCCACCTCCCACCTTCAGTTCAAAGCACCTCTCCATCTCCCCAGTGGTTTCTCAAGATATCGTCTGCGTTTTGACGGTTTCCTTTTATAGTTCCTCCAGAGTTCATCTGGGAGTCGGGAGTCCTCATGAGTTCAGTGAGAGTGGGAAATGGAGCTGGAACAGTAAGTAGTATTCTTAATTTGTTCTTTCTGTGGAGACAATAAGGTTGGACTGCTCTTGGGAATATCAACAATGAGAAGTGTGCTTAGACTTTGGTGGCAGCCTTAGGAATGAGGGAGAGGTGAGTCTCCAATGTAATTAAAGTGTTTTCTGGGGCATCTGGGTGGCTCAGTGGGTTAAAGCCTCTGCCTTCGGCTCAGGTCATGATCCCAGGGTCCTGGGATCAAGCCCCGAATTGGGCTCTCTGCTCAGCAGGGAGCCTGTTCCCCCCTCTCTGCCTGCCTCTCTGCCTACTTGTGATCTCTGTCTGTCAAATAAATAAATAAAATCTTAAAAAAATAATAAAATATAAAGTGTTTTCTTTTTATCTTTGATCACAAAGTTTTTAGGCTCAACTCCTACTCTATTATTATGAGATTTTATAGTTACGAGTTTCATGTAAAGGAAATGTCGAGAATAATAATAATAATAATAATATAATTATCATTTGTTTGAGTGTTTTATAGTCATCTCTACCAGACACTTTTATTTTTTATTTATTTTTTATTTTTTTAAAAAGATCTTATTTATTTATTTGACAGAGATCACAAGTAGGCAGAGAGGCAGGCAGAGAGAGAGGAAGGGAAGCAGGCTCCCCGCTGAGCAGAGAGCCCGATGCAGGGCTTGATCCCAGGACCCTGGGATTATGACCTGAGCCAAAGGCAGTGGCTTTAACCCACTGAGCCACCCAGGCGCCCTTACCAGACACTTTTAAATCCTCACAAAAGCTCTGAGAGGGAAGAGCTTAATATCTCATGATACACATAAGTAAATTTGAGGCTCAGAAAAGTCAGGTCAATTGCACAGAAGTAGAGTTGGGATTTGAATTTAGGCTGTCCGACTTCAAAGTGTAAGGTCTTGGGTACATGGGTGGCTCAGTGGGTTAGAGCCTCTGCTTTCGGCTCAGGTCATGATCTCAGGGTCCTGGAATTGAGCCCCGAACCGGGCTCTCTGCTTGGCAGGGAGCCTGCTTCCTCCTCTCTCTCTCTGTCTACTTGTGATCACTGTCTGTCAAATAAATAAATAAAATCTTAAAAAAAAATGAAAAGTTCTTTAAAAAAAAAACAAAAACAAAACAAAAAAACAAAGTGTAAGGTCTTAATTACACACTGCTCTGCGGGCAAAGCACATGGGATGTTAAATAAATTGTGGGGTTTTTCTCCTCCCCACAGTGCTGTCTTAGTTTTAGGGAAGCTCTGGGTACAGTTTGGTTGTTTGAGTTTCCACATCTATGCTAGGCTATGTTTTTGGAATATCCTTATTTAAGAAAAGGAGAAGTAACCACTGTGCTTAGCAATTTGTCCATAATATGGTATCCAAGGTTCCCGACCATGCTGAAAAAAAGCGTGATTCATCCAAGCTGGCTTAATCAGGTAACTGGAAGAGCACAGGGTTCTGTGGGCCCACAGGTCACCCCTTCAATGACACTCAGGCTATGTGGCTCAGACCTGAGGCTGAAACCTTGTCTGGAGAGCTGTGTTGGCCTTTCTTTTGTAGACTGAGTCGGGGGACTTCAGTAAAATCCAAAGAGACTTACATCTCTTTTTCTTTCTGCTACCTGATTTCCACTCTTTTCCGAAATTGCCTGGAAAGAAAAGAAATTCTCTTAGAGGATTAAAAAACCCCATAGTTCATAACTTTTTTACAGATAAAACAAATTAATTAATGAGAGAAAAAGTAAGATGTTATAGCCAGTTCAAAAGGGAAGTTCAAAGAGCAGAGGCAAAAATAAGCTAGGAAATAAATTTGTAAGTGGATGCATAGTGGTTTATTTTAAGGGTAGAAGGAAATCAACTGTGCTGCAGTAGGCAGAATTCATTTGCATGTCTGTAGACAAGAATTCTTTGCACTGCTATCAGTTATTTACAGATTTATAAGCAGATCAAAGATAACCCCATAGAATCAGATAATCCAGAACGGGAATGCTGTAAATAGCACACATTTGGAAGCACCCAGAAATCCTTTTGGTCCATTTCAAAGTTTATCACAATTTTTCCCTGACAGGTCACATTGCATATCTGATCGCTTTTGTACTTACTTATTTCTTGTAATTATACTCGATCATTGAAAGTGGATTATGCCATGAGAAGTGTACCTTTTTTCCCTTCAGTCATTGTAAACTAAAAACATCTTAGAACTAGATGCCTTAGTAGAAAGAAATTTGTTTAAATGCGTGCACGCACTCGCACGTGTGTATCTGTGCGTGAACGCGTGGGCGTGTGTGTGTGTGGCAGGGACACTCTGGCAAAACAGAAGAACATTAGGACCTTCACTGTAACCGAGCACAAGCCTGTTAATAAGAAATGACCAAATTCATAGGCGTATACTCATGTCCCATTCTGGGTGAGAACAGACTTGTCTCCACTCTGCTACTCACGTGTTCACACTGATGGCTACGGGACCTCTAGCCTGAAGGAAATGAGGACATTCGTTTGTTGAGGTTGGTGACTTTACTGAACCACATGGTTTTAATGTGATTTCAAACACAGGTTCAAGCCTAAACAGATTTCTCTCATTTCCTGAGGGGTATGCCACTATTTTCTAGGAACAATAATATTTCTACAAAAATACTATTCTTGGTAATTTAGGGGTAGCAGGGTTAAAGAAACTGCTGTTACAGAACCGGCATAGACTATTAGAAAAAGCTTTCTCTTCAACTAAATTTATAAGATTTAGTCAAATACCAGATGGATGCTTGGGGTTGTATCTGTTGGTCTTTCATGTTAACCTTACCCACTTTAAGTCTAAAATCTGCATTCCAGATTCTTGAAAAAAATTAATGCTATTGCATTGATTTTTTTTTTTTAAACAAGCAGAAATCTCTCACAAAATTGTAGATTGACCTTTCATACAAGGCCTTCTTCTTCTTGAGGAGGAGACATCATATTTCATGTTATTCCCATGGGGTGTGAGTGTGTGTGTGTGTGTGTGTGTGTGCGTGTGTGCATGTGAATGTGTAACATCACTGAACATTGTTAAATGACTTAAAATAATGCGTTTTAAACCAAAGCAGTGCTTAGTCCTAATATACCCCAGCAGAGTCCCATGGACAGTTATATAGGCTTAAGAAGCTAGATGGCAGAGTGATCACACAGTTAAAACGCTTTATTTGGAGTTACAGAGAGAGCTAAGTCCTATCTTCAATTAAAAAAAAACGAATTCCTGCTTACCTGTCTGAATGGTAGAAAAGAGGTAAGTTAATGTGATGGTTTCAGAGGAATGATTTCTTTTCCAGCTTTTCTGAGATATGATTGACATATAACATAGTATATGTTTAAGGTTCGCAATGGGTTGATGGGATACATTCATATATTGCAAAATGATTACTGGCAAAACATCAGCTAACACTTCCATTCCATCACATAATTACCATTTCTTTTTTGTGGTGAGAAAATTTAAGATCTATTCTCTTAGCAACACTCAATATATGATACAGTATTATTAACTATAATCACCATGCTCTACATTAGATCCCCAGAATTTATTAATCTTATAACTGGAAGTTTGTACCCTTTGACCCATATCTCTCCATTTCCCCCACCCTCTGTTTTTAAAAGGAACAGTTTTTAAGGTTCAAAAAATCAGGAAAATCTCCCCCGTGCCAGAGGTTTGAACATGGAAACCAAAGTCATGCATTAGAGTTCTTTAAAGAGTGATGGGGGTGTATTCCAGGCGTGGAGCTGGCAGAAGCCTGGACAAGGAGTGTCTTCCGAGCCCTTCCAATGATTAGCCTGTGTTAATTAAGCTTCTATCCTCCGTATTTCTTTCTCCTCCTTCTGGCTCTCAGCTGTAAAGTGTGCATCAACTCCTTTAAGTTATGATCCTAAGTAACAAATGCAAATGACTTGAAAGTACTCAAGACAATTGATCAAAAGGTGATACAACCATGGCAGCCTATATATAACAGGGTTAACCCTGCCCAGGAACTCTGTGGAGTTACCAAGCTTCAAATCCTCACTCCTATAATCTTGGTCTAGTTGTACAGTTTTCCCGAGTCCCAATTTTCTTATTAATAAGCGTGGAGGTTATAATAGTACCCACGTCACGGAGTTGTTGTGAATATGGTTAATGTGAGGATTGACCACAGTGTCTGGTGTATAGCCAACAGTTCATACATGATAGTTACTATTACCACGGCCTTTGACTGATAGAGCTTTGCCCTTAAATGCGCACATTTCCTTAGATCCTCATTGCCCGTTCTGTGAGGCAGGCACTGTTGTCTCCATTCATTTGCTTACAATGGCGACTGGGCCCGAGAGGTTTATCAGGTCTGAAAGGAGGAGCCTGGACTTGACCCAGACTGGACCCATGTTTGGGACTCTTCCCAGTCCCATGTTTGGGACTCTTCCTGGTAGCCATTTTGCTTTCTAAAATAAACACAACTACAAAAACACTCTTGGAGGGTAAAACATCTTCACGGTAGAAGAGAGAGAAGAGTTGCTCATGCCCAGTCCCTGAGCTGGGGGTCTATAGGACAAGAGCACACCCAGAATTCAGGTGTCTAGTCTACAACCCCTAGGGGGGAGCAGAAGGTGACTAGAAAAGCCTCAGTTAGTTCCAGTGCCCTCAGTGGTGGGCTTGGTGAGGCTGCTTTGAGATCCTTGAAGGCAAATATTGTCTTCATTTTTGTATCCCATTTCTAGTGTGTGGCACGGTAGGTGCACAATAAGTGTTTCTTGACCTCTATGTACCAAACCTTAGGAAGGAATTTTCTTTCTGTTATAATGACTGTGTTGGGATAGGATAAAAGTTACCAAATGAGAGGGTATTTGTGGACTCGCCATTCATCCTGAAGTCCATCTAAAGAATTCTTCAAGACCCAGCCTCTGTTCTCTATACCCCTTTTTACTGGGAGATATTTCTCTCTCTCTCTCTCTCTGTGTGTTTGTGTAAATTACACTCCTGTATTAGTCAGCTTGGGTGATGTCTCTCTTGCAGGCTTGCAGACATTTGCCTTCTTACTAACCCTCCCATAGCCTCTTCTCAGTGTGTGTATGCACACCTGCTCTCTCTTCTTTCAAGGACACTAGTCCTATTGGATTGGGTTCCCACCCCTGTGACCTTATTTAACCTTAATTGTGTCCTTAAAGGCCATGTCTCCTAATATAGTCACATTGGCTGTTAGGGCTTCAACATAAGAATTTCAGGGGGTGGGGGACACACCAATTCATAACAGCCCTCTTCAATATTAATCGAGGGATAGAAATACAGAAGAAATTTCTTTAAAAATATTTTTACCCCTGAACACTTACTTCTTGGACTGTGGCACAGTTCCAGGGCTGGCCGGCAGGGGTCCACAACTTTACTGGAGTCACAAAGTGTCCTAACTAGCAGAACCGCCCGTAGATATACTCACATAGCTGGAGGAAGGTATCCTGGAGTACAGATTCTCTTTGGCTTTGTTTCAAGTACAAAGCTAGTTGACTCACTTCTGTGGTCTTATTCCTCACACATTTTTTTTTAAAGTTACTATTTTAATTCCGGTTAGATAGCATACAGTGTCATATATATGTTTCCGGTGTACAATACAGAATTCTGCACTTCCATACAATACCACGTGCTCCTCAAGCGTGCACTCCTTCGTCACCAACACCTATTTCACCCATCCCCCACCTAGCTCCCCTCTGGTAACCAGCAGTGTGTTCTTGATAGTTAAGAGTCTATTTCTTGGCTTGTCTCTCTCTCTCATTTTTTTCCCCTTTGTTCATTTTTTTTGTTTGTTTCTTAAATTCCACATATGAGTGAAATCATGTGGTATTTGTTTTTCTCCCACTGACTTATTTTGTTTAGCCTTGTATGTTCTAGCTTCATCTATGTTGCAAGTAGCAAGATTTCATTCTTTTTTTTATGGCTGAGTAATATTCCATCGTACATATATACCACTCCTTCTTTATCCATTCATCAATGGATGGACATTTGGGCTGCTTCCATATCTTGGCTTTTTTTTTTTTTAAGATTTATTTATTTAGGGGTACCTAGGTGGCTCAGTTGGTTAAGCGTCTGCCTTCAGCTCAGGTCATGATCCCAGGATCCTGGGATAGAACCCTGCATTGGACTCCCTGCTCACTGGGGAGCCTGCTTCTCCCTCTACCACTGCCCTGCTTGTGCTCTCTCTCTCTAATAAATATCATGACCTGAACCAAAATCAAGAGTCTGATGCTCAACTGTTTGAGCTACCTAGGTGCTCCTTGTATCTTAACTATTGTAAATAATTCTGCTGTAAATATCAGGGTGCATGTATACCTTTGCATTAGTGGTTTTGTATTCTTTGGGTAAATACCCACTGGTGTGATTGCTGTATCATAGAATAGTTCTATTTTTAATTTTTTGAGGGACCTCCATACTGTTTTCCGGAGTGGCTGAACCAGTTTGCATTTCCACCAGCAGTGCATGAGGGTTCCTTTTTTTTTCCATGTCCTCACCAACACTTGCTTCTTGTGTTTTTGGTTTTAGCCATTCTGATAGGTGGGTGGCAATATCTTACTGTAGTCTTGGTTTGCATTTCCCTGATGATCAGTGATGCGAGCATCTTTTCATGTGTCTGTTGGCCATCTGGATGTCTTCTTTGGAGAAATGTCTGTTCATGTCTTATGCCCATTTTTATTTTTTATTTTTATTTTTTTAAGATTTTATTTATTTATTTGACAGAGAGAGATCACAAGCAGGCAGAGAGGCAGGTAGAGAGAGAGGAGGAAGCAGGCTCCCTGCTGAGCAGAGAGCCCGATGCGGGGCTCGATCCCAGGACCCTGAGATCACGACCTGAGCCGAAGGCAGCGGCTTAACCCACTGAGCCACCCAGGCGCCCTTATGCCCATTTTTAAATTAGATTATTAGTTTTTTTGGGTATTGAGTTTTGTAAGTTCTTTATATATTTTGGATACTAGATACTAACCCCTTTTTTTTGGAATACTGACCCTTTATCAGATATGTCATTTGCAAATATCATCTCCCATTCTGTAGATTGCCTTTTAGTTTTGTTGATTGTTTCCCTTGCTGCACAGAAGCTTTTTATTTTGATGTAGTCCCAATAGTTTATTTTGCTTTGGTTTCCCTTGCCTCAGGGGACCTATTTAGAAAAAAGTTGCTGTGACTGATGTCAGAGAAATTACTGCTTGTGCTCTCTTCTAGGATTTTAATGGCTTCAGGTTTCACATTTAGGTCTTTAATTCTCACTCATCTTTTTGATTCCTTCCTCCCCAATAAAACCCAGAAAGGATGGTTTAACACTGTTTGCATTTCTGGATTGTTTAGTCAATGTATGGAACTACATTCACATTTTAAGCCTTGATCTCTAATTACGAAAGGAAAGACTTGTCAGGAATCAGCGGGCTAATGGGGAGAGATTTCTTTGCATCACCCTAGGCTTCCTTTTTTTTTTTTTTAAAGACTTTATTTGAGAGGGAGAGAGAAAGAGAGAGAGCATGCACTTGTACACGAGTGCAAGCAGGGGGAGGGACAGAGGGAGAAGGAGAAGCAGACTCCCTGCTGAGCGGGGACTCTGATGAGGGGCTATATTGCAGGACCTGGGACCATGACCTGAGCTGAAGGCAGACGTTTAACTGATTGGGCCACCTAGGCACCCCTAGGCTTCCTTTTTATATCAGCCCTGAGAATACAAATTAGTCTCTTTGGATAGGGCCAAGAAGGGCCAAGGGATGTGACTCCTCTCTAGGGGGCACCCCAGTCTGTGAGAACTGATGAACATCTGCTCCTGTATCCTGCAGAGCCCTGTCCTGGCACCAGTTCCATGGCTGGCTTGTCTCTACTTCTCCTGGCTGCCTCTCCTTGCTGTGCAAATCCAGCCTTCTTTTTAAATGTTGCTAAACCTTACCCCATCCTTCCTCTCCTTTTTTTTTTTTTTTAAAGATTTTATTTATTTATTTGTCAGAGAGAGAGAGGGAGAGAGAGCAAGCACAGGCAGACAGAATGGCAGGCAGAGGCAGAGGGAGAAGCAGGCTCCCCGACGAGCAAGGAACCCGATGTGGGACTCGATCCCAGGACGCTGGGATCATGACCTGAGCCGAAGGCAGCTGCCCAACCAACTGAGCCACCCAGGCGTCCCCCTTCCTCTCCTTTTAAAGATCAGGACTCCCCAGAGTACATTTTGTAATTTCTATCTAGTTGTTCTGGAAGAGCTGATAATTAGAAGCAAATGACTGTTATCTAATGACTGTTCCAGTACCGAACCCTCTCCTCTCACCACCTGTCCAGAACACAAGGCTATATTTCTTATGTTATTTTCATTTCTGATCAGTTTACTGATAATACTGTGTTGGAATTGTATCCTCTTCAGTCACAGGAACACTTGTAGAAAATACAAAGGAAGCTGCAAGGAAAACTAGGCTCACCCTTGTTGAACCCTAAATGTGGCTGACATGTTTCCGTTCAGTGTTTTTCACTGGTATCTCCTTGTATTATTTTAAAATTCAGCATCCCCATTACTGGGCCTGGATGGAGGTCTGTTGTTAAAATAGTTACAACAAAAATCACAGTGTCAACGGATAAAGCCTGCTTGGGCTAAATGACACCACACACGGAAAGAGAAGGAACAGCCTGGAAAGCATCTCTTGGTGAGGGTCAGAGACCAAGCCGGGAGAGCTCTAATGAAGAAAAAGACATTGTGGGCTCATGCAGCCAGGACTATGGGGAGGCCCTCCCTGGAGAGGCCTGCTGGGATAGCAGGAAGGGAGGGAATAGGGGTGGAAAGAGGAAAGGGGTGTGGGGGCAGGAGACCAAGAGAGCCTGGCAGATGAACTGATCCTTGTGAAGAGTAATGCTAGCTTAGTAGTTCACAGTTATGGAGCCCCTCCCCATGCCTGGCACAGCTTAAAGCACTCCTCGGACATTTTCTCATGTAATGCTTACTGGTGACCTTGGGAGGCAGCTGACCTTATCCTTATGAGAAATGAAGTTCAGAGAGGTTAGGTCACTTGCTCAGGGTGACCCTACTGTGCTGGAAGCCCCCCCCCCCTTTTTTTTTTTTAAGATTTTATTTATTTGACAGACAGAGATCACAAGTGGGCAGAGAGAGGAGGAAGCTGTCTCAATGCAGAGCAGAGAGCCGGATGCAGGGCTCAATCCCAGAACCCTGTCATCATGACCTGAGCTGAAGGCAGAGGTTTTAACCTACTGAGCCACCCAGGCAGCCCCTCCCTTTTTTAAAAATAAGATTTTGGGCGCCTGGGTGGCTCAGTGGGTTAAAGCCTCTGCCTTCGGCTCAGGTCATGATCCCAGGGTCCTGGGTTCGAGCCCCGCATTGGGCTCTCTGCTCAGCAGGGAGCCTGCTTCTTCCTCTCTCTCTGCCTTCTTCTCTGCCTACTTGTGATCTCTGTCTGTCAAATAAATAAATAAAATCTTTTAAAAAAATAAGATTTTATTTATTCATTTATTTGACAGAGATCACAAGTAGGCAGAGAGGCAGGCAGAGAGAGAGAGGAGGAAGCAGGCTCCCTGTTGAGGGGAGAGCCCAATGCGATGCAGGGCTCAATCCCAAGACCCTGAGATTATGACCTGAGCCAAAGGCAGAGGCCTTAACCCTCTGAGCCACCCAGGTGCCCCAGAAGCCCATGTTCTTAACTGCCGATTGTGTCCCTGTGGAAAAGGGGCGTAGGCCAGGTTGGCAGGAGAAAAGACATCCCAAACTTGAGAACACTGGAGAATTCGATGACTTAGGAAAATGAGAACATGTTGTTCAGAATTGAAGCATCCCCGGTTCACAGGGAATCTGGACTGCACTGGCCCCGATAATTCAGAGCTGGCATTTTGGGCCACGTGCAGTGAAGAATGATGCCTCGTTCAGCAGGTAGTTCTTTCCTGGAAAATGAAAACAGAATGACTCCACTGTGGTTTCCTCAAGGACAGGGCTGAGCATTTACGTGGGGGGCCAGGGGTGGTGGTGGTGGGATATCAGGTAAAGGGAGGCAGAGTGGGAGTAAAAGGAGGCACTCAGAGCAGCTTCAGAGAAGGCAGAAATAATAATGCAAACCCAGGAGAGGAAAGGGGGTGGGCCAGAGCGTTCAAAACCCAGGGACGTTGTTATTGTTATAACCAAAGAGAGAGCAAATGTTGGAGGGAAGCATTTCCTACTAATAAAGGATCTGAAATAACTGAGGGGTTGACAGTAGCTGAGAGGCTGTCTTCTTTGAAAAACATGGGGGCTAAAAGGAATTCCCCTTTTCTATTTGCACAGCACTTTATAGTTTGCCAGCTGCTTTTTCATGTATGAGCTGTTTGAGAGCGTGCTGTGAAGTATGTCATTTTCATTAGCTTGTGACAAATAAGGAAGTATGTTTCATTTTTTAAAAAATTTCTTTTTTTGTTTTTCCTAGTAGGCTTCAAGCCCCACATGGGGCTTGAACCCATGACCCTGAAATTAAAAGTCACATGCTCCACTGACTGAGCTATTCAGGCACCCCAGAAGTATATTTTAGAAAGGAAAGGTCTTATTCGAGGTCCTATGACTGGTTAGCTAGAGCGGAGGCCAGGAGTCTCTGGTTTCATCATAACCCCAGGAGGACATGCGGGGCCCTCACAAAGTAACGAACACTTTGGGAAAGAAGCTACAGGGCTGCCTTGGAAAAGCTGAACTCCGTGGAAATGTTCTGGGGAGTCTATTAGTGTATAATGACTTTGGAAAGTTTCTTGAAATCCTTCCAGTTAAGACTGAATTCACAGGAACATCATATTGATTTATATGCAGGTGACCAGAAAAAGCAACTCTGAATACAAAGAATTTGAATTATCTGATACCCCTTGTTATAAGAGCAGAAGAGGAAAGCATTCATTCTTGATTAAAAAAAAAAAAAAAGGTCCGATGATTTCCCTTTGGTCTTTTTCCCCAAAGGAAAAAACTTTTCTGTTTTCACTCTCTCTTTAATGATAGCACTTTGCATTTGTTCAAAGTGACTGAGTTCCTCGTGGAAGGGCTCCCTGCAGTGACAGAGCCACCTCCGTGAGCTTAGGGCGCTAGTGTCACTACTAAGCTTGCTGTAGTTCATAATATTTATTTCTGCTCTTTTCCATATTGGCACCCTGGTATTTGTGTTCTCCAATTTGCTTCTCCTGACGCTCTCTATAGACAGAGGTGACTCCATTGCCAGCCCGTCTGTCTTTCTCGTTCATGGTCTCTGTGTTTCTCCCTTGTTCTTCAACCAAACTCCTGATAATCAGGAATTTTACTGTCTTTCCACATTATTCGTTATTTGTTGCAGTGTAACAAATCACCGCAGATTTGGCAGCTTTAAATGACAAATGTTTATTATCTCACAGTTTTGAGGAATCAGGAATCCAGATATTAGCTCAGAGTCTATCATGAGGTTGTGGTTAAGGACTTGGCCAAGCTGCAGCCATCTGAAGGGCTGGAAGATGCATTTTCAAGCTCTTCCTCATTGGGCTGTTGACAGGAGGCTTCCTTTCCTTGCCATGTGAGACTTTCTATAGCGTTTCCCCGTCAGTGATCCAGGAGAAAGGAGGTTGTGAGGGCACACCAGAGGGAAACTCTGGTCTTTTTATAACCTACTCTTGGAAGTGACATCCTATTACATCTGTCCTATTCTGTTCAATAGGTGTGATTCAGTAAGTCGAGTCCCATTCTCATTCAGAGGGAAATGCAATTCTCCTTCTTAAGGAAGGAGGACCAAAGAATTTATGGACATATCTTTAAAACCATCATACTAGGTAATTATTGATGGTATTACAACTATGTGCTAGACACTGTGCTTAGCTTTGGGTTTTAACAAGGTCTCCAGCTGCATGATAACTTTAGTGTAGAGCGCAAGCTCTTTTCTTCTTTCTACGTCCTTTCTACTCCCTTTTGTCCAAGAATGCACCACTGAGAGCTCATCTTTTTTCAATTCTCTGCTAATGGCTGCTGGCGGTTAACAGCCTGACATAGTGGCTGACAATTTTCATTCAATCTGGAGCACCAGGGCTGGAGGAAACTGAATCCTTTTATTAAAATTAGAAATCCGTCTGAAGTTCTTGGAGAGCCAGTGATTTTGTAGTTGTCTTATAGTTCTTAGATAGTCTAATTTTTTTTTAAAGTCTCTTCTCTTTACTTTTCAGTTTTGGATGTTTCTATTGACATATTCTCAAATGCAGAAGAGTTCTTCTATTGCTGTGTCCAGTCTCCTAATGAACCCATCAAAGGCATTTTTCGTTTTGGTTACAGTGGTTTTTTTTCTTTTAATTTATTTATTCATTTTAAGTAATCTCTACACCCAATGTGGGGCTTGAACTCACAACCTTGAGATCAAGAATCACATGATATTCTAACTGAGCTAGCCAGGTGCCCCTACTGTGGTTTTGATCTCTAGTATTTTTTTTTTTTTCTGATTTCCCATCTTTCTGCTAACATTAGCCGTCTGTTCTTGCATGTTGTCTACTTTTTTTCCCCAGTAGAGCCTTCACTGTATTAAACAGAGTGGTTTTAAATTTCTAGTTGATAAATTCAACATCTCTGCCATGTCTGATTCTGATTCTGTTGTTTGCTCTGTCTCTTCAAACTGTGTTTTTGCCTTTTAGTATACCTTGTAATTTTAGGTTGAAAGCAGGGCATGATGTATTGGATAAAAGGAACTCCTGCAAAAAGTCCTTAGGGGATGTGGGGGTAAGGTGTGAGGGGGAGGGGGTGTGTTCTATAGCTTTATGATGAGGTATCAGTCTTTTAGTGTGGGACCATAAACTTCACCCAGGCTTCTCAGTGTTTCCTAACCATAGGTGGACAAGAGGGCTAGAGGTGGCTGGAGTTGGGTATTTCTCTTCCTCTAGGTCAGTCAGGCTCTGATAAAACCTCAGGAGGTTAGGCTCTGATAAAACCTCAGGAGGTTAGGCTCTGGTAAAATAATATCTTTTGAGGGCAGTTCTTATTAAGAACGGAATGTTCTGGCATTTTTCAAAATGGTTTCTTTTCCTCCTCCCCCTGTCAGAAGCACCAGGGAATTGTGTAAAAAATTATGCATGGAAGGAACTTAGGATGTTATTGGTGAGAATCATATAATTATTTATTATCTTCATCAGTATTCTGGAAGAACAGGAATTATAAGTTATCAAGAGATTATAAATTTCAGCAGAGAAGGAAGAAGGTATTTCATTTGGAGAAAAGCTATTTCATTGGAGAAAAATAGCTTAAGTGGAGCTTTTTAACAGTCAGCTTTTGGGAATCCATTTCCTAGAAGTTTCAGGAGTGTATTAATGCCAACAGGACAAAGTTTGCACTGAAACACCAAAACAGCACGAATGACAGCACATTTACTGCTTCTGCTTCTTATGCCTCAATTCCTTTTAAATCCCCATAAATCTGATTTCCACCTAGTTAGTCATGGTTGTTCCCAGATTCATTCTCTTCTCTTTCCCTGTTCTGTCTGTATCCAACAGACTTTTGAGTAGGTTTGTCCAATGGGAGCTAGTTGAAGACTGCGGGTGATTTCTCTGGTAGTAGCTCAGTCTCCTGGGTCATTTTTAGCTTCTGGAGACCATGCCCTTTTCCTATGGTACCAGTTTGTGTGCAGACTCTGCCCTAATTCTAGTTCCTATCAGGAGTCCTGGTTTCTGGGCTCTGGTCTCATCATTTCCTTCTTGTGTTTCATCAGCCGTATGGCTATTGCTATCCTCTACATTGCCCCATTGTCCACTTTGTGTCTTAGTTCTTCTATCAGTTGGGTAACCAAATTTCTGTATTAAATTTTAAGTTGCCTCTCCTTAATTTTTATTTGTACTTCCTAAAGCTCTGTTCTTGCCCTTTTTGCTTTTCTCTCCAACACTAACCTTAACTAAGTGAACTCATCTACTCTATCTATCTACATCTATCATCTCTGTCTCATGTGCCATTTCTCAACCTGGTCAGAGGATGTCCCCACCTAGCAATGCTGCACAACCTTTGAGATCTGGATACCTTAAGTTACTTAAAGGACTAGGGTGTTTGTGGGGAGCTGCTTGGCTCAGAAATATTTGGAGATTTGAAATCAGGGGTGGGAGGCACCTGGGTGGCTTAGTTGGTTAAGTGTCCTACTTTTGATTTCAACTCTCATGATCTCAGGGTCATGAGATTGAGCTCCAAGTTGGGCCCTGCACTCTGCATCCAACTCTGCTTAAGATTCTCTCTTCCCCTCTCTCTCTGTCCCTCCCTGCTAGCTTGTGCATGCCCACATGCTCTCTCTTTCAAAAAACAAAACAAGGGGCACCTGGGTGGCTCAGTGGGTTAAAGCCTTTGCCTTCAGCTCAGGTCATGATCCCAGGGTCCTAGGATCGAGCCCCACATCAGGCTCTCTGCTCAGCAGGGAGCCTGCTTCCTCCTCTCTCTCTCTGCCTGCTTCTCTGCCTACTTGTGATCTCCATCTGTCAAATAAATAAATAAAATCTTAAAAAAAAACAAAACAAAAGCAAAAACTTGGATGAAATCTGTGGTAGGGAATGGGAATAAGCATAAGGAATATTGTGGGTAGGTGACTTGAAATTTAGATTATTTTTCTGCTTTCCACCTGCATGGCTCTAGTCCAGGATCTTGAGCTGCAATGCCCACAGAGTTCCAGGCAGGTGACATAATTGATTAAAGTGGGCTGGGTAAAAGACAAATGGTCTCTTGATTTATGTTCTTTTTGTACAGAATTGCTTTGTGTGCATATTAAAACAGGTTAGGTATACTCGTCCCTTCCATAAGGAAAATGTCCTCTTCCATTTTTCAGGAAAAATTCTGCCCTTTTGGTCTATTGTTTTCCCACTTTAGTAAAGACATAAATATAGAAAAATGCTTTCCTACTATGAAAAAATATCCCTGCAAGCCTGATGTTGACTGACAAGTCCAAGGTGAAAACTGACACTTGACCTCAATGTTAGGCATGTAAGGGAAGGTGGTAGGGCCTGAGGAAAATTGGAGAGGGCATATGCCATCTACATGGGCTGTAGTTAGATCCGGCTTGGTGTTGTCCTATAGGAAATGGAGCTGGTGTTGTTAGATGATCCAATTCTTAGAGAAAAGTTGGAAATTTTTTAATGTGGTATCTCTTGGTTTGAAAACACCTGGAAACATATGCTATCTTTTTTAAAATTAACATATAATGTACTATTTGTTTCAGGGGTACAGGTCTGTGAATCATCAGTCTTACACAATTCACAGGACTCACCATAACACATATCCTCTCCAGTGTCCATCACCCAGGCCCCCTATCCCTCCCCGATCCCCAGCAGCCCTCAGTTTGTTTCCTGAGATTAAGAGTCTCTTATGGTTTGTTTCTCTCCCTGGTCATGTGCTATCTTTGATTTGAAAATATCTATACACATATGTTCCATGGGCCAAACAAAACCTATATGCTACATGCCTGCATGTTGAATTTCCTGTGGATTTGGTTTGTGGCTTCCTGTCTAGTCGCAGTCTCCATGCTAAGTCTTATATATTTATTAAAACCAGTGTCTTTGAGCTGAAGACTCATCTTAGGTTGTTACCACAGTTCTTCTCAATCCTTGCTAACTCTGCTGGATATTTGTTGCTTTTTCCTCATCCCCTATTCACTCTTTTCCCTCCTAATCTTTGTCCTGGAAGGCTGACTGGTATGTGCCACAGCAATGGCCTTTCTCACTAGTTTCCTACTGGGTTCAGCCAATGAGAAGCACAGGTAGGAGATGGGGAGAAGGGAAGAGAGTGAGGTCACAAAGTAGATTACACTCATGGGTGGGCAGTGAAGATCACTTCTCTTGGATCGTGACTTTGGCTATCCCTGAGGAGATTATGAGTTGAGTGATGTTTCAATCTGCTATCCAAAAAAGCTAGATCTATACCTCCACAGGCACCATCCTTGATCAGTCCCGGTATGGACTGTTTCAGTTGCAACCACTGTCAGAAGCAGGAGTCTGCATCTCATTGATCTGTCTTTCCCTGATTGTCACATCAGAAGCAGGACCTTATTTCTCCTTGGCTTCACTGCCTCTAGCTTTTTCTATAACAATCCCTGTAACTGGCACATTTTTTTCAGTTAGCAATTTTAGAAGAATAGGAGGTTGCTTTTACTTTTTTAAAAAATTTTATTTATTTGAGACAGAGAGAAAGAGAGAGAGAGAGAGCATGAGGGAGAAGGGGGAGGGGCAGAGGGAGAGAGAGAGAGAAAAACCCAGCAGACTTCATGCTGATCGCAGAGCCCAACGCTGGGCTTGATCTCCTGACCCTGAGATCACAACCTGAGGTGAAATCAAGAGTTGAACACTTAACAGAAGGAGCCACCCAGGTGTCCCATGCTTTTACTTTTAAAAGTAGTGTTTGCTGTTCCTAAACACACTTGGCTTTTTACTCTCCCTTTCCTCATTTCTCAAGGTAGGATAATCACAATCAGATAGCTTTGGTGATATCCCATTATTATTAAATATTAGATCCAGGCTTTAACATTTCCTTTAATATGGCTGTGAAATCCCACCTGCTTTCTCTCTTTACACTAGTCTCCAGTCTCCCTTATTCTTTTCTTAAGTCTATCAATCCCTTCCTGCTTTCAATTCTGCAACATTCCAGATGAAGTTTCATGGTGTACTCATCTTTCCATCTCTCCCTTGCTGACATCTTTAATTTGTTTGTCCCCATGTCCATCTTCTACACCCATCCTGCAACCCCCCCAAATCATATCTTCTTCATATCAGAGGCACTCCTTGTCCACCATATACTGGTGTAGATGCCCAATGTCAATGGAGTGTACAACTCTGTGCGGTGATCTTTTAACATTGAATTCCACACTCTCCCACTTTTCTCAGGCTCCCCATCCCCATGCCAGCTTCCTCACTTTCTGTGGAAAATCTTATTTACTGTTTCTTGGGAAAAGGGCAGGCAGGAATTGCTCCCTTACGCACATTTGTCTGTGCAGCACCAGGTTTTACGTCTGGTCTTGTCGTCATTGGCTTTCTCTTTCTCTTCATTGGCTTCTTCTCTCCAGAATAAAAACACTTTCAAATTTTTCCCATTAGAAAAACACCGGCAATAAAAGAACATGTGTTGGTAACCCAATTTCTCTTCACGATAGGGTCCTCCTCCCCATCCCCAGCTCTTTCCTTCCCATCATAGTCAAGTCTCAGGAAGGCCTGTCTACACTGCCTCTCCTTCATTTACTCTTCAACCCTCAGTAATCTGCTTTCTGTCCCCATCTTGAAAAGGTTACCAGTGATTTTGCAGTTGTTAAATCCAATAGACACATTTCGGTTGACATTTTATTTGAACATTATGGGACATTTGGCCTTTTGGACCACTCCATTTTCAAAATTCTTCCCTTAATTTCCTTGGCACTGTTCTGGTTAATCTAGCTGTCTTGTTCCTTCTCAGTTTCCTCTGTTTTGTACTTAAAAATTGGTTTCCCCCAGGGTCCTCTTTTCAGCCTCCTTGCCTTTCTTATTCTGTATCTTCTATTCGGACAGTCTCATCTACGCTTATGACTTCGGTCACTGCTTATGTGATGTTATTTCCACATTCTCCATGTGTAGACTAGATTCTTCTCCTGAACTCCTGGACTTGCTTATTCTATCGGTTTTGCCTATTCTATTCTATTCTATTCTATTCATTCTCTCCCTCCTTCCCTCCCTTTCTCTCTCTCCCTCCCTCTCTCCCTTTCTTCCCTTCCTTCCTTCCTCCCTCCTTTCTTTCTTTCTTTCTTTCCTTCCTTCCTTCCTTCCTTCCAAGGGAGAGAAAAAGAGAGTGTGCACGCCCAGGGCATGCAGGCAACAGCAGGGAGAAAGGGAGGGGCAGAGGGAGGGAGAGAGAAAGAATCTCGAACAGCCTCCATGCCAGGGTAGAGCTGACCTGAGGCTCCATTTCCTGACCCTGAGATCATGATCCTGAAGTTATGACCTGAGCTGAAATCAAGAACCTGAGGCTTAACCAATTGAGCACCCAGGGGCCCTGGCTATGTCTGGTCCTTATTGCCTCCTTTCCACCATGTTGCCTCTCTTTTCTCTTTAGACACTTTCCTCTCTAGAAGGAAATGCCTGGACTCTGTGATCTGCCTCACCTGCTCCCAGTTCCAGCATTCCCTGCAGAGCAGTCACACACCTGCCAAAGCACAGCATTTGAGTCTCCCAAGTATCCAGCCCCAGAAGGCTTCCTACTTAAGGAAGCATTCCTTGCTTGACTTTGTCAGAGATCACAGAGGCCGACACAAACCGTGGACCAGAGAAGAAAATTTTCTGGCTCTTGTGTTGTTAAAACTGAATTCAAAGCCTCAGCATTCTTGAGCTTCCTGCAGGATGATTTGACTATTTCCTCACAGGTAGACCCACCTGGAGCCTGTCAGGCTGTGCTAGTCTGGATTTCCTCATCTTGTTATTTTCCTCTATCTTATGAGTGAGGGAAACAGATTGGAATTTAGGATCATGAATACAACTTTCTTACTGCTTTTCTTCCCTCTGTGTCTCAAATCTTCTCCTGCTTCCCATTCTCCCCTCAGCCATCAGTGTGAGCTTTCTTGCATTAAATCAGACTCCTTTCCTCCCATCTCCCCACGGCAGCACTCAGATGAAAATAAAGAGATGTGGGCTGTTGGGTCCGGGGCAGGGCAATGTGGAGTTCTCCCTTCTGAAGCTTCAGGGTTCTCTAACACCAGCCTTCCATTCCATTAGGCGAAACTCTAAACTTGCCTCAAAGTTCAACCTCATAGGCTGTTATCAGCTCTGCCAATCTGACTTGAGCGGGTCCTGCAGGCTTCAGTGAGCGCTCAGTATGTGTTGCTGCCTTACTAAATGCTCTTTGTCTCTAGCAGTCCCCTCCTTCCATCGCTTCCGTGGTGCCCCTACTTCCTACCCCGTGGATGGTCCCAACACGGAGTCTTGGAAAGGCAGAGGCAGAGTGGGGAAGTTTCAGAGAAAAGCAACAAAAATTATTCAGGGAAGAAAGGGATTGACATATGAGGAAAGATAAAAAGAGATATATTTATCTGCCTGGGCTCTGGCTCAGAAAGGATGTGAACACCCAAGAGGGCAGAGAACGGGCTACATCTCTTTTTTTAGGTACCTCACTGCTCCAGCTCAATACTTCTCTCTCTGTGGTCTCCACTGAAAGTCAACAAGGATTTATTGAGTGTAGGAAGCTTTGCTTTTAGATTCAGTGTGTTTCCAGAGGCTGCGTCTTAAGTGCATTGCTTGTAAGGTAGAAACCCGAGGGCACCTCTGTGCACATCTTCGTCTGAGCTGAGGTATATGGCTTCATTGTTGGAAGTCGTCACACAAGTGGGGTGAGATGGCAAGGTGTGATTTCTATACCTAAAGGAGATCTGAAAGGTCATCTAATCCTCATTTTATAGGTGTGAAGGTGGAAGCTGCAAGGAGAGAGGCAATCTGCCCCGTCGTGCAATGAAGTTGGTGACCAGGGAGTCAGGGAGGCATCCTGATTAGGAAGAATCGCATGAACAAAAGCTGTGGAAAAAAAAAAAAAGGGCCAGGTTGATCATATGGAGATACATCGAGGTACTGCTTTGTACCAGGCTTAGTTCCAATCTCTGAGGTCCGGCCAGAAAATCAGGCCGCTCCCTACCCTCATAATACTTACAATTTTTAAAAAAAGATTTTTAATTTATTTTTTAGAAAGAGAGAAAGAGAGAGAGAGAGAGCACATGAGCAGGAGGAGGGGTAGAGAGAGAGGGAGAAGCAGGCTCCCCGCTGAGCAGGGAGCCCAACACCGGGCTCCATCCCAAGACCCCGGGTCATGACCTGAGCCGAAGGCAGACGTTTAACTGACTGAGCCACCCAGGCACCCAAACTTACACTTTCATAGAAATTATAGTGATTGGCAAAGTCCATGTTAAACCCAGCTGTCCCTCCTGGATCTGACCCAAGCAGCCAAGAGTCAATGGACCAAAACATACAACTCTGCTTACTGGTCTCTCTTTAATTCATGAACACCTATTTCAAATGAACACTTAACACAATCCTGCAATTTATTCTTTAACATTTTTTTTTTTTTATCTGCTTGGAGTGGTTTAGAAATATGTCTGCTAAGTTTTAGAGATTTCTCCCATTAAGAGATAGAGTCTATGTCCCTGTCCTTAGATCTGGGCAAGACATTGTGACTGCTTCCATGACTGGAACATGGCAGAAGGGACATTGTGTGACCCTGATGATTCTGCCAGTTTCAATTGGGATGCCGGGAGTCTTTGGCTGCTATGTGAAAGATTCAGTTCTCCCAAGGCCTCCATGTGCAGAGACCACATGGTTGGACCACATGTATGGATGTATATATGAACAGTTGACCCTTGAACAATGTGGCGGTTAAGGGCACCAGCCCCTGTGCCACTGAAACTTAACTCCTTAACCATTAATAGTCTACTGTTTCCTGGAAACCTTACCAATAGCATAAACAGTTGATCAACAGATAGTTTGTATGTTGTCTATGTTACATATGGTATTTTTGTGGTAAAGTAAGCTCAAGAGAAGAAATGTTATGATCCTAGGAGAGAGAAAATACATGTATGGTACTTTACTGTATCTATCTATCTATCTACAGCTATCTATAAAATCCACGTATCAGCGAACCCATGCAGTTCAAAGCCATGTTGATCAAGAGTCCACCATATAATCCACATGTGCAGGTATATGTGTGTACATATGCATGGGTGTGGTGGTGTTTGTGTGTGCATGCATCTGTGAGAGAGACACAGAGAGGGGCAGAGACAAAGAGAGTGACAGAGAGAGCGAGAGAGCGAGAGAGATCTAAGGAGATGCAGCTGTAGATTTCCCAGCTCAGGAGCCAGACCTGTGTGTGCACGAACCTCGATGAGGACCCAGTCCTGCCCACAATCTGACTGCAGTTTTTTTTATGAGGAACCCTGAGCAAACCCCGCCTGGCTGGGCACACTCAACCTTCAGACTAATGAGTGAAATAGGTGATTATTATTATTATAGTCACCATTTTGGGGTGACTCAAACATATAACTAATACGTAACGAATGCACAAATAGGGTTAGAAAAATCCAAACAGGGCCAGTAGGTATTCACCGAACAGGCTGCCCTAAGGGAAGCCACGTTTAAATCATCGCAAACACCTATCATATACTTTTAAAGGACACTATTTGTACGATTCACTCATTCATCCATTTCTTTTTTGGGCCCAGCTTCTGTTCTAGGGATACAGTGGTGAGCAAAACAAAGGTAATTCCCATCTTCATGATGTTTTCCATTTGTGGCATATGTGCTGCACTCCATGAGGACTTTCAAAAGGTTTCTTTTCCAACTTTTTTTTTTTAAAGATTTTATTTATTTATCTGTCAGAGAGAGACTGAGAGAGAGAGAGAGAGAAATCATGAGCAGGAGGAGCTGCAGGTAGAGGGAGGAGCAGTCTCCCTGCTAAGCAAGGAGCCCAATGTGGGGCTTGATCCCAGGACCCCAGGATCATGACCTAAGCTGAAAGCAGATGCTTAACCAACTGAGCCACCCAGGCATCCTGCTTGTCCAACTTCAGATCAAATTGGAATAGAAAAGATTGACATCAAAAGTCATTGGCCAAAGATTATTTATGTCTATTGCTGCTTAGGGCTGAGCTGAAAGCTATAGGATGGTTGACAAACCACATGGACTTCCTAATGCTGGTATCCAGAGCTGGGCAGCCGTCCCAACCCCTTCACAGTCAGGGATCATCTCGGGTTGGCTTCCCTGTGGTGGGGACTGTTTGCGTAGACACTGGGGAGGAGTGGAAAGGAGCTCTTGTCTCCTGTTGTAAGAGGGAGTTGCTGGGGCCAGTGATTTCTTCCAAACTCTTCCAGTGCACAAACTACTCTACCTCCCCTGGTTTGAACACACAAAGGGACAGAGAGGGGTCAGAGGTGCATCACTCCTGGGGACTCTCTCCACATGGAAGGGGACAAGTGTTCTCTCCTCACAGGGAGGAAAATAAATCAACAAACGGAGGTAACATTTCCATTGTTGACGTGTCCCTTAAGTTGGGGTTCATGGTAATATACTAATTTATCCACGGGCATTTCAATTGTTCCCTTATTTTGTTCTTACAATGATGCAGCACTGAACTTCCTGGGACATAGATCTAGTAATATATTTCCTGACTTGCTGGTGCTAAGTAATTTCAGGAGCAGAGCTGCTGGATCAAAGGGAATGTGCATTTTGATGGCTAGTGCCGAATTGCTCTCCAAGAACGTTGCACCGGTGTGCATTCCCATCAGCGGTGTAAGAAAGTAGTTACAGCCTACAACAAGAGAAGCATAAAGTCTGTTTTAAATGGTGCAGATAGAATGTTCCACTTACACAAAATCATATAAAGTGAGAGCAGATAAATTTACAGAGCGTTTGCTAGGCATTTTACTCATCGAATCTTATTTAATCCTCCTTCCTATGAAGAGGGTATTATAATCTCCATTTCAAAAAAACGGTGATATTGAGGCTAACCAAAATTAAACTGCCCAATGTTGTAGGGTTCTAGATGGTGGAGAGGGTCTGGACCCCGGCAGTGTGGTTCCTGCAGTTGTGCTCAGGGCCCTGGACTCCAAAAAGCCACACGACTAGCCAGCTGTGACACACAGTGGCTCTGTGAAGAAGAA
Source organism: Lutra lutra (assembly GCF_902655055.1). Lineage (NCBI taxonomy): Eukaryota > Metazoa > Chordata > Mammalia > Carnivora > Mustelidae > Lutra > Lutra lutra. Next base: position 98,010,498 of record NC_062284.1, on the reverse strand, counting down.
AAGATTGTAATAACATGGTGGTGTTGTAAAAAGAGGAATTCTTTTAAGAAAGGGCTCTGCTTTCATGCAAATGTTCCTGATGATAAGGAGTATGAAAGAATCATTGACAATGTGTGGTGTATGTAAAATTGCTAAATAAAATGTTTTCCAAAGATTTGCATGAAGCATCAGCTGGGTTTTGATGCTTGCTGGTTGTTTAAAATGTTTATTCATGTTGAACAATGTTTATTTATTGAAAGTACCATCTATTTAAATCAAATTATCTCCATAACTGAATATTTATATGGATGCTTTATTGAATATTCCTAAACATTTGCCCAAACCCCAAACGATTTATTCACAGTTATAAATGTTTACTTCTTCAGAGTAAAAAATCGCTTAAAAGGAACTTAAAAGCAAATTGACATTTCTGTAGTTTGTGAACATCTGCAATGCTTTCTGCACATTAGCTGTGAGAGATTTCTGCCTTAGAAAATGGTTAGATATTCTAATTATTTATGTTCAATAAAATATTTAAAATTTACACAGCATCTCTTTTATTGTGTGTTACATAACAGCGGCCGCTTTTGGCTCTGCGACAGGCTTGTAATAGATAGATTTTGAGATTTTTTTCAAACACCTCAGCTTTCCGCCAGCATTTAATTAGCTGAGACCCCATTTATTTCGCAGTACACTCCAGCACCATGAACATTAGGCCTTAAATAATCCTGGGCTGAACGAGATGCCAGTACGAGCTATAAAAAAAAAGCAATCAACAAAGTGATATAATGCCTCACAGTTCTGTTCACTGTAGTGAAGGTTCCAAGGGACTAGATTTGGAAACTTTACTTATATCTGTAAAGGATCACTGACTCCCTGACTGACGGGCTCAACGGGGGGCTTCTCAGGCTTAGGGGGAAGATGGGCACTTGTGAAGTCTGGAGGCTTAGGTGGGAAGCATTGATGTCCTTACCTGTAAGGTGGGGGGGGGCGCTCCCTCTCTTTTGGGGTGTGCCCATTCCTTTGTTATTGTTGTCTTCATGGGCACTGTTTTATTGTTTTTTGAATTAGGTGGGGGGGGTCCTCAGTTTTCTAGAGTTACCCTCAATATCCTCTCTCCCCAGACACATGCACCTATCCAGTGTCAACCTTAAAATACCCTGTCTTGGCCGACAACTGAAGCAGTGAACACGTTGGGAAGACTGAGGTGGGGGCAGGTCCGGAACAAAATGACACACTTTTGCCAGGAAGGTAGCTTGGAAGACTGATTTTAGATGTTCTCACTAGCCCTTCTGTTCTCCTCCACTGCATCCCATAAGCCTCAAATTCTTGGGTGTTAGGGGATGCTCACCCCAGGGTGAGGTCTGTTGTAATGGGAAAATAAGTCAGAAAATAGAAAGGGGCTAACCTTAACCGTGTAAATCTCTATTCTCTCCATCATCCTTTCCTCAAAGTCCTCTTTCTCTTCTTCAAGGTGCAAGAACATTAAGGGAGAAAATGAGGGGAGAAAATCAGAAGAACGTGGGACAGATGAAGAGGAAGAAGAAATAAATGAGGTGACTTGGATTATATCCAGCCAGGAATGGGGGTGGACAAATGGGGCAGGTAGCTGAGAATAGATACAGATGGGGCTGCCTCTTGCTCCCCAGTGCTCACCTATTAGTTGAGGCCAGAGATGAAACAAAGTGTGGGGGGTGTGGGGGGATGACTGTGAGACCGCTTCCAGGGCACGCAAATGATCATACATCCCTTCGTTCTTTGGTGATGGTGGAGGTGGCAGGAGTGATCACGTGTGTAAGTGAGAGGCAGGATATATATACTATTAACTCTCCTTGCTTCAGCTTGGCTTTTCTCTGTGCCTGTCCACAGTTCATGACTGTTGTGAACTAAGACACGTGCATCCTCAGCTTTCCTCCGTCCTGCCTAACCATGTCACGTCAAGGTGGCTGATGATGGAGGCCAAGCTGACTCTGCTGGAGCTCACTCTGCTTGGGTGTGCTTCTTGGCTCACTCTCACCTTCCATTTCTGGGACTGACTACATGAAGTCTGGAGGCTGTCTTTGACTAGCTCTCTTAAGAGGAAACTTTAACCAAATATTGCCAGAGATGTTTGTTTTTCTTAGCTATAAAGGAGTTGCTGACTGTAACCCCAGAGACGAAATTTTAAAATTAAGTACAGGTGACGCATAATGTTATATTAGTTGAAGTGTACAACATACTTGTTGTAGTTGTTCAACATCTCTATGCTCATCACAAATGTAGCTAGCGTCTGTCACCTAGACGCTATTATGATATCATTGACTGTATTCCCCATGCTGTGCTTTTCATTTCTGTGACTTATTGTTCTATAATTGGAAGCCAGTAACTCCCACTCGCCTTCACCCATGTTGCCCCGAGACTCTCCTCTGCCACCCCCCATAACCATCAGTTTGTACTCTGTATTTATGGGTGTGTTTCTGCTTTTTTTTTTGTTAGTTTTGTTTTTTAGATTCCACACATGAGTGAAATCTTATCTTTCTCTGTCTGATTGATTTCCCTTAGCAAAATACCCTCCAGTTCCAACTATGGTCTTGCAAATGGCAAGATTTCATTCCTTTTTATGGCTAAGTAATATTCCATAATGTGTGTATATCACATTACATATATGTTAATATGTTTATACTATAATACATTATACAAAATATGATATATAAATATATAATAGACATATCATATTATATAACAATTATGTATGTCTATATATTACATCTTAATCCATTCATCTCTTGATAGACACTTGGGTTGCTTCCATATCTTAGCTACTGCAAATAATGTTGCAATAAACACAGGGGTGCATACATCCTTTCAAATTGGTGTTTTTGTTTTCTTTGGGTAAATACCCAGTAGTGGAATTGCTGGATTGTATGGCATTTCTATTTTTAATTTGCTGAAGAATCTCCATACTGTTTTTCACAGTGGCTGCACCAGTTTACATTCCAACAATAGTGCTCAAGGGTTCCTCTTTCTCCACATCCTTGTCAACGCTTGTTATTTCTTGTCTTTTTGATACTAACCATTCTGACTAGTATGAGGTGATATCTCATTGTGATTTTGATTTTCATTTCCCTGATGATCTGTAATGTTGAGCATTACTCATGTGTGTGTTGGCCATCTAGGTGTCTTCTTTGAAAAAATGTTTGTTTAGGTCCTCTGCCTATTTTTAAAAATTAATCAATTAATTAATTTAAAGATTTATTTGTCAGAGAGAGAGAACTAGTTGGGGAAGGGGCAGGCAGAGAGAGAAGAAGGTCCTTACTGAGGAGGGAGACTGATGTGGACCTCGATCTTAGGACCCTGGGATTATGACCTGAGCCAAAGACAGACGCTTAACTGACTGAGCCACCCAGGCATCCCGCTCTGCCCATTTTTAATTAAAAAAAAAAAATCATTCTTCTGAGAGGAAATGTTTTTGACTGGGTAGAGATGTAAGGATTTAGGTTAATCAGGAAAAGCCACCTACTGGATATGTTTCTTCTCAATTTTAACTCATAGTTTTTCTTTGTTATTGTTTAAGCACTCAAAAATTATAGCCTACAAAAGTATGTCTTATAAAAAGTAAAGATTCCACACCCACCCAAATCATCCCTCCATAGTTTGACACCTTGTTCTATAGTTTTGGAATCATACTTTGTCTTATTAAGATGGTGACCATTTAAAAAGTAATTTTGAGAATATAATGGTGTCCAATCCATTACCACTGACCCAGAGAGTGTGAAACTGATAGTAGCTTAAGAATAATGAATGACACTTGAGACAGAATTGATAAATCATCATGAAGCTGTTCTTTTGTAACCATTTTATGACAGTTAGAAACTTTCCTTAATTTTGTCTTAAGACATTGGACTGATTTTTGATTGTGTGCCTATTCTCATCCAAGTTTCCTCGGTTTGATTTTGCATGAAACATGGTAGGCTTTTGTAATCTTGTTGACACTCTCTATGGTTAATCTAGGTAAAAATCGTTTAATACAGCTGATTTCCATCATAGAGGAGCATGTCAAGGAAGAGTACAGTTTTTTTGAAAATAATTTTCTACCATAAGTACTGTGACTTATTGTGACTGTTTCCTCTCAGTGCCTCCTGGAGAGCAGTAATGATATCTTACCCCATTGCATTAAACGGTGGCCTCCCTTAAAAAAACAAATGTTCTGTTGCATGAATAAATGAGTTCTGGAAGGCTCTAGGGAGTAATAGTGATATCTTACATCTACCCATATAGATATTTCCATTTTTTTTTCGAAGAACTTATATTCTTCATCTTATTTGTTCCTTAAGACAGTCCTATAAATTGGATACAGGAGATCTCTCTTATTTTTACAGATGGAGGAAATGATATTAAAAAATCATGACAGAAGTGAGACTTGATCTTCTAGCTCAGAAAAGTAAGGTTTCATGTTCTACGAGACATTACAAAATTAGTCCTTTTTGTTCTTATTACTTATAAGTAATAGATAAGTAGATACATTTTAATTTATAATTTTTTCTTAAGAGACAGAAGGGGAAAGGCAGAGGGAGAGGTAAAGAGAGAATCTTAAGCAGACTCCATGCCCAGTGCGGGGTTCCACATGGGCTCAATCTCTCATGAACCTGAGATCATAACCCAGGCTGAAATCAAGAGTCAGATGCTTAACAAACTGAACCACCCAGGCACCTCTTCATTTACATATTTTAAGTAATGCAGAAACACAAATAATGCTTTGTAAATTCCCTCATTCTACTAACACTATCTGTACTTCTCTCCACCATGCCAGCTCATCTGGCCTTCATAGTGTGATGTAAATATCTATATGTACACATGTACGTATTCATGTAAATAGAATCTGATTTATTTTATCACTTAACAGTCAGTTTTGGAACATCTTCTATGTTGCACATTTAAGTATACCTCCTTTTAAATTTATTTTTATTTTTTATTTATTAATTTTAAAAAAAGGTTTTATTTATTTGACACAGACAGAGAGAGATCACAAGTAGACATATAGGCAGGCAGAGAGAGAGGGGAAGCAGACTCCCTGCTGAGCAGAGACCCCCCCCAATGCATGGCTTGATCCCAGGACCCTGAGATCATGACTTGATTCGAAGGCGACACTTAACCCACTGAGCCTCCCAGGTGCTCCAACTACCTCCTCTTTTTTTTTTTTTTTTTTTAGTTTTTTTATTTTTTCAGCATAACAGTATTCATTATTTTTGCACCACACCCAGTGCTCCATGCAATCCGTGCCCTCTACAATACCCACCACCTGGTGCCCCCAACCTCCCACCCCCCACCCCTTCAAAATTCTCAGATCGTTTTTCAGAGTCCATAGTCTCTCATGGTTCACCTCCCCTTCCAATTTCCCTCAACTCCCTTCTCCTCTCCATCTCCCCTTGTCCTCCATGCTATTTGTTATGCTCCACAAATAAGTGAAACCATATGATAATTGACTCTCTCTGCTTGACTTATTTCACTCAGCATAATCTCTTCCAGTCCCGTCCATGTTGCTACACTACCTCCTCTTTTTAATGGCTACTTAGATTTCCCAGTGTATGGGAGTGCATCTTAAAAACAAATTACTTCCCTAGTGGTGATCATCTAAGGTTGTTTCCAATTTTGAACTTTTACAAAGAATGCTTCCTTTAACATCCTTGCACATATATCTTTATGGACAAGTGTGCAAGAATTTCTGTGGGACATGATTCTTATCTCACCTGAGAAGGAATCTTCATTGCTGGATGAGTTAGTGTTTGCTTTCTTTGTCAGGTTCTTCCTCATTTCCAGGCTGGAATTCTTCCTTTTTTAAAATAGCAATTTAAGCCAATTTATCCTCAGGTTGTGTGGTTTTACCTTGCACCCTAAGATTAAATGATGGTACATACTACATTATCTTTTTTTTTTTTTTAAAGATTTTATTTATTTATTTGACAGAGATCACAAGTAGACAGAGAGGCAGGAAGAGAGAGAGAGGGGAAGCAGGCTCCCAGCTGAGCAGAGAGCCCAATGCGGGGCTTGATTCCAGGACCCTGGGATCATGACCTGAGTGGAAGGCAGAGGCTTAACCCATTGAGCCATCCAGGTGCCCCTAATTATATCTTAAAAAAAAGATTCATTTATTTATTTGTGGGGGGGGGGGGAGGGGCAGAGGGAGAGGCAGAGAGAGAGTCAGAGAGAGAGAATCCCAAGCAGACTCCCTGCCGAGTGTGGAGTCTGATGTTGGACTTGAAACTACAACCCTGAGATCATGACCCAAGAGGAAAACCGAGAGTCGGATGCCCAACCAACTGAGCCACCCCGGTGCCTCTACTTTAACTATGTCTCAAGACTAGGAGAGATTTTATGATGTAAGAGAGAGAACATTTTAGTTTTTCTTCTTCATACTTCATGGCATTTACTGCTCAATCTCCCCCTCCCTAATATCATTCTCTTCCATGTTCTTTTCTAACAACCCAGTTTTTGTTTGGGCAATAATGGGATGGCTAAAACTAGATTTCCCAGGCTTTCTTGTAGATAGAGTGAGGGAGTTCTGGCCAGTGAGATAGAGGTCCAGGAAAGTGATTCTGTTCCTGAAAACAGGGATAGACTCATGAGGCACACGTTTGCCCTTCCTCTTTCCTTTCTATTGCTGCTTGGAAGAAAGACTTGATGAGTGGATGTTAGGTAGTCATCTTGTCACCACAAGGACAATAGCTACATATGAAAGATGGAGGTGCAGGGAGTGAAAAGCCTACATCCTTGGTGATTTCCTGGAGTAGCTGCCCCAGCCATGGATCTGCCTGCCTCTGGATTTCTGCTTCCTTAGAAAAATAATGTTAGGTTCCCATTGCTTGCAGCCAAACACAACTCTAACAGAGTCATATCTTACTGAACAAACATAACTCAGCCCAAGTGAGTGAATTATCTAAAGAATTTCTATCTCTGACCTTCAAAGTTGTGTGTTCTAGGTCAAAGACTAAGGTTTTCTTTTCCTAGCAAAATATTCTTACTTATTATTTTATACTTATTAACCTTTAATATAGTTATTTTTTGAACCCTTATGTCTAAAATTAAAAATATCTTGAGGATCATGACAAAAATTTGTGCTTACTGAGTACATTTTTTTTGTTCTTGGTCTTCGCTATTGGCTGTCTGTTTTATGAGAAACTGAATTTAAAACTTTCTTGTGGAACACCTTTTTCTGAGGCACCCAGGGAGAAAGACAGCGTCACATCAAACAGTGTTGTCACATTGTTTTCTATAGAGCATACAGAATCGATTATTTCTCCTGGTGCCAGGTTTGAAGGGGGGGTTCTGTCAAACAGCAGTAATGTAATGTTGCTTAAAATAAATATTTCATCAAAGTAAAAGCATGTGGGAGAAACATCTTTTTCACTTCGTTGACAGGTTGAGTTTGCTTTCATTAAAGAAAAAAGTTAGAAAAAAAAGTTTGAAAGTTCTTGATAGCATGCATTATAGGTTACCGTTACCTTCCTGAGTCATTGAGATGGAGATGGGGCTGTGTCTGGTGGGAATCCCTGGGGTTTGGGATGGCCGTGAAAATGAATATGTGGGAGGAAGAGTGGCATGAATTACATATCTGGAAAAACAAGATGCCTTAGTTTCTTAGGCAGATAGATAGGGCAGATAGGGTAGCTTGAAAGAGCAGACCTTTATTGTCTCACAGTTCTGGGTCTAGAAGTCTGAAATCAATGGGGGTGGGGCATGCTCCCTCTGAAACCTGTAAGGGAGAATCTTCCTCACCCCTTCCTGGTTCCTGGAGGTTTTCCAGGCAATCTTTGGTGTTTCTTGGTCTGTGGATGTGTTGCTTCACTCTTCTCTCTTCACATAGTATTCTCCTCGTGTGTCTGTAGATTGTCTTCCCGCTGTGTATGTCAGTCTGTGTCCAAATCCCCTCTTTTGTAAAGATACCAGACATATTGGATTAGAGCCCACCTGTGATGACCCCATTTTGACTTGATTACCTCTGTAAAGACTCTACTTTTGAAAAAGGTCACATATAGGTACTTGGGGGTGAGGATGTCAATGTCTCTCTTTGGAGATGACACAATTTAACCTATAACAAGAGGTTTCCCAACTCTAACCTGAAGTAATTGGGAAGGAGACTCTCCCACATATCCTCCATTAATAGAATTTTGGGGCAGGAAACCATACTGGTGAATTTGATGCTATTTATTCTAAGAACTTCACCTCTTCTTTGAGGGTTCCCCTCTTAGCTGTCATGCTCCTTTTTGCCACCCAATAGGATTACTGCCTGGTACTCGTCAAGTGCCATTTAGGCTTCTCCTAGTGGTGCCCCATTTTCTTGGTCCTTTGGGACTTCCTCGCTCTTACCAAGAGTGCTAGGATTAAACAAGTCATCTTTCATGGCCACCTCTCTCCACTGGGGTTGGAGTAGTACCATGGGGCTAAGTCAATCAGGGTCATCATTAAGATGTTTCCTGCTCATTCTCACAATGCTCTGTTGCCATCTCTGGGGACTTACTCCTAAGCAAGATGGTTGGTCTCCACATGTAACTTCTGATTTCTTTTTCCCTTCCTGGGAGAATGACCTTTTTCCTTATCCACTGCCTTCTCTTCTAGTCTAGTGAAACATTTGCCATCCCACCTCCTTCAGAGTGGGGCTACTGGTTTATCAGGAGGCCTGGGAGTTTTCTTCTAGCTAGGGTTAGATCTTGGGTCCACAAAAGGCCATGTTCACTTTTCCCGGCTGAAGATCTTGGCTTTTAGAAATTCCATAGGCCGTAGAATAAGGGAAGAGATGCTTGCTGTCCATTCTTGGAAAGCTTGCTTTATCTGCCAGAGTGGGCAGAATGACTTCTTGTAAATACAGCAAAGAGGAAGACAAAAGAAGTGAGGTTTCATATTAGAAACAGATTGGACATGGCAACCTATTACAGGGGGGTTCCTCAGGCCAGTCTTGTTTGAGTAGACTCATACATAAACTTCCTGGCAGATGCGGGAGTGAGTGGGAGGCGAGAGGGTTTGTCGTGGATGTAGTCTATCTTTCCCTTTGGCAGACACATAATAGTTACTCATTCGATGTTTTTCAAACCTGAAGTTTTTTCAAACCTGAAATTCAGATAATTTTCAAACTTGAAATAACCTTTTGTTGAGTTTTATGTGAGAGAGCTCCTGTTGGATAATTGGGTATTTGGTATATGCTGCGGCTCTGCAAATCACCATAAATTAGGTGGCTTAAAACATGAGAAATTTGTAGTCAGTTCTGGAAGCCAGAAGTCTGAAATCAGTGTCACTTGGCTGAAATCTAGGTGTTGGAGGTGGTGTTGTAGTGCCTTCAGAGGCTCACTCTTCCAGCTTCTGGTGGTGGCTGGTGGTCCTTGGCTTGTAGCTACATCACTCCAGTTTCTGCTTCTGTGGTCACAAAATCTTTTCCTCTGTCTGTGTCAAGTCTTCCTCTGTTTCTCTCTCTTCCGAGGGTACTTGTGATTATATTTAGTGCCCACTTGGATAATCCAGGATAACATTTTCATCTCAGGATCCTGAGCTGAATTGTATTTGCAAAATGTTTGCCAGGTAAGGTGACATTTATAGGTTCCAGGGATAAGGGCCTGATATCTTTGGGTACCATTGTTGAGCCCACCACAGCTGTTATGTGTGGTAGACAAACACCTACATCCAGGTGCCAGGGACTTTGGATAGGCCTTTGTCTTAGCCGGTGGATCCTCTTTTTCTTATTATGAGGGTCCCCAGCATCCTCCCTGGCCACTGGTGTGTTAGCAGGGAAAACTGTAGAGGTTGGTTTTCATGTTGTCCAAGAACTCTACACATGCATTTAGCAACAAATGGCAGACCAGAGATCTTTGGTTAATTGCCTTGGCCCAGAGAGGTGTATTGAGGGTGTATGCGTGTGTGTGTGTGTGTGTTCGCTGTGTTTCTGTTAAAGAGCGATGTATTCTCTCCTTGACTTTGGGACTTGGCTTTTGCTCTGGATGCAAGGACAGCAGAGCATGGCCCTTTTGCTAAGAGGCTCACAGAAACCTCATCCTAGCTATGAAGTTCCTACGTCTTGACAATGGAGTGAAGCATTCCTTTCTCAGGGTCCTGGTCCCCCTGGAGCCCAGCTACCTAGAGGCCACAGAAGGTAGGAGGGAGCCTCAGATGGGGCTCAGGATTCTTTCTCCAGAGTAACTCTTCAGTGCGGGTCCGTGTAGAGCATCAGGAAATTTTGGCTTGACTTTGAAATCTTCTTTGCGGCTTGTTATATCTTGTTGAAAGCCCCAGGGGGATGTGTTTTCCCCTAAATTGATCCCTGGGATTTGGCCATGCTGTATGCTATTGATAAGCTTTTGGGAAAATGGTGTAATTTAACAAAGGTTATTGGTTTTATTCTCCTGGTGCTTCCTTAATTAGGCTGTCGACACCAAGCAAGGCAGGGGTTTGACATTCAGAACAAGGGTTAGAGCTGTAGCTAGATCCGGACTTGGAGTCACTAAGGACCTAGGAGGCAGCTTTCGTGGACCCAATTAGCATTTCAATTTAAATCCATCAGCTTGGCCCTTTGTATGCAGAAATTTTCCTTCATTTACCTTTTTCAAATGGGAACCTATGCCATGGAAAGTTATCAGTATATGAATACAAAATGCGGTTTGTCATAAAATACCTTCCCCTTCTCGTCTTGTGTTAGTTAATCCCCATGTATATTTTTCTGAGCCAACAGGTTCTTCATCTCTTCTGCATCTCAGGAAAGTCATTTAATCCCTTGCTCTGGGCTATGTTTCCGGTGTAGCTAATACCTCTCGATTCCTGATGTGGAGAAGAGATGTATTGTCTTCTGAGGCGTTACGTCTACCCAGGCGTATCCCTTTTGGGTTAATTATGGCCATTGCTTCACTGCCGCTTGGTTGACGCATCCATCTGGAAAAGGTGACCAGTGAAGCTGTTGGGAATGGGGTAAGAAAATCCCCGGTTGTCAGGCTTGCTACTAGGCAACACTGGCGCTTTACCTCTGACAAAAAGGGCTGAAATAGGTCCATGAAAGGAGAGATGATCTGTTTTAAGGTCTCCCCCAAAGGGTGTTTAAACTAGTGCCATGGACAATATTGCAGGCAAACTGGAGCACACAGTGAATGACTGACTGGGGAGCGGGTGACAGTCAGTGGGGAGGTTCCGAGTCCAAGACCACTGTGACGGCTTCAGTGCAGTGGGTTTTCCGTGTGCTCAGGCGCTCCTAGCTGGAGTGTTGCTAAATCGCCAACACCCGCTGCAGTATAACATGATCCGTTTTTTCCCCTGTTGATATGAATGTTTCTAAGTTGTGTGATAAGACTAAACGGGTTTTGTGGCTTTAAAGAGAAAGATTTAGGTAATTCACCTAGAGCGGAAAGCCCTTACTCAGCTGATGTGCTTCAGGGGGGACCTGGGGGCCAGGGGAGGCCTCTGTTGAGCAGGCTCAGGGCTCTGGTTGGGGAGGAGGGCTGGTTCTCTGCGTGGTTTTGGCTTAGGCAGTGGTTTTGGACATACAGTGAGACCTGTAGCTGAATGTTGTTCTTTTGGGATCCAGATAACCTTGACATCAGGATTTTCTGAGGACAGTTTTCATAAGCCTTGTGCCTTGTTGGCTTGCTGGCGTCAGCGGGGCAAGGTGGTGGTTACCAACAAAGTAGAGAAGGGGACAAAGGTAGAAGCCATGGCCGAAACCGAGGACCCTTTATCATGTTTGTCTTATGTCTTTGTGTGTTTTACAAAGCACCAGGACTTCCAGTTCTTTCCTTTTAGCATTTTGATAAATACTAGGAAAAATGATTGGCTTCAAGTGAATTCCATTTGTAGAAAGTGATAAATATTATATACCTATAAATTATAAATAAATATGTATTTCTGTTATATTTATAATATATAACACAAATATAAAAAATATATTAGAAAACATTACATAAATATAGCATATGTATTAAATATACATATAAAAGATATATAAGATAAACTATTCTGTAAATAAATGTTATATTTTTATAGAAATTAAATATTACATATAAGTATATATTCTATAAAATATATATTATACATTTGTAAAAGCTGAGATGGGAAGAAGTCCAAGTGTCCATGAAAGGATGAATCCATAAAGATTCAGCCACAAAAAAGAATGAGCTCTTGCCATTTACAACAACATGGATGACCTAGAAGGTATAATGCTAAGTGAAATAAGTCAGAAAGAGAAAGACAAATACTGTATGATTTCACTCATATTTGGAATTCAAGAAACAGAACAAATGAACAAACAAAAAAGAGACAAAAAACCAGACTTAGATACAGACTGGGATCGAGCCCCGCATCAGGCTCTTGGCTCAGCAGGGAGCCTGCTTCCCCCTCTCTCTCTGCCTGCCTCTCTGCCTACTTGTGATCTCTGTCTGTCAAATAAATAAATAAAATATTAAAAAAAAAAGAGTGCACTTATTGTGATGAGCACTGGATGATTTATAGAATTGCTGAATCATTATATTGTACATGCTAAGCTAATATAATACTGTGTTAATTATACTTCAATAAAAAGTAAAAATTATTACATTTAATATTAATCATAAAAATAAAATACACGTTATAAAATATTATACTTAGAGAAATATGTGTGTTATATTCTAAATAGATTACATAAACAAATTATATTATTTAAAATACATGTGCTTTATAAACATATCATATAAAAATAAATTGTATATAAATATATAAAATTTGTGAAACTCAACTGTTGGGATTTAGTAATTTGGCACTCTTAGATACAGTCTCTCTTTACTTAAGAACAGAGATAGTAATTCAACCCAGCCCCACATGGGTGATAGATAGAAATAGATAATGCCATGAGTTTTCATCTCCTATAGGCTCCAAGGCAAGAGAGGAGGGTCTCCAAGATTCAACCTTGGAAAGGCCAGGGTTGGAGACCAAAATCTTATATATGGTTGGGTGCTCATTGAGCTGCTGAACCATGGACTCAAGGCCTGAGGGACTGGAACAGAGTGTGAGAGAAGGTTCTTGGAGGTGCCAGACTCTGTGTCACTGGAGTTTGGGAGGCCTGGAAGCTATGCCTGACTTTTTCCTGAGGAGGCCTAAAGGTTGGAGGCTGGTTGGGGCAGGAGTGAGGCGGTAGGGGAAATAGGCCTCAGAAGAAGTCAATCCTGCCAACACCTGGATCTCAGACTTCTAGCCTCTGGAACTGTGAGAAATTAAATTTCTACCAACCTGTGGTACTTTGTGAGAGCAGGCTGAGCAGACTACTATAGGGACTGGAGATAGAGAGATAGAGAGATATGGCATGCAGCACAGCCTCTGGGGTCTGCTATACCTGGGCTAAATCCCAGAAACACCACTTACAAGCGCATAACCCTGGGCTAGTCTTCACATCTCTAAACCTGTGTTTCTTGTATGCAAAATAGGGATGAAAACACCTCTCCAGAATAATCTGGGCATTCACTTATTTAACATCGCTCACATATCATTTACTATATGGCGGGCGATGCTCTAAGTGCTTTGTGAATATTTGGTGAGGATTAAATGGGAATAATGTAGGTAATGTATTCAGCACAACGCCAAGCACACAGTAAGTGTACAACAAGTATCTGTCATTATTATTATTATTATTCAAATGTGCTCTGTGAGAAATTCTAGAAAAATCCACAGATATTTTGCTAGGGAATTGAGACCGTTATTTAGCAACAGCCACTCTCTCTGAGAGTTAAAACACAGTATGTTAATGATTGAGAATTAATCTGTCGGTATTTTGTTGGAAACTAATTTTCTACTAATTGTGTACTTTTAAAAGTTCTGCTATGTCTTAAGGTATGATCTTAACGATGCCTCAGGGGCCATTTCAATGTGAACACATAATTGAAGTACTCATAAATCAATAAGAACAGTATTTGATTTGCAAAAATATGTCTACATCTACGCTTTAGCCCTATAGCTCTTCTTTACCGCAACACAAATTCTTTATGTTCCTGGAGGTAGTAAAAAAAAATTTGGTGCCGTTCCACAGATAAACACTAGGCGGCACTCTTGTCAGGCAAACTCAGGCTTCCCTCCTAAAAAACACGTTTGGGTTTTGCTGGTAATGTGTGGTCACTCAAAGTGGATTCTCTTGTTTAGTAGTAAGATATTCAACTGGCTAAGCATGAGGAATGGAGACGAAATGATTTATTCAGCCATCTGAGAAAGACACTACAGGGAGCAATCTTAAAAAAAACCCTGTGAATGCAGGACTTAATGGGGGACCATATTTTGTAGAGCGGCCCAGAACGCCAGAAATCATCAAGTCCTGTGGTGAAAGTGGGTAGTGCTCCATCCTGTTTTGAACACTGTAAGCTCAACTCTTCTAGATAGCTGCCCTTAAGGCAATTTTTCTTATTTCCAGTTTTTGCTTCCACATTCAAAAGACGCTGTTTGGAAGGAACAGGTGAAGAAATGGTGGCAGAGAGAGGACACAGGAATGCAGCTGGGGAAGCTTCATTTTCACCTACACCCAATTTAGCAACAGTTCCTCTTTCCAGAAGAATTTAGTGCTGGATTTTGAAGAGTATATGTAGGTTCAGGAGGCCCGGGTCCGTGTTCCTGCTGTCCCACGGAGCTGTGGGCTAAGGAATTAAGTGTTTATGTCCACTTCCTTTCCTCTCCTGCTGATACTTCACCCAGGGTACCCTTCTCTCTCTCTCCTGCCTCTCAAATGTGCTTCAGACTCTTGTCTTCTGCGGCAAGAAGGAATAGATTTTTTTGTTTGGTTGATTTTTATTAATGGCTGTGGAAAATTGTTACATATTCTACAGATGTGAGAGGAGAAGAGGGAAATCAGAGTGAAGTCATCAAACTAGGTCTCAGTCTTTTACCAGTGTTGCTATGACAGGATCTCCTTTAGTATGGGAGAGACTTAGAAAAATCCTTTAGTTACAGGTAATTTTGATATTAAAAAAAGAATTTATCTTGGTGGTAAGAGAACATATTCTTTCCTGTCTCCTTACCATCTCTCCACATCCCATAGAGTCTGCTGAGGATGCTGGGCCTATTTTTACCCTCAATTGTTTGTTTTCTATCCATCCATCTGTGCATCCATCCACTTCCCTAACTCTGGCTTCTTTGTTTCTGTTGGTAAACCTGCCTCAGTGTACCTTATACAACCACTACCCCAGCTGAGGTCTTTTTGAATCAGAGGTAGGTTTTCTGACTTCTTCATTTTAGCTCTACACTTCCAGTTTCTAAGTATTGTAGGGTAATGTCGTTTCCTCACTAAGTTACTTACCAAGAAACCAAAAGAAAAAAAAAAAGCAAACACTATAGACGTTTATGTATCTTAAAGAATAATTTCAGAAAAAAAGAATATAATTTCAGAATTTATTTTTTAAAAGATTATTTGTTTACTTGACAGAGAGAGAGAGAGAGATCACAAGTAGGCAGAGAGGCAGGCAGAGAAAGAGGGGAAGCAGGCTCCCTGCTGAGCAGAGAGCCCTATGTAGGGCTCGATCCCAGGACCCTGAGATCATGACCTGAGATGAAGGTAGAGGCTTAACCCCCTGAGCCACCCAGGCGCCCCTAATTTCAGAATTTATAAAATTAGCACTGGAGCACATTGGCTGACTTTTTGTTCCCTTCGAGCTGGGGAATATTGAAGTGGTTGTGAGAACCTTGCACTGTCTCGCCCCCTATAGTTCTGTGCTGGATTTAAATCCATGGGGAGTTTGCATGCTTTCCAAGTAAATATGTGTCTTGGAAGATAGGACTTGCGTTGAGCAAACGAGCAATGAGCTTCATCGCTTCTGGTCGTTGTTTCTGAAAGGCCCCCCCACTCCCACTCACTCCTTGCTCTTGGAGCTCTCATTGCAAGATTCCTTGAAGTTTGCTGTTCTTTAGCTCCTAAGAGGAGGTGGGGCTCAGTAGTGTTCAGGTGACATAACGATGTGACCCAGTTTCATGCCCAAGCCAAGGGTTTCGGTGACAGGAGGCAACTTCACTCCCCTCCTCCTCAGTCTCAGTAGGTGCTTGCAATTCTGAGCATGGGAACCACAGTTTTCGGTGTAGGCCTTGATTCTGGAAGATCCTGTGATTATGCAAATTTCAAACATGAGGAAGTTATCCTCATCATCACCAGTTAAGAGAGGTTAGCTGATCGAAAAACTGGCTGACCGACAACCAGGCCCTGGGAAGAAGATCACAACAGAGGAGGAGGAATGTTCTAGGCTCAGGGTCTTGCTTAGGAAGAAGATAGGCTCAGAAGGAAACCGCACAGAGACCTAGAAAGACTGGGCTCAGAGACCAATCCCATCTGCCCTGCAGGCTGCCTGGTTCGGTCCCAGGGAGGCTTGCCCGGGTTCTGGGCCAATCTTGGCAGGGCAAGTGCTCTGCCCACAGCACGGGCCTCCGGATTCCCTTCCTGCTCCGCGTTCTCTGCAAACCTCATACGTTAGTGGTCCCTCCCATTAATTTCAGCAATAACACTGTTCTTCAGTCCTTTCAGATGAGTTTGTACATCGCCTCTTGATTTGGACACTGTCACTAAGCAGGAGCTGCGAGAGGCAGGCGCTGGGGCCCCAGACAGGCCCTTACGTGTGTGTGCCTCTCACACGATACCCCCGGTAGTCTCCTTTCCCGCAGGAGGGTTTTCTCCAAAGCTGCCATCCTTCCCATTGTTTTCTTTTGCAATTCTCTCTCTCTCACAGCCCTGTGACTCATTTGGTCCCGGGGCTCTTGGCTGGGCAGCACTTCTCCTCGGAGGTAAAGAGAGTTTAATTAGGAAAATTCTCTTGCCTCTGGTGGCGATTATCATACTCTATCAAAGAGCCCAGTCTCGACCCCAGTTTGCTCCCCATTTTTAGTGCTTGGCCAGAGAAGGCAGTCATCTAATTCTCATTGCTGGTGAGGCTTACCGACTGCTCCCCTTGGCTTGGAATGGAAAAGTGCCTCTCTCCCCACCTCCATCCCTTTAGCTAAACTAAATGGTTCTATGAAAAGGCTTTGCACAAGGCTTTAAAACCACTCCACAGTGCTTCAGGTAAGGTCAGAGAAAGAGTTTTTAGTGAGGATTTTATTAGCCCAAACTTTGAGGCTTTCATTGCATTTATCAGGAAATAGGGCCCTAGCAGCACATTTTCCCTGGGTGCCTCTAGGGTCACTGCTGTTGAAGTGCACGGAGCCAGGGGCTTAGAATTCCTTCTGATTAAATGTGGTCAGCTAAAAGCTCCACAGTTTTCAGAAATGCAGCTTGTATGTTTAAAGAATAGGACTGGGCTGAGCAGGATAAAGCCCAGGGGCTGTGGGCCTGGGAGCTGGAAGCCGCGGGTCCTGCCTCAATTTTGCTTTAGTGACTTACATGTCATGTGCTTTGGCATGGATCTTTTCCAATTTGTTTTTAGATCACGGACACTACTGTTGGAAAGGAAACTTCCTGGCTGCCCATTGGCCCAAGCTGGACTCAAAAAGGGCAGGCAGCGTGATTTCCAGAGATTCATTCTCTCTGCGTTGGAGGGAGGAGAGGGCCCTCCAGTGCCAGCAGGCTCCCTGGGGGAGGAGGCCCCCGGGGACAAGATCTCTGTCTTTCCTTCGAGCTTCTCAAGCTGCACAATCCCAGCTCTGTCCTCAGGTTCCACGGTCATAGTGTAACCCCCCATGGTTGTTGTTACTATCACATTCAGCCCTTTCAACAAAGCTGGAAGTGGCTGGGAACTTGGGTGTTCTGGACATTCGGCCAGGGGGTCAAGACCTTCAATTAAAGAAAAATCAAAACTTTTTTTATCCTGTACTGTAGTTTTTCAAGGAAAGGGTCAGCAGTCATTAGTGTAGCATGTTTTCAGACCAAGAGGACTCCCTGACTAAAAATATCCACGTATCCTCCCCATCATGGAAACTTTCATGTGGGGAAGGAATTGCTCACTTAAAATCGTCTTTTTTTTTTTTTAAGATTTTATTTATTTATTTGAGTGAGCGAGAGAGAGAGAGAGAGAGAGAATGAGAAGTGGGAGAGGCAGGTGGAGAGGGAGAAGCAGACTTCCTACCGAGCAGGGAGCCTGATGCGGGACTCAATCCCAGGACTCTGGGATCATGACCTGAGCCGAAAGCAGAGGCTTAACTGACTGAGCCACCCAGGCGTCCCTAAGATTGTCTTTCTAAAAATTCTTAACCACTGAGAGGCAAAAGACATGCAGCTTTTGTTATTCATGAACACTTTAGTCTGAATTAGTTTGGCTAATAACTTGTTAATGGTAGCTGGGAGAGGGCTTATCTGTAGAGGGAAAACTTGTAGGTCTGTTGGCATATGTGTGTATGTGTGTGTGTTGGGAGAGTGGTAGTAGGTGAGAGGGTCCTGAGCACCTGGGTTGGGGGAGAGGGTGGAACGCTCCAGAGACAATTTCTTTCTCCGTTGCAGTTTTCCACAGGGCATTATTTCTGCAGCATTCTCACCTGCCAGCAGGTCACAAGCCACTGTGGTCTTGCTGTTCGTAATGCTAACCCAATTCTTGAGCAGCGTAGCCAAGCAATTAGAGCCAATTGGAAACATTTCACTGTACCTCCTCTCTCTTCCTACTTTATTTTTATTTATTTATTTTTAAAGATTTTATTTATTTATTTGACAGAGAGAGATCACAAGCAGGCAGAGAGGCAGGCAGAGAGAGAGGAGGAAGCAGGCTCCCTGCTGAGCAAAGAGCCCGATGCGGGGCTCGATCCCAGGACCCTGAGATCATGACCTGAGCTGAAGGCAGCGGCTTAACCCACTGAGCCACCCAGGCGCCTCAAGGTTTTAATTTTTTTCTGAGTCCTTTCCTCGGAGGAATCCAGGCTGTAAATAGTCTGTTATTAACTGGTACCTACCAGCTAGGCCTTATCAATTGTCAACAATTGGTGAGCTTGTTACAGTGGTTGGAGTTAGTTGCTACCGTGGAGCTCCTACAGTCTCTCCAGTTCCCCCTCTGGAAGCCCCCTCTTTCTACAACCCAATAATAAAAGGGGGTTAATGCCTGGTCTCAGAAGAGGCTTCCCAACATGCACCAGCTCCAGGGCCAGCAGGAACTTCTGAAGGGAATCCTATTTTGTGACACTCCCTCTCCCCCACCATGCACCTTTTCCTTGCTAAATGCTATTTAAAAAATACCAGTCACATCATAATCCAGGGGTCTGCAAATCGGGTCTCCTCTCTGGATTCGTCAGGAAGTCGTACTTGCCACAGCCACGCCCACTCATTTACATAGGGCAGGGCGGCCTCTGTGCTGCCCCCGCAGACGGAGTAGTTGAAGTAGAGACTCCGTTCGTTCGTTGCCCGGAAAGCCTAAAATATTTATTGTTTCGGCAGAAGACAAATGTGTTGGCTTCTGTGTAGTCATCCCTTAGGCCAGCAGCAGGTCTGTGGCGTTTGCTTGCGGACTATTCTGTAGACTTGGCACTGTCACCTGGTCAACAGACCTCTGGTTCTCCTGACTCTGGCTTCCCCGTGGGCCCCTACTTGCGATGCACCCTGCACCACTCTACTGCCATTAATAAATGAAAAAGGTAATGAATAAAGGGGGGGGACTGGTAATTGTTTTTTTTAAACAAATGTCAAAAAGCCCTATGAGTATTGCTGACATTTAAAAAAAAATGTTGGTGGTTCTTTATTTGCATGAAGTTTTATGTGGTTCAGAAAGCCCATCTGTAATCCATTTGAGTTAAAGTCCCATTTGTCACAGCTGTCAGGATGGTAAAATATATTTGAAACCTTTTTGCTTTAAGGGAAATAGAAGGCTTCGCTGCACTTGACATTGAGCTGAAGACTTTGCCACTCTCAGGGAAATGTCAATTCCGAGAAAGAGTTGTACAAAATGAAAGTTGGACAAAATAATTATCCTTGGAGAAGGGTTTTGCCTTTTGCTTAAACAGGATCCATTTTCCCAAAAGCCCGCAGGTTCCTAAAACAACAAGGAGTCTTGAGAGGGTTAGGGTTGGGGTCAGCCATCACAAGTAGCCTTGACTTCACTTATCCACTTACTGCGGGGATCAGTAGCATGAACAATCCCAAGTGGCAGAGAACCCAGGCATCAGTTCCATTTCACTTAGGGATGTTTTGTGGTCACTTTTAGAACAAAGTTTTTATTTATCTGGGCAAAAATGCTAAGTCACCATAAAAAATTCATCATTATAGACAAGTACAATGAAGAAACTTAAAAAATCCCTCTAAATCTCTGTTTTCACTTTTGAGAAAGTGTGTCTGATGTTCTTGTGCTCCCTTAAATTAGAGCCCTTTTGAAGATCCATTTCAGGAGGAGCAGGAAATCTGGCCACTTTACCCAAAGTCTCCCAAAGGCACCGGATGCTCCTTGGCTGCTTTCCATTCTGAGCAATGCCTGTCACAGAAGTAACCTCAGCAGAAATGTGCCTCCCTTTACCTTCTTGTATTTTCTGTGGCAAAGGAATGGTTGCTTTGGCTGCAAAGGTCATTTTTCAGCTTTTCATCTCTGTCAGTTAAGGAAAGATCCTGTTAGGTTCATCCATGGGTTTAGTCACTCAGATCAGAAGACAGTTAAAAAGTGGCCAGGTGACTTAGGGGAGCCACTCCCGGGGAAGGAGAACTCTATCAGAAGACTGGGGCCATTGTATGGCAGTGTCTCCTCCCAGGTCTATAGTGGTGGCCAGCTGGGGCTGTTCAGGCTCAAATGCCAGGTTGATAGGGCCTGAGGTGAAGCTGTTTTCAATTTATAGATAATCTGACTGTGCCTAAAGACTCTGAAGGCTTTTCAGCGATGTTCATGTTATTATATTACTGCTTCTGGAAAGAGTCTGGAAGGAAGACTCAAGCAGAGATGGGTAGAGGGAATGGGAGTTTGGAAGGGTAAGACAATGGTAGTCACAATTCAGACCTTTGAGTCAAAAAGCAAGAAAAGCAAGAGAAGAAAAGATGTACCCACCATCATAGTAACAGGCAAAAAGAATATTAGAAATCTGTATAATAGGCTTATGTCCTATCCTGAGAAAGTTCTACAGGAACTACTTCAGGGGAGATACTGAGGGCCTGCAGAATCTCCAGAGAAATCTTTAAGAAATAGGCAATTTTTACAGGTCATTTGTTTCTTGAATAATGAGTTTTTATATGGAAAAGAGTTGGCTTTTTTTTTTTTTTTTTAAGAGAGTACTAAAAGAGAATAAGGAAGTGTGTGTGTGTGTTTCCCTCCCTTCTTGTTTCCACCTCAGGTCATTCCACTCCCTCCCTCCCTCCTTGCTTGCTTACTTTTCTTGTTTTCAGCATGTGGCAGAGAGAAGACTGGCTTAGATCTCATACCTGTAGGCCAAGTACAACTTCTTATTGGATAAATAAAGCAAAAGTTCCTTATTTAGAAGAAACACCTACAAAGGAATTGGCTCTCTCCTTTAAAAAAAAAAAAAATATATATATATATATATATGAGAGAGTGCAAATGGGGAGAGGTACAGAGGGAGAGACTCAAGCAGACTCCCTGCTGAGCCTGGAGTCAATCCCACCACCCAAGAGATCATGACCTGAGCTGAAACCAAGAATCGGATTGGTTTCTGAGTTGGATTGGTGACTGAACCACCCAGGCGCCCCAGCATTCTCCTTTTGATGAGAAGTCAGGAATAAGCCTTGAGCACACAATCTGCAGCTGTGGAAGAAAAATCTCTGATCACCCAAGTGTGAGAAGAAAGCAGTTTCAGTCAACAGGTTTGAGTTGAGTTTAGGCACGCATTTTTATTTATTTATTTGTTTAAAGTCTTTATTTATTTATTTGTCAGAGAGAGAGAGAGAGAGAGTGCAAAAGCTAGGGGAGTGGCATGCAGAGGGAGAAGTAGACACCCTGCTGAGCAGGGAGCCAGATGCAGGCTCCATCCTAGGACCCTGGCATCATGACCTGAGAGCTGAAGGTAGATGGTTAACTGACTGAGCCACCTAGGTGCTCCTAGTCACACATTTAGTACTCCTCAGGGTCTAGGTATGTTCAGGGTCAATTCATGTTCCCTTGGGGCTCCACTCTCTGGGAATGTGAATTAGGGAAGAGGCGAGGCCAGGTCTTAGTCCAGGCCAGTCCTGGTGAGTGGGAGGGGACATGGAGGGTGAGCCCAGACATCGCAGGGTCACTGTGGACCAGCCCCACTTGCTATCCCTGTACCAGGGAACTCTTCTGGTCTTTAAACCCTTTGGAAGAAATGACCTTGGAAGGAGGAGGTCTCTTTCATTTATGATTCATCAACTTTGGTGTTTGGGATGGTGGAGGGGGATGGAGGAATGGATGCTTGAGGCAGCTTATTCCTTGTTTTCATCCCACACGGAGACAATATGAATTTGGTTTTAGAAACTGTCATCAAGCACTGCTAAGCCTTCCCATGATCTCTTTGAAAAGCGTGCCCTTTCGCAGTGCAGCCTTTAGATTGAGCGGAACTTGCTTTTCTGGTTGAAAAACTGCTACCTTACAAAAGGAGGAGCAGGGACGAGGCTAAGGTATTGGATCCATTAAAGATGTGTTTGGTTGGAGGCAGAAATAAAACCTGACATAGAGTGGTCTGGACAAATGAGACTTAATTCATCTTTCTCACATAGGTTTAGAGGCTGATGACTGCTGCTCTGGTTTCATGGGCTCAACGATGTCAGGCCACCATGTTTCTGTTTCTTAGCCTTACTTTCATTCTCAGGAGCAAGACCAGCTGCCCCAACTCCAGAAGGCATGCTGGCAGTCAAGGCACAAAGGCAAGGAACGGGGTAGTGCCAGCTGGAACAGTCTTCTTTACCAGGGGTGCAAAACTTTTCCAGAAACTCCAATCAGACTTCTCCACCTGTGTCTGAGTGGGACCCCATTGTGTGGCGACCTCTAACTTCAAAAGAGGCTTGGAAGTAAAGCAAGGGTAGGTGTCAAAGTATAATTTTCAAAGAAATTAAAACATGACTCTCGTCCAGAATAAGAAAGAGCATGTGTCAAAAATTTATTTAATCTATTAAGGAGGTTACCGGCAGGGAGAGGTAAAGGTGATTCAGAAGAGAATTTGAGGAATGATTTGCTGAGTAAGTTTGCTATATTAGAGACAAAACTGGCTAATTATCAATAAGCCACACCCTTTGATGTCATCTTTTTTTTTTTTAAGATTTTATTTATTTATTTGACAGACAGAGATCACAAGTTGGCAGAGAGGCAGGCAGAGAGGGAGGAAGGGAAGCAGGCTCTCCATGGAGCAGAGAGCCTGACACGGGGCTCAATTCCAGGACCCTGGGATCATGACCTGAGCCGAAGGCAGAGGCTTTAACCCACTGAGCCACCCAGGCGCCCCTTGATGTCATCTTCTTGAGTAGACAAAATCATCGGCATCTCCTCTATATCTTTGCAAAAATACACAAGTTAATGCAACATCACAGAAACGTGGGCCTTCGTGAATAGTGTGGTAAGTTAAAAATGTATTCTCCTGGAGAATTAGCCTGGTGGGGGCTTGTTAGACCATGCTCCAATATGACATTGAAATGACACACAGTCACCTTCTTGCATTATTTCTGAGGTTTGGAGAAGTCTTCCTAGGACAGGAAAGGGAATGGGTGTCTGCTACAGGAATATGTGGGCAGGTGGTATGGTAAAGATTAAGGTTTGCTACTGGGATTTTTTTTTTTTAAGATTTTATTTATTTATTTGACAGACAGATCACAAGTAGGCAGAGAGGCAGGCAGAGAGAGAGGAGGAAGCAGGCTCCCCGCCGAGCAGACAGCCCGATGACCTATGCTGAAGGCAGAGGCTTTAACCCACTGAGCCATCCAGGTGCCCCTGCTCCTGGGATTTTATGGTTACTTTTGGGCATAAAAAGCTTTTGATAAGTCAGGATAGATATTCCAAGTACTTTCAAAATCCACATGTAAGTGTGCTCCACTTTTGGAAAATTCAGCACCCAAATCCAAATTTAAAACCGTTAAATTGAGAGGTATATATTTTCATTAGAAATGGATCCTGCACTTCACAGAAGGGTTTGCCACCAGGTTTATTTCTATTAATAACCACTTTTCTGAATTTATTTAAGATATTTGATTTATAAAAAAATTTGATTTACTCCAGCTTTCCAGAAATAGATCTCTTACATGAAGCAAGGTATGCTTCGGATCTGAATTTTATTCTTGTCTGAAGATATCTTTCTGTTCAATTACAGAATGCTTTCTTTAAATTGCATTTGTGTGGCTTGCTTTTCATCCTCCCCAAATTCCTCAACTAGAAAGATCTTACCAAAAGGGTTTCCCTGCGAAGGGAAAAAAAAAAAGTGTATTCATCTAATGTCTACTGGACTTCTTACATTGTTAAAATTCAGTCAGAATTGGAAAGGTCTCCTTGCATCTAGAGGGAATAAAATAAATTGATTTATGATTTTTAACAAGCATGACTGAGTAAGGAATCATGCCCATATAATTTCAAAGTCATGAAAAGATATTAGTCATAATTAAATTTCCTCTAAGAAGACATTTGAAACAGAGATCAGATGCCAGGCTAATTGATTACACAACTATAGCATAGTCATCCTGACAGTGGCAAGGGTAGGACAGTTTAGATTCGGTATCTAAATATTTAATACCCAACGGGAAGCAGGGAATTGGAACAAAGGCCATAATGAGGAGAAATAGAAATCAGCTAGAAGGGCAATGGACACATCCCTATCGATTATGCAGTATGTAAAGAGAAAAAGTGATTAATAGAAACAGAATAAGAACCAGGAATGATATTTTTTTAAGTGGCAGACGGAAACCACACACTTGTAAAGGTCATGTCCAGCCATTTAGAAATAAAATATCTGTCTTGAAGAAAAGTAATGTTGCTTTAAAATGGAAATGCTTTGAAATGCAAGGCCTTATGTTCTGCCAGATTCTTGTGCTCCTTTTAGTCATAAAATAGTATAGTTTTCAGCCAGCCGGACTTCTCACGATCAAACCAGTGGACCAAATAGTTTTTAGGAGATCTGGCATGGAATTGCTTAAAAGGGAAGAGTGGTTTCAGTTTTCTGGGCTCGTACATTTTAAGGCTTTTTCTTTTTATGTGGGAATGAAATACCCACAGTCTGGAGAACAAGAGACAAAAGAAAGTGGTTCTTTGGTTTGTGATGTGCTGCCCGGAAGGGTCTGTAATGGATGTGGGGGTGACTGAGTGTCAACACGGATTTACGTGAAAACCCGTGAAGCTGCCCAATGTACCTTTTCCCTGAGTCTTGCTGGGCTGCCCACGTGGTTGTCATTTCCTTCTCTGGTCTTTGTCCTGTGACACTACACATGGCATGATAAATGTGGGCGGCAAGGATGGGCAGCCGCTGCCCTGGCAGAACCATCAGTTCTTGTTACCAAACCGTCGATTTCTGCTGCTCCCTGAATACTGCATTCATCCTGGCAGTGACCTCTCTTGCACTCCATTACCAGCTGGTGTGTTTAAAAGCTCTGGTACCTTGGATGGATGTTTCTGGAGAGAGATGCTTCTGAAACTAGCTCCCAGGGAGGGACGTTAGTTCCTGCCCGGTGTCCTTTTTCACTTTCTCATTTACTTTTCCTCTTTCCTTTTTCTCTCTGGAGAGTTCAGAGCGCATTTTTCTCCTGAGGGCTTAATTATACTGTCTTGTGCTCCACTACGGCTCCGTAGGTGGCTGTTTGATTGTAGGACAACCCATTTGTCTTGAGAGCCTCTCTGTTCAGTAGGCACGGAGGCTGCCGTTACCCACTCCATTACACCTTAGGACAATGGAATGTAGGGAAAGGACACTTGCCTGAAGTCATGTGTAAATTCGAAACCTGGGACCCACCAAGAACTCAAGCCTTCTGACTTGGTTGACTGCTGTTATGTTTCTATTGCTTCTGCAACACACACACACACACACACACACACGCACGCACACACACACATACACCCCCTCCCCCAACGTTGGTAATGCCCTCTTCTACTGATCTCCCCGCCTACCCATAAAAAGAAGCTCCAAAGACAAATCAGGTACTCAGTGTGGATGCATGGATGGCTTGCTCCTGTGAGAGGAAGGAAGCACAGAGCAAAGCCAGCAATCAGGTTTGCAAAGTGTGCTTGTGACACACAGAGCGAGCTGCGCATGCTATTGTGGCTTATAATGTGCTATTTTAAAACACTGACATTCTCTGTGATTCCTTGTGAAGACAGGAGTGCACTGTATACACATCACACACTGAAACCATTACAAGCATGTGTTGCTTTTTCTAGATGATAGATTTAAAGATTTATGAGTGTTAGCATTGGAAAGGATTTCAGATATGGCCTGAATAACGTGGAATATACAGAAAACATCATCTCCCTCAACTCAGGCACTTTAATTCAGTTACTATATTTTATTTTTATTTTTTAATTAAAAAAAAGATTTTATTTATTTATTTGACAGACAGAGATCACAAGTAGGCAGAGAGGCAGGCAGAGAGAGGAAGGGAAACAGGCTACCTGCCAAGCAGAGAGCCCGTTCGGGGCTCGATCCCAGGACCCTGGGATCATGACTCTGATCAAGGCAGAGGCTTTAACCCACTGAGCCACCCAGGTGCCCCTAGTTACTATATTTTAAATTGTAGGCTCTCTCTCTCTCTTTAAATATTTATTTATGTACTTAGAGAGAGAGGATGGAGAGGGGCCAAGGGGTGGGAGAATCTTTGGCAGACTCCCCACTGAGAACAGAGTTGGACGTGGGGCTCATTGTCATGACCCTGATACCATGACCTGAGCCAAAACCAAGAGTTAGCTGCTTAACCAACTGAGCCACCCAGGTGCCCCATTAAATTGCAGGCTCTTTTGATTGGAAGGTGAATTTAAGTTCCACCAAGACCCCTAGCTTATTTTCTCACAGACTACTGTAAAGCTGTTTTTCCCTTATCTTGCATTTTTGCAGTCGAAGTTCTAGAGTTGCGTTTACCTATTCTTACTATATTTCATTTTTCTGAACTGTCAAGTTAATTTTGAATTCCTATTCTGTTGTTTATGAGAAATCTTGGGGTCTTCTTGGCTCCTCACTTCTCATACCTCGTCTCCATTCCATAGGCAAAGTTCATCACCTCAGCCTTTAAAATAGATTGGATGCAGTTATTGCTCATGCATTTGCCATTATCACTCTAGTCTAAGCTGCTGGCATGTCTTGCCTGAATCGTCTGTCCTGCTCTACTATAAAAGTTAACTATCATCCTTCTGTGGGGAAGGGAAAGGGTGTAGACAGACAGAGAATGGCAGCCTTAGTCTTGAGTCAAATGTAAATATGAAGCCCAATTTGTTGGGTCTCAGCCTGCTCTCCCCAGTCAGTCACAGCAGCTTCAGGTCAAGGAGAGGAGGGATGTGATGCATGTCAAAGGTGCCTTCATCATGGTGTCCCTTGATCCAGCCATGACTATATTTCGGGAGGGCACAGATGTTTCTCTCTCTTTTTTATTTTGAGTAATTTGAGCTAACAGGCCAAACATCACACATATTTTACGGACAGTTGCAAATAAACATGTATAATCAGTGGTTCAGGATGTTATGTGAATGATTTCTCAGCACTGTGAGTGAGAGCACCCAATGACCTCGCTGAACTGTGTAGTTTCATGATTTGGTGGCAAAGAGACGGGTCTTCAAATGCCAGGACTCATCAACATTTCTCAAGACAACTGATAAGGAAAAGGAAACATAAATGGAGAACACCAGGTTCCCTGTGGTCTGCCACCCAATGGAAACCAAATGGCCAGAGCACAGAATAGAAACCTGTCTCCTGGCATCACTGCCACTTCCAAGAGGGAATAAAACAATAATCGTGTGTAAAACAGAATCAGACCTGGCCGAGAACCAGACTTAATCTAGATAATGAAAGATGCATGGTTAGAAACAGACGTTGAATCATCAAGAGTAAAAGAGTACATCTCTATAGCTTTATAAAACTCCAGGAGATGAGGAAGACAAAACTGGGTGAAAGGGGTCCGACTTATGTATTTCTTAGGTAGCACAGCTGAGTCAGCCTCAGTGTGTGAAAGAAAAACTCAGAGATGAAGGCAAAAAGAAAACAAAGAGATCTTGACTTGTAATGTTTGGAATGAAGACCAGCCTTCCGCATTGTTTCTCCATGGAAAAGACACAGCAAGGATGTAAGGAGAAAATCCCTTCAAGATTAGCATTAGTTAGCTGTTTGTGATGGGAAGCAACTGCAGTTTTCTCACCTGATTGCTACCTCTGTAGGATCTTCAAATATCTGTAGGTGTTGGTATCACAAAAGTCGGGGGCGGGGGGGGGGGGGAGGTAAACAGGCTCACTCTTAAATTAGCAATTTTGGGGAAAGGGCTCAATGTCTCATTTATTTTGAGGACTAAGTTTAGGCAGAATATTCCTGTTTTTGAAGTTTATCTCAGGACATGAAGTGCTTTCTCCAACCTCCCCTCCTCACACTGTATTATGTGGTGTGTTGGTCTCGGTGGTGGTCAGCAAGGTGTTAGTGTTGCTTATTTATTACATGTATTAGTTGATCTGTTCAAAGTCTGTTTTCAATCTTTAAAATGAAAACTCTGAGAGAGAAAGGTTTTGTGTTTTTTGTTCCATGCTAATTCTGATCCCTAGAACAGTGCCCTGGCATGTGTTAGGTTGAGTACACAATAGATAGTTCCAGAAAGAATGAATGGATTTGAAGTAGTAGGTCTTCAGCCTAGCATTAAGTCATTTACAGAAGTGATAAACCTACTCTCTGTGTTTTCTACTGTTGCTGATATGACACTGAACATCAAGGGCATAGTCTTTGAGCAGATTAATGTTAATCTGCTAATTGACAACTCTTGGGGACAGTTAATGGAGTAATTTCTGTCCTACCAATGTCCTCACATTCTTGAATATCAAAAGTGTCACAGTAGATGGGTAGGTAGTGGAGACTTCCCTTAGGGCTGGGAGTGGGACAATACAGCACTCCTGAGTGTTTTGGCTGTTATTAACACCTCACTAGTAAATTTTGTGAATTAAAGTTTTTTTCGGAAACAGTGTAATATTTTTTACTGTCAAAATTAGTTTTATCATTAATTAGCCATCTATTATTAATAAGTTACTATGCGGGGTGTTAGAAATACAAAAATGAAGGCTATGTGGCTGCTGCCTTGAAAGAGTTAAAAGTCCTATAGAAAGAACACTGTAGAAATAATCGTGATCCTGTGTTGAAGGTGTTTACAAGGGGCTAGGAGAGAACTGGTCAAGACTGGAAGCTGGGGAACAAAAATGGCCTCTATTTAAATTATCCAGATCAGTTGCGTTAAGGGCTATCATGAAGGCAGAGCTTGTAGGTATGGAGAAGAGGGGACAGAAATGAGAGATATCAAAGTATTCAATGTTTATTTACCTGCTACTTAGTGAACATCTCCTTTATGTAGTCTTCTGGGGGGGAGTTGGACACAAAAATCAGTGCTATGATGGAGGTTTGTATGTATGTGAGCTCTAAAGGGAGGATGAGTGGAGGGTGATGGGAGGGGAGATTATGGAGGTGATATTGAGGTGTCTTAAAATGATTTTCCCAGGTGGACCAGGGAGAAGGCGTCTCAGGAAAAAGAACAGAATGTACTTAGGCAAAGAAAGCTCTGGAAAGGCTGAGTCATCACTATTTGAGACAAAAAACAAGGTAATAATAAGTTAGCGTATGAAAAGATTTAGATGAGTTTTGGGGTGTCTGGGTGGCTCCATAAGTTAAGTGTCTACCTTTGGCTCAGGTCGTGATCCTGGGGTCCTGGGATCCATCCGGGCATCAGCTCCCTGATTAGTGGGGAGCCTGCTTCTCCCCCTCCCTCTCCTCTCCCTTTGCCCTCCCTCTCCTCTTCCCTTTCTCCCTCCCTCCCACCTGTTGTTTTCCTTGCTTGCACTCTCTTTCTGTCAAATCAATAAAGAAAAATGTTTAAACAAACATAAAAAAAGATTTAGATGAATTTTTCATTTAGCTTTTGCTATTTAATACCCCCTCCACCCAAACTTAGTGACTTAAAACAACCATTTCTTTATCTCATGATTCCATGGGCCAGCAACTTGAGCTGGGCTCAGCTGAGTGGTTCTTCTGGTTTCTGCTGGCCTCACTAGTGTATCTGCTGTTGCTCCCTGGGTGGCTGGGAGATGTCTAATCTAGGATGGCCTTGGGTGGGATGACTCATCCCTGCCCCATGTGGTGTCCTCCCATGGACTAGCCAAGAGAGTGGGTAGAGTGAGCTCAGTTCTGCTGACGCCTAAGACCAGAACTTGCATGGCATCACCTCTGCCCCATTTTATTAGACAAAGCAAGTTCCAAGGTTGGCCCAGATTGATGGGACATTGATTTAGGGGTATCCCAATTTACCTCTTGTTGGGAAGAGCTTGAAATTCAAATCGCAAAGGGTATGGATACAGGGAGGTGTGAACAGCTGTGACCCATTTTTCTATTTACTACAATACACTTGGAAAAGAGAGATACTGATGGCTTCTCTTCCTCTGCAAATGAGGATCTTGAGGAAAGTGCTAAGCATTTAGAATAATGGGCTTTAAAGAATAGAATAGGGACATGATCGGCAAAATGAATGGCTTCCTGAGTAAGATGGAAGGGTCCAGCTGAGTTTGGAAAGCATCGTACATTGGAAACCAAACAGTATGTTTGAGCTGTTTTTTTCTCTTCTACCATCTACAATTAACAACCAAAATTCACTTGCATCACTATCACTATAATGGTTTTCCTCATGAACACACTTGTAGAATGCTGGCAAAGACCAGAGTTGACTCTTACAACATTATTTATTGATAAATATTAATAATGACTTGGGAGTAGATTTTTAGTTAAATTCAAGTCATTCTGTTTCCAAGTATGATGACAACAATGTTTCCATTCATTCTTTCATTCAGTAAATATTTATTGCATATCTGTTCTATACCAGCTATTATTCTAAGGGTAGAGAATACATTAGTGATCCAAAGAGAAAAGAGAACCTTTTTATAGCTTACATTTTAGTGAAACTTTAGAGTATAGGAAGTAAATAAGATAAATTAGAAGGTGTAGAGCATATTAATGGGAGGTGATAAAGAGAAAAATAAGGAAGGGAAGGAAGATATGAAAAAAATTTTTTATATTTGTTGCCATTTTAGATAGGATGGCCAGGGATGGCATCACTAAGAAGACACCATTTGGGGCACCTGGGTGGCTCAGTAGGTTAAAGCCTCTGTCTTCAGCTCAGGTCATGATCCCAGGGTCCTGGGATCGAGCCCCGCATTGGGCTCTCTGCTCAGCGGGGAGCCTGCTTCCCTTCCTCTCTCTCTGCCTGCCTCTCTGCCTATTTGTGATCTCTGTCTGTGAAATAAATAAATAAAAATCTTAAAAAAAAAAGAAGACACCATTTGAGCAAAGACCAGAAGGAAGTATGGAGTCTTAGGTGTGCAGCTGGGGCTGGTCCTCAGAACTTTAGTCCATGTAAGTACGTGGTCTTTCCTCTGAGTGAATTGAGAAGTCCATTGGGGAGTTTTGAACAGGATGAGAAAGTGGTCTGACAACAATTTGGAATGATGAAGTGGTGGCTGTCTTGAAATTAGAACTTCCCTTGAGACATAGAGCAAGGGCAGCTATAGGCAGTCATGAGGAGGTTGTCACAGGCATGCGGGGGAGCGAGTAAATTTGGTGAGAAGTGGTCAGATTCTGGACATGATTTTTTTTTTTCTTAAAGATTGTATTTATTTGTCAGAGAGAGAGATAGAGAGAGAGAGCAGGCAAGCACACAAGCAGGGAGAGTGTTTGGCAGAGGGAGAAGCAGGCTCCCTGCTAATCAAGGAGCCCAATGTGGGACTTGATCCCAGGACTCTGGGATAATGACCTGAACCGAAGGCAGACACTTAACCAACTGAGCCACCCAGATGTCCCCCTGGACAAGTTTTGACAGCAAAGCCTACAGCCTCCATCTTTAATGCTTTTGTCAAAATGATTTTCAGGACACATAACATAAATGGGACCATTTTCATCCTTGGTTCTCCTATGGAACGTTCTTTTGGTTCTTGTGGAACTATTTTTAGGAGAGTATCTTGAATAATCTCTGGTTTGTGAGTGATCCCTAAAATTTACACTTGACAAAAGATTATATGAGGAAGGAGTGGTGCAGTAAGAGTGACAGGGAAAAAAGGGAAAGAAGTACAGAACCGAATGTGTGATGTGTGCCTGGCCTGGAGAACCAGGCACAGGCTTCCCTGTGCTATTAGTCAAGGAGAATAGAACGTCTTGTGAGAAGTACTGCTTTTTCAGCTTGTTTGGTTTTTCCTTGGAGAAAGAAACAGGAATGGTGTGGCTGACTCTATTATAGGATTTTGATGATGAGGTCAGGAGACTCGGTTATACCATTCATTCATTGATGGATATTGGTTGAGCATCTACTATGCACCAGCTACACTGTAGGCACTGGGGATATAAGGACATTAAGGCACAGTAACAGTTCATGAGAGGCCTGTAGTCCTGCAGGTGACACAGAGGAGCAGACAGGCAATCTTAATATGGGGCCGTGGGGCTCATTGGAGGAATATCTAACTCAGCCTGAGAGTGTCAGGCAGGACTTCCTGGAGAAAGAAGACCAGTGAGATAAGGAGGCATTATTTAGGCAAAAGCGAAGTCGTAGGAGGGTTGTGTTTCAGGCTGAGAGAACAGAATGCGCAAAGTATGAGAAATGAGAATGGTAAATTCAGAGCGTCTTAAGAGAAGGATGCTGGAAAGCCACAGAAGGTGCCAGCTGATTACATAGACAGGCTCTCATAAGCCACAGGACTTCCATCCTGTTCTGTCCACTGGCCTGTTTGTTTTATCTTGTTTGTGCTAGTTGGGTTTTCCTGTCTTCTATCAACAAGTGTATTAGAAATGAATCAAGGATGAATCAGGGCACACTGCCAGCCACTGAGGATTCATCACCGATCTTAACAACCTCCGCTCTTAACTGAGTGTAGTTTAGTGTTTGCTTCTATTGTTTAGTCTCCATGAGAATGTAAAAATGTCCCAGAAATAAAGGCTCTGTCACAGCAGCTTCCAACTGGTAGTAGATAACATGAAAACCAGACATATTAACACATTTTATTGGTGAATGTATTTTCTTTCTGGTCTTTTATCTTTATCCTTTTATTCTTATTTTATTGGAATCAGCCTCCCCCATGACCAGGGCAGGAAACTGTGCCTTATTTGGGGGCTACAGGCACACAGAGTCTGTCTGTAAATACCTGATGAGGGGTTAGGGACTTTAGGTGAAGGAGAAATTGCAGATTTGATTCCAGTGAAAACTGCTTCAAGAGGAATACTTATAACAAAACAACCGTAAAATTACGTCCTTTGTCCCCCTGCCCCAGAAACTCTCCAGTTTGTGTCAAGTCAGCCTCATCCTGTCCTGCCCATTCATTCTCTTGCTGCCTCCTGCTGAAAGTAGATGTTAAATCACTCATTTATTCCTTAGGAGGCTTTACACCTAGAAGCAGTTTTAGAGATTTTCTGGATTATTGCTCCCCACCTTACCCCAAACCCCGCCTACTGATAAGGCAAGAGCCTCAGAGAGGTGGAGCTCTTGCCTGGGCGCATGCCCAGTCTACTGTCCAGCCCAGAGGCACCACTGTGGGAAGCCAGCCCACCCGCCTTGTAGCGGAAGGTCTGTTCCCTTCATCCTTTGACTCCCACCGGAGGCAGAAATCAAAACAAATGAGGAAAAACAGCAGTCTCAAGATCCTGTGGGTTTTCCTTAGCTACGACTGCTTGTTCAGAACACTTAGTCAGGCAGGGGTTTTGATAAAGCAGTTGATCCCTAGACATTTATGCAAGGTTATAAAATAGGGCAAATGAGGTACATTCTAAGATTAATACCAAGATATTGGAGAATGATTAGTCATGGTGCAAAGTATTTTACTATAAGTACTCCTTTGGTTTGCTAGTAAAAATTAGATACATATGAGACTTTAAAATATGTACCTATGAACATCTCTCTTTATTTATATATGGATATCAAACTATCTGTCTTTCTGTGTACCTACCAAGATTTATGTGTAACATTCCCAGGAACCTATTGCTTCAAGGGAAGCCTGTTCATAGACCTGGATTCTATAATTTGCTCTAGCCGTGTTAAAAGGCTCAATGAGACTTTCTGAGTTTTCATGCTGAACTTCACAGCAATTTGCCACAGGTCAGTTACGGTTCATGCTGTAGAGCTCTAGCTGAGTATATGACTCTGTCCGCAAACATGGGACTTGAGTAGGACATAGGAGACACTGCTGGTTGGCAGGGTGAGAGGAGATATGACTTAGCCTGCCTTTATAGCACTCTGGTGAGCCTTTCTTATGAAAGGTTGCTTTGAATCTTTAGGCTGGGACCTATTCTGTGATCATTACAGCTTTTCAAGTCCTGATATATACTTATCTCTTTCTTAGGCTTCTCTATGTTTTAGAATTTTAACACTATGATGTTGTGATAAGTAGGTAAGCAGGGGGAAGCCACCATAACTATTTCTTCCTGGAGAGTGAAAAAGATAAAGGTTCTTAGTTGTTCTAGACAACTTAGGCCCATGTTAATAGGAATGGATAATCTTAATGCCTAAATAACATTAAGTATTTATAATTATGTTTATTAAATATGTCTAGGAATTTCTCAAGCCTGTAAAAGCCAAGTGAGTTTAAAAAACAGGCTTTAATAGTATCTACCATCAAAGAAGCAGAAATCCCTTGGAATTAGAATAAATAGATGGGAAGCAGCTACTTACTGAAGCCTGAGGTTGCAGTGATACAATCAACTGTATTTGTCTTTTTATTTTATTTTTAAAATTTTAAAAATATCTTATTTCTTTGTGTGTGTGAGAGAGAGAGAGAGAACAAGCAGGGGAGTGGCAGGCAGAGGGAGAAGCAAGGAGCTTGATGTGGGACTTAATCCCAGGACTCTGGGATCATAATCTGAGCTGAAGGCAGATGTTTAACCAACTGAGCACCCAGGCGCCCCCATATTTGTCTTTTTAGACATCCAGGAATTGAGTTGAATAATCCTCATTCTGTGAGGTTAGTGAGATGAGTTTGTCAGCAGCATTAATTAAACTTTCTCTGTAAGTTATCCCATCATTCTGTCAGGAGGGCTGGGTAGGTGCAGCTTCCGTAACAAACAGCCCTTAACTTTTTGTGACTTAATATAACAAAAGGTTATATCTTGCCCATGCCACGTGACCAGTGAGAACTGGAGGGAGAGCTCTGTGTGTATGGTCACTCAAACCCAGGCTGGTGGAGATTTCAACTCATTATGAGCTTCCTGACCCTTAGAACTGGCGAATGAGGGGCACCTGGGTGGCTCAGTGGTTAAGCCTCTGCCTTCAGCTCAGGTCATGATCTCAGGGTCCTGGGATCGAGTCCCACATCGGGCTCTCTGCTCTGCAGGGAGCCTGCTTCCTCCCCTCTCTCTCTCTCTGCTTGCCTCTCTGCCCACTTGTGATCTCTCTCTGTCAAATAAATAAAATCTTAGAAAAAAAAAAGAACAACAACAAAAAAAAGAACTGGCGAATGAAGTTCTGCTGGGTCTCACCCTAGCAATTAAATGCTTCAGCCTTGAAGAGACATACAACAGTTCTACTGACATTTCATTAGCCAAAGTGAGATACATGCCCACACTTAGTTTAAGGGGCCAGAGAAACATAGTCCCACCAAAGGTCTGGGGAGAGGAAGAGGACTGATGATATAATTATACCATAGGAGCCCATTCAGCTGGTAAGATATTATCTGTAATATTTTCTTCTTTGTATTTGTAATAAATGAAATAGGAGAATGATATTTCCCATGACAAATGATTGATTTTTATTCAAAAGGCCAAGTAGGTTATTTTGAAACAGCCTCATTTACTGCTTCTACACTTGAGCTCATACCCATTTATTTATTTACGAAATGCCCAGGAAACTTACTTAGGTATTGAAATGAATTGTTAGTTTTCTAACTACTAGAGTCTGAATGACTCTTTGCCTATAGGTTTTCTTCTAGAATTTTTTTGTTGTTGTCTTCAACGACTTGTTAGTCTCTCACAGAAAAATAAAAACACACCTGTACACAGCAAGACAATTCGTACCTCAAATCTAAAAGCTCTAGCATATTGGACTTATACTATGTGGGAAGCACATTATGGGTACTTCACCCAATTTGTCTCTTTTGATCTCCCCAGAAGTTCTGGGCAATAGGTACCATGGTCCCGATTTAGAGATGTGGAAACGGAGACTCATAATAGTTAATCAACTAGCTCAGAGACACACAATTTACGGAGCTGGGATTTGATCCAAGTCAATTTGATGGCACATCCCAGCCTCTGTCCATTGTAATTTGCAGCTTCCATGTACTCATAATAACTCTGTAGCAAAACAACATTTATCATCACTCTGGGCTTCTGGATTTGCTATGAATATTATATGCACAGAAAGACCTTCTATAATGTCGCCAGCCTGACCGCAGCCCTTGAGCTGCGTGGGGGAGGAGGGGAAGCACTATTTGATAGTCAAGAGCTGATTGTGAAATCAGCCTGTCCGGCAGTTAACTGCTCCCAGACTCAGTTTCCTCCTCCGTAAAATGGGGAGAATAAGAGTATCGCATCTACCTAAGCACTTACAAGGCCTGAATGAGTTATTATTTGTAAAATGCTTAGAATGATACACAGAACAGAGGGTTATATGATCGCTTTACATAAATAATATCTGGGGCTCTTTGTCACGAGGGCATATAGTTGTGCAGGCTGACCATAGTTAGTTGACAATGAGGTTCAGTGTGACTACAAAGGCCTGGGATATGTTTGCCTTAGACCAGAGAAACGGTTTTCAGGGGAGTCATATGGGTTCTTTGGAGTCACGGAGAGGAGAGGCAGGTGGTCAAGGCCACTTCTATTGAACAGAGACTGAGTTTTGGTTTGGGGCTTTTTCAGTTCTATCAGTTGAGAGCAGAATATGCAGACTTTCAGAGCGTGGGCAGGCGGCTTCTTTCTTTCACTAGACGTCCAACGATGCAGGTGCTACTCGAACAGTGAGCATTGCGACATCAGAGTTCTTTCCTAAGTCCATGGCCACTGTCTTTTGACTGTTTTGTCCCTGAGGATGGCCTGCATAAAACTAAGAAGGAGACAATGAATTTTTCTTATGTCAACCTGAAGTTCTTTTCTTATTTTTTTTCAAGATTTTTAATTTTTAAGTATCTCTACACCCAATGTAGGGCTTGAACTCACAACCCCAAGACCAAGAGTCGTGTGCTGTACTGATGCAACCAGCCAGGTGCTCCTGTCCTGAAATTTCTTAAAAAGTGAATTCTGGGATGATTTTGATGCCAGGGCTCTGGGGCTGGACATTTTGGGAGCTGGATTATAGTGCAGGACAGGCTGTGAGGACTTTTGCATACCCAAGGAAGGGAACTGACGTTTATGAAAGAGCCAGCTTTGAGAGACACTGTGTTGGATTTATGTACATGATCTTAAAAGCTCATTACAGCAATCTCATGAAATGTATTTATTTCTCTCTCTCTCTCTTTTTAGATTAAAAACCCCCAAGGCTTAGAATGATTAAAATACATGCTCAAGGCCACCTGGGTAGTAAAGAGAATGGGATATGGTGTGAGCTGTCCTTCACTCCCTTGGCAGCAGGCAGTGGGAGGAAAGGTGGAGGAGTCAGCTCAACCATTTCTTTTCTTTTCTTTCCTTTCCTCTCCTTTCTTTCTTTCTTTCTTTTTTTTTTTTTTTTTGCTCAACCATTTCTGTAAGTAGATTAATTTTACATCAGGGGTTTGAAAGTGGAAAACCACTGGGGGATGGAGTAGTTGTTACATTATTATTTTTTTAAACCAAAAGGATGGAAAAAATGAATATATCTGTCATTCAAACAGAATTGAAGCACAGAACAATAAAAAATTCCCAAGACAGGATAGGGGTAAAAAAATCAAGAATATCTCTTTCAGGCAGGTGGCAGCTATCCAGTTTTGGACAAGAATAGAATAAAACTGTAATCTTCAATTACATTGTATGTAAGAATGTATAGAGGTGATCCACAGTAAGTCTCCATCTATTTTTTGGCTGTCCTTTTCCCTCACTCATTTCCTTAGATAAATTATACTCCAGACCAGATGTTGCTGAGTTGCTTAATTAAAACAGAAGATCATACCCAATTTAGAGACCTGGGGAGGATGCTTCGTTGCTTGGAAGAAGGTTAGGATTGAATTCTTGAGCGGAGGAACTCCCTGGGTCTCACTCCATCATACGTACCTTGTATGTTATGGGTTTTTAATAAATATTTGTGATGTTTGTGGGTCATACTAGCAGTTCTTAATGGTTTCACCACATGAAATAGAATAAAACCTTATATTTAAATCATGTTTTTTGGAATTATGGACAAGATAGCTATTAGGTAAACCTCATAGTCAAGGATATGCAGCTGTGAAATTTGAAAGGCACTTTATTATTTAGCAGAAATATTCTGATTGATGTTTTAACCCTTTTTATAGTGAAATTGGAGGTAATTTCCTATGTGTGACCTACATTTGATATATTTGGAGGTTTTTTTTTTTTTTTTTGGTACATTTGTTCAATATGATGACCATCTGGATTTGTATTATTTTACTTCAGTGATTGAAACTAAAATGTGACTACACTAAACCTTACATTACTAAACCACCACCACCACCACCACCACCAACAGAGCAAAAACATTTCATTCTTCACTGGCTCATCTATGTGTGAACAGAAACGCGGATTTGTTGAAAAATTCTTCTTTCACATTGGGAATGACATTTCAGGATAGTCAGTGAAATTTAAAGTCAGTCACTAGCAGGGCACTGGGGGGCCCAGTTGGTTAAGCAACCAATTCTTGGTTTCCACTCAGGTGGTGATCTTGGGCTCCTGGGATTGGGCTCCTCCTGCAGAGGGCTCCACACTCAGCACAGAGTCTGCTTGGATTCTTTCTCCCTCTCCCTCTGCCCCTCCCCTATACACTCGCGCTCTCTCTCTCTCTCAAATAAATGGATGGATCTTAAGAAAGTCTGTCACTAGATAATAAGGTCTCTTTTATGTGTACAATAGTTTTTCAAAACTGAGGTTAAACCTTACAAATATTTTTGGATCATCATGATTTTTTACCCTTATTCATATTTATTTATTTATTATTTAAATTTTTTTTCCTATTTTAAATATTTAAAAAGTTGTGGCAAAATACATATAACATAAAATTTACCCTCTTAATCATTTTTAGGTATACAATTCAGTTGTGTTAACACATTGTTGTGCAACCAGTCTACAAAAATCTTTTCATCTTGCAAGATGAAACTCTGTACTTATTAAAGAACTCCCATTCCACCCTATTTCTAGTCCCCAGCAGCTGGTCTACCATTCTATGGAGAAAAAAAGCATTCTACTTTCTGTCTCTATGAATTCGGGGTACTCTAGGTTCCTCAAAAAAGTGCAATCATATAGTCTTTGTCTTTTTGTGATTGGCTTATTTCATGGAGCATAATGTCTTCAAGGTTCATATATGTGACAGGTGTCAGAATTTTCTTTTTTTCTAAGTCCGAATAATATTCCATTGTATGAATATACCACATTTTGTTTATCCATTTACCCATTGGTTGACACTTGGGTTGCCATTGCAAGAAAGGCTGCTATGGATATGGGTGTATAAATACTTTTGAGACCCTGCTTCCAGTTCTTTTGGGTATACACCTGGAAGTGAGATTTATGGATCACATGGTAATTCCATTTCTTGAGTAATTGCCAAAAATTTTCCATAGCTTTTTCTTATTCACTTTTTTTTTTAAAAAGATTTTATTTATTTATTTGACAGAGAGATCACAAGTAGATGGAGAGGCAGGCAGAGAGAGAGAGAGAGGGAAGCAGGCTCCCTGCTGAGAAGAGAGCCCGATGCAGGACTCGATCCCAGGACCCTGAGATCATGACCTGAGCTGAAGG
The DNA here is from genome assembly GCF_902655055.1 of Lutra lutra. Classification (NCBI taxonomy): domain Eukaryota; kingdom Metazoa; phylum Chordata; class Mammalia; order Carnivora; family Mustelidae; genus Lutra; species Lutra lutra. The sequence continues at coordinate 97,970,682 of NC_062284.1, read as the reverse complement.
CAGTGGCTTAACCCACTGAGCCACCCAGGCGCCCTTCTTATTCACTTTAAATTAATTTTTAGTTTTACCAAAGTAAGTTGTGCACATAAAGTATTTGGACACATTTTTAGATCACAAATTTTGGTTAAGTAACCAGCACTTACATTATTACGACTATTGTAAATATTTCACATTGCTGAGCCCATGTTTGCCAGACATAATATGATAGGCTTCCTTCCTTGTACTAAATTTTTTTTTTCAGGTTGACTATAACATTCCAGGGTAATCAATGAAATTTAAAGTCAATAATTAAGTAATGAGCCCCTTCCAAGTTTCTTTTTATTATTCCTGGAATTGTTACTATCTCATTTTTTATTGACTTTGTCTCTGTGCCTATTGCTGTATTTCCTAATTGCATCAATAGAGCTGTCTGATGCCAATCACTAACTTCTTCCAGATGCTCAAGCACACCATTCATCCTACCAGCTCCACAAATTTCTTGAAATCCTTATCTTCTTTTCACTGAGGGCATTTTATACAGATTTTACAAAGTTTCTCTCTTCCTTTCTTTGCAGTTTACCCATTTCCTCCAAGTGTTGCTTTTCTATATGTTTCTGTGATCTCCCTCTTTCATACTGAAGTCTTTCCTCCGATTTCTAGTGATCTTTGCTTGTCTGTTCCCATGTAAATTTGAGGCCCTGAAGGGCTGAGAGAAAACTCTGTATGTATAAGGTAGACTTCTTCGTAATGTAATCAGGTTGTAAGTGAACCTTATTTTTAAGGAAGCCTCACGAGATTAGGATCATTAGATCTTATTTTTCTCTGGGTCATTCAGTTTCCTCCCCCAAGTTCCTGAGTCTCCTCACAGGAGATGTGTACCTGGCTGTTAGCATCCTGGACATAGGATGGCCTTTGATGATCAGGCTTTCTTGTAATGCCTGTTTTTAGTTTGGCATCTCACTACTGCCCTCTATTCTCTCTGAGCCTGGTGATTATAATACTGATTCATCTGCCTTTCCAAAGCTTTTAAGTTGATATTTCTCAGTTCTATTAGAATGTGTCTTCCTGTTGATATTAGAGGTTCTATGACTAAGTTAATAGAATTAAAAAGAAAAACAAACATGTTTAACATTCTGGAAAGACAGCAAATGCTTTTTTTTTTTTTTTTAAGATTTTGTTTATTTGACAGAGTGAGAGAGAGATCACAAGTAGGCAGAGAGGCAGGCAGAGAGAGAGAAGGGAAAGCAGAGAGCCCGATATGGGGCTTGATCTGAGCAGAGAGCCAGATATAGGGCTCGATCTCAGGACTCTGAGACGATGACCTGAGCCGAAGGCAGAGGCTTAACCCACTGAGCCACCCACGCACCCCCCAGCAAAATGCTTTTAAAAAAATGTTGCATGCAGAAAGAAAAATTAATCATGGAGAAAGGAAGAAAAGCTTTCTCTAGGCAAAGACCTTTTCAAGAGATTTATTTTTTGATGTAATAAATATAGCTGATGGAAATAGGAAAGGTAAATCACTAATCTACTGTTATATGTGATCTAGGAATGCTCTAAGCCAGAGGGCAACTCACTTGTGAGTGGCCACAACGAAGATAGAATTCGGGGTTTGAAACAAGAACAGAAGATGAAGTACACAAAAACTCACAGATGCAGCTCTGGAACCTGGAGGCTGGGGGAAGGGTGGGCCCAGAGGAAGCAGAAGTTCTTTCCTAGAGCCAAGAGCAGGGAGAACTTGTGAGAGACTGCAGGGCTAGAGCCTAGAGCATGATAGGGTTAATGTAGAAGTAGAAGCCTTAGAAATAAAGACAAATTACTACGATGACTTTGATCTATGACCATGACCCGCTTCCTCCTTGCTAAGGGAGCGGTGAGAAAACCCTGTCCTGGGACTGTGTCTCTCTTATTCTAAACTATAGTCTTGTGGGGGCCCATCATAAGAGAGTTCTGTGGTCCCTTGGGCCTGGCTGTGTGGCTTACTCAGGTCTTCTTCATGTCTAGTGGGGTAGCCAGCCTTCCTGCTTTGCCATTAAGAGCAAACACAAGACCTTTATAACTAGTGTCAGAAATACATCTGGGGCACCTGGGTGGCTCAGTGGGTTAAGCCTCTGCTTTTGGCTCAGGTCATGATCTCAGGGTCCTGGAAAGGAGCCCCACATGGAGCCCCACATCGGGCTTTGTGCTCAGCAGGGAGCCTGCTTCCCCTTCTCTCTGCCTCCCTCTCTGCCTACTTGTGATGTTTCTCTGTTGGTCAAATAAATAAATAAAAATCTTAAAAAAAAGTACATCTGCTCTTCTGAATGTTAGCACTCCTGATAGGCTGGCTCTGCTTTCTGGAGATGAAACAGTTGTTCTGTAGCTCTCCCAAAGTGCTCCCTTCCTTTCTACTTCTCCTGCAAGTGAACCTCATTCCTCTTCCTTCCTTTGGAGAAGGATGACCCAGGCCTGGGAGTTAGTCCTGCTCAAAGGTTTTCCCTTCCCAGCTCACTTCTTAGGCTCTTCAGGATCAGACCCAGGCTAGAGCATGGTGTGTGGGAAAAGCTCACTCCACATTTGTGGGACAACCTGATCCCCTGGACAGTCTGTGGGGGTGGTCCAAAGAGGCTTCCACAAGCACATCCTTTCTTTGAAGTCTTGTGCAACATGCTGAAAAATTCATGCAATTAAAAATTTAAAAACCTGTACTATTTTTGTATTATTCTAATATTTATATATTAAATTAGTAAAACATTACTTCCTCTCCAGTCTTCAAGCACATTTGATACTCGAGCTTTGTACTGTGCTGCTGAACCCTTTGTGACTCTCTTACGTGAACCTCTAGGAGTTATATCTAAAACAGTTGGAGAAGTAAAGAATCTGAAAAAAGATTGAACTAGATGTCAGAGAATGTGTCTGTGGGATGGTTATCTACTTCTGGGCCATGCGTCTGTGGGTCTCTCTCTGGACCTTTGTTTCCTCATCTGTGAAATGGGGAGGTTGGACTAGAGGCTCTCTTTGTTTCCTCATGAGCATTTTTCTCTCCTGAATTACCCACATTTTGTCTCAACATTCTGCTTCATTTCACACAAAGTCATAGCCACACTATGATCTCTATGGACCTCCTTTTATTATTTGCAATATTCATGCCTAAAAGATATTAGTCTTCCCTGTGGGGTTGTTGGAAGTCATCAAGAATAAAAGTTATTGGGAAACTCTTTGCGTGAAATAGAGAATAAAATAAAGTCATGTTAATTAATTTTATGCCTGTTTGATTCCAGTTCCATCCTGGCCTTTTCATTCGAACATACATATGTATTTGTGTATGAAGTGCATATGAACATGTGTGCAATTAGGTTTGTCAGATTATGTTCTTGGCTTAAAGTCTATTCTGGCATAATGCTTATAGAAATCAAAACAATTAATTAAAAAGAAGAATTGTTTTGACTATTACTTTTAGAAGAGGATTGTGAAAACTCACAGTGGCTGGAGGTGTTTTGAAGAAGCTTGCATGCACCTCTAAAATACTGCTCTGGGTCTTTTATGGGACAGGAGATGATAGAGCGTTTTAAAATGATTGTTTTGGGATTTAGGGATTTATTTTTATCCTTGGCGTAGAGTTCAGTTATTTTTCAGAGGGACAGAAGTCCTGAGGTGGAGTAGTCACTCCTTTTATAAGGTATTACTCCATCTGGCATGGGATAATCCGTAATTTACTCACAAGGTTTGGATGCCAGGTCCATGGGGTAAGGACTTGGGGGATGTGTATTTTAAAAATTGGGCCTCAGAGCGAAGACCGTGGACCTGGAGAGAAAGATTTTGGCAAAGGTTTTCTTGCCGAGGAAACAGTAAAATGATCCACAGAGACAAATGAGTGGTTGCTTTCGGGGCGTTCTTACTGTATGATCTGTTTTATGAGCAGAACATGTGCTTTCTGAGAACCTGGCTGTTTTGTATTTATCAGGGGACAGTCCTGCTCAGATAAGCCTGAAGCATCCTAGCTCTCCAGTCCCCTAGCCTGCCATTTCCCCCAGGGATTCCTGGTCACTAGCCACATTGAATAATTTGCTAGTTCCCAAACAAAACCATTTGATGTGTTCTTGTGTTCCTTTGTTCTTTGCCCGGCTGGTCAAATCCCACCTACCCTTCAACGTGAGCTCTAGCATCTACCTCTGCAGGAATTCTTTGTTGGTGGCATCTCTGTCACAGGGGGAGTGGGATGTCTGTCTGCCATATGCTGACCTCCTCTCTTCCCTCCTCTCACATGGATTGCGATTTTGGGGTATTGTCTCTTCTGCTGCTGGACTGGCCACGGTAGGCTAGGAGGCAGGGAGTAGGCCATGTTTATGGTTATTTCTCCATTCTGGCCTCAGGCTCAATACATGTTTTTGCAAATGACTAGTGAATGTCATATCTACTTAGATTGCTTTGTCTTTAGCCTCCTCAGAATCAATCCGATAGGCTGCATAGGGTAGTGGTTTGAGTGCATGGGCTAAGAAGCCAGTGTGCTGGTTGGAATCCTGCATTACTACTTACTAGCTGTGAGACTGTTCTCAGCCTGTTTCCTCATCTGTAAAATAGGAATCATAAGAGTATGTACTTCATAGAGTTGTTATGAGGATTAAATGAGCTAATATTTGTCAAGTCCTTAGAATAGTGTTTGACCTGCGCTGAAGGTGCATTTTTTTTTTAAAGATTTTTATTTATTTATTTGACAGACAGAGATCACAAGTAGGCAGAGAGACAGGCAGAGAGGGGGGGGGGAAGCAGGCTCCCTGCCGAGTGGAGAGACCGATGTGGGGCTCGATCCCAGGACCCTGGGATCATGACCTGAGCCGAAGGCAGAGGCTTTAACCCACTGAGCCACCCAGGCGCCCCTGAAGGTGCATTTTTAAAAAAGATTTATTTATTTATTTGAGAGAGAGTGGGAGGAGGGGCAGAGGGAGAGAATCTGAAACAGACTCCCCTCAGACCACGGAGTCTGACATAGGGCCCAATCTCATGACCTGAGATGAAACCAAGAGTTGGATGCTTAACTGACTGAACCACCCAGGCACCCCTGAAGGTGCGTTGTTTTATTTATTTATTTTTATTTTTATTTTTATTTTTTTACTGTGTCCCAGGCTTCTTTATTTAAGAAAGTGATGTGGGGATTAAAAACAAGAGCATCCTTGAACTTCACCTTCCTTCCAACCAGTCCCCCCAGACTGCCTGCCCCCACACCCTTTGTATTCCCAAATCCTTTCTTAGTGAATGAAGAACTTAATCCCAAAGCCCCAGTACAAACCCCAGGTTCTCTTTCCCGCACTCTTCCCCTTCCTTGGGCCCCCACTCCTGGGAAGGGCTGGCACCTCAGTTTGAATGCACGGGAGAGCCCAGAGTGGTGACAGACACAGAGGGAAAGCCTTCACCCTCAGGGAAAGGGACTGAGGAGTACAGCGTAGTGAACTGAGGGTCCCCATAGCCTGGGGTACCAAAATGGGGCTCTGGTGCCAGAGGAAAGGATACTGGTGCCCCTGAGAAAGGGGACCCAGCAGCCTCAGAATCCTCTCGTTGGGAATAGTCACTGCTTGACTGTTTGCCCTTCTGCCGATGATTGCAGAACCACACTCGGACCACGTCCTTCTCAAGGCCGAGCTGCTGGGCAATGTGGCTGATCTGCTTGCAGAGTGGGCTTTGGGCACTGCAGGAACGTGTTCTCCAGGTTGCCTCTCACGCGGTTCTCCATACTCGTTTGCTTTCTCTTTCGGGCCTGCACGAGGGTCTCTGCTTTGCATATCTCTGTAGGTTTTCGTTGTTGTCAGCGTCCTCCACCCACTTCCGCAGGGGCTGCAGCTTACACATGTTCTTGAAACTGCGCTGCAGAGCCTCCAAACGGCAAATGGTGGTTTGGCTGAACACCTCCCCAAAGAGAACCCCCCGGTGAGACCCACATCAGCCTGAGTATATCCCAGGGTGATCCTCTTCTGCTTCTGGAGCTTGGCAAACTGTTCCAGGTCTTTCTGCAAAGCTTTGATATCCTGTGACTCCTCAGGGCTTCTCATTGTCCGGCTTCTCAGCCCCAGGGGGGCTGAAGGTACTTTTTTAATAAATAAAATAATTTTGTGGAATCTGAGTCAACACAGTAGACAGAAGGGTGATAACGGTGGGTTCAGTCCCCAGATTATATGGCGAATGGCCTTTGCTGTTGGGCACCATGCAAATTTATACCCCATGTGAAGATGGTTATAGATGACTGAGAATAAATCTCACTTTGTCAACTGAAAAAAATACCACATATCTTCAGTTCAGGAAAATGAAACCCAATTTTGATGCCCTCTTCATCTATTTTTTTTAAAAAGACTTATTTATTTATTTTAGAGAGAAAGAGAGAGAGAGAATACCAGTGGAAGGAGGGTTTGGGGAGGGAGAGGAGGGGCAGAGGGAGAGAGAGAATTTCAAGCAGACTTTGTGCTGAGGGCAGAGCCTGTCATGGGGCTAGATCTGAGATCATGACTTGAGCCTAAATCAAGAGCTGGCCACTTAACTGAGCGACCTAGGCGCCCCTTCACCTATCTTTTTATAAACTTTTTTTTTTTTAAAGATTTTATTTATTTATTTGACAGACAGAGATCACATGTAGGCAGAGAGGCAGGCAGAGAGAGAGAGAGGAGGAAGCAGGCTCTCCACTGAGCAGAGAGCCTGATGCGGGGCTCGATCCCAGGACCCTGAGATCATGACCTGAACCGAAGGCAGAGGCTTTAACCCACTGAGCCACCCAGGCGCCCCTCTTTTTATAAACTTTAAAACGTGCAGCTTTCATTTGGTTTTATCACCACCCTGTTTCACACGGATTGTCTTCCTATTGCCCCCCGTTGCTCACCATGGCTTCCAAGCCCCAGGTGATCCGACTCCGCCTTCTTTCCACAGCCTCATCTCTTGCCACTGCTCCCCTTATTTTTCCTTTTCCTGAGTGAAGTTCCAGACAGGACCTCCTTTTCATTCATGCAGGGCTCCTTCCAGACTCTCCTCAGTGGTTTCTCCTCCTGTCTGCATAAACATACCTCCTTGGAAGCTTCACATCTTCTGGGTTAGTGTAGGGCCCTTTGTCATCTGCTCCCTGGCACTTGGTGTGCCCTTACTGTATCCTCTGTCACATGGCACTGCATGTTATTGCTTAATTGTCAGTTTTCTCCGCTAGATTATAAACTCCAAGGGGTCAGGGACCAAGTCTGTTTTGCTCACTGTTGTGTTCCTATTATTTTAAACAAAGCCTGGCAGGCAGTGGGCCTTCAATAAATACTGACTGAATGAGTGTATTTAATTTTAGCAATCAGAAGATTTTCAGTCTAACCCAACCCAGATTTCAGCTGCCTTGGTGTCCCCAACTCCTCCATTGGTTGCAATGGGATTGTCCATTAAGGCTGAATGAAATTGGCTTCAGTCTCCATCCTCTTGTGGAGGGTCATCTCTTCTCTGTAGATCAATGGAAGATGGTTCCATTTATCCCAGGCATCTCAGCTGACCTTTTGCATTGTATCTCCAGTGCCTGCTGGCCCTTTTCCATGCTGCAGATACCATCCTGATTCCAGTGGTACCAAAAGTGCCCCCTCTCAAGGCTCTGTGTGTCATGGGATGGGTACTTAGCAAGCAACTTAAAATAAAATATAACATATCTCCATTTTGAGTGGTCCTTTGTCTCTTCCTGACTCAGATTTTTCTTGTTCATCTGTTCACCGTTTTTTTTTGTTTTTTTTTTTTTTGTTTTTTTTTTTTTTGGACTTGGGTAGAAGGTCATTGAGATGATTCTGGGTCCTTCTTTGTCTTCTGCCCTATTCCTAAATACCTGTTAGTTTCTTATGTAGACCCAGCTTTGCTGTTTCATTGTCTGGCTTTTGTTTTCCCAGGTGCTGTCCCTAGGATTTTGTTTTCACTAGCGAGAACGTCCATAGCTTAGGGTCATGTTAAGAGGTTGGGCTCTAGGGGCGCCTGGGTGGCTCAGCGGGTTAAGCCGCTGCCTTCGGCTCAGGTCATGGTCTCAGGGTCCTGGGATCGAGCCCCGCATCGGGCTCTCTGCTCGGTGGAGAACCTGCTTCCTCCTCTCTCTCTGCCTGCCTCTCTGCCTGCCTGTGATCTCTCTCTGTCAAATAAATAAATTAAAAAAAAAAAATCTTAAAAAAAAAAAAGAGGTTGGGCTCTAGGGCCAAACCACCTGGTTCCACACTGGGTGTGTAGCCTTCCCTGTGTTGCTGAACTTCTACCTGCCTCAGGTTCCTCATCTGGAAGATGGTCATTGGAATGACTTAAAATGATAATTGTTATATGGATCCATATAATACATATAAAATAGTTAGAAAAATGCCTGGCACATACTAGGCACCTACTAAATATTAACTTTTTTAAAAAATTAAGACGTATGCATAATCAAGACAGGTTTCTTTTTGAGAGGACTTCTTCAGAAAATGATTTAAGCAACACTGCTTTTTCTTTACACTAATTCCAAGTCACCTGTTGATTTTCTAAAATGTCCTCTGTTGTCAAGCATATAGGACTGGCTAAGAGTGCCAGTTTAGAATCAGACTGGGCTTAGAACTTGGATCTACTTGATTTCTTTCTTTTTTTCTTCTTAAAGATTTTATTTATTTATTTGACAGACAGAGATCACAAGTAGGCAGAGAAGCAGGCAGAGAGAGGAGGAAGCAGGCTCCCTGCAGAGTGGAGAGCCCGATGTAGGGCTCCATCCCAGGACCCTGGGATCATGACCTGAGCTGAAGGCAGAGGCTTTAACCCACTGAGCCACCCAGGTGCCCCTCTACTTGATTTCTTTTTAATTTGATCCTCTGACATTACTAGAAGACTCGACCTTCTCATCTATCAAATTGGGACTATACTACCGCCTAGAGTTTGTGTGTGGATCTGCCTGAAGATTAAAGGAGCTCATTCAATGTATCAGAAACAGTAGCTGAGTCCAGGATGTAATAAGTACTTCATAACTGTAAGTGATTACTGTTATATTAATTTCATTGTTACATTTTTTTAGTGCACCATTAAAATGGTACATGCCTTTCTGGAAGGCTAAAGAATTAAGTAGCCGCTAACTTCATCACATCCTGTGGTGTGAAATATTTTCTCATTCATTTAGAAGAGGGCATTTGTCTTGATGCTCCATGGAGCTCTTACAGAAGGGGCAAGGGAAGAGGCACGAAATACATTTTGTGAAAAGGACAATGGAATTTTCCCATTTGGCATCCCTAGCACTGGTGGAATTAGGAACTATTTAACAGAAAGCTTCTCCTTTCTCAAGGGGGCCATGGCTCTACCCAAGTAGAGCTTTCTATACTTCTTTGACTGGTTAGTACATGGATGAATGTAAACTTGCTATCCAGCAGAGAGACTGATTGAGTGATACCCTAATGGTGCCATTGGCAAAGGATAAACCAAGATAGAAACAAAGCTGCTTTCCAAATAATGCTCAGAGCCTTTCTTGATACTTTCCATTATAATTCATTCCCATTAGAGCACTATGGACCGTTTTAAAGCTATTACATTGTAATTTCAGAGCTGACGATAAATTTTAAAGAATACACACAAACACACATACACACACAGTTTCTTAGCATTTCAAAGAAAATGGAAAGGTAAGATTTGCCAACCAGAATCCAAATTTCAAAACCAGTGAGATGTTGAAATACTGCTCTGCATTTCATTGAACTCAATAGACAATACACTTCAGAAAAAATCAAACTTTAAATAATCATTCCTGTGCTGATAGTATAAATACATATATCAAAGAGGATAGAGAATCAAAGAATCAAATGATCCTGAATTTAGTTTGAATCTTCAGCTAAGATGTATTAAAAAAAATGTGAACAGTTGCTTCCTTGTTCAGGTGGCAGTTAAGTTATATGACAAGGCATTAGAACAGTACAAAGAACAATGTATCTACTACAAAGAGCAAGCACCTAATATGTTATTCAGTGGCACTAATTCTTCTATATCTGGGCCAGCCAAGGCAAAAAAAAAAAAAAAAAGTGTGGGTTCATCAAATAAAGGCTCCTGCCAAGAGTTTTAAGACACACAATTTACTAGGTAATAAAGTTTATGTATTTATACCACATGGGCCACTTTGCAGACAATCTGTATTTTAGGCACATTGCAGAATTAATTTTTTTCCTTTTAATAAACATTCCTCACATTTAGACTTGTTGATAGTTTTAATTGAAATAATGTTGGCTTCTAGTACTTTCTTTCTAAGTCAGTCATTACTTCAGGCAGCTTTGGATTAGAGTCGGGGAGGAAGTACAAGGATGAAATAGAACCACATTCTTCATTCTGCTGCCAGATGGTATCACCATGCTTCCTTACGCTAGAGGAAAATGTCTGCCTCCTCACCACCAACCCCCTATTCCAGGATTGAGGAACCCCATGATCAACTCCAGACCATTTCTGGGCAAAGAGCCAATTTCCCCTGACTTTCACTGTGGTCCCAGATGTGGTGTTGAATCTTGTTATAGCAGGAAATAGTGGCTGAAGCTTCAAACCCCAAATCCTTGATCTATAGGTGGAAAGTGCTAGAAAGAACTTTCTCATTGTACAAATGAGAAAACTGAGGCCCAGCAAAGGACTCTCCCCAGGTCACAGGATATGTTAGAGTGGAGCAAGAATCCGTGTCTTCTTCACCCTTCCTGCCATTTTGGAGGCACAGGTCCTGTGGTTGTGTTTATCTACTTGGCTCATCATGTGGTGAAGAGCAGCTACATTGTTTGGCTGGTGATGGGCTCTATGCCCTCAGTATGACAGACTGACATCCTTCTGTTCTACACAGGAACACCTGAGTTTATTCATCCAGGCACCTGTGTTACCTGGATGGCATTGTGGTGCCATCTTTGAATGCTACAAAATTTGGGGGCTATTTTGTAAGAACAGTTTAATGTTGGGAGAGATTATGGGCATGTGGAGCATCAAGGGGGGTCAGGTCTTCAATTTCTGTCCTACACTCCTCCTGTGAGAGCATTTGTGAAGGGGGTACAAGCTGGTGCTTCCCAAGTAGGAGCTTGTCTCCCACTGGGTCTCGTAGGCCAGGTTCTGTGGTCCGTGTGGCTTGAATGTTGTCAGTTATCTGTTTCTTAAAACGCCCAGGTGCTGGTACCCCTGAAAGCCCCATGGTTCTCGTGGTATTCCTCCCATGGACTGACCCTGGGATTCTGCCCCAGACATCAGCCCCTTCTCATGTCAGTCACAGCTCAGTGATCCCTGGGACACAATAGGATCAGACAGTGGAGCTCTATTGCTTCAGCTGATCAGCTTTTTGCTTCTCTCGCTAACTTCTTAAACATGGAGGGTGAGTGAGCCCCATGCTTGCAACACCCTTTTTAGTTCTCTGTTTCTATATCCAGCCCAATTGACATTGGGATTGGGGTCAAATGGTGGTCACGCCTCCGGGTCTTGTAACAATCACTCATTACTGCTTCTGCTTACATTCAACTTCTTGTGATCCTCCTCAGAGTTTCCCACCAGAAGCATCCTGTCTGGCCTTCCCCTCATCCTGCTGGGGATCTCTGATTTTGTTGAAATTTCTTCACTCAGCTCTTTTCTTTAATCCTTTTCTCACATAAACCATGTTTCATATGGACTCCACTACAACTTTCCAGTATATGTGGATACACTGGTATGCTTTTATCTTCATAACAATCCTGTGAGATAGACCTGTTTATTCTCCTTTATAGATGAGGAAACTGGGGTTTGAGAGATTAAATCATTGTCAGTAATTGGCAGTTGTGGCATTTAGACCTGAGTACACTATACCAGTAGTGTACTGGCCTGTAGTACACTATACTAGTCTCATCTGCCTTGAACTGGTTTCAGACTCTTGCTGTGGAAGTTAAGGAGCTTCAGTGACTATTAGTACCAAAGCCGAGACAGGAGCAGCCAGGGGACCAGGCTTATTCCCAAACTTAAGTTTTCATATCTTAGTAGTTGCTTACATAATTTGCTGCTTCCCTTTGCATTCCCACTTTTTACAAACATCTTTGGTAATATAGTAGGTCTGTTATTATTCTTTTGACTTCCCTGATTTCACTGTCGGCTTGGTATCTTGTCCTTCACATGAGGGAGCTGGTGGATGGAAAAGGAATCCAGCAGAAGTATAAAGACCTAAATATGCCTTTTCACTTGGGCTACCTTCAGGTATCATGAGAAAACTCACATGTTCAAGTTTAAGAGACAGTCTAGGAAGAATGGCTTTCTTTAGTATCTTTTGAAAAATCTTTTGAGAATGGATTTTGTGTAATCTGAGAGCAGTCTTCCAAGCATAGAAGTAAAGAATTTGTTCCATTTGTATCTATTTTTTAATTTTTAGTGAATCTGGATATTGTATGGATCATCTTTGATTTGAAACTCTGTTCTGAAGAGGCTTATGTTGAAGACTCTTCCATATCGAAGGAGACAAGTGGATGAGGAATGTGGTGATGCCATGTCTTCAGCTCCTGTAGCAAGACTTTTGTATTGCTTTGGGAGTGTGAAGCTAGAAGGTGTTTTTAGATACAGAAATATTATAGGTTAGGGGACATTTTATTGGCTTTGGGGATAGTAAAATAGAAAGTTCAGGACTTGGAATCATCCCTCTGAGTGTCTGAGACTTACAGTAGCTATAACCAGAGAACTTTCGATCTGGTTTGAGAGAAGTCAGGCTGAGTAGAAGTTTTCTCTGATGTTAGTAACTTAATACAAACTCAGCTGAGACAATACAATCACGGCCAAACCACTATTTTATCCTAAACGAAGGGAGTAAGTGTGCAGTCAATTCAGCACTGACTCTGAAGTCTCCGGATGTACATATGTTCTGATCTCTCTGGTGCATGTTCTGATTATATTTAGTCAAAAATACGCAGAAGATGCCTTTCTGTTTTATCTGAGTTTAATGAGAATACTTGACTGTACTTGCTGAAAGAAGGCTAAGGGTAGGAATATATTAATTTACTTTGAATGGCAATTAGGGAGACCTATCACTATTTTCATCATGGGCTCTGTCATCTGTCAATTTATCAAATATGAAAAAAATAAAATGTGATTGGTACACAGTCCCTAATGGAAAAAGTGGAATTCTCAAATTTGTAATGTTTTAATTTGTATTGTTAACCTCAGGGGGAGCTGCTACTTGCAATTCTGTGAATTTAGTTGGCTTTTGAAGAGAGTGAATGCAACCAGGAATTTTCACATTACATAGCCAATTATGCAGAAACTTCACTGAATCTAAAATCTAACTGGGGCTGCTTCTGTTTACTCTTTCACCATTGCAAGTATCTAATTTTTAGAATTCACAATATATGCTGATAATTTGATTATGGAATTTTCTGGAAAGGAAGATCTATTGCAACAGCAGTTTTGAAAAAAAAACCTCAAGCCTATATAAATTGTGCAATGCTGGGCTTGAGTTTGTATCATTTTGAAGAAATAAATAGCCTTAGCTTCCAGATGCTTCTATCTAATCGAATCGATGGTGACTCCCTCTGTGAGGTGGAACGTCAGTATTCTCAACTTAGCCTGTCAATCTTTTCCATCCACCCCAGCACCCTCCTTACCCCCACACAAAGCTGGGGACGATCTGAGACCAATCACTTTATGTTTGTTCACTATATTTTCATCCTAGTGCTACTTCAACAGGGCGTTTATAAGTTAAACCTTTCCTTTTCTGCTTAGGGGAATCCTCTGTCTCTTATTTTAACCAAGTTTCTGACAAAGAATTGTGCTTAGGAATTTACTCTGTTCATTAACAGAAGCAGTACTATTCTGCCACAGTAGATCATCAAATTATGTAATTGTCTGATGTCTTTAGCAAAATAATACCAGTCCACATATTGACTTCCTAATTATGGTTGTAACCATTCCAAATGAAGGGATCAAGACTCTCTTTTGGTAGATTGGTTTGGTACTGGCTTAATATTCCTTAATGATCATACAGTTCGTAACTTCTATAATTTATAAACTAGTACATTGTCTATTTTTTCCTCCAACTTTTTTTTGTGTGTCTATTTGGAATATCCAGTCACTACACATTCATTCATTCATTCATTCATTCATGTGACTCCATACCAGCAACTGAATATCATATGCAAAGAAGTGCAAATGAAACCCAGTCTACTTCTAATAGAAACTCTCTAGAATGCTAGAAGAAATTCACATTCTTTTTTTTTTTTAAAGATCTTATTTATTTGTCAGAGAGAGAGAGAGAGAGAAAGACAGAGAGAGAGAAGGGGCACAAGCAGGGAGAGTGGCAGGCAGAGGGAGAAGCATGCTCCCCACAGAGCAAGGAGCTTGACGTGGGACTCAATCCCAGGACCCTAGGATCATGACCTGAGCTGAAGGTAGATGCTTAACTGACTGAGCCACCCATGCACCCTAGAACCTCACATTCTTATTGGCTTTAAAATGGTTAGTTCTGAGTGGATGTGTTTATTTTCTATTACTATTGTAGCAGATTATCACTAATTTAGTGGACTAAACAGTACCTAGTCATTATTTTACAGTTCTGTAGTTCTAAAGTCTAACATGGACCAAGATCAAGGTGTCACTGGGCCAAGATCAAAGAATTGGCAGGCCACCTTCCTTTCCAGAGCTTCTAGAGGAGACTATGTTTCTTTGACTTTACTATCTTCTAGAGGCTGCCTGCATTCCTTGGCTGGTATTCCTTCCACCATTTTGAAAGCCAGCAATGGTGGGTAGAGTCTTCATGTTGTATCTCTCTGACCCTTCTTCCGTGGTTGTATCTGTGTCTCTCTCACCAGTTAGGAAAATGTCTCCACTTTTCAGAACTCATATGATTAGATTGAGCCCAAACAAGTAATTCAGGATAATCTCGTTTCAAAGTCCTTAACTTCAGTGACAGCTCTTATCTTCTAAGATAACATATCACAGGTTCTGGGGAATAGGATAGGGACATCTTTGGGGCCATTATTCTGCCTGTCACAGTAGGGTATGGAGACATTATTCAACCCGTAGAGTCTTTTCAAGTACACACTAGATGAGGAAAAGTACTATTTATGAAAGCCGTCTCATTATTTAATAAATAAAAGATAAAGCTATATTCTTTGCTAATTTACTGAAGGGCATCTTAACAGAGCTATTAGATGTAATTTTTGGCTTCTAGAGGGCAAAATGCTTTCCATTAGTACAACAGAAACATACTGAAGGACTAAAATATTAATAACAAAAGATTCAGTAAATGGAGAATAAAGCAAGATCCACAGGCATACCAAATTCCAGGAAAACCCAGACAAATGTTCTGCATTGTACTTTACTTCTTAAGAAAGAAAATAGAACCCAGACAGCTTCATTGAATACAGAGCATTTCACATGAACAAAGACAAGTTTCCATTTTTTTCAGCATACATACACAGACATCCTCTTTTTCTAAAATAATTTACTTCCTGGGTGAATCTTGGTCAATCTGGGTCAATCTTGGAAGGTACTGGGATGCTTCATTATCTTCCAACAAGCTGGATGAGAAAATTTTTGATTGCAGTTTCCTAATTGGTACACAGGGAAAATATCGAAAACCGTGCCCTGTTTTCTGAGAAGTTAAAGGGTGTCTAGTGCAGAGATGATGGTGATGGAAAGGAAATGAAGTGAGGTTGTCTGTGTGAGGAAAGGACAGTCGGTGGAGCTGTGGGGTGGTATACAGGACCAGGAGTCAGGCCTGACACAGAGCCATCACTGCCTTTTGTTTCAAATGTAATTTCAGGGCTTGTTCTGAAACAGTGAAGGAAAGGGGAAATGAAAGAGAAAATGGAAGGACGAAAGTGGGCAAGTAGGAAGGGAAAAGAGAATGGATTCTTGACATGGGGCCATTTGGGACAACAGAGGAAAAGTCCAAATTTGGATTTTAGTGATAACAGTTAGTGATAGTAATCAGGATCCCTGACAGAGTGGCCAGCACTGTGTTGACTATGTCACTTGTTTGGACCATTTTAATTGTCCACATTCAGGGAAGTAGGCATTATTAGAATTCCCATTTTACAGATGAGGAAATTGAGAGAGACAGAGAGAGAGAGAGAGAGATATTAAGCAATGTTGCCTGAGGTCACACAGGTGCAGAAACCAGGATTTTAAATTCCATTTGGTTTATCTATTGTCCCTTGTCATCCCGGGAATGGCTTGGATTGGGGAAAGATGGCACGTCAGCGGCAAATATCTGTTCCCTTGTAGGCCTCCCAGGGTTGTCCTGAGGGCTGGTGTGCTCCTGAAGTTTCTCTGATGTGGATACTTTTGGGAATGGCTATCTCCTCAGTGGACAGCTGTTGTGTGTCTGTGTTTGGTGTGAGAAGCATAAGCTTGGGGGTGGGGAGCTGCAGGAGAACCTTCCCTTATCTCCTTCACCGAGGAGGCCAGGCTGGGTTCTGGCACATCCCTGGGGAATCAGTGCCTGTGGGGGCTCAGTGGGCATGGAACTGTGCTTCTTTCATGCCAGATTCTTAAGCTGGCTTTGTATCCCACCAAGTGCAAAGGGTCCCAGGGGAGTCAGAGTCTCATCCCCTCTGCTCATCCCATCCAGTGGGATGACTGGACTGGTGTTGGTCAGACTCTTTTCCCTGCCATGGTGGGCAGTTTCAAGCTCAAGGCTTAAAATGATATCATCCCTGCTCATGCAGAGATGGCATCCTCTAGGTTAAAAATATGTACAGAGTGGATGTGCACAAATTTATTAGGCTTTTCATCCCTATAGGAATAAGAACGAACTATGGAATCCAATGAGCTTGTTGGGGGTTTATTTTATTTTATTTTTTTTAAAATTTTAATTCCAGTATAGTTGACATACTAGAATTAGTTTCAGCTACATTAGTTTCAGGTATACAAGACAGTGATTCAGCAATTCTCTACCTTACCCAGTGCTCATCATGAGAAGGGCCGTCCTTAATCCCTGTCGCCGATTTTATCCACCCCCTTCACCCTCCTCCCCTCTGGGAACCATCAGTTTGTTCTCTGTAGTCAAGAGTCTGTTGTTTTAGTTTGTCTCTGCTTTTCTTTGTTTGTTTGTCTTGTTTCTTAAAATTCCTGAGCTTGTTTATTAAACCAATAGACATTTATTTATTTATTTGGTGTGTACTCTAGAGTAAGTACCATTTTTGATCCTTCGAGAGACAGCGTGACAGGCACATGGTGGGCATTAGAGGAATGTGAGTAGAATCCACAGCAAGAAGTAAAAGAGACCTGGTTTCCACTTTTGCAAACTCCAAATCCCATTTGGAAGAAGCTATACTTATGTGAAGGCAAAGAGGAAAATCGGATATTTCAATGGGATAAACATCAGAAGGGACAGAGCCTTATAGAGTAGCAGTCCTCAGCAAAGACATGGGGGAATGTGGGATGAATCAAGAGGAGCGCTTGGGAGGAGATAGAGGAACAAATTGAGAATGAGTAGGAAAGGGACTGTCTGGGCAGAGTTTCTGGGAAGACATAGGCCTGGGTATCAATATGCTGTATCACAGGGAGGACAGAAGGAACACTGGAGGACCTTTGTGACACTTCAAAGTTGGTGGCGAGCTGATGGTTTGGAGCTTCTTCTGGGGAGGGTGGCTGACAAGGACTGGGAGGGGATGTGGTTGGACAGGGGAAGAGGGCAAGCTTGCCGATGGCCCGACCACCCGAGGAAAGGTTGGCTCTGATCTGAGTGGTCTGGGGGAGGTAAGGGTACACTCAGACACTCAGCACACCCTTGTGGACTGAACTGAAGACAAATGCAAAAGTAGTGTGTGAAATGAATCAGAAGAGGTTTTAAATCTGTAGTTCTCATTCAGAAATATAACCCAGATGTCATTATCAAGCATTGGAGGTAGCTTTGTATGGGATCAGGGTTGCGAGGAGATGTATAACTTAAGAACTCATTCTAAAAATCGGACACTCTCCCGAAGGGCCCTTCATTTTGGTGGTGGTAAGGGAGGCAAGGTGGTGATAGGAAAATAATTAGCTTTGGGGTCCCAGTATTCCCCAGCTCTCCTTAGGTCTATATGGAGGTCTCTGGTGTGGTTTTTATGAACACGGAACCTCCCGTGTGGCCTCCCGGAACAAGGGGGCAAACAGACAGGCTGTGGGAAGCAGCCCAAGACCTGAGTGGAAATCTGCACATCAACCCTGGTGCAGGGAAGCTTTTGTTCTCCCCAGAGCACCGGGCCCTGCGTTTCCTCTGTCTGGTAAACCCTGAAGGCCAGTTATTACAGACACCCTGCGAGGAAGCCACTCTGAAGGACTGTGTGGGGCCCATTTGCGCCTCAGCAGCAGCTCCCAGTGTGCCCGGGAACAGCAAGACAGCATTTCAGTGTCTCCACAGCATGAGATCCATTTTAATCTTGACTTGGCCTCCTCACGCTTCATTGTATTTAGAGCTGGGTGTGTTTCTGCCATTATTTGGCGATTTTCTTGCAAGCAAGCTATTTTATGAAAAATGCCTGATTATTGCTGCCAGAAAAAAATAATATCCAACAATTTGCTTTAAATGATATGGTCTTAAACGTGAGTGTTATTCAGACAAATGCAAATAATTTCGACGATTACTCTGCACTTAATCACCATGAAATTGGGTCCTCCCCATGTCTCTTCTCATACTCAGTGTGCAATAATGGAGTGTTTTAGTGAAGTCAACACTGAACGGTCTTAGAGGGAAGGTATTTACCTTTCCCCCCACCTCATGTCTTGTAAGAAGCCTGATCCATTTCCGGGGAAACTAGTTGACTATTAGAGTGACCCCGGGCAAATATTTATGCTGTTAGGTCCCAAGAGCTGACTGGTGGACGTTGTACATTCCTTCTAAGCGGTGAGCCAAGGTTGTCAAGTCTTCGGATGTGATGACTCCCTAAGCAGGTGAGTCGAGCACAGAGCGGGTCCCTGGCACCGAGCGCTGAATCCCTCCTTGATGAAGGTGAAAAGTTTGACTCTCAGTGAAGGCCATACAAGGGGACAAGACTCAGTGAGCTCAGGAGTGGCTCACGCATTGCTCATTCAGAGGCTGTTTGGTGCCTTTGGGAGGGATCCCGTGCTCACTGGTGTATGTGGCATAAAGAAAGGTTCTCAACAGCTCTCTGGAGAGCTAAATGCCTGTTTCCTGCTGATAAACAAGGGAGTAAATCCACACCTCCCCAGGTACTCAGAGTAGACTCCCACAGCTAAGTATGAAGATCTGGGCAATGTCTTCCCACCTGAACCAGTAGTAGATGGAAACTGCCTAGAGGGATATTGTCATCATACAGCTTCTCTCCAAAGAAGAACTTCTAAAACCCTTTTATAGAGTGAGAGTGGATAAACCCACTATAGGGGACCACTGTTTTACCTGTATTATCTTGGGGAGTGGTGTCCTTGCTGGTAGAAGTACCAGCTGGGTCTTTGTTACTATAAGATTTCTGAAAGGCTGAAATGAGAGGTTTAGATTTCCTCTTTCAGAGAGGAGATTCTTTTTTTAAAAAAAATTTATTTTATTAACATATATTATATTATTAGCCCCAGGGGTACAGGTCTGTGAATTGCCAGGCTTACACACTTCACAGCACTCACCATATCACATACCTTCCCCAATGTCCATAACCCAACCATGCTGTCCCTACGCCCCTCGCCGCCCCCAGCAACCCTCAGTTTGTTTTGTGAGATTAAGAGTCTCTTATGGTTTGTCTCCCTCCCGTTCCCATCTTGTTTCATTTATTCCTTCCCTACCCCTCAAACCCCCCACATTGCCTCTCAACTTCCTCATATCAGGGAGATCATATGATAATTGTCTTTCTCTGATTGACTTATTTCGCTAAGCCCAATGCCCTCTAGTTCCATCCACGTCATTGCAAATGGCAAGATTTCATTTCTTTTGATGGCTGCATAGTATTCCATTGTCAAAGAGGAGATTCTATCCATAGCCCTCACTGAGTACCTAGTAAGGCCAGGCATCATGACTGGCACTGTCCCCTGGTGAGTCTTTCCGGGAATGGACCGTGTGTGTGTGTGGGGGGGGCTGTTTCTGGCCTGTCTCTCTCTGCTGGTATAAGGGCAGAGTGTCTTTGGACGAAACTATAACACTCAGGAATCACTATGGATGTGGCCAAATGGGGCTGTGGATTTCTGTGTGCATGTTATCTTCTGTGCAGTGGGTACAAAACAGCTCCTCTCTTGGCAGACTGTTTAGTTTCCTAGCAGCCCTTCCTTTGCTTTAGCAGGGTTGTTTTTGTTTTTGTTTGTTTTAAAGTATGCTCTGAAGATCCTTGCATTAGAATCACCTGTTTGTCAAATATGGACCTGTTATCAGAAGCTCTGGGAGCAGGCCCAGGGACTTGTAAGAAATACTCAGGTAACATTTATGGACACTAAAGTTTGAGAACCAGGAGCTTCAAGGATGCAATTAATTTCTTGGCCCAAGGTATGTGCCCTTTCATGGTCTGGCCCGGCCCATCTTTCTGGCCTTTCCTCCAGGACTCAGAACTTCTCATGGTCTCCTCCCACCGCTGTAAGCTCTTGTTCCCGATCGTCCTTCTACCTGCCACACTCTTTCTCCTTTCTCTACTGGACCAGTTTTTAACTGATCCTGCAGGACCCTGCTCAAACGTCAGTGTCCTTGTCATGTCTTTCCTGAGTCTGGTAGGAAGAGTTTCTCATACCATCCCACCTGGTGCTCTCAGGCTGTGGACGCCTCTGGGAAGTGCCTGGGTTTTGGCACAGTGGAAGTCACCCTCAAACCCCCTCATGGTGGGGACTATTGGCTCTACCAGCATGAGTCTGCTGGATATGTTAGTAAGTCACTGATATAATTACTACTTTTTTCAAAGAAAACAGAATTGTTCTATTAGTTTGGTGTCCATTCTACCTGGAAGTTCTGAAAGCATAAAGTTTCTGAGAAAAAGGAGGACACGATAAGTTGTTTAGAGGACCTGGGGAACGGAGGAGTCCTGCAGCTGGGTGACATTTACAGAACCAGTTTCCTCCCTCTGTGCCTCCCTCCCTTCTTCCATTTGCTGTAATCAGTAATAACAGCTCTTGGGTACTGAGGGCACCAAGAGAAGCATTAAATGAGTGCTAGTTGCACAAATTAGAACTACAAGGATAACATAGAATTGCAAGCACAAAACCTTAGCGTGGACTCAGAGGGGAAAAAGAAGGGCCATGGTCTTAAGTTCTCTTGCAAAGAAGGGTCATGGTTCACGTGTCCTCCTTCTCACTGCACCTCAAGCATGATGTCTTGTGACTTAGAGAAATTTATCGCATCTGTGAGTGTTCAGAATCAACCCCATGTGTCAGTTTCATTACTGGTTTCATCTAGAACAGGGGTCTTCACAAGGGGCCAAGGATGAACCTTAAGAAAATTTTATGTCCTCAAGATTATTTGCAGAATTTGGTATGAACCTATATGCATTTCCTGAGGAAATGTCCACTGTTCTCATCAGCTTTACAAGGGCCTAGAAACCTGACAAGATAAAAGCTTGGGTCTAGAACACCCCAGCGGTGGAGCCCCATTCTTTAGCAGCCATGAGGTAAAGGGGCTCCGGAGCAGGTTTAAGAGTTTCAGTTCTGTCTTTTCTTGTTCACTCGCTGTGTGACTTTAGGCAAGTTACCTCTTTTTTTCTGAGCGTCAGTTCCTTCAACTGCAAAATGGGTTGATAACTTTACCTACTTTAAAGAATGGTTGTGAGGATTAAATGAGTTAATGCCTGTGACTTAGCAAGCATTCAGTAGACATTAACTGTGTCCATAATAGTGCCATTGTTTTTATTGTTTTGTTATTATTATCTAGTGAGCTTTGAGTCCCTGACTGGTCTTTGTATGCTTCCTGCCTTCCCAAATCTCTACTTCCTTTACCCCTCCAGGTACCTTATCATTTGGTCTCTAAGCTTAGGGACAGTAACTCCTGATTCTTGCCGTGAAATACCGATGATGTTCATGTATTTTTTTTTTTTCAGACAGTTGTCAGCTTGCCTTTTTAAAAAAGATTTTATTTATTTGATAGAGAGAGACAGCGAGAGAGTGAACACAAGCAGGGGGAGCTATAGGCAGAGGGAGAAGCAAAACTCCATCCCAGAACCCTGGGATCATGACCAGAGCAGAAGGCAGACACTTAATGATTGAGCCACCCAGGCACCCTTTTGGTGTTCTTGTATTAACAAGATTCTTTAGTAGACAGTAATATTCAGATCTATTCCTACTTTCTTACTGTTAATCAGTGATGCCCTGAATTCTTCAGGGATGTGCTCTGCATAAATAATACTGTGCATAATTTTGCATTTTCTGCATAATTCTATTTTGCCGCATAACAATGTGTCCGTTCATTTTTTTCCCCCTTTCTGTGCCCTGGAAAGAAAGAAAGTCATTCGAAATGGCTGGCAATCTCACAAGTGTTTGCTCGTTAACATTACATCGTTGAAACATTCCCCAGAGGTATGCTAATAGGCAACAAGCAAAACAACAATAAAGAAAATCAAGGGAGGAAAAAAAATATACACTACTGCAAAACAGATTTGTAGCTTTCCGTGCTTCCCAGTCACTCTGCTGCTCAGCCTCCTAGCTGTTAATTGGAGGTAATTATGAAGTCGTGAACTATGAATGGCCCTGGCTTGAAGCTGGGAACACAGAATGAGGCTATATTCAAATGCTGCATTGATCTGCAAAGAGTGATATGCTGTTTACCGTCTCAATGAGTTGTTTCCCCCATAGTTTTATGATTCTTCAGATAATATTTTTGGTAATGGAGAAACCTAAAGAAAAATGGAGCAGACGAGGGCGTCTTCTGCATTAAGGAGTTTAGGGAATTGAATAAAAATAAGATCTGTTTTCATTAGCGAAAACCTCAGGACAGAGGATTTTCATTTTGTTAATCTGGACCTAAATCTTACCATGAATAGTATGCGAACACTCTTTCAAGCAAAGGAGGAGGTTGCTCATAGCTGGGTGCCGTAAGGAGAGCCAGGAAAAGAACCTACGGCTCTGAGTGTGAGGGGGCCATGGGGTCTCAGAGGAAGAAGCCATTTTGAGCAGTCCTTTAAACCTGTCCAGAATATTTTTGTATTACGGAAGTTTTGAACATGGCCACGATGGTCTCTCTGGAAGAAACTGGTTGTAATTTAGAACAGGCGAAGATTCTGGAAAAAATGCTAACTGCTCTGATTTTCATTGAACTGTTTTTGTACTTTCTAAGGCCTGAAAAGTGTTCTTTAGATTGAGTACACTAGAGAACATTTCCAACCATAAAATTGCTATAGGGACTATAGTCTCTAGGAGACTCGGTGCTTTTATGTTTTTTACAAGTGTTGAGATATTGGGTTCTAGAGGCAGAAGTTCAAGCTCCACCACTTAGTGACCACATAGCTTTATAGCGGCCATCAGCCTTCAGTTGCCTTAATCTGTAAAAGGGATGTAATAACAATGTTTTCTTCCTATCTCATTGAAATGTTCAGAGGATCAAATAAGATATTTCTGTGAAAGTGGTTTATAAACTGTAGTGTTCCGTAATATTTAGCTGTTGATAGAGACAGATTTCTCCTCCTTCTCCTCAGCTGCACAAATTCTCATCCTACTGACATTACAACTGCTTTTTTTTTTTTTTTTGGTGGCAGAAATTGTGTTAGACACTGAACATATATAGTCTAAGTCAATTCTTGAAATGATTCTATGAGACAGGCACCTCAATGTTCCCCTACACAAACAAGGAAATCAAGGCTTAGCAAAGTAAGTCACTTATTAAGGCTGCAAAGCTGGAATTGGGGGCCTGGGACGAGGGCAAATTCTCTGTCTGTGTTGTTCAGTTAACAGATTACCTGGAGATTCATGTTTAACAGAAATAATAACACTTTAAGTTTGGTAGGCATTTATTATAGTTCTGACAAAGAATTTCTAACTTTGGTTTAATTATTTTTTGTGAAACAGATTACAAATGATGAACTCTGGCAAATAAGATATAATTTAGCATTGTAATTCCTCGAAGATCACTCAAGAAGCTGTGAAATAGCAAGATTCTAGGGTTTAGTCATTTGAGATTCTATTTAAGGGTATAAGAAAGGCCCTTAGGATTTGCCTTTTGAATGGATTCTCCCAGGGGTTTTCTCAGAGTATTGGGGTGTCTGGGGGACCACAGTGAAGAAACACTTAGAGTTTGGATGTTTGAAAGTTTTGGATGATGCTTTTTACTATTTCCATACAATTATTCCTGTTAAAGAACAGATGAATGAGCCTTCTTAAGACTGTTTATATGCTGATTCAGTTGTGGCTCATTCTGAAAGTCATTACAAAAAATCAAACCTGTGCTTTTTTTTTTTTTTCTTTTCTATTGGCCTTGCAAGAAAGTGATACTTGTTATAAGACAAAAGTAATTTAAAAAATTAGAAATTATTTGAATTTTTGAGCCACAAAGTTATGTTAAGGAAATTTCCATTAGTTTTAAGAATCATTAACTAGTTTGTGTCATAAAGGGCATTATTGGAGGGAGGTTTGAAAGTTTTCCTTTTATGAGCAAAGGACATAAACAGATACTTCACAAAAGAAGAAATATGTAAGGAAGTATCTTTAACTCCAATAATAATCAAATAAATATAACTTAGAGCAATAATAGATTACTTTTTTAACATAACAAATTGACAAATATTGAAAAATGACAATTAAAAGTGTAGGTGACCAGAGTGTAGGTGCTCTTTTAAACATTTTGTCTATACTAACTAATTTAATCAGCACAGTGACCTTTGTAGGTACACTATTATCATCCTCATTTTACAGATGAGGAAACTGAGGCATATAGATGACAAGGGGGCTCTCTCTACTGCTGATGAGGTTAAAAAGTGATATTAACTTTTTATTGGGTAATTTGAGACTATGTCCAAGAGCCTTGAAACATGCACCCACTTGAAGCCTGTAATTCCATTTCTAGGAATTTATCCTTTGGAAACAGAGATTCACACAAAAATCTTTGTACAAGAACCTTCTGGTAGCTTTATATTTAATACAAAAAAATGGAAACAACCTAATGATCCAACAAGAGAGACATTAACCAAATTATTGATGGCTTACCCCCATGAGGGAACATCAGCAGCGATTAAAAATTGTGCTTTTCAAAGTCACTTAAAGGCATAGGAAAATGTTCACAGTAGAATGTTAAGTTAAAAAAAAAAAAAAGACTCGGGATGCCTGGGTGGCTCAGTTGGTTGGGCAGCTGCCTTTGGCTCGGGTCGTGATCCTGGTGTCCTCGGATCGAGTCCCATGTCGGGCTCCTTGCTCCGCGGGGAGCCTGCTTCTCCCTCTGACTCTGCCTGCCACTCTGTCTGCCTGTGCTCGCTCTCTCTCTCTCTGACAAATAAATAAATAAAATCTTTAAAAAAAAAAAAAGACTCAAAACCACATGCACAAAACGTCTCCAATATAATAAAATCTTAATATAAAACAAATGCCTGATGGTTACTCTAAGACCTTTGTAGGCCATAAGCGCTTTTTAAAATTAGATCAAATATACATAAAACCATCATTTTTGTTATGATCTAATGACATTTCATTAATTGCTGCTCAGTCTTTTCAGGTTAAGGAAACATGGCATTTTTGGAGGGGCTGGGTCTGCTAATGAGTTTATTTTGGGTTTCTTTGACTCAACCCTGTTCCTCTGCTGGTGGGCCTTGGATGGGGATGGAGCATCCCTTTGGTCTTGGTGACCTGGAGGGGAAGGGCCAGAGGCACAGGGACAATGCACAGCTTTCCTGATGTTTCAGGGGAGGGCTTGTGCTTGCCTGTCTTGGCTTTGGCGTGGGCTTGCTAAGTAGATGTGGGTAAAAGGCAGGCTGACAGGGTCCTGGGCTTATGCCTGCATGACTCTCCCCTCTCCCTTGACTCTGTGGTCCCAGAATTGTGGCACTGTGGAATCTGTAGAGCTGGCTCTTTTCACGTACACGTGAAGGAACTGAGGACCAGAAAGTTGGGTGATGGGCCCAAACTCCTAGCTGGGACCTGGAGCTCTCAGCTTCTTGCCTCCTAGACCAGGATACTTTGTATGACACCAAATGGCTTCCCTCATCCTAAGATGAGAGGATGGCACTTGGTGCCTTTCCTGGGAAAGCACTTTTGTCTCTGTAGGGAGGCTGCTTGGGCTCAGACTGCACTGTGCCCAATGTGATGGTCCTGGGGGGGCGGGGGGCTTTGGGAGGGGATTAGTTTATGAGTGTGGAGCCCTCAGGAGTGGGATTCATGTACCTAAAAAGAGACCCCACAGAGATCCCTCCCCCTTCTGTGATGTGAGGACAAAGTGAGAAGTGGGCAGTCTGCCACCTGGAGAATGGCTTTTATGTTTCTCTGAATGTATGTTTCTTCTTTGTTAAAATAAGCTTGTAATACTTACGATGCATGATAGTGTTCTTGGATTCGCTAATAAAACAACTACTTGTATAGTGCTTGCTGTATGCTAGGCGCTATTTTAAGCACTTTATGTATATTAACTGATTTAATCAGCACAGTGCCTTTATTAGGTACATATCATTATTATTCCCATTTTACAGATGAGGAAATTGAGGAGCATTGAAGTTCATTGTTCAGGGTCATATCTCTGGGCAGTGGTATCTGAATGGATTTGAATCCAGGCGGTCTGGTTCAGATACATACTTTATTTATGATACTTTGCTGCCTCAAATCAAATCAAATCAAATCAAGTGGTTAATTAATGTGGAGCATCTAAGTACTTGCATTCTCAATGGGGGTGATATCTTCCCCACACACTGGGATAAAAGGGAGTAAAAACTGGTTCTTAGAGGGGTGAAAAAGTTTCATTTTTTTTGGTATAGGTATTTATAAAGACATTCATACAGTACATAACCAGATATAGGATATAGTTGTGGTGGTAAAAATTAATGAGGGAGGGGAGTGATTAGAAGAAAATGTCTAAAAATGCTCCTCAGGGAGTAATGGTGAAGAAAGGCTGAGAAACATTAATCCAGTGCAATGCTAGGCTCACAGTAGGCTTTTCACAAGTCCTTCTTTCCTTCTCCCCCAGAAGGGGGCCAGTTGGTGTGTTACCCCACCTGGGGAAGAGTTTTAGTCCGAGTTACCACAAAGGATCTAGGAGGCAGAGAGCCAGCCACTCGACTTCCACTGGGAAGAAGCAGCAAAGTCAGAGCCAAGGAACTAGTGCAGTTCACACACTGTTTTGAATGCACATTAAGCTTAGTTATTAAGCGGAGTCTTTAAAAAAAATTATGCAAGATTTCAATGTCACAATCAGTCTGCTATTCAAGAATAGATGAATATTCAAACCTAACAAATACATGGGATAAATAATTTCTGCAATAAGTATAACATATCTCTTGGGTCCCAGGAATAAATGCAAAAAAAGCACTGTTCTATAGAGTATGGAAAAAACCAACCCAGACAAATTCCAACGTATGTTTGAAGAAGAAATTATTTTATTTACATATAATGTCTCTTTATTTATCTATGTGTAAAAGCTTATCTTTACAATAAAAAAAATGAATGCAAAAACAGCCCGATTAAGTACCTCCCACTTTCTTTTTCTGTTTTGAGGGCTAATGCTTTAATTATTTTACTCTCCCGGTAGAGTTATTTACTTTACTTTTGTCTGTCTGGCCACATGAATCTTCTGAATGTTCCATATGATCTGGATATAATTTGTGAATGTACTTCCTGTTATAAGTTAGGAACCTTATAGAGCAGATAGCAAACTTCTTCAAGGATGTTTTAAAATGAGCTAAGACCTGCAGAGATGCTTTTTGTTGAAGCGGGTCTCAAGGGCCGCCTACTTCCCCTTTCTTTCCGTTCTGTTAATGCACCTCTTGAGTCAAGCACATCTCCTGCGGGGTACCCGTGGACTCTCATGATGGCTGTTAGGGATTTGAAAACAGTTATTTGCCAATACATAGCTTTTTTTAGTCAACTTTGTTAAGGGGAGCCTGGGCCCCTTTTCATAGCAAATAAGGCTCAGTTTAATGTCAAAGAGAGATAGGCTCTCTCTAACCCTTGCTCCCTGAGGGGCTGAGAGCTGGGAGAAACTCAAGAAACCCTTCCCTTTGGAAATTGAAATCTTGGTGAATGTTATCATAGATGATGTAATTCCCTCCTCTCCCTTCTAGCTAGATGCCTGGCAAAGTTACGAAATAGAAAAATACTGGTTTTGGTTTCCCATAATCACCCTCTCCCCTGACCATCTCACATGGCCCACCCTAGCCTTGATCTCCCTAGTACAATAGCCTCAGGGAACAGCCCCTCTTTCTCCACCCAGGGCTTGCTGTGGCTCCAGTGGGAGAGGGGAGAAAGGACAGAATAGGGGCTGCCCTGTGTTCCATCGGGGCTACTTCAGATCACATTTTCTAGGGGCTCTGGGTGGGAATACTGAAACATAAGCCAAACAAAAAATGACTAAGAATTGAGGTAGATTGCTTGGCCCCGTGGGTCCTCATGGATTTTGTGTGGAATTGAAAGCAAGTCATGGCTCCTGGTGAACTTGGGAAGGGTGTTAAAAACCTTATCTGTCTCATGTTGAGGCCAGCAGGGCTGGTTCTAGCATCACAGGTGTCAAGGCTGGTCTTTATCAACTCCAGCCTCCCCTCACCCTGGAAGGCCAGGACACCTGCCTCTCAGGTGTTCAGGAAACACAGTAGAGGTGGGAGGGAGCCACTGTGCTCTGAAACCCAGCCCACTTTTTTTTTTTTTAAGTTTTGACTTTTAAATTTATCTTTATTTTTTTTTAGATTTATGGAGATATAATTGATATATAACATTGTCTAAGTTTAAAAGGTATAGCATGATGGTTTGACATAAGTATATATTGTAAAATGATTACTGAAAAAAGGTTAGTTAACACTTCTATCATGTAATTGCCTTTTTTTTTCTGGTGAGAACATTTAAGATCTACTGTCTGAGCTCTGTCTGTCTGTGCAACTTTCAAATGCATGATTAATTCAAATTTTAGTCAATATACAGTGCAATATTGGTTTCAGGAGTAGAATTTAGAGATCTATCACTTATATACCATACCCAGTACTCATCATAAGGAATGTCCTCCTTAATACCCATCACCCATTTAGTTCATCCCCCTCCCACGTCCCTCCAGCAACCCTCTGTTCTTTATAGTTAAGAGTCTCTAATGATTTGTATCCCTCTTTCCTTTTTCCTTTCCCCCCTTTCCATATATTCATCTGTTTTCTTTCTTAAATTCCACATATGTGTGAGAGCATACAGTATGTTTGTCTTTCTCTGACTTATTTCGCTAGTGTAATTCACTCGAGCTCTAACCACGTCATTGCAAATGGCAAGATTCATTCTTTTTGATGGCTGAGTAGTAGTCCATTTTACATATATCTACCATACTTTATCAGCTGCTATAAACTTTGGGGTGCATGTACCCCTTTGAATCATCATTTTTTTTTGTATATACTTTTTTTTTTCCAGCATAACAGTATTCATTATTTTTGCACCACACCCAGTGCTCCATGCAATCCGTGCCCTCTACAATACCCACCACCTGGTGCCCCCAACCTCCCACCCCCCACCCCTTCAAAATTCTCAGATCGTTTTTCAGAGCCCATAGTCTCTCATGGTTCACCTCCCCTTCCAATTTCCCTCAACTCCCTTCTCCTCTCCATCTTGAATCATCATTTTTTTAATCCTTTGGATAAATACCCAGCAGTGCAATTGCGGGGTTGGAGGGTAGTTCTATTTTTAACTCTTTGGTTAAAAATACTGTACTGTTTTCCAGAGTGGCCACATCTGTTTGCATTCCCACCAACAGTGTGGAGGATTCCCCGTCTCTGCATCCTTGCCAACATCTGTTGTTTCCTGTGTTGTTAATTTTAGCCATTCTGATAGGTGTGAGGTGGTATCTCATTGTGGTTTGATTTGTTATTTCCTTGATGATGAGTGATGTTAAGCATCTTTTCACGTGTCTGTTGGCCATCTGGAATGATGCAGTATTGCCAACTACATCTTGCCAATGCTGTGCTTCCCCTCAGCTGCTCCTAACCAGGGACCGTTTCTGGACAACTCTGGCTCAGGGGCTCCCTGATGGCCTTGCTGAACTCAGAACTGCATTGTAGCCTAAGATGTTTCCATCCCATCTTTCCTTCCCTTACTTGGACTCAGGCTGGTATGGTTCTCTGATGATTCTCCAAGTCTCTTCCAGTTCCTTCCCCATTTTCTCTCAGAGGCATTTCTCCTAAAAAATTTAGTGCATGTTCATCCTGTTTTGTCTTCTGTTTCCTAGAGGACACACCTCATGATGTCCTACGCTCCCCCCGCTGCCTGCCCCAGCCAGTTTTCTTCCACCTTCTGCCTTTTCTCCACTCCCCTTTCCATCTACTTCCTGAAAACTCTCTCTCAGGAAAGACTATTTGATATCAGCTATTCTTTTTTGGGTTACTTCTTCTAGTCATAGTTCGTTATTGAAATATCTCTATTTGTAGAGTACAAGTGTTTGTCCCCGAAGAAACTTCAGACTCTCAAAAAGCCTTTTGGGTGCCTGGGAGATTTGATCCTGTAGGTGGCTGTCTAACCGCCTTTAAGTAAGGTTGATCCTAGAGGGGCTGCCTCTCCAAGGGCTGGTTTTAAAAACTGGCTTCTTGCAACTTATTTGTGGGAAAGAGATAGTGTTAATCCCTGTACTGAACCCCCCGTGTGCATTAGAACCAGGACTGAAGGACTTCTCTCATCTCCATCCAAGTGTCCGGACTCCCCTGGGGTGGTTCCAGCTATGGGTTTTCCATGTCCAAAGCTTTTCATCAACTGCAGTCTGCCTCAAGCCAGACCGCGTTTGACTACGGGGTGTTGTTCAGCAAAGTGATACGATTGCCTCTGTTGATGATTAAAGATGATTGTAGGGGAAGGCAAAACAGGAAAGCAGTGGGTGTACCCTAGTTCTTGGATAAGTGCTTGTTCTTTACCAGAAGGCCAATTGAGAAACATAGCTTCTACTGGCCATGCAATCGTGTACTCATAACAAAAATAATAGTAACTAACATCTCTTGAGCATAGGCTATAAGTCAGGTAGCCTCATTTAAATCCCCTCATAACCCTGAGAGATGGAGGTGAGTCCATCACTCCATTTTTATAGCTGAGAACCTGAAGCTTACAGGGAATGAGGAACTTGCTGAACGCCACACACATGAAAAGTGACTAAACCAGAATTCGAAGCCAGGATGTCTAATGGCTGAATTACAGTACTTCTGCTTCTTGCCAAAAGCAAGAGCATTGCTGTGTCTCACTTTCTGCATGACATTTACTTGGTGTTAAACAAGAGCAACACACAGCTGAAGGTTTTTTTTGGATCTCTTTGTTAGCTATTTCCTTCCTTCCTCTCCCTTCCTTCCCCTCTTCTTCCTGTCTTTTCTTATTTCCTTCTTTTTCTTCTCAAAGTCTGAAATGCCAGTTTCCCAGCACAACAACATCAAGGGGGCTCTCTTCCCTCAGGAGCTGGTATGTAGGCTGGGCCCAAGGGCGAGAGTCCTTCCTCTATGGGCACAATGACTGGAGATCTGGAGAGAGGCGCTGGCTGGGTCTGCACTGGCCCAGTGTCCCGGAGAGGAAGGACACTGGTCCATGGAGTCTTTCAGAGGATGAGTGAGGAAGGAGAGAAAGCATTTGCTGAGAGACAGGCAGCCATTTCTCAGGCCCTCTTAAAAGAAGAAACAGTCGTGAGGCGTAAATCAGATGAAAGAGCCTGTTCTATTCACTGCCTGAGAGTTAGTTCCTGAGATGAGCTTTTCTAAATAGTTGCCTGATCATCTATGTCATCCACCGACACTGTCATTTTGTTGGCATTGGTGTTCCTTCCCCATTCGTGAGACTCGGGTGTTGATCTGTATTGTTAATAACAAGCCAGGGAGACATAACATTCAGAATGAGCAGGCGTCAGGAATATTTATGTGTGTCCTGTTAGCTAAAACTCAGTTTTGTGCTGCCAATAAAATTGGGTGACAGCTTTCTTCCAAGAATTTGTTTTCTTTGCCTGTTATTTGAAAATGTTGCTGTGTCTCAGCTGCACTTGGAAGGCAACAAATAGGACAAAACATAAATATGGCATGGTGTCAGATTCTGAAGACACCCATGATAACAGCATGACTTGTTTTTAAATGACAAAATCCTTTCCAGACTGAAGAAAAGAGTGGGTGGGGAAAACCCGTTTCTCTAAATGAGTTCAGTCGCGATCGCAAAGTAGACTCCTGTTTGAAACCTTTCCCCAAAGATCCGGGAATGCCGTTGAAGAAAAAGCTTGACCTCTTCAGAAAGGCTGCTATACACACACCTAGGGCCGCATGTGTATGTCTTGTCCAAGGTAGGCACCCAATAAAGTTTTATTGGCAATGGTGACTGTATTAGTTATCTGTTTTGTAACAAATTAGCCCTAGAGCCCTGTGGCTTCAAACAATAAAGATTGATGATCTCACAGAGTTTCTGTGGTTTAGGAATCCAGGGCTTTGCTAGGGGATCTGGGTCATGGTCTCTCCTGAGGTGATAGCCAAAATGGCGAACAGGGCTGCAGTCCTCTGAAGGCATGCACGGGGCTGGAGGAGCTACTTCTAAGGTGGCTCACACACGTGCCTGGCAAATTCATGTGGGTTGTTGGAAGGAGGCTTCAGTTCCTTGCCACGGGGACCTCTCCACAGGGCTGGATGGGTGTCCTCACAACAGGGCGGCTGGCTCCCCCACAGTGAGTGTTGCACCAGAGTGTGATGTGGATGCAGCCAGGTATTTCACGACTGACCCTAGGAGGTCATGCTCCGTCATTTCTGCCACAATTTATTTGTTAAGAAAGAGGAGAGGAATTAGCTTCACCAAAGGGAGGAATATAAAAGAATTTGCAGGCATATTTGAAAACAACCCTGGTGACCTTTAAGATTTGTGCAAAATAAGATCCTTAAAATAAATGCCTCACAAGAGCAACTGCTTTCATCTGAGCATGGAAATGTCTCTGACATCAGTCCAGAAATGCTGTCACTGTCATAGGACAAGTAAGAATGATAATGGACAGTAAATTATCTTTTCATGGAAACAGATGAGAAGGGAAACTGACATTCTGATGTTAAGTGTGGGAAGGAGTCACTCTTCAAATTTTTAGTGGTGATGAATTTCATTTGGAGTTGAGTAGAACAGACAGGTTGGAGGTGTTCTGTTCATAAAGAATGTTTGGGTATGGGGTTTAGACCTCTTTATTCCCTGCTTTAAAATCAGGATCCTAATTTAAATCCTTTTTTCCCCTTGACTTATCTCAAACCATTTTTTTTTAAATGCCTCTGCTTTTCCTTTTGGGAGGCCTACTGTTCCCCAGAGCTGATGTGGGGATACAAATGTGATAGAAATAGGACATCAGTTTGGGTGAAAGAAAGACCCTACTTTGTTTCATCTGTGACAGGAATCTCCTTTGACTTTAAAACTTATTTTTTTTTTCTTCCACCAAAATATCAAACCTGATGTTGATCAAAGACTAATTCTGAACTTTGGGGACACAAGAGCTTTGCTTCATCGACTTAGGACTCCATTTTCTCAGCTCCAAAGAGAGATCTGATAGCACTTAGGACATTCCAACATCCTTGGTAAAAATAGTTAGCACATTTTAAACCAAAGCACAAGATGGTAATTATTATAGAGTATTTTATGGGTGGTGAGTTAGTCATGGTGATAGCCTCTAGATGAGAGAATTTCTGGATGGTAGGGTGAGAATAAATGAATTCATGTGTGTGAAAGGGTCTTATAAAATGCTCCCAAATACCTCAAATTCTGGAAAAGATTTTCCAGTGAAATAGCTTTCATTGGCATAACTTGTTTGAAAAGATACTTTTCTCCAAAGGGGAAGAGGATGATGCTTTTCCTTCGTCTAACCTGAATCTTGTCTCAGGCCTGTTTTCATGGAAGGGGAACCAGAACTTGGCCTCTAACACCTATCTAGCCATGTGACTTACCTTTATTTGCACGTTAGGCCTGGGAACTGGTAATTGTTATTCAGTTAATCCCAGCTGGTGGTAATATTTTCTTTCATGCTGGTGTTTCTAATGATTTGTGGAGTGTTCATGCCCAAGCCCTCTCCCTGGCCTATCACTGACTTCCCCAGAGTGGAAAGGATGCTCTTTGGATGTTGGAGAGGATGCTCTGCGAAGGTTCGTGGTGTCCCTATCAGCCGTATGTGTGTGGTCAGAGTGACAAGTCAGAGTTTCAACATCTCAGGGAAGTGTGTCTGGGGGCTCAAGTACAAACATCATCATGGAAAAATCCTGTGCTGATGGGAATCAACTCATGGGGTCTTTTCTGCTGTATGTTACCAGGGTTTCTGATAATTCTTCTACATCACACACACTCTTAGATTTAGTTACCCTCAGACATGTTCCCCAGGCACTTCCAGGACCGATCCATGGAATAGAAGGAATGACGAGATTGCTGTGGATACTGATGAACTAAATTCAAGGTTGGCATTAGATTTTAGTAGATGACCCCACTGCATAATTAGACAAATCCAGACAGAGATTTAGGGGGCTTAGCTAGAAGTTGAAAGAACAGCTGTTCCATGATAAAACCAAATTTTTGCAGTTTTTTGACGTAAAGGAATCTGTGGTTTACTTTTTTTTTTTTTTTAAGCAAAGCACCTGTGAACTGGAATGGAGGGAGAATTTCAGTTTTTATGTTTATGATAATCTTGCCACTCTGATCTGCAGCCTGAGCTAAAGCCTTTTTCTTCTTGCCATCTTCTGCCTCCCTCTCTCTTAATCTCCGCTCAGTGCTTGTTGATTTGCATGTATGAATAGTAACACCTACTGACGGGCAGGGCTCAGGAGACGCAATTTGGTTGCCAGCTTTTCCTACCGCGGAGCCTTGTCAGCATCTTGCATTCATTTGGAGTGTAATCAAAGCTTCTCGGTACCGCTGCGCCTGCTCCTCCCGGGCTCTGAGCTTCCTCCTCCAGCTCCCTTCTCTGGCATTGGCCCTCCAGTGCGCTGCATGGCAAAGCTCGATTTCACCCCACGTCACTACCAAAGGGACTGGTGGGAGGGCTATTAATGTGTTCTCCAGGGAAATAGCTCACACCGTCTTTTTTAATCAAATAATTTCTTGCCTTTTTTGTCACTTACCATATCCTTTGTTTGAAATAGTACAGGGCTCCAGCTTGGAATTAAGGGCCTCTCGAACAGTATCCTTTGAACACCAGCTTGGTATTAGGAGAACAATGATATGGGTTTCTAATCAAAATTCACTGCGTGAGGTTCTCTCTTTTCAATAGGGGACATTTAAACAACCCAGGAGAGGGGGGGAAGCAATAAACATTACCACAATGGGAAAGTCCATGATAATAGTGAAGGAGTCCATTGGAGGAATATTTGCTTTCTTTGAGAAAGCAGCCCGTTTTTCCAATGCACGCTTCCCCTCTCCCCCCATAGGCTTTAAAGACTGAAGGCACTAATGTTCTATATTCACTTCCAGAGAGGGGAGTGCACTTCAGCATTTCAGGATCCTTTCCTGGGATTCTGAGCTCCTGGCAGCATCTTCCCAAGGAGGCTGAAACCCTTGCAGATCTGCATCCCAGACACCTCTTCCCCTGACATTTCCCTTCCAGCCCATCTGTGGCCAGCCAGAATCGCATAACAGGATGACTTGTCAGGGGCCTCTGTGCAGTCACAGGGCAAACTTCCTGGGAACTTAAAATGCTTTTCCACCTTTGGACGCAGGGGAGTATGGGCTGGGTCACGAAAGCTCCGTGTGCGATCTGGGGACAGGGCACAGACTGCTTCTTCCCGTGATCTCGGCTTTTCATCTTTTACTCACTGATTTTGCTTCTCACATAATGTTTTCAAAATAGCTCTAGGAGCATTGTTTGAAGTTGTAGCAGCCGCCGGATAATTCACACAAAGTACCCTTTTTCCCCTCCCAGATGTTCAAGCTCATGTTTGTGTATTTTTAAACCTGTCCGTAGTTATTTCAGATGAATGGCTCTGTCTCTTTAGCCCCCCTTCCTGCCTACCTTTCGCTGGGTCTGTGTATATGAGAACCTCTTTAAAGATACAAAAGTGTCCTGTGAATGTTTTCAGCTGTGAAAGCTTTGTGCAGGCTTCAGTTCCTTTGTTGTCTGAACACCGCAAGCTTAATATTCCTATAAAATAGATCTTGGACTTAAAAAAAGGCTAGTTTGTCAATCTATTGATTGCCCCAGGCTAAGCAAGCTAATTCCTCAGCATTACCACTGCATGTATTGAACAGGCTGATCCTTCCAGGTCAAATAACTCACATCGCTAAAATAATATTAAGGTTTGTTGCGGCATAAGCCAAAGAGCTGAGAAAATCCATCATTATCACCTGATGCCTCTGCCCTTTAATTTATATCATTATAGAAAGATGGAGGAAGGAGAAAAGAAAAGTACAGGGAAATGTATTCAAAATGATCTACAATGTTCTTAATAAAAATGCCCTTCCTTTATGAGCACCTGAATGGGCATATAAATATAACCAGCAGTGGGAATTTTAATCAAAGCTTTACAGCTTTTTCTTTCTTAAGACTTTGACTTCCTGACCAAATTAACTTCCAGCCCAAGAGAGTTTCCGGCTTCCATCTTTGGCTTGGGAGGACCCTTGCTCTATTTTCATGTTGGCCCTTTACCCGTTTAAGTTGGTATCCTTTTGTACTCCTCCCCAAACTATGTTTTCTTAGAAAAATGACCATGGTGAACAGTTCTCAGAAAATGAAAGCAACGGATTGGAGATTTTCTCACGGAGAGAAGCGCAGGGACAGTCCCCTCTCATGACCCTGTTGGGACACCTGTGAGCTGTGAACCGCAGATGACAGAACAGGTTTTCCCCAGCTTCGTCCTCAGATTTTCTCCTTTCTTTAAACAATTCAGAATTCAACCAGATGGTGTCTGAAACATTCACAACTTCAGTTAAGAAAAAGAGCTGAGAGATGTGAATTTGAAAGTGGGACAGCGTGTCAGAGGATCAAAGTGTCATGTGTCTCCTCGGGAGCTCTGACCAGCCATGAGTGAACAGAAAGAAACAAATGA
The DNA here is from genome assembly GCF_902655055.1 of Lutra lutra. Lineage (NCBI taxonomy): Eukaryota > Metazoa > Chordata > Mammalia > Carnivora > Mustelidae > Lutra > Lutra lutra. The sequence goes on along the minus strand of NC_062284.1, from coordinate 97,933,780 downwards.
GAAACTATCAGGGAGAAGAAAACATTTGGGCAAATTTGGACATTTAGGCACTTTATAAAGAGGTCCAAGAAATAGTTACAAAAAGAAACTATATGTGAAGAAAGAAATGAAAAGGTACACAGGTTGAAAGGAGGGAGTAAAACAAGAAAGGAAAGAGGGACGTGCAAGATGGAGGCAAGGCACTGGGGGTTGATGCTCTCCTGAGTTGTTTTCTCATCAATCCTAATATGACGGGTCTTTGCTTGAGAACTGGAGCAGCGTTTATCCCTGGATCTTTTCGTTGCATCTGGGCAGGTGGACGGCTGCCGCTGCCAGTACTCAAGGACTCAGCCTAGTCTGACTTCAGAACCTACCTGGTGTAAGATGTCACAACAGCAGGCATACCTTTAAATAGGTTATGAGGTTATCACACATTAAAAAAGAATGAAATAAATCCTGTGAGCAAGCAGGAACATTTTCTCATTTTGGTAGGCAGAATGATTGGAATGTGTTAGGCACTTACATTTAAGTTTTCCTTCTAGCTTCATTGTTCTCAAAATTAAATCTGCATAAGAATTCTGACCCCAGAACTGAATATACAAAGTCATAAGTACGGTACTTTATTAATGGTAATTAAAAAAAAAGATTTATTTATTTATTTGAGAGAGAGCTGGAGAAATCACAAACAGGGGGAAAGGCAGAGACAGAGGGAGAAGCAGACTCCCCGCTGAGCAGGGAGCCCCAAATTGGGGCTCCATCCCAGAATCCTGAGATCATGAGTTGAGTGGAAGGCAGACGCTTAACCAACTGAGCCACCCAGGTATCCAGGTACTTTTATTTATATATAATTTATATATTAGTTGTTTATAATTAGTTATTTATATGTAATTTATATATAACATAAAATTATTTACACACACATATATATATTTATACATACACATTTTGTATATACATAAACTATATATATATATATATATATATATATATATATATATATATACACACACACACACACACACACTTTTTTTTAAGAAAGTGAAAGTAGGAGGCAGAGGGAGAGGGAGACTCTTAACTAGGCTCCATGCTCACTATGGCGATGAGGCAGGGCTCCATCTCCTGACCCCAAAAACATGATCTGAGTTGAAATTAAGAGTCTAACACTTGCTTAACTGACTGAGCCACCCAGGTGCCCCATATATATATGTTTTTTGAAAGATAATTTATTTTGTTTTGGTGTACTCATTGATTTTAGAACCTAAATCTCCTCAAAATGCAACTTCACTGCAGGTCCTCCCAGGCTCCAGGAAACTGTGTGTATGAGTGGTCGGGGAGTGTGCTGGGGATCGAGAGTCTGGTGTACGTGAAGAACGAGTGATGCTGAATATAGCACAATGGTCTTCACACAGCTCATTGTTGCTGGGCTTAGCCCTATAACACTTAAAGGAACAAAATGAGGGGAAATGAAGGGTCCTTTTCCTCCTGGAATCTGTGGGAATCCAGAATGGATGAGAAGACCATGCCTTGGGACCCAGCATCTTACCCCTGAGAATGGACAGGAAGCAGATGAAAGTGTAATGACTGGGTGGTATTGAAAGCCTTGGTGGGATTTTTTGTGACAAGAGAAGGCAGCATCATGGGGATCCATGACAGAGCATGAAGAATTTGGTGGCTCTTACATTGTAGAACAGGGTATCTTTGAGGGGACTACCGAGGTTAGAGGCATTTTACCAAAGTGGTTAAGAGGTCTGATTCCAGTGAGCAAGAGTCTGGCTTTATATCCTAGCTTTGCCATTTAATAATTCTGAGTTCTTGGGCAAGACAATTACTGATCTAAATCTTGGCTTCCTGTTTGTAGAGTAGATCATAATTTTATTGGCCTTGTAAGGTGGTGATGAAGATGAGAGCTAATATACTTAAAGCACATGCACATATTGTAGTCATTACTATTATTTCTGTTGTTTGGGACATCTTTCGTAAGGAAACACAAGTTAAGATTTTGAAGTGTTCGTCTATCCACCAGTAATTTATTGTACACGTACTATGAGTTGAGTACCAGGCCAAGTTCTGGGGATATAGGAAGGCGGTGAGCTGGAAAGTAGGTATGGCTGAAGAAAAGCTATTTCATAGAAGATGTGGTATCAGAATACTTGAATTGGATTGGATTGTGACTGTGATTTGGAATAAAAAATTGCCTCTATAAAATTGGACCTTAGTGTTCAAGTGAATATTACACTTGAGCAAGATTCAGCGACATTAAACCTTCTGTCATAAAGAGAGAGGTAATGGCTTTTTGTAGGCAGAGTAGTAGAAATGCTTCAATTGTTAAGTATTTATATAACCCTTTATATTTGCAATGTATGCACTTCATCATTTCCCAGAAGTTAATGTCTAGAAATATTTCCTAGTGGGAAGAGAATGTTCCTTGTAGGTTCTGGGCCATGCCTAGCAGTTCCTGAGTTTTTGGCCAATATAAAGAACAGTCAGGAAGTCTGCATTAAAGAAAGGAAGCAAAGTAGGCTTTAAAGTAACATGAGGAGAGCTGACAGTCTCTCCTTGCTTTTTGAGTTCTCTTCCTCAAGCCCCAAATCTGAGGGTGTCCCGGAGAATAACACAGCCTCTTGAAGATGCATTCAACTCCTCTTGGTTTGCTAGACTGGGAGCTTGTTCTTGGGGCATGCCTGGCTCAGTTCCACTCCTCTTCTCTGTGTGATAACTCCTTCAGGGCTTTCTCCACTGTGGGGCATGGGTACAGGGCCATGAAGTGGCCAATAGGGGCCCTGATATACACGAACAGATACAGGGGATTAGGATTCATGATACCTTGCTGGTATGGAGAAGTTAAGAATAAGGAGACTGCTTATTTTTCCATGTGAAATTTCTGTTTAATGAAAACCATTACTATATTTTCAACCAAGAATAGAATTGATTATATCAGGCCATTACTCCTCTATCTGAATCCTAATTTCTTCCCAGGAATATGATTTTGCTGTCTGGGTGTTACTTCTCTCTACTTCTCTATCATATGTGAATAATAATGAATACTGTGGTGTCTCTACTCTCCAGCTCAAGGTACTTGACTGGGCCCAGTTTAGCTCTCTCTGTCAGATGAAAGTGTGGGAGTGCTTCTAGATTTCTAACAGGTGATGTAAAAGGGTAGAGAAAGTCATCTGCAAAAAAGACCTGCAGGACTATATGAGATGTTACTGATAATAAAGAGAAAAGGAAAAACCAGTTACCATTTATTGAGTAGTTATCACATTGTAGGCATAGAGTTAAGCATTTTCCATGTATTATCTTTGTTTCTATCTCAAGATAATACCATGAAGAGAATATTATTACTTTTATTTTGCAGATTATGGTGAGGAAACAGGCATGGAGAGAGTTAATTGCTTGCTCCAGGTCACATGACTGGGAAACATTAGAGACAAGATCTGAATACGGAATGACTCCCAGATAATGCGTTTTTGACTACTACATGATGTGACCTCCCATCACAAAATGAGATTTTAAACAAATGTGGAGATTTTATACACATCCAGATATGGACTTTGTCCTTCTAATCCGCACCTTTGAAGGGCAAACTTCCTTCCTTCATTCAAACTTCATCAAAGTTACTTCATTCAATAAAGCAGCCACTGCTTGAAACATTTCTGAAACTTCTTTGAGGGAGTCCTTTTGAAAGTTGACAAATCTTTATTCTTTACAGGTGAATTTCATCTATGGAAATACCTACAAATCACTTAGAATTAAGTCTAATGGATAAGATAAGTCATGAAGTTAGTTCTAACTTTTCATCTAAATGTGATTCTAGAGCTTTGTATAAACTTAATTCCCTTGTGTACTTTATGCACTGCTCTGAAGGCAATTCTAGAAACATTTTGGGTAATGGAAGCATGACTGAATATATATACATCCTTTGAGGTGATGACTTTGAAGGATGTCATCAGGAAGTCCACAAGTCTTATTTCTTGATACTCACACCTCACATATACACATTTATACATGTACAGACTGAGTTGATGAGCATGTTAAATCATCTTTAAACAGTTCTGTGGTTTTTAAAAAATCATCTTTTCAAGAACAATGTGTTGTCTCCACAGCAATTTAAGCAGATTCCTTGCAAAATGTCCCATCTATCAAGATGTCCCCAATCGTTCTGTATTGAATTCCCTTTTGACTCCTTTGTTCACATTACTTGTAACTTTTTCATTATGTAAATATAGAAAAATGATCTTGTATATGCTTGCTGCTCTCTGCCCATTTCATATTTATAAGAAAGAGAAAAAGTTAGAAAGGAAGTGCTGAATGAGTGAACATTAATAGACTCAGATATCAACCTTTGTAAAAAATATATTTTTATGAAAATTGAAGTTACATGCTTTGAAGCACAGTACATTGGGGATAATGAAGCTTAAAGCAAAGTTTGAGTTCAGAATATATGAAATAAGAACACAATAATCCACAGTAGTATGAAAGTCAGAGGTTAGTACATTGAAGCCCAGGAGAGTTTGAGTTTTTTCCTGCAGGCAAAAATTTCATGCTGTGACACATTCGGAAAGTCCTGTGGTTGCCATGCAGTAGAGTGCTGGAGCCCGTGGATCCAGGCTCCTAAAAGCCCATGACTGAATTTTCAGGAATTTTGTGAGACAGTTGATGTCATTTTAGGTAGCTTGAAATTAGCCACGGTAGGAGCATTTACACCACAGATATGGGCAAAGGCTACAAAGAGTGATTTTTTCCCTCCCTGAGAGTTGGTTATTAAACATTACTAGAACTCACTAGTTGTATGTATTCTTCAGTTTTACTAGTCTTCACCATACACGTTGAAGAAGTTTAGTTAATTAAGTAATTTTAATATTTTATTTATTTGATAGAGGGAACACAGGCAGGTGAGAAGGGGGAGCAGCAGGCAGAGGGAGAGGGAGAAGCAGACTCCCCGCTGAGCAGGGAACCCCATGTGGGGCTCAGTCCTAGTATCCTGGGATCATGACCTGAGCTGAAGGCAGACATTTGGCCGAATGAGTACCCAGGTGCCCCTGATTTAATTAATTATAATGGCATTAACATATGCATAATTCTCAGGAATTTTTATCTTTCTGCCAAGGACCCTTGGATACAAGGGTTTCTTAGGTCAACAGAAAAGGAAACTGATTACTTCTCAGAATTTCCCAGGTGACACACTGTGTTCTGTGGCATTATAAGAGAGTGCTATCATGAATTAGTAAGTCTTGGAGATTTTCTAGAATTCTTATGTTCAGTGGAGAGAAAACACCACTTGCTGTCATAGGCCAAGGAAGTTGTGAAGATTTATAAAGATAAAAGATTAAAAATTGGCTATAAAGGAGTGAAGCTCATTTGTATAAACCAGGAACCAAGAAGCTTCATGACTTGATCTCTACACCTCACTTATAGTGTGACTATGGTGCAGTAAGAATTGTGGAATCTGTAGACCACATCTCCTACCGTCTCCTTCAGTGGTAGCCCCGTGGGAGGCAGTGCACTTATCTGAACAATGCGACTGTTCCCAGAATATGTTGATCTTCTTTTGGAGCTAACTTCAGAATCACTTTACAAACCAAACAAGGAAAGTCATTTAATCATGTTAGAGTCACAGCTCATCTTGTACTCAATGGTGTTACCTGACAAGAGTATGCTTTTATTTATCAGGGTTGGCCTCAAATGACTTGGGGACAGATTTCAGAAGTTAAGCTTATTAAAAGGATAGAAATTTGCCATCACCAAGAGGGACAGGGAGAGAAAAGAGGGAACAGACAATCTCATGCATTGTTAAAGAAGGTATAGATACATGCATCTTTTTGGAGGGCAATTTGGAAATACTTATCAGTTATAAATGAACTTGGCCTTTGACCCACAATTACACTTCTTGGAATTTAGCTGGCAGACACACTCCTAAAAGCACAGAAAGAATCCTGTAGAGAATATTTACTGCAATAGGAAAAGATTAGAGGAAACATAAATATCCAACAATAGGAGACAGGTTAAGTAATAATGGGTCATTCATAAACCAGAACACATTCCATCATTAGTGAGAATGAGGCAGAGCTGTATAAAGAACAATCTCTGAGATATTAGGTGGAAAAACTAGGTACAGAAGAGTATATTGCAACCTTTGTTAAAAAGGGATATACATATGTATTAATATATAAGCTTATAGATGTTTATATCTTTCTACATACTTGTATTATCTCATCTCTAGAGGGATTTGAAGAAACAAGGTAGCACACTGATTCTAGGGAAAGGTTCAGAAGGAGATAATTGTTTATCTGGCAATATTTGAATTTTTAAACACACATTTTCATAAAACAAATAAAAAAGAAAAGTGTCAGGCTGAAGGTGATTCTCATGTAATTCCTAAGAGTTTTAAACTGTGGCAGGACCACTGTTGAAACAAATAAATTATAATTGTGCTGTGAGCAGAGATTTGCCCCTTGGAGGGGGCTTAAGATGTATAGGTTGCTTAAATATAAACGCACTGACATGTTTGTTAAGGAAATGTTTCATTCCTTTAGTCTCATTTGTTAGAGGGATTCCACATTGGCGGGAAGATGCTAAAGACAAAACTGTCATCTTTAGACCTTGAGGACTCCTCAAGGGTGGGGACCACACATGTTATTCACATGTAAGCCTAGAACGGTGCCTGAATCTCAAGAGTTCTTGGCTGCAAGTGATGTAAACCAACCCTAGCTAATTTAAGTAGGAAAAGAGATTATAAAAAGAATGTTAGACAGCTCACAGAATTCTGGGAGGGAGTAGAGAACCAAGCTTAACAATAGGTAGCCAGGACAATGCCCCAATCACTCTGAAATTCACTCCAGAGTGAGAAACACTCAAGATGCCTGAGTTGGGACTACTGACACACTCACACTGGACCCTAGATAAGCTCAAGGCGCATATCACTTTGTTTCCATCCTATTGGCCAGAAATTAGTCACATGATTAACAGGGACCTTATACTGAATGGTCATATGCCTAACTAAAACTTTGATGCTCTGTTACAATAAGAATGGAGGGGAGAATGGATACTGTGGGACAATTAGGGAGAATAGATACTGTGGGACAATTAGCGGTCTGTCCCACAGAAAAATGATGCAATGCTGAACTCAAATAGAAACTGGCAAAAAACAGATAAGGGCCATCTGCATTTGGATACTTGAAGTCTAGTTATTTGGCTTGAGTCAACTTGGGTCTATGTTCCTAAGAAGTTTTTTTTTTTTTTGGGCTGAAAATACACAAAGCCATCAAAAAATAAGAAAACCATTATTATTTGTATGTTTTTGAGGTTGATAATTTTCTTGTGGTTTTTGCTAAACTGCCGGGCATGGATCCATGCATAGGCATGTGTGAGTCTGCTGGCAGTTGGAATAAAGGAAGTGATATTATAGTTTTGTTATAGGTTTGACAGTTGATCAGATTTGAGCATGGAAGTTTTCCTTTTCGGAGAGTATCAGAATCCATCAGAATTTCCCACACTGCAAGACTACCACACTGTTGGTAGGTTAGAAGGGCCCAACTGTCAAAGTCCTTGATCTGAGAAGGTTGCTGTTTTTTTTTTTTTTTTTTTTTTTTTTTTAAGAAGAGGGAAGGGGCAGAGGGAGAGTGAGAGGGATAGCAAGAGAGAAAGAGAAAGAGAGAGACTCTTAAGCAGGCTCCATGCCCAGTGCAGAGCCTGACATCATGACCTGAGCCCTGAATCATGACCTGAGCTGAAATCAGGAGTCCCATGCTTAACCGACTGAGCCACCCAGGCATCCTCGTTGCTGTTTTTCATTAACAGGGAATTGCCGTCTTCTGGGCTATGGCTAGGATAAATCTCCAGGTGATATTCTGGTTCATGGGAGACTCCAAATAGCAATGTGAATATGTTTCTCTCTTCCAAGTAATTGTGTTTCCCCATTTCTTTTCCCTTGAAGAAAATGACTGCTGGATAATCTCCAGGTTGTCCAAGAATTTAATAATATATATATTATTTAAGGATTTATTCATTTATTTGAGTCTTCAAGCAGACTCCCCACTGAACATGGAGCTAATGTTGGACTTGATCCCAGGACTCTGAGATCAAATCCTGAGCTGAAACCAAGAGCTGAATGCCCAACCAACTGGGCCACCCAGATGCCCCAAGAATATAATTATATTTTTATTTTTTGAGTGTGAGAATTTTTTTGTGGGTGAAATTCTGTGTAATTTGAGAAATGGGAGTAGTGAATCCAAGAGGATGCTTGAACCCCAGTAGATACTCTGGTCTTTCTGATGCTGAGCAGTTTAGTGGTAGAAGCAGTCTGTGCCTGAAGGATGGACATAGATCTATCAAGGATCAAGTTGGAGCATGCCTTTAAATTAGGTAGTTCATCTCCAGAAGAAATTAAAAATGAAGGTTGTAACTTCTCTCAAATTCAGTGGCATGCCTGTTTTGTTTGGTTTCAAAAAGTTCTTTTTTTTTTTTTTGGTTTTTAAAAAGTTTTTATTTAAATTTCAGTTGGCATACAGTGTTAAAGTTAATTTCAGGTGTACAATATAGTGATTCAACACTTCCATACAACAGCCAGTGCTCATCACAAGTGGCGTCCGTAATCCCCATCGCCTATTTCCCCGATCCCCCCACCCACCACCTTTCTGGTAACCATCAATGTGTTCTCTGTAGTTAAGGGTCTGTTTCTTGGTTTGAAACGTTTATGCAAATCTAAAAGGGGGGGGGGTCTCAAAAATTCCCGTAAGAAAAGAACTAAGACAATGTAATACGTATTGTAATTGAACTTCTTTTGGTAAAAGTATAGGACAAGTGTCCTATAATTCTGGTCACTTGTCAGGTCTTGTCCATCTTTCCATTTAAGATCTATTTCATCTTGGCAGGGGACCTGTGCTTTCCTTTCTGTCAAGGCCCAATGGACTATTGCAATAATCTTCTGCTCATCTCCTTGCTTTGGTCCCCATTGCTTCAATCTATTTTGTGCTTGACATTATTAATCGGCTCAGCCCTTCCAGCATATTGTTCTCATCAGAATCTATGAACCCAGCTAAAAAAAGAAAACAAAAACCAAAACCCTCCCTGGGTTTTCTCAGAGGAAAAGTTCCAAACTTCTTGACCCAGTTTTTAAGATTTCCTTTAACCTAACTCCAGTTTGTGTCTTTTTACTTCTTTCACTTCTGTTTACATTGACTCCCCAGTGCCCACCTTTCTGCCTCATTCTCTGTGCTGTTATTCAAGTTCTACCTGTTCTTCAAGGCAGAACTCAGGTCTCGTCCCTTGATGAAGGCTTCCTTGTCCTTTCAGCCCATGTTGACCGGGCCCTTCTCTGAGCTCAGAGGATGTAGAATGTTGGATGTTGGAACTGTCAGAGGCCAGAGTGGTTACTGTGTCCATTGGCTCTCTCTCTGTAGTCATGTGGTTCACGTCCCTATTAATGGTCTTCTCCAGTCTCATGGGGCCAGTATCACGATTTCTGTTCTTAGCATGGTGCCTAGCCCATAGTGCTTGGCACAATGATGAAATGAAAGTGAGGTCCATATCATTGGCAATGGACCTAGACCAAGGTTTCAGGAGTTACCCAGTTCATGTTGTTTTTCTCAGTATAGCTCTTGTCTACAGGACTAGGGGAATCTCTCCCTTGTCTGGTTCTTGTTTAATCCTTCAGCGATCTTGAAATGCCTCTTAAATGTCCCTTCCTTTCCATTTCCACTCTTCAAAGATAAGACTCACCTTTTCCTTTTCATTTGTATCCCCTCAAATCCTAAATCATAATAGACCAACTGTTGTGAACTAAATTAATGGAAAAAATTCTGGAGGCATCTATACTTAACGTGTTATCTCTCTATGAGAGCACAATCTTTGGGGAGCAAACCTATACTGAGTGCACATCATAGCTGAGTGCTGGCATAGGTTTTTTTTCCTTCCACTTCTCATTTCTGGTATACTTTAATCTCAAGTTTTCAGTTAAAACTGATTTGTTTCAAGTTTTTATTTAAATTCTAGTTAGTTAACATATGGCATAATATTGGTTTCAGGAGTAGAACTTAGTGATTTTTGAGTCTTGTCAGATTTATGCACTTCTGTTGACAAGACTGGCACTCTTCTTTCTCCTCCCCCAAAAGTGGTTGAATTTCCCTGCTTTCTGCTTTGGATAAATATTCAACGTGGTAGTAAGACTAGTATCCCCTACTCCTCATTCTGACGTTTGAACTTCTGGAATTAAAAGTTACCTAAGATTTTGGAAATGTGTCATGTTTCAGGTGGCATGGCTTAGAGTATGTATTTTATATATTTTCCTATAGAAAAGTCATTTTTTCCCCCTGTGGGACTCAAGTGTAAAACTTTTAATAGGCAATCACTATCATTCCATATTCAATGCACAACCACAGAGTGCCTGGCACTGTCAGCGCTGCTGTAAATAATGGGCCCTTTGCAATTGTACCTAAAATATACTTAGCTAATTTACTGGAGTGACAACTTGCATCTGTGTGATATTAGAGCACTTTTAAGTGGCCAAAGTTCTGATTTGTTTGACTTGTTAAAAAGGACAGAACAGTTTTCACCCTGAGGAGGTGAAGGGGGCAGGATTTGAATCACTTACAAATCATTTCAAGAATCCATTTCAGAAGGGAGGTAAGTTTTGATCTCATACCCTAAATTAGCACTCTGAGACCTGTATGTTTCCACAGTCACCTTCGAAATGTTTCTTAAATGCCTCTTTCTCTCTGTTCTCACTGCTTTCCCCCTTCCAAGCCTCCTCACCAAAATGGCTACAAAATCCCTCTGGCTGCCTTTTCTGACACTAGCTCCCCACCCTCTATTTTGTGTAACATCTCCTAGCCACATTCATCACTCTTAACACCTCATTCATCATGTCAGTGACGGTTCTTTCTTACAGAAAGTCAGAGTTTTGGCCTGTGAATATGGACAAATTTGGCTGCTCTCCCCACCCTCAGAATCAGGTCTTTGTGAATGTGGTGCATCTTGTTTCCTACACTACATCCCTTGTGGCCCGGGACAAAAAAAAAAAGCAAGAGGTTGAGTCGATGACCTTTCCCTAAAATCCATTAGACCTCTATGCATTGCCTCCATAAGAGAATTAGAAATCTTCAGTTATTGCATTCTATACCCACATCTTTCTATTTCATAAATGAGTGAACTCAACTCTGGAGCCTGTAGACAATTGTCCAAGATCACCTAGCTATTAATGGCAAGATGTCTTGACCCCAATCTATCATTTCTCCTCTTATAACTCTTCTGTGCTGTAAAGGCCCTTCATGACCTGATCTCTCCTGCTAATCTTGAGTTCTTCAACTCTCTAACTCAGCCTGCTGGTCTGATTAGGGCAGATATTTACTGTCATGTGAAAATGAAAATTCTGCCTCTGTGACTATATTCTTAGCTTTTTTCTTGCCTGTAATATTATTCCCTCTTCCTTCCAACTGTCTTAAGTTTTACTTGTTTGTGCCATGTATTGGAAAGAATGTAGATTTTAGAATTAGGTGTTTAATCAACTACAGCTTGAATGATGATAGGCAAGTTAATGAATTTATTTCCTCAGAGATTGGTTGGGTTAACTGAGGCAATATGAGAGGCAGAGTTCATTTCCTGGCACATGGTAGACATCAAACTAGGTCTGTTTCCTTGCTTTGTTCTCACTTCAATGTCCACACAGTCCATGGTGCTTTTCTTGACCATCCTCTCACCCACTTTCTCAGGATTTCCAAGTGTTTCAGTTTGGGCCATAAATATAGTATGTTTTCTGATGTTTGATCTCTGTGGTGATTATTGGTATGGTCTTCCATTTTTTCTCCCCCTTCCCTGTAAGAGGCTATCCATCTCTATGTCATTGATGTTGGGCTTGATCATATGACTTGCTCCAGCCAATGGAATGTGAACAAATGTGACATAGACTGTGTGCTTCTTAGACAAATTGTGTTTCTGTCAGCTCACTCTCTCATCCCTTCTGCTACAAAAATGGTTTGTTGAGCACAGAAGCTGCTCCTTCAGCATGAATCCTAGAATGAGCAAACATGCGGTACTGTAGTAGTTGAGCCAAAACACAAGCATGAAATGAATGTTTGTTGTTGTAAGTCTCTGAGTTGTGGGGATTGTAACCCCTGAAGATTCACGAATCAATGCCTATTTTCTCTCTGTTCATCTTGTTTCCCAAAGTAGAGTTAAACTTTTTTAGTTCATAAGTTCAGGGCTTTCAAAAAATTTAACAGGTTTTATTTCTATAACAACTCTGCCTCAAGCTTCTATTCTGCTGAATAAGTAAAAACAGAAATAACTTCAGCCTTTCTTGGAATTCCCCTCCCCCAAATACTCCCTAGGATTCAGCTACAATTATTATGAGGCCCAACACCCCAGGGTCATCGGTTTTTTCCAGATGGCTACCATCCCTGTGGATATGACCTCTTCAGGTCTGGTGGCTGGCTCTCTATGACCATGCCCAGGGCACAGGAGTCATCAGCAGGGCTGCTCACAATCCAGATGCAATCCATGACCACTCCTCACTTTCTGAGTCCCTGAGAGTGTTGCCATTAAGCAAGGCCTCTGTACTTGGGACACACAGAACCCTCTTCCTCTCTTCTATCTTTTCCTAGTCCAGAAGCAGTTGGAGAAATCCTTCCTCTTGCAAGTTTCTACCGGAATCCAATCTTTGCTCTTAAATCCTCTTTCCCATAAAAATTGGAAAGCCTTGTAAGCTTCTATTTTTTCTGCCCTGTACCTCTTATTTGCCTGAGGCCAGGTGCAGAGAGCCATCTATTTAAAACTTAAAAAAATTATTATTATTATTATTATTTTCAGAGAGAGAGAGAGAGAGAGAGAGAGAGATAGCATGTGAGCAGGAGCAGGGAGGAGGTATAAAGGGAGAAGGAGAGAAAGAATCCTAGCAGGCTCCACACACTGTGTGGAGCCCAAGGTGGGACTTTGATCCCACAACTGTGAGATCATGACCTGAGCTGAAATTAAGAGATGGATGTTTAAACTGACTGAACGAACTGGGCACCCCATACCTATTTAATTTTGGTGGAAGAGAAAGGAAAAAATCAGGGAACAAAAGTAAGTTAGGATTTTAAATTTTTATCTAAGGAGCTTTCCAATTTAGGGTAGGGTTTCTCACCTCAGCACTATTGGTATTTGGAACTGAATAAATTTTTGTTGTGGGGAGTCGTCTGTGTATTGTAGGATGTTTAGCAACATCCCTGGCTTCTACCCAATAGATGGGTAACAACCCCTGTCTCTACACCCTCTCCCCAACAAGCCCCCCAGCAGTGACAACCCAAAATGTCTCCAGACATTGCCAAATATCCAGAGGGAGGATACCCAGTTGAGAACCAGTGATTTAGTGCATGAACTGAGTTACATATAACCTTTGCTCTCCCCAAGACTTAGCCGAGTATTTAATCCATAAGGAGGCACTTAATAGATATTTTCTGATAGAAGGAATTAAAGTAGTAAATTTTACTTATATTTTGGCTGGGGGGGCTACAGTTCCTCTTAAATAGGGATGTAAAGAGTAACAAATGAGTGTCTTTTTTTTTTTTAAAGATTTTACTTATTTATTTGACAGAGAGAAATCACAAGTAGGCAGAGAGGCAGGCAGAGAGAGAGGAGGAAGCAGGCTCCCCGCCGAGCAGAAAGCCCGATGTGGGGCTCGAACCCAGGACCTGGGATCATGACCTGAGCTGAAGGCAGCGGCTTAACCCACTGAGCCACCCAGGTGCCCCACAAATGAGTTTGTCTTAAAAATATTCTTTTCTGCCTTTTTGCAGGTATGCAATCTATATGGGTGAATGCTCAAAGTAATTATTGTTACTGAGGAATTTTAATGAATTCTGAATTCAGTCACTCAACCAGTGTGGTAATTAACAAAGAGTTGGTTGGGGAAGAACATTTCTGAAAAGGAACAACAAAATAAATAATTACATGCCAAGAATATAATTCCTGGGAGGGCCTGAGTCAGTTGTTGAGTTTTGCCAAAGCCATAGTCCCAGAGTTGGCTGCGTGACGGATAAGAGAGAGTGAAGGATGAAGAAATGAATTGAAATCCCATATGCTAATAAAGCTGCATATGTCGTAGTGGTTCCAGTGCCTCAGAAGACCTTTCTACAATAAAAACAGATTTTCCTTTGAATGGTGAGGGCTTTTGACACGCAGTTTCCTTGGCAGGTGAGGATTCCACATTGGGCAGGAGAAGAGATAACATATTCTTTGAGTAGGAGAGTATGTGTGTATGTTAGGGCTGAGGAAGGCATTACAGAAAAATTGTTATTTATGTTTTATAGGAAATTAATCTTACCTGCTTTCCATGACACAACAGTGACCCAATATGAAGGCAAAAAGACCAGCCAGGGATGAGCGTCACTCATGTTCCATGCTGTTTATCGCCTGGTTATAAACGAACCAGGTGCTTTTATCTTCAGACACACAACAGATAGTCTGTCTTCTTGGGCTTTTAGAAATTGATATATGCAAACACTTGCAGAGCAGGTATCTTGCAACCTTTCTTAATAATAACAGACGGCTTTCAGTGTCTGGGGTACAATTTAGTGGGTACATCTCATTTTGGCATATGTGTGAAAAGGAAAACCTTGTGTGGTAGGATTACTTTACCAATATGATATTTCAGAAATAGCTGAGATTTAAATTACCATGGGGCTGTATTATTAAAGTGAGAGATTTATTCAGTTTACACTACAAATCCCTGGAGAGATAAATGTGCTTATATAACAGGTACAATCAGAAAGGTAAATAACAAGTCTGGGACACCATTTTCTTTCAAGTAGTATTTTAGTTGTGTGTGTTTTTTAAGGATGAAAGCAGTAGAGGGGTGTTAATCAAAATGTGAAATATTAAGCTTCGAGGGAACCAAGAATAGAAAAAAGCCTATTTTTTTTGACGATAAGGTGTAATTGCTGATCTTAGAATAGTCTATTTCTAACCTGAAACATTAAAAGAACCTCATATCAGATATGGTATATTGCTCATATTGGTGACTTACTTGTTCCTCTCCTTCCTGGTCATTTCCCACGGAAGTGGTTTCTCACTCCTGAGAGTATTTACCTCATAAATGTTCTCATCCACACAACATGTCTCACAGTTTCTTCCTTTCTGATTTTTACTGACAGCTCTAAGAGGTTTCAAACTTACCTTCCCTAGAACTCACTATTGTGGAAGTGCCCCTTGCTTTTTCTTTCTCAGTTGTACCCATTACTTACCTTTTTTTTTTTTTAAGATTTATTTGTTTATTTGAGAGAGCAAGAGAGCAGGGAGAAGGGCAGAAGGAGAAGGAGAGGAAGAGTTTCTAAGTAGACTCCCTGCTGAGCAGAAGAGCCCAATGTGGGGCTCAATGTCATGACCCTGAGATCATGACTGAGCTGAAATCAAGAGCTAGCTGCTTAACCGACTGAGCCATCAGGTGCCTCTGTACCTACTGCTTTCTTGAGATTAAGCTGCAGACCCCCCTTGTTCCCAAAGTCTTCTTTAACTTATAACCGATCAGTCTACTGATCACTTCCTTGCTGGTTTTGGCCTCCTTACTTCATTTCAAAATTTGCTCCCACAAAGGGTTATATCGATTTATTAAAAATACATTGCAGGGAACCAGGCTCTACGGGATGTTAACAGACCATCACATGACAAAAGGCGCCTATGTTGAAATAAATTGAAAATCCTGTATAGATGAAATTGTGGCCCCCCTTGAATGTCTCACCAGAACTTCTCAATGATGTGAATTTCTAACACTTTGCTCACAGAATTTTTTTCTTATAACACTTATTGACATCTCACAGAAATTAGCATTACTAGACCAGGACAGACTTTGAGAATGTTAATTAGACTGCACAACTAGTAGTCTATACGACTAGCTGGCTGTACACATGCTGCAAACAAAGAGGGTAACGAAGTTCTGTGGTGGAGGAATAAAAGCTTTAGGGGGAAGTTAGTGAGGGAGCTTTCCACAAAGGTTCCAGTCACTGGAGATCAAGACCAAATGGGCAGTAAATCTGATCCAGTTCCAGGTAGGCATTGAGAGTCTAGTGGATAGTTTGACAGATCCAAGGGCTTGTGGAATAGAGAAATGGCTTTGAAAGTGCTGTGCTAAAGTTGTCAGAAAACCGAAATTGGAAAAAGATAGAACCAGTATAATTATTCATAAATTTACAGTTATACTAATCAGTCATGGATTGCATCTAGATCATGGGCAGCCCTGCTGAAGACTCCTAAGCCCTGAGCATGTTCACAGAAAGCCACCCGATCTGAAGACGTCATGTCCATAGGAATGGTAGCCATCTGCCAAAAAAAAAACCCATGACCCCAGAGTGTTGGAACCTCATACTGTAGCCAAATCATAGGAAGTTATTTTGGGGAGGTGATTCCAAGAAGGCTGCAGTTGTTCTTTATTTACTTATCCAACAGAATAGAGGCTTGGAGGCAGAGTTATTATAGAAATAAAATCTGTTAAAAGTTTTGAATTCCTGAGAGGAGTCAAGATGGCGGAGAAGTAGCAGGCTGAGACTACTTCAGGTAGCGGGAGATCAGCTAGATAGCTTATCTAAAGATTGCAAACACCTACAAATCCAACGGGAGATCGAAGAGAAGAACAGTAACTCTAGAAACAGAAAATCAACCACTTTCTGCAAGGTAGGACTGGCGGAGAAGTGAATCCAAAGCGACGGGAAGATAGACCGGGGGGGGAGGGGCCGGCTCCCCGCGAGCGGCGGAGCGACGGAGCACAAAATCAGGACTTTTAAAAGTCTGTTCCGCTGAGGGACATCGCTCCAGAGGCTTAACTGGGGTGAAGCCCAGGCGGGGTCAGGGCGGCCTCAGGTCCCGCAGGGTCACAGAAGGATCGGGGGTGTCTGAGTGTCGCAGAGCTCACAGGTATTAGAACGGGGAAGCCGGCTGCAGAGACAGAGCTGAGGAGTGACTCTCAGCTCGGGGCTACCTTGAACCGGTTGCAGGCTCGGTCAGCTCGGAGCGCGGCCGGAGGCCAAGGGTGGCGTGGAGTCATTGGGCGCTGTTCTCTGGGTGTGCGCTGAGGAGTGGGGCCCCGGGCTCTTGGCTCCTCCGGGGCCGGACACCGGGAGGCACGCCATCTTCATTCCCGTCCTCCGGACTCTATGGAAAGCACTCAGGGAAACAAAAGCTTCCGAAAGCAAACCCTAGCGAATTACTTCAGCCTGGCCCGGGTAAGGGCGGTGCACTCCGCCTGGGGCAAAGACGCTTGAGAATCACTACAACAGGCCCCTCCCCCAGAAGATCAACGAGAAACCCAGCCAGGACCAAGTTCACCTACCAAGGAGTGTAGTTTCAATACCAAGGAGAGCGGCAGAATTCCAGAGGAGGAGAAAGCAAAGCATGGAACTCATGGCTTTCTCCCCATGATTCTTTAGCCTTGCAGTTAAATTAATTTTTTTTTCTTTTCTTTTTCAATTTTTTTCTTCTTCTGCTAATTTTTTTTTAACTTTTACCCTTTCTTTTTTAACATTTTTAACTGGTTATCTAATATATATATATATATTTTTTTTTCCTTTTTATACTTTTTCTTTATTGGTTTTCTTTTTTTAATTTTTTTTTCTTTCTGTTCTGAACCTCTTTTTATCCCCTTTCTCTGCCCCCACGATTGGGATCTCTTCTGATTTGGCTAAAGCATATTTTTCCTGGGGTTCTTGCCACCCTTTTAGTATTTTACTTGCTCCTTCATATACTCTTATCTGGACAAAATGACAAGGCGGAAAAATCACCACAAAAAAAAAGAACAAGAGGCAGTACCAAAGGCTAGGGACCTAATCAATACAGACATTGGTAATATGTCAGATCCAGAGTTCAGAATGATGATTCTCAAGGTTCTAGCCGGGCTCGAAAAAGGCATGGAAGATATTAGAGAAACCCTCTCGGGAGACATAAAAGCCCTTTCTGGAGAAATAAAAGAACTAAAATCTAACCAAGTTGAAATAAAAAAGCTATTAATGAGTTGCAAACAAAAATGGAGGCTCTGACGGCTAGGATAAATGAGGCAGAAGAAAGAATTAGCGATTATAGAGGACCAAATGACAGAGAATAAAGCTAAGCAAAAGAGGGACAAACAGCTACTGGACCACGAGGGGAGAATTCGAGAGATAAGTGACACCATAAGACGAAACAACATTAGAATAATTGGGATTCCAGAAGAAGAGGAAACAGAGAGGGGAGCAGAAGGTATATTGGAGAGAATTATTGGAGAGAATTTCCCCATATGGCAAAGGGAACAAGCATCAAAATCCAGGAGGTTCAGAGAACCCCCCTCAAGATCAATAAGAATAGGTCCACACCCTGTCACCTAATAGTAAAATTGACAAGTCTTAGTGACAAAGAAAAGATCCTGAAAGCAGCCTCGGGAAAAGAAGTCTGTAACGTACAATGGTAAAAATATTAGATTGGCAGCAGACTTATCCACAGAGACCTGGCAGGCCAGAAAGAGCTGGCATGATATATTCAGAGTACTAAACGAGAAAAACATGCAGCCAAGAATACTATATCCAGCTAGGCTATCATTGAAAATAGAAGGAGAGATTAAAAGCTTCCAGGACAAACAAAACTGAAAGAATTTGCAAATACCAAACCAGCTCTACAGGAAATATTGAAAGGGGTCCTCTAAGCAAAGAGAGTCCCTAAAAGAAGTAGATCAGAAAGAAACAGAGACAATATACAATAACAGTCACCTTACAGGCAATACAATGGCACTAAATTCATATCTCTCAATACTTACCCTGAATGTTAATGGGCTAAATACCCCAATCAAAAGACACAGGGTATCAGAATGGATAAAAAACAAAACCCAGCTATATGTTGCCTACAAGAAACTCATCTTAAACCTGAAGACACCTCCAGATTTAAAGTGAGGGGGTGGAAAAGAATTTACCATGCTAATGGACATCAGAAGAAAGCAGGAGTGGCAATCCTTATATCAGATCAATTAGATTTTAATCCAAAGACTACAATAAGAGATGTGGAAGGACACTATATCATACTCAAAGGAACTATCCAACAAGAGGATCTAACAATTTTAAATATCTATGCCACTAACGTGGGAGCAGCCAACTATATAAACCAATTAATAACAAAATCAAAGAAACATATCGACAATAATACAATAATAGTAGGGGACTTTAACACTCCCCTCACTGAAATGGACAGATCATCCAAGCAAAGATCACAAGGAAATAAAGGCCTTAAATGACACACTGGACCAGATGGACATCACAGATATATTCAGAACTTTTCATCCCAAAGCAACAGAATACACATTCTTCTCTAGTGCACATGGGACATTCTCCAGAATAGATCACATTCTTGGTCCTAAATCAGGTCTCAACCATTATCAAAAGATTGGAATCATTCCCTGCATATTTTCAGACCACAATGCTCTGAAGCTAGAACTGAATCACAAGAGGAAATTTGGAAAGAACCCAAACACATGGAGACTAAACAGCATCCTTCTAAAGAATGAATGGGTCAGCCAGGAAATTAAAGAAGAATTGAAAAAAATTCATGGAAACAAATGATAATGAAAACACAACGGTTCAAAATCTGTGGGACACAACAAAGGCAGTCCTGAGAGGAAAATATATAGCGGTACAAGCCTTTCTCAAGAAACAAGAAAGGTCTCAGTACACAACCTAACCCTACACCTAAAGGAGCTGGAGAAGAACAAGAAAGAAACCCTAAACCCAGCAGGAGAAGAGAATCATAAAGATCAGAGCAGAAATCAATGAAATAGAAACCAAAAAAACAATAGAACAAATCAACGAAACGAGGAGCTG
The DNA here is from genome assembly GCF_902655055.1 of Lutra lutra. Taxonomy (NCBI): domain Eukaryota; kingdom Metazoa; phylum Chordata; class Mammalia; order Carnivora; family Mustelidae; genus Lutra; species Lutra lutra. The sequence continues at coordinate 97,914,002 of NC_062284.1, read as the reverse complement.
GTTTCTTTGAAAGAATTAATAAGATTGATAACCCCTGGCCAGACTTATCAAAAAGAAAAGAGAGAGGACCCCAATAAATAAAATCATGAATGAAAGAGGAGAGACACACACGAACACCAAAGAAATACAGACAATTATAAGAAATACTATGAGCAACTCTCCGCAACAAATTGACAATCTGAAGAAATGGATGCATTCCTAGAGACATATAAACTACCACAACTGAACCAGGAAGAAATATAAAGCCTCAACAGACCCATAAGCAGTAAGGAGATGAAACAGTCATCAAGAATCTCCAAACAAACAAAAGCACAGGGCCAGATGGCTTCCGGGGGAATTCTACCAAACATTTAAAGAAGAACTAATTCCTATTCTCCTGAACCTGTTCCAAAAAATAGAAATGGAAGGCAAACTTCCAAACTCATTTTATGAGGCCAGCATCACCTTGATCCCAAAACCAGACAAGGATCCCATCAAAAAAGAGAACTACAGACCAATATCCTTGATGAACACAGATGCAAAAATTCTCGCCAAAATACTAGCCAATAGGATTCAACAGTACATTAAAAGGATTATTCACCACGACCAAGTGGGATTTATTCCAGGGCTGCAAGGCTGGTTCAACATCCGCAAATCAATCAATGTGATACAACACATTAATAAAAGAAAGAACAAGAACCATATGATCCTCTCCATAGATGCTGAAAAAGCATTTGACAAAGTACAGCATCCCTTCCTGATCAAAACTCTTCAAAGTATAGGGATAGAGGGCACATACCTCAATATTATCAAAGCCATCTATGAAAAACCCACCGCAAATATTATTCTCAGTGGAGAAAAACTGAAAGCTTTTCTGCTAAGGTCAGGAACACGGCAGGGATGTCCGTTATCACCACTGCTATTCAACATAGTACTAGAAGTCCTAGCCTCAGCAATCAGACAACAAAAGGAAATTAAAGGCATCCAAATCGGCAAAGAAAAAGTCAAACTATCACTCTTCGCAGATGATATGATACTATATGTGGAAAACCCAAAAGACTCCACTCCAAAACTGCTAGAACTTGTACAGGAATTCAGTAAAGTGTCAGGATATAAAATCCATGCACAGAAATCAGTTGCATTTCTCTACACCAACAACAAGACAGAAGAATGAGAAATTAAGGAGTCCATCCCATATACAATTGCACCCAAAACTATAAGATACCTAGGAACAAACCTAACCAAAGAGACTAAGAATCTATACACAGAAAACTATAAAGTACTCATGAAAGAAAATGAGGAAGACACAAAGAAATGGAAAAATGTTCCATGCTCCTGGATTGGAAGAATAAATATTGTGAAAATGTCTATGCTACCTAAAGCAATCTACACATTTAATGCAATTCCTATCAAAGTACCATCCATTTTTTTTTCAAAGAAATGGAACAAATAATCCTAAAATTTATATGGAACCAGAAAAGACCTCGAATAGCCAAAGGAATATTGAAAAAGAAAGCCAAAGTTGGTGGCATCACAATTCCGGACTTCAAGCTCTATTACAAAGCTGTCATCATCAAGACAGCATGGTACTGGCACAAAAACAGACACATAGATCAATGGAACAGAATAGAGAGCCCAGAAATAGACCCTCAACTCTATGGTCAACTCATCTTCGACAAAGCAGGAAAGAATGTACAATGGACAAAAGACAGCCTCTTCAATAAATGGTGTTGGGGAAATTGGACAGCCACATGCAGAAAAATGAAATTGGATCATTTCCTTACACCACACACGAAAATAGAACTCAAAGTGGATGAAGGATCTCAATGTGAGAAAGGAATCCATCAAAATCTTGAGGAGAACACAGGCAACACCTCTTCGACCTCAGCTGCAGCAAACATCTTCCTAGGAACATCGCCAAAGGCAAGGGAAGCAAGGGCAAAAATGAACTATTGGGATTTATCAAGATCAAAAGCTTTTGCACAGCAAAGGAAACAGTTAACAAAACCAAAAGACAACTGACAGAATGGGAGAAGATATTTGCAAATGACATATCAGATAAAGGGCTAGTGTCCAAAATCTATAAAGAACTTAGCAAACTCAACACCCAAAGAACAAATAATCCAATCAAGAAATGGGCAGAAGACATGAACAGACATTTCTGCAAAGAAGACATCCAGATGGCCAACAGACACATGAAAAAAGTGCTCCACATCACTCGGCATCAGGGAAATACAAATCAAAACCACCATGAGATATCACCTCACACCAGTCAGAATGGCTAAAATTAACAAGTCAGGAAATGACAGATGCTGGCGAGGATGCGGAGAAAGGGGAACCCTCCTACACTGTTGGTGGGAATGCAAGCTGGTGCAACCACTCTGGAAAACAGCATGGAGGTTCCTCAAAATGTTGAAAATAGAACTACCCTATGACCCAGCAATTGCACTGCTGGTATTTACCCTAAGATACAAATGTAGTGATCCGAAGGGGCACGTGCACCCGAATGTTTATAGCAGCAATGTCTACAATAGCCAAACTATTGAAAGAACCTAGATGTCCATCAACAGACGAATGGATAAAGAAGAATTGGTATATATACACAATGGAATACTATGCAGCCATCAAAAGAAATGAAATCTTGCCATTTGCGCGACGTGGATGGAACTAGAGGGTATCATGCTTAGCGAAATAAGTCAATCGGAGAAAGACAACTATCATATGATCTCCCTGATATGAGGGAGAGGAGATGCAACATGGGGGGTTAAGGGGGTAGGAGAAGAGTAAATGAAACAAGATGGGATTGGGAGGGAGACAAACCATAAGTGACTCTTAATCTCACAAAACAAACTGAGGGTTGATGGGGGAGGGGGGTTGGGAGGGGGGTGGGATTATGGACACTGGGGAGGATATGTGCTATGGTGAATGCTGTGAAGTGTGTAAACCTGGTGATTCACAGACCTGTACCCCTGGAGATAAAAATATATTATATGTTTATAAAAAATAAAATTAATTAAAATGAAAAAAATGTTTTGAATTCCTGAACTTATGAACTAAAAAAGTTTAATGAGGTCACCAAGTATGACCAAGACAGCTAGCTCAAGTTCAGAGTTTGGGGTGGAGAGGAAGAGGAAAGGAGACAACCAGATACTCAAGACACTTATGCAGATGCTGAAAAGCCTGGATGGGGGTGAACTTCCAGAGTGTTACTGCTCAGGAGCAGTCTGGGGCCAGGGATTTTCTCTCAATTTCCAAACCCCGTGGCTAAGAGCAGGATGTGGGCTATTGATATACAGCCTGGTGACTTAGTAGAAGAGAAAGAGCTGGGTTGGCCAGGGGCTGACATTGTTGTCCAGACCATGATGGAAACAGAGAACAAACTCCTTCCTGCTTAATGACTTAATGTTTCAAGAACAGAGAGCCCCATTGTGGTAGATGAACTCTGCTTCCAATTTCTTTTCGTTTGAGAAACACCTATCACATTTCTACAACCATTTATCTTCTTTATCTCCTTGAATTAACTCCCACTCACATTCTTTCATTTCCAATCACTGTTCAAGACAGGCAAATTGAAGTAGTAAAAAAAATATAAGGCAATTTGAGCCCTCTGGAACAGTTCCTTATTCTTCCTGCCAAGAATGTCCTATGTCCACAGTAGGAAGTTCAATTAGCAAATCCATGAATCAGGATTTTAATTACACATTTATCTGAAAGGAAAATGCTAGCTTTACTTCTACCTTATACCTTACTTGTAGGAATCACAGCATGACATGGACTGAACCTGAGTCCCTATGGTGAAATGTGAGATGGTGAAATACAAACATGTTGGTGGAAATTCATTCACATTAGTCATGGGTGTTTCTGTATTATCAAGTAGCAAGAATTCTTGGTTGTATGAAAAAAATTAAATGACTCTAGAAGGTTAAGAAATAGCCTAATTAAGAGATTTTGCTAACTGTTATTTCCCGCTGTGTCTATAGACCATATTTAGTTTTAAGTCATGACTAAGCATCTGAGTAGTATCTTCTACTTCAACATGATCTCTGCTGTTATCCTGCCTAGATGATATGCTCTTAGAGCTGCGGAATTCCTCCTCCTCTTCTTTCTTCCTCTTTCCCCTTCTTCCTCCTCCCCCCTCCCTGCTGCGGCTTCTTTCCACTGCAGCTTTTGAAAGCTCATTTAGCATCTTCTATTAGTATTTTTAAGGGAAAACTGCTTTCAGTGCCTCTAACCCCAAACCGAAGGGAAGGACTGGTAAAAGGATTGGCTATTAGGGTAACCAGTTCCATCCTTGCTGTGGCCCACGCTGTCCTAGGCGAGGAAAGAGAAACACCATTTGTCTGCCTGTACCTTAGGAGATTTTGTTGACTACACGAGCTCAACCAACTCTCAGCACTGGAGGTAGTTCAGAGAGAGAGAGAGGCTTTGAGAGAGAAACGCTTTCATGAAATCACTGCCCGTGACTCTGTGATTGTATATATGGCAATCTTCACCTCTGGTCCTTTGAGGTCTAATCTTGTTTTGAGTTTGAAACCATAACCAGACTCCTTGGCCCTTTGAAACCTACAAAGTACAAAATTATTGATTTTATGTATCAGATGGGGGAAACTGACTTTCTTTTCCTTTCCTTCTTTTTTTTTTTTTTTTTTTTTTAAAGATTTTATTTATTTATTTGAGAGAGAGACAGTGAGGGAGAGCATGAGCGAGGAGAAGGTCAGAGGGAGAAGCAGACTCCCCATGGAGCTGGGAGCCCGATGTGGGACTCGATCCTGGAACCCCGGGATCATGACCTGAGCCGAAGACAGTCGTCCAACCAACTGAGCCACCCAGGCGTCCCTCCTTTCCTTCTTATGTCTGTTGCAGAGAGAATTTAAACTGGGCTCAAGGTTATATGCATATTTGTTTGACCCAGGAAGAAAAGAAGGAAAGGAAAAGCCATCGAAAGATGTCTGGTCACTCCAAGCCATCTTGCCTTGAGTTGTTCCCAGCATTGAGGAGGGGAGAGGACCAATAAGTGAATGTTTCTGCTCCCTCTGGGTTCACTGCTAATTTTATCTTAATATGACATAAACATCATACTTCCACCCTGGTTAAGCATATCTGTGATAGCAAGAACTTGTGGGCCAAGGAGAAATTAGAACTAGCTCTTAAAAAGTATCAGTCCGAGATGTTTAAACAGAAAGTAAAGAAAGACAGGAATCAGAAAGTAATTCTCCTAGATGCAGCTCGGGCTAAGACTTAATCAAGCCATTGTATGAATTTTTAGGATGTTTGTACTAAAGACAATTCAATTTAGGCTATAACAATAAATACTAAGAATAAAAAGGGTTTTGGAGTTGGTTCATAGACATTACCTTCTAATTTTTTTCCCATGTATTCCTCTAAAGAATTTTGAAAGATGAAATATTTCTTCCACATTTTTAAGGTAACTTCTGAAGTTTTTGATGTAAATTTAAGTAAATATAAAAGATGTAATTTACCACATGTAAATATGGACATTTCACAATAAAACTATCGCATTCCTCTTATTTTATTGCATTTCTGTTAAATGTATTCAATACATTAAGGAGTCTAAAGACCACAGGGAGTTACCTTGAAGTTGGATTTATCTTAATGTATTTCTTTCATCATAGGTCTCAAAGCGTTAATATTTTTTCTGTGTAGAGTTATTATGACAAGTTGGGGGTGCTTATTAAATATAAAAAGTTAAACTTACTAGAAATGCATCTTACAATGAGGCAGAAGTTTAAAAGTTCTTATATTTGTGGATTAATTTTGCTAGAACGAAACAGGTTTGGCTTAGCATCAATATTACACCTGTTTCCCCCCTTTTTTTTGGTATTTGGAAACATGTCATAAATGAATAAATGGAAAGTTGGTGATTGCAGTGTCAGCCAGTTCTTTGGGCTACTGTCAAGTTAAACGCCAAAAAAGCAACTAATGCTCTTCCATTAGAATAGGGAAACATTTTTTTTTTAAATCAGTGAATTGTTTCATTTAGTCTTTATTTAAACTAGATTGAAAGCAGTGAATTGGAAGCCATCTGAATCAGGAAGGATACACAGCCCAGTAGAGAGTCGCTCACTTTCTCAGCGGCACTTGGAACTGTCTCTTTGTAGCCTATGGCTTCTCCATTGCAGGGTCATGCCCGAAGGGAGATCTGGCTTGGGTGAGGTCTGCCTTTCACAGAACAGGAAGAAGGAAAGGGGCTTCTGTGAAAGGGGAGGAGGGAACAGAGAATCGGTGTGGTGCCCTGAGTGTATTTGTTCTCAGGACTTTAGGAAAGAGAACCTATGGTATTTGAGGATCTTGAAATTGACGCCACCTGGACTGCCTGAGAGCCTAAGAGAAAGTTTTTTGTATACACACACCACTCAGAAGAACCACACATTTAGGATTGATGTGTAGATACGCTTATGCTATTGGAAATGGGATCTTTGAATAAAACCTCAAGCATTTGGGAGTTATTTAACCTGTGAGAAAAGCAGGAGAAAGGAAAGAATTATAAAAGGATATAGACTGGGTGGTGGAGTGCTAAGCACTTACTTCATTCAAGTGCTAAGCAGTGTATTTCGTTGAAAACCTAGTAAGAATCAATGTAATGAATTTAGACCAGAGACCAAAAGGGTTCTGCCATTGGAAGGTGACATCAGTTATTTTTTAAGAAAGCTGTAACCTGGTTTAATGATAACATTTTCAAACTTTGGGAGAATGCTAGTAATATATTTTCTCTGCTTGATCAGGGCAGGGCAAGGAAAAAAAGCACAAATAGAGTGAAAATTGTTTTCAATACATTTTACTTGATTTGACTATTGAGAGAGAAGTCACTAATTGATTGCAGTATAGTGAGCTCTATCTGTAGATAAAATTCTGCTTTGGTTACTTACTGACTGTGTAACCCCAAGAGATTATTAATGGCCTCCGAGCCTCAGTTTCTTTATCTGTAAAGCAAGAACTGTTTCATAGGAAAATGAGGATTAAATGAGATAATATGAAGTAATTAAATGTAAACTGTTTTGTATGCTGCTGGCACATACTAATTGCTTAATAAGTAATAACTATGAGCCCCAAACTGAAGGGTTTAGTAAAAGAGATTCACTCATTAGAGCTTATATAAAGAAGTCTGACTTTTTGTCAAAGTCTTTGCCAACCTCTAAATTTCCACTTTTTATTCAGCTGTCAACTATCTGATAACTTTGTGTGTCGGGGTGGATATCAGGGTCCCTGATATGAGAGGCAGTGCTGAAATGCATGGTAACAATTCAGTGACTCTTTCAGTACATTAACTGTGGCAAATGATATAGTATAGTGGAGAGAATAGTGGATTGGTGGTTGAGAGTGTCTGAATCTTGTCCTTGGTGTTGCCAATAAATGGCAAAGGGTCATGGGTAGATTATTGGCCTTCAACACTATTTGTTAAGAAATGAGGTTATTGATAAAGGGGTAATATCCAAGATATATAAAGAACTTAGAAAAACACAACACAAAAGTCAAATAATCCAATTTAAAAATGGGCAGAAGACACGAACAGACATTTCTCCAAAGATGACATCCAGATGGCTGACAGACGCATGAAAAGATGCTCAACATCACTGAAGATCAGGGAGATGCAAATCAAACACAATGAGATATCAGCTCACACCTGTCAGAATGGCTAAAATCAAAAACACAAGAAACAACAAGTGTTGATGAAGATACTGCTGGCAGGAATGCAAACTGGTGCAGCCACTGTGGAAAAGAGTATGGCGTTTCCTCAAAAAATTAAAATAGAGGTGCCTGGGTGGCTCAGTCATTAAGTGTCTTCCTTCGGCTCAGGTGTGATCCCAGGGTCTTGGGATCAAGCCCCACATCTGGCTCAGCAGGGAGCCTGTTTCTTCCTCTGCCTCTTTCTCTCTCTCTGTGTGTCAAATAATAAATAAATCAATAAATATCTTTAAAAAAACCCCAGAATTACCGTAGATTCCTGTAATTCCACTTTTGGGTATTTATCCAAAAATATGAAACACTAATTTGAAAAGATATAGGCACCTCTCTGTTTATTGCAGCATTATTCATAATAGCCAAATTATGGAAGCATCCCAAACGTCTTTGCAGAGTGACCAAACAGTAGTTCCCTGTGGGAGGATCCATACTGAGCAGGACTTCCAATATGAACTCTCAGATGTAGAAGAATCTCAAAGTTTCCTTTCAGCTCTATATGTCTTATTCCTTGGATATATTTCATCCTTTAAAAAAAAATAAAGCCAGTTGAATTCAATGTCCTCTTGAATTTTATGTTAGTACTTGAAAGAAGACCCTTTCATATAATAGACCAAATAATGCAAAAAAGAAAAATGCAAATATAAGACATAAAAAGACGTGTCAGAGAAAGAATTAAAATTATGTTGACAGCTTTCTTTTCCTTTTAAAACAGATAAAACTTTTCCAAAAGATGAAAATGGTTGATGATATGAAGTCAACATTTAATAAAATGAATATAGGCAGCGGGCGCTTGCAAGATCGTCAGAGTCTGATGAAAATATATGAAGAATAGATGTGATTTTTCAGCCTGCAAATTTACATTTGTCAGAGAAGTCCTTCTATAAGGATTCTAGAAGTACCATGGCCCTGTTGGCCTCCTTCGTCTTTTTACAGCACAGTCCCTCCAATGGAAGTAGGAACTGCTAATTAGCTCAGACACAATCTTCACCTTGTAACTTTGCTAAAATATTCTGAAGAATAAACTGGAGTTTGTGAAGTCTGCAGAGCAAAGGTAATTGCCCATTTTACTTAAATTAAAAAAAAATGAAAAGTCACTTAAGGTTAACATTCTGTTTCCTGGGAAAATCCTCAGTAGGAGTCTTGAAGCAGGCACATTCCCCTTGAACTGAGAGTTGGAGAAGATTGATGGTCCGGTCATTATCAGGATGTTCCAGTCAATAATTTAGAACACTGAAAAGCATCATTGCTCATCTAAATACCACTTTAGAAATTTCCAGTTTCCCTCAGGGCAAGAGAGGCAAAGATGTGCTCATTATCACTACACATGGCTTCTGAAAATTAGCAATATTCCAGAAGGATCACCAGAAGTCAGGTAAGCCTTTCTGCAGGGTGAGTCGGAGGTTCCCCCATGCCTAATTAGCCAGGATTAAATTATTCAGCATCACATGGAAACCAGTCAGGACTTCCAATTATAATTCAAAAATGTTTTCTGTTTACACTGCAATAAAAATAAACACTCTGGAGTGAAAGAATCAGATAAGGCATAGTTACAGGAAATGCTGGGGGAACAATTACCAAGAAGTGAAATTAGAAAGCTTTAAACGGATGGCTGAAATCTGACTGGAATAAACATAGCCTTCCTTTCAATAAATTGCTGGGGAAATGGTCCTTACGAAGACCATGGCATCTTTAGCCTTCTAGGTCATGAACATTCCAGGAATGATCCAGCTTTTATAAGACCGGTTATAATCGTGAATGGGGCAGTGTCGGGCATTAAATTATTACTTGATATTACAGTTTGGATCTCCAGTGAAACTTCGCCAGGTAATGTAGGGTAGAATGCTGTTTCTGGCAAAGCGTATTGTATTTTAATGAATGGCAGTGATGAGTTTATTAAACTAAGAGGATTTCAGTTTAAGCCAACTAATGATGGTAGTTGATAATGAAAATATGTCCTTCCTTAATTGGTGAAAATATTAATGAATCTATTTGCATTCACTCAGGTTATTCATTAATGATAGAAATGCTTAACAATGAATATAAAAATCCTTCCTTTCTAGGGGATGGGAAGGAGGAGGTAAGGAATCCCATGACAATTGAGTTTCAGAACTGGCGTCTGGGATTACTGGATTCTGATCTTCAGAGTCAATTCAATTGTTTCCTATCCAGATAAAGTACCTTGGGGAAAGAGAAATGATACTGGGACTTAGAAAATGTTTAAGAATGTTGTCTATATCCTAAGCCTCAATGTCTAAAACTATATTGACAGCTTGTATTTACATGATTATATTTGAATATATTCTTTGTAATTTATGTAATCATATAATGAAGTAGGGTTATCCTAAGTGGACTCTGCAGCCAAGGACATTAAACTAGTCAGGCTTCCTTCTCCAACAGGATGATAGATGAAACATATATGAGCAAGTCTGTGTCAAGAACATTCTTAGACACACTGACTCATTTAATCTTCATAGTACCTGTACAGGATATTAGTGCATTACTTTCGTATTTCTGCTTTAACAAATTAGTGATTTAAAATATATTTATTATTTTATGTCTTTTATTATCTTATAGTTCTGGAAGTTGTAAGTCCAAAATGGGTCTGCAGAGGTTAAAAATCATGGTGTTGGTAGAGCTGTGGTCTTCTGGAGGCTCTCGCGGAGAATCTAGTTCCTTGCTTTTTCTAGCTTCTAGAGCCGATCTGCATTCCTCGGCTCATGATCCTTTTCTGATTCTATTTATTTAAACATTTTCTTTATTTACTTGAGGGAGAGCGAGAGAGAGAGCGAGCGCAGTGCAATGGCATGTGTGGGAAGGAGCAGACGGGTGGGGGGAGGGAGGCAAAGGAAAGAATCTCAAGCAAACTCCCACTGAGTGCAGAGCCTGATGCAAGGCTTGATCTCATGACCCTGAGATTATGACTTGAGCCCAAACCAAGAGCTGGAGGCTTAACTGACTGAGCCACCTGGGCACCCCCCTTTTCTGTTTTTAAAGCCATCAGTTTCATAGAGTCTTTTTTGTACTGTATGGCTTGGAGAATGACTCTTCTACCTCTCTTTCCCAAGTTTTGAGGACTCTTGATTAGCAAAGGCCCACACAGATACTCCAGGAGAATCTCCCTATTTTAAAGCAGTGGATTAGCGACCTTAATTTCATCTGCAGTTTTAATTCCCCCTTGCCATGTAAGACAGCATATTTACAGGTTGCAAAGATTAGGATGTGAGGATATTTGGAAGTCCACTATTCTGCCTACTTACAGTCAATATTATTATTACTCATTTTACAGTGATAAAACACAGAGATGTTAAGTAATTTGTACAAGGGCACACAGCTAGGAGGGATCAGTGGTAGGATCCTGACACTAAAGTCCATTCTTTTGAACAGCATACCGTACTACCTCTTCTGAAATGTTGGCAGCAGGGGATTGGAGGAGCATCCATGATTAACAGTATCAACATACTTAGCTAGAATCTACCATGCTCCCCATAGTGGTCCTGAGGCCCCTGATCTAGAGGGGTAAGTAGGATGACTCTGTCTCAAAATGATACTTGCTGGCTTTGTTCTTTCACAATCCTCATCTGGTTAAGACCACACAGAACAGACAGTATATCCCTCCAGAAGTGGTTGCATCTCTTTGATGTCATTTACATGTATTTGTCAAATCCTTATTGAGAATTTGTCAGAAAATATGGTTGGCTGTGAGGAAGCACAGAGTAGTGAAATAGTCAAAAAGCTCACAGTCATTGGCAGAAAGAGACAAAGGAAGAATTATAAGAAAATGTGATAAATGCTATGACCGAATTGCATAGAAGGTTGACTTCTATTAATTTCGCCTCCAAAGCATACCTTGACTCTGTTTCTTCTCCATGGCCATCCCATATGTAGCTCAAATCACCACTGTCTCTGTACCTGGACCATAGTTTCCTCATTTGTCTTCTCCTCTTCAATCCCTACAATCTTCTCTCCTAAGATCAATTCAAGTGATTTTTTTAAAAGAAAATGCAAATTAGATCTTATTGCTCCTGCTTAAAACCCTTCAGGCGCTTCCACTGTACTTAATAGACACCCAAGCCCTGTAACAAGTTCTGAAACTTCCTGTGGGGTCTGGCTCTTACTCATCTCTGCAAACTTTTCTCATGTTCCCCTCCCTACTGCTCACTATTCTCTCACCAACTAAAACGTTTCAAACTGCAAATATATCGAGTTTCTTCCAGCCTTGAGCCCTTGCCCTGGCTGTGTCTTCTGCTTGGTGTGCTTCTCCTTCTGGCTGTTCATGTGGCTGGTTCCTTCTCACCTTTCCGGCCTTAGCTGACCTGGCCACTGAATTAGATTTTCCCTCCTTCATTTCTACCATAGCCCTTTACTTCTTTTCCCTCCATAATTTGTACTGTCCTGAAGGCAACAGCCATACCTAGAGCCCAGCATGGTGCCTGGTGTACAGAAGGTACACAAGGAGTATTAAAAAAAAAAAAAACAACCCAAGAAGCAGAAAAGGAGCCAATTGATTCAGTCAAATAGATAATCTAGTACTTTCCTCTAGGGCTATAGTGGGGACTTCAGGGAAACTGGACTGAAGGAGAGAATTTATAGCACACTTTGTGTTAACTGTGGTTACTTTCCTAGTGTTTAAATGTCAAATTTCCTACTTATTCACCTCTTCCCAGTACATTTAATCTTGTATAAGGGAGAGCCAATGGAGAGGTTGTCTCAAAGCTGCCTCTAATCTCTCTTTCAGGCCTTTGTGTTGAAGAGGTCTGTCAGAGGACCTTCTTTCCCTCCGTGCTTCCAGGGCAGTTCTCACGCTGGTTCGTGGTTGTCTTTCCCCTGAGAGTTTTCCCCCTAATTGGACACAGACCACTGCTTACTTAGCTTTAATAACAGTTCTGCCCTTCAATAAACAGAATTAATCTTGTTAAGCCAATTTATTCAAATAATATTCTATTCTGATTCCTGGCGGTCTGTTTCCTTAGGCCTTTAGTCTTCTGTTCTAAATTCATGTTTTTTCCCTCTCTCTCAGAGGGCATTTCCTTCCTTACATCATCTTCAAAGTAAACATGTTTAAAGTATAAAAGAGAGCTTATGGATGGAAATAAATGGGAGGCAAAATTCCCCTGACTTTGTTCCCTTGAATCTAGCCAGTTGTATTTCTTTTTCCTTGTTGTTTTAACTAAAAGATGTATTAATGACAAAGGCGACTTGTTTCCTTGGTTGGAGATGGTTTGTCAGGTCAGAACAGGCCCAGTTGGTTTGATTTTACTGCCAGATGGCCCTGGCTTACCATTGTACAGTCAAAATAGGGCTTGTAAGTTATCATTTCCTGGCTGGAGTCAATGGGGATCAATTTCCCAGCCTCTAGAAACATCCTCCACAAATCTCTGAAAGCACTTTGCAGGAAAAACTCTCTAGCCTGCTTCAATCTGCCTGTTTCCAAAGTTTATCATCTGTGTTGACACCTGAAGTTACTGTTGTTCATAGACTGAGCTGTTCTGGCTGGTCCACTGCCTGGAGAACATTCTCCAGAGATGTTCTCTCGCTTGGGAGGCTGGAAGGTGGTAGTATGTTCCATTCTGTTCCCTGGTTCTCAAATAATAAAACACAAGGGTTCCACAGATACATAGTCTGAAGTTAGTAGTAGATTTTTCTTTTGCCAGACTGATAGATATAGGACTTAAACTTAAGGTATTTCTCCATTAAGAATGACCCCTCAGTGGAATCTTTTATTCAGGTCTGCTATTGTGTTTTAACACATAAGAGGAGATACTTATTTCAGGTGGAGTCTGTTGTACATAGCAGATCTAATGAAAACTCTCTTATACTCATTTATTTCCTTTTAACCAAGATCCTATAAAGCTTTTAAATCTTTAAGGCATCCAGAGAATATAATGAATTAACTTCTTGCTTCTGCATCTAGAGTAGTCCTAGCTTTCTTGGAAGAATTGAGAAAGAAGTCACAGCAATCATTTTCTGTAGGATTCAGTTCTTCAGTGGAACCCTGACTGAGAAAGACTATAGGGCATCTAGTGTCTACTTCAGAATCAGGGTTTTATGGTATTATCTGTTTGTGAAGTACTCAAAGGCTTGTGTTTGAGATAAAGCTTCCAAAGTTTGTACTCAAGGTGATTCCTAATCTGTTAAGAGGTCCATCCATCACACAAACCAGGTGAGGTTGGCTGCTTTCCTTTGGTTTGCCTCTCTTAGGTTCAGGCCTCTCTCTTCTATAGTACACTCACCTGTAAATCTTTGTTCTAGTCTCTTTCTGGTAGACACCACCTCTCTGACCTTTTCTAATCTCTCCTCGTCCACATTAGGAATAATCAAATAAGTCTTCCTTTTTCACTGGAGGATCAAATGAGAAAATGTTCTTGAAAGAACTTCAGAAAATATAAAGCCACATATCTGTTGTAATGATTCAGGTGATTACAACTGTAGGAGCAGGCAATGGATCTAGACAGATCCACATAAGAATGGGGTTCAAGTTCAGATGAACACACCAGATCACTCACCCAATTCAGGCAGCCAGGAAAGTCAGCATGAGGTGTCGGTGATCAAGGTGCTTGGTACCAAAGAATGAGACTACATCAGCCACCTCAGAGAGGGAGGGTCAGAGCTGAGGGACTGCATCTGAGAGAAGGAGGGTACCAGCACCCAGCAGGAAAGAAGGGGTGAAAGCTAAATTGGGGGGGAGATTCTATCAGCCTGGGAGAAACAACCTCATGACCATTATGTGTTTTGTTAGTAAATTCACTAGTGGAGCAAATGCAAAAGGAGAAAATTGAAACTATTTAAATTCCCATATGCCTAAGTATATAACAGGAGCCAATGAATCAAGCTATGCACTCAATTCAACTTGCATTTATGGACGTTTGTGGAAAGCACCCCAAGAGATCGCCCCATCTTGTATTAGGGCATATAGGCATTTACTGTCAAGGAGGACAAATGTACATAAAAACAACATATTATAAGTTGGAAATACTAATAGTAATAATAATACTGATAGTAATAATTGTGACTTATATGATTGCATATATCTTATGTGCCAGGCAACATCGTAGACACTTTCCTTATTTAACCCCACACCAACTCCATAAGGGAGATACTAGTATTATCTTCACATTACGGAAAGAAAGTGTAAGTGACTTGCCCAAGGTAACTACATGCAGTGATTGGCATGGCCAAGTTTTGACTCCAGAGTGAAACACCCTATCCTCTACTAGGCTGCTTTAAGGCAGATACTACTAAAGTGCTTATCAGTAAAATGACCTTAAAAGCTGGGATGGCAAAGCCAGATAAGGTCATGAGAAATCATCAGAATTTAATTGAATATCATTTTAATATATTTATGAGTTATAAGGTTCTATCAGATATGAAGAATATGAAAAAATGCAGGATTCTATCATATTCATAGATATTAGAGTGAGATGAAAGGACATTTAAAATCTTAAGAGCCAAAGAAATTCAAAATTCAAACAGGTAATGTAGCAGCCTGAGTGAACTTAAAATTCACTTCTCTTTTGCTATGAAGCTCCCATTATGGATTGTAAATAGGACTCAGTAGGCCTCATCAGGAATTCAATAGGAACTGGAAAAAAAAGAAATTGAAGATAAAGGGGAAGGAAGGAGATGGAAAACTAGAGATGAGTTGAATAAATGTTGAAAAGATTATGAGTTGGAGATATCTGCTGACATTTTATTTCAGGGAACAGAGTGTAATTAAACTAAATACTTTGAGGGATATGAATAGTCTGTGCTAATCTTAATGTAACTGCATATGCCTTCTGGATGATAATAGGGACTAATATCTACATTAATGATTGTATTAAATTCAATAGATTTAATGTACGTTAAATATTCAGGCCAGATGATATTAACAGAACCTACTATTTATGAACCCATACACAACATGTTTTGGTGAGTAGTTGCTGTGTATTTCTCATTCAATAGTATTTAATGCTATTATACTAATACTATTAATACTATGTCCTACTAGTACTTCTATCTGACACATAACAAAATGGGGCTTACAGAGGTTAAGTCATTTACTTAAACTTACATGCCACTTGCTAGTAAGTGACAGAGTGTGGGTTGAACCAAAGTCCATCTGATGTCAAAGCCATCCTGGGTATGTCTAACCTTTTCAGTAGTGGCATACCAAGGTGGGGGTGCCTATGGGAGTGGTTTGCCCCAAAAAGGAGGAGCATTTTTGCTCTGACATTGTTTAAAATTTTCAATGGTATTACTAGAAAGCAAACTGACTTTAAGCTGGTTTTGTTATTGTTTTAAAATTCTCTGAACACAACACATCCTTTTATTGTCTGCACCCAGGACAGCAAGAATGTTGGAGAAATGAAAAAAAGAAGAGAGAGAAGCCAATACTTAGTTACTACTCTGGGCGAGTGGGGTTTATTCCTATTGAGGGCATTCTGAGAAATTGCATGGGCCCACCTCAGAACTGTACCAGAGGGGGACAGGGAGGCTGAGATGGTTATCTACCAATTCCTGTTCCCTATTGGTTGGGGATTTGAGGGTCTATTCCATTTATTTCCAGGATGAACCTGCTTGATGTCAAGCAAGTTCCCCTCTGGAGAAAGCCCCCGGGTGGTGAGGTGGAGGCATACAGGTGCATGAGGTCGGAAGCTGTCAGCATGTTGTGAGCCACTAACTTCATTAACTTATGGAGGACAAGGGGATCTGGGGCTAGGCATAACAATATTCATCCCACCATAATTTGATTTAAGGAACATGCTGTGGATATCTGCCCACCCAAGGTATCATATTGAATGGTTAAGTAGGTTGGTTGTATTTTAATTAGGGGAGCAGGCTGCCTGGATTCACCTTGGTATCCTGGTATAGCCTTTTTGAAACTGATTTAAGCAGGTCAGTCTTTTGTGTTTGGGTTATTGATGGAAAAGAAGATATATTTCTGAGCAGTGCTTTTATCTCTTTGAAATTGTTTCAAAGAACGGCAGTGAATTCCCAATTATTAGTGTCAGTGGCATTTTCTCAGTTCTTAATCTCATTTACCTCCTTATGGATGCTGGCAGTGTTGCCCATGCCATCACTTACTCTTCCTCTTTGTCCTCCTTTAAGAACATTTACTGTGTTGTTTCTGTGTAAAGGATGTTGTTTGAAATTTGAAATGAGATGAGATGGGATTTCAGCCAGAACACAGGCTGCTAGGTGAATTTTTTTATTTCAAGTTTTTGTTTAAATTCCTGTTAGTTAACATATATGGTAAAATAAGTTTTAGGTGTAGAATCTGGTGATTCATCACTTACATATAACACCCAGGGCTCATCACACAGGTGCCCTCCTTAATATCCATCACCCATTTAGCCCATCCCTTGCCCACCTCTCTCCATCAACCCTCAGTTTGTTCTCTGTAGTTGAGTCTCTTATGATTTGTTTCCTTCTCTCTCTTCCCCCCACTTCCCATATGTTCATCTCTTTTGTTTCTTAAATTCCACATATGAGTGAAATCATACTGTAATTGTCTTCCTTTGACTGACTTATTTAGCTTAACATAATAAACTCTAGTCCATTGGTGTTGTAGCAAATGGCAAGATTTTATCCTTTTTGATGGGTGAGTAATATTTTCTTTACCCATTCATCAGTTGATGGACATTTAGACTCTGTCCATAGTTTGACTATTGTTGATAATGCTGCTATAAACACTGGGGTGCATGTATCCCTTTGAATCATCATTTTTGTATCCTTTCAGTAAATACCTAGTAGTGCAATTGCTAGGTCGTAGAGTAGTTCTATTTTAACTTTTTGAGGAATCTCCATACTGTTTGCCTGAGTGGCTGCTCCAGTTTGCATTCCCACCAAGAGTGTAAGAGGGTTTCCTCTTCCCCACATCCTTGCCAACATCTGCTGTTTCCTGTGTTGTTAATTTTAGCCATTCTGACAGGTGTGAGAGATATCTCCTTGTGGCTTTGATTTGTATTTTGCTGATGTTGAGTGATATTGAAGATCTTTTCATGTGTCTGTTAGCCATCTATATGTCTTCTTGGGAAGAATGTCTGTTCATGTCTTCTGCCTATTTCTTAGTTGGAGTATTCATTTTTGGGGTGTTGAAGTTGATAAGTTCTTTATAGATTTTTGATACTAACTCTTTATCAGATATGCCATTTGCAAACATCTTCTCCCATTTGCAGTCTGTCTTTTAGTTTTGTTGATTATTTTCTTCACTGTGCAGAAGCCTTTTTTCTTGGTGAAGTCCCAATAATTCATTTTGTTTTTGTTTTCCTTGCCACTGGAGACATGTCTAGTAAAAAGTTGCTCCAGCTGAGGTTAAAGAGTTGTTGCCTGTGTTCTCCTCTAAGATTTTGATGGTTCCCTGTCTCATACTTAGGTCTTTAAACCATTTTGAGTTTATTTTTGTGTGTGGTAGAAGAAAGTGGTCCAGTTTCATTCTTTTGCATGTTGCTATCCAGTTTTCCCAACACCATTTGTTGAAGAGAATGTCTTTTATCCATTGGATATTCTTTCTTACTTTGTTGAAGAATAGTTGACCATATAGTTGTGGGTCCATTTCTGGGTTTTCTATTCTGTACCATTGATCTATGTGTCTGTTTTTGTACCAGTACCATACTGTCTTGATGACTATACTTTTGTAATAAGGCTCGAAGTCAGAATTGTGATGCCTCTGGCTTTGATTTTCTTTTTCAACATTGCTTTGGCTATTTGGGGTCTTTTGTGGTTCCATACAAACTTTATGAATGTTTGTTCTAGTTCTGTGAAAAATGCTGGTGGTATTTTTATAGGAATTGCGTTAAATGTGCAGATTGCTTTGGGTAATATAGACATTTTAGAACTATTTTTCTTCCAATCCATGAACATGGAAAGCTTTTTCATTTCTTTGTGTCTTCTTCAATTTCTTTCATAAATGTTTTATAGTTTTACAGTTCTTTAACCTCTCTGGCTAGGTTTACTCCTATGTATCTTATCGTTTTTGGTGCAATTGTAAATGGGGTCCATTCCTGATTTCTCTTTCTGCTGCTTCATTATTGGTATATAGAAATCCAACAGATATCTTCATGTTAATTTTATATTCTTTGACTTTGCTGAATTTGTGTGTCAGTTCTAGTAATTTTTTGGTGGAGTTTTTTGGGTTTTCTACATAGAATATCATGCCATCTGGGAATAGGGAAAGTTTAACTTCTTCCTTGAGAATTTGGATGCATTTTATTTTCTTTTGTTGTCTGATTGTTGAGTCTGGGACTTCCAGTACTATGTTAAATAAAAATGGTGAGAGTGGACACCCCTGTCTTGTTGCTAACTGCAGAGGAAAAGTGCTCAGTTTTTCCCCGTCGAGGAATTTTAGCTGTAGGTCTTTTGAATTAGACGTTTACGAGGTTGGGCTATGTTCCCTCTGTCATTATTTTGTTGAGAGTTTTTATCAAGAATAGATGCTGGGGATGCCTGAGTCCTCAGTTGGTTAAGCCTCTGCCTTCACCTCAGGTCATGATCTCAGGGTCCTGGGATCGAGCCCCGTATCAGGCTCTCTGCTCAGCAGGGAGCCTGCTTCCCCTCCTTCTGTCTCTACCTGCCTCTCTGCCTGCTTGTGATCTCTGTCTGTCAAATAAATAAATAAAAATCTTAAAAAAAAGAATAGATGCTGGTTTTGTCAAATGCTTTTTCTGCATCTGTTGAGAGGATCATATAGTTCTTATCCTTTCTTTTATAATATGGTGTATTACGTTGATTGATTTGTGAATCTTGAACCACCCTTGCAGCCCAGGAATAAATCCCACTTGATTGTGGTGAATAATTCTTTTAATGTACTGTTGGACTTGATTTGTTAGTATCTTGTGAGAATTTTTACATCCATGTTTATCAGGGAATAGGATCTTGTAATCTATCTTGAGTTCATTTTGGTTAGTACATATGACAAACCTGGGACAACTTTAGACAGAAAGAAGGGTTATTTTTATTACCATCTGACTGTTTTCCCTGAGAAAACACATTACAGATAATGCAGGTTGGATGAACATTGCTTTAGGCAGAGTATTATTGGTGATGTTCACAGGACCAGAATGGAATTTTACCTGCTTCTGCAGCTCATCAGAGCCTGACCTCAGAAGCAGTGTAACATCATTTGACAGCAAAGAGCAGACACTAACTGAATGAAGCAGTCTTGCATGGCTATTTTGGAAAGATCATAGGTATCTGAAGGAATGGCTACATCCAAAAGAGTGGAAGCTTTTATATAGAAACTTAGCAAGGGATTTGACTATCAAATCAGATGCTATAAAAATCTTATTAGAGGAAATCTGAATTTGCAAGAAATCCTATTTCCCAAGAAAAGAAACTTTTAAAAGGAAACTTGAACTTTATAGTTCAACAGGCTATTTGCTACCAGACGTTCTGTAGAATTTTAGCAGCAGCATTAATTTTAGCTGATTATCTTTTCTTTTTCACACTGAGCTTTGATAGTTAGTCTGTCTGCTTTCTGAAAAAGGAATACAGAACACTGAAAAAAAAAAAACCAACATTTTAGGTCTATATTATAGTAGATGGGCTGCTTGGTGGAACAGACCACACACCCAGATGCCTACTGAAATTTCTGATTTATTTAGCCAAGGGTTCATAAAATTCATGGAAGCTTCATGGGCACGCTGAGTAGAGCAGATGCCATTTATTCTGGGCAGCTTTCCTGGGACTCTAAAGTCCCAAAGTGAGAGATAATGGTTAGTTGGCCTGGGGTGGCAGCAGCAGGGGAGGAGAGAAAAATAGTTTGGGGATATAATTTGGAGGCAGAATAAGTGGAAGTTGTCGATAGATTAGATGTGAAAATAGAGGGAATGAGAAATCAAGGAGGGCTTTGGGTTTTTGACTTGGGCAACAAAGATACAAAGATAGGGCAGGTTAGGGGAGGAGTTTCCATATTCCTGCCTGATCAGTATTGTATCTAGACATTCAATTCCATGGTATATTCTCAACCTGTCTTCAAGGCTGAATGCCTAGTCCCAGACAAATAGGGTTTTTTTCTGTTTGTAGAACATGCTTTCAGCATACTTCAGTGTCCTCATGTATACCCCTTCCTCAGCTTAGAATGCTTTTTTTCTTCTCATCATCACAAAAATCCTACCTGTACTTTGAATGATGTGTCATATGCCAAATACTTTTTGTAAGCAGGAAAGGGTCCTACAGATCTTAACTATTATTGCAGGTAATTCAGTTCATAGACAATTTTCTTTATTAAGCCATCTTTTATTATACTCAGCCGGAATACTTTATCCTTGCTTTAAATCACTGAACACTTTGTTAGGATCATGTATCTGATAGTTATTTTAGAGACATTGCTATTTGTGTACATAGTCTTTTTTTTTAAACATTTTTTAAAATTTATTTTCAGCATAACAGTATTCATTGTTTTTGAACCACACCCAGTGCTCCATGCAATCCATGCCCTCTCTGATACCCACCGCCTGGTTCCCCAACCCCCACCACCCCCACCTCTTCAAACCCTTCAGATTGTTTTTCAGAGTCCATAGTCTCTCATTGTTCACCTCCCCTTCCAATTTCCCCCAACTCCCTTCTCCTAACTCCCCATGTCCTCCATGCTATTTGTTATGCTCCACAAATAAGTGAAACCATATGATAATTGACTCTCTCTGCTTGACTTATTTCACTCAGCATAATCTCTTCTAGTCCTGTCCGTGTTGCTACAAAAGTTGGGTATTCATCCTTTCTGATGGAGGCATAATACTCCATAGTGTATATGGACCACATCTTCCTTATCCATTTGTCCACTGAAGGGCATCTTGGTTTTTTCCACAGTTTGGCAACCGTGGCCATTGCTGCTATAAACATTGGGGTACAGATGGCCCTTCTTTTCACTACATCTGTATCTTTGGGGTAAATACCCAGTAGTGCAATTGCAGGGTCATAGGGAAATTCCATTTTTAATTTCTTGAGGAATCTCCACACTGTTCTCCAAAGAGTCTGCACCAACTTGCATTCCTACCAACAGTGTAAGAGGGTTCCCCTTTCTCCACATTCCCTCCAACACATGTTGTTTCCTGTCTTGCTAATTTTGGCCATTCTAACTGGTGTAAGGTGATATCTCAATGTGGTTTTAATTTGAATCTCCCTGATGGCTAGTGATGATGAACATTTTTTCATGTGTCTGATAGCCATTTGTATGTATTCATTGGAGAAGTGTCTGTTCATATCTTCTGCCCATTTTTTGATATGATTATCTGTTTTGTGTGTGTTGAGTTTGAGGAGTTCTTTATAGATCCTGGATATCAGCCTTTTGTCTGTACTGTCATTTGCAAATATCTTCTCCCATTCCGTGGGTTGCCTCTTTGTTTTCTTGACTGTTTCCTTTGCTGTGCAGAAGATTTGATTTTGATGAAGTCCCAAAAGTTTATTTTGGCTTTTGTTTCCTTTGCCTTTGGAGACATATCTTGAAAGAAGTTGCTGTGGCTGATATCGAAGAGATTACTGCCTATGTTCTCCTCTAGGATTCAGATGGATTCCTGTCTCACGTTGAGGTCTTTTATCCATTTTGAGTTTATCTTTGTGTACGGTGAAGAGAATGGTTGAATTTCATTCTTCTACATATAGCTGCCCAGTTTTCCCAGCACCATTTATTGAAGAGACTGTCTTTTTTCCACTGTATATTTTTTCCTGTTTTGTCGAAGATTAACTGACCGTAGAGTTGAGGGTCCATATCTGGGCTCTCTACTCTGTTCCACTGGTCTATGCATCTGTTTTTATGCCAGTACCAGGCTGTCTTGGTGATCACAGCTTTGTAGTAAAGCTTGAAATCAGGTAACGTGATGCCCCCAGTTTTATTTTTGTTTTTCAACATTTCCTTAGTGATTCAGGGTCTCTTCTGGTACCATACAAATTTTTGGATTATTTGCTCCAGCTGTTTGAAGAATACCGGTGGAATTTTGATTGGAATGACATTAAAAGTATAGATTGCTCTAGGCAGTATAGACATTTTAACAATGTTTATTCTTCCGATCCAAGAGCAGGGAATGGTCTTCCATCTTTTTGTGTCTTCCTCAATTTCTTTCATGAGTGTTCTGTAGTTCCTCGAGTACAGATCCTTTACCACTTTGGTTAGGTTTATTCCCAGGTATCTTATGGTTCTTGGTGCTATAGTAAGTGGAATCGATTCTCTAATTTCCCTTTCTGTATTTTCACTGTTAGTTGTATAAGAAAGCCACTGATTTCTGTACATTGACTTTGTATCCTGCCACGTTACTGAATTGCTGTATGAGTTCTAGTAGTTTGGGGGTGGAGTCTTTTGGGTTTTCCATATAAAGAATCATGTCATCTGTGAAGAGAGAGAGTTTGACTTCTTCATTGCCAATTTGGATACCTTTTATTTCTCTTTGTTGTCTGATTGCTGTTGCTAGGACTTCTAATACTATGTTGAACAAGAGTGGTGAGTGTGGGCATCCTTGTTGTGTTCCTGTTCTCAACGGGAAGGCTGCGAGCTTTTTCCCATTGAGAATGATATTTGCTCTGGGTTTTTCATAGATAGATTTGATGAAGTTCAGGAATGTTCCCTCTATCCCTATACTTTGAAGCATTTTAATCAGGAACAGATGCTGGATTTTGTCAAATGCTTTTTCTGCATCAATTGAGAGGACCATGTGGTTCTTCTCTCTTTTCTTATTAATTTGTTCTATCACATTGATTGATTTACAAATGTTGAACCATCCTTGTAGCCCAGGAATGAATCCCACCTGGTCATGGTGGGTAATCTTTTAATGTGCTGTTGGATCCTGTTTGCTAGGATCTTGCTGAGAATCTTAGCATCCATATTCATTAGTGATATTGGTCTAAATTCTCCTTTTTGGTAGGGTCTTTGCCTGGTTTGGGGATCAGGGTAATGCTGGCTTCATAGAAAGAGTCTGGAAGTTTTCCTTCTGCTTCAATTTTTTGAAACAGCTTCAGGAGAATAGGTGTTACTTCTTCTTTGAAAGTTTGGTAGATATCCCCAGGGAATCCGTCAGGTCCTGGGCTCTTGTTTTTTGGGAGGTTTTTGATCACTGCTTCAATCTCGTTACTAGATATCCGTCTATTTAGGTTGTCAGTTTCTTCCTGGTTCAATTTTGGGAGTTTATAGTTTTCCAGGAATGCATCCATTTCATCTAGGTTGCTTAGCTTATTGGCATATAACTGTTGATAATAACTTCTTATGATTGTTTCTACTTCCTTGGTGTTAGTTGTGATCTCTCCCTTTTCATTCATAATTTTATTAATTTGGGCTTTCTCTCTTTTCTTTTGGATTAGTGTAGCCAATGGTTTATCGATCTTATTGATTCTTTCCAAAAACCAGCTTCTGGTTTCATTGATATGTTCTATTGTATCTCTGGTTTCTACCTCATTGATATCAGCTCTAACTTGATTATTTCCCTTCTTATGTGTGGAGTTGGTTTGATTTGTTGTTGATTCTCCAGTTCTTTAAGGTGTAGAGACAGCTGTTGTGTTCTGGATTTTTCAATTTTTTTGAGGGAGGCTTGGATGGCTATGTATTTCCCCCTTAGGACCACCTTTGCTGTATCCCAAAGGTTTTGGACCAAAGTGTCTTCATTCTCATTGGTTTCCATGTATTGTTTCAGTTCTTCTTTGATCTCCTGGTTGATCCAAGCATTCTTAAGCAAGGTGGTCTTTAGCTTCCAGGTGTTTGAGTTCCTTCTGAACTTTTCCTTGTGATTGAGCTCCAGTTTCAAAGCATTGTGATCTGAGAATATGCAGGGAATTAATCTCAGTCTTTTGGTATCGGTTGAGTCCTGATTTGTCACCCAATATGTGGTCTATGCTTGAGAAGCTTCCATGTGCACTTGAGAAGAATGAGTATTCTGTTGTTTTAGGGTGGAATGTTCTGTATATATCTATGAGGTCCATCTGGTCCAATGTGTCATTCAATGCTCTTGTTTCTTTATTGATTTTCTGCTTCGATGATCTGTCTATTTCTGAGAGAGGCATGTTAAGATCTCCTACTATTAATGTATTCATATCAATATGACTCTTTATCTTGATTAACAGTTTTCCTATATAATTGGCTGCTCCCATATTGGGGGCATAGATATTTACAATTGTTAGAACATCTTGGTTGATAGTCCCTTTAAGAATGATGTAATGTCCTTCTGTATCTCTGACTACAGTCTTTAGTTTAAAATCTAATTTATCTGATATGAGAATCGCTATCCCAGCCTTCTTTTGAGGCCCGTTGGCATGAAAGATGCTTCTCCATCCCTTCACTTTCAGTCTGGGTGTATCTTTAGGTTCAAAATGGGTCTCTTGTAGACAACATATGGATGGGTCCTGTCTTTTTATCCAATCTGCAACCATGTGCCGTTTTATGGGCGCATTTAGGCCATTCACATTGAGAGTGATTATTGATAGATACGTTTTTATTGACATCGTGTTACCTTTGAAGCCTTTCTTTCTTTCTTTCTTTCTGGAGATTGTCTCTATATTTCCGTTCAATGCTATTCTTAGGATTTTTCCTCTTTTATAGAACCCCCTTTAATATTTCCTGCAGTGTCGGCTTGGTGGTTGCATAGTCTTTTAAGCCTTGCTGGTCTTGCAAACTCTTTATCTCTCCATCCATTTTGAATGTCAGTCTTGCTGGATAAAGTATTCTTGGCTGCATGTTCTTCTCATTTAGTGCCCTGAATATATCTTGCCAGCCCTTTCTGGCTTGCCAGGTCTCTGTGGACAGGTCTGACGTTATTCTGATGGGCTTTCCTCTGTAAGTAAGGAGCCTCTTTGTCCTAGCGGCTTTCAAGAGATTATACCTACAATTATGATTCCTCAATTTGACAATCAGGTGCCTTGATGTTTTTCTGGAATCTATAATCTTGGGTGGAGACCGTTCGGCCTCTAGTACATGAACGCTGGTTCCATTTGCGAGATTGGGAAAATTTTCATGAAGAACTTGTTCCACTATATCTTCTAGACTTCTTTCTTTCTCCTCCCCTTCAGGGATTCCAATAATTCTGATGTTGGAACGTTTCATGGTCTCATTTATTTCCCTGATTCTGTTTTCATGGTTTCTAAGCTGTTTGTTCCAGGCTTCCTCTTGATCCTTTCTCTCCATCTTTTTGTCCTCCAGATCACTAATTCTATCTTCTGTCTCAGTTACTCTAGCTTTGAGAGAATTTAGATTAGATTGGAACTCATTGAGAGCATTGTGAACCTCAGCCCTGGTAGCTTTTAGCTCTGCTCTAACATTGTGAACATCCTGTCTGGTCGTTTCAGCTCGGCCCTAATCAATTCCGTTTGGTCATCCATGGCTTTCTCCAACCTAGCTATTGCCTGGATAATTGTTAGCCTGAATTCTCTTTCCGACATATTGTCTATGTTGATAGCCATTAGCTCTGTTGCAGAAGGTCCATCCTCTGTATTTTTCTTCTGTTGGGCATTCCTCCTCCTAGTGATTTTGGTGAGAGATGACTGAACAGATGTAGCTGGTTGTATCGACCATGGTGCAGTCTGGGTGTACCCTGGAACACTTCTGAGCAATCAAGATTCCCCACCCAAATGAGAGAAAAAAGAAAAGAAAAAGAAAAAAAGAGAGAGAGAGAGAGACAGGAAAGAAAGGGAAGATGAAAGAGAAGGTTCAGCCCAAATGGGCCCCAAGGTAAGATTTATGAGGTATACAAACAAAAACACTGATAAAAGTATATAACAAGAGAAAAAAATATATATGCAAATAAAGGAAGAACCTTGTCAAAAAGAACCCCAAGTGTAAGATTTATATACTATCAGGACAAACACAAAAACACAGAAACACTGGTGGAAGAAAAAGATGGGAGAGTGGTTATAAATTCTCAGTGTGGACGAGGAAGTTTGTTTTGATTCTTCCTGGATGTATCTTGATATCTTTGTTAAAGGACTCAACTTTCCTAGGCTAAAGGGGGATTAAAAATTGGTTTACCTATAAGGGTAGTATTGATTGGGGAAAGGGGATTACTTTGAAGTTTAACTCTATATGAATATTAGAAAATAAAAATAAAAAAGGAATAAACTAGACTAAACTAAACTAAAATTAAAAAAAATTTTCAAAAAATAGAAATGCAAAAGAAAAACACAGGTGTAGGTATCAAAAAGTTCAGGTTAGAAGGTTATTATGGAATTTGATGTACTGGACAGCTTGCTGTGATGGTAAATAGGTTAAAAAATTATCTATCTAAAAAAAAATGAGCCAGAATAGTGGGAACAAATTAAAAATAAAAGTTGTCCTATGAAGTAGTGGTGGTGGTTCTCTTGTAGTCTTTTTTTTTTTTTTCTTTCCTGGTTGGTTTTCTGGGGGAGGGGCCTGCCACGTGGGTTTTCAGTCAATGATGTTCCCTGAGTTAAGTCCTCTAGTCCCCCTCAAGGGGGTGGGCTCTGAGGAAACTGGTTTTTTCAGGCTTTTGTTCTCTGGAGGTTTTTATGTTTGTTCACCTTTTTTTTTTTTTTCCTCTCGCCTTGACCGCTTTTGATGGTTTTTGTAGGTTTAGAGGAAAGCAAACTGCACCCTGACCTCCCTCTCAGAGAGAAGCCTCAGTCTGTTCTTCTGTGGGTGTTGCAGAGCCCATATAAATCCCCCTTGGCCACTGGCAGAGCAGGTTCCGAGTCACGCTCCCTGGGGATGCAGGATCTTCTGCTTGTATCCAAAACCAAAGCAGCGGCAGCTGTTTGGGCAGCTCCAGACCGCCAGAGAGGTTCCGAGGAGTGATCACACACTGAGATTTTCCTGCTGGCCTGGGCTGGGAGTGCCTGGTCTTTCTGGGTCTAAGAGTGCCCGGCTTGCGCGCACCTTTTCAGGCGAGGCTGTGGGTTGCGCGCGCGTCTCAGGTTCTGAGAACGGGGTGCAGGTCTGAAAGCAGCAGGCTGGGCCTTCGCGCACCTCTCTTGGGGGAGAGTTTGGGGCTCGTGTCTTAGGCTCTGAAACAATGGCGTGTGTCAAAGAGCGCCAGCTGGGCCTTTGTACCTCTCTCAGGGGAGGATGAGGGGTGCGCGCATCTCAGGCTCTGTAGCAGGGCTCGCACGTTCTGCCGTCCGGTCCGGCGTGGCTCCCATCCCCTCACAGAGGCCAGAACCCATGCAATCTCGGGCGTGCTGGCGGCTCAGGGACCAAGACCTTGTTTCTCCCCCGCACTCTCTCTGGCTCAGTGCCAGGGGAGGCTGTCCAGGGACCAGGGACTTAAGCCCCTGTCCCTAGCCGCCTGATCCCCACAATTCCCCCCCCCCCCCGTGATCTTTTGCTCTTTTGGAGTGCTTTCAACCAGTCTCCAAGTTAATGCTGGTCCCCAGATGCAGGACACTCTCGCTCGTATTAGGGGTATTACTTTCCAACTGGTCACCTCTGGTGGCTCCCTCCCCCTTTTGTTTATCTTCCGATATCAGTCTGCCTTTCCCACTCCGCTTTACCTGCCCACTGGCATCTTCTGCCCCTGTAAAGATCCAGATGTGTGTAATTCTGATTTCAGGCTGATTTCATGGGTGATCGGAGTTCTTTGGTAGGTAATCAGCTCACTTTAGGGTACAGGTTGAAAAGGCGCCTCCTCCTACTTCCCCGCCATCTTGTCCCCCCCCCAGTAGTCTTACTCTGTTATTATAAGTTCCTTGAAGATGTGACTACATGTCTTTTAAAAAAAAAGTAAAAAAAAGATAAGATGTTACAAAAAGGTGTTTGATACAATATAAATGTGCAGCTTAAATTGTTGTAAAGTGAACAGCTATGTAAATCCCAAACAGGTCAAGAAATAGATGAATGCAGTTGATAATATAATCAGGTGGCTTTATACAAATAATTTGAATCAGTGTATTTCCTCAAACCTTTAAATTTTTATTTAAATTCCTTTATTTAAATTTTATTCCTTTATTTAAATCCATTTACTTAAATTCTCTATGTTTTATATCCTAAAGGTGTTCCTTGTATACTGAATCTGTGTTCTTCAAAATTTTTCTACTGAATAATTTTTATCATACAATTTAATAAAAATATTTGATTATAGTTAAATTAAAGTTAAATTCTGCTTCTGACCAAGATGGAGTTATAGGAATTAGATGTACTTACTAGCCAAGACAACTAAAATCAAACTCCAAAAAGATTTCGTGGGAGAAAAGGACATTATAACAGTTATCATAACTGTACTTCATATGTTCAAGAAGTTAGAGATAAGATTGAGTATGTTAAATAGAGACATGGAAGATACTAAAAAAATACCTAAATTGGTCTTAAAGGGATAACAACTTGATAAGACTTACAGCAGAATAAACACTGTAGAAGAAAAGATTAGTGAACTTGAAGACAAAGTAATGTAAATGATCCAAAATGAAATCTAAAAAAGTCTAGAAAAAATAGAGTATTAGTGAACTAGTGGGACAACTTCAGTTGGCCAATATATGTGTAACTGAAGTTCTTGCAAACAGACGGAAAAATATTTGAAGACCTAAAGAAAAAATGTCAAATTTATGAAGGCCATAAACCTACAAGTCTAAGAAGCTCAATAAACTCCAAACACAAAGAAAACTATATCACAGTATATCAAAACAGATGTCTTAAAACCAGTAATAAAGAGAAAAATCATAAAAGCAGTCAGAGGGGAAAAGCTGCATTTCATAAAAATAAATAAAGATGAGAGTGGCAGTTGATTCCCTGCAGGAAACAGAACAAGCCAGAGAACAGAGGAGCAACATCTTCAAACTGTAAAAAGACAAGCAATAAGAACAAGGAAAAAAAAAAGTAAAACAAGACCCATTCAAATTAGAAATCCATAATAGCAAAATATCTTTTAAAAATGAAGATGAAATAAAGATTTTTCAGACATACAGCAGTGAATGAAGGAATGATTTGCCAGTGGACCTGCCCTAGGAGGAAGTTAAAGGAAGTTCTTCAGACGGAAGGAAAATGATTCCAGATGGAAACAGGATCTACATAAAGATATGAAGAACACCGGAAATTGTTAACTATGTGATTAGAAATAAAAGACATTTACAAATATTTAATTCTTTTAAAAAGATAATTGTTTAAAGCAAAACATAATGTATTCTGGGAATTATAATGTAAATGTGTGATATCAATAACAAAATCTTTCCTCATCTGCTGGTTTCTGCATTTGTTCATGGAATTTAGAGAAATACAACATGACTATTTTGATCCTTTGGAAATATTTTTGAATAACTGAACACTATACGACATTTTACGAAACTGCAAAATGCCATTTACTTATGAAAGAATTTGCTGTAAGCAGTAACAGATAATAGGCAAGAATTTTGTCATCATGAAATAGGTTATATTTGAAAACAGCAAGAAATGGAAATAGCATGGGTTTTATTTTATTATTTTATTTTTTTTCTAGCATGGGTTTTAGAATTAGCTTTGGAATGGGAGTCTTAAATGCCACCATTGATTGTGCAATTTTTGCCAGTAGTTTAAGAAGTTATGTTTTGACCCAAAGACTTGTTTGACATATTAGATAATTATATATTTATTCCTCTAAAATAGAGTTTTCCTTGAGGGCAAGCAGGGGCTTGGTTTTGTTCATTGATATTCTCAAACTTTGAAATTATATTTGGCATGTGGTAGGGGCTCAAATATTTGGTGAGTGAATGAATAAATGTAGGTGAATATATAATGACAGGAGAATTTTATTCTAAGCAGTACTTAAACTACTTTTGTGTCAGAAATCTTTTTTCTAAATTTTATTTTATTTATTTATTTATTTGACAGAGAGAGAGAGAGAGAGAGATCACAGGGGGAAGCAGGCTCCTTGCTGAACAGAGAGCCCAATGTGCGGCTCGATCCCAGGACCCTGAGATTATGACCCGAGCTGAAGGCAGAGGCCTAACCCACTGAGCCACCCAGGTGCCCCAATTTATTTGTTTTTTTAGAGAAATAAAGGGAGAGAGAGAGAGAGAGAGAGAGGGAGAGAGAGACGGCAGGCAGGGAGGAGGGAAAGAGAGAAAGGGAGAGAGAGAATCTGAAGCAGACTCCCTGCTGAGCAGGGAGCTCTACATGGGGCTTGATCTCATGAACCTGACATCACAACCTGAGCTGAAACCAAGAGTCAGAGGGTTAACTAGCTGGGCCACCCAGGAGACCCTGGGTCAGAAATCTTTTTGCTTAAAAAAGATCTATTTATTTATTTGAGAGAGAGAAAGAGAGAGAGAACAAGAATGCAAGTGAGAGGGAGGGGCAGAGAGAGAGAGAGAGTGAGAATCTCAAGCAGACTCCCCGCTGAGCTTGGGGTGGAGGCAGGGTTCCACCCCATAACCCAGGAGATCATTACCTGATCAGAAATTATGAGTCAGAGGCTTAACTGACTGAGCCACCCAGAAAGCTTTTTAAAGAAATGATGAAAGGTCTAATGGATCCTCTTCCCAATAAAATTCTCTCTCCCTCCCTCCCTCTCTCTTTCTCACACATACATACACATACATACATACATACACACATACATACACATACACACGCACACACATACAAAGTTGCCTACAACAGGAAGAGACTGAAGAACTCCTAGGCTTGACCATGGACTCCAAGGCTAATAATCTTTACTGCAAAGTTAATTTAAAGCCTTTGGTTTAAGGAAGTAGTTAAAGAGTAGTTGCGGAAGTAGTTCTTAAGTAGAGGTAATCATCAGAATCATGATTACATATTTCACGCTGTGCATGGCACTTGATAAATACCCAGTGATTCTAATTATTATTACCTGTGGAGCTTCTGAACTAAAATGGGCAGATTGCACCTTCTCTAGATTCAGAACCCACAAGACAGTGTCCCAGGCATGTGTTTGTTTTTTATAAAGATCCACAGATGATTATGATATGTGATTATGAGACTCTGGTCCAAGTGGAGAGTAAATGGGGTCATTTGGCAATTGTTCTCAAAGGCCCTGTTGGAGGAGGAAGAATTACTGTACTTATTTAGATTTAAACTTGAATATGTAACTGAGAATCACTGTTAAAGCTGCTCCCATGTTGGGGCATAGATATTTAAAATTGTTAGATCCTCTTGTTGGACAGACCCTTTGAGTATGATATAGTGTCCTTCCTCATCTCTTATTATAGTCTTTGGCTTAAAATCTAATTGATCTGATATAAGGATTGCCACCCCAGCTTTCTTCTGATGTCCATTAGCATGGTAAATTGTTTTCCACCCCCTCACTTTAAATCTGGAGGTGTCTTCGGGTCTAAAATGAGTTTCTTGTAGGCAGCATATAGATGGGTTTTGTATTTTTATCCATTCTGATACCCTGTGTCTTTTGATTGGGGCATTTAGCCCATTAACATTCAGGGTAAGTATTGAGAGATATGAATTTAGTGCCATTGTATTGCCTGTAGGGTGACTGTTACTGTATATTGTCTCTGTTCCTTTCTGATCTACTATTTTTAGGGTCTCTCTTTGCTTAGAGGACCCCTTTCAATATTTCCTGTAGAGCTGGTTTGGTGTTTGTAAATTCTTTCAGTTTTTGTTTGTCCTGGAAGCTTTTAATCTCTCCTTCTATTTTCAATGATAGCCTAGCTGGATATAGTATTCTTGGCTGCATGTTTTTCTCGTTTAGTGCTCTGAATATATCATGCCAGTTCTTTCTGGCCTGCCAGGTCTCTGTGGATAAGTCTGCTGCCAATCTAATATTTTTACTATTGTATGTTACAGACTTCTTTTCCCAGATTGCTTTCAGGATTTTCTCTTTGTAGCTAAGGCTTGTAAATTTTACTATTAGGTGATGGGGTGTGGACCTATTCTTATTGATTTTGAGGGGGGTTCTCTGCACCTCCTGGATTTTGATGCTTGTTCCCTTTGCCATATTAGGGAAATTCTCTATAATAATTCTCTCCAATATAACTTCTGCTCCCCTTTCTCTTTCTTCTTCTTCTGGAATCCCAATTATTCTAATGTTGTTTCATCTTATGGTGTCACTTATCTCTCAAATTCCCCCCTCGTGGTCCAGTAGCTGTTTGTCTCTCTTTTGCTCAGCTTCTTTATTCTCTGTCATTTGGTCTTCTATATCACTAATTCTTTCTTCTGCCTCATTTATCCTAGCAGTAAGGGCCTCCATTTTTTTATTGGACCTCATTAATAGCTTTTTTGAGTTCAACTTGGTTAGATTTTAGTTTTTTTATTTCTGCAGAAAGGGCTTTTATCTCTCCAGAGAGGGTTTCTCTAATATCTTCCATTCCTTTTCGAGCCTGGCTAGAGCCTTGAGAACCGTCATTCTGAACTCTAGATCTGACATATTACCAATGTCCATATTGATTAGGTCCCTAGCCTTCAGTACTGCCTCTTGTTCTTTTTTTTGTGGTGAGTTTTTCTGCCTTGTCATTTTGTCAATATAAGAATATATGAAGGAGCAAATAAAATATTAAAAGGGTGGCAAAGATCCCAGGAAAATGCGCTTTAACCAAATCAGAAGAGACCCCAAATCATGGGGGGGGGGGAGAAAGGGGATAAAAAGAAGTTCAGAAAAAAAAAAACAAAGAAAAAATATTAAAAAAAACATATATATTAGACTGGTGACTAGAACAGGGTCACCCACTTAATTTGGGAGTATTTTGGTCTCTTAGAAGAAACTACCTCCCAAAATTTTAAAGAATGAAAAACATATATAAGGGTAAACACAATGAAGGGATGGAATATGCTTATAAAGATGAAAAAAAATTTTTTTTAAATTTCTTAAAAAGGAGTTGATGAAGTACATTGGTTGGGAGAATAAAGAAAAAGAAAGTGGAGAGAATTTGCTCGGGCTGGAGACTAGAACAAGCCTGGAGCTAGATTTAAGGTATATTTTGATCTATTAGAAGAAGTTGTACCCCAAATTTTTTAGAAGAAAAAACCCTATGTGTATACAAAAAAATAAAGTTAGATACAATGAAGGATAAAATGTGACTGTAATAATGAAGGTTCAAAAAAGATTATTATTATTTTTTTATGAAAGGTATTGTTAAGATATACTAGTTAAAAAATGTTAAAAAATGAAAGGGTAAAAGTTAAAAAAAAATTAGCAGAAGAAAAAGAAAAAAATAAAATTAACTGCAAGACTAAAGAATCATGGGGAGAAAGCCATGAGTTCCATGCTTTGCTTTCTTCTCCTCTGGAATTCTGCTGTTCTCCTTGGTAAGTGAACTTGGTCTTGGCTGGATTTCTTGTTCATCTTCTGGGAGGAGGGGCTTGTTGTAATGATTCTCAAGTGTCTTTGCCCGAGGCGGAATTGCACCACCCTTACCAGTGGCCAGGCTAGGTAATCCGCTTGGGTTCACTTTCAGGAGATTTCTTCCCTGAGTGCTTTCCGTAGAGTTCCAGAGGATGGGAATGAAAATGGCAGCCTCCCAATCTCTGGCCCGGAGGAGCTGAGATCTCGGGGCCCCACTCCTCAGTGCGCCCTCAGAGAAAAGCACTCAATCACTCCCATCTCCCTGGCTTCTGACCGCACTTGGAGAAAAGCGGTCAATCCCTCCTGTCTCCCCAGCCTCTGGCTGTGCTCTGAGCTCACCCAGCCTGCGACCAGTTCAAGGTAACCCCCCGAGCTGAGAGCTCACTCCTCGGCTCTGTCTCTGTAGCCAGATTCCCCACTCTAATACCTGTGAGCTCCGCAACACTCAGACACCCCTGATCCTTCTGTGACCCTGTGGGACTTGGGGCCACGCTGACCCCACGTGGGCTTCACCCTGGTTTAGCCTCTGGAGCGATGTCTCTCAGTGGAGTAGACTTTTAGAAGTCCTGATTTAGTGCTCCGTTGTTCCGCAGCTTGCTGGGAGCCGGTCCCTTCCCCAGTGGCCCCAGTGGTCTATCTTCCGGTCGCTTTGGATTCACTTCTCTGCCGGTCCTACCTTTCAGAAAGTGGTCGATTTTCTGTTTCTAGAATTGCTGCTCTTCTTCTCTTCTATCTCCCTTTGGATTTGTAGGTGTTTGCAATGGTTTGATGAGCTATCTAGCTGATCTCCTGCTACCTGATATAGTCTCAGCCTGCTACTTCTCTGCCATCTTGACTCCTCTATTTTATTTATTTATTTATTTTTATTTATTTATTTATTTATTTTTTGTAAGCACAAGTGTTATTTATTTTTTTAAAAAGATTTTTATTTATTTATTTATTTGAGAGAGAGAGAGAGCTTGAGAGGGAGAAGCAGACTCTCCATGGAGCTGGGAGCCCTATGTGGGACTTGATCCCTGGACGCTGGGATCATGACCTGAGCCAAAGGCAGTCACTTAACCAACTGAGCCACCCAGGTGCCCAGAGATTTTATTTTTTAAGATCCATCTCTACTATGACCATTGATGAGTCATTCTGGTTGTATTTGGACCTTTAATTTCAAGGAGACAATAGATAGACATGTTTACAAGATGCTCTAAAAGTTAGCAGAGACTGATACATTGGGTGCTTAGAAAGCCAGGGCCTATAAGAAAATGTTTAGACATTTAAATTATTTAAGATGAAAACTAGTCTGTTACCTCTTTTCTAAGTCTATAACAAAATTTCCACAAGAGAAATTTAGGGTAGTCATAGGAAGAAACTTCTGAGAGCTTTAAAACTCTTGGTTAATATTTAAGAGTAGA
This sequence comes from Lutra lutra, assembly GCF_902655055.1. Classification (NCBI taxonomy): domain Eukaryota; kingdom Metazoa; phylum Chordata; class Mammalia; order Carnivora; family Mustelidae; genus Lutra; species Lutra lutra. Next base: position 97,878,796 of record NC_062284.1, on the reverse strand, counting down.
TTAGGTAAGGTTCACTTACTTTGCCAGTAGAATAAAACTAGTGTCTTCCACAGCCAAAGGTTTTCATTTTGCTTTAGACAGATTAAAATTCCCCTGTGAGGTTCTAAGGTGGGTAGGTGAAGCTATTTGGCTGACTGCTTATTTTACAGTTAGAGTGAGAAGAGTTTTGGCCTGTAATCTTCCCATGTCAGAGCTGGTGACAGGGCCTGCCTTCAAGGATCAGAGTTGTTGTGTGTGAGCACTTAGTCTCCTAGTGAGGCTATCTTAGCTATAATTTAAGTGCTTATATTATACTGGCCATATTATATGATTGTAGGAAGGGAAGATGTCCCTAATGTTTTATTCAGAGGGTCATGCTTTGAATAAACCACTTAGAAAAATAATTTAAGTGGATATACCCTCCTCAACTCAGCTTAGAAAGTCTGCTGTTTCTTAATTAAATATTTAATGTGTTCTATTTTTATTAGTTAGGAAAAAATACTATATCAACTGTGAGATGGTAGTGCATGAATTTTATTTTTTGCAGAATCAATTCAGTATGGTGGTTTCTAGATTGGGTTCCCTGGAAGCAGAACTTGAGATGGGGCCTTAGTGAATCAAATGATTCATTGGGTTGAAGGTGTTCTCTATAGAAAGGGAGGGAAGAAAGTAGGGTAAGGCAGGGTAGAAAAGATAAGCAAGAATGTGATCTCAGCTATATACTATTACATTCTGAATCCACAGGGAACCCTGGTATGTCAGTTGTGTTATAGTGTTGATCTCACCTTGAGGCACATTCTGTCCAGTCATTGGCCAAGATCTGCCTATTGGTGGTGGTGGGTGAGTTCTCCTGGGGGAGGCATTCCCATTTGAAGGAGGGCTATTCTCCCAGAAGGGAGCAGAATTATTATTGCTCAACACTCCCAGCTTGGGTCAGGTGTGCCGGTTTGTAAAGGGCTTTGGGGAGGATTATCAATAGCATCCACTCGACTATCCCCCTTGCACAGCTCAAATCATTTTGCTTCTCATACTAAGTTTGCTGCATTCAGTCACAGTTCAAGATTTTGGGTATTCACAATTTCTGAGATAACTTATAAGAGGAAAGTTAGTGGGATGAAGAGCCCTCCACAGCTTGTAAAGGGTGTTTTTGTCTAAAGGGTAGTTTGTCCCCATGTCATAACTGATTCTCACAATTTTCCTCCCCTTTGACTCTTACCAGACTCCCCTTATCTTTGGTGAACACTTCTGCTGGTCCAAATGGCTTGCTTGGTGAATTAACCCAGACCCCATTCCTTGAGAATCTAAACCCTTGACTCCATGTCCTTATCAGTCTATGGTTGCTGGGATCTGTCCATTTACAGTTATTATTTTTTTAAAGATTTTACTTATTTGAGATAGTGAGAGAGAGAGAGAGAGGAAGAGAGAGCATGAGCAGGGGAAAGGAGAGGGATAAGCAGACTCCCCACTGAGCAGTGAGCCCAGTGCAGTCTCGATTCCAAGACCCCAGGATCATGACCTGAGCTGAAGACAGATGCTTAACCAACTGAGCCACCCAGGTGCTCCTCCATTTACAGTTCTGACTGGGCATGGGAATAGCCAGATATGTCCACTGGACTACTTTAATGCCTAGCACACTTTTTTTTAAGCTCTTAGTATATTGTTGCTGCAGCCCTGCCTCCTGATGAGGGCTATTATAATCTCTCTGCAAGTATAACTCTTCTCCTTGCTGATGGTCTATTGTCTCTGAGTAACATCAAGTGATCAGGCATCAGCTGTAGCTTTCAGTTTAGTGGGACTCTTTCTTTTTCCCCTGGTGGAAGGGTTATAAACCTCTAAAAACCAGGACCTCTTGACTCCCAAAGCCTAAGTCATGTGGGTAGAGAAGCAAACATTCCCTCAGTGGGTCACTAGGAGTGTTCAAGAGCAGTCTCTCCTCTGTTCTTTTACTAGGTTTCTGAACCTACATATTCTAGCTTCTGAGGCACAACATGTACAACATGTTTAAGGCATGCTGTGTCTTGAAGAATAATGCTCCATCTCTCCAGGGTGTTATCTCCAAGCTGGCACATCAACCTAAAGGTTGAACTATGCTACAAATTTGCTGAGGTGATATAGGCAGGTGACTGGGCGTCTATAACGTGCTATCGTATCTCATACGATTCAGGAGTTACCAACCCGATGGAGTGATGAAACAGCCTTTTGAGGGATTAGCTGGTGTGCAAGCTTATTGGTATCCCAAGACACATTATTGAAGAGCCGTGCTGGCTGAGGAACTGCGAGTAGTAAAGACCAACCCATCCCTAGAGTTTGTATCATTTCCAGTCAGCATGAAACATGGCCACTTCCAGGATGGAAGGGGTCTGATGTAATCATTTTGCCACCAAGTGACTCAATGAGAAGAATGGTACCATCTTAGGGGCTCAGTGATGGTTTCTATGGCTGGTAGGTCAGATGTTTCTCAGCAGCAGTAGCTGGATTGACTTTGGTGAGAGGGTTCCCAAACTGTGGGTCCAAGAGTAGCCTCCAAAGTGATTACTGGTCGCATGAGAACCTTGTATATATGCTAGTGTGGTTGACAGAATCTGGCTGACATCCATTGGGTGAGCCATCCTGTCTACTTGGTTGTTTGGTACATTTTCTGAAGTGTGTTCTCTGGTGGTCACAGATGTGTGATTCAGAGATCCTCACGTTTGTACCCATTCCCATGGGTTCATCAACTCACCTCTTCCCCAGACCTCCTTGTTCCCTCTTCCATTCTTGCTAACCAGAGCCCTGACCAGCCATCTGTGTGTCTATATATATTCTTACCTCAAGCCCCTTCTCTCTCCACACAAAGTAGGCAGCTGGGTGTGTACCCACTGGGAGAATGTCCCCTTCCCCAACTTTGAGGTCTACCTGAGTGGGGCTACAGTGTGATGCAGTCTCTGTTTGCTTGTGCTCACCTACTGAGCTGACCTACCTGTGATTCAGGTGTGGGAATTTTCATCCTCCATCAGCTGGTCATTGGGGAACCCCTCCCCCCCAGGAAGTGAAGGCAAGACATCAGAACAACCGGTGGTAGGTGACATGGGGTTCTGGGACCCTTATTGGTGCAGCTTCCTTGTGACCTATGGGTCAGCTTGAGCCCGATCTTCAATGGACCACTTCCCATTATTATGTATTGTTGCTGTGCCCACTGGAACATATGTTAAGTGAATGAAATTTTGAAAGAAGTGATGGAAGAAGCCATGTGGATATCTAGGAGAGAATAATTGTGCTGTGAAAAAGCAGCAGAGAGACTCTTTATTCTGATAAGGGAAAGATCCACAAGACAGTTAAGTAACTACTTTAAAGAAGCAAGGAATAGATAAAAAGTGTTTAAAACTGATAAATGAGAAACTAGGCATAATTTACCATTTAGATATGGCTGATAACCACCAAAGGAACTAAAAGCAGAAACTGATAAAAGTGAGTTTATCTGAGAAGAGGGATTGGTAGGTCAGAAAAGGGCCAGGAGCTGCTACTTTTCATTTTGTAAGTTTCTGTCTTATTTTGGTTTTAGTTTCCTCTCTTTTCTTTTTACTGTAGGCATGAGGCAAGAAGAAAGTGTAACATGGACAGAGGGAGAGAGCAGCAGGATGGGATAGTTTTGGAGACTGTTCCAGGTCAGAAGCCTATTGGGGTTTTCTGATGCTCATGCTGGATTTAGTGGCCTTGACCCTTGATTTCAGATTGGCTATTCATCCAAATGTCCTGTGATGGCAGTTAGAATCCATGGTGGCCCCTCGTGTCTCTTTCCCAAATCCAGGCCCCACACAGGAGCGTGGTTGTTAGCAGATGTACGTCTCAGTGCACACGCTTCAACTGATGTCCTCTGTTGGGGAAAACGTGATCATGTGTTTATGAATGCTTTTGTGGTACCTGGGGAAGTGCAGAAGTGTTGCTCACTATAGTAGTCTCCAGGAATGTGGAAGAGGCACCCCAGTTATTCAGATGTAAAGCATTGTCCACATGAAGGTATTTGAGCCTTCTTCTAGCCAGGATGCATTTTCCTCCACTTTCCTAGGCTGGCTTCCGCTGGTCCTTTAGGCCTCAGCCTTCCAGGACACGAAGCAAACATTGGCTGGCCATTTCCCTTCCTCCTGCTTGCTAGGCTTTCTCAGCAACTTACCACCTTCATTGCATCTCCATTCATACTTTTTATTTCTTATTTTTTGTCCATGTCCCCCAGTAGAATCTAAGCTTCACTTCACGTTTTTCATTTACCGAAAATCTGTTGAACGTTGAACAGGAACTTGAGCAAATGGCTTATTTTTTTGGTTCTTCCTTTACTCATCAGTGAAATGCAAGAATTTAAAAGCATTGGAAACATTTGTATTAAATAATTAATTGCTGGACTCTTTCTGTATTACCTGTATATATATTTGATAAAATTCATTCGTGACAGCTAATGCTTCAAACAATCCACAATAAATGTGTTCTAAGATGATTTGAAACAGTGAAACTCAAGCAAATTTAAAGAGTTGGTAGAAGGAACAAATTTTGTGCGTGGTTGAAAACATATACATGGACACACTCGGATCAGGTCTGACTGAGAATGACCGTAAGTCCCAGATAACAGCTTGAACAAGATGGAAATTTATTTAATTTTCCTGTGCAAATCTAAAGGTCAGGCTTCAAGGCCTTTGTTGCGCGGTTTCAGACATCTAAGCTTCTTACGTCTTGTTTCTTTGCTGTGTCTCTGGCCTCTCTTCTGAAGGCCATCTCATGCTCCAAGACAGAGCTCCTGTTCCAGCCATCACGTTTGTCCTCTGCCAGCAGGAAGGAGGAAGGGTGAATGGAAGGTCAGGCTTCATTTCTCTAAGGATACTTTCTGGGAGTTGCATCTAACATTTTCCCTTACATTTTGTCGTTCAGAATTTAAATGGTATTGAAACCCCTTTCTTCTATCTGTCTGGAAAATGAGGTCCTTATTCTGGACTGCCAGGTATGCAATTAAAAATGACGGTCATTGTTACTATAAAAGAAGTGTAGAGTGGTTTTTGAAGGACAGCTAATTTTATGTGCCCTGTGGATGCCTACAGTTATCTTTTTAGCAGTGTCCTTTGCTTTTTAAATTTCCATATGTACCTTGTGGTGTTGCTTTCCTACAAGCCCTGTGGTTTTATTTTACTTTTGTGATTTTATTTTACAGCTTGTTTTACACTGTGTTTGACAATACACACTGTAGATGTAATATCCATCAAAGTACAGTTGAAACATTTTTAGCCTTGGCATTTAACATTCTGTAAAAGATTGTTTTTCGGCATATTTGCAAGGTTAGGAATGCTAATCAGGGCAGGCTTAGAGTTCCTCCTCAACAATTGTTTTGTTTTTATTATAAAAATCATATTACTACTTCACTTTCTATAGCAACCTACAGTTGCTATGTTACCTCAAACTCACTCTTCTTGTGCTATTAAAATAAGAATAAAAATAACTTACTTTAATTGTATTTCTCTACAAATTGCTTTATTGTAGCAAGTTAACTATGGCTTCTAACAGTACACTTCACTATCACTGAAAACATTTAAACAGTCTGAAGTAATTACAGTGTGCCTTTTAAGGAGAAATGAATGATGTCTTGGTTACTGAGAGCAGCTTACACTTTTTATAATGGTAATCTAAGATAGCCAGTAATTCCCAACTCATGGTACATGATTCCCAAGGGGCTGTGGCCTAGGGATTTTAAAATGAGGAGTGGAGTTTGTAAAAGTGTATTTATGGTGCACTTGGGTGGTGCAATAGATTAAGCCCTGACTCTTGGTTTCAGCTAAGTTGTGATCCTAGGGTTATGATCTCAGGGTCGTGAGATTGAGCCCCACATCGGGCTCAGTGCTCAGCATGGAGTCTGCTAAAGTTTGTCTCCCCCTCTCCTTCTGCCTTTCATTCTGTGCTCTCTCTTAAATAAGTAAATATTAAAAAAAAGCATATTTACCAGGATATAGTTTTCCAGGTATCTATGTGGTTACCCTATTTTTAAAAATATGAACAATGAGAAATAAAGCACAGAAAAATATTTCTTTGGTTGGTAAGGATACCTGGGAGGTAGTATCTTTTCTTCCTATTAGTGATTCTCATGGGGAAGTTTGAGATTTCATATTTGTTAAGGAGTTATGACCTAAGGGTTTAAAAAGGGACTAAACTAGTCTTTGGTTATCTTGGTGGTGATTAAAAATTACTCATCCCTGTTTGAGTTTTTCTGTACTACCCCCCCCATTTTTTTTTTCAAGTTTTAATCTTACCTATATCTTCTAGAGTGGTATTCTTTGTGGTTGCCTGCTTATATGTCATTAGCTTTTGGAATTGACAGTGATAATGGTGTAAGTTATGTACTGTCTGTGAAAGAGGGCTCCCCTGTATGAAGAGCTTTTCCTTAGGATGGGGCTTCTAAAACATGCCTTACCTGCCATTTTCATGACTTTCCTGTCACCTGTAGTATTATTCACTAACCATTTTCTTTAAATACACTCCCTTTTTAAAAACTTTAAATTCATTTTAAAAATAAACATTGTATTTTTTTAAAGGTTTTTTATTTATTTATCTGACAGAGAGAGATCACATGTAGGCAGAGAGGCAGGCAGAGAGAGAGAGGAAGGGAAACAGGCTACCTGCTGAGCAGAGAGCCAGATGCAGGGCTCGATCCCAGGACCCTGAGATCATGACCTGAGCAGAAGGCAGAGGTTTAACCCACTGAGCCACCCAGGTGCCCCACCATTGCATTTTTACTACAAGTAAAAGCCAGTTTCAAGTGTCACAAATAAGAAATAATTATAATAATAAATAAAATGCAAAAAAATTCTTTACCCTGCACTGTCATTAAATAAAAAACGAGGACAAACAATAACATCAAGTTAAAATACGGAATTGACTTACAAAACACATATCTAGAAGTAAGTTCCTTGAGAAGAATGGAATTTTTTGAGCACTCAATAGTAAGGGAATAGTAGGTTTAACGTCATCTCATTTAAAACAAAGTTGAAGTTTAGTTTACTATTTTTGATTTTGGTGTCACTTATTACTGAGATTATCACTCACAGGTGTATATGGTTAGAAAGAGCCAAGGATAATTAATTGCATTTTCTGAGAAAATTGTGTGTGCTAATATGTACAAGAGCTCATTTATGAAAATGTATGGAAATACGGTTCTGTGAGGATCCATGTTAGAGATATAGACCATCATCATCAGAAATGCTTCTGAGCAGTTATGAAATTCAGTTACTAAAGATTTGAAATACTCATGCAAATGCCAGGGCATAGTGCCTTGTTCATTTTGTGTAAGTCAGATGATTGCAGTCATAACAACTATTTTCTCTTCCTAAGCCACAAGGTCCTTGGGTGTGTTGCACGAGTTACATTTTTTTCTCCCAAGGTGCATAAACATAAATACACAACTATAAAAAAATGTCAGGTGTAACTCATAATGCAACAGGCGCCCACCTCATCGTATCACCCATGAGGGAAGAGGTCCATGTACATTTGACTCAGGCAGCGATCTGTTTGTAGAAGAGAGTTAAGGAACTGTTAAAAAAATTTTCATTTGCACCAATGTCTTAACTTCCATTTTTTTGCATGAGAAATTGCAGAGAATGGTGTATGTTTTAGAGTATTTCAGGAAAAAAGTGCTGGACCTTTCCCTAATATATTTCTTCTACACCTTATTGATCCTAAATGCAGAGTCAGATATCACATTGATATTTGATAAGGCAGTGGAAATAATTCCCGGGAGTATCTGGGAGTATCTAATCTGTCATTAGATATTGATTTTTATACAAATTAGTCATTGGTAACCTACAATTAAGAACCTAGCAGATTTCCTAGGGTGCTATCAGTCTTCTAAGGGTACAAAAAAGGCTTTGAACCTCTCCAATTTGCAGTTCATAGTAGCTCTTACTATAAAAACAGGAGTTTTGAAAATCTAAAGGTTAGAAATGGGAAACCCTTCCTGAACTCTCTCAACATCTTTTAAGAAATCATTTGGCTGGGGTGCCTGGGTGGCTCAGTGGGTTAAGCCTCTGCCTTCGGCTCAGGTCATGGTCCTAGGGTCCTGGGATCGAGCCCTGCATCGGGCTCTCTGCTCGGCAGGGAGCCTGCTTCCCCCTCTATCTCTGCCTGTTTCTCTGCCTACTTGTGATCTCTCTCTCTCTGTCAAATAAATAAAAAATAAAAATAAAAAAAATCTTAAAAAAAATAAGGGAAGAGACATCCCGTCCCTCCATTAAAAAAAAAAAAAAAGAAATAAATTGGCTTTATCATTTCTATCAATAAATAACTTTTCAGTGAGCTTGTTTAAAATAGAGAATCCAAATCTAAAAGCTAGAAGACACTGGCTTAATAGATTTCATGTTTGGAAGTATTTTTGTCTGGAAAGAGTCTCTCTCTCTCTCTTTTTAACCAGCAAAATATATATTGGAACCAGTCTCCAAAGATTTCTTTGAGGTCTATAATTCTTAAAATGTTAAGACTTGGAAATGTAAGCTATTTCCACTGCCAGTTCCTCCAATGGATGAGGGGACAGAAATGATTAAAGATGCTTGTCTTATACTTACCAGTTAGGGATTTAAAAATGCTTTCTCAAGTGAATTCAACTATCATTTATAGGGGGTGATATGTACTAGTAGCACCTGGGCTTTGCCCTGGGATATTCACTGCCATGAAGAAGGCAGGCATTTATGTAACGAAAACCAAATTATGGTGAGTGATCTATAGCTATTTTAAATAGGAAATGTGGGAAGGAGAAGGGAGAGATTAATTCTTGGTGAGGGGACAGCTTTAGAGAAGTAATACTTAAAAGGAATTTTTAAAAATAAAGAGTTTACCTGATGGAAATTGAGAGTCATTTTAGGTAGAAGGACCTGCTCAAGCAAAAACATGGTGGCTTGATATGTGATGGAGGAGTCATCCTTTGGGGCTGGAGGTGGGTGGTGTTAGAAGTGAGGGTAAGAGGAATCCTGTGTCTCTTGGAATCACTTGGGAAGACTTTTGAATTCCATCCTGGGGAGTCTGGGTATCATTTTGTAGAAGGTGATAAGCCATCAGGAATTTGAGTGGTCTAGTGATACTATTTAAAAAAGAGTATCTGGGAGAAATTTGGAGAGTAGTGAGATTGGAAGCAGAAAAAAGTACTAAGGAGCTTCTGCAATTTTTTGAGTGAGAGCTGATAATGAGCTACTGTGGGGAAATGAGGAGGATACAGACATGAGAGACAAATTGATTACAGGTCAATAGGACTTAGCTATTGATGGACATGTAAAGCAGTAATTGTAGTTCAATGCTATTAGTCTTATAATAAAGACACATACAGGGTACTGTAAAAGGTCAGAGAAAACGTCACAGATCTGAGGACTTTTAAGAAAGTAGAGGTTCAGAGTTCCTTGGTGGCTCATTTGGTTGGGTGTCTGACTTGATTTTGGCTTGGGTCATGATCTCAGTGCTGTGGGATTGAGCACTGCATCAGGCTCCATGCTTAGCATGGAGTTGGCTTGAGACTCTCTCTCTCCCTCTCTCTTTGTCCCTCCCCCTGTTTATATTCTCTCTCTCAATAAAGAAAGAAATAAAATAAATCTTAAAAAAAAGAAAACTAGGGGTTCATTAGGCATTAAGACCTTACAAGCAGAAGAAACAAAATAACTTGATATGGTTGATCTGGCAACCACATGTCAGGGGTTCTCAGTTGGGTTCTACATTAGAGTTACTTAGGAGGCTTTTAAAAATCTATGAATGTTTAAGGGACACCCCCAGAGAGTCAAATTTCATATTTATTTAGTCTGTTATTAAACCTCATCATATATGGTGATTTTAATGTAGAGCCAACATTGTCATCCACCGGCATAAGCAGTTTGTTGTGATGGGAGTATAGTGTGTGTAGAAGAGTGGAGGTAGATGAAGTCAGAGGTTGGCTCTCAAGATTTCATACTAAGGTGTCATTGTTTTCTAAACTGTGACTCTTGTGATAATAAAGGAAGTGGTTAGCAATAATTACTCTGGGACAATAAGCATATACCAGGACTATCTCAGGGAAATGTGAATGTAAGGATGTTTAAGTCAGAACTCCAGAAATGGACCCTTAACTCTATGGTTAACTAATTTTTGACAAATCAAGAAAAAATATCCAGTGGAAAATAGTGTCTTCAATAAGTGGTGCTGGGAAAACTGGACAGCGACATACAGAAGAATGAAACTAGATCATTCTCTTACACCATACACAAAGATAAACTCAACTGGATGAAAGACATCAATGTGAGACAAGATTCCATCAAAATCCTAGAGAAGAACATAAGCAGTAACCTCTTTGAGATTGGCCACAGCAACTTCTCTCAAGACACATCTCCAGAGGCAAGGGAAACAAAAGCAAAAATGAATTTTTGGGACTTCATTAAGATAAAAAGCTTCTGCACAGCAAAAGACACAGTCGACAAAACTAAGAGGCAACCCTCACAATGAGAGAAGGTATTTGCAAATGATGTTACAAATAAAGGGCTGGTATCCAAGATGTATAAAGAAATTCTCAAATTCAGCACCCAAAAAACAAATAAGTCAAAAAATGGGCAGAAGACATTGACAGACACTTCTCCAAAGAAGACATACAAATGGCTAACAGGCACATGACAAAATATTCAATATCACTAGCCATAATGGAAATACAAATCAAAACCACAGTGAGATATCACCTTACACCACTTAGAATGGCAAAAATTAACAAAACAGGAAACAACAAATGTTGACGAGATGTGGAGAAATGGGAACCCTCTTATACTATTGGTGGGAATGCAAGCTGTTACAACCACTCTGGAAAACAGTATGAAGGTTCCTCAAGATGTTAAAAATAGAGCTATTTGATGACCCAGCATTACGCTACTGGGTACTTACCCCAAAGATACAAATGTAGTGAAAAGAAGGGGCTCATGCACCCCAATGTTTATAGCAGCAATGTCCACAATAGCCAAATAGTGGAAGGAGCTGAGATGCCCTTCAACAGATGAATGGATAAAGAAGATGTAGTATATATAAACAATGGAATATTACTTGGCCATCAGAAAAGATGAATACCCACCATTTGCATCAATATGGATTGAACTGGAGGGGATTATGTGAAGTGAAATATGTCAAGCAGAGAAAGACAATTATCACATGGTTTCACATATATGTGGAACGTAAGGAATAGCACAGAGGACCATAGGGGAAAGGAGGGAAAACTGAATGGGAAGTAATGAGAGAGTAATGAGAGACTATGGACTCTGGGAAACAAACTGAGGGTTTCAGAGGGGAGGGGAGGGAGGGAATTGGGTAACTGGGTGATGTGTATTAAGGAGGGCACAGATTGTGATAAGCACTGGGTGTTATACATAACTAATGAATTGAACACTACATTAAAAACTAATGATGTAGTATACAGTGGCTAACTGAATATAATAAAAAAAATTAAAAGAAAAGGGAAGAAGCCTGGTTAGTCCAACAGAGGGGAGTGTTAAGGTGGTTCTAGCCACAGATGGGAAGTGAAGAGTTTAGGATGATTCTTTGGTTTCTGGTTTTGGTCTTGGGTGGATGTTGATGACATTTACTACCATAGAGAATAGAGGAAGAATAGAAGTTGGTAAAAAAGATAAATTAAGCTTTGGAGAAACCGAGTTTGTGGTGCTTGTAGGATATCCAAGTTGAATCAGATGTTTGGGTCTTTGACCCAGGAAAGGTGTGGATTGGAAGGTAGGTTTGAGAGTGGTGGACATATAGGACCAGTGGCAGCTTTTTACTTAGGTCAAAACTTGCACTGTACTTCCCTACCCCCAGTTGAGTGAGAATCTATGTGGATTAAATGGAATTTTTGTGAGACAGTAAGATGTACCTACTCAGTATGCTTGGCTAGTTCAATTATGGTGGTTAGCAGGAAGCTAATGTAAGTCAGAATAGGAGAATCAAATGGTAAAAAAAAAAACTTTAATTGTTATTGTATTCTAGTGGCTGTGACTTCTTAAGGACAAGAGATTATTTACTAGAAATTCAATCAGCAAACAAACAAAAACAAATAAAAAAACCAAAGACTTAGAGTTCTCCAGACTTCACTTTCTGGATTTTTGCAGCATAGTGTTGCAGTCAGTAGAAGATTCAGAATCTCCCTGAGAGCAAGAGAAAAGAAAATCCTCAAGTAAAACCCAAATCCAAAGCCGTTTGTTTTTGGACTTAATAGTGAAAAATGGAAAATCACAGCATTCAGTCTGCTCCTTTTGACCCAGTTCCTACCTATGTATCCTAGGGCTTTAAGGTCTGTTTCTGTGTGTGTGTGTGTGTGTGTGTGTATGTGTGTGTGTGCGTGTTTAAGTAGGCTCCATGCCCAATGTGGGGCTTGAGCTCATGACCAAGAGGTCAAGAGTCCCATGCTCCACTGACTGAGTCAGCCAGGCATCCCAGGGTCTGTTTCCTTGATGGGAAAATATTTAATGATGCAAATGGCGAAAAGGATGCAAGCCTTGATGACATCCTCCCCTGTGTGTTCACCAAGCTCTGCAAGCATGCGGGGAACCTGGAACTGTGACTTCACGGCAGGAATTTCTTTGGAAGATGGAGACCATGGATAGCTTTGCACTTCTTGTGTGATGATTAGACAAGAATAGTAGAGAGCTGGCTTTCGCTGTGACGGTCCACTGGTCTCCTTGTTCCAGTAGTAGCTGTTTCTGACATTTAAATGGTAAGGGATGGAAGTGTGTGCATGGTCAAACTCTAACTTGCCCTTGATGGACTTCAGGGGCCAATGATGATGAGGACATGAATTCTTACTATCTGGAATTTGGCACTGGAATTTGTTTACAGCTAATTAAACTTTCCTGTTATTAAAACTCACGTTTAGATTGGTGTTCCAAGAATTCTCCAGAGGCTGTTCCCATGCATTTTGAAGAGCTCTTTCAACATCAAATGTTCTCACAAAAGAAGGCTTTTATCAACTGAATGAGAAGGGAACATGATTCAGAGGGGGAAAAAAAAATCCCACTGTAGGCTTTTTCTGAGGTAAACCATGGAGAGAGCTCCAGGTTGGAAAATTGCTTTCACTTAAGATTATTATGGGACAAATACTGTAGGGTTCTTATCTTCCCTGTATATGTACTGGGGTCCTTGAAAAAGGTATTTTTTTTCCCCCCGGCTCTGAAAAATTCTTGATGTCTTTTGGATTTTCAGTATATTTTAGTTGCTGTGCCCTTTCTGAAACAAGTGGTTATTGACCAGAAGTTTGTTTTCTTTAGAATCAGTGAACAAACAAATAAAAGCAAAGAGGCAGAATTCTCCAGGGGCCATTTTCTGAATGCTGCAAGCCAATGATGGATCAGCCAGGAATAGTGTATCTCCTGAAAAGTCCAGAACAGGAAAAAAACAAAAACAAAATCCCCAGGAAAGAAAAATGTTTGCCCTGTGGAAGATGCTGCCCAATTTCAGTAGGAGAGGAATAACAGCTGGCTTTTAGCTGAGGGGGAAAGCAGGTTGAGCTGGATCTCTGTTTGGGTGGGGGGGTGGTTAGAAGGTCGCCGTCAGATATCAACATGATGTATGATCCTTTGCAGACAAAATAATGCATTTTAAATAAGTAATAATCAGTGTGAAGATTCCATATTTTAAGTTGACACATGTAAGCACAAACCTAACAAATCGTTCAGTTGGCCATGCTCCCTGTCTCAGGTGATGATGGAAACCAGCAGAATACAGACAAGGGGAGGGAGAGGGGGCAAGGAATGGGGGCATAGGGGAGGGGAGAGAGGCACTGAAGAGATGGTGTTGCTGTTTGATCCCACTACGAGCTCTCCAGGCAGCTGTGGTAGGTGAAGAAGCTAATAGTCAAATATCAGGACTTTTTGGAACATAGAGGCTATTTTAAAACAGTTGACTCAAAGAGGATGGCTTTGATATTGAGCTAGAGTGTCTGAGCCTGACTTGAAGCTTCAATAGTTGTTTTCTTTTAAAAGAAAACGATGCAGTTTATTTTTATCATCATGCTGAGTAGAAGTCCTGTTAACTGAGGTCTAAGTAAAATTGCTCGAAAAAGGAAAGTCATTAAAAAAAAAAAAAAGAAAAAGAAAAAAAGGAAAGCCATTTCCAGGCAGTCTTTCATTTTGCCCCACAGCTGACCCCCATTGATTTGGAGTTCAGTGTCATTTTGTTATTAGACTCCAAAATCTGACCTCAAGGGACCCTTTAATGTGTGGGTTTTCTAGATACACCTTACCTCGAGTGGTTGGGTCAATCTCTTCAGAGCCAAGTCTTTGTTCCTTGAGTTTCTAAATACCAGAATTCTGCATACCTCTTTAAGAAAGGTTGACTATATAATTTGGGAGTTCACTGAAAATGATCAGTCATACAGAATGGATTACTAGGGACCTTTTTTTTTTTTTCCCTGTTTGTGACTCATTCTATATTTTCTAATTTGTGTCTTAAGGAATTCGAGTATGTGTGGGATAGTAATAGATGTTCCATAAAAGAGAGTTCTATAGACAAATCAGTTTGAGACTATCTGGCTAAGCAAAGCCACATGGTTGTATGTGTGTGTGTGTGTGTGTGCACGTGTGTGCACACATGCTTAAACTACAGGACAGGTCAGAGACTTGTCTTGTCAATAAGCATTGGACTCTTGAGGGAGATAGAGATGCGGTACTTTCCAATTTGATTTGTCCATGGAACTTCCGAGGAACCCAGTTTGGAAAATTGTATTTTGGATAGATGGATCTATTTTTCTTATGGTTCTTACAGAAAAATTACTATAATAGAACTTCCCATAACCTTAGGTTGTTTGTATTTGTAACATTGCCAATGTTTTGAACAGAAGGAAAGAATCTGCAAAAATGTTAGAGATTCTTTTTTTTCCAGATAGCTCCAAGGACAGGAAGGAAGTAGACTACTTTTCTAACACTTTGTGTAAATGTTATGCCTCATATTGCCACTATATAGGTTGATTTATACTTTATCATTTCCAGACTAAGTTCTTAAATTCTAACTTTCCTCTTATTCTCAGTGGCAATGATAACAACTGCACTGTTAAAAGTTCAATCAAGATGTATTTTTTCATTAAAAAGATTTATTTTTCATTGCAGAAAATATGGAAAAAGTGTAAAAATCGAACAAACAAAAAAAGAAATAAAACTTACCTGATTTAGCCACTGTTGACATTCTGCATAAGTCAGAACCTCTAAATGAGGGTTTTATTTCCATTTTTTTGGTTACAGCTTCTGCATAAAAAAATTGGGTGATTTCTCACAAACACATATTTCTAGCTTCTTCTGTAGTCTGGAACATTGGCATCATGCAACCTGCATTCTGGCATGTCAGGGCTCAGGGCTGAGAAGGCACTGCTCTGTTTAGGAAAGAAAACCCTGCTTGCTTTATCCACCTGTACCTGAGATATTTGGGTTTGAAACCCCAGTTATAAGGCCTTCTCATCTTTTCCCTCTTGGATAATGTTTAATTTTAGAAAGGGAGTTATTCTTTTGTACTCAAAATTTTTTCTTTTTTTTTGCTTTTTCTTCTTAAAATTTCGTTAACATTTTCCCATGTCATTAAATGTTATCATTGCTTTTGTCTGCATGATAATCAATTACGTGGATAGGCCATACTTTGTTTTTTTATTTTTTTTATTTTATTTTTTTTTATTTTTTTTATTTTTTTTTATTTTTTTTATTATTTTTTTATTTATTTTTATTTTTTATTTTTTTTATTTTTATTTTTTTATTTTTTTTATTTTTTTAATTTATTTTTTATTTATTTATTTATTTTATATATATATTTTTTTAAAATCTTTTTTTTTTTTTTTAAAGATTTTATTTATTTATTTGACAGAGAGAGATCACAAGTAGACGGAGAGGCAGGCAGAGAGAGAGAGAGAGGGAAGCAGGCTTCTTGCTGAGCAGAGAGCCCGATGTGGGACTTGATCCCAGGACCCTGAGATCATGACCTGAGCCGAAGGCAGCGGCTTAACCCACTGAGCCACCCAGGCGCCCCTACTTTGTTTTTTTAAAAGGTCTTATTTATTTGAGAGAGAGAGAGAGAGGGCACAACTGGGGGGTGTGCAGAGGTGCAGGGAGGAGTGGAGGCAGAGGGAGAAGCAGGGAGGGAGAAGCAGACTCCCTGTTGAGCAGGGAGCTGGAGGTGGGGGCTCAATCCCAGGACCCCCCCCAGAGGCTTAACCGACTGAGCCGCTCAGGCATCCCTGATATGATATGGGGGTATGATACACCATGCTTTATATAACCAATCCCGTAGTCTGCTGGGCTTTTATGTAATTCCTGGTTTATTCTATTAAACAGAATCTCTGTTAGCAAAATCTGTGCGCATGTTCATGATTGTTTCTTTAGGATAATGTCCTACACTTGGAATTGCTGAATCAAAAAATAAGTATTTTAAACACTCTTGAGACTCATAGCTAAATATGCTCAACTAGCCTTTCACTTCCTTGGCAATGAAGTGATCTCTGCAGAGCTCTAAGAGATTGATATGTGTTTCCAGGGGTGTGACTCTGGGCAGTGTTTTCCACACTTTAGCATAGACCCTTTTATTATGTACCTACTAATAGCTCATGACAAAGTAGTGTTCTGTGGAGGAGAGCCTGAGAGATTCAAGTTGAGTTGGCAGTTGCGAGGAAGCGCTAGAAGGTGGAGGGCTTGGTAACACAAGCTGTGTTTCTCTCGTCATTCTGTTCAGCTGTCAGCTAGGTTTCATGCTTAACTCTCTTATATTAGGAATCCCTATCCAAAGAATTGTTTTTTAGAAAAGCCTCTGAATTTTGCAGAGTTGGGACTATTCTTACCCAGTCTCCTAAGTATCAGCATCCTCTGTCCTTCTTTCTTTCCCAGCCTGCCCCACCAATGTTGCCCTGATCACCCCTGATTGTTTTTCTGCTGATGTGGGAAGAAAAAAGTAGCCACTTCATTTCTTTTTAGAACAAATGGAAACAAACTGACAAATAAATGGACTCCCTAAGGAGATGTGAGTGAATTGTGGAGCTAGAAGTAGTGTAGTGTCTGGAGAGCATTGAGGGTGAAGTTGGAGAGGAAGTTAGAAGGTCATCTGAGAAGCTTTCGAAGGGGGCTGACCTATGGCCTTGTGGAGAAGAGATGCAGGAGGATGAGCCTGAAGAAGAGAGGAAGGACTTAGGGCTTCCAGAGTGGCTCAGGTGGAAGACAACATGACTCTGAGTGCTGAGGTCTTGAACTTGAGCTGCGGTGGTAGGGATGGAGACGGACCTGTGGTAAATTTGGAGATGGAGAGAGCCCTTAGGATGACTTTTCAAGGAGCTTGGTCATTGGTAGGTGTGAATTTATGTCTGTGTAAAACTTTCTAGACATTTTATATCCAAATACATTTTATATAAAGAGTCAAACAATTTGAAATAAACATATTTAGAGTTAAGAGGGTCTTCAAATTTTTCTTCAAAGTTAAAATAGCCTCATTTTAAAAAAAATTGAGGGTAATTGACATACATTATATTAGTTTTGTACAACATAATGATTCAATGTATATATTGGGAAATAATCATTATAATAAATCTAGTTCAACCCTGTTCCTATACATGGCTGCAGAATACTTTTTCTGGTAGTGAGAACTTCTAAGATCTACTCTCTTAGCAACTCTCAAACATGTGATACAGTGTTAATAACTATAATTGCCACCCTGAACATTACATCCCTAGGACTTACTTATTTTGTAACTTAAAATTTGTAGCTTTCGACCTCCTTCACTCATTTTATCTACCCCCACCCCCTGCTTCTGGCAACCACCCATCTAAAACAGCTTCGTTGTTAATTAAAAATTTAGCCAGTATTGAAAAAACGCAAATAAAAATACTTAAAAAAAATCAGCTTTAGTCTCAGCATGTAAGTTATTTTCAACATTTGCTTATATTCTTTCGGGACTTCTGAGCTAATTTCTCGTTAAACTTTGAAGGAGTCCAGGAGTCAACACTTTGGCTGTCATGCCCTGTGATCTCCTTATTTGTTGCAAATAAAGTTTCCTTTGTGTGACAACTGCCCCGCCCCTGCAAAAAACAAAAAACAAAACAAACAACCCCCCCATTAATGAGTTATTTAATTTTTGCTTTTATTTGCTTCATTTATACAATTAGAAATTTCTTTGCATTCTCACTCTTTTTTCTTGAGCTTTAAGGTTCTTCACATGGAAGAAGATGAGTGGTAAATTCTTGGTTTTGAATGTTATATCCATGCTGCTAACTGGGGCCCTTTCTGCTTTTAACCAGGCTGGCTGCTAACCTAGTCACTAAGAACAAATGCAGTAACACCATCTCTTTCTTCATGTTTTCATCTTATTTATTTTTTTTTTTAATTTTTTATTTTTTCAGCATAACAGTATTCATTATTTTTGCACCACACCCAGTGCTCCATGCAATCCGTGCCCTCTACAATACCCACCACCTGGTGCCCCCAACCTCCCACCCCCACCCCTTCAAAATTCTCAGATCGTTTTTCAGAGTCCATAGTCTCTCATGGTTCACCTCCCCTTCCAATTTCCCTCAATTCCCTTCTCCTCTCCATCTCCCCTTGTCCTCCATGCTATTTGTTATGCTCCACAAATAAGTGAAACCATAGTTTTCATCTTATTTTTATTTTTATTTTTTTTAAAGGACTCACTTTTTTTAAAAAAAGATTTTATTAATTTATTTGACAGAGAGATAGAGAGCACAAGTAAGCAGAGCAGCAGGGAGAGGGAGAAAAAGAAGCAGGCTCTCTGCTAAGCAGGGAACCCAATGCAGGGCTCGATCCCAGGACCCTGTAATCATGACCTGAGCCGAAGGCAGCCACTTAACCAACTGAGCCACCCAGGCACCCCTCACTTTTTTTTTTTAATTTAAGATTTTACTTATTTATTTGACAGAGAGAGAGATCACAAGTAGGCAGAGGCAGGTGGAGAGAGGGCGGGGAGCAGGCTTCCTGCTGAGCAGAGAGCCCCATGTGGGGCTCGATCCCAAGACCCTGAGATCATGACCTGAGCTGAAGGCAGAGGCTTAACCCTCTGAGCCACCCAGGCACCCCTTTCTTATTTTTTTTCAACGATTTTATTTATTTATTTGAGAGAGAGAGCATGCAGGGTGGAGGAGCAGAGGGAGAGGGACAAGGCAGACTCCCCGCTAGTGCAGAGCTGATCGCATGGGGCTTGAACTCAGGACCCTGAGATCTTGACCTGAGACTCAATCAGGAATCGGCTGCTTGAAAGAACAAAGATGCCCTTCAAGGGACGAATGGATAAGGAAGATGTGGTCCATATACACTATGGAGTATTATGCCTCCATCAGAAAGGATGAATACCCAACTTTTGTAGCAACATGGATGGGACTGAAAGAGATTATGCTGAGTGAAATAAGTCAAGCAGAGAGAGTCAAGTATCATATGGTTTCACTTATTTGTGGAGCATAACAAATAGCATGGACAGGGGGAGTTAGGAGAAGGGAGTTGGGGGAAATTGGAAGGGGAGGTGAACCATGAGAGACTATGGACTCTGAAAAACAACCTGAGGGTTTTGAAGGGGCGGGGGGTGGGAAGTTGGGGGAGCCAGGTGGTGGGTATTAAGGAGGGCAAGTATTGCATGGAGCACTGGGTGTGGTGCAAAAACAATGAATACTGTTATGCCGAAAAGAAAAAAAAAAAAAAGAATCGGCTGTTTAACTGACTGAGCCACCCCAGTGTCCCATTTTAGTCTTATTTAAAGTAATCGAAGATGATTGCCATTTCTTCCTCTAGTTTATTCATTGATACCTATGTGCGAGAGTTACATTTTACAACTTTGAACCTGAAGATGTGAGTTGGTTTTTCTTGAGGGGAGAGGAGGGAAAAGAGGAGAGTGGGGAAGGAAGGGGGTGGAGGGTTCCCTAGGAAATTAACCTTGAAATGGAGATTTGCAAATGTTAGGTCCGTGATCAAAGGAGCGAGACTGATACAAAGCGAAGGTCAAGCAAAGCATTATTTTGCGCCAAGCATCGAGAATCAAACTGACCGTTCTGGGCCGCCTCTTACAGAGAGAGGGAGTGACTCCCAGCCTCACAGACTAACTTTTATAGAGCAAAGACCATGTGGTTGAGCCTGGCCACACACTGGTGGCCAATGAGATTGCAACACACAGAGAAGGCTGCACAGTCATGCTAGGTCACACATGGGTGGCCAACTGAATTACAGTTCACCCCATAGTAGCTATTTGAACTAACCTATCACCTTGGTCAGAATTGGCACCCAAAAGGTGGGCCCACACTCCTTGGTAGCCAGGGAGACAGTATGCGCACTCCACTGATTGGATGTCTCCACCTGGCCTGACTCATCCCTGCATTCTGGCTCTGTTATCTTCACCTGACCTGACCCACCCTGTATTTGGGCTCTGTTATCAGGGACTGGTGGACCATATTTTACTGATTTCCTGGACTTGCTTTTAACTAAGTTCCCCTGGGGGTGGGGGGCAGGGTCAGTTTAAGTTTTACTGCATAAACAACAAAATCACGGTTTAACTGAGATGAAATCGCTCTGGCTGAATAGGCCCTTACAGCAAACAGATCTGTTTATTGAGGAGTGAGCCTGGGGCCAGCCCCAGTGAAAGAGTAAAGAAAAAAGGCTTGGGCAGAAGGAGAAGTTGAAATAGCCCTTGAATGAAAGCCTAAGGGGAAGTAACCTGGGATCCAGGCATCTCCCTTTAGCAGTGGGTGGTTCCTGAAGCCTCAGCCCCCAGCGGCCAGAATGCCTGCCACCTGGACCAAAATGAGCCTTTTGGTCCAGAACGGGAGATCTGGGTGGTGCGCCAGAGTACCCATTGTTATGCCCGAGTTTTCGCCTCCGAGGGACCATCAAGGAGCCCAGCACTGATGCAATCACACGAGGGTTTATTCATCAAGCTTAAGCTTGGGCCCAAGTATACCCGACACAGTGGAGTAGGGACTTGGACCCAGAGCTTAGTTAAGGCAGGAGTATTTGTGGGTTCCTGTTACTAAAGCAGGGTGGGGGGGTCTCTGGAACTAAAGCAGGGTAGGGCTTACTAAAGCAAAGTAGGGGAAGGTCCAGCCCTTGGGCACAGGGGTCTGAGATGGCTGAGCTAAGATGGCTGTACTTATGCTAAAGCTAAACCTGAGGTGGGATGGTCTTAATTTCTCAGCCTCCACATTTCCCCCTCTCAGAGAAACCTAAGGAAGGACCCAATCACGGGTTGAGGCTGGTCTCAGCAACAAGGTCCGGTGGTTGGTAGTGCTGTCTGAGTACCATGAACTGAACTGTACTGACTCTGTCTTTGACAAAAGTAAGCAACATTAGTGGGGTAAGTGAGAACAGCGCAGTCTTAGCTTTAGGGGATTGTCCTTGTCTGGCTGACATTTCTATTCTGGGACAAAGTCTTTGAGAATGGCGTGTGGGTCAGCTGGCGGGACGTGGATGTAGTGGACCCAGGGAGTAATCCCGTCGACCTTGAGAGTGGTGGGAGTGGTCAGGATCACGATGTAGGGTTCTTTCCAGTGTGGTTGAAGTGTCTGGTGTTGTTATCTCCGGAGGTACACCTGGTCACCCGGCTGATATCTATCGGGGTCCGGGGGTGGCCCAGTCTCGTAGAGGTCCCTCAGCTTAGGCCACAACAGTTAATGGGTTCGTTGTAACAAAGGAGTTGGTGATCATCAAACTCAGCAAGTACCTCAGGTTTTAAATTGGGAATAATAGGTGGAGGAATACTGAACATGATCTTGTAGGGGGTAAGTCCCATCTTATGTGGGGAGTTTTGTACCCTGTAGAGGGCGAAGGGGAGGAGAGTCACCCACTAGTCTTTTTATTTTTATTTTTTTATTTTTTTTTAAAGATTTTATTTATTTGACAGAGAGAGAGAGAGAGAGATCACAAGTAGGCAGAGAGGCAGACAGGGAGAGAAGGGGAGGAAGCAGGCTCCCTGCTGAGCAGAGAGCCCGATGCGGGGCTCGATCCCAGGACCTGGGATCATGACCTGAGCTGAAGGCAGAGGTCTTAACCCACTGAGCCACCCAGGCGCCCACACCCACCAGTCTTTAGGGCTAATTTAGTTAAGGTCTCCTTTAATGTTCTGTTCATCCTCTCTACCTGTCCTGAGCTTTGGGGCCTATATGCACAATGTAATTTCCAATCTGCCCCAAGTATCAGTGCCACTCCCTGTGTTACCTTAGAGATGAATCCTGGCCCATTGTCTGATCCAATCTTAACAGGAAAATCATACCTCGGTAAGATGTTTTCCAGTAGTTTCTTGGTCATGGTTTGTGCTGTTTCATGTTTGGTGGGAAATGCCTTTGTCCATCCTGAAAAAGTATCTACAAACACTAGCAAGTACCTATATCCGTATTTTCCAGGTTTTACCTCTGTGAAGTCCACTTCCCAGTAGGCTCCTGAGCGGTCCCCCCGGAGCCGGGTACCCAGGGTTAGATTCATGGGCAGTGGCATTAGTTAATTGACATGCGTGGCAGCTTGCCACAATCTGTTTGATTTTTGATTGGGAGTCTTTGATGGTGATCTTTGCATGTCACATCAAGTCTTCCATTTTCTTTGTTCCCATGTGGGTACTTTTATGCATTTTGGATAGGACTCGCCGTCCCAGTTCCTCTGGTAGGATTATGCTGCCATCTGCAGCTCTCCACCAGCCATGTAAGCATTGTGTCATGGGCAGACGCCTAATCCATTGTAAGTCTGCGTCAGTGTAGTTGGGGCTGTCTGGCAAGCTCGGTGCTCCCAGATCAGGCGGTGTGGTCACTAAGACATGGTCCACCGAGAGGGCTGCCTCTTTTGCCTTTAAGTCAGCCAGTGGCGTGTCTGCTTTTTGGTGTCCCCGACAATGGATAATGGCTAGTGCCTTAGGCAGCCAGAGGGCCCTTAGGAGCTCATGGATTTCTGCCTTGTTTTTAAAAGTCTTTCCTTCTGCTGTTAAGAGCCCTCTTTCTCTATAAATGGCTCCATAGATGTGGGCTGTGGCAAAGGCATACCTGCTATCAGTGAAGATATTTATCCACTTGCCTGATCGCATGGTTAGTGCCTTGGTCAGCATAATCAGTTCTGCACATTGGGCAGATGTCCCAGCCGCTAGTGGTTCCGCCCAGACGGTCTCTGTCTCTGTGGTTACAGCTGCCCCCGCATACCTGATTCCTTCCCGGATAAAGCTGCTGCCGTCTGTATACCAGGTGTCATCTGCATTCTGCAGTGGTCAGTCCTGGAGATCGGCTCTGACTCCGTGCTCCTGAGCCAGGATTTCTTGACAATCATGTAGCGGGGGATTCCCAGTCAGGGTTAGGGAGCAGCATTGCCGGGTTTAGGGCTGTTGGTGCCTGGAACAAAATTCTGGTAGGGTTTAAAAGCAAGCCCTGGTAATGGGTCAAGCGGGCATTGCTGATCCATCTGTCCAGGGGTTGTTTGAGTACCCCTGCAATGGCATGTGGGGTTATGATGTATAGTTCCTGCCCCATAGCCAGCTTATCTGCATCCTTGACCATGGTGGCCACTGCAGCAATAATTTTCAAGCACGGAGGCCATCCAGTGGCCACAGCATCTAATTTCTTTGAGAGGTAGGCTACTGGTCTCTTCCAGGGGCCCATTTATTGAATTAGGACTCCCTTTGCCACCCCTTTCTTTTCATCCACGTAAAGGTGGAAGGGCTTAGTCAGATCAGGCATCCCGAGTGCCGGGGCTGAAAGTAAGGCTTGTTTAAGATCATTAAAGGCTTTGTTCATGGCCTCAGTCCATACAAAGTCCTGTTTTTGTTTCGTGGCCTCGTAAAGGGGCCTAGTCATTTCAGCAAAACCAGGGATTCACAATCGGCAGAACCCCCCGACCCTAGGAATTCATGTACCTGGCGGACGTTTTGAGGCTATGGGATTCTCATAACGGTCTCCTCTCGTGCATCCATTAACCATCTTTGTCCATCTCTTAATTTGTACCCCAGGTAGCTCACCTCCGTTCTGCAGATCTGGGCCTCTTTAGCTGAAGCCTGGTATCCCAGAGTTGCTATCGCTTGGAGCAGACCCTTGGTGACTTGTAGGCATGTTTCCTGGTCTTCTGCTGCCAACAGGATATCATCTACATATTATAATAGAGTCAGTTTAGGGGGCTTGGCAAGGAACTCACCTAAGTTCGTGCAGTGCCTCGTTGAAGATGGTAGGTGAATTCTTGAATCCTTGTGGCAGTCGAGTCCAGGTGAGTTGGTCATGGATGCCCTTCTCCGGGTCCACCCATTCAAAAGCGAAGACATCTTCGCCCTTTGGGGCCAAGGGCAAGCTGAAAAAGGCATCTTTTAGGTCTAGCACTGTATACCAAGGTTTTTCTGGGGGCAAGGTGGAGAGGAGAGTGTAGGGGTTTGGGACTGTAGGGTGTATGTCCATCACCCGTCGGTTAACTTCCCTCAAGTCCTGGACCAGTCTATAATCATTAGAGTGTGGCTTTCGCACCGGCTGCAGGGGAGTGTTCCATGCTGACTGACAAGGCCGCAGTATGCCTCAGTCTAGCAGCCGTCAGATGTGTGGGGTGATCCCCTTCTGAGCTGTGAGAGGCATGGGGTATTGGAGGACCCTGACCGGATCTGCTTCTGGCTTTAGTTCAATGTATATAGTTAGCCGATGTTGGGCCAGTTCCATTCCCCCAGTTTCTGCCCATGGTTGGGGAAACTTCTGCAACCAGTGGTAAATGTCGATCATTGGTGCTAGGGGCGTTTGGTGAAGATGATATTCGTCCTCAAGATTTAAGACAAGCGCCTGGATCGGGTGCCCCTCTTTATCCAGCACCTCTGCCCCTTTAGGGTGGAACTAATTTGGGCTCCCATCTTGGTGAGTAGGTCTCGGCCTAACAAGGGGTATGGGCACTCAGGAATAACAATGAAAGAGTGGGATACCTGGCCCATGCCGAGATCCACTGTTCTTCGGGTAGTCCTTGAATATTGTTTAGTGCCTGTAGCCCCCTGCACCCATGAGGTCTTATTTGCCAACTTCCCTTGAGGTTGTAGTAAGACAGAGTGTTGTGCCCCGGTGTCTACTAGGAATTTAATCGGTTGCCCCTCCACTTTAAGGGTTACCCTGGGCTTGGGGAGGGGTGCGAAACCCCAACACCCCAATCATCTAAATCTTCAACCTCCAAGATGGTAGTGGAGGCCTTTGGATTTTTTGCTGGGGCACTCCTTTACCCAGTGGCCTTTTCCCCTGCAATAGGCACACTGGTTTTTATTAGGGCAATCCTTCACCCAGTGGCCTTTTTCCTTGCAACAAGCACACTGGTCTATATTCAGTTTGGGGCATTCTCGGTGGGGGCCATCCTCCTTACCTGCTCCTGAAGCCAACTTCTTGACACGTCTTTGTTTCTCATGTGGGTCACCCATGGTTGCGGCCAGTAGGATCTTAGCCAGGTTCTGGGTCTGATGGTCACTTATCTTAGCTTGTTGCTCCTCCTGAGTCTCTCTGTTATTGTAGACTCTTTCTGCCACCACCAGCAGATCCTGTAGGCTCTTCTCTCCCAGTCTTTCTATCCTCTGCAGTTTTCTTTTAATGTCCGGAGCAGCTTGATTAACAAAGGCCATAACAATGGCAGCTTTGGTCTCTGGGACCTCTGGATTCATAGGGGTGTATTGTCTGAACACCTCTATGATCCTTTCTAGAAATGCCCCCGGACTCTCATCTTTACCCTGTCTTACATCACATACCTTGGCCAGATTGGTAGGCTTGTGGGCTGCAGCCTTGAGACCTGCCATTAGAGTCTGGCGTTAGACCCGGAGCCTCTCCTTACCTTCTGCTGAGTTGTAGTCCCAGGCGGGGCGAGACAAGGGGAAAGTTGCACTTATGAGGTCGGGGTTCTGGGTTGGCTGTCTGTCGTTACCCAGGATGGACTTTCGGGCTTCCACCTGGATTCGCTCTCTTCCCTCAGTGGTAAAGAGAACCTGTAAGAGCTGCTGACAGTCATCCCAGGCGGGCGATGGCTGAAAAGAACAGTATCCAAAAGATCGATAAGATCTTTTGGGTTATCGGAGAACTTTGCATTTTGGGTTTTCCAGTTGTATAAATCGCTGGTAGAAAATGGCCAATATAACATTGGCTGTCCCCCTGTTTCATTGCAGGGGGTCCCATGGCACGGAGGGGAAGGACAGTGGAATCGGCTGATCCCAGGTTGGGGCTGGGGCTACCCGATGGGTCCATCCACGTGTCCCTGCCGCTGGCCCATGCATGGGGGCCCCTCCATCTGGGGGGGGGCGCACTCCCTTGGCAGGTCCTGATGCTTCCGCTGAGGGGGCAGATTGGGGGGAAAGGGGGACCTCGTAGGGTAGTGGAAAAATCAGATCCTCTGTGGAGGTGTCCTGAAGGACAGGGTAAAGCGGAGTCTTTGGTTCGAACTCTGTCTTTTTGTTGGACCTAGGAGTTGGGTTCCTCAGGGCTAAAGCCTTGGATGCAGGTCCTGCTTTGGGAGGAAGAAAAGGTTTAAGCCAGGAGGGAAGATTTTTGATCATGTCTTGCCAGACCAGGATGGTAAGGTATTTGGTCAGGGTAGCCGTGTGGTTTTCTCTGAAAATGATGGCCTTAACCTCTAAGATAATAGGTAGTTGAAAAGTTCCCTCCCGGGGCCATCCAATATTAAGGGATGGCCATTCAGACATGCAGAAAGTCTGAAACTTTCCCTTTCATATGTCAGGGCTCAGGTTATGAGCTCTTTCCCTGACATCCGAGAAGTGGTCAATCATCAGAGACAGAGGAGTTGTCTGTGTCTGTCCCATCACATCCTCAGTCCACAGCAAGACAAATACACTTACAACAATTAACAAGAACACACTCACAAAGACAAACGATCTGGCATGACCGTGAAGACAAAACTGGAAGGAAGTTAAGGGAGAATCTGGCTGTACCAGCAGCTGGCTCTCTTCACAGATGAGGACCTTGTCCTCTGGGCCCGAGTGCAACAGCAGCCGTGCCTCCAGATAGGGCCAGAGGGACGTCTCCCAAGACCCCAGGGTCAATGGCCCGCCATGCGTCTGCTTGAGCCAATGTTGATTCCAGATACTCAGACTGGAATTCCTACAGGTTAAAAAAAAAAAATGCATGGGGGCACCAGGTGGTGGGTATTGTGGAGGGCACAGATTGCATGGAGCACTGGGTGTGGTGCAAAAATAATGAATACTGTTATGCTGAAAAAATAAAAAAAAATTAAAAAAAAAAAAAAAAAAAAAAAAGTCCACTACCAAGGAATGGAGGTCAACGCCCAAATTCATAGCTCAAAATTTTAGCCATTAATCCACTAAGCATTCTTAAGCCCCAAAGCCAAGGTTTTTGAGTTAACAATTTTCCAACAAAGTCATTTTTTATATATTTAGTATTTAATAAAACTAATATCTGAAATATAAAAAAAAAAAAAAATGCAGAGTGGAGCTCCCAAAGTATGCGTGCAAATGGATACAAAAATGAGTGCACTCACCAGCTGGCACAGGACCCTCGGGATCGGAGTCCTGGGGGTCTTTCAGATCCCACTGAGATGTTCCAAATGTTATGCCCAAGTTTTTGCATCTGAGGGATCACCAAGGAGCCAAGCACCCATACAATCACACGAGGGTTTATTCATCAAGCTTAAGCTTGGGCCCAAGTATACCCGACACAGTGGAGTAGGGACTTGGACCCTGAGCTTAGTTAAGGCAGGGGTATTTGTGGGTTTCTGGAACCAAAGCAGGGTGGGGCTTACTAAAGCAAAATAGGGGAAAGTTCATCCCCTGGGCACAGGGGTCTGAGATGGCTGCCGGAGCTAAGATGGCTGTACTTATGCTAAAGCTAAACCTGGGGTGGGATGGCCTTAATTTCTCGGCCTCCACACCCATCATATTCCACATCCCATGCCACTTGCATCCTCTTGCTTCATATAATACATTTTCTCCTTCTGAGCTCAGTTCTTTCGAGATTCTCTCTAGTTTCTTTGGGAAACCGACAAATGAAAGGCCAGTGACATAAGCTACAACCTCTCTTGCTGCCCTGGGTCTCAGGGTGGCTACTGGTACCATCATCTCTGTCTAGGTTCCTCTCATGCTCAATGTTTTTGCTGGTGTAGATGGCTGACCTGGTGGGGTGACCTAGACCTTCATCCCTAGGGAGTCTGAGCCCTGGTCACCAGCCCTTCTCAGGTCATGGTGGCTGTATTTGTTCATTTCCTGTCAAAAATGATTAAGAGAGGACCCAAAGACCTCAGTGGACCACCTAGGTGCTAAACAAATTCTTCCTTGTCCCTGTTGTCCTCCAGCACCCAGACCTCACTCTGCTCATCTGGTCAAACAAGGGTTAATCAGCCCTGTTGGGATGACTGATTCCTTTCCTTGCCTGCTGGTCTTTCAGCAGGAGGAACCTAAAGAAACTGAGTGGCAGCTGTAGCTTACAGGTTAATGTAACTTTTTCTGTGTCCTCTGGTGGAAGTATTCTCCCTCAAATCTATGGAAGCCAGAGTTCCAGGCCTGGGAAGCACAAATTCACAAAGGGTTCCTGGAAGTTATGGTGAGAGGGTCACTCCTACTTCTTCCCTTTGAGTTTCATACTTTTTACTTTCTACCTGTTGGGGAAATAGCATCATATAATTGTGGTTGATTTGAGTGCTCCTTGAGGATGGCACCCCATGTTATCTCAAAGCTGATACTTCAGCTGTGTTTTCAATGGCCAATTTCATTGCTCTGTAATGCCGGCAGCTTCTAAGACACAGCAGTATATGATATACTGTGAAGTAGGCTCTTTGGCTCAATGAGATAGAGTGTGGGATCTCGTCATGTCAGTGATTCACTCTGTGTGTCCCTTATATATGCTACCTATGCTCAAACAGGGGTGCTGGCTAAGGTCCTGCAGGTGGCAGTGGGAAGCCCATACTTAGAATAAGTATTAATTCCAGTCATGATGGTTCCCTGCCCCCTCTAGCATGGATGGATCCAATGTCATAGACCACTCACTTTTTGCTCATCTGATAAAATTAACATGCTAGTACTGAATAGTGGACTAATGGGATGTTTTGAACATCATGCCTAGATGGGAAAGACTCTTTGACTCTATCATGACTGAGAGTGGGAATTAGCTTAGCTCTGAGGCAAGATGATAAAGTTATACTATTGTCCACGCCATGTAAGTACAAAATGTTTCTGATCCTTCTCAGTAGAGATGGAAAAAATTTGCATTGGCTTGATTCCTGTATAAGGTACTTGAGGTCTTGTTGATCTGCTCCAAAAATGATACTGTGTCTGATGCAACAAGCTGCAACTAGGGCCACAGTTGACTTTGGTTGAGTTTACAGTAGTCCACTACTGTATCCTCCATGATTCATTCAGTTCTTGTAAAGGCTGACTAATGAATACTGGGCACA
Source organism: Lutra lutra (assembly GCF_902655055.1). Taxonomy (NCBI): domain Eukaryota; kingdom Metazoa; phylum Chordata; class Mammalia; order Carnivora; family Mustelidae; genus Lutra; species Lutra lutra. Next base: position 97,849,493 of record NC_062284.1, on the reverse strand, counting down.
TGATGAAAGTGATGACCCCTGCTTCCTTTAGGGTACACTAGATCTTCCCCATTCCTTCCACACTATGCTACTTATTTTCATTTTACTATCTTAACCAATTTGGGGAGTGTAGCTCAGAAGGTCTCACTTGACCTCCCACATTATGACAGCTCTCACCCCAGAGGCCCCTCCCCCCCAAACAAAACAATGTATCTGGGGGTTCTGTCAACCATTATGTTTATGTGTTGGGGGTGACCAGAGAAATGACCACTGGGTAGGTTCCTGGGTCCAATGAATTCATTGCGAGGTAGACCTGGAATAAAGTCATTGATGATCTGACCCCTTTTCATTGCTGTTCTAACAGTAAGGCCATTATGAAATTTCTGGTCTCTAAGCGTCAATGTCAACTTTGAGCTTGTGTCCAGTAGTCCTCAAATGTCTTGGTATTTCCTTTTACCCAATGTATGGTTACCCAAGTAAATGATCATTGGTCTATTTGGCAACAGTCTAGGATAATTATCGCCATATTCATTCACAATAGTGTTTCAAGGTCTTTCCTCCTGGGGACTTAGTCTCTCCTTCAGTCAGTGGGTTCTGAGATTGAAAAACAGGCTCATGTCCAGAAATTGGACAAGTGATCGTAACTTTTGAATAAGGAAGTTTCTGTCATCCTCTGTTCTTGATTTAGAAAAAAATTCATAGATGAGAAATACCCTCATTGTCTGTTATCTGCTTTGTCCCTGTGGACATTGTTCTATCAGCCATCGTTCTCTGTTCATCTTAATAGTATATCCACTCCTCTGAGTCTTTTGATCCCTTTCCTATCATCTACTATAGCAATTATAGCATTTCTGCGTCACTTAGTCTGAGCCATCAATTTTTCCAGCGTCCAAGAGCTAGATCAGCAGCAGGCTTGTCCCAATCTCCTGGGGCCCTTGCAAGGGTGTTAAATCCTATATCCCATTTACAAATTTATGTTTCATCCCCCAATCTCTCCCAGTCAAGTTCCCTCTGGATCTGGCCCCATACATATGCTCCCGGCTCTTGCTGGTAAGTGTTGACTAGTTCCTGTAGCTTCTTCAGGATATTGTGATTTTCCTTCTAATAGGCCCAGTATTTTCTGGCTAGGTTATATTTTGACTCGTTCTTAGTTACTGGTCTTAGTTACTGATGAGGAAGGGAGGTGCTACATGTAGATTATGGAGAGTGGGCTCATGCTCTCTTGCAAGGTAGAGATTTCTGTATTGATTACAAGCAAGGGATAAGTTCTAATCTCCAATACAGGGAAATGGGACACTTCTGTAGGGGGTGGTTTGGGTTTTAAGGTTTTAAAGTACATTAGCCTAGCTGTCTACATCCCAGTTTTTATGAATCTTCCCAGCCAGATCTCTAATCTTGACAACTAGACTTGACATGGTTGAGACTTCAACTTGACCTCTTCTCTCCTTATAATTAGGTCCTGAGACTAATTCTTAGATTTTTATATCTTTTGGCTCCAGGAGATGAAAATATTTTTATATGCTATTACCCAGGACCTTTGATTTTCATAATTCACATTGAATTAGTGATTGATCACCCTCAGCTTTTCACCGGTCTTCCCCTGTTATATTAGTAGCACCCAGCAATAACCATCTGATTCAATTGCCCTTAAAATTACTGCTTCTCAAATGAAATGTTACACCTGTCAGTGCATTTCCTTCCACCAGTATCCCATCCTCATTCACTACCGGCGAAGATTTTAACAATTGCACTCCTACCGAATGCCAGGGGCAGAGATGGAATCTTTATTGGTAGTCAGTCTGCAGGTGGACAAGCTTCAAGTCCCATTTTTAGATTTTGCTTTCTCAGTTGCTCCTGGCACCAAGTGTCTTTGCTCAGGTTTCCTGGGAAACAGATTCTGAGAAAGAGATTTATATGCAGAAAGTTCACTGGGAAGTGGTCTTAGAAACACTACCTGTGAGGGAAGAGAAGGAAGCAAGTCTGGGCGGAGAGAGAAGACAAGATACAACGTCGTCACAGCAGAGGGCTTGGCCAATCTCAGAGGGGACATCTGGAACAAATGGCCGTTTGGAGTAGTTACAAATGGAGGCAAGGGAGCTAAGTCATTGCACCCCTGCGTCAACCAATTGTTGGATGTGGGCCACTCAAGGAGAAGGTATAAGCTTGGAGGGGACCATTTCCCTGGGCCATGGGCAATGTCCAGGGAGGAACTCAGAACTATGAGCTACCAGCAGCCATCACTCCTGGCAGCTGAGGGAATTTATAACTTGATCTTGACAAGGGAACAAGGCAGCACACCACAGCGTCCACCTCAGTGTGGTCTGGGATGGCTACTTGGATGTCTAATAGATAGCTTAGCTAAAGTACAGCCCTTGTTTTTTTTTTTTTTCTTTTTCTCTCTGAGCCTATTTCTCAGAGTCTCTTCTTTATAAATGCTTTTATAATGGATCTAAGAGGTTCAGACCATAGCTTTTGGTTTATTTCTTTCCTGCCTTGACCCCCATCTGTATGCCAGCAAGTCGTCCCAGCAAAAGTTACAAAAATATGTTTTGAGTCCATTCACCTCTCTATATCTTTACTGCTGCTATCCTAGTTAAGCTACTATCATCTCTTCCCTGTTCTATTGCAAGTAAACTGTCCTTGTAAACTTGTCCAAGTAAACTCTCGCCTTCTGTAATTCATTTTCCACATGGCAACCACAATCATTTCTTAAAGATGTAAATAAGATCATGTCACACTTTTACTTATATATTTCAGGACTTAACGTTGCATTTAGAAACAATCTAGGCTTTTGCCATGGTTTATAAAGCCCAGTGTTATTTGACCCCTTCTAATGGCAGTCATTATTATGGCCTACCTAATTTTCCTTTCCTCCCCTTCTTACCAACAGAATTTTTTGATTTTTTGGGGGGTGTCAATATCCCCAGGTGATGAAACAAGACTAATCCAGGCCAATTATGACAAGTCCCTCCTTTCCCAGCCTACTTTACTGCTAGATGGATGGGTAGGTGGTGTTTATGAACTACTTCAGGCCAATAACAGTAAATTGAATTTTTTTAGAGAAGGTTTTTTTTTTTTCTTCTTTCTTTTTCCTTCCCCATTTCTTGTTAAAAGTTGATTGAGGGACCTCACCCTTTCCCATTCTTTCTGCCATGACTGTGGACCCAAGGTCTGGAACCACCACAGCCATCTTGTGATCATGAAGAAAAGACCTACAGAATCACAGGTGTCATCAATTTTTTATTTATTGGTTCCTGAATCAGTCTCTTCTTGCTATCACTCAAACACTAAGCTCTTTCCCACCTCCTGGCCAGGCCTATATGCTTGTTCTCCCCATGCATGCAATTCTCTTCTCCCATATCTTCACATGGCTGGCTCGTCTTCATCTGAGTCTCAGCTCACCATGTCTGTGAGGTCTTCTCTGACTACCCAATCTCAAGTAGCACCATCCTTGCAACTCCTGCCCATGCATTCTACCATAGTATATCTATTTAAAAATAGCACTTAGGGGCGCCTGGGTGGCTCAGTGGGTTAAGCCGCTGCCTTCGGCTCAGGTCATGATCTCGGAGTCCTGGGATCGAGCCCCGCATCGGGCTCTCTGCTCAGCAGGGAGCCTGCTTCCTCCTCTCTCTCTCTGCTTGCCTCTCTGCCTGCTTGTGATCTCTCTGTCAAATAAATAAATAAAATCTTTAAAAAAAAAATAAAAAAATAAAAATAGCACTTAGAATGAGAAAATATCTTGTTGATGAATTGACTACTCTAAAATAACGTGTCTGTCTCCACTAGAATGTAAGTGTCCTGAGAGTGGGGATGTTTTTTTAGCTCGTTCAATGCTATTATATAGAGCTCTTAGACTAGGGCCTGGCATATAGTAGGCATTAATGAATTGTTTGTTGAATAAATGTGTCCAAATGTGAGCTGTATTTGGCCATTCTCGTAACCTTTCTGAGCTTCATAGGTTTTTTTTTCTTATTTTTACGTAGAGATCATGAATAGTACCATTTAGATGCACCACACACTGCCATGAAAGTCAAATGAGATAATGTGTGTGGAGGTCCGTGGAAACAGAAGGCACCAGACAGTGCACACTGTGGAACTGCTGAGTGATACCTGCCCTTGCTCATTCCTGAGTGTCTGTGCAATAGGCATTGCAAATTTTCCTCTTTTATTAGACTCTTGTATATGCAGAGGAGAGTTATGAGCTTAGGAACATGGGAAAGTAAAATCAAATGGCTTGATTGCAGTGTTTACTGCAGAGACAACTGGGAGCACTCTGGTTGCTGTGTTTGAATGTGGCATTACTTAGTCTGGGGACTACAGAGTGAATGAATTTGAATTTAGTGTACCAAGGGTAAAGTGAACACACAGGCAGTTGCTGGCAGAGTGGAATGATGAAGGTGTGATTATATGAGGAAAGGAACTGGGGATTTAAAAATCAGACTAATCATGATAATAAAGTCAGAAATTGGGCTTTATTGAAAGATGGGAAAAAACCAGAAAGAGGCATTAGGGAAAGATGTCATTGACCTGGAAGAACTAGTATATAGAGGTATTTTTGGCGGCTGTTTACAGAGGTGAGGATAGGGGAAAATTAAGAAAACGAGAGAGATTATTTGTTGATAATTTAAAAGTGAAAGTAGACTGGGCAACATCTCTCTAACCATTGTTTGCAACAAAATACAAAAGCTTAATAAGGAGGACAAAAATTTAATTATTAGGCAGAGATGAGCTGATAGAAATTCTAAGATGAAAGAAGGAAACAGAAGGAAAATATGTTCTCTGATAATAGTCCTCACTTATTAGAGAGGTGACATGTTGCAGTGGAAGGAATCAGAACTGCATTTGAGTATTGATTAGCTAACTCACTACATTACATTGATTGGTTATCTTCTGCATCTAGACATTACTGCTTGCCAAAAGTATGACATGGTCACTATCATAGGGTAGTTGCCAGAGGAGGCGCTGGGCAAGTCAGCAAACCATTGGGCTAGAGTGTGATGATGCTGAAGTAAGGGAGGACAGGGAGCTTTGAAAACACATACAGTGTGTTGGGAGCATGTGCTGGAAGAAGCAGTGTCTAGCTGAGACAGCATAGGTGCCATGTTGGTTTGTGCCACAGGGCCTTTGTACCACCTGTTTCCTCTGTCTAGAATGCTATCCTCTGACCTCTGCGTAGTTGACTTCTTGATATTCAGTTAAAAGATCACTTCTTCAGAGAAGTCTTCCTTGACCAGCTAATTTAAAGAAGTCTCACGATAATTTCTACCCAATCGCTGTTTTATTTCATTCAGAGCTTTTATTATTATATGGTGTTTTCTGGTATTTTTATTGTCTGTCTCCCTATTAGAATATTTGCTCCATGAGAGCCTGAACCTTGTCTGCCTTGTTCATCACTGTATTCTCGGTGCTTAGGATAGGGCCTCCTGCAGAGGAGGTGCTTAACAAATGTTTGTTGAATAAATAATTAAGTGACAGTAACAACTGGAGGAGAGAAGGGGGGTGGGACAAAGAGAGAGGAAGAAATGCTCCAGTAGAGGACTCATAACTCTGGTTCTTGATTCCTAAGTGAGTTCTTGATTCCTAAGTCCCTACCAGGGTTTGTTGAAGAAATTGACTCATTTCTCCTCAGGGGGCCTCCTTTGTCTGTGGAAGGGGTTGGCTCTTCTGTACTGATGGACTTACATTTCAGTTTGATCCTATTCTGCTGCATATTTCAGAAATTCCATTTTAACTCTTTGTCAGCAGACTTCCCTGTGTTCCAGCTCTGCTACAGGGGTTTTAGTTTTGGTTTTAGTTTTCAGATTTCCTTGGCCCCTTTAATGGAATCTAGGGAATGAGAGGTCCATCTGTGAACTCAAGTAACTATCTTGAATTTGGAAGTGTGAAGGGAACTTTTTTTCCATTTTTAAAATTAAAATTTAATTAACTAACATATAGTATATTATTGGTTTTAGAGGTAGAGGTCAGTGATTTATCAGTCTTATATAATACTCAGTGTTCATTGCATCACGTGCCCTTCTTAAACTCCATCACCCAGTAACCCCATCCCCCCAGCTTCCTCCCCTCCAGAAACCCTCAGTTTGTTTCCTATGATTGAGAGTCTTTTATGGTTGGTTTGTCTCCCTCTCTGGTTTTGTCTTGTTTTATTTTTTCCTCTCTTCCCCTGTGATCCTCTGTTTTGTTTCTTAAACAAACACATATCAATGAGATCATATGATAATTGTCTGTCTCTGATTGACTTATTTCACTTAGCATAATACTCTATAGTTCCATCCATGTCATTGCAAATGGCAAGATTTCATTCTTTTTGATGACTGAACACTATTCCATTGTGTATATATATAACACATCTTTATCTATTCATCTGTTGATGGACATCTGAGCTCTTTCCATAGTTTGGCTATTGTGGACACTGCTGCTATAAACATTGGGATGCAGGTGCCCCTTCAGATCACTACATTTGTGTCTTTGGGGTAAATACCCAGTAGTGCAATTGCTGGGTCAGATGGTAGTCCTATTTTCAACTTTTTGAGGAACCTCCACACTGTTTTCCAGAGTAGTTGCACCAGCTTGCATTCCCACCAACAGTGTAGGAGGGTTCCCATTTTTCCTTATCCTTGTCAACATCTGTTGTTTCTTGACCTGTTAATTTTAGCTTTTCTGACTGAGCCATTGTGGTTTTGATTTATATTTCCCCGATGGTGAGTAGTGTTGAACATTTTTTTCATGAGTCTGTTAGCCATTGTATGTCTTCCTTGGAGAAATGTCTGTTCATGTCTTTTGCCCATTTCTTGATTAGATCAATTGTTCTTTGGGTGTTGAGTTTGATAAGTTCTTTATAGAGTTTGGACACTAGCCCTGAAGGACAATTTTACTCTTAAATTTGAACTCAGGTAATTTTTCCCCATGGACTTCCTGGTATGTGTTTGGAAAAGGAAACATACTTTAAACCCCCTTGAGAAATACAGAATTAGGAGGAAAAAAATTGCTCTAAAAGCAGTTAAAATTCATCTCACACATGTTGCATCTAACATACCCAAATGTTTGGGATTAAGCCCATTAATACTGCCTTCTATGATGGTGGGTAATCAAGTCAAAAACATGTGTTGCCACCACGGAGCTGGCCTGATGGGGACTTGGTATTAATCTCTCTTTCAGACCTCATGGTCCCTGAGGATTTCAAAATTCTAGGAACTGCAGTAAAATTAGGCAAGGGGAAAGCTGTTCATGAATGATCTCTTGGAGCAGCTGTATGTTGGTGGACTCACCAACTCTAGAATTGGATTTTCAGGTTCATAAAAGTAATTCTATTGCTTCTTTTTTGGGAGGTAGCCAAGCTTTCACAGTTCTGATTTAACCACCTGAATTTTCTGCCCAGGGTATTATTCCCTTCTGGAAAAAAAGTTTACTTAGGACATCACATGCTTCATAGAGGAATAGAGCATAATGTAACTTCAATTTTAGAATAAATTTATGTGGAAGAATGAATAAAAGTCCAAGAAAAGCGAGGTCTACTTTGAAAAGGAGGAAAATTGGAGAGGGATTCACCCAATTAGAAATGAAAACATATTGCAAAGCCAGAATAATAAAAACAGTAAGATTTTGGTGCACGAACAGAGAAGTAGACCCAATGGAACAGGACAGAGAATTTCAAGAAGATCCAGATTTAGATGGAGGCTAGGTTTTTGATGAAGATATCACTACAAATAAGTGGCAGAAAGAAGGTGTGAAGAGGTGTAAAGTTCTTTCTTCCTTTTTCCTTCTGTTCACTTTCTTTTTGAATTACTCTCCTTTGCTATTTTCATTCTGCCCTCTGATGAAGTAAGAAGGGTGAGCCCCTGCTCTGGAAGAGGAGCCTCACCTGCTTTCCTACCTTAGGAGGCCAGTGGAAAAGCAAAGGAGATAGAATTCAGATGATTGGGATCTATTTCTGATTTAATCCAGAGTTACAGGAGACTAGAGAAGGACTTATGGGTAAAATCCTAATTGGAATAACCCAAATGTAACTGTGTCTCTTTGGGGGAGCCCATGCCTTGCTCCATATCCTTTTTGAGGCATTTCAACAACAACAGAAACAATCCAAATCCAATACTCAGAAGAGCAGGCAGTAAGGTGGGTTTACTGAGGGCTTTAGGGGGACAGGGAAGAGGATTTTCCCAGCCTTGAAATTCCTCATTAACATCTATGTTCTCAGTTTTTGCCTTGTTTCACCTCTCTTCTGATTCCTACTCCATCTCCTGAATCTTTTTATCCCTGTAACTACTTTGGCTCCCCCTTTTTGCTTGCACACTTTTCTCAGAAAATCCAAAGAAAGCTCCCACCTTGGAGGGCAAAAGGGAATTACCCATAGCTAGTAATTTATTTTCCCTTTGCCTAGAATTTACTCTGTGGGTATTCCATCCTTTCTTTCTTTAGGAAAATTATAGGTGGCTATCCCAGATTAATGGCTAGCACTTTCGGGGGCCGGGGCACAGCTACAATTAATTTTGGTTATCAAGACTGGTGTGGATCCCTTCTTAGATGTTACAGTATGGCTCCTATCTTGGGCTTTTAATTTACCCTGCACACTCCTCAAGGACTATTTCTGGTGTTAATGATCTTCACTAGTGGGTCTTCTGTTACTTTTTCGGAGAATGGGCTTATTTAAAACCCAGGTAGGAGAAAAGACTAGAATTATGACTTTTTCTTGCTTCATCAGCTTTTAAATATTCACTTTGTATTTGTTTGATGGAGATGGCAGGTACTCTCCTTTTTGTGAGCTTAAGATAGAAACAAAGTTTCAGCAGAAGACAGAGAAAAACTTTTTTTGGGAGGTACAGGAATGGGTAGGAGCATATTTTGATTCCAAGTCTTATTACCTGGCAAAAACAATGCCTATGTCGCTTATGGACATCAAGTGGGTATTTTTTTTTTTTAAAGATTTTATTTATTTATTTGACAGACAGAGATCACAAGTAGGCAGAGAGGCAGGCAGAGAGAGAGGAAGGGAAGCAGGCTCCCTGCTGAGCAGAGAGCCCGATGCGGGACTCGATCCCAGGACCCTGAGATCATGACCTGAGCCGAAGGCAGCGGCTTAACCCACTGAGCCACCCAGGCGCCCCTCAAGTGGGTATTCTATACAGGAAGTCTCCATTCTAGTCCTGTCCTTTCTTATCTGACTGTCCCTGACATGGGAGTCATTGTGAATACATTAGTGCTTGAAAATAATCTGTGGATGGAGAACTAGGTTTTGAGATGAGGAAGAAGGAGCAGTGGAGGGGAAGTGGCCAACTGTTCCCCAACCTAGGCTAGTTCCCAGGCAAGAATTTTCTAGTTAATGTTAGTTATCCTTCACCCCCATTGTTTTACCTGGTAATTCAGCCTGAAATCCTACCAGTCAGAACCCATCTGCGTAAATAAACACCTTAAAAACATGCAATATCTGTGGAAAGCATAAGTAATGTTCTCACAGGTGGGATTAACCTCTTTTTGCTCTATAGTTCTGTATTAGTTAGTTCTACTGTGTAACAAATACACAGTGGTTTAGTGGTTTAAGAGCACCAGTCATTTCAATTGCTCATGGTTGTATGTGCCAGCAATTTGGGATGGTACCAGATGGTTGGTTCTCCTGCTTGTCTGTCTTGTGGTCACCTGGGTCTCTGTAGTTATCTGGGGGTTTCAGTTGGAATGGCTCATCTCTGCTGTATGTAGATGTACCTTCCAGCAGGCTAGTCTGAGGTTCCTTGCAGGGTAACACTGCCTTCTAAGACAGCTAGAGCTGAATCTTCAAGGTCTCTTGACGTAATGGCTCAGATAATCACACCATGTCATTTCTATTGCATTATTTTGGTCAGAGGAAGTCACAGGTCAGCCAACATCCAAGGACTGGAATCATAGACTCCACCTCTTGATGAGAGGATCTATAAGGTCTCATTCCAAAGGAGGCATGCCTATAGGGAGGGGAAAAATCGTTGTGGCCATCTTGGCAAAGAATCTACCACAGCTTCTATGGCATACAGACTTTGTCTCTTGTTTCCAGAAGCAGGAATTCTTGCTTAATCATTTGGCACTACAGGGACTTGGGCCTTTAGTCACTGGTTGAATTGAATTAATTCACATGTAGAAGGAAGCCAAAAGCTGCGTGTCTGGACATAAGGCCCAGTCAGGGCACTTGGAGGGTGGGTTCAGAGGCCAGAAGCCTAAACCTTACTGGGACATCTGCTGAGACAAGAGTGTCTGGATGACCATGGAGAGTAGGGAGGATCAGTGGGGAGTAAGGGTCAGGGCTGAAGCTAGGTACCAGGAAATGGGTAGGAGTGGAGTTCAGTGGTGAAGCCTGAGAAGGGGTGTCAGGGATAAGTTGATGGGGGTTTCACTTAGTAGTGCCATCTGGGAGTGCCTATGGAGCTCAGGACTGTGGACCCCAGGGGTCTTCAGCTGTGGTTTGAAGAGGGGTGGGCAGATAAAAGCCTGGTTGCATTTACAATTCCCAGAATGGGGCAGGGTTCTGCTGACCTTTACAGCGAAGCGAGGTCCTTGAAAGAGCCCTGAATCTCTGCTACTCCCCTGCTTTGTAAATCCCTTCACTCTTCACCTCCGAAGTTCTGGCTCAAACAGTTAAAACCCACCTCCTCTATAAAATCTCCCTGGACCTCACTTTGGCAGGCAGTGACTACACACTCCCTTCTCTCTCTCTCTTTTTTAAAGCATCCAGTGTCTTTTCAACTGGTAACATGCTTCTCTTTCTACCAGGTATTATTAATTTTCTTTCAGATATTTTTCCTAAATGTAAATGGCTAGTTTTTTTGAGAACAGAGATTATATCTTATATTTTCCTCTGTCGTTTCCTTAAAGGCTCGATAAACATTGGTTGTTTGGTGAATGAATTAGTTTCTGTTGCACAATAACTCTTCAAAATTATTGGTCTAGTAACCCATATTTGTTAGCTCACAATGCAGTGGATGGACACAAGGACTGAGCTCAGCCAGGCTGTTCTTTTGCAATCAGCTGTTGGAGGAGCTGGTGGCTGGGTGTTCTAAGTTAGCTCCACTTGTGTGTCTGTTGGTTGTCAGGTTTTCAGCTGGTCTGACTAGCTGTACTTCTCTGCCATGTGGCTCCTAATCCTCTAGAAGGCTTTCGTGGGTTTATTCACATGCCAGACTCAGGATTCAAAGTTCAGCAAGCAAAAGGAAAGCCCCAGTGAGCAATGCTTTTTGTCTCTGTTGTGTCACGTTTGCTAATGTCCTATGTGTCCCGGCGAGTCACATGGCCAATCCCAGGTTTGCAGAGTGGACAAGAAGAGATGGCCTCTTAATGGGAATACCCATACAGTCACATTGCAAAGCAACATACTGAGCTGGATAGAATTCGTGGCCACTATTACAATCAGCCCATAGCCTGCCTTTTGGCCATCAGTTATTCACATTTCTCTTAAATGGAAAATATTCCCAACTCAGGACCCCGGAAGTCTTGTGGTAATTAAGGGCACCAAGCTTGAAGTCTAGGGGTCTTGTGGTCTATGTCAAGTCCCAATGAGGGTTCCTGTGTGGGGAGCTTCTTGGTCTAAGGACCTATGAACTGAAAAGACAAGGTTATCTAGCCCCTTGTGAGACAGAGCTAGGAAAGCCGCATTAAAATGTCAGTTCAAAAAGGCAAAAAACAGGAATCACAGAGAACTTGCTAGTGCACAGCAGTTCTGACATCCAGCTAAACACATGTGCCATACATAATTCTCTTTGGGATCAGGGGATGGTCCATGATTAGGGCTGAGCTCTGCCCCCCAAGAGTGGCTCCCTAGTCACTAGGTAGTCTAGTCTATAAGGAATGACTGGCATTTGCAGGTGAGTAAATTTTCCACCCTGCTTTTTTTCTTCTAGGAAGCTGGAGGCCCAGAGACTTCCCTTCATTTTTAAGTGTCTCAGTCTATTTTAGTCCAAGCTGGCATTACTTTTATCAGATATAAATTATCCGTGAGGTTTGGTTTTTTTTTTTTTTTTTAGAATCTGATTCAGATCTACTCCATTCAATAGACATCTCACTTACATTCTGAGCTAGGCCTTTTTCTTCTAAGGGAGACTTGCCAGGCTGCAGTGGGACAATAACTTTAATGAAAGCACTTGGCATAGCTGAGAGAGCCCACTAGTCACTGCCTGGAGTCTTTCTGAGATATTAACGAGTGGTCTTGCAAAGTCTTCTTAGTTTGATCCTTGTCCTGAGGTTGTGTCTTACTTTGAGAATCTTTGAGGGGCTGGGAATGAGAAGCAAATGCATTGGCCAATCCAGCAAGTTTTGGCTTCTTTCTGTAGCTCTGAATTCTGCTTGCAAATGGTGCAGCTCTTCCTTTAGTTCTGCTCTTTTTTTCTCATATCTTATCATAATCAGATAAAAATGAGTCAGTTGGCACTTTAAAAAAAAATACTTGTTTATTTTAGAGAGGTGGGGAAGGGACACAGGGAGAGGAAGAAATCCCCAAGCAAACTCTGTGCTGAGCATGGAGTCTGACTGGGGGCTCGATCTCATGACCCTGAGACCATGGTCTGAGCTGAAACCAAGAGTCAGAGGCTCAACTGACAGAGCCACCCAGGTGCACCCCCCCGCCCCCCGCCCTACCCATGAACACTTTTGACATTTTGCCTGGAAATCATCATGCTAAGTTCTACACTTTCATTATGTTTATTTCCTATCTTCTAAGTTACCATACATGATAGTTTTGCCAATTGTTTCTTTATGAAATAACATGGGGTGCCATTTTTCCAGCCTGTGATACAGCAGGTTCTTCATGGCTTTGCTCTGCTAACAGTTTGCTTGCTATTTCTTAGAGTTGCCTGAACTTTTTTCTTTTTTCTTTTTTTTTTTTATTTCTTTTCTAGGCTCTGCTTGCTACCTGGCTGAAAAGGCAATGCTACCTATTTTAGATTTTGTTACTTTAGCACTCTAATTCTGGGATCATTTCTCTTTCAGTTGGCTTTTGTTTTGTAACAAATCACCCACAAATTTAGGGGTGTAAAACAAGATACGTTGATCATTTCTCACAATCTGTGGGTAAATTGGGTGGTTCTGATTTGGGCTAGCCAGGCTAGGCTGGGAGCTCTAGGATGGAGCTCACTCACATGTCTGACAGTTGCCTAGATGTCTGTGGGGTGAAGGGAGCTGACTTGGCTAAGTGTCTTTCATCATCCACAGACTGGCCTGAGCTTCTTGTGTTGTGGTGGTTGCAGTTTCCTAAAAGTAGCCAAGAAAGGAAACTCGTTTAGATTCTCTGCTTGTACCATGTTTGCTATTATCCTGTTGATAAGAGCACGTCAAATGGCCAAGCCACATCAGTGTGGAATGGGAATCCCCAGGGCATAGGTAGGGAGGGGAGCTATTGCAGCCATGTTTGCAAACAAGCTATTGTATTTGGTATGGAGGGTATCTCTTTGAGGATTTTAATTTTTGTTCATGGGTGTTCCATTCCACAGAAGGAAGTTCCCAAGAAACAGCATATGGTGTTTTATATTTATATTTTCTAGTCAATGTGTATACAGTATTCATGAACAATAGAGAGAAATTTCTTATCTGCACAGGTGATGAGATAAACACTATGAGATTAAATAAATATTTCTTTCCCCAAATTTCATAAAGATCTTACTGGTGAGGAATCACACATATTTAAAAAGGCATTTATTTTTAAAATTCAAGTATAGTTAACACAGTGTTACTAGTTTCAGGTGTACAGTATAGCAATTCAACAATTGTAAACAGTATTCTGCTCATCATGATAAGTATACTCTTAATGCTTTTCTTTCACCTATCCTCTTATCTCCTGTTTTGTAACCATTGGTTGGTTCTCTGTATTTAAATCTGTTTTTTTTTTTCTTTTTGGGGGGGTCTCTTTTCTCTTTGTTCATTTGTTTTGTTTCTTGATTTCCACACGAGTGAAATCATATGGTATTTGTCTTTCTCTGACTGACTTATTTCAGTATTATAGTCTTATTAGTATTATAGTCTTATAGTCTTATTTAGTATTATAGTCTCTAGCTCCATCCATATTGTTGCAAATTGCAAGATTTCATTCTCTTTTATGGCTGAATAATATTCCATTTGTGTATATCTATCTATCTATCTATCTATCTCTCTATCTCACATCTTCTTTATTCTTTCCTTTATTAATGGACACTTAGGCTACTTCCATATCTCGGCTATGCTGCAATAATCATAGAGGTGCCTATATCTTTTCGAATTAGTGTTTTCATTTTCTTTGGGTAAATATCCAGTAGTGGAATTACAGGATTTTATGGTAATTCTATTTTTAATTTCTTGAGGAACCTCTATACTGTTTTCCACAGTGGCCGTACTAGCTTACATTCTCATCAACTGTGTACAGGATTCCTTTTTCTCCACATCCTCACCAACACTTGTTGTTTCTTGTGTTTTTGATTTTGGCCATTTTGACAAGTATAACGTGAAATCTCACTGTGGTTTTGATTTGCATTTCTCTGATGATTAATGATGTTGAGCATCTTTTCATTGTCTGTTGGCCATGTGTATGTCTTCTTTGGAAAAATGTCTATTCATGTCTTTTCATTTTTTTTTTTAAGATTTTATTTATTTATTTGACAGAGAGAGATCACAGGTAGGCAGAGAGGCAGAGAGAGAGAGAGGAAGAAACAGGCTCCCTGCTGAGCAGAGAGCCCGATGTGGGACTCGATCCCAGGACCCCGAGATCATGACCTGAGCCGAAGGCAGAGGCTTAACCCACTGAGCCACCCAGGCGCCCCTATGTCTTTTCATCTTTAATGGGATTTATTTATTTATTTTTTTTGGTGTTGAGTTATAGAAGTTCTTTATGTATAAGTTCTTTATATTTTTTTTGATATTAACCACTTATCTGATATATCACTTGCAAATATCTTCTCCCATTTAGTGGGAGGCAAACAGTTTAGTGGGTTGTCTTTTTGTTTTGTTGTTGGTTTCCTTCGTTGGAATTGTACACAATTCTTTGAAAGCGCCAGTGATATTTAACATGAACATGAACCAGTTAACATGGACATTTTCTTTTTTTTTTAGTTTAATACCAAAAAAATTTAAAATATGCTTTCACACCTACTGCTTTGTGGTATTAACAATTATAGCCCGGACTAGTTACAAAACCAAAAGAACTTGAGGTCTTCCAAGTTATATATTGACAGTGCCCCATTAAGAATCTGCAAAGAAAAACTCCTAATGGTGGCATCTAAATGAAAAACAGAAAACCAACAGCTTAAGATGGCTGAAGAGAAATGGAAAACAATATGAAAGCAATTATGTAAAAAATATAGTCTGGTAAGGAGAAAGTAAATCAAAAGAGTTACTTTAAAAAAAAAATCAGCCTTGGGCAATGTGGTAATTTTATGTGTCAAGTTGATTGGGCCAGAGGTACTCAGACATTGGTCATGCATGATTTTGGGTGTGTCTGAGAAGAGTTTCTGGATGAGATTAACATTTGAATCAGTATCCATTTCGAGTTTATCCTTGTGTAAGGTGTAAGAGGATGGTGGAGTTTCATTCTTCTATATATAGCTGTCCAATTTTCCCAGCACCGTTTATCGAAGAGACTGTCTTTTTTCCACTGTATATTTTTTCCTGCTTCATCGAAGATTATTTGACCATAGAGTTGAGGGTCCATATCTGGGCTCTCTACTCTGTTCCACTGGTCTATGTGTCTGTTTTTATGCCAGTACCATGCTGTCTTGGTGATCACAGCTTTGTAGTAAAGCCTGAAATCAGGTAACGTGATGCCCCCAGTTTTATTTTTGTTTTTCAACATTTCCTTAGCAATTCGGGGTCTCTTCTGGTTCCATACAAATTTTTGGATTATTTGCTCCAGCTCTTTGAAAAATAACAGTGGAATGACATTAAAAGTATAGATTGCTCTAGGCAGTATAGACATTTTAACAATGTTTATTCTTCTGATCCAAGAGCATGGAATGGTCTTCCATCTTTTTGTGTCTTCCTCAATTTCTTTCATGAGTGTTCTGTAGTTCCTCAAGTACAGATCCTTTACCTCTTTGGTTAGGTTTATTCCCAGGTATCTTATGGTTCTTGGTGCTATAGTAAGTGGAATCGATTCTCTAATTTCCCTTTCTGTATTTTCATTGTTAGTGTATAAGAAAGCCACTGTTTTCTGTACATTGACTTTGTATCCTGCCATGTTACTGAATTGCTATATGAGTTCTAGTAGTTTGGGGGTGGAGTCTTTTGGGTTTTCCATATAAAGTATCATGTCATCTGCGATGAGAGAGAGAGTTTGACTTCTTCATTGCCAATTTGGATACATTTTACTTCTCTTTGTTGTCTGATTGCTATTGCTAGGACTTCTAATACTATGTTGAACAAGAGTGGTGAGAATGGGCACCCTTGTCGTGTTCCTGATATCACCGGGTAGGCTGTGAGCTTTTTCCCATTGAGGATGATATTTGCTGTGGGTCTTTCATAGATAGATTTGATTGAAGTTCAGGAATGTTCCCGCTATCCCTATACTTTGAAGCGTTTTAATCAGGAACGGATGCTGGATTTTGTCAAATGCTTTTTCTGCATCAATTGAGAGGACTATGTGGTTCTTCTCTCCACTTGTTGATTTGTTCTAGCACATTAATTGATTTGTGAATGTTGAACCATCCTTGTAACCCAGGGATGAATCCCACCTGGTCATGGTGGATAATCTTTTTAATGTGCTGTTGGATCTTGTTTGCTAGGATCCTGTTGAGAATCTTAGCATCATATTCATCAGTGATATTGGTCTGAAATTCTCCTTTTTGGTGGGGTCTATGCCTGGTTTGGGGATCAGGGTAACGTTGGCTTCATGAAAAGAGACAGGAAGTTTTCGTTCTGCTTTAATTTTTTGAAACAGCTTCAGGAGAATAGGAATCCTAGAGGAGAACATAGGCAGTAACCTCTTTGATATCAGCCACAGCCACTTCTTTTTTTTTATGCTTAATCATTTTTTAAAATTTATTTTCAGCATAACAGTATTCATTGTTTTTGTACCACACCCAGTGCTCCATGCAATCCCTGCCCTCTCTAAACCCACCACCTGGTTTCGCCAACCTCCCACCCCCCACCCCTTCAAACCCTTCAGATTGTTTTTCAGAGTCCATAGTCTCTCATTGTTCACCTCCCCTTCCAATTTCCCCCAACTCCCTTCTCCTAACTCCCCATGTCCTCCATGCTATTTGTTATGCTCCACAAATAAGTGAAACCTTATGATAATTGACTCTCTCTCCTTGACTTATTTCACTCAGCATAATCTCTTCACAGTCCCATCCATGTTGCTACAAAGTTGGGTATTCATCCTTTCTGATAGAGGCGTAATACTCCATAGTGTATATGGACCACATCTTCCTTATCCATTCCTCTGTTGAAGGGCATCTTGGTTCTTTCCACAGTTTGGTGACTGTGGCCATTGCTGCTATAAACATTGGGGTACAGATGGCCCTTCTTTTCACTATATCTGTATCTTTGGGGTAAATACCCAGTAGTGCAATTGCAGGGTCATTAGGAAGTTCTATTTTTAATTTCTTGAGGAATCTCCACACTGTTCTCCAAAGTGGCTGCACCAACTTGCATTCCCACCAAGAGTGTAAGAGGGTTCCCCTTTCTCCACATCCCCTCCAACACACGTTGTTACCTCTCTTGCTAATTTTGGCCATTCTAACTGGTATAAGGTGATATCTCAATGTGGTTTTAATTTGAATCTCCCTGATGGCTAGTGATGATGAACATTTTTTCATGTGTCTGATAACCATTTGTATGTCTTCACTGGAGAAGTGTCTGTTCATATCTTCTGCCCATTTTTTTGATATGATTATCTGTTTTGTGTGTGTTGAGTTTGAGGAGTTCTTTATAGATCCTGGATATCAATCTTTTGTCTGTACTGTCATTTGCAAATATCTTCTCCCATTCCGTGGGTTGCCTCTTTGTTTTCTTGACTGTTTCTTTTGCTGTGCAGAAGCTTTTGATTTTGATGAAGTCCCAAAAGTTCATTTTCGCTTTTGTTTCCTTTGCCTTTGGAGACATATCTTGAAAGAAGTTGCTGTGGCTGATATCAAAGAGATTACTGTCTATGTTCTCCTCTAGGATTCAGATGGATTCCTGTCTCACGTTGAGGTCTTTTATCCATTTTGAGTTTATCATTTTGTACGATGTAAGAGAATGGTTGAGTTTCATTCTTCTACATATAGCTACCCAGTTTTCCCAGCACCATTTATTGAAGAGACTGTCTTTTTTCCACTGTATATTTTTTCCTGCTTTGTCGAAGATTACTTGACCACAGAGTTGAGGGTCCATATCTGGGCTCTCTACTCTGTTCCACTGGTCTATGTGTCTGTTTTTATGCCAGTACCATGCTGTCTTGGTGATCACAGCTTTGTAGTAAAGCTTGAAATCGGGTAACGTGATGCCCCCAGTTTTATTTTTGTTTTGCAACATTTCCTTAGCGATTCGGGGTCTCTTCTGGTACCATACAAATTTTTGGATTATTTGCTCTAGCTCTTTTAAGAATACCGGTGGAATTTTGATTGGAATGACATTAAAAGTATAGATTGCTCTAGGCAGTATAGACATTTTAACAATGTTTATTCTTCTGATCCAAGAGCATGGAATGGTCTTCCATCTTTTTGTGTCTTCCTCAATTTCTTTCATGAGTGTTCTGTAGTTCCTCAAGTACAGAGCCTTTACCTCTTTGGTTAGGTTTATTCCCAGGTATCTTATGGTTCTTGGTGCTATAGTAAGTGGAATCGATTCTCTAATTTCCCTTTCTGTATTTTCATTGTTAGTTGTATAAGAAAGTCACTGTTTTCTGTACATTGACTTTGTATCCTGCCATGTTACTGAATTGCTATATGAGTTCTAGTAGTTTGGGGGTGGAGTCTTTTGGGTTTTCCATATAAAGAATCACGTCATCTGCGAAGACTTAACAGCAAATCAAACCAACTCCACACATAAGAAGGGAAATAATCAAGATTAGAGCTGAGATCAATGAGGTAGAAACCAGAGATACAGTAGAACGTATCAATGAAACTAGAAGCTGGTTTTTTGAAAGAATCAATAAGATTGACAAACCATTGGCCACACTAATCCAAAAGAAAAGAGAGAAAGCCCAAATTAATAAAATTATGAATGAAAAGGGAGAGATCACAACTAACACCAAGGAAGTAGAAACAATCATAAGAAGTTATTATCAACAGTTATATGCCAATAAGCTAAGCAACCTAGATGAAATGGATGCATTCCTGGAAAACTGTAAACTCCCAAAATTGAACCAGGAAGAAACCGACAACCTAAATAGACCAATATCTAGTAAGGAGATTGAAGCAGTGATCCAAAACCTCCCAAAAGACAAGAGCCCAGGACCTGACGGATTCCCTGGGGAATTCTACCAAACTTTCAAAGAAGAAATAACACCTATTCTCCTGAAGCTGTTTCATAAAATTGAAGCAGGGGCGCCTAGGTGGCTCAGTGGGTTGAGCCTCTGCCTTCGGCTCAGGTCGTGATCTCAGGATCCTGGGATTGAGCCCCGCATTGGGCTCTCTGCTTGGTGGGGAGCCTGCCTCCTCCTCTCTCTCTGCCTGCCTCTCTGCCTACTTAAAAAAAAAAATTGAAGCAGAAGGAAAACTTCCAGACTCTTTCTATGAAGCCAGCATTACCCTGATCCCCAAACCAGGCAAAGACCCTACCAAAAAGGAGAATTTCAGACCAATATCACCGATGAATATGGATGCTAAGATTCTCAACAAGATCCTAGCAAACAAGATCCAACAGCACATTAAAAAGATTATCCACCATGACCAGGTGGGATTCATCCCTGGGTTACAAGGATGGTTCAAAATTCGCAAATCAATCAATGTGATAGAACAAATTATTAAGAAAAGAGAGAAGAACCACATAGTCCTCTCAATTGATGCAGAAAAAGCATTTGACAAAATCCAGCATCCGTTCCTGATTAAAATGCTTCAAAGTATAGGGATAGCGGGAACATTCCTGAACTTCATCAAATCTATCTATGAAAAACCCACAGCAAATATCACCCTCAATGGGAAAAAGCTCACAGCCTACCCGTTGAGATCAGGAACATGACAAGGATGCCCACTCTCACCACTCTTGTTCAACATAGTATTAGAAGTCCTAGCAATAGCAGTCAGACAACAAAGAGAAATAAAAGGTATCCAAGTTGGCAATGAAGAAGTCAAACTCTCTCTCTCCACAGCAACTTCTTTCAAGATATGTCTCCAAAGGCAAAGGAAACAAAAGCGAAAATGAACTTTTGGGACTTCATCAAGATCAAAAGCTTCTGCACAGCAAAGGAAATAGTCAACAAAACCAAGAGGCAACCCACGGAATGGGAAAAGATATTTTCAAATGACAGTACAGACAAAAGGTTGATATCCAGGATCTATAAAAAACTTCTCAAACTCAATACACACAAAACAGATAACCATATCAAAAAAATGGGCAGAAGATATGAACAGACACTTCTCCAATGAAGACATACAAATGGCTATCAGACACATGAAAAAATGTTCATCATCACTAGCCATCAGGGAGATTCAAATTAAAACCACATTGAGATATCACCTTATACCAGTTAGAATGGCCAAAATTAGCAAGAGAGGTAACAACGTGTGTTGGAGGGGATGTGGAGAAAGGGGAACCCTCTTACACTCTTGGTGGGAATGCAAGTTGGTGCAGCCACTTTGGAGAACAGTGTGGAGATTCCTCAAGAAATTAAAAATAGAGCTTCCCTATGACCCTGCAATTGCACTACTGGGTATTTACCCCAAAGATACAGATGTAGTGAAAAGAAGGGCCATCTGTACCCCAATGTTTATAGCAGCAATGGCCACAGTCGCCAAACTGTGGAAAGAACCAAGATGCCCTTCAACAGACGAATGGATAAGGAAGATGTGGTCCATATACACTATGGAGTATTATGCCTCCATCTGAAAGGATGAATACCCAACTTTTTTTTTCTTTTTTAAGATTTTATTTATTTATTTATTTGACAGAGAGAGATCATTAAGTAAGCAGAGAGGCAGGCAGAGAGAGAGAGGAGGAAGCAGGCTCCCCACCGAGCAGAGAACCCGATGTGGGGCTTGATCCCAGGACCCTGAGACCACGACCCAAGCTGAAGGCAGAGGCCCCAACCCACTGAGCCACCCAGGTGCCCCAATACCCAACTTTTGTACCCAACATGGATGGGACTGGAAGAGATTATGCTGAGTGAAATAAGTCAAGCAGAGAGAGTCAATTATCATATGGTTTCACTTATTTGTGGAGCATAACAATTAACATGGAGGACATGGGGAGATGGAGAGGAGAAGGGAGTTGAGGGAAATTGGAAGAGGAGGTGAACCATGAGAGACTATGGACTCTGAAAAACAACCTGAGGGTTTTGAAGGGGCGGGGTGTGGGAGGTTGGGGGAGCCAGGTGGGTATTAAAGAGGGCACATATTGCATGGAGCACTGTGTGTGGTGCAAAAACAATGAATTCCGTTACACTGAAAAGAAATAATCAAAAAAAAATTTGAATCAGTAAAGGTAGTAAAGCTTAGTGCCCTCTTTAAGTGGTGGGCCTCATCCAATCAAAGGCCTGAAGAGAACAGCAGGCAGTGGTAGAGCACAGGGGATGATGGTGGGGAGGTGGCTGCAGGGCAAACATACATTATATTCAGGATTAGCTTCTATGTAAATGGGAGTTGGCAGGATGGTAAAAACCCCTAAATATTTTAAACACAATATTAACTACTCTGGAAGCCAGGCTAACACTTGGGCTTGAAGAAATTAGTGGATAAGGCAAGAGTAGAATTAGGAGTTCTCTTTCAAAGGTGCTTTAGGGGTAGATATTAGCTCAAAAATAGTAGCTTAAATGTTTCAGTGTCACTAATGTTCAAATTAGAACGTGCCTTGAAAAATAGGAAATAATTACAAAGCTCATTAGAGTTTTACAGTGGTTGTGGGAAAAATAGTAGAAATAGCCTTTCCAGATTTAATGAGGGAGTCCATTTAAAGGCAAGTTTTGATACAGTGAGCATGCATTTATGGCAGAGGGATATTTTGCTTAATTATCCTGTTCATGGAGAGTATTTGTGCCTCATATATAAGATGATTACAAGCGGACTATATGGATTACTTCCTTTTATAAGATGTTCAAATAAAGAAACTTGGAGCACAAAGATAATGAGAATTTTAAAAGAATTTATAAAGCAGAATGGAGTTTGGAATTTTTATAATTAAAAATTACATAAGACATTCATAAATATTATAGAAGACTCAGAAATTAAGGGAAAAAAATCACTGACAGTTCCAAAACCTCAACCACAATCGCTACTACTGTTTTGGTGTGTTTTCTTTCTTGTATTAAAATGTATTTTAAACATAGTTTTAGTTGTAGTCAATGAACATTTTTCAACTGGATCTTGTCATTCAACATTCTATTATAAAGATGTAACAAAAATTGTAATTTAAAAATGTTTAGCGTCCTTTTTTCTTTTTTGCTTTAATGGGTACCTAACTTTTGTCCCTAACTTCCCCGGACACACGAAAGTCTGAGTTGCTACAGAATAAAAGGCAAGCTCCAAGCCAGAGGCCAGATGCTTGCTGGCTGCTTGCTCTGTATCTGTTTCACTGGTCTCCTTTGCTAACAGAATCCTGATTTTATCCCAGCATTTTCATCCCCTACATGATTCGGGAGAGTGGCCCAATCTATGCTTATGAGTCAGTCATTGGTCTGGCTGATAAGATGTGAGGATGGAGATTTCCCCACTCTTAAGAAGACACCAGAAAAGATGTTCTTTTACACCATATCCAGGCTTGTGCCTGTGGATGGGAGAACCAAGTTATGAAAGGAACCTAGGATAATATCGATGAGCCACTAGATCAACTAAGTCTGAAACCGCTGGGCTTCTTTACTTTTTTGAGCACATTTGAGTTGTGTTTTTTCTATTCAAGGATAAGGGATGCTAACTGAAAGACCAAGGTCATATTTTGTTTTGACATTCAAAATAGGATCATGCATGAGGTCAGAAATGTTACAAGTCAGACTTGAGAGATTTCATAAGTCTCCAGTTCCCCTCCCTCTCTCTGTCATCCCCCTTCACTCCCCCTTCTCCTCAGCGTATTCACCACTGATTCTGGAAGATGTAACTCAACAGTGTTCTCCAGTTGTATGGTGGAGATTCCCTGCCAATCCTGAAGATGCACCTGGGAATTAGAGAAAGAAGGTATATCTTTTAGGGAAAGTAAAAGAAAATCCCAACCTTTCTGGGCTCAGGGGATTGTGGGATAGTGGGAGGCCTGAGCAAGGGAGAAGAGGGGGTTAAAGGCTAAAGAGAGAGAGCAGGGGGAGAGAGAGAGAAAGGGAGTGTGAGAACAGAGCACTCAGATGTGAATTTCCTGAACTTCTTTTTCTAGTCTGAACTCAGGGGTGAGTGTATTCTTCAGGGTAATTCTGAATAGAAAGAAGGGGATTATTGCCTCATTTCTTGTTGACCACAGCTAGAGAAAAAATTAATTCAAGATGTTCCAGCCAAGGGAAGGGAGCTGAGATTAGTTTTTTTTTTGGGTGAGCATTTCCTGTGCAGCACAGATGCTACAACAGGAGTCAGTGGGCTTGCTCCAGCCCTACTCAAGGCAGAAGTGGGGATGGATGGGGGCCAGTGGTCTGGGTGGGGACCTGGCTGAGGCTCAGAGTTCATTAGGAGTGACCTCCAAAATGAGGCCAGGTTATCCAGGGAGCCTGACACACCTGAGCAAGAGACCAGACCATATGTTACAGCAGCTGTGGTTCTCATCTGTGAATGCAAATGGGGCCCTCTGTAGATCAGAAGGTGCCAACCAGAAAATAGTTAAGATCCAGCGAAGGCTAGGGGCCCGATTCTCTCCCCTCAATATACCATATAGCCTGTTCATTCTCTTATAAAGAGAAACAGACTTGCCAGTGAATAAGCAATTTAATCAAGGAAGCCTGAATAAAACCCAAAGGGAATATTATCACTATTATTAAATTATTAGGTTGGACAAAATCTCAAATTGGACAGAACTGAAAAAAGTTATCTTTTCCCCCCATTAACCAATGAAGGGGCTCATCAAGATGACCAGATTCATTACACACAATAAGGATGTTGCATTTTCTTTGTATTTCAAAACCGAAGTATGAGTTAAATTATAAATTTTTTGTGTTTCAGTATAGTCTTTATAATTACAGCTTATAACAGTGGATGATTGCTCATTGATAAACAATTTATGATTTAGTTTAATGACTCCCAAGCATTGTACATTTAGCTTAATATAAATAATACTGTGACAAACATCTCTGAGCATGGAGAAGCCTCTGCATTTTGGATTATTTCTTGAATTAGATTTCTGCATTGGGTTTACTAATTCCAACAAAATGATCATTTAATTTTAATGCAAAGTTATTCTTCAAAAAAGCATTTTTTTTTTTTTTTTTTTTTTTAGAGAATAAGAGAGAGCTCACACATGTGCATGTGCAAGCGGGGGTGAGGTGGGGGAGGGGCAGAGGGAGAGGAAGAGAGAATCCCAATCATGCTCCTTGCCCATAGCAGAATCCCATGAGGGTCTCAGTCGCAGACACTGAGATCATGACCTGACCTGAAATCAGGAGTCAGATACTTAATGGATGGAGCCCCCCAAGCACCCTCAAAAAAGCAATTCTGATTTTCATGGCCACTAGCACCAATATCAGCTACAATTTCACTTTGGCATTTAATATTATTAACTATTTTTTTCCTACAACAGTAAGTGAAAAACATTTGTATTGTTTTTAATTTGTATTTCTTTGGTTATTAGATCAATGGCGTAATTTTTAAAAAAAATTCATTTTCAGCCATAATGATTATGTAATGGTTATAATTTATTTCCTTATATACAGTATCAAAAACTTCTTACCTTTGGAAAGCCAAAATGAAAAAAAAAAACTGTCCACTATGAAGTAAGCAGTTTGGTAGATTCACACTCAGTACTCTGTGCTGGTTGGAGGACATTAAGAATGGCAAATGTATGGAGCTGTTCCGAAGCTCATGGCATAGCTGTTTTAGCAGCGCTCACTTGGTGCTAAGCCCCAACCATAAGCTTTAGAACCTTTCTGCCTTGTGCTGTGCTCATAGCCTGCCACTGTATTCTCATGTACAAGTTTCTGGCTACAAGCTAGATCAAAGAAGTTTCATAAAACAAACAAACAGTATAGCCTCCCGCTCTTGAAAATCATCCAGCAGCCAATATTGTAAAGTTTAATGGCTTTGATCTCTTTTCCTTTGCCTGTTTGCCCTCCTTGAATGTGTCCCAGCAGGCGTGGTCTGCTTAATCTGACCTGCTTGGTGGGTGTGCAGCTTTCTGCTCCTCTCATCACGAGACCCCATGCTGCATGTGAGGTTGCTCTGCCATCTTCTAGAGTCTCACCGCCCTGCTTTGGAAGTCAGCATCTTAGGAGACTGCAGAAGGGTCAGAAGGGTGACAGAGACCTCTCCCTAACCCCACCATCCTTCTCAGCTTTCCACAAATAGTGTAATGTGACCTGTCCCCACTTATCTCGGCGAGCCTTAGTTCACTCTCATTGGACATTTTGGAAGAAAGGAAAATTGCCATCAGTGCTCGCCATCTGAAGAGACTGCCTCCAGTCTCTCCTGGACCAGACCTGCCTTGGGGGGGGGAGCATCCATTTCCCCAGGTAGTTGGTTCTGAAGGCTGAGATTAGAGGTCAAAGTTTCTGTCTAGTCAAGCTGAGCTATGTATATGAATACGAAAGTTCATCTGCTTTTTTAAAAATTGAGGTATAACTGACAATAACATTATATTAGTTTTAGGTATACAGTATAATGGTTTTACAGTTGTATGCATTGTGAAATGATCACTACAATAAATCTAGTTACTATATGTAGTTAGAAATTTTTATCTTGTGATGAGAAATTGTAAGATCTACTCTCTAAGCAGTTTTCAAATTTGCCAGGCAATATTATTAATGATAATTTCCAAAGTGTATATTATATCCCTATGATATATTTATTTTATGACTGGAAGTTTGTACTTTTTGACCCCTTCACCCATTTTGCGCCCCCCGCCCCCCTGACCATGCCTCACCTCTGGGCAACCATCAATCTGTTCTCTATATCTATGAGCTTGTTTTTTTTGTTGTTGTTTTGTTTTTGTAGGATTCCACATATAAGCAAGATTTTATGGTATTTGTCTTTCTCTGTCTGACTTATTTCATTTAACAAAGTACATCTGATTTTTAAAAAAAAATTATAATACAATCTTACAATATTAAGGAAAAATTCAACAACAGAGGAAAAACAGCTTTTATCCCACTGAACAAAGCTATTTTATTTTATTTTATTTTTTAAGATTTTATTTATATATTTGCAAGAGAGCACGAGAGAGTGAGCACTTGAGGAGTGGGGTGGGGCAGAGGGAGAAGCGGACTCCCTCCTGAGCAGGGAGCCCAACTCAGGGCTCAATCCCAGGATGCTGAGATCATGACCTTAGCCAAAGGCAGACACTTAACCAATTAAGCCACCCAGGTGCCCTAGAAAGCTATTTTAATTAGCGTATATTCCAAGTCTTTTTTTTTGACCAACTTTTAGGAAGTTGAATTACAATGTACACACAAACTTGCAGTTTGCATTTTCCCTTAGATGTCTCTAGAAATAAGCATCACATAGTGTCACATAGATGTTGACTTAAGGAAATAAGAATGGTGACTCCTTGTGCCTTGCCAGTGATTGGCCCGGAGGTGGTCAGGTGACCCAGCTGTGGCCAATGTGGTGTGAGAGGGAGCTTCTGGTTGTTCTAGGGAAAATGAGATGCAGAGGAAGAACCAGCCTTTCTGCTGCACACTGTTGTGTTTGAAAGTGTTGTGACCAAGAGCCCAATTATAAAACTGGAGAAAAATGCACTGAGGATGGCAGATATTTATTAAGCACTGCTATGTGCAAGATTTGTTGTTGTGAGTAAAATGAGCACCCCATAGTCCCTGCTTTCCAGAATGCTATGATCCCTGGGGAAGACAAAGAGTCCCCAATAATTATAATATAAAGCCATTGTGATGCTTCCTCTAGCGCTGTAATTATTGACCCATGAATGTAAATAAAATCTCCAGTGCTTTACCAGTTGGCAGTTCTAGGTTTGAGCCACCTTTCCATGACCTGATCTAGTTACCACAATGAGGAGCTTGGACTATGTGGGTACTAAAGCTCTTCTAATTATTAATAAAATTATAATTTATCTCTCTTCCAGACTGAATAAAATAACAAGCCATTTGAACAATTGAACAAATGGCTCCCTAGAGGGTTTTTGTTGTTGTTGTTTGTATTCTGGAGTGTGTCAAAAAATCATGTGAGGGGCACCTGGGTGGCTCAGTGGGTTAAAACCTCTGCCTTCGGCTCAGGTCATGATCCCAGGGTCCTGAGATCGAGCCCCACATTGGGCTCTCTGCCCAGCAGGGAGCCTGCTTCCTTTCCTCTCTCTCTGTCTGCCTCTCAGCCTACTTGTGATCTCTGTCTGTCAAATACATAAATAAAAAAATATAAAAAAAAATCATGTGAATGTAAAACAATATGATAAGAGAAAAAAGTTAATACGCATAGATAGTAGGCAAGAGATAGGTGGAAATGAATAGCAGGGAATTAGATATACTTTGCAAACTGGTAAAACAAAAACAAGCCAATTTTATTCTGGATTGTAAAAAGAAAATAGAAAAATTACAGGACAGAAAAATTATGTATCCAGGAATAGATATGAATGGGAGGGCGGCCTGACTGACAACATTAGGCCTCTGAATCGCACAGACCTAATTGATCATTTTCTTCTTCGTGTTGTGTTTGTTCTCTGCCTTCCATTTAGCAGGTCACTGGCACTGATTGGGTGGTGAGTCAGAACAAATAAAAGGAAACCTCTTTTTACTCTGTGTTCTCAGCACATAGATTTATTGCCCTTGTATTTCAGCGACAATATAGAACCCAGACTGAAAATGACAACTTTACAAGCAAAGCAGGATCTGCAGTTGAATACGTACTCCAGAATAATGAAATTTCCTCCTTGGAAACCAGCTGTTACCCTGGAGGTTAAGACAGAGAACTCTCCCTGGGCACCATGTTCGGCTGGCTAGATCCATACTTTAGATGTATAAACACGGCTAATATTGATGTTGACATGCCAGAATTTCAGATCTTTTGATGTGTTCCTTGTTGAAAGATGACCACAAGTTGCCCGACCTTCTTGGAAAACATGGCGTTCCTCTAATTATTTATTGGTAATTTATTAGAAGAAACTAAGCTAATCAGACTCTCGCTATAAAAGTAGACACAGAAGGAAGATAATTTAAACTTATGTTGGAAGACAGTCTCCCATCTGTGGCACTTCTCAAGTCAGATACTACTCTGCACTAAACTGTATTTCTTCAGTGGAAAGTTTGGAAGTTGATGTCTGACTTTTGGAAGCTTTCCCTTCAAGGATGTTTTATGATGAGCCCTAACCACAACCCTGCTGTTGGTTTCTGGCAAATTGGAGGCTCTTTCCCTCTGCAGAGCTGTGGGAATGTTTAAGCCCTCCCAGGAAACATTTTATGGACCAGTTATATTGGGGTTTCTGCTATGATTGGGTTACGGGCAAGTCTGAGCGCTCATCTGGACTGGAAACATGAAGACAGACTGAATTTAAGTCATTGGAAGGGTTGCAACGGCCATGTATTTTCAAACTGCCCTGAAAAAGTTATTCTTTTTTTCATTTAAAGAAAGAAAATGCAAAAGCATGTGAAGTAAAACAAAAAAAGCAAAAAAAATGGCTATTCAGAAAAATAATGCTTCAAGGCCTCCCAAAAAATAGCCCTCTAAATTGTGGCTCCTTTTTGTGACACAGTATTTTGTTTGGTCCTTGTGTTCACAAAAACCAAAACAATGCAAACCAAAACGTATTTTTCTCTGACTATAAAAACAATTCATGCCTGTATAAAATTTGTGTGATACAAGTACATAATGGAAGAAAGAAAAAGCTTCATGATAATCACTATTATTACTCTGCTGTGTATTCCTTCACGACTTACTATGATGTGTTCCTTTAACACATTGTTTTTCAACATATATGCTTATTTACTTAGTTTCATCTTTTCAGCCTTTAACTTATTTCCATTTTACTATTCTTTTTTTTTTTTTAAAGATTTATTTATTTATTTGACAGAGAGAGAGACAGAGAGAGAGATCACAAGTAGGCAGAGAGGCAGGCAGAGAGAGAGGGGAGCAGACTCCCTGCTGAGCAGAGAGCCCGATGCGGGGCTCGATCCCAAGACCCTGAGATCATGACCTGAGCCGAAGGCAGAGGCTTAACCCACTGAGCCACCCAGGTGCCCCCATTTTACTATTCTTTTTAATGGCTGAAACTATTTCATTGTAGGTGGTCTGCAAATTTTTGTAACACCTGAAAATGTGTGTGTGTGTGTTTCTATGGGTGTGTGTGTATATCAGGATGTGTGTGTGTGTGTGTGTGTTTTAGAATAAAAAAGATGAGAGAATTTATAGACATAATGAAGGTAAATTAATATTTCTCGAAAGAGTAGTCTACAAGCAATATTCATTTTCTTACCGCCCTTTATGTTCCATTCTGGGTTCTTGCTGGCTTTGCCTGCCAAGTCAACAATGACTGTTGGCAAAGCCAATAAAAAGTTTTTGTCTTCTACATCCAGATGGCCAACAGACACATGAAAAAGTGCTCCATATCACTCGGCATCAGGGAAATACAAATCAAAACCACCATGAGATATCACCTCACACCAGTCAGAATGGCTAAAATTAACAAGTCAGGAAATGACAGATGCTGGCGAGGATGCGGAGAAAGGGGAACCCTCCTACACTGTTGGTGGGAATGCAAGCTGGTGCAACCACTCTGGAAAACAGCATGGAGGTTCCTTAAAATGTTGAAAATAGAACTACCCTATGACCCAGCAATTGCACTACTGGGTATTTACCCTAAAGATACAAACGTAGTGATCCGAAGGGGCATGTGCACCCGAATGTTTATAGCAGCAATGTCTACAATAGCCAAACTATGGAAAGAACCTCGATGTCCATCTACAGACGAATGGATAAAGAAGATGTGGTATATATACACAATGGAATACTATGCAGCCATCAAAAGAAATGAAATCTTGCCATTTGCGACGACGTGGATGGAACTAGAGGGTATCATGCTTAGCGAAATAAGTCAGTCAGAGAAAGACAACTATCATATGATCTCCCTGATATGAGGGAGGGGAGACAAACCATAAGTGACTCTTAATCTCACAAAACAAACTGAGGGTTGATGGGGGGAGGGGGTTGGGAGAGGGGGGTGGGGTTATGGATATTGGGGTGGGTATGTGCTATGGTGAGTGCTGTGAAGTGTGTAAACCTGGCGATTCGCAGACCTGTACCCCTGGGGATAAAAATATATGTTTATAAAGCTGTAAAAAAAAAAAAAAAGAAAAAGAAAAAAGAAAGGATGAATACCCAAGTTTTGTAGCAACATGGACGGGACTGGAAGAGATGATGCTGAGTGAAATAAGTCAAGCAGAGAGGGTCAATTATCATATGGTTTCACTTATTTGTGGAGCATAACAAATAACATGGAGGACAAGGGGAGATGGAGAGGAGAAGGGAGTTGAGGGAAATTGGAAGGGGAGGTGAACCATGAGAGACTATGGACTCTGAAAAACGATCTGAGAATTTTGAAGGGGTGGGGGGTGGGAGGTTGGGGGCACCAGGTGGTGGGTATTGTAGAGGGCACGGATTGCATGGAGCACTGGGTGTGGTGCAAAAATAATGAATACTGTTATGCTGAAAAAATAAAAAAAAATAAAAAAAAATAAAAAAAATAAAATATGAACTCAAAAAAAAAAAAAAAGTTTTTGTCTTCTTACTTGCCCTCCACATAAGTTGCTTGTGCCTTCTTTCTTGTAACATTCTCATCTATTGGTTTCTGTGACACCATCATCCTCTCCTGATTCTCTTCTTTCCTAACTAGGCTCTCTCTCTAGACAACCTCTACAGGAGTTCCTCAGAGCTGAATCCTGGACCCTCCTCATGTCTGTACTCTCTCCCTCCATTGATCTGACCCTTCCCAAGATTTTAAGTACTATCTCCATACTGATGATTCTAAGTTTTTATTTGTCATTGGACATTTCTTCTGGGTTCAGGACTCCTATCTAACTGCCTTCTAAACATCTTCCATTGGGTGTTTCACATGCATCTTAAACTTAGCATCACAACTGAGCTCTTGTTTCCTCTCCAAACTTGGCCCTATTCAGTCTTCTCCATCCTGGCAACTGGTTCGTCTATCCACCTAGTCACTAGAGAAGGAAGCTGGTGGTCAGTTTTGTCTCCTCCCTCAAAAAAAAAAAAAATCTCAGATCCCTCCAGTTCTCTCTTCCTGTGTCAACTCCATCTTGGTGCCAGTCACTATCATCTCTCTCCAGGACTATTGCTATGACACTCTTTTTGTCCTTTATGTTCCACTTGGACTCTATTCTATTCTAACTGTAGCAGTCAGAGTTAAAGCATGAATCAAGTCATTGTGCTGCCAACAGTCCATCAGAAGCTTCTCAGTGCTATGAAGAATACAGTCAAGATCTTTAGCATGAGCTGGGGTATACAGGTGCTGGGGCATATATTCTTTTTCACACTTGAATTGTGGTGTTGGCATCATAAATCTAGGTTATGAAAACACACTGCTTTAGCCTAAACTGTGATGTCAAGGGGTAACTTATTTCCATGTCAGCTTTCTGTGCTCATGTATACATATATCATAAAGGCTAGTGGTTTTGGCTTGTGCATTTTTAAGAAGTTTGCATTGGGGAGAGGTGCATTTTCTATTCATCTTCAAGGGGACGTCTTGATCCTGGGCTTCACAATCATCAACTTAAAATCATTATCACACTGGAAAAGCAAATGAACCAGGGCATAAAGAGCAGGTCAAAATCATATGGAAAATGATGATATTTTACAATGTAGAACTTTGGTATACTATAAATACAATAATTATATATTCAAGTCTTATTAGTTGCTGACATGGCATCTAATAATGTCCAACAATTGGTTCCCAGCAGGTGCTCTCGAAAGGTAATAATGTTCTTGAAGCTTTCTTTACAGAATAATTTCTTAAATCGGTACAAATTGCCTTGTGCAGATATGGAGAGTTCTTTTAACAACTCTACTCAGGTTTCAGAGAAGACTCGTTAGATTAGGATCTTTTCGGAAAAATACCCTTGCTGACAGGGAAAACTGCTGAGATGATATTAAAGTTCAAACATTGAGAATGAGTGTGTGTGTGTGTGTGTGTGTGTGTGTGTGAGAGAGAGAGGGGGGAAGAGAGACAGAGATGTAGAGAGATAGAGAGAGAGATCCCTTTGAAGCCAAAATTTTCATTCCCAAGTTTATAATGTTTCACTTTTGTTGATTTTGTGTCTGTGTCTCCAACCAGATTGAAAAAATCTTGAGGACAGGTTAATAGCAGGGTGTATTATTTTTTCTCCTTCCCTCTCTTCCTCCCTCCCTGATCTACTTCACCCACTGTCCTCCTTGAGATCCATCTTCAGAATAGGGGAACTCAAAGGAAGTGGATGAGGAACCCTTCTTGACCACATGTTGAAATGGCGGGATGCAGAAATGTGCAGATGGGGTTCATTTTAATGAGGCACTGTCATGTAAAAATCACATACACAAGAAAGAATCATAAAGTTGATGTATGATTCCTATGGACAGAGGACTTATTTTGTATGTTATTTCCATTCAGTAATGCTATTTGTGACACTGAAGAAATGCACTCTGTTGTAGTTCACACATTCTAGATAAATAGTATATTATTCACCCTTATATTGGGGGAGATAGGACAGTATTTCACTCACCTTCAGAAGATGAAACAGATTGATAGTAGTGAGATTATTTTTGAGTGAGAAGAACTTCATATGTAAGGATCACAGTCATGAATCTCTTCAGTTGAAGGACCATACGGTTGCCCAAATCCTCACGCCAACTTTCCTTTTGTCCTGGAACATGGACAAGAAGCTGTTACTATGATAGTGTGGAAACGAGAGAGAATTCTAACTTTAAGTGTCATTGACTTCTCACGCACTTAACATTTTCATAACAATTTCTCCGAAGTCCACAGAAAAAAATGCTGAAATGTGAATACTCTGAATGAGTCATGTTGTACTCAAGGGAATGAAGTTATCTTATTTTTATGGGCTATTGAATCCAGCATTTGATTTATTTCCTGTCATCTGTTTCGTAGACTGTATATTGGAGTGAGTGAATTTTCATAATGCCCCAGAGTTGGAAAGAACATTAGGGATCATCTCTCCAATACCAGAAGCCACAGGATACGATTCCTGACAGGTGAACTTGAGTTGCATTTTGCACAGTTTCAGCAATGAATTGACTCACCACTTTGGCCTATCAGTTTTCAAAGAGTTTGAAGGTTCTTTTAGAAGTTTCTTTTAGAAGGTTAGAAGGTTCTTTTCCTTCTTTTGCTCCTTCTCTTTCTCTGTCTCTTCCTCCTCCTGTTGTAAATGAAAATCCAACTTATACTTTCACCCTCTATTCCTCCAAAGCTGTATGGAATGATCCAGATCTTTCTTCTACGCATTAGCCCTTTTTGTGATTGACACCAGTTCTCTTGCTAGCCTCAGGGAGCCTGGCGCCAGGGCTAATCACTCCAGTTTCATCATCTTGGACCTTCACTCTCTTGGGAGCCCCTCTCTGAATGAGCTTTGGTTTATAAGTGTCACTCTTAACTCTTGGAATCCAACAGCAAGGTAGTGCTGTAGACAGTAGGCTATGCCTTCCAAATCCTAAGCACTATCTTCTACTAACTAGTAACTGAGCTATTCGATGTTCTACTTCCACCGAATTTACATTTGCGTCACTTACACCATATATGCATTCATATTGTGACGGCAACTGAAACCCATTGGTCTTTTTCTTAAAAATAACTCTATTCTTACAATAGATATAGACTAATGTTATTGCAGGGACTTAAAAAAATATCGAGAAGGAATCAGAAAAAAAATCACCTAAGTAAATCCTTCTTACTTTAAAAATGTATACATTTAAGTACATGCACACACACAAATTTGTATGTTTTTTAAAAGTGAATACTAGATGTATCACTTTATAATCTGCTTTTTCAACTTTTTTGTATCTTAAAAAATCTTAACATGCTAGTATATATGAAATTGCTTGATTATATTAGTACCTTTATAGTATTCCATTGTGCAGATAGACCATGGTTTATTGAACAATTTCCCCACTGATGGTTATTTAAGTTGTTAATTTTTCCATAATAAACAATGCTGTGATGAATACTCTTACATACATATTTGCATATTTACTTGATAGATTCCTGGTTGGGGAATTGCAAAATCAGAATATGCACCTCTCCAGAAAATGTTGCCAATCTGTCATCCTCTAGCAGCACCCAGATCCGGCTCCTTCTGATTGATTCTGATGATACTGAGGGTGGCTGGGAGCCAAATGTACTATAGGAACTTGGAAATATGGAAACGGGGAGAATATGCTGGACAAATGCCCAGGTAAGTTTTTATTGTTGTTGTTGTTGTTGTGTGTATGTGTCTGGCAGATTTCCAAGCACATGGAAACAGGCAAACACCCACATACACAATTGCAACTGAGGGAAGGTTATGTACCAGAGTTTAGGGGAGGATGGAGAAAGAGGTGGTGATGCTGTGTGAGCTACATGGATGGAAATCACTTTGAGGGGTTTCTTTTAGGTACAGGCAAGAGTCCTGCGGGATCTAGTTCGTGCACCCGGAGTCCTTGGTCAGTTTTGCACTACAGGGAAAAAGAGCATTTCTGATGCTGACATCTCTGCTTGCTTCCTTGTGGTGTTCCCACGGCTTTGACCACAGCTACTGGAGATCCACTTGCCACTCCCCGCAAGGCCACATACTGGCCTGCCTCGCTGGACTTTCTGCTGAAACCTGGTATTCTATTTTCCTGTTTATCCTCCTGGAGTTCTGTAGGTGACCTTACCGTCTTCATGTGAAGTTTCACGCCCATGTCCTTTTTAAACTTAGATTTATGTCATTGGGAATAAGAACTATCTTTCTATTGTCATTTTCCAGAAATTAACATGGTGTCTGTATCACAGATTTCCTGGGATAGTCCTAACGATTTGAGAAACAAACAGATGTGACTTACTAAAATTTTTTTTTTGTAAATATTTTTGTGTCAATTGATTAAAAAAAAAAGAGGAAACACCCTTTATCAAGTTTTCTAGAAGACAGTCTTTTGTCAGGCTAAGGAAAACACAATCAGAGCTTGTCCTTCGTTAGTCCGACAGCCTCAGTAACATCCCATCACTCTTAGGGCCAAGTGTACACTGCTCAGTGCACTTCAGTCCCACATCCCAGCAAAGCCTGCCTTGCTCCTTATGCCCAGTCAGCCCACACCCTCTTTATCTCAGATATGCACCTTGTCATTCTTCTCTCTGCACCTCTGCTCCTTTCCTTTGTCTGGAATCTCTGCTCCTTTTTCTTTACCTGTGAACAATTACTTAACCTTCAAGATTGGGTTCAAGCATCACCTCCTCCAGGAAGGCTTTCCTGGTTTTTTCCCTCACTGCGTGGACAAATGGACCTAATGGACCAGGGCATTTGGTGAGATGGAAATGAGCACACACTACTCTGGTTTGCTTTGTCTATATGGTCTCTCTCTCTCCACCATAATAATAAAACCATGGTCTGAAAAACCACCAGTAGGTAAAGTGAATATTAATTAGAAGAAGAGCCATCCATGTTTTTTTTTGGTAAATACCCAGTAGTGGAGTTACTGGATCATAGGGTGATTATATTTTTAATTTTTTGAGGGCCCTCCCTACTGCTTTCCACAATGGCTGCACCAGTTGCATTCCCACCAACAGTGCACTGAATAATGTATACAATTGTTGAATCACTCCATTGTACACCTGTCACTAATAGAACACTGTATGTTAAGTATACTGGAATTAAAAAAAATAAAAAAAATTAAAAATTAAAAAATTTTAAAAAGGCTCAAAATTCCTTTCAGTTGTTACTTCAGACTAGAGGCCTACCTTTACATCACCAGAAGAGTTCATTAAAAAGCTTTCCCAAAAGAAGGAGTTTTTTTCCTGTTAACCTATGCAGCCATTTCAGAAGCAACTATAGTAATTTATTTCTGAAAGCAAACTTTTTTATTGTGCCCACTAGGTATGGAGAGAAATGAAAGAGGACCCTGGAGAAAGAAACTTGGTCCTTGAGTCAGAAGATGGGTTTAAAAATGCCCATTTAGGGCACCTGGTTGGCTCAGTTGGTTAAGCATCTGCCTTCCGCTCAGGTCACGATCCCAGGGTCCTGGGATCAAGCCCCAGGTTGGCCTCTCTGCTCAGCAGGGAGCCTGCTTCTCCTTCTCTCTCTGCCTGCCTTTCCCTCTTCCCCCGACCCCATGTTAAATAAATAAATAAATAAATCTTAAAAAAAAAAAGCCTATTTAAATGTTTACACCTGGGAACTGAGGCATGCCTCTGAATTGTTCGAAGCTCTAGTTTCTTTGTGCTGGTTATAAAATAAGGGTATTAATAACTATTGTTACAAAGACTAAAGAAGAGAATATATGTTAAGGTGACCCGGACAGGGACTGGCTCAGAGCAGGTGCTCAAAACCATAGTCTTTCTTTCTTTCTTTCTTTTTTTAAAGATATTTCTAATTTCTATGATATTGTCACTGTTGTGACAATGGCCTCATTTAACTTTCTCCTCCTTTGGGACTCATAGTGTTACACCCCAGCCAACACTTGGCATTATCCAACTTTCTAAATTTTGGCAGCTTACCTATTGTAAAGCTACATTTCATTTTGTTTAAGTTTTCATTTCTTTGCTTATTCATGGATTTGAATGCCTTTTCACGTGGTTGCTAGTCATCTGAGGTTTCCTTTAATATAGATTGCATTTTGTAATCTTTTGCCCGTTTTTCCCTTGAGATTGTTGTCTTCTTATTTTGGATTAAGGAGTTATTAATCCAGAACTGGTAAGGCTTTGTAAATATCTTCCCCCACTCTGCCAGTGCTCTGTTAATCTTGTTCGGAGTATCTGTTGTTGAAGTATCTGTTGATGAAGTTGAAAAGCTTGATTTTGAGGAAGCCTAATTAGTCAATATTTTGTCTGTTGGTTTGTACTTTTGTAGTTTGTTGAAGAAGTCCTTTCCCATCCTTAGATCATGAAGTTAGTCTATATTTTCTTCTACTAGTGTTTTAAAGAATTATTTATATATTTGAGAGAGAAAGAGAGAGAGAGAGCACAAACGGGGGAAGGAGCAGAGGGAGAGGGAGAAAAAGGCTCCGCACTGAGCAGGGAGCCCAACTTGGGGCTTGATCCCAGGACCCTGAGATCATGATCTGAGCTTACTGAGC
This sequence comes from Lutra lutra, assembly GCF_902655055.1. Taxonomy (NCBI): domain Eukaryota; kingdom Metazoa; phylum Chordata; class Mammalia; order Carnivora; family Mustelidae; genus Lutra; species Lutra lutra. The sequence goes on along the minus strand of NC_062284.1, from coordinate 97,812,093 downwards.
CACCCAGATGCCTCCTCTACTAGCCTTTATAGTATTTAGGTAATTGTTATGGAATGAATATTTGTGTTCTCCTCTTCCCCATTCATAAATTGAAATCCTCACCCCCAATGTGGTTATATTTGGAAGTGAGGCCTTTGAGAGGTAATTAGGCCATGAGGCTGGAGTCCTGATTAATGGGATGGGTGCCTTTATAAGAAGAGACCTGAGAGAGCTTGCTCTATCTCTTCTTTACCCCTCGAGGATACAACAAAAAGATGGCCTTCTGCAAACCAGGAGACAAGTCCTTACCAAACACTGGATCCACCACCATTTTGGTCTCGGACTTCCCAGCCTCCAGAAATGTGAGAAATACATGTTTGTTGCTTAAGTCACCAAGTCTGTGGCATTCTGTTATAGCAGCTTGAACTAAGACAATAATCCATCAAGGTAGACTTCATTTCAGGCTTTGTATATAGTACTGGGCTGGGATCCAGTTTTATTTTCCTCCTTATTATCTTTGTTTTTCTAGAACTTAATTGGTACTCAGCAGTGTTCAATAAAATGTTGAATGAAGAAGTGGGGTTTTTCTCCGGAAAAAGAAGTGTGTGTTGTGAGGTATGTGTGTAGTGCATGAGTTATGTGGGCACACGTGTGTGTGTGTGTGTGTGTGTGTGTGTGTGTGTGTAAATCTTGTGAAGGATATTTCTGTTCTACGAAGGGAAAGTATGGTTAGAACTGATGGGCAGAATCCTTCCTCCCACACATCAAGTGTTGACCTATGGTGTGTGTGTGTAGGAGGGTGGAGAGAAATAGGAGAATAGATTTAAGAAAACACTGATCCATTTATTGCAACTTACTCAAAAATTTCTCTTTTCAATTTAGTTTAATTTGAATCAGGGTGTGACAGAGTCGAGGGTGGTTTTATTTATTTATTTATTTATTTATTTTTATTTATTTATTTGACAGACAGAAATCACAAGTAGGCAGAGAGTCAGACAGAGAGAGAGGGGGAAGCAGGCTCCATGCTGAGCAGAGAGCCCGATGCGGGGCTCGATTCCAGGACCCTGAGATTACGACCTGAGCTGAAGGCAGAGGCTTTAACCCACTGAGCCACCCAGGCGCCCCTCGAGGGTGGTTTTAAAAATATCTAACAGCTGGTGTGGCATAGGCACTGACCGATCAGAATGAATGCTTTTAATATGTCATACTGGGGTGTTCTGGCTGAATATTAACCATGGAAACAGTAGCTGGTAGATATTATTAAATGATAACATATATGAAAGTGCTTTGTGAGCTAAAGATTTACACAAATGCTAGGCAATGCTATTATTAACTCTACTTAGCCCCTTAGAAATGCAATTTAAAAATCCTTATTTTTCTATATAATATAGATTCTGATTGCTACATGTCTTGTGAACCAGTGGTATAAAGAAGTCAGTTAATTAAAAAAAGTCTCTTTGACTTTCCTGAAAAATTCTCTTCCTCTCAGAGTGACCTGGCATCGGGGTCAACCAGTGCCAAAGAATGTTACCCATTTTTTGACCTTCTTGAAGTTTTAGTTTTGGAAAGTTTGAGGGCACCTCTGTGGTTTTCCAGGGTGATTTGTGAATGTTTTTCCTTTTTGCAGCTAGATTTAGGGAAACCGATTCCAGTAGATGGAGCTCTTTCTCAATGTTTGTTCCGTTTTCACCAAGGTGGGGACAGGCTTTTTACCTTTCTTTTCTGCAGTGGCTTAGTCTTAACTTAGTACAGATACTTACAATAGCGTCTGAAATCAACATGAAATGTAGGTTATGTGTTTCTGTAAAATGAGCTTTGTCCTAAGATGTTTACTGGAACAGCCATGGTTAATTTCTTTCTGAGATCTGATCAAACACTATAGTTCCCTCACTTTGATTATCTTCATCAAAGACCTCAAATACCCACCTTTTTATTGTGAAGCTGTGTCCAGTTCCAAGATCAAATACTACATCTTTTGATCTGAATTTCTAGTCATGCATAACAATGACCTGGCTTTTGCATTGTATTTGCATTCGTTGCTGCACATCTTCTGTATATTAACAATTTTGAATGTAGGCCTTAAAAGCTACAGACATATTTAATCATAAATATGCAGATTGCAAGAGAGTTCTTTCTGGTCTGAATAATCCATTTAGTGTCATGTTTACAGGTCTCTCTATCAACTTGGAATTATGCATGGGAAACAATTAAAAAGAAGTGTCTAGAGATCGTCACTTTAGAGGCAATAGGCTGAGTTGTAAAATGGACATCCTTGAAATAATGAGTCAATTCCAGAGCTTAGCAGGATTTTAAGTTTTTGAAAAAGTTAGCAATGTATTTACTTTAGGAAATAGCATCTGATTCCTATATTATGGAGTATAGATAGCTTGGACTAATTCATTAGTAAACATTGAAGAAATTCTAAGCCTTCATATGGAAATCTGTAGAAAAGCTATCGCACTGTTCCTTCAGTGAGGTTTCAGGGGTTTTGTGCAAGAATAAAATAAAAACGTAGCTTGAGTGTTCAGCAGCTGTGCCCATCGGTGTGAAAGCAGAAAACACAAGACATTCTTTTTTCATTTGTCTTGTCCTATCCACCCCCTGTCCCCCGCCCCATGCCCCTCTTTTCTGTTGTTTGCCTTATGGGCAATACTGAGAGCCCATCTAAAGTATGTGGTATTTTTCTGCTATTATCTTGAAGCATGAGGAATAGATAGGAGTAAAAGCAATAGTGGGGTGTAGTGGACCAGGTACATCAGGTTGTCTGCCATTTTAAGATGGCAGAGATGTTTAAGGAGATTGGGGATAAGGAGGAATATTTCCTGTTTCGATCCACTGAAATTTCTTGGTATTAGGCAGGAAGACTGGAGACCACCCCCATTTCATTGCTATATCCACTCTTCATTCTTCAAGGCTAATAGTAAAAATATGAATAAACTTAAAGAAACAGGGTGCCTGGGTGGCTCACTGGGTTAAAGCCTCTGCCTTCAGCTCAGGTCATGATCCCAGGGTCCTGGGATCGAGCCCTGCGTCGGGCCCTCTGCTCTTCGGAGAGCCTGCTTCCTCCTTACTCTCTGCCTGCCTCTCTGCCTACTTGTAATCTCTGTCTGTCAAATAAATAAATAAAATATTAAAAAAAAACTTAAAGAAACAGATAGTTACTCAGCTCTCAGTAAACAACATTAGTAACAGGGCACAGGCATCTAAATAGACATGAATTTTGCTTTTATGAAGGCTTCACACAAATGAATAATTATAATTGTGATGTGATATGCTGTAAGAAAGTTATATATACACATATATGTATTGTATATATGTATGTATGTGTATGTATGTGTGTGTATGATGGAAATCATTCATTTTTCTAACTCTTGGTTTTCTCACATGCTTTCCCCCAACTTAACAAGCATCTACTACATTCCAATCAATACATCAGAGACTTTTCACATGTTTTTCAAATAATTTAATCTCCACAATAAACTATGAAGAAGATATTGTTATCCATAATTTATAGATGAGGTTTGGAACAGTTAGAAAATAATGTCCTGTTGACCACATTTTATTACCTGGAATATTCTTTTCCAGTGTCCCATATTAGGACCTAGAGAGTCAGAGGCTTGAGTTAATATAATCAAGATACAGCGGGAACTGCCCCAAATTTTGGGTTTCAAATCCTCATGAAATTATTTAATTTAAAATTATCCTTTTCCTTCAGTAAATTTTTCAGAAGGTCTTTGGTTAACGTATCAAAAGACCAGTGATCTCCAAATTTCCTCTTGGGTATTGCAAGGATGCCATTGCATTGGGGTGGAGGGGAGGACTACAAAAATCCCTCAGGAAAAATTTCTCCTCCTTTTCTGCTTAGCCTGAAACTGCTTCATGCAAGAACAGCACTGTGTGGGAGTCCCAGCTGAGGGTCCTGCCCCATGATTCACTGGGCTCGTTCTAGGGCCAGCAGCTCAGAGGCCAGTGCCCATGGCCCTCTGTGATCATGTCTCCTTTGGAAACCTCTGTGGATAAGAACAGCAGCTATTCCTCATTATCCCCCATGTCTTTCAGAATCACATTGGTGGCTTGTCAGGCAGCCTTCATATTTTCGTGGAGGGCATATTTCATCAGTGGAGGATAGTTCACTGTATCTTCAGTGTTGAGTACTTCAGGGGAAGATCTATGAAGAAAGATGGGCTCACCAGGTAGGGGAGCCTGGGTAACAGATCCACCCTGAGGTTTCTGTCCATCCATTTTGAACCTCTGAGGCAGGGCATGGACTCCTTGGTTTAGAGAGAGCTCATATGCTCCCTGTGGACTGCTATGAAGTGCCTATGATTACCTCCAGGCAATGCCTGAAGGACAGTTTCTCTTCATATGCCTCCTTAGCTGGTCATAACACCTGGAAACAACTCTAGGAAATTCTCATTTCTCCAAACTGGGTCCATAGACCTAAGCTTCAGCCGAGTTGCTGGGTTGGGTAGATGGAATGGTCACTTTCTGATTCCTGGGGTGAATTCTGAGGTGGCTGCTTTCACTCAGGGAATAAGAATGGAAACTAGCTTTCTTCTGGCACAACTCTGGTTTTTCCTCCTGTCTCTCTTCTCCCTCACCGACCAGCTTGATGGCTTCTTCTTAGGAATTTACTTGTAGTGCCTTTGTTCAGTCCTCCTCCTCCTCTTCATTCCTGGGGAGGGTCTTCCTTTTCTGTCTCCGTTTAGCTAAGGAAGTTCATTTTCATGTCGCTCTTTTCTTATGTAGTATGGCTAGAACCCACTGAGTGGATAGTAGGTAACTATTTAACCATTTCACGTTGAGAACTATTTAATTATAGGGGTGCCTAGGTGGCACAGTTGGTTGAGCATGGGGCTCTTGGTTTTGGCTTAGGTCGTGATTCAGGGTTCTGAGGGCTCTCTGTTGGGCTCTCTGCTCAGCACGATTCTGCTTAGGTTTCTCTCTCCCTCTGCCCTGCCCTCACACCCCCAAATGAATAAATAAATCTTAAAAAAAAAGAAATACTTAACTGTATAACTATTTCACATTTGGAAGCCCCACAAAGTGAAAACTGGCAGTTTCACACTGTTAGCTGTAATCACTATGTAATTAGACTTTGTGTATCCCAAATGAACAGGTAGTTGTGTGTGGTGTTACAAAAGAATAGCATTTGCCCTGAGGTAATACTACAGCTCAACTTCTACAGGCCATTAAAGCCTGGGATGATTTATGAGGCAGAGAGAGAGTCCTCCTGCACACGATCTTTCTACGAGCCTCATGAGCGTAAGGCTCTGTGGCTCCAGAACCTGCTATCCAAATTTAATTTAAAATTAATACTCAAATCAAAGAAGTATATGCCTCTGTCATGAGGCAAGAGACAGACTATAAGAGAGGAGGGGTTGTTTATTTGAATTCTGATTGAGAAAAGGTGACTCCAGTGGGTTCAACTATATTCACACTTGGTCAGTCTTACAATTAAGTTCTCTTATTGGTTAGATAGAAAATATTAGTATGCCTTGGGAGTATTGGGAAGAACCTAAGGCAGACCTCCCCTCTGTTGGTGCCAGATTCTAAAGCCTCATATTTTATTAAAAATTAAGGGGATTTTAGCATTTTGCTGCATAATATATCCTGGATTATTTTTAAAATAAAAATAGTGTTTAAGTTACCCACTTAGGACAGTTGATACTTCACGTGTTGCATTTATTGTTGAGGTTCATGTTGTGACCTCGAGGGCCTTATGTTAGTGAAATAAATCAGACAGAGACAAATATTGTATGATCTCACTTATATGTGGAATAAATAAAAAGATCTGAGCTCATACATACAGAGAATAGATTGGTGGTTGCCAGGGGCATGGTGGTGGGGGGTGGAAAAAAATGGGCACGGGGGTCAAAGGGTAAAATCTTCCAGTTAAAATAAAAGTCATGGGGATGTCATGTAGAGCCTGGTGACTATAGTTGATAACACTATATTGCAAATTTGAAAGTTGCTAAGAGAGTAGTCTCAAAAGTTCTCATCCCAAGAAAAAAATTTTTCATAACTATTACACTGTTGGTGGGAATGCAAATTGGTGCAGCCACTTTGGAAAACAGTGTGGAGGTTCCTCAAAAAATAAAAAATAGAGCTATCCTATGACCGGGCAATTGTACTACTGGGTATTTACCCCAAAGATACAGATGTAGTGGAAAGAAGGGCCACATGCACCCCAATGTTCATAGCAGCAATGTCCACAATAGCCAAACTGTGGAAAGAGCTGAGATGCCCTTCAACAGATGAATGGATAAAGAAGATATGGTCCATATATATTCATATAACTCACCCATCAGAAAGGATAAATACCCAACTTTTTTGTCAACATGGATGGGACTGGAGGAGATTATGCTGAGTGAAATCAGTCAAGCAAAGAAAGTCAATTATCATATGTTTTCACTTACTTGTGAAACATAAGGAATAGCATGGTAATGGATGTTAACTAGACTTATTTGGTGATCATTTCACAGTATATACAAATATTGAATCATTACATTGTATATCTGAAACTAGTATAAAGTTATATGTCAGTTCTACTTCTATTAAGAAAGTGGACGGGGCTGAGCAGAGAAGCAGAGCTAGGTGGCATTTTTTGCTCCTTTGCACTTGTCTTGCTGTATTCATTCACCTAATTGGCACGTAGCACTAGCCCCAAACATGACACAACATAGTCACAAATACAGTTAGCTTTGCTTGCAAGATCCTAGAGTAGTGGATTTGAGGATTAGTTTGCACTTGTTACCTCTCCTAGAGCCAAAATCAGAGGCACAATTAATAAATGTTTCCTGGTGACTGTTGAGACACAGATTATGCCTCACACTGAATATGTTTTATTAAAAAAAAAAAGAGTGCTTTTCATGTATTCAGTCTTCACTTATGAGCAAGTGACCAAGTTGCCTATGGGCTCATGTTCCCTAATAGTGGTAAAAATCCTCTGTCATTGGATGCAAGTCAAAGACGAGGATGCTCAGAGCAGGAAATGTTTAAAATGCATTACGTCCATTTCCACAATTAAATCATTAGTGGATATCAGAAGTCTCTAATAAAATAAACATTCCATCATTGTTTAAGGTCAATGAAAATAAAAAATCAATGGGACTTTTGAGTTCCGCTGCATAATATATCTTGGACTGTTTTAAAATAAAAAATAGTGTTTAAGTTTCCCCCTCTGACAATCTATACTTGATGTGTACATGTTCATCTTGGCTTTTGCACATTGCTTGGCACACCAGTCACACAAACACAACCTGAGGGTATAACTCTGGGCCAGTCCCAGGCTGCAGCTTTTGGTCTAACCCTCTGGATGAGTATTCTTCATGGTTTCTAGGACCCACTCAGCTCACCTTCTTACCTACAGTTGGACTATATGAAAACAGTACTTCTGTAGTTCCTGAGCTTAGTTATGAATCCTCTAGTCTGGTCCTTCTCAAAACTTATTCATTGATTTGCTCTCATTGCTGCTGCCTTTTGTTAGCTCTTTGTCTTCCTGGTTAGGTCCTTTCCTCTGTCTACCTTCTTGCGATTATGACGGCTTCTCAAGCTTAGTCTTTCCACATCTCTCCCATACCATTCCTTGGCCCCCTAAGCAGTCCATCCCTATCCCCGCTCCTGGTAACAACTCTTCCAGATTGGCTAATGCCCCATAAACAGGGCCCAGGGTGGGTCTTGCTCTCTCAGCAAGGAAGTGGCCATAGAGGATAAGATAATTGCGTAATGCTTTATAGCCACAGTTTCTTTCAGTATGTCCTGGAGCATTGAACTAGACCAGCTTTTCTATCATTTTTCCAATTAGAATACTGTTCTCAACCAAACATTAGTCTGCAATAGTTTTAAATTACCATGCATGATTCACAGTGATTTAATATGCACAAAATTCCTGCCATCTTAATATAATCTGGAATAGGAAGTTGATTGGGAGTCATTTCATGAGTGGAGAAGAGCAATTTAAAATTGTTAGAACATTTCACATATCTTAACACTTAGTTTGGAATGGTTTGGTGCTTGCTTAATATAGAAGAATCTGAAGTTGCTGGGCAATGAAATTTCAATCAGGGGCTCTGTATCTGAGGGGAACTCTTCAATGGATAGTGAGTTTCCTCACCGCTCTCTCCCTTTAGGAAATCTCTGGCCTGGGGCGCCTGGGTGGCTCAGTGGGTTAAGGAAATCTCTGGCCTTCCCTTTCACCTTGTTTGGGTGTTTTTGCACATTTCCAGCTAACATTTAACTAGGCTTAGACATGCAAAAACTCCAACATGCTCTAGTCTCCCAATTTCATACCTCAATTCCCTCTGTATTTTCAGTTCTTCCAGAAACAGAAAAGGTCACAGCCTACAATAGTTGATGAAAACGAACTCCATTTCCCAAACTATAGAATAATTATTTATTTCTCTGAAAATGTGAGCCTTCTTTTGGTAGTATGTCAAGGACCAGTAGTATGATATTGTTTACCTGATACCTGGGAATCCAAGTGTGGGCAAGTAAGGGAGATTGTCTTCAGGTTGCACATCACTAAACATTTTGATCTCAGTTTATTTTAAGTTTATCTTGTTGAGTTGAAGATTTCCACTTAGCTCTAAGCTGTCTGAAAGGTAGATTCCTATAGACTTGAAAACTAAGGGGCTTACTTGTTTCTCAGTAGCCTTTGAGAAACAAATCCTGACTGAAAAACAAAGTTAGCCTTGTTGGTGGCTTCTCTCTCTCTCTCTGGTGTGTTAAGATATACAGAAGTCCCTGGTGGAGGTATTACTACGTTGGTGAAATGGTAAAATAGGTATGGATACTTTCTGTATCCATTTCTGTATCCATTTCTGTCCCCTCTTCTTTTTCTTCCTCTCCATTTTAATGATCCCTTTCAAACTGTTCCCACTATGCCAAAGTAACATCTTTGTTCTCCAAATGACACATTTCCCATCTTCTCTGTCCTTTGAAAGGTCATCTCAGTCTTTCTTTTTAAACAAAAGGGGGTCCTCCTTCATCTCTGTTGAAGTATTTCATTCAACACTCACCTTTTGGGGATTTTGATTTCTGTTAATGGATTGATAGTAGTAGTGGGTTCATTGATAGCCTGTTTTAGCCCACATGTTTATTTCACTTTTTAAAGAGTATTAAAAAATTATTTTTGTCTTATTTTTATTTTTTATTTTTTTTTTTAACATATAATGTATTATTTGCTTCAGGGGTACAGGTCTGTGAATCATTAGCCTTACACAATTCATAGCACTCACCATAGCACATACCTTCCCCAATGTCCATAACCCAGACACCCTATCCCTCCCCACCCACCACCCAGCAAACCTCAGTTTGTTTCTTGAGATTAAGAGTCTTTTATGGGGGCGCCTGGGTGGCTCAGTGGGTTAAGCCGCTGCCTTCGGCTCAGGTCATGATCTCAGGGTCCTGGGATCGAGTCCCACATCGGGCTCTCTGCTCAGCGGGAAGCTTGCTTCCCTCTCTCTCTCTCTCTCTGCCTGCCTCTCCGTCTACTTGTGATCTCTCTCTGTCAAATAAATAAATAAAATCTTTAAAAAAAAAAAAGAGTCTTTTATGGTTTGTCTCTATCTCCGGTCCCATTTTCTTTCATTTTTTTCCCTCCCTACCCCCCATGACCTCCCACACTGCCTCTCAAATTCATCATATCAGAGAGATTGTATGATAATTGTCTTTCTCTGATTGACTTATTTTGCTTGGCAAAATCCCCCCTACTTCCATCCAGGTCATTGCAAATGGCAAGATTTTTTTGATGGCTGCATAGTATTCCATTATATATATATATATACCATATCTTCTTTATCTATTCATCTGTTGATGGACCTCTAGGTTCTTTCCATAGTTTGGCTATTGTGGACATTGCTTCCATAAACATTGGGTGCGCCTGCCCCTTTGGATCACTACATTTGTATCTTTGGGGTAAATACCCAGTAGTGCAGTTGCTGGGTTCTAGGATAGCTCTATTTTCAACTTTTTAAGGAACCTCCATACTGTTTTCCAGAGTGGCTGCACCAGCTTGCATTCCCACCAACAGTGTAGGAGGGTTCCCCTTTCTCCGCATCCTCACCAACATCTGTCATTTCCTGACTTGTTAATTTTAGCCATTCTGACTGGTGTGAGGTGGTATCTCATTAGATATTTGGTTTTGATTTGTATTTCCCTGATGCCGAGTGATGTGGAGCACTTTTTCATGTGTCTGTTGACAATTTGGATGTTTTCTTTGCATAAATGTCTGTTCATGTCCTCTGCCCATTTCTTGATTGGATTATTTGTTCTTTAGGTGTTGAGTTTGATAAGTTCTTTATAGATTTTGGATACTAGCCCTTTATATGATATGTCATTTGCAAATATCTTCTCCCATTCTGTCCGTTGTCTTTTGGTTTTGTTGACTGTTTCTTTTGCTGTGCAAAAGCTTTTGATCTTGATGAAGTCGCAATAGTTCATTTTTGCCCTTGCTTCCCGTGCCTTTGGTGATGTTTCCAGGAAGAAGTTGTTGCAGCTGAGGTCGAAGAAGTTGCTGCCTGTGCTCTCCTCAAGGATTTTGATGGATTCCCATCTCACACTGAGGTCTTTCAACCATTTTGAATCTATTTTTGTGTGTATATAGGGAAATGGTCCAGTTTCATTTTTCTGCATGTGGCTGCCCCATTTTCCCAACACCATTTGTTGAAGAGGCTGTTTTTTCCCATTGCACATTCTTTCCTGCTTTGTCGAAGATGAGTTGACCATAGGGTTGAGGGCCCATTTCTGGGCTCTCTATTCTGTTCCATTGATCTATGTGTCAAGCCAGTACCATACTGTCTTGATGATTACAGCTTTGTAATAGAGTTTGAAGTCTGGAATTGTGATGTCACCAACTTTGGCTTTCTTTTTCAACATTCCTCTGGCTATTCAGGGTCCTTTCTGGTTCCATATAAATGTTATGATTATTTGTTCCATTTCTTTGAAAAAGATTGATGGTATTTTGATAGGGATTGTATTAAATGTGTAGATTGCTTTAGGAAGCACAAACATTTTCACAGTATTTGTGCTTCCAATCCATAAGCATGGAACGTTTTTCCATTTCTTTGTGTCTTCCTCAATTTCTTTTGTCAGTACTCTATAGTTTTCTGAGTATAGATTCTTTGCCTCTTTGGTTAGGTTTATTCCTAGGTATCTTATGGTTTTGGTGCAATTGTAAATGGGATCAACTTCTTAATTTCTCTTTCTTCTGTCTTGCTGTTGGTGTATAGAAATGCGACTGATTTCTGTGCATTGATTTTATATCCTGACACTTTACTGAATTCTAGGACCCCTTTTAATATTTCCTGTAGGGCTGGTTTGGTGTTTGCAAATTCTTTTAGTTTTTGTTTATCCCGGAAGCTTTTTATCTCTCCTTCTATTTTTAATGACAGCTTATCTGGATATAGTATTCTTGGTGCACTTTTTCTTGTCTAGTGGTCTGAATATATCATGCCAGTCCTGGCCTGCCAAGGTGTCTATGGATAGGTCTGCTGCCAATCTAATATTTCTACCATTGTATGTTACAGATCTCTTGTCCTGAGTAGCTTTCAGGATTTTCTCTTTGTCACTAAGACTTGTAAGTTTTACTATTAGATGATGGGATGTGGACCTATTTTTATTGATTTTGAGGGAGGTTCTCTGTGCCTCCTGGATTTCGATACTTGTTCTCTTTGTCATATTAGGGAAATTCTCTGCTGTAATTTTCTCCAATATACCTTCGGCCCCTTCTTTCTTTTTCTTCTGGGATCCCAATTATTCTAATGTTCTTTTGTCTATGGTATCCCTTTTCTCTCAAATTCTCCCCTCGTGTTCTAGTACTTGTTGAATTCTACTTTTCTCAGCTTTTTTATTCTCCATCATTTGGTGTTCTATATCACTAATTCTCTCTTCTGCCTCATTTATCCTAGCAGTAAGAGCCTCCATTTTTTTATTGCACCTCATTAATAGCTTTTTTGATTTCAACTTTGTTAGATTTTAGTTCTTTTATTTCTCCAGAAAGGAATTTCATTTCTCCAGAAAGGGATTCTCTAGTGTCTTCCATGCTTTTTTCAAGCCCAGCTAGCACCTTGACAATTGTCATTCTGAACTCTAGTTCTGACATCTTACTGATGTCTGTATTGATTAGGTCCCTAGTCTTTGATACTGCATCTTATTCTTTTTTTTTGAGGTGAGTTTTTCCACCTTGTCATTTTATCCAGATAAGAATAGATGAATTAGAGAATAAAATACTAAAAAGGTAGCAATGACCCCAGAAAAATAATATAGTAACCAAATCAGAAGAGACCTGAAACTGGAGGGGAGGGGGGGGGAGAAGAAAGGAGGGAAAAATATAATATAAAAGATAAAAATATATATAATATATATTAAATATTACATAATAGTATTATATAATATATATATAGTATATATTATAATATATGTCATATATTATATAATATTACTCATGTATTATGTATTATATATTATAAAATAATATATAATAAATATTATATATAAATATATTAAATATATATATTAGACTGGTGAATAGAACAGAGCCACACACTTGATTTTGGGTGTATTTTGGTCTGTTAGAAGAAACTGTCTCCCAAAATTTTGAAGAAAGAAAATCTTTTATATATACAAAAAAAAAGGGTAAACACAATGAAGGCTTGGAACATGACTGTAAAGATGAAAATTTAAAAAGATTCTTAAAAAGAAATTGATAAGAAGTTAGTTGAAAAAAGAAAAAGAAAGGACAGAATGTGATCAGGCTGGAGACTAGAACAAAGCCATGTGCTAGATTTAGGATATATTTTGATCTATTAGAAGAAATTGTACCCCAAAATTTTAAAGAATGAAAAAACTATATGTATACAAAAAATGAGGTTGAGTACAATGAAGGGATAGAATATGACTATAACAATGAAAATTAAAAAATATTTTTAAAAGAGTATTGATAAGGTAAAATAGTTAAAAACTGTTAAGATAGGAAGGAGGAAAAATTTAAAAAATAAAATAAGAAAAAAAAATTTAACTTTGAAAGACTAAAGGGTCATGGGGAAAAAGGCCATGAATTCCATGTGCTGTATGCCCGTATTTCTGAAGTTTTGCAGTTCTCATTGATCAGTGAACTTGGTCTTGGCTGGGTGTTCTTGCTGATCTTCTGGGGGAGGGGCCTGTTGCAGTGATTCTCAAATATCTTTGCTGGAGGTGGAAATGCACTGCCCTTGCCAGGGGCCCATCTAAGCAGTCTGCTTGGTTTTGCTCTCGGGAACTTTTGTCCCCTGAATGCTTTCTGTAGAGCTTTGGAGGAGAATGAAAATGGCAGCCTCCCAGTCTCTGGCCCAGAGATGCCAAAAATTTGGGGCCCCACTCCTCATTGCACCCTCAGAGAAAAGTATCAATTCCTCCCAACTCCCTGGTCTCTGGCTGCATTATGAGCTAACCCTGCCTGTGACTGAGCATTTCTATCTTTGGCACACATCCCCATTTGGAGTCTCCAAACCCAGCCAATTCCTGCAGTGTTCTCCTGTGCTGCTCCTCCCGAAGGAGGAAGGAGGGGGTCTCCTTGGTTCTGCCACTTGTGGGGTCCCTGCCTGAAGAACAGTGGCCTGTGTTGGGAATCATGGTTTAAGGTAAGCCTGAGCTGAGAGCCCACTTCTCGACTCCATCTCTGCAGCTAGCTTCCCTGCTCTGATGCCTGGGAGCTCTGCTGCACTCAGGCACCCCCAATCTTTCTGTGACCCTGTGGGCCCTGAGACCACTGTCTCTGTGAGGGCTCTGCCCCCCCCCCCCCCCATTTAGCCTCTGGAGTGACGTCTGTCAGTGGAGCAGACTTCTAAAAGTTCCAATTTTATGCTCTGCTGCTCTACTGCTTGCTGGGAGCTGACCCCGCCCCCTGTGGTCTTGCTTCCAGTATGTCACCTGGATTGACTTCTCCACATGTCCTACCTTCTGGAAAGTGGTTGATTTTCTGTTTCTAGAATTGCTGTTCTTCTTCTCTTCAATCTCCTGTTTGTAGGTGTTCAGAGTGGTTTGGTAACTCCTGAGACCGGATGATAATAGGTCTCCTACTGTCTCTGCCATCTTGCTCCTCCCGCTAAAAATTCTTTTTAAAAGGTGTACAATAGGATGATTTAATATACCTATACATTATGAAATAATTAGCACAATCAAGGTAATTAATGCATTCATTACCTCACATTGTTATTTTTTATGTAGTGAAAATACTTAAGATAGTCTGTCTTAGCAAATTTCAAGTATGCAATACAGTATTATTAACCATAGTCACCATGTTGTATATTAGATTCTTGGAACTTACTGATCTCATAACTGAAGATTTGTACCTGTTGCCTAACATCTCTTTCCATGTGCACCCTCCCCCCCGCCCCATCCCCCAGCCCCTGGTAACTATTGTTCTACTTTCAGGTTCGAGTTCAACTTCTTTAGATTTCACATATCAGTGAGATCATGCAGTATTTGTCTTTTGGTGTCTTGTTTATTTCACTTAGCATGATGCCTTCCAGCTTCTTCCACATTGATATAGCCATTATGAGAAACAGTGTGGAGGTTCCTCAAAACATTCATATGACTCAGCAATCCTACTTATGGGTATGTATCCAAAGGAAGTGAAATCAGTATCCTAAAGAGGTATTGAGATATCTGTACTCCCAAGTTCATTGCAGCATTATTCACAATAGCCAAGATATGGAAGGAGTCTCAATGTCCATTGACAGATGAATGCATAATGAAAATGTGATACATATATATCTCATATATAATATATATGGGATATTATTTGGTCACAAAAAAGGAAATCCTCTTGTTTGCCACATGTTTATTTTTAACAGCCCTTTGGAGATAAGGGGTTAATTTCTAGGAGTGAGTCTGACTCTGGCAGTAAATATTTCAGCCTCAGAGTAGTTAGACAGAGGGATATTTTTGAGTCAGTAGTCTCTTCCTGTGCTTTCCAAGGCCTTTGAGAATACTTTTATCTTTTACCGTTGACCTGAAATAAAGCCTGCAGGGATAACTGATGTTTCTCCTATGTTTAATGAAGGACAAATCTCCAAGTACATTTTACTTGTATGAAATGCATAATAGAGAAGGCATGCATTGTTTATTAACTTGGTTCAAAGGCAATTTAAGAAAGCTCAAGTCTGGTTAAATGATACAGAAATTATGTTTCTGGAGAAAAGATCTCAGTTCATTAATTTTTAAAATCTTTGCCCCCTCCCCCATCTTTTAAGCTGTAACGTTTTTTGTTATTCTATTATTTATTTATTTTTCCAAAAAGCTGTTTTGAAGTCTCTGAATTTTCCTCTTGGGTACATTTCATTCCTATTTCAGTCTTTCAACACTATTATTCAAATGTTCAGCATTTAGAAGTGCTCAATGTCTTCCCTGGGATTATAACTTTTATTCCTGATTATCTGATAAATGCAAATCAAATATTTATCATCTGATTGTGATTAAAATATATAACCCCCAAAGATCTTTATATTAAAGCAACCCTTCCTGAAAAATGTTATGTTTTTTAACTGTTATTGTATAATAATGAAATACATTCTCTTTCTCCCTTTCTCCCTTTACCTCTCTCTCTCTCTCTCTCTCTCTCTCTATATATATATATATATATATATATATATACATATATATACATATATAACTTTTTTAGTGATTTTCCATTAAATCTAAGGAAGCTATTTATATACATCAAGATTTTCTCATTTTAGTGTTAAAGAGATTTTTAAAGAATTTGAGGCGAATTAACCTGCCTGGGTCTCACTGTGAATTAGGAGGGTTCTGTGTCCCTGATGATTGATGATACTTCTCATTTTGAGCTGTATGCAGAGACTACACTGATGGTCCTTGAAATGAACTCACATGGGCACAAGCAATGGCTACACAGTTAAAGTGAAGTGAAATGTTTGTAATTATTCAAGTTAAAAGACATTCCATCAATGAGAAAGAATTTCAGGGATGTATCTGTTCAGATTAGTTATAACATGTTTATCTGGTATTCAAGAAGCTGCTCTGGGAGGATGGGGTGACCCAGAAGTTCAGCTGTTTCGAGGGTGTGATACCAGGGGCTGTCTTGGCTTTATGTGGGAGAGGAAGCCTTCTGGGGGCTCTTGGAAGAAGCAGAGGTGAGTGCATTCAAGTTCAGGTGAAGCTGTGGAGAAAACCAAGAATGAGAACAGATGTTGAAAGGAAGGGATTTAGGGGCAAGTGTGGTGCATGGTTGCTTGAACGAAGGGAAGAGAAGTGTGCTTGGAGTCAAGCAGGAGGTCGAGGCTCTGAGGCACAGGGAGGACCCCATTTCTGGGCACTGTGCTAGGCATTCCGCATCAAGCTTCCACTTAATCTCACAGCTTCTCTTCGAAGCCCATGTTATTGCCCCAGTTTACATGTGGGGATACCGGGATATGAGGAGAGATTATAAGCTGCTCAAGGTCACACAGTGAGGATATCTCAGAGCTCGAATTCTCGCCCAGGTTTTAAAGGTCCTGCTCTGTAACCTATGATTTTAAATCCATGATTCTGCTGATTCATAGTGCAAAGGTACGGGAGAGGTTTCTTTTCTTTAATTTGATCACTTCTCTGAAGGCTGTGTTTCTCCTTACCAAATTATCCCTTGGAATGTTCACACATAGTGACCAGGTCTCCTTATCTATAGGCTGTTCATGGAGGCTCTTTCCTGATTTCTTTTCACTAAAATGCAGGTTTTAGCCCTCCTGACCAGTGTTCCTCCTCATTTAGATTTGAGTGAGAGGAGTCACCAGGCTGGTGTGGCTTCCAGAGAGAGAGGACCCCAGCAATGAAGCCGCCATTTTCCCAGAGGTCCAGGGAAGTTGGAGTGAGACAGTCCAGAATGTGCTATCCTGTGACCAGCTGTGACTTCTCCAGTAGCTGCTTCTTCCTGCTTGGGGTGGGAGCTATGGAAAGCCAGCTTGCACCTGCAGTCCTTGATGGGGGGAGGCTCTCTGTGAGGCGGTGGTAACCAGGGCAGTGTCTGCCAATCTGGCTCCAGACCAGAAGGGTGCAGAGAGCTGTGGGCTCTCCACTGCCACTGGTGTCCTGCTGTTGGAGCTCCCCAGAGAGGGAAGGATGGGAAGAGAGCAACCCCTGTCCTAACCAACCCTGGTATTCTAGTTTCTCTGCTTGGGAGACCATTTGGAAAAGTTCACTGGGGGATGGGCACGTTTAGAGCTGGATGTGTGCTTGCATGGGGGATGGTTATGGTGCTGCAGCTGCTACCATATTATCGTGGGCAGCTGCTCTCTCCAACTGCTAACTCAGTGAACTTTGGTCTTTGTGATTGTAGGGCTCTCAGGGTGGGGGTGGGGGAGTGACAGGGGACTGAGACTGACCCTTTCTGTATCCATAGTGTCTGGGTCATTGTCAGGGAGACTAGTAAATATTTGCTAAATGAATGAATCAGTAGCAAATGGCAAGCACCATTCATTGTGATATATTAAGAAGTGTTCTTTTTTAAAAAAAGATTTTATTTATTTATTTGAGAGTGAGAGCAAGAGAGAGAGAGAGAGCACAAGCAAGTGAGCAGACAAGCACAGGGAGGGAGAAGCAGACTCCCCGCTGAGGATGGAGTCTGAAATGGGGCTCCATCCCAGGACCTTGGGATCATGAACTGAGCCGAAGGCAGATGCTTAACTGACTGAGCCCCCCCAGATGCCCCAATTAGGAAGTGTTCTTGAAAAAAAAAAAATCTGGTAAGACAATGGAGGGGAAATTGGACAAGGAAAAGAAGGAAACCAATTTTATAAAAGTATGCAAAGTCCCACAGAGGCTGACTTTGGCTCCATCCCCCAGAAGAGCTCTCCAGATAGCATGGGTCATACCTCAGAGCTGCCCAGATCAGGGATGAGGTCACTGGGGTGTTTATACCCTGTATCGTCCAGCAAGGATTGAGAGCCCCCTCCAGGGCATAAAATCCCCATGTTCTCCTGCTCTCATGGTGGAGTGTGTGATGGTAGAGCCTGGTGCAGTCTGTTGATAGAGAGATATAGGTGCTGGTTACTGGTTAGTGAACTCACTAGGACATGGATTATAAGAAAGCCTCCATACTTCAAGTGTGGTTCGTGGATCAGCAGCACCAGTACCAGCAGCACCCAGGAGCGGGTTTGAAATGCAGAGCTTCAAGCCCCACCCTGGACATATGAAATCTTGGGATAAAATATAACAAGGTTCCTAGGCAAAGTGTAAAAGCCCAGTGAAATTTGAAAAGTGTTGTGACAAAGGGGTCTGAGAGATTGGGTGGAGTGCTGATGTTGCCTGTTACCGGGCAAGATAGCAAGTCTCTGAATTTTGAGAAACTCCCTACCTCTTTCTTCCTAGGGGGGGAAAATGGGCTCAACATGTAGGTTCTACCAGGGGTACTTGTTGTAGAAAAGGGGTTGATGGCTTAAAAACGAAGAGACAGATGAACAAGTAGTAAACAACAGTAACAACAAAATTCATATCCTTGAATTGCAGTTACCAGGAAATCAGTGTTTGAGTCTTCAGGAAACTGAGTGGTAATATAGCAACTTTCTGGGCAGTAACTCTACAAAGGTGAACCCATTTAAACTTTACAATAACCCTGAGGCGGATACTTTTATAATGACTACTTCCATTTTACAGATAAGAAAATAAAAATGCCGAGAAGTAACTTACTCTTGTTACCTACCACGTGGTGATACTTGGAATCAAATTTAGGTCTTCTGGCCCTAAAGTCTGGTTCTTGGCCGCTATTCCATACCACCTCTTGGAGGAGAGTGGGGGCTGACAAGGACTTCTAGAATCCTTAAAGTCATATACACTAGTAACCTTGACTGCCAGGGCACAAAGTCTGTTTTGAATTTTCCTATATATTCCCTTCAAATGCTTAATTTCAGGAGATTTGCTGTACCTTTAAATATTCTCAAAGTTTCTGAGAGGCCAACTCATTTGAGGCTAAGGTGGCACTAATGTAGTTTCTGCCTCAGACTCTTTGTGTTAGACCTGGCGGTCAGGTTCACGTTTCATCCGATCAGATGTTTGCAGTGGCTGATGAAGACACCAGTGACTTGGTCCAAGCCGTGGAGGCTCCCGGGGCAGAGAGGTGCCCTCTCCCTACCCCCTCCTTCCAGAACTCAGAGACATAACCTGCTGTGCTGAGGCTCTTCCAAACACCGTGGGTAAGGGTCTCTGAGTGTGTTGGCATGAGCGATTGCCACATGGGCCAAACTGGCTTGCAGCTGCTGGCCTGTGTGGCTGTGAGTCTAACATGAAAAGTAAAGGTAAGGGGAATGAGGCTTTGCAGTGAGGGTGTCTCTCCTGCCACCATGGTTTAATTAAGGGTAGCTAGAGGAGGACTTTCTTCAAAAACATGCCACGAGTGTCTAAGGGATTTTTGAAGTAGGCAGTTCATTTGCAGCATAAGGAAGAATGATTTCATTCCATTGAGCAAATAGGCGGGGAGATAAAGAGCATTGGTGACTTTTAATTTCACTTTTAGAAGATTATGGAAAGCAGTATGGTAATGATTCCTGAGAAGCAGCAGGAACCAGCAGACTCATTGTTAATGTCAGAGATTTTTGCTTATATTTAAACCTTATTATTGGTCTCTGTTCTTCCACTGATGGTTGTGCAGTTTTGATCCATTGCTTCCAGTTCCTCCATGAGGATGATGGAATGATTTCATTCCTTGGGAATCTAGTGATTCATGGAGGTTCATCTAGGGAAGAAACTAGAGTGTGTTCCTTCATCAGCATCTTCTGAGCCCTTGCCAAGATGGTGGGATGTGGCCGTTGGTCTTGAGGCACTCCCAGCTCAGGCTTGCTGGGCTGTGTGAAGAAAGACAGCAAACTTTTTTTCTCTCTCTTTATTTTTTTTTTTCAAGGAACATACCAACCAGGCCTAGAGGTTTCTTTCCTGACAAACACTGGGAGAGTTGGCAGGAGATTGTAACAAATACCCTCTTACACACATAAGAGATTCCATCATTGGGTCATTCTTCCTTCTCCAAGAATCCTAACAGACTCCTAGAGCCCACATCCCCTCCCAGTACTGTTTTTTAGAGGTGAAGTTATCCCCAGTACATCAGTGATGTGTCTTGATGTTTTCCCCACAGCAAAAATAGTTACACCTCAGACTTCTTACCTTGTCAGCTTGATACTATGATTGCTTATTTCCTTTTTTATTATTTTTATTTTTATTTATTTTTTTCATCGTAAGTGTACTCTTTAATTCCCATCACTCATTTTACCCATCATCCCATTCACCTCCCCTCTGGTAACCATCAGAGTGTTCTCTATAGTTAAGAGTCTTTCCTTAGTTTCTCTCTCTCTTTTTCTCTTCGAGAGTGAACTAACTTTAATTGTTTATTTAAGAAAATATTTTCTTTCAGTTAGGTTTTTGCTGCTTGGCTGAAGGGTCCACACTTCAGAAATCACTGATTTCTTTTCTCAGGGTGCTGCACTGTGTTCATCTCCTTTAGATGCCATGAACATCCCTGTGGTACTTCTAACCCCTCTATTTGGATGG
Organism: Lutra lutra; assembly: GCF_902655055.1. Classification (NCBI taxonomy): domain Eukaryota; kingdom Metazoa; phylum Chordata; class Mammalia; order Carnivora; family Mustelidae; genus Lutra; species Lutra lutra. The sequence goes on along the minus strand of NC_062284.1, from coordinate 97,791,603 downwards.
GGAAGGGAGCTTCTACTGCCTACTTGTCTTTCTGTCAGTTGGTCAGCTCTCTTTCAGTCATTTTTTCGCATCTCCTGGAGGGGAAGAGAAGAGTAAAGACTGATTTCACAGCTGTTTTCTTTCCCAAGGACGTGCTCTAGAAAGGTATTTCTCCTAGTTTTCCTTAACTTCCAGGTTGCTTGATGGAGAATACTGCTGTGACTGCATATGTGCTCGGGTGCTTGACTTTGTAGGCATTTTCTTGTAATAAATGATGTCCCTCACCATCCCCCTTTCCACTCCCATTTATTGGTAAGAGTGAGTGGAACCGTCCTACAAATTCCTGAGGTCTTTCGACTGTGGCCTCTCCATCTCTTCTTTCCTGTTTCACTCAAAGTCCAACCAGGAAAACAGAAACCATTCTAAATATTTAAAATAAAGTGAATTTAATACTAGAAAATGATTATTATGGTTTAAGGAAGAGATCGGTAGTCAAGTATAGTACGTACTCTAGAGATGAGAAATAACAAGAAGTTGTACTACTCCTACCTAGGTGGACAGAAGGTCGTGTTATTTGAGCCCATGGGTTCGGGTCACTCACAGCTCTATGTGCTGTATGTATAGCATGAGCTGGGGCCAAGGAGGAAGCATGGCCTCTGCTGGAGGTGCTTCCTAAGATAGAAAGTAGGAGAGATACTCTGGCTTCTCCATTCCTCCTGCCTTTCAGTCTCTTATTAGAGCTCTTGTTGGACAAATCCAGTTTGAAGCCTGTTGGTAAGAAAACATGGGAAACAGCCTGCAGGGACTGGTCCCTGTGCATGAGGGTAGAGCAGGGAAAGGCTGGGAAGTATTTAGGATCAAAAGGGCTCAGAGCTGGCACCCCCTATGGTAAATACCAGCATGGGTCTTATCATAGGGTCTCTCCAAAGTCCCTTGGCAGTTCTCGCCCTTTGGATTAGGTGCATGTTTGGTTGTATGTGTTTGACAACTCAACATAAATGTTTGTGTGAGATCTTCCTTGTTGCTTATTTTGAGAGGTTTCTGAGTCTCTCACCCCAGCACAGCCCCCTGCCCCCACCCCGTCACCTTTCATCACCTTCATGTTTTAGTTCCTATTTAATCTGTCTTCCAATGCTACTTCCACACCTTCTGCTAATTCTGGTCACCCATTTCCTACCAGCTAGCTCAGATCTGCTCTGCCAATCTGCAGAGGGTCCAATTTCATCCCAACTAATTTGGCCCTGATTTCTCTCTATACTCCCATATCCCCTCCTTGGTCATTAGGAATCATTTTCTTTGATAAGGTAATTAAGATGCTGAGCATAATTTATCAGCTAACATGGCTATATAAGGATTTCACATTAATGAAGACACAGTGGTAAGGCTGTGATTCCAATTCCTGTTAAATACAAACTCATCCACTGCATTGACACTGACTGGCAGTAAACTACCATTCATTAAACTCACCAAGCTTATATTATTCTCTGTAGAGACAGCTGGAAAATTATCCTTGGGTGCCACAACACTAATTTTAATTTTAAAGAAATGAGCCATGAACTGCTGAAAATAATAATTCTCAATGATGACACCTGAGAGGCTGTTGTGGGTATCAACCAATATATTAATTTTATCTCTAGTTTCCAAGCTTCAAAAATCCTCTTGCTCGTTATACAAGAATTGTGTTAGGGTGTGGCCCATACAGCCCTAAATATAAAAAAGTTTTTTTTTTTTTTTTTTTTTTTTTTTTTTTTAAATGGCTCTCCATTCTGTAGTACAGGTCTCTGCTGCTTATCCTTCACAGGATGTTCCCATCTGGAATGGTAGGAGTTGACCCGATACCTGTCTTCCCGATAAGCATGTCACCATAACAGTGTGAATATTCTTATTTTAGGAGAAGCATATTTTAAAAAGATGCCATTTCTATTTAGAAAACTGTGGGTTTTAAAATTTTTTGGGGGGGTTGACTCGAGTAGTTATGTTCTTTGAGATGGAAAGAAACTCTTTTGCAACCAAAGCAAGAATTCTACAATATACTACTACTAAGTGTTACCCACGGTGAGTCTCTGAGATAGTTTGAGATACAAAAGCTTAAAAGAAAATCACCTCTGAATTCCGAAGATGAGTCAGCGTTACATTTTAACTCCTCATCACTGTGACCATCAAAAATTTGTTTGCCTCTCTTTATAAATTTTATCAGAATTTGCCTTTTATCAGCCTCAATATGTTTGAGAGGTTTCTCCAAGTATCTTCCTAGTGATAAACCCTTATTCCGATTCCTATAGGTCCTTGTTCAAGGGTAATGTGAACTACAATGCTGGATCTTATTAGGGAGTCTGCGTAAGCCCTGAGCAGTGAGGGTCTGGTCCTGAATTGTTGCAGTTTTGGTGTGCACCATTTGGCTGCTTCAGAGTCAGAGAGGTTGAAAATCTAATAATCGAATTCCCTGGTGCTGAAGGAGAAGAGGCTGCGGTTGATTATTCTCCTAATTATTTAAATTTCTCTCCTTTCACATCTTGGAAGCACTCTCCATGGGACTAACAGTTGAACCACCAAGGAGAAGTTTTATTTCTCTTCACAAAGATCAGGTGGTTTTCTGAGAAGCAAGTAGCCACTGGAGATTTGGATGAGTTTGGTAAGAAGCTCTCCTTTGAAATCAGTGCTTTGCTCTTCCTGCCTCCCTGCAAGGTTGCAGCACTTTCCTTGAGGAGATTTTGCATGGAAAGTGTGATTTGCTTCAGAAATTATGACTGCAGCTGTAATCTTATAAGAGTTTGATTTGCCCTTTAGTTAGCCCTGTAAATAGTTCTAGAAAGATCATTAGTTTTCCCGTATCAGAAGACCAGTATCTGAGCCAATGCCCAAGATAACTATTCTTAAAAATTTCTTCCAGAACACAATTTCTATATATTTGTTTGAAAACCCACCTTTTCAAAGAAACCAAACAAAAAAGGAAATGTATTATTAGCATACTCAGTTCCAATCTCTCAGCTCTGTTTCTTCTAGATTCTATAGGTCAGGCTTAAAAAACTATTTTACATGTTTCTTGAGGACACAGGGAATCTAACAATTACTGATATCACCTATTGCACTCAGGACAGGCCTGGAAATAGACTGGACACTTGAAAAATGTGGATGAACTAGTTGGTTGTGATTTCATTGCGATGATGCAGGTTAGAGAGAGTGCCTCATTCTTGGAGGTCAGGATTCTGCTGGTTAAGATACTGCATTTTGTAAACAAGAGAGGACCCAACATGAGTTAGCTTAAGGAATAATGAGGCTTTTATTAGCTTGTGAAGCCGAAAAGTACAGAGTCAGTGCAGGACTCTAACTCTGAGATTCTGTCAGCTGTGTTTCCAGTTGGTTTGGTAAGATGGCTGCCAGCCTCTGTGAGGGCAATGAAGGAGAGAGAAAGTACTGCTTCCCATAATCTAAATAGAGTCCTGAGTTCACCCAAGCCTTCACGCCCAGAGATTCAGTTTCTATTGATCGTAAATGAGGCTCAGGAGTTGGTGTGCTTTAAAAATTCCCCAGGGTATTCTAATGTGCAGCCAGGGCTGAGGACTGCGGTGCTGGGAGAGGTCTCTACCTGAGCCAAAGTGGCCTGATAAGATTTTTCTCCCTTTGGAATTTGAAATCTGGAATGGAAATGCCCAGAAACTGAATGTTTCTGGGGCTGAGTTATGTTGATGATAGTGGTCTGTAGAGGGGACCTCTAAATTATCCCTCTGAGGTCTCTAATTACTCTGGTCTCTATACTTTCCATGAGCGTGGTCATTCAATTCTCCCCTTGATTCTATGAGGTACTCTTGTTTTCTTCCATCCATCCATTCATCCATCCATCCATCCATCCATCTGTCTATCCATCCATCCATCCATCGACTCATTCAATCACCAAATATTTATTCAGTACCACCTAGCTGCTGTTTCTTTCCTGGATTTCATGGAAGGAATCTATGAAACTACATTAAAAGTTTAACTTGGGGGCGCCTGGGTGGCTCAGTGGGTTAAGCCTCTGCCTTTGGCTCAGGTCATGATCCCCGGGTCCTGGGATCGAGCCCCACATCAGGCTCTGTGCTTAGCAGGGAGCCTGCTTCCCTCTCTCTCTCTGCCTGCCTCTCTGCCTACTTGTGCTCTCTCTCTTTGTCAAATAAATAAATAAATAAAATCTTTTAACAGTTTAGCTTGGATAAACTTTTATAGCTTGCTATCCCAACTCTTGTGTTGATTAAAGCAAATCCTTTCTCATTTTTTGGTGCTACTCTCTTCAGTTTACAAAAAAAAAAAAAAAAAAAAAAAGACATTCCTTGTTTTGTTTTCACAATGTCCTACTGTTCAGTGTCTTGCCTGCTGAGCATTAGCCTCCCCAAATCCAGAAATAATTTGGAGAAGAGATGACTAGCATGGGCTTTCAAGCCAGTCTGTCTGGGTTTGACTTCTGGTTCCTTCCTCCCATTCCTCCCTCTTCCCTCCCTCCCTCCCTCCCTCCCTCCTTCCTCCCTATTTTCCTTCCTTCCTTCCTTCTGTATCAGCTTTACTGTGCTATAATTCACATTTAAATTTGTAAGATATTTGACATTGTAGTGATTTGATATCCATATACATTGTCCTTAGTTTCTTTTTTAAAATGGTGATTAAAAGGGGTGCTTGGATGGCTCAGTCAGTTAGGCATCTGCCTTTGTCTGGGGTCATAATCCCAGGGTCCTGGGATTGGGCTCCACATCGGGCTCTCTGCTCAGTGGGGAGTCTGTTTCTCCCTCTCCTTCTGCCTCCTGCTCTGCCTGCTTGTGCTTTCTCTCTCATCCTTTGTCCAATAAATAAAATCTTTAGGAAAAAAAATGGTGATAATAAAAATGCTGGGTTCATAGGTTGTGACAATTAAATGAGAAAACCCATGCCAAACATGTAGCATTTTCTCATGGTTAACACTCAGTGAGTGATAGCAATTATTGGCGTGATGATCATTAAGTGTGCTGTTGCTTGAAGTGGGTATATCCATTGTTTCTGTAAAGGGTCATACATTTCCTGTAGCAGCTAGTCAACCCTGCCACTGCAGGGCAAAAGCAGCCACAGACAATCTGTAAGCAAGTGGGTGTGGCTGTGTCCCCATAACATTTTTACAAAAACAGGTGGTAGGCTGGAGACGGCCCATGAGTCACAGTTTGCCAGCTCCTGCTTTGAAGCAAGGGGGGCTACAAATATGACATAATGCAGTTATGGAGGGAGGCTCTCATTTTTGTTAGTGGTGCCTTATTGAAACCTGTAAGGAAACTTCCTTTACTTTTGAGAACTAATAAAAATTCTGGGAAGAGAGAGGACGGGTCAGGACTCGAGTCTAGGCAGAACTTTAGGCTGTAAAACATAGGCTTCATCATTACCAGTACACATTTATGGCTTATACTGTGCCAGCCAATGGGGATAGAAAGTTCTATGGGACTCTGCGCTCAATGGGAAGCACTTCTCATTTCCTCTCAATACACTTCTTATCCCAGGTGTGGCTTCTAATGGTGGGCATGTAACTGGGATTCCCGGGGAAGGTAGTTGTAGGACCAAATTTTCTTGTGGGAAATCATTTTATGGGGATAAATATTTTTCCTTTGAAGTGCTTATTTAGCCATGTGGAAGCTACTCCGGGGCTATGCCTAGAAAGGAATTCTTTAAGGGCCTTCCAGCATGTAGTTATAGTTTCATTTTTCAGTGCAGTGGAGCAAGGCTGTGAAAGTGTACTCTGGTTTAGAGGGGAAAAATGTGACACCTCGCTGTCCCATTTATCAGGAGCTTGGCACTTTTGTGGGCAGCAAGGAGACTTGTAAAGAAGACAAATAAAACCACTGGGAACAATAGTGATTCACTCCCTGAGAACCCCTTGCCCAGCTGTATTCTCTCATTTCCTGGAGTGTAAAATCAGTCCCGGTCCCTGCAAAACGAGAAAGCCAAATTCAAACACCAAAGTGAGACAGGGAGAGAGGGAAAGAGACTTAAGGGATGGAAATGGGAGTGGAGATGTGGATGGAGAAAGCTAGGAGTCTTCCCTATTGCCCCAGCCCTCTTCCTACTCGAATGGAGACAGGATAGGAGGCAGAGGCACAGGGAAAAGTGACCTTGAAAGGAAGGAAGGAAGGAAAGACGGAAGGAAGGGAGGAAGGAAGGAAAGAAGGAAGGAAGGAAGAAAGAAAAATGCAAAGAGGCTGCCAGTCTTCAGGGGTGAGATAGGACAGGACATAGCTCACTGTGACACCTGAAGCTAATTTTCACTGTGGATGGCCTCACCCTGCTGAGCTGCCATTTATTCTGCTACCTGTTGTCTCAGAGGGAGATGCACAGACAGTTACCGGCCGTGGGATGGCATCTTGAATGGACCCACATGCCCATCTATCCTGTTTAAAAAGCTAGCTTGTTGGTAAAATAACGGTCCCCCTGGGGTCCTAAAGTTCATAAAATGATATTTATTGGCTATTTACAGCTAATTCTTCTTGCTGGTCAGTAGGTATCATTTCTTAAGGAAAATGCATAGGATTGAGGCTGAAAATACCTTTTGCTTTTCTGGCAGCAGGTGAGAAGCATGGTCGCGTGCTGCTTATAAATCATGGGCTTTCAACAAAAACCTTGACTGAGGGAGGGGAGGGCTATTTTGTGGGGTTAAATTTTTTTTTTCTTTTCTTAACTTCATTTATGGAAGAAAATGTTTGTGCTGTTAGGCTTTAGCCAATAGAAATTTATTGAGTTTTCCCCCCTTAGAGATCTTAAAATTTAATATGAGCTAGCCTTTGGTTTTTACATAGGGAAAGGGCAGGGGATTTGGGGGTGGTGACAAGAGAGTATTTTCTGCAAGGGAAATGTAGAGAACCTGAGATAATAAGCATTGCAGTGTTCCTCAGGTGTCCTTTTAGAGTTCCCAAAAGCTTTTGCTGAAAATTTTTGGATAGATGATTTTGAAGGTCAGAAAATTTTGTTTTCCTGTGGAGTAGATCAGCCTTACTGGTAGCTCGAGTTCATAGGCCGTAGGACTTGAACAACATTCACCTAAACCTAAAGGAAGCTAGACTTTAGTCAATAAAGGATTTCAATAAAAATTGATGGTGGTATTTTCTTGGGCTACAGACATCAATTTTATTACAGCTATGTCCCACATTTGATTCTAAACTGTGGCTGAGGTCTGCTTTTCAGAACAGAATGAATTACATAAGCGCTACTGAATAACTCACTTCTATCTGTGGGCTGAAGTTACAGGGGCCTGTGCACTGGGATGTGTCTAGCCCATTTGTATGAGGTGGCAAGAGGATACAGAGGGTAACAGTGGAAACAGATTTTCATGAGCACTGTTTGCGGACAGAAGCCAAATGTGGATGCTTGTCTGGGGTTAGAATGACCATTCCCATCTGGAACTCTTGTGATCCCTGGGTAACACACACCGTTGAAAAGGAGTGACAGGCGAGGCTCGAGGAGCATTCTCATATTTGGAGAGATGGCATAAAAGCTCTTGGAGATGAGAAAATAAACAGAAGCAGGTTTGAATCTCTTCTCCTATAGTAACTCAGAATATTTCAAATTTCCGCTGTGAGGCATGTTGTCTCATTAGACTGCCACAGAATAGCCGTTCAGGATATTCACTTCGTCAACAGTGAAACGGAGATCAGATCTTCCTTCTGCCTTCCATTATCCCCGTGCACTGCTGGGGAGATGTCTATCTCCTCTTGGAAATGAAATGTACACTACCTGCTTAATAATTAATCTTGGGTGTCATGTAAACTGTGAGAATTAACTCCTTGGCTCTGGAAATCAGAGTTTATTCAAAGGACTTCCTGCACTGTGCAATAAACTGTTCATTGATTCTGAATCAACAAGAAAATACAAACAGGAACCTAATTACAAAACCGGTTGGCAAAACAAATGAAGTTTTTGAGCTTTGTAGTGGTCTGTATAGACTCTATCCACCCCTCTTCTTCTGAAGGACATTTATATATAAGTGACATTCATGACTGCTGATAAAGATCCTTGTCATCTAATCAAAGCATTACCCCTAAGATATTTTCCTTCATTCATTTGCATATTCTAATTACTTGAGAAAATGATTCAAGCAGGAGATATGATTTTATACTTGATTAAAAGCTATGGATGTTTATTTATAATGGGACAAGTTTCCTACCTTGAACAGTTTTGTGTTCATAGCCATTTCAGACTTTTATTTATAAATAAAATATTTGTCTGGGGTCTAGTATTCATCCTAATCTCTAGTTAATATGGAAATAATGCTGGAGTTCTCTATTCTTGGAACCTACTCATCTTCAGTAAGGCTACTACTTCATCCCAGTAGGGCTCCCGAGAGTCCTTTTTTGATGCTGTGTGTGGTATAAACCTTCAACAAGAGGAAGCACACTCCAGTTATAGCCTCAGAGAGTCTATGGGTTGCCATCGTCTCTGCCACTGGCCCACCATTACCCCGTAGCTGAAAGGTTATGCATTTTTTATAGCATGGAAGGTATTTTTACTCTTCTCTTTTAAACAGAAGTCTCTTCTGTCCAGCTGCCTATTTTAGTTCAGCAACTAAATAGCTGCAAGAACTCTTACACCTGGTATTTTGGTCCTTCGGACCCAGCAGGTGCTATGATCACAGATATATAATAGTAGAATGTGATAAAATGCTAGCAAGTATAAATCTGGTAATCTTGGATTCGTATCTCTTCATCCCACTTGACATAAAGGATTTGAGTACTTGATGGGGGGGAGGGGAATCTTGATCTGATGTCTTGATCTTTGAAATGAAATTAAAGATTTGTAGAGATTCATGGGACTTTGACTTGTCCTTGTTATCCTCTTTACATGGCAAAATGACATAATAAGAAGTATAATCCTCCCATGAATGTGGCATTTGCTGGAAGAAGCTATTGGTGTTAAAAATCAAACAAACACACCATCTTCCCCCATTCAGACCAGTGTACATCCCAGTCATTTTAGCTCACATTTATTCTTCTCTGATTGTCTCCTTGCTATGGTGGGTCAAATTTCTCTATTTCTGAATTTAAAAAGCTTTGTTAAAATTCTAATAATTCCCAGACTTATAAGCAGCTCTAGGCTTCTTGAGGGCAAATACATGTATAAATTCGTTTTGTTTACCTCTCTGTGTTGTGCAAAGAGGGAGAAACTAAAAATAATCTTACAGAAAAATGAATCCTATTATATAATGTGTTACTGGTTTAAAGTTATAAACAAAATTTTACCTTTGAGAGGTAGTTAGAATATTTTCTGCTCTGAAGTCCTTACGGAGAGTTCATGTCCCTTTTTCTTTCCAGACAGTCAGTGGTGGGTCCTCTCTTTCCCACACTCTTCCTGTCAACAACTTTTCAGAGGTGCTAATGTCCATAGCCTGTCAGGTATTACAATTACTTGTGTTTGTACTTCATATTGGATCATAAACTTATTGAGGGAATTTTGTCCTGTTCATCTTTGTATTTGCTCCAACAAATAAAAAAGTGACTTATACATAGTAAATGCACAATAAATTAATGGTTTCTCTTTGTCCTTTTGAGAATTTTGAAACAATTCTTCAATAATTCATCTTAAGATGAATGCTTATTCAAAGGTGTTTGTTTACTATACTATGTGCCTGGTGGTGTCCAAGTTGCTGGGGATACAGCAGTGAATAAAACACAAGGATTTTCCCTTGTGACTCAATAAGGAAGAGCAAGTAAATATATACCTTATTTGAGATGGGTGATCAGAATTAAGGAGAAAAATAAATCAAGTGGGGGGAAATGGGTTGCAGGAGGGGTTTTAGGGAAAGCCTTTCTGGTGGGGTGACAATCAAGGAGAAACTGGAGTTTGGTGATGGAGATGCCAATGGGGAGAACAGTCTCCTAGGTGAAGGGAACGGCAAGTGTAGCCTGAGGTGGGAGTGGGCCTGGAATGCTCAGGAAAGAACAGTGGATCAGTGTGTAGCTATAGCCTGGGGACTGAGGGCAGAGGCTCCCACTGCCCTCAGTGGGAGCTGAGGGCAGAGAAGTAGCAAGGGCTGACATCTGTGCTGGTAGTCACATCTAAGAATTTGAGCTTTTTCTCTGAGATGGAAGTCCTGCCGGAGACTGTTGAATGTTGGAGTGGCATGATTTGACATATAAAATTAAGGAAAATTTGTCCATGATGAAAGTTGCGTTTTGATTATCAGAAATTTCACTCTAAGTTGGAAGGCAGTTAAATGGGTTTAGCAACATTTGAAGTGAAAGTGTGAAAATTAATTAAGAGAAATCTCACTAACATGGAGTCAGAGGGTTTGGCAGGGGGAGTTCTCATGCCCTACAACTTGTGGTCAATTACAAATGCAATAGGAAGAGAAGTACCTTGCACATGCGTACTATGGCTACTACCTTACTATCCAAGCAGGAGGTAGGAAATCTTCCTCCTCCCCTGGCAACAGCCCAGCCAATGAGGGACAGTCAAAATCCAGCCAATGAAAAGCTACTATACTTCAAACTTCCAGTTTACTCCAGTGTACTTTTTGTTTATAATGACCTTCCCAACTTTCTACCTCCTTCCTGCAATTCTCTGTTATTCTGGAATAAATCCATCTTTTGCTGGTGTAATAACTGGCAGTTTTTGGAGGAGTCAAGATGGCGGAGAAGTAGCAGGCTGAGACTACTTCGGGTAGCGGGAGATCAGCTAAATAGCTTATCTAAAGATTGCAAACACCTACAAATCCAACGGGAGATCGAAGAGAAGAAGAACAGTAACTCTAGAAACAGAAAATCAACCACTTTCTGCAAGGTAGGACTGGCGGAGAAGTGAATCCAAAGCGACGGGAAGATAGACGGGGGGGGGAGGGGCCGGCTCCCTGCGAGCGGTGGAGCGACGGAGCACAAAATCAGGACTTTTAAAAGTCTGTTCCGCTGAGGGACATCGCTCCAGAGGCTTAACTGGGGTGAAGCCCAGGCGGGGTCAGCGCGGCCTCAGGTCCCGCAGGGTCACAGAAGGATCGGGGGTGTCTGAGTGTCGCAGAGCTTACCGGTATTAGAACGGGGAAGCCGGCTGCAGAGACGGAGCCGAGGAGTGACTCTCAGCTCGGGGTTGCCTTGAACCGGTCGCAGGTGCGGTCAGCTCAGAGCGCAGCCGGAGGCCAGGGTGACGGGAGTCATTGGGCGCTGTTCTCTGAGGGCGCACTGAGGAGTGGGGCCCCGGGCTCTTGGCTCCTCCGGGCCGGAGACCGGGAGGCCGCCATCTTTATTCCCGCCCTCCAGAACTCTACAGAAAGCGCTCAGGGAACAAAAGCTCCCAATAGCAAACCCAGCAAACCCGAGCAGATTATTCAGCTCGGCCCCCGGTAAGGGCGGTGCAACTCCGCCTGGGGCAAAGACTCTTGAGAATCACTACAACAGGCCCCTCCCCCAGAAGATCAATGGGAAACCCAGCCAGGACCAAGTTTACCTACCAAGGAGAGCGGCAGAATTCCAGAGGAGAAGAAAGCAAAGCACGGAACTCATGGCTTTCTCCCCATGATTTTTTAGCCTTGCAGTTAATTTAATTTTTTTGTCTTTTTCAATTTTTTTTTCTTTTTCTCTTCTTCAGCTAATTTTTTTTAACTTTTACAGTTTTCTTTTTTTAACGTTTTTTAAATAGTTTATCTAATATATATATTTTTTTTACTCTTTTTATATTTTTTTTTATCGGCTTTCTTTTTTTTAATAGTTTCTTTTTCTTTTTTTTTTTTCTTTCTTTCTGAACCCCTTTTTATCCCCTTTCTCCCCCCTCACAATTTGGGATCTCTTCTGATTTGGCTAAAGCATATTTTCCTGGGGTTGTTGCCACCCTTTTAGTATTTTACTTGCTCCTTCATAAATTCTTATCTGGACAAAATGACAAGGCGGAAAAATTCACAACAAAAAAAAGAACAAGAGGCAGTACCAAAGGCTAGGGACCTAATCAATACAGACATTGGTAATATGTCAGATCTAGAGTTCAGAATGACGATTCTCAAGGTTCTAGCCGGGCTCGAAAAAGGCATGGAAGATATTAAAGCAACCCTCTCGGGAGATATAAAAGCCCTTTCTGGAGAAATAAAAGAACTAAAATCTAACCAAGTTGAAATCAAAAAAGCTATTAATGAGGTGCAATCAAAAATGGAGGCTCTCACTGTAGGATAAATGAGGCAGAAGAAAGAATTAGCGATATAGAAGACCAAATGACAGAGAATAAAGAAGCTGAGCAAAAGAGGGAAAAACAGCTACTGGACCACGAGGGGAGAATTCGAGAGATAAGTGACACCATAAGACAAAACAACATTAGAATAATTGGGATTCCAGAAGAAGAGGAAACAGAGAGGGGAGCAGAAGGTATGTTGGAGAGATATTGGAGAGAATTTCCCCAATATGGCAAAGGGAACAAGCATCAAAATCCAGGAGGTTCAGAGAACCCCCCTCAAAATCAATAAGAATAGGTCCACACCCCGTCACCTAATAGTAAAATTTACAAGTCTTAGTGACAAAGAAAAGATCCTGAAAGCAGCCCGGGAAAAGAATTCTGTAACGTACAATGGTAAAAATATTAGATTGGCAGCAGACTTATCCACAGAGACCTGGCAGGCCAGAAAGAGCTGGCATGATATATTCAGAGTACTAAACGAGAAAAACATGCAGCCAAGAATACTATATCCAGCTAGGCTATCATTGAAAATAGAAGGAGAGATTAAAAGCTTCCAGGACAAACAAAAACTGAAAGAATTTGCAAATACCAAACCAGCTCTACAGGAAATATTGAAAGGGGTCCTCTAAGCAAAGAGAGTCCCTAAAAGAAGTAGATCAGAAAGAAACAGAGACAATATACAATAACAGTCACCTTACAGGCAATACAATGGCACTAAATTCATATCTCTCAATACTTACCCTGAATGTTAATGGGCTAAATGCCCCAATCAAAAGACACAGGGTATCAGAATGGATAAAAAAACAAAACCCAGCTATATGTTGCCTACAAGAAACTCATCTTAAACCTGAAGACACCTCCAGATTTAAAGTGAGGGGGTGGAAAAGAATTTACCATGCTAATGGACATCAGAAGAAAGCAGGAGTGGCAATCCTTATATCAGATCAATTAGATTTTAAGCCAAAGACTACAATAAGAGATGAGGAAGGACACTATATCATACTCAAAGGAACTATCCAACAAGAAGATCTAACAATTTTAAATATCTATGCCCCTAACGTGGGAGCAGCCAACTATATAAACCAATTAATAACAAAATCAAAGAAACACATCGACAAGAATACAATAATAGTAGGGGATTTTAACACTCCCCTCACTGAAATGGACAGATCATCCAAGCAAAAGATCAACAAGGAAATTAAGGCCTTAAATGACACACTGGACCAGATGGACATCACAGATATATTCAGAACATTTCATCCCAAAGCAACAGAATACACTTTCTTCTCTAGTGCACATGGAACATTCTCCAGAATAGATCACATTCTTGGTCCTAAATCAAGTCTCAACTGGGATCAAAAGATTGGGATCATTCCCTGCATATTTTCAGACCACAAGGCTCTAAAGCTAGAACTCAATCACAAGAGGAAATTTGGAAAGAACCCAAATACATGGAGACTAAACAGCATCCTTCTAAAGAATGAATGGGTCAACCAGGAAATTAAAGAAGAATTGAAAAAATTTATGGAAACAAATGATAATGAAAACACAATGGTTCAGAATCTGTGGGACACAACAAAGGCAGTCCTGAGAGGAAAATATATAGCGGTACAAGCCTTTCTCAAGAAACAAGAAAGGTCTCAGGTACACAACCTAACCCTACACCTAAAGGAGCTGGAGAAAGAACAAGAAAGAAACCCTAAACCCAGCAGGAGAAGAGAAATCATAAAGATTAGAGCAGAAATCAATGAAATAGAAACCAAGAAAACAATAGAACAAATCAACGAAACTAGGAGCTGGTTCTTTGAAAGAATTAATAAGATTGATAAACCCCTGGCCAGACTTATCAAAAAGAAAAGAGAAAGGACCCAAATAAATAAAATCATGAATGAAAGAGGAGAGATCACAACGAACACCAAAGAAATACAGACAATTATAAGAACATACTATGAGCAACTCTACGCCAACAAATTTGACAATCTGGAAGAAATGGATGCATTCCTAGAGACATATAAACTACCACAACTGAACCAGGAAGAAATAGAAAGCCTGAACAGACCCATAACCAGTAAGGAGATTGAAACAGTCATCAAAAATCTCCAAACAAACAAAAGCCCAGGGCCAGACGGCTTCCCGGGGGAATTCTACCAAACATTTAAAGAAGAACTAATTCCTATTCTCCTGAACCTGTTCCAAAAAATAGAAATAGAAGGAAAACTTCCAAACTCATTTTATGAGGCCAGCATCACCTTGATCCCAAAACCAGACAAGGATCCCAACAAAAAAGAGAACTACAGACCAATATCCTTGATGAACACAGATGCAAAAATTCTCGCCAAAATACTAGCCAATAGGATTCAACAGTACATTAAAAGGATTATTCACCACGACCAAGTGGGATTTATTCCAGGGCTGCAAGGCTGGTTCAACATCCGCAAATCAATCAATGTGATACAACACATTAATAAAAGAAAGAACAAGAACCATATGATCCTCTCCATAGATGCTGAAAAAGCATTTGACAAAGTGCAGCATCCCTTCCTGATCAAAACTCTTCAAAGTGTAGGGATAGACGGCACATACCTCAATATTATCAAAGCCATCTATGAAAAACCCACCGCAAATATCATTCTCAATGGAGAAAAACTCAAAGCTTTTCCGCTAAGGTCAGGAACACGGCAGGGATGTCCGTTATCACCACTGCTATTCAACATAGTACTAGAAGTCCTAGCCTCAGCAATCAGACAACAAAAGGAAATTAAAGGCATCCAAATCGGCAAAGAAGAAGTCAAACTATCACTCTGTGCAGATGATATGATACTATATGTGGAAAACCCAAAAGACTCCACTCCAAAACTGCTAGAACTTGTACAGGAATTCAGTAAAGTGTCAGGATATAAAATCAATGTACAGAAATCAGTTGCATTTCTCTACACCAACAACAAGACAGACGAAAGAGAAATTAAGGAGTCCATCCCATTTACAATTGCACCCAAAACTATAAGATACCTAGGAATAAACCTAACCAAAGAGACTAAGAATCTATACTCAGAAAACTATAAAGTACTCATGAAAGAAATTGAGGAAGACACAAAGAAATGGAAAAATGTTCCATGCTCCTGGATTGGAAGAATAAATATTGTGAAAATGTCTATGCTACCTAAAGCAATATACACATTTAATGCAATTCCTATCAAAGTACCATCCATTTTTTTCAAAGAAATGGAACAAATAATCCTAAAATTTATATGGAACCAGAAGAGACCTCGAATAGCCAAAGGAATATTGAAAAAGAAAGCCAAAGTTGGTGGCATCACAATTCCGGACTTCAAGCTCTATTACAAAGCTGTCATCATCAAGACAGCATGGTACTGGCACAAAAACAGACACATAGATCAATGGAACAGAATAGAGAGCCCAGAAATGGACCCTCAACTCTATGGTCAACTCATCTTCGACAAAGCAGGAAAGAATGTCCAATGGAAAAAAGACAGCCTCTTCAATAAATGGTGTTGGGACAATTGGACAGCCACATGCAGAAAAATGAAATTGGATCATTTCCTTACACCACACACGAAAATAGACTCAAAATGGATGAAGGATCTCAATGTGAGAAAGGAATCCATCAAAATCCTCGAGGAGAACACAGGCAGCAACCTCTTCGACGTCAGCCGCAGCAACATCTTCCTAGGAACATCACCAAAGGCAAGGGAAGCAAGGGCAAAAATGAACTTTTGGGATTTTATCAAGATCAAAAGCTTTTGCACAGCAAAGGAAACAATTAACAAAACCAAAAGACAACTGACAGAATGGGAGAAGATATTTGCAAATGACATATCAGATAAAGGGCTAGTGTCCAAAATCTATAAAGAACTTAGCAAACTCAACACCCAAAGAACAAATAATCCAATCAAGAAATGGGCAGAGGACATGAACAGATATTTCTGCAAAGAAGACATCCAGATGGCCAACAGACACATGAAAAAGTGCTCCATATCACTCGGCATCAGGGAAATAGAAATCAAAACCACCACGAGATATCACCTCACACCAGTCAGAATGGCTAAAATTAACAAGTCAGGAAATGACAGATGCTGGCGAGGATGCGGAGAAAGGGGAACCCTCCTACACTGTTGGTGGGAATGCAAGCTGGTACAACCACTCTGGAAAACAGCATGGAGGTTCCTCAAAAGGTTGAAAATAGAACTACCCTATGACCCAGCAATTGCACTGCTGGGTATTTACCCTAAAGATACAAACATAGTGATCCGAAGGGGCACGTGCACCCGAATGTTTATAGCAGCAATGTCTACAATAGCCAAACTATGGAAAGAACCTAGATGTCCATCTACAGACGAATGGATAAAGAAGATGTGGTATATATACACAATGGAATACTATGCAGCCATCAAAAGAAATGAAATCTTGCCATTTGTGACGACGTGGATGGAACTAGAGGGTATCATGCTTAGCGAAATAAGTCAATCGGAGAAAGACAACTATCATATGATCTCCCTGATATGAGGGAGAGGAGATGCAACATGGGGGGTTAAGGGGGTAGGAGAAGAGTAAATGAAACAAGATGGGATTGGGAGGGAGACAAATCATAAGTGACTCTTAATCTCACAAAACAAACTGAGGGTTGATGGGGGGAGGGGGTTGGGAGAGGGGGTGGGGTTATGGATATTGGGGAGGGTATGTGCTATGGTGAATGTTGTGAAGTGTGTAAACCTGGCGATTTGCAAACCTGTACCCCTGGGGATAAAAATATATGTTTATAAAGCTGTAAAAAAAAAAAAAAAAAGAAAGAAAAAAGAAAGGATGAATACCCAACTTTTGTAGCAACATGGACGGGACTGGAAGAGATTATGCTGAGTGAAATAAGTCAAGCAGAGAGAGTCAATTATCATATGGTTTCACTTATTTGTGGAGCATAACAAATAGCATGGAGGACAAGGGGAGATGGAGAGGAGAAGGGAGTTGAGGGAAATTGGAAGGGGAGGTGAACCATGAGAGACTATGGACTCTGAAAAACGATCTGAGAATTTTGAAGGGGCGGGTGGTGGGAGGTTGGGGGCACCAGATGGTGGGTATTGTAGAGGGCACGGATTGCATGGAGCACTGGGTGTGGTGCAAAAAATAATGAATATTGTTATGCTGAAAAAAAATAAAAATTTAAATTAAAAAAAAAAACCTGGCAGTTTTATTTTTAAGGTTAACAAATGCATGCCTTAATTATGCCCAGCATACTGAATACATTTAAAGCAGAGTACTGCGAACACCGTGGGCATCGGGTTGTGATTCTGAGGTGAATATGAACACTTAAAGCCTCTATTTTGTGACCTACATTTTAGTGCATCTTACATTTCTTACTTAAAGCTTTATTGATGCACTATTTTGAATATGTTTTTATTGCTCCCTTACTTATCTACCAATGATTTTCTGCTACTTGATGTACATAGTAGCTACCAACTGTAATAGCTGGAAGTAAATTCTCACGAGGCCAGAAGACACTGTAGACCAGTGGTCACAAACTTTTCGGATCTTGCATCTCTCTCAGTAAAATATTTTTAAACCTTCACCCACAATCTATGTATATTTTTCATTTATATACATGTACTTCAATGAACATATTTGTTTATTATAAAACATATTCTTAAAGGGATTAAAAAGGGTGACATAAATACAAACACCTTAAAATGACATTTTATTGTTTGATAGAGTATCTTTGCTCTCATTAAAATATTATCACAATTTTAAAATGAAAGCAATGTACTTGCATATACTTTATTACTTTGTAGACTATTAGTTTAAAACTTTGCAGTGAAGCAATTAGCAGGTATGTTTCGAATTCAATTTATTTCAAGACTTGGTTTTCAATTATTGTCGTAGTTGAAAAATATTCCTCAAAAATATCCAAGTGGAAGAAATCCATCATGGACCTCACTTACTTAATCATGTAAGTTAATTTTCAAACCCAAATTCATCTTGCAATGGCTTTTGTTGAAATATGGTTAGCAAATTTCCATCTTCTGTGATCTTAATCAGATGTTTTTGCAAAACTAATTTGAAGGTAATGCATTTAATGTTTCAAACAAAAGCCTTTGGAACCCACTGAAATTCTCCATTTGGAAGCTTTAAAAACAGTCGTCAGAAGAGTGTTTATGGTGATATACTCACAGTGTTTTCTTCAATAGAATTATATAATGATATAATATATAATATTAATGATAATAATATATAATATAATGATAATAATATATAATGATATAATGATGGAAAGATTTCCAAACGTCCATTTTTCACAATGCTCTTTCCATACACAGATTCCTTTTGTAAAGCAGTTGCTTTTTCGCTTGGTGGTGAGACATCTAACTCACCTTGAAGAAATAGACTTAGTGTGGAGCAGAAAAAGAGCTGGTACTGGAAGTAGGAGAAGAGTGAGCGTTGTCTTTGCTATCTTCTTATATTTCTTCTTGCAGCATTATTAGCATGCTGGTTTTTTTTGCAGAAATATCTTAAAGCCATCAAAGGATATAGTGAAGATTCATTTGATGAAAACTAGGTACCCCCATGTGCGAATCTGCTTATTTGGGCATACGTAAACCACAACATAGAGCAAGATGTTAACCACCAGAGCAGCAGCAAGGGAGGGGCTGTCTGTCAGCACCTCCCACTACCCTTTTCAGACAGACTTCAGACCCACACATCTCCTAGATAGATGAGATCTGACTACTTGGCAATGGGACATCTTTGCTGAGTGCCAGAGCTGATCCATAGATTAGATATTAGAAGAACGTTATTTCTTTCTCTTTTTAAGGATTAAAATACGTTAAAAAATAGAAGTCTTAATATTTTGTTCAGCATTCCTGAGGATCGTGTTACACATTGCTGGGGCTTTGTGCACCCCACTTTAGCGACTACTGTATTAGATGCTGGCATTTTCAGTTGGGGGTCTTGAAGATCCTGATGAGCTGTAAAGTGTTAAAGTCTTGCTGCTCCATCCTTTGTAAGATCCCATCAACAAAAGATCAACCAAAAAAAAAAAATGGTTTGGGGGACAGAGATAATTAATTACATCACAGTAGTAATTGAAAGCAAAGTTAATTAAACTTTCTTTAGTCTGGTCATTGCTTATGTTCAAATGCAAATGAGTGTCTACAGCTGTCCCCAAAGTACCCTGTTACTGATGCTTTCTAATAGCTAACTGTGATTGGGATGGCTTTCAGTACAGATTCTTCCTTTTAAAAATTCCATTTTCTGTCTCGCCTCTCCTTTTACTTTTCCCAGGTTGGGTATGCCATTGCTGGGGGTTCCTTTATTCCATCCTTGCTTTTGATAGCAAGTTAGTGTGATCTCAGGAAGGAAAGTGGTTGGAGCCCAATGTACTACCCATCTTGAATTAATGAAATGTTTTTAGTGACATCTATTTGTGATGCCTGTTTTTTCCTCTTTTTTTTTTTTAAGTTATTTTCTAAAATGGGCTCTGGGAAAACAAAGCTTTTCTTGTTTGTTTGCTAGCTTAATGGTGTGAATGCACCTCTCAGAATTTAAAATTCCCAGGGCTGCTTCAGAGCAAAATTTTTCTTAAGCTTTTCTTCTTTCCCTTTCCTGCAAAATATCTTGAGAGAAGAATTACAGGAATTAAGAGGAATTACAAAAGACGTGTGGCTGTGGTGTTGAGGGGTCTTGCCACGGCTCAGTAATGTTGGCAATCCAGGAACATGAAAAGGCAGTAGAAGGAAAAGAGTTTAGTTTTATGAGCATGCAGAGAGAGGTGTGTGGGCAGAAAATTGTCCTTGGACATTTCCTTCCTACCCCTTTCCCTCCCTCTACAACCTTCCTTTCTCCCTCCCTACTTAGCTTCCTATCCTCTATCCTTCCTTCCATTTTTCCCTTTTTCCTTCCTCCCTTCCTTCCTGTTTCCTTCCTATAGACCATAGAAGCATTTATCTAAATTCTGTTGGGAGCAAAAAGAGAGATAAATTACTTATTCCAGATGTGTGGACTTTAAAGAAACCCAAGAACTCAAGAGATTTCAGAGTCTGAGTGAGGTAAGAAGGGTGACCTCATGAGAGAATAGCTCAGTGTGGGGTATTGGGGCCAGGGAAAGCTTAGCTGGGCATCCATACAGGTGGGGGACTGATGGCCTGACATGGTGTATCAGAGCCTGATGGGGGGCTACTGCATGTAAGCAGTCAGCATAGGATATCAGTGCCCCAGGCAGGCTAAGGAAGATATGGACAGAGTGTGACACCCTTTTGCAAAACTTGATTTTCTACTTTTATGCCTCATAAGGGATAAGAAACATTTCTCCACCTCTGTAAGCCAAGGGAAGCATTGCTAAATCAATAAAAGGTTGATCTGCTGTACCTTCACTTTAGACTGTCACAAAAGGGGATGTGAAAGATTAGGAGGGAAGCATTGGACGCATAAAGCATATTCCCGGTAAAGAAATAGGAAATTGGTGTTTCAACAAGTTTGGAAAAAAATGTTTATACACAGTTAGACTCCCAGTAATTCTGTGTTCATGCTTACAAAGCATGAGCAAAAATAAAAAAAAATCTCTTACCTTGAATATCACCTTCAGAATGGGAAACAAGAAGTTGCTTTTTTCTCCCCAACCTCAGAATGACTTTGGTATGACAGAGAGGAAAGGCTTTGGAATCAAATTTTGTATTTCTATTTCACGAAGAGCATTATATATTTCATGAAGGCATCATCATGGGGCTATGGAAAGGGAAGACATTCTAGCTTGTGAAACTGAGTAGATCTGGTATAGAGAGTGTCTGGTCCTTCTTAGGAACACTGTGTCTGGTCTTCCCAACCTGATTTATATAAGCCATGATGTGGAGATGGTACAGTTAGAGAGGGCCAGAGGCCTGTGTGCCTCTCTTCCATTGTATAGCTTTATTCCCGCACCTGCTCGTTAAAGGGGGATCTATTTTGAGCTAAGATACAGGGAGGTTGCAGGTTTTTTTCTTCATATTCTTTTACCGCAGTAGAAAAAATTTTGCCTTCTCTGTGTTTTTTGGCCATTTCATAATGGCTGTCCTCGAGACGCTTATTCTTCTGATCTAGAATTCATTTAAAAAAATGTATCTGGGGGCGCCTGGGTGGCTCAGTGGGTTAAGCCGCTGCCTTCGGCTCAGGTCATGATCCCGGGTCCTGGGTTCGAGCCCCACGTCGGGCTTTCTGCTCAGCAGGGAGCCTGCTTCCTCCTCTCTCTCTGCCTACCTCTCTGCCTACTTGTGATTTCTCTCTGTCAAATAAATAAATAAAATCTTTAAAAAAAAAATGTATCTGACTCTTAATATGTTCAAGATAAGTGAGCTAGAATAAGTGGTGTGCTGGTAAGGGTTTAACGACCAGCTTTCAAGAAAAGAGGACTCCCCCCCACCAATTTCTAGCTCTTGCCCATTACTGTGGCCCATAGTTCCATCCTGCCTAAGTTCAAGCTGCCACTGTGACCCCACCAGCTCACAAAATTCAGCAGTCAGTCATTGCAAGCTAGTACACACCAGCTCCAGGACACTCCTGAAACCCTAATCTGGAAATGGTTCCTATTTAAACTGAGCTAATTTCAGAAAAGACCCAATTATGTAGGAAGTACAACCTATGTGATTGGTCTCTTGAAGTTGTGGTATAAAATAGTAACAACTCTCGCCATTTTTTTTAAAATCCACTTTTCTGTAAGAAGTAATAGCAGAACTAGAACTTAACTATTGTTAGATACCTTTAAGCCTGATGTGGTGATATTATTCTATTTTTTTTGATACCTTGGATGAAATGAAAATAGAGATAAAAGTTGAGCTGTTTAGTCTCTCTGATTAGATTTAAAAATAAAATGAAAGGTTAATGAGCCTCTGATTACCTTTTCTGGAGAATTATAAACATAATAGTTTTAAACCTATCCAAAATTGACCTTGTCAGGTCTTCCTGTTGGCTAAGAATATTCCAGAATGAATGCTGAAAGTTTCTTCCAGTTCTTTTTTGATGTTTGGTTTTATTGAAAGAGAGGACTGTATTTTATTTTCTTATACATTTCTCAGATTACTTTTATTCTTCACTGTTCTTTTCTATGCCTTATTCAGTACCCCTTGACCCATCAGTTTGCCAATTGTACTATTTTTTTTTTTTTGTGACAGGGACACGAAATCATTTTTATCTTTATTTCTATTATTTTATTTTATTTCTTTTCAGTATTCCAGAATTCATTGTTTATGCACCACACCCAGTGCACCGTGCAATATGTGCCCTCCATAATATCCACCACCAGGCTCACCCCACCCACCATCCTCCTCCAAAACCGTCAGTTTGTTTCTCAGAGTCAACAGTCTCTCATGGTTTGTCTTCCCCTCTGATTTCCCCCAACTCACTTCTCTTCTCCATCTCCCAATGTCCTCTGTGTTATTCCTTATGCTCTGCAAATAAGGGAAACCATATGATAATTGACTCTCTCTGCTTGACTTATTTCACTCAGCATAATCTCTTCCAGTCCCATCCATGTTGATACAAAAGTTGGGTATTCATCCTTTCTGATGGAGGCATAATACTCCATTGTAAATATGGACCATATCTTCTTTATCCATTTGTCTGTTGAAGGACATTTTTGTTCTTTCCACAGTTTGGCGACTGTGGCAGTTGCTGCTATGAACATTGGGGTACAGATGGCCCTTCTTTTCAGTACATCTGTATCTTTGGGGTAAATACCCAATAGTGCAATTGCAGGGTCATAGGGTAGCTCTATTTTTAATTTTTTGAGGAATCTCCACACTGTTTTCCAAAGTGGCTGCACCAATTTGCTTTCCCACCAACAGCCTAAGAGGGTTCCCCTTTCTCCACATCCTCTCCAACACTTGTTTCCTGTCTTGTTAATTTTGGCCATTCTGACTGGTATAAGGTAGTATCTCAATGTGGTCTTGATTTGAATCTCTCTGATTGCTAATGATGATGAACATTTGTATTATTTTTATTTTTGATTTTCTTCAGTGAATTACCTGAGAGAGAGATGGATTTATTCATAGTATAATGAGCATAAATTCCAAAATAAAAGCAAATTAATAGTCAAGTAACTTCCTTTACTTAGATATACTCTGGGCTTTATACTGATCATTGATCTTGGATTATCTAGGAGTTTTCAGTGGTTCTGAATCAGCTCACCTGCCCCAATTTTTAAGATTCAGATATAAAATATTTTCTGAAGTGATACATGAAGAGATATGCTTTTAAAAATCATGTCTGGAAGTTTCTGTCTTTGTTCTCTTAACATTACATATTTATCTGGAGCCGGTAAGTATCAAATTTTCTTACAAAGGTTAAAGTTCAAGGTTATATTATAATATATAGTATAAAGTCTACAAATTTATTCTCCTGTACTGCTTTTTCATCTACTCCTTCATTTCCTTGCTGTTTCCCTTCGTCCCCTCCTCTTTCTGCCTTGGTTGTTTTAGTACTAGCAGACTCTGAACACTCTGAATGTAAGCTTCTCTTATCATTCATCTGTGATCTACAGCATTTGAAACTGTGCTTGGCATATAGTAGGTTTTTAATAAATATTCACTGAAATCCATTTTTAACTTTTTCCGGTAATTCCCTGCTTATGAGTCAATTTCCCTTGGACCTTAGACAAAGGATCTAAGTCCTTTGGATGGGCAATGAGATGCAAAATAAAGAGGCTATATGGAGTAGGTGAAAAATAGAGGATTTTGATTTGAGATGGTTGTCAATGGCAAGTGTAAGAAGAATAAACAGAACATGCTTTTTGGTGGGTTGAAACCTAATTATTGAAAAAATTATGTCCAGCACTAGACTGATCAACTGTCCTGGTTTGTTTGGGGCTGAAAATGTTCTGGGAGGTGGAACTTTCAGTGTTTAAAATGAGAAAGGCAAACGTGGATGAGTTATTCATCTAAGAACTGAACTCTTACAGTAAGATGGAAAGATACTCTGCTGTAGTGGTTCTCAACCTTGAGTACACTTCGGAATCACCTAAGAAAGACTTGAAAAGCCATGACACAGCCCCAGAATTCTGACTCAGTCAAGATGCTGCCTGGCATCTGGATTTTAAGAGACCTCTGGGTGAGCCTAATGTGTAGCCAGAGTAGAGAACCACTCATGTCAGGCAATACTTGGTGTAGGACATAGTTGTCCTCATGGCTTTGGCAATGTACAAGTTGTCTTGACTTGGTAACTTAGACTGGATGAGGCAGTTTGGTTTGGGATTGGAGATTTGGTGAGAATGGTGACTTGGACTATGTTAAGGCTTGCTTTGGTTTTTGCTGCTGTTTACTGATGAAGTAACATACAAGCAATCAAAAGTTATACTCCAGATTGGGAAACAGGAGAGTGGATAAAATTCACCAGCTCCTCACACGCCTCTCTTGGAAGGCATCTTGACATGGTCCTTGTGGCCCTGGTGACTGGGAAGTTCTCCTGATGAGAGTTCGGAGTTGTGGATTAGCAGCTTGGATGCCATGAGTGAGGATGAATAGGTCACCTCCACCTGAAAAGTCACCTAGTGTATCAGGATATCACCGCTCACTCTCAGTAACGAACTCCTGCTTTCTTTCTTCTTATCAAATCATTGTCTCTACCAGGCTTGGTCAGGGTCATAGAACAACAGAAAAATACAGCTGTGGTTTCCATTTGTATGTTTTCCTTACAGTATACCCCAGCGTCATTAACTCTGACAAAGACTCTTCTGGAGATGGGTTGTTGGCAGCCGTGTTCCTGTTTTACATCTTCAGAAATGGAAGTGTGCCAAGGTTAAATTTACCAAACCTGGCCAATGAAGATGAGGTTAGACTGCTTTCCCTGAAGCCCTGGGAAATTCTACCCAGCTCTTCCTTGATAAAAGCTTGATATAAAGTTTAGCCACTCTGCACTATGTTTATAAAGGGGCCAATCCCTTCCTAATGAGAGACGGGTGGAGATAACAAACTTATTATCCATAGGCTACCAGAGAGTCATTATGTGGAAATGACTTTGGCTCACTTTTGAGCTGGGTGGTATGGGGATATATAAATCTAGTAATAAAAGGCCTTAGCTCTTGCAGATAAGCCCTGAGGTGCTCAGTCTCCTAATGACTTACCCTTTTAAATTAAATTAGAATGATCCCTTTATCATTTAGGCAGCAACATTGCATTCTGGTCAAGCTCTGTGAATTTTTCTAGAGGTAGAGGGCACAAAAACTTGTACAAACTGTGCCCTCTTTCAATTTATTGTAGAATAATGGAACAGCAAAAGAGTTCAAAGGGAGTAGCGGTGCTTTGGGACACTTTAAATTGTCCTGCTTGGAGGGTCTCATCATGAAAAGTGGCAGGGAAGGGGGACAGGATCATATCTGTGCAGTGTGCCTCCTTTCCAGCAGTTTACCTTCTACCCAGTGTGGCTTTGCTGCTGTGGCATTGGTAAGTGGGGCTGTTAGGACACAGCAGTATGGGTGCTGCTTTACTGTAAACATAATAATCTTGGCTTCAAAACATCATTAAAACTTGAACCTGAATGCTACTTATGCTTTGTCTATATTTTATGTTCTTATAAGGACCTAGTCTTTCCAGTCTGCCATCAATCTTATTTTTTTTTTTAATTGGTAATACAGATTTTCCAAATTGTAGGATTTAACTGAAAATCTGTTGTTTGTGAACTTGGACTTCTTGGCGGGGGGGCGTCCCTTTCCCTAGAATCTGTCCAACAACAGCAGCTGCATTTTTCTACAGCAAAGCTCCTTATTAGAGGCCTAAGCTGTCTCTCTCTGCATATCATCTGCTTTTACACAAGCCAGTTGGGGCTCTGCCTCTGATGTGAAGGGTGAGCTGTCAGAAAAATCCTGGAAAATGATCTGACTGGCTTCATTTCTTCTAAAGAGAGGTTCAGAGTCCTTTCCTCTCTTAAAAGTATCAAACCCTTCAAAAAGTGATACACAAGAAGAGCATTTTGTTTAGTAATCTTCAAAAGTGATGGAGGAAAGTGTCTTAGACAGGAATAAAAATCTCTTACATGGTGAATGTGACATAGGTTCAAACTGAGGAATGATTATAAATCATGCCAGTCTTCAAGTTATTAAAATCCTGCCCTCCTCAGTGAGTGGGTTTTCAGGAGCTCTTCTTTAAATAGGGTCACAGAAAGCAGCCACCATCCCAATAATGAACTCTGTTTTTCTGATGGTAGCAGGCAAGGGGCTCTGCAATTTCTGTATGTAGTACATAGAAGGAAGGATGTTTTCTGCTATGATGAAAATATTTATTTTATTATCACAACAAAAATGTCAAGACCTAAAGGACCAGCCTATAGGCTGAAAAATGAATTTTCATTCCAATCTTGAATCCTTATTATACAGTATAATGAATATGTTCTGATGACTGGAAGTAAGTGATAAGTGGTGCAAAGTTTGGAAACCAGTTAAAAGGACCTTGGCTTTGCCCATTGTTTTGCATAGTCCTTGATTGTTAGGCAAATTGGAAATGGAGAAATAAGTGATTAGTGATGTAGAACATTTACTAAGACTTTTTAAACAAAGATTATTATGTATTTGAACACTTATTATCTGTATGGCACTTGTTATTTGTTAAGAATTATTTTAACATTTCAGCATAATTTTGTTATCAAGAAACTTACAGGCTGGTAGGACAGATGGATTATATCACCACATAAGGATAGTTAAAAACGGTATGTGCAAAGCACCATGGAGCCGGTAGTGTTGGAGTAGCTATGGCCATTCAGCAGAGAGAGGACTCATTTCTGGCTGTGCAGATCTGGAAACTTCTTGGGGGGGGGGCACGTTTGAACTGGGCCTTGAATAGGTGGAGGTGGCAGAAAGCCAGGCCAGACAAAGGTGGCAGAATTTATAAAGTACAAGATATAAGAATGATGGGTATTTTGGGTAATGGCTAGTAGCTAAAGTCAATGAAATTGTCAAGTTTCTGTGAAGGAGATGTGGAAGATGAGATGGGACAGTTGGTGAGAAACCTTGATTTCAATGTGTGAGAATTTATTTGTAATTCAGTCGTTGTCATTGGGATTTCCAGCTGGTGTAGATCATGACAAAAGTGGCCTTCAGAAAGGCACATCCCTCCTTGCTCTTTGTTCTGAGTACGATTGGTTGTGAGGAGAGTCAAAGGTAATTTGTAAAGTATATTGAGCTACTAACTGATTTATTATAAAAAAAAGACATTAGATTTGATGAACATTTAACTCTGAAACAATGTCTTTCTCATTCACAGGGGGAGGTTGAAAGGGTTTCAAGATCTTGGATAAGCTCAGCGACTCTCACTGTGTACGCAGAGAACAGGGAGGATGAGCTTTGCCTTAGAAAATGCTTCCTCCAAAGATCTGAGAGATTTCTTTCAGACCATTCCAGCTGACCTTGATATTTAGAATGATCTGAAGTTTAAAATCTAGATAATGGATGAGGAAGGAATATATGGATAGTGGATAAGGAAGTAGAATATAGGCCCACTAATCTCTAAAACACTGAATGAAATAAAAGAAATGTGTCATGTACTGTTAAGTACTATTTTCTTTAATCAGTCATTTAACTGTGGTTCTGAAGTGGACATGCAGGAGTGGGAAAATCACATTGGTTTTTCCTGTGTGAAGAAGGATATTAATGATGAAGTCTCCTTGTGTGGGGAGGGACCTATGATAGAGGCTATGGTACCTCATTTTTTTGGGGGAAAGACTGAAATGATAGTGTCATGGACCGACCGCCCATTTTATTTACCCATCTGTCAGATAATAATCACTGGTGTGATTTCAGGATTTCCCTAAGTTCTTCAGAACATGTTGACATAGGAACTTGTTTTGTTATTGCCTGTCTTCTAATTTTCACGTAGATTCTTTTGCTGAGATGTTAAGCACAGCACGCATATCCTATTCATGCTATCTAATGCACAGTTAAAGATTATATTTACTTATTTGAGGGAGAGAGAGAGAGAGAGAGAGGAGGTGCAGAGAGAGACAGACAAGCAGACTCCCTGCTGAGCATGGAGCCTGACACGGGGGTTGATCCTAGGACCCTGAGATCATGACTTGAACTGAAATCTACAGCCAGCTGCTTAACTGACTGAGCCACCCAGGTGCCCCCATTTAATGCACATTTAAAGGGCATTTTGATAAAAAAGTCAGAAGAATAAAAAGCCTCTTGTGGGAAGAAATGGACATTTTATTAACTATCTTCACTACCAAATAATTCTTTGAGCACATTCTATCCCAAACATTGTCCCATTTAATTTTTCCACAAAACTAGGGAGATATTATCAGACCCCCCCCCCCCCCCCTTTTTGAATAAAGAAATGGAGGCTCAGCCTGTGGAAGTGATTGCCTAAGCACGGAGTAAGAACAGCAGGGTTTAAATCTGGGCAGATCTGAGATCCAGCTGCTTTTCCCCATCATGCTGTCTTCTGAGGTTTTGAAATCCATGAAAACTATAGCTTTTCTGACCACAGACAGTCTGCTGAGAATCTTAGAAATGAGTTGACAGGTTGCTCTTTGGTTCTCAAATGTGGTAATTATTTTATTCGTCTCTCTTTCACCATCATCTGTGCCTCCTGTCGGCCGCACATGGACATTTTTCTCTCCTGTGGTTCTGAATGTAGGAAAATAGAGAGTAATGACTATCACCACAGGCAGGGAGTGGATTCACCTGGGGGGAGTCGTGTAGACTGGAAGTCCCTTAGCAGCTGAAGGATGATGTTTTAGGAAAATCTTTTGACCACAGTGCCTGTTGTTTTTCACTTGGGAGTTCCTCAAGAGGAGGAATCTTTTGATGATAAACAGCCGTTTATCATTTAACATTTAGTGTCCTTCCACACTGTGGGTATTATGTTTGCTTGGCTTTAGCTACAGACCTTTCATGTGTAGCTATAAGTATGCGTGTGTCAGAGCTGATTCTGTGGTGGGTCAGATTTTGATAGAAGTGGGCTGATGGAGAATGGAGGACAGAGGTGATGTTACAGCCTGTCTCTCACCTTCCAGCTGTAACCGGATTGTCGAAGGTGTTCATAGGTACTGTTTCCGCTTCCAGATCCAGTTGCCCCCATTACTCCATTTAAACTGTTCTTACAAGGTCATCTTGTGAATTGTCCCCTGGACTTCTTACTGGGCTTTTTAAGAGCTTCCCACATATTTACCATTCACTCCTTCTTCCTAGGAAACATTCTTCTTGGCTTCCCTGTCCTGTCATTCTTGGGTATTTTTGTCTCCTGACTTCCCTGGCCACTTATCAGCCATCTTTGGGGCTTTCTTTCTCTACTTAATTTCTCCATCATAGAGACTCTCAAGACTCAGCCATCTGTTCTTTCCACTTGACATTTGGGCACTGGGTGATTTCATCTGTTCCTGTGGCTCTAGATCTTTCTGCCAATGAATCTTAAAGTTAGACCCTTCTCCAAGTCCAGGTCCATGTTTCTGTCTAAATGTTAGTCCTTCTTGGATATCTTTGGACACCTCAAAATGAACATGTTCAAAACAGAATTCATGTTCTTATTTCCCAAACCTGCTCTTTCCTGATCTCTCCGGCTTATCAAATGGCTTTACCATTTACGTGGTTGCTCATGTCAGAAACCTAGTTGGCATCCCTCCCCCTCATTACTTGCATCCAACTGAGTCATTGATATCAGATGCCACTGAATCTACATCCTAGAGATTTCTTACATCTCTTTCCACCCTCCTAATTTTGAACCAGTGCCATCTTTCTCCTGGGCTGCAGCTGAAGCCTCCTACATGATCTCCAAACATTCACTCTGTATAACCTCAAATACGTTTTCCTTTTGGCAGCCAGATTTATCTTCTTAACATGCAATCTGATCATATCACACCTCTGTCTAACATTATCTCCAAGCTGCCATTTGCTGTTATTATGAAAGCTCACATTCTTGATTGGACTTGGTTTCTGTTTACCTTTTTGATCTCATTTTTTTGCTATTCTCTCCCTTGAGCATTATGCTCTCAGCTCGTGGGCTTCCTTTTAATTTTTTTTTTTTTGTGCTCCCCTGAGGTTTTCAAGTGTTCCTGGACCACTCTTCTCCCCATCTCTCCCTTCTAGTCCCCAAACTTGATCAACTTCTATTCATCTTTCCGATCTCAGATTAGATGTCCCTTTCTTCATGAATATTCCTTCAGTTGCTCCTTCCTCACTGTTAGGCCCACATGATTATATACTCTTGCAGTACTTTATACATTTCCTTTATCACACTTTATAAACATTTGGATAATTATTTGCTTAATATCTATGTTTCTGCTGAGATGACAAGCTCCGAGCTCTATTAGAGCAGAGATGTATAATTTCTTTTCACTGCTGTATCCCTAATGCCTTGCACAGTGTTTGGCAAAGAGTAGGCACTCATTATATATTAGTTGAATGAATGGGTACATGAATATTCCTAGGGTGCCTATAGAGCTATAATGTCTAACATAGTAGCCACCAGCCACATGTGGCTATTGAGCCCTTGACATGTGACTAGCCCAAATTGAGAAGTACTGTACGTGTAAAACACAAACTGGATTTCAAACACTTCATTTGAAAACAATGTAAAATACCTCATTAGTATTTTTTTCTATTTGCCGCATATTTAAATGATAATATGTTGGATATATTAGGTTAAATAAAATGTAATATTAAAATTAATTTAAAAAAATAAATAAAATTAATTTAATCTGTTTCTTTTTACCTCTTTAAATGTGGTTTCTAGAAAATTTAAATTACATGTGTGGCTTGCATTCTATTTCTGTCAGACAGCGCTGTTATAGAGTATAACTTTGAACTGAACTTGAACATCAAAGCTTTTAAACTCCCTTGTATTAAAATGTTAAAAGCCTCCATTTTAAGACCTTTTGCATTGTTCATACTGCAACCTCATTCTTTCCCTTTCCAGTGTGCTTCGCTACTAGGCTCATGGGGTCATCAATCTCCCTGTCTTGCACCTCCCAACTCAGTTGCTAATTTCTTTGTGGTCACAAGGGTGCCTGAGAAAGATCTGTAATTGGCAGTCCCCTTAACAGTGACCATGGGGAAAATTTGCCCTTGGTGCAGTGATAGTGCCCACTTGTCAAGGGATCTCTATACTCACAAGTCTAAAAACTATGTAATTGGTAGGTGAGTGAGAAAACAAGAGGGGTGTTTGTCCTTGAAAACACCTCTTCCTCTGAGTTTGTCTTAGCCGTGTAGGAATGGTTTTGTCATCTGATAATGAATACACCCCCTCCTCCACATCCTCCCCGTGGCTTAGATTTTAAAAGGAGTTATTTAGAAGTATCTCTTTCATTTTCACTACTTTCCCTTAAAAATGTGAAAAAAAAATCTTTGTTGGGATGCTTTTAAATGTATTAAACCCATCATATTGTTTCTGCCTTTGCTGCATTTATGCTAGTAATCTATTCTGATTATTTGCCATCTTTTTTCATAATGAAGCAGTCCAGTGAATTGACTTAATTTGAACATTGCAGGGAAAAAGCAGTTTTCCAGTTATTAGCTCAGTGTTATTTAATATATTTGAACACTATGTATATTAGCTGGGGTTCTCCAGAGAAGCAGAACCAATATATGTAGATATATAGATATATATGAGGACATTTATAGTAGGAATTGGCTCACGTGATTCTGGAGGCTGAGAACCTTCTATTTGCAAGCTGGGGAAAACTGGTGTTGTAATTCAGTCTGGGACCAGAGGCCTCAGAACCAAGAGAGCTGATGGTCTAAGTCCTATTCTGAATCTGAAGGCCCGAGAACCATGGACGTTCCATCTCAAGTGAAGAGAGCAAATTTCCCCCTCCTCTTCCATTTTGTTCTAGTTAGGCCCTCAGCAGATTGGATGATGTCCACCCACTCCATGAAGATGATCTTTACCTAATCAAATGCTAATCTCTTCCAGAAACACCCTCACAGATACACCCAGAAATAACGTTTTACCAGCTATCTGGGTGTCCCTTAGCCCAGCCGAGTTGACACATTTAATTAGCCACCACACTATAGATGCTTTATACCATTTACAAAATAGGAAATAAATTCTTTGGCTTCTGTCTTCAAGGAATTTATCCTTGGATTCATTAGCCTCTCAGTCTTGGACATCACATGCAGTCTTGCACTGGCTCTGCCTGAGATGGGAGTCATTACATGAGGAAGGTCATCTCAACTACAATTATCTGCATTTTGCCTGGCTTTCTGTTCATGTCCAGCAATTTCTGATTAGGCTCCCTGTTAATGTTTGCATTTTAACTCTGACCACGTTCAGAAAAATCATCTTTACTTCCTACTAGTTGCCCTGTTTTTTCAATCTTCATGAGATCACCGTCCAGGGCATAATGAAGCTGTCTCCTTTCCATGACTATTGTCAGCTTGAGACCATCAGAGTGGACTATGGGTAGTGTGCCTTCTGAACCCCAAATGATGTAGAAGAGGCTCCTGTACAGGTCCCCTGGGTCTCTGGGTCATATATCTGTGAGAAACATTTGAGGGTTTTTTTTTTTTTTTTTTAACTTTGTGGGTGTTGTTTTGACTGGGTGGGCTGGCTCACCAAGGAGTCTTATTGTCCATGTCCTCTGAGCAGAGCACAAGTGAGGCACTTGTCAGTGCTTCAAGCTTATTGACTTTTCTTGTTATGTCCAAGAATCACTGGCCCCTCTGGGTTGTCATAGTGGGAAACTCCCACCAAAGAGGGCTCTCGAAAGCCCCACGTGACACATCCCACTTGTCACCGGGATATAAAGGAAATAAATGACATGTGGGTATTTAGGGTTTAGTGGTACCCGTCTAGGATTCACTGGGCTGTAGTGTTCCACATGCCAGGCTAGAGAAGGAACCCTGTAGTGACTTTTTGTGGGTTGAGATGTCAGTAGGTAAGTAGCACTCAGCTCTTGAGGAAATAAGAATGACTTCAGAGAAAAGAATTTCTTTTAATAAAAGTAAAAAATTTTGTCTTGCTATCAATTTCTCAAATACTTCAAAGGCACAATGTTCTAAGTCATATACATGCATGCACACACACACACACACACACACACATATTTTAAAGCTTTGAAGTATAGTGTATTTCTTCTTCAAAGATCTATGTGGTGTTAAGTGAGTTTGGGGAGAATGTATTACCATCTAGATATCATTAGTGATGGAGAATTGATTAAAAAATATATGGAGGTGTATGTAATGAATGATTAAAAGTAAATGGAATAGAAAATCAATATAGGTATAGTTAACAAATGAATGAGGAGAGATTTTATCTATACGAATGTATTCTCTGAGTATTATTTTATAGAGAATGTATCAAGTGTTTCTAGTTACAGAGATTTTTCTTATATATTTATTTAGCTGGCTTCAGAAGAAAGAGAGAGAGAGAGAGAGAGAGAGAGAGAGAATTTTTTCCAGGTTTTGACCAAGTTGTTCTCGTTGTCTATAGCCCTGCAGATCCCACTGTTTGGTCAGATGATCTTTTTTGGATTTCATGAGTTGGTCTACTTAACCTGGCTTGATTTTTTTTTTCTTTTGCAACCAAGAAACCTCTGAAGCACACACAGTCTTGAAGGTTATTTTTCAGAAGATAGTAGGGATTTGACAACATACCTTTCAAATTGCTTGTAGATCAACATGATAGGCTTGCTAATTTAGCTTTTTTTGGGAATAATTTCCAGTTCTAGGTAATCATGGTCTCACTTTAACATAACCCATTGTAACAAATATTCTCTTGTTTATGTTTACTTCTGTTAAACAATCTCTTTCCTATAAGGTCCAGTTTTAAGACTGGCTTTAGACATTAAATTAAATTTAAACATTAAGTCATTAAGCCATTGTATCATTAAATCATATGGATTCCATCTTTTCTTTTGAAATGGGAGTTTTTGTTTCCTGAAGCTTTCTGTTGCAGCTGATGTAATAGGTGAAGAATGTTCTAGCACTACTGTAGATGAGGGTAGCTGGTGGAGAAGGCTGCCTAAGTAAAGCTGTAGAGAAGAAGAGAGTTCCAGAAGAGGTTGTGCTTCTGGTTCCCAAAGCCTTAGACTCACCATCTTAGTGGCCTAAAAGGTAAGACCAGTCCCACTGTCCTGACGGGGTGTCCCAGGTTACACGAATAACGACCTGCAGAAGTTCGTGGAGAGTTAATGTCTGGTTTGTTTCTTGATTTTATTTCTTCTGAAAGTAAATGGCTCTGATTCTAAATTTAAAAAGATGTCTTTACTTCAGTTGAAGCAAACACGATCAATTTGACTGAGATCAAGATGAGCAATATATAATTTATACCATCTGAAGCAAATTTTCTCCTGTCCCTTCCTGAGGGTGGAGGACAGTTGTTATTTAAAGATACATGTTTCATGAGCATTTTTTTTTTACCAGAATATGAATTATAAGCATAGCTCTGTCATATGTCACCAACACATTAAACCAGTGTCAAAAGACTTTTCTCAATGTTAAATACTTCTGTACTGGTTGGTTTTTCATTTTTACCTACAGTTTATTTGCTGAAAGTTATTTTGTAAGTGTAAGTGGTAGCACACTTAGATGAAATTCAGTCTGGCTAAGCCCATGCTCATTGAGGCTTCTCCCTGACTGGGTTTGCCCAGTGTTGAGATATAATGATGCACAGGCTCACCCACTATTCATTCGATGCTGTGGATCATCTTATCTGGAAGGGTTCTTTAAATCAGATAATAAGATTTAGAGATTGAGATTGACTGAATTAATGTGATTATCAACAGTCTACCACAAACATTTATGTGTGACACATTATAAGGTTACGTAGTATTTTTGAAACAAATTTCCAGCTCCTTCTTCATAAAGAGGAAGTGATAATTCTGAACCATAGAGTTAAAAATGCAGTTACTTCCATGTTGTTCAGATCCTTTTCTTTGTATCCCAGTTCTATGCCCTGCACTGTCTGCCTCTCCGTCTACCTCTTGTTTCAGGCCCCTTATCACTGTGCCTGGGCTTTCCTTAAACACTAGTGAATCACTTACCAATCAGGTGATTCCTCTAGAAGATTTCATTTCTGTTAAACAGGCTATGGAAAAAATGACTGCTTTACTTGTTAATGACAATGCCTCAGTGAGACTCCATAAGTTGTGACTGGATTCTTTCTGAGGTCTTTGTTCTCTTTGTGGAAAGTAAGAGTTTTCTGTGCTGAGGGACTGAGAGAGACAAAAATATTTATTGGTGACAAGAGTCATTTTCTTTTTTGAGTTCTGGCCAGAAACAGATTTGTCCCATTTTGTATTCTGATATATTTTATAAAGCACAGAAAGCCTTCTTCAAACAACACCTCAAAATCATTGCTTAATTACTTCATGCCCCATATTGGGTGGGCTTTAATTTTCAACTTTTTTACTCCCTATGGAAAAAAGCAGAACCCAGCATTTTTTCTACATAGTATACAATGACATTTGGTTTACACTGGTTATTTTCAGGCATTTAAAGGAAGTTAAACTTTTTATTTCTTACTCCTTAGGAGCCAAATATGTCTTTTTATAGAATTTTGTTTTATTTATCCATAATTTTTGGGGGGATGGGGGAGTATCTCAGGAAGCTTCCAGAAGGCTTGACTGAAGTGTAGCAGTCATGACAGTGGTCAAGGAAGTTTCATAGCACATCAAGCATGTAAATTAATGCAGCCATTATGGAAAACAATATGGAGTTTTTTCAAAAAGTTAAAAATGCCACAACCATATCATCTAGCAATCCACTCTGGGCATATATCCAAAGGAAATTAAACCAATACTTTGAAGATATATCTGTACTGTCATGTTCACTGCAGCATTATTCCTAATACCTAAGATATGAAAACAACCTAAATATCCAATGATAGATGAGTGAATAAAGAAAAATTTTTAAAAGATTTTATTTATTTATACAAGAGAGAGAGAGAGCATGCAGGAGCAGGGTGAGGGGCAGAGGGAGACAGGGAAGCAGATTCCCAGCTGAGCACAGACCCCAATGCAGGGCTTTACTGCAGGATCTTGGGATCATGACCTGAGCTGAAGGCAGAGCTTAACCATTTGAGCCAATGAGGTGGCCTTACCACAATTTCTTTATATACACACACAGTGGACTATTACTCAGTTATTAAAACTAGAAGGATGGGCACCTGGGTGGCTCAGTGGGTTAAAGCCTCTGCCTTCGGCTTGGGTCATGATTCCAGGGTCCTGGGATCAAGCCCCTTACTGGGCTGTCTGCTCAGCAGGGAGCCTGCTTCCTCCTCTCTCTCTGCCTGCTCTCTGCTTGCTTGTGATCTCTGTCTGTCAAATAAATAAATAAAATCTTTAAAAAGCAAAACAAAACAAAAGGAAAAAACTAGAAGGAAATCTGGTCATTTATGACAAGATGGATGAAACCAGAGGACATTATGCTAAGTGAAAAAGTCAAACACAGCAAGACAAATACTTGATATATGATCTCATTTATATGTAGAATCTAAAAATGTTGAGCTCATAGAAGCAGAGAGTAGAATGGTGGTTGCCAGAAGTTGGGGTATAGGGGTTGGTCAAATGCTACAAATTTACAGTTATGAGATAAATAAGTTCAGGTGATCTAATGTACAACATGGTGAGTATAATTAATAATACTATATTCTATGCTTGAAATCCACTAACAGAATAGATCTTAAGTGTTCTTACCACATAGCAAAAAAGGTAATTATGTGAGGTGATGGATGTGTTCATCAATTTGATTGTGATAATCATTTCATAATATGTACATAAATCATCCTACTGTATACCTTAAACACATACAATTTTTATTTATCCATCATACCTGGATAGGACTGGAAAAAACTCCAAATACAGTTATTGTACTGCAGGTTTAGGTGTTTCAAAGTTAGCAACAGTGGGTGCTGGTAGCACTCTTAACTATGCGATATGTGCAGGTAGTGATGTGGGATAAATGATCCTTTCTGAGGTCAGTGGCATGTGGTAATGTCCTTAGGGCACCGAAAAAGGATGTAGAATAAGGTTGAGTGGCTTTCTGCATCTTTTTGAATTTGTTTAAGCAATAAAATAGCCTGTCTTAGATGTCTTGTAGACTGAAGAGTATGACAGTTGGAGGGCTGAGGGAAATGGGAAAATTCAGAGGAGTGTGATGGACCTAATTTAGATGGTAATAGGTGACAACTTTGGTCAGTGTCCATGTATGAGAGCAGATGACCAGGACTTTGTAGGTAGGTTGATGGGAAGTTCAATGGACAGTCTGTTAGAGTGATCTTGGAGAGTGTCCCAAAGTATACTAAGTTAGGATTCTGTTAGTTGAGAAATGGATTTTTAAAATATTCATTGTTTAGGAAGAAGATGGTACCAATGGGGAGGATAGAAAGTAATGAAGGTAAATAAGAATTATTAAGATGTAACTGAGGATAATACCATGGAGGGTCATTACTATGTTTCCTATAGAATGGTTCTGGAAAGTGTAAAGATTAGATACCAGGATGATGGGTCCATTGGACTGACCTCATATAGAGGCTGGTTCTTCAGTACTTGAATGTTTCTGTCTTGTTTAGTCTGAGGTAACCTAGTGACCTGCCCTTTCCTTATAATACTTATAGGGATTATCTTACCTGGAATTCCATATTAATCAATTAAAACTGATTATTAGTATATTGGTAATTTTGAGTCTCCTGTTGAGAGTTACTCTCATGTACATTGTGGAAGAGGGGCTTAGTTAAATGAGACAATCTGTTAGGATTCCGGTAGAAAATACTAGAACTTCCACTCACATTTATTATGTTTTACATATGTGAGAAAGAAATTAAGCTTTAGTAATATTTAATATGCAGATTGGCACTGGATTTTTTCCTTAGTGTATATATAATCAGCTGTCATAGGTCACCAAGTAGATGAGATGGCAGCATTGAGGTTCCATGGTTCAGTGCCCTCACTCTCATGCCCTCTCTAGAATGTTGTAGTATTTTGCAGTTCAGATGCACCTGGTTAAGTGGATATATGGATTAAATGGATTAATTAGATGCAAATAAGAACTCTCACAAATATTCTGAGCAAGAAGTTTGGATTGGAGATAAACCAGTAATACCAGGGAACTACCAAAAATTGCAGTTGATGCTCCTATAATTTTAATTTTAACTCATCAGTCATACCACAAAACAGTCACAGTTTAAAACCATCAAGATGAGTTTGAAAAACAGACCATTGTTAATAATCAGTCTTATCCAAAGTACATATTATGCCAAATAGTGGTAATGAAGGACAGTAGTACATGTATGTATTTATAAATCAATAAATATACACCTATTGGAAGTGAATATTCAACATTTCTTTCCCAAGGGGATGGATATGTGATCAAAAAGTTTGGACACTGCTGCTCTTGATGATTTCTGTAGCATGAATATTATAAGCATGCTTTTCAATCTTCTAATACCTATCTAAGGTTGTTAAGATACTTAGATCTACAACTTTCAGTTCTGCTAGAGCAAGTTCCACGTATCTTCTAAAGCCTTTACTACAGTGAAGCTAACGTGATTTCACTTCTTTGAGCTTCTAGGCACTGGATCACTTCCATTTTACTTTTCTGCCAGCTTGTACTGTTCTGGTCTTCCCAATAGCCCCTCTCTTTAATGCTCTCATTAGGAAGACTGCATTTTTCAGTCTAAAAAGCAGGACAAGGCATGTAATTGTGGAACATGGAAAACCAGACATGTCTTGAAAATCTGGGATGTATGATTGGCATGGCTGAAAGTATTTGCTATAATGAATGCTAGGCAAATAAAAGCTCCAGGTTATTTTGTTGATTGTCTAAGACAAGACTATTCTCAAATACTAGGTTATGTGGAAGGATGGTCTCCCTGTGTTGCCTCTTTAAACATGGCATGCACTTAAATTTCAGTGCAGTGACTACCCTGTTTTCCAGGCTTGTGTTCGGTCGGAATATGACTCACAATATGTAAATGAGGCCGTAATCGTGTCTGCACTTTAAAAGGTGCTGGATCTGAGATCAAGACAAATTTGGCATGTTTTGCATCCTGTGTTCTTAATTATTTGATTAGAGTTGATTACTCTTCAGTTCCACTAGGAAATGTAATTGGGTAGGCATCTGTAATTTGGTTTTGCGTGTTTGTTTTAGTGCATGTGTTTTTATGTGGATGTTTGTGTGTTTTCAGTTTTCTTTACAAGACTCCCTGTGTAAGCAGACACTAAAAAGGAAGATAACTTCCATCTTACCATGATGGCTCTGGGTGTGGATGTAAGTAGTTTCTCTAACTTGGATTACTGCCCTTTCTCAGCTGATTTATTGTATCCTTTCAATAGTTTTTGGTTGCTTAGTTCATGACCAGTCTTCCACATCTGCTTTTTAGATTATACTTAGCTTTGAGGATGTCTTAGAAAGAATATTATTTAAAAAAAAAATTTCCTCCAGAGATTGTTTTATACAGTGGAAGTTTCTTTGTTAAACAAATTTTGTATCACTTAATCAGTTCTATAGTAGAAAAATATAATGAATTATACCAGACAGGTAATAAGCCTGAGGCATAGAATCCATTGTTCAAAGAGAAGTGTCAATTTTAATTTCATGAAGACTTTCTGACTTATAACCAGCAGGTTGTCTTTTTCATTTTATTTGTTTTGAATGATGTTATGGATTCACTAAATAGGTTTCCTTTCCTTTTCTTTTTTTCTTACAAATAGAAACTAACTGAATTAATAAATGTCAGTTGTAGTAGGTTCAGACTGACCAGATACAGATTACATTTGGATAAATCCAACAAGGTTTATTTATCTAGAGGTTATAGAAAGAGGGCATAACAATATTATCCAGGTCACCTAAAAAGGACCTCCCCAGCAGGCACACTAATGTGGATGAGAAGTCCAAGTGACTGTTGGTTACATGAAAATTTCTGGAAGCTCAGTGCTTCCTTCCATGCCCAGACTTTTATACCCCACGGATGGAGCAATTCTGCATGTGCACTTTGGTTGTGATCCGGGACCACTCATCTGAGCCGAGTGCATCTTACCTGTGCTGGTGTTAAAAAAATATATGGAAGGAAACACACACACACACACACAAGGTCTCCTGTGTGTGGTTTGGTAAAACACACTTAGGCTTGAACATAATGCTCATTTATCATCCTCAGGATCTCTAGGCCCTCACAGCCTGGACTTCTGGTTTTCCTGAACTGAGAGCTGCAAACCAAGGATGGGGTCATTTATCCAGACAATTCTAGACTCAGGCTAACGGCTCTTTGAGACAAGTAGTAGGGTTATCATGCACATGTCCATCATGAAGCAAGAAGAGAATTCAAACTAGCTATAGTCACTCCACTAAGAGATACCCAGCATTTACATTTTGGGGGTAATTTTCCAGGCATTTCCTAAACAAAATCATACTAGGAAACTACTTAGTAATTTGTTTTTACCCTAGCAAAATACTGTAGATACTTTTTCATATTAATAAATATTGAGCTATAATTATATAGTTATTTTTAATCACTATTTTAATATTCTATCATATAGTTTTGGATTACCACTTAGCCAACCAGCTATTGATCAACATTATGTTGTTTTTATCTTCTTGTTATTATAAAAATGTTATATTGAATCTCCTTGTAGTTATATCTTTAGCTAGCTGTGTTGTCAAATTAATTTCTTCTCTCCTGTCAAATTCTCTTACACTTTTTGTGTGAACAAACAATTCAAGATATAATGACATTGTTGAATGCTTCGTGAAGGATAAATTTAACTCTAGATAGCTGTTAAGCAACTAATGTCTAAAAATTGGCTACTGGTAGAGAGTAGTCTAAAATAAAGCTAATTTAACCAAGAAAAATCATGTTTAGAGCAGGGAGGATTCTTTTTGTCTTTTAGGTCAAGTACAGATTAAGTACAGAAATCTACTTAGCTCTTTTGGGTGTGTGGTTCAATGAATATCAATAAGTGTACATAGTCGGGTAACTTCCTTATTGAACCTTTTGCTCATCCCAAAATGTTCCCTCATGTGTCCTTGTAGCCATGCCTCTTTTACAACCCCAGCTTCTGGCAACCACTAACTAATTTTCTTGTGATACAGTTTTGTTTTTTTCTGAAGTGTCATGTAAAAGGGATCATCCAGCATGTAAGTATCTTAGTCTGTTTCCTTTTCATAGCCATCTTTTCATCTACATCATGGTATGTTTCAGTAGTTTGTTCCTTTGTGCCTTACTCATCAGTTGATAGATGTTGGGTTATTTCCAGGTTTGGGTTTTTTTTTTTTTTGCATGATCATTAATAAAGCTGTTAAAAATATTTGCATATAAGTTTTCATATGGACATATATTTTTATTTTTTATTAAAAAAATCCAGTAGTGTTACTGGGTTGTATGCTAAGGGTATTTTTAACTTTATGAGACACTGCCCAACTTTTCCACAGTGACTGTACCATTCTGCATGACCACCAGCAATTAATGAGTGTTTCAGGTGCTCTGCATCTCACCAGAACTTAGCATTGTCAATCTTTTTCTTCTGTTCTTTTAAAATTATAGTAGGTGTGGATTGAATTTCATTGTGGTTTAAATGTAATCTAATGACAAAAGATGTTGAGCATCTTTTTTTGCCCTCCAGATATCTTTCTTGATGGAGCATTTGTCCAAACTTTTCCCCATCTTTAAAAATGAGATTTTTTTATTATTGAGTTTTTTAATGCTCTTTAGTAAGTTTTATTTGATTTAGCCCTTTTTTTTATTATTGAGTTTTGAAAGTTATTTGAGAGAGGTCATTTCAAACACCACTCTCTGAAAAGGCTGTTAGAGAGAAGTACTTTGGGAATAGTGTAGTAAGACCTCCAAAAATCTTCTCTTCCATAGAAGCAGCAAAAGCACAGGCAGCAGTTGTGAAAAATCAGCATTTTTAGAACTCTGAAAATGAATCAAAGGCTTGCAACAATGTGAGGGCCATTTATTCAAGAAAAATGGCTGGATTTCTGTAAGAACAACAAGCTCTGAGGCATTTTGACTTGTTCTGTTCCCATCCCCTTTCCAAGCTCTGCAGTAGCCCTGAAAACCAGCAGCCTCACAAATCATGGTAGTCAGGGGAAAGCAGCCTAATGCACTGAAGAGGAAGAACGAAAGCCCATCTCCAGAGAATTGTCAGAATTTGACCTGTCTGGCAGCTCCTTGTAAAAGACCCCTTCACAGAAGTTGGTCTCTATTTGATTTAACTTTGAGCTCACTTAGTGGAAAAAATCCTTTCTCTAGGATGTTTGTCAAAAACAAAATAATCAGCAGCCATTGTTTAATGCTCAGCTGCATGAGCTAATAATACCAGTTGAGGCAAACGAGAGGCTGGATGAGAAACTCAATAGTAAAATATGGGGAGTGAGATGTATAGGGGGGCTTTGGAAAGCTCTGACATATTCCTGGGGTTGTAGAAGGCTATGTCTATGTACAGAGCTGTGCGGCCCTCAGAAAAGATGTGGGAACATCCTGATTTCTCACTACTGGCTGGCCTTGACCTTCTGCACAAGCAGGAAGCAAAGTTTGAGGTAGATTTCAGGATGCCAGAATGTTGAAGTCATGCCCCAGCAGACACTCAGACCCCTCTGCAAAGACTGCGAGGCTTATTGGTTCAAAGCATTCAATGAAATTTCTGTTCAATTCTTAGCTGACCACTAAGCTAACTGAGCAGAGACTCCGGTAGCTGCACCTGACAAAGAATACAGGCTTTACAGAATTGATAGTCCAGGGAAGTCACTAAACAAACAGATATCAGCAACAATAACAACAACAGGCAGCAAAAGCAAAACTCCCTGTGTGTGTGTGTGTGAGTGTGTGTGTGTCTTGTGGGGTGGAGGATCTTATTTTCAGAGTTGCCGCGTTATATCGTTTAAAATGTCCAGTTTTCAACAAAAAAATTAGGAGACATGCAAGGAACAGGATACTATGGCGTGATCATAGGAAAAAGGAAGT
The DNA here is from genome assembly GCF_902655055.1 of Lutra lutra. Classification (NCBI taxonomy): domain Eukaryota; kingdom Metazoa; phylum Chordata; class Mammalia; order Carnivora; family Mustelidae; genus Lutra; species Lutra lutra. The sequence continues at coordinate 97,748,638 of NC_062284.1, read as the reverse complement.
CATTGGAAACTGTTTCTGAGGAAGACTTTTTTTTTTTTTTAAGATTTTATTTATTTATTTGACAGAGAGAAATCACAAGTAAGCAGAGAGGCAGGCAGAGAGAGAGGAGGAAGCAGGCTCCCTGCTGAGCAGAAAGCCCGATGTGGGGCTTGAACCCAGGACCTGGGATCATGACCTGAGCCAAAGGCAGCGGCTTAATCCACTGAGCCACCCAGGCGCCCCATCTGAGGAAGACCTTAACAACACTATTTATAACCAACTAGAGCTAATAGACATCTATGGAACACTTCACCCCAAAATAGCAGAATACAAATTCTTCTCAAGTGCACAGGAACATTTCCAGATCGACCATATGTTAGGCCATAAAACATGTTTTAATAAGACCCAGAAGTTTTCACTGGTGAATTCTATGAATGTTAAGGAAGAATGAATACAAATTCTTCACAGTCTCTTCCAAAAAAAGAAATAGAAGAGGATCACTTCCCAACTCATGCTATGAGGTCAGTGTTACCTTGTTACCAAAATCAGACAAAGACATCAGAAGGAAAGAAAACAGATCAATTTTCCTTATGAATAAAATGTAAAAATCAACAAAATACTAGCAAACCAAATCTAATAGCATATAAAAAGGATACTATACCATGACCAACTGGGACTCACCCCAGGATTGCCAAGTTGTTAACGTATGAAAATGAATCAAAAGAAACAATAAAGAGGCAACCTATGAAATGAAGAAAATATTTGCAAACCATGTATCTCATGAGGAGTTAATTTCCAAAATATGTAAGAAACTTTTAAAAGTCAATAGCAAAAACACCACCACCACCACTAAAAAACAAACAAAAACCTGTACCATTCTGCACGAGCTAATAGACCTCTATGGAGCACTTCACCCCAAAATAGCAACACACAAATAAAAAAAAAAACAAATAAACTCAAAGGCAAAAGATTTGAATAGATGGTTCTCCAAAGAAGATGTACAAATGGTCAACAGGTATATAAAAAGGTGTTCAACATCACTAATCATCAAGGAATGGAAATCAAAACTATGAGATACCATTTCATACATGTTAGGATGGCTATTATTGGGGAAAAACAAAACAAAACAAAACCAAAGAGAACAAGTGTTGGAAGGTTGTGGTGAAATTGAAATCCTTATACACCATTGATGGGAATGTAAAATGGTGGAGCCTCTGTGGAAAATGTCAGGGAGGTCTCTAAAACACTAAAAAAGTATAAAATATATAATGAAATGTTATTCAGTCTTAAAAAAGGAAATATTATCATTTGTAAAAACATAAATAGACCTAGAAAACATTATGCTAAGTGAAATCAATTCAGTCACTAAAGATTGCAAGTACATACACTAATATGAGGTATTCAAAATACTCAAACTTATAGAATCAGAAGATAGCATAGAAGTTTCCAGGTGATAGGGGCAGAGGGAAATCTAAAGTTGGTTACTGGGAATAAAGTTATAGTTATAAAAGCTGAATAAGTTCTAGAGATATGCTCTACAGTGTAGTGTCTCTAGTTAACAATGTGGTATTTTGCACTTGAAAATTTATTAAGGGAGTAGATGTCAAGTTAAGTTTGTTACCACAAACAACAATAGCAGCCTCCCAAAATGAAAACAATGAACCTCAGGAAAAAAAAAAGGGATGCAAGGATGGATAAGTTTATTGCCTTGATTATGGTGATGATGTCACAGGTACATGCATATATATCCAACCTTAACAAATATGTACATTAAACACATACAGTTTTTATATGTCAATTGCACCTCAATAAAATTGTAAAAAGGGAAAATCAACTAATATCATTTTTTAGTAGAATAAAGGACAAAAAACCCACTATAGCATCTTTAGATACAGAAAATTTGAGAAAATCCAACAGTTTTTCATGATGAAGACACTCAATAAACTAGGAATAGAAGGAAATTTTCTTGGTCTTATAAAGACAATCTATGAAAAACCCACAGAAAACATCATAGTCAATGATGAAAAACTAAAAGCTTTCCCCCTAAGATCAGGAATGATTTAAGGATGACCACTCTCACCATGTGTATTCCACATTTTTGTGGAGGTTCTAGCCAGGTCACTTAGGCAAGTAAAAGGAATAAAAGACGTGCAGATTGAAAGGAAGAAGTAAAACTATCTCTATTTGCAGATGACATAGATGACATAATCTTATGGATAGAAAATTCTAGGGAATACACACACACACACACTTTAGCACTAATAGTGAGTTCAGCAAGATTGCAGGATATAAGAACAATATACACAAATGAATTGTTTTTTTTATGTATTCAAGAGCAACAAACAACCCAAAAATGAAATTGGGAAAGCAATTCCACTTACAATAGCATCAAAAAGATTAAAGTGATTAGTAATAAATTAAACAAAATACGTGTAAAATTTATATACAAAAAACCATAAAACATCATTTAAAGAAATTAAAACCTAAATAAATGGGATAACATCATATGTTCATTGATTGGAAAAGTATATAAAGATAGAAATTTTATTTATTTATCTATTTATATTATTTATTTATTTATAAACCTAGCTGCCTTTAGAGCAGAAATTGATAGGCTGATCTGAAAAGTCATATGGAAATGCAAGCAACCTAGAATAGCCAAACTAATCTTGAAAAAGAAGAACAAATTCAGAACCCAGAAATGAACCCTTACTTTTATGGTGAACTGTTTTTTGACAAGTAGTCAAGACAATGCAATGGGTTTGGATATATGATGCTGGGACAACTGGGGATTCACACACATAATATTGAGGTTAGATCCCTAACTAATAGCCATTGACAAAAATTAACTTAAAATGAGTCATAAAGTTAAACGTAAAAGATAAAAATATAAAACTCTCAGAATAAAACATGGAATGGGGCACCTGGGTGACTCAGTCATTAAGCATCTGCCTTTGGCTCTGGCCCTGATAGCAGGGTCCTGCGATCGAACCCCGCATGGGACTCCCTGCTCAGCCGGAAGCCTGTTTCTCCCTCTCCCACTCTCCCTGCGTGTGTTCCCTCTCTTGCTGTGTCTCTGTCACATAAATAAATAAAATCTAAAAAAAGAAGAAAACATGGAACAAATCTTTGTGATCATAAGTTAGACAATGATTAGATATGAGAAATGACAAAAGAAAAAAATAGATATATTGGACTTCATCAAAACTAAAATCTTCTTTGACACCATCAAGAAAATCAAAAGACAACCCACAGAAGTGATGAAATATTTGGAAATCTTAAAAATTATTGGGTGCTTTTATTAAGAATATATAATTTGTAAACCCCCAAATAAAAAAAAGACAAAGAACCTTATTAAAATATGACCAAAGATATGAATAGACATTTTCCCAAGGGTTATACACAAAATGACCAATAAACATGTGAAAATCTGCTCAACTTCATTGTGCATATGCATACGAGGCATATGCAGATCAAAACCACAATGAGATAGGACTTTACATTCACTAGGATAGCTATTAAAAAAGGAAAGAAAAATAAATGTTGGTGATGATGTAGAGAAATTGGAACCTTCACTGCTGGCAGAACTGTAAGATGGTACACCAATTTTGGAAATCAGTTTTGCAGTTTCTCAAAATGTTAAATGGAGATTACCATAGGATCCAGCAATTCCACTGCTAGCCAGATACCCAGGAAAAATAAAAACATACTATACAGAAACTTGCACGCACATAGTCATAGTGGCAGCATTATTTACAATATCCAAAAGGTGGAAACTACCCAAATGTTCAACTGATGAATGGATAAACAAAATATGCTATATTTATACAATGAAATATTATTCAATGATAGAAGAAGTAAACTACTGAAACATCCTATAATGTGGGTGAACTTTGAAAACATGCTAAGTGAAAGATGTCAGTCCTGGAAGACCACATGCTATATATTCCCATTTGTCTGAAATGTCCAGACTAGGCAAATTCATGTAAACAGATATTAAATTAGTGGTTTCTAGAGGCTGGTGTAGGGGGAATGGAAAATGAGTGTTAATGAGTATAGACTTTCTTTTTGGAGTGATGAAAATGTTCCAAAGTTAGATAGTGATCCTTGCACAACTCTGCATATATTAAAAAGACTGAATTGCACATGTTAGAAAGGTGAGTCTAAAAAAAAAAAAAGAAGGGTGAGTTTTATTATATGGGAATTATATCTCAATAAAGCTGTTATCAACAAGACAATTAGAATTGGAAGAATTTAAAAAACACTCACAGAAAAGAAAACTTGTCCTTTAAATGTACAGAAAAAGATTTCACTTCTGAGAATGAATTGCAAGATAATATACTACCTTGGTTTTTGGTTGTCTTTTAATACAGAACGTTGTGTGAGTTATACACAACAAGCACTGGTCCCCAGATAACATTGGCCAGTGAGTAAGCTGTGACCTAAAATATGGACTAGACTGTTTTGGACAAAAAACACTTGACAAATGATTATAGAAAAATCATAGAGTCTTAAGGCCCATGTGAGAGAGTAATGGAATTTACTTTACCTCTTTCATCTTTCCTCAAGAAGATAAAAAAGTGTGCTAGGAAAGGTAACTCCCACTGGACTGTTTCATGAAAGCTCATGAAAGGACCTGTTAAATCTTTCAGAGAATATATCTTCTTGAACATTTTCTGCAGTTGAAGAATAGTTGAGATTATGAGAGAAGAAAGAAACAATGAAGTCGGGTGAGAGGTGAGGTTGTCTAGACCCCTGAAAAGAAGCATCAGTCAAAATGCCTCAATATTGTCACCAGGGACTGGCTACCAAGCTCCGAACCAGCTGCAATAATCCAGTTTCTGGCCCTGCTTATAGGTATTGCCTGTCACCAGAAACAAAGGCCGAATTCCAGAAGCTGCACACTCCAAGCAAAGCCCTCCTGACCCAGTTTTCCACCAGTCTGATACAGTTCTGATATCATGCTAACCCTCCAGATGACCTTGAGATCATTACCATCTAATTGTAATAACCAAAAACACACCAACTAATCCATTGATAGATTGCACTGCATCCATTCAAGGGAAGAAAAGAGGTGACACTTTGATTCTGAGGAGCCTCCTGCCCTCTCCTGGAAAAACCCTGAGGTCAGTTTGCTTACCAGCTCCCTAAATTACCCTAACCCCATAAAACGCTGACCGTGAGATCTAATGGGGAGAAATGTGCCTTTACAGCATAAACTCCACTTGTTCATTCTCTGGCCACTAAATAAATTACCTCCTTGTCATCAAATACTGTTTAGTTATTTGACAAATGGTGTTGAGTAGAAAAAAACGCTGCCACAGGGTAACAGGAGAGGAATCACTAGCTGAGAAGTTACTATTCCTCCACTCGGACAATGACAAGGCCCACCATGAGATTAGCTGGTGAACTCTCTCAACAGAAGTAGCATCTCAATGCTTGACTCTTGTCATGGATTAGATAGGAATTGCCCTGAATCGTTTAGGTCTAGAACCATCAGGTAGATCGTGCTTCCTGGAATTTGAGTGGAAGAGTTGTGTATGATGTTTCATTCCTGGATGCTTCTAAATTTGGGGCCTCTCTTCTGTGTCTAGTAGTATTTTGTCCATTATTCCATGTACAAGATAACTGTAGACCAAGAGGAAAACAGAAAAGACAAAGAGCCCTCGAAGACTTGATGATTAGTCTTTTTTAGTTTTGTGCCCTACTTGTCCAGGTAGAATAAAAGGGCTTTTTGGACAGTAATAATCGTGCAGTAATAATTACCATTTCTTGAGGTACTTGTACTTCCCGTGAATTGTCCCGTGTAATCATTACAACTGTCCTATGATATGGGTAGCATCGTGATTCCACTTCTTAGATGGGAAGTGGAGGCATGGAGGGGTTAACGAATTAGCCCAAGGTCATGTTGCCAGTTAACTGCTACACCTGGGATATGAATGGAGGCAGGTTGATTCCAGGAGCATACTCTTTGCTATTAATCTGTATATGTTTTATATGACATTTTCTCTATGGTGTTTAAGATCCGCACCTCACACAGATCACAATGACTTGATAGCTTACAAAATGACATAAAATCGTAAGCCATAGTAAACAAGTTCACAAGGAGCAGCATAACATCAAACCTGTAGTAAGCTCTCAAATTGTTAGGTTTTCTGGGAGAGTGGGGCTTGAACCAGATTTAAAAACATGTTCTCAATATCCTTGCACCAAAGAATTACTTGGTGGTGTTGGTGAGAAATTTAGATCTCTGGGCTCCTTATCCCAAAGATTGTAATTCAGGTCTGGAGGTAGTAACTTGGGAAGTTACCTTTAAAAAACAACCCAGGTCTGTTGTTTTGGCCCGTAATGGCTGGCAGCCCACACTTAGAGAGATAGTGTCTTAAAGACTGTGGGACTTGATGAGTACAAAGGAAAAATAAGCAGGGCATTCAGGCAGTGATAGAGTCATAATGTGGTCCATGTAGGTGGATATGGGGAATAAGGGGCAGACTGATTGGCCCCAAGTAGTCAGATGTGATGGTTGTTGTTTCATTTACTCACTTCTCCAACCATGTGAGCACCACCTGTGTGCTGCTTCCTACAGGCACTCTGGAAATACAAAGATGGATAATGGCATAGTCATCTTTCTCAGGGAGTTCATCTATAGAGGAGGGGAGGACACACACACACACACGGCCGAACAACAGCACAGTGGTGGATGCATCTGCATGCTATGGGGAGGCTACAAAAAAGGGTACAAATAAAACCAAGACCAACTTTGAAGGATGGCTGGGGTTTGAACAGAGAGACATCGGTAGAGGATAGTCCAGATTCAGGGAACTATGTGATGAAAAACATGATGATGGAAAAATGCAGAGAAAGTTCTGGCATGCCAGAGTGTGGATTGGGCACGAAGCACATGAGAAGTGATAATGGGAGAGCTGACTGGAAGGATGTGTGTAGACTGGATGGTAGAAGGCCTTAAATATGAAGGTGGGAATTTGGACTTAATTTTACCAGCAATAGGGGCTATGGGAAGTTTTTGGTCAGGCGCTGTGAATTCAGTCAGTCAGGAGTAGCGAGTAAACTGCATTTGTCTGATTAGAGGAATCATCCAGGAATACTTAGGAAAATGTAAATTCGCAAGCCCCTCTGTGGTAGATCCTGATTTAGTGGTCTTGGGCAAGGCCTGGAAACCATTATTTACAAAAAAGAAAAAAGAAAAAAAAATCCTCATGTTTCTCATGTTCAGGAGTGTGTGGGCAACACTGAAATTAGGAAAGCCTGAATGGCAGGGAGGGAGGTTGGGAGCCCGTCGATGTAGTTTAGATGAGAAGTAGTGTACACATGTGGGGGTGCCCATATTGATTGCACTGGAGCAGAGAGACCCAGTAGCTATTGCAAAGGTAGAATTAGGAGGGCTTAATGCCGGGATATGAGAGAGAAGGAAGAGACAATGACTAAGAAGATGTTTTGCCTGAAGTTCTGGAAGATGGTGCCGTTAATCTCATTAGGGAAATGGTCTTTAAACTTGAATATAGAAGGGCTGATTTTGAGATACCATTAGGAGACTTCTTCATGCAGTTGGGCCATGGGTCTGCATCTCTGGACAGGTTTTAGGAGTGGACGTGTAGCTCTGGGAGTCATCAGGTAAAAGATGACAGTTGAGGACATGTGATGGATCCAAAGGGATGAGACCCAGCTGCAAAACATCGGAGCAACCAGGAGAGGGAGAGAACCAATGTGAAAACAGAGAAGGGTGTAAATGAGTGCAGTGTCAGGAAATCGAGAGAGATAAAGTTTTAGGGGCAAGAATGGTCAGCACTGTTAAATGCTGAAGGCAAATACTTCTGTTTAGTGATGTTAGCCTTGTAATTTCGCTGTGGCTTAATTCTTAGGGTTGTGATAGACGTGGAAAATTTTAACATGAAAGCAGCTGGATCGGTTTGATTGACAGGTAACCTTACAGAGGCACCAGAATTGTAATTCCCTCTCTTTCTTATAGTCTCTTGAGGATGAAAATTGTATATGTACCTTTAATTGTCTGATTAATTCAAGATGGTTTATTTGTGTGATATACTTCATTCTTTCAATTGGCCAGTCATTTTTATATATGTAGTTTTCAATGGTTTCTTGTAATACTTCAAATTTATGTAATTTTAAAAGCTTGTCCTATGAATTGCTATGCCATTTTATATCTTGCTGTTGTCATAGCAACTGGTTATAGTCACCTCCTTTTCACCTGAATCTCTCAGTCTGGTCACTGAAAATTGCATGCAAATGTGAGCTTCCACATCTTACAGGAAGGGTAGGATGAATGGGAGACTTCTGATTTGCTTCTTCTCTGATAAGAGGGTTAAAATTTGGAGGATGCGAGACTAGCTTCTGTTTTGCAGAAGGTTAGAGAACAGAAGAATCTTGATAGGAAGTGTCAAATAATGGCAGTGGAAAGGGAGGGCGAGATAGGCCTGGGGCCTGAGGAGGAAAGTAAGAGGGTGACAGGGGACTGTCCCAGACTGAGGAGTGACCTGGGATTTTAATGTGGCAGGAGGGTGTGGGTTCCCAGGCTTACCCACTCAGAGCCTGGAAAGTGTCCATCTTTAACTCTGCCTCAGCTTGTGAAAGTGGCCAGCACAGTCTTGGAGCTGAAGGAGCCCTCTTTCTGACCTGGAGGTAGGAAACCCTGATGGGCTGGGAGACGCTCTGCCCTCATCCACTGCAGAAGGGAGATGAGTGACTGTGGCCCCAGCTGCAACTTGGAATACATTTTCCTATCGGACCATTTCTGAAAGTTGTGGGTACAACGACAATATTGTATTCAGCTACAATTATGAGTTTACTAGGTTTTTGTAGACTAGTCTGACAGGTATCATACAAAAATTTAAAAAATAGCCTTTGGAACCTTGTGGATCTGAGTTTCAATTCCTGTAGGACCACACGTTCTTTGTGGGACCTTGGGCAAGTTACTTAACCTTTCAATGCCTCCATTATCTTACATCTAAAATGGATATAATTATATGTTCCTCATGGTATTTTAATAACTTGCTGAGATTCCATATACAAAACACTAAGCATTGTGTCTGGCATATAATAAATGGTTAAAATGGTAGTTAATGGTAAAATGTATTCCAAATTCCAACAAATGACTGACGAGGACTTCCCTTGTAAGACACATCCACGTGCGATGGTGAAAGGCCAGCTTGAGACACGTCTCTTTGCTGGACTGGCTTACCCTTTGACAACAATTTACATGGGGATTTTTTATTATTTAACATTTATTTAGTAGTGACGGGGAAAAACTGACGTTTAGCAGAAACAGACTTCCTCTTAGCAAAAATTTTATACCTTGTTCTTTCTGTTCAAAATAAGAGGATAATTTGCACATGACATTTAAATTTATTTAAAATGGTCTTATTTTGCAGTGTTCCAACATTTATAAGTAGAGAGCATTATCCATATTCACCAGGACAGAGATGACTTACATGGGTTTAGTTATAAAATCTTCACAAAAATGTGTACAGCCAGTCAAAATGATTTTTCATTACACATCTCTCTGGGCTATGTGGACAAAAGCGCTTGCCTTTATTTTGTATTTAAGTCATCTGGTGTTTCTAACAGTTAAAAAATTAACTGCTAACTCTATTTGATTTTCAACTCTTTCTGCCCTCATGATTTACATTGTTTAGTTAAAACTCAATTTCTAGAGGTGAAAGTGGTCAGTATCTTAGATTTTGAGTCCCTTTTCCCTTCCTTGTCTCCTTTTGAGATGTCTGGGGAGAGGAAAGGGAGGTGTGGCCATGTGTGGTGAGGGGTGTCTATGGCTCCCATGGTTTCTGGGATGATAACCACCATCATTACCTGGCTTGCTGTCTGCCCCACATGACTCACAGTTTGCTCTTTTCCTCTGCTGGGTAGAGGGAGTTCCACACTAGTTTTTCTGGTGTAAAGGACAGACCAGAGGGTGTCCCCAATAATTCTACTGTTCACATCTTTATGTAGTCACCTTTTGCTGGGGTGAGACCTGTCAGTTTCTTCAAATCAACAGAATGTAGCAAAGGTGATGGAATGGCACATCCATGGATCAGTTACATTATATGGCAAAGGGGAAAGGATTTTACAGATATAATCAAAGTCTCAAATCAGTTGATTTTGAGTTAATCAAAAGGAAGATTATCCTGGGTGGGCCTGATTTAATCAGGTGAAGGTCCTTAAAAAGACTGGCCCTTGAGAGATCAGGGATCCAAGCAGTAGAAACTCTCCTTGTGGATCTGACAAAGCAAGCAGCTATGTTGAGAATGCCCACATGGCACGGGACTGTGGGTGGTCTCTGGGCCTGAAGGTCACCTCAACCTGACAGCCGGTAAAAAATTTAAGGCTTTCTATTCTGTGGCTACAATAAAATGAATCCTGCCAACAATTTAAGTGAGGTTGGAAGCGGGATCTTTGAGCCTTCCAATGAGAATGCTGCCTGCAGACACTTTAATTTTAGTCTTATGTGGCCCTGAGTGGGGGGGACCCAGTGAAGCTATGCCTAGACTCTTGAACCACAAAAGCTGTGTGATAAAAAACATGTGGTGCTTTCAGTGGCTAAGTTTGTGGTAATTTATTATGCAGCAATAGGAAACTAATACACCTGGAAGGATCTACCCTCCCACCAGCAGTTTCATGCCTCTGAGGGTAGCTTCTCCTTCCCTACGACCTAACCTTCTTCTGTAGGCCTAACCTAGGCCTTAATTTAGGACCCTTTACCCCCCACATGGTGCCCTTCTGCCAGTCATCTTGGCTGGTCTATCAGTCTTCTGGATCTCAGCTGTGCCACATGTGAAGCAGGGAGAGACTGCTCAGAAATGCTAAAAGTTAGAGACTGTCTTTATCTGACTGACCAAACCACACTAACAAATTGGTGGGGCAATTCCCCAGGTTGGTTTCAGAGCCACACAGGATGGGTCTTCTTCAGAAGTCCAAGAGAAAATGGGGTAAACTTTTTTCTTCTGTCTTTCTGTGTTATCTTTCCTTACTCATCTAATGCATAGAAATCAGGGCACAAGCTTCTGGTTGTCTTTCTCCCTCTTTTCTTCTTCCACAATCTCCTTGGGGAGCTGATGGCGAAACTCCCCTCCAGCAGTCCCAGCAGTACATTCTCTTCCTTTGATAGAACAGTGAGATACAAGCCTTCATTATCACAGAAAGTTGTTATTTTCTACCCTAGGGAAAAGGCTGTGAGTTAGCTGACTCCAGGTTAAATTGGAGACTCCAGGTTTGGCTGCTGATATATTAAAGGAAGAGATAAAAGAATTTATGAACTCTTCATTCATTCATTCATTCACTAAGTATTTGCTGGATGTCTAATATGTACCAGGCTCTGTTCAGAGGGGGTGCAGCAGTGGGCAAAACACAGAAAATACTTTCTGGGATTAGAATGAAAGCCTGATGTTCAAGGTTATTTCTTGCTGCATAATCTTAGTTTGCATATTAGAAGCTGCATATTACTTCATTCTTTCTGTTTGCATTCTTTCAATGAAAAAAATCCTTCTCTGTCCCCAGTGAAATGCCCACTAAGGTGATGGTTACATACTCAAAAAGACAGAAGAAAAACCATATTGATAATCTTCAAAATATTACCATAATTGAAAATGTTTAAAAATGATTTTTTTTTTCTGGATTTGGTGTTAGAATGTGTTTTCTTCTTTTATTCTGTAATTCTTTTTTTTTTAACTTTACAGGGTTTTTTTTTTTTTTTGTAATTTTTCAAATAAGACAAGGTATTGGGAGACATATTAAAATATTTAGAACTTGGATAATAAAATGAGTGATGTGTTTCTGGGAAACTGCACTATCCCACTGAGTGTTTGCTCAAAGTTTTAGATGATTGAAAGCATTGAACCTAAGTAACTATCAGCTGACAGTTGCTGGTATAGCCTGTAGTTGTACTAGGGATCGTGTACATGTATGCTTAAAAAATACTCAATAGAGGTCAGCTGGTGCTGTTGACAAGTGTTTTTTTTTTAATTAATTTTATTAAAAAATTCCATGTAAGGTCATTATTTTGGCAGGAGTAAGACCCATTTCCATTTCATTATTTTTAATTTTTTAAAAAAGATTTTATTTATTTATTTATTTGTCAGAGAGAGAGAGAGAGAGAGAGAGAGATCTAGAGAGAGCACACACAGGCAGGCAGAGGCGGAGAGAGAAGCAGGCTCCCTGCTGAGCAAAGAGCCTGATGTGGAACTTGATCCCAGAACCCTGGGATCATGACCTGAGCCGTAGACAGTGGCTTAACCGACTGAGCCACTCAAACGTCCCATCCATTTCATTATTAACATAGGAGTTATATGTGGAGATTGATAGTTGGTATAATATTTTTAATTCATTCCAGTGATGTTTTTATGGACCAAAGTTTTGTGTGCTCCCCAAATTCAAATGAAACCCTAATTGCTAATGTGATAGTATTTAGAGATAGGCTTTTGGGAGGTAATGAGGTGATGACAGTGGAGCCCCTCTTATGGGATCAGGGTCCTCACAAGAAAAGACTTTAGAGAGCTTGTTTTCTGACACTCTCTGTCTGCCAAATGAGGACCCAGCAGGGCAGAAGCCAGCTGCAAACCAGGAAGAGAGCTTTCATCAGAATAGACCATGGTGGCACCTGATCTCAGACTTCCCAGTCTGTAGAACTAGGAGAAATAAATTTTTTGTTGTTTAAGATCCCAATATGTGGTAATGTATTATAGTAGCCTGGGTTGACTGAGGCATAAAGATGGGGGCTTGACTGAGCCATCCTTGAATTTTCCTTTGTGTGTGTTGTGTGGCTAGGTGTCATCAGAGAAACTTGTGAGGGAGCTGTGGGTAGAGGTGTTTGGGAATCCCTGTGGTGATTCCATTACTCTATTTCCTCTAGTCAGGGGTTAAACTAGGACATGGTGTCCCTATGTATTTATGGTTTTATTCCTAGCATCTACTGGATACTGTGTTATTTTAAACAAAATAAATGCCTTTAGAACTAGTGTAGTACAACAGGTTAGATTAAGATATACTTAATAAGAAAAAAAGATGCCAAAAGAAGAAATTGATGAAGATTCTGGGAAATGAATGTCCTTTCTTTATACCACAAGATGTATACTGAGTACTTTTTAATTACAAAGACATTGGTATGGCAGATTCAGGTCAGAGTAATAGGGAAAGAAGGAAGGAAGAAAGGAAGGAAGGATGGAAGGAAGGAAGGAACAAAGCACAACCCAGTGCCACTCAGGAAATCTGGAAGACTCTAATTCAATTATATTGTCTGCCCTTGGTGGAAAGTTCCAATTTTCATATTCCTCACTGGCACAGCAACTATGAACAGAAGGTAACCAAGAATTCTTATGTGATATGCCAATGTGTATTTCCATCTGGAGTAATATGGCAGATAAAAAAGAGACCTAAAATGTATCCCACCACTTGGGTGCTATTGAATAGAAATAAACATCTAGGGCACAGATGGAATGGGGGAAAATAACTGAATAAATAAAACATAGGCAAGAGGGCTTGGTCTTTTAGGTCTTTATTTATTTTTTAACTAAATTTTCAGTTGTAACCCAATATTCAAAATTGTAATTGCAAATAACTAGTATCTTCCCAATTTGAATCTTCTCCAAGCTCATAGTTTACCAGATACAGAGGTATCAGAAGTCCAAATAGTGGTAAGTACGAGAAATAGGTAATAACATAACACCTCGAAGTTATGTGATATAAATTTCCTTCCTTTGTGTTATTTGATGTCTAGGGAGGTTGGTCCGTAGTTCTTACTGTATATTGTCTAGAGAGGTGCTGAAATCCTGCCTGAGTAGGGGAGACTTTGAAGATGAAGCAATGAGATGGTGGGTCCTGGGCCAAGGTGGGTAAACTGATCGTGACACAACAAGAGCCGAGATATGGCTTTTACTAACAGAAGGAACAGTTTCCCTATTCCTGATAGGGAAGGGGGTTTGGTTATTGATGTAGCTCAGGTGCAGAGCAGACGCTAGTTCCAGTATAGCCTGTGGTTTTCCAGAAGGGGAGGCATTACAGGCCAAGTTTTCATGGAGGAGAGCCAGCAACAAAAGAAAGAAGAAATGGCTGTTTGAAGAAGAGCCGAAAGAGAATTTCTGGCTTTTTTTTAAAGACTTGGCATATACAGTGGAGTCCTGGCAAAGCTGGGAGAAAGAACACAGAAGCAAATCTTGCAAAAATGTTAGGGGGGAAAAAAAGCATGTGGTCAAGGACAAAGTTAATGGTTTTTGGAGATTGAGGTCTATTGAATTCTCAAGGCTAAGAAGCAGTGTATGCACTAAATGTATGATATGTTGATATAGAGCATTTTCACTATTTAAGTGCTCATAATGCTCTAATCCCTTGGCCTACTTTCTTATATCTTTTAAATGTGGCATTTATCACCACCATAATATGCATCTATCTGTTTACTGTTGGTCTCCTTCTACTAGGTTCTGAAGGGGCAGGGACATTCTTGGTTTCATTTATTTATGTATGGCACCACAAATGGATATCAAAATAAATGTATTTATTTATTTATTTAAGAGCTAGAGAGAGTGAGAGAGCCCAAGCAGGGGGCGGGGTAGTGGTGGAGGGAGAAGGAGAAGCAGACTCTCTGCTGAGCTGGGCGCCCTGTGTGGGGCTTGATCCCAGGACCCTGATGTCATGACCTGAGCCAAAGGCAGATGCTTAACCAACTGAGCCACCCAGGCATCCCCCAAATAAATGCATTTATGCATAATTATGGTTAATGCTCACCCTGGAAGTCCAAAATTTGCAGGAGTCTGGGAAGGACTGGGGAATGGGGCAGAAAAATACGAGTGTTAGGGGTGTGGTTTAAAAAGATGCCCACAAATGATTTGACATTCTTCCTTTCAGAATGTGGAACCTCGCTCTCCTCCTGGGAGTGTGGGCTGCACTTAGTGACTGACTTCTAGTAAATTGACAAGGCAGAACTGTTGGGTGTAACTTCTGAGGCTATGCCATAAAACCCATTGTGGCTTTTTCCTTGTTCTTTCTCTGGTTCACTCATGCTCTGTTTGCTCATCCTGGGGAAAGCCCCCTACCAGGTCCTGAATGCAGTCAAGCAGCTCTGTGGAGAGCCTGCAGCTGGCATGAGCTCAGGCTCCACCAGCAAGCATGAGTGAGCTTAGCAGCTGGTCCTCCAGCCCCATCAAGCCTTCCGCCCACCTCAGCCCTTGCTAGTGTCTTTTTTTGCAGCTTTGTGAAAGACCTGGAGTCAGAGCCACCCAGTTAAGATACTTCTGAATTCCTGGTCCACACACCTGAGATACTAAATATTTGTTGCTTTAGGCCGTTACATTTGGGGGTAATTTGTTATACAGCAACAGATAGCTATGTCGGGAGGAATCTGCCACTCAGAAATAGTTCATAAAACTGTTACCTGGGAGATTAAAGAAATACTGCATGAATGGAAATGTATACATCTATTCCTACGTATTTTTATTATTTCTGTTTCCGTTTGGTCTCTTTTTTTGAGAAGACTGTATTTTCACGTTTTTACAACTTCTTGCGATGGCTACTATCCTGCACGTTATCAATGGCTAATAAATGATGATGACAAGTTTACATTTTTATGATAAAGTTCTCTGACAGGATAGAGGGCAGTTTTGACATCAAGATGTCCTTCCCTTTTTCTATTCAGTTTCACTTATATAGATCCTGATTTGTCATATCTGGGGAATTAAGAAACATGGCCATGTGTGTGTGTGTATGTGTGTGTGTTTGACAGAAAACAATCTCTAACAACCATGTTGTAGCTTCTTTTAAAATTCACAGAAGAGCTTGAAAACATGTATAAAAGCAGAATTAAAATGCTGCATGATTAATTAATATTTTTTCTTAAACATTGGTTGAAAACGTGGTCCTTTCACAAAGGGGATTTAATGATCTCCGGGCCAGAAGCATTTGGCACAGAATGTATTTTCTTTTAACTCACAAATATCTAAATTGGAATGAGGAATATCAAATGATATTAAATCCAGATGTCTCTTGGAATCTTCAAGGAAAAGTGTGTAATTTCTTTTTGAGAGCTTGTTTTGCTATGATCTCTTTCCTCGTATTCAGAAATGGAAAACACTGATGAATTCATCTGTTTTAACCCGGGCAGTGATGTTGGCTTTGGGGTCAGAGTAGGGTCACACCATTTGTAAGTTATGTGGTCTTGGGCAAGTGATTTAGCTTCACTGATAGTTGGCATTTCCAGCTGTGGAAATGCCATTCATTTGCTCCAACATTCCAGTGGACGAGGATGATAGTGATGATATATACACTGTATCTGAAACCAATTCACAGAGATGGGTGGTTAGCTTGGTACTTAAAATAACCTTCAAATTGGAAAAATGATTCTCTTTCAAACTCCCCCTCCCTGCTGTGAGATAAACTATAGGGGCAAAAGAGCATGGTTTTGTTACAGGCCAATAATTCAATAATACAAACACAATATGGAGAAAGACTAAGTGGTCCAATTGCATTTTTGTGTTAGAGTTGGCTCTTATCCGAACGTGTCAGCAGTGGTGTGGTATAAAAGGGCACAGCAGTATTCTTTCCAGCACTCTGCATGTGTCAGCTCTGTTGAAGGGTGTGAAACCAATCTAGGTTTAGCTGTAGAATTTTGAAGCTGTGGAGAAATGTGAATGATCCAGTAAAGGGATACACGTGTGTGTATGTGGACCGGGATGGTGTGGCTCCATGGAAGTTAGGTGGATGGCAGTTATATCTTGACAAACCTGGCAAAGCTGTATTTTTCAGGTGGAAGTGTCTTCTATGCTTGAGATGTCCTCATTAGTGAGGAGATGAGGATTTCCCTGTCATCTGCAGGATGAGCCTGTGACCAGATGGTAATACGATGTGGACTCAGGAATGATGAAGTTGTCTTAGCCCTCAGTGGCTCTGGACCAGAGCATTGTGAAAATATAAAAAGTAGCACTAACTAATGATTACTTGTTACTTAACTCTGTGCCAGGCAGCATTGTTTTTTGTGTGTTTGTTTGTTTGTGGATTTTGTTCTTTTTTTATTCTTATTTTTTATATATTTTTTACAGTGATCATGTAGCATTGATCATGTAGCTTGATACTCTGCACCTCTCTACCCTCTGCTTTGTGGTCATCTTAAGAGACTGGTGGTATCTGTACCTACCATTAGCATGATGGTAATTATTTTGTGGTTCATCATTTGACCTTATTTATCCCAATTACCTCACTTTCCACTACTTGTTAGCATTCTAGAAATCCCTCTTTTGAGTTTCCACCACTATTCACTCTGGAGTATTTCCATCATTTATTTTTTCTTCTGCTTCCTTCCACACTCCCTCCCTGCAATAACTCACTGTCAGTGAAGAAAGTCACTTAATTCTGATGACTCTATCTCGTAAATGGGTTGTCATTCATTCAATGTGCTTTGTTCTAGGCACTGGAAAGAGAGTGGTGTGTAAACAGATAAAAATCCCTGCCCTAGCTTCCATTTTGGTGGAGGTAGATAGATAATTAGACAATAAAGTAAAATGTAGCACAACGAGAGTATAAGTACTAAGGAGAAGAATGAAGCAGGGAGCTAGGATAATAGGTAGAGATGGGTAAGGAAGGACATGCTGCTTTAGACAGATTGTCCAGGGAAGACCTTACTGACTCTTGAATCAATTTGAAGGAGGTGAAGAGCAGATTATTGCTATGACTTCAGGGGGACACCATTAGTGGCCATTATTTTATCCATCTCATTCTGACTTGGTGTCTCATACTACAGAGCTTCTCCAAATCCCTCTTTAAGCTCCTTCTAAATCCTTACCTTTAGGAGTTCAAGATGCCTCTTTCTTTACCTGGAAGGTGTGAGAGAACAGAATTTATTCTGCTGATATTTATTGAAAGTCAGTCAAGCAGAATGATCAAATAATCCTGATCTCCTGGAGCTTCTATTTCAGTGGTCTTATATTCTAGCTTCATTAACTCTTCCCCTCTCCTTTCTTCTTGAAAATGTCTTCATCTTTCTCTATTCTTCCCCCCTCACCCTGATTTATTGAGGTATAATTGATAAGTAAAATTGTAAGATGTTAAAAGTGTACGATGTGATGGTATGATATACCTATACATTGTGAAAATGTTATCCCATCAGGTTAATTAACACATCCATCACCTAATATTTTAATCTATTCTTTTACCTGTTACTACTTAAAAGAGCTAAATCACCTTTTCCCATCCACCTGTGCTATTGATCCCAACTTCTTCTGTCTTCCTCTGAAATTTAGTGCTGTCAGTAATTGCCATTTTGTTTATCAAAGCTTTGTTCCCTGCTTCACTAGTTACTCATTTTCCTCCTGCTTGCAAATGAGTTGAGGACTCCCCTACACCTAAAACACCTCTTGATTCTTCTTCCAAGCTTAACTACTCAACTTCCTTTCACTGACAAGTATCTTGAAAGTTTTAAAGGCATTGTTCCTACCTTTTTACCACAATGTTACCATAGTTTCAAATGAAAATATCAAAACACGTGGTTTATAACAAGATAGAATAAATTGAAATTGGGAGTTTTCCAGAAAATCTAGGGTTTCGGTTTCCTACATGATTCCCATCTATGAACTAAGCATGCCCACAATTTTACTGAAAATGCTTCCTTAGTAGTCCTCGAAAGACTTCTGGCATCAAATCCAAAATAATTTTCTTATCTTACTGCCCTTGAACTCTTTGAAGAAATATAAAATTATTGATGTTACGTTTTGATATCCTTCCTCTTAGTATGTGGCAGAGAACTATTTCAGTTATCCCTATCTTCCTCTTTTTTATGGCTTCTTCATCTTTCACTGACTTCTACTCTTATCCCTCAGGAGTGCACATTTTTTAATGTTCTGTTCATGGACACTTTCTCCCTATCTATTTTCCTGCTTGATGAAAAAATATAACTTAATATTTTTTAACTGCTTGACACCCATATTTGCATCTGCAGCTTCCCAATTTGTATCCAAAGCCCTGATTCTTCTCTAAACTCAGGCCAGCATTTCTTTTTCTTTTATTTCTTCCTTTCTTTTTTCAAAATTATTTATTTATTTTTATTTTAAAAAGATTTGATCTATTTATTTGATAGAGAGAAAGAACATAAGAAGGGGGAGTGGGAGAGGGAGAAGCAGGGTTCCCACTGAGCAGGAAGCCTGATGCAGGACTCCATCCCAGGGTGCTGGGATCATGCCCTGAACCGAAGGCAGACACTAAACCAACTGAGCCACCTCGGTGCCTTGGGGCCAGAATTTTTAATTGGACTTTGTACAACTTAAGTATCTTCAACCTAACACATCTGAGGCTCAAGCCCTCTCCTTGGTTGTGTCCTCCATCAAATCAGCTCACCTTATTTTTTGTTGATGTTGCCACCCTTTTTCAGTCATCCAGGCTTAAATATTCAGTGGAAGTTTTGATTCTGTTCTTTGTTTTTCTCTCCACAACTTATCTATTGCTCTGACCATCTTAGTGCCCCCCCCCCCCTTTTTTTTTTAAAAAAGGAAAGCTTCTCAAAAGACAGTCCTGTGTGTGTGTGGGGGGTGATTATTCTATCCCCCTTAGCTGATCATTAAAGGTCTTCTCCACTTAGCTCCAAATTACTTTTTCTATCACTGTCCCCATTAGGCTCCACTCATACCTCTGTAGATCAAGAGCTTCATGCACAGGACCAGGTATGCAACTTGTAGCTATCCTTGATAAAACAGTTGTTATTCCTGGGAAAGGGATGTTGACAAATATAGCCTGAAGGCTAACTGATCATTACCAACTCCATAGTTATGAGGAATTCATAATGTAAGTTAGAGCTTCACCTTTACATATAATGTAAGTTAGACTCTTCTCCAGGATCTATCTTAATAAGAATGGAAAAGAGAGGTATTATAGGAGTACATATACTTAACGCCATTAAGTAACAGATGAGAAGGGAGATCTGTGTGTTTGGGGAGGTTGGTTTGCAACAAGTAGATTCTGGGCTAAACTTAATGTGGACTTAGATGATTCTTTTCCTTTTTAAAGTTATAATTGTGAAACCCCATTTAATTTTGTTTGAAGTCATCTGAATCTGGATGGAATTAATGATTTGACATATTGCTGATTAAACAGGGTAGGTCCCAGTGGAAAAAGAATAAACATTTGTTGAATGAATAGATAAGTTGCCTGTCTAGGCACGTTTGACATAGCAAGTGAAGATAATGTAACTGGAGAGTAATTAGCTGGCAATTTTAGGAGGGGTGGATTAAAAACTTCCAAGTAATATGGGGACTTTATTTTATTTTATTTTTTATTAACATATAATGTATTATTTGTTTTGGGGTACAGGGCTGTGATTCATCAGTCTTACACAATTCACAGTGCTCAGCATACCACATACCCACCCCAATGTCCATCATCAAAGTACCCCATCCCTCCCATCGCCCTCCACTCCAGCAGCCCTCAGTTTGTTTCCTGAGATTGAGTCTCTTATGGTTTGTCTCCCTCTCTAGTTTCATCTTGTTTTATTTTTCCCTCCTTTACCCTATGATCCTCTGTCTTGTTTCTCAAATTCCTCATATCAGTGAGATCATAGGATAATTGTCTTTTTCTGGTTGACTTTTTTCATGTAGCATAATACCTTCTAGTTCCATCCACATCATTGCAAATGGCAAGATTTCGGTTTTTTGATGATTGCATAATATTCCATTGTGTGTTGTGTATCTACGTGTGTGTGTGTGTGTGTGTGAGAGGGAGAGTGTGTTTGTGTGTGTGTGTGTATCACATCTTCTTTATCCATTCATCTGTTGATGGACATCTAGGCTCTTTCCAAAGTTTGGCTATTGTGGACATTGCTGCTATAAACATTGGGGTGCATGTGCCCCTTCTGATCACTACATTTGTATCTTTGGGGTAAATACCCAGTAGTGCAATTGATGGGTTGTAGGGTAGCTCTATTTTCAACTTTTTGGGGAACTTCCATATTGTTTTCCAGAGTGGCTGCACCAGTTTGCATTCACCAACAGTGTAGGAGGGTTGAATATGGGGATTTTATAACTGATACTTACAGACTTAGTATTTACTGAATGAAGGAAATATAGGGAAGGACTGGCTGGGTAGCAAGACTTTGAAAGCATGTAGTGCTGGTTGGAATTCTGATCTGCTATTCACTTTCTCTTTGGTCTTGGATTTTTGTTTCTCAGCTTTCTCATCTGCAACATAGGGAATATCTACCCTGTAGGATTATTATAAGTTTGAGATGAAGAAGTAAAACACCCAATTTAGTGCCTAGCACTGTTCATGTCACCTTATATTGGGTCAGAAAGTGATAATTATTATCTCTAGTATTTAGTGGATTCTAGAGAACATTCCCCTGGAAATATTCAAGAATATAAATAATTCATGATACAGGTAGTTTAGATTTCCTTACTTCCCTAGACATTGTCCAGTTAATTTAGGTAATCCTTTCTGGTCCA
Organism: Lutra lutra; assembly: GCF_902655055.1. Classification (NCBI taxonomy): domain Eukaryota; kingdom Metazoa; phylum Chordata; class Mammalia; order Carnivora; family Mustelidae; genus Lutra; species Lutra lutra. Next base: position 97,727,225 of record NC_062284.1, on the reverse strand, counting down.
TCACAATTATGAAATAGCATTTTACATGAAATACACAAGCCAATTACAAATAGCATGCCATAATTACTATTTTGGTGACTTTTAAATTTGGAGACATGGAATTAAATTGTAAGTAAAAATGTTGCCTACTAATTTGCACATAACTGAGTGAAACAGCATTGTCCTCATGGAAAGGGTCAGGATACTACTTCTGTTCTCACAGAAAAGCAATAGGATGTGGAAAAGAGGTGGCCACCCAGATGACATCCTATGAGATGACTTTTCAACAGCTGTGGTTCATTTGTAGAAAGCTGATATTAGTGACTGATTTTCTTTATTTCTCTCTCCATTCTAGTAGATTGTTGGAAGTATTTGCTTTCTCTTCATTCCAAAGAGTAATTGCTAAATAAAGCTAAGGAATCTTGTGATATACAATTTGAGCTGTCTCAGAGACATTTTGAAATATCTTTATTGAGTGTTTATTCCTAAAGCATCTAATGTGCTTTAATGGTTAATAAATCACATTCACCTGAGAGTATGTACAGAGCCAGCATTCCCTCTACAAAGGCTCAGAATTTGCTTTACTTGTCTATATCAACCACTTTTCACTAAAAAGTTAATGGTATTTGGGGTGCCTGGGTGGCTCAGTGGGTTAAGCCGCTGCCTTTGGCTCAGGTCATGATCTCAGGGTCCTGTGATCGAGCCCCCATTGGGCTCTCTGCTCAGCAGGGAGCCTGCTTCCTCCTCTCTCTCTCTCTACCTGCCTCTCTGCCTGCTTGTGATCTCTCTCTGTCAAATAAATAAATAAAATCTTTAAAAAAAAAAGTTAATGGTATTTCATTGACTTCCCAGTAGAGGTACTCTCTATAGATCATGCCTACATCAACAATATAATTTTATATGTCTTATAGCTGAAACATGTCAAGACTAATAGTTTTTTCTTTTACTGAAACATATTCGAAATCACAGAATGTTTTAAAGATTCATGTACTTTGAAGAATATTTAATATTATGCAAGGAAATTTACGTATTTCTGCAGCATTCAAGATGTGTGGAAGGGTACCTACCTTTCTCTCACAACACATATCTGTTCTCTTTGTAGTATTGTTTGAGGTTTGGAAAGCATGTCCTGATTTATGGTTATGATTTTGATGAAGAAATTTTAATTTAAAAATATGAACTGATAAACTAGGTACATTTTTTTTAACCAAAGAATTTACCATAAATTATATGATGTGATTCTGGGAGTTGTAAGTCATTGATTCTGGTCCTGCTTCTATTACATATTAGTTGCCTTAATTAAAAAAAAATTACCTAATTTGTGTCTTAATTTTCTAATCCATTCAATTGGGATAATGTTAAATTTGCTTATTTACCTTATAAAGCTAGTATGAGGATAACATTAGAAATAATCTGGAAATGTTGTGTAAAGTTTAGGTATAACTAAATTAATGGTGTCATTATTATTTGTCTTTAATTAAATTTTTCCCCAGCTTCACTGAGATATAATTGACATTTAAGATTGTGTAAATTTAAGGTGTGCAATGTGATGATATTTGTGTATAGTATAAAATGATTACCACAGTAAGGCAAGTTAACACATCATCACTTCAGATAATTGCCTTTTTTTGTTTTTGTGGTGAGAACAAACATTTAAGATCTACACTTTTAGCAACTCTAAAGTATGCAATACAGTATCGTTAACTGTAGTCACCATGCTGCACATTAGGTCCACAAACTTATTCAGCTTATAACTGGAAGTTTGTGCCCTTGGACTAACATTTCCCTGTTTCTTCCACAGAACTGACCCTGGCAACCACTCTCTAATATGAATTTGGCTTCAGTGAATTCTGGAACACTGAAAAGAAATAAAATAAAACAAACAAGCAAACCACCACCCCCCCCAAAAAAGAAAAAAATATTATGAGTTTGGCTTTTTCTGGATTCCACATATAAATGAACATACACTAATTTTCTTCCTTTGACCTATTTCACTTAGCACAATTCCCTGAGTAATATTCGTATATATGTCTGCCTCTCTCCCTATTTAAATATAGATTTCATATATATACTTATAGCTCATTTATATAATCTCACATATATCTATATCTATCTCACATTTTCTATATCTATTCGTCATTGATGGATACTTGGATTGTTTCCATGTCTTGGCTATTGTGAATATGCTGCATTGAGAATGGGAGTGCAGATATCTCTTTGAGATAATGATTTAATTTCCTTTTTCCATTTTCTGGAAGTGGGATTGCTGGATCATATGGTAATTCTATTTGTAATTTTTTGGGGGAACTTCCATGCTATTCCAATTTACATTCTCACAACAGTGGAAAAGTTCCCTTATTTCCACATCAGCACTTGTTATCTCTTGTTTTTGTTTCATTTATTTATTTTGATACTAGCCATTCTGGTAGGTGTAAGGTAATATTTCATTGTGGCTTTGATTTGCATTTCCCTGATGAATAGTGATGTTGAGTATCTTTTCATGTACTTGTTGGCCATTTGTATGTACTTTTTGGAAAAATGTCTATTCAGTTCCTCTGCCCATTCTTTAATTGAATTATCATCATCATCATTATTATTGTTATTGAGTTGCATGAGTTCCTTAAATATTTTGAAAATTAATCCTTTATCTGATAAGTGGTTTGCAAATATTTTCTCTTCTGTAGGTTGACTTCATTTTGTTTATGGTTTCCTTCCCTGTGCAGAAGTTTTCAAGTTTGATGTAGTCCCACTTGTTTATTTTTGCTTTTGTTGCTTGTGCTTTTTCTGTAATATTATTGCCAGAATCAATGCAATGGAGATTTTCCCCCTGTGTTTTATTTTAGGAGTTTTGTCTTTTCAGGTCTTACATTTAAGTCTTTAATCCATTTGGAATTTTTTAATTAAAAGGGGCTCAGTTTCATTCTTTTGTGTATGATTATCCAGTTTTTCCAATACTATTTATTGAAGAGACTATCTTTTCTCCATTGAGTACACTTGATGCCCTTGTCAAATGTTAGTTCGTTGTCTATGCATGGAGTTATGTCTTGGCTCTTCATTCTGTTCCATTTGTCTATATGTCTGTTTTTATGCTAGTACCATACTGTTTTGATTACTGTAGGTTTGTTGTGCAATTTAAAACCGGGAAGTATGATGTTTCCACCCTTGTTTCTACTCAAGATAGTTTTGGTATTTAGGGTGTTTTGTGGTTCCATATGAGTTTTAAGATTGTTTTTCTATTTCTGTGAAAAATGTTATTGGAATTTTGATAGAAATTGCATTCAATCTGTATATGGCTTGGAGCAGTATGGACATTTTAACAAATCTAATTCTTCCAATCCATGAGCACAAACATTTTCCCAATAGCTTGTATCTACTTCAGTTTCTTTCATCTATGTCTTTTAATTTCAAGTGTACAGATATTTTACTTCTTTGGTTAAATATATTACTAAATATCTTATTGTTTTTGATGTTATTATAAATGGAATTGTTTTATTTCATTTTCAGATACTTCATTGCTACTGTACAGAAATGCATTCAATTTTTGTATTTTGATTTTATGTCTTGCAACTTTAACTGAATTAATAATTTTAACATTTTTTTGGGTGAAATCATTATGATTTTCTATATATAAGATCATATCATCCAGAAATAGAGATAATTTTACTTCTTCCTTTCCAATATGAGCACTCCTTGACTAATTTCTTTGGGTAGGATTCCCGTACTGTACTGAATTGTTCTATACTGAAGAGGATGGGTCAAAGTAAAACCTTTGCCTTGTTCCTGATCTTAGAGGAAAAACTTTCAAGCTTTCACCAATGAGTATGTTAGCTGTGGGCTTGTTATGTATGGATTTTATTATGTTGAGGTGTGTTCCTTTTATGCCCAATTTGTTGAGATGTTTATTATGAAAGAATATTAATAATGTATTTTCTGTACCTATTGAGATGATTATCTGATTTTTATGTCTAGTTTTATTAATGTGATGTAATACGTTTATTTATTTATGTATGTTGAACAAATTTTGCATTTCTGGGATAAATTCCATTTCACCATGGTGGTATAGAAACTTTTTATTGTGCTATTCGGTTTGCTAGTTTTTTTGTTTTGTTTTTAGGATTTTTGCATCTAGATTCATCTGGGATATTGGCCTGTAGTTTTCTTTTCCTTGTAGTGTCTTCATCTGGCTTTAGAGTAATGGCCTTATAAAACAAATTTGGGGGTGTTCCCTCTCAATTTTTGGAGTTTGAGAAGGACTGGTGTTAATTTTTCCTCAAACATTAGTAAAATTCACCATTGAAACCATTGTTGGGAAGTTTTTGATTACTAAAAAAATTCTCTTATTTTTTAATGATCTTTACAAATTTTCTATATCTTTATGATTCAGTCTTTGTAGGTTTATTTCTAGGAATTTATTCATTTTTTCTAGGTTATCCAATTTACTGGTGTATAATTGGTAATAGTATATTTTTATGATTGTATTTTTGTGGTATCAATTGTAATGTCTCATCTTTCATTAGTGATTTCATCTATTGGAACCTTCTCTCTTTTCTCCGTTTCTTTAGCTAAAGATTTATTTATCTTTTTGAAAAACCAGCCAATTACATTGGTATTTTCCGTTGTTTTTCTGTTCTCTATATCATTTATTCTGTTCCGATCTTTGTTATTTCCTTCCTCTGCTAACTTTCAGCTTAATTTGTTCTTCTTTTTGTAGTACTTGAAATGTAAAATTAAATTGCTTATTTGAGGTTTTTCTTTTTTCTTTCTTTTTTAAAATTATTTAACATATAATGTACTATTTGCCCCAAGGGTGCAGGTCTGTGAATCATCAGGCTTACACATTTCACAGCTTTCACCATAGCACATACCATTCCCAATGTCCATAACCCAGCCACCCTTTCCCTACACCCCAGCCCCCAGCAACCGTCAGTTCGTTTCATGAGATTAAGAGTCTCTTATGGTTTGTCTCCATCCCGATCCCATCTTGTTTCATTTTTTCTTCCCTAGCCCCCATGACCACTCACCCTGCTTCTCAAATTCCTCATATCAGAGAGATCATATGATAATTGTCTTTCTCTGATTGACTTATTTTGTTCAGCATATTGACCTCTAGTTCCATCCATGTTGTTGCAATTGGCAAGATTTCATTTCTTTTGATGACTACATAGTATTCCATTATATAATATATACCACATCTTTTTATCGGACATCTAGGTTCTTTCCATAGTTTGGCTATTGTGGACATTGCTGCTATAAATATTCAGGTGCACGTGCCCCTTCGGATCACTACATTTGTATCTTTAGGGTAAGTACCCAGTAGTGCAATTGCTGGATCATAGGGTAGCTCTATTTTCAACTTTATAAGGAACCTCCATACTGTTTTCCAGAGTGGCTGCACCAGCTTGCATTCCCACCAACAGTGTAGGAGGGTGTCCTTTTCTCTGCATCCTTGCAACACCTGTCATTTCCTGACTTGTTAATTTTAGCCATTCTGAGGTGGTGAGGTGGTAGCTCATTGTGGTTTTGATTTGTATTTCCCTGATTGCTGAGTGATGTGGCTCACTTTGTCATGTGTCTGCTGGCCATTTGGGATGTCTTCTTTGAAAAAATGTCTGTTCATGTATTCTGCTCATTTCTTGATTGGATTATTTGTTCTTTGGGTATTGAGTTGATAAGTTCTTTAGATAATTTTGGTTACTAGCCCTTATCTGACATGTCATTTGTGAATATCTTCTCACATTCCTCTCAGTTGTTCTTTGGTTTTGTTGACTGTTTCCTTTGCTGTGCAAAAGATTTTGATCTTGATGAAATCCCAATAGTTCATTTTTGCCCTGCTTCCCTTGCCTTTGGTGATGTTTCTAGGAAGAAGTTGCTGCGGCTGAGGTCAAAGACATTGCTGCTTGTGTTCTTCTCAAGGATTTTGATGGATTCCATCTCACACTAAGGTTTTTTCTTTTCTTTCTTTCTTTTTTAAAGATTATTTATTTATTATTTGACAGAGATCACAAGCAGGCAGAGATGCAGGCAGAGAGAGAGGAGAAAGCAGGCTCCCTCCCTTTCTGCTGAGCAGGAGAGCCCGATGCGGGGCTCGATTCCAGGACCCTGGATCATGATCCGAGCCTAAGGCAGAGGTTTAACCCACTGAACCACCCAGGCGCCCCTCACACTGAGGTTTTTCATCCATTTTGAGTCTATTTTGTGTGTGTGGTGTAAGGAAATGGCCCAGTTTCATTCTTCTGCATGTGGCTGTCCCATTCCCAACACCATTTGTTGAAGAGGCTGTCTTTTTTCCATTGGACATTCTTTCCTGCTTTGTCAAAGATTAGTTAACCATAGAGTTGAGGGCCCATTTCTGGGCTCTCTATTCTGTGTCCATTGATCTATGTGTCTTGTTTTGTGCCAGTACCATACCTGTCTTGATGATTATAGCCTTGTAATGGAACTTGAAGTCTGGAATTGTGATGTCACCAACTTTGGCTTCTTTTTCAACATTCCTCTGGCTATCCAGGGTCTTTTCTGGTTCCATATAAATGTTAGGATTATTTGTTCCATTTCTTTTGAAAAAGATTGATGGTATTTTGATAGGGATTGCATTAAATGTGTAGATTGCTTTAGGTAACTTAAACATTTTCACAATATTTGTGCTTCCAATCCATAAGCTGGAACATTTTTCCATTTCTTTGTGTCTTCCTCATTTCTTTCATGAGTACTTTATAGTTTTTTGAGTATAGATTCTTTCTCTCTTTGGTTAGGTTTATTACTAGGTATCTTATGGTTTTGGGTGTAATTGTAAATGGGAACAACTTCTTAATTTCTCTTTCTTCTGTCTTGCTGTTGGTATATAGAAATGCAACTGATTCTGTGCATTAATTTTATATCCTGACACTTTCCTGAATTCCCGTATGAGTTCTAGAAATTTTGGAGTGGAGTCTTTTGGGTTTCCATGTAAAAGTATCATATCATCTGCAAAGAGTGAGAATTTGACTTCTTCTTTGCTGGTTTGGATGCCTTTTGTTTCTTTTGTTGTCTGATTGCTGAGCTAGGACTTCTAGTACTATGTTGAATAACAGTGGTGATAGTGAACATCCTTGCCATGTCCTGACCTTAAAGGAAAAGTTTTCAGTTTTTCCCCATTGAAAATGATATTCACTGTGGGTTTTTCATAGATGGCTTTGATGATATTGAATTATGTACCCTCTATCCCTACACCTTGAAGAGTTTTTATCAAGAAGGGATGCTGTACTTTTCAAATGCTTTTTCAGCATCTATTGAGAGTATCATATGGTTCTTGTTCTTTCTTTATTAATGTATTGTATTGCATTGATTGATTTGCGGATGTTGAACCAACCTTGCAGCCCAGGAATAAATCCCACTTGATCGTAGTGAATAATCCTTTGAATGTATTGTTGGATCCTATTGGCTAGTATTTTGGTGAGAATTTCCACATCTATGTTCATCAAAGATATTGGTCTGTAATTCTCCTTTTTGATGGAGTCTTTGTCTGGTTTAGCATAAGGTAATGCTGGCCTCATAAAATGAGTTTGGAAGTTTTCCTTCCATTTCTATGTTTTGGAACAGTTTCAGGAGAATAGGTATTAATTCTTTAAATATTTGGTAGAATTCCACTGGGAAGCTGTCTAGCCTTGGCTCTTGTGTTTGGGAGATTTTGATGACTTCTTCAATCTCCTTACTGGTTATGGGTCTGTTCAGGTTTTCTATTTCTTCCTGGTTCAGTTTTGGTAGTTTATAGGTCTCTTGGAATACATCCATTTCTTCCAGATTTTCAAATTTGCTGGCGTATGGTTGCTCATATGTTCTTATAATTGTTTGTATTTCTTTCGTGTTGGTTGTGATCTGTTCTCTTTCATTCATGATTTAAAATTTGGGTCCTTTCTCTTTTGGTTTTGATAAGTCTGGCCAGGGTTTTATCAATCTTATTAATTCTTTCAAGGAAACAGCTCCTAGTTTTGGTGATTTGTTCTACTGTTCTTTTGGTTTCTATTTCATTGATTTCTGCTCTGATCTTTATTATTTCTCTTCTCCTGCTGGGTTTAGGCTTTCTTTGCTGTTCTTTCTCCAGCTTCTTTAGGTGTAGGTTAGGGTGTGCACTTGAAATCTTTCTTGTGTCTTGAGAAAGGCTTGTATTGCTATATACTTTCCTCTCAGGACTGCCTTTGCTGTGTCCCAAAGATTTTGAACAGTTGTTTTCATTTTCTTTTTAAATTTTTAAAATTTTCTTTTCAGTGTTCCAGAATTCATTGTTTATGCACTACACCCAGTGCTCCATGCAGTATGTGCCCTCCATAATACCCACCACCAGGCTCACCCAAACTCCACCCCAGCCCCTCCAGAACCCTCAGTTTGTTTCTCAGAGTCCACAGTCTCTCATGGTTTGTCTCTCCCTCTGATTTCCCCCAACTCACTTCTCCTCTCCATCTCCCATGTCCTCTGTGTTATTCCTTATGTTCCACAAGTAAGTAAAACCATATGATAATTAACTCTCTCTGCTTGACTTATTTCACTCAGCAATATCTCTTCATTTTCAATTATTTCCACAAATTTTTAAAATTCTTCCTTAATTTCCTAGTTGATGCATTCATCCTTTAGTAGGATGCTCTTTAGCCTCCATGTATTTGAGTTCTTTCTAACCTTCCTCTTGTGATTGAATTCTAGTTTCAGAGCATTGTGGTCTGAAAATATGCAGGGAATGATCCTAGTCTTTTGGTACTAGTTGAGACCTGATTCTTGACCCAGAATGTGATCTATTCTGGAGAATGTTCCATGTGCACTGAAGAATGTATATTCTATTGCTTTGGGATGGAATATTCTGAATATATCTGTGATGTCCATCTGGTCCAGTGTGTCTTTAAAGCCTTTATTTCCTTGTTGATTTTTTGCTTAGATGATCTATTTCAGTAAGGCGGGGATGTTATAGTCCCCTACTATTAGTGTATTATTGTCGATATGTTTCTTTGATTTTGTTATTAGTTGGTTTATATAATTGGCTGCTCCCATGTTAGGGACATAGACATTTAAAATTGTTAGATCTTCTTGTGGACATGCCCTTTAAGTATGATATAGTGCCCTTTCTCATCTCTTATTATAGTCTTTGGCTTAAAATGTAATTTATCTGATATAAGGATTGGCACCCCCGCTTTCTTTTGATATCCATTAGCATGGTAAATTGTTTTCCACCCCCTCACTTTAAATATGGAGGTATTTTGGGTCTAAAATTAGTTTCTTGCAAACAGCATATTGATGGATCTTATTTTTTAATCCATTCTGATACCCTGTGTCTTTTGATTGGGGGCATTTAGCCCATTTATATTCAGGGTAACTATTGAAAGATATGAATTTGGTGTCACTGTATTACTTGTAAGGTGAGTGTTACTGTATATTGTCTCTGTTCCTTTCTGGTTACTTTTAGGCTCTTTCTTTGCTTAGGGAACCCCTTTCAATATTTCCTATAGGGCTGGTTTGGTGTTTGCAAAAATTCTTTTAATTTTTGTTTGTCCTGGAAGCTTTTTTTTTTTTTAATTTTCAGTGTTCCAGAATTCATTATTTATGGACCACTCACATGCAATATGTGTCATCCATAATACCCACCACCAGGCTCACCCAACCTCTACCTCCCTTTCCTCCAAACCCCTCAGATTGTTTCTCAGAGTCCACTGTCTCTCATGGTTTGTCTCCCCCTCCAATTTCCCCCAACTCACTTCTCTCCATCTCCCCATGTCCTCTGTGTTATTCCTTATGCTCCACAAGTAAGCGAAACCATATGATAATTGACTCTCTTTGCTTGAATTATTTCACTTAGCATAATCTCTTCCAGTTCCATCCACGTTGATACAAAAGTTGGTATTCATCCTTTCTGATGGAGGCATAATACTCCATAATATATATGGACCATATCTTTTTTATCCATTCATCTGTTGAAGGGCATCTTGGTTCTTTCCACAGTTTGGTGACTGTGGCCATTGCTGCTATGAACATTGGGGTACAGATGGCCCTTCTTTTCAGTACATCTGTATCTTTGGGGTAAATATCCAGTAGTATAATTGCAGGGTCATAGGGAAGCTCTATTTTTAATTTCTTAAGGAATATCCACACTGTTTTCCAAAGTGGCTGCACCAACTTCCTTTCCCACCAACAGTGTAAGAGGGTTCCCCTTTCTCCACATCATGTTGTTTACTGTCTTGTTGATTTTGGCCATTCTAACTGGTGTAAGGTGGTATCTCAATGTGGTTTTGATTTGAATCTCCCTGATTGCTAATGATGATGGACATATTTTTCATGTGTCTGTTAGCCATTTGTATGTCTTCTTTGTAGAAGTTCTGTTCATGTCTTCTGCCCATTTTTTGACATGATTATCTGTTTTGTGTGTGTTGAGTTTGAGGAGTTCTTTGTAGATCTTGGATATCAGCACTTTCTCTGTATTGTCATTTGCAAATATCTTCTCCCATTCTGTGGGTTGCCTCTTTGGTTTGTTGACTTTTTCCTTTGCTGTGCAGAACATTATGATCTTGATGAAGTCCCAAAAGTTCATCTTCGCTTTTGTTTCCTTTGCCTTTGGAGACAAATCTTGAAAGAAGTTGCTGTGGCTGATGTCAAAGAGGTTACTGCCTATGTTCTCCTCTAGGATTTTGATAAATTCCTGCCTCACGTTGAGTTCTTTTATCCATTTTGAGTTTATCTTTGTGTATGGTGTAAGAGAATGGTTGAGTTCATTCTTCTATATGTAGCTGTCCAATTTTCCCAGCACCATTTATTGAAGAGACTGTCGTTTTTCCACTGTATGTTATTTTCCTGCTTTGTCCTGGGAGCTTTTTATCTCTCCTATTTTTAATTAGAGCCTTACTGGATATAGTATTCTTGGCTTCATATTTTTCTCATTTGTGCTCTGAATATATCATGCCAGTCCTTTCTGGCCTGCCAGGTCTCTGTGGATAGGTCTGCTGCCAATCTAATATTTCTACCATTGTATGTTACAGACCTCTTGTCCCAAGTTGCTTTCAGGATGTTTTCTTTGTTACTAAGACTTGTAAATTTTGCTATTAGATGATGGGGCATGGACCCATTTTTGTTGGTTTTGAGGGGGGTTCCGTGCCTCCTGTATTTTGATGCTTGTTCCCTTTGCCATATTAGGGAAATTCTCTGCTATAATTTCTCCAATGTACCTTCTGCCCCTCTCTCTTTTCTTCTTCTGGGATCCCAATTATTCTAATATTGTCTCGTCTTTTGGTATCACTTATCTCTCGAATTCCCCCCTTGTGGTCCAGTAGTAGTTTGTCTCTCTTGCTCAGCTTCTTTATTCTCTGTCATTCGGTCTTCTATATCACTAATTTTCTCTTCTGCCTCATTTATTCTAGCAGTAAGAGCCTCCATTTTTTAATTGCACCTCATTAATAGCTTTTTTAAAGAGTCAACTTGCCTAGATTTTAGTTCTTTTATCTCTCCAGAAAGGGACTTTATTTCTCCAGAAAAGGATTGTCTAGTATCTTCCATGCTTTTTTTTGAGCCCAGCTAACACCTTGATAATCATCATTCTGAACTCTAGTTCTGACATGTTACTAATGCCCATATTGACTAGGTGCCTAGCCTTTGGTACTGCCTCTTGTTCTATTTTTTTTTTTTTTTGTGGTGAGTTTTTCCACTTTGCCCTTTTATCCAGATACAAAGAGATGAATGAAAGAACAAAATACTAAAATGGAGGCAAAGACTCCAGACTAATGTACCCTAACCAAATCAGAAAAGACCCAAAACTGTGGGGAGAAGAAAGAAGGGAAAAAAAAAAAAAAATATATATATATATATATATGGTGAATAGAACAGAGCCACCTACTTGATTTTGGGTATATTCTGGTCTCTTAGGAGAAACTACCTCCTAAAATTTTAAAGAAAGAAAAACATATATATGAAAGTAAGGGTAAACATGATGGAGGGATGGAATATGACTATAAAGATGAAAATTAAAAAATATTCTAATAAAGGAATTGATAAGAAATTGGTTGGAAAAAGGGAAAAAAAAGATGAGAGAATGTGCTCAGGCTGGAGACTAGAACAAAGCCATGCACTAGATTTAGGGTATATTTTGATCTATTAGAAGGAACTGTATCCCAAAATTTTAAAGAAAAAAAAACCTATATGTATACAAAAAATAAGGTTAAATATGATGAAGAGATAAAATATGACTATAACAATGAAAATTTAAAAAGATATTTTAAAAAAGGTATTGTTAAGATAAAATATTTTAAAAATGTTAAAATAGGAAAGAGGAAAAGTTATAAAAGATAGAATAAGAAAATAATAAAATTAAGAAAATTTGCCTTTAGAAGACTAAAGGATCATGAGAAAAAAAGCCATGAATTCTATGTGTTGCTTTCCTGTAGCTCTGGAGTTCTGCAGTTCTCCTTGATTGGTGAACTTGGTCTTGGCGGGATGTTCTTGCTGATCTTCTGGGGGGGAGCCTGTTGCAGTGATTCTCAAATGTCTTTGCTTGAGGTGGAATTGCACTGCTCTTGCCAGGGGCCAGGCTAAGTAATCTGCTTGGGTTTGCTTTCAATAGCTTTTATTACCTGAACACTTTCTGTATAGCTTGGAGGAGGAGAATGAAGAAGGTGGCTTCCCAATCTTTGGCCCTGGAGATGCTGAAAACTCAGGGCTCCTCTCCTCAGTGCACCCTCAGAGAAAAGCAGTCAATCACTCCCGTCTCCCTAGTCTCTGGCTGCATTCCTTGCTCACCTGGCCTGTGACCTAGTGTTTCTAACTCTGGCGCATGGCTCCATTTGGAGTCTCCAAACCCAGCTGATTCCTGCAGTGAATTCCCACACCACTCCTCTTGGAGGAGGAAGGAGGGGGTCTCTCTGGATCTGCCACTTCTGGGGTCTCTGTTTGAAAAACAGTGACTGGACTGTTCCTCAGATCACAGTTTAAGGTAACCCTGAGCTGAGAGCATACTCGTTGGCTCCGTCTCTGTAGCCGGGTTCTTCCTCTGCTACCTGGCAGCTCTGCCACACTCAGGCACTCCTGGTCTTTCTGCGACCCTGAGTCCTGAGACCTCAGACCCTGGGTCCTGAGACCACACTATCCCCGGGAGGGCTCCACTCTTGCTTAGTCTCTGGAGAGACATCCCTCAATGGAGCAGACTTCTAAAAGTTCTGATTTTGTTCTCTGTTACTGTACAGTTTGACAGGAGCCAGCCCCTCCCCCTGTGGTCTATCTTCCCGTTACTTCAGGTTCACTTCTCTGCATGTCCTACCTTCCAGAAAGTGGTCACTTTTCTGTTCCTAGAATTGCTGCTCTTCTTCTCTATCTCCTGTTGAGTTTCTAGGTTTTCAGAATGGTTTGATAACTATCTAACTGAGCTCCTGGGACCTTGTTGTATTTCAGTCTCCTTCTCCCCCACCATCTTTTCTTTTTTCTTAATTTGGGTGTTTATCACCATAAACTTTCCTAGTGGAACTGCTTTTGCAGCATTCCATAAATTTTAGTATGTTGTATTTTCATTTGTCTCAAGACAGTTTCTAGTTTTCCTTTTAATTTCTTCTTTGACCCAATGGGGTTGTTCAGGAGTGTGTTTAATTCCCACATTAGTTTTCCTTTTGTTACTGATTTCTTTCTTTCTTTCTTTTTTTTTTTAAGGATTTAAAATTTTTATTTATTTATTTGAGAGAGAGAACATGAGCAGAGGGTAGAGGCCAAGGGAGAGGAAGAAGCAGACTTCCTACTGAGCAGGAAGCCTGATGCGGGGCTTGATCTCAGGACCCTGGGATCAGGACCTGAGCTGAAGGCAGAAACTTAACTGACTAAGCCATCCAGGTGCCCTGATTTCTACTATCATACCATCATGGTCTGAAAAATACTTGCTATGATTTTAATCTTAAATTTGCCAAGACTCATTTTTGACCTAATATATGATCTATTCTGGAGAATGGTCTGTGTGGATTTGAGAATTATGTGTATTCTGCTGTTGGATGTGGAATGTTCTATTCATCTGTTAGTTCCATTTGACCTATAGTGTTAAATACTTATAGGGAGCATATAGGTGGGTCTTTGTTTTTGTTTTTGTTTAAATTCAGCCACTCTATGCCTTTTAAATGGAGAATTTAATCCATTTACACTTAAAATAATTATTGATTGGCAAGTACTCACCAATGCCATCTTATTAGTTTTTTTCTGACTGTATGTAGTTTCCCTGTTCCTTTCTTCCTTTGGGAATTGATGATTTTCTGTAGTGGTATGCTTTTTTTTTTTCTTTATTCTTTGTGTATCTACTGTAGGTGTTTGCTTTGTAATTACCATGATGTTTTCATAGAACATCTTTAGATTCAACAGCATATCTGAATTTGATTACATAGTTATCTTTACCATTGTGTTTTATACTAGTATGTTACTATTAGTGTTCTTTCATTTCAGCTTGAAAAACCCCTTTCAACATTTCTTGTAAGGAATATCTAGTGTTGATGAACTCCTTTAGCTTTTGTTTGTTTGGAAAAATCCTTATATCTCCTTCATTTCTGGGGAAGAACTTTGCTGGGTATTTTTGGTAGGCAGTTTTTCTCTTTCGGTTCTTTGAATTTGTAATCCCATTCTCTCCTAATTTGTAAGGTTGCTGCAGAGAAATCCACAGATAGCCTTATAGGGTTCCCTTGTCTGTAACCTTGTTTCTCTTGCTGCTTTTGAAATTCTCTTTTGGTCTTTGGTTTTAAACAGTTTTATTATAATGTGTGGGCAGGGAGAGTGGCAAACAGAGGGAGAAGCAGGCTCCCTGCTAGGCAAGGAGCCCAATGTGGGGCTTAATCTCAGGACCCAGAGATCATGACCTGAGCTGAAGGCAGACACTTAACCAACTGAGCCACCTGCCACCCCTTGTGCAGAATTCTTAAGCTTGTATATCTTCTCTTCATTCTACAAAGCGAGGCTGGGTGCTGACAGCATCCCTTTTGCTTTCCCTAGAGTGGGTATGAATGCTCAAGTTTGTGTGACTTTCTTTCTCCCAGGTCTGTAGGGTTATGTTTTTGCACATGCTTATTAGTTGTCCGCAAAAGTTTGCTCTCGCCACTATTGGGAGTGCACATAGGGAGCCAGACACAAGGTTGGGATTTATACAGACTTGGTGCATGGAGCCCTGAGGGTTCCTGTGGTCTGGGTAGGGGAATCTGCAGGTGAAGTATTTCCAGTGGCTTGTGAGTGGGCTTCCTTTTGGAAGATGTGAAGCACTCAGTAGGATCTATGCACCTTTGATACATTCTGTTCTTTTTCTTTTCTTTTTTTTTAAATTTTATTTATTTATTTGTCAGAGGGAGAGAGAGCACAAGCAGGCAGAGTGGCAGGCAGAGGCAGAGGAAGAAGCAGACTCCCCACTGAGCAAGGAGCCCAATGTGCGACTCGATCCCAGGACCCTGGGATCATAACCCAAGCCTAGGGCAGTGGCTTAACCAACTGAGCCACCCAGGTGTCCCGATACATTCTGTTCTGATCCCTGGATGCTGTTCTCCCAGCTTCTCCCTGCCTCTCCCCCCTTGCCCTTCCCCTCAGTCTTGCAGTTCTTGATGGGATTCAGTATTCTGGATAGGATGAGAAACAAGTTGGTCTGTTGGACAGTGTGCTGCACAGCTGGAGTGCTCACTTACATGTTTTCACTTTCTGCTATGGGAGAAGTTTGGACCAAGAAGGTGCCTTTTAGCACTAAACTGCTGCTTTGGGAGAAAGGTAATGCAGGTAAAGTGAAACTGTTCCTCTTACCCTCTTCAGTGTTTCCAGTCTCAGATTTTTAGGATCCAGTCTCAGATTTTAGGATGCTGGAACTTCTCTGCTGGACCCCTGGATTTCCACAAAGACTTTCTTATCTGTGGGTGATTTTCTGAGTCAGTGTTCTTTTGAGGGGAAGACAGTAGAAAACCCCTATTCTGCCACAATGATGACATCACTCCTTTAAGTCTTAATTTAAATGCAATTTCTAGCTTTCTGTATATTAAAGCATGAGGAATGTTATAATATTATTAGTTAACAAAGCCATTTTAATTCCAATTGAAAGTGACATGGTACTTTGACTCTAAACTCTAATTTAGTTTTAATTTCCATTAATAGTGAATGATATGAAATTACATGAAATGACTTGGATTTATTGGAATCAGACTTATTGGAATCAGATTTAGGTTTGCAAAATTGCATAGGGACTAAAGATACTCCTTTTGAGATTCAAAATTATTAAAATACATGTGATGGATGTAAGTAGCGCCAACTAAGGTCAACTGTAAAATGTTATCAGCTCCTGAGAAAAACTCACTATAATGCAAAGGCTGTTCTAGACTAGTGACTAGGGATCCTTTTTAGGTCCTTGGGTGTTAAGGAGGAAGAATGGTTTTAGGTATGATGAGGCTATGAATGCGAAGCTTTTTTCTTACCAATCCATCTTATGATGAGCGTCCCCTGAGAAAATTGACTGTGCATATTTTGAAAGAAGGGTGATAACTCCTAGGGAAGGAACATCCTCCTTCTGCACCCTGGGGAAATTTGCTACCTGGGAAGAGAGTCTGGAGCAGCAGCAGGATATAATGACCAGAGGAAGAATCTTAGTTCCAGCTGCAACTCTTCAGCTTTCCAGGTTTTGTTAAGTGAAGATGCTGAACAGTTGGCATTAGCAGGGAGAAATGGAGGGATCCCTTCTGACTACCCAAATTTTGACTGTTTCTAACTTGTTTAGTGATAGCAACAGTATCTGACAGTGTGTTTTAGACCTGTAGATGTTTATTGCTTCTCAGACTTAAATGTGTATATGAATCATCTGAGGATCTGGTTAAAGTGTAGGTTCTGACTCATTGGGTATGGGTGAATCTTGAGATTCTACATTTCTCACAAGATCCTGAGTGAATTTAATGCTGTTGGTCCAAGGACCACATTTTGTGTAGCAGAATGTGGTAGGCAGATTTATAGCCCTTAAGAAGATTGTGTACCCTAATCCCTGGGACTCTGAGTATGTTACCTTACATGGAAAAAGGGACTTTGCAGATGTAATTAAGTTTACTAATTCATTGACCTTAAAATAGGGCGATTATCCTGGATTATCTGTGTGGGTGCAGTATACTTACATGAACTCTTAAAAGCAGAAAACAGAGAAGAGGAGGTCAGGGAGATTGCATATGTGAGCAAAATTTGGCATACTATTGCTGGCTTGAAGATGAAAAAGCCATGTAAAAAGTATAAGAAGGAACTGAATTCTGCCAGCATCTTAAGCCAGCATCTTTCAAAAATGTGCTTGAAAGTGGATTCTTTCCCAGAGCATCTAGTAAGAAATGTAGCCCTGCCAATCCCTTAATTTTAGTCTTGTGAGCCCTAAACAGAAAGTCCAATTGAACTATTCTGTGCTCAGAATTATAAGCCACAGAAACTACAAGGCAATAAATGGGTATTAGTTTACCTGCTAAATTTGAGATAATTTGTTATGGCAGAAAAGGAAAATTAATATGTAAGGTAATCTAGAACATCTAACATCTAAGGGGAGCATGAAATCATCTAGCATTAGCAGGGTGAATATGAGTTCCACATCCAAGAAAGATGTGAAAACAACTCACAACTAGCCTTTGCATCAGTTAGACTCCTAGGGTCCTCAGAATTATTAAGAAAGGCATGACTCCAGGAGACTAAAGTTGTTCTTAAACCTGGAGTCATACTAAAATATATTTAAAGAGATAGGAGGATATCTATCTATCTATCTATCTATCTATATAGATATATCAAATAATATCTATCTATTGGAGACAATTTTTCATGGGTCTCTTGTATTTCTGCATTCTCACAAGCAATAATATTGACAATCTTGCAGGATGCTTGTATAGTGAACAGACTTGGAATATGGAGACAGTGATGTCTTCCTCTGGGGCAGGGGGCATGTTTATTTACTGTCCAGCATAATAAAGATAATAGTTCCCTCTGGGGCAAAAGTAGGACATGTTTGCTTGCTTCCTATTATAAAATACTGGGTTTCCTTTAGCTTGTTTCTTGGCTGTGATGAAAACACACTGTGGGCACAGCATTCACCTGGGCTGCTCAGGATCACCCCCATGGGACTTGGGGGCAGGTAAAGGAAACATAAAGGTGAAACTCATGTTTGCTGGGCGGTGAGTAATAACATCCCTTGTCTCTAACCTAGGAGTCTTTTCTCTTCTGTCACCAGCCATGAAGCTGTGGCAGTCTAACTTATTAGCTTGCAAGTAGGTTAAACCTCAGATTTTCATAGTTTTTAACTACATAAGTAAATCTTATGTGTTTGTGTATATATGTGTGTGTGTGTTCATGTAGGTTTAAAATTCAAATGTTTTTTATCTGTTGACAATGAAATAAGTTGAAGAAGATTGACCTGTTACAGAGTGATCT
Source organism: Lutra lutra (assembly GCF_902655055.1). Lineage (NCBI taxonomy): Eukaryota > Metazoa > Chordata > Mammalia > Carnivora > Mustelidae > Lutra > Lutra lutra. The sequence continues at coordinate 97,708,874 of NC_062284.1, read as the reverse complement.
GAAGTTTCCTAATACCACGAATTCAATAGGTTTTTGGCTCTAGTGTTCTCTTCTTAAGCCATGAAATTTATATTGAATCTCCTGCCATTAAAGAAATATTACATTCAATCAGCAAGAAGTCCAAAATTTTTGCTGAAATAAATAGCTATGCTCAACTTTTTTGATATTATTTTATTACCATAGTCAACACTGTTAAGTAACATATATTCTTCTCCAATATTATTTTATAAATATGGGATGTTGTTTTTCTTACATCCAACCCAGAGTGTCTTTTTGTTGTTGGAAATACTGCTTAATTTAAGTAATAATGGTAGTAATGATGGTGAGCTACATTCTTGATTAAAATTTTTTCTAAAATGACATATTCTAAATTTTGGGACTTGAAATGAGCCTTTGGTAAACATTGTAAGAGATAATTATTATTCTCAATAATTTTTGGGAAGTTGATTTTGTAGCAGGGTCTCATTAGAAAAGTATCTCACTGGAAAAAATATCAAAATTTAGCACATATTCATGCTTTTTCTTAGGCAGACTGGAAAATGTATGCTATCCTTTTTCTGTTTTCATCTTTTAGACCCATAAGGAAGAATATAGATGTGAATGTGCCCCAAACAAAACTCGTTTCATTAAAAAAAAAATGTGTTACTTGAGGGCCTGGGAAGGCTGAGACATTCAAAGTTTAGCGCTTGTTTGGTATCAGTTGTCACTTGATATTCTTTTATATCATGGGGTGTCTTTATTTTCAATGTGTCTGTTGAATATTTATTGTGTCTACCAAGACAGATTAAATATTTGTATGCAGAACAGTTCTAATTTTATAAAAAGACTATAAAAGATTATATGTGTATTGTTTTTTGTTTTAACCACCACTGTTTCTCCATCTGCTTTCGTAGGTTTCTGCCAAGAGGAAGAACATGAAATATAATCTGGGCTCAATCCTACCATTTTTTGGAATTCTGTGGAAAAGCAATAACAAGCAATTGTATAATAAGGCATTGTTCCTGTTTACTGAGTGGGACACTGCCTGGCAGACCTGGTTAAAATTAGGGGCGGGAAGGGTGAAGAAGATGATAAAGGAGAGTAATTCCTTCTAAATAAGATCTGTCTTTGCTATAGAGGCCTGGCTGACCTGATTAATCAGTTTCTTTTTATCTTAAAATTTCACAGTTAAAAATTAATTAATTCATTTGCCGTTTGCTTTTTCTGAGCATCTTCTCTATACAAAGAACTTTTAGCTAAGCAATGCATTTCTTTTCTTGTAAAAACAGCAAGTCTTGCCATGTGCTGTCTTTATTCAACAAAGGAAAGAAAAACCTGTGCTTTCTTCGTTTGCAGTGGTGCAGATTTGCTTTCAGTGTTTGGAGTCCAACCTTTGAATAAGATATATTTTTCTTTTCCAACAGATCATTGTCAACATGTGGTTTCTTTTGGCTATTATCTAGTATCTTCCTAGAGAACTCTTCATTCACTCTTTCCAGATTAGAAAAGATCAATTTAGGAGACTAATAAAAAGTCGCCAAAATGATCTGAAAGGGGGAAAAAAAAAAGCAACTCTCAGGAGAAGGGTAGTTCTTGTTTCAATGGGATGTTAGAACCATTAACTTTCTCTTCAATGATTCTCTCTCCCTGCTCTGATTCTCACTGGATTAGTAAAGTGCCACGATTTGAGACAGGACATTTTTTCAGCTGGTAATGTGACACCATTTGAATATTATGAATCCTGCTTTCTCTTTTTCTTTGTTGTGATGTTTATGCTTGATATATTTTTTTCTAAACTATTTCTTAATGTCGGAGGTATAAATTCGACAATGTTACTGAAAATGTAGCAGTGATATTGCTTAGTTTGACACCCACAGGAATCTGATAGGGATGCTTTTATTCTGTGAATCATAAGGATTGTGTTATATTTATAGAAATGATAAGTCTTACAAAATCATGAAAATGAGCCTTGAACAATCTGAGGTGTGGAGTTTTATGCCTTTGTTGGTCTCTGGTCTCTTTTACAGTCTTCACTCAATGTAAGCCAGGCCATCTTATTTGTACTGTCATTTCTACACATAATGTAATTTGTAAATATCTGTAAAAGGAATTTTTTTATATGGAACAGAATGTTCTCTTTTTATGATAGTTTATAGAAGGATAGTTGATTAAAAGTCCGAAGTGCTTCTACTTTTATAAAATAATAGCATGAGAGTTGATAATGTCTGTAGTCTCCCTTTTTTTTTTTAAAGATTTTATTTATTTGACAGAGAGAGATCACAAGTAGACAGAGAGGCAGGCAGAGAGGGAGGGAGGGAAGCAGGCTCCCTGCTGAGCAGAGAGCCCAATGTGGGACTCGATCCCAGGACCCTGAGATCATGACCTGAGCCGAAGGCAGCGGCTTAACCCACTGAGCCACCCAGGCGCCCCTGTAGTCTCCCTTTTACGGAAAGTAATATTTCTATTCCAAGAGTCGTCCCATGAATAAATGTCATGCTCCCTTCCCCCATCCTAAGGATATATTTCTGTATTTCTCAGTTTGAGGAGAGTATCTTTAGCAGTTTCTTTGATTAAGTGGGGGAATATTCTAGGCAGCCTTCAAAATGCTGTGTAAATTTTCAACTCAGCACCTGGCTCTTATGTTTCTTCTCTTGCGATGCAATCCCAAACTTAACTGTAGCAGACAGCACACTCAGAGCCGGCGACAGGTCTTCTAGACCTTTCTACGTCTTGTCGATTCAGCCTGCATTGGTAAACCCTTCTCCTTTGGTAAACCCTTATCTGCTTGAAAGAAGCCTTCACTGGACCGTACTATTTCTTTAGTTCTTTGTTTATGTGTTTGGATTTTCTGACTGCTCTGTAGACTGTGGGAGTAGAAACGATATTTTAATAGTTCCCATAAATTTGTGATTCTGGGAACAGAGTAGATACTCAGGAAATGTTCTTTATTCCAAAGACTAGCCAGTTCTGGCCCCTGTCTGAGCAGTACTATTAGGTTCCTTACACCTTTGGCTTCTGTCTTAGCTCAGCTGCTACAACAAAAATATAGACTGAAAAAAAAAATAGTACAGACTGGGTGGCTTACAAAGAATTGAAAGTTATTTCTGACAGTTCTGGGGGCTGGGAAGTCTAAGATCTGGCAGTGCTGGCAGATTGGGTGTCTGGGGAGGACCTGTTTCCTGCTTCACGGACAGCTGTCTTTTCACTTTGTCCTCACATGGTGGATGGGGCAAGGATCTCTCTGAAGTCTCATTTTCAAGGGGATTCATCCCATTCATGAGGGCTCCACCCTTATGATCTAGTTATCTCCCAAAAGCCCCATCTTCAAATACCATTATATTGGAGATTAGGTTTCGACATATGAATTTCAGGGGACCCAAACATTCAGTTTATGGTAACTTCCTTTCTGGGAAGGCCCAGAGTCTGTATTCAAAAGGAGTTTAAAATTGCATAAATGAATGAGATAATGAATGGGATGTGATCAGTCTTTGTTTATTGGATTAGGTGAGATAGCCTCTTAAAGAAGGTGAAAATTTATAGAAAAGGCATAAATCTTATCTGAAATAGAGTGGGCCTTGCAGATGAACAGGTCAAGTGTGGTGGGAGACAAATGTGTAGGGCACTGGAAACTAGGGGGAAAGTAAGATGGTATAAAGTTTCTGCTCACAGGGGCAAGTTGACTGTGTGGGAAATAAAAGCACTGATTGAGAATCTTGGCTTTCTCATCCCATACCTGAAACTGGACCATGGTTGTTGTTGTTTTTTGAAGATTTTGTTTCTTTATTTGACACAGGGAGAGAAAGAGCACAAGCAGGGGGAGTGGCAGGCAGGATCCCCACTGAGCAGGGAGCCTGACATGGGGCTCAATCCCAGGGTCCCAGAATCATGAGCTGAGCCAAAGGGAGACACTTAACTGACTGAGCCACCATGTTTTTGAAATTAGTTTTTAAGAGTCTGATTGGTTTGGAAAAAACAACCTTTGTAAACATTGTTGGAGAAAGTGACTGGGAATAGAACCTAAAGCTGCTCACCTAGCGGTTTCAGCCAAGGGCAGTATTGCTTTGATGGGTTGTGTCTAAGGGAGAACAGCTCTCTCTGGAATGTGGTGTTGTGGAGGGCTTCTATGTGAGCTTTCATAGCATGTTCCAGGCCAGGAGATTGTGTTGCTTACTTGGAACACATTTTTCTGCAAGGTGGTCTTTGCCATCAAAATCTGTAAACATTAAAGGCTTTTCTTGACTCCAGAAGTGGGGTGGTGTCAGTGGTCCCTGTGCATCATTATTGTTTGAGGCAGGTGTCTGTGTAAAGGTTTCCCAATATTCCTTCATTTGTGCAGCATGTTGGCTGTCATCTTGTTACCACTGAACTTTTTACAAAGTTCAGTGTATTTTGCTTGTGAAAAATACATTTAAGAGAATATAACTGAGGTACTGTGACCTACACATCAAGGTACAGGAACTCTGGCTTTGACTTGGCCTAATAGAGATTTGTTATGGGCTGTGTTAGCAGAACTTGAATTGGTTGAAAATATACTTTTTTTTTTTTCCTTTCTGGTAGAAGGAAGCTCCTGAAAATACTCAGATGCTTTTCTGACTTGGAAAAGAATCTGATGACCTCAGAAATTCATAAGAGCTAATAGCTATTTGATCTATTATTAAAATTATGCTGAAAGATTTTGGAGAAAGATAATATAGGGGACTACATAAACATAAAGCCTTAAAGTAGAATTAAGTCCTTAACCTTGTGAAAGGATACATTTTTATTTTTCACATCTGTATATTAATCTTTTACTAAATTAATATCTGTGTATTACTCCCTTTCTTTTTTCTTACTTAGAGGGAAAAATATTTCTTCCTTTTCAAGGATAGTTCCTCTATTTTTGTCATTTATTTGGACTACTTTCAGGCTAGTAAAATAAATTTCTCTCCCCTTTTACATTTGCATATTTAATCCCTCTTTCTTTAGTGGCTCCTTTGTCATTTATCTACAGTAAATTAAGATTTTTTTCATCATCCTGGAATCCCCTTTTTTTAACCTTCCTTCCCTCTTGGTTCTATTTTTATTTTTACTGTCAGCAGTGTTCTATTTGCCCTTATGAGGTAGGCATTGTGTTAGGTACTGGGGACATAGAAATTAATCAGCACAGGGACTGTTTTCAAGTAGCTGATGGTCTGGTGGAAGGTACAGATAGGCAGCCAACATGGTAAATTGTAATAAATACAAAGCCGTATTATGTAAAAGAGGCTAGAAGGACACAGAGTGTGAAGACATGTGACTACATCTTAATGACCAGGAAAGTTTCTCAAAGCAGGTCCTGTTTTAGTGGACTCATGAGGGATGAATAGAGAAGGTAGAAAGCCCTGACCAGACAGAGGCACAGAACCATGAGAAAATAAATACTTGTTTGGCTGAAGAATAGCAACCTTGGAAAGCATGCTCATAGATTGATTCTGTTGAACAAAGTAGAAAATAAGGAAGGATATACCAGAAGATTGGGCTGACAAAAGATTTGACTTCAGTTTTGACTGTGTTGAGTTTGAATGGGGAGAAGCCGGGCACTAGTGAGAGGTAGGGCACTATTTGTGAATGACCCTGTATACTGTACAAAGGTGTATTTCTTTCCTATTGCTTTTACAATAAATTACCACAGACTTAGCTTAAAACAACACAGACTTATTAGTCTATAGTCAAATGTCCAAGATGGGTTTTATGGGGCTAAAGTTATTGGCAGAGTTGTGTTCTTTCTGGATGCTCTAGGGGAGAACCCATTCTTTGCTTTTTTCAGCTTCTGGAGGCTGCCTGCATTCCTTGGCTTGTGGCTGCATCACTAGTTCTGGGGATTGGGACAGGGACATCTTTGGAGGGTCACTATTTTGCTTACTAGTCAAGGTATTTGAACTCATCCTGAAGGCAAAGAGAAGCTATTACTACATATTTAGCCAGGGAATATTGTTTAGGATTTATGCTTCAGAATTATTAAAAATGTAGATATTTGAGTCAGGGTGAAAAAAGTAGAAGGATATTGCAATTGTTCAAGCAAGAATTATGGGGTTCTGAAACATGGCAGTGGCAATGTGGTTGGAAGGGGAGAAGGGCAGACTTAGCTAGAAAATGGATGTGGGACTGATGGGGTGTTTAGGATAAGTCATCCTGGGTGACTTTCAAGCTTCACACTCCGGGAGCCTAGGCAGATGGTATTTCTGTTAGCCAAGATAGACAGTAAGGAATGAGGTGCCAGGGGACTTGGGGTGACAAAAAATTTAACTTCAGTTTTGGTTGTGTTGAGTTTGAGTTGAGAGGCGTGGTATCCAGCTGAAAAAGATCTAGAGCCCAGAAGAGAGGACGGTTTTTGAAATCACTGAACATCCATTGCATGGGAGATGGTCTAAGGATAGTGTATAAAATGGGAAGACTTGAGATTACTTCTCTGGATAATTGCAAAGTCTACATTGATGACTGGTTGTACAGAGCCCTTGATATACTTCAACAAGTACAACTGGACATAACTGCATGTATGTCCAGTGTTGTTCAAATACACAAAAAAACAAGAGTGGGTTTTCCTCGAGAATGGGGTTAAACCTTTCCTTATCCTTGAATGTCTTCCTGTTTCCTCCCATTGATTGAATAAATACCTATATACACTGAGACAAATATCTAGTTCGGACTTATATTTTACCTCTTTAAAATAGAAATACCGAATCATTAAAAATCAATTATTTGTCTTTGGTTTGTTGACACCTAATATAGCTTACAAGAAGAAATACTTGGCATTTCTCCCATTTGAGAATTGTCTTTCAAAGCCACAATAATTATCTGTATTACAATTAGGTTATATATAGGTATTTCCCAGGGAAGCATTTGAAATGTGTGCATTGTCAATGCTGAACACTTAAAAAAAGTTTCTTTTCTTTACCTTAAGTTAGTGGATAGGGTTTTATCACAAAGTTTTATGACTACTCCACACAACTTCATGATCCTGTTAGTGTCAGAAAGATGCTATGAGAGACAAACTGGAAGCTCCCCAAGGATTACCTGCTCTCCCTGGGTTTATTTTCTCAGTGAATAACATCACCCTCTCTGTCTTTTATTTGACCTTAGGGCTTCAGGGTCATCTTTGGCCTCACTTTCCTTCCCTTTGTTCATCTGGCCACCAAGATTTGTCAGTTCCCTTTCTGAAATGACTGATCAATACCTCTTATTTCTCCAAAACTCCTGAAATAACCTTTTTAATAAGTCTGCCTGTGTCCAGCCTATCTCCAGCTCTAGTTTATTTTGAACACCATCACTAAACAAACTTTCTGAAACACAGAACTGATCATATCCCATATAAACTCTCAGTAGCTGTCCACTGGCCATAAAATAAAGCTCCAGACTACTGACGTCTAAGGTGGGGTCTGCTCTCCTCCAGACACTTGCCACTGGGGACCTCCTGCTCTACACTTTGTGATTTTTCTCCCTTCTGTTCTGGTTGGAAGGGTCTTTCTTCATTGGCTTGGTGAACATGACTAATTTTCAAAGGTCCAGCTCAAGGCCATTTCCTTTGTGTGCCTTTAACTCTCATTACTGCTTCTCCAAGTGTTCTTACCATACAACTCTCTCCACATGAGTTCTTTAGGTGACTCTTTCCCCACTCTTTGCCCCCCTCAGTGCTCTTACCTCTATATCCTTAGCGCGTAACTGGTGCTTAATAATGATTGAATGGATTGAGTGGCTTGGGGGAAAATCTAGTTGGAGTCTAGTTTCAGTTTCTTCCCTAATTAACTATGGGTCTATGGGCTTCTTTTCTTTGCCTCTAAAAGGAGGGGGAATTCAAGTACAGGTATATCAGATCAATCCATGATATCCTGAGACCTCTACTATGAGTGTTGTAATTTATATCATGAGGTTTTAAGATGAAGAATGTGAACCTGGCTTAGTTTCAGAAGCAGTCATTCTTGTTATTTCCTTCCAGGCATGCTTGGTCAAATAATTCCCCAGGAATCTTTATTTTGACTTTCTGTAGTTTTCCAGTTTCTCAGGAGATTTGCTCATGTTTTCCAGGTCTCTTTTATACTATTGACCAGGGTTAAAAGCAGGTGGGGGTGCAAGTAATCCTTGTTAGTCAAACCTGGCTTCAGCTTGGAAACATGAAAGCTAACCTGTCCCAGACTTTTAGAGGCCATGGTTACCCAGCCTTTTCCCTTCCCTTGCCTTGCCTTCACTTCCCTACCTTTGTTTCTCAAATACCTACTAGCTTGTAAAGGCTGAACTTTCTTTCTTTCTTTTTATTTATTTATTTATTTATTTATTTATTTATTTATTTATCTGACAGAGAACATAAGTAGGCAGAGCAGCAGGCAGAGAAAGAGGGGGAAGCAGGCTCCCAGCTGAGCAGAGAGCCCGATGCGGGGCTCAATCCCAGGACACTGGTATCATGACCTGAGCCAAAGGCAGAGGCTTTAACCCACTGAGCCACCCAGGCGCCCCAAGGCTGAACTTTCAATTGGGTTGTGAGGATGTACTCAGAGAGGTGAGGAACAGTTTTGCTTTTATCCCAAGATCTCAGAAAAACCATGGTTATGTTTTATGAAAAGGCCAGGAATGGACTCTACCTCCTGTAGAGGTACAGTCAGAAGTGGTGTATTATTTTTGCTATGGTTGTCATAACAAAGTATCACAAACTGGGATGGCTTAAGCAATACATATTTATTGTCTTACAGTTCTGGAGGCTAGAAGTCTAAGATCAAGGTGTCCAACCATAGGGTTGGTTCCTTCTGATGGATGAGAGGGGGAATATGGTCCATGCCTCTCTTCTCAGAGCTGGTGGTTTCCTATCAATCTTTGGAGTTCCTTGACTTATAGACACATCATGGCAATCTGAGCCTTCATCTTCATGTGCGTTCTCTGTAATGTGTATCTCTGTGTTGAAATTTCCCCTTTTTATGAGGACATCATTCCTATTGGATTAAAGTCAACCAAAATGACCTCATTGCAAAATAACTACCTCTGGAAGGACTCTATTTTCAAATAAGGTACTGGTGGTGAGGTCTTCAGCATATCATTTTGGGGGGATCCAATTCAACCCACACAAGTGGTATGTGCTATTATGCATGTTGGCTGCAGCCTTGGAGTAAGGTTTTAGAGGCTCCTGGTTGAATTTATGTCAGGTCTTAGCTCTTTGGTGCTGGTGGAGTTGTTTGGGGAGCCCTTAGTGAAGTGGCCTGGGAATGTACATGACATCAGAGACTATTTACCAACTGGTAGGAAAGCATTTTAATATCTTTCTGTCTTTTCCAGCTAATGATCATCCCTGCATAGAGACTGACTCCCTCTGCAATATACTTTAGAAGTTCTGGGAGGGCCATTGCCTCTTAAATTTCTATTTGTTGGTTGACACCTGAATTTATAGTTCCAGTAACTCATGATAACTTAAAATATTTGAGCACTAATAAAATGTCAATTCCTCTGTTATCATTTTAATTTGAAACCTCAGCTATCAAGCAGAGACTTGATATGTTCGAATGTCCAATGCATATTTTCCTTTCCTCTGTTCATGGTCCTGTTGTAAAAGTCAAAGTGGCCATTAGCCTGCCTGATGGCTGTTTAGTTTTCCTTAAATGATAAAAGTTGTTACTATTTACCAAGTGTTCCGTTGGCACCAGGCACTATTCTTCCCCATGACAACTCTATGAGGAAGACGTTTTATTGTTTCCTGAAAGGTGAGACAACAGAGCTACAGCAACTTGTCCAAAGCCACAACTAGTAAGACTAATAAGACTTTTAGAGTCTGTGCTGCTGACCATTGTACTATTGTGCCTCTATGTAAATAACATGTATTAAATAGTAAACAAAAGAGACCATTTTCCATTAAATAGTAAACAAAAGAGACCATTTTCATCATTCTTGAGTTGGCTTTGTGGTATGTTTTAAAACAATTTTAGCATACTCTATTTCAGATTCATATGGTGGTAATGAGGAGCATAACAGAAAATGTTATCTTTCTCCAGCAAAGGTCATGGTGTTCGGCTCCAGACATCGCCATGTTAGGGGTAGCTGTTGTGTGATCTACTTGGCCTCAGCTTTTGTTTATGTCTGAAAAGTTAATCTTGGGGATTCATTATATTCATGGAAGCACTCCGGTAGAAAGTTATTGATTGATTTATCCTGGAATATTAAAATTTGAATGCCTACTCCCTGTTGTGAGCATTTTTATCAAATCCGAGATGACTTTTTTAGAATAACTAGTGTGATAACTTGTTCAAGGATGGAGTCGATATTCATTGGTGGTATAGAACTTGGCTGCTGGTGACCAAGGACTCCACAAATGAGATCAACCAATTAATTAATCAATTAGTCAATGCTATAGATATTCATTGAGCACCTCCTCTGGGCCAGACATTGTGCTATGTGCTGGGATAGAGCCAGCCACTACTATAGATAAAAAGACAAGCTGAAAGAAACATATAGGGGTCTGACAAAATCATTATGTTGGGAGTTTTGCCTCAGGTTAGCTTGGTCTTATCAAATACAGTATTACCAATGGATAAAGTTCAAGACAAGACTTTTCCAGAGGAATGATGGGTGGTGATTTTTAGAATCCTGCTGTTTTGCTTCCCTACTTCAGTCTTTTATTTCTATCACAGTCTACATTCCCTACACTAGAAGTAGAAGAGGCAAGGGAAGATGGGAAATCCCACCAACACTGGGAGGTTTGGGAAAGAAAATTCATCAGTCATCAGGTTGCAACTTTGTCTCAAATCAGGTTTTGGAATTATCAGTGATTAGAATTTTCTGTGTTCTCATTCATTACCTTTCCTGTTAATGCTGTGTGACAGAGTAAGCCCTAGGTAAAGGTTAACTGATTTACAGTTGAGTTAAATATCACTTCTGGACACAGGAAAACTATAATAACAGTTGTCTCTGGAAAGGGAACTGGGTAATGGGAGAAGGAGAGAGGAGGTCTATTTTTTATTCTACCTCTTTTTGTATTTCATCACGTTTGTGGTAATTAAAAAATTAACGTTAACAATGTACAATTCTATATAAACCCATAGTTCTCTAGGTTTCCCAGCATTTCCTCTTCATGCAACCGGCTTCCTGCCCATCTAGGCTTGGCTCCTTTTGGAGGGATTCTTGGAGGGAGTCTAAGCCAAATTTGACTTCTTCTTCTTCTTCTTCTTCTTCTTTTTTTTTTTTAAACATCACACATTGAAATGTTCCTGTCATGTTTATTTCAGGCTGGAGCCCAACTTGCCAGGTGATGAATCATAGCCCTAACATTTAAGTGTGAACCTGATGAAAAGGCAGGAGAGTGGGTGTGTCCCTCCACTGCCTTAGGACACTAAGCCCTCTAGTATTGTTCTCTGGCAGGATCTGTGGCAATGAGCACATTCCAATGTCCCAACATTGCTCCACCATCCCTGCTTCTGGTGACTCACCAGGACGTATGTATATAAATACACAAATGTGCACATACAAATGCACACACACAGAAATATACACACATGCAAATATACACACAAATATACACAAATACATGTATATAAAACACACACACACACACACACACACACACACACACACACACACACACAGAAATAGCACTCCTGTTTGGGCAGGTAAATAATTCCCTTTCTTTTTCAAGGATTTCTGAGTTTTGACTATGGAACTTGAAGATCTGCGAAAATCAGAGAAGTTAAAAAACACATGAATGAATGGAAAAGGCACGTATTTTATTTTAACATTCACAGGGTGGGTGGAGTAGAGATAGGGCCACAGTGAATAACAATTTACTAAGCTAAGGCTCTCAGACAAGACTTTTCCAGAAGACTGACTAACTCTGAATTTCAGTGTGGGAATGCAATAGTAATAAACTTTGGTTCTTTCCTGCTAGTATCTTTATGAATTACCTGCTTGAAATTTCTGTCCCAATTTTCTTATTTAAGACTTTTCAAGTAAGAGAGCTGTGGAGGCACAGTCTGGTTGAACACAACCAGAAGCAGAGTAGATGTCAGAACCTGGATGATGAATTTGGCTTCTTCTGCACTGCTGAGTTGATGAATGGGAACTGCTGATAAATCCATACAAATGAGAACTTTCTGGAAGGTAGGGCAGTGATGAAAGACAGCTGTTTTTTGTTGTTGTTGTTGTTTGCTTATTTTTTTTTGTTTTTAATTCTTTTTCTTTTGTTTTTTTGCCTGATAGTTCCAAACTGCCCTTTTTTTTTTACTACACTTTTGACTCTACTTGGTGTGTACAAATCCCTTCCTGCGCTGCTAATGGTTGATTTCTTTCTGAGAGTGCTGGTTTCTAAAAGGATTGTTCCAGAGGGGAATTTGGGGGTTAAATGGTTGTAACTCAGAGCTAGCCTTAATATTTTTGGCTCACTTGCTGCTTACCCTTATATAATGGTTTAAAAAATAGTTCTTCATACATCACATTTTTAATGGATTAGGTGGCCATGCCAGTTTAAAGGAAAAACCTGTATATGCTGTGCTGCCTGGAGCATAATTATTATTCTCTCTAGCAGTTGATTCCATCAATAATGTTCATTAATAGAAATTTTATATTATTTTTTTTTACTTTTACTAAGAATTGCTAGTTTTCTTACTTTATGGATATTTGGAATATAATTATAATGATTGCTTTATTCCTCTTCCTTGAGAGAGCTCTTTTTCTCTCCCTTGATTGTCCTATTTCTATGGTATTTTATAGTGCTAAGCTGCTCTTATGCTATCTTATTACCAACCCTTAAGCTCATTAATAATTCATGCTCCAGCTGTGTGAATTGGTAGCTTTAATTAGCTATTACTATTTTCCAGAAAAGACAGTTTCATTTATGAGTGTTATTTCATGGAACAAATACTAAGAAAAGCGACTGCATTTGAAAATGAAATAATTTATTTGAAACTGTGTTTCAAGCTCCAAATTTATTCTTCACTGTATTTCCATTTCGTTTTAGGTCTGAAAGCTTATTTATAAAATATTGGGTTTGTAGATGAGCATATTATCTGCTTTCAATGCTTCCAATATTTTGGGAATGCTTTTGCGTCACCTTTCACCAGTATCCCATTCCCATTGCCATGTCTTCTTTCAAGTGGTTAGTTTTATATTCTTTTATGGACTGTAAATTTGTGGGCCATACAAAGAGGTGCTTATGGTCTTGTGTAATATTTCATAAGCTTTTGTACTTAGTCTAAACTCAATTAAGTATTTCTTAAGGACATGAAATGATTACCTTCAGCCATCATGTTTTGAGTTAGTTGACTCCAAGGGGATTGGATCCTCAATCAGGTGGAAGCTGCCCCAACAGCAGGATAGCCCAGGTGTTTCTATAGAAGCACAGTTAGGGCTGCTTTGAGAAGCCTTTGCATATGTTGATCTTCTGATCAGAGGACATGGCTGTGTAATTATCCTAAAAGCTGTCAAAAAAAAGTTTTAAAATTAAATTACTTTGAGTTCAATTTAAATGCTTCAGAATTCACAGAAAATGGGAAGAGCAAGGATGTTGCAAAATCCTTACCATAGTTTGTTCCATCTTTGGGCTTAGAGCCATTGGACCTGATCAATATAACTCTGAGCTATTTTTTTTCTTTAAATATTTATTTATTTATTTGAAGTGGGGGGTGCAGAGGGAGAGAGAAAATCTCAAGCAGATTTCCTGTTGAGTGCACAGACTGAAGTGGAGCTCGATCTCATGATCCTGAGGTCATGACTTGAGCTGAAGTCATGATTCTTAACCAACTTAACCAGATTCTTAACCAGATTCTTAACCAACTGAGCCACCCAGGTGCCCCCTGAGCTACTATTTTTAAAGGGATAGTGTGATGATTTATGAAGCAAAAGTTCTGTAAGTGTAGTACAAAAGAAAATACTTAGAACTGAAGAGTTTAAAACCTGTTTGAGTTTAATTTAGTTGGGTGAATTAACTCTTTATTTCATCTGAAAAAGTGTCTCTAGGCAAACTTGAGAAACCCAAGAACACATTCAATGGATATATTTCTATTTACTTTCACAATGAGAGTATATAAATCAATCTGGGAAAATGTTCCAACTAAGACAAATTCTTAGACATTTGGAGGTTTGCATATATTTACTTTCTTGTGTGTTATTATGTTCAGGCTGAAGACATCTAGCAAAGATTGTCTGCTATAAATAGCCTTCAAGTCTTCTGAGATCAAAGTTTGGTTTTTTGGTCACTTGCTAATTGCCATTTGAATTATAATTTCACAAATTACAAACAGAGGATTAGGTCTCCGGGAATAAAACCCATTTCTTTCCTCCTGAAAAAATTAATTTATTTCAGTGAAAAAGGTGTCATTACCTTTCACACTGATTTTAGCTTCTTGGGATAAATGAAACTGGAAGGAGGCCTGTTTCCTCATTATGTTATAATACCCCCTGTTCAAAAACCGTGGCCATATTACATTTTACATTCCTTTTGCTGCTTTGCCTTGTTAAGGTTTCTGTGAAATGATTTCAAGAGCTGATTGCATTTGAGAGCATGGTTTAAATGGAAATATGGGTCCTTAAGGGAATTTGTGTTATCTTGGAGGTACTTTAGAAGAGGGAAGAGGAAACAAAGAGCCACGTGAGGAGGAAGCACACATTTAGGTGCTAGGGGAAAGCCATATTAAGGGATAGAGGTGTATTTTGTGGGGATTGCTACATGATAACTGTTAACCTGTAGCTTTGCATTTTTGCCTACTATTTTCATCAGAATTATTTTGGCTGCAAGTGGACCGGCAACCAGCCAGAGTGGCTTGGGGTTGTTTATAGGAGGGGGTTTACTGGTGCATCTGAGTGAGATGGGAATAAAGCTTCAAGTGTGCTTTGGTTCATGGCACAAGCCACATAACCAAAACCTGAGCTTCTCATATCCATTTCTTGGATCTGCTTTTTGGCGTTGGCTTTATTTGCAAACACACGTGGAAACGAGGTGCCCATCAGCAACTCAGAGATTTCAGTCTATGGTGAAAAAGCAAGGATTTTTGACTTGGGGTTCCCAGGAAATGTCCAGCATGTTACCAAGACTAGACTGGATTAGGTTACCTGCCTAGCTTACACAAATTGCTATGGCCAGGGAAGGTCTTGACTCTGACCGAAGTCCTGGAACTTTGTGTCTGGGAGCCACAGAAGGGGCTCACCCAGGTCACAATATTTGAGAGCAGGAGGGGCAGATCCCCAAACAAAAATTGAGCTAGTTGCCAGTTGGCAAGGAGCTTGAGGAGACCAAGGGAAAATGTCTACTATACATGCCTTACGGATCCCTTCTGCCTGGACTTAATAAATAAGCATTACGTGATGTTTCCATTCCCAGGACTACTCCAAAAAACTCTAAAACCTGGATTCCAGCTGAAGTAGAATCATTTAGGAGGAGGAATATTTGTTATTTTACATTCATCCGCTCAACAGAGCAAGAATTAATACTAGTCCCACCTTTAAATGTTAATCCTTTATAAGTATTTCCCGATACCCAAGTATTTGATGTTAAATAGGCAGATAGAATTGAAGGTGCCTTGAAGTTTATCTGAAACGGGTGTACAACCTTTTAGAATTTGATAAAAGCTGTTAACTCTCCCTCCACATGAAAGTACCAGGGTATGTATGCACACAGCATGACATACAATTTGAGGGTTTAGCAATTCCAGCTGAACTCCAATGCAGTCCCGCTGCTCACCCAGAGTCTGAATACCTTCTGTGATACCCCTGCAAGAAGTTATCCAGTTTAGATTTGAAATCTCCACAGCATGGCCGAACTTTGGCTCTGGAAACCCTGGACAAGATGGCTGCCCCAGTCTGCCAGCCACCCCAGAAGCTTCCTCAAGGCTTCCCTTCTCATCCTTCATGTTGAAGCTTGGCTTTTGCTTTTCATGCTCCCCCATGCCCATTTCTTTTGTATGTGCTTGTTTTCCTTTCTTCTTTGGACAATTTAATGAACTTTCTGGTGGTGATTCCCCTTAGAGTGTTACCTCCAAAAGCATTTCCTCTGGAGGAGGGATGATAGATGTTTGCCCCCCATCCAGTTTTCCTTGAGAACTTAGAGGTTCTTCACTCACAAGCACTTGGACATCCCCTGGCCTGGAGCACATGGCCACTAGAGGGTGCCAATGCCATCTTTAGGTTCCTCTGTTAGTTCTTGCTTCTTGGAACCCAACTGTGTCCTTGGGTAGCTTCTGCCCTTTTGTTTTAATCCCACCTTTTAAGGACAGATGGAGCAAACAGCAGACTACAGACCAGTGTAGTCTGGTCTACATTTAGAGCGGGGACACATTTACTTAGGCTATGTGAACCGGGCAGTCTCACCTCCAGAACTGAGCAGTGGCGCCACCCAAGTCATACCTGAGAGTTACCCGATGGAGTATGAAAATACTCGAGCCTGTGGTGCAGGAGAAATAGGACTCTTTCTAGCTGCTGTACCTGCGGTTCCCTTTTTTTGGTCTATTCAAGCCAATGATTCTGGTTGGGAGGTCGGTTGGAAGCTGGTCTTAATTCCTAGTAATTTACCTGCAACTTGCTTTGGTGGGTGTAGGAAAGTGGTGCTCTCATCTGATGGTATTTCATCCAGTATTATGTGGCTGCCCGTCATGAAGAGGTTTCATTTTCACTTGAACGGGTGGATCAAATAGACTTTTCGGTGTGTGTTCTCTTTTGAGCCCTCATTTGTTCTGCACTCAGTAGATAAGTGAAGGGCCATGGTGCTGTCGGCATTATCTCAGCCTCTTGCTCTTTGTTTCCCAGAAAGATTGTCTTTATGCCAGTGGTTTGAGCTTTTTCGAGCATCTAAAATGTGGCGTTGCTTCGCTACACTGGCAGGGAAGCCACTGGCAGTAGCTTTTCAAGTGGTCCTGGGAACTGGGCAGGAAAAAGCGCTCAGGGGTAGATGAAGCCAGAGTGTGACTTGGACACTCTTTTCAGTATGTGCCCAACACAGGATGGCAGCGTTTGGGCTGTCACTAACCTGCTGCAGGGATCCTCTGAGCACAGGAGCAGGACTGACATGACGCGGACGTGGCAGCCCCGAGGCTTGTTATGCCCGGTGCATGAGTCAGCGTTCCTAAAATCGGCATCGGGTGCCAACATAACAGAGAAAGGTGTGTAAGCTGGAAAGCAACTCAGGGGGAGTTAGAAGTAAAGCTAGATATGGTCAGCTCATAGCAGACTCCCCAGGAAATAATGGAAAGGGAAAGGTAATACTGCAGGGAGAAATTCGAAGTCGGGAGTGAAACACTGTGTAACCATCTGGGTGATGCACAAACACAGAAAATAATAATGTTGAACAGCTAAATGGGAAAAGGCAGCCCAACGTTCACCGGACCGTGGACTTTGTAGTAACCTTGCTTGGACAGATGGGGAACACTTACACAAATGTGGTTGGAGTTTTAGGTCAACGCGAGGTATTAATCTTTTCTCAGAGCCTGCCCACTCTCTGATTTTGCCTCAAAGAAATGTAGGACAAACGCCAGAAGAAATCCCATTAGGGAGATACTGGCTTACAAAAAGCGGTCTTAAATGTGGCCAAGCAAGTCAATTCCCAGGGAACGTGGGGCAGATTTGTTGGCAGCCCCTCTCAAAACCAGTTCCTCTTGCTCTTAGCAGCCGTGCTGGCTAAGCCCCCATCCTTCTCTCCCCCTCCCCCAGCCAGTTCCCAAGCCAGTCCCCAGCCCTAGGAGGCAAATTAAAAGTCTTTAGCTCATTCCTTCTGTCCTGCCTCTTTTCCTTCTGTTATTCTTTGCTTCTGTTACCTGCAAATATTTACAGAGTGCCTACTAAGAGTCAGGAATTGTGTTTGGTATTAGGGATTCAGAGAAAGAATACAGATGCAGTCCCTGACATCATAGAACTTTCAACTGAGTCAAGGAGAGACTCAAATAATCATATAAATACACGTATCATATAAACCTTGGTAAGTGCCAGGAAGGGAAGGTACAAGATGCTATGTGAGTGTCTAACAAGAAGGCATGTCTCTCGGTGTCTGGGAAGCTCAGTGGGTTAAGCATCTGCTTTCTGCTCTGGTCATGGTCCCAAGGTCCTGGGACTGAGCCCTATATCTGGCTCCCCGCTCATCAGGGAGTCTGCTTCTTCTTCTCCCTCTACTTCTCCCCTCAGCTTATTCTCTCTCTCTCTCTCTCTCTCTCTCTCTCTCAAATAAATAAATAAATAAATAAAATCATAAAGAGGGCAAGTCTTAGTTTGGGGGTATTTAAACCGAGGTTTGAAGGAGAGATAGGAGTTTCTAATTAGTTGGTAGTGGGGATGTTTTGAGTGATTCACTGTGCCTGTAAAGGTCTTATGAAAGGAGGAAGCTTGGAATATTTGAAGAACTATAAGTAGCTGGAACACACAGAGAGAAGGAAAATAATCTAATATGAATCTGGAGAGACAGTCCATGCATGGCTATGCTAAGATCTGGTTCGCTATCTTATTTAGTAACAATGGGAAACCGTTGGTATGTTTTATTTTTATTTTAAAAATTTATTTATTTATTTGAGAGAGAGCACAGGAGTGGGGATGGAGGGCAGGGACAGAGGGAGAAGCAGACTCCCCACTGAGCAGGGAGCCTGCTGGGGCTCGATCCCAGAACCCTGAGATGGTGACCTGAGCTGGAGGCAGATGTCACCCAGGCACCTGAGCCTTTGGTATGTTTAAAGAACTAGGGAAGGAAGGATAGTGGAGTGGGGATGTGATCATGTATACATTTCTATAAGAATATTCTGGTTACAATATACAGAGTGGAAGGGGCTGTGAGGCTGTGGTTGATATGGGGAGGGAGTGGGAAGCTGCCGTTATCCAGGGCAGGAGATAGTAGTCTGGATTAGAGTGGCAGTGGCAGACAGTGGCAGCGGCAGACATAGAGAGAAGTGATAGTTTTGACAGATATTAGAAAGGAGGTTGGCAGTCTTGGCAATGGACTGGGTCTGTGGTGCATGTGTGTGTGTGTCTCCGGGGGATGGAAAGGTCCAAAATGACTTCCACGTCCTGGGTTGGCAGAACTTGCTGAGCGTGGGAACCACTCACTTAGAAAGGAAACAGGAGTGGGGACAGATTTTGTTGGAAGTGGGAAGTGGAAAGTCATGAGTGTTCTTGGACACATTGAACTTAAGGGACTTCTGCAGTATTTTTCTTCCTTTTTCAAGATGGATTTGAAGGTTAATTTATAGCAAGGATGAGAATCTTTGACTCAGCCACAATGCTTGGAACTTGTGGGTCCCCACCCTGGATGCTCAGCTTCTGTTCAAATCTGAGAGTGCTGTTTCAGGGCTTTGGGGAACGGCCACACCTACTTCAAGGCTATTTTAAGACATGGGCAATTTACATTTATAAACCTTGATTTTTCTCTCCTATCAAATGAAAGACTCCAGGAGATAATATATGTGTTGATTCCTATGGCAGGAATCTTGCCTTATCTATGAAGTAGTGGATTCCATAGGCAGAACAATTTGGATGTCTGGCTTAGGAGAAGTTTGGGGGATTTGTATACACCCACTTAGGTCAAGGTTACTACAGAGAAACATGCCTGTGGGCTATTTCTTTATCCCCTTCTCTGGTACGCAGGGAGATATGACTCTATGCTGCTCAGGAAAATTCCATGCCAGGATATAGCAGAACCTGTCAGCCCGCCCATCCAGCACTTTCTCCAAGACAGACAGGAGTGTAGTCCCGAAGGAACTGTTAGGGGCCACTGACTGATTACATTCTATTTCTTAAATTGGGCAGTGCAGTAGTAAGTATTCATTATTATGCCCTCTAACTGAACTATTATACAGATTATTTTGCGTGGATCAAATGAGTCAAAGTAAGAAAGGAAAAGGAAAATAAAAGAGAAGAATAAAAAAGAGCTTAGTCCCAATAGGGCCCCTCTTTGTCTAAATTTTCTTCAGTTATCTTTCTTTCTCCCAAAGCTGTGTCACACAAATATATACTTGATTTTGCTGTTCACTTTACCTTCATTTGTTTTGTCAATTCCAACATTCATCTTTTCCAATCTTTTTTTTTTTTTTAAGATTCTTAAATTTATTTGACAGAGGGAGCACAAGCAGGGGGAGGAGCAGCAGAGGGAGAGTGAGGAGGAGAAACAGCCTCCCTGTGGAGCATGGAGCCTGGATGAGCTCCATCCCAGGACCCTGGGATCATGATCTGAGCTGAAGGCAGATGCTTAACTGACTGAGCCACCAAGGCACCCTTCATCTTTCTAATCCTTACCCACAGTGCATGAGTAAACCTTGCACAACATGTGGCAAGTAGAAGCTACTCAAAAATCATTAGTTCTTTTCTCAGCAGAAGCTGGGTGTCCTGCATTGACAATGACTTTCTCTGAGGGCCTAATTGCTCAACCTGAATAAGCAGTTAAGTGACCTTGGGGAGCAGAGCTCTCATCCCCCAGTTGGTCTGACATTCATGTGAGATCCTTACAAATGGTAGAAGATCTTTTTTTTTCTTTAAAGATCTTATTTATTTATTTGACAGAGAGAGAAATCACAAGTAGGCAGAAAGGCAGGCAGACAGAGAGGGAGAAGCAGGTTTCCCTGCTGAGCAGAAAGCCCGATGTGGGGCTCAATCCCAGGACCCTGAATCATGTCCTGAGCCGAAGGCAGAGGCTTAACCCACTGAGCCATCCAGGCGCCCCCAAATGGTAGAAGATCTTGAGCCCTAGTGAGATTCTGCTTGGAAGTTGGGATCCCTCCATCTGTTAGACCAACTACTAGGCTTCAGAGATGTCACTGGATTTCAAGACTTCCACAGGTACAACACGGCTGGGTTTAGGAGGGTTTCTAACGTGTTTCCCCTTGGAACATGGCTTTGGCTATTCTCTATGGAGCATGAGGTCCAGATCTGTCTTTGACTAGAGAAAATTTCTCTGAAGTCTTTATGGAACTGATAATAATGAATGCTGAACTCATCTCTATTCACTCAGTAAATGCTCCTGATGTCAAATTTAGTTCTGCTTTTTACGTATCTTACTGGTATGGGGAATGGGACATGGCTGCAGCTTTCTTATTCTTACCAACGGGAAGGTACTAAATTATAAATTTTTAGGTAAGTCATGCTAATTGGGCACTGTGCGCAGAGCATTTGCATGCTTTCTCTGGTATTAGGCAATGGGAGTTCTCGCTTTTTAATTTTGGAGAGTAGGGCTTTAGCTGGGAAATATAAGATACACAATTCAATATGTTTAGCAATGATTTACTAAAGATTCGTTTCTTTCTTTTTTTTTAATTTTTAATTTTTTTAATTAACATATAATGTATTATTAGTCCCAGGGGTACAGGTCTGTGAATCGCCAGGTTTGCACACTTCACAGCACTCGCCATAGCACATACCCTCCCCAATGTCCCATAACCCCACCACCCCCACCCCTCCCATTCCCCCCCCCCCCCCCCCGCAAACCCTCAGTTTGTTTTGTGAGATTAAGAGTCTCTTATGGTTTGTCTCCCTCCCGATCCCATCTTGTTTCATTTATTAAAGATTCGTTTCTTGACCCTACCTAGCCTTGCCCTTTTCCATTAATGTGAGAAAATATGTTATCCTATAGGAAATTTTAATGTATTGTCATTTAGTCTCAAAGCAAATAGAAAATCTGCTTGTAGCTTGGTGCTTCTCACTGGAATTATTTTTTCAACCAGAAGGATATTCTGAAACCAGAGTTTGGCCTTTTGAATACGTGTGTGAGCGCCAGGAGAAGACCCCGCTTGGTGTTCTTCCAATCCTTCCCTGATGGCTGAGCCTCACCCATCTGCTGACATATTTCAGAGCAAGGGCTTTACAGAACCCGCGGCTCCAGAAGTTTTCTTTTATACCAATCTAAACACCAGGTTCTCCTAGATGCAAATGGGATGTACATGATTGGAGTGATATCATTTATTAAAACTCTTCTCATGGCCTAGCTCTGAAAGGCCTTCTGTTTCTATTATAGCCAGGTTATTGATGCTAAATAGTTCAGCAAATTGGGTTGTTGAAGCGCATCTGCCATGCATTATTCATTAAGTGTCTCTTTCACAAATCAGAGCTGTCTGTTGCCTCCTCCTGGAGTCCCTGCAGTTCCACTTCTCAGGGAGGGAGCTTCCTTTGTGAGCCAAGAAATGTAGGCCCAGGCACATCTGTCAGGCCAGCACTTGGTTCCACTGTTGTCCTCGAAATGCAGTGCATAATGGGGAAAAGGTTTAATTAATGTTCTACAGTAATGTGTCTGTTATAAAGAAATAATGTACTATAAAATAAGCAACGTATAGTGAATGTACCTCCTAATGGCAAGGCTGGCATTTTAAGTGATCAGTAAAATCACTTAAATATTAAGACTTTCTTGAACAAGGGTAATAAAAGGAGACATTTGGAAATGGTAGATACCGGTACATACAATTATCCACTAAATAAAACATTTTTATTGTGATCACAGTGTTAATCACATTGTAGAACAGCCTGATCAGGAAACGTGAGAAATGGTGTCTGAATTTTTTCATTTCTGACGTGATTCACTTCCACGTTAGGCTGTCAGTCCCAAGTATTTAAACCAGCGCGTGACTTTCCACAGAAGACAGCACACTTTGGTCTCCTGGGGCTGAGAGATCATTTGTAAAACTGCTGACATTGCTGCTGCCCATGGCTAAACCCTTCTTTCCTTGGACCTAGCTGTCTAGGTTTGGGACAATTTTTCAGCTCCCTCCCTCTGGGCTTGTCCTTTCCAGCTTTTGGGAACAGAACTATATTCTCAGATGCTTCGTACTTCCCTCACAGGGAAGGGGGTTCTCTCACTGTCGGGCTTCTGCAAGTCATGATCAGTCCTACTGGTCTTGTCAGCCCAGTTTTTTGGAAGATGATGTCCCATTGCTTATAAGGAAGAAGCCCGAGGGCTGACCTATACAGCTTACTGTTGCTCAGCTGTCCCTTGGAGCTTTTACACTCTTTCTTGACTGGACTCCTTTGATCCTAGAGGTCACATCGGGAGAAACTGAATGAGCTATGGAGTTTCCCTCCAAGGGTTCAGTTTTTTTTTCACTTAACTCCTCCTTTCTGACATAATGTGATTTGGTCATCAAAATCTTCTGCTTTAAAGACCTTTAAGCAACATGCTCCCAAAGCATCGTGTGTGTGTGTGTGTGTGTGTGTGTCCCATTCTCACTAATTAAAAATTAAGAAAAGGAAGTGAACAAAAGGATACTTTAAACAGTTGTAATTAGAAATAAACAAGGACTTGGAGTCTCTGCTCTTTGCTTATTATATATGATTAAGAATATTCTGCAAAATGGAAATAGTTTGTAAAGTGTGAAGCCAACAATAATGCATTCAAAATGCTTTAGAAAGCATTCATTTGTACTTAATCTTTTGCTAGCAAATATATGTGAGATAGACCGTCTGGAGAGGCTTTGTAAAACAAATTGTCAATTCCAAGATGTTGTGCTTAATGGGTTGTGGTGTCTGAATCCAAGATCTCTACTGATGAAAATTTGGCAGGTTGGGAAGTGAGATGAGGGGTTAATGAACAAAATCTATCGAAGAGTTGGAATGCTGTTCCTCTTAAATACAGAGAAATTAACGGGCTGGAAAAGGCACAAACAGTTTCCGCAGAGGCACAGAGTAATTTCCGGAACGGGGCTGACTAGCCGGCTGGTTGGGCTGTGTGGCCATCAGTCAGTTGCCTGCCCGCGGCTGGACCTGGCCGGCGGGAGTTACGCATGCCTGGTTGTTCCCCGCGGCAGATCCCTTGCTTTGGTTCCTATTGGTGCATGTATTGGTGTTCCTTGACGCCCTGCAAGGTGGTGTTTTTGATTGGTTTAAAGGCCAGTGGATGTTTGTTTCTTTCATTTGGTAGAACAGCATGTAGTCAGGACCTTTCTTACAGTAACCTTGAGTCACGAGGACACAACCACTGTGGGAAGATGTAGAGTTAGAGATTTCAATCAGTGGGAAAAGGTTTCTCTGACAACCAGTTAGTCTTCTG
Organism: Lutra lutra; assembly: GCF_902655055.1. Taxonomy (NCBI): domain Eukaryota; kingdom Metazoa; phylum Chordata; class Mammalia; order Carnivora; family Mustelidae; genus Lutra; species Lutra lutra. Next base: position 97,684,981 of record NC_062284.1, on the reverse strand, counting down.
CTCTAAATTCCGATGAAATTTCTCTTCTAGTATAAGTTAAAAAAATCTCTAAGAACTGTCTCTAGTTGGGATTCAGTTATGCGCCAAGCCAGTTGCTAAGGGCAACCAGGGCAGAGGCAGTTAATTAATTAACCTCTGTCACTGCGGACAGATTAAACCACTGAGTCCTGGCTGGAAAGCAGGTGGGCAGGTGGGGGTGCTCTGGGGCCTTTGGGAGTGGTGGAGAACAGCCTGGCCTCACCTCGACCTCGCACTCACACTGCACCTCCTTTCCCTGGCAGGAAGCTGGTACCTACTCCAGGAATCCGTACTGGAGGAGGATGAAGAGGCAAGGCTCTCAGGGGTGAACTGGGGATGAACTCTGGACACTTATGGAGGCAAGATCCTTCAAAGGGAATAAAACAAAGCCAGGAGACGGGTACCTAGAGGTGGCCACAGGTCCGTATAAACTGTGTGTATGTGTGTTGGGGGGTGGCGGATGGATGGCTAAGCGTTAGTTAATTCCAGCACTGGTAGCGGAGAGCACACAGCACTGCAGGGTCCAGGTGAGTGGTAGGTAGTGGGGGGCCCTCTGCCTGCAGTGCTATTGCCATCAGAACAGTATCGCAGGATGGCAGGTGAATTTGCTCTTGACAGAACAAAGAAAAACAACACTGGGGGCTTTGAAGTCTTAACTTAAACCAAGGAAAATCTAGAGCAAAGCGTAATGGCTTGCTTCCAAGTTAAAATTTATAGTTAATTAATATGAATTATAAATAAGATGATGACCAGCAGTCCTGGGAGCTGTTGGAAATGAACAGCATCTTAGACTTCGTCGATTTACTTTTTAAAATGTTTCTCCGGAGAAGAGTTATTTTTATATTTGAAGTTTGCTTTAATTTTGTTAAGGATTTCTTGTTTTAAAACAAGTAGAAATTCTTGATATTAAAATGTATTTTGCGGCTGTGGCTGTTAAAGTAAAACTTTTGCATTGCTTTGGCTCCCTTTGAGCTACAAGACTCAGGATCAGCTATGTTCAGAGCAAAATGGGGGGCAGGCAATTTTATTTCCCGTAAAATCTGGTCTTGCTTCCTCTACTGACTGGAGAATAATTATAAAATGGCTGGAGGATTAGGAAAGGGGTAAGAGATGGAAGTGGAGAGAGAGAGAGACACACACACAGAGTGTGTGTGTGTGTGTGTGTGTGTGTGTGTATGTGTGTGTGTATCAACTAGAAAGCAGGGAATGTGTGCAGGTCGACTGCCTTATCCTCAGTGCCTGGCTTATAGGAGGTCAACAAATAATTCTTTACACCCACTTACAAGGCCCTGCGTGATCTGTTCACCCCTCAGCATGCTACCTCTTTGTCCTCATTTACCCTAATTTTCCTGTTGCTCATTTGGCATTAGTCACATTTTCCTTCATATTCCTTATAACCCCTAAGCCTATTCTTACTGCACGCCCTTTGCACCTCCCATTATTTTAGACTAGAATCTTCCTCCTGGATTTAGAAATGGCTCTTTTTTTACTTTTAGGTTTCTGTTCAAATTCCTCCTCATCAGGGAAGCTTCCCAGACCTTCTATTTAAAATAGTGACCCTATTCCCACAGCCTTCCCTGTTCCTCATCTCAGTTTTATTTTTCTCCTTTGCATTTATTAATTCTGGCATAAACATACATATGTCTGGTTTGTTGATTGGTTTGTATTTCCTCACCAGGACATAAACATAACAGGTGAAGGTTTTGTCTATTTTTTCACTGCTGCTTTTTGGGACCTACAACAATGCCTGACACAGAATAGTCACCCCCCTAAAATTTGTAGAACAATGAATTTCACATATTATTTGACTATACCTACACATATTAATAGTATAGCATTGTAGCTCATTGTTTTTCTACTTCATTCACATATATATATATATAATTCACACACACACACACACAACACATATATATATATATAAGTTAAAACCAATGATTTCTTGGGGTTTATTCCACAAACACACTTGACAAGCTGGAATGGTTATTTACATGAATTTTGCAAATGGATAATGACTTTGAGAATTAAAAAAAGTGATGCAACTTAAGATACAGAAGAAAGTTTCAGGGTCAAAATTTTAACTTCCAATTTGCTAGTACAGGGTCAGAATCAATTAAAAAGATGACTGCCTCTGTCCCCCGCCAACCCCCCCATGACTTTAAATGCATAGGGTTCCCAGCAGACTTTCCTTTTAACTGCACTGGTTATAACCCTCAGACCTTAGTGTGGAATCAGAGACCTGCTATCTCGACTCTTCAGCAAACACTGCGTTTTAGATCTCAGGTATGGGAGACTTTTTCTTTCTTTCTTTTTCCTATTCTTCTTTCTTTCCTTTTTCTTTCTTTCTTTCTTTCTTTCTTTTTTTTAAAGATTTTATTTATTTATTTGACAGAGAGAGAAATCATAGTAGGCAGAAAGGCAGGCAGAGAGAAAGGGGAGGCAGGCTCCCTGCTGAGCAAAGAGCCCTATGCCGGTCTTGATCCCAGGACCCTGAGATCATGACCTGAGCTGGAGGCAGAGGCTTAACCCACTGAGCCACCCAGGCACCCTGGGAGGACTTTCCAATACTACTCAGGGACACCCACTCAAAATTTTAGATGATAATGCTGTGAGGGCTGAAATTGAAAAAAAAAAAAAATCAACCAAGAGGTGATTTTTTTTTTGTGATATGTAATTTCCTGAAAATATCCAGAATTAGAGGGAATAAAACTGCTAACTGCTACTTCCAATTCCTTTTAAACAAAATCTCCCTTTTGAAAAATGTGGGCGATTGCTTTTGTTTACTTAATTTTAAGAGCATTTTTCCCTCATGTAATTCTTTTAGGAAGTGCATGGATTAAAAAAACTTAGTAACATGTTCTCCCACAAAATAATCTGCTTCCCAGTAAGTAACTCCTGGGAACAGTGATGGATAATAGAATCAAACTTTGAGGGCAGGGTGACAGGCTAGCAGGCACCGTGTGGGTAGACATCAAGATGCTTTAGCTCTAAGCAGTGGTTTTAAAGTAAACTTCTCTGCATCTCATCTGATATTCTGCTCTTGGCGGCATTAGCCAGGCGAAAGTAGTGACTGACCCCCCACCCCTGCCAAAAGCTGACAAAGGAACATTTCAGAGAGAGGAAACTAATTTATTCTGACTGCTTGTCAAGCATCAGCCTAACTAGCCTCATCTTTTTGCCCTAAAAGGTGCAAGATTCTAACCTTTGCTGCTGTGGCGTTGGCATTAAATAACATAATGGCAAAGTACTTTCTCTCGGGAGGAATGTGCATTGGTACAGCACCATTAAGAGCAGGGAGGACTTAAAAGCAGTGATCTTTCGAAATTGGGGGCCAGATGGTCAGCTATATTGACCTTCATTTCTCTCCTATTAGCGAAAGACATTTTTTTCTTTTTAATTCAAAATGACTTATCAGGAAAGTGACAGAATTTTTGAAACTTTTATATATGTGACACAGCCCTCTTGAGCATGTTGCCACTTGAAGGATGTTTGGAACCAATAATGTCTAGTTGAACTTCCCATGACTTTCTTCACAGAGGTCTTAATGAATACACTTTTTGATGTGGGGGGGGCAGTATGTGTGGGGAGCTACAGATCTGGGAAGTTCTCTGTTAGCCATAGGAAAATTCTTAGATCATTCAGTTTTTCTTTTTCTTTCTTTCTTTCTTTCTTTCTTTCTTTCTTTCTTTCTTTCTTTCTTTCTCCTCCTCCTCGTCCTCCTCGTCCTCGTCCTCCTCCTCCTCCTCCTTCTTCTTTTCTGAAGTTTACTCTAACTAGACTTCCTATGCTGTCATAGGCTGTCACTCAGCTATCTCAGGGGGCTGGTTATGGGTCCCATGTACTGTTAGGTGTTGGGATGGAGGGCACAGGATCTAAAGGCAACCAGACTTTTCCAAGGATCTTTCAGAAAAGCATATTTTCATGAGCAGGTGACTGCTGTGGGGAATTGAGTCTCATGGCCATGGGGAGTCTGAGTGACAGTGTAGAAAAGTCTGCTTCAAAGGTATCCCACCTGAGAGGTGAGGAACCTGCTGTGATTGTCCACTGACTGTCCACCTGTCATTGGTTGAGGGCTCTTCCCCGGGGCTATCAAGTCTCCAGGGCTTTCTGCCTGACCTCTGTGAGGACCAGGCGGGGAGGAACAAGTCTCGGGAGGCACAGATGCTTCTGGTAGGAAGCTGTTGGACTGGCCTGTGTGAGAGTAGTGAGCACTGAGGCAGAGCCTTCTTGTTTGTCATGTGTGTCCCAGATTCCTGACTGTTCCCCGCCTCTGGAAGAAAGGTCCAAGACAGCATGAGGACTGTTTTGTGTTCCCCACATGGTGCCTGGGGCAGAGACACAGAGTTTCACTGGAAAACAGATAGTCTTTTACATTTGCTTTACTCTCAAGTATATAACAGATGTGGCAGAAAAGGAGAGCTAACACAGGAAACTGGGAAATGGCCAAAAACATTGAGGGCTGTCTGGGTGGGGACGGAAGGGTTCTGAAGGCAGGTGAAGGATCAGGATCTGCCTGCTGCACTGGAAAGGGTATCCGGGTGGGGTCTAGATCAAGACTTAGTCTTGGTGGCAACACTCTCCTTGTATGAGGCCACAGTCAAATCCTTCATTCTCTTCCTGGGATTCTGTTTTTTCAACTCCTTTACCTGCTTCCCAGAGATGATTAAGATAATAAAAGGAGATAATAGATTTGAAAGCACTTCTAAAAAGAAGGACTCTTATGGAGAAAGCTACTATGTAACTGTTGAAAATATGTTACATTCAAGTTAAAATTGTCCATAAGTGCTCGGTCCCTTTAAAACGTGATTGCTGCCAGCCATAGCCATTTTGATGGACAGTTATTGCCTCCCAGCTGAAGGGAGTGGAATCATCAATTTCCATGGTGTGTCCAATGACCTGTGGCTGGAAGGAGGACCTCGGGGGTGACTGGGTGACTCTTATCTCAGAGAAAGCTGGCAGCCTGGGAACGAGGGGCCCCGAGAGGAATGTGCTCAGACGACAACAGGAATTCATATCTCTGCCGGATCTGTAAATCCATTTTGATAAAGTGAATAAGCCAGGTGAGCCAGGAAGTAGAACTGCAGAGTAAAACAGCTTCTTGTTGCCTTTGACCGGGTGGAGAGGAGAGTTCTCACTCCTACTTCTGGCAGGAGAATTTTAGTCTTCTAGTTGATCATTCGAACACTTTGATACTTAATCCATTGGGCACTTGAAGGGCGAGAGCTGGATGTGATAGGGTGCTGGTCCTAGCCTGCCCCCTCTAGCCCATCCACATCTCAGGGGCCTCCAGGCAATGCATAACCACCACCTCCCAACCCCAGCCTGAAAGACCAAGCTCTGTCCCTTTTGTAAATTACTGCCACCAGGCCACCCTTCACCGAGGAGTTTCCACAGCAGGGGAGCACAGCCTGGCTAGGGAAAGTGGACCAGGAGAAGAGAGCTGCACAGGCCCTGGGGATGATGCCCAAACTCCTGTTTGGGCAGAAAGTTCCTGGGAATTAGAGTGTTGTCTAGAAGGAGGGAGGGAGACCTGGGTGAGAAATTCCCTTGACTTCTTGGACTCTTGACCCTATGGGGATAGACACAACCAGGACAGGGCCAGACAAGGGGAGGATCTCCAATGCATGGGACCCAGGACAGGGGTCAAACTGATCTGATTTGCTATTAGACTAACTTTGCCCTTGGGAGTTAAAATTAAAAATAAAGAGCAGTCAGATTAACTGTGAAAGCCCCTAATTGTCCAGTGAGGGATAGGATGGCAAACCCAGGAAGCTCCTTATAGGAAGAGAAAGGTCACTCAAGGCAAACCCTCCAAAGGGTCACCATGTGACACAGAGTAAAAGCATAGTCTTTGCAGTGGCTATAAGGCCATGCCTGATCTGCCACCCATCTGTCCCATGACTTCCTTGACTTCACCTACCTCTTCTCCACTCCTTCCAGCACACTGGGCTTCATCCACACTATCCTTCTTGCTGCCCTTCAAGGATGCTGGCCATGTTTGCCTCAGCTTTTCCTTCTGTGTGAAATACTCCCTGAGAACTGCCTATGGACTCTGGTCAAAAGTCACCCTCTACATCACTTCACCCAACCAGCCTATTTAAAATGGAACTAGGTACTTTGATTCTCCCATCCCTTCTGTCTTCCCCTTACCCATGCATCAGGTAGTAATTTGCTTACTGATTTTTTTTTTTTTTTTTGCCTGTCTCTCCCTTTGGGAATGTACACTTTAAGAAGGCTGGTTCCAGCCCATAGCAGAATGCTTGGCACATAGTAGGTGCTCAATAAATCCTTGTCAAATGAATGAAGTAACTCAGTTAATGTAAATAGCAAACCGTGATGGAATTCAGGAACAAAGATCATCAGAGTTTCTTAAAATGTATGGGATTTATAATTTCTTAAAATTCTTGCTGGGTGTAGAGGCACATGCTTGAGATATTTAAATGAATGCTTTTCTTTTTCACCATTTTTCTTGTGGCTTCATTGGTCTCACTTGTTAAGCAACAGCATTGTCTCTGAGAGCGCAGGTCCAGACTAGAACAAAACGCCCAAGAATTCCAGAGAAGGATCTTGAAATCAAAACCAAAGTCATCTGAGAAGAGAACCTTGAACCATTTCATGGAGATTGGATTGTGCACATTCTGCCTCTTTTCTTTCCATCCGTTTTTATTTGCTCCTTTCCTCTTTTCTCTGCTCTCTGTTCTCTTTCCTTTCCTTCTCCTTCAAGCTTGGAGCTGTTAGGACAGTGGGACTCAGAGAGGGATTAAGGGCAGTTCTCAGGAGCTGATGGGTGGATGAGGGAGATTTTCTGTGGGAGGGAGGAGGCATTTCAGCAGGACATAGAAAGTGGAATCATGGAGGTATGCACAGATATCACAAAAACAAGCTCTGGAAGGGTAACTAGACTGGCCTGATGGGGGAGTGATGGGCAGCAGGGAGCGCTGGGGTACATGGATAGAATTCTGTGCATTAGAGCTCTGCAAGAATATATAATTATCATTTAGAAATTCTAAAATGATTTTATGTCTGAAAGACAGTCTTTGGCTATTTCAAACATTTAGCATCTTTTGGCCCCAACTTCCTCCTACCCATTCCATATAGATTGTCTGTCTCTCTTTCTAAATACACAAATACATTGATATATACATATCCGTTATACAGTTGGTAAAGATATTATAAACATTATCAGCACCACCAATAATAGTAATTATAGCAACTACCACGCCAGGCATAGTGCCAAGCCCTTGGCATGGGTTATCTCATTTACTCCTGTAACATGTGGAGGCGAAGACTCTGCCATTATTCTCATTAGTTGAGGAAACCAAAGCATTGTGAATGAAATAGCACATGGAGACATCATTATTTGAATCTTGGTAATTTGGATTGTCCAAGGGTCCTTCTGACATCACCAGTATGTGTCATAAATAAATTTATATCCTAAGATGTAGGAGAGACATATGCACCAAAATATGCTGCTGGAAAACTGACAAAATCAACAAGCAGCAAATGTATGCATTCTAGAGAAATGAGAACTTTAAGAAACTCCCAAGACTGAAGAGGATTTAGTGACTACCACTTTTATCTTAAGTACCATGTAGAACTTTCCTATGACTTCCTTTCATGAACAGAAACATCTGTTTTATAATAGTGCTCACTTTTCTTACAGTACTTAATAGAATTGTCAACATTTTATTTGATGGTTTTAGAGAATTTTGATGATCAGAGAGTTAAAGAATTGGAGGGTGCTGGCCTGGTGTGGTGGGGATTTCATTGTGGCACTTTATCAATGAGATTGAATCCTGTTATCTAAGTATATCAGGTTTGTGGTTCTTATATCTTATTCCTATTGAATTGTGGTAATGGGTAGTGGTTTCAAATCCTTTCCAATTATTCCCATGGTACTTTGTACTAGCCAACAATGCTCGAAGAGGCACATACTCTTTTCAGTTAATGGTTCCCAAAGCCTTGTAATTCACATAGCACTTTGATAACCAGATAGTGAATTCCAGTCATGGAGTTTTGAGACATTTTAGATGTCCTCTCATTACCTGCAGGGATGCAAAGAATTTAAATATCTCTAACGAAATGTACAGAATTTGTTTATTATTATTTTTAACATGGAACGGATTATCTGTATCTGGCTAAAAATGTTAATGGGGGAATGGTGGCCCTTTTTGCTCTGATTATAAGTAGTTTTGGCTACTATTCAATGTGCCCACTGCCGCTTACATCACTGTATACCTGAGCTATGTAATATTTTCAATAAGAACCTGAAATATGGACTTCACTCAATGGGTTTTATTGTATGTGTCTTTGTACTTCTGGTTTCTACTGTTCATACTGTTGCTTGTTAAATAGTAATTTGCAACCCAATGATGGAATTGAGATGTGTACATTTTCTCCGTTATAGAATTTTCTTCAATTCCATCTCATTCAGTTCCCTTTAGTTCTCTGCTTTGATACGCATGTATGGGTGTCTTTAATTGTTCCTGTTCCTATATCATTTCACCCGTAACAGTGATATGCTCATCGTGTAATAAAGAGGTTCTGTAACAGCAACAGAGGTCCATCCTAGGCATGATCCTAGAGAAAATAGAATTTTCAAAAGCAAGCCTTACTATCTTAATAGTAGATCAAGACATTAAGTGGAAGCTCCTTGAAAACAGGGGCCATTTCTGTCTCACAGTTGGATCCGATGAGGTGATAGGTGGTAGGTACTCAAAGTGTTTGAATGATGAGTTACTTATGAAAGCTGTATTTAGCCTGATTTCAGAAACTAGTTACAATCTAGACATGAAACAGGACCCACACATGGGGAAAGGAAGCCAGTGAAACTGGGCTAACTTCCGAAAGAATGGATAGCGGGTATGGTGGCCAGTGCGGATCTGGGTTAGGTTAGACTAAGTTTTCACTCACTCTTTGCTTCCTCTCCCTCTATCCACTTCCTTCCTCCATTCATTATCATTCTGCTCTTGCAGTGGGTTAATCCGGAATCATTTGTGATTCAGTACCATAGGCGAATCTGTTTCAAAATTTCTCCTTACAGTAAAACCTTGAACTTCCTCTCATATATTTTTAAATTTACATCTCAAAACTCACTGTGAAGTGACTGCTTCACTTCTGGACTCTGCCCAGTGCCTAAAATAGTGTAAAATAGTGCGAGTGCTAAAAATACCTGTACTGTGCTGAAAAGAGTTTACAACATTCTCAGTAGAAGCTTTAAACTTTTGCTTAAAGGTTAGAGAAAGTGGGCTCGATGGCAAAAGCAAATTTATTTAAATACCATTTTTACACTCATTTCATAATAGTAACATTTTATCTTTTTTACAATGATTTATAGGCACTGGAGCAGAACAGGGGAGTCAGGGAAAAAAAGCAATTAACGAATAAAGAAAAAACTACCAGTAGTGAAGGGGAAAAAAAAAATCTTTGGAAAGCTAAAAGAAGAGAGAATAATTGATGGTTCCATTTTAGCTTAATGTTATTTCTGGATCTCTTTTATAATGTGTTATTTACTGCATAGTTTATAGTTGACAGAAAATAAACAGCATTTGCAACATAATGTCTTTGGCTTTGCCATCTACTTGCTCATCCCAGTTGCCTGTCACGTTAGAACTTCAACCAACATCCGTCAAAGTCTTCTGTGATGGAGTCTGTTTTTAATAAGCCCAGCACTATAATTACCTTATTGCAAAGTTAAAGCCAAATGACACTTATGATGAAGGTTTCATGGCTAAACAGTAAAGTCAGTGAAGCATATGCATACCAACTGTCAGACAGGAAATAGCTGTTCGAGGATTTGTTTCTTTATTGCCTGACGAGGGTCACTTCATTTGTACTTGGAAACTTTGCCACAGCTATAACAGGTAGCAGAGAAGGAAAATGAATGAGTCTCGTGGAGGATAACTTAGAAAGATATCATTATTAATAGATTTTTGATAAGATTAATTCGGGAGCATTTGTGCTCGGGAACATCTGTGCTAGGTGTTTGCAGGGGTATTATCTAACTTAAAACTCCCTAAAAAAACAAAGAGTTAAAGCATTCTTCAAATTTCACATGCAAAGAAACTGAGGCTGTGAGGCCACCCAGCTGGTAAGTGACAAAACCAGGCTGTGAACACGGTCTAGATTATTCAAAGTCCCATGTGGTTTTCCCTGGTGTTGCAGCTGCCATAACATAAAGTATCAGGGCTCCCGCGGTCCAGACTGTGGTCTGGATGGAAACGGAATGTGGTTTAGACATGTCCACATACTGCTTTACTGAAAGTGGGAAGATGGAGACACACTCAGATGAGTGATCCTCTTCTGTGTCTTTTTGAAGTTTTACATTTTTGTGACAATCACAGTCAATTGTGAATTGATGTATCAGTAAATACCACATACATGTCACAGCATCTTTCATCAAAGAAGCTCTGGAAATAAACGGAGTCTTGCTCTCATCTTAGCATGTGTGGATGACAAAGACAGAGTGGTACTGCGTCTGTAGCCTGAAGAGCATCATTTGAATGCAATGAATGGTGCGAAATGAATTTTTGAATCATTTGGTTCTTTCAGAGTTATCAGGCCACTAAATCTGGGCTACTTTTTTCACCATCCAATATCTCATAGCAGAAATTTGGGGCTTTTTTCCTGCTCTTCTCTTGAATTACTTCTGGGCAATGGTAAAAGCAGCAGACTCTTTTTCCAGTTCACTTGAGAGTTAACATTGCATCAGCCTTCAGAACCGCTCTGCTGGCACATCTGGGAAGAAGAGTGCCCTGCAGGGTCTCTGTTTCTCAAAGGAGTGCTTCACCTTGGTGGTACCAGACCTGAAATTAATTCACTAAGCAAGTAGGGTATTTTGATTTTCAGGACTGACCCCTACCAAGACAGGATTGCGTTTTGTTTCTGTTTTTGTTAAGAATCAATAAAGAGTATAAATAACTTTCACATGTTCAACTCACAGTCACGGCATTACAGAATCTGTGTAAAAGAAAGTTGTGTTTCAGGCTAGGGGAGAGAGCATTCAGTCACTCCCATACTGTCTTGGCGAAGATGGAAGCTCTGTTGAAATCGAACTGCTGGCTCTTAGGTGGCACCTTTGTACACCGCCTGGAAATGTCCTCCATTGAGCTATCAAGTACCATGCAGCATACAAAAGGCAATTAAGAAGTCAATTAGCAAGTGGGTTGTTTGAAACTAACAACCCAGTTGCTAAGAGCTCCTCCTCCTAGTGAGGAGCCCTTCCTCACTAGGCAGGAGCTTACTTCTCTTCCTCTCCTTAGTGTGTTGCTTCTAAGATTGGGTTGTGGAAAGGGTCTGGGCATTGGAGTGATCACTGGCCTGGGGAGAGTTGTAGGACTGGTTTGGCTTTCTCCTAGTAAGCATGGAGGGGATGTCTGGCCCTCAATTTTCTGCAGACTTCTTTAAAAGGTGGAGTATCTGATGTCTCTATTATTAGCTTTGTCTTGTGCTACTGTTTCTAAGGCAAAAGTGTAAGTTCTCAATCAACATTTTATTATATTCACTTGTCCTACCCAGGGGCTCTGAGGTTTCCTATCATTTCTATTAAGAATACTAGTATTGAATCTACAATTTCAGACCTGGTCGCTTTTCATGTTCTACTACTTCCTCTTGTCACGTATGATCCCTTCTCGATATTAAACTTGCTCCCATCCAGACCAGACGCACACTCAATGGGAATAGGATCAATTTAGTTAGCAGAGGGAGAAACATCAATGAGGAGATCATGGGGATGCACTCTGGCCCAGTGTCAGAGGGAGGCTGGATTCACTTCTATTTGTGCCCAACGATCTCTTGGATATAAGAATTATCAAATAATTTTGCATGTTATTTCTAATATCTCTGTGAGGCACAAAAATAAAACAATAATAAAATAACATTTATGCAAATATGTATTATGTGGAGTAATCCACATGACTACACCAAGGACCAGAGATGAGCTGGATAAGGAAAAACTATGATGAGTGTGGATTATTTGGGACAGGCTTCTTGGAAGGGTTAAGTGTACTTAGGATGCAGAGCACAGAGCAGGCCAGAAAGTCCTGGCCTTGGTTGGGGACAGGGACAAGGGAGGCATGGTAAAGCAATGGGACTAAGCAGACCCTATTCTGCAACATTGTGAGTTGAATTTTATTTTTTATTTTTTTATTTTTTATTTTTTTTTAAAGATTTTAATTATGTATTTGACAGACAGAGATCACAAGTAGGCAGAGAGGCAGGCAGAGAAAGAGGAGGAAGCAGGCTCCCCATGGAGCAGAAAGCCTGATGCGGAGCTCAATCCCAGGACCCTGAGATCATGACCTGAGCTGAAGGCAGAGGCTTTAACCCACTGAGCCACCCAGGTGCCCTGTGAGTTGAATTTTAAAACTGTAATAGTAATGAGTCTGTAATTACTATTAAAAATAAGATTATGGAGGTCACTTAATACTTCTACATAATGCATATACCTTAAATTTATGGAAACCATTTTTAGTGTCAATATTAAAGATCGTTTCTTAAAAGGTAGTCTTGGATGCAACCCACATCAGAATTACCCAGAGTACTTGAAAAAAAAAAGTGTATTTCTGGACCCTCTCTCAGACTTTCTGAATCTGAATTTCTTAGGGTGGGCCCCAGGAATTGACATTTAAAATAATCTCCCCAGGAGAATCTTATACTCAGCAAAGTCTGGGAATCACTTGTATAGGATAAGCTGAACGTCTGTGTACTTTTAGAATGGAGGGAGATGTTATTGTGGAATAGAAGTCCTGGCTCGTGGGGGCTAAGCGTTGCTGATAAATGGTTTTTCCTGTATCTAAGAGTTGCCAAAAAGGTATCAGTTGGCTGCTTCGGACAAAGCCTCATTAGCTAGAGTCTTTATGGTTTTGGGTTCTGGACCTCAGCTTTGCTTTTAAATTAAATTAAATTGGATATGTTTGCCTACAGAGAGCCTGACTTGTGCTAATAAATTCATAAAAGACCTGCTAACAAACCAGAACATTGCCTTATTGGTTTGTGGCAGAAGTTATGGCTGACTCAAGAACCAGGACTACAGTGGTAGGCTGTTAGGGAGGCGCACATACATCAACAGGGAGCTCAGTGAACAAAGAGTGCTCTAACCACTTTGTAATTGTTGACACACTAACTTCCTCCTCTCTCTAGACTGGCATCTCCTTGAGGATCTTATTCCTGGAACCTGCTTTACGTACTGCTGTGCCTGCCACAAACTCAGCACTTAACATAGAGTTGTTGAATGAATGGATGATTCTAGACTAAGGGGATCAGATGATGGTAAGGCATATCTACAAGGATACATCCAGAAAGGTGGATTGCTTTTCTACACCCCAGGGTTACTTTTGTCTATTAAAAGAGTTCTCTCCATCCCAAGCATCTGTGAAAACTGACAAATTCTTACTTCAGGTATCTCCTTTCTTTCTTTCTTTCTCTCCATGCAGACCCCTCTTCTATGTTTTACATAGCTCTATCTCACATTGTCAAGGTCAAGTCCCAGCAAGTAGATAATCCTTCCTTGATTTGTTTAACAAGTTACATGTCAATCGTTTACATGATGTCGACCCTGACCACCTTATTAAATATGAAAAATTTTCTAATCTAATTTAAATAAGTATTCTTTTTAGGGTGGCTTTTAAAGTTTCTCATTTCAGAGAATAAAAAAATTTCTGGTCCTGTTTTCCTAGTCTGAGATATGTTTTATTTGCATATAATAATGACAATGTCTTTAGTGTTTTTGATGAACAATTACTTATGCAGAGGTTCTTTTTTTTTTTCAAAGATTTTATTGACTTATTTGAGAGAGAGTGAGAGAGATCCCAGGACGAGATAGTAAGTAAACGAAGACTGAGAACCAGTCTTTGGATTTGACGATGTGAAGATCACTGGTATCCTGAAGTGAGCATTGTCTCGGTAAAACGAGGCAGGAGCCAAAATTAATGGGTCAAAAGGAAAGGTATAAAGTAAATATGGAAAACACTAGAAATTTGGCTGAGAAATAAATATGAGATAAAAGATCTATGGGGGTGTGAGGGAGGATATTTTTTTTTTTAATCACAGCAACTGGAGGATGTATGAATTTTTTTGGAAGAAGCTTCGAGACAGCTAGAGAGAAAGAGATGTTGAACCTACTGCAGAGAGAAGCCATCCATTAGGTCAGCATTCACCAATAGTCATTGCTTCCTGGAAACTTTCTGTTCTCTAGAAGAACTCTGAGGGTAAGAATCTGAGAACTTTGAAGCAATAGCAAAAGTGATTGGAATTTGGCTGGAGCAGAGGAAAAAACCATCAAGGAGAAGGAGTGACAACTCTGATAATTGAAGGACTGATTTAGAATTCAAACCTCCATTGTTTGCAACTGCAGCGGAGCTTGTGATTCTGTTGAGGGGGGCTGTGACTTATACAGAGCAATTTCATAGAGTCTTTCATTCCTTGGGGTCCCCGGAACAGTGCTACTGTAAGTATCTGTGCTGGTTTCTGAAGCTTGACTTACTCCATTGAAACCACAGGAAGAATGTTATTTGATTTATGAAAGGAGTTAGCCAGCCATTCACCTAATTTTGAAACAGTGACAGGAATAGGAGGTAAGAAAGGATATTGAACCAGAACTGTACAACTTGCAAGTTCTTGAGATGTCCAAGGAAGACAAAGATTTTTTAATATTTAGAGTCATAATTCATTCAAATGAAGTTAAGAAACCAGTTTTTAAGACAATACAAACTCATTAATGCCGACAAGGTTTAAGAAGTGGATATCTTTTAGAGAAAGTTTCAACTATAAACTATATGCAAAGCTGCTTTAGCTTTAAGATTTAGCTACTTTAAATCTTTTCTGGAATGAGAAAGGGTATGAAAAAGATAAAGTATATGTTTCTTTTAAGGTGAAATGACTCCAACTCTTAAAGCAAAGTTTCTATTTAGTTTCTATTTAGTAAATGGGTGTGACATAACTGTGTGACAGTGGTATAAACCTAATTAACTTAAGTTTTCTGTAGGATAGATGCCTGTGTCCGAGTTAGTCTGTTGCTCACAAAACTGGAAACTTTTGTGTCTCACAAAACTGGAATTAAGGAGCTAGCCATCTGGAGCTTGGGATCTTCCTCCAAGCTTCTTCCAGTTGTGGCTGCTGGACTGAGGTCCCCATTTCTTGTTGGCTGTTAGCCAGGGCCACTCAGCTCCTCAAGGCTGCCTGCCATTCCCTGCCAGGTGACCTTCTCCACAATATGGCAGTTTGCTCTTTCAGGACCTTCAGGAGAGTATCTGCTGCAGCTTTGAATCTCTCTGACTTCTTTATCTCTGACCCCTAAACCTTCTTCATAAGGGCGTGCCTGATTAGGCTAGACTCACTACACCCAAGAGGAGGGACACATGGGGAGCCATCTCAGAAGTATGCCTACGACAAACGGTTTAGATTAATAGATGTTCATGAGGAGCCTGTGTATAGAGATATGGGCAGGGTAAAGGGAGCAAAGGAGGGATGATGAAGCAGCCAGAGACTTCCAGAACACTACCAGTAATTACCAGAACCTGGGGAGAGTTCGGATTGTGGAGGAAAGTTGTGCCCTGGAATAAGGCAGCCACAGCAGTCTTATACTGAGGCAGGAGGGGAACAGAAAAGAAATCCCCCCTCTCTCCTCCTTCCTCTGATTTGTAGATGGCTCCCAGGGGCCAAGCCGAATTGGAAACCAAAGGTTTGGAGCCTGAGTCATACAGTCCATAGAGATTAGACTCATAGAGCCTAGAAGGGCAGAGAAGTTTACTGAATTGAATATTGCAATGCTCAAGAAATGGCTGTTGCTGTTGTCAAGAGATCTTTGGCTTATGAACATATTTACAAGTCCAGAAGTATGAAGGGCTGGGCTTCTCTGTCAACATTCTATGTGGTTCTGATAGGTGGGTGATGATATAAATGTGGGAGAAAGGAACTGGCCAATGTATTCTGGGAGAACTACAATAATGAGAGAACTCTAGTATATTTCCTTGCATGCAGGAGGTAGTCAACATATTGACTGGCAATGTAATGATGAAATTATAAATGCTCATAATGAATAGAAACTTATTCCATAAATATGTGCTAAAAAAGGAGGAAAGTGGAATATTAACTTACATCAGTACTTAAAAAAAAACACATTCATATAAAAAAAAGACAAATTCAGTGGGTTCTATTGATAGATTTTGTGTCAGAGAAGAATGTGACCTTGGTCAAAGGAGGGAGGCAAGAGAGTGTTTCCCTTTTGGATTTTACTGATCAAAATATATGGTGATGATGATTATATTCATAAACAATAACTTACTGAACCTTTGAGCAAACTTTGGAATCAAACTTATAACCCCTACAGTATTCACATTGAACCAACAGCTATTCAGGGAAGACTCTCAAAGTTAGGATTAAGGTCTTTTATGAATTCTTTTAGTTGCAATAGTGCAAGAAGCAATATCTATAATAAAACTTTTCAGAACTAGAACTTTAAAACTTATACTAATCCTTCCTCTGGCAGAATTTATTTTTCATCTTAATATGTGAAGAACAAAGCATTTCTGTTTTCTTTTAAAAGTCTAATTTTTAAACTCTGCTGAATCTGTATGTGGGGATAGAGTGGGGTGGGGAGGGGTTATGGCTTGTCAGTTTCTACCACACTGAAAACTGAACCTGGAAATTTAATTATTTACATTGGACAGGACGGGGGGATATTCAGATTCTGATTTTTGTGGGTAGCCTATCTTGCTATACATGTTAGAAATTGAAAATAGAAATTAGAAAACTTTTATTATGGGACTGCTTCTTATTCAGTATTTCCAGTGGCTTTTGATTATTCATTGGAGATCAATGAATTTAGATTTTTATTTGAATTAATAATGCATCTAGTGTAGTTAGAAATAAAGGAAATAACACATATTTCACATTTCTCTCCAAATGTGCAAAGTCATTTAAGAACTTTCAATATTCCAGAGCCTATAATGCTTATTTTTATGTTCATTTTACATTGAATAAATTGCCTTAATGTTCTAATTAGCATTTCCATCATATTTGCTAACACACTTTCACACTTATCTTATGCAGTAGAAAACTACCATCAGACATTCCCCTAGGAAAATGAAAAGATTCTTCATCTGGATACATTTTTCTGATAAATCTTGTAGCAGGGACCTCAGAAGGAACACTGGTTAGGTATTCAGAAGACAGAATAGGAAGTCTGAAGCTTAGAGACCGTCTAATACTATACTAATTTCATTTTTAATATTGGACTTGGAAATTTCTCAATCCACTCTGTACTTTGACTACATGTATCCATTTATATAACTTAAATTGGCCAAGTGAGTATAAAAATTCCTTGAAATGTATGTGGAAGGGAGGTTTGTACCAATAAAGGCCATCTGGTATTGTTTGAGTACCAGTGGAAAGGTTGCTGTATTTTTATTAAAAAGAATTATTTTACTTCCTTAAATTTTATGAATAGTTCAAACTAATCTAAACCTTTCCTTTTCTCTTCAAATTTTCATTATTCTTGGATATCTAGTGTGAATAATAAGAATATAGTTTTATTTCATGATTAATGCTACTGTAGTTCAAACTTTCCCTCTACTTAATGCTAATTAGTCTAGAAACAATGATCATACCTAGCTTGTTAGAGTATCCAGCATTTTATGGCAATAGAACCCACCACTTCATAACTTAAAAGCCTTATTTTAGCATATTTTTAAGGATGAAAACTTTAAAAACGATAAATGTTACACTTTTGTTAACAACTTGAAAATAGTCCAGTATAAGAAACTCTGTGCTTTTTAATTTGTTTTGTGTTTCCTTCACCGGACTTCAAGTTCTCACTGGAGAAATCTTCATCAACATACGTTAGACTATCTCCAGAAGGAAGTACTATGTTAGTATAATTGGGTAGTTCTTCTTTGTGACTTGGAAAGGAGGGCAATAGAAAGTAGTGTAATTTCTTGACCTTGGAAACATTGTTTAACTTGCTGCTCTTTTGGGACATTTCTGCCTTATTTTGTGCAAGTCAAGTGGCCGTATATCTAGACGGAAACCTTGTTTTGCATACATGTTTCCATCACAAAACGGGAGGGTTCACATCTCTTTTCGAGGTGGGATTTATAATGCTTGGGTCCTGAGATCCCATCCCCATTATTTACAATGTAATTTGTCTTTTGCCCTCTGGTGAAAGAAATGTGAACATGTCATAAACTGAGTGTTGTAATCTTTTGAAAATTGAAGGGAAACTAGGTAGCTAGATTATAGAAAATCCATTTTTTTTTCAGGCTGTTTAACTTCAACAGAAGTAGTCTATCTTTGGTTGTTAATAAATTGTAGTCAGCCAGGATTTAATACTGATATGTATTGTGCAGATTTAGATTCCTTTAATGTTTGCCTAACTTGTTCTTGGCACCAGAATTTCAGCATTCTGGATGTGATGGGAATGTGAACACTCTCATAAAGTACAAACGCAGATGGACTGTCTAGTAACTCTTATGACCAGTGCTTGACAATGAACTTCAGTGTTTTCTTGTAGTTCTGATTTCTGGAGAAACAGTAAGCTTAATTGTTTTAGGGACAGGATTAGGTGCCTTATGTTTATACTTTTGTAAGTGTGAAGTTTGGGTAGACAATTGAATTGCCTAGCCCCGTATTTATTCAGTAAATTTGTCTAGGATAAGTTTATTTTGATTGGTGGGCTAAAGCTGTTTTATCTTGACGCCCTTGTTATTTCTGGCATAAATTCTTGGTCAAAGTAACTCTCAAACTGCTAAATGAGTATTTTTCAGTGGAGTCTTGTAAGTTGGGGACAGTGCTCTTTAATCTTCTTGGCTGAGTTGCCATCCATTGAATTATTTGGCTGAGATAGGATCAAAGTCATTTTTTACACCTAAAAAAAGTTAAGTTTTTATTTTTTTAAAAAAGAGACTCACTCCAGAGAGTATTTTCAGCCACTGAAAGAGAAGGTCACTATGTATTTTTCATTTTTGTAAATGTATTAGCATTGACGCATTTGTAACAATTCTAGGGAAAAAGAAATTCACATTTCTTACTATGAGAAGTTATAGCTCTTGGTAAAACATTCTAATGATTTGTGTTTTTAATCAGTTTATTGTTATTATAGTTAATCCACCTACTATCTCTGAGAAGTAGGTTAAAATTATTAACCCTGTTTTACAGATTGGGGAATAGAGACACAGTGAGGTTAAGTGGGGCCACAAGCATCCCATAGTAAGTCACTGACACAGGGAGGATTAGTCTGATATTCATGTGTTTTGTTCAGTCCAAATGCCTTTGATTTTACTTGTAATGAATCACACTATTGTACCCTCAGTTCCTATTTGGGAAGTAAGCACTGACATTTGACCATCTTTCTTTTCTCTCTTCAGTGATCCTTGTGAGCCACTGAAGATAAACTTTTGTGGTTGTTGAAAGACTACAGCTTCTCTTAATCCTTTGTAAGATGTGCATATATTACCCTTTTAACCAACTTTCACTTTCATGTTAATGTTTAAGATCTTAGACAAGTCTGAAAATTAAAATTTAACCCATAGTATATTTTAATTGCTATTCTCTTTATTTCTATGCGTATGGAGACAATGAACTGACTAATCACCCAAGTAATATTAAGCATCTACAGACTAAAATTGACTTGTGCTGGATGATTTTTGGCTATAGACTTTCCCAAGTAACTGTTGTGATACCTTCCTCTCAGGTAAGATACTGACTTACACCTGAGGCAAATTCTTGGTGGTAGCCTAGCTTTCTTCCATTGGAACTGGATGACTTAACTAGGATAGTATCATGTTATAAAATCTTAGGATTGGAGGGTTTCAGAGTCTTTAGTTCTCACATCATATAGCTTTTTCTCCCTCCCCCTTGGAAGCACAGCTTATTACTCAGATAAAATTTTTTCCACATGACCCCTCAACCCTTAATCTCCAGCCATCTGGGAGAAGAGCCTTGAGGATGCTATGCTCTTTCCTCTCACTGTCAGCTTCTGTACATGAGCTTCTTCATGAAGTCACCTCCCTGCTCTCACTTCCCCACACTCCATCCTTTGTACCCATCTTTAAGTTTCAACTCCCACTCAATGTTCAAATATCAGCCTGAGTGCCACCTCTTAAGGTGTTTTCCTACCATCTAACCTAGATCAAGTCCCTTGCCATGTGAGCTCCCATAGCAAACATGCTTTCTTGTCAGTGGAATTTACTACTCTTCACCTTGCTTGCTGCTGGATAGTAAATTCCATGGAAGCCATGTTCTTCTCATTTCTTATCAAGTGACAAACTAGCACAGTTCCTAAGATATAGTAGATGAACAACATGTACTATCTGGTTGGTGGGTTGGTTGATTGTTTCTAGTCACCTAGGAGTGAAAAAATGAGCAATTAATGAACACTTTGGTAGCACTTCCAAGTAGAAGAAGAATGAGAACCTCTTCCTCATCCTAAGAGAGAGGTTGAAGGAAACATAGCAGTATTACAGAAATGAAAACAAAAGCAGAGATTGTGATTTCAATAACAGAGTAAAATCTCAGTCAAATACTGTTATCAAATACTAATATTATTATGAAGTAAAGCTAGTTCTTTTTAATGCTAAAAGTTGGAATTCACAAGGGATATTAATTATAAATAATAATTGCATCAAGTAATAGGAACGTTTCCATTCAGTGAAAAATTGTGACCTTGACATGGGACACAAACTGGAGGAATACCATCATAATACAAGGAAAAGAATAAAGAGAAAAACGTGGTAAAAGATAAAACAGGGGCACCTGGGTGGCTCAGTGGGTTGAAGCCTCTGCCTTTGGCTCAGGTCATGATCTCGGGGTGCTGGGATCGAGCCCCACATCTGGCTTCTGCTCAGCAGGGAGCCTGCTTCCTCCTTTCTCTCTGCCTGCCTCTCTGCCTACTTGTGATCTCTGTCTGTCAATTAAATAGATAAAATCTTAAAAAAAGAAAGATAAAACAGATATGGAATTTCAAGCTCTTTTTATTATGCCTTATAAATACATATATATTCTTGAAGAATAATACAGAAAAATTAATATGGAACAAATAATCTAAGAAATAGCAGTAGAAACTTGTGAACTAGAAGATCTGAGTTTGGGAATAAAGTTTCATCATTATCTATGTGTAGTTAAAGAAAAGAAAGCTGTATTTAGATTTATTCCAGTTAAAAAAAAATCAATTTTCTTCACATATCTAAGCACATAAACTGAAGGAATAAAAATGAAGGAATAAAATAAAATAAAATAAAATAAAATAAAATAAAATAAAACTGAAGGACTAAAAATGAGTTTGACATCACATTTCCCCCCCCCGAACAGCAAATATCAAATGATGATATTCATTTTCGGGCTAAAAGTGTGGCTTCAGAATTGTGTCTTTCCAAGTTGGCATTCAGGGGTTAAGGGCAGCAGGAAGACTTTCTCTGATAGGCAAAGTTTCAGAACATAGAGCACTGAGGAGAAATTCTACTAGTAAAAACGTTTTTAATTCTCCTAAGAAAATAACCATTTCTATCTTATATTCACCATGAGTTATACAACCATAGTGGTTTTTCTTTTTATGTTGATTATAAGACTATTAAGAGTCAAATATATTTGAGGCCCACTGATAAGGCCTTAGTGATCAGGTAAAAAGAACTAGTTGTCCATTATACCTGTTTTTCTTCCACTTCTTACTCAGTGATAGAAATTTTAGCTGAGTACATGATTGCCTACATAAAATTTGTGCTCCCCAGTTTTCCTTGTCTTGTGTGGTCATGTATGTGAATACATTATGGCCAATGAGATACAGTGAAATTGAGGTGTGCAGTTGGAATGCGGGTACAATGAGGAGTCAGCCATCTTGAACCATGTGAATATGGACTATTTGTGAGAGGCAATAAGACCACAAGATAACCTGGGCTTCTGAAGATTATGTAGAACAGACCCACATTTCCTGTCTTCTGAAATTTTCTGTGACAGGGAAATTATTTTCTATCTTATAAATTCATTGCTATTTTATTCTCTGGCACATCAGTTGAATTTTAGAACAGATAAAAAGCATGTATACAATGCATTTAAATGTCTCAGGGCTAGTTTCAATTTATATCGTCATCATTGTTTTTCTTCCTCTATTTTTACTTTTAATATTTCATCTTATTTTTTTGTGTCTGTATATACTTGCTTAAATATTTTAAATATAAATAAATATGCCTACTACCTAGATATACTTCCTAATAAAGTTACTTGAAGACATTGTAGATAACCAAAAGATAAATCAAAATTTAGATAGTATATTAGGATGGGATCAGTGTTGAATATGGAAATAGAATAAATAACAACTGTAAATATAACCAGATTATCTTTTTTTTCCACTTACCCTCCCCTTCTTGGGCATGGGACATGTGAGGTGAAGGGAAGAGAAGGATTTGCTAATACAGCTCAAGACTCCCTCTCTGCCTGGCCTTGTCATACAAAGAATAAAACACATGCTTGGCCTTCAAACATCTACTTGTAGGGAAGAGAACAGTGCTCCCATAAAAATCCCTCACTTTCAGAAACTCATGACCTTGATGCCTAGCTTGTATCTCATCATCTTCAATTCCTAGAGAAATCTATAAACTAGTTAAGAATTTCTGTGATTAAAAAGATTTTCAGTATAACATATCCCCTGTGAAAACAATTCAATTGTATAAAACAAAGACCAGATTTTAAAATAAGATCCTAGATAGTGTAAATAAAAATTTAAATGTGCTTTCTTTCATAATCCCAGACTGAATCTTTCCTTTTCCTTTCTATCATATTTTCTTAAGAAGCAATTAATCCCACACCTCAAAATCCTTTCTCTAGCAGTTGCTGCTAAAAAACTGGACCTCTATATCCCATGTCCAAGAAAGATGTACAAATGACTCATTGTCCACTCTGTCTGATACTAGATCTCTTTACAGTATTTGTTTGCATTTGCTTGATTTGCCTTCGTGTCTGTTTATTTTAATTTTGTAATTTTGTTCTAAGGAGGTTGGCCTTGGCTTTTTATTTTGAGAAATGTTGTCTTTTAATTGAATTAACTGCTTAAGACTAATAGCCAACATCACATTTAATGGGAAAATATGAGTGACTGTCCTAAGAAATAAAACAGGACCCTAAAATCACCATTATTATTTGACCATATTCTTGAGTTTGGGGCTATGCAATAAATTATAAAATAGAAATAGGAGATAGAAATACTTGAAAATAAAAGATGAACATATCATCATATCCAGATGATAAGATTTTTTGGTCAGAAAAAGCCCAAGAGAACCCAGTTGGAACTATTATGACTACTAGGTAATTCCTAGTTGGTAATTACTAGTAGGTAAACTAGTTAGAAACAAGATAGGAAAATAATACAAAGTTAATAGTTTTCATATAAACCACTAATAACTAATTGAAATACAATAGGTAAAAAGTACAGTAAAGTTTCCACTAAGAACAGCCATATACATTACATCACAAAAACTTTTTGAGAGCCTCCTATGGACCACACTGAGCTATAACATCCCTGCCCTCGAAGGCTTTGATTCTAGTGGGCAAAACTAAAATGCACACCTGTAATCACAACAGGATGTGTTCAGTGCTAGGATAGAGGTACCATGCAGGATGAAGATGCTCTGGCTGGATTCTAAACAAAAAGTGTGAATTTAGTGAGTTTTAATAGGAATATATTCAGGTATAGAGTGTGATGATGGGTAATAGTATCAAGGTGTGAGAGATAAACTCATTTGTCCAATAAGGCAGGGTTGTAGAGTGCAGGGGAGGGACTGGGTGTGGTGAAGGTGGTGAGATAATGAGTAGTCAGTTCACTAAAAGCTCTGTAGTCTGTGTTGAAGCCTCTGGGGAAATCCCATTTGTGACCCTTAAAATCTCCTCTTTAGGCAATTGGATAATTGGATGATAATCCTTCAGGCTCTGTCATTCTGCTCTGAAGATGTTTGATGTGAAGCTGATTGTAGAGTCTCCCCTGCTTGTTGACTCTGCATGTATAACCAGGGTAATGTATTTGAAGTACCCCTGATAGACTGGGGTGCAGAGCAGGGGGTGTCCACTGCATCAGACTCCTTCTCAGAGATGGTTACATATTGATAAGAGCTTAACAATGAGCCTTGGACCTTGAAGCAAGGTCTCAAAATGGTCTTTATAGTCTAGGAAGTAACCCATTATGGTGGATCCAAGATTATCTGAAGTCCACCAAAAACCTAGAAGAGGACTTCATGTAGACCATGTGGTTCCACTGGGATAAGTAGACTGTGAGTGTCTGGATCTGCCTGATGGCTACACTCTGGAGAAATGCATGTATAGAAGGTTTTTTTTTTTTTTTTATTAGAGAGGTTCTATTCAGGTCTGACATTGGGTTTTCACAAAGATTAGTGAGGTCTGTTGAGAAACTGGTGTAGTTCATTGCTTCTCCCAGTTGGAAGATAATGAAATTCTGGCTACGTAGGAAGATCATGAGTTTATGTGCATGGTTCTGCTGTGGTAGGATATGCTGTTAAGGTCTTGTGGCTTGTGAGATTTATAAGTTAAATTTCACAAGGGAGATTTTCCATCTTACCTGGCATTGAATGAACCATTGGATAACAAATTAACAATAGCAGGTAAAATTATAGAATACTTAAGATTACTCAGGGTCCTATTCTAAGTACTTTTCTTGAATTGTCACACCCCTTTGAGATAGATATTATCGCCATTCTACCCAATGAGTCGATTTAGGCTGGGGAGATAGTGTCTTACTCGTGGTCATACAGGTAAGGCTTCATGGGAGTGTGTTACAAATCCATGTTTGTCAGAATCCTAAAAGCATCTTCTTAATTAGAAAGCTCTACTGTCTCAGGGGGATTAGAATTTTGAGAAGTAGAATTTTGAGTTTGAGTAGTTGATCAGGTTGCCGTTTCCTATTCTACAGAACTTGAACACTACTTTGTTGAAAGTTTTTCTCTACCCAAGGAATCTCTTTTTTGGGGTACTTTTTAAGAAAAAAAAACATGCACATAGAGGCCTTGGGATAGGAGAGAACTGATGATTGTTTTGGATACATTTGTCTCCATTCTAAATGGCTTACATCAATTGGTCTGGGATAGAAATGTGGAGTGGGAGTTATAGATACAGATAAACAAGGAGTGCGGATGTGCAGAACAGGATCCAAGATGCCAACAAGGTGTGGCTGGCAAGGTTCACAAAGGGGAGCTCATGGGAGAGCTAACAGCCTCTCTCAGAAACAAGAATGTGTATTCCTGTTAGCAGATGTTCTCCCTGTAAAATCCATGTCCACAAAGCCCTCCTTGAATCTTGCCATTTTTATCAGGTAGAAGGAATCAAAGAATTCACTCGTTCAATAGAACCTCAGTGGTATCTGAAGCTCTAAAAACCTATGAACAAAGTGTTGGAACACTATAGTCTTGGGTGAGAGTTAAACTTGGAAGCTGGTGAATGCAGTAAAGTAATACACTAGGTACAGAAATACAACTTTGTAGATCACCGAGCAGTTTGGCAACTTTACCCAGTGCATACTTTTATTAGGTCACCTGTGTCTGTTGTAGATTTTGCCTTGTCATGACTGGAAGCCTGCTGATGTCTTTATCAGGATGAGCCCTAAAAATGTAGGAAGACTATTTTACCATACATCACCTTTTTATTTTAGCACAATATTGTTTTGGGCACAGTGTCTTCTTAACTCTCAAATGTTTATCTTTTGAAATAAAATAACAATATTAAGTTTGGTTATTAGTAAGGGAAAATGAATGCCACTTTATTTTACTTGGCATTAACGAAAACCAAAGTATTGTATTAAAAAAGCTATCACATCAATATTATTTCTTTGCCTATTTTAAGTGAAATTGTAAAATCATTTCTACACATATATTTTTTTCTAAAGTGTAATACTTTAAGTATACTACTTGGTGAGGAATGCTAAACTTAGAGTGTCCTGTGTTTTTATGA
Organism: Lutra lutra; assembly: GCF_902655055.1. Classification (NCBI taxonomy): domain Eukaryota; kingdom Metazoa; phylum Chordata; class Mammalia; order Carnivora; family Mustelidae; genus Lutra; species Lutra lutra. Next base: position 97,659,025 of record NC_062284.1, on the reverse strand, counting down.
TCTGAAAAAGATGTTTTGGGGTCTGCAGGCAGATATTCTGATAATAACAGCCCATGCTTTTTGAGCTATGACGAGAATACACATTGGCTGGCATAGTTGGAAATGATGGTGGTTTAACTCTCACTATTAAGTTTAAGATGCCGTCCAGGATTAGATCTCACTCCAAATGGCGGCAATATCTCACATTTATAAGGTACTTTCATCATAAAGGGTCCCAAAGTGCCTTCTGAGCATATGTCTCCAGGAATGACTGTTTTCTGTGTTGCAGCCATTTCTTAGGAAAGCAGCAACACACATGAGGTCACTTCTTCCACCAGCAAGAAGGGTGATGATAACACTCAATCAGACCAGAACTTAGTTTTAAAGCAACATAATCTATTTGCCCAATTTGACTGGCACACCAATATTAATGTCCTTCAAAAGGTTTCAGCAAGGGTGTGATGATTATGAAGTCAGTACTTGACTTTTATATGGCCCCTGATGGAACACTGTCTCTTAACGTCTTGCCAACTTAGTATTTTTTATTTTCAGAAGTAATAGTCCTCTCCTCTGACTTAATAAAAATAGATGTTATGTGTCCCCTGTAGTTCCCATATGTTCTTTGGAAATTTCTAATGCCTGTATTGCCTTTGTTTATGTTTATGTGGGTTTCCTCATTAGGAAATAATTGACATGTCTGGGAAGGATACCAGAGAGACTTTTTTAATTCCTCCCAGATATCTGCTTTTGTAAAGGCAAATGCAAATTAAAAAACAAGAGGCTTAATTCTCCCAGTTGAATATAAGAGACTCTTCTCCCTTTTCTTTGAGGATTTGTTTTAGAAAACTTGTAATTTTAGGTTCCTTCTCTGTTTCTTTGAAGTGCATGTAAACCTTTTGAAAAGCTTAATAAGTTATTGTTTTTATGACCCAAGGCTGTCTTAAGGATTTGGGAATCAGTTCTTGTAAATATAATCAGGATGATAGCACCCCGTCTCCAGTTTCTATGGGAAGGTAGAGGCTCACTCCAGAGGGTGCCTGCCTCCAAAACCACCACCCCTCCTAAAAATATGAGAAATTCATTCTTCCTTTGGATAAACCTCTCTAGCTAACACAACTGGTCACCTCAATTCCAGGGTGAAACTAGGATGAACTGTGTGTGACAAATGGTGTTGTCAAGTCTTCTTACTTGACTATTTTTTATTTTGAGAACATGTATGTAATGGGTTGTATCTAGTTTCCTATAGAAAAAGGTGAGATTTTTCTTTGTCTTTGTCATCTTTTAGCAAATTACCAGTGATGCGCATCTTTTTCTGGTTTGTTGCTTATTTAGTAATAAAAGTGTTTTCTTTCTTTTCCACCTTTGTGGAGATTTTTTTTTTTTTTTTAGGTTGACAGGAGACTTTGTTTTCAATTCTATTATCCCAGCATCTTCTATTGTGTTAGTTGCCATTGGGTGATTAGTAAATTTTTATTAAAACAGCCTGGGCAGGGGCGCCTGGGTGGCTCAGTGGGTTAAGCCGCTGCCTTCGGCTCAGGTCATGATCCCAGGTCCTGGGTTCGAGCCCCACATCGGGCTTTCTGCTCAGCAGGGAGCCTGCTTCCTCCTCTCTCTCTGCCTGCCTCTCTGCTTACTTGTGATTTCTCTCTGTCAAATAAATAAATAAAATCTTAAAAAAAAAAACAAAACAGCCTGGGCACAGTTATTTGCATCATCTGGGTGATGGAAAATTAGAACAGCAAACCTGTACTGAGGACTCCTGATGAACTAGGCATGGTTCTATGGGCTTTGATATATATTTTTTCTAATCCTCTGAGAAAACCTGAAGAGAGATTGGTTTACTTTTCTTGTCCATTTTAAAAGATAAAAGAGGTAACTACTTAAACAATAGATATCAGTTATCATTATGTTTAACTTAACAATTTTATAATATACCATGTGGGGCGAATGTCCATACTTCCTAAATTTTTCTTCTGAGAATCTTTGATTGGGCCTTTCACTTTTTCTCCAGTCTTCTGCCTCCAAACCTTAACACTTGCTCAGAATTCTTCATTCCTGCCCCTCTTCCTTATTGTCCTTGGGGAAAGTCTGCCTAGATGGGGAGGGTGGGAGTAGGGGCAGAAGCTACACACCCCCGTAGGCTCTCCCATTGCTTGAAGGCAACTTACTATGTTATAGTGTTAAGCAGAAGTGAGGCAAAAGGCTATTTAAGGGAGTTTCCTGTTGCTCCTATTCTATTAGCAATTGGCCAGAGTAAGTATACCTCCTTTTTTTTTTTTTAAGATTATATTTATTTATTTATGAGAGAGAGAGAGAGAGCATGCATGCCTGAATGGGGTAGCAGAGGAACACCCCACTGAGCAGGGAGCCCCACAGGGGGCTGGATCCCAGGAAATGAGATCATGACCTGAGCCTAAGTCAGACACTTAACCAACTGAATCACCCAGGTGTCCTAGAATACCTCTTTTTGTTTAATTTTTTTTTCTTTTGGCATATGGAGATTCTTATTTAAACTTATTTTTCAAAACTTTTTCTCAAAAACTTTCAGACTCCTATTTTTTGTTAACATTTACTAGAATTAAATACAATAATCTCTATGATATAGTCAGCTCAGAGCACATGGAAGGGGCTCAATTATCATTTGCTGTTATTAGATATTATAGGCCAAACAATGGGGAGGCAACGGCAGGGAGGCAAAATGGAGAGGCATACGGGGTGACCTTGAATGCTGCTAGTGTTATTATGTAGCTTTTATGTGAATTTAAGAAAATTCTATAATCCTTTGTTGAGTCTACCCCTCATTTTCTGGGTGGGGATAAGGCCAGATGATATATTAACATCTAAAACAGTTCTGAGGGACAAGTCAGAAGGTAGAATGGAAGAGTGGAGTTCCCGAAGGGGGCTTCGGTGGGCTGTCCTCCAGCATTTGGGATAAATCCAAGGTACTAAGGTCCAGGGAAGCACATGATTTAAGCTTCCTCCTGGGCCACTTCTGCGGATTCATGCAGGGCTTGTCCATAACCAGTGTCCAAGAGGCACTTAATATTACAGCTCAGCCCTGGTCCACAAGCAAACCTCATCAGAAGGGTGCAAACATCCAGTTTGAGATGAAAAAGTTCCGGGGATCCAACAGACAGCACAGTGACTGTAGTTAGCAATACTATACTGTGTACTTGCAAGTTGTTAAGAGATCTTAAATGTTCTACACACATATCAACACACAGTCACTTTGTAAGGCAGTGGACTTTTTAATTGCCTTTACTGTGCTAATCAGTTCTCAGCGTTTAGGCAGATCAAATTATTATACTGTATGCCTTAAATACACACAGTGTTATATGTCAAGTGTATCTCAATAAAACTGGGCAAAACACTACCTGGGGGGAGGTTACCAAGCCTGTGGAATCAGAATCAGCAAGGCTGGGCCTGGGATAGTTCCATTTGAAAACTGTCCAGGTGATTCTTATGTACATTGTATTTGAATAATCACTTTTTTTTTTCAGTTGAAGAAGGCAGCTAAGGTGAGCCAGCTGTCCGTATTAATCCGTCCGATTTCCTTCTCCTGTTCAGTATGCGTTTTTTTTTTTTTTTTTTTTTTGCCAGTAATTGGCATTTGTATTTTAAAAATGTGGACTATTTCTAAAATTAGCTTAAGGTAAACACTTGTGCTGCTGAAAATCACATAGGATTCATTGTTACATCGAAAGTATGCCTTACATTTTGATTATACGCTCCTTTCTGTTAGTCTGCAGTTTTGAACATGGCTCATCTGGTGAGATCTCCATCCCACTTTACCCTAGGACAGGCTTCGCTGGCTGCCCTCCCCCCATCGGCCAGGCAGCCAGCCCTATGTGAAGTGGATGAGTGCCCAGGAGGCCACCTCCCCAGTTTGCTGCTGTGGCCCTCCCCCCCACCCCCAACCAGGCTCTGTCAGCTGGTTTCAGGTGCGGAACAGGAAACCGCATTTCTGGAATCGGTCCTTCCAAGTATATTTGTTGCTCTGTGGTGGTAGCAGTAGCATGAGGCTAAACGTTAAAAATGGAATTTTCTCGGTGAACCAAGCAGAGGATTTTTCATTTTATCCATCAATCTCCTCTAAAGGCAGCAGCTTCTCACAATCCTTCCCTAATTTTTAACACAAAAGGTGGAGCCTGGGAAGTGTGTGGGTATTGATGCCATGGTTAGAAAGTTCAATACATTGAACAGAAGCAGAGAAATTTCATTTTCCAAACAGTGGCAGAAAACAGCCCTGACCAAACGGCCACACTTCTTTGGTGGCAAATGGAGAGTCTGCCTAGTTCCTGAGGTGACTTCAATAGAAGGAACCTGGAGAACACGTTGGCATGGTCTGCGTGTGTTCTGACACTCTGAGGAAAACATTATTCCACAAAGTAACTTTATTTCTGATGTTGCTTGTTTTGCTCAGGATCATTCCTTTGCTCCATGCCTGAAGACAGATGAACACAACTGGGGACAGTAATAATTATTACCACCCTCTTTGGAACTGCTGTATTGTACCAGGGGCTGAACACAGAGCAATAGGACATAGCATAGTGGTGATTCCCGCTGTACCTACCTCATGGGATTGTTTTAAACATGGAATGAGGTAATGCAAGTGAGATGCTTAACACAGTACCCGACACAAAGAAAGTGCTTGATGAAAGCTAGTTATCATTGATTTTATTATTGATGCTTGGAGAGACAGCCTAGTGGAATCCATGTTAAGAGCTACAAGCTCTGACTTCAGACTGCCTGGGCCTAAATCCTGCTCTGTGACTATGGGTGAGTGAACATCTCTGGGTCTCAGTTTCCTCATCTGCAAAATGGGAATAATAACCTTGTTTACATCATGTGGATTAAATGTATTTCAATGTGTTTTAAATAATGCCTGGCATATAATACAACATAAATGGTTGTGATTTTTAAAATGCTTTACATGCTCTGTTGTTAATCTCCAGAAAGACAGGTGGGTGTTATTCCCATTTTGTAAGGCAGGATAAAGGGACTTGCCCAGACCTGCGGCTTCCAAGTGCTAGAACCACAACTTGACCTACAGTCTTCCTGTTTTTAAAGCCCATTCTCTCCCCATAGGAGGACTGTCATTCTAGCAAACAGTATGTTTTTGAATTTTATTAGTGGTATTTTTTCTTTCATTTCACATTTGGTTTCTTTGACTTATCAGCCTAAAAAATTCTTATATTACTTTCATAAGAGAGGCTTTGTCCTTAACATCTTTACTTGATGTATTTGAGGCTAAGTCTGAGTTTTTATTATTATTTTTGTGGTTATTATTACTATTTTTAGAACATGGTTGTATTGGCTCCTAAAACCAAAAATTTTTTACTGCTGAACAGTCTTTTGAGGGGGCAGATTGAAAATTAATGAGGTAATTTTAGTGGTATTTATTTTTCTTATTTTCATAATTTACTTTTACTTTTTTCTAAGCATATTTATGACAATAGTACATTATTTAATACGTTGTGAATTTCCATTTTTTGTATATACTTTGTAAATTTGTAATTTACAGAGTATATACATTGTATACATATGTATACATATATATGTATATATACATAGTATATATATTACTTTTGTAATACTTTGTAAAATTCCAGAATTTTAGGACTAAGAGAGGAGGTTCCCTTCTTTTGTCAGTTTCTACTCGATGCAGGGATTGGACAGGAGACATTTATGGCTTTGAGGACAAGTTAGGTTATAATAAACTCACATGGTAAGTTAGAAAACTGGAAAGAGTAATTCATACACCAAGGGTTGGGGTGCTTTCAAATTGTGGGTGCTAAGCTTGGTGAGGGCCAAATGATCAAGGCATGGCTCTGTCCTTAGGAAAGCTGAGGGAGGAAAGGTTATTTGAAGCAATATATATACATTGGGGATTATTAGCCCTACTCAGAACTAAGTCAAATTACTCATTGGTTCCTCTCATCCTAAGTACCTAAAACCTGGGCATCAGACAGAAGTGAATCTTTTTTTTTCTCATGTGAAGGTCAAGAGGTGGTTTTGGCTATCACCTCCCTCTGCAGTATCCCATTCTTTAAAACAAATAGTGTTTTCTTTATTCTTAGGTAAAGTCTAGGCAAACACGACTTAAAACAAGTATCTTACCTCTCTCCCATCCCATCATTCTCCCAAGTCCCCTCTACAATGGAATTCCTGAGCTCCTATTTCTCTCCATCAGAGTAACTCTGTTGGAGTCCATCTCCCAGAAGGGTCCTAATTTGGTTTCTATTGTTTAAGACACTATAATCTGATCTCTTACGGTGTTATTTTAGTGTGTATTTTGTAAGCTAAATTTTCCCTTCTCAGGTACTGTGGACAAAGTAGGTATTGATGAATTTGTAGCTGCTATGTTGCTTTATTACAAAGCTCTGGGTTTCCCTGCTTTTCTCAGCTTTTGGGTGAGCCCTGGTGATATAGTTACGTTAATGGAATGAACTACTGTAACTTTGCTAATGAGCAAAGTAAATTTCAGTGGTAGAGCAATTAAAAGATGTATTAATTTGTTGTGAATTTTACTTTAGTCTTTCCCCCCTAATATTAAGAATTTGTGTAGATTCTAAAATACATAGGTTATCAAAATTTTACTTTCCACTTTCCATAGATTTTTATTTCCATCCCTTGTCACCCCCGTCCTAGGCTGTATTTGGTCTTCTAACTTAAAATTCCTGTGTAATTTGTTTTACTTGCAGAATTGGAGACAAGATACTCATATATATTTTTCTATTTCTATGACAGTTTTTTTTTTTGAGACTAAAATTCAGCCTCATTTATCACTTATAAAGACACTTTGAATAAAAGGGACATATAGTATTAAACGCCAACAGTGTCCTTTTGCTGCATCTGTAATAAAGCTATTGTTAATGGTCCTATCTATCTATCTATCTAGTCTATCCATCCAACCTGAAAAAGATGCAAGAAATTTATAAGAAGTCTTTTTTTTTCTCAGAATTCTTTCTCATCATAGAGTCTTACAAGAGGTTGATATTGCTTAGAACCACTGAAACATCATGAAGAATGTTATATTAATGAACATAGAGACAACAAAATTGAGGTGTCTGAATGAGGAATAAATTGGTTCATTTTGGTGGTGCATAAATTCTGTCAGGCCTTTTGGACACAGTTTAATAAATTTTGTTTCATTGCATGGATTGTTTTCCCACTAGCTGGAGAGAGTGGTGGGATCTCTGGGAAAAAAGAAAGAACTCTAAGACTAAGTTACAAAAAGTTCAGATCAAATTTAAGCCACCAATCTGAGAGTTAGTAAGATTTTAAGAAAGAGGCAACAGGGAGTAGAAAGCAAGGTATTGCTGGTGAAATCTGGTACAGAGCTGGTATATCTATCCTGGTTTGGCATCTCCAAATAATAGGACCCAAAGTCTTATTATTCTAGGTTTGGTTAGTGTATTAGTTTTTTATTGCAATGTAGCAAATTTATTGGCTTAAGACAGCATGCACTTATCATTTCCATTTCTGTGGGTTGGGAATCTAGGCAAGACTTAGCAGATCCTCAGAAATGAGATAGTCAAGATGCTGGCAGGGGCCCTGGATCAGGTTCCAAGCTCACTCAGGTATTGAGAAACCTCATTTATTTGCAACTGTAAGACTGAGAATCCTGACTTCTTGCTGGCTGTTGTTCAGAAGCTGACCAAAGCTCCTAGATGTTGCCACATGTTCTTGCCACATGTTCCTCCTTATAGGGTTTTCCACAGCATGGTAGTTTGTGTCTTCAAAGCCAGCAAGAGAGAAAGGAAGTGTGTCTTTAAGATCAAGTCTGTTAGAAAGATGCAGTTTGATATAACATAATCCCAGGAGCGCTATCAGTCTCCTCTGCCATCGTCTTGACAAGAAGCAGTCATGGGAGGGGATCACACAAGCACAGGCAAATCTTGAGACAAGAGCACAGGACCACCTTAGAGCATGTTCCCAACATTTAGTCAGGACACTTGAGGCATACAGAGAAATAGAAATCACCCCCATAGAGGGCATGAATGTGTTCTCAATATAGTGCTCTCTGTGCAGGGCCACCCACCTAGGTGGATTTTTAGTGAGTCCTTTTTGGGTGGTGGAGCAGGCATTTAGTCTTGAGCTTTTTTGCTTAAAATCCGACTTTGTCATTGTTAATTGCTGTGTTTATCTTTAGAGTATTTGTTGGGTGAAGGAGTTGTAATGAACTAAACACTGCCACAGATTGCTTCCATCTATTTGAGATTTCTCTTAGAGGCAGGAGAACGGGTCTTCTTTTAAAGCTCTGTCAAAGGGACTTTGGTACTTTCTGCATGCAGTGTAGTCCATTCTCAGCTACTAAGATCTGATGTACACTGATTTCCTCAGATGTATCTGCTGCCACACAGCTAGTGTCTTGTGTAAAACCTACTGTATTTTGTATTCTTCTTGCTTAAAAAGAGGTGATTAGTTGGGATCAAACATACGAAATTCACTGACCCCAGGAACAAAGAGGTTTTTACCAAAAGCTGTTTAGCACTGGTGTTGATTTATAGCCCAGAGGATGATGATTTTGCTACTGAAGGATCTGAGAGTGGCTCATTACCCGCTGAGGGGCTGGCTCATGGAATGCTGCTCTCAACTCTATTTGGATGGTTTTTCTCTCATAACAATCAAATTTTTCTCCCCATTCTTATTTGCCCCATTCTCAGTCATTTATTCTCTAAATTGCTTTTGGGCACCCCTTAATGCTTGCGTTACTACATCTACTGACCTAATATGAATAGTATTCTTTGCCTTGAAAGCGAGCACTAATTGAATTTGCTTGCACTCAGTGATTTTAATGGGGCTCTGGAGTGTTGTTTAGTGACAACTTTTATGTGGAAGACACTGAAAAAATTAACATGTTACATTTAGTAAATTAGCAATTACTTAGCTCCATTATATCAAAAGCAGTCACCTACATTTATAACCTACAAATATTACATTCATAAAGCATGTCTTGTATCCCAGGCTCCAGGCCTTCTTTTTTTCCATGGGACAACAACACAAAATTTAGTGAATGAATTCTTAGGTGAGAAAACCCTAAATTGTAACAACTACTGATATTCATTTCATCTTTCTTACTTCCTGACACACCCTCCCAAAATGGTCTCAGTGAAAGCTGATCTGTCCCCAGCTATAAAATTAAACATCTCAGCTCGTCTTTGGGCCACATTCTTCTTACCAGAATGTTTGGGCAAAGGCAGTGGGATGTGAGATGAAGTCTGCATGCGGGTTTTTGGACAAATTTATTTTGCTATTACAAAGAAGCACAAGAAGAAATAGTCCTTCTTTTTCTTTTTGAAGTTGTATTTACAAGTGACATCTGGAACTCTGGCAGCTATCTTGAGGCGATGAGGGGCGTTGTCATGCTGAAGATGGCAGGGTAGAAAGAGAAAAGAAAATCCATCTCAGATCATTTAGCTTCTGAATTAGCTTATCCTGGAGTTGTCCACTCTGGTATTTCTTAACATCTAAGATAATGAAATGTTCTTGTTATTTAGGTTAGTTCAATCATTGTTTCCTTCCTCCTTCCCTCCCTCCCTCCCTACCTTTCTTCTTTCCTCTTTTTTTCTTATTCCATCTGTCACTTGATTCAGAAAGATATCTGGAAATCAGACCATAAAATTAAGTATCTTATCAAATTTTCTACCTTCCTTCTACCACCTAGGAGCTGGAAATTCCTACTCATCTTTTATTTTTAGGTCAACTGTCAAAGGTACTAAAACACTTCTTAAAGTGCGAATAAGACTAAGAGGCAAAAGACAAAACCATTGCCTGTATCTGCCATGCAGTATTCATCTACTAAATGGAATTAGAATCCAGCTCTTTAAAAAAACAAATACAAAAATTAAAAAATAAACAAACAAACGGTGTTCCACGGAGGTTTTTGAATTCTGGTATATGCTTGCTTTGTTATGAAAGCTGAAGTTAGAGCCAGCAAGACTGGGATCCCGACCCATTTCTTCTCTTGCTTACAGTTCAGAGGCAGGACACTTTCTAAGCTTCTGGTCTTAGATTCCTGTCTAGAAATGAAGAAAGCTACATCAGTGTTTCCATACTTCCCTGATGAAAAAAATTACTTTTTCAATATGAACCAGTGGTGGAAATCTAGTGTCTAGCTTTTCTACTTAGAAACTGTGTGATCCTGGGCATGTTAGCTAACCTCTTTGAGTTTCAGAGTCCTTATTTCTAAAATGGAAATTATGTCTCATAACACTGTGATGCGTATCAGCTATCACGTGTATGTGAAATGCTTTGGTAAATAACAAAGTGCTATATTAATGTGAGGTGAGAGTATATTGTGATGATTATCACCACAGACCATCTTTTGTAGCTCCTTGTGAAGCCTGTGTAGTCTTTCTAGCTCACTTTGTTCCTATCCTTGGTCCACTCTAGCAGGGTCCCCGAAGTGCTTTCAGATGGTCTGCAAGGTCAAACCTGTTTTCATAATGATACTAATATGTTATTTGCTATTTTTATGTATTCTCTCACAGCTGGAGTTTTCTAGAGGCTATATGATTTGTGATATCACAATAGATTGAATATATAGAAGGAAGTATGACACTTCTAATAAGCCAGATTTACAAAAATATAAAGCAGTGCCACTCTTCACACTACATTTTTAAAAGAAAAATATAATTATTTTTCATAAAATATGCCATTTATATTAACATGTAACAGATTTATTTTAATTATTTTTAAGTGAATTAATATAATTTTCAAAATTTCTCTGTTTAATTTCCAACGTGGCAAGTAAACACATAACAAAACATATAACAAGAACTCATTAAAGTTTTCAATAATCTTTAAGATTAAAAAAGAATTCTAAGACCAGCACATTTAGAACACTACCTGGCTCCGACAGCACCGTGCTCCCCATTTTTACTACCTTCTAGGCTGAATTTCTTTGCTACACTGAGAATTACTACCTAGGGGACAGCTTCTGGCTTCCTTCTCTTTTTCTCTTTCTTCCACTTTTTCCTTGAACACTTGTGTCTTGGGTTGATCTAGGTTTTCTGGCTCTCACGGTCATTCGTTCTTTTTTTCTTTTTTTTTTTTTTAAGATTTTATTTATTTATTTGACACACAGAGAGAGAGAGACAGAGAGGGAACACAAGCACGGGGAGTGGGAGAGGGAGAAGCAGGCTTCCCGCTGAGCAGGAAGCCTGTTGCAGGGCTCGATCCCAGGACCCTGGGATCACCACCTGAGCCAAAGGCAGCCACTTAATGACTGAGCCACCCAGGCACCCTCACGCTCATTCTACTTTTTCTTCCTTAATGGGTCAGGCATCTTGGGTGAGACTGGGCAACTTAACTTGAAAGTAGTCTTCTGTTCTGTATTGTTCCCCAAACCCCAACACCCTTCCTGTTTCGCAAGATCCCTTATTGTTGAATCTTGGAAGAAGACAGAATTGGACCTCTCATTTCAGAAGCTGAAGGGAGCAGATACTCTTTCTTCCCTCTTGTGGTTGGTAGGATATGGCTGGTGACCTAGGCTTGACTACTGAATACCCTGTGTGGGGCTTTGACTCTGAATAGGTAATGGAAAGAATGGCCTAGAACTTATCTGAGGCACCATTAGTTGTCCCACTCTAATGGGGCTATGCATGGTACCAGGGTAGCAGCATCTCCTGGCGATGGGGACAGGGCTGGTGCATCTTGCTGCAGAGATGCCTTTGCTCCTGACCATTTTTGTGCTTTCTCTTACTCCCCTGTCATTTCTGCAAGTTACCTTATTTCCTTTTAATGTATTCCTCTTTTGCCCAAGTTGGCCAAAGACTGTTTCTATTTATAATCAATAATAGCCACCACTTGAATGGTGGTTCCTGTGTGCCAGCCGCTGTTGTAAGTACTTTGCATATATTAACTCATTTAATTGTCACAACAACGCTGTGAGAAAGATACTATTATAATCCTCTTTTTACTTACAGGGAAAATATGATAGAGTGAGATTTTAAATGATGTTCTCCAAATCACATGGAGAGTAATTGGCCATGCCAGGATGCTCACTGGGGCAGAGTGGCTCTAAGCCCAGCTTTTAAGCTCCCTTTCCACTTCTGACCAATGCGCACGTACATGACTGAGACAAAGATAGAAGTCTCAACCACTGCTGCGCATACAACAGGGGCTGGTGCGTCATGGAACCTGGGCCTTTCCTCAACTCTTCCAGCTCTCGTCCTTTTGACACACAGACATGTGCCTTAATTTGCATATAAAGTCAAATTTAAAAAATAGAAGGGTAATTAATGGTAGGCTATTATGGTATTTAAAAAAATTTTGCTTTAAATTTTCCTTTCTGGCTGTAGTTTTATATGGATTGTAATGAGAGTCTATTTAGGATCTCTGAAATAAGAGTGATGACAGCCATTCTATCTTTTAAATATATATGTGTACCCACACCTCCATATATGCTGAATGCATTTTACATACAGTTGTACTTAGTGCTTATGGGTTGCTGGCAGTAGCAATGGGGAAATGACCAATGTGTAATATCGTACCACTTCCGTGTGGACTGTCTTATAACTCAGAATGATCTAGAGTCACTTATATTTTCTCTACCTCCATTCCCACACTTCTCCATTCTCCAGGAGCTAAGCAAATAAATATGGATGCTACAGTTTATTTTATTTAAACCATACAATGCACATCAGGCAGGGGAATTAATTAGAAGGAAGAAAAAAAGGCAAACAATAAATAGATTGCAAGGCATTAGCTCAGTTCCATACACTGCATTGTGTAATTATCAACCACATGGCTTCCCAGCAATTACATCATCATGAGCAGTGAAATTACATTTCAGTGATAATTTTAAAACCACAGCGGTGGCAATCCAGTATTAATAACTCTGAGCATGATTACAGAAAGCTAGTGCCTGGGGTTCTGTAAATGCTAGTACTTGGAGTCGGAGTTAAATTTTCATTTGCTGTAGATCTAAACATGTGACCTCTTTAACCTTCATCAGTGTGCTCCTTGTTCTCCAAGTTTCATGATCCCATTAAGACCAAGGCAAAAAGTGGTGCCATGGACCCCAGACAGGTAACTGCTTGACTTTGAGAGCCATGGAAGCATGCAGGGAACCTGTTTTGCAGTGTTCTGGGGAGACGCTGGGGGTGATTTGCCATAGCAAAAGCTGATCACTTGGTGAGGAGGAGTCATGAATTCTGACATGATGGAAAGAGCTGTGTTTTGAATACAGGCAGTGCCCTGAATCAGCAGGCCAGCGTCCTCTCACTCCTGTGAAGATGACAGCACATCATGCCCTCTTTTGGAAGGCAGAGAAACACCACTTCCATTCTCTGGGGTTTTTATTATTTTCCCCAGAATTATCAGATATTTGGCAGCCTATGATTTGTATTCTGAACCTCAAGAGTGGCCAAACTAAGGACCTCAGGCAAAATTTTGCTCTAGGGCTATTGAACCATGGGAGGGTTCAGTTTAGATTCTTTTTTTTTTTTAAAGCTTTTATTTATTTATTCATGAGAGACAGAGAGAGAGAGCGAGAGAAAGAGAGAGAGAGAGAAGCAGAGGGAGAAGCAGGCTCCCCACTGAGCAGGGAGCCCGCAGTTTAGATTCTTGGGTTTGGTCCAGTTTTACCAGAGGGCCATTCTTTGATCAACATTGTGGTCAAGGCCATGTAATTCTGAGCCTTTCAAGTGCTGCTTGTCAAACGCCCTAGCTCTGCTAAGAAAACTGGGTCAAGCGGGGCTTATGTTCCTTCTGGAGGGAATGTCATAGAAGTATTTTTTCCTTTCTGTCCTGACTATGAAAAATCAGGAAAAGTACTTGAAACAATATAGTATCCTGCTAGCACTTCTGGATACGGCAAACTAATCATATTTCTCTACTAGCCACAGAGCAATCAAATGTTCCTTCTCTTCCTTACTGTACTTGGCCACTACTCTCCATGATGTACACACACATTTCTCTTAAAGGTTCTCTCTGTTTTATAGTTTGTGTCCTTTTTTTTTTTAATCTCTGACCCTGTGTCAGGCACATCTTCAGTATTTTACGAGGAATGGAAGATGGATGTTGCCTAATTTTTCTTTTTCCCTCCTACTGCATTTCGAAAAGTACTGTGGGACTCCTGGGTATCCTTCAAGTGTTGCTTCTGTTGACTTTTCCAGAAGATGGGTCACCAGGTTGTACCAGGGTAGATAAGAGGACACTGAATTGGCTTCTTGGAGAATGAATCGGGATGATGAATTGGACTATCAACATCTATAGGACTGGGAATTGCTTTCAATTTGTCTTATGTAGCTTATTTATCTGAGATACCCTTTACACCAACAATATGCTTTGCAACACTCACGTAAGTCATATGCAGTGTTGAAATATAAGAAAAGAGATCAGATTAAGTTCAAACATTTTGAAATGGAATTGATGGAAATCCCAGAAGATCCAGATTAATGCAAGCTATAAAATGAAAAAAGTCTCATGACACAGGGTTAAGAGAATTAATGTCTTCATCTTAAGAATCCATAGGCCTTGGACCTTGATAGTGATGACAAAATACAGCAACCCATCCTGACCATGTGCGGGACAATGGCTTCATCAGAGCCCTGGGTGAATTGGTGTGGTTGACCATTAAATCAGCTGAAAAAATGGAAAGAAGACGAATAATTTTCCAGCCTTGTCCATGGCATGCTTTGACAGACGGAGTTGCTGTCTGCTGGCTTTTGGAAGGAACTATCAGACTGATGGTAAATTATGAAAGATTTGCCAGCAATTGACAGTTCAGCCTACCTGACCTGAAATGAAATACAAAGTGAGAAAGTATTCACAAGTAGAAATTCCAAGCACAAAGGAATAAATACAGGCGGTTTGTCCTGGCAGACACCAATGGGAGCAAGCAAAGAAATGGCCATTCATTCAGTTAACAAATAGTGAGTACCTAAAAATAGGGCAAGCACTCTTCTAGACACTAGGGTCTAGGAATGAACAGCATAGTGAAAATCTCTACCCTTGTGGAGCTTACAGTCAAACAGGGAGACAAAGGTAATGAACAATGTGAGTAAAATTTTCAATAAGTTAGATAAGTACGATAAAAAAATAAAGCAGGCTAAGTTGGTTTAAGGGTCACTGGGGGTGGGGTTGTAATTGTAATTGTAATTGTAATTGTAAATTGGGTGGTTACAGAACACAACCTTAACCAAGAGGAACAGACAACACAGGAAGCATACTAATGTATACTTACCTTTTGGTTTTCTGGCTTGAGGAGAAGGTGAAAAATACTCCATAGTAAGTTCTCTACTTTCTGGCTTATCATGTAGAAAAAAGATAACTTAGGAAATCATTTTTTTTTAAAGATTTTATTTATTTATTTGACAGAGAGAGATCACAAGCAGGCAGAGAGGCAGGCAGAGAGAGAGGAGGAAGCAGGCTCCCTGCTGAGCAGAGAGCCCGATGTGGGGCTCGATCCCAGGACCCTGAGATCATGACCCGAGCCGAAGGCCTAACCCACTGAGCCACCCAGGCGCCCCCAGGAAATCATTTTTAAAAAGCCAGGAAGGGGCGCCTGGGTGGCTCAGTGGGTTAAAGCCTCTGCCTTCAGCTCAGGTCATGATCCCAGGATCCTGGGATCGAGCCCCGCATCGGGCTCTCTGCTCAGCGGGGAGCCTGCTTCCCTCTCTCTCTCTCTGACTGCCTCTCTGCCTACTTGTGATCTCTCTCTCTGTCAAATAAATAAATATAATCTTAAAAAAAATAGAATGTTGGGCTTAACATGTAAGGGAAGAGGATCTTGCCTCCTTTCCTCTCCATCCCCTCAGAGTGCCTGCCCGAGCAGCACCTCCAACTCAACCTCAGATGCATAAAATAATGTGCAGATTAAAAGAGCAATCTGTGATTTTCTTATCATATTGTTCTCACTACATCTGCAGTATTTTATCCAGTTCTGGGTGTTTCATTTCAAGAAAGACAATGGCAAACTGGTATATCTTCAGAACAGCATCATCACTAAGATGAGAGGAATGGAAACCCGATCACAAGAGGGGTAATTGAAAGAATTGGGGATGTTTCATCTCTTGAGTAGAGTTAGATGGCTGACCTATTAGCTATGTTCAGGTATTTCCAAGTTTTGTGGAGTAAATGGTTTTAATTTGTCTTACGTGACCTCAGAGAAGAAAACCAGGATCAGACAGTAAGATTTCTGAGTTCTCGATTTCAACTTAATGCCAGGAAGTACTCTACCAGCTAGATCTCTCAAAATTGGAACAAAGTATCTTAGGAGAGATTTTTGCTACCCGAGGTGGCATCATGTCAGAGGTGGAATGCCCAGTTGGGGGGCTATTCTGGGGGTGGGCAGGGGCAGTAACCTCTATTGTTTTTCCAGTCTCTAGTTCATTTATTTATGCCTTTATCTTTGTTATTTCTTTTCTTCTGCTAACACTGAGTTTAGTTATTCTTTTTCCAGCTCCTTAATTTGTAAAATATGATTAAAATCATTGTTTTCTCTTATTATAGGGATTTATCGCCCTAAACTTCCCTTTTGCCATATCCTGTAGGTGCTATTATGTTGTATCTCTATTTTTATTTATTCAAAATATTTTTTATTTCCTTTTTGATTTCTTCTTTGACATATTGACTGTTCAGGAGTGTATTAATTTGTTCTTATTTGTAAAATTTACCTCTTTCCTTTTTTATTAACTTCTAGTTTCATACCATTGTTACCAAAAAACATAAACAAAAACAAAAACAAATCACTTGGTTTGATTTCATTCTTCCCAAATTTGCTAAGACTTGTTGTGGCCTGTCATATGACATATCTTGAAGAATGTTCCACGGGTGCTTGAGAAGAATGTGTATTACTCTGTTGTTGGATGACTGTTCTATATAGACACACCTCATTCTAATGTGCTTTACTTTATTGTACTTTGCAGACATTGTGATTTTTACAAATTGAAGATTTGTGGCAACCTTGCATTGAGCAAGTCTATCAGCACCGTTTTCCCAGCAGCATTTGTTGACTTCATGTCTCTGCATCACTTTTCAGCAATTCTTTCAATATCTCAAGGTTTTCAGTGTTACTATATTTGTGAAGCTCTATGATTAGTGATTATGACTCACTGAAAGCTCAGATGATGGTTAGCATTTTTTAGCAATAATGTATTTTTTGATTAAAGTATGTACTTTTTTATATAACACTATTAATTTCACACTTAGATTACTGTAAACATAACTTTTATATTCACTGAGTAACCAAAAAAAATCATTTGACTCACTTCTTGCATTATTTGCTTTATTGTTGTGGTCTGGCACCAAATCCACAATATCTCTGATGTATGCCTCTATGTGTCTATTAGATCCATTTGATCTGAAGTATAGTTCAAGTCCAGTGTTTCCTTGTTGATTTTCTATTGGGGTGATTTAATCATTGTTGAAGGTATAATCCTTTCCTATTATACTTTTTCTACTTCTCTCCTCAGATATAGTAGTATTTGGTCTATGAATTTAGGTGCTCTGATGTTGAGTGTATATATTTATAAATGTTATATCATCTTGATGACTTGATCTCTTCACCATAATATAATGATCTTCTTTGTGTCTTGTTACCATTGTTTGACTTAAAGTCTGTTTTGTCTTATATAAGTATAGTGACCTCTGCCCTCTGTTGGTTTTGACTTTCATGGAATATATTTTTCCATCTCTTCTCTTTGAGTCTATGTGTGTCTTTAGGGTGACATATGTCTCTTGTATACAATATATAGGTAAGTCTTATTTTTTATCCATCTACCACTCTATGCCTTTTGATTGGGGAATTTAATCCATTTACATTTAGAGTTAATTATTGATAGGTAAGGTCTTCCTAATGTTATCTTAATAACTGTTTTCTGGCTGTTTTGTGCTTCCCTTGTTTCTTTCTCTTTTGCTGCCTTCTTTTGTGAATTGGTGATTTTTTTTTTTGTGGTGGCATGCTCTAATTCCCTTCTCTTTATCTTTTGTGAATCTACTCTGGTTTCTGTTTTGTGGTACCATGAGGCTTATAGAAAACATTTTATAGGTATAATCATCAGTTTTTTGCAAATAACAACTTAACTTTTGCCACATACAAAAACTCATTCTCTTACTCTTCTGTCTTGTTTTTAATGTAATAATTTTCCTTTTTTTAATGTGGGTATTTGTTAACAAATTGTAGTAGCTATTGTTATTTTAATACTCATTTTTTAGCCTTTGTACTATAGATAAGTGGTTAGTATAGTATCATATTACACTATTAGAGTATTTTGAGTTTGATTATATATTTACCTTTACCGGCATGTTGTATATATTCATGTTATGTTCATGTTACTAATTAGCATCCTTTCACTTCAGCATTTCTTGTAAGGCAGACCTAGTGGTGAGCTTCTTCAATTTTTATTTGTCTGGGAAAATCTTCATTTCTCCTTCATTTCTGAAGGATAATTTAATCAGATAGAGTATTTTGGGCTGGTGTGTTTTTCATTCAGCACTTTGAATATGTCATTCTGCTCCCTCCTTTTAAACTTTCTGCTGAGAGATGCACCGATATCATGGAGGGGATTCCTTTACAGATTATAGTCTTTTCTCTTATTGCCTTTTGGATTCTTTGTCTTTGATTTTTGACAGTTTTATTATAATGGTTCTTCCAGAAGAATGCTTTGGATTGCAATTACTGGTGACCTATTAGCTTCATGAACTTGAATGTCCAAATCTCTCCCCACACTTGTGGTACCACATTATTTATTTAATAAGCTTTCTGCCCTCATTCTTCCTCTCTTCTCCTAGAACTCCAGCATTTCACATATTGGCTCTTTTTTTTTTTTAAAGATTTTATTTATTTATTTGACAGACAGAGATCACAAGTAGGTAGAGAGGCAGGCAGAGAGCGAGGGGGAAGCAGGCTCCCTGTTGAGCAGAGACCAATGCAGGGCTCGATCCCAGGACCCTGGGATCATGACCTGAGCTGAATGCAGAGGCTTTAACTCACTGAGCCACCCAGGCGCCCCACACATTGGCTCTTTTGAAGGTGTTCCATAGATCAAGCAAGCTTTCCTCATTCTTTTTCATTTTTTTTTTTTCCTCTGACTGGGAAATTTCAAAGTGCCTATCTTCCATCTCACACACTCATTCTTGTGTTTGTTCTATTCTGCTTTTCATACTTTCTTTTGCATTTTTCAATTCACTCATTTTTTCCTTCATCTCCAGAATTTCTGCTTTTTTTTCCCCCTAATGTTCTCTATGTTTTTGATAATTTTCTCATTAGTTTCTGTACTGTTTTCCTGATTTGTTGGATTGTCTTTCTGTGCTTTCTTATAGCTCATTTATTTTCCTTAAAACAGCTATTTCAAAAATCCTTTATTGGGAAAATCAAAGCTCTCCATGTCTTTGAGTTTGGATACCTTAAGATTATTGTGATCTTTTAATGATGTCATGTTTCCTTGATTTTTCATGTTCCTTGGAGTTTTGCATTGCCATCTTTGCATTTGAAGTAGCCACTTTTTTCCTAAAGATTGTAGCCACAATCTTTCCTAACTTCCTTCAGGGTAGGAAAAACCCGTCACTGCTGTTAGAGGTTCTGAGGCCTTTTGAGACCTTCTATGGATACATCTGTTCCATGCTTTTTGTGCCTTCTTGTGGCTGAATTGTTAAGATTGTGTGTCTTTTCTCAGTCCTACCACACATCAAGCAGGCTGCTGATAGCCTCTGTTTTGTTCCCTGAAGTAAGTTCTGCAGTTCATACGTAGGTTTTTTTTTTTTTTTTTTTCTGGCCCACACACTCTGGGCTGCTTTCTGTGCATGCTACCTAGCCATCTACCAAAACTTACTGTTACTACCCATGCTCAGGAGTATGCCCAGGATGTTGGTCACAGAGTGGAGGGAAATGTAGGTGAGGCCCACAGGGGACTGGGTGATGCTGTGGGCCAGTCAGGGGAAATTTTTGGGTGATGCTTTCCCAGTGCCTTGTGGACAGTCTTCCTGATGGAATCCATAATGCAGTCAGTAAGAACTATGCCCTTTTAATGCCCTCTGAATATGTTTTCTGCCCTCTCCTAATCTCCCTTCCTCCCAGCATGGAACTTATAAGTTAGTACTCTGGATGCTGTAAGAGAAAAATGAATCTCTCTGGCTGCAAGCTGAGCAGCTGAGGAAGCTGACTGCTCACTCACCCACTCTTTCTTTTCCCAGTGAGAGAAGAAGCTTTCCCTATGGGAGAAGAGGTTTTCATTTTGCCCTAAGTTGTTCTGCCTTGGAGGAGGGATAATGTGAGTTAAATCAAACTATTCCTCTCACACAATCTAGTGCATTAAAATTCATAGTCATTTTTTTTTCTTTCCTGGAGTTCTGGAACATTTCTGAAAACCTGGATTTCTACAAAAGCTCATCTATGGGTGACTATCCATGTCTGTATTTTCCAGGTACTCTTAGACTGCAGCTGAGAGGGTCTGAAACCAGGTCACAAGCTACTGTGGTGACCACGGCTGGTGCAGAGGCCTCTCAGTATATGACCCAATGCATAGGTGGACAAGACTACTTTCAGGTCCCTTGGCATATAGTGCTGAGTCCCACATCTTCCACAGGGCACTTTTGTTCATGAATGGATGTCAAATTTTTGTTGTTTGAGGGGAGATAAAAATGTGCAATGTCTTATACTGTCATAATTCTGATGTCACTCCAAAAATCTTTTAAGATGTCATCTGATAATTTGTAGTAGAGTGGATATCTGAACAATATTGAGATTCCTAATCCTTGGACATGGTTTAGGTCTCCATTTTTGAGATCACCACACTTTTCAAAGTTCCAGCCTTATTTTATATGCTCTCATATCTGCCCAATTACTCCATTTATGCAATCTTGATGCTAGGCAAAAAAGAGAATTGTATCTGATCTAGAGACTTTTTCTCCTTTAATATTTCAAGGATTTCTAACACCAATAATAAATTAGATAATGGGTGTTGAAGGTCCTAGGTTACCAAAATTTTACCCTTCAGGGAACTAAGTTCCCTTTAAAGGGTTTCTGGAAATAGCAGAAATATTCTATAGCAATGAGTAGAGAAAGAACAAAAAGAACGGGGGAAGTCATTATGCAAATATATGGACAGTTGAGGGTGTGCTGCCTTGAGGACATGATATCAAATACCTTCCAATGATCTGAGTGAGCAGATATAAAAATTTTTTTTGCACTTCTTGTCCACTTCAGTTCTTGTTTGAATGTTGAGCTGCTCTATGGTTTCCAAAGGGCCCCAGTACATCAAACTTTTACAACCATAATCCTCTAACAGACCTCAATATTTCTGTTTCAATCAGGCAGTTCTTGGTGACTGCTGCTTTTCTTAAACCTCTTAAATCCAAACTTCCTTCTTTACCTACATCTAAAGAATTTGGGGTGCTTCTCTGCACCTTAGATTTTCAGTTTTTTTCAGGGAAAGTCTTGTTGGGAGAGATTGTATGCAAATTAGCTGATGGGGCTCTACAGCTGTGATTTTTCAGAAACTGCACAATAGAAAGAGGCAGTTTTTTTGGCATTAGGTTTAGTGGTTTTTAATGTAAGTTTATTAGGTGGTAATGGGACTATAGATTGGTTTAGCTGCTTGTTCCTATTGAGGCTATAAAACAGACTCACAGTCTTTTTAAGCACAGAGGTTGTTTGTTGCTTTTATGCAAGGCTAGGATGGAAAAACTTTTTATAATGCCCAGAATTTTCAGGCTCAATAGATTTACTAGTATTGTTATACTTCAGTGGGGCAATTCAGAAGAAAGGTTTTGAGATATTTGCTGTGTCCTTTACACATGAAAATTAAAAAGAGAACCAGTACACTTTTCCAGTTGGGAAGCAGCCATGTTTTATATCTCTAATGTGAAATATTTGTCTTGATTTTCCTAGTATTAATCCAAGGTAGACCTGATGAGCCAGGCCTGTGTGAGACTGGGTTCCTCAGTCTTCCATAGCCTCTTCTTGGTAAATTATGCTTCTCAGGCTTAAGTAAAACATCTTATGGGATTTGCCAAGTCAGATGGCATTTTTAGGCTTGTGTTCATTGGGAGATGATAGTGGTTTGAACTGTGTATGGGGCAAAAGCCATTCTAAGAAGAAGTGTTTGACTAACAAAGATGAGAAAGTCAGAAACTAGGGAGATTTAGTATAAAAGCTAAATGACATTTGCAATATCAAAGAAGGATTTTAAGAAACAATAGAGCCAGTACAGGCATTCTAATGCACTGAAGTGTGAGAGCTCATTTTCTGGTTATTTAGGAAAGAAGCACAGTGGACTGTTTCAGACATGAGACTTTCTCTCTCTGTCTGAACTCACTTATCATACTGGTATCCTAGGAGTTTATTCTCTCATTCTTCACTTTACTCATTCCTTCTTTTAAATATAATGTAATTAAAATTTAACCCAATCAGGACAATTATCTAATTTTGTGTATTCTGGTTTTTCAATATTTTGGAAAGTTTAATATTTCTTGTGTAAGAATAAAATACAAAACATCAAAATTATGTTATTAGATACTCAAAAGTGCATTTTACTCATATCAGCTTGAATCTATGTGCTCCTGAAAGATTTTCTAATGATGTGATCATTTCAGGGAATATCATAAAGTTTTCACTGAGAAACTTTTTTCATATGGCAACTTTTATCTCCTGAGTAATGCACTTGGCATCAAGGAAGGATAATTGTGTTTTACTCTTTCTAATAAAGTAAGTGTTAACTTAAATATTTAAAAAGGTCAAAATTGTATCTTATGTAAACTTTATGTTTGTTTAAAGTAATTTTCTTACAAAAGAAGTCCAGGAATTGTGAAGTATCGTGGAATTCAGGTTTGATTCCAGGATGCTGGCTTCAAGGAACCACTTATCAATAGACCCTTGAGTATGTCTATTTCTGTTTGGACAGCACAAAATATTTAGCTCTGCTAAATATTCAGGGGACAAGTTCCTCCAGCTATCTCTTTCAGTCACTTCTGTGCTGGGGGTTTAGAAGGGGCTCACCCTTAGGGCTCATGATATCCTAGGACTCCAATAACTCAGAAATGCTGTCATGCTGATGGTTTATTACAGGGAAAAGATACAGATCCAAATCAACATGAGTTAAAAAGGCCAGTGGGTTGCGGTGCCTGGGTGGCTCAGTCAGTTAAGCTTCCAACTCTTAGTTTTGGCTTAGGTCATGATCTTAGGACCTGGCTCTGTGCTCAGTGCAGATTCTGCTTGAGATTCTATCTCTCCCTCTCCCTCTGTCCCTACCCCCACTCATGCTCTCTCTCTCTCTCAAATAAATAAATAAATGAATAAATGAATAAATAAATAAATAAATCAAATCTTAAAAGAAAAAAAAAAGACAATGGATGAAGTCCAGAGAAACCAGATGTAAGCTTCCGGGTGTCCCCTCCTGGGGACACTGTGCAACAGTGGAGTTGCACAGAGATGTGCTAAATTCTCTCAGAAGCAGTGTGCAACAATATGTGTTAGTATTGTCACCCAGAGAAGTTCACATGGAGCCCTTGTGTCCAGGGTCTTTATCTGGGGTCAGCCACATAGGAAAGGAGCACCTGTGTGACAGACTTTAGCTATTCAGAGTCTAGCTCCTTCCCCCCGACCTAGAGGTCAAACTAATACAGCATATCCCAAGCCCTCATGCATATCAAGACAGGCATTCAACATAAGTCACAATGTTAGCATAAGCCATCTGATCAGACTGACAAAAGGTTAGCCAAAGACTCAGGAATGCAAAAACAGTCTTATAAAGTGGAATATTCCAAGGGATTGGAGATTATCTGACAGGAGCTGGCCAAGGACCAGTTCTCTTAAAGACAGGCCTTTCTTTGGAATATACAGGTCTTCAAGGACCAGTCATTGAGGAATTAACCCTTTACTACACAACTTCTAACCCCCAATTTTTGAGAGGCCAGTGTTACATACTAATCACAAAACCAAACACAACAGAATGGGCATTCAACTTTTGTACCTGCCACTCACCTCTACCTCCAATTTTTTTCTTTCTTTCTTTCTTTTTTTCCCCCAATCCTAAATCATCTTTCTTCAAATCAAGACAGCCTTTCTGTCTAACTCTGCTCTGGCTCTCTGAAATAATTGTTGCTTTATTTTAGTTATCACCCATAAGAAGAGAGAGATAATATTTATATGTTTTTTTTCTATTATTGGAATTCTGTAAGGATAACTTAAATGATAGCACTGGAAACACTTTCCCTCTGCATAGCAACAGTGCTACATAACTTTGAAAGAATAATGTAATTGTTGAGCACACACTTAGAAATGGTTTCTCCTTGCTTAGATGTCTTCCTTTATCTTTTTCTGAAATAACATTTTCCTCTGCTCCCCATGTAGAAACATATAATGAGAGCTTTCACTTACTGTGCATAAGGAAAATTGCAATTTTGCCAAACAGTTATCCTAAATGTGGCAACTTAACAAGTTATAATAGAAATGGTTTGGAAGGATAAAGACAGCTCACTGCCTCCAAGTAGGGGTAGTATAAAGTGGGGTGTGTATGCAGACACTGTTGACTAGAATTAGAAGAGCTGCTATTAACTTACTGGCAAAACACATGTTTCTCCAGCCAAATACCTCAGTGATGGTTCCAGAGGTGACAGCTTCTGAAAAGCCAAACAAACAAACAAAGTTATGTCTATTTTTCAGTAATATAAAATCAGGCTTTTTGGACCTGTGTGTGTGTGTGTGTGTGTGTGTGTGTGTGTGTATGCTTAGGGTAGAGGGAAAGTAATTTATCAGACAAATCTTGATTAAAATCACCTTGGCCCTCACTTTTGGGAACCAACGACTCCATGTTGTAGGGAAGCAATGGTCTGGCTGAAGGGGAGACCTGGCTCTTAAACTAAAATTCAGGCTTCATTTCTCAGGAGTAAAGTCGATTTAGTTAACTGTTCCCAATTGCTTTAGAATAGTATTTCAGGGGCATGGGTGCAATAGGCGAAGGGTATAGAGGTACAAACTTTCAGCTATAAAATAAGTCGTGGGGATGACAAGAACAGCACAGGGAATAAAATTAATGATATTGTAGTAACCATATGGTAACAGATGGTAACTATACTTATCGGTGAGCATTTTATAATGTATAGAATTGTCAAATCACTATGTTGTATACCTGAAATGAATGTAATAATGTATGTCAACTGTACTTCAATTAAAAATAAAAAAGAGATAATAAAAACAATGTCAAAATAATGTAATAAATTCATTCAAACAACAACAAAAAAGAGTTTTATAAAGTTTGGTGGAAGCTTTTGGATATTCTCATCCTCTTGTTAATTTTATTATTAGTACTCATGAAAGTCTCAAGAACTGTATTCATAATGCAAAAGAAAAAAAAAGATATAAGTATTATGGTACGATTTTCTGATTCTGAGAGTTTGTCATCAATCCAATTCTTTGAGTGCTGAGATAAAACTGCAATATGTTGGGTGCCTGGGTGGCTCAGATAGTTAAGCATCAGCCTTTGGCTCAGGTCATGATCCCAGGGTTCTGCATCGAGCACCCTGTTCCTCAGGGAGCCTGCTTCTTCCTTGCCTCTCTCTCTCTTTCTCTCATGAATAAATAAATAAAATCTTAAAAAGAAAACTGCATTGTGTTGTTTACTAGGACTGAGAAGAAGGCTCAACTAGACATTTGGGGGAAAAAATGTATGTCTCAGAGAGTTCAGAGACTTTCAAGGGGGCTGTATTTAAAGGAAACACCTAGGCTGTATTTAAAGGAAACACCTAGGCTTGCCATAAGAATGTGATTGCCTAAGCTCTAAGTTTCAGGTCCTAGAGACCATACAAACAAGCAGCATCCTGAAACTTTGCAACCTCTAAAAGGGGATTCCTCTCCTCTGGCCCTCTCAGGTATTACTATGAAGGACCATGGAGAGCAGAAATCCTCCAGGTGAGCATGGTAGAGTGACCCAGCTGTGAAGGAACTCACTGTACGTTGAGGCAGTGAGTCCTTGCTATTCTTCTCCAACAGAATAGGCAGTGCTGACAATAGCTAACCATTGAATACTGCCTCCTTTTCCCTCCTTTCTCAAATGGACATCATTTGTCATTTTTCTGTTTTTTTTTCCCCCTATGTCTGCAAATGGAGGTTAGAGTAATCAATTGGCCATAGATTGCTAGAGCTTGAGGAATTTCATCCAAAGTATGCATAATATTAAGAAATTCTGAGTTTATGAGAATTTGGGTCATGTCCCCTGACAAAAGAGTTAATGCATCATTGGTTGTATAATGAATACTTCCATTATGCCAAATGAAATAATTTTATATTTATATGAGAAAAAGGATTGCAATATGCTTGAAGGTCAAGGATGATGATTATAGTAGATTATCTCCTGGTTTTGTTTGTTTGAATCCATTTCCTTATTTCTCTGAAAAGACAATACTCTGCATATGTGGTATTATGGTATGTAGAGAGGACCATTCTATGTCATAGTAGAGGGGGCTTAATCTGCCTCCTCTTCCTATCAAACGTGCATGGAATAGTTCTGTGCCTGCATAGTCATGTACCTAGCCCCAGAGCTTGGTTCAGGAAAGAGCCTGCAACCTCAAGCAGACCTTTGCGGAAAACACTCTGTTTATGCTAGGTTTGTTAAACTCTAAAGATGTGATCTTCGGACTGCTGATGGCCATTGGGCTCCAACCAAGCCCCTATCCTTTCTAAGGGATGGAGAGAAACACAGAGTCCAGAAGATGCCATGTGAGCACTTGTGCCCAGTCATATTTCAAGCCAGATCTCCCTCTTGACATTTTGGTTGTGTAAACTAGTGATTTCCCTTTTTCACTTAAGACATTTTGAATTGGTTTCAATCTCATACAGCTGACAGAGTCCTGGCAAATACAGAATTGGGTCTTTACTGATCTCTGAAACTGTTTCCTTTACTCAAAGTGGGCTAATAATATCTACTTGGCAGAATTGTCATGGGAATAAAAAATGCAATATATACATTAAGGCTGTCATTGGAGAGCTATTTAACACTATGTCCTATGCAGATATAGGGTCTCTAGTTAGTATTTCTTTCCCATTGTATATCAGGATTAAACAGTATAGTAGCCCTCTATTTTAAAACATCCTTTCATTAACTATCTAACAAACAGAGCTATTTGAAGATAGTTTGTCCCCTCTTTCATCATAGACTATTTTGCCTTAAGCTTGCACAGCTCTTATAAAGTATCTGTAATTTTGGTATGTATCTATCTAATCTAGTGATGCAGGACTTGAGGGAAGAACCCCAAATCCAAAATACTTAACTACCTGCTACCAGATCCTGAGAAGGAAAACAGATGACAGTCATCTAGTTAAGAACAAAAATTAAGATTGCATGTTGAAATAGATTTTCTTAGAATGTCAGAAGTCAGCCAAGAGATAGCTCCACAACTCTGTGAGCCATCTATGACCTCAATCTAATCTCCTAAAATTTCCAGAAATAGACAGTTTTTTAAAATCCTATTTTAAGCTGTCCTATCATTTGAGAACACCACAGTGGAATCTTGACACTAATAATAACAGTCTGGCTTTTCCATTTTCCCCTCTTCTCTTTGAATCCAAATCCAAATCCCCAGTGACCAACATGCTCTAAATTCCAAGAATTAATTGTGTATGTGTTTGCACGTGCGTGTGCACATGTGTGCAGACGTGTGTGCGCACATGTGTGTGCACACATGCGTGTGCTTTGACATTGGAAACTTGTTTATATTTCAAGTAGAATATCTGGTAGGGGAAATATTGAGAGAGAGTTGCTGGAACACACATCTTTGTATACACTACTTTGGTATTAGACAGTTAGATTGGAAAGTCATTCCATAGTGAGGATATAAGGGGATGAGGCACATGATCAGTAAAACTTGATTGGGAAAGGAAATCAGAAGGAGCTCTGAGCATGGGATGCTGATATGAGGGTTAATCTAGCAGGGGCAAGGATCAGTGTGGGGTTTTGGGGGTTCTTTGGGGTTGTGAGGTGTGATGGAAGGAAAGGAAAGGATAAAACTTAACTACAAAATTTTTCTGAGAAGCAGACTTGAGTGATATGACGATCAAGTGGATTCTCTAGCCCAAAGGCACAGTGATTGGCTCTTTAATGAACTTTGCAGTGGTGAACTAGGCAGTACCAGACCATGGGAGCGAGCTTTCCTGACACTCATTTGTGCTATCATAGGACTCCAGGTAGCAACTAGAATGTGTTATGCTTCTTGATACTATTTTTCTAATTCTCTAACCAGTCTGACCCTAAATATTAGGTATGACCTCAGGCCTTATTTCTCTTGATGTTTAGTAGGATTTTTGATTTGGCTCAAAGATAACACCTTTGGATTACCTTTTTGAGGTATTTGGATGACTCTAGGAAGCTGTTGAAGTTAAACAACCTAAATTTCCTAAGAGAAAACTTCCTTTCTGTTTCTTTGTGATCAATCAGGGATCCAGGCCAGTAGAGGCTCTACTATTTTTAACTCGTGGCTTCCAAGGCTACACTGATCATTTCTCTTCTGGTCTACCAATAGGATGGGAAAACACTGGACATCCAGGATTGTAGAATTCCTCTTAAGCATGAGATGCAGAAATGGTGCATATCAATCTTGCTGTCATGCCATTTGTGAGTTACATGGCCATTCTTCATCACCAGGGAAGAAGAATAACTGTGATCTTTACTCATGGCCCAGCCACAGCTCTCTCACCACAGAAGAGAAGAACAGATTTTGGCGGGTACCTACCAGTCCCTGCCATGGATAAGTTTATATAATTCCTTGCATGTGTCAAGGAGAACCATCTGTTATATCATAAACTCTCTTCTCCTTGACTTTCAGAAAACTTGAAACTAAATTTAGTGCCCTCTTCTAGTAAGTCATTTTCACTTTTTGATATGTTTATTCATTACTCTGAAATGGTTTTTGATCTCCCTTTTAACTTTAATGGCCTTGTCCATCATACATTTTTATATTTTAAGTTGTCTCCTTTCCTTTTAGGAAATAGGTAGAATATAAATAAAAAATGGAGAAACTCAATGCAATAAGGAACCTGTCCAAAGAATGTCTAATGTAAGAAGACTAGAAATGTAAGTATATTTGATAAATTCAAATTGATGAGCTGCAAAAGTGTAGGTAGAAGAATTCCTTTGGAGGTTGTTGTGGTACTTCATATATTCATGAGGTGAACAAATATTGCTAGCATGCAGTCCAAGCTGCCTAACAATGCAGGAAAGGAGAGACCCTATATCTCAGAGGCAAGGTTGTCTCTCAATATATAAGCACCTTATGCTGTAATCCATAAGAATTACTCTGTATTTTTTTATGCTACTGAATGATCTATTTCAGCATATGAGAATGAGTTGTTCCATATGTCAGCAATCACTATCAGGATTAAAAAGAAGTGGTGCCATTTGCAGTGACATGGATGGAACTAGAAACTATAATGATAAGTGAAATAAGTCAGAGAAAGACAAATACCATATGATTTCACTCATATGTGGAATTTAAAAACAAAAACGAATGAGCAAAGGGGGAAAAAAGAGAGAGAGAGAGAGAAACCAAGAAACAGACCCTAGAGAACAAACTGATGGTTACCAGTGGGGGAGGGGGAGAAAGTTGGATGAAGTAGGTGATGGGGATTAAAGAGTACACCTGTCATGATGGGCATTAGGTGTTGTATGAAGTGGTGAATCACTGTATTATACACCTGAAACTAACATCACATTATGTTATCTAACTTGAATCAAAATAGAAATTTAAAAAGCCAAAAAAATAATCACATGAAGACACAAGAGATTGCCCTGAGTTATCTGACCAACCGTTGTTGGGGAATTAATAAATCAGAGGCTGTTATCATAGGGAAAAAGAACCAGTGTTTTGAGTACCTAATATTTGCCTAGAACGCTTCATGGGAGATATAAAACATGGTTCCCTTCCTTAAGGATCTTACACTCTTACAATCCTGAGAGACATAATACATTATAATGCAAAGTATTTTTACTTCCCCTTGTAGATCCTATCCCCAGCCCAGTGCATGGTGCAGAGTAGTCTCTCAATGACCAGTGCTGAATGAAGGAGCAGTACTAGGATGTCACTGGATGCTAAGCTAAAATTTAAAATAGGTGTTAGGTGTTAAAATAGGAGTTTCAGAAATATGCAGCATTTCTACGGACACTCTATATTTCAAGTGTTCACTTGTGTGCACTAAGAAAAACTAAAATCTGGTCACTAATTTGACAGGGAAATTCACCGTAAAACTCTGTTTAATAGTTCCTTCTAGATTTGTCACTGGACATACCTGTTCACATTCTTATAATGATGAGAAAAATGTGTGCCCCGTTCACATAGCAGCCCCTTTTCTAGGCATTTTTTGACAATGTGCAGACACCTAAGGTGTGTGGGTTCCTTGAACTTTAGATAACAAAGGAATTAAGCTTTAAAATATCTACCTACAGGCATTTATTAAAAGGTATGTATAACTTTTTGTTAAGTTATGAGCTTTCCAAAATTTCTCGCATTTTCCCTCTTCATTTGTGGTGGTTTATCTTTGTTTATTATGCCTACCTTCTGTCATATTTTAAAAAAACTTTCAAAATCCCTAAAAAAACACCTGAATTATATAGGAAGTCTGATATTTGTTTGTATAGCTATTTGCTTATAACTAAGGGGTCCAAACATAGGTTCAGAGATGGTTCTTACGTGTACACACAGAACATGGTCTGATGGTTGTTTATTGAAAATGACAGAGCATTTCAACTTTCAGTCTCTGCCATCTTTACTGTATGGCT
The DNA here is from genome assembly GCF_902655055.1 of Lutra lutra. NCBI lineage: Eukaryota > Metazoa > Chordata > Mammalia > Carnivora > Mustelidae > Lutra > Lutra lutra. The sequence goes on along the minus strand of NC_062284.1, from coordinate 97,628,330 downwards.
TTAGGCTCATCATTTTTTATCCGTTCATGACAATCAGAGTACTTTTTCATCAGCCAATTTGAAAAGACATTGTTTCATTTGATGAGCTAACTAACATTTGGGAAACATGCTGAACGGGGGTTGGGGGGAAGTTAACAAATAAAATTAGTGATAATAGTGTTGCTAGGCACAGTAATCTTATTTCCTGTGCTGGTAAGTGAATTTTTGCTTTTCATATTGAAGAGGATTAAGGAGCCTTTTTATAATGGAGTGTTTATTAAATGTGCTATAGATGTGAAGTAAATCAATTGCTTAGGCATAATAATCTATGTAACCTTTTAGTAAAGAAGCAATTCAAATGTGGCTTTATGAAAATGTTTGTTTCTCTGTACTATATGAAAGTCTGTTCACACTTCAAAAGCTAGGAATATTTCTAAGGCCCATGTAGTAAACATACAGGAGTTTACACTATTCCTAAGAACTGTGATTTGAACTGATAACTTCCCCAGGTAGCTGGAAGTCTTTTCTCTCCTAATGGGGAAGTCTCATGAGATCTGTGAGAGGAACATTCAGGAAGTCAAGTAATCACCCCTTTCCCCATCACCTATCAATTTTTAGGCATCCTTGACTTTTAATTATAAAGTAATTAATCTTTATGAACTATGTAGAGAAATCATAAGCTATCTTGTACTTTGAGAGATGTCCATCTTCTAAAACTTTGCTTGCTTTGGGTTGTGTTAGGTGGGGATTCTGTAGATTATCTTCTTGACAAAATATGAGGTAAGTGTTGAGTGAGACTACAGCCTTCATCAGGCTCCCAGGGCCACACACAATATGCCTTATTCTGTACAGGCCTCAGCCAAATCAGGTCTTTTTTTAAAGATATGTTTATATATATATATATTTTAATTTTAATAGCAAGCTGACAGGAACAGCACAGAAGACAAACATTAAAAACACGTACTTGCACATAGGACAAGTTAGTTAAAGTGTAGTGAATGGATGGGATCTACTGTCTGATACAAATACTACAAACACCATTTAGCTGCTGTCAATAAGAAATTTATTTGTTTAAAAAAATCCAAATGCTGGCATTGTCTGGAAAAATGTAACAGGTTTATTGTTGTTATAAAGTCAAACTGCTGAAATGTGTTCACTGAAACATTTTGACTTGCATGAATGCTTTCGGTCCTTGTATGTAGATTAAAAATTCATGTACAAATTAAAGTGGAAAAACTGCCAATACCTGATTTCTGTCCCCTATTTTTCCACTTGCAATTATATACTTAGGTAACTTTTGACCCCATGGGGAAAAATATTTAATGTTCAGAACTACCAAATAGCAGGAAGAAGAGAAAAAAATTTTTTTCTGAAGAATAAAATGCTTTCCATCATAGTGGAAGCTTTTTTTCTTTTGAAGATTTTATTTATTTGAGAGAGAGAGAGAAAGAGAACAAGCAGGGGAGGGACAGAGGAGAGGGAGAAGCAGATTGCCAGCTGAGCAAGGAGCCCTATATGGGACTGGATCTCAGGACCTTGAGATCATGACCTGAGCTGAAGGCAGGTGCATAACCTGCTGAGCCACCCAGGCACCTCCACCCCCCATGGTAGTGGATTCTTAAGCCTATGTGCTATTCATGCCAAATGTGTAATAGTTATGTCAAAAGACATCCAGCTAGCATGCTACCTACATGGAAAATGTGCTTAAAATTTAGGTCTTTTTATTCCTTCTCCTTCCTTCCCCACCTGCTGTAACATATTGAACTATTGACTATCCTCTCAGTCCCATATCCCTTATTTCTCCCTTTTCTAATGGTCTTAGTTTAGGTTCCCCAGAAACCAGAGACTGAAGCAGTGGGTTTATGTTACTACTTTTTTATGGATTACAATCCCAGGAAGCAGGAATGGGGGACAAGGGCAGTGTGACTGGAGAGGAAAAAGACCCCAAACAAGGGTGTACTGTGGAGCTGGTTGTTACTAAATTCAAATGATTATCTCATCCTGAGAGCTGTCCCCCGAGTAGCCAGGTCAATAGCTTCCCCAAACTTCCCATCAGAGGACTGAAAGAACACTCTAGTTGCCCCCACCAGACTCTAATGGGCCTGTCCTCCCATCCCCCTGCTGCTGTGTTGATTGCCAATAACTTATCACACTGCTCTCTTCTCTGGAGTGTTGCTGGGAAGTCAGTGGACTAGGGCAGTTATGACTGCAGCCCCAGGGACAGCTTGTAGCCAATGGCTGACTCAGAGGAGATTCAAAGGACTGACCCTTGACCTAATTCATGTTCCCTGAATTGCCCCCATGGGATCAGATTGAAGCTATTTGGCTGTGGTCAAATAGTTGCTTAGCTGCTTGATCTGCTCTGACCTGTTTTCCTCACTCCCTTTCTCCTGAGAGCATTTCTTCCGGGAATCACTTGGACAAAAAATTTTGTCTCAGATTCTTATTCCTGATTTCATAGGGGGATAATTTGTCCCCTGCCTCCTGTCTCACTGGTCCTGAGTAAGCATCAAAGGGAAGCAAGGCAAGAGAAACATTTAGTTCAGGCACATGGCCATGTGCCTGCAGGTCACATCGGTGTGAAGGCAGTGAGAGACTCTACGGGATTACTCACTGTGGCAGCAGTGAGAACAAGGGATAGAAGGCCAGGAAGACTGGAAACGGTACAAAAAAGAAATCTGATACAATCCACCCTTTGAACTATTCACATCCTTTTCTTTTATCTGTCCTTCCCCCATCATAAGAGGAGACCTCTACTATTGTAATAGCATGGTGGCCTCACTTCTTCCCTAGGGGCGAGATACAGGGGAGAGCTTCCTTCAGAGTGGACAGGGGGAGAGCTTCTTTCAGAGTGTTGGCTAACTACCTTCTCTGAGGCAAGAAAGTAAAACAAGCTATAGTTCCAACTGCGGTGGCTGGTCCTGGCACCTTATTATAAGTATCCTTCCATTCCTCTACCTTGTGTTCTTGATTTCTCTTACTGTTTATTAAGATTTTGGCTGATCTGAGTTGCTTGTCTGGTGGGATGACCCAGACTTCTTCCCCAAGGAGCCTGAGTACTTGGCTGCCTTGTCCTTATTGGGCTATGGTGGTTACAATCAATGGACTGCTACAGTCACTGATGTGAAAGCAGTAGGGGATGTCCCTGAGTTCTACAAGCATTGGTTCCCATTTTTTAACTGGATATTTATTTTTTGGGTATTGAGTTTTATAAACTTTATAGATGTTGGATACTAACCCTTTATCAGAGACGTCATTCGCAAATCTTTCATTCTGTAGGCTGCCTTTTAGTTTTGTTGATGGTTTCCTTCCCTGTGCAGAAGTTTTTCATTTTGATGAAGTCCCAATGGTTTATTTCTGTTTTTGTTTGCCTTGCCTTAGGTGACGTTTCTGGTAAGAAGTTGCTACAGCTGATGTCAAAGATGTTACTGCCTGTGTTCTCCTCTAGGATTTTAATGGTTTCCTGTCTCACATTGAGATCTTTAATTCATTTTGAATTTATTTTTGTGTATGATGTGAGAAAGTGGTCCAGTTTCATTCTTCTGCAACTAGCTGTTCGGTTTTCCCAACATCATTTGTTGAAGAAACTGTCTTTTTTTTTCCCCCCCATTGGATTTCTTTCCTACTTTGTCAAAGATTAATTGGCCACATTATTGTGGGTTCATTTTAGGGTTTTCTATTCTGTTCACTCATAGGTAGAATTTAAGAAACAAAACAAATGAGCATAGGGGGAAAAAAGAGAGTCAAACCAAAAAACAGACTCTTAACTGTAGAGAACAAACTGAGGGTTGCTGGATGGGGTTGGTGAGTGGTGTTGGGGGGGTGGGTTAAACAGGTGATAGGTATTAAGGAGGGCACCTGTGATGAGCTTTGGATGTTGTATGTAAATGGTGAAATGAATTACTGAATTCTGCACCTGAAACCAATATTACACTACATGTTAACTAACTGGAATTTAAATAAAAGTTTGGAGACAAAACAAACAAAACAACAACAAAAATGCATTGCTTCCTGCTCCATTATTTAGCAGACACACTAGCTCATCTTGGTAGTCAGGATCCATTATCTTTTCCAGTACAACCACTCCTTTATTTTCTTCCTAGTCCCTTGGAATAAGAAAACCAAAGTGACAAGAGAAAAGATGCTGAGCATAGATGTGGCTCTTGGCAGAAGCTCCCTACAAACCTTCTTCTCCCCTCACAGCTTACCTTCCCCACCTCCCCACTTCCCCCCACTTCAGGACTACAATCTTGGACCAACCGGTGATGAAAGTTACAGGGATAGTAAGGACATATCCTGCAAGTTGGTCACTGTGAGAAATGGTGGGAATTGTGAATTCTGTTTTTACCTCTTGGATCATAGATGTGTATTCTAGCCTTTGGGAATACAGCCCCGCATATCAACCATTTTATCTTGGGTGGTAACTACTCAGTCTGAAGGGTGTTGTCTCTAAGAGGATGCCTTAGTTATACTGTTAATAGGCCACCACTGTTCCATTCTATTAGCTAGCTGCTTTTGGGTGACGGAATACATGGTCAGACCAGTCGCTTCTGTTGTGTTCTGCCCTCTGTTATACTTCTTTAGCTATATAATATGCTCCTTGTTCAGAGATAAGATTGCTGAGGGGGAATTTTAGGGTTTTCTATTAAGCTTTTCCTACCAAATGCCTTATTCCACAAGTCAGGATATGTCTGTTCCATTATAGAATATGGTAATAGGAATTAGTTACCACCTGGATATAAAACTCATTAGACAAACTATCAGAAATACTGGAGTAAAATTTCACTGATCAGTTGGTTTCATAAGCTCCTATCTCTAAACAGAGGACCACAATGGCGTTTTGGGTTCCCAGGTATTACTCAAACCCCATATCTAACTGTCTTGAAAAATGTGCTTATTCTCCATCCCTCAGTGCATAGTTACCCTGGAAAATGGCAACAAGTCACTTTGGAGAAGAATCAGGATGAGGGGCGCCTGGGTGGCTCAGTGGGTTGAGCCCCTGCCTTTGGCTCAGGTCATGATCTCAGGGTCCTGGGATCGAGCCCCGCATCGGGCTCTCTGCTCAGCAGGGAGTCTGCTTCCCTCTCTCTCTCTGCCTGCCTCTCTGCCTACTTGTGATCTCTCTCTGTCAAATAAATAAATAAAATCTTTAAAAAAAAAGAATCAGGATGAAATTTACAGTATGTATTCCTAGTAGCACTGACAGATCCTTCCTCAGAGAACCTGGCCTCCACATCAATCAGTGGTATCTCGGAACTGACTTAGATCTAGGAACCACACAGGGAACCACATTTTTCTCTTATGGTGGCTGATGTCTGCTGGCCAGCTCTCAATTTTTAATTTATTATACTAGTTAAGATATATAGTAAACCTGGTCTGGTGTCAATCTATTTTGCTAGGAACTCCACCATATCTTAATTATTGCCAGAAGTGGTATATGAGAAGTTTCTGATATAATTTCTATCTTCCCTAAACACAGTTCTATAGAGTTCTCAGTGGCCTTGGTTGATGGTTCCATTTATCTAGGGACCATAGAAGGAGGAGTTTGTAGAGTAGATGGTGAGTTTAGTTTTGTTCATCTTTCATTTTGATGACATGCAGCTAAATATCTGGGTCTGGTGTCAGGTGAATGTCTGGGCTTAAGGTGAAGATTTGAGAGTCATTTGGATATAAAAGCTAGTTGAAATGATGGAAGTGAAGGCTATAATCCAGAGAAAGACTGAGCTTTAGGAAAACAAGAGCAAAAACAAGCAAACAAACAAAACAAACAAAACAAAACAAAACAAAACCCAACAAAACAAACAAGCTTGTAAGTCACTCCCATTGCATCCTCAGTCACAGAACCACTTTTTCAAAAATCAGCTGCCCCCAAATATAGAACTTCTGCAGCACTTTCTTTAAGCTTATGCTCTTTGTCATTATGATCCCTCATGCCAACGGTTCCAGGATATTCTCCAAGATCACTATTGCTGCTTTCTTCTTCACTGGGTTACCTTCCACAGCTCCTTATTGTTGTTACTTTCCAACTTTCTTCATGGAAGACATTGTTCTTTTCTCCCTCAATCCTACTGACAGCAAGTGTTCATATGAGTCATGTAACAACATAGCCTTAGTGGTAGATTATATATTACTGTTCACTCACATTTGGTACTTCTACTGATGATCCTCCCTGTGGAAGAATTATATATCCCTGCTTTGTGGAGCTGAGGCATGGATATATGACTAAATTTAGCCAGGAAAGTGTGAAAAGAAGTGATAAGAGTCACTTCTGAGGAGAAGCTTTGAAGTTTACCATACTGTCTTTACCTCCTACCAAAAACTCTGGCAATGTTCCATATAAGGACTGCTTGGTCAGCATGAGGTGTGATGTCATGGAGCAGAGTTTTTCTCTGATCTGAGGTAGACAGGTGTTCTGAATAAGAAATAAACATTATTGTTACAGATTAGAGATTTTTGGTTCATTTGTCATTGCAGTGTAAACTATCAAATACCATCTCAAAATTTCCAGATTACTTCAATTCCAATAATTTATTCTTAAGGCCACATCCAGGTGTTTATCCATGCCTGGAATGATTCCAACTCTAAAATATTAAATGTTGATATATGACTCTAGAGTCACTAGCTTTTTATAATTCTAGCTCTCTCACTTTCTTACTTTACACTTGACCTTAGGCCTTGTACCACTTTATGTATACTCACCTCCTTCTCCAGCCACTGTCATGGTGAAATTTTGGTGAAGATTTGACCAAATTTCTGAAGATACAACCCAGCAACATCTCTTCACATGTCCCACTTCACATACCCCTCACTTCCTGCTCCAGCGCTTCTCTGATGCTGCAGTATGGAAGGTTTTCAGGAACCTGTTTGGCATTCATGCATGAGCAAATTAGAAATGTGACAGAGTTAATGCTCATGGGATCACCCTTGACCAATGGCATCTGAAAGTGCATGGAAAATACTTTAAATTCTTGTTCCCTAGGTGAGCAGTACGGACACATTCCATAGTTCTCAGAAGGTCAATCAGGATCAAGCACGCTGTTATCTGTGTCAGCAACTAACATGGGAACACATCTTTGTATTGACTTTCCTTTCTTCCAGTTTAACTCTCCCTGATCCTCATTTTGGTTCTCTGGAGTTTCGTTTCTTTCTTTCTTTCTTTCTTTCTTTCTTTCTTTCTTTCTTTCTTTCTCTCTCCTTCTTCTTCTTCTTTAAAAGATTTTATTTATTTATTTGACAGACAAAGAGAGAAAGCAAGCGAGCACAAGTAGGCAGAGCAGCAGACGAAGGAGGAGGGAGAAGCAGATTATCTGCTAAGCAGCGAGCCTGATGCAGGGCTCTATCCCAGGACCCTAGGATCATGACCCAAGCAGAAGGCAGCTGCTTAACCGAGTGAACCACCCAGGTGCCCCTCTGGAGTTTCTTTTCTTTTTTTTTTTTTAAAGATTTTATTTATTTATTTGATAGAGAGAAATCACAAGTAAGCAGAGAGGCAGGCAGAGAGAGAGGAGGAAGCAGGCTCCCTGCTGAGCAGAAAGCCCGATGTGGGGCTCGAACCCAGGACCTGGGATCATGACCTGAGCCAAAGGCAGCGGCTTAACCCACTGAGCCACCCAGGCGCCCCGCCTCTGGAGTTTCTTAAACTGTCTACAGACAAGCCTTTTTCTGAATCTCTGCTTCCAGGTAACACACACTATGATAGTTTTTATTAAGGTCTCTAGATTACCTATTTTCCATTTTCCCCTTCATGCACTGCCCACTCATGGCTTCATTTCCTCCAACTACTAGGAAACATGTGGTTTGTCACTCCATTCATTCTCTTCCAGCATTCTCAGAATCAAAATTTCCCTGTATTTCTACCAGATCTATTCTGTTAACTCTAATTTGGATCAACCTCCTGCCTTTTCTATACCTGTTTCTTGGGTGCTGAAAGATGCTAGATGAAATCAGAGTTGAGGAACTGATAACAAATGGGTAGTCACCTCTATGATTTATAACCCAGTACTATCCTTAATCAGATCTTCTTCTGTTTTTCCACATCATCTTTTCCAAACATTAACTACCATCTTCAAAATACCTACTCCACCACTATTGTTTTTTCTCTTAGCAAACTTTCTTCCCCATATAGACCAAAATACATCTGTCAAGACAGGTGTATGCCTTGTTGAATTGTGTCTCTATCCACACCAGTTTATCTGTGTCTGTTCTAGCACCTGGTTTCCCTTTAATCTGGAGGAGATGTTGCTTCTGTCTAAGACTAATTAATAATGCCTCCATCAGTGGCCTTATTTCATCAATGGTGGTTCTTGTTTCATCATTTATTCTCTTCTTTATTACTACACTTCAAAGTATAGATATGGCTGAGCACTCCAGCTTAAGAAACCCTCACATACCCTGTCCCTCCTTTTTTTTTTTTTTTTTTTTTTTTTTGGTTACTTCCTTCACTACCAGGCTTTTAAAACAATGTTCTGCAAATTGCTGTCTTATCTTTTAGGAACCATTCTCTGCAGCCCATTATAATCTCTGTTTCCAGCCCTACTATCCCACTGAGTCTGTTAAGTAGAGATCAGCTACCTTCTAAGAGGCAAATTCAAAACTCTTTTTTCCTGGTTGGTTTGTTTGTTTATACTTAATGTCATCTTTCATAGCATTTATCAATGCTGACCTTTTTCTTCATGAAAATCTCTTTTCCTGAGCCATCAGAGATATCACTGTACTTTGGCTCTCTTCCCACCTCTCTGAGGTTCCTTCTTGAAACCCTTTCTTTCTCAAGTCCACATCTTCAGTAATATTCACTTCCCTTTGACTAAATTTCATGTTTACTAAGCCAGTTTCTGATTATAAATCAGCTTCCCAAGTACATTTGCCTAAGGGGATAGAATGTATTGGTCAAAAAATTTCAAGTAGACTTGCAGGCTTGTTGCCGTTCCCATTGTAATGTAATTAATTGCATTCTAATTTATTTATTAGTCTCTCATCTGGTAAGCAAGACTCATCCTCTTTGAAATTGCTAATCTCTATGAATTTGACTGGGAGGGAGCAGATGCTGGCACACGGAGACCATTGCGCTATAACGTCTCTCCATGAGGCCCAGTGAACAGCTGACGTACTATGAGGAAGGAGCATGTTTCTACTCATTTCTCTGTAACTGCAATAGTCAATTCATAGAAATAAAGCAGAAGCTTTAAGGGACCATGTAGGGATTAAAAAGTAATGATCAAGGACTGCTGTATTATGATGCTGAAGAGATTCTTCAAAAAAAAAAAAAAAGCAGGTGTGGGTGCAAAGTGAAAATTTCCATCTCATGGGCTCTAGAGTCCCTGTCCTGAGAAGATGGGGCCGCATCTAGTGCCTGGCTTTAGAAGATACTATATAAAATTTATTGACTGAATAATGGAAGATTCATTTATTCAGAAATTAAAACTTTTATCTGCATGTAGACTCTTTAAAATTTAGACTACAATATCCACATTCCATTTAAGTGGATGCTTTAATGACCACCAGAAAGCATACATCATAGATTTAAATGATTTCCTGAGATGCCATAATGAATTACATAATTCTTAGTCTTTCTAACATACCCTAAAGATCCCTTTCCCTGCTCTATTTTAGGAAGAAACATGCTTTTGTTTCTTTGGGTTTTGATATTGGTGTCTGGGGTACTTCATGTGACTTGAGGATATCTAGATTAAGTTGTAGAGAATATTGTATTCTTGGGATTTTGAAGAGACAAATTTCTTTGGCATGTTAGAATAATAGTAAAAAAAAAAGTTATATCTATTAAAGCCATAATTGATATTTGATTTTGCACTGTGTGACAGAATAACATATGGGAAAGTTTGAAAACAAGTATAGTAATTGTCTTTTATAGATATTATATCCACATGTTTTTGGCAGATCTCATATTGGCTATAAAAAGAAAAGTAATAGTACAGTAACAAGGAAAGTTGAAAGCTTTCCTCTGAGAATACTGATGACTCATCTTTTTATTGCTAGATTTAAGATGATGAACACTTGTTTTGAAAAATGTGATTTTTCTCTATTGCTGTGTTTAATTAAATGCAAAAATCCTCGAGTGGGAAAAAATCCTAGAGTTGTGCAAGCTTTAAGACTGCAAATTTAAACTCATAAAAGTCAGATAATGGAAAAGTGAAGGTTGTGATAGCCATGTTAACTCATCCATTGCATATAGGTTGCATTTTGCCTGACTAATTAGGTGATTTAAGAAAGGGTGATGTGGTGAGGTATCATTTCTGTCCCCACTTAAATCTGTGACTGTTTTAAACTAGCCTTTCTATATGCATCATTTAGTAAGAGCCAAAAATGCTTTTAGCATAATTAAGTGTTAGTATTTCTTTCTGAGAAGTTGTTAGTTTTGAGAATAACCCCATGTGGCTTAGATCAGCACTATGGTGGCCAGTTTTCTATCCAGTACATTTTCTCTGAGTAATGATTTAAATTTTAACACATGGGAGACTAATATAATAAAACAATTGAGAGATTTCTATAGTAACTCTTTAGGAATATTTTCCAAGAGACCACAATAAATAGTCTTTTAGAGACTTCAGTGATTAAATACCTAAGATGGAGGGTCTAAGAGGAATCAGTGCCATACAAAGAGTGTGGGTTCTGCAGCCAGATACCCCACAGCCAGGTTTGGATTAAGATTCTTCCATTTCATAGAAATGTGGCTTAAAGTAATTGACCTAATTTTTCTGAATTTATTGGCTCAAAACTATAAAACGGGGGTAAACTCTACCATGCAGTATGGTTGTGAGTATTGAAGAAACTAAATGGTGGTGAGTTATTATTTAATTATTATTTCATTATTATTTGTATAGGAAATAGAGTGATAATGATGTTCCAGCAACACGTGGAAATATTTCCCTCTTGTCATCCAAGTACAATTTACTGCCAAATTAGCCTGACACATTTCCTGATATGATGGAGATCTGATACATTTTGTAGATTGCTGGTCACGTAAATATCTTCTTGCCTCTCCTATGGCTCTCCTCTGATGCAGTTTTCATGCTGCTGCCATAGTGAACTTCCTGAAGCACATTTACGGTCAGTTCACTTCCTTGCTTGAAGTACTTCATAGGATCCCATTACCTTCAGGATAAAGTCCCACATTCACCCTCCACTTCTGCTTGGATCCTCCATGTTAGTCTATGTATCTGAACTTCTCTACGTGAACACTTGCTTTACTTGGTATGCTTTTACCCATTTCACCCACATGGGTGCAAATTCTCTTTTATTTATATTGACTTACAATGGTGTGAATTCTTCTGGAAAGCTTTCCTTGATTGCCTTAACCTCAAATAAGTGTCTTTCCTGGAACTGGGTAAAATTTGTTTCCTTTAGTATTCTTTTATACTTTTTATTACTTGTATTATAATTGCCTGCCTACTTATCTTAGTAGATAGCTTTGGATGAGACATTCTTGATGCTAGTGTCAGCATCTTATTCATTTCATTATCTCCAGTGCCAGCAAAATACCTGATAAACAGTAAATGCTCAATGATTGTTCAACTGTAATGCAGATGTTTATATAATGAGCACCACTGGGATCTCCTGACCTTTGTAGTTGGCTTCTGGAAATCCCTCGGAAGCATGCTGAACTCATCTAAAAATCCCTTCCAAACAAAACCTTCCTACCAATGTACAGTATTTTTGGAAGGGGGCAAAGAGCAAAAGCAAGGCAATGGTATTTACAATGAGGTTATTTCTACCATGATTCAACTCAATTTTAAAATTGTAAATTACTAAAAATTTGTTACTTAAGGATGACCAAAATGCCAGTATGAATTATTTCTTTTAGGTTCTCTCTTAAAGAGGATGGACCAAGTTGTACCAATCATTATCCTAGGGCAGTATCATAAGCACAACTATTAATTATTCTTTAATTTTTAAAATCCATATCTCTAAATGCATAATAACAGCCAAGATCCTGCATCTAGCTGAAGAGCAGATCCAAAGAGATATATGAGCCACCTGTTAACCTTGTGTCAGGATTTGACAGAGGCAATAGAAAAGCTTGTTGAGTGATTCATTAATGCTAGAGCATTTCCCATTTAGATATGGAATTTCTACCTTTAGGTTATAATGTAAATGCCATGGACAAGGTTTCTGTAGGCCAAATAGTGGTCCACGGAGGCTATTAACTTAATATTTTGGGGGTTGATGATAGGGTGGGTTGTTCTTCAAACCACTTGTCAATTTTCAAAAACAAATTTGTAAGTATTGATTTCAGTTAGGCATTTTAATATCAATTAAACTCCAGTTATTTCTCATCCATTCAGGTAAGGGCCATTCAGGTAAGCAATTTCTGATTAATGAACCAAGACCTTATTGCTGAAATTACAAAGGTGAATTAAACACAGGACCAACCTATAAGAAGGGTGGTGGGTGGGGATGAGGATGATTGATTTGATATGATGGTTTCCTCTGTCCAGGCAAGTGGGAAAGCTTTCTTTCAAAATAATACCTGAGACTATTAAGTCTTTATGGATTTAAGGGTTTGCCTCCTAGTAAATACTGAATTAATTCATTTGTACCTTCAAAGTGTTCCCTTATAAAAGGTGGAACAAAAGATGTCCTATAAAGATAGACTGTGAGCTGCTTTTATAACTAAAGAGGTTAGTTCAAGATAAGCTGTCTTAATTTTTAAGAAAATCCACTATTAATTTTTAGATGGAATTTAGTATCAAAAAGAGAGCCATTAGAGGTCCTAAAGAACAGCAGTTCTACTTTATCTAGCATAACAAGGTGTTTTCTAATGATTTTCACAGCAGATAAAAAATAATTTCTGACATCCAGCTTTATGGATTTTTAATAATTAGGTTAAAATTTGAGTTTATAAGCTTTAGGGATAGAGCCATATATTTTTCAAAAAATTAGTATTTCTTTGAAAGGCTGCATGTTGAAAACACATCAAGCTCTCAGCAGGGTGTGTGGTGAGGATGTCTGGAAGTTTTGTGCTAAATTACAGCACAAGCAGGCTGTCTGTGGGTGATAGGAAAAGAAGAGTTGGTTATGAAACTGTGAAAGATCTGGGATAGTTGGCTAAAGATTGATTAATGTCATACTGCAAGCAAAATCTGGACTTCTTCAAGGCAGTTTAACACTCAACCTGTTGAAATAGAATCAATGAAGGTTCTGAATTGAGCGACATCAGAGATTGGATTTTATCCTATAGGTCCATCTGAAGATCTTCTTTTCATACAAGAGCTCCACTTTGCTAATACTTTCAGAAACACTGGCAGGAAGGAACACAGGCAGAGATGGCTTTAGACTAATAAGGGACATGGTTCTTATTTTAAATATTTCAAATATAGCAAGCAGTATGTATGCATATCTAAGAAAAAATTACAGATAGAATAACATCCCTGTTTAGTTTTCTCATCTCATTCTTCTATCTCAGAGTTAAGATTGTCTTGGGTTTTGTTTACTCTCCCCATGCATGATTTTAATTTTTTTGCTGTTAAAGATGATGCTATTTATTTGTGCATTCATACACCATACTACGTGTTAAGGCTAGAGCTATCCTTATGGAAGTCATATTCTAGTGTGTGTGTGGGGGCAGATAATGAAAGAAAACATTAAAATGTGTAGTATGTTAGATAAGTGATATGTGTTACAGAGAAAAAGCATGAGAGAAGGATAGAGAGTGCTGGGGGGGATGGTGTTAGAATTTTTTAAAAAGCTGAATAGTCAAGACTTCACTGAGAAGGGATCATACGAATATAAGCCAGGAAGAAGTAAGAGAATACATCATGTGGCGTTCAGGGGGAAATCATGTCAGCTAAAGAAAACAGCAAGTTTAAATGTCCTAAGGAGAAAGTATTCTTGGTAGGATCAAGGAACAGCAAGAAAGCTGGTGTGATTGGAAAGGAGTAAATGAGGGACAAATGATAAGAGGTCAGAGAAAGAATAGGGACCCTGACTTATCTCTTATTGTGAAACATCCCAGATAATAGTATTTTGGAAAACAATTATGGTTATAATTATAACCTATTTTTTAGGTTTTTGTGATAGTGAGGCTTTTTCTCTCAGTGAGATGAAATATCATTGTGGGGTTTTGAATGGAGAAGTAACAAAATCATCCTGTCTTTGAATAAGATTCCTCTGGTTGCTGATTTGAGAATAGACTATAGATGGACAAATGTACAAGCAAGAACATCAGTTAGGAGGTGTTTCAATAGTCTAGGCAGGGCTTAGATCAAGATGGCATAGTAGAGGAGTGAGTAGTGGTCAAATTTTGAATATATATTGAGGATGAGCCTTATTGCAGGTGCTGTAAGGAGGTTTGAAGGCTATCTGGCAGGAGTTTTGCAATTGCCGCAAGATAAGACTTTAGTTCATTGGAAATTAGCTTGGAGTGCCTCCCACCTGTTCCAGGTAGCTTGGTGTCCTAATCCTTTGGGGCCAAGGTTTCACATTCAATTTTTGTTTTTAACACCTTGCTCTACTTGGTTAGGGCCCAATATACATGCAAATAACTGCTTCTGAACCTCCGATGCTCTGTACAGAAGTAATTATTAAGGGTACCAAGCAAAATGCCTACATATAATATAGATACACCCTCCTATGGTATTAAGGGACATAATATATGGTAACATGTCCCAGAGAAAATACCTAAGCCAGGAGTGGGATTTGGCTCACAGGGACTACTGGGTTGTTAACTAAATGAAGGTTTGTTTTATCAATCGGCTGTAAAACATTTGTCTTGCTTTCCCCTAGCTTCACATTGTAATGTTCCTTCCTGTTGCATAAGGGAACATTTCCCTGTCATGGGCTACCACTTACACTGAAGTTCACAGTCATTCCAACTTCTGGGTCTGGTGTGGAAGGCTTGTTCTGATCTTCCCTACGGTGGTACACAGAAGCTCCACTTTAGATAACTAGTAGAGATGATGCATACCAAGGAGGCCACAGTATAGAGAACTGCCTTGGGATCTCATCACCATGCCCCTCACTCTATAGCAGCTGTTTGTTAAGGTCCAGACTTGGCAGAGAGTAGGGTGGGGAATAGCCACATAGTTGCTGTGGGTCATTGCCCACCCAATCATCCCACTCCAACCCCTATCAGTAAGTTACTCTGAATAAAACTCTGTGTTGAACAAAATAAAGGTGTTTCCTTCTTTTTTCAGTCCCAAAGTGCCCTCTCAGTCTGGTGAGTACTTTACTCTCCCTCCTCCACCTTCTAACACAGAAAAAGACAAATACCATAGAATTTCACTTATATGTGGAAACAAAAAACAAAACAAGTGAACGAAGAGAGAAACAAAAAAAGAGACAAAAAACAACTCTTAAATTCAGAGGACAAACAATGATTGCCAGAGGAGAGGTAGATGGGTGTGTGTGTGTGTGTGTGTGTGTGTGTGTGTGTGTGTGTGTATGATAGGTGGAGGAGATGAAGAGACACAAACTTCTAAACTTCCAGTTATAGAATCAGGGAGATGAAAAGTACAGCACAGGGAATATAGTCAGTAGTACTGTAATAATGTGTAGAACTGTTATATAAGAATGTTGTACACCTGAAATTAATATAACACTGCATATTAACTATACTTCAATACAATAAAGAAATAAGTAGGTAAGTAAGTTATGGAGATGAAGAGTATAACACAAGGAATATAGTCAATAATGTAATATTGTTCGGTGACAGATGGTGATACTCATCATGGTGAGCATTGAGTAATACATAGAATTGTTGAATCAATACATTGTATACACTCAACCAATACAGTATTGTATGCTAATTATACTTCAATAAAAAAGATGAGTTGTGTTTCTATATACTACCAATGAACCATCCAAAAGAGAAATTAAGAAAGCATTCTCATTTACAGTAGCATCAAAAACAAATGAAATACTTAGGAGTAAATTTAACCAAGGAGGTAAAAAACCTGTGTACTAAAAAATAAGACATCATGAAAGAGATTGAAGACACAAATGGAAAGATATTCCATGCTCATGGATTGAAAGAATTAATATTGTTAAAATATCCATACTACCCAAAACAGTCCACAGATTCCATGCAATCCCTATCAAAATTCCAAATGCATTTTTCACAGAAATAGAAAAAACTGTCCTAAAATTCTTATGGATCCATTCTATTTCTTATCTTTTGATGTTATGTGTTTATCAACAGTAATATATCAGTATTTTTGATAAATATTTGATAAACATGTTTTATGATTTCAAATGTTAAACAGATATTTTATATTTTTAAATTTTAAAAATTGTCTTATTTACCTGTATTTATTTAAGAAATAAATTTAATTAAGTAATTAATTAATTAAAAGAAATTCTTAAATTTGTTTATTTAAAGAAATCCTTCCCTATCTTGAAGCTATAAAGATATTTTCCTAGTCTTCAAAGTTATTTTTTATCCTTTACATTTAGCCCTTTAATCGTCCTGAAATTTATTTTTGTAATCTCTGGGAACATTTTTGTGAAGCTTTATTTATTTTTTTTTCCTGGAACCTAGTTTTATTTGTTTTTTTCCAATACAGGGAACAAATTTCTCCAGAGCCATTTAATGGCTGGTTTGTTAGTTTTCTGCTGACATGTATTGCCACCTCCGTCATATATTGTGTCCATTTTAAAAAGTCTGTTTCTGAGATTTCTGTATTTGTCTATGTGTCCATTTCCATATTGATATTATACTAACTTTGTTTTTTAATAAGTCTTATAATAAGTCTTATGTTATAGGGCAATTATGATTCATTGAATTTCTAGATTAATTTGGAGTGAATAGACATTTTAATAATATTGAGTCTTTCCATTCATGTAGTTAGCATATCTTTCCATTTTCATCATTTTTGTGTCCTTTAAATACTATTTCATACATTTTTTAAAAGATTTATTTGAGAGAGAGAGAGTGCATGCATGAATGGGGTGAGGGGCAGAGGGAAAAGGAGAGAGAGAATCCTCAAGCAGACTTCCCGCTGAGCATGGAGCCTGGCCAGGACCCTGAGATCATGACCTGAGCCAAAACAAAAAGTCAGATACTTACTGACTGAGCAGCCCAGGCACCCTTATTTCATATTTTTCTCCTAAAAATCTTCAACAACTTTTGTTAAATTCATTTTAGATACCTTGTATGTTTTGCTACTGTAGTGAACAGGACTTACTTTTCTATTTTCTATTTTGTTATTACTGGCATGTGGGAAATTTGCTAATGGCTTTGGTGAGTTGGTCTTATACTAAAAAGCATTGCTAGTCTGTGTTAACACTTCCAATACTATGTCCATAATTTCTCTTGAATTTTTATGTATACTGTAATAACACTTTTTAAATAGAGTCCATTTTGTTTCTAATTCTATTCCTTATTTTCTTGGAAAAAGAAAATAATAAAAAAGAAGTGATAAAGAACATTCTTGCCCTGATACTATCTTTGATGAGAATCTTACTAACATATTCTTTATTAAGCATAATGTTTGCTGTAAGTTTATTAAACATTCTTTATCAAGATCAGGTTAATCAAGTTTTCTTCTATTTCTTGTTTGCTAAGCATAGTTTCATGAAGAGATGATGAACATTAATGCATGGTTTTCTGCATCCATTGAGTTGGTACTATTTTCCTGTTAATCTATTAATGTTGAGTATCAGATTTATAGTTTTAGTGATCCTGAATCATCCTTTAATTCTTGAGATAAACTCTACTTACTTGTGATACATCTAAAAAATAATCTGCTAAATTTTGATTTACTAATGTTTATTTAGGATTTTTTGGGGGGGGGGTCTATAATTGTGAGGTTGGCCTACAAGTTTCTTTTTCTTTTACTTCCCTAGTTTGATTTAGGTAGAATACGCTACTGTCATAAAGTAGGTGGGTTAGTCTTCCTTATTATTCTATTATCTGAAACAGGTTATGTAATAAAAAAATATTATTTATTTGGGGTGCCTTTGTGGCTCAGTTGGTTGAGCATGCAACTCTTGATTTTGGCTCAGGTCATGATCTTGGGGTCCTGAGATCCAGCCTGGCCTGAGGCTCCATGCTCTGTGGGGAGTCTGCTTCAGATTCTCTCCTTCTGCCCCTCCCACCACTCTCTCTGTCTCTCTCTCTCTCAAATAAATAAATAAATCTTTAAAAATATTATTTTTTTAAGGTTTGGAAAACTTATAAAACCATCTATCTTACTATCTATATATCTTTTGATTTCCATTCAAGTTCCTGAATTGTTGTTGATATATTTAGGTTTTCTCATTTCCTTTGCATAAATCTTCTTGAAAAATATTTACTTTATATGTATTTTCAAATTTATTAGCATAAATTCATTCATAGATTTCACTTGTGATTTTCAAATACAAACTATATTTCTAATTGTGCCCCTCTTTTCATTTCTAATATATTTGCTGTGCTTTCTCTCTCCTTTTATCTCCCTTCCTCTCTATCCTTCCCTCTTTCTTTTTAAATCCATTTTTGTTAGAATCTTTTAAAAAAGTTTCAGCTT
The DNA here is from genome assembly GCF_902655055.1 of Lutra lutra. Taxonomy (NCBI): domain Eukaryota; kingdom Metazoa; phylum Chordata; class Mammalia; order Carnivora; family Mustelidae; genus Lutra; species Lutra lutra. Next base: position 97,609,890 of record NC_062284.1, on the reverse strand, counting down.
TTGATTTGTTGCTCTCTGTTGTTGCCTTTTCTGTTCCATTAATTTCTGTTAATGTCCATTATTCCTTTTTTTGGTTTTTAATTTTTGGGTTTATTTTTGGATTTAGTCTGTTACTCTCTTACAGCTCATTAACTTAAAATCTTGGCTCATTTTTTCCTCATCTTTCCTTTTTATATAAATGCTTTTAAAGCTTTATTTTTTTCCCCAACTATTCCTTTAGCTGTATGTCATTCCTTGTGTGTAACATTTTCATTATTACTCACTTCTAAATGTTTTATAACGTTATTGCCATTTCCCCTTTAGTAGTTTATATTAAATCCCTTTAAAGTTTATAAACCTATGATTTTATGATCTATTTTCACTTTCTAATATTAAATTAGATACTGACAGAATATAAGATAAACATGCTGCCATTCAAAATTTTGTCAAATCTGCTGTTGTGGTTTATCACATGGTCAATTTGTATAAATGCTCTGCATTTTCCATATGGAAAAGAATGTATGTTTTCTATTTATCTTCTGTAGGATGTTGTAGCTATTAGATAAAATTTGTTAATTTTGTGGTCACATACTTTCACCACTTGCACTTTTTTCCCTATTTGATCCACTGGATTCTGATATGATTATCAGATATAATCTGATATGTTAAAATCTTTCATTATAGTTGTGGATCTAAATTCTGGTTTTTAAAGTGGGATCTGAAAATTACTTGTATCAGAACTACCTGATTATCAGAATTACTTGTTACAAATTCAGATTGTCTGGCCTTACCTCAAACTAGATTAAATTCTTGGGAGGAGTGGTCCCTAGGAATCTTCATTTTAAATAAGATTTGCATGTGATTTTCATAGGCACTAAAGTTTGTGAATCCCTAATCTAGAAGATGATGCAAACCACTGCCATGTTTCTAATATTTTATAGCATGTCTCTGAATATTCAGACAGACAGTCCTGTTTTTACATGTCTAATTTCTAGGTGGGTGGATGAACACCATAATCAGGGACTCCATAGGATTGATATTGGCTGCTAAGGAAGCATAGCCAATAAAGCTTTTGATGAATTAGCTTGTTGGCCTTGGGCGTATTACTTACACTCTTAAGCCTCACTTTCTCCATCTGTAACATGAAATAAATAGATCTGTTGTATTGAATAAGTGAGATTGTATGTACCAATATCTGGCACCTAATAAATACTGAATACATAGTAGTAGTTGCTGTTACAAAGAGAGCAATGGGGCAAAAAGCTTGAACATTCTAATATCACAGTCCTCCTCCAACTTATCGCAGTTTCAATTTTTTAAACTATGTTTAACATCCTACAATTGGAATTGGAATCTCTTGGAGAAGGAGTGGTAGAAAGCTTTTGAAGAGCTTAAATAATGAAAAATACTTACACTAAGAATGACTTGCATTTGATGCCAGTTATAGGTTATAACTCATGTTTTAACAATCCTTTCTTTAATCTTTATGGCCATTTGAAATCTAATTACATTTGACAACAAAATTAAGTAAAATTGGTTTTAAGTTTCTTTAAAATTGATAGGTATAATTGAATGAAGTGTTATTTTCAATAACAAATGAGCTGACATTCCATTAATCTCAAACTTTAAAAATGTTTTTAGTATTGAAAAATGGCACAATTGTGATTGATCACTGGTTTACAGACAATTTTGAATTCATACATCTGGAAGGAATATTTTTAGGTGCAAAAGAACTGGTTGATATTGGGCACAGAGTAGCAAAACATAAGTTTGCTTTGAAGAAAAGGAGGCAAAATTTTTAAAGATTTTCTTATCTATATTTCTTTGAGAATAAGGCTCAGGTACATGCAAAATGTTTAAATCTCTGTTTCTGGTAAAAATAGTTCTGGCCTTGACTCCCAGTTCTGCTGCTGCCTAAATGAGTGACTGTGAACCATTCTCATTACCTTTTGAATTCTCAGGTCTTCTTCTGTAACAATGGGAAAAATAATAGTACATATATCACAGGACTGTTGTGAAGATTTAATAAATTAATGCATTTAAAGCTTTTAGCTCTATGTCTAAGCTTAAAAGACCTAATAAATAGCAATTATTTTCATTGACTCTCTAACACATTCTAGATATCATCAGTGTTATTTAGTGGCTTGTTTAGTCTGTAAATAAGTGTAATATAGCTAACATCAATGATGAACTTATGAATTAAACTCTTTACAACTCTGTGCTATAGCACATGATATATAGTACCTGCTAAAAATACAATTATTATTACAGGTTTTCATACAGGGAAACTGAAGAGTAGAAAGTGAAGAAATGAACAGAAGGTCCCAATAGCCAAGTTTTGAATCTAAACATTGTATCTTGAGAGTTTGTGGTTTTTCTCATAATAGTTAGGAATTGGTGAGGGAAGATTTTAGTGTTTTATCAAGAATGACCAGCATAGGGGCACCTGGGTAGCTCTGCTGGTTAAGTGACTGCCTTTGGCTCAGATCATGATCCTGGAGTCTGGGAATCAAGGTCTGCATTGGGCTTCCTGCCAGGCAGGGAGTCTGCTTCTCCCTCTGACCCTCCCCCTTCTCATGCTGTCTCTCTCAAATAAATAAATAAGACTTTTATTAAAAAAGAATGACTAACATAGGATAAAATACCCACTGAGAGTTGGAGATTGGCTTGTGGAAGGAAAGATCTCATCAGGTTATTCTCAGCAACTAAAATAATAGCGGTGAATTGTTATTTCAATAATATTGATGCCCTTCTATTTTTCTTTCTCTCTTCCTCTCTCTGTCTCTCCTTTACCCCTCCTTTCACCCCTGGGTACCTATCTATCCATCTGTACAGGGAAGCCTTTATGGTCTCTATGTAAAGTGAAGGGTGTTTGTAATGGGTCATGGACCAAGCTTTATTATATATTGTTTCATTTATTTCTATCAAGGCAGCTTTTAGAAACATCTTCTATCTTAAGTAAAATTTCACACTGGAGAATACATAAATTATTAAAGAGTGATTTGCCATCTTTCATCAAGAAAAATTGATTTTCAGAACATAACTTTAAGGGTGTATTCAGGTGCATTCATTTTTTTCCCCACAGAGTGCAAAAGATTAATTTACCATCACATCAATAAGAAGGAGTGATTATGACAAACTCCCGAGTTGAGAATAGTCATTAAAAGTAAGCAAGAGATATTTCACAGGTTAAGTATTTTGTCTATGAGCCTTACCCTGACTATTAGTTTAAAAATGTTTCTCTTCAAGGCAAAGTAAATTCTTGTAGATAGATCTTTTTCACAAGGTCTTTCCTAGGGATTGGATGGGGTAAGGTGATTGACATGAGCTCTTTTCTGGATGATTGGGTCTAAATTTGTAATCTCATGGCTGAGAGTTAGTGTATCTTCCCAAGTCTTCAGAGTCCTCTTGAGTCATAATTATGCATTTATTGTTTAATACTAAACTGCTGGGTTGGTCTGAAACATTTAAAAGTGGTGTTTCTGTAAGAGATTTTTTAAAAAAGCAAAGTCTGTTTAGAGAACAGTGAATTTTTACTTTTTGCTACAGAGAAACTTCACTCTTATGATTCTGTCAACATTAACTAATGGTTTCATTTGGCTGTATAGAATCTGTGCTTTTAGGGAAGAAGGTCAGCATCATGGTAGTAAAAGATATTATTCCTTTTGTCCCCCCTTTAACAATTAAAATTTGGTGTATGCCCCCAAACAAAATGACCTCTGTGGAAGTTGTGGGAATGGGCACCATTTGCCAAGAGACTAGGAGGAGTTTCAGTCACCTGTGCATTGAATATGAGGCAGATAGACCTCAGTTGAGCCGTGGAAACCACAGTAACCTGCAGGTAGGCTCTAGCTCTCCTTGGCTGAGGTTGGGAAACAGCTGTAGAATGCTGGCTTGGGCAGGTAGCCACAGATGAAAGAGCCTTTGCAGAGGTCCGGATTTTCTGTAGAAAGATTCCAGAACTTTGTTGGAGGAAAAAAAACATGAGAGTTTGGGCGTCTTAGAGAAGATAAAAAGAGGAAATTTACCAGCGCTGCCTATCTTCCAAGGTGACACTCTTCCTGACATACATTCTACATTATAAAGCTATAATAATTAAAATAGTATAGTCCTGGCATGGAAATAGACATATAGAACAATGGAACAGAATTAAGAGACCAGAAATATCCACTCCCCCGACACACATATATATAGTCAACTAATATTTGACAAGGGAGCCAACATCATTAATGGGGAAAAGACAGTTTCTTTAATAAATGGTTTTTGGGGAAATTGAATAACTACATAGATGTAGAAAAATGAGATTGAATGCCTATCTTTTATCACTTACAAAAATTAACTTAAAAATGGATGAAAAACTTAAACATAAGATCTGAACATTAAAACTCCTAGAACATTAAAACATAAAAACTCCTAGAAAAAAAAAAAAAAAACAGAGAAAAAGCTCCTTGACAAGGGTTTTGGCAACAGTGGTGTTTGGGTATAACAGCCAAAATCCAGAAACAAAAGAAAAAATCAGTGAGTAGGACTACATCAAACTAGAAAGCTTCTGCACAGCAAAATAAATATTCAACAAAATGAAAAGACAACCTGCCTAATGGGAGAAAATATTTGCAATCCATATATTGGATAAAGGGTTAATATCCAAAATATATAAAGAACTCATTCAACTCAATAAAACAATCCAGTTAAAAAGTGGGCAGAAGAATCGAATAGAACCAGACATTTTAAAAGATACTCACAAGGGAGACGGATTCTATGTGGTGAACACACAATGTGCTGAATAAAGTTAAGCTCCAGGGCGCCTGCGTGGCTCAGTTGTTATGCATCTGCCTTTGGCTCACATCATGATCCCAGGGTTCTGGGATCGAGGCCCAAATCAGGCTCCCTGCTCTGTAGGAAGCCTGCTTCTCCATCTCCCACTTCCCCTGGTTGTGTTCCCTCTCTCACTGTGTCTCTCTCTGTCAAATGAATAAATAAAATCTTAAAAAAATTTAAGCTCCTTAGCTTAGCATTCAAGTCTACATATTTATATTTAGCTTGTGTTTCTGCTCTTGGGTGTGTGTGTTATCCTTTTCCTTTCCAATTTTTTGGTGTATGGCTTATATACACAACAATGGCTTTTGTGTACATTTTCACTGTTCTCTTTTTTTTCCTTCCTTCCCATTATGGCTTGTCTTTTAGACATTCACACTTCTCTTCACTGAGTTACTTATATTACTGGAAGTTCATTAGATTTTATTTTAGTTTTTTGTTTTTTTTTTTTTTTTTTTTTTTTTTTGGTAAAGATTTACTTATTTGTTTGAGGTAGAGAGTGCAAGTGGGGGGAGGGGCAGAGGGAGAGAAACTCAAGCAGACTCCCAGCTGAGTGCAGAACAGGATGTGGAACTCCATCCCAGGGCCCTGAGATCATGACCTGATCCAAAATCAAGAGTTTGTCGCTCAACTGGCTGAGCCACCCAGGCGCCCTTTGTTGATGTTTTAAATTTGCTATGCTAGTTTGTTTTATATAGCAGATGTTCTAGTCATTTACTTTGAGTTGGGTTAATTCTTGGAATTTGAAAATTATCCATTATTATAATAATTAAATTGTTTAAATGACTCAGTTATTCCGGCATATAAAGGATTGTGTTTTTTCCAATTAGCAACAATGTGTGGTTTCTGCCGAGTGAGATCTGGTGCTGTTATGTGTCTCAGATACAACTGGTATTGAGGACAGACCCCATACCAGATCTCTAAAGCTATCTGTCTCCAGGATTTTAGATAATTCAGACTTCTCAAAGTGATTAAGGCTGCATAGTCATATGGAAAGATTCAGACGGACTTGGGTTGAAATATTGACTCCCTCACTACTGTGTTACAAAGTGACCATGTTACTTTGAGTACATTATTTAACCAAACTGAGCTTTTGTTTCCTCATCTGTAATATGCATTCATAGATATCTATCAAGTACTTCTTATATACTGGACATTGTTCTTGAGGTGACATTTTAAGTGTGTAGGGTTAAAAATCATAATCGATAATTCATATCATCATTCCCTTAATTCATTTAAAAACGTAGTTTTATTTTATCAGTACCATTTGATAGAGCAGAATTGGTGTAAGTTGGGTCTTTCTTGGCCCCTTTATAGACCCCGGGCTTTAGACAGTGGAGGTGTTTGGCCTGCAGAGTGTTTAAGAAACAAAAGAATTTGAATAATTTTAAAGCATGATGTGTCCCTGCATGCCCACATTTTCCTATTGTGTTGTCTTAGGCTGTTGGCTCCTAGCCTTGGCTGCCTGTCAGAACAGCTTACTTGGGGCACTTTGAAGTATCTGGATGTCCAGGTTTCATCTCAGACCAATCACATAAGAATATTTTGGGCGTGGGTGCAAGGCATCAGTACTAGTTAAAGCTCTTCAGGTGATTCCAAAGTTCAACAAAGGCTGAGAACAATTTGGGGTCTGTTTCGTTTGTTCATGTGAACTGCGTGGCTCCTGAAGACAATGATGTCATTCCTAAAAGGTGTTTATATGATCTGACTTCGAAGTAGGCCTCTTTGTTTCATGCAACATTCAGGCTCTGGCTCATACCTTGTCTCCATTCAATAGCGAAGCTCTCTCTTTCCTGATAGAGGCCACTCATCTGTTGGCCCTTGCCCACCTCGGAACTCACAGTTTGAATTGGCAGAACTTTGCTGTGGGTAAATGTGTACAATTATCCCTGCCACCTGTTTTCTGGGATCTTGGGATTTCCCCCATAAACTGTGAAAGCATCTCTCTTTTGGCTGTTTCCTGAGATTTGGGGCTCCAGGCATTACTCTGCCTTCTGTGTCTGCTCTGCCTTAGTTTAGGTAGCTGACTTCAAGCTAGGTAGAATCTTTTGGGCTAGATATTCAGCCACTTCCGCCAGAAATGCTATTTTTCTTGTGCTCCTGTTGGGAGAAGTGTTGACCCCAAATGTAGAAACATTAGGAGGAGGAAAATGACAACAGATGTGTCATGAGCTGGAAATACGGACAAAGGGTGAGAGGCAGCCAACAGTGATGATTTTCAGAAGGTTTAAAAGTAAACCTAAATAACTCCCATCTGTGTCTGACCTAATTTTTCTATCTCCAACAAAGTGTTTAAGCAAACATATTTTGGACCCTCAGCTGTATAATTTTAGTTGTTTAATGGGCTCAATAAAACCCTTGTGTGTGTGTTTGTAATAACCTATTTGATCTGTGAAATTGAATGCCCAAGTAGATCGTCTCAGGGAACTGTTGGCTGAAAACACTTGCCTGTCTTTTATTGTTTCCCATGAACTGTTGTGATTAGACACTGGGAGAGCGACTAATATAAACTACATCTGAAATCACAGTTACCAGTTGAACTCTTGCCATGCATTTAGGATTATGTAAACAGCTTGGTGGGCTTCACAGAAGGCAGATTTGGAGCTGCTCACGTGAAATGGTGATGTGAAATCCCTGAACAAACATCATAATAATAATGATCCTTTAACAGTTTTATGATAGTGGTAATAAAAATCAAGGCATGTTCCTGGAATAATTTCTCTCCCACTCTGTGACGAATGCATCCTTTATTATGAGATACCATTGTTCAGGGTCTTTGGTAACCATGGAGCAAATGGCCATGGTGGCTTTCTTGAATTTCACTATTATTGAGGCAGTTTATTTAATTCAGCTCTTCATTTCTTCTTAGCCTGAAGTCACAAATTAATTACGCCTGTGCTTGCCATGGAGTCATTGACCTAACTTGAAATAAATATTTCATATATGTATAAATGTATATGTAATATATTTATATATAAAATATTCCATATACAGAATATATAGTATGTTCTATAATAATAAAAAATATATATATAAATAAAAATAAAATAAAATATAAAAAATATAAATATAAATATATATTTAGAATATTTTATATTTAACAAATTCCTCCCTAGCCTGGATTAATCTAATCTGTTCAACCTTCAACTTTCCACCTGTAACTTTAACTAAAAGTCTTTTTTCATTGCAGTCTGGGTTTATTAGTCTTATTCTGGATAACCATTTCCTCTCATCTCAGCTACCCCTTTAATGGCTTTTTAATCTTCTTCATTGAAGATCTTGCTTTCCTTCTGAGTTGACCTATTGCTAAATACACTTGACAAGTGCTCAGGAAAATGGCACCTCTCCTCCTTGCTCTCCTCAAAAGAAGAGCTGATCTATATTCCTGTTGACCTATAAAGAATGTTTGCTAAAACATGACCTTGAGTAGGTCACTTGTGTTCACAAAACTCCAGTGACTTCTCATTTGCTTTTCAGAAAAGCGTCTGGTCTGAATGACCAAATCCTACTTCCTCTGTGAAGCCTTCCTTCCTCCCATCCTTGAAAAAGGAAATACCCCCTCTCTTCAGAAATTTAAAGTATTATTTTCCACACTGCTCATAATTTACTGTCCTGTATTGTAGTTATTTTTGTGCTGTCTGTATCTCATCCATCTAAGAGATGATAAACTCCCAGAGGGTGCCTCCCACAGAACAAGTGCTCAATAAATATCTGTCCTTGATGAGAACAGATGATGGATCATATTTTGTTGGAGGGTTGGAGGCAAAGTCTCAGAAGCAAACCTATAATTTTAGGCCTATCCCCTCGCCCATAATAAGATAGGGACATTTGTTGAAGGCTTATGATGTATTTGGTATTTGATGTGAATTTTCTCTTTTAATCTTCTAAACCTTATAAAGTTAGTGCTGTTATTAATGAATGGGGGAAACAGAGGCACAGGTAGTTTAATTAATTCATCCAAGGTCATATTGACCATAACTAGGTGGCTTAGATTTTTTTAAACCAAGGGAGTCTGATTCTAAAACCTATGCCTTCATATTTGCACATCTTGCCTCACTCCCATCTCATCTGGGCCTAGTTTGGAATGAAATTTGGATGTATAAGTACCAAGAATCTGTGCTCTATGAAATATTTGGTCCCTTAAAAGCATCATAAGATATCATTTCAATGATCAGGTTGATTTTTTAAAATTAATTTATTTATTTTAGAGAGAGAGGGTGAGTGTGAAGAGGAGCAGAGGGAGAGGAAGAGGGAATTTCAAGTAGATATTGAACTGAATTATAAATTTGAATTCCAATTCTAATGTCTAATTTTTTGCTTAAAAGTTTATTCTCAACTGTGAATGTCTTTTTTTTTTAAAGAATTTATTTATTAGAGAGAGAGAGAATAAGAGAGAGTAGGCACGAATGGGGGGAGGAACTGAGGGGGAGGGGCAAGCAGACTGCCTTCAGCATGGAGCCCAATGTGGGGCTCGAAGTGGGGGCCTATAGCATGTTGCAGAGAATCTAAGAGGACGTGGATTGCAAGATGCACCATCTTCATCACATCGCTTAGAGGGAAATAACTGCCAAAATAATCATGTCACAGAGCTTTCTTATCACTTGGATTTTAACATTTTATTCCGTTTTTTAAAATTTCAATTTAAATCACAGTTAACACAGTGTAATATTAGCCTCAGGTATACAATGTAGTGAAATCAGCACTTCCATACAACAGCCGGCGCTCATCATCACAAGCACCCTCCTTAATCCCCACCGCCTCTGTAAACCACCCCCACAATCTTCCTCCCCTCTGGTAACTAACAGTTTGTTCTCTAGAGTCTGTTTCTGGGTTTGTCTCTCTCTCTTTTCCCCCTCGTTGCTCATTTGTTTTGTTTCATAAATCCCACATATGAGTGGAATCATATGATATTTGTTTTTCTCTGACTTATTTTAAAATTTTATTTTTAATGAAAGAACATTAACAATATTAATTGGTTCAGATATTCCTTAAACTTCTTTATATCTGGAGTCTGAATCTTTCATGTTTATGGTTTTCACACATTACTGTCCTCTGTGCCATCCAGAATATTGGTAGGGCAGTATTTCTTGAACGAATGCTCCATTACCACCTCTGAGATTTTTTTTGCTGGCCACTGATACCAATTTTGCTAGACTGGATGCAAATAAATGTGCAGCCTACCAGAATTTCATCTTTCCTACTTCCTGGCCAGCAGTATTGATGAAACACTTGATGTTTTTGAAATTAAAATGTGAAAAACTGATCAGAACTGGTGGAATAGAGCAAAGGCAACTTCACTTAAAAAAAAATGGGTCCCACTGTTTGAAAACATTTGAAAATGTCTAGGGTTGTCAAAAGAACCTTGGTCTTGGGGAATCTGAGGTGCTGGCTTGAGTACTGGCTCTTCTGACTAGCTGTAGCATGCAACATGATCTCTCTGAGTCTGTTTTCTAACCTGTATGCAAGGAATAAGCATGCTCATCTCATGCGATGGTTGCAAAAATCAAAAGAAAATTGAAATTCCACCAAATCAAGGTTTCTAGCTTGTTTGCCACTATCTTTCCATTGTGTGGAACAGTAACAGAGACCTAAAGGTGATTTCTAACAATTGTACGTTGAATGAATGAACCAATGAATGGACATTTCAGATGTGGTAAGCTACATGCTTAAGTCTTTATGTTGCCATGTTGCTGTGGCAAGAGGCAGTATATTCTAATTGAAGAAGGAAACTCAGCAGGGGATAGTCCCTTCTTCATTTTATCTCAGTGGTTTTGTGGCACTGGATTTTGTCTCCTTTCCAAATACTGGTAATTTCTTCTGGTCTAAAGTTACATGGTTATTTTCTTCTGTATTAAAGAAAGAAAAATCAACATAATTGTAGGGCAGGAAGCTATTCTATCACTCTTGAATTATTAAAAATGTCATTAATTATAGTTTTCTTATATATGTCTATTGTTGAAATATTAAAAAATACAGAAGATGTGGAAAAGAAAAATGCCATTATTTGTAATTCCACTACCTGGAGAGAATCATTGCTAATACTTTTTTTCTTACATAATTGGTAGTACAGCAAACATATTATTGTGCAATCTGATTTTTCACTAGATGTATTCAAATATTTCTCCATATTATTTGAATGTTCTTCACATACCTTGTCAATAGGGATGCTCCTTTATAATTTCTTCACATAATCTATACTTGCAGGAGATTTAGATTGTTTCCAGTTTTTCACTATTTTAAATATCGTAGCATCTCTGATAATTTTTTTTAGAATAAATTATTGAAAGTGGGTTCATAGGGTCACAGAGTATGAAGTCTTGTAGAATATGAAATCTTATTCTAGTTTAGCTAAGAACAGTTAAATTTAGTTACAGGTTTTATCCGGGCAGTGATAAGATAAGGAGGAGAATGTTGAAGGTGGACCTGCCTGGAATTGTCAGATGGGATCTGCTAGCTTCACCCTCCTACTTTCTCAAGGCCTTGTTGTTGCGTAGCCATGGCTGAGAGACATCAGGGCTCATGGGTTGCTAGGACTGTCGGAGATTAGGACTGAGAAGGTCTTTTATTTATTTTTCTTTTTCCATCCAAAAAAATGGAGCCCGGTATCCTCACTAAATGATGGGTAACTACGAGGAACAGATCTCATTATTCTCTCATTTCATTCATATGATGGATGAGTCAGAAAATGGACACGATGGATGAGTCAGAAAATGGACACGATGTCTGAGCACTGGGGGGATCTGATTGTCACAGTATGAAAAGCCTTTTAGCAATAACTGCCTATATGCTCCCATATCACTGCCAACAGAGCCAATACAATCTAGTTTGAATGGCAGATGTACCGACTCCCATGTGGGACCATTGACGTTTTTACAAACCATTTGTAGCTCAGTGTCACTGTGCTTTGCCAAGCTGCGTCCTCCCAGTGAAGTCCAAATAGAACCAGAGAGAGAGGTTCAGTTTTCAATGCAGTGAAAAATAGACAAGGAGAAAAAAAAAAAAAAAACCAAAAAACCTGGATCACTCTCCAATATTATAATGCAAACCTGCCCCAGAAATGTGTATTATTTTTCTGAATGTGTTCCAGCTGAACTGGAGGAAAAATAACAACCAAAGACCGTAATGACTCATTGGTGGATATTGTGTCCCATCTGTTGGTGGTAGTAAGAAAGTCTCTAGTCTATTAGATCTGAAAAGCTTCTCACTGGTAAAAACCCCAAATCCCCCATGGCATTTTTCTGCCTCTGGACTCACATTATATCTCATTTATTAGGAAGAAAAAAATATGAAAATGGTGGAATATTGTCATACATTTGTCTGAAGGGCAGTAAAATTTTCAAGCATGGCTTGGCTCTTTCTGGCAAAGGAAATGTGATGGCTTCATAACAAGCAACAAGAAAGCTTTGTTCCTTAGATTTGTTTCTTAGATTTCTACAAAGTGCTGTATTCTTGGTTAACACTTAAAGAGTTTAGTCCTTAAAAAGGTTAATTTTTGATCAACTTGACTTGCTGTGGAGTGCCCACATTAAACATTCTTTCTGGGTGTATCTGGGAGTGTGTTTCTGGTTGAGATTAGCTTTGGAGTTAGCAGACTCAGTGATGGAGATTGCCCTCCCTGAACTGGGTGACCATCGTCCAATCCACTGAGGGCCTGAACAAAATGAAAAACTCAGCAAGGAGGAATTTGCAGTGCTGCCCACTCCCCTCAATTTTTTAACCTGTTACATGCTTGAGCTGAGACATGTCTTCTGCCCTTGGACTGGAATTTATACTCTCTGCTCCCCTGACTCTCAGGCATTTGGAATTGGATTGAACAACACTGGCTCTTCTGGTTCTCCAACTTGCTGACAGCAGATAATGGAACTTCTCAGCCTCTACATTCTTGTGAGTCAGTTCCTCATAATAAATTTTTCTCTTTTGACATCTACCTATTTATCTGTTTATCTAGATATACATATGTATACATGTATATAAATATAGACATAGAGAAAGATACAGAACAGAATTTATTCTATTCTGAGAGCCCTGATTCAAACAATAATTTACTCAGATTTTCCTTAAGGAAAACAATAAACCTAATTGTATTTATGGCTCAGTGTGTTGGTCACTGACGTTCACTATCGTGGGCTCAAGATTCTGGCTTAGGGCAGGTTCAATTTATAGATACACATCTGGATTCAATCAGTCAACAGTTAGCATGACAACTGAGGTGCGTCTGGGAAAATCTATCTTAGGAACCCCACTTGCAAGCCTCAGTCATTGCAAAAGAGAAGCAATGTTAGCACAGAACTGAGTCTATCCTCTGGATTTGCCAGTCCTGACTCCCTAGTTGGGTTCATGTTTGAATCTTGTTGGGGCATACGCACTGTGAGTGAAAGTGAAAGAGCTATTGTAATCCTTAAAAGATGCTTTTAAAAACATCAGACCCCCAGCAGAACCCAGGCTGGGAAGCCCATATTGCGGTGTCCCCCAGAGCACAGGGAGAGCAGTGGGGGAGATCATGGTGATGTCTAGAGGAACCTTGCAGTGGAGGTCCCACACCCGGAAGGGACAGATTCATCATGAGCCTTTGTGACTCAGCCCTTGCAGACTCCTGGAGTAATTGGTGGTGGGAGGGGGTCGAGGGCTGGGGGTGTTAAGGACTAGCAAAATTATAAGCCAGTGAAATCGGAGCTATTCCTGTTAATATGACCTCATTTATGCCCTGGGAAATTAGAGTCCTCAAATCAGCATTCGGTTCACAAGGTACTCATGAGAATCATTTAGTTAAAGAGTATTAATGTTGTAGAGGGCTAATGCCACAGAGACCCAATATTAACCATACTGAGATCTAACTGTGAGAGAAAATTAAGGGAACTAGTCAAACAATGTTGCTGAAGAGCCGAAAATGTTTGAAGTTGCTACTTTTTTCTCTTAGGCATTTACACATTGAGAGTAAGATATTTTTGCCCCAAGCTGAATGGCAGTTTACCTCTGTAATGGGGTTGTTGGTGGGGGCATGGGGTGAGGCGTGGGGGTGTGTGTGGTGTTCTTTGGTCTTTCTCCAACACTGTGGAACTCCTTTTAACTGACTAACACGGGGAAGCAAAAACCAGCCCCCTTGCTTCAAGTTGGAACGTTCTAGGGTACAAGTCATGCTTTTGAGCTTTTGCAGTCAGGCTACCACTGATGCGCGGGGACTCAGGCACTGTTTAAAATACTTTATAGATTAACTTGTTTAGTCTTCATAACAACCCTGTAAGTCAGGTACTGCTCGAACTCCATTTTAAGGATGAGGAAACAGACACAATGAGGTCAAGAAAGTTGCCAAAGATCACAGAACCGATAAATGACAGAAGTGAAATTCTTTTTTTTTTTTTTTTTTAAAGATTTAATTATTTACTTTAGAGAGGGAGTGTCAGGGGGAGGAGGAGAAGGGAAAGGAAGAGAAAGTTTTCAGCAGGCTCCATACCGCGTGCAGAATCCAAGGCAGGGCTCGATCTCATGACCCTGAGATCACGACCTGAGCTGAAACTGGATGGTTAATCAACTGTGCCACCCAGGCATCCCCAGAAGTGGAATCCAGTCCTAGGCATCTGGCTCTGGAAGCTGTGGTTGTATTCCCCTTTGGACAGAGACATTTCAATGGCACAGAATCTACGAACGTGTATATATGTGTGTATATATTTGAGACAGTGTTGGCAAGTGTGTGATGACAGTAAATAACAAGTCAATGATATTTGAGGAGCTTTACATTTTTGAAGAAAATTGGAGTAGAATTTAAGGTTATCAACAAACAGGTATTACAAGTCATCCTTCAATCTAACAGTCCTTAAATCTCTCCTCTTTAAGGTAAAAGCCCAGTGTACTAATCCCATATGAAGAAGAGCAGTCTGATTTAGTTTCATACCCTTTGACAGAGCCACCCATCACTGTATACCACCTGCCTGATATGGAAAAGATTAACTTTGATCTGATGAGCTGTATTTTATAAATAGAATTAATCACGGGCTGTAGGGAGATGAGGTCATCAGATTTACACTGAAGTTCTAATGCTGTGCAGACATCAAAGCCACATCTGCTCAGCTCTCGTTCAAAGGGTAAATCTCCTCTTCTCCGTGGAGGCACTTGGTCCTGGCTTCTCAAACGAGAGTGTCCTCTCTAGGCTGCAAACTTGCTGCTTTGTGCCTTCACTTTGGAATGGATAGAGAACCCGATAGCGTACAAGGTGTATTTTCTTTCCATTATTGCGGTCCTCTCAAAGCTCCATCTTCTGCCAGTCTTTGAGCATGATGCATTTTTTCTTAGATATCTTTGACACTTCTAGTCTTCAGCCACTGCATTATATTTTGCATGAATTTGTTCCTGCCAATTGCTTTCCTCATCCACGAGAGGAGGGGAAAACATTTTGCCTGTCCATACTTGGTCCTCTTTCTGGGCCCCTCCACGTGGACCAGGTAAAGAACAGATAAGCTGTCCCAAGGCAGGGAAGCCCTATTTCTGGGGCCTCAAGAAGTAGTTTAGTAGCTATTATATTTTCCTCTGTTGACACTGAAAAGTTTCCATCCCAGAGGCGTTGATCTCCATGTTATAAACCCTCTTTTGAAAAAAAAAAAAAAATCCTCTTTTGGATCTGAGATTTCTTTTCTTTCTTTTTTTTTTTTTAAAGATTTTATTTATTTATTTCACAGACAGAGATCACAAGTCAGACAGAGATCACAAGTAGGCAGAGAGGCAGGCAGAGCAAGAGGGGAAGCAGGCTCCCTGCCAAGCAGAGAGCCCATTATGGGGCTCGATCCCAGAACCCTGGGATCATGACCTGAGCTGAAAGCAGAGGCTTTAACCCACTGAGCCACTCAGGTGCTCCTTCGATCTGAGATTTCTTGCTGTAACATATACACATGTTGTGTGGAACCCCAATATTGGTAGAGGAAACGGCTATAGTTACTCCTGTATCTCTCCTTCACTGTTTTCAACCCTACAGGCAAGCTTGGTTCATGGCTGATCAGTAATATGTATTTATGATGCAGTTTCTTCCTGGAATATGTTGAGTTTGGGGCACCATTCAAAACTGGATTGATTTCAGAGTGCTCAGGATTTCAGAACCTGTCAGGGCAGAACTCAGAGAACTTTTCTGATCTGTGCTCTCATGAGTACTCTCTAGCCCACCTTAGGGTTTCTTAAACATGGACGAGTTTGAAAGGAGACCTAGCATTTTGTGGCAGAGGAAGGCTCAAAGGGTCAGGAAAAATCCTTTTGGCATAGCCCAGGACCAGAATAGTCTCCTGAGATCAATAGGACTCAAGACCAACCCCCTAAAGCTCATTTGGGTGATAGCTGGCCTTATGCATGGGATGCATCAATGCTTGACACTGGTTGGGGTACACTGCTAGAGAAGGAAGTGCTTATTGGGATAATCAAGTTTTCTAGACGTGTACCAGCACAGAGTCTGCAGATAACATGAGGCTAGGAGACAGCTGGCCAGTGGCCAACACCTTCACCGTGTAGCTATGTAAAAGCATTCAAGTATCATGAAGCAAAGGTTTCCTGAAGAATTCACATGTGACAGTGCCAGTGAGCAGTCCCAGGCAGGGTCTTACCCGGGAGGCTACGCATCCACAGACATGGAGGAGGCAAGCTGGTGAAGAACTTAGTTCAGGTCCCCCAGCAGCAGATTACAGGACAGGATGCAGTGTGACAGGGTTGTATTAGAGGGACCCTTGAGAAAGTAAGGAGGGAACTTGGAGAGGCAGGGGAGCTGATGAGCTCTAATGGGCCTTGGGAAGGCAAGTTGGGTGGAAGCATCACATTTATTTGATCTAAGAATTGTTTGTGAGGCCTTTGGGGGAATCCTGGAATCAAAGGTGCCTGTTGGAGAAGTCCTGTGTCTCCTAGGAATAGATCTGGCTCCCTAGCCTTATGGCCTCAGGTACCCACTGGGAGCAGCCCAGGAGGCAAGGCCTTGCTATAGACACAGCGATGGGTTGTGTGGAGCACAGCAGCTGGGGTTTAGGCCAATTACATTCCCATAGGTAGAGGTAGGAAGTGTCCTCTCAGTGGCTACAATCAAGGACTCCCTGTGGATCAGGCATGTGGTTGCCCAGACAGAAAAAGAACTATCACTACCAAAGAGGGGAAGAGAGATACTGCATTTCTGAATGCAGTGGGCTCTTCCTGTTCTCCCCAGTGAAAGAGAAGGCAGTCTCATCTCTCCAAAGTTTCTGCTCTGAGAGCAGAAGGAGGAAGCAACCTTGGTCTCTGACCTCCAAGGAAATGGGAAAGAGGTAAGAAACGTATTGTGGAAGATGGAGGGGTAAGATTTCTCCCAGCCCCCAGCATGGAGCCAGCAAAGGGCCAGGTTGCCACAAGGGGAGTGACAGCCACAGCGAAGCAGAGGATGGCTGGAAGAGGTGACTTTAAAAAAATTTTTTTTTTAATTTTATTTTTTTTCGGTGTTCCAACAATCATTGTTTATGTGCCATGCCCAGTGCTCCATGCAATACATGCCCTCCTGAATATCCATCACCAGGCTCACCCAACCTCTCACCCCCCTCCCCTCCAAAACCCTCAGTTTGTTTCTCAGAGTCCAAGTCTCTTATGGTTTGTCTCCCCCTCCAATTTCCCCCACTCACTTCTCCTCTCTGTCTCCCAATGTCCTCCATGCTATTCCTTATGCTCCATAAGGAAGTGAAACTATATGATAATTGACTCTCTCTGCTTGACTTATTTCCCTCAGCATAATCTCCTCCAGTCCTGTTCATGTTGATACAAAAGTTGGGTATTCATCCTTTCTGAAGGAGGCATAATACTCCATTGTATATATGGACTATATCTTCTTTATCCATATGTCTGTTAAAGGGCATCTTGGCTCTTTCCACAGTTTGGCAACTGTGGCCATTGCTGCTATGAGCATTGAGGTACAGATGGCCCTTCTTTTCACTATGTCTGTAACTTTGGGGTAAATATCCAGTAGTGCAATTGCAGGGTCATAGGGTAGCTCTATTTTTAGTTTCTTAAGGAATGTCTACACTGTTTTCCAAAGTGGCTGCACCAACTTGCTTTCCCACCAACAGTGTAAGAGGGTCCTCCTTTTTCCACATCCTCTCCAACACTTGTTGTTTACTGTCTTGCTAATTTTGGCCATTCTAACTGATGTAATGGGGTATCTCAATGTGGTTTTGATTTGAATCTCCCTGATGGCTAATGATGATGAACATTTTTTCATGTACCTGTTAGCCATTTGTATGACTTCTTTGGAGAAGTGTCTGTTCATGTCTTCTGCCCATTTTTTGATGTGATTATCTGTTTTGTGTGTGTTGAGTTTGAGGAGTTCTTTATAGATCTTGGATATCAGCCCTTTATCTGTAGCGTCATTTGAAAATATCTTCTTCCATTCCGTGGGCTGCCTTTTTGTTTTATTGACTGTTTCCTTTGCTGTGCAGAAATCTTTGATCTTGATGAAGTCCCAAAAATTCATTTTTGCTTTTGTTTCCTTTGCCTTTGAGGACATGTCTTGAAAGAAGTTGCTGTAGCTGATGTTGAAGAGGTTACTGCCTATGTTCTCCTCTAGGATTCTGATGGATTCCACCTCATGTTGAGGTCTTTTATTCATTTCGAGTTTATCTTTGTGTATGGTGTAAGAGAATGGTCGAGTTTCATTCTTCTACACATAGCTGTCCAATTTTCCCAGCACCATTTATTGAAGAGACTTTCTTTCTCTGTATATTTTTTCCTGCTTTGTTGAAGATTATTTGACCATAGTGTTGAGGGTCCATATCTGGGCTCTCTATTCTGTTCCACTGGTCTATGTGTCTGTTTTTGTGACAGTACCATGCTGTCTTGGTGATCATGGCTTTGTAGTAAAGCTTGAAATAAGGAAACGTGATGCCCCCAGTTTTGTTTTTCTTTTTTTTCAACATTTTCTTAGCAATTCGGAGTCTCTTCTGGATATATACAAATTTTAGGATTGTTCGTTCCAGCTCTTTGAAAAATGCAGGTGGAATTTTGATCGGGATGGCATTGAATGTATAGATTGCTCTAGGCAGTATAGACATTTTAACAATGTTTATTCTTCTGACCCCTGACCATGGAACCCTATTCCATCTTTTTGTGTCTTCTTCAATTTAGGAAATAGAAACAATCATCAGAAATTATTATTAACAGTTATATGCCAATAAGTTAAGCTAGATGAAATGGATGCATTCTTGGAAAACTATAAACTTCCAAAACTGAATCAGGAAGAAACTGGCAACCTGAATAGACCAATATCTAGTAACAAGATTGAAGCAGTGATCAAAAACCTCCCCAAAAACAAGAGCCCAGGACCTGATGGATTCCCTGGAGAATTCTACCAAACATTCAAAGAAGAAATAATATCTATTCTCCTGAAGCTGTTTCAAAAAATAGAAACAGAAGGAAAAATCCAGACTCTTTCTATGAAGAAAACATTACCCAGATCCCCAAACCAGGCAAAGACCCCAGCAAAAAGGAGAATTTCAGACCAATATCCCTGATGAATATGGATACCAAGATTCTCAAGATCCTAGCTAATGGGATCCAACAGTACATTAAAAAGTTTCTCCACCATGACCAGGTGGGATTTATTCATGGGATGCAAGGGTGGTTCAACATTCGCAAATCAATCAATGTGATAGAACAAATCAATAAGAGAAGAGAGAAGAACCACATGGTTCTCTCAATTGATGCAGAAAAAGCATTTGACAAGATACAGCATCCATTCCTGAATAAACACTTCAAAGTACAGGGTTAGAGGGAACATTCCTCAACTTCATAAAATCTGTCTATGAATAACCCACAGAGAATATCATTCTCAATGGGGAAAAGCTGATAGCTTTCCCTTCGAGGTCAGGAGCATGACAAGGATGTCCACTCTCACCACTGTTGTTCAACATAGTACTAAAAGTCCTAGCAACAGCAATCAGACAAAAAGAAATAAAAGGTATTCAAATCGGCAAAGGAGAAGTCAAACTCTCTTTGCAGATGTCGTGATACTTTATATGGAAAACCCAAGACTCCACCCCCAAACTACTAGAATGTACATAGCAATTCAGTAATGTGGCAGCATACAAAATCAGTGTACAGAAATCAGTTGCTTTCTTATACACTAACAGTGAAAATATAGGAAGGGTTGATTCCATATGCCATAGCATCAAGAACTCTAAGGTACCTGGGAATAAACCTAACCAAAGAGGTAAAGGATCTGTACTTGAGAAATTACAGACCACTCATGGAAGAGATGACTCTTGTGGTGACAGTGCAATATTGCAGTCCTGCAGTGACCAAAAATGTGGAGCAGGAACACTGATCCAAGGTCAGGTCAAGGAGAGTGATGATGGCAGGGGCTGGGTGTGAACCAGCAAGGAGAGTGGCTTGGGAGCTCAGGGTTCTAAGAGTCCCACAGCTGGGGAGTCTCTCAGAGGCTGCTGGCATTCCTAACACTATGAAGAGGCACCTGTCAAAGTGCCAACAAAAGAAGGGTTTCCTTTTGCTTTTCTGTTCAAGTATAAGTCAAGGTTGATGAAACTGAAAGGCGCCTGAAAAGGATATAGTGCAATGATGCAGTTGGAAATAGTCTGACTTGCAGAGCAGAAAACTCTCAGTGAATACAGACAGCAGGTAAATAATTTTCCTATCCTAGTTTGACAAGAACATGGAGTGTGTTGAGCAAGAACTGGTTCTTCAGAATAAAACACTCCTAGTCATTGGCTGACAGCTATTTATTTATTTATTTATTTACACAAACCCCACTGAGCCAAATAAAGGGGAACTTGCCAAATTAGTGGAATCTGGGTTCTCATTCCTGGAACTTGCTAACAGGAGGGTATCAGTCAGGCTTACAGAATTAGCATTTTCCTGATAGCAGCGCACAAAGCCTTTTAATGACGACTTTGGAGTCTCTGAGCTTAGGCTCTTGACTGCGGGTTCCTAAGCAACAGAGGGATTGGCAGAGAATGTGTTTTGATGTATCATTAAATAAAGGCTGCACAATGCTGAAAACTGTGGGCAGAAATTGGGATAATTGTATTTATTTTTTGGTGTATTATGTTAAAAAAAATAAACAAAAATCCTTTAGACCCTAGAAAATGTGCTCTCACTTGCTCTCTCTCTCTCTCTCTCATGTTTGATCACTACCATTTCTTTTTCTCATTCCTCCCCTGCAATTTACGCAAAGCATTTATCTTTTTTATGGACAGTATTTCAAGTTTTTTTTTCCCCCTACAGCTCTGTTCTATCATAGAAAAATTGGATCACACACTGTAACAGCCAAAAGGGATCCGAGGGATCTTTTAGCAACCACCCCCATTTTCTTTTTATAGAAACTGTGGTTCAGAGGGGTGAAGGGACTGTCTCCATCTGACCTGTCTCTAACTGTTCAGATTAATTACCACTTCCTCTGTGAAGCCTCCCCTGATGCCACAGGAGTATTACGGCACCTCGTTTGAAATGTTCCACTCCACTCACTACACATAACAGTCAGTTGTTAGGACATTGTATTGTGGCTGTTTACCTGTTTGTCTTTTTCACAAGTCCCACACTGCCTCTCTTGTTGCCTATCCCACACCCAGAGCCTAATGCAGTACCAGACTTGCACTAGATACTCAATAGATGTGTAGTGAATGAATTATCTGAGGCCACACACCCAGTTACTGAAAAACTGGGGCGAAGACACAGGTTTGCTGTCTTCTGGTTTAGTATTTTTCCCTGACCTAAATGAACCCATTCAGAGGACCCCAGCTATGCAAAGCCTTTCTGCTGCTGTCATTCAAGGTGATTGGATCATAAGGATGACCAAAGCTGACGACTAGCTGTGGTTGCCTGTATCTCCACCATGGGCCCATCCACTTGATGCCCGAGATGCTAAGGGGACGTGCTGGGCGCTTCCTCAGGTCATCCCACTTTCCTCCCTCACATGGAACAAATGAACAAAGTACCTTTTCTAAAGGTGCTGAGCTTACCTCTGGTGATTTACCAGTTAACAGAAACAGGATTCATACTCACAGGGACATGACATCACAGGGACACCTCATGGCATACTCTACATCACATATTAGCTTTCCAGTCCTCTAATTATCCAGGTCTCCGAGATTTATGAGGGAGATATCCCTAGTATGATGCTTCTGTCCTACACATTTTCTTTCCTCATTAATCAAACTCTGAGGAAGCCTTCTGTACCCAGAAGTGACAGCCAAGTTACTCCTCTTCGTATCCTATTTGAAAGGACGCATTACCCTCCCCGCTGACTTCCTCACCTCCCCTTCATTTCCCAATCATCTGCATTCTGGCTTCTGCTCCTCCTCTCCCAACCCACCTTCCATGATCCTCCACCTCAATATTTCAGGAAACTTCCATATCAAAACCTCTAGTGATTTTCAATTGACAAATACGGTGGATAAAATTTTAATATTTGTTGTACTTGCCACCTCTGTGGCATAGTAGACCCTTGACACTTGGGTGAAATATGTCCCAGAACACGATGCACCCTAGATCCTTGAGTTATCACTGTAGCCCACCATGCCATGGTAACTTGCAATAGATGGCAGCTTAACGATTCTGCTGATTCAGGTTCCTAAAGAGGGGTAATGCGTCCTTGACAGCAAGGGGAAGCAAGGGAAGCCACTTAGAGAGGTGGGTGCTCCCTGCTAAGTGATGTGCTCTCTATACCAGCTAAGAACTCAGGTTTGAGTCCTCACTAAGATTTCAAACTGTTACTTGTCATGGAACTTGGATTTGATTAATAATTGCAACTCAGCTACATATGCCAGAGGCTATATCCCTTTAAATTTATTTGCCTTTAAAACCCTTTTCTTCTTTGGCTTTGGATCACTTGATCTCTGTTTCTTGCAACTCTTCATAATGCATTCCTTTCCTTCAGCCCTCCTTACGCACTTGTGCTGATTCTTGTCCCTTTGTTTCTGTAGAGCCATTTTCGTTTTTGCCCTGCTCTGTGCTCTGGAAAGCTGAGTTCTATGGCCTATATCACCTGGGGTTCCTTAATCTTTGGCCAGGTAGAGGGCAAAGAGCACAGAGGGCAGGAGAAGAGAGGTCATGCATCCATTACCGTTACTTTGCTAGAGCACAGAGGGCAGGAGAAGAGAGGTCATGTATCCATTACCCTTACTCCTTCCCTGCCTGAGGGGAATTTTCTGGCCATGGCTATAGTCCGATGTAGCCATAGCTTTTGCTAGGTGGCTGCTCTTGCATGGCCGCCATTTTCAGTGGGATAAAATACCATGGTTTGTCCTGATTACTATTGCTAGACCCTGGTTGCTTCACCCTTCTCCTTGTTTGTTCCTTAATCAGGCCCACATCTCTGTTGATACTCCCTTCGTTAGATATCTCTTTGGTTAAACTACTCTGAATGTGCCGTCTGTTTCCTATGGGTCCCTGGGTGATGCAGAGCAAATTCGCCTGACAGAAACAGGCATGAAACCATTTCCTATCCTTCCTCAGCTACTTTAGATATTTTTCATATTAACAATTGTGATCTCAGTGATATAGATGTAAGGAGCACTGAAAGTTTTGTGCAAGGAGAGAGCTTAGAGACTAGAGCCCCATGTAGCCTTACAACTAAGGTTTGAAGAAAAAGTGAAGTAGATAATGAGTCTTCCTTCTCTCTTCTTTCTCTTCATTATATTTTTTTTGTAGTGGCACCAACATGAACTATGTAAAATTTGAGTCTGATCAGGTTATTCTCCCTAAAACCCTTCAATGGTTCTCTGGTATCCACAGAATAAATTTAAACTTCTTAGTGAGCAATGTAATTCCTTCATGTTTTGGCTTTTACTTACCTTTCTCTGACATCATCTCCTGCCAACCCCTGAGTGAGTCCCAGTGGCCCCTTAGATATACCATATCATATACGTGGCTCAGTATTTTCCTCTCCCAAGATTCTCTGCCTTTGTTTTCTATCTTGCTTAATGACACCATTAATCTTTCAAAACCCAGTAGCCAGAGTAGAATTTTTATTTTATCTCCTTCAACTACAGCATGTAAGGACTTACCAAATGTCTGAGAGGGACTCGGCTTCATACTTTACTAGAAAAGCCACTCTGTGTGATTTTTTTTTTTTTTTTTTTTTTTGTTTCACACACCCAGAGGGACTGGGCTAAAGTGGGGAGGTGATAGGTCCATTAGCCCAAGATCCTGAAGGCATACGTCAGTGAAAGCAATAGAAGTTCCCTGGTAACCTATTCTCTCTAGCTTTTCCTTGGCTCTTTTTACTATGTCTTCATTTCTTTTAGAAATAGATTTTCCCTTCACAGTGTATGCTCCAGTAATGCTGTAATAGAGATGGAGGAAGTTTTCATAACTATGAGGGTTTCCATACCAGAGCCCCTCTTGTGGCTTTGGAAGAAAATAGGAATAATTAAGAATTCAGAGGCAGTTCGCCATCAAATTACAAATTTGGCAGTTTTAATTTTGGAATTAAAACAGCTAGATTGTGTTCCTTTACATTTTTTTATATTGACATAACAGATGTCTTCCCCAGGGAACATTCTTAGCAATTAAGCTATATAGATACATTATACATACACACACACATACACGCTCACATACATCCAGTATTCTGCAGCGTTGTTGTTTTTATGCCACTAGCCAGAGGAAATTACAAAATGGTAATATCAGAAGACCTCTTAACAATCATTCCTTGAACAGACCCTGATTCCAGAAAAAAAAGAAAAAAAACCCAATATCCTAAAATATCAAAATGAATGGTTACCTTAATCTAAAACAGTCAAAACAGTCAGAAGGAGAAAGTCTACAGTTTCCTTTACCAACTTATATTAGGGTCCACAAAAAGTGACTGGAATTTCTATACAGAGAGAAAAGTCTTACATATAGAATTGTCAAGTCTTTGCTTGCGGGGGGGCATGGGATGAAGGGGAAAGGTTAGGGTATTGGTAAGTCAAAAATTTAGTATGTTTGATTTTGTTTTGACATGGAATTTTGAAATTGACCTAGGTATCCACAATGAGCCAGGGGTTCAGCCAGGAGAGCAGAACTAATAATGTATTCCAAGTATGGAGGCTTTTCTTCATGGGATTGCAGGTTTACAGAAGTTGAAAAGACTAGAGAGGCAAAGATTCAGGAAGCCACCAATGATGGTGTCGCTATTGGTTGTTTCCCAGGGGTTTCCCAGTACCTTCTGTGAATCTCAAGGACTCTAGAAAGCTCTTGCCACCATCTCAGCTGTCTACAGCCCACTCTCTGGGCCCCCTTTCATAGCCTGGAAGCTGCTACGGACCTCACATGTGTCTGCCTGAAGTTGCCTGAGAATAATAGTTTCTCCTTGCCTCCTGCTTTCTGTCTCCCACATCAGGGGCCCACACAGCCAGTTCTCAGGCAGAACTGGGTGAGGAAGGGGATTCCAGGAAGGCTGTGCCTGGCTTCCCTCTCCAGTGCAGAGGAGGCTATAGACCGAGGGTACCCTGATGTTAGAAGGGCAGCATACCCTCTGCAATAAAAGTAGAAAACCTTTATATTTAGCAGAACACTGCAAATGGTATTGGAAAATCTTTAAAATATTTTCATTAATTTTTATTGGCAAGAAAGAAAAATGTCTAATGGAAAGAGGATGGTCTTTGGAGTTGACAGATCTGGGTTTAGATGCTAGGTCTACCACACTGAGCTCTGTGATCTTAAGTAAGTCATTCTGCACTTGGAGCCTTTGTGGGTTTTTTTTTTTTTTTTAATCCACAAAAATGTGGATAATGATGTCAGTTTTGGAGTAATGCTTTGAAAAGCAAATGAAATAATCTCTGTAAAGTATTTATTTGGCACCACAGGCTTGGCATATAATAAGCAGTCAGCAAATGTTAACTCTGTAAGAAATGGAAACTGGGAACTGACATTAGGGGGGCTCTAGGAGATTGTCTGTTTCCATGCCTTGATCAAATTTCAATGTTGTTGCTACATTTGTAATGGCTTGACTTTCCCTTGTAGTACATTACTTACAACTTTCAGTATCAATAAGCTTTTCTCTCCTAGTGTATTTCTTTTACAATTTTCTCTCTCAGAAATAGCAGTACAAGGAAGTCAGCATAGTTTGGAAACCTTGCCAGTAATTGGCTATGTCTCCCTGAACAATTAAGTTACTTTCTCAAAGCCTCAATCTCCTTATGTGTAAAATGATGAGCTTAAAGTGTGGGGAGAGGAAGAAGGGATGAGTAAGTTTGTTTGATAGATTTGTTTTAACTCATTTTCTCAATATTTCCTTGCCTCTTATGCTTAAGTCACTGTGTTAGATGCGATGGGGGGGGTCATTAAAAATGAGGGAGATAAAAATGTGGCCCCTGCTATTCAGGGCAATATAATCCAGGAAAATAAAAAATACCATTGAGAGACACATAAAATATGGTAGAGTTGGAGCTTCTGGCCTGAAATTATAAGATTTTATTGTGGTGGGTGATAAATCCACTAAACACATCAGAAGCTCCACAGAGAGGGAGGAAAGGGATACCTGATTTTAAAAAATATTCCAGTGGTTCCGCAAGGTGTTGTTTTCCATTGAGAAGAGAATGCATTCAGAAGTAGAAATGATTGGTTGAGTTCTGTAGCCATCCTAATGTTCACAATTTGGCACACATTCTCTGAGCATCTGTGCTGTAGTAGGCCCTGTGTTGAGATGTGGGTATAAAGACAAACTATTTTATCTGCCCTCAAGGAGTTTCCATTTTGGCTGTTTGGGCGCAACTCTTACATAATTGGCGTATATTGGTTATCAAGAGAATCGCTAGTAGGGCCGGAAATATGTCCATCACTCTTTGCCGTTATATTGCAGTTTAACTCATTTTAGCTTTCTCTAAAGTTTTGCCTTGGACAAAACTCATTCCATTCTTTTACGGGTTTTTGATTTAGGAATAGATGGTCTTGCTTTTTCTACTATTCCACAAAATTAAATTCCACAGAGTGTAATTTTGTGTACCGGGTACACTAGTTGTCATCAGCAAAATGTTTATTAAGGGAGCAATTTAGAAAGCAAGGCTAGCCTCAATTTAAATGCAATTTCAACTGTGAAAACTTATGACCTACATATTTAATTGAAATTAAGTTATGTGAAGAAAAATAGGTAAGGTGGATGCTGGTCAAGTGGGGCTGAAGAGGATGAGAGAGGTTGCTGCTAGATCGATGTTTCAGAATATGTATTAAAAATATTTTTAAAAAAACCCTCGAAGAGGGTGCCTGAGTGGCTCAGTGGGTTAAAGCCTCTGCCTTCGGCTCAGGTCATGATCCCAGGGTCCTGGTATCGGGCCCCGCATTGGGCTCTCTGCTCAGCAGGGAGCCTGCTCCCTCTCTCTCTCTGCCTGCCTCTCTGCCTACTTGTGATCTCTGTCTGTCAAATAAATAAATAAAATATTTAAAAAAAAAACACACACAAAACCCTCAAAGAATCAAACTGTCAGCTTACTATCACAGTAATAGCAGCTGTTGCCAATTTCTCCCCCTGACTGGGGCACGTTTCCTATTCAGACAAGTCTCTGTTTCAAAAATTTGCAGCTGCACAAACACTAATGGAAGGACCGTAGGTCATACGGTGGGGCTACTAGTTGAAGGCTTAAGGGATACTAGTCATCAGTCCCTGACTTCTCATATCCCAACAAGCTGATCTTGCCTTTTTGCAAATCCTGTTGTGAAACAGTATTTTATTAATTATGTAACATCCCGTTTCTCATTATTGTTTTTTATAGGCTTCGTTGGTACTATTTCATTTTCAAGAGCAGCACAGAGTGGCTGTAGCTTTTGCAGCTGATCTGTAACCTCATTGTATATTGCTCAGGACATGTTTTATGATGAGGACAGGAATTTTCAGTTTGGGTGTCTCGTATTAAAATGGGTTTTCTTTACTACATTAAGCTGCCCTGGAACCATCAACCATTCTACTTCCATTATCTCCAAACAAATCTAATTCTTTGCATTGAGATCTACAGAGATTTGCTGTGGAGTAAAGGAAATTTTGGAACTAGAAAGAACACATCTGTTCCATATCTAATGTCCAAAATATCTTGCCTAACCTGGTCATCTTACAGGGAATGTGGTAAGTGAGACCAATAGACAGTAGAAGGTGAGGTCAACGGATATTAAACCACTTTGCTTTCTTGCTTAAAAATCCTTTCTAGGGGTGCCTGGGTGGCTCAGTGGGTTAAGGCCTCTGCCTTCGGCTTGGGTCATGGTTTCAGGGTCCTGGGATCGAGCCCTGCATTGGGCTCTCTGCTCAGCAGGGAGCCTGCTTCCCTTCCTCTCTCTCTGCCTGCCTCTCTGCCTACTTGTGATCTCTGTCTGTCAAATAAATAAAATCTTAAAAAAAAATCCTTTCTAGGCTTTCCATTTTTGTCAGGCTCGATTCTCAACATCTTAGCACAGCCTTCCATTGTCTGAGTCTGGTATCTTTTTCCACCCTCATCTCCTAACATCCCCTTACCTACCTTACCCCCCACCGCCCCACCCCAAATCCTCAAAATCTAGCCTTAGTGAAGTGCTTGCATGTCCTTGAGGATGTCTCTTTCCTCTGCCTGGAGTGTTCCTCTTTTTTTCTTTATCTACTTAAGCTATAGACACAGCTCAAGTAAGAACTCTTTTGGGGACCCTTCCCTGACTGGCCTGGTAGAATTAATTGAAAAATGCAAAATTTTAGCCAGAGATGCCTTCTAATGTCCCACCATGTTAGCCTGGAATGTGATGTGATAGGATAGTTTTTATCCAGGCCAGTTAAAAGACTTCTATAGCTTCTTCTACAAGCCTATAATATTATGCTTACTGATCTCCAATGCAATTTCTATGTACTGATTTGTCTGTGTCTGCATTTGTCTTTAACATTTGTGTCTCCAGTGCCTAGCACAGGTCTTGGGACAGAGTAAGATCTAATAGCTAATGCTTGCTGAATATCACTATATGCCAGGTAACTTACTAAGTCCTTTGCATGTGCTGACTTATTAATTCTTGTTATTACTCTGTGAATTAAGAGCTATCACGATCCCCATTGCACAGATGAGGAGTCAAAATGATCAGAAGTTTGGTTCCTTTCCCAAGGTTCTTCAGTAATTAACAATACCAGGATCTGAGTGATACGGTCCCAAGGATCATGCTTTTAACTACCATGTGTATTGTCTCCTTCGTGGGTGGTAG
Source organism: Lutra lutra (assembly GCF_902655055.1). NCBI lineage: Eukaryota > Metazoa > Chordata > Mammalia > Carnivora > Mustelidae > Lutra > Lutra lutra. The sequence continues at coordinate 97,580,973 of NC_062284.1, read as the reverse complement.
GTTGTCAGAAATATATGCTGGATATTTCAACAACAGTATAATTAATCAGGGTGATAATATTTGTTAGTAGCAAAGTTCACACTAGGGAAACTTCTTTAAGACTGGTTGGCTTTATGCTTCATGAGTCAAAGACACAGTACAGAAAGTAGTTTAGGCTGAGACACCTGCATTCTGGTTAAGTCTTGCTACCAACATGCTGTGTGACTTTAGGTAAGTAAATTTACATATCCATGGTTTTCACATGTATGAAGTAAATGAATTGAACTCAATGAATGCCAGGGGAACTGCAAAGTCTAATTTTATAATTCCTGAGTATAATACCATTTGTCTCCAAAATATAACAAAAATGGACATTTTAGATGCTGTTACAAAATATTTCAGATCTAGTGCATGCACTTCATGAATAATCCTGCCATGAATAAATGAAATCCTGCTCATGAACAAAATAAAATGAGTCTGCTTTACCAATCCTTGTGTCCTTGGGGAACCCACTTGATCTATCAATTCATAATGTCCTTCTCTATGAAATTAGGATAATAATAGTATTTACATCAGAGGATTATTGTGAGGATAAAATGATGCACGTATTATGGGTTGAATTGTATCCATCTTTAAGTGTTGTATTTTAAGTTCTAAACTCCAGTAGCACAGAATGTGACCTTTTTGGGGAGAGTGTTAACAGAAGCAATCAAGCTATAATGAGGCCATTATATAATTATTTTAACTAGAGTTTTTCCTAGATAAGCTTCAGGGTTCAATTGTGTACATTTTGTGGGAGGCATTGTTCTCTGGCCTTTTCTGGAAGATGAAATGATGTAGACTTTGCCTTCAAACCACCCACATTTTAATGGAAAGGAAGAGATATAGACCAACGTGCTACCACTGTTGGTTACTTATTCTATAGTCATTCTCCCTTCTTTAGTTTAGAGAATCCTAATTTTGTTTATGTGGCAGTTGTCAAGCCCTAGATGATGAATTGTGATTGGCTGAAGACAGTAATGGCAATCTGATTTTTGCAGCCCAGAGCATCCTAACTCACATGACTAACGGAAGTGTAAAAAGGAGAATTAAAGAGAATGCAGAAGTAAGCTAAATCTACAGGGTCAATATTAAGAAGATGCGGTTAACCCTCTTTTGGAAGATAAACAAAGGCTTTGGGAGGAGTTGTCACTGAACTTGATTTTGAACAATGGAAAGAGTTTTCCTGGTGAATGAAGGTAAGGGAGTCATTCTGAGGAGTCAGGACAATCTTTGGAAGGGCAGGAAGGAGTGAGGCTCTTGGACATTAGAAAAACTAACTGTGAAGCAATTTGTTGGTGCTGGAATTTATAACTATGTTCTTCTGCTACCCATTCTGTATTCCCTTTGCCTTCAGGAAGCACTTCTGCTAATTGTGGTTCTTTACCTGTTGGAGAGAGTCAGGCCTTCATTCTTGTTCTGAGCCCTTAGTGGTGCTGCCTGGATGGTGTTGTTGTTGTAGTCTTCTATTGACTTTAATCAAAGGGATGTGGTGATACTAGGAGATGCTGTAAGTGATCTCCTATATTCCAGACATATTCTTCCTTACTTCCACTTTGAATCAGTAGTCCAATACCCTCTTGGTAAGTGGGGATCAGTCATCTCAGCCAGCACAGTAACTCATTTTTTTTTTTTGCCTATTAATTCAGAGGAATGAGGAATCCAAAGTAGCCAGGCAGTGGTCTTAATTTCCAATTTTATAGAATCATTGTTGTGTCTCTGGTGGAAGCATTCTTCCCTTTGGAATTAAGACCTCTAGGGCAGCATCTCATAAGTTTGTAGGAATAGGAAGCAAAAATTTTGCTAGTGAATTACTAGAGGTAACGATGAATGATGCTACTCCCATCTCTGCCCCTTGATTTCTGGGTGTGTAAATCCTGGCTGTGGGAGAAACAGCACAATACATTATATGCTGATTCCAGGCATCTACAGCTTTCTGAAGAGCCTTGCCCCTGGCTTGCAAGGTATTGCCACCCAGCTAGAGCTGAAACAGCTTTTAAAAGGCTATTCCACAATTCCTTCCAACCAGCTACCTTACAGAGTGCTGAAGAACATGATAAGACCAGAAAAGTCCATGAGCACTTATTTTACTACACTTATTTTGCTATGAGGTGAGTTCCTTTTCAGAAGTAGTGCTGTGTGGAATGCCATAATGGTGGATAAGACATTCTGTAAAGTCCACAGACAGTAGTTTTGGGAAAAGGATCGTACACAGAGAAAGCATATCCAAAGTAAGTGTCTGTTCCAGTAAGAAATACACTTCCAGGAAAGAAGTGGTCCAATGTCATCAACCTGCCAACATGTTAGCTCATCACCCTGTGGAATGGTGCCATACTGGGGACTCAGTGTTGGACTTTGCTGCTGAAGATTGGGCAGAGGTTGGCTTTGGTGAGTGGAAGACTGTGTTGCTGAGCCCATGCATAACTTCCATCCCTGCCATCATGATCATTTGTTCATGAGTCAAGGAGTCATGACAAGGGTGGCTAGGGAAAGAGGCTTACTGGTATCCACAGAACAGGTCTTTCTATCTACTTGTTTTTAAAAATCCTCCTCTAAAGAGATAACTCTTTGGTGAACATTCACACGGGACAGGCACATCTTCATGTCTTTTGTATTTTGCCCATTCAGAAAGGTTTCCACATACCTCTTTCTAAATTTCCTCACCCATTTTCTAATCATGTTATTTCTAAACCTGTGCCCATCCAGCCAAACTATTGGTCCCAACCCATGAATTATTATATATTGCACCCCTGGCCATTTCTTTTGCCAAGAAAAGTAAAGAACTAAGTACACTGCTTGAAGTTCTGCCAACTTGCAGTGGGGAGAGGGTGCAGGGGAGAACAGTTTCCCTTTACCACTCTCCTCCAGCAGTGTCCCAGAAAGGAGCTGTCATGCTGCAGTGTCCAACTTAGGTGGTGCCTGCATAGTGTGCAGACCCACCTGTAAACCAGGGCCAAGTCTTCTCTTTTGTCAAGTGACTGTAGGGAACTCCTCATGAAGCCTTCCATGCAGGCTGGGAGAGAGGAGAGGTAGCGGAGTGGTGGGAGTCACTTCTTTGTGTCTTTAGAGCTGGCTCATGTCTGAGCTAAAATATATCAATTCCACTTGCTAGAATGCCTAAGCTCATAGCTTGTTGGGTCAGATACCACCCAGTTCATGATGCAAAGGTTGCATGGTAACCTGATTAAGGGTTTGGTTTCTACTACTGAGTAGCTGGCCAATAGCTCTTTCTCAAAAAGAGAGTAGTTATTTGCAGAGGATGGCAGAAAATCCAAAGGGGCTACTCTATGATTCATATACAGGGGCTGCCAAAGGCTCAAAACCAGCGCCCCTGACTATCACTGCCACTTTAAGCACTGTCGGATTTGTTGGGTCATAGGGCTCAAGTGGCTGAGCAGCCAACATGGTAGCCTATACCTGTTGCAGGGTCTTCTCTTATTTGAAGCCTTGCTTCAAACTGGCAGCTTTTTGTGACTTGGTAAATGGGTCAGAATAACACACCTGAAAGAGGAAAGTGTTTTCTCCTAAATCCAAAAAGTTCCACTTGGCACTGCGCCTCTTTCTTGGTGGTAGGAATGGTCAGATGCAACAACTTATCCTTCACCTTCAAAGGGGTATCTCAATATGCCTCACACTACTGTGCCTCTAGAAATTTTGCTGAGGTAGAAACCATTGAGCTTTCATTGAATTTTCTGGTCTTACCAGAAAGTCTAGAGTAGTTGCTGCCTTTGGCTTTCTAGGTCAAGTCAGTAAAATATCATCGATATAATGGACCTGTGTGAAATCACATGGAAGAAAAAGGCAATTGAGATCCCTACAAGCTGATTATAACATGGGGTTGGATAGTTGATATATCTTTGACATAGGAGAATCATTTTTCCTAACTAAACCAAATAGCTTTTGGTGGTTCTTATTAAGAGGTATAAAGGAAAATATTTTGCCAGATTAATAGCTTCATACTTGTGTACCAGCCTCCCTTTTACTGAAGGGGTACTGGATCCATAAACTAGCCCACATTGTGGGGATGGATTGAGGGACCATGACTTTCTGTTTTTATGATTCAGGTGAGACTTTTGTTCAGTTGGCCTAGTCTTTTTATTCGTATAGATCAAGTAAGAATTTAGTAGGTAAGCTTCTGTTTCATTTCTAGGGACACCCTAATCAACCAGTGAGTGCCATAGATGTGTACAAGTCATACTATTCTGATTGCTGCTTTGATTCTCTTGTCTAGTACAGTAACCACATTCACCTTGCCTTTGAAGATTGAGGGCTATCTCTTAGCCCCTGTCACCCCAGAATCCTATTACTCCCATTGCATTTATGTTTCCCAGTTTAGTGACTGTAATTCTCACTGTAAGTTCTGGCCAACAGTGAAAAGTAATCATAGAACTCTTCAAGGATGCCATGGCTCCAATTACAAATTTATTTCTCATAGTAGTGGTGAAAGATATTTCTGTCCCCTCCTAGTGGGATGAGTAGGTCTTTGAATACCTTCTTCTACATTCAATCTACAAAAACCTTTGAATACCTTCTTCTACATTCAATCAAGACAGGTATGATGGTTCTGACTTGCTCATTATGAGCCACTTTCTGGTCTGTATTTCAGTCAATCAACCAAATAAAATGTTAGAGCCTTTCCTAACACCTCAAACCTCTTTCCACATTAAATACAGAATCTTCGCTTAGTGAACCCATATCCCTAAATTTGGCATGATCCAATTTTATGTTCCTCCCATCATTATCTCACAACCTTTATATTTGTTTCCTCACAAGTTCCCCAGATTTCTGTCTATATAAAGTAGAAAACTCAAATAGTTCTCCTGGAGTGTAACACACTTCCTAGAGATGTACCTCACCATTAGGACCTGCTGGGATTTATATGTAGTTGGAGGTCTAGAAGCAAAGATGCTTGGCTGGGGTGGGGGGTCCTGGGGAGAATCAGCATTGTCTTACATGGTAACTTCCTGAGTCCATGAAAGGCTAATCTCCTCAGAGTGGTGTGGAAGGATGGGTAGACATCACTGTGAGTTGAAGGAGCAGCCACTACTGGGTGTGCAGAGGTTGCTTCTACTGGGATGAGGGTGCCAATTCTGGCAAAGATTCATGAGAATTTGGAGGCTTAGTGTCCCCAGCTTCACCAAGGACTTTCCAAATGTGTCCAGCCCAGCTCATGGGATCCCACTCTTTCCCAGTCAATGACCTCACTTCAACAGTAGGCACCTTGTGGGGCTAGTTCAACTGCCATTAAGATTCAACCCCTGCACAGGATGAAGTTCTGCATCTGATTAGCAGCAGTTTCAGCCCTATGGCTACAGGAGATATAGATCTCTTCCAGGACACACACAGAAGCTCTGAGGCCATTTATGGGGCACAGGAGCAGGGAATTGGAATCTCTGACCTTATCCTTTTCTTTCACTGTTTGTCCAATGACATTAGGAGCAACTGACCAACATTACATTTATTAGTTTCCCAAAAATGTTCAAAAGGACCATATACAGAGCCACCCAGCTCCTCGCTTCTTATAAGTGATTGATTAAGAGTATCCAATGCAGATATTTTGCATATCTCTCTAAATACTTGATGCATGGAGTAAGTGCTTTCTTTATTACTGGAAATACATTCATTAGTGTGTTTAAGTCTAATCATATTAGAGAGTCAATTCCAGGAACCCCAGAACCAATTCATAAAACTCATCTTTAACACTCTGTTCCCCTAAAATCACTCTTGGTACCAAAATCTGTATTAGGATTTTTCAGAGAAACATAGGCAACAAGATATATGATTTATTATATGGAATTGGCTCACATGATTACAAAGGCTGAGAAGTCTCCAGATCTGAAGTTGGCAAGTTGGAGACCCAGGACAGCTAATGGTGTCATTCCAGTCAGAGTCTGAAGGCCTGAGAACCAGGATTGCTGATGATATGAGTTCTGGTTCAAGTAAGAGTCTATAGGCAGAAGATGAATGCCCACTTTGAAGACAGGCAGATAAAACAACTTATCATTTACTCAGTCTTTTTGTTCTGTTCAGGCCTCAGCAGGTTGGATGAAGGCCACTCACACTGGGGAGGGCAATCTGCTTTATTGAGTTGACTGATTCAAATTTACTCTCATCCAGAAACACAGATACACCCAACATAATATTTAAGGAAATATCTGGGTACCCATAACGCAGCCAAGTTGGCACATAAAATTAACCATCACACCTTCTCTGTGCCACACACTTCTCCACACAATAGGAAAGAATAAAACAGGTAAAATTCCCTACTGTCCTTGCCTTTACATACTGGAGAGAGACAAAGAATAGAGAAAATAAAAATGAAGAAGAAGGGTCTTCCTGACTTTGGCAATTAGGTTGTGTGGTGACCTGCCATTACCTAACTAGGTAGGAGGGAGGTAAGAATCTGGAAGGACACCCCCTCTTTCCCTATGTTTTCCCCTTATCTCTTCTCAATTGTCCTATTCCTCTGTGTCAGGTGACCCACCCCTGCTATGCTCTGTGTTATCATGCATGTTTATCATTAGAGGGGGATAGGAATCACATTTTGCTCCCAGTCTTTCTCCAGGTATTCAGTGGAAAATGTAGACCGAATAAATTTTTCATTAAAAAATAATACTGAGGCTGTACTACGTGCAGGCACCTGCATGGTACTTGCTGTGTCGTAGTTTGTCAAGAGAAAGCACTGAGGAAAGGCATCTGTGGGTGGTAGGGAAAAGATCCCAGTGGGCTGAAAAGATCAGACACTGAACATGGGGCTTTTGATCTCCATCTTGAAAAATAGGTGGGATTTCAGGACACAAATGGGGAGGAGGGAAGATTTCCTGGGCCAGTGGTTCATAGCCGTGGTTGCAGATTGGAGTCACCCTGGGGAGCTGTAAGAAGAGTAATGTGTGTGCTGTGGGGCGGCCCCTCTAGAGATTTTGATTAACTTGGTCTGGTGTGAAGCTGGAGTATCAGGATTTTTAAATCTTTCCCAAGGGCTTCTAATGGGCAACCAAAATTAAGAAACATCGTTTGAGTCAGAGGTGGTCTAATGAACAAAGAAGCCAGGTAAAAATGAATGCAAAGAGTGTCTGGGGATGGTGATATCAGATTCCTGAGGGTGTGTGTATGCACATGTGCTTGTGTGTGTGTGTATATACAAAGGTGTGCCGTCTTTTAAAAGAATAGGTAAGTAGGGGTCTGACAAGGATGCCAGGAAAGCTAAGGTGAAAATGTTAGGAAACTACTGAAGGATTTTGAACAAGGAAGGGCATAATCAAAATGTTTTTTTTTAAAAGATATATAATTTACAATTTGGAAATTAATTGCTTTGAAATAGAGCTTTTGGCACAATTAGACATGTTGGCAAACAGACCACTAGACCGGTGCTTCTCAGACTCTGCCATGCATGTAAATCACCTGGGGATCTTGTTAAAATGTACGTTTTTATTCAGTAGGTCTGGGGTGGGGGCCGAGACTGCATTTCTAACAAGCATCCAGGTGATGTTGTTCATCCACAGACCCCATTTTGAGTAGCGAAGCACCACTGCTCAGAGATTTTTTTGCTTGCTTGTTTGTTTTTCTTTTACATGGAAAACTGGAGCTAAGGGACAAAACTCACAAGCTGAGAAGACATTGGCAATTCTTCTTGATTATTTTCCATTTTTTATAAGCTTAGAATAGGGACTGTGTCTTATTTATCCTTGTATTCGTACAGTGACTTGGCAGTACTTTGTATGGATGGGAACTCAATATATGTTTACTAAATGAATGAATTATTCCTTATGATTAATACTGTAATGCTACTTAAAAAAATTCCAGCTCCCTCCTAGGAGCCATGGTCCTATTTCCCAGTTTGTTCCCTCCATTTCTTTTGGAAAAAGATCCATGCTAATTTCCTCTGTGTTATCTCTGCTTATGATGTTTTCTTGTTAATTTTAAATATCTTCAGTTATGGGGTTTCTACAGCAGTTGTAGAATTTTGGCAACTTTAACATTTCTTTTGCATACTCTGTATAACTTCGTTATTTTTTATTGAATTTTACAAAAAGCCACTCTTCTATAAAAGAACTAATCAAGTATATGAGTCCTACATGCACAAACACACACACATACACACTTATATAAATATATACTCTGTCCGAATTGCATAGATTTCAGTTCTCAAGGAGACAGAGTATTTCTCAGTTTAATATGTCTAGATGAAACACATTTTCAAATATTTTATACTAACCTCTATGCTTTAATATCAAGCAATCTATCCTTCATTATGTTAAATGCATTTAAAAAAAAAAAGTAGCCTGTGCAAAATCCACAGACAACTCCCTGGCATACAAAATGGGTTCATCCCCATAAAAATGCAAATTAACTGTGTGCAAGCATAAGCCTTGAGCATTTGTATAGAAAATAAAAAAAGTCTTCTAACAGAGCCCCAAGGAGCTCTACCAACAATGAGCTGATCCCAAGCCACCATAATGGCACCGGATACATTACAGAGTCTTTCTCTAAAGATATTTCCTGAGTATTTAAGCAGAAATACAAAAGTTTTTAATCAGAAAATGGTCTGCTTGAAAAGAATTAAAGGCCTAGTAGGCCTTTGCAGAGCACAGTAGCGCTCTACACTGTCAGTTTGAGATTACATGGGCATTGTACATTTTCTGAATGAGAGCAGCAATGGTGCAGTAATTGGCTCAAACTCTGAAATGATCAATGAACAAAGAGAAGTAATTATTTAACCAGGAGCAAGCAAGAGCCTCCCCGCAGCCTTTGGTGGTCTTGTCTCAGGGCTATCTGGAACTGTGTGTGCTCAGCTGTGTTTTAAAACCTGGCTCTGGCCATCACAGGTTGTGGCAAATTGTTGGCAGAGCCAAGCTCTGGCCAGTATTTACCCTCTGCAGGGAGAACGTGGCTAAAGGACCACGTTTGGTGGTCCACGTTTGGACCAAGTTTAGGTTGTGTGTGTGTGTGTTCTTGTTGTAAAAATCTGATAGGTATAATGTATGCGTTACTCTATTTAATTCCCCTTCATATTCTTTAGTGAGTGAAAATCACCAGAAATAATCTAGGGAACCTGTTGCCATGTGCACTGGGGAGACCCCAGGCCCTGAGACCTTGGTCCAGCCTGTCCCTGAGATGTCCCTGGGAGCTCAGTCTCCTTGCAAGCAAAAATTCAGGGAGGGAGCCCACATAGTAGGAGAGTTGATGACGCGAAAGTCTACTCTTGGAATGGGACAGCAGGCAAGCTCAAGGGAAGGTTTCATGCCCCAGGGTTTGGGTTTCTAGCCTTTATTGATAGTGTTACCCAGGAGGTGGAATGTTTATTACTTGGGGATTTCTTCACGAGCAGGTTTCGAGCTTTTCTCCCTTGTTGACAGAGTTTCTGGCCTTCTTTGTCTCCGGCCTGTCTGGTTTGCTTTCTTATGACTTTGTTTTGGAGTGGTGCTCTCAAGATAGGACTCTGACTCTCCTGTTAGCTGATCCTGAACTCCCCCCTTGCTGGAAAATGGCCTCCAAGCATCCTGTTAAAACCTAACTGCTTATTCTAACAAAACTGTCTCCCTCCCCAGTCTGTTTCCCAAAACATTATATCATTTAGTAAATCACTCCGATATGGTTAATCCTGTGGCTCCCTCTTTGTCTTCTACTCAAGGCAAGAGTGGAGGATAGAGAGCCCATACAGATCCCTGGGGCTCAGGAGATCAGACGGAAGCCAGGCAGAAGGGCCAACGCTCTGTGCAGGATTTGAGCCACTTTGCCCATCTTTTTCCTTTAGTGGTATTATTAGAAAACTTGGTACTTCCCCCGCTTTTTTTTAGATTTCATTTGGCAGAGAGAGAGAGAGAGAGAGATACCCCGCACAAGCAGGGGGAGTGGCAGAGGGAGATTGAGAGGGAGAAGACGACTCCCTGCTGAGCAGGGAGCCTGATGTAGGACTCAATCCCCCCTCTGGGATTCTTGGGGGCCCTGCCCCTTTTTCTCTCCACCTTTCTCTTACGTTCTTTCCATAACAGCACTGTCCTTAATGAAGTCCTACTTCTCCCATTCATTATTCCCAACCTTCGGACCCACACATGTTGCTTGAAAGTGAGTCTTGAGTATATAATTATAAAGCCAATTGACTCACGTAAAATTTTACCTACTGTACAAGTGCAGTTTTCCTACATCTTCCCAAGGCAATGCAGTTTGTAAATTAGGCAATTTTCATGTTGGCATGCCTTCTGAAGTCTGACCCACTGTGACAGTAGGAAGCGGCAACCGTTCAGGTTTTCCTCCTTCAACTTCATTTTCTACCACTCTCTGTCAGTGTCTGCCTTGGGCAACACTGTACATTAGGGGTTGAGGAGTGGAGAAGGAGTGGTGGGTTGGCGGGGGAGGAGATGCTGTGTGTACTTTGTCTGGGGTGGGGTTCAGGGGAGGAAAAGGTCCCAGGTAGAGAGAATCTCCTTGGCTCCAGTAAACCATCTCACCCAGAGGCCTGTGCTCCCGCCTGGCAGGGAAGCAACAGAGTTAGTCTCTTCCCCAAGACTGACATAGATTTAGTAGAGGAAGTCACAGAGAGGGAAATGCCTTTCAGACCGGATTCAGTGAAGATCCACAGAAAGATGGGCAAGACCTGATGGGCAATACCCTGGCCCGGAAACAGCCTGGTTCCGGAACCGAGAGATGGGCCATCCTCAGTGATGTAAAATTCCAGAATACCTCTGGAAACCTTGACATACACCTGGAGGGGAGTGTGGGACCCCAAATGGATAGAGAATAACTTTCTACCTTCCTGATAGGAAGAGAAATGACCTTAAATTATTTAAAAATAGAGTTATCACTCTTGCACATGAGTTTGTAGACTTAGACTCAACCTGCCTTCTAATAGGCTGAAAAGAGTATGTCCTAAAGGGTGGCCGGCCTTCTCATGAAGCCACCTGTATTATAAGTCTTTTTAAAAAGACTTTCCTTTTCTCTCTGCCTCTCTTGCTTCCATTTAGTTCTCTCAATCTTTTTCCTTTAGTGGTATTATTAGAAAACTTGGTACTTTACCCGCTTTTTTTTAGATTTCATTTGGCAGAGAGAGAGAGAGAGAGAGAGAGAGAGATACCCCGCACAAGCAGGGGGAGTGGCAGAGGGAGATTGAGAGGGAGAAGAAGACTCCCTGCTGAGCAGGGAGCCTGATGTAGGACTCACTCCCAGGACACTTGGGATCACGACCTGAGCCAAAGGCAGATGCTTAACCTTCTGAGCCATCCAGGTGCCCCTTGGTACACCTTTTTAAATGGAGAGGGTAATGAACTCTGAAATAAAGCCAGCAATCAGAATGCCTTGTTATGGAAACAGGACAAAGAAACACACTGGTGACTGCTGGAACCCGGAAAATTCTGTATTACTGGTGAGAAATAGGACTAAAGCCACAGGGGCCAGTCCTTTTTACCCGCCAATGTGAACGACTCTGTAAAAGACCTGGAGCCTTTTAATCCATTTACGAACATGCGGGAAGGTCTCCACTTACTAGGGGCAAGATTAAATTTCTTGAATACACATAGCCAAGAGCAGTTCCTGAGCCTAGAGAATGATAACCTCTGCTCCTGTCCCAGTTAGGACTCCTTGGGTGTGGTGCTGGGCTCCTCTGAGGTCCAGAGTGAGGACTGACTAGGTGACAGCCTGTTCTCAGGAAGCTTCTGGTAATGCCACGGCCTCTCATACTCGAAGACTCGCTCCTGCTAGGATTTCAGGGTCTCTCGGGAGATTCACGGCCTCGATCCCACCAATTGCCATTCTGGCTCTAGCTGAAAGTGGGAAATAAGCTTGAAGACAGAAGTTGAGGGAAAGGAGGGGTAAAATTTGCACTAGACTGTGACTGTTTAATTTTTCAATACTAGTGAATGATAAATGCAGGAGTAGACTTTTCTGGTAAATTGTTATGGTAAACTCAGTTAAGGCTCCACATTGTGATTTTAAGAATGTCTGGAAAACATCGAGTTCCTTATCTTGAAGGGAGCCTTGAACATTAAGAGATGCAGGCCGACTAATGCAGACCATCTCCAGGTGGGGATGGCCCAGGACTGGCCCAGACAGGTAGACAGCGACACCTGTGTGGAGAAGCCCTGTTTGTGGGAGAGCTGTCATATACACGGTTACCAGCGAGAATTCCAGGAGAATTCCTGGAGAATTCCAGGAGAATCCAGAAAGCTGTAATGAAAGTTGGGAGTCAGGAAGAACACTGAGAAAACAGCCACCTTGAGCCAAGAATTAAGGAAGAAAATAAAGGCTATGGTCAGACAGGCCTTGAAATTCTGAATGTTAAGTCTGTGCGGGTAAGTTTTCGGGTGCAGCTGGGGGTCTTGCCCCTCTGGGTGTGAAGGAAGTTGAGTGGAATCAGGTGTTCATGTTGGCTCACCACGTGTACCAGCTTCCTTTTTTTTTTTTTTTAAGATTTTATTTATTTACCATACAGACAAAAATTACAAGTAGGCAGAGAGAGAGGAGGAAGCAGGCTCCCCGCTAAGTAGAGGACCTGATGCTTGGCTTGATCCCAGGACCCTGGGATCATGACCTGAGCCGGAGGCAGAGGCTTAACCCACTGAGCCACCCAGGCGCCCCATGTACCAGTTTCCCGATAAAAACCCTTCTCCGCTCTTGGCGCTTCTCCGGTCTCATACTCTTCACAGTCCTTGGATTTCTCTCCCACACCTTGGTGAGGAATCTGCCTCCTTCACCCAGCACGGTAAGCTCAAGGTCTTTTCCAGGACTGGCTCTCTCTTTTCACGAGGTATGTGACTAATTGCTTCCCCGGCTTTCGCCTTGTCTTTACTGATTCCACTTAATGAACATTGTTCTTACTACTTTCGTGCTCCATCAGTGATAATTCTAATTGAAGAGACCCTTTCATGAATATAAATATACCATGGTGCTAAATGTGAACACCCATTATATTTTCAATTTCTTAATCTCCACAATTGTTCTACTTTTTACCTCTCTGTGAATGTTTTGCATATGGTAGCCATTTATTAAACCTCGAGTAATGACTCTTAGAGCTCTGTATCTGGCATACTCTCAGATAAATTGGTCTTTCTTAACACACTTGTCTTCTACATTTCTTATCTTCCTTTCTTTTAGGGAGCTATCGTTTACATTAATGGCATTCACAGATCTTAACTGTAGAGTCTGGTGGGCTTTGACCATTCTCTACAGCTATGTAACTCCCACTCAAATCAAGATCTGGAACAACTCATTTATTTGCAACCCTTTCAGTCAATTCCCGGGTCCCCAGAATAAACTAGTGTCTGATTTCCATTGCCACAGGTTAGTTCTGTCTGGCCTTGCCTAAATATAAATGAAATAATTTGATATGTGCTCATTGGATCCAGCTTCTTTTGTCTAACATGGTGTTTTAATGTTAAATTATGCTGTTGCATGTATTAATGACTCATTCCTTTTTTTTTTTAGGGATCTAGTCCATTGTAGGACTAGATCACAATCTATGCGAGGGTTGGTAAACCTTTGAGTTGTTTCTGGTTTGTTGCTATTATGAATGACTTCTATGATCGTTCTTGTATATTTTTTGTTTTTGTGAGCATACTTGTATTTTTTGGGTAAATATTCAGAAATAATATTGCAGGGTCATGTGGTATTTCCAAAGTGGTTGTACTATTTTACACTCTCATTAGCAATGTGTAAGCGTTCAATTGCTTGCCAGCAATGAGTATTATCTAGTAGTTTAGCCATTTTAATAAGTAAAACTACTATCTCGTTGTGGCCCTAAATTGTGTTTTCTTGATAAAATGCTGCTGTGCAGTTTTTCATATGTTTATTAGCTATTGTATCTTGTGAAGTATGTGCAAATATTTTATTCATTTGAAATTGGTTGTTGGTCTTATTGAATCATAGGGCTTTTTTTTTTTAAAGATTTTATTTACTTATTTGACAGACAGAGATCACAAGTAGACAGAGAGGCAGGCAGAGAGAGAGAAGCAGGCTCCCCGCTGAGCAGAGAGCCCGATGAGGGACTCGATCCCAGGACCCTGAGATCATGACCTGAGTGGAAGGCAGCGGCTTAACCCACTGAGCCACCCAGGCACCCCAAATCATAGGGCTTTTTAAAAAAACATTTTTGGATGTTATTTTTTTGTCCTATATATAAAAAATATTTCCTCCTATATATAAAAAATATTAATTACTTTAACTATAGTTAAAGTTTTTTTGTAAGCAGAATTTTCTAGTTTTATGAAGTCTGATTATTTTAATTTTGTGATTTTTATATTATCTTGATCTTTGCTTTCACCAAGGTCACAAAGATATTCTTTCTTCTTTTAGAAAAAGTATGTGGAATTAAACAAAATAGATGAACATAGGGGAAGGAGGGAGATGGCTGGGAGAAGAGAGGGAAGCAAACCGTAAGAGACTCTTAACCAGAGAACAAACAGGGTTGCTGGAGGGGAAATGGGTGGGGGATGATTAAATGGGGGATGGGTATTGAGGAGGGCAGGTGGGATGAGCACCAGATGTAGTTTGTAAGTGATGAATCACTAAATCCTACTCCTGAAACCAATATTACACTATACGTTAACTAGCTAGAATTCAAATAAAAACTTGGGGAGAAAAAAGTATGGCTTTAATGTTTATGATCCATCTCAAATTAGTTTTTGCCCAGAAGTCTTTAATATCTCTTCCCCTAAATATTTGATATTTTGTGGTAAGATATAGTTCAATTGTATGAAAAAACAATTGTATTTTGACTCTTTCTAGTGTTTATTGCTAATATATAGAAATACAATTGATTTTTGAGAATGTACTAAGTTCTTTATTAATTCTACTAAGTTTTTAAAAGATTCTTTACGATTTTCTATGTATACAATTGTGTCCTCTGTGAATACAAATCTTACTTTTTCCTTTTCTCATAACTGTTTTTAGTTTCCTTGCATTGTTGATTGGCCAGAACATGTAGGGCAATGTTAAATAGGAATGACTATAGTGGATATTTTCACCTAGTTCCTGATCTCAGGGGAGAAACATTTAGTCTTTCAGCATTAAGTATGAGGTTATCTCTTGGTGTCTTTTATCAGATTAAAGAGGTTTTCTTCAATTCCTAGTTTGCTGAGAGTGTTTATTCTTCTTAAGAAATTATCAAATGGGTGTTAAACTTCGTCAAACATTTCTCTGTAACTGTTAAGACAATCACATGATTTTTCTTTTTTATCATTTCCAAGCCCCTCCCACACATTGTTTTGTTTCATTTGCTAATATTTTTAAAGGATTTTCCTATCTTTGATCCTAAGGAGTACTGCTCTATTTTATTTTCTTGTGATAGCTTTATCAGGTTTTTATTGTCAGAAGTTATATTGGGTTTGTAAAGCAGAAAGTCTTCACTCCTCTATTTTATGGAGGTTTGTGAAGATTGGTATTCTCTCTCATTCTGAGACTTCAATTACGTATATGTTATGCTATTTGATATTTCCCACCAATATCAGAAGCATTTTTCTTTTCCCCCATTTCTTTCCTTCCATTATTTGAATATTTTCTTGTAACTTATTTTTGAGTTCACTGAAACTTTCTTAAGGTTATCTGATGACTTATTTCTAATACCACATTTTTCCTTCTATTTGGTCACCCTTAGTTTCCATTTTTTTTCTGCTGAAATTCCTCATATGTTCACACATGGTGGTTATTTTTTCCACATAAGCATACTTAACATGTTTGTCATGCTTACTTTAAAAAATTCTTGTCTGCCAATTTCAATATCTGGGTTTTCTCTAGTTATACATCTATAGACCCGTTTCCCCCTTTTATTTGGGGTCATCTTTTCATGGTTCACTATTAAGGATTTTTTTTTTTTAAGATTTTATTTATTTTTTTGACAGAGAGAGATCACAAGTAGACAGAAAGGCAGGCAGAGAGAGAGAGAGAGAGAGAAGCAGGCTCCCTGCTGAGCAGAGAGCCTGATGCGGGACTTGATCTCAGGACCCTGAGATCATGACCTGAGTCGAAGGCAGTGGCTTAACCCACTGAGCCACCCAGGCGCCCCACTATTAAGGATTTTTATTGTATGTTACATATATGTGTAAAAAAGAAAAAACTCCAATAGAAACTGAAGTAAATATGTACCCCCAGAAAAGGCTCAAGTTCTACTGCAGTTTTTATGTTTCTTTTGTATAGTATTAAGTTATATGTTTGTCCACTAGTGCATTGGTACTTTGCTGTCATCTTGAAAACAGGATTTTGTCCAGTCTTATATATGGTATACCCAAATCAGGTATTTAAATTTTATAGTTCCAGGGAAAACAAAACATCCTAAAACTATGGGTGAAAACCAAAGGTAACATCTCAAAGGAAAACAGACCTACTTTCTGCCCCTTCCTTCTATAGGCTCATGTATTTAGTAATATATACAAATATAAATGATTGTGATTACTGAAATTCAGTGTTAACCATAGATCTCTGAACAATAACACAAAATTCCTTTCTCATTGGATCACATTGTGATTAATTTATGAGTCTGTTCTCAGGTAGAATGTAAACTCCCTAAGCTTAGTCTTTTACATTCACTCTTGAACTCTTTTAATCTCAAGTAGGAAGGCACAACAAAAGAAACCCTAGACCCCTTTGGTTCTTTGTTTATGTAACTGTGCTAGGGCAGACTTATGTTGAGGGGTACATCCAGAGTGATGTCAGGACTTCGGAGTCCCATGTATTTTCAGTGAAGAGGTAAAACCTGACCTTTAGCTAAAATAATTCTGATGACACTCCTTCCTTGAGAAGTCTGATAGCAGAAGTTACAATCCCCTCTTTGAATGAATGTGGGAGGGAGGGGAAGAAACAGGCCGATTTTTTGGTTTGTTTGTTTTTGTTTTTTGTTTTTGTTTTTGTTGAGGACTTTGACATTTCATAATTGAATGATTGGTTTGAGAGGTAGGAGTCCTGTGGCACCTTTCCCCACCACCATGAAATGTCTCAAGCTCTTTATTTCTGAATCTTCTCATAGTACAAAATAAGTACAAAATTCAGTGTGTGTGTGTTTTTTAAACACTGAATAGGTTTCATGTGTGTGTGTGTGTGTGTGTGTACATGTTATTTTTGGACATTGATATAGACCTTAGTGACCTTTTTTATTATTGGTCCTGGATAAGGATGATTTCGAAACGCTTAAGGAAGATACTCAATGATATTTGTTATCAGGCTGCCAAAGAATTGACCTAGGAAGAACCTTCTTGAAAATTATAGTGATTAGAACTAAAGGTATTATAAATATGAAAAAAAGCTCTATGTTGTCTCCAGAGGTAGGTGTGAAAAGATATTCATTTTCTAAACTACCAGAGGAAAAAATATTTTAACAGAACTAATTTAAAATATTATTATATCCTATTAAGGAAGGAGATGGATAACATAAATATTTATGGGAATAAACTCCTTGTTTCAGAATTGTGTTAGGGCAGAAAAATATTCCTACACAAAACCTTTTCAAGTGAGAAGAAAGTGTGAGGGATTGATAATGTTTCTGATGAGTACCTCAGCCGTGATTCTGGTCCAGATGTTTTATTTCCTGTGATGTCCCTATTTAATTAGTACCAGATTCAATATAGTCGCAGATGTGAATTGGTGAAATGATGATGATGAAACCATTACACTGTAGAATTGTTTTAGCTGTTCCAGTTATTTTTTTCTTCTTCTCTAATGGCCGATCGTGCACTCGCCTCACAAATAAAATTTGTGCATCTGGGAAAAGCTGTGTGTTGTATTTGGTATTGGTTGCCTTTGAGATTATTTTTCTTAAATAATTTTGGATTTTCTAGATGTTTTGTGTAAACTTGAAGTTGATAAAGTGGTCAAACAAATAAACAAAATGACAACACAGTGGATTAGAAAATTGCTCCACATAAAACATTGAATTATTGGGTGGAAGTTTGCTTGAACAAAAGATTGAAGCATTCACATCTCAGTGTTAAGAAAAGCAGATGTGTTTGGTTTTGGATTAGAATTCTAATTAAAGGCTCTGGCTCCAGTATGATGATTCTTAACTATTTCTGAAAAATTTATCTTAGTTCGCTGAACATGCTTTTATTTCTTCTTTTACCCTCCATGTATCTTTTCCTTTTATACCGTCTGTGCCAGTCAAGTCATCAAAGTCCATTTCTGCCATTTCCCAAGGAGTTCTTTGGTGTTCCTAAAATTTATTATCAAGGCTGTAATTATAATCTATTTGATGAAATTAAGAAAAAGTCCAAACAGTAAAACACATTCTTACTGTCCATAATGATTTACATGGAAATAATCTGGATTCCTACAAAACTATAGTCCTTATTTTTTGTATTGCAGTGTGCAAAGAGGAATTCTCACCTTACAATGGAATTGAAACAGCAGATATCTGTTTAGAGTCTTATATTTGATCAAAAAGATTTTTTTTGGGGGGGGGGGAATGTGAAGATACTAACATGACATTGTTTCATTTGGATCCTAATACTACAGTAAGAATTTCAGAGATGGTATCACGATGATGCTCTAGTGTAGTATTTATAAATCTAACAAGCACGGGATAAAAACTGTTAATATCTCCAATAATACCTTTCCTTCTGTAAGTAGGCTATACCAATTCTTAGAACAAACTTGCTAATGGTTTTGCAATTGTATGTGTTTGATTTTTGTACTTCACAGAACCACTGGGTTGGGTATCTTAGGCTTTCTTAACTTTAATAATGCAATTTTGTTATTGCAACTGGTGGTGATGATGGTGGGAGTTAAGCAATATGCTAAGTAGATCTCTTATATGTAGATCTACATAAATCTCCCTCCTGATACGTAATAAGGGGCAAAGGGGAAGAGGTTTGTGCTCCTGTGCTCAGTGGTAACTATAAATGGACAATTGCAACAATCATGGTCTGATAAGGATAAAGCAACCAAGGTGTCAGACACTTTGGTGATAAAGGTCTGGATCACGTCACCAGATAAACAGCCTAGACCAGTGAAAGTGCTAGCTGAAGGCAAAGAAGCCATAGGATAGCTAGTAATAAGCTTTAATTATAGCATTTGGGACCAGTTGTAGTAGTGGGGACTAGAACTCAATGTGAAAACCATTTTTGTCGTTTTTGGTGACTGAAATTAGCCACTTTTTGAAATAAGTGGTTCCTCTCTCAGGGGAGAAACGAGGTACTTTTTTTTTCTTTTGAAGAAGATGAGCAAGAATCTGAGGTAAACTGTGTTGTTCAATTTAATCAGATCCCTGGGTTTGCTTGGCCAAGATTTTATGCTTGATGCTGTGGATGAATCTTCAGGAATATTGCCTGGAACAAACTGCATCTTAGGGGCAGTTTCCGTATTCATCAGAGGGAGGCTCCTCGAACTCCACAGTTACCTTATTTTGGGTGCAGCTGTTCTCAGGTCTTCATGTTTTCAGGTCATCCTTGTGATGACCTGGCATTATTTCCCCTCAGGTGTCCTACTAAGAGCGTCTCACCTCTTTTCCTGGACCTTTGTTATTGCCGGTAAGGCCCAGGTGACATGGGACCTGCTGAGTTTTCATGTACTAATAGGCTGAGCCCAACTATCTTCTGGTGGGAAGGTGGGGAATGCCTGAATTTGCACCAGCCTGCTGACTTGCCTCTTCTGGCCGGTGTCCCATAAGCATTAGAGGTGCTGCTATTGATGTCTTGGGGTTTTTCTGAGAACCATCAGCTTGGCTGGTGTGGTGCAACCTGGAAGTGTCAGGGGCTTCGTGTCCCTGGGGCAAATGAGCCTGTGATAAATCCTCTTCCTTCCATGTCTCTGTGGACCGTTAGCGTAATAGTGGTTCCTACGTCCTTTGTGAAGACCTCTCATGAGACTGAGTCTTTAATTGCATTTGGTGGAAAGCTGGGAGTAACTTGGAAACACTCCCCACCATTTTCTCTCCCTCCTTTTTCTTCCCTCCTTTTCTTTTCCCTATTCCTGTTTCCCAGGAATTGAAATTCCCTAAAGAGTATTAACTTGTAGATTTCAGCCACTAAATATTGGCTATGAACACTTTTATAGAAAAGGGGCCAAGGCAGTGATGCTTTAGGATCTTTGGTAATCTGATAAGAGAAAAGGGTCGGCCTTATTTACCATAAGTCACATAGTCAAATACCTAGTTCACTATGTTTTGTTGTATATTTACCAATCCATTTCCAGCCATTCAGCAAGGACGGTTCCAATTGTCTTTGCAGGATATTAGCTAGTGCCCAGAGAAATCATTAAGAATATAACGGAATACTGCCTGAGCTTTGTGTCTTGAAGACTTTTTTTTTAAAGATCAAAACTTCCATGAACACAACTTAGTGATGCTTTTATTGCTGACAAATTGACAGGAGGGAGCTAGACTTACATAGAAGCAACATTTCAAGAATCAAAAAGCGTTTTTTACAGCATATTAGAGTTTTGATAGGTCCTTGAATCATAGTGTACAGCTTTTGGAACCTTTAAACTTCCTTGAATGAGGTACTTCCTTCCAAACGCTGGCCCTTTTTAGGAGATAAAAACTAAAAATCCTGTCCAAAGTGGTGCTTAAGAACTCTAAGTATGTAATAGTGACTTAGGATGGAAATAGCTATTTTGACCCTTATACTTTATTGTTGGCTAAAAATCAGAAATTGTACCGATCAGCTTTTACTTTTTCAAGTATTTTGAAATTGTAAAAAAAGGTTACATTTTCAGGTGTATTTAAAAAGAGCAAAATGCACTATAAAATAAGATGAACTGACTTATATTCCAAGTTGAATTATATCCTCTAACTCTTGAAATTTTTGATTTATAGAGTTAAACTACTAAGGAAATAATGAATTTTCTGAATTGAATTCTCAAAAGGCAATTCAGATCACAATACATCTTGTAGAGGAGCACCATTGGTGAAAATTGATTAAGAATTTTTTGTAATCTCAACTCTATAACTCTTAAGGGGAACCACATCCTCAGATCTCTAAGCACAGAGTTAGAAGAATTAGAATATTTTCCAACATTCGAGAAAATCCAACATCCTTGACAAAGTATTTTATTAGGTTTGCCATATGAAATTACTATTTTTGTTTCAGCCTAAGCAAGGATATAAAATGAATGTGCGCACATATGGAGAGCTTAAAAAAGAAAACACAATCACTATATGGGTTTAATAAACACCATTTTAATGCTCTAAGAAGGATAAGGTAAGCAGCCACTATTAGTTAAACAATCTGAGTAAGAGGGAGAATGGTCCTTGAAGAATCATTAATAGTGCTTAGGGAATTTGTGATCCTTATTTTGTAGGAGTAAAGTTGGGTACAGGGAATATGGCGATATTTTTTATTGCTGTGTAACAAATTGCCACCCAGGTAGCTAACTAAAGCAACACAGATTTATTAGTTCACAATTCTATAGATCAGAAGTCCAGTGGGGCTCACTGGATTCTCTGTTTACAAGGTCAAAATTCAAGGTGTTGGCTAGCTGGCTCTTATGTAGACTTCTAGGAAGGAGTCTGCATTCAGGTGTATTCAAGTTGTTGGCAGCACCTGGTTACTTGGGGCTATAGATCTGAGGTCCTCATTTCCTTGCTGGGTATCAATGAGGCACACCTTCACCTTCTTGAGGTCCCTCCATCTGCAAAGCAGCAACTGTGCATCAAGTCCTTCCCTTACTTTAAATATCTCCTGACTTTCTCTCTACCAAGGCAAGAGAAGTCTCTTTACCTTTAAAGGTTGAGGTGATAACAAAGGACCACTGGAAAATCTCCCTTTTTACAAGGTAAACTGTGCCACGTCCTATAACACACCACAAGAATGATATCTCATTATATTCACAGGTCCCAGTGATAAGGTTATAGAAATGTAGGGGCTATTTCTAGGAATTCTGCCTCCCAAAGTAGTTTTGTAGTTTTGAGGATGTAATATCAGAAGATTAATTAATAAGTTTACTTTCTGGTCCTTGCTTCTCTTTCTCGACAACCAAATTATCTGCCGTCTTCTTATTGCTTCAGAGCAGAGGATGGCTGGATGGAAAACAGATATTGACTGCAGTTCTTCTTGGCATTTGTTTCAAGAGCATTTGAGCCTGAGAGAGTATGTAGAATTTGCCTGGCTGTATATGTGTATATATATATATATATGTATATGTATATGTATATGTATGTGTGTGTATATATATGTATACATACATATATATGTATGTATGTATGTATATGTGTGTGTGTGTGTATATATATATATATATATGTATATATATATACATATAAGTTGTCCCAAGCACAAAAGAAGCAGGATATTCTCTCATGCTAGAGCTTCCTGGTTGAGAATGAGGCAAGTGTGAGGAGAGCAGAGACCTGTTTCCCAGGTAGATCATTTAGGGAGGCAGCAAATTTCTTGAGCTGGAACTGCTGTAAAGTTTATCTAGGCAAAGAGGGGTAGACTCTACATCATGAAAGCTTATTGAATATGTGCCACAGAAGCATCTTCCAGTCACCAACGGCAAAGAGCCTTAAGGACCAGGATTGTAAATATTTCAGTGACAAATTGTGGAGACTCTAAGATGACATAGGACTTCTTCCTAGGCTTTCCTTAGCAAACCCCTATATCAGATTTCAGAACTATGGCTTGATCCAGTGAGAGAGGACCGCCCCCCCCCCCCCAGAGTACAGATTAACTACAGATCAAATTGTTTCAGAAAATGAAGTTCCACTTTGTGTGTGTCTGAGTAGGTGGACCTTGACTCTTTTTCACTACCTTCCCTTTTTCTTCTTACCTTCTACTCCTTGGTAACACAGAAAAGGGGGTGATATCTTCTCATTTACAAACACTGGAAGATTACTGCTTTCAGCAGGATGGAAGTTGTAGATGGTCAAATCACAAGAGCTCTAAAAGCTAATGAAATAAAAAGTTAAAGGTGTGTGCTCCAGAAAGGTTAAACAATGTAGAAGCCATGGACTTTGGGCTGTATCCTATCGCACTGATGTGTTGTCTCCTGCAGGTGATCTCTTGGTTCAGAGATGGAGCAGCACGTCTACATTGGGATGCTGGGCTGGAGATAACAAGTAGCTGCAGGACCTTTTGTTTTTACTGGAATATGCTCATTGGTTCTGTTTTTGGAATCTTATCAGTCCCATGATAGCTTAGGCTAAATTATGTTACAGTAATCAACTAACCTTAGATCTTGGTTCCTTATAAAAAGCAAGTTTATTGCTTATTCCTGCTTTCCACTTACCCTGAACCAACAGTGATCCTCCTTGGTGTCTACTTCATTATGGGATCCAGACTGAAGAAGCAGCCTTTATCTGGGCATGCTGAGCTCATAACAGTCACAAGAGAACATGACACTTAATGTTTCTTTTCGCGAGGGGTTCATCTCCTTGCTTCAGTTTTACTAGCCACATAAAACCCATAACTAAGGCTGGTGTTAATGAGGTGGAGATATATAATCTTATCACAGGGAAAATAATAATTATTTTGGAAAAAAAAACAGTATTCACCATAAGTTCCCCTCTCTATCACCCCTAAACCCACTGATTGTTTTAAAAAAATTTAATTCAGTCTGTGCAGTGATTTTGCTGTTCTGAATGGAAAACATTATCTCTCATTTTCCATCTTCTCCAGTTTTTTGCTAATTTATGATGTCACATTTAAGTTTTAGAAATTTTACTTTTTTGTTTTGTTTATTTTATTTATTTATTACTGGTGAGGTAGATTTTAAAGACCTTCTAAATAAAGGGTTTCTGGGTTCTGCCAGTTCCTCTATGAACATTCTTGGATACTCCATTTTCCTGAAGAGATCATTTATCCTGATCATATCCTGATCTGGGTCAGGAAACTGGTGCGGATTCAGCCACTGCAATGGCTGGAGGACCTGGCTCGTGTGTGTGTCTGTTCACAGTGATTGTCACTAGCAGGATGGTTGGCTCTGAGATTCAGTCTGAGAAAGAAGACAGAGTTCATCAGTGCCTGTCTGGCTTAATGATCTCATTCTTTTTGCTTTACTTTGTTTACAATACCTGTGCAATCTTAACAGTTCACATCCTTACATATTAAAAATTTCAACCCAAGGAGTATATGGGTGGCTCAATCTGTTGTCTTCCTTTGGTTCAGGGTCCTGGGGTCATGTCCTGCATCAGGCTTCCTGCTCAGCAGAGTCTGTTTCTCCCTCTCCCCCTTCACCTCTCTCTCTCTCTCTCTCTCTCAAATAAAACCTTAAAAAAATTTCAACTCAAATCTTGAGATAAAACAATAACTTCACATATATCTGAAGGGAAGTTTGGCTCCAAAGGGAATTATTTCAGCTCAAGAACACTAGGGAATGAATATAAAAAAAGCCCACATAAATATATGGATCTCAAATTAAAAATGAGCTAATAGTAGAACTATAGTGCTGGAAGAACTTTGTTTATATATCAAAAAGAATTGGGTAATAAGTTTGAAGGTGTTATTTTAGGTTTATTCAGCGTCTCTACATAGGTCTGAATTTTCTAATATTCAAGTGTCCTCATTCACATTTTAGGACTTCCAACATTTGTTTTCATTGAAATGACTGCCTAAATTGTTCAGTTTTAGAAGGCAGAAATAGGTGTGTTACAATGTCAAAAATTCCTAGCAAAAATATTTTTAAAAATTAGATGAGCAAGAAATCTTCGATAGATTTATTTCCTTTAAATAGAAAATTTAGTTTCCTTCCTTATGAGGTCCCAGAATCTGGGACTCTTTTTTTTTTTTTTAATTTTATTTATTTATTTGAGAGAGAGAGAGAGAGAGAGAGCTCACAAGTAGGCAGGGAGGCAGGCAGAGAGAGAGGGGGATGCAGGCTCCCTGCTGAGCAGAGAGCCTGATGCGGGGCTCCATCCCAGGACCCTGAGATCATGACCTGGGCAAAAGGCAGAGGCCAGAATCTGGGACTCTTACTGTTGAATAAAAAATGGGAGATGTTCACATTTTCCAAGCTCATAGTGGGGTTTGGAAGCTTTATAGCTTTTTGTTTGTGACCAACACCTAGGGTACAGACAGCACTGAAGTACCTGGGGTCCCATGGCCAAGGACCCTACATGGCAATACTTTGATCCCTCTGTGAGAATCTTTTCCTTAAGCACCATGGGTCCACCTCTCCTAATCTTCTCCCACCTCTTTGCTTTTGGAAATTTTTGTCCTCTGTAGGTGCTTAAAAGGCACTCCTGCCATTGTTTGTCTTCAAGAGCACTTTTTCTACATAGCAACAAAGCAGTTGGCGTTGACGCTACTATGTTCATTGATGTTACTATGTTTGTGGGGTCTGTTGCTAACATTCCTGAGTAGATCTAGAATGTCTCAAATGTACATTATATGTCTGGTTCTTTTCTTTTCAGGAATGAGTGAGTGACTCTACCTTATGCAATAAATATTCCTTGTAGGTGTCACTGAAGAAACTATTCCAGAGACTAAAGGGCACATGATTCCATACCAACACATGGATCAAACAGCATTGTCTTGCTTTCTGAGCTTCAAAGTCAGGCTCTCTGTCTGCCTCCCAATGGATGTTCTACTTTTGTTGACAGTTTTCATGATTCTTTTTCTTATAGCACCAACTCTGACCACCAACTCCTGGAATAGCAGAACTCAGGGAGCTTCCTTGTTTGTGTTGCTGTTGTCCATCAATAACGAATTGATTGGGTGACAATGTCTTGACTTTACAAACCATCTAAACTTGATCTTAGGTCTTAATAGAGTTGTCTTGATGCTATATCCTGTATTTTGTGTATTTTTGGCAGACTGTAGTAATGTTTAGTATTATATGCTTTCTGTGGTTTTGAAAATGACTGTTAATGGTGTTGCATTTATCAGACCCAAGACTGGTAAATAGAACTATTTATCCAAGTGCACATTCTTATGAGCACAGTGGTACTAATGACAGGAAGTTTGAGGGGCATAATGAGGTTGATGTGTCAGTGGGAAATGTGTGAGAGTGATAAGATGCTGCTTTTGTGAGGCACTGGGCAATTAAACTGCTGAATGACACTAAGTATTATTAGGAATTCTGTCTCTACCACAAGCCACTGATGGAGGGTTGGGGGGTGGCAGTATACTTTGTAATCAGTAAAGTATTACCTATAAAATTTTCATGTCCTTCAATTATATAAGAAGGCAACAAACCACTCGATTAGCACCTGGGAATTTTTCATCAATAGAAATCACAGATGATTTTTATGTCCCATCATAGTTGTTGCAGATAATTAAAAATATTATTTGCATTCAGCACTGCTGTGAAATTATAGGCATTATACGATGCTACCACTTCTAATGTAGTGCATTAATAAAAGACACATACTGTAGGACAATAAAAATTTTTACTTGTAGTTTATTGATTTCTTTGGTAATGCTATTTATTTTTTGTCATGTATTTAAAACATTAAATTCCTGGCACAAAAAAAAGTTCAGATCCTCTGTTTTGGTAGATGCCCTGGTTCTTGCCAGATCATGATCGGGTTCCTTTTCCTAAATCCTGGCTCTTTAGAATTGTCAGGGCCATTCTTTTCAAAGATGTGACCTTCCTGCCTTTTCTGCATGTGAACACCTCTCTTGAACAGTCCTGGTTCATAGTTGCAAATTTCACATTTGTACGTGTGATTTCAAATGGGAAAAATAAGCAAATAAAAACACAGGCCCAAGAAATTGGAATGATAGAATCTGAGATCCAGGAAATGCTAATTAACAAAGGCCAAATCAGAATACAGTTCAAAATACCTAGCATGCATATTCAAATACAGCGACCTCTTTTAAGTTAGTAGCTAATACTTTGTAAAATCTTCAAAGGGGTGCCTCCTGAAGGATGAGGTACCTGAGTTTGTTCAACATATTCCTTATAGTATCTTGCAAGAATCCTGGCATTTGGTAGCATTCAATTAATGTTTCTTCAATTGAGTTCTAAACGAGAAACAAATGCAGTGTTGCAGAGAGATTGAGAAAATGCATGTTACTTTGATGACTGCATTAGTGGCTAACATCTTCCTGATGTTGCTAACACCTATTTTTGGTAACAGTAGAGTCATCAGTGACATGTAAAACAAAATGTAATTCTTCAATAAAAGCAACAGTGACCTACAAAATAAACTTTGTACAGCTATGTGGAAACATTATTGAGCCTATCACAGTTATGATACCAACTGAAATAAATTGCTTCTATACTAGATGGACAGCTGTTCTCAGGCAGCAGCTGTTTTTCCTGGGGTAATTACAGATACTGTTTTTAGTGTACAGGGTCAGAACACAATTTTACTGATATGACTGATGTGACCTCACCTTTAGAGCTAAATAGATAACATCAGATTTTAGATTTAAGATGATACGTTTCTCTTTCTCTCTTCTGTTTTAGCTGCATATTTTATTAACTTTAATGATGAACAAATTTACAGGATAGCAAGAAAAATGGACAATTTTCTACTATAAAGGCTCCTAAATACTTAAGAGAAGCAAATGCTTCTGTATTAGTGATTTTTAAGCATTAGCTGTTTTCTCACAGGAAAATATTGAGTGAAAAAAATAGACATTCCTCCCCCCACCATCCCACAATCTTGATTCCCTTCATTTTTACTTACATTGCACTTATAAACTCCCAGGTATTACATACTTTTTTTTGTTGTTGTTAACTATGTATATTGTTAGTCTCTATCTACTAGAATATGAGCTCCTTGAAGACAAAAATTTTGCTAACCAATCTATCCTAACAGATTTATAACCTAAAATGTTGCTTGGCACAGAGTTGGTGTTTTAATATTTGTTGAATAAATGGGCGACTGAACATATAAATGAATAAAACCAAAGTTTATAGTATGCCTATACCTTTGTTAACTATAGTTTCAAAGTTATCTCAATGGGGGTGCCTGGGTGGCTCAGTGGTTAAAGCCTCTGCCTTTGGCTCAGGTCATGATCCCAGGGTCCTGGGATTGAACCCCGCATCGGGCTCTCTGCTCAGTGGGGAGCCTGCTTCCTCCTCTCTCTCTCTGCCTGCCTCTCCGCCTACTTGTGATTTCTGTCTGTCAAATAAATAAATAAATAATCTTAAAAAAAAAGTTATCTCAATGTGCTTATTGCCAGTTATGTCCTAGTAGCTTAATATCACTTTCTAGGTACTTTTGAATAACTATAATTAATAATTATCAGCTGTAAACTTATAATGGTGGCTGACGCATACAGCAACATGGGGAAATTCCCATGGTCTGGCTGGGGTCCAATTACTAGTGATCATATAATTATGTCACTGTCCTAATGATTTTATAACACTTGTGAAATGTTAGTGTTGACCTTGGTCATCAATTCCCTACAGAAATGCTAAGGAGAAACCAGACACTAAGTATTAAAACCTTGAGCCTTTTCAGAAAAATAATCAGAAATGAATTCTGAGAGATTGGCATCGTAGTAGCTGAGTACAGATTGTCAACTATTTCAGAAATTCAGGCATTGAGTACTAATGGTTGGTTAGATAATAGTCCAGAAAAGAAGCTTGTGAAATGGACTATTTTGTCTTCCAAGAGGAGTGGCTTAGAATTCTTTTCTTTTTCAGAGACTGAGCTGAATTATAAATTCTAATTCTAACTTCTGATTTTTTATTTAAAAATTCATTCTCTTTGAATCTTTTCAAATGTTGTGGGGAAAAAAGATGTTTTCTAGAATAGAGCATAAAAAGACTCTCGGACTATTTATTAGGAGGTATAGATGTCATTTTTAAGAAATACAGGCCCGATAATCATGAACACTATGAATCCATGCACTCAATCTCAGTTTCTCTGGGAGCAGTCACTAATTATACAGTGCTTCTCAGGAAAGACCTGTGATTTCCTTAGACTACAGGGCCCTACTAGCTTGGTTTGATTATTTGAAAAATCTTTGCTCTTAGGAAGGAGATAAAAACAAACTATGGTTCTTTCCTCACAGCAATAAAACAAATAGGTGGGATGTGAAGTGTTTAGACAAGTGTCATTAATTATATTATTAATAAACCCAAGGGTAGAGTTAACTGGATTCAATAAATAGAACAGGATGTGGTTAAAAAAATTTGCATGTACTGGCATTCCCACTTTTCTTTTTGCCTGTATGCCAGTATTGATAAAGTAAATGAGCAAAGAAAGAGTTTTGAAACATTTGAATTCTGACCCCTTTGAGGGGAGAATGGAATGACGAAAATGAGGGTGTACTAGCAGTCCTAGAATCATTGCCAGCACCTTCTATTCCATGATTACACTTTAACTTATTTGATCCTGAAAATAATCCCTGTGAAATCAGTATGATTATCATCTGCATTTTATCCAAGAGAATGTGATATTCAGAGAGGTGAAAAATTGAATTAAGCTCATTTCATTTGTTTGTATGACCCAAGTTCATATCTTCTGATTGCAACCCCTCTGTGTTTTCTGCTTGACACAGCTGCTCCTACTGGAAGTGTCTATGGGGTAAAGCTATCCTTCTAGACAACCTTAAAGAACAGCCTAGGTTCCCATGGTTCTGGACCTGACATGCCCTCAAATGTCATTATCCTTTTTGCCTTTAGAGGAGGGCATACTTGGAGTGTTTTGGTATCTGAGAAGATTGCTTTACTAATTTGAGCTTAAACATGGACCTACCTTTAAGGATTTAGGAGTTTAATAACTTTAAGGGGAAAACAAGCAGCAGGAGAGATCTTTGGAATGAACTAATTAAACACCATAGATGAACCAGATGAGGGGCACTTTGGGTAATGTTTCATGGCAGCACATATATACTAAATGAGATGCTGAACATGTAGGTATAATTACAGTGTGATTCTTTTCTTAAATACAAACCCATCATCTTTAGGATATTGACAAGACAAAAACTTATATCTTGGAGTAACTAGATAAGTAATTTTCTACTAGGCTTAATCAGTCATCCCAGTCAGCCTCTAGCTGCTTTGGTTTCTTAACCACATTAGCCTGGTTGTTTTTTTCCATATTGGTGTTGGTTGACTCTCTGCTGACAAGGCCTGGTCACATCAGGCACTACCTTACAGTGTACCTGGGATTATACTTCTATGTGACAGACTACTGCTTCTGTGATTTTACATAGGAAAAAGACTCTATTCCTTGACCAGATTTTTGTTCATTACATGAAACCTAAAATAGACCTGGCATATATCTATATATCTATATCTATCTCTATATATAGTCTTGGTTCCCACATAATTTATTATCCAAAAGGAACCCTTTGAGGAGATGCTCTTGATAATTATATCAAAACAATAGGCATAAACAGGGACTATCTTAGGCAAACCAGGGTATACGGTCACTCTATCAATAAAGGATGACCAAATGAATAAATGATCATAATGTCCTTCAGTCCCTGTTATTGTTATGTGACTGAAGTTTAGGAAACCCAAATAAGTCCTGCTCTGGGGCCTGAGGCTGGATGGCTCATTTAGGAATTCATCAGTTTAAACACTTTGCATCTTCTTACAAGTATGGAACAATGGCAAGATCAAAGTGTTGTGACTGCCAACCTTATTAAATCCCTTTAAAGGGGGAGCTGTAGTAATTATGTAGAGCAGAAATGTAATCGTCCTGTTTTAGAGTACTTTCCATCATTGGAATCTGTGTAGAGGTTTCTCTCTGACTTTGAAGAAAAGGCTGATAGTATTGTGTTACAAAACACATCACCAGATCTGTCCTCTTAAAGATAAGCTCCTGCATCTTTGTGAGAGATGATTTTTCTAAGCATGTGAATTCTTTTGTAGTGTGCATCCATGATAAGAGGTGAAAGATCAACAATGAATGTAAAGCTCCATCCTCAGGATCTATTCAGATATGAAAATCTTTAGACTAGACATCCACAATGTTCTCCTATTGCCTCTGATTGGAAGCAGTGATGGAATTATGTTTTTATGCAAATAGAGAGACATTAACTTTGGAAAAAGACATATAATGAATCTCTTCTGGGGTTCCAGGAAACCTGCTGAATTCAAATGCATTTTGGATGCTGTAAATGATGCTAATGCAGAAGGAGACGGACTCTGTTCAGAACAGCTCTAAAATTATCAACCTGCAGTAAACCACCATGATGGCTCCTCCTTTCAGTTGCAGAAATTCAGAAAAGTTAATATTTTGTATCTGAGAGTTGAACACTTCAAGGCAAAATTTCACCAAAGATAAATATAATGTGTTATGATGGCTAGGGATAGTCCATCTCTTTTAAAAATCCAAATCCAAATGGAAAGTTGACTCCTAAGCAGTTCTGTATGTAAGATCTCTACCAACTTAATAAGAAAGGGCATACTGTAATGTGCTTGAGGACAGGCTGATTCCTTTCTAAAGTACATTTGAGAATTGAGCCATAATAGCTCCTGTTTATAAGAAGCCTTAAGCATCAGATGCTACTTGGTTATTAAATAATTTTAATCATTTTCTTGCAGCATTTTAGTGATATGATGGAAATACAAATTATAAGTATCTAAACTCAATCCTAAAACTGCTGCTGGGATGTATATATTTAATACCAAACACCCCCAAACAAAAGACATACAAGAAAGGAGACCTGTATTGAAAGGTAGGAAAATTAGAACATACTTCATTGTTTCAAGAAAGAACAAACCCTTGCAATATTTCAATAATAACAGTTTCCTTGAGGGCGGGTGTTAAAGAGGTAAGGCTCATATTAAAGATTTTGGCAATGGACTGGTTTGAACTTGGGATAATGACTCAGTTTTCTCCAGTTTAGGTGAGTGAGGGGCATGATCCTGTGGGAAGGGACATCAGAAAAGAAGAGAGACTGTGGGTGTAGGGGGATAAGGTTTGCACAGTGTTGAGATTCGAAGGAATTATTCTGGAAAGAGTATTTTAGGGTGTGATTTTAAAGTAGGATATTAAGGAAAGAAAGATAGGACAAAGACTATCCCACATGCAAAGGCTCTTAGGACAGTGTGGGAATGAGCAACTACAGAAAAGAGGTTTACTTTGTTTCCTGCAGAGCACTGATACAGGGTTATACTTAAAATGGCCCCAAAGTAAAAGCAGACATTTATATGCATAGTTTTTCAACTGCATAGCATCTTAAAGACAAATTGGATGTCTTAAAATATATTTTATCTCACACAGCAATTATATATTTGTACATATATAATAATTGGCTCTTTTGGGTTCTGCTCAGTGGTGATAAAGAAGGAGAAATTCCTCTTTTTTGTCAGTTGGTAGGATGGTGTCTTAGTCTATTTGGGCCGCTATAACAAATTACTGTAAACTGGCTTAAACAACAAACATTTGTTTCTCCCTGTTCTGAAGGCTGGGAGTCCAAGACTGAGTTGCTGGCAGATCTGGCATCTGGGGAGGCCGAATTCCTGACTTGAGGCCGGTTTTCTTTTCCTGTGTCCTCACATGGCAGAGAGCAGAGAACTAACTAGTTTTCTGGACTCTTCCTATAAAGGCACTAATCCCATTCATGAGTTTTCCACCTTGAGGACCTAATTACCTCTGGAAGGCTCTACCTCCTAATAGAATCATATTGGGATTAGGGTTTCAATGTGTGTACTTTGGGGGGACACAGACATTCAATCCACTGCAGACTGGGCACATAACTCTTTTTGATTGAATGTAACAATAGACCTTCATTTTTTAGGTGTGGAAATAGTAAGGTAAGCGTACAAATAATAATAACTAACCCTTCTTGAGAATTTACAAACTCTTGAGCTAATTGAGATAACTCATTTCATTTGATCCTCAAAACAGAAGTAGACTTTATTAATATAACTTTTGTTCAGATGAGAAAAATGAAATTGAGGGAGGCAGTTAAGAACTTGCCTGGAGTTATACAACTAATAGATGGGAAGGCTGGGGCTCACATCTAGGAAGCTTGACTGTAAGACTACTGGTCTTTATTCTACTTTATACTCTAAACTAGCTGTTTCAAGGAAAAGGAATTTATATTTGGATTAATGTAGTTTCTCTGTTCAGATACTATTCACATATATAACTACTTCATAAAGTAAGTACAAAAATTCACTCTTAGGAATAAAATAATACACTATATTCTGGAAGAGATGCCTATGATACACAGCTCATAGTTTGTAATTTGATTTAAGGAATTATCTAAAAATTATCTCAATTCATTTCTAAATATAGTAAAATATTTTAGTGTTTTCCATTGAATTAATTATTAATCTTGGTTTGGTATATCATGGAGTAGGCAGGAAAAAGAAACTGATATAAATAAATGTTCTTATATTTTTGTATATATTTATATACAGTGCACATACACTACAGAAATTGGGTACTGAATATGAAAAATATTAAATACAACATCTAAGTATGATAAATTTGTCTTTCCTATTCCTACAGAGTTAAGTAGGAAATGAGATGCTATTTCTTCTTTTTTTTATTGATTCTTAAAGTGAAAGCTTTATAAAAATGGGTTGGAAATACCATGAATTTGTGTTTGCAGTAGTGTGTATTACTCTGCTGCAGAATAACAGGTGAGCACCAAAGACTACACAAAGTCACTGTTGTGGTGAAGGTCAGCAGTGAAGCCCAGCCAGAGGCGCTGTGGAGGTCTGGTACTGAAAGCCCTAGGATTATGGAGAACTTGGATTATAAATTATATCCATTTAATCTTTTTTCCATGATTCTCTAAAGCTGCTTATGTGAACAGCTGATAACTCATGCCTCCTTGTTTATGACAACTATTTTATTAAGGGCAGAGTGACTCCAAATTTAATCTATTGACATTTCTGTAAAAAATAACCTTGTCATCTTCCCTTCAGAGTGTTCCTATTTATCCTTGGGTTGTCTGCGGCAAAACCCTCAAACCTCATCAGCCTCTTTTGTCTTGTGACAGAATACACACACACACACATGCGCGCGCGCACACACACACACACACACACACACACGTGTTTATATAACCTTAAATGTATTGTTGGATTTCTTTGTTTTATGCAGGGTGGTCAAAGAAAAACATAGTATGTTTGCTAATAAGACTGGAGATTTGTGTGACACATTAAGAGCAAAATAAGAAAAATTAATTTGTTAAAATATTTTCTAGTACTTTTCTTGAAGAAAGTACTATTGAGGTACAGAGATACTTTCAGAATAATTTTTTTATCTCCAGGAATTTAGGATATGTTATCTTTAAAATGCTGATTATAACCTTACTTTTCACTATAGTTACTGGAGAAAATTAACTTTTATTCTTCAAATGCACCATTATTTACTGTGTTTATCATTATTTTAGTGTGATTTGTTGAACAGAGTTAAACTGTATCCTAATGATCTGCCACATGCAAAATCACAACTTCATGTGGCATACCATCATATCTGGGAAAGAGAAGTGTAACTGTAATTCTGTATTTATATTACACAGTGAAATTCTTGTATTCTGACTTCCTGTGTTACTTATTCACAAGTTCACTCATTTTAAGCATCCTTGTTCTTTGGTCAGGTAGGCATTCAAAATAATGCCTGTGTATTTTGGCTTAAATATAACATCAGCTTAACAAGGCAAATTTATTTTCTTGTGAATGAAAAACTAGTGAGCAGGAATGCTTTTGGGGAAGATTATAACTTCTCTTTCTTAAGAAGCAATGAGTATGCAGAACGTTCATATTCTCCCAAAATAAGCATTTTTTCCTATTACTGTTCTTAGGATGTCAAATACTATTTTATAATAGGGTTCTCCAAAGCTAGATGAAACATCCAAAGGTTAATGTAGGCTAAGGTATTAAAACAAAGAGACTAAAAAGAAGTAGTTTATTTCTATTTCACATAATAGCCCAGAGGTTGGTGATCCAGGGCTGGAGAGGTAGCTGTGCCATCTTGAGGTAAAGCTCGAGTGGTGGCTCCTCTAGGGGCATTTCCCAGCCAGTACGAAGGAGGAAAAGGAAATCTAGGCAGAAAGAATAAAGGAAATGACTGGAAGTTATGTCAACCACTTCCTTTCATATCTTACTGTTTTTAGGTTTAGTCACACCCCCATACTTCACTGTAAGAGATTGTAGAATATATAGCCTGTAGGTGTATGGTCATGCAACTATCTGATATTCTGGGTTACTTAGGGTTCACCAGAAAAACAGACCCGACAGAGAATTCCTAATGCCATTTACCCATCTCACCAAGTGTGAAGAGTTTGCTGTATTTATTATTTTTTCTCTCTTCTCTTCCCCTCCATGTGTTTACATACATACACACACATATTTTCTTCATAAAAGTATGTCACATACACCATACTTCTTTATTCTTTAAAAAAAGGTCCCAGTATAGTTAGCATACAGTGTTATATTAGTTCCAGGTATATTATATAGTGATTCTACAATCCTGTACCTTACTCTGTACTCAACACTTCTTGTTTTTAATGCTCCAGTGGGTATTTCCTAAAAACAAGAATATTTTCTTATGCAAGTTTTCTAGTTATCAAGATCAAGAAGTTCAACGTTTTATAATACTTTAATCTACCATGCACATTCCAATTCTGTCATTTATCCTGAGGTCCTTCATCAAAGCTTTTCCCTCCAGTACCAGATCCCACCCAAAGTCACACATTACATCCAGTGTCCTTTCATCTAGAACAG
The DNA here is from genome assembly GCF_902655055.1 of Lutra lutra. Lineage (NCBI taxonomy): Eukaryota > Metazoa > Chordata > Mammalia > Carnivora > Mustelidae > Lutra > Lutra lutra. Next base: position 97,545,504 of record NC_062284.1, on the reverse strand, counting down.
TTTCTCAGCTGCCTTTTGTCTTTCATTATATGGACTTTGTTGAAGAATATGGTCTACTTTTTTGATGGTGCCTTAATTTGTTTGTCTAATGTCTCCTCATGATTAGATTGAAGTTGTGCATTCTTGCCCGGAATACCATGGAAGTGATGACGGGTTTTTCTCAGGGCATCACATTTGGAGGCACTGGTGTCCTCCTGCCCCTCATGGGGGATGCTAATTTTATTACCTGCCAAAGTTTGTCTGGGTTCTTCATGGCATTGTTATTTCTTTTCCCATTCCAATTAACAAGCAGTCTGTGAGGAAATCGTGTCTTGTTTTTTTAGAGTTGCTGGTTTAAGAGCAAGCTCTCCTATGGGAGTTATTGTTAGGCCTGCAGCACTGAGCCTTGAGTCAGCCCAAAGACACAGCAAGAAACATGTCTATATATTATCAAGGATTTACTTATGTTGTAAAAGGATTGGTCCTTATTCACTCCTATGGCCCCAGTCCATGTGAAATGATATGAATGATCAAGCTTGGCTGTGTAATTCCCACTTAGACCAAGATGAGAACTTCATTCTTACCAGTCCTCAAATCCACACTGGATTTATTTGTCTTACCCAGTTTGTCTCCCTCTATTTATGTTAGGAATAATAAGTAAAGGGGGTTTTCATTATTTTTAAACTGGTTTCTACTTTTATGAGAAGGGAATGGATCATCCCTCTTCATTATTGGGTTAATCCTGTTTTGCAGGCTTCTGAAGAGCCCACGTGGATGGAAATACTGTGTTCCAGTTCTGTTTTATATTTTACATTATCTTAGATTTATGAAGTCACAAACCTGTGGTCTGTATCCTAGTTGGGTCAGGATTAAGAATAATACACCTTCAGGCCTATGCTGTACAATATGGTAGTTACCAGCCAAATGTGGCTATAGAGCAATTGAAATGTGCCTGGTCTGAACTGAGATACACTTGAAGTGTTAAATGTACAATGGAATTTTGAGGATTTGATATCAAAAAATGGTAAAATGTTAAAATTTTTATATGGATGACATGCTGAAAGAAGATTTGGATATGGTAGGTTAAATTAAAAATAAATACTGCATTTGAGAAAAATGTGCATTGTCTGTTGCAGTGGAACGTTGTTTAAATCTCAATTAGGTCCGGTCGGCTGAGGGGTTACTTAGCTCTTCTGTGTCCTTGCTGATGTCCTGTACACAGGTTATATCTGCTATGGCAAGGTGGGTGTTGAATACTGGTTAGGTATTCATGTCCCTCAAAGCTGTCAAAGTTATAAACAACAACAATAACAAGGAAATTTTGGGAAACAGTCATTGCCAAAAGAAGCCTACACAGCCATGATGACTAAATGTAACGTGGTCTCAGGGACGGAGCTGTGGAACAGAGGGGCATTAGTGAGATACAAGAGCAACAAAGGAATCAGAATAAAGTACGTCACATTGTATCAATCCTGACTCATTAATTGTGACAAAGACCATCCTAAAGTAGGATGCAAGGAGTTGTAAGGTAAAGAGAACTTTGTGTGGGATCTATGGACATTCTCTGTACTACCTTTGCAACCTCTTTGTGAATCAAAATCTATTTTAAAATAAAGCATTTATGTAAAAAAGTAAAAAAAAATTGAAATTCTAATAACATTCTTTCTTTCTTTCTTTCTTTCCTTATTTTTACTGTGGCAACTAGAAAACTTAAGAATGCTTGTGTGGCTCATAATATCTTTTGTTGGACAGCTCTGCTTTAAGCTTCTCATTTTACAGAACAAAGAACAAATTTTCCATCTCTGTAGACAAGGAAAATGTGTTCTCACACTTATTATACCTGGTCTCTGCGGTAATAAAGTGCTTATTGTGTGAATTACTACTTATGTAGATAAAGGGAAATCCATGTTTTATCTATAGTTGGTAGTCTGATATTTCAAGGAGTAACATATATTAGTAAGGAGAAATGGTATTGTCAGGTTTCTTCCTTACTTTTACATTTGTTTGGGTAAAAAATATTTAGAAATGTCATTTGTTGATACTTTCTAATTTGCATTTCTGACTAGATCAGTTAAAAAAATCTGGACATTAATGGACAATAGATTTTCCTTTATAATGCATATGAATAATAGTAATAAACATGGCTGTTATAGGAAATTCATGAAGACTATGCTATTTATTTTGGTGTTAGTTTCCAAGTAATGACTACCTTAAAAATTCAGTTATAACTTTAAGGAAAATAGGGGCGCCTGGGTGGCTCAGTGGGTTAAAGCCCCTGCCTTCGGCTCAGGTCATGATCGCAAGGTCTTGGGATCGAGCCCCGCATCAGGCTCTCTGCTTAGCGGGGAACCTGCTTCCTCCTCTCTCTCTCTGTCTACTTGAGATCTCTGCATATCAAATAAATAAATAAAATCTTAAAAAAATAATTATAAGGAAAATATAAGTTATAGTTGTGATATAATCTCTAAGGAAAATACAAAAAAGGAAAATATAAAGTAGTAAATGAAAAAAATAAAAATAAAAATTGCTTAAGTTATGGATTCTCTCACTTTTTGATTTAAGAACTGGTTCCAAAATTTGTTTTAAATTTACCAAAAGTAGAGTCTAAGGACATTAAAAAAAAAAAAGGCAACAACAACAAAATGTCATCTGTGATCAATAAAGTATCAGAAATAGAGGGCATTCTTTCAGAAGAAGGGACATTCTTTAAAATGGAATTAGGTCAGCTTTAGTAAAAACTGACTACATTGTCTTTATTCTTATTTCACTCCTGACCAGTGAAAAGGATAATGGATGGCATCATTTCCCAGAATGGAATTGAGAGCTACTGATTCAAATAGTTAGACAATGACTTTCTTAATGTGAGTTTTTAAATCTCATTATTTTAATTCATGAGAGCCATTTTACTCTTATACCTTAAAACTTGCAAGCATGTTAAATATTTCAGAGTTATTTCAAATTTTATAATTATTCTTTGGCTTATTGAGGTATAAATGTTGATACATGTTCTCAAATCTGTATTTTTATTACTCCTTTACTGTCTTTTAAAATATTCATTAGAGCACTAAAATGTACATTAAATTTCTCCACAGTGGCTTATACATAAGAATAGTTTAAAAATTAGAATGTTATAGTAAACAATTTTCAAAACTGTTTGAATTTTTTGTAATGTTCCTAATCTTAGTAGCCACACGTTACTCAGAAACATTTATTAAATTGCAGTGCTATATAACCTTAATTAAAATTAAATTTTGTAAAGCAAATAAAAAACTTTTTTTCAGAAAAAAAACTTACATATTTTCATGTAGAGTAAGTTGAAATATTAAAGCTTTTTATCTATGTAATTCATAACTTATGTCATACCTTTAACATCAAGATGAGGACCAACAGTGAAATCACAAACTTAAATACCATGACTTAAAAATATTTTCCAAAGGAAAGCAAAAATTTTAAAAGCTTACCTGAGTTTATACATTTCCAGATGGCTAGATGGTTTTTTCTTATATAAATAACTAATTGTTAGAACAAACTGCGGGGAGGGGGATCCAAAGTGATTTATTTTTCACTACTTTCAGATAAGTTTTAAAAAAGTGATTTCTATTATTTTCTTCAAAATTAGATTTGGTTTCACATAACTGAGGAAGAAAAAAAACAAAACAAAACAGACCCAGAAATACCAGTGGCCTAAACATAATGGTTAATTTATTCCATGGTGATATCTGGATATTGTTAGTCCAAGGCTACTTGTGGAACTCCACAGGTCTTCAGGAACTCTGATGAAACTCCACAGGTCATCAGGAATTCTGTTATTTCTTTTTCTTGTGTCATCATTACTTGTGGCTTCTATCTTCAATGATTGCTCATGGTTTAAATAGCAGCCTTGGCTCCTGTCATTACTGGAACATTCCAGAAGTAGGAAGGAGGAAAAGGGAGGGGAAGAGGACAAAAGAAAAAAAACAAAAACAAAAAAACAAACAACAAAAAAACCCCAAACAACAACCAAGAATCTTCTAGTCAAGTAGTTTCCTCCTTAAGAAATTTTCCTGAAGTCCCTTACAATATTTCCAATTATATGTCATTAGACAGATCTTAGTCAAAGACCACACCTAGCGACAAGGAGGGCAGAAATAGGTTCTTGTAATGTTGAGTTCAGTTTTATCTAGAAAAAATTAGGATTCTGGGGCGCCTGGGTGGCTCAGTGGGTTAAAGCCTCTGCCTTCGGCTCAGGTCATGATCCCAGGGTCCTGGGATCAAGCCCCGCATTGGGCTCTCTGCTTGGCAGGGAGCCTGCTTCCCCCTCCCCCCCGCCCCCGCCTACTTGTGATCTCTGTCAAATAAATAAAAATTTAAAAATCTTTAAAAAAAAAAATTAGGATTCTGTTACCAAAGAAGGAAGAAGTGGCCACTGCATAGGCAACCAGCAGCCTTTGCCATGTTTATTATGAAATAAATGCCATATATGTTTCTGGTTACTAAAGTAATGGAAGTTATTAAAAAATCCTTCTATTAGGGGTGCTGGGTGGTTCAGTCAGTTAAGCATCAGTTTTAGGCTAGGTCATGATTTCAGGGACCTGGGATCCAGCCCCGCATTGGGCTCCCTGCTCAGTGGGAAGCCTGCTTCTCCCTTTCCCACTCCCCCTGCCTGTATTCCCTCTTTCTCTGTCTCTCTTTGTCAAATAAATGAAATCTTTTAAAAAAAATGCTTCTATAAGCGCTTTCCGTAGAGTTCCGGAAGACGGGAATGAAGATGGCGGCCTCCCGGTCAAGATGGGATTGGGAGGGAGACAAACCATAAGTGACTCTTAATTCACAAAACAAACTGAGGGTTGATGGGGGGAGGGGGTTGGGAGAGGGGGGTGGGGTTATGGATATTGGGGAGGGTATGTGCTATGGTGAGTGCTGTGAAGTGTGTAAACCTGGCGATTCGCAGACCTGTACCCCTGGGGATAAAAATATATGTTTATAAAGCTGTAAAAAAAAAAAAAAAGAAAAAGAAAAAAAGAAAGGATGAATACCCAAGTTTTGTAGCAACATGGACGGGACTGGAAGAGATGATGCTGAGTGAAATAAGTCAAGCAGAGAGAGTCAATTATCATATGGTTTCACTTATTTGTGGAGCATAACAAATAGCATGGAGGACAAGGGGAGATGGAGAGGAGAAGGGAGTTGAAGGAAATTGGAAGGGGAGGTGAACCATGGGAGACTATGGACTCTGAAAAACGATCTGAGAATTTTGAAGGGGTGGGGGGTGGGAGGTTGGGGGCACCAGGTGGTGGGTATGGTAGAGGGCACGGATTGCATGGAGCACTGGGTGTGGTGCAAAAATAATGAATACTGTTATGCTGAAAAAATAAAAAATTAATAAAAAAAATGCTTCTATTAGGTCAAACCATTTGAAGGTGTCAATATTTGATTTTTAACCTGTAAACAAAATCAATTTCATATGATTTAGCTTAATATTTTTGACTAGATGGCAGACTTGAGTTTCCCAAATTTTTTGGCTACAAAATATCTTATGTACTATATTATACTTTAAAAGCAAGCAAGCAAAATAAAGTTAAGTGAGAATTTGCGTTTTCAAAATAAAGTAGTCTTAAAACTGCTATATACTCTGAGGGTGTCCTGACTGGTGCCAGGTAAGGGTGAGGTGGAGAAACAGTGGACCAAGACTTGGTTCGGCATGGAGTGGAAAGCAGGTTGGGAAGCCACCTCATACACAGCCAGACCTCAGATCTTATTTCATACTACCTCTTGTCACTCCTATTTCTCCTGGCACATGGGTCTCTTTGCTGCTCTATGAACAGGCAAGTGAGGTTCTTACCTTAGCATCTTTGCATTGGCTGTTCTTTTCTTTAAAAAAAAAAAAAAAAAAAAAAAAAAAAAATATATATATATATATATATATATATATATATATATATATATATTTTAGAGAGAGAATGTACAAGCTGGTGGGTGGGGGGAGGAGCAGAGGGAGAAGCAGGTACCCTGCTGAGTGGGGGCCCAATATGGGGCTTGACCCTACGACCCTTTGATCATTACCTAAGCCGAAGGCAGATGCTTAACCAACTGAGCCACCCAGGGACCACTTGTTTGTTCCTTTTGCTTGGAGTGTTCTTCCCCTGGATTTTTGTCTGGCTCACTCCCATTCTCCTTCCAAGTCTTTCACCAATGCTATCTTCTCAGGGAGAACTACCTTGACCCTCCTACTTAAAATTGCAAGTCTTACCCCCTCACAACACTCTCAATTCACAACCTACTTTGTTTTTTGTTCCCATGGTTTTTTAACATCAAAATTCATAGAATTTTCTTATTCTATGTCTGTTGTTCTCTTATCTCAAACAGAATATAAGCTCTACTAGGGAAAAAAATTTCTGTCTGGGTCATTGCTGGGTCCCACATGTCTAGAACAATGTCTGACGCTATATTAGGGCGTCAACACATATTTGTTAAATGAATGACCATTCATTATTTTTCCTACTAGCTATGGTTATTTGGCTATGTCCTATAAGTTAGGTGAATTCTTGTATTTGCTAGCTTACCCTGTTTGAGGAAGGTGTTGATACCTTTGTATGCCAGCAGGAGGAGATATATTTCTAGGACTATCATACAAACATCTGGTCCACTCAGAAAACAAGTAGTTTGATTGATTTTGTTTTTGCCTATTAAAGGAACTTTGAGTCCACAAATTGCACAGCCTTAGATTGGATTTAGGATTCTTTTTATTACATATCCCATAATGAGCAGTAGCATTGTGTTCCTTCTTCCTACTGACTACATGCAGTGTCAGAGAGCAATAAAGTGGTTTTATTGAATTTGCAACCAACGTACTTTTAAGAATAATGAAAATGCACTGATTCAATTTTTTCTAAGTGTGACATTAAACATAGAACAAAACAAAAATGAAGCTATTCCCAATAAATAAACCGGTGAGCTGCTTTTGTTTTTAAATGCTGTCGGGGGTGACGGGGGAGCAACAGATAATTTCTTAGTTGCTCTCTATTGCCAACCCAACAATTCAGAGCTTCACTGGAGATAATGTAAAATACTACAGCACAGTCTTGGGATGGCACTATTACCCACTTAGACAATGAAGAAATGGCACCTCATGTTCAATCCCTGAGACTCCTGCTGTGTTTTCAGCAGAAGAAACCTGTTCCTCTTTTTTGGTTAATAAGTGCGCTATTGAAAGACTATGACCACCTCAACACTGATTTAAAATACTAAGTACTCTTCACTAGAAGTTTTCTAAATATGGTCTTGGAAACCTTGGGCTGAATTCAGGGAAGAAAGTAGGGAGGAGGAATGCCAAGTGCATTATTGTGGCCACCATTTATTCAACCATCCCACTTACCTTCTAAATCCTTGAAATGTGGGACATCTATAAGAGGTTTCATTTGAACAGAGCGTTATTACACTTTAACATTGACCTGAGGAATTCTTCTATCAAAAATTACCAAGAGCTTCTTTCCATAGTTTGGCTATTGTAGACATTGCTGCTATAAACATTCGGGTGCACGTGCCCCTTCGGAAATACCCAGCAGTGCAATTGCAGGGTCATAGGGTAGTTCTATTTTCAACATTTTGAGGAACCTCCATGCTGTTTTCCAGAGTGGTTGCACCAGCTTGCATTCCCACCAACAGTGTAGGAGGGTTCCCCTTTCTCCGCATCCTTGCCAGCATCTGTCATTTCCTGACTTGTTCATTTTAGCCATTCCGACTGGTGTGAGGTGATATCTCATGGTGGTTTTGATTTGTATTTCCCTGATGCCGAGTGATATGGAGCACTTTTTCATGTGTCTGTTGGCCATCTGGATGTCTTCTTTGCAGAAATGAAAGAACCTAAATGTCCATCAACAGACGAATGGATAAAGAAGATGTGGTATATATACACAATGGAATACTATGCAGCCATCAAAAGAAATGAAATCTTGCCATTTGCGACGACGTGGATGGAACTAGAGGGTATCATGCTTAGCGAAATAAGTCAATCGGAGAAAGACAACTATCATATGATCTCCCTGATATGAGGGAGAGGAGATGCAACATGGGGGATTAAGGGGGTAGGAGAAGAATAAATGTAACAAGATGGGATTGGGAGGGAGACAAACCATAAGTGACTCTTAATCTCACAAAACAAACTGAGGGTTGATGGGGGGAGGGGGATTGGGAGGGGGGGTGGGGTTATGGATATTGGGGAGGGTATGTGCTATGGTGAGTGCTGTGAAGTGTGTAAACCTGGCGATTCACAGACCTGTACCCCTGGGGATAAAAATATATGTTTATAAAAAATAAAATTTAATGAAAAAAAAAAATTACCAAGAGCTCACGTTGTGCTCTCTACTGTTACTTGCCTTTCTAAATTAATATCACAGTACAGTCTGTTAGAAAAGCACGGTCTCTCTTGCAGTGCTAGTTGCCATACTTAATTTTTTTGGTAAATTTTTGTATATTTCTTAAAGAATCTAGAAGTGTATATGATATAAACTTTTTGATAGTTTCATCAAACCTGCACATATAGACAGACTTAAGTTTATTAAAGTTTTATATCTTTCTCTGGCTTTGGCAATTACCAAGATATAAACAAAATAATCAAATTTTCCAGGTTACTTGGAACATTTCTTTTTCTTAGTGAATAAACCAGCAATTCTTTGCAAGACCTTAACTTTTTCATGAACACAAATTGTGTGTTAAATATGTCATGAAAGAGACTTTAATTGTAGCATCAAAACCTTAAGTACTTAGAAGCAAAAGTATTTTCTGTGCAGGCTTGTATTTGTTTTGATATAATGAAATTTCACAAAGAAATTGGTTTTGAGATTATGATCTAAGCACATTTCTAAGCATTTGTTAAATCCTTGAGTGATGCATTGGATAACATAGTGAAAATTGACTGCAGTTTCTCCTATCTAATGATGGTTAATAGTTCAGAAAACAAGCTCAGAATTCACATTCTCATAATGGGGATATGCCACTGTCAAATCACTTAGATATAATTATGATTTTGTAATCATAATGACTAAGTGTGTGTAATTAACAAAACAACTTAGAGAAGAAAATGCTGTGAAACGTATGTGAGTGTTAAAAACAAAAACTGTGATATCAGTTTATTCTTATATGAAAGCCTTCTGCCTCTGGAAGAAATATCTTTAAAAAAAGTCTAATACAAGCACACAGTGCAAATATAGTGGATAAACTTTTGTTTCAGTTAAACTTACGTCCTTGAGGTGTAATTTGCATTAAGATATTTCACAAAGCTGCAATGAGATGTTTAGCTTCTGATTCTCCATATTAATGCAGAGAGCTGATTTTGTGTCTTATTTTTGCATTTGGTCTTTGAATCCACTTGAACCCATATGAGTGAAGAGAAAAGGAAGAACAAGGGATGAGTTCAGGATAACCCTCAAGTATGACACTCTGTATTTGATGCACGGTTAATAAAATCTTGTATTACTTGCTCCTCTTAGGGAAATGGGAATCAGTTGATGAAGGGTTTGGTTTGGTAGTGTTCTTTAGTTCAGTTACCTGATTGTGATTGTTATTGACCTTTACTCTGCTCCCTTGACGTCCTACTTGCTTTTTCTTACTATTTTTATTTATGTATGATTTTGACTTTGAATTACAAATTAATTTTTTTGAGATTTTATTTATTTATTTGACAGAGACACAGAGAAAGAGGGAACACAAGCAGGGGGTGTGGGAGAAGGAGAAGCAGTCTCCCCACGGAGCTGGGAGCCTGATGCAGGGCTTAATCCCAGGACCCTGGGATCATGACCTGAGCTGAAGGGAGATGCCTAATGACTGAGCCACCTGGACACCCCATAAGTACAAATTAATTTAACAGTATTTCTATTATGTCCCTTTAGGAAACAAAATTCTGAATCAGAAGAAAGGTGTGTTTCTCTGCCTATTATAATTTCTTAGACAATCTTATAGAAGCTGCTCAATATAGAGTCAGTGAACCTTTGTGATTTCTGGTTCTTTTTTTTCTTGTCCAAAAAGGCAAGATATAAATCTCTTTGTAGAGTACTTGTTTTTAAAAGTATTTGGATATTTATGCTACTCAAAATTAATAGGTTAGGCACATTTTCAAATACTAGTTGAATCTTCCACTTGAAAAGTCAAGAGACTTCATTATATCCTCCCCTTTTCCCAGTATAGTATTTAGAAGAACACACTACAGAAGATATTTTATCATCTTTACATCTCAGAATTCTTGTCCCTTATTTTCTTAGAAGGAAGTTCTTACTCTTAGGTTTTGGTAATATAATGGGAAATTTATTATCCTTATACCAGTATACCAGTTTGATACCAGTATTTCTCTTAAGGAAAGGGTTGTCTCTGAGAACATATTTCCTTAAGAAGCTTGGGGCAGAAGTCAAGAGTGTCAGCAGGAGACCATGTCAACATGCTAGGAAGTGAGAGAATAATCAAGTGCTGGTTCAAAATGACAGGGTCAAACCATATGATATTGGTATAAAAACAGGTAGATCAATAGAATAAAGAGACCAGAAATAACCACACATACATGACCACGTATTTTTGTTTAATTTTTGTGAAAGATACCAAGAATGCCTAGTGGAGAAAGAGTAGTCTCTTCAATAAATGGTTTTGGGAAAACTGGATAGCCACATAAAAAAATAAAATTCGACCTTATCTTCTACCACATACAAAGCAAACAACTCAAAGTGGATTAATGACTTGAAAGTGAGACCTGAGACTATAAAACTTCTAAGAAGAAAATAGAGGAAAAACTGTTTGACGTGGGTCTTGGCAATGATTTTTTGCATAGGACCACAAAAACACAAACAACATAAGCAAGAAAAAAAAAAAGAAAAGAAAAAGGTAACTCGACTACATCAAACTAGGAAGTTCTACATGGCAAAAGAAACCATCAGCAAAATGAAAAGACAACCTATGTAATGGGATATTTGGAAGCCACTTAAGTGACAAGGATTAATATCCAAAACACATAAGAAATGCATACAACTCAACAGCAAGGTAACAACAAAATCCAATTAAAAAAAATGGGTCAAGGATCTGAATAGACATTTTTTCCCCCCAAAAGACCTAAATAGATGATGGGAATTTAAGGAGTACACTTGCAATGAGCACTGGGTGATTTATGGAAATGTTGAATCACTATATTGTACATCTGAAACTAATGCTACACTGTATGTTAATTAACTGGAATTCAAATTTAAAAAGACCTACATAAGGTCAACGGGTACATGAAAAGGTATTGAACATCCCTAATCATCAAGGAAATGCAAATCAAAACCACAATGAGATATTGCCTCATACCTGCCAAGATGTCTATTATTAAAAAAAAAGATAAAAGTGGTGATAAGGATGTGGAGAAAAGGGATTTCTTGTGCACTGTTGGTGGGAATGTAAACAGGTACAACTTCTATGGAAAGAAGTATAAAGGCTTTTTAAGAAATTAGGACCATCATAATCTAGTAATCCTACTTCTGGATACATATCCAAAGGAAATGAAAACATATTAAAAAGATAATCTGTACACTCATGTTTATTGCAGGATTAAACACAATAGCCATGATGTAGAAACAACCCAAATATCCATACATAGATAAAGATGTGGTATATATGTATACATAGATATGTGTGTGTATATGTATATATATAATATGTCTATTAACTATTATTCAGCCATGAGCAAAAGGACATCTTGCCATTTGAGACAATATGGATAGTCCTTGAGAGCATTATGCTAAGTGAAATAAATCATGCATGAAAAGCTGAATAGTACAGGGTATCATTTATATGTGGAATCTTAGAAAAAATTGACCTCTAAAAACAGTAAAGTTGTGGTTGCTAGGAGCTGGAGGATGGGATAAATAGGGAGAGGTTGGTAAAAGGGTACAAACTTTCAGTTATAAGATGAACAAATTCTGAGGATCTAATGTATAGCATGGCGACTGTATTTGATAACACTGTATTGTATAATTGAAATTTGCTAAGATATCTCAAGCAATCTCACCACACCCACCAAAAGTAAGTATATATGTACTTACATACTTTATATATAATTTTATTTATCAATTATACCTCAGTAAAGAAAGGGAGATATGTTAAAAAAAAAATGGAAGTTAAGGTGTTAGATGGTTGGCTTCCTAGATCTTTGATTGGTCTAGGCTCTTAATTTTCAGTGTTAAGGCAGTTGGTGGAGGAAGAAAGCATCATTCCATCCCTTTTAGGTAATCCTTGATTCACAAAGCAAACTCAGTATGTATCCTGTGTTGAGAACTAAATAATTAGACTAAATCCAGCTCCATAAGATTCCAAGTCACTGTGTTTCCCAGATTGTGATTTGACAATGTTAGTTTGTTTCTGACATAGTAGTGATTTTTTTTTTTTTTTTTTTTTTTTGGTGAAAGTATGTGGCATTTGGAGAGAAACTGGTAAAGGCTGATGTGGGGACTGGGAATTACAATATTTATAATCACAAAATTTATGAGTTTATTTAAAGTGTGTGTGTATGTTTGTGTGTAGAGATACAGAGAAAAGGAAAAAGTACCATTCAAAGGATGGATACACAAATGTGTGTAGTTGTTTCTCTGGGTGTGGCCTTCTGGCTGAGTAATTATCTTTTTTCTTTCTACTTATCACAATTTTGTTTCTTTAAACTGAGATGTTAGCATGCATCTTCCTTTTGCTAAAATGTAGGTAAGATCGCTTAGAGTGTCTGAGTCTGCACAGTGTGGTTTTTCCAAAGATTTTCTTGGAGCGGAGGTGGGGTTCTATTTTGGTGTTCATGTCTGACTTCAAGTTCTTATTTCCTCAGAATTTATTGAATTCAGGGATTGAATCCCTTGTTTGCTGCCTTTAAGCTATTATGTGGAATCCGAAAGATGAATCTTGAGCCCTTAACTGATTTCCATAAAAACCTATTCTCATAGGGCAGGTGTAAGTAAAATTATACTGGCAACGTTGGGAAGGGATATGGATAAATTCATCAGGCAACATAATTTTAAATTATATCGGAAAATCTTTCTCTTTCTTGATCCTTTGAAATCTAAGATTCTTAATCAGTGGCCTCATCTATTAAAGATTCTGGCCACATACCATCTTGATTGCTTCTCCTTTCACACTTTCCATCTTTGCTCTCCAACTCCTCCTGTCCCTGGAGAGCACTGGTAACTCCAAACTCTTCTTAGTCCTCTCTGTAAAGCAATGTACCTTTTCTCAGCTCTTCATCATAAAATTCATTAAGATGTTTAGGACAAAAGACTTCCTTGGAAAAGAACTATCAGAAATTGTGGTCCCAAATAGCACACTCCATTATATTTCCTTAATGGGAAGATGAAGATGGATTTATTCTTTTAAACCACTCTTCCCCCTTTTTCAAAAGATGGATAATAGAATAGAAGATGAGAAAGGGTTTTAATTTTATCCCCACTTTTATTTTCAATTTGTAATAAACAATCTGAAGACAATAGCTTTTTAGAAATGTAGGGCATATGGAGCCACCTACACAAGGACAGACTGGTCAGAAAGTGGTAATGACCACATCTGGAAGGGTGATAATATTTTTGGATGAAAATGCAGAAAATTCATGGGTAAAAGGGAAATTGGTACTTTACCTTTTGTTTTGCTAGCTGAAATTTTAGACATTTTTACCAGGTTGAACTTCTTTCAGAATTAAAGCAGTAAATCCAGGGTTTTACCCAGGAATTCATGTACTTCACAAGTAACTTTACAAGTGCAAACATATTTCAACCCATTCTTGCTATTTAATCATCTCTGGATATGTGACCTGGAACAGGCTCAAAATTGGGTTGGGTGGATAAGAATATAAGGATTTCTTATCAGAATTTGTTTTAAAATTTGGCTGTGGGTGAGATTTCCAAGCTGATTTTGATTTGAGATGATGCCCATAGCTTTTGTTTCCAAGAACAATTCTAATATAACTTGCTGTTCACAGGGTGATCTAATACGGTGGCAGAATTTGTGTGACTGATAATTATGTGGTTTTTTTTCCCAGTACTGGTAGGCACTGGACTTGGGGAGTACTCTGGGCTCCTGACCAAAGCATTCGGGTTTTGATATTCTTTATGGATGGTTATTTTTACATCCTTCAGCCTGCATTTCCCCACTTGTTATTCCAAAATAACTGATAATATTCTGTAACTCATTATTCTTTCTCTGTCCCTAGTATATATTTCTCATACTTTGGTAGTAGAGTGGGATTAAAAGTTCAGTTTTCTGATTCTCACTCTAGATCTACTGAGTCAGGCCCTACAGAAGAGCATCCTCTTGCAATGTAAGAGATACCCAATTTTTATATCCATCTGGATATGAGTGGGAGTTCCCAAAGACCAAAACGTCTAATAAAGTCTAGGTTAAAACAACAACAACAACAACAACAACAAAAACAAAAAAACCCAAAGCACTTTGATGTGGCCAGTTCTTCACCAATTCCTCATTCTTTTACCTTTCTCTCCCCATCTTGATGTCTGTTGGAGATAGGGGGAGAGGGCAAAGTTAAGAACAGGAGAGTTTCTCCCTTGCTTGGTTCAATTATGATCTGGTTTTTAAATCTTGATGAGGCAAATATTCATATTCTGGCTCTTTTTTGAGGAGCATAAGGCAGAGGTCTGCATTTTGCTCAATTCTTCATCTGAGTCTTTAACAAAATTACTGGGGGAAGGAGAAGTTCAGAAAGCAACCAGCTTAGTATGAAAGGTTAATCTTTCCTTCTGATAAATTCTTTCTGAAGCTCTCCTCACACTCCTCTGGCTTGTGTTTGGAGAGTATGTAGTAGGGGGGATATCCTGGCATCTTGAGAATGTGTGCACACTACATTCTTTATTTCTATGTTTGGACTTCAACAATAGCTATGAAATGGCACAAAGTTCTACTTAACACTATGTTTAGGAAGTAGCTCTCCTCTTCCAGGTTTCAAAGAGCGACATGGTTCTAAATTTAAAGATAGTTTTTCATGACCTATGGAGATGATTTGTTTTTTAATTTGAATAATTATAGACTGTAAGCCCAAATTTCCAATTATTTCTCACTTGAGACATATTTGTGATCTCCACTAATTCATAATATTAACCAAGTATTGATTTTCCTGGATTGTGTTATTTTTTTAACCTGTCATGATTAATTTGCAAGCACTTTAGCTAGTCTGTTATATGTGTATTCATTGAGGAAGAGCTGATTTTTTTCCCTTGAGTTATTTTTTAATGTTTAATATCATGCTTATTCTAGTTTCATAAATATGTGTTCCATGCTCTGGAAAAATTCATAAAAGACTGAAATGTTTGGTTCCAATTTTGGTTTATGATTGTGGTGTATCATGACAGGATTTTGAGGCCTATGGGGACAGGAAAGTTAGTCTGGTTGAGGCTTGGTCAGGACAGTCTGTTTAAGAGGTGAGCTTGATACTTGCGGTACCCAGAATATTCCATACATTTTAGTCCTTACTCTATGTAGCTTGATTTCAGAAGCTAAAGTCACTTGGAAAGGGTATACAGAAGCAGGTGCTCCTTTTGGATGAAAACAAGTGTGCCTTTTCCATCCCAGGAAGAAGGATGAAAGAGTTCTAACTTTCCTTTGACACACGGTGCTGAAAAAGTTTGAAAGATCATTTTATCCTTGCTTCGTCGCTATGGTAACCTACTCTTCTATAGATAATTGTGTGCTTGCTTTTTTCTTTCCAAGGAGAAGTCGTACCCATGTTCAACGTTTTTAACAACAAAAGTAAGGTATCAGGAAATATGGACTGACCATTCTGTATTTATGGAAATCTGCAGTTAAGAATAATTACTAACTACATATGGAGAGAGGGACTGTGAATTTAAGAGTTCTCAAAATAAAAGAGAAGCTTTTCTTTTTATCTGCATTGATGTCTTTTTTCTCCTCCTGCATTTGTCTTTTGGTTTAAAAGATGAGGGCAATGTTAGGAGTTTTTTTCCTTCCTGAAGGCATCCAGCCAGGAAGGGAAGCCATGGGAGTGCCTGCTTATAGCAAATTGCAGCATAAACAGTGAGAAATTTGTGCTACTCAATGATAATTGAGTATTCCTGTGGCAAGATACAGAAGTGAATTAAGATGGGCCAGTGTTTTAAAATTATGAGCAATTCATGCCTTATTTCCAATGATTTTATCATAAATAAGTCCTCTTTTGGTCTGATATAATTTTTTTAACATAAAACTGATGACTATAAATATTTTCTTGTTAGAGTGAAACCTTTGTCTAACTTTGATTAGGGACAAGAAAAGAACTTAAGAAAGATGATATTTACAAGTAGGTCTGCACATGGCTACAGAAGGACATGAAACCATTCCATGAATTGTGATTTGTCCATATAGAATCATATTTGACAAAGATGTACAGTATCAATCACTCAGCTATTAGCATATATCATAGCTAACATTAATTATACCTCAAATCCTGATAAGAATGGCTTATTCAGTCAGAGAAAGACAACTATCATATGATCTCCCTGATATGAGGAAGTGGAGATGCAATGTGGGGGTTTTGGGGGGTAGGAAAAGAATAAATGAAACAATATGGGATCGGGAGGGAGACAAAACATAAGAGACTTAATCTCACAAAAGCAAACTGAGGGTTGCTGGGGGAGGGGGGTCGGGAGAGGGGGATGGGATTATGGACATTGGGGAGGGTATGTGCTATGGTGAGTGCTGTGAAGTGTGTAAACCTGGCGATTCACAGACCTGTACCCCTGGGGCTAATAATACATTATATGTTTATAAAAAAATTAAAAAATTATAAAAAATAAAAATAAAATTACATAAAAAAGAATGGCTTATATCAGTTCTCTTTAGGTATAGATGGCTTTATTTATTTATTTATTTATTTTTTAAGATTTTATTTATTTATTTGACAGAGATCACAGGTAGGCAGAGAGGCAGCCAGAGAGAGAGGAAGGGAAGTAGGCTCCCTGCTGAGCCAGAGAGCCTGACATGGACCCTGGGACCATGACCTGAGCCAAAGGCAGAGGCTTTAACCCACTGAGCCACCCAGACGCCCCGGCTTTATTTATTTTTAAATTAGAGTAATGAATTAGTCTTGGGTAATACAAGTTTGAAATTCAGAACCAAGTCATAGAGACCTAGTCATCATTATGGGCAGAATAGCTGGAGATTCATGACTCCTTACAGGCAGGTCATAGTCACATGGTTTCATGTTATAAACTGGGTAAGCCAAATTACATCAAACCAATATTCTTCAGGTTAGGAGAACAATGGAAAAGGAGAATAATGCATTTAAGTTGAAGAGATGAGGCATTTTCTAAATGTAGAAAGTAATCTTTTTGGTGTTATATGTCTAATGCATTAAATCTATGATCTCATTTTATCATCATCATAGCTTTGGGAGGTAGGTAAAATTGAGCTTATTTTAAAGTGAGAGAACTTGAAGCTCAGAAAACTTAAGTAATTTGCCCAAGATCAGAAAGCTAGGAACTAGCTAAAAGAGGGATTCAAATGCCAGTCTATTGGTCTCTAAAGTGTGTCAGTGCCTTTTTTGAATGATGATATGTAATTGATTCTGGAGAGAATGTTTATGAAATGAGACATGATGCTCCTTTTATTGTTTTAAGTCTTGAACTTTAAGAAGAATACAAATAAGGACAGTAGAAACCTCAAGGAGAATTAGTCCAAGGTCTTTTTGTGGGCGTCTTCACCTCTTTGACTCCTCTATAAAATAAAAAACAGTGATGAGTTGTTATCCTCATTCAGTTCACTGATTTTGCTCTATTTCTGGAGGAGGGACTTTCAGAGCTGTTCAAGGAATGGCATATGTGGACATCATTTACACATTTCCGGAGGTCTACTGAGCCTTTGGGCAAGAAGTGCCCTCAATTTCCTTGTCATTATTTTGTAAATATATTTTTGTCCTGGGGTCTCCTACAGAAGAATGGCTGTGACCTGGGGGTGTACCTAGGTCCTTTGGTCAAAATATAGATGTAAAGGAAATTAGAAACAACCTTTGTGGGAGTGAAAATTCTGTCTACATGAATTGGATGATAAAAATTGAAAGAAGTTAAAATTGTGTATGGATAGAACTGTTTAATTTAGGGGATGTAGGGAATCAAATGAATCTCCTCTAATAAACATAATTCTGAGACACCAATTAACATAGCGAGTATACCAAGGGTTTAAGTAGAATCATGTTGGAAGCTACTATCTCTTAGAAATTTGTCCAATCTTAAATCTTTAACTGCAGAAAAATTAACAGTTTGATCGAATCTTTGTCCCCCAAATCTTACCCTGCCTAACATGGTAATTTGCACCTCAATCCCCTCGCAACCACCCTACAGTTGGACTATATACAATCTGAGGAAAATAAAAAACAAAAACAAAGAAAACCCACGATGTGAGTATCTTTGTGCTCTGTTTGGGTCGATCATTGTTTTCTTTAAAAATGTTGATAATATTTAAGGAAATACAGTATCTAAGTGCATATGTAGTGTTTGACTTGATTTATGTGGACTAAGTGCTTAAGAAGGCATTATCAGGTAGATGGAGTGATTACAAATCCAATATATCAAATGTGTAAATCCAGTTTAAAATCTTGAAACGAATTTAAGTTCAATTAAGGGCAGATTGCTTAGGAAGTTTAAATTTGTTCAACTTCAGTTAATGAAACACCAATCAAAAATAAGGAGCCATACTGCCTGGATCTGAATTTTGGTGCTGTCACTTTTTGGCTCATGATCTTGTATGAGTTACTCAATCACCTTGTGCCTCAGTTTCCTCATTTGTAAAAAGCTGAAAACAATTGTAGCTATCTCATAGGGTTGTTAGGAAAACTAAGTCATTACCTGAACAACTGCTTAGAGCAGAGGCTGGTACAAAGTAAGCTTTAGGTATGTGCTTGCTCTTGCTAACTACGAAAGTGTTTGTTGTCTAACATTTTTTTTTTTTAATCCTTAAAACTTTTCACTTTAACTTTTCATCTCTTCCAGAGGTAAACCTTTACTTTTCAGACCCTTAACTTTTCACCTCTTCCCAGGAAGTCCTGTGTGTATTTCCCTGCTCTTTTTCCTGAGTACTCAACTACTTCACCACACTGGTGGTGGCCTTTAAATGAAGCCATTTTGTGGGACCAACACAGTCCTAAATCCAGAAGTAATACCAGTTAGTGGGTTTTGCTCTGTTTTCTTGAATGTCATGCTAGGGAACATATAACTATGAAATTACTTAGTAATGTACCATTTTCTCCCCAATCCACTTCTCTCACATTCCTTAGCCTGCTCACACACGTTTCTTCTCCTATATTTTCCCCCCAGCTTGAGACTGTCTGATTCTGATCCTTTTTCCTTTGCTCATTTTTGTATCCTAAAAGCCCAAAGGCCTATTTTAGCAAGAGAGAGAACTTCTCAAAGGATGGGGAGAATGAGAAGCCATGAATGGTAATGTAAAAGTGCATACTAAGTATTCATTGAATACTTGAATGGGCTTTTTTTTTTAACTTATTAGGAATGTTGACATTTTTGATTTAAAAAGTATTGAATATTTTGATTAGAAAAGGACTTAGCAAGTTAATATACTCAGTCTGATTAATTCAAGAGAAACGACTTTTTCCAAGTAATATGTAAACCCAAGTGAAGTACATTTGTACCTTCAGGGTACAACTTGGGAAATTCTTTTCATACTTGAAAAGTGCTAACACTTACTTCTTTAGGTATACTATGCCTGGATTGTTACATAAATTTAATTTTTTATGTCTACAGTGAAGGTAGGCATTATTATTCCCATTTCATAGCTTGGGAACTGAGCCTTGGGGAAGTTCAGTGATTAGCCAAAGGTCATGAGATTCTAAGTAATAGAGTAGGAGTCTGAACCTAAGTTCAAGGATCTAAAGCTTCCAGATCTCAATATCCTACAACCTCTGAGGATATAGACATGTTCCAAGAAAATTTGCCTCACTTTGGTAAGTTCTTCGTTTGAAAATATTCTTTGTATATTTGTCTATTATCAGCATTTATTTTATTTTTATTTTTTTAATTCAAGTTAATTAACATTTATTGTATTATTAGTTTCAGGGTAGAATTATTAGTGTTTGAATTGCTGGGTTAATCTGAGGAAAGCTGGAGTCCTAAAGGATGATTCATTTTTTTTTAAACTACTTTTTTTTTTTAATTTAAATTCAGGGAAGGAGGGAACAGTTCATTTTTTATTTTGACTCTATCACATTTCTTTTCTAAGTAACCTATATAAGGTGTTTATGAATTTCTATGTGGTAAGACTCCCTGTTCACATAAAGTTTTTCAAATTTAGCCCACTTACTCCCAAATAGATTTTTGGGTGTAGGCATTGCAGAAAACTCATGTTTAGTGAAAACATCAGTGAATAATGAAGACATCCTTGGTTATAAGTATAGGTCTGGAAATGTTATTATGTAAATTTAATGGAAATTTTATTCTTTATGCTTATAAGAATACATTTATGAAGGTATTCCAGGTGTGCACTTCTTATCAAAGAGGAAAATTCTGAGAAATGAAGAAAATAGCATTCTTTTTGTTTATATTATTAAATGTGATCCATTCACAATGAATTAAAACAGCCTAGGCAGACTTCTCATTTAGGAACTGAAGTTTATCATATTCGATTGAAACAAGTTTGAACTACAACAGAAAAATATCTAATTGACCCTAGAACTGAAATAAGTTAATCTGATCCAGAGACTGAGCACAATATAGACAACAGCTGGAAATGTATTGCAGCAGAATTAAGTATTGAAAGCTCTTTTTCTCTTTGTTGGGGAAGAGGGCAGGAGTAGGAATAACTTGGAAGGGAGTGAATCTACTCTTAATTGGAAGTCCCAGTGTGTAGTTCCAGTGACAGCCTGATTGGACCTAAACACAGCCTACAGAGGAAGGTGGTGTACTGAAACATAATTCCTAAGTATGGAATGAAGAAGAGAAGTACCCTATGTAATATCAGTAAGGTTTATTACAGGAAATGATCCTTAAAGAGATCAGGTGTATGCAGCCATTGTTGGGAAACTAGAAAAAAAAATTAAGCTTATATAAACTTATTAAACAAACCTATAGATTTTGAAACTTGAGAACTGGCATCTTTAACATAATTTTATTGGCTTCTGGAAAACATTTATTTGAAACATTAGATTTTATAGATTTTTCTATTTTCCTTTCTAAACTCTTACCAGTTAAGGTAAGGTCTGCTGTTGAAACTGATCAGACAGTTTTATTGGCTAAAATGACAGGGGAAAAATGCATTACAATATTAAGTTTCACTATATTGAGCTCTGTCTTTTTAGTTAACTGGAAAAAGGAAGGAATGTTAAAGGTATTAGCCAAAACTAGAATTTGAGTATCTTTAGAAATAGAATCTGATTGCCCTATTGTAAAAAAGAATTTTAATATTTTAAATGGGATAAGTTGAGAGGTCACCAGATATTTCTATATACTCTATTTTCCTAGGTGAATTCTTAAAATTTAAAGGCAGTATATCTTAGAAACCTTTCATACAGAGAATCCAGAATAATAGTTTGTGAATTTAAGTGACAGTGCCAAGCAAAGTGGGATTCTGTTTCCAATAGACTTTATTTCCCACAGATCTAAATATATCCATGTTGATGGAAGGTCAAGTCTTTCAAAGAATCGGTATGACCTCTATATATGGCTCGTGCGATGGATCAAAGAGGGTAAATCCAAGAGGGATTTAGGACGAGGAATCTAATGTTAATGGGAATTTAATTTACATAGTTGGATAATTGTTGAAAATGTTTGCAATTTAAAAGACCACTGCAATGGTGAAGCAGATATAGATTAGATAGAAACAGCACAAATTCAGTTTTGGACATGCTACATTTTCAGTACCCACCAGTCATTGTAATAGAACTGTCAAATATTCCCTAACCCACATGTACTGTGATGGTCACTGAGATTAAATACAAATATTACCTTCAAGAAGCTTATATGGCATTATTCAAAACAAACTGGCAACATTTTGGCCAATATTTGCAATATGATTCATAATAGAGCTTGTAAGTCAAGGTATATGCCTATAGACCTAATAGAGTATGTTACTGGAAAAAAAATCAGTTATTTTCAACATTTCCTCTTTTCCTTTATTCATTGCTTCACCTGACCCTTCTTACTATGTGAGTAAACAGATGAAGGGTTGTTTTTTTAATTAAAATTTTAAGCATAGTTTTATTTTTAAAATTTTTGTTATTATACAGTTGGCATACAATATTGTACAACATAGTGATTTGACAGTTCTGTATGTTATTCAGGGCTTACCTCAACAAGTATAGTCACCATCTGTCACAATACAACATTACAATATTATTAACTATATTCCCTATGCTGTATTTTTCATCTCCATGACTTATTATTTGTTTCTTTAACTGGAACTTTTTACCTCTTAATCCCCTACCACCTCCCCTCTGGCAACCACCAGTTTGTTCAGTTTGTTCTCTGTACTTATTAGTGTGTTTGTGGTTGTTTTCTTGTTCATTTGTTTTTTTAGATTCCACATATAGGTGAAATTACATGGTATTTGTCTTAGTCAGTATCACTTATTTCATTTAGCATAATGCCCTCCAGGTCCATCATGTTGTCTCAAATGGCAAGATCTCATTTTTTTTTTTTAATGGCTGAGTAATATACTACTGTATGTGTATCCATTTTTTTTTTTTTCTGTTGAGACTTGGGTTGCTTCCATATCTTGGCTACTATAAATAGTGTTGCCATAAACATAGGGGTGCATATCTTTTCCAAATAGTGTTTGCCTTTTTTTTTTTTTTTTTAGGTAAATACCCAGTAGTGGAATTACTGGATCATATGGGATTTCTATTTTTAATTATTTTTTCTCTTTTAAAATTTTTTTTATTTTTATTTTTTATAAACATATAATATATTTTTAT
This sequence comes from Lutra lutra, assembly GCF_902655055.1. NCBI lineage: Eukaryota > Metazoa > Chordata > Mammalia > Carnivora > Mustelidae > Lutra > Lutra lutra. The sequence goes on along the minus strand of NC_062284.1, from coordinate 97,522,631 downwards.
CCCCAGGGGTACAGGTCTGTGAATCACCAGATTTACACACTTCACAGCACTCACCATAGCACATACCCTCCCCAATGTCCATAACCCCACCCCCCTTCTCCCAACCCCCCTCCACCCAGCCACCCTCTGTTTGTTTTGTGAGATTAAGAGTCACTTATGGTTTGTCTCCCTCCCAATTCCATCTTGTTTCATTTGATCTTCTCCTACCCCCTTAACCCCCCATGTTGCATCCCCACTTCCTCATATCAGGAAGATCATATGATAGTTGTCTTTCTCTGATTGACTTATTTCGCTAAGCATGATAGCCTCTAGTTCCATCCACGTCGTCGCAAATGGCAAGATTTCATTTCTTTTGATGGCTGCATAGTATTCCATTGTGTATATATACCACATCTTCTTTATCCATTCGTCTGTTGATGGACATCTAGGTTCTTTCCATAGTTTGGCTATTGTGGACATTGCTGCTATAAACATTCGGGTGCACGTGCCCCTTCGGATCACTACGTTTGTATCTTTAGGGTAAATACCCAGTAGTGCAATTGCTGGGTCATAGGGTAGTTCTATTTTCAACATTTTGAGGAACCTCCATGCTGTTTTCCAGAGTGGTTGCACCAGCTTGCATTCCCACCAACAGTGCAGGAGAGTTTCCCTTTCTCCGCATCCTCGCCAGCATCTGTCATTTCCTGACTTGTTAATTTTAGCCATTCTGACTGGTGTGAGGTGATATCTCATTGTGGTTTTGATTGTATTTCCCTGATGCTGAGTGATATGGAGCACTTTTTCATGTGTCTGTTGGCCATCTGGATATCTTCTTTGCAGAAATGTCTTTTTATGTCTTCTGCACATTTCTTGATTGGATTATTTGATCTTTGGGTGTTGAGTTTGCTAAGTTCTTTATAGATTTTGGACTCTAGCCCATTATCTGATATGTCGTTTGCAAATATCTTCTCCCATTCTGTCAGTTGTCTTTTGGTTTTGTTAACTGTTTCCTTTACTCTGCAAAAGCTTTTGATCTTGATAGAATCCCAATAGTTCATTTTTGCCCTTGCTTCCCTTGCCTTTGGTGATGTTCCTAGGAAGAAGTTGCTGTGGCTGAGGTCAAAGAGGTTGCTGCCTGTGTTCTCCTCAAGTATTTTGATGGATTCCTTTCTCACATTGAGGTCCTTCATCCATTTTGAGTCTATTTTCGTGTGTGGTGTAAGGAAATGGTCCAATTTCATTTTTCTACATGTGGCTGTCCAATTTTCCCAGCACCATTTATTGAAGAGGCTGTCTTTTTTCCATTGGACATTCTTTCCTGCTTTGTCGAAGATGAGTTGACCATAGAGTCGAGGGTCTATTTCTGGGCTCTCTATTCTGTTCCATTGATCTATGTGTCTGTTTTTGTGCCAGTACCATGCTGTCTTGATGATGACAGCTTTGTAATAGAGCTTGAAGTTCAGAATTGTGATGCCACCAACTTTGGCTTTCTTTTTCAATATTCCTTTGGCTATTCGAGGTCTTTTCTGGTTCCATATAAATTTTAGGATTATTTGTTCCATTTCTTTGAAAAAAATGGATGGTACTTTGATAGGAATTGCATTAAATGTGTAGATTGCTTTAGGTAGCATAGACATTTTCACAATATTTATTCTTCCAATCCAGGAGCATGGAACATTTTTCCATTTCTTTGTGTCTTCCTCAATTTCTTTCATGAGTACTTTATAGTTTTCTGAGTATAGATTCTTAGCCTCTTTGGTTAGGTTTATTCCTAGGTATCTTATAGTTTTGGGTGCAGTTGTAAATGGGATTGACTCCTTAATTTCTCTTTCTTCTGTTTTGTTGTTGGTGTAGAGAAATGCAACTGATTTCTGTGCATTGATTTTATATCCTGACAGTATCATATCATCTGCAAAGAGTGATAGTTCGACTGCTTCTTTGCCGATTTGGATGTCTTTAATTTCCTTTTGTTGTCTGATTGCTGAGGCTAGGACTTCTAGTACTATGTTGAATAGCAGTGGTGATAATGGACATCCCTGCCGTGTTCCTGACCTTAGCAGAAAAGCTTTCAGTTTTTCTCCATTGAGAATGATATCTGTGGTGGGTTTTTCATAGATGGCTTTGATAATATTGAGGTATGTGCCGTCTATCCCTACACTTTGAAGAGTTTTGATCAGGAAGGGATGCTGTACTTTGTCAAATGCTTTTTCAGCATCTATGGAGAGTATCATATGGTTCTTGTTCTTTCTTTTATTAATGTGTTGTATCACATGGATTGATTTGCGGATGTTGAACCAACCTTGCAGCCCTGGAATAAATCCCACTTGGTCGTGAATAATCTGTTTAATGTACTGTTGAATCCTATTGGCTAGTATTTTGGTGAGAATTTTTGCATCTGTGTTCATCAAGGATATTGGTCTGTAGTTCTCTTTTTTGATGGGATCCTTGTCTGGTTTTGGGATCAAGGTGATGCTGGCATCATAAAATAAGTTTGGAAGTTTTCCTTCCATTTCTATTTTTTGGAACAGTTTCAGGAGAATAGGAATTAGTTCTTCTTTAAATATTTGGCAGAATTCCCCCGGGAAGCCGTCTGGCCCTGGGCTTTTGTTTGTTTGGAGGTTTTTGATGACTGTTTCAATCTCCTTACTGGTTATGGGTCTGTTGAGGCTTTCTATTTCTTCCTGGTTCAGTTGTGGTAGTTTATATGTCTCTAGGAATGCATCCATTTCTTCCAGATTGTCAAACTTGTTGGCGTAGAGTTGCTCATAGTATGTTCTTATAATTGTCTGTATTTCATTGGTGTTAGTTGTGATCTCTCCTCTTTATTCATGATTTTATTTATTTGGGTCCTTTCTCTTTTCTTTTTGATAAATCTGGCCAGGGGTTTATCAGTCTTATTAATTCTTTCAAAGAACCAGCTCCTAGTTTCGTTGATTTGTTCTATTGTTTTTTTTTTTTTTTTTTTTTTTGGCTTCTATTTCATTGATTTCTGCTCTGATCTTTATGATTTCTCTTCTCCTGCTGGAGTTAGGGTTTCTTTCTTGTTCTTTCTCCAGCTCCTTTAGGTGTAGGGTTAGGTTGTGTACTTGAGACCTTTCTTGTTTCTTGAGAAAGGCTTGTATCACTATATATTTTCCTCTTAGGACTGCCTTTGTTGTGTCCCACAGATTTTGAACCATTGTGTTTTCATTATCATTTGTTTCCATGAATTTTTTTCAATTCTTCTTTAATTTCCTGGTAGACCCATTCATTCTTTAGAAGGATGCTGTTTAATCTCCATGTATTTGGGTTCTTTCCAAATTTCCTCTTGTGATTGAGTTCTAGCTTCAGAGCATTGTGGTCTGAAAATATGCAGGGAATGATCCCAATCTTTTGATACTGGTTGAGACCTGATTTAGGACCGAGGATGTGATCTATTCTGGAGAATGTTCCATGTGCATGAGAGAAGAATGTGTATTCTGTTGCTTTGGGATGAAATGTTCTGAATATATCTGTGATGTCCATCTGGTCCAGTATGTCATTTAAGGCCTTTATTTTCTTATTGATCTTTTGCTTGGATGATCTGTCCATTTCAGTGAGGGGAGGTTAAATCCCTTACTATTATTGTATTATTGTTGATGTGTTTCTTTGATTTTATTATTAATTGGTTTATATATTTGGCTGCTCCCATGTTAGGGGCATAGATATTTAAAATTGTTAGATCTTCTTGTTGGACAGATCCTTTGAATATGATATAGTGTCCTTCCTCATCTCTTATTATAGTCTTTGGCTTAAAATCTAATTGATCTGATATAAGGATTGCCACTCCTGCTTTCTTCTGATGTCCATTAGCATGGTAAATTCTTTTCCACCCCCTCACTTTAAATCTGGAGGTGTCTTCGGGTTTAAAATGAGTTTCTTGTAGGCAACATATAGATGGGTTTTGTTTTTTTATCCATTCTGATACCCTGTGTCTTTTGATTGGGGCATTCAGTCCATTAACATTCAGGGTAACTATTGAGAGATATGAATTTAGTGCCATTGTATTGCCTGTAAGGTGACTGTTATTGTATATTGTTTCTGTTTCTTTCTGATCTACTACTTTTAGGGTCTCTCTTTGCTTAGAGGACCACTTTCAATATTTCCTGTAGAGCTGGTTTGGTGTTTGCAAATTCTTTCAGTTTTTGTTTGTCCTGGAAGCTTTTAATCTCTCCTTCTATTTTCAATGATAGCCTAGCTGGATATAGTATTCTTATTGATTTTGAGGGGGGTTCTCTGAACCTCCTGGATTTTGATGCTTGTTCCCTTTGCCGTATTAGGGAAATTCTCTCCAATAATTCTCTCCAATACACCTTCTGCTCCTCTCTCTCTTTCTTCTTCTTCTTCTGGAATCCCAATTATTCTAATGTTGTTTCGTCTTATGGTGTCACTTATCTCTCAAATTTTCCCCTCATGGTCCAGTAGCTCTTTGTCCCTCTTTTGTTCAGCTTCTTTATTCTCTGTCATTTGGTCTTCTATATCGCTAATTCTTTCTTCTGCCTCATTTATCCTAGCAGTGAGAGCCTCCATTTTTGATTGCACCTTATTAATAGCTTTTTGATTTCCACTTGGTTAGATTTTAGTTCTTTTATTTCTCCAGAAGGGGCTTTTATATCTCCCGAGAGGTTGCTTTAATATCTTCCATGCCTTTTTCGAGCCCAGCTAGAACCTTGAGAATCGACATTCTGAACTGTAGATCTGACATATTACCAATGTCTGAATTGATTAGGTCCCTAGCCTTTGGTACTGCCTCTTGTTCTTTTTTATGTGGTGAATTTTTCCGCCTTGTCCTTTTGTCCAGATAAGAGTATATGAATGAGCAAGTAAAATACTAAAAGGGTGGCAAAGACCCCAGGAAAATATGCTTTAACCAAATCAGAAGAGATCCCAAATCATGGGGGGGAGAAAGGGGATAAAAAGAGGTTCAGAAAAAAAAAAAGAAACAATAAAAAAAAAGAAAACGAATAAAGAAAAAATATAAAAAAGAAAAATATATATATATTAGATAAACTACTTAAAAAACATTAAAAAAGAAAAGGGTAAAAGTTAAAAAAATTTAGCAGAAGAAAAAAAATTGAAAAAGTAAAAAGAAAAAAAATTAAATTAACTGCAAGACTAAAGAATCATGGGGAGAAAGCCATGAGTTCCGTGTTTTGCTTTCTCCTCCTCTGGAATTCCACTACTCTCCTTGGTATTGAAACTGCACTCCTTGGTAGGTGAACTTGGTCCTTGCTGGATTTCTTGTTGATCTTCTGTGGGAGGGGCCTGTTGTAGTGATTCTCAAGTGCCTTTGCCCCAGGTGGAATTGCACGGCCCTTACCAGGGGCCGGGCTGAGTAATCTGCTCGGGTTTGCTTTCAGGAGCTTTTGTTCCCTGAGCGATTTCCGTAGAGTTCTGGAGGATGAGAATGAAGATGGCAGCCTCTCTGTCTCCAGCCTGGAGGACCCGAGAGCTCGGGGCCCCACTCCTCAGTGCGCCCTCAGAGAATAGCGCCCAATTACTCCTGTCTACCTGGCCTCCAGCCGCTCTCCGAGCTGACCGAGCCTGTGACCGGTTCAAGGTAACCCTGAGCTGATAGCTCACTCCTTGGCTCTGTCTCTGTAGCCAGCTTCCCCATTCTAATACCTGCAAGCTCTGAGACACTCAGACACCCCTGGTCCTTCTATGACCCTGCGGGACCTGAGGCCAGGCTGACCCCGCGTGGGCTTCACCCTTGTTTAGCCTCTGGAGTGATGTCCCTCAGCGGAACAGACTTTTAAAAGTCCTGATTTTGTGCCCCGTTGCTCCACCGCTTGCTGGGAGCCGGCCCCTCCTCCCACGGTCTATCTTCCCATCGCTTTGTATTCACTTCGCCAGTCCTACCTTTCAGAAAGTGGTTGATTTTCTGTTTCTAGAATTGCTGTTCTTCTTCTCTTCGATCTCCCTTTGGATTTGTAGGTGTTTGCAATCTTTAGATAAGCTGTCTAGCTGATCTCCTGCTACCTGAAGTAGTCTCAGCCTGCTACTTCTCCGCCATCTTGACTCCTCCCTCTTCCTATTTTTAATTTTTTGAGGAACATTCCTACTGTTTTCCACAGTGGCTGCACCAGTTTACATTCCCATCAACAGTGTCTGGGGGTCCTTTTCTTTACACCCTCACCAATACTTGCTATTTCTTTTTGATACTAGCCTTTCTGGCAGATGTAAGGTGATACCTCATTGTGGTTTTGATTTGCATTTCTCTGGTGATTACTGATGTTGGAACACCTTTTCATGTGTCTGTTGGCCATCCTTATATAGTCTCTGGAAAAATGTCTGTTGATATCCTCTGCCCATTTTAAAATTGGATTGTGTTCTGTTGTTGACTTGTGTAAGTTCTTTATATAGTTTGACTATTAACATCTTTTCTCATATATCATTTGCAAATATCTTCTTTCAGTTGGTAGGCTGACTTTTCATCTTGTTGATGGTTTCCTTTACTGTGCCAAAGCTTTTTGTTTTGGTGTAGTCACAATAGTTTATTTTTGCTTTTGTTTCCCTTGTCTGCCCAGAAAAAAAATGTTGCTAATGCTGAGGACTCACAGAGATTACTGGCTATGTTTTCTTCTAGAAGTTTTATGATTTCAGGTCTCATGTTTATGTCTTTAATCTACTTTGAGATTTATTTTTGTGTGTGGTGTAAGTGGTTTAGGTTCATCTTTTACATGTAGCTGTCCAGTTTTCTCAACACCATTAACTGGAGACTGTATTTCCTGTATTGTATATTCTTGCTTCCTTTGTCATAGATTAATTGACCATATAAGCATGGGTTTGTTTTTGGACTTTCTATTCTGTTCTATTGATCTATGTGTCTACTTTTGTTCTAGTACCATACTTCTTTGATTATTACAGCTTTGTAGTGTATTTGAAATCTCGAATTGTGATACCTTCAGCTTTATTCTTTTTCAAGATTTCTTTGGCTATTTGGGATCTTTTGTGGGTTGGTAAACATTTCAGGATTATTTGTTATTCTGAGAAAAATACTACCTGTATTTTGATAGGGATTGTTTTGAGTAATACAGAGAGTTTAATTCTTCCAATCCCTGAGCATGTAATATCTATCTGTTTGTGTTCAATTTCATCAATGTTTCAGTTTTAAGAATACAGGTCTTTCATCTCTTTGGTTAAATTTATTCCTGGGTATTTTCTTTCTGGTGCAGTTACAAATGGATTATTTTCTTAATTTCTCTTTCTGCTACCTGTTATTAATGTATAGAAATACAACCATTTGTATTCTATATTCACTTATTACTTCATTTTTTTTGATGGGATCTTTAGAGTTTTTTCTATGGATAATGTCATCCACAAATAGTGATACTTTAATTGAATATCTTTTTTTTAAATTTTTTTAAATTTTTTTCAGCATAACAGTATTCATTATTTTTGGACCACACCCAGTGCTCCACGCAATCCGTGCCCTCTACAATACCCACCACCTGGTGCCCCCAACCTCCCACCCCCCACCCCCTCAAAATTCCCAGATCATTTTTCAGAGTCCATAGTCTCTCATGGTTCACCTCCCTCTCCAATTTCCCTCAACTCCCTTCTCCTCTCCATCTCCCCTTGTCCTCCATGCTATTTGTTATGCTCCACAAATAAGTGAAACCATATGATAATTGACTCTCTCTGCTTGACTTATTTCACTCAGCATAATCTCTTCCAGTCCCGTCCATGTTGCTACAAAACTTGGGTATTCATCCTTTCTTTTTTCTTTTTTCTTTTTTTTTTTTTTTTACAGCTTTATAAACATATATTTTTATCCCCAGGGGTACAGGTCTGCGAATCGCCAGGTTTACACACTTCACAGCACTCACCATAGCACATACCCTCCCCAATATCCATAACCCCACCCCCCTCTCCCAACCCCCTCCCCCCATCAACCCTCAGTTTGTTTTGTGAGATTAAGAGTCACTTATGGTTTGTCTCCCTCCCAATCCCATCTTGTTTCATTTACTCTTCTCCTACCCCCTCAACGCCCCATGTTGCATCTCCTCTCCCTCATATCAGGGAGATCATATGATAGTTGTCTTTCTCCGATTGACTTATTTCGCTAAGCATGATACCCTCTAGTTCCATCCACGTCGTCGCAAATGGCAAGATTTCATTTCTTTTGATGGCTGCATAGTATTCCATTGTGTATATATACCACATCTTCTTTATCCATTCGTCTGTTGATGGACATCTAGGTTCTTTCCATAGTTTGGCTATTGTGGACATTGCTGCTATAAACATTCGGGTGCACGTGCCCCTTCGGATCACTACGTTTGTATCTTTAGGGTAAATACCCAGTAGTGCAATTGCTGGGTCATAGGGTAGTTCTATTTTCAACATTTTGAGGAACCTCCATGCTGTTTTCCAGAGTGGTTGCACCAGCTTGCATTCCCACCAACAGTGTAGGAGGGTTACCCTTTCTCCGCATCCTCGCCAGCATCTGTCATTTCCTGACTTGTTAATTTTAGCCATTCTGACTGGTGTGAGGTGATATCTCATTGTGGTTTTGATTGTATTTCCCTGATGCCGAGTGATATGGAGCACTTTTTCCTGTGTCTGTTGGCCATCTGGATGTCTTCTTTGCAGAAATGTCTGTTCATGTCCTCTGCCCATTTCTTGATTGGATTATTTGTTCTTTGGGTGTTGAGTTTGCTAAGTTCTTTATAGATTTTGGATACTAGCCCTTTATCTGATATGTCATTTGCAAATATCTTCTCCCATTCTGTCAGTTGTCTTTTGGTTTTGTTAACTGTCTCCTTTGCTGTGCAAAAGCTTTTGATCTTGATAAAATCCCAAAAGTTCATTTTTGCCCTTGCTTCCCTTGCCTTTGGTGATGTTCCTAGGAAGATGTTGCTGCGGCTGAGGTCGAAGAGGTTGCTGCCTGTGTTCTCCTTGAGGATTTTGATGGATTCCTTTCTCACATTGAGATCCTTCATCCATTTTGAGTCTATTTTCGTGTGTGGTGTAAGGAAATGATCCAGTTTCATTTTTCTGCATGTGGCTGTCCAATTGTCCCAACACCATTTATTGAAGAGGCTGTCTTATTTCCAGTGGACATTCTTTCCTGCTTTGTCGAAGATGAGTTGACCATAGAGTTGAGGGTCCATTTCTGGGCTCTCTATTCTGTTCCATTGATCTATGTGTCTGTTTTTGTGCCAGTACCATGCTGTCTTGATGATGACAGCTTTGTAATAGAGCTTGAAGTCCGGAATTGTGATGCCACCAACTTTGGCTTTCTTTTTCAATATTCCTTTGGCTATTCGAGGTCTTTTCTGGTTCCATATAAATTTTAGGATTATTTGTTCCATTTCTTTGAAAAAAATGGATGGTATTTTGATAGGAATTGCATTAAATGTGTAGATTGCTTTAGGTAGCATAGACATTTTCACAATATTTATTCTTCCAATCCAGGAGCATGGAACATTTTTCCATTTCTTTGTGTCTTCCTCAATTTCTTTCATGAGTACTTTATAGTTTTCTGAGTATAGATTCTTAGTCTCTTTGGTTAGGTTTATTCCTAGGTATCTTATAGTTTTGGGTGCAATTGTAAATGGGATGGACTCCTTAATTTCTCTTTCGTCTGTCTTGTTGTTGGTGTAGAGAAATGCAACTGATTTCTGTACATTGATTTTATATCCTGACACTTTACTGAATTCCTGTACAAGTTCTAACAGTTTTGGAGTGGAGTCTTTTGGGTTTTCCACATATAGTATCATATCATCTGCAAAGAGTGATAGTTTGACTTCTTCTTTGCCGATTTGGATGCCTTTAATTTCCTTTTGTTGTCTGATTGCTGAGGCTAGGACTTCTAGTACTATGTTGAATAGCAGTGGTGATAACGGACATCCCTGCCGTGTTCCTGACCTTAGCGGAAAAGCTTTGAGTTTTTCTCCATTGAGAATGATATTTGCGGTGGGTTTTTCATAGATGGCTTTGATAATATTGAGGTATATGCCGTCTATCCCTACACTTTGAAGAGTTTTGATCAGGAAGGGATGCTGTACTTTGTCAAATGCTTTTTCAGCATCTATGGAGAGTATCATATGGTTCTTGTTCTTTCTTTTATTAATGTGTTGTATCACATTGATTGATTTGCGGATGTTGAACCAGCCTTGCAGCCCTGGAATAAATCCCACTTGGTCGTGGTGAATAATCCTTTTAATGTGCTGTTGAATCCTATTGGCTAGTATTTTGGTGAGAATTTTTGCATCTGTGTTCATCAAGGATATTGGTCTGTAGTTCTCTTTTTTGTTGGGATCCTTGTCTGGTTTTTTGATCAAGGTGATGCTGGCCTCATAAAATGAGTTTGGAAGTTTTCCTTCTATTTCTATTTTTTGGAACAGTTTCAGGAGAATAGGAACTAGTTCTTCTTTAAATGTTTGGTAGAATTCCCCCGGGAAGCCGTCTGGCCCTGGGCTTTTGTTTGTTTGGAGATTTTTGATGACTGTTTCAATCTCCTTACTGGTTATGGGTCTGTTGAGGCTTTCTATTTCTTCCTGGTTCAGTTGTGGTAGTTTATATGTCTAGGAATGCATCCATTTCTTCCAGATTGTCAAATTTGTTGGCGTAGAGTTGCTCATAGTATGTTCTTATAATTGTCTGTATTTCTTTGGTGTTCGTTGTGATCTCTCCTCTTTCATTCATGATTTTATTTATTTGGGTCCTTTCTCTTTTCTTTTTGATAAATCTGGCCAGGGGTTTATCAATCTTATTAATTCTTTCAAAGAACCAGCTCCTAGTTTCGTTGATTTGTTCTATTGTTTTTTTGGTTTCTATTTCATTGATTTCTGCTCTGATCTTTATGATTTCTCTTCTCCTGCTGGGTTTAGGGTTTCTTTCTTGTTCTTTCTCCAGCTCCTTTAGGTGTAGGGTTAGGTTGTGTACCTGAGACCTTTCTTGTTTCTTTTTTTTTTTTTTAAGATTTTATTTATTTATTTGACAGACAGAGATCACAAGGAGGCAGAGAGGCAGGCAGAGAGAGAGGAGGAAGCAGGCTCCCTGCTGAGCAGAGAGCCCGATGCGGGGCTCAATCCCAGGACCCTGAGATCATGACCTGAGCCGAAGGCAGCGGCTTAACCCACTGAGCCACCCAGGCCCCCCACCTTTCTTGTTTCTTGAGAAAGGCTTGTACCGCTGTATATTTTCCTCTCAGGACTGCCTTTGTTGTGTCCCACAGATTCTGAACCGTTGTGTTTTCATTATCATTTGTTTCCATAAATTTTTTCAATTCTTCTTTAATTTCCTGGTTGACCCATTCATTCTTTAGAAGGATGCTGTTTAGTCTCCATGTATTTGGGTTCTTTCCAAATTTCCTCTTGTGATTGAGTTCTAGCTTTAGAGCATTGTGGTCTGAAAATATGCAGGGAATGATCCCAATCTTTTGATACCAGTTGAGACTTGATTTAGGACCAAGAATGTGATCTATTCTGGAGAATGTTCCATGTGCACTAGAGAAGAATGTGTATTCTGTTGCTTTGGGATGAAATGTTCTGAATATATCTGTGATGTCCATCTGGTCCAGTGTGTCATTTAAGGCCTTGATATCCTTGTTGATCTTTTGCTTGGATGATCTGTCCATTTCAGTGAGGGGAGTGTTAAAATCCCCTACTATTATTGTATTCTTGTCGATGTGTTTCTTTGATTTTGTTATTAATTGGTTTATATATTTGGCTGCTCCCACGTTAGGGGCATAGATATTTAAAATTGTTAGATCTTCTTGTTGGACAGTTCCTTTGAGTATGATATAGTGTCCTTCCTCATCTCTTATTATAGTCTTTGGCTTAAAATCTAATTGACCTGATATAAGGATTGCCACTCCTGCTTTCTTATGTCCATTAGCATGGTAAATTCTTTTCCACCCCCTCACTTTAAACCTGGAGGTGTCTTCGGGTTTAAGATGAGTTTCTTGTAGGCAACATATAGATGGGTTTTGTTTTTTTATCCATTCTGATACCCTGTGTCTTTTGATTGGGGCATTTAGCCCATTAACATTCAGGGTAAGTATTGAGAAATATGAATTTAGTGCCATTGTATTGCCTGTAAGGTGACTGTTATTGTATATTGTCTCTGTTCCTTTCTGATCTACTACTTTTAGGTTCTCTCTTTGCTTAGAGGACCCCTTTCAATATTTCCTGTAGAGCTGGTTTGGTGTTTGCAAATTCTTTCAGTTTTTGTTTGTCCTGGAAGCTTTTAATCTCTCCGGCTATTTTCAATGATAGCCTAGCTGGATATAGTATTCTTGGCTGCATGTTTTTCTCATTTAGTACTCTGAATATATCATGCCAGCTCTTTCTGGCCTGCCAGGTCTCTGTGGATAAGTCTGCTGCCAATCTAATATTTTTACCATTGTACATTACAGACTTCTTTTCCCGGGCTGCTTTCAGGATCTTTTCTTTGTCACTAAGACTTGTAAATTTTACTATTAGGTGACGGGGTGTGGACCTATTCTTATTAATTTTGAGGGGGGTTCTCTGAACCTCTTGAATTTTGATGCTTGTTCCCTTTGCCATATTGGGGAAATTCTCTCCAATAATTCTCTCCAATATACCTTCTGCTCCCCTCTCTGTTTCCTCTTCTTCTGGAATCCCAATTATTCTAATGTTGTTTCGTCTTATGGTGTCACTTATCTCTCGAATTCTCCCCTCGTGGTCCAGTAGCTGTTTTTCCCTCTTCTGCTCAGCTTCTTTATTCTCTGTCATTTGGTCTTCTATATCGCTAATTCTTTCTTCTGCCTCATTTATCCTAGCAGTGAGAGCCTCCATTTTTGATTGCACCTCATTAATAGCTTTTTTGATTTCAACTTGGTTAGATTTTAGTTCTTTTATTTCTCCAGAAAGGGCTTTTATATCTCCCGAGAGGGTTGCTTTAATATCTTCCATTCCTTTTTCAAGCCTGGCTAGAACCTTGAGAATCATCATTCTGAACTCTATATCTGACATATTATCAACGTCTGTATTGATTAGGTCCCTAGCCTTTGGTACTGCCTCTTGTTCTTTTTTTTGTTGTGAATTTTTCCGCTTTGTCATTTTGTCCAGGTAAGAGTTTATGAAGGAGCAAGTAAAATACTAAAAGGGTGGCAACAACCCCAGGAAAATATACTTTAGCCAAATCAGAAGAGATCCCAAATTGTGAAGGGGGAGAAAGGGGATAAAAAGGGGTTCAAAAAGAAAAAAAAAAACTATTTAAAAACAGAAAGCCGATAAAGAAAAAATATAAAAAGAGGAAAAAAATATATATATATTAGATAAACTATTTAAAAAACGTTAAAAAAGGAAACGGTAAAAGTTAAAAAAAATTTAGCAGAAGAAGAGAAAAAGAAAAAAAAATTGAAAAAAAAATTAACTGCAAGGCTAAAAAATCATGGGGAGAAAGCCATGAGTTCCGTGCTTTGCTTTCTTCTCCTCTGGAATTCCGCCACGCTCCTTGGTGTTGAAACTACACTCCTCGGTAGGTGAACTTGGTCCTGGCTGGGTTCCCCGTTGATCTTCTGGGGGAGGGGCCTGTTGTAGTGATTCTCAAGCGTCTTTGCCCCAGGCGGAGTTGCACCGCCCTTACCCGGGGCCGCGCTGAGTAATCCGCTCGGGTTTGCTTTCGGGAGCTTTTGTTCCCTGAGCGCTTTCCGTAGAGTTCCGGAGGACGGGAGTGAAGATGGTGGCCTCCCAGTCTCCGGCCCGGAGGAGCCGAGAGCCCGGGGCCCCACTCCTCAGTGCGCCCCCAGAGAACAGCGCCCAATGACTCCCGTCACCCCGGCCTCCAGCCGCACTCCGAGCTGACCGAGCCTGCGACCGGTTCAAGGCAACCCCGAGCTGAGAGTCACTCCTCGGCTCTGTCTCTGCAGCCGGCTTCCCCGCTCCAATACCGGTAAGCTCTGCGACACGCAGACACCCCCGATCCTTCTGCGACCCTGCGGGACCTGAGGCCGCGCTGACCCTGCCCGGGCTTCACCCCAGTTAAGCCTCTGGAGCGATGTCCCTCAGCGGAACAGACTTTTAAAAGTCCTGATTTTGTGCTCCGTTGCTCCGCTGCTCGCCGGGAGCTGGCCCCACCCCCCGTGGTCTATCTTCCCGTCGCTTTGGATTCACTTCTCCGCCAGTCCTACCTTTCAGATAGTGGTTGATTTTCTGTTTCTAGAATTGCTGTTCTTCTTCTCTTCAATCTCCCATTGGATTTGTAGGTGTTTGCAATCTTTAGATAAGCTATTTAGCTGATCTCCCGCTACCTGAAGTAGTCTCAGCTGCTACTTCTCTGCCATCTTGACGACTCCTCCTAATTGAATATCTTTTATTTCTAGTCTGACTTCTGCAGCCAGGACATCCAGTACTATGTTGAATACAAGTGGTAAGAATGAACATCCTTGTCCTATTCCTAATCTTAGAGGAAAACCTCTCACTTTTTCACCACTAAGCAAGGCGTTAGCTGTGTGGTTGGTTTGTTTAGCTGTGGGTTTTTCGTATATGACCTTTGTTATTTTTTTAGGTATGTTTCCTCTAAATCCTGATTTCTAACAGATATCTATATTCAGATTTTCAATGTCAAAAATGTATTAATGAAGTTTCTACTATCTTGTTAAAATTAGGTTATTGTGAGGATGCAACTCTTCTAATATGTTTTGGAAATTGTTTTTGGGGGCTGATTCAAAATCATTGGTTGGAAGAGATTAAAAACCATTCATTTTGGAATGTGATGAAATTAAGTAAAAAAATCTTATGTTTGTATAAACTTGAGCATATGAGTGTATAAGATATATATACATATATATGTATGTGTATATGTATATATTGTTTCAAAATGTGCTTAGAAATGAGTTTTTAATGAAATCTTCTTTATGACAACTGGGTGAGGAAAATAGAATAACCCAAATCTTGTTAAGTTCATTTCTTAGCTTAGGACACTGTGGCTCAGAGTCACCTCCTGTAACTTCTTCATGGTGGAGTCAAGATGAGTGAGTCTGCTCTGTACACCCAGTTCATTTCTGTTTGCACTATTCTGAGTGGATGAACTATGGGGTGGGAATATTATTCCAGGAAGATCTATAATAATGAATTTTGACAAGCTTACTAGAGCAGTAATACATTGGCTATCTTAGATCTTCTACTAGGAGTTTTTAAACTCAAAAACTGTGAGTGGGGTTGCAGTGATAGTGAAGGAACAGTAAAATGAGAAGTCATAGGCCATCTCATAGTTATTAGTGTGACCTTAAGCTTGAAAACAAACATATATACTGACATTGTTCACTCCTTGAAATACAATAAAATGTCATAAAAGTGATATAGGAAGGAGTGATAGCAGCTAGATGTCAGGGTGGGAGGTCCTAGACCCTTCTCCCCCGCAAGCACATCAATTCAACCATAATTAATGAACAAATTTCCTTTATGAGAAGTCCACCAAGTAACTGAATGGCTCTTAGACCCTGACATATGCAAGATCAGACTCCCTGGAGCCAGCTGGGGTTTTAGGACACCATCTCACTGGAATCCCTGACACAGTGCCATACAATCACAAAGGGAGCCTTGCTACCAGCTTCATTAAGGAGAAGGAAAAGTTGGTTGACACATCCAGTATCCTGACTCTTCTGAGGGTGCTCCCCAGGGGACTGGTTGCTGCCTTGCTAGTCTTAGAGATCTAAAGGGTCTCGCACAGTTTAGCTGCCTGGGGGAGAATAGAGATGACAGCTTGGGCTTATAGAAGACATAGCACCTCCCCTTAGCTCAGTACAGAATGAGTAGTCAAAACTCATGGCTTCCTTCTTCTCTCTGGGGGAGAAAAAGAGTTTTTCCAGGCATCTAATGTCACCACCTCTTCTTGGCAGGGACCAAAGGATTGCCTTCTGACTTGTTTGTCCCAGAGTGCTGATGGGACCTGCAAGCTCTAGTTGTCTGGGGACAGGTGATAACAGACTTAGGAAATTTGGGCTGGTAAATGACATTGCCCCATCTCCCTGGTTCAGCAAGAGCAAATGGATGAAAAATTCTAGCTCCTGGTTTCTTTATGCAGGAGGGAAAGAATTGGATGGAATGTCCAGAGATCCAACTTTTCTGGGGGTGGCTTAAAACAATGTATGATCCCATAATGTCTATATGCCATTATTCCTTTCTCCAGCCTCTTAGAATGTACAACACAAGAGTGAAATGCAATGCAAAATATGAACTTTGATTATGATGTGTCAATATAGTTTTATCAGTTGTAACAAATGTATCACTTTGGTGGGGGATGTGGATAGTGAAGGAAGCCTTGCCTGGGTGAGGTCAGGAATAAATGAAAAATCTCTGTAACCTCTTTTCAATTTTGCTATAAACCTGAATGTGCCCTAAAAATAAAGGCTTAATAAAAAACAAAACAAACCTGAAATGTAGGAAATGTCCAGGGTGACTAAAAAAACTTTTAAGTAATCTACTTGTATTTTTATATTGATATTGTTTATTCAAAGTTTAAATAAGTGAAAAGAGTTATTTCTTAGAAGATAGAGGATCTAATCAACTGACCTTTGACTTTTAAATAAAATGCTATAATTTTGATGACTATTACAGAATGTTGGATGCCTGTGCTTATGTATAGCTTATATAAGAATAATAATGTAGCATATAGCTGCCAAAGAAGATACTGCTTAATCATTTTATTTTGGATAAGAAAAATATGCCTCTGAACTGTGAATTACAAAATCACTTGGGAGCAAACGGTTTGACACAGATGTGACATTTGAAAATGAAATGGCATCAATAATGGGGTGACTCCTCTCAGTTTCACTGGAATTGTCGATAGTGATTTGGAAGGGAGCTTGGACTGGCTGAGCACTCGCTTCAGTAACTGTGCTGCCCCTTATCAGGTGCAGCGTCAAATAAACTTCATGAAGATTTAAAGCCTTAGAGATAAGCATGCAATTGAAAATGCATTCCTATTATACACTTAAGGCAATGTGATACTACCTGTTCTCTAAACTGAATTTTAAAGAGCTAGAGCTATTGGGAACTAATTTCCTGGGTTAAACACTAATTTTCCTGGATCATTCTTATTATACTTCATTGTGATATTCCATTTTAAAATATAAATTTGGAATTATTTCAGGTTATTTTATAGTTGGGATTATTAGTAAGAAGCTGCAAAGTGATTTCTATGGCATGAGCTTATTAAAACCAGCTTATGTTGCTGGTTTTTCTCCCTCTAAGAGTCATTGCCTAGCAAGACTTACAAATATGAAAATACCCGCTTCCATTTGCCATGCCTTTGATCAGTTTATGGCTTAGACCCAGAGATGACTGGTTTTCATAAGCAATCATCTGCTATGTGTGTTAAAATAACTTAATTCATGTCCCAAAACACATTGTTCTACTTAAAAAAAAAATTAGATCTGCATCATGTCTCATTGACTCAGTAATCTTTCCAGGGTGATGTTGAAGGAAGAACCTGGTTGAACAGGCTCTCGAGCCATTGGGTGAGTCCTAGCTGATCACTTACTAGCTCTGTGGTTTGGGCAAGTTGCTTAAGTCCCCTGGACCTTACTTTGGTCATCAGCAAATTGGGTATGATAATACCTATCTCAGAGTTTTTTTTGTGTGTGTGTGTGATATTTTGAAAATAATATATATGCGAAATTACTTTTACAAATGACAAAGTCCTATGTAGTTGGGTTAAGACTGTGTTTCTCAACCAGTCTGTCCCCTAGGGATCACTTGGTAATGTCAGAAGGCATTTTTGCAAGTTAGAACTTGGGGCAGAGGGTGTGCTACTAGCGTCTAGTGTGTAGGGGCCTGGGATGCTAACTACTAAACATCCTATAGTGCACAGGACAGTCTCCTACAACAAAGAATTCCCTGGACCCAAAGATCAACAGCACTGCTGTTGAGAAACCTTGGATTAAAGTTTTAAAACCTCAAACATTTACATAACTCTAAGGGGCTTACTATTCTAGTTTTTCAACTATTCTTTAGTGGCTATAAATGCTATATTTATCACTTAATTTATGCTTTAATTTAAAATATGCTTAAAAATTGTATTCACTACAGGATTATAACTTACTTGCATTATATTTTGTTAATATATTACCATATACATTCACTTTCTTGTTAAGCTTTCTACAAGGAAATATAATTGTGATTCATGAGTGTTCTTGAGTCCATTTGTTTGGTTCCCAATTTCATAGATATGTTAATCATTTTAAAAATATTGCTTATAGTTTTTTTATTCTAGCTTATTATAGGTTCACAATCCATTATTTGAAAATATTAAACAAAATGTGTTTCAGAATCTTTTTGGATTTTAGTCCAGTAGTACAGTGCTAACTTTACATAATTTATATTTTAGATTAAATCATATTGCGGTCTGGGACAGTGCATTTTACCTGATATTTATACAATAAAATGTGTAAATAGTCACACTAAGTGGGTTAAATGAGCTTATGTCAGTTCAGATCATATTTTATCAACTAAAAGAATTCAGGTCAGATTTTGTTGACAAATGAATTATAAAACAAGGCTCCCGGTTTTCAGAGCCTTTGTGAATTTTGGAGTTGTAGATGAAGTACTATGGCCTATTTATATCCCTTTACTAAATCTAATGCCTCCTATCTATGAAGTCATATCATATCTCCAAAAGAGCAACAGAGTATAAAAATTTTGTTATGTCAAACAGATAGGCACCCCTCTCCCAACCAATTCAGTAATTATTGGAAAGGGCATGTATATTTGAAATACGTACTGTCTTAATTAGTGTTCCAAGTTATGCCAGACCATATAAATAAGTGTCCCAGTTAATGAGCAGTTACAACCAATTTTCACAGTTACAAGGAAAATATACTCTGCAAAATGAAAACACTCCTAGAAAGGATGCAATTTATAACACAATATATTTACCAACGATAATTGGATATATCCAATCTGAGAGTGAGAGTATTATTAGTGTCTATTTTAATTAGTAGTGAAAAGTATGTTCAGAACTTGACATAGCTTCAGAACAATGTCACCAAGACCACGTGTAATTATGTATCCAACTCTCACAGTGTTCCCTTATGAATACTTAAAGTTTAAGAACTTGTTTAAAGAAAGAGATGATGATGGGACATATACCTGAGAAGCTTGGTAAGTGACATAGTGAATTGGAGGTGCAAGAAAATGCTTCTCAAGGACAGTGTCTTCTGCCTAAGGAGTATGGACATGGGCTGCATAGAATTCTAATGAGACTTATAAATGAGTAGCTTTTTTCTTGACCAGTTCAAGGCACCTTCACACTGCAGCACATTATATTGAAGTGTTCAAGGGCTAGATCTTGTTAGAATCACCCATATGCTGTGGGATCCTTGGCCCTGCTGCCTGTACCATATTTAAGTCAAACTTCTTTGATGTAGATTTCCTTGAGGTGCACTCTGTGTTTGAAACCCTTCAAAAGGACTTTGGTTTCCAGGAATGTGGTAGTAGACAAGCTAAAAATACTTCCACTATAAAATATTTATAAATATATGAAATATAAAAATGTCTTAAATTTGAGAGCTAGGAACCTTACAAAGTAGAAGACACTTCTAGCTCCCCAAAATGAAGGGGGGAACCAGTTCAGGAAGCATAGTTCTGAAATAGCAGTAAATGAGGAACCTATAATTTTAAGATTTAGGTAGTGATTGAGATAGGGCTTTGGATAAAGAATGGCAGTTGGAATTAAGTTTCCTAAGAAACTTAATTAAGTTTCTTAGGAAAAGTCAATACCTTAAGAGAGACATACCCTCATGAAATGGTGCAAAAGAGAAAAAAAAAAAAGCTTATTGTCTAGGAAATGTGACAAAGCAAGTTGACCAAACTTGGTTTTTATACTGGGTAGAACATAAAGAAATAACTGTTTCAGAAGAACTTATAGTCAGAATTTATAGTCACACTATATACCTTCATTTGGATTAGCTTTATATTTATGAATATCTTGTAACTTTGGGAAATTAACATAAAAATTTTCCTGGGATAACTGAAAGGAGATGCCAAATGTTTCTATGGAAACAGATGAATAAAGCCCTACTCAGTATAAGCTAATGACCCAAATTACCAAACTTGCAAGGAAAAAAACAACAACAAGAATGACTTAGAAGACCTACCAAATACAGGGTATGACCTATAAACATTTAGAAGTATCATTCATAAATTATAAACATTTAAAATTATCAGAATAATAAAGGAAAAAATTAGATGTGTAAAGACAGGATAAAAAATTACCAGACAAAATTTATTAAATGGCATAATTGGTTCCTAGAAATTAAAAATATTTTCCAGTGGATGGGCTTAAAGATAAAATTAGAGATAGCTTAAGAAGAATTCATGACTTAGAAGGCTTATTTGGGGTAATTATCCAGAATGCAGCCCTGAGAGATAAAGAGGTAGAAAATATGACTAAGAAACATGGATCACTGAATGTTAAAATTGAACATTATATATCTAAAAGGGCTCTGGACAGAGAATTTGGGAAATTTCTATTCATTATTGAAATAGAAAATAACAGAATTTTCCAGAATCTTCCAGATTTTTCAGACATGGCTTCTCATATTCAAGAATCACAATGAATCCCAACATAAGATCAATTAAACTAAATTCCCATTCGGAACATTAAAACGAAGTTGAAAATCCCAAACGATAATGAGAAGATTGATTGATTGATTGATTGATTTACATATATTATTTGTTTCAGGGGTACATGTCTGTGATTTGTCAGTCTTACACAATTCACATGCTCATCAGAGTACATACCCCCAATGTCCATCACCCAGCCCCCATATTTCCCCACCCACCTCCACTCCAGCAACCTTCAGTTTATTTCCTGAGATTAAGAGTATTTTATGGTTTGTCTCCCTCTATGGTTTCATCTTGTTTCATTTTTCTCTCCCTTCCCCTATGTTTCTCTGTCTTGTTTCTCACATTCTTCATATCAGTGAGTTCATGTGATAATTGTCTTTTTCTGATTGACTTATTTTGCTTAGCATAATACTGTTAGCATAATACCGCATCTATTGAGAGTATCATAGTTCTTCTTCTTTCTTTTATTAATATTTTGTAATTCCATTCACATCATTGCAGATGGCAAGATTTCGTGGGTTTTTTAATGGCTGCATAATATTCCATAGTGTCTTTATACCCTATTTGCTTTATCCATTCATCTGTTGATGCACATCTAACCTCTTTCCATTGTTTGGCTATTGTGGTCATTGCTGCTATAAACATTAGGGTGCAGGTGCCCCTTCGGATCACTACATTTGTATCTTTAGGGTAAATACCTAGTAGTGCAATTGCTAGGTCATAGGTAGCTCTATTTTCAACTTTTTGAGGAACCTCCAGAGTGTTTTCCAGAGTGGCTGCCCCAGCTTGCATTCCCACCAACAGTGTGGGAGTGTTCCCCTTTCTCTGCATCCTTGATAATACCTGTCATTTTCTGACTTGTCAATTTTAGCTATTCTGACTGGTTTGAGGTAGTATCTCACTATGGTTTTGATTTGTATTTCCCTGATGCTGAATGATGTTGAGCACTTTTTATTATGTCTGGCCAATTGGATATCTTTGAAGAAATGTCTGTTCATGTCTTCTGTCAGTTTTTGATTGGATACTTTGTTCTCATTGATGGGTACACTTAGTCTTGATTGATATTCTTGCTGATCTTCTGGGAGAGGGTCTGGTTGTGGTGATTCTCAAATGTCTTTGTCTGAGGCAGAATTGCACTGTCCTTGCCAGGCGCAGGCTAAGCAATCTACTCAGGTTTACTCTTGGTAGCTTTTGTTCCCAGAAAGCTTTGGAGGATGAGAATGAAAGTGGTGGCCTTGCAGTCTCCGGCCATGAAGGAGCCGAGAGTTGGGGTCCCACTCCTCCATGAGCCCTCAGAGAAAAGCAGTCAATCACTCCTGTCTCCTTGGTCTCCCACCATCCTCCGTGCTCACCCAGCCTGTGACAGAGCATTTCTGTCTCTGGCACACAACCCTTTTTGAAGTCTCCAAACCCAGCAGATTCTTGCAGTGTGCTCCTGTGCTATTCCTCCTGGGGTAGAAAGGGGTGTCTCCCTAGATCTGCTTCTTTTTGGGCCCATGCTTGAAGAGTAGTGGCCTGACTGTGCCTCAGATCATGGTTTATGGCAACCCTGAGCTAAGAGCCTACTCCTCAGCTCCATCTTTGCAAGTGGCTTCCATGCTCCAATACCTGGGAGCTCTGCCACACTCAGACACCTCAAGTTTTTCTGTGACACTGAGGGTCCTGAGACCACACTGTCCCAGCAAGGGTTGCACTTCCTGCTTAGCCACCAGAGTGATGTCCCTCCATAGAGCAGACTTCTAAAGTTCTGATTTTATGCTCCATGGCTCTATCATTTGCCAGAAGCCAGCTGATGGAGGCTCCATGTACCCCCACCCCCCGGCCTCCCATGGCAGTCTATATTCCCAAATATCACCTCAGATTCACTTCATTGCACATCATGTGTTCCAGAAAGTGGTCTTTTTTTCTGTTCATAGAATTGCTGCTATTCTTTTCTTCAATTTCCTGTTGCGATGGTAGGTGTTGAGAATGGTTTGATACCTATCTAGCTGAATTCCTGGGACTAGACAAAATGTAGGTCTCTTACTCCTCTGCCATCTTCCAAGGAGAAGATTTTAAAAGCACCAGAGAATAAAGGCTGATTAGCTGACCACCCATCACTCTGCATATAATTTATCAATACCAATAACAGAAACCATAGAATAGTAGAGTGATCTTTAAGGTTATTAATCTGGAATTCTATATCCATGTAAACTATAACTTAAGGGTGAAGCAGAATAACATCCATTCAGATAAACAGTGAGAGAGTTTGTTACTAATAGACATTAAAAAAAAATTAAGGGATGTACTATAGGAAGTAAGAAATCATAGCCAGAAAGGAAGCATGAGAAGAAATATGGAATAGTGAGCAAGGAAATTATTACACAAGTAGTCAACTGAAATGCACATTTTGGTTATATGAAACAATGGTAATTGCTTATTGGGGAGGGGGGTAAAATCAAGATGGAAATAGGCCTCCTCACTGTAATGTTAACATTCTAAGAGAGGCAACTAGTTCATTCATTTAACAAGTATCTGTGGGTCAGGCAAACACTTGTGTGCAAGAGCTACAGCAGGGAGCAAAATAGCAAAAGTCACTGCCCTCATGGCAATTTCGTTGTAGAAGGGAGAGATAGGCCACCATCAAAGTAAACTCATACACTGCCTCAGGTGATAATGCATATTAAAATTAAAACCAAAGCAGAGATAAAGAATCCTAAAGTGGATGAGGTTATAATTTCAAAGGAGGTCAGAATGGGCTTCACTGAGGGAGTGATATTTGAACAATAGTTTGGAGGAGGAAAGAGAGAAAAACTTCTGGCTGAGGGAAGAGATGCAAAAGCCCCAAGGAAGAAACTTGCCTGGCATGCTTGAGAAGGAGCTGAATCCAAATAAAATAAGAGTAATGGGAAGTGAAGCTGAAGAGCACTGGGGGAGGTTTTGGAACAGAACAATGCTAGGAAAAGAATCATGTGTTACACAGATTAGCCTGGATCCTATGTTGGCAATTAACTGTTGAGAATAGGAAAAAAAATATAGAAAGCAGACTTAGGACATTATTTCAGTAATCCAGGCAAGCAATGGTGGATGAGAAATGTCCTAGGGTCCTCCTATGGTTCAGAGGAGGTAGAGAGATTGACTGATTTTAGATATGAAATCAAATGTATATGTTAAACCCATTAAGTTAAACTATGAAACCATATGTTACCATTTTTTGTCAGGAAATGATGGTCAAATACTAGCAGTTTCAAAGAGTTCAATGTAACAGAATCTATAACTTCTAATGTAGTTAAGGGGAAAAGAAATTTAAAGAGCTTAATGGAATACAGGAGAGGAGAACTAAAAAGTCATGGAAAAGGAAGGTAAATGAAAAGCACAGAGCATGACAATAACAACTCTAAATGTATTAATATCAAAATAGATGCAAATGGACTCAACTCACAGAAGACAGAGCTTGTCAGTTTAAAAAAAATAAAATTGCTCTAAATCCTTAAATTTCTTACAGACAAGCTACAGAAAGAGGGAAAGGAAAAGTATGAGAAAATCATACCAGGTCAATATGAACTGAAAAGAGATTGGTAAAGTTGTGTTATTTTTACAAAAAAAAAATACACTTTAAGGATAATAAAGGGTTGACATATTAAAAATATTCTCAGGAAGATGAAGGGATATCTCATGCTCTTAATATCATAATTCCAAAATACATAGAGAAATTGATGAAAATAGGTACAGATCTAAAAAGTCAGTCATGGAGAGAGAACTTAATAAACTTCTCTTAATAATTAGTAGATGAAGCAGGCCAAATATTTGGTTAGGTTATAAAGAATTTATATAGCACAGTTAATAAAATGGATCTTTTGACATGCATAGAATGTTATATTAAAAGAATAAGAATTCATGTCAAAATATAAAATTTATAGAAATTACATTTTACCCTATAAGCCAAATCTCAAAAATACCAAAAAGCTGGTATCCTACAGGCCATATTCTTTGATTATAATACAACTAATAGCCATAAAAGGAGTAACTCAAAAGCCTCCAGATATCTGTAAATTACGCATTCTAAATAACTCAGGGGGTGATATTTATTTTTAACAAATATTAGAAAATAGACATTAGAAACTATAATTAGTTGAGATCAGATAGTGGAAATACTGCAAATCAAATTGGAGGAATATAGCAAAAATAAGATTTAGTGGGCATGGACAGCTTTAAATTCCTAAGAAAGGCTAAAAATTAGTCAGTTAAGCATCTGAACCTGGAAATGGTGAAATAGTAGACAACTCAAACAGCAAAAAATATTAGAACAGAAATTAGAGAAATAGTGGAGAAGATGACAAAACTAAAAGCTGTTCTTTTAAAAATAGTCAAATTATTGGTATGCTTGATCAAGAATAAAGAAGACACAAATACTATTAGAAATAATGACATCATAACTGTAGACATAATAGAGAAGCAAAGTTAGAATTTTATGAAAAATATTATGCTAATAAATTTGAAAACTTTGGTGTGTTTTTCTAAGAAAGTTTATTCCCTCTGTCTCAAGAAGAAATGGAAAACTTACCTAAATTTGTTAAAAATAAAAATTTACCCTCTCTAAACCCAAGCCCCAAATGCTAGGCCTAACTGGTCTTACTGGTGAGTTCTGGCAAGCACTCACACAGATGCTATTCATCTAATGCTTTGGAAGAAGGTCATTGTTGATCTCACCTTCTAAAAAAATGTATATCACAGTGCATATGCTTTACTATTTAATTTTAGGCAATTTAGGCTCTGAAATTCTGTATGGAACCTTGAAACTTCCAGGTGTTCTTATGATGAATTGGTAGAAAAACAATTTCTGGACAAATAAGGGCTATTTAAAAAGTATAAGGAGAAAGAATTTTTATTTCAGGTGTATTTTCAATGAGACTATTAGATAAAAGTGAAAGGTAAGACCACAAAAATATATGTATTTACTACCTGTTAGGAATAGAACCATATATAAAAATTTATATTTGTTGTCCTGCTGTTTTATCTTACAATCATTTAAATGTCCTTATGTTCTTATCTGTAGAAAGTCCTTTGTGAAACATTCTGTTTTAGGAAGTATAATGTTATCTTTTAAAGAATGTAATCTTTAATCTCAAATCTTTGCAAACCAGTTGTTTTTCATGGAAGATGACATCCAATCTGTGGTGCCTAACTCCATTCTCTGCATATATGTTCAGGAATTTTTTGTCTGTCTCTTCTCCCCCTGAATATAAATGTAAGCTAACAGATGAATAGGTTTAGTAGAATTCTCATTTTAAAAAATAACATGTAAAAGTGTTTTTTTCTCATGATGGTAACATAAATAGACCAGGATAATATGAGAAGGCAATTTATGAGCAAAACATTACTTACTAATCTAAATGCAAAATTCCTAAACTGAACATTTGGCAATTCATTTTCAGCAGATGTTAAATAATAATATATCGCTATCAGGTTGGAGAATTTGAAGAATGCAAGGCTAATTAACAAACCTATTAATAGTTCAAAGGAGACCATTCATATGATCTAAATAGATAAAGAAATAATAGATAAAGAAAAAGCATTTGAAAAAATCAATATTATTAATGATAAAATCTCTTATCAAATCAAGAATAAATCTAATGAATGGTATCTACCAGAAATTCACTGGAATGTCATTCTTTTTTTTTTTTTTTAAAGATTTTATTTATTTATTTGACAGAGAGAGATCACAAGTAGACGGAGAGGAAGGCAGAGAGAGAGAGAGAGAGAGAGAGGGAAGCAGGCTTCTCGCTGAGCAGAGAGCCCGACGTGGGTCTCGATCCCAGGACCCTGAGATCATGACCTGAGCCGAAGGCAGCGGCTTAACCCACTGAGCCACCCAGGAGCCCCTGGAATGTCATTCTTAAGTGCTGTTGCCTTGCATATACCCACTTCAAGAATAATAGCAGAAATAAATAAGTTGCTTTGTAGTTCTCTTAGTAGTCAGGAGAAATTTTAACCATTAGACATTTCTCAGAAGGTAAAGTCTGGTTAAGTGCCTGGGCTTCTTCAGGCAGTGGTTTTGGGCTACAACTCACTTTGCTGATGCCAAAACCTAATCTTTTGTTCCTGGAGCAAATTCCCGAAACTGAGGGTTCTGAGTATTGCTTGGTCACAAAGTGAGCAGTATTCTGTGCCTTTGATTTTATCTTAGTTTTGCTTTTATCTGGCTCTTAGAGATTTTCTGTACTTTCAGTTGAATGTAGAAATGCATTTAAATTTATTATGATTTGTCTAGTATCCAGATGTGTTTTGGCAGCAAGGGGAATATAGGTCTTTATTTATTAAAAAGTCTTAGAAAAATTAGATTTTTTTTTTTTGCTAATAATTACAACTGCTTTTCATGATTAAGTCCTTTGTTGCTTGACATTAAACAAAGTAACATGTGGGCCAGTACATACCAAAGTGCCTAGCATAGAGTAGGCACCCAGTAAATACTTTCTTTACTGGTTGTTTTGTAGATGACCACTTCCACTTCCCACCGTAAAACTGTATATACATAGAAGACTCCAAGAAATGGAGATCTAGTATCTTTGGAGAAAAGAATTTATTTCATAAATTGACAGATCCTCTTGGATGAGTTAATCTATACATTTAATAGGATAATAATTCAACTGGTGATAGGATATTTTATAAGCTAGAAAAAATGGATTCTAAAGTTTATATGAAAAAATAAGAAAAGCTAGAAATATGTGTGTGTGTGTGTGTGTGTGTGTGCGCACACTGTTTTACCTATTAAAGCATGTGTTAAGTTTACAATAATTAAAGATAGTCAGGGACCTGGGTAGCTCAGTTGGTTAAGCATCTTACGTCATGATCTCAAGGTCATGAGATCAAGCCCTGCAGTGGGCTCCATGCTGGGTGTGGAGCCTGCTTAAGATTATCCCTTACCCCTTCCCTTTACCCCTCCTCCAAATTCATAAACTGAAAATTTATCAAAGTACTAAATTTTTTGAAGTCATGAAAATATTAGAAGAAATTAAAGCATAATATTTTTATCTATAGGCAGAAAAGTCCTTTTTAAGTTTGTTTCTAAACTTAGATATCAGAAAAGAAAAACAAGTGGGAAAACACTTAAAATTCACATTATAACAAATAGTTAATTTCTTTTATATTTAAGAACTTTTACCAGTAAGCAAGGCCCAACAGCACAATAGAAAAATTGGCAAAACATATGAAAAGTGTCTCACAGGAAAGAAAGTGGAAATAACTCTCAAATATATGAAATGTTCCTTAATATCATGCATAAGAAAATCGTAAATGAAAACTTTAATTTATACTAGGCCACTAAACTTGATACACAATATGTGGAGGAGTAATAAGGTATATCTTAGTACTAGAAAAAAAAAAAACAAAACAACTGGGTTTCTGTGTATTGAGTGGATAAAGGAGGAAGGGAAAAATAAAGGAAGAGGAAAATCAGATTTTAAAATAATTCAGGTGAGAGATGATGGTGTAAGCTCTAACATTTTGGATGATGCATACTGATCAGTTATGGAGGTATGGTTGTCTGGACATGAAGAAGAATTAGATGTGAGGAGTGATTGTAAAAGAGAAAATAAGAATGACTCCTGGTTTTTTGATTTAAGCAACTGCGCAGTTGTCTACAGTTGTGTTAATGTGGAAGGAAATTCTGAGCTCCAGAAAGAAGCAGAGCTCAGCTGACCTCTAGATTGTAGCCTTGTAAAGGCTGGACTCAGGACTCAGGTTCAGGACCCAGCCATGCTTTGCTTTGCTCTTAACCCACAGAAACTGGGAGGTAATAAAATATACATTTGTGGTCATTTACTTCACAGCAATAGAGAGCTAATGCATTTGTGCACTTAAACCTTATATTTGACCATTATAGCAGTTCTGTAAATATCAGTTAGGTCCAGCTGGTCAAGTGTTTTTTGACTTTCCATTTTTTTTAAAATTTTTATTTATTTTTTAAATATATTTTCAGTGTTCCAGAATTCATTGTTTATGCACCACACCCAGTGCTCCATGCAATATGGGCCCTCCACAATACCCACCATCAGGCTCACCCAACCTCCCACACCCTGCCCCTCCAAAACCCTCAGATTGTTTTTCAGAGTCTACAGTCTCTCATGGTTCGTCTCTCCCTCCAATTTCCCCCAACTCCCTTCCCCTTTCCATCTCCCCATGTCCTCTGTGTTATTCTTTATGCTCCACAAATAGGTGAAACCATATGATAATTGACTCTGTCTGCTTGACTTGTTTCACTCAGCATAATCTCTTCCAGTCCCATCCATGTTGACACAAAAGTTGGGTATTCATCCTTTCTGATGGAGGCATAACACTCCATTGTGTATATGGACCATATTTTCTTTATCCATTCATCCATTGAGGGGCATCTTGGTTCTTTCCATAGTTTGGTGACTATGGCCATTGCTGCTATGAACATTGGGGTACGGATGGCCCTTCTCTTCACTACGTCTGTATCTTTGGGGTAAATACCCAGTAGTGCAATTGCGAGGTCATAGGTATGCTCTATTTTTAACTTTTTAAGGAATCTCCACACTGTTTTCCAAAGTGGCTGCACCAACTTGCATCCTCACCACCAGTGTAAGAGGGTTCCCCTTTCTCCACATCCTCTCCAACACATGTTGTTTACTGTCTTGTTGATTTCGGCCATTCTAACTGATGTAGTGGGGTATCTCAATGTGGTTTTGATTTAAATCTCCCTGATGGCTAATGATGATGAACATTTTTTCATGTGCCTGTTAGCTATTTGTATGACTTCTTTGAAGAAGTGCCTGTTCATGTCTTCTGCCCACTTTTTGATGTGATTATCTGTTTTGTGTGTGTTGAGTTTGAGGAGTTCTTTATAGATCTTAGATATCAGCCCTTTGTCTATAGTGTCATTTGCAAATATCTTCTCCCATTCCATGGGTTGCCTTTTTGTTTTATTGACTGTTTCCTTTGCTGTGCAGAAACTTTTGATCTTGATGAAGTCCCCAAAGTTCATTTTCGCTTTTGTGTCCTTTGCCTTTGGGGACATGTCTTGAAAGAAGTTGCTGTGGCCGATGTTGAAGAGGTCACTGCCTATGTTCTCCCCTAGGATTCTGATGGATTCCACCTCATGTTGAGGTCATTTATTCATTTTGAGTTTATCTTTGTGTATGGTGTAAGAGAATGGTCGAGTTTCATTCTTCTACACATAGCTGTCCAATTTTCCCAGCACCTTTTATTGAAGAGACTGTCTTTTTTCCTCTGTATATTTTTTCCTGCTTTGTCGAAGATTATTTGATCACTGTGTTGAGGGTCCATATCTGGGCTCTCTACTCTGTTCCACTAGTCTATGTATCTGTTTTTGTGCCAGTACCATGCTGTCTTGGTGATCACAGCTTTTTAGTAAAGCTTGAAATAAGGCAATGTGATGCCCCCAGTTTTGTTTTTCTTTTTCAACATTTTCTTAGCAATTCGGAATCTCTTCTGATTCCATACAAATTTTAGGATTGTTTGTTCCAGCTCTTTGAAAAATGCAGGTGGAATTTTGATTGGAATGGCATTGAATATATAAATTGCTCTCGGAAGTATAGACATTTTAACAATGTTTATTCTTCTGATCTATGAGCATGGAATGGTCTTCCATCTTTTTGTGTCTTCTTTAATTTCTTTCATGAGTGTTCTGTAGTTCCTTGAGTACAGATCCTTTACCTCTTTGGATAGGTTTGTTCCCAGGTATCTTATGGTTCTTGGTGCTATAGTAAATGGAATCAATTCTCTAATTCCCCTTTCTGTATTTTCATTGTTAGTGTATAAGAAAGCCACTGATTTCTGTACATTGATTTTGTATCCTGCCACATTACTGAATTGCTGAATGAGTTCTAGTAGTTCGGGGGTGGAGTCTTTTGGGTTTTCCATATAAAGTACCATTTCATCTGTAAAGATAGTTTGACTTTTTCTTTGCCAATTTGAATACCTTTTATTTCTTTTTGTTGTCTGATTGCTGTTGCTAGGACTTCTAATACTATGTTGAACAAGAGTGGTGTGAGTGGGCATCCTTGCTGTGTTCCTGATCACAAAGGGAAGGCTGTCAGCTTTTTCCCATTGAGGATGATATTTGCTGTGGGATTTTCATAGATAGATTTTATGAAGTTGAGGAATGTCCCTCTATCCCTATACTTTGAAGCATTTTAATCAGGAATGGATGCTGGATTTTGTCAAATGCTTTTTCTGCATCAATTGAGAAGACCATGTGGTTCTTCTCTCTTCTTTTATTGATTTGTTTTATCACACTGATTGATTTGTGGATGTTGATCCACCCTGGCAACCCATGGATAAATCCCACCTGGTCATGATGGATAATCATTTTAATGTACTATTGGATCCTATTAGCTATGATCTTTTTGAGAATCTTGGTGTCCATATTCATCAGGGATATTGGTCTGAAATTCTCCTTATTGGTGGGGTCTTTGCCTGGTTTGGGGATCAGGGTCATGCTGGCTTCATACAAAGGGTCTGGAAGTTTTCCTTCTGCTTCAATTTTTTGAAACAGCTTCAGGAGAATAGGTATTATTTCTTCTTTGAAAGTCTGGTAGAATTCCCCAGGGAATCCATCAGGTCCTGGGCTCTTGTTTTTTGGGAGGTTTTTGATCACTGCTTCAATCTTGTTACTAGATATTGGTCTATTCAGGTTGCCAGTTTCTTCCTGATTCAGTTTTGGAAGATTATAGTTTTCCAGGAATGCATCCATTTCATCTAGGTTGCTTAACTTATTGGCATATAACTGTTGATAATAATTTCTGATGATTGTTTCTATTTCTTTAGTGTTAGTTTTGATCTCTCTCTTTTCATTCATAATTTTATTAATTTGGGTCTTCTTTCTTTTCTTTTGGATTAGTTTGGCCAATGGTTTATTGATATTATTGATTCTTTCAAAAAACCAGTTTCATTGATGTGTTCTACTGTATCTCTAGTTTCTATCTCATTGATCTCTGCTCTAATCTTGATTATTTCCCTTCTTGTATGTGGAGTTGGCTTAATTTGTTGTTGATTCTCCAGTTCTTTAAGGTGTAGAGACAGCTGGTGTGTTCTGGATTTCTCAATTTTTTTGAGGGAGGCTTGGATGGCTATGTATTCCCCACTTAGGATTGCCTTTGCTGTATCCCATAGGTTTTGGACTGAAGTGTCTTCATTCTCATTGGTTACCATGAATTGTTTAAGTTCTTCTTTGATTTTCTGGTTGATCCAAGCGTTCTTAAGCAAGGTGGTCTTTAGCTTCCAGGTGTTTGAATTCCTTCTGAATTTTTTCTTGTGGTTGAGCTCCAGTTTCAAAACATTGTGATCTGAGAATATGCAGGGAATAATCTCAGTCTTTTGGTATCGGTTGAGCCCTGATTTGTGACCCAGTAGGTGGTCTATTCTGGAGAAGGTTCCATGCACTCAAGAAAAATGAGTATTCTGTTGTTTTGGGGTGAGATGTTCTGTACATATCTATGAGGTCCATCTGGTCCATTGTGTCATTCAATGCTCTTGTTTCTTTATTGATTTTCTGCTTGGATGATCTGTCTATTATTGAGAGTGGTGTGTTAAGATTCCCTACTATTAATGTATTCATGTCAATATGACTCTTTATCTTGATTAACAGATGTCTTATGTAGTTTGCTGTTCCCATATTGGGGGCATAAATATTTACAATTGTTAGATCTTCTTGGCGGATAGACCCTTTAAGAATAATGTAGTGTCTTTCTGTGTCTCTGACTACAGTCTTTAGTTTAAAAGCTAATTTATCTGATATGAGAATTGCTACCCCAGCCTACTTTTGAGGTCCAGTGACGTGAAAGATGCTTCTCCATCACTTCACTTTCAGTCTGGATGTATCCTTAGGTTCAAAATGGGTCTCTTGTAGACAACATATGGATGGGTCCTGTCATTTTATCCAATCTGCAACACTGTGCCATTTTATGGGTGCATTTAGGCCATTCACGTTGAAAGTGATTATTGAGAGATATGTTTTATTGACATCATGTTACCTGTGAAGTCTTTGTTTCTATACATTGTCTCCATAAATTTCTGTTCAATGATATTCTTGTTTTTTTTTTCCCTCTTTTATAGAATCCCCCCCTTAATATTTCTTGTAGTGCTGGCTTGGTGGTCACATACTCTTTTAAACCTTGCCAGTCTTGGAAGCTCTTTATCTCTCCATCCATTTTGAAAGTCAGTCTTGCTGGATAAGGTATTCTTGGCTGCATGTTCTTCTAATTTAGTGCCCTGAATATATCTTGCCAACCCTTTCTGGCTTGCCAGGTTTCTGAGGACAGGTCTGACATTATTCTGATGGGCCTTCCTCTGTACTTAAGCAATCTCTTCCCCCTAGCTGCTTTCAAGAGCTCCTGTCTAAAATTATGATTCATCATTTTCACAGCAGGGTGTCTCAAGGGCATTCTAGATTCTATGATCTTTGGGGGAGACCTTTCTGCCTCTAGGGCATGAACGCTGGTTCCATTCACCAGACTGGGAAAATTTTCATGGAGAATTTTTTCAACTATATCCTTTAGTCTTCTTTCTTTCTCCTCCCCCTCAGGGATTCCAAGAATTCTGACATTGGAACGTTTCATGGCATCATTTATTTCCCTAATTCTGTTTTCATGGCTTCTAAGCTATTTGTTCCAGGCTTCCTCTTGGTCCTTTTTCTCTATCAATTTGTCCTCTAGATCACTAATTCTGTCTTCTGCCTCAATTACCCTTGCTGCTAGAGAATTTTGATTAGATTGGAACTCATTGAGAGCATTGTTAACATCTACCCTGGTGGCTTTCACTTCTGCCCTAATCAATTCCATTTTGTCATTAAAGGCTTTCTCCAACCTAGCCATTGCCTGGGTAATTGTTAAACTGAATTCCCTTTCTGACATGCTGTTTATGTCCATATCCAATAGCTCTGATGGAGGGCACAGTCTCTGAATTCTTTCTCTGCTGGGCACTCCTCCTCCTAGTCATTTGGTGAGAGATGGCTGAAGGGCTATGTAGCTGAATGTATCAACCATGGTTCAGGCAAGGTACACTCTGGAATGCTTCTGAGCAATTGGGAATCCCCACCAAAAAGAAAGAAAAAAGGAAAGAGAGAGAGAGAGAGACAGACAGATAGAAAAAAAAAAAAAGAAAAAAAAGAAAAGAAAAAATAAAAGAGAAGACCCAGCCCAAATGGGCCCCAAAGGTAGTATTTATAAGGTATACAAACGAAAACAGACAAACAATAAGACTGACAAAAGTAAATGACAAGAAAAAAAGAAAAGAACACTGCCAAAATGAACCCCAGTATAAGATTTATATACTACCAAAACAAAAACATACACAGAACCACTGACAGAAGAAAAAGATGGGAGGGTGTTTAATTTATAACAATTTATGATAAGTCAGTGTGGGCGAGGGCGAGGAAGATTATTTTGATTCTTCCTGGATGTATCTTGATATCTGTGTTAAAGGACTCAACTTTCCTGAGATAAAGGGGGATTAAAACTGGTTTATATATAGGGGTAGCATTGATTTGGGGAAGGGGATTACCTGGAAGTTTATCTCTATATGAATATTAAAAAAAATAGAAAAGCAAAAGAAAAATACAGTTATATGTGTCAAGAAAGTTAAAGTTAAAAGGTTATTATGGAATTTGTTGTACTGAACATCTCATTGTGATGCTAAATTGGTTAAAAATTATTTAAAAAATTGAAAAAAGAGAATAGTGGGAACAAATTAAAAATAGAAGTTGTATCTATAAAGTAGCGGTGGTTGTCCTCTTTTTTTGGGGGGGGGCTGGCTTTCTGGGGGAGGGGCATGCTTGGTGATTTTTCAGGCAGTCTTGCTAGAGTTGAGTCCTCCTGCCCCCATCAAAGGGCTGGGCTGTGAGGAAACCAGTTTTTCAGGTTTTTGTTCTCTGGAGGTTTTTTGTTTTTGTTTTTGTTTCCCCCTTGTCAGCTTTTGGTGGTTCTTTGGAGGTTTAGAGGAAAGCAGACTGCACCCAGACCTCCGTCTCAGAGAGAAGCCTCAGTCTGTTCCCCTCTGGGTGCTGCAGAGCACATAAATTTCCCCTCTGCCACCGGCAGAGCATGTCCCCAGTCATGGTCTCAGGAACTCCTGTTTGTACCCAATACCACAAGAAGTACTAGTCCAGAGAGCTGGCTTCCAGCAGCTGCCTCCACCATGGCTGTCTGGGCAGGTCCAGACCACAGGAGAGGTCCTAAACAGAGATAGCACACTGCAATTTTCACTCTGGCCTGGGCTGGGAGTGTTCAGAATCTCTGGGTCCTAGAGAGCACCAGCTAGCTCCTGCACAGACCTCTCTCAGGGGAGGGTGTGGAGCGCAACTCAGACACTGGTCATGCAACACTCATGCAGAGTGCAAAAGGCTGTGGTTCTAGAGAACACCGGCTGGTGTCCACACCAGACTCTCACGTGCGCCACCACCCAGCTGCTCTCACGCATGCCAGCAGCTCAGGGACCAAGGCCTGGCTTCTTTGCTGCACTCTCTCTGGTTCAGTGCCAGCGGTGGCCATCCTGGGTCCATGGGTTTAAGTGCCTATCCCTAACTGCCCGATCCCACCAATTTCTCCGTAAGATCTTTTGCTCTTTTTAGTGCTTTCAACCAGACTCCAAATTAATGCTGGTCCACAATCACAGGGCAGTCTTGTATTGGGGTATTACTTTCCAATGGGTTGCTTCTGGTGGCTCCCTCCCCCTTTTGTTTATCTTCTAATATCAATCCAATGTTCCCACTCCACTTTACCTATCCACTGGCATCTTCTGCTAGAGACCCAGAAGTGTATAATTCTAATCTCAGGCTGATTTCATAGATGATCAGTGTCCTTTGGTAGATAATCAGCTCACTTTAGGGGACTGGTTGAAACAGTGCCTCCTACTTCTTTGCCATCTTGTCCTGAAAATATCTCTGGGGCGCCTAGATGGCTCAGTGGGTTAAAGCCTCTGCCTTCAGCTCGGGTCATGATCCCAGGGTCCTGGGATAGAGCCCTGCATCGGGCTCTCTGCTCCGTGGGGAGCTTGCTTCCTCCTCTCTCTCTGCCTGCCTCTCTGCCTACTTGTGATCTCTGTCAAATAAATAAATAAAATGTTAAAAAAAAAAGAAAATATACTTGACTTTTCTCTTACTGCTTTTCTGTCTGCTTGTCCTGTGAGAGAAGTATCTTGAAATATCCAGCTATAATTTTGGATTATCTGTTTTTCCTTTCAGATCTGTCAGTTTTTCCTTCATTTATTTTAAAGCTGTTAGGTGCAGGCACATCAGTTGAATTGATAAATTAACTCTAATCATTTCAAAATGTTTGTCTTTTTCCCTGGTTGTATTTGCTGCCTTGAGATCTAATTTTTGTGATATTAACATCACCAGTCCAGGTTTTCTTTTTTAATATTTTCAGGACCTATCACTTTCAATCCTTTTATTTTTAACCTGTGTCTTTACAACAAGACTATAGTTAAGACTTTGTCTTTTTTTATCAACTCAAAATTTCTGCCTTTTAATTAGAGTGTTCAGGCTATTTACTTTTTTAAAAAAATATTGTGTTATGTTAGTTGCCATCCTGTATATCATTAGTTTTTGATGTATTGTTCCATGATTCATTGTTTGTGTATAATACCCAGTGCTCCATGCAATCCGTATCCTCCTTAACTGTCGTCACCAGACTCATTCATCCCCTCATCCCCCTCCCTTCTAAAACCCTCAGTTTGTTTCCCAGAGCTCATAGTCTCTCCCCCTCCCTTCTAAAACCCTCAGTTTATTTCCCAGAGCCCATAGTCTCTCATGGTTCGTCTCTCACTCCATTTTCTCCCCCGTCATTTTACCCTTCCTTCTCCTAATGTCCTCCATGCTATTCCTTATGTTCCACAAAGAAGTGAAACAATATGATAATTGACTTTCTCTGTTTGACTTATTTCATTTAGCATAATCTCCCCCAGTCTTATGCATGTTGAAGCAAATGTTGGGTATTCATCCTTTCTGATGGCTGAGTAATATTCCATTGTGTATATGGAACCACATCTTTATCCATTTGTCTGTTGAAGAACATCTTGGTTCTTTCTACAGTTTGACTATTGTGGACATTGCTTCTATGAACATTGGGGTGCATATGGCCCTTCTTTTCACCACATCTGTATCTTTGGGGAAAATATCTAGTAGTGTAATTGCTGGATCATAGGATAGCTCTATTTTTAATTTTTGAGGAACCTCTACACTGATTTCCAAAGTGGCTGTACCAGTTTGCATTCCCAACAACTGTGTAAGAGGGTTCCCCTTTCTCCACAACTTCTCCAACACTTGTTGTTTCTTGCTTTGTCATTTTTTGCCATTCTATCTTGTGTAAGGTGGTATCTCAATGTAGTTTTGATTTGAATTTCCCTGATGGCTAATGGTGATGAGCACTTCTTCATGTGTCTATTAGCCATTTGTGAGTATTCTTTGGAGAAGTGTCTGTTCATGTATTCTGTCCATTTCTTAATTGGATTTTTTATTCTTTGGGTGTTGAGTTGGATATAAGTTCTTTATAGATTTTTTTAAAATTTTCAAAAACATTTTATTTATTTATTTGACAGAGATCACAAGTAGGCAGAGACGCAGGCAGAGCGAGAGGAGGGGAAGCAGGCTCCCTGCTGAGCAGAGAGCCTAATGTGGGGCTCAATCCCAGGACCTGGGATTATGACCTGAGCCGAAGGCAGAGGCTTTAACACACTGAGCCACCCAGGTGCCCCATCTTTATAGATTTTTAATATTAGCCCTTTATCTGATATGTTCTTTGTAAATATTTTCTCCCATTCTGTGGGTTTCCTCTTTATTTTGTTGACTGTTTCCTTTGCTGTACAGAAGATTTTTATCTTGATAAAGTCCCCAAAGCTCATTTTCACTTTTTTTGTTTTCCTTGCCTTTGGAGACATGTCGTAAAAGAATTTGCTGTGGCCAATATAGAAGAGGTTTCTGCCTATGTTCTCCTCTAGGATTTTGATGGATTCCTATCTCACATTGAGGTCTTTCATCTATTTGAGTTTATCTTTGTGTATGGTGTAAGAGAATGGTCAAGTTTCATTCTTCCGCATGTGGTTGATTGTCCAATATTCCCAGCACCATTTATTGAAGAGACTATATATTTTTCCACTGGATATTTTTTCCTGCTTTGTTGAAGATTAGTTGACCATAGAGTTAAGAGTCCATATCTGGGCTCTCTATTCTGTTACATTGGTCTATGTGTCTGTTTTTCTGCTGATACCATGCTGTCTTGGTGGTCACAGCTTTGTAATATAGCTTGAAATCAGGCAACGTGATTCCTTAGCTTTGCTTTGCCTTTTCAACATTTTCTTGGTGATTGATTCAAGGTCTTTTCTGGTTCCATACAAATTTTGAGATTGTTCCAGCATTTTGAAAAATGCTGTTGGTATTTTGGTTGGGAGAGTACTGAAAGTATAGATTGCTCTGGGCAGCATAGACATTTTAACAATGTTGATTCTTCTGATCCATGAGCATGGAATTTTTTTCAATCTTTTTGTGTCTTCAGTTTCTTTCAGGAGTGTTTTGTAGATTGTAGAGTATATAGATCCTTTACCTCTTTGGTTAGGTTTATTTCAAGGTATCTTATGGTTTTTGGTGCTATTGTAAATGGAATCAATTCTCTAATTTCTCTTTCCACAGTTTCTTGTTAGTATATAAGAAAGCAACTGATTTCTGTGCATTCATTTTGTATCCTGCCACATTACTAAATTGCTCTATGAATTCTAGTAATTTGGTGATGGAGACTTTTGGGTTTTCCACATAGAGTATCATGTCATCTGTAAAGAGGGAGAGTTTGACTTCTTCTTTAGCAATTTGAATATCTTTTATTTCTTTTTGCTGTCTGATTGCTGTTGCTAGGACTTCTTGTACTACATTGAATAATAGCAGGGGGTGTGGGCATCCTTGTCATGTTCCTGATCTCAGTGGAAATGCTTTCAGCTTTTCCCCACTGTGAATGATATTCTCTGTGGTATTTTCATAGATGGATTTTTTGAAGTTGAGGAATGTCCCCTCTATCCCTATACTTTGAAAAGTTTTAATCAGGAAAAGGTGCTGTATTTTGTCAAATGCTTTTTCTGCATCAATGGAGAAGGCCATGTGATTCTTGTCTCTTTTATTTATGTGTTCTATCACATTGATTGATTTGTGAATGTTGAACCACCCTCCTATCCCAGGGATAAATCCTACCTGGTTGTGATGGATAATCCATTTAATGGACTGTTGGATCCTATCAGCTAGGATCTTGGCTGAGAATTTGGCATCCATATTCATCAGGGATATTGGTCTTAAATTCTCCTTTTTGATGGGGTCTTTGCCTGGGTTTGGGATCGAGGTAATCTTGGCCTCATAGATTCTGGAAGTTTTCTTTCTGTTTCTATTTTTTGAAACAGCCTAAGAAGAATAGGTATTATTTCTTTTTATTTCTTTTTTGAATGTTTGGTAGAATTCCCCAGGGAATCCATCAGGCCCTGGACTCTTGTGTTTTGAGAGGTTCTAGATCACTGCTTCAAGCTCATTACTGGTTCTGGGTCTATTCAGGTTGTCAATTTCTTCCTGTTTCAGTCTTGGTAGTTTATTGGTTTCCAGGAATGCATCCATTTCTTCCAGGTTGCTTAATTTATTGTCATATGGCTATTGATAATAATTCCTTATAATTGTATTTATTTTTTGGTGTTAACCATGATCTCTCCCATTTCATTCATAATTTTATTAATTTGGGTCCTTTCTCCTTTCTTTTGGATAAATCATGCCAGTGGTTTATGGATCCCATTAATTCTTTCAAAGAACCAGCTTCTAGTTTTGTTAATGTGTTCTATTGTATTTTGATTTCTAATCTATTGATCTCTGTTCTAATCGTAATTATTTCCCTCCTTGTGTGTTAGGCTTAATTTGTTGTTGATTCTCCAGATCTTTAAGGTGTAAAGATAGTTTGTGTATTTGGGATTTTCTTTTTCTTTTCTTTTTTTCTTTTTCTTTTTTTTGAGTGATGCTTGAATGGCTATGTATTTCCCCTTCAGGACCACTTTTACTGTATCCCATAGGTTTTGGATTGATGTTTCTTCATTCTCATTGGTTTCCATGAATTAACTAAGTTCTTCTTTGATTTCTTGATTGACCCAAACATTCTTGAGCAGAATGGTCTTTAGCTTCCAAGTGTTTGAATTTCTTCCAAACTTTTTCTTGTGGTCAAGTCCAGTTTCACAACATCATGGTCTGTGAATATGCAGGGAATAATCTCAGTCTCTTGGTATTGGTTGAGACCTGATTTGTGGACCAGCATGTGGTCTATTCTGGAGAAAGTTACATACTCACTTGAGAAGAATGAGTGTTCTGTTGTTTTAGGGTGGAATGTTCTGTATATATTTATGAGGCCTATCTGATCCAGTGTGTCATTCAAAGTTCTTGTTTCTTTGTTAACTTTCTGCTTAGTTGATCTGTCTATTGCTGAGAGTGGAGTGTTAAGGTCTCCTAAAATTAATGTATTATTATTAATATTTCTCTTTATTTTGGCTAACAGTTGGCTTATGTAGTTGGCTGCTCCCATGCTGGGGACATAGATATTTACAATTGTTAGATCTTCTTGTTGGATAGATCTTTCTGTATCTCTGACTACAGTCTTTAGCTTAAAAGGTAATTTGTCTGATATGAGAACTGCTACCTCAACTTTCTTTTGAAGTCCACTGTCATGAAAGATAGTTCTCCATCCCTTCACATTCAGACTGAATGTATTTTTAGGTTCAAAATAAGTCTCTTTTAGACTTTTTTTTTTTTATTTGACAGAGAGAGATCACAAGTAGACGGAGAGGCAGGCAGAGAGAGAGAGAGAGAGGGAAGCAGGCTCCCCGCTGAGCAGAGAGCCCGATGTGGGGCTCGATCCCAGGACCCTGAGATCATGACCTGAGCCGAAGGCAGAGGCTTTAACCCACTGAGCCACCCAGGTGCCCCTAGACTTTTTTTTTTAAATCCACCCTGCAACCCTATGCTGTATTAGGGTTTAGGCCATTCACATTGAGAATGATTATTGACAGATAAGATTTTATTGTCATCATGTTGCCTGTGAAGTCCTAGTTTCTATGGATTGTCTCTGTATATTTCTGTTTTGTATCACTCTTGGAATCTTTCTCTTTTTATAGAACCCTCTCCCCCCCCACCCCTCAATATTTCTTGCAGGGCCGGCTTAGTGGTCACATATTCTTTCAGTCTCTGCCAGTCCTGAAAGCTTCTTCTCTCTCTGTATATTCTGAATGACAGCCTTCATGGTTAAAGAATTCTTGGCTGCATATTTTTCTCATTTAATACCCTGGATGTCTTGCCAGCCCTTTCTGGATTGCCAGGTCTCTGTGGACAGGTTTGACATTATTTTGATGTTCTTCCCTCTGTACATAAGGAATCTCTTCCCCCTAACTGCCCTTAAAATGTTTTCCTTGGTTCTAAGATTTGCGAGTTTTACTATTACATACCAGGGGTATAATCTGCCCTCATTGATCTGGGGGGATGTCCTCTCTGCCTCTAGGATATGATTGCTTTTTTTACTCCCCAGATTGAGGAAGTTCTCAGCTATGGTTTGGTCAAACATATCTTCTAGTTCTCTCTCCTTCTCTCCACTCCCTCAGGGATCCCTATAATTCTGACATTGGAATGTTTCATGGCATCATTTATTTCTCTAATTCTGTTTTCATGGATTTTAAACTGTTTGTTCCAGGCCTCCACCTGCTCCTTCTTTTTGATCAGCTTGTCTTCAAGATCACTAATTCATTCTTCTGCATCATTTACCCTAACTGTTAGAGTATCTAGATAAGATTTATCTCATTGATAGCATTTTTAAGTGCTGCCAAATCTGCTCTCATTTCTGCCTTTCATGAATCTATGTTGACATTAATAGTTTTCCCCAGCCTATTGTCTTCATAACTGCTACCCAGAAGTCTATTTCTGACATCTTGCTTAGATCCATATCCATTAGATCTGCTGGTGAGGCCGTTGTCTCTGGGTCTTTTCTTTTTTGGGAATTCCTTCTCCCTGTCATTCTGTTGAGTTGTGGTTGAGGGGGATGTACAACCAAAAA
This sequence comes from Lutra lutra, assembly GCF_902655055.1. Classification (NCBI taxonomy): domain Eukaryota; kingdom Metazoa; phylum Chordata; class Mammalia; order Carnivora; family Mustelidae; genus Lutra; species Lutra lutra. The sequence goes on along the minus strand of NC_062284.1, from coordinate 97,481,023 downwards.
TATCAACCATTATCCGGCAAGTTGCATCCTGGGAAGTTTCAGAGCAATTGGAAAAAAAAGCAAAAACAAAAACAAAAAAAACAGCCCAAATGAACCCCAGGAGTAAGATTTATAATGTACAAAAACAAACAAACAAGACCAATAAAAGGAAAAAAAAAACAAAATATAAAAGAGAGGGGTGATGGGAAGGTGGTTATAATCCCTTGGTGTGGGTAAGGAAGAGTATATCAGTTCTTCTGGGTGTTTCTTATTATCTTTGAGAACTCAACTTTCCAGACACACAAGGAAGTTAAAACTGGTATATAAAGGTAGTATTGAGAAGGGAAAAAAGTACTACATTAATGCTTATGTCTATATCTCTCTCTCTATTTATCTATATAAATATAAAAGGAAAAAGTATATGTATAAAAAAAGTTCAAGTTAAAATGTTACAATGCAATATTTTGTATTAATCATACAGTTGAAATGGTAAGTAGGTTAAAAAAAAAGGACAAAAACATAAGAAAGAATTTTAAAAAGAGAGAGAGAAAAGTTGTAGCCCAGAAATATATAGACCATGAGGCAATACCAGGCGCTTAATATACTGTTTTCCCCTGGTGTTGGGGTTTTACAGTTTTATGGGGACCCTGTAGTTGTAGTCCTCTTGTTCTTTCAGCTTATCTTTTTTATTTCTTTTCAGCGTAACAGTATTCATTGTTTTTGCACCACACCCAGTGCTCCATGTAATATGTGTCCTCCTTAATACCCACCACCTGGTTCCCCCAACCTCCCACCTTCCGCCCCTTCAAAACCCTGAGGTTGTTTTTCAGAGTCCATAGTCTCTCATGGTTCACCTCCCCTTCCAATTTCCCTCAGCTTATCTTTTGGGGCAGGACCCTGTCGCATTGTTTTTCAGTCAGTCCTGCTTGAGAGGAGTTGCTCTGCCTCCTATAAAGGGGCTGGGCTTGGTGGAAACTCTTTTTTCAGGCTTTTGTTCCCTGGAGGCTTTTGTTCTCTGGTAGATTTTCCTAGCTTTTTGGGGGGTGAGGGCAAAGTAAACTGTCTACACCCAGATCTCTGCCTCAGAGAGAAACCACACACTTCTCTTCTCTGAATCCTCCAGACCACAGACTCCCCCTCTGCAAGCTCCATTAAATACTGCAGCCTCCCTCAGGCAGTATGCTCCTCCAGTGACCCTTTCAGTCGTCTTCTGAGGCCCTTGCTAGTTTCTCAACCCCCCGGGCCACCAAAACCCTGAGTGATACTGACCCAGGTGAGCCCGGCCCTGGTGGCTGCCATTCCTGGGACAGCAGGATCCAGTCCAAGTCAGGTCCTCTCCGGCACAGTGCCACTGCCAGCCCCAGGGACCACTGACTATAGTACCTGCTGGGTCCTCTCAAGTGGTGGTGGGTGGCGGCTGTGGCTGGTCAGGGGACCATGGGCTTAGGTCCCCACCTGAGGCTACGTATTCCCAGCAATTGTCCCTTAAGCCCCTTTGTTCTGTTTGAACACTGTTATCAGTCCCTTTGTGTCTTGCAGCCACCGGTCTTCAAGCTATTGCTGGTCCCCAAGTGCAGGCACTTTTGCATTGGGGTATTACTTTTCAATGGCTCGCTTCTGGTGGCTCCCTCCCCCTTCTATTTATCCTCTGATCTTTCTGCATAATCCCACCTCCATCTTTTGTATGTCTCGTCTAATGATCCTCTGCCCCCATATAATCTCATATCTCAAGCTGATTTCATGGGTGTTCAGAGTGCTCTGGTAGATAACCAGCTCAATTCAGGGGACTGGTTGAAATAGGGTCCCCTACTCCTCTGCCATCTTGCCCCCCTCCCCAGGCCATTTACTTTTAATGTAATTACTGATACAGTAAGATATAAGTATACTGTATTTCTTTCTGTTTGCCCATATGACATTTTCCCTCATTTCCTATTTTTTGGATCAATTGATTATTTTTACATCAATTTTATCTCTTTACTGACTTCTAAATTATAGCTTCCTTAATTTTTAAGTGATTGTTTCAGCATTTATGACATGCATCTTTAACATTACTTTTTACTTTCTGATTATATAATACTACTGTATGTATAATATAAAATTTTATATTTTTTCCTTCTTTTCTATAATTGTTGTACACTTTGCCTTTCTATGATTACCCCTAAAATATATTTGTATTAGTTTTCTTTTTTCCTTTTTTTAAAAAAATTGACAGAGATCACAAGTAGGCAGAGAGGCAGGCAGAAAGAGAGAGAGAGGAGGAAGCAGGCTCCCTGCCGAGCAGAGAGCCCAATGCAGGGCTTGATCCCCGGACCCTGGGATCATGACCTGGGCCGAAGGCAGAGGCTTTAACCCACTGAGCCACCCAGGCACCCCTTGTATTAGTTTTCTATTGATGCCATAGAAAAATACCACAGATTTAGTGACTTTCCCAATAAAACTTTATTGTCTTGCATTTCTTTAGGTCAGAAGTGTGGTATGGGTCTCATTGTGCTAAAATCAAGGTGTTAGTGGATTGTATTCTTTTCTGGACACTCTAGGGAAGAAGCTATTTTTTGCTTTTTTGGATTGTTGACAAATTCATTTTCTTGAGGTTGTAGCATCCAAGTTCCCATTCTCTTCTTGGCTATGAGCTAAAGGTCATTTCAAGCTTCTAGAGAAGGTAGCTTCTTGTCTCCTGAACTGTCACTGATCTAACTCTCATTCCAAGTTTCTTTGACCCTTTTCTGCCATTATATTTTTCTCTCTACCAAGAGTTGAGAAAGAATCTCTTCTTTTAAGGACTTGTGTGATTATATCAGACCTACTTGGATAATCTGGAATAATCTCATTTTAAGATTCATAACCTTAATCACCTTTGCAAAACCCCCTTTATCGTTCAATATAACAAAGTCATAGATTACGGGAATCAAGGCGTGGACAGCTCTGGGGGCCATTATCCTTCTACCAACGTTGTTAATATTTTTGTTTTAAACAGTCCATTGTCTTTAAATCAAATAAAAAAACTTTTGTTTAATATTTACAACATATTTACCATTCTTTCATTCTTCATTTCTTTGTTTAGATCTAAGTTTCCATTTGTTATAAGCTCCTTCTGCCTGAAAAACTTCTTTTGAATTTTTTTGAGTGTATATCTTTGGGTGACAAAATCAATCAGGCTTTCTTTGAATGAAAATGATTTAATTTTGTACTTGTTTTGGAAGGATATTTTCACTAAATATAGATTACTAGATTAATGTATTTTCCTTTCAGCACATTAAAGATGTTGCTTTCTTCTTGCTTGCTTTGTTTTTGATGAGAAATCAGTAATAATTTTATTTTTTGTCCCCCTATTTGTAATTTGTCTTTATCTCTGGCTACTTTAAAGATTTTTCACTTTTTTTCATGGGTTTTTTTCCTGACTCTTTTCATGTTTTTCACCTACATGTTTGGTAGGGTTTTCTTTGTGTTTATTATGTTTGGGATTCATTGAGTTTATCTGATATATAGTTTTATAGTTTTCTGAAAATTCAGAACATTTCTGTTATTTCTTAAAATATTTTTTTTTCACTATTTCACAGTTTTCCAAGAGTCCCTTCTTGGACTCCAATTGCCATATTTTAGATTTTTGATATTTTCTCACATGTCTCTGAGACTGTTTGTTGCCTTTTTGCCTTTTCCCCCCTTCTCTGTGTTTCAACTTGGATAATTTTTATTGCTATGTCTTCAACTTCACTACTCACTAATCTTTTATATATGTATATATAGTTGAACTCATTTGGTGAATTTTTTTTTTCTTTAGATACTGAGTTTCACATCTCTAAGTTTCTATTTGGCTATTTTTTAAATATATACAATTTTCTCTCATTATATACATGTTTTAACTTAAATCCTTGAAAATATAATAGCTATTTTCAAATTCCTATCACTTTTTATTAACTACGTCATTTTTTCCTACTGACTGATTTCTGGTTATGATTCCTATTTTTCTCCTTAACTGAATGTCTAGTAGGATACTGAACAATGTCAGTATTCCATTATTGACCATATAGATTTTGTTTTCCTACTTTGAAGAGTGTTGCATTTTGTTTTGACAATTATTTGAAGTCCAATTTCATTTTTTTCAAGGATTCTTTTTAAGGTTTTTTTAAAAGGATACCCTAGAGTAGTTTGTTTAGCCCTATTAGTCATGTGTGATCTTTTCATGGATCGTGTCCTAAGTGTTCACTGATGCCTCTCTATTCTGGCTTGTTGAAGTTCAGAGATATCTTAACCCTTTTCAGATTTTAGGAAATTATATCTTATATATCCATAATCTATCTTCTTTCCCTGGCAATGTCCTTGCCAGGTCACACGGATGTGTAGTGTACATTTGACCAATCTTAAATGGATCCGATTCCTGTCACCATAGCATTCCTGAGCTCTTATCTCTCTTTCTTCCATGACAAGAGTGCTGCTATAGTCTGCTTAGGATCCCATTTACTATGTGTAGTGTGATAAATGGATCTAGAAAAAAAGTTTTGATGATTATAGGGCCCATCCTGTTTGTTTTTCTTTTCATAGGGGCCATAGTTCGCTACTATTTGTTGTCCAACCCAGTTTTCTACTTGTTGAGAGTATAATTCTGGTCTAATTGCACTAGTTGTCAGGAGGGTAAGTTTGGGGCAAATTATTTCATGATAGCTGGGCACAGAAATACAAATCATTAATTTTTAAATTGTATTTTATAAAAACAAATTTCGCATACTCTGAAGTATGCTGTATAAAAGGCAGACATATAACTTAGATGCCTTCTAGGTATGTAAGAGTATTTTGAAAATAATTACTGTAATATGTAAGTTATCTACAAATTATTTGGTAAACACATTGGGTTGATTAAAATTTAGTTAAGTGAGAAACTCTTGGGTGAATCAGTCCATTAAATGTCTGCCTTACACTCAAGGAATGATCCCATAGTCATGAGATGGAGTCCCACATCAGGCTTCCTACTCAGTGGGGAGTCTGCTTCTCCCTCTGCCTGCCACTCCCTGCTCCTCCTGCTTATGCTCTCTTTCTCTCTCTCTCTCTCTCTGACAAATAGATAAAATCTTTTAAAAAAAAGAGAGAGAGAAAAATTAATAAGTGATTTTCTGAATTGCACCATTTTCATTCATTCCTCAAAGTTGTGCATAGAAATAACTTTTGATAAGGGCAACAGATTTTGAGCATTCTAGCATAGGAACCATATCCTGTCTACTCTTGATGATAGGGTTTATGATATTAAATGCTCTGGATAGAATTCAGTATTGCCTTACTTGGAGTTATTTTATCTATAGGAGTTATTTTATAGGAGTTATTTTAACTATAAAATAAATCGTTAGTTTCTTTAGTTATCTAGTATTATTTAGTTATCTAGTATTATCTAGTGTAGTACCTAGTATCTATAGTAAAGATTTATTTAGCAAATCTTTAGTTATTATAGGAGTTATTTTAACTATAGAAGTTATTTTATAGGAGTTATTTTAACTATAAAATAAATCTTTAGTTTCTAAATTCTTATATAAAATTGTACCAAATGTAAACTAATGTAATATCATAAGAGTGAGCTACAAACCTATACTTTCATGAAGTTATTGCCAGTAAGTAATCTCTAAATCTAAGAAATGCAGTATCATATAAGGCAAATTAAAAAAAATAATTTAATTTTTAACATGAATTATTTAAAAGCAGTAAGTAGACAAAAAGGCTGGAGAAATCAATATTTTTAGAAAGATAATTCAATCATATTTGTGTGGGTGCATATATAGAGCCAAGGAAAGTGAAGGACATAACTTCCCTGAGTTAGAATAAAACACACTTATCAAGAAGTGAGTATGTATTTGTCCTAAGAGAAGAATGTATCCTAATGATGTGTGAAAATGTTTTTCTCTTGTGGAGTACATAATACTTACAAAGTGAATACTTTGGATTTGAAGATTCAGCTGGTTCAATATCACACCAATTGAAAACAGAACAAAGTGTAGGGGGAGGAGTGGCAATTGATTTGATTAGTTTGTGAAGACCTTGGCATTCGTTTGTTGATGTGAACCTGTGCAGGCAGTTTTCGGATTGTAGGGGCACTTTCTGATCTGCAGCTCTTATTTCTGTGAATGCTTTGGATGTGATCAGTCATCTTGGCTAATTCTGAATTCACTGGCGCTAATAAACCAATCTACAATGAGGCTTTTTCGAAAGTCTTTTGCATATCTTCCTCCATGGGACACATTTAAAAAATAATTTAGTGTCAGTTGCAAATCAGCATCTATGCAGAAACTATTATGCATTTGTGTAGCTTAGAGCACTCTGTTATAAGACAAATGCTATTTATGAGGCTAATTAATTAATTTCCATGTGGTAGCTGACACTTGTGTTTAGCCTAATAAGGACTCACATGACAAATAGAATTATTTGCTATGAAATGAAATACAGTTTACTCTGTGGAAATGATGCCTTCCCATATTCAGTTTCTTTGTGTTAGTTCAGCCTTAAAATTTCTAAAATCTACTTTAGAATGCAAAGGTTTATGTGAACAAATTTCTTAAAAATTAGAGATAAAATTTAAATATTTTTCCTTATGATTTCTGGTGAGGCATTAATTTTAAAGCAAAATATTTATTATGATTGTCCATTCTTAACGTAAGCATTATTTAGGAAATTCTCTTATTTTTAATTCATAAATCCTATTTGATATCTTCCCCCTAGTTCTGGCCAGGCACAAAAGTTGTAGGACTCTCCTGGTGGATTAGTTAGAGAAGTGAGTAGAAAATTATGGATTACTTCCACATTGAAATGTAATCTTCGATTTCCCCTCCTAACCTTTCCTCGCTCTCTGAAGTGATTATTCATGTAAAGGACCATATTCGTTTCTAGATACTAAAGCAATTATTTAGGCTAATGACAGTAGATACTAAAGACTTAGAGACAGATAAATCTGATAAATCCACTGGCTATTCTGAATGGGCACTCTCCCTGGTATCATTTGTATAGCAGTCACATTCAAAGTACCACTGAAGTCACTCTTCCTGCAAGGATGTTGAAAATGGATGACATGGAGCCCTTTTTGAGGGCATTCGCTGTAACAAAATCTCGTAAGTTGTGTCATCTTTACAGTAGAGTGCCATAATCATGATGGCTGATCTCTATTACTGCAGAAAGTTCAACCAATTTTATCTGTAACACTAACAGGATATTCCTGAATGCCACTGTTTTGACTATATAAATGTGTTAAGCACTCCTGTCCTTAGGTGATAAAGGACTAAGGGTTGCATTTTTAAAGAAAAATGCTCCCATGAAAATGAGTGAGCATCTCAAAACCTCAAGGCTTATGAAACTAACAATTATACTTGGAAAACGCCCTGTGGGAAATACGATGGTTAGCTTTGTTCTGAGATTCTCCTGTTCCTGTTGTGATGCTATGATCTTCTGTGTTTGAAACTCAAGATGAAGTAGACCTTCATCTTCTGTTGAAAGGCCTGACCTTCAGTTTCCTGTGATCCTTTGGTTAAAAGAAATAAAAGGACCTTTTCTTTCCAGTAAGATTGTCTAACAGGCATTGACAACCTTTTCAATTCCTCTGTCAAGCTAGGTGGGGCACGCTGGAGTATGCTATGTTCCTGCTGAGTAACCTTTACCTGTGACCTGACATTTTAAGCATCTCTTATTCTATCCTCTGGGGCCCATCCTTATTTTCAGAGTAGAGGTGGAATCTGAAAGAAGAAAATGGAGAATGGATAGGGATGGAAAGAGGTAGTAAGAGTGGATGGGTCAAATGGCAGCTGGTTCCAGACCAGGGAACCTTCCTATTACTTGCTATGATGTCTTCCCAGGATTTGGCAAAGCTGGGTTGAGAGTTAGGGGTTCTTGTGTATTATTTGTGTATTATTTGTATTATTTGTATTTTATTTTATCTTTCTTAACCTATTCCATGACACTGTAAATCTCCTAGTTTGTTTTCTTAATAATGGCCTTCTATGGTACTAAGAAAGTGGTGGTACTCATTGCCAATTTTATTTTGGAAACACAAATCCTTTTTATGTCATTTCATTGGTTAAAAACATTTAATGTTTTCTATTGCCTGCCCTAGAGAATAAGCTCAAATCCTTAGGTCCCTAACATGAGACCTTTTTTGGACAAGTCATAGCTCACCTTCCTAACATCCTTCCTTCCACATCTCTGTGCGCCAGTCACATTGATCTGTAAGCAAATCGACTTTAGAGTTAAATTTTGTGCAAAATAAGTCAGAGCAACTTCCTAGTTCCTTTCCAGCCTCATACACTGGCAACTTCTCTTCATTCTTACACTTGATTCAAATTTCTTTACCTTTAGGCTGTATCTCTGTTGTTTCTGCCACTTAACATTCATAAACTTCTTGGTCAGTTGTTTCAGTTCTCAGTGATGTTTACTCTGCACTTTGTATTAGCTCATGATTTTTATCTTGTTTCTTTGAAATTTATTTTGAGATGTACCTGGCTGCAGTCTCTAGCATTTCAGTATGTGTCCTCTTCCTTTGTGTTTTAGCTGTAGGTCCACCAATATCCTCTCTTGACAATCACGATGGGTCAAAGCTATTTGTCAGAATATAACATTAATTAAGAGAGATCACAGAAAAGTAAACTATTTATGTTGTAGGTGCACTCATGCCAGGATTATTCAGTAGAGCGCTTATTGGCTGAGAGTTGTTGCATCATGGATGCCAACCCTCACGGAGAGTGTAAAACATAGTTTGATGGGTAGCTCTCATTGGGATAGAATGTTGAGAGCACTCTGAGAATGTGGAAAATGCATACAGCAATAGAATGTAAATGTATATATGTGTGCATGTGTGTGTGTGTGTATACATATAGATATATCTATATGTATACATATATATATATGTGTGTATGTATGTGTGTGTGTGTGTATATATATATATATATATATCTCCTTCTATTTTAATGGAGAAAACCCAGGGACAAATAGTTTTATAAAACAAATCATTTAATAAGGTATTCGTACTTAGGGGACCATCACTAAACAGGATATCCATGTACTTGATATTCCCTGTGCTATTTCCTAGTTTGTTTTCTTTATCTGGAATATACCTTCTAATCATCTTCTTAGCTCGGTGGACTTGGTGACCATATTTCCAATTCTCAGAATCTATCTGAAATGTAATCTTGAGAAGCTTCTTGTTTCCCTTCCCTTACTCCTGGAGTTTTTCACACTTGCTTTTATGCTCCTATCATACTTTGAGGTGACTTTATTGTAAAAATTAGTCTAATGATTTGACCCCCCAGTCCATGTGAATATAGTTATCTCTATAGTTATCAAGAGTGTACTTCTATTTATAAATTGTCATCCTATTGTCAAAAAGCCCCTCAAAGCTGAACAAGTAGTATTAAAACATTCAAGCTCCTCTTTAAAGAACTTCTCTATGTTCCTAATGACCAAGAGTTGGTCATTTCTTGGTTCTATTTCAGTCTCAAGGAGTTTTTCTATAAAAATTCAACGTTCTTCCATTAGCCAGGTGTGACAGTTCAAAAATACATGGAAATCTCTGCAGGTTGCCCTGAGGCTCAGGGTATCTTTTAGAGGAACTTGGAATCTTCAGAAATTTTAGGCATGACCTCCATAGATCATGGCAGATATCCAGCTTTGGAATCAAACTGAACTAGAGTTAAGCCATGAGGGAAATAGCGGGGTGATAAAGACTTCTCATGATCCTTGAAATATAATGATTGAAGGCTTTAAACTGCTGTTCGTTGTGACAAATTTGCACTTAGTATATTATTTTACATATTGATATCTCCCTTTGGATCACAAAAAAACAGAATGTTTCTAACTTTGGGCAGGTACTTATAGCTGTGACTACTCCAAGTATATTAACTTAGTGTCTGATCCTGCCAGAAGATAATTACAGTAGATGAAGTTTTATTAGATTATTATTATTATCACAAGAGTGTTTTTGTTGGGCTGTAGTCATACAGGGAGAGAAATGAATGTCTGTGAAGGAGAGGTAAAGTCACAAATTGGTGCTCTTGAGATTGGTTAATGTTCATTTGGTACTGTTTGTAGGTGAAACCTATTACTCAATCACAAATCTTCCCATTTTAAATTTGTTTTTATGAAGGGAGGTAGAAAGGAACTAATATCTGATGGTGCCTCTGTGAATCACTCTTCCAGAAGTTTTCCATACTATATTTCTCATAAGTCTTCTGACACCACTCTTTGGCAGATGAGGAAGTTGAGGCTCAGAGATTCCTATTAGGAAATTAAGTCAGAGTCATACAGGTGGCCCATGTTTCGAAACCAGAAATCTCAGGCTCTAAAATGCTATATCACACTATCTTTCCATAAAAATAACTAGAAAAAGAATTTTAAATATTTTACTTTTGATAGTGACTCATTTCTAGCAAACTCAAAGATGCAACATGTATTTGTAAATAATTACTATAGTAATAATCGGTAACACAAGTGATTGTAACAGAAAAAGTTCAACAAAAAATCGCTAGAACCATTAAAAAAAGTCTGTGCTCTGTGTGGTTCTGGCTCCCTTTCTAAATGCAGAGACACTGACAACTTTGAAAGTAGTTAAGTTTTGGATGCTTATCTAAAGCAAATGCCCAAAACTTCCAAGTGAGATTTTCCTATTACATGAGGTAGCTATAGACAAAGATACATTTAATTTGTGCCTATAGTGCTTCATAAGTATGTTTCTTCATCAGAAAATATTGTTGCAGAAAAAGCACAATCCCGAATGCTATATTTCAAGAGGCAAAATTCAAAATTTAGGAATAGGAAGGCCTGATTTTGGACATTAAAGTTCATTAGACTGCAATGAAAACTTTTTTTCTTGTGTTTGTTGGAATGTAACCATTAACAGAATGATATGCTAGCTCTAAATCATCTAAATGTCCTGACACCCAGACTTACATGAAGGTGCCAATTTTCATCTTCATCTTTAAAAAGATTATTGAGGTGGATTAAACAGTGCTTAAAGAAGCAAGTATATTTGACACTACCCATTCTATCTTAAAATAATGTAATTGCTGTAGATTTTTGACACTTAATAAGGGAGTCTGCAAATGCCTATGCCTCAAGGATAATTTTTCTACCAAAAAAAAAAAAAATCTCTTAAAGTTGAGATGCTTACAACTTTCTAAAGTGACCACACATTTTAGTCACATCTTCAAATGTCATGGTCAAAATCATGGTCCCACTGAAATAAATGTACATCGGTTTTTATAAATCCTAGCGTATAACGTATTTATATAAAGTACATACAGTCATTTGTTCATAATTCAGTGAAGCCTCCTTGCAGAAGATTAAAAGTGAGTGTAACTTTGTTTTAGGTGCCAAGGATATTAAGATTAAGATTTATGATTTTTAGAGGGTTTTTTTCCCCTTTTTCTGGATACCTTCTATTTATTGAGTGTTTCCTATGGAGATATGAACTATCCTTAAAGGTTTATAAGAAAAAAAGCTTATTTTACCCTGTCTACAACCTTATAAGGTTGTGCTACTATTATCTTCATTTTTCAGTTGAGAAAATTGAGGTACAGAGGTTGAATAATTGGCCCAGTGTAACACAGCTTTAGATGAGAAGCTGGGACTTGAACACTTGTTGTCCCCATAGACACAGCCACTTCCCATGGAAGACTAATAATTCTGTTCATTTCTGACTGTGATGTGTTGCTGGGATGATGACGATGTGAAGCTGACTGCGACATGTGGTATGAGGAGTCCCTCCAAAATAGATTTGCCACTGCTTATTTTGGATCTTCCATAAAATTGAATGGGCTGGTGTAGGGGGAAAGAAGAGGAGATAAAAGGAAGTGAATCCATAAGATACTAGCAATCTAGAAAATACTGAGGATACAGTCAAAAGTGAAAACCTTACTTTGGCACTAAGCAAAGAGAATCTACTGAACACAGAAGAGGGAAAACTTCATCTCAGGAAAATGGCAGAAAGAATAGAGAGTGCATGCATTTCTGGAAGGTGACAGAAGAAACCCGAAACTTTCCTTAAAGTCTGATATCATTTTGTATATGAAACTGAACTGAAACAGATTCAGTGAGTAAACTCTGGATAACTTCAAACAGTATAACTGTTGCATTTTTCTTACTATTAGCACTACTGGTTCCTGTATTAGACCAAAAGAATAATCTGATTGGCTACACTTAAGGAGCTCTTTTTTTTTTTTTAATTAGCTGTTGAGAAACGGTTATTTGCATTAAGATGGGTGACTGACTTCCATGATACTATGTAAAACCCATAAATACACTGACATTACAATAAGTTCCATCAGTGAATTGCTAGGATGTTCTTGTGTTGATAGATTTGGGGAGATTGGCTTATTAGTTTGGGTTGACTTAGGAAAGCAGAAATCATTCCAGATGTTTCAACCAGAGGGAATTTAATACTGGCAATGTGATAAACAGGAGCTTGGCCTAGACATAATAAAGAATAGTGGAATAGTTCGGGATTAGCAAAGCAGGAAGCTGCAGTTACCTCATAGTCTTAAAAGACCGTGGGTTATCATGAGGAAGCTAAAACTAAGGCAGGCCCTGCCAATCCAGAGCTGGTTCTGCACAATCAGGAGTTATGGAGATGTGGTCATTCCCGGTGATGCTTCTAAGGCAGGAACAGAGGGAGAGAAATACCTGTGTTCCCTTTCCTTCCACTTCCTAGTCTAGCCAAAGTCAATGACAAGAGACCCTGAAAGGGGAACTAGTAGGAGAAAGGCTGGGAACATATCTGCGAGCAAACAAACAATGACATTTGCACATTTATACAAAATGTGTTTCAGAGAATAAGAACATCTTTTGAGTGGGGAAATAGCAGGTAAGCATTTGCGAAGACAAGGTCCTGTTTCTCTAATGCAGCCTTGCCTGGGGACCAGACTATAGGAACACATAATGGTCTCTCTAACACAGGCCCCATGTAGAAACATGGGAATCCCAGTCCTAATTCTAGTTTCTCCAAGAAAGTGGGATGTTTTATGTGCTTGAAACCTAGTCTTCTGGCCTAAAAGTTTGTATCCTTTTCCTCTGCTCCTCGCTGAGTGAGTAGCACTAAGACGAGGTGATTCCCAGGCACTTTACACTTGGAATGATGACTTCAGGAGTCCTTGGCTCTGTCCTGCCCAATTCCAAATTAGGTCCTGCTAATGTTCTCCTATTTCTTATGTGAGCTAAGTAGATTGCCCCATATTACTGTTACCAGTGTTGCTCACAGGTTCTCAGCAGAGGATGTAGGAACCAATCTCTTTCCTTCCCAACCTGGGTCAGGCCACAAAGCAGCTCTATTCTTAGCATCTATTGAGACCAATTATGCAACTGTTTTTTTCTTTATTATGTATGTAGTACATGCTCATTGAAAATAGAGAATGAAGCCAAACTCATAACCCCTAGCAAGTCCTCTAATGCTACCACTCTAAATATATTGACATATCTTGTTATGTCAATAGATATACCATATCTTTTTAATGACCATATACCAATTTGTAATGATATCGCAATATTTTAATCTGGCATTGTTTTTTAGAAATTCTCTTTTGGTATATTTCCTATTGCTGTGCTATATAAAAGCCTCTCACATCTTCTATCATTATATTTAGTGTTTGGGCTGTGGAAAAGGTAGTCTGAGGGCATTGAAGACAAAGAACTGTCGATGTAGATTAAATGATCATTTATCCAATAAACCCTCTATTCTGACCAGGACTACTCCCTTTCTGGAAGAACTTGTACACTGCTCTCTTTCAGTAAATTGCTTCGCATGAGATTATTCTAGGAAGCCTTCCTTTTTTACCTGTATTCGTTCAGATCTTCTGATAAGCTGATGCCAAGATAGTATTAAATATGTAATGAATTTATTAGAGAAAACCCCATGAGAGAAAATGGAGAGGAAGCTGGTTGAGATTAAGATAGCTGCCAGAGAGCAATGCAGGTCTGACCCTAAATGAAAGAGGAGAGGTAGGGAAGGAGGGAGGGGGGAAAAGAGAGGGGGAAGAGGGAGAGAGGGAGAATGTAAGTATTTTAGACCATAGCGCAGTCCGAAAAAGAGCTTAGCAAGGCCACTGGGGAGTCATCAAGCCAGTCTTCCTTTGGAGAAGTCCCATGTCTCCTGAGAGCAGGCCTGCTTTAGCATCCCTACCACACTCAGTCATGGGCTGGGTGAACCCATGGCCGAAGCGGCTCTGGTGCAAACATGGTGATGGATTTCATAGAGTAGCAGCTGGGGTGCTTGCTCAGTTATACCCCCAGCACTCAGAATTGAAGAGGCTCATTGTATGGTTGCTGTAACCCCCAACACCTCCCATCCTGTTCCTACCATAATTCTTGGTCAGAGTTAGGTAGCTCTTCTCTGAACCCTTTCCCCTGAACTAGTTATCATAGTATTGTCACCAGATCCACCCCTATAGTTTGAGGAGCCTGGTGTAAGAATACAGGTCATGACCCACAGAGCATATTAGTAGCTGACAAAGGCATGTTCATAATAATCTGATAAGCCTGATTCATATTTAGAATTCTCTTACCTCTCCAAGCTTCTAGCTGGAATGTTGTGGCACAGAGAGCAAGAGGGAGAGAGAGCTTTTGTTCTGTCCCACATCTTTTGCCATCCCCTCACCTCTTCTATCACGTTAAGGGGCCTCCTGGGCATGCATGTGAATACTGCAGTCCACATATCTAAGCTGGTTCATTTCATCCTCCCCTCTGCCTGGTCTAAAGGTGTAGGTAATGCTCATCACAGCATCATGTAACAATTTATTTGACTGAACCCCTCACTAGATTATAAAGCCTTTGAGGCCAGTGCTCAGACCCATGACTGACAGAAATGGAGAGAAAAAATAAATGTGTTATTTTACACTGCTAAATCTGTGGCAATATTTGTATACAGTAATGGATAACTAAAATGGGAAAGTACTGTGTTCATTTGTCCATCTAATGGGGTGTAAATAAAATTTCCTAAATGAGCAAATTCACCCAGTATTTGTTACCTATTCACAAAGTTAAAGAATTAAGAGTGTCCAACATAAGCAAAGGCAAGAGACAGAAATCCTGTTAAACCTAGGAGGACAGGAGACCAGCTGTGAAGCTGCTGCTGGGCACACGTGAGAATGTGTGAGTGCTGTTATTATCTAGGGGGCACAAAGAGTTATGATAATTAGGTGTCTTTTGTGAAACAGGAGTAAGTGTGGCTGTTTCACTTGCTAGTGTAACACATTCCTCCTATTAGTGACTAAGAGATGGAGAAAAAAAAAAACAAAAGAGTAACCAACTAGACCAAGGGCTCCCATTCCAGTGAGCTTGCATGGAATGTCTTTGGTGGAAACCAGGGACAGCAAATCTCCTCAGGTGTTCCTGGGGGTTTTGTGAGGGTCGGGAAATTGTTTTTGTATGGTTGATCTTTGGTACCTATTACCAGGAACATTTTTGTTATTGATACTGGAGAGAAACTCAGCAGCCCCAAAGCTAAAAGACCTTAGCTTTGAAGGTGGAAAATTCTTCCCCTCAAAAGATCAGAATGCTGGGGGAAGATAATTGCTAGAGAATATATTTGTTGAGATGTTTCAGAATTTCCTAAGGATTAACCTGGGTGCCTTATATTTTTATCTTTGACTTCATTTCTAATCAGATATTTTCAGGCAATTATAAGGAAATGTCTTGGTTTTACAGTCCAATTTGTGTACTGATATTTCACAATTTAAGATGTTAGGTTGAAATCTTCACAGTGGCAGCTGGGTCAAAAAATCTGAACTCTGAATAACTGAAGTCAGTGTTCTCACGGGAGAGAGAAATGGAAATACATTTAGTCAATGAAAACAGAAAGAAAAATGCGATGCTTCTTAATGGTGTGCTTGCCTTTTGTAGAGATGTCTGAAAATAACCTACTGGGCTTTGACTCCCATTTTAAGTTCAAACATGATGCTCATGGTATAAATTAAAAGGCTTTTATTGTGTCACTTCTATGAAGGAGAATGATACATACTATGCTCTAAATTATAGCAATGACCCGCTTATTCAGAGGTGGAATTTTTGACAACCTCGACCCTTGGGAACTCAGCCCTAACTTAGAAGTTAGAAAAAACAGCCTTGAAGGCTGACATAGAGGTTACAAAGGCATGCACTTAACTCCTAGGGTCAGGGCTTTATTGACTTCCCTTTAACACACAATTCTTAACAAGTGTGGTTATCTGGTTTCCCTGCTCCTAGCAGACAAGCAACCAGGGACTGAAGAAACTGTTGGAGGGAGCCATCAAAACAGCGGTGCTGGCTAGGAGAGATGGAGGCAGAACAGAATTTCTACCCTGGCCAATAAGGAACCTATATTAGGCAGAAAAATCATAGTTATATCCTGTGTCTCCTGCTGGAGAAGAAGTCCTGGGTAGCAGTGTAAATTTGATATTGAACTGTGTATTTTTTCACTTCCTTCTACCTCTTCACTTCTCCTTATCGAAACAGCATGAGAGTCATGCATATTGTTATGCAGTGCAGGGTAGAGATGGTCTGGGAAGGAGAGAGGCCAATTCTTGGCTCTGGAACTGTTGTGCGTACTTTTAGATATCTATAGCTGAGATTAAAGCCTTAAAAGCTACAGATTTCAATTGAAAGAGCCAGAGACTCGGGTCAGAAAAATAAATTTCACAAATTCCAAAAATTTGGCATTAAATAGTAAGGCCTGAAGCCTCGAAAACTCAGTGCCTAGTATTTGGACCATCACCCCTAGACTGGGAAGCATGCCTGATGAAGTAAATGCGATTTTGCTGGCCAGAGAAGATAAGAGAATCGGAGTGCAGTGTGACGAGAGCTCAGATACTGCCCAGGTCCCTGAGAAGGGCCTTGTGCACCCTCCTGCTTTGGTGAGTATTGTGGGAGGGGAGGAGGGATTAAAATCTCACATAGACTTAGGGTGCCTGAGAGCATTGTCTTTTGCTCAGGGCATAGGATAGGAGCTTTATGAGATTCAAGAGAGGGCATTCAGTACCAGTGATACATGGCCTATTCCTCTCCCCTGTACCCTTCTCTTTGTCCTGAACCTGATGGACACCGAGTGAGAAGAGAGGAAAGAATGTAAGAGGAGAGAGTCCTGGGCAGACTGACTTGTTCCTCAGAAGAGAGTGGATTTCAAAATGGAAGGACTGAATTATGTTGAGTCAGCAAAGGTGAAGAAACAGGGGCTCTTAAGGAGAGGTAAATGGAGTTATAAAGAGGTAACGAACATTATCAGTTTTGCACAGTAAGTATGTAGTCTAAGAATTTAAAGAGCTTTTCATTTGAAGTGGTTAAGAGGAAGAAAAAAGTTTTGGCATTTAGAAGAGACTAAACTTCATTTATAAAGACTCGCTTTAATGGAACATATTCTCTCCACATTGTGGCACTGAAACAAAAATATTCTCCACGTTTAGTTGAACAATAGCATTTTTAAAAAAAAAAAGATTATTTATTTATTTGACAGACAGATCACAAGTAGGCAGAGAGGCAGGCAGAGAGAGAGGAGGAAGCAGGCTCCCCGCTGAGCGAAGAGCCTGATGCGGGGCTCGATCCCAGGACCCTGGGATCATGACCTGAGCCGAAGGCAGAGGCTTTAACCCACTGAGCCACCCAGGCGCCCCGAACAATAGCATTTTTATAATAAGCCAGCCCCTCCTTTTTTTTTTTTTGACAAAACCCAAAGTACATTGCTCTTGTAGACATTTGTTTTTAGAGAAGAGAAAAGCTTCCAGGCCACAAGTGGTTAAATGTGCACCATAATGTATGTGACGGGAATAGTAGGAATACTGATTTTGTCCTAGAAAGGAGGCAAGTTGTCTCCTGCTCCATCTGGAGTCTCAAGGATATGCATCTGAGCCATCTCTTCCTGCCACAAGTGTGTATGTTCCAGCAAGGGGAATGCATTTATTTCCTTAGTTACTGTGAGCCCTCTCCATCCTCTTAGGCTCGGTGGCAGTTTTCATACACGATTAGCACTCAGGTAGCATTTTGCACATTAACCTTGTGATGTCTGATAGGGAGGACAGAGACAGATACTGCCCTGCTGAAATGTGTACACATAATCCATAATGGATAAGTGCAGCTCCACGGTGACCATGACGGGTCATTACAAGCAAAGTAAGGACCACGTTGAGGAAGGTACTGAGTCCAAAGGATCAATACTTAACTACTTGGCAAATCATGCAATTTAAAACAGGGGCAGAATTCTTCCTATTTGGGCCAACACAGGCCTCTGATTCTACACCCAAGGTGACTCAGGAGAGTTGTCTGTAAAATCCCTTTTCCCTGGGGTTTTGGTTTGGATGACCTAGGGGAGTTCCTTTCCCCAGCTGTGCTCTGATTGGGTGTATGGAGCCTGCTCAGGTATCTTTGTGATTTTCTGTACTCCACTCATCCCAGCAGAGAGCAGTGGTGGCAGCAAAGTTTGGGACCAAGGTTCTACAACATGCATGTTGGGGGGTCTAAGCGAATGAACATATGAGGCTTGTAAGGCTGCTGGTGTTTCGCAGGGGTGGAAGGTTAATCGATTTTGAAAACCTAATCCTGAATGGACACATCTTTATCTTTTCCTAAAAGACTAAAACTAACTTCTTGACTTAGTTTGAGTTTCTCCTTATCCGCGCATCAGTAATACATAGTACCTCATAGACTTTATGCTTATACTTTGACTATTGCCAATGATATTTTCCTAATGTGGAATTTAAGGCTTATGAGTAAGTGATAGCGTTGCCCTGACTGACTCACACATATTCTTTCACACATTTTGAACACTCATAGGGAGACCTTTTTGCATTACTGTGTGTTGAGAATTGAAGTCTTCCCTGAGGAATTGCTTTGTGGGTGAGCCAACACCTAATATATCACTAAGTTTTTTAGTTCTTTGCTGTGTTCATAGTGAAGTCAAATATGACTCCAAGCAGGATGAGTATCCTGTTGTTAGTGCTCATATGTTTAGGTAGCTTTGTCCTGTTTAATATTAAGAATGGTCCAATCCTAGTTCTTACCCATTACTTGTTACTGGTGTATTGTGAAACCTTATAAAAGATGGAGTAACGTGTTTCTCAGACTTCATTGTGTGAATCACCTATAAATCTTGTTAAAATGCAGACTGACTGATTCATCAGGTCTTGAGTAAGTTCTCAAGGGTCTGCGTCTCTGGCATGGACATAGGCATGGGGATGACCCATCTACTTTAGTAATAAGGCCGGAGCAGGCTGTATGCTGGGAGAAGGATTGACAAGATTATAAGGGTTCCATCTGTTTTTTCCCCCCAGTATTCTTGCCTTGTCTGTGGCAGGGTACTGTTTTTATTTCTCCCAACCTTTCTTATGAAGTCAATATAATCTACTATGTGGTACATATCTGTAGTATATGATGGAAATTACATTTCCATCCTTAGTCGTCTTGGGATCATGTAACAGGGTCTAGAAGTGTATAGAGATCTTTGTCTAGGCAAAGTCCACTTGCCTTGGGATCTCTTTGTTCTAATTCTTGTTTCGTCAACTGATAATGCACATTGACACCCAGGCTACTAAAATCTTTGCCTAGATTAATAGAATTGCAAGTGAAACTTTATATTCCTCAAGAGCATACCAGAGAAAAGAATGAGCACATTCAGCTCATCAAGTGCTTACTGACTTCCTTCTCTATACAAAACTCTGTGAGTTTACCAGACTGCAAAGATAAATAGAATATGGATGATACGGTCATATTTATAACATTACAAATATTGATAAATGATGCATACATTTATCAATAAAATTTTTATCTGGCAATTTTTATCTGATATTCCATATAATAATAATTGTAGAAATAACATTTCTAAAAAATTGTTAGTCCTCAACCCCATGATGTGTGTTTACTCTATCAATCCTTCATTGGCTATTAGATTTTAGGTTGAATAACTTGAGTGAGGACACAAGTTAACAGAAATTTTTTCCTCTTGGGGTAGACTGAATCTGCTTGCCTTTTCTAAAACTAAATACATTTCTCACCATTTAATTATCTATTATGTGTGCATTTGTTTGTTTTGTATTCCTTGGGAAGTAGCATAAATAGAGACATACATGGGACAAATCAGCCATCATATTAAGAGAATGAGGAAAATGGAGAGTTGAACTAAGTTTGAAATGACTTCATGTTTTTCATACCCATTAATCCTTTATGTAATATTTGGTAATCTCACTGATATATTTTAAAATATTTGTTTATTTTATTTTAAAAAATTAATTATTTTTTTCACCATAACACACACCCTCCCCAATGTCCATCACCCAGCCACCCAAGATGTTTTAGAGAGAGTAAGAGAAACAGAGCATGAATGGGGAAGGGAAAGGGGAGCAGGGAGAGAGAGAGAATACTTAAGCAGACTTCCTGCTGAGTGTGGAGACTGACACGGGGCTCCATCCCCCTACCCTGAGATCATGACCTGAGCTGAAATCAAGATTTAGGCACTCAACCCACTGAGCCCACCCAGGGGCCCCCTCACCAGTATTTCCTAATGATGTCTACCATGTATGGCTATCATGTTTATGGTTTTGAAGATCACTGTACTGTCTGACATTTTGCCCTCAAGAGTAGCTTTCTGAAGTAAATTCAATTTTCAATAAAATTTTTGGGACATATCTCTGCTAGATGTTTCTTCATAGAGGATAGGTATTTTCTTCTCTCAAAGGGCAAAATTCAGTGGCACAATAATTTTAAGATAAGATGGAACAAATAAGAGAATTTAACACTGTGATTCTAGAGATTCAAGAGAGGTGGCACTGGGGTTAGAATGGTTGATCTTATAAATTCTGTAGAATTCCAGTGGGAAGGTAAGGTACAAGGAGACAAGAAACTATGAGGTCTTGAATTAGGTTGATGAGAGAAAAAAAGGTCAGAAAAGTGAAACAAATTGCAGAGGAAGAATCTGTAAGGATTGAGTGCATAGTACAGCAGTGCTTACTGAATTTACTGAATGTAAGGATGGGAGATGACAAAATTCCAAGACATTATGCAAGAATGCTTGGATGGATGTTGTCATTAATAGAACCAAGGAAATCTGGAGGAAGAATTAGTTAATGAGGAATGTAGAAAATGCATCTATTTTGTACATGGGGAATTTAAGTTTTGGGGCAGCATGTCAGCCATGTGAAACAGGTGGATTTTGCAGCTCAAGAGAGCACTACTTGCAGTGCCACAAAAGAATTGGAGAATTCCAAGCAAATATTTGGAGGCAAGCTAATAAAGGAGCTTGTCCAGAAGATACATACTCATTTCAAGAAGGAAGTGAACACTAGTGTCAAATTTCAGGATATGAATGACTTTTCCTCATTGTGTTGATTGTGCCATCAGAGTAAAATGTTGAACTTCACCTTAGTGTAAGACCATTTTCTGTTACATGGAGAAAAAAGCAAACAAACAAAACTTGCCTAGTACAGAGGCCAAATAAAATTATGCTCAAGTGGTTTTATCCAAGGATGGTTTGTCTTCCTTTCTTTCTTGCCTTTCTGTGTTTGGATCTCTAATTTGGGAGTTTTGGAGCCTCTAGCTCGGTACATGTGGATGTACTCTCTTTCCCTTTTCCACTTCCAGGTGCATGGGCATGGGGATGAGCCAAATATTCTTTGGGTTCTATTGTTACCCAAATAAATTAAAAAAAACCCTCTGTTTTGAGTATGGTGTGGTGAGTTGCTTTCTTTTCTTTCTTTCTTTCTTTCTTTCTTTTTTTTTTTTTTTTTGGTAAAAAACAGAACATAAAAATACCATCTTACCCAATTTTAAGTGTTTAGTACAGTAGTGTTAACTGTATTGCATATTATTGTGTAACAGATCTCTAGAACATTTTCATCTTCGTAGCCAAAACTCCATTCTCATTGAACAACTTCCCTTTTTCCCTTCCCCCACCCCTGGTAACCACTATGCTTCTTTCTAAGAGTTCGACTACTTTAGATACCTTGGAGAAATGGAATTATGCGTTGTTTTTTTTTTTTAATTACTGGCTTCTTTCACTTAGCATAATATCCTTAAGATTGATTCATGGTATAGTATACGAAAGAACCTCTTTTTAAGACTGAATAATATTCCATTGTTTTTATATGCATTTTGTTCATCCATCTATCAATTGACTTCTGGGTTGCTTCTATTTGGCTTCTGTGAATAATGCTTTAATGAACATTGCTGCGGAAATACCTCTTTGAGATCCTGCTTTTAATTCTTTTAGATATACATCCATAAATGGGTTGTTGGATCATATGGTAATTCTATTTTTAATTTTTTGAGGACATTCTATACTGTTTTTCAAGGTGGTTACACTATTTTACATTCACACAAACTGTGCACAAGTATTCCAATTTCTCCACATCTTCACTCTCACTTGTTCTTTTCTTTGTTTTGATAGTAGCATCCTAATGAGTGTGAGGTGATATCTCATTGTGGTTTCGATTTGCATTTCTCTGATGATGAGTGACATTAAGCATCTTTTCATATGCTCATTGACCATTTATATATCTTTTTTGCAGTAATGTCATTTAAGTCCTGTATCCCCTTTGTAACTGAGTTTTTGCTTATTTTGTTGTTGTTGAGTTGTAAGAGTTCTTTGTATATTCTGAATACTAAGTTTGTATCAGATATATGGTTTGCAAAAATTTTTTCCCATACTGTAGGTTGCTTTGCACTCTGTTGGTTTTTCATTTGCTGAGCAGATGTTTTTAAATTTGATGTGGTCTCATTTGTTTGTTTTTATTTTCATTGCCCATGGTTTTCTTCCTTCTTATAAGGTGGGAAAGTGGTGTTACTGACTGTAAAATGATATTTGGACATTGACCAAGAAAGATCACTGATGTTGAACTTCCCAGACCTACAAAGCCTGATTTTTCTCACCATTTGGCATTGTGTATTTAATTCTTCTTAATGAGGGTTTATCAGGGGTGAATTCTTCCGTAGGATCCTTGGAAGGTCATCCTTCTGTTTACTCATCAGGATGGGACCTATAATCCAACTGAGGGTATCATTGTTAAGGAAGGACTGGGTCAGAAGACTCTACTATTTCTCTCAGCTGTAACAGCTTCTTTTTACGTTTTATATACAGCAACAAAATTCAGTGAAGGGAAAAACTTCTTCCAAAGTCAATTAATCAGGAAGGACAAATAGTCCAGAAATCACAGAGGAGTTGCATGTTGTCCCTCTATTGACTAGAGCTGGAAACAAAGCTGCTTAATGCACTTTAAGAAGTTGTCATTGCAAGCAGGGTTTTGCTCAGTTTACTAAATGTATTGACTGTAGGATATAAATAAATCCCTTGCACACAGATTTAAATATATTGCAATTACAAAAACAGCCATCCATTTTTCTTAGGAAAGAGGGAATAACAGTTGGAGCTGCCATTTGCCTCGAGGAAAGCAACACACATAATAACACCTCTGGTTCTCCCTTTTATCCCTCACTTTTTAGCAGCACCCCTTTCCACTCACCATTTTATTGATATGAAGAGCAAGGATTACTGTCTCCTGTCAGTCACCATTTGCCTATAAAACAAATTACAATTTCTGGAAAAACCTAATTAACCTTGCACATGATCAAGGAAAGTCCAATAACTTGGTCATCCATCCGGCTATATGACAAGATGGCCAGATGAGTCTATATATGCTTTTTATACCCAAGTATCAGGGGATAATAATGGGGCTTGACTAACCTTGGAGGTTCTAACTAAAACAAAGACATTGCCACAGTCAACAGCATTTTAAGATCATGAGCTTCATTCTATATCGCATGACAATTTTTTTAGAAATTAATTATCTTTAATTGAGCTCTGCTTTTCCACATCTAAAATATTCTCATTCTGGCCTCAGTCACCAGGATCCTATTGCTTCCCTACTTTTCCTTTTGCTTCTTCCATTGTCTTAGTACATTTGGGCTGTTATAATGTACTGTAGACTGGGTGGCTTATAAACAACAGAAATTTATTTCTGACAGTTCTGGAGGCTGGGAAGGTCAAGACCACAGGACCATAGATTCAGTGTCTGATGAGAGTCCACTTCCGGTCTCATAGGAGGCCATCTTTTGCTGTGTCTTCACATGGAAGAAGATACAAAGACAGCTCTCTGAGATCTTTTATAAGAGTACCAACCTCCTATCTTTATGACCTAATCACTCCCCAGTAGCCCCAACTCCAAACACCATCACTTGAGGAGTTAGGTCTTAACATATACATTTTGGGCAACACAAACATCCAGTCTGTAGTACTTGTCATATGGTTGCTTTCATCTTTTCAATGCTGATTGGCAAACTAAAGATAGGAGAGTTCTTAGGTTCTCAGTGTCGGCAGGATGGTGGGTAGTAACGTCCAGAGCATATTTAAATTGTTCAGATTAGTAATCATGCTCCAGCATATTCACAGACACTACTCTAATATGCCCTTACCCAATAAGAAGAATGATTTTATGAGAAAAACTACCAGGAAATTTGAAGATATGATGCAAAATCAGAGATTACATTTTTCCTTTCCAGCATTAGAGCATATTAAATCCGCTGTTGTGATACAAAAGAAAATTAATATTTTACCAGAAAGATAAAGAAATGTGATCAAGAAAATACGATTTGAGGAAATGTTTAGTACCTGTTATAAAATCATTTTTCTGATGATGAAAGTACTTTATGAAGAACAAGTGAAAGAAAATGAGTACTGCAGTGAAGTAAGAACATGGACAAATCTGCATTGAAACTCTATTAACAAGATGAAGTATGGCCTGGGTGTCTTAACAGCTGCCAACAGGGCAATTTTTCTTAGCTCTTAGAATGCTATTTGAATGCTTGTTAAACAGAAATCCCTCTAAGAGGAAGTTAGTACAACTGGCAGTGTATGGAAATGAGCCCCTGTAAGTAACACAATTCATATCCCTTAAGCCAAGAGATTGGCCACTTGATTTGTAATGGAAGCCCCATTTATGACTTCCACTAGCAGTGTCCCTTAAGATTTCTTTTAACTTTTTATCTTGAAATAATTGTGATTCACAGGAGTTTGCAACTAAATCCATGGGACTTCCCCATGCATCCTTTCTTCAGCTTCCCCACCCATGTGTTAACATCTTGCACAACTATAGGATGATATCAAAGCTGAGAAACTGGTGTTGGTACAATCCACAGAACCTATTCTGATTCCACTGGTTTTGTGGACAGAGGTTTTCTTAGAAATTTTTGTAATTTTATTATAATTCTTTAGATGGTCTGGATGTAGAGCTTTTAAACCTAAAAGTGAAATCTTGTCTAAAACAGCAAAAAGCAGAGATTGGTATTTGTTGTCCTGTAAGAAAAACTGCCCAGGTAGTGTGTGTGTGTGTGGTAACCTTGAGTAATCTACTGCCAGTCATCACTCAGAAGGGACTGCTGGCCAGTTTTCTCTGATTTGATCCTGAGTAGTAGTAGAAAGTGCAATAGCATCCTTTTATTTAGTAGACTACATTTACTTCAACTAAGGAGGATCAAGTGTCTTTGGTAGTCTTTAATAGTGTTCATAATATAGTAATTGTCATCTAGTTAAATATTTGGCTTTTTTTTTTTTTAAAGATCTGCTCAGATTATTTTTGCTGAGTGGTACAGTGTTACCTATTTATTTATAATTTGGTCTGAATGTCTGTGTAATGACCAGAGTCTTCCTGTGACCTTGCCCATTTTTTGTTTGTTCTCCTTGTTCCTATTAACATTGTTGGATGTGTTCAGCCTGGCACACTGTAGGGAAGCAATAAATATTGTTGGAAATGAATCGTTCTTTTGACTTCTCCATTGGAGCCAGACACTTCATTTTTTCTTAAGTTTGCTGTAGCCTTTGAGGTTTCTCTGCATCCTGCCCTCAGGAACTGAGGGTCCCAGTGCAGAAGTGATTTCCTTGGAGGAACAGGTGAAAGAGCTCCTGTCTTCTTGGTTCCTTGGTACAACCAAGGGCCTTATTATCACACATTTTCTAGCTGCTCATTTGTCAACTTATTTGAGAACTTTTTCCCCTTCATTGATTCATGAATTCCTTCTAGCTCATTAATTCCTTCTAGCTCTAATGCTAGTTTATCTATGAGACTTTGGGTAACTCACTGTCCCCTTTATGGTTATTTTGTCATCTAAAAGGGAGAGTGAACCTGATAGTCTTAACTTTATATTTTATAATTTGATGGTTAACTCTTCATTTAACTCCCAAGAAAAAAGTTCTAAAAGTGTTTATCATTAATCAGAAATTGTCTTGAGAGATTACTCTATTTTAGAATAAATCTGTATACATAGACATATCAAAGTAACGTGCTTATTATAAAAATTCAAAAAGAAATTTTTAATAAAATTTTCAAATACAAATTTTATGGTAGAAAGTGAAATTCTCCACTTCTGTTCTATTATCCATTTTCTAGGAATGAGCAAAGAGAATATTAAGTAAATTTATACCATTTATATAACAATATATGCATATATACAATATATAACATGTAGTCCATTTTGTTTACAAAAAGCTAAGTTTTGCACTATGTACTTTTTGTAGTTTGCTTTTAAAAAAGTTTTAAAGACATTTTTACAAGTTTTAATTTTAATTACCTGGTGCTCATCATGACAAGTGCACTCCTTAATCCTCATCCCCTCTTTTACCCATCCCTCCACCCTGG
Organism: Lutra lutra; assembly: GCF_902655055.1. Classification (NCBI taxonomy): domain Eukaryota; kingdom Metazoa; phylum Chordata; class Mammalia; order Carnivora; family Mustelidae; genus Lutra; species Lutra lutra. The sequence goes on along the minus strand of NC_062284.1, from coordinate 97,454,456 downwards.
TAAACCATTAGTTCTCTATAATTAAGAGAGTTTGTTCCTTGGTTTGTCTCTCATTTTTCCCTTTGCTCATTTGTTTTGTTTCTTAAATTTCACATTCAAGTGAAGTAATATGTATTTGTCTTTGATTGACTTATTTCACTTAACATCATACACTCTAGCTCCATCCATATTGTTCTCAATGGCAAGATTTCATTCTTTTTTGTGGCTGACTTCTATTATGTATATATACACATCTTCTTTATCCATTCATCAGCTGATGGACACTTGGGCTGCTTCCATATCTTGGTTATATATATCTTGGTTATGTTGCTATAAACATTGGGGTGTACGTATCCTCTCAAATTAGTGTTTTTTTATTCTTTGGGTAAATATCTAATAGTACAATTGCTAGATCAAAGGGCAGGTCCATTTTTACCTTTTTGAGGAAACTCCATACTGTTTTTCAGAGTGGCTGTACCAGTTTGTGTTCTCACCAGAAGTGTAAAAGGGTTCCTTTTTCTCCTCCTCCTTGCCAACATGTGCTGTTTCTTGTTTATTTTAGCCCACTGATGGGTCTCAGATGATATCGCATTGTGATTTCTGACTTGCATTTCTCTGATGATCAGTGATGATGAGCATCTTTTCATCTTTTCATGTGTCTGTTGGGCATCTGAATGTCTTTGGAGAAATGTCTGTTCATGTCTTCTGCCCATTTCTTAACAGGATTATTCTTTTTTTTGACTATTGAGTTTTATAAATTTATATATTTTCAATACTACTCCTTTATCTGGTATGTAGTTTGCAAATATTTTCTCCCACTCAATAAGTTGCCTAATTAGTTTGGTTGATTGTTTCCTTCACTGTGCAGAAACTTTTATTTTGATATAGTCTCAACAGTTTATTTATGCTTCTGTTTCCCTTGCCTCAAGGGATCTATCTAGAAAAAAGTTGCTATGGCTAATGTCAGAGAAATTATTGCCTGTTCTCTATTCCAGGGTTTTTATGGTTTCAGGTCTCACATTTAGGTCTTTAATCCATTTTGAAGTTATTTTTGTGTATGGTGTAAGAAAGTGACCCAGTTTCTTTTTTTTTTTTTCTCACATGTAGCTGTCCAGTTTCCACTATTTATTGAAGAGATCATCTTTTTCCCATTAGATATTCTTTCCTGCTTTGTCAAAGATTAGTTGACCCTTCAGTTGTGGGTTTATTTCTGGATTTTCTAGACTGTCCCATTGATCTATGGTCTATTTTTGGGCCGGTACTGTACTATTTCAATTACTATAGCTTTGTAATATAACTTGAAGTCTGGAATTATGTTGCCTCCAGCTTTGCTTATCTTTTTCAAGATTGCTTTAGGTATTTGGACTCTTTTGTGGTTCAATACAAATTTTAGGATTGTTTGTTCTAGTTTTGTGAAAAGTGCTGCTGGTATTTTGATAGGGATTCCATTAAATATGTACATTGCTTTGGGTAGCATAGACATTTTAACAATGTTTTTTCCTCGAATATGTGATCAGAGAATGTCTTTCCATTTCTTTGTGTGGTCTTCTTTTATCAGTGTTCCATAGTTTTCAGAATACAGGTCTTTCACCTCTTTTGTTAAGTTTATTCCTAGGTATCTTATGGTTTTTGGTGCAATTGTAATTGGGATTGTTTTCTTAATTTTTCTTTCTGCTGTTTCATTATTGTGTATAGAAATACAACATATTTCTATACACTGATTTTGTTTCCTGTGACTTTACTGAATTTATTTTTCAGTTCTAGCAGTTTTTGGGTAGAGTCTTGAGGGCTTTTTATATATAATACCATGTTACCTGCAAATAGTGGAAGATTTACTTCTTCCTTACTGATCTGGATGTCTTTTTTTTCTTGTCTGATTGCTGTGGTAAGGATTTCTAATACTATGTTGAATAAAAGTGGTGACAGTGGACATCCTTGTCTTGTTCCTGATCTTAGAGGAAAGGCTCTGTTTTTCCCCATTGAGGATGATGTTAGCTGTGAGTTTTCCATAAATGACCTTTACTATGTTGAGGTATGTTCCCTCTAAACCTACTCTGTTGAGGTTTTTTATCATAAATGGATCTACTTTGTCAAATGTTTTTTTGTCAAATGTCTATTAAAATGATCTTATGGTTTTTATCCTTTCTGTAAATGATGTGATGATGTATCATGTTGATTCAACAACCTGATGAACCACCCTGGCAACCCAGGAATAAATCCCATGTGATCATGCTGAATGATTTTTAAAATGTATTGGATTCAGTTTGCTAATTTTTGCATCATGTTCCTCAGATATATTGTCTGGTTGGTTTCTTTCTTTCTTTCTTTCTTTCTTCTTCTTTTTTTTTTAGTGGTGTCTTAATCTGGTTTTGATATCATGGTAATGCTGTCCTCATAAAATGAATTTGAAAATTTTTCTTCCTTTCTGGTTTTTGGAATAGTTTGAGAAAAATAGGTATTAACTCTTCTTTAAATGTTTGGTATAATTCATCTGTGAAGCCATTTGGTCCTGAAATTTGTTTGTTGGGAGTTTTTGATTACTGTTTCAATTTCTTTGCTGGTAATTGGTCTGTTCTTTTCTTTTTTTTTTTTTTTAATTTCTTCCTGATTTAGTTTTTGTAGGTTAAATGCTTCTGAGAACTTATCCATTTCTTCTAAGTTGTCCAATTTTGGGGCATATATTTTTTTCATAATATTCTTGTAATTTTTTTTTTTTTTTGTACCTTTGTGGCATTTGTTGTTATTTCTCCTCTCTCATTTGTGATTTTATTTATTTGGGTCTTTCCCTTTCTCTCTCTCTCTCTCTCTTTTTTTTTTCTTGGTAAGTCTGGTTAGAGGTTTATCAATTTTATTGATTTTTTTTTCCAAAGAATCATCTCCTGGTTTCATTAGTCTGTTCTATTGTTTTTTATATTTCTATTTCTCATTTATTTCTGCTCTTATGTTTATCATTCCCTTCCATCTGCTGGTTTTAGGTTTTGTTTTATCTTCTAGGCCCTTTAGGTGCAAGGTTAGGTTGTTTGAGATTTTTCTTGCTTCTTTGAGGTAGTCCTGTATTGCTGTATCCTTCCCTCTTAGAATTGCTTTTGCTGCATCCCAAAGTTTCACTTTCATTTGTTTCCATGTCCTTTTTTATTTCAACTTGCATTTTCTGGTTGACCCATTCATGGTTTATAGCATGTTGTTTAACTTCCATGTATTTGTGGTCTTTCCAGATATTTCTTTCTTGTGGTTGGCTTCTAGTTTCACAGTGTTGTGGTCAGCAAGGATATATGGTATGACTTCGATCTTTTTGAATTTGTTGAGGCTTGTTTTGTGGCCTAATATGTGATCTATCCAGGAGAATACATATAGCTAATGTAGCTAATCTATTGATGTCAGTGGGGTGTTAAAGTCCTCTACTGTTATTGTAATATTACAGAATAATTCCTTTATGTGTGTTATTAACTAGCTTATGTATTTGGGTGCTTCCATGTTGGGTGCATAAATAATTACAATTGTTATCTTTTTGTTAGTTTGTCCCCTTTATTATCATATAGTATCCTTTTTTGTCTCTTGTTACAGTTTTTGTTGTAGAGTCTGTTTTGTCCATCATAAGTATTGGGTAGCTTGCTTTTATTGACAACAACCTAAGCCTTTGTTTATGGGTGCATGTTTGTGTTCTTTCCACTCTTTTACATGCCTTTTATAAGGCAGGTATTTTATAATTTACAAACATATTATATGAGTCTGATAGTTTTAATGTCAATGCTGTGAAGGAAAGAGAATTAAAATATTGCTACTTAGGTAAGAGAAGTTAAGTAAGTTATTTTCTTTAGCTCTCTCTCTCCACCCAATTAACTGCTTATATTTTGCTTCCTAATCCTTTTTTTCTCTTCTTAATTTATGTATTCTGGCTCCTGTTTTCTTTCTTATCTTTCTAATATCACTTGCTGCTCTTCATTTAAATAGACTAGGAAGAGTCAGTCATCCCTAAATTCTGAATGACCCAATACAAGAAAAGAAAGTTGTATTTTTTATTTTTTTAGGTTTATTTATATTTATTAATGTTTATAATCCCCTCTATGAAGCCCCTTTCAACATTTCTGAGACTCAGAATGTGAGTTGAATTTTCTCTGCTCTTTCCTCTCAAAGTAAAGAATCTTAGTAACAATGGTCTGGGAGAGTTACAGAGTGAAATAAACCAAGAAAAGTCTGATAGTTGAATAAACTTGAATAAGCAGAATATAATCTTACCTGTTGCTCCCATCTTAATAATCTTTAGCTTTTGGCTATTGTTAAAAAAATGTATCAGTGGCTGAAAATAATAAAAGAAGCTCAACCGTTGGTGAGAGGTTTAGGGAGATTGTGTTTATAATACTAATTTTGTTTTTCTTATTTTGTCTCATTCCTTATTTTCTCTCCTTCTCAAAACAATGGGAGGAAATACAACTATAGTAGTTAAGGATAATAGCCGGTGTATTAAGCAAGTAAGCTGACCACTTTAAGGTTCATTTTCTTCAGCTATAAATGGGAATAATGCAGTTTCCCTTTTGATATTCTTAGGATTAAAAGTAAAGTGTTAGCACAGTGACCAAAACATTAAGTGTTAAAAGAAACACTATATGTGCTCAATTATTAAAAAAATATTAAAAATGAATGATAGAATGCAATTGCCCTTAAGAAGTGCAAAAGCTAGTGGAAAGAATACCTACTTATGTTTATATCCATCCATCTATCCACATTATTCTAAAAAGAATATGAAATAGATTAGAGTATAAATGAAGCACTATTAGTGACAAAGGAAAAAGTGATTAATTTTGCCTAGGAAGAAAAGGATTAAGTAGAGCAGGCCAAACAAAGGAAGGGACATTTACACTAAACTTTGAAAGATAATTCCATTTTTGATAGAGAAATGTATTTGTAGAAAGACTGTTATGCAGAGAGAACAATGTAATACATAATTTGGGGTGAAGAAATTGTAGAAATTCTTGTAGACTGAAAGCAAGGAGTCAGCATACAGGTAAAGGTTGAGTGGAAAGGCAGGCAAAATAGAATTCCAACTAGAGGAGTTAGGGATAGGAAATTAAGAAGTATAGGAAAAGAGTTGGCCTTGGAAAAAAGGAAGGTCTTTCTCTGAGTTGCTAGGAAAGGAGGTAATTAAAGTAAATGTTCAATATAGACATGAAGGAGAGGAAAATTGGGTGTTCATAGTTAAGCAAAATATTTTTTATCATTTTGACGTGCTATAAGATTGGGTGTTCATAGTTAAGCAAAATATTTTTTATCATTTTGACATGCTATAAGATGAAGTCTGTGAGGTGGTCTGTTGAGGGCTTGAAAAAAGTGATGAATATTCAGAAAAGCCTTTGGGAAGTCAACCCAGAAATGAAAATTTACTTGAAGTTATAAATCTCTTCCAGGTAACGATTATTTCTTGATCTGATGGATTATTCTAGTTAGTTTAGTTTTGACATCTCTTGCAAAGACTACTGCTTGAGGCAGTCATTTTTTTTCAATAAATATTCAGCACTTACTAATGTTAGACACTAAAATACTAATATCTGACATTTAGTGTGTGCTTACTGTATGGTTAGCATTTTTCTATCTATTATTTAATCCTCCTAAAAACCTTTAAGGTAAGTATTGTTTCCTTGTCATATTTCACATAAGAAGTCATTGAAATCAGAGAAGTCAAGGTCAGAAAGTTATGACTAGCCAAGCGTGGCTTGAATCCAGGCAGTTCAGCTCCAGAGCCTACACCTTTAACTTTTATGTTGCATGTTTCTGGTCAAGGTACAGTAAACAAAACTGCTCTTTGGAGCTTATAGTATGGGAACAAACAGAAAGAAATAAAATATGTATATAAGTGAAATAATTAAAAATTTTAGTAAATGCTAAGGAGGAAATGTATAGCTAGCCGGAGATAATGGCTAAGGTAGAAGAGAGGTGGGGAGAGAATCTGCTTTAGAGAGGTTGTCAGGGATCCTAAGAGGAATAATCTTAAGGTAAAATTGAGAGCTGAGAGGGAGCCAGTCAAGAGAGAAGCAGGGAACAGAATATAATCAGCAGAAGAAAATATCTGAAAGAACTAGGATGGGGGAGGACCTTGTGGTTTTGAAGACCTGAAAGAAATCTGAAGCATAAAGAGGGGAAGACAAAGAAGCATGAGATAAAGAGGGAGAGAAAAATAGTTATCATATCAATTGAGGCTTTGGGGATCATGGTAAGAAGGCAATATTCTAAGTGACTGTGAGAAGTCATTGAAGACATTTAAGCAGGGAAATGACAATATCTGGTATATACTTTAAATTGGTATCTCTGAGTGATTTTGTGATTTTGGAAAAGAATGGATAGGTATGGGTGAAGGTGGCAGCTGGGAGACTGGTCGGTGACTGCCATAGCAGATCAAGAATGGTGACCTTGACTAGGGAAATGGCCAAGGAGACTGCAAAAAGTGAAATGGTTCCACATGTCCTGTGAAGAAGGAATCAACCAGTCCTACAGAGAGGAAAAATCCCTGCTATTCTCAGGGATGACTTCTAAGGTTTTGGTTTGAGCAGTTGGGTGGATAGAGATACAGTTTTGTAATGGGGAGAGGCTGTCAGTATGGAAAGCTTTAGAGATAAAAATCAAGAGCTGATTTTGGATATGCTAAACATGGGAAACATCCAAGTGGAGATACTATGTCATTCGATATTCAAATCTAGAGGGGCATGTGGGTAGCTCAGTTGGTTAAGTGTCTGCCTTTGGTTCAGGTCATGATCCTGGGGTTCTGGGATTATGTCCTGCATCGGGCTCCCTGTTCCATGGGAAGCCTGTGTCTCCCTCTCCCACTCCCCCTGCTTGTATTCCCTCTCTCACTGTGTCTCTTTCTGTCAAGTAAATAAGTAAAATCTTTAAAAAAACAATAATGAGTTCAGGGAAGACTTTGATTTCTTAATATTTTTCCATGAATCAAATAAAATTTTTAAACTATATCTTACCAGTGATGACTTACTAACTAGAAATGTGGGAGTAGGGTCTCTGCATGTATACAAGCAAGACCAAGTCACTTGCTATTTCTCGGTAGGAGTTTGAGGGTATGACCAATTCTGTTGTCAAGTTTTATATGCACCAGTTCTGATCATAGTGAAAGATTTTCCACATATCATTTTGGCAAATACAAGGCATATACTGAGCCTGTGTGCATGTACATTGTCTCTGACATTCTCAAACTGAAAAATTGACCACTGATGCTCTGTTTCGTTGCTCCTCCCCCCCCCCAAAAAAAAAAACCCAAAGTGGGCTGTATAATATTTGTGCACCTGTAAATCAAGCATGAAGCATTGGCCTGATAAGAACCTTCATAGTCATCTGGCATAACTATTCATTTCTTGATTCTCTGTAATGTTCTTGCCAAGGGGAAATCAGAGAATTCTCAAATACTCCTGGTGTTATATAAATCTCTAGTTAAGGAGTCTGCTTTTTCATTGGGAAGTCAAACTATTAGAAAGTTTCTTCAGTGAGTCAAAATTTATCTCATTATTTTAGTACAGCTGTCCTTCTTCAGTCTCTTGGGGACATGGAGCAAAATTTCACTTTCTTAGGTGAGAGTCCTTCATATATCCCCTCTGGTTCTCCTTTCTTTCTTTTCTTCTTTCTTTAGAGATATAAATCAAGAGCTGATTTTGGATATGCTAAATACAGGAAACATCCAAGAGGAGATACTAGGTCATTGAATATGCAAGTCTAGAATTCACTCCCTCCCTCCCTCCCTTCCTCCCTCTCTTCCTCCCTCTTCCCTTCCCTCCCTCCTCTTTCTTCCTTCCTTTCCCTTTCTTTCTTTCTTTCCTTCCTTCCCTCCCTCCCTCCTTCCTCCTTCCCTCCCTCCCAATTCAAGTATAATTATTATATGGTGTTGTTAGTTTCAGGTGTACAGTATAGTAATTCAACAATCCCATACATTTCTCCATGTTCAAGATAAGTGTACTCTTAATCCCCTTTATCTGTTTCATCCATTCCCCACCCACCTTCCCTCTGTTAACCACCAGTTCTATGTTTAAGAGTCTGTTGTTTTTTGGGAGATTTTTGATTACTGCTTCAATTTCCTTGCTGTTATGGGTCTGTTCAGGTTTTCTATTTCTTCCTGTTTCAGTTTTGGTAGTTTATATGTTTCTAGGAATGCATCCATTTCTTCCAGATTGCCTAATTTGTTGGCATATAGTTGTTCCTAATATGTTCTTCAAATAATTTGTATTTCCTTGGTGTTGGTCATGATCTCACCTCTTTCACTCTTGATTTTATTAATTTGAATCCTTTCTCTTTTCTTTTTTGATAAGTCTGGCTATAAGTTTATTGATCTTGTTAGTCTTTCAAGGAACTATCTCCTAGTTTCATTGAGTTATTCTATTGTTCTTTTGGTTTCTATTTCATTGATTTCTTCTCTAATCTTTATTATTTCTTTTCTCCTGCTTGGTTTAGGCTTTCTTGTTCTTTCTCCAGCTCCTTTAGGTGTGAGGTTAGCTTGTGTATTTGAGACTTTTCTAGTTTCTTGAGAAAGGCTTGTATTGCTATGTACTTCCCTAGTAGGACCACCTTTGCTACATCTGAAAGGTTTTGAACAGTTGTGTTTTCATTTTCATTTGTTTCCATGATTTTAAAAAAATTCCTCTTTAATATTCTGGTTGACCCATTCATTCTTTGGTAGGTTGCTCATTAACCTCCAAGTATTTGAGTTCCTTCCAAATTTTCTCTTGTGATTCGTGTTTCAAAGCTTTGTGGTCTGAAAATATGCAGGGAATAATCCCAATTTTTGGTGCTCTTCGAGACCTGCTTCGTGATCTCATATGTGATTTATTCTGGAGGATGTTCCGCATACACTTGTGAGATACAACTTCACTCCAGTCAGAATGGTAAAATTAACAAGTCAGGAAACAACAAATGTTGGCAAGGATGTGGAGATCCAACAGGATCTGACACTGTTGGTGTGAATGCAAGCTGGTGCAGCTACTCTGGAAAACAGTATAGAGGTTCCTCAAGAAGTTGCAAATAGAGCTACCCTATGACCCAACAATTGCACTACTAGATATTTACCCCAAAGATACAAATAGAGTGATATGAAAGGGTACCTACACCCCAATATTTATAACAGGAATGTCCACAATAGCCAAACTGTGGAAAGAGCCGAGATGTCCATTGACAGATGAATGAATTAAGAACATGTGGTTTATATATATACCATGGAATCTTACCCATCAGAAAGTATGAATACTTAGCATTTACATCTAAGTATTCATCTTAGATGTATACTTAGTTACATCTATCCAACTAAGTTACTATGGAACTGGAGGGTATTAAGTTGAGTGAAATAAGTCAGTCAGAGAAAGACAATTATATGGTTTCACTCATATGTGGAATATAAGAAATAGCACAGAGGATCATAGGGGAAGCAGGGGGGGGCACAGGATGGAAAGAAATCAGAGAGGGAGACAAACCATGAGAGACTCTTAACTATAGGAAACAAACTGAGGGGTGCTGGAGGGGAGGAGGGTGGGAGGATGGAGTAATTGAGTAATGGACATTAAGGGAGAGCACGTGGTATGAGAACTGGGTATTATGTGCAACTGATTAATTACTGAACTCTACATCTGAAACTCATGATATATTGGCTAATTGAGTTTAAATAGAAGAGTCTTATTTTGTCTTTTTTCCTTTGTTTTATTTCTGAAATTCCACAGGTGAGTGAATTCATACGGTATTTGTGTTTCTCTGAATGTCTTATTACACTTAGCCTTATACTCTTTAGGTCCATCCATGTTGTTGCAAATGACGAGATAGCGCTCTTTTTTATGGTTGATCAAACATCCTCATTTCCTCAACATTCTTCACATGATGTGTTGACCACTAAGGGCAGCATGTCTGCAACCATTACATAATTAAATACAATATTTTATATGTGGTTTCATAAGTATACAATAAATTAAAATTATTTCCTACTCTGTTATTCTGCATCTATTAATTTATCCTAAAACTGCATTAATTTATTTGAGAGACATATGAAAATGAAAATAATCATGACAACAAAAATACCACGCACTCACTATTGGTTATATACCAGTCAATATCCTAAGCACTTTATATATCCTATCTTTTGGCATTTGGATTTACAGTTGACCAAAACCCAGTGTCTTTTTTTACATATACTGCTACAAACCACATCTTCCAACCCAAACTTAAAAATATAGGTTTTGGACTCAAGAGAAGAACTTTACACTTTTCCTTTTAAATTTAGTTTTATCGTATTTGGCACATACTTTCAGAATAAATTCCAACTTAAATTTTTTTTCATTTATAGATTTATTTACCATGTATCCATTCTCTAATTTTATTTAAAAAAATTGAGGAATTCAAGACCAAAGGTATTGTAAATTACCACATCACTAGATACTTTCTAATAGAGTCATACTAATTCCTAATAAGAGCCCTTTAAGAACAAAGTAATTTAACTCTAGATTTTTCCCATCTCCACCACACATCATCAAACTTGTTCCTTTGCTAGTCTTCTTTTATCTCTGTAAATACATTTATCATCCTACCTGGATGCGCAAGACAACACCTAGAAGTCCTCTTTAATTTCTTCTTTTCCATATCCAACCGATCAACAAATTTCCCAAAACATATTGTGAATAGATTCACTTCTCTCCAACTCCACAATCACTGCCCTGGTCTAGGCTGCCATCACCTCTCCCTCTCTCCCTCTCCTCTTCCCACCCACTGGGTATCTATTGGTCATACTGCAGTGTATAAGATTATATCACTGTCCTGCTTAAGATTCATAAATACATTCTCTTCTCACTTACAATGAGACTCAAAGTCCTTACCACATCTTAAGTTCTTACATGATTTTGGCTTTGCCTTTCTCCATCATCTTCTTTTGTTTCCTTGACTAAATCAAGCTTGTTCCATTTCAGATAGGTCTTCAGATCTTTTCTTTCTGTCTGGAATGTTCTCTTTCTTTTTCTTCATGTAGCTGTCTATTCCCAAGCTTTAAATTGTAAATCAAGGATAATGACATCAGGAAGACTTTCCTAGACTTAAGTCAGAAATACCTGTTCTTCCCATATACCTCACTATTTATCTCATCATTTTGCTTGATTACTTTGTACCATCTATCACTGTCTAGAATATTTTGTTTGTGGTCTGAATTTTCCACTAGGCTACAAGGTCTTCAAATAGTGGGACCTTACCTACTTTATGCATTATTTTGTTCCTACTGCTTATAATAAATAGCATATAATAGGTGTTTGCGAATATTTGTTAGATGAATAGCAAACTAATTTTACTAATAGCCAGCTCACAATTTTGGTCATATTGTCCTCAAGAATATGATGATTTTATCAAAATGTCTTGTTTAAATCAACACATATATTGACCCTTTTTATAGATCTACTAGTTAACAATGTTGCCCAGGAAGAAATGATTTCAATTGGGTATGATCCTAGTGTCTTATTAGTCAAGTCATAAATGAAATTAAGGGGGTTTATAAACTTTCTGAAACTGTCTGCAAAGTTTAGTTTATGTGCATATAGATATTTTGGAAGTATGGATATCCATTCTATATTTCAGGTAAACATCTCCTATTTTAGGGGAAACATCTCCATAACTTAAGTGAGACTCCTAAAAGGATCTTCTGTCATTCATGAAAGGTTACCAACCTCTGAGCTCATGATGCTTACACACTTTCCTTTCTTAATTGAATCCTGCCTGGAATTTAAGTTTGTACTAAATATACTTGTGCCCTTTGAAAATTAAAATCACATTTACTTTTTTTCTCTTAAAGATTTTATTTATTTATTTGACAGAGAGAGATAACATACATTTACTTTTTTTTAAAAAAAGATTTTATTTATTTGGGAGAGAGAGAGAGCGTGTGCATGAGTGGGGGGAGGGGCAAAAGGAGAGGGAGAAGTAGACGCCACACTGATGTGGAGCTTGATCCCAGGACCCTGGGATCACGACCTGAGCTGAAGGCAGACGCTTAACCAACTGAGTCAGCCAGGTGCCCCAACACATTTACTTTCTTGATTATTTATGCAAATTTAAGTTTTTTCACCGTTCTCTAAACATTACTTAGAGCAGTTTGTTAACCTCAAGTGAAGGTTTGCTCAGTAACGTGAAATAAATAATTCTCAGGCCAAAAGATTTGAACTTATATATGGCCTATAAATGCTCCCTAACACACTTCTCCATTTTGAGCTTCAATTCCCAGGAAAGAAATATTTATTCTACTCATTTTAGTCTAGATGTCATTTCCCTTGACAGTGAGTACAAAAGCAAAATGAGACTAGGGGAGTGCCATTTTCTTCTTGTCATCTATCAACAATACATTATCAACTTCAAGTGGCAGGTGTACTTCTTTCTGGATGGGTTTGTTTGGAGGAACTTCTATTTGTAGGTAGCAAACTAACTGGTATATGAGGGAGGCTAAAAGAGAGCAACAGGAACAGTACTGTTGTGGGTAGATATGAAAGACTTCCTGGGGTAAATGATTGATTGAGAGACATATTGATAAGTTCCTGACATAGGTCACAGACTTGGGACAGAAAGAAGATATGGCTGTTCAGATACAAGCATCTTTACATGACTGTTACTGGGAAATCTCCATCAGTTATTACCACCTTTCAGATTATAAATTACCCAGCAACCTGGGAAGAAAATCTCTAAGGGTTTGAGAGAACTCTTCACCTTTCCCCATTCTAGTGTCTTCTTTGAGGTGCATTCAGTGCTTTCTAGATGGTACATATGCTTTCAGTGACATAACCTTCCCTCGATGGATAAATACATACCTTTGATTATCTGACTTTTATTGTTTTTTATCTGTTCTGTACTTTTTCTTCAGGGCCTAGAGGAGAAAGTAGCCTTAGGATGGGGAATGAGGTTCAGCAAGAAGAGTAGAAGATTTGAATTTGGGGGAGGTGGGCAATGAGAGAAGTCCTAACCAAAAGTGTGTCATGAGACATGGCAAAAAAATATTAACTTGAAAAATTTAAGCATATATGGGAGAATTCATGTTTACTCTCTTATCTTGTTTTAGGTCAATTAGCAATCTTAGCCACTAGTAGCAATGGAAAAACCTCTGAGAGCCAAGAGAATATGAGTCCACACATTTACCCAAGGTTTTCTCAAACCAGGGCCATAAGGTGCCAGGAACATAATTATGCAGCTCAGAAATGGTTCAGCCTATATTCCTGAGATGGAAACAAAGCAGTTTCACAGCTATTTCTCTGTAGCTATGAATTTTCTGACAGTTTATCTACATGAGTGGAATGTGCAAAATGGCTTAAGTATCCTTAAGATTGGGATTGAGTGAAGACATGAACTATAATTTTCTTTTTCTTTTCCTCTTCCTCCATCCCTCCCTCTCTCATTTTTATATTTCAGATGGACATTTTCCACATTTTGTGATCTCACAGAGTGACATACCCTTCTTTATGTCAATTATGTAAAATCAATATGTTGTTGCAATCAATGAATTGTTGCATCATAGTTTAGACAAATCAGCCACTCCATAGAGGGGTTTTCTCTTTTCACTGGGATGTAATAGCATATTGTAATTGCAAGTTTATATTGCATACTTTAGACCTGCCCTATGGAGTCATTCCCATAAGAGTTCACCCTCCCCTATTATGATGAATCTTTAACAAATAAATTCAATTTCAATGTGTTCTTCCCAGCATACTTTGGCTGGATTAATGCAGAATCTTTTACCTATACCTAAGGAGACAAATGTGCTACTATGAGGATTATTTCTTAAATTACACTAACTATGGATAGTGTTAATAACTTCAAAGACAGTTTAAAACCTAACACTTTAAAGTCATGAAGATAAATGCCCTGACTTGCCCTAAGCAAGCAAGCAAGCAAGCAAGCAACCTTCTAGTCACGTAACCAACCAAATAAGTCAACCAATAAACAAAAGAAGGTGGGAAAGAGGGAAAAGAATTAAAGAAACTGAAAGAAAAGTCATTTTACCCATGATTCATTTCTGCTATATTTGGTTTTATACTGGAGGGGATTTGGGTATATGTTTAGAGAATATTTGAAATACAGTTTAAGAAGAGGCTTGTTTGGAAGTCTGATTGCTTTGGGAGTAGATAAGGCCATGGTGATAGCCTATACAAAAGTAAGAAAGACTAAAGATACAGAAGTTTGTTGAAGGTTTGTTGAATGCTTGGGGTATATGACCCTTCGGAAAGTGAGGAACATAGAGCTGTTTTGGATTTTTTAGTTTACAGCAATTTACACACACACACACACACACACACACACACACACACACACACTTCCTTTTCTATTTCCTCTTTGGAAGCTCTGTGGTTTTTATAAACACATTTCACCCAAAGATCTTGAAATGAATTTTATAGGAGTCTGCAGTGGAAAACATTAACACACTTCAGAATACAACTGAATTTGGCACCTGTAATAAATTTCCAGTGTCATTCTCTGAACCTGATAGACCTTGCTAGAATTTTAATAGCTTCTCCACATACCTGGAAATACAGCTAAAGTGTCTATCACCTTTAGAAAATAATCATTCTGACATGCTTTATTCACTTACAACTCATATGACACATTTTCAGTTACATTTAAATGTGAGCTTCATTTAGTCCCTCATTTCACATAGCAAAGGTTAGGTATTCATTACATAAGTTGTTTCCAGAGGTAGAAAGACCCAGATCAACAGAATTAGAAGGTAATGTGAGCATTGTATTCTTGTTAAATCTTCTGTGTTCAAAATATATTTGCAATTAATTACAAATGTCTCTAGTGGGATTTCAGGATAATGGAAATATCAATATTGACTGTATCACTACCCACCTGTACTTTTTCCTAGAAAAGAATAATTTCTTCTTCTGATTAGGAAACATTTTGTAGTTGAAAATATGCAGTTTGCTGAAGGGAGGAGAGAACTGAGTCATTATTCAGATCTTGCATTTGAAATCTTCAATTTGAAGCATTTTCCTTTTCATTTAAGTTTGAGAAGGCACAGAAAATGTTCACATTTTGGAGGCAGGGTAGTTTATTTCCAAGCTAGAATGATTTGGCAATCTGTTAAGGACACAGGTGGACCAGGAACTCAGATTTTCCCTTTTTATTGAAATGGAATTTGGGGTTGAGGGAAACTCATAAAGAAGACAAAGCTCAAGAATTGGCTAGCTTTTCACTTAGTGATTAGTTTTCTGTTGCCAAACTCTAGTCTTCAGGATTAATGCTGCTTCATACTTCCAGCTCCCAATGAATGTCTTGGCAGATGATTTGGATGATATACGGCTTATATCTACTAGGTAGGTAGTTCTGTGGCAGGGGATTGTGGCTGACATTCAATTTATGGCCTGGAGGTGGAGGCAAAGGATGATTTCAGCTTCCTCCAGGTAGAACATGGTGTGTTGAAGAGGGCTCAAAATAAGATCTTATTCACTCTCAAGCTCAGGCAGCTGGACTGTTTGCTAAATAGATGTGCAAATTATTAAATTAATTAAACAAGGAGGCCATTAAACAGAGGTGGTTTTAAGACTTTAGCAGACTATGTAAGCAATCCAATACCTAAGCCTGTAAATGCCTCAATGTTAAGAAATCAAAACCTAAAGACAAGGACTAAGTTATAGCCAATCAAATAATTTCCTTGCTTTGTTTCTGCCTTTTTCTATGAAATTTCACTTAGCTCCTGTAGGTGGAGCACTTCCAACCACATCTGGTTTGGCATGGCCCTACTTCCATTGATTTTTGCTCAAATAAGCTCTTAAAATGCTTAATATGCCTCCGTTCATTTTTTTTTTAACAAAATGTATTGTTTAACTATGGTTTCACATGGCCCTTAGTAGAAAAGGAAAGGGGGAAGAAGAAGGAAGGAAGATGTGGGTTTGGGGCATGCTTACTTTTATTCTGCAGAGAATGCCAGTCAGAGTACATCAGGTCTCAGTTTGACATGGAAATGCTCTCTCAATTGATTGTTTATAGGATGAAAAGTTCCCAGTAAGTAAGGGAATGATTCTTCCTCCCAGCACAGTGTAGGAAGTGAGCTTAAAGGAAGATTGTTCATTTAAAGTGGTGCTTGTTCAATTACATTTGTACTGGCCTTTGGATTTTTCAAAGTGCCTTAATTTTTCATAATCTCTTTTGTCCTCTAAAACAGCCCTGTGAAGTAGTTCAGGCAGGCATTTTTCTCAGAGGCAAATGAGAACTCTAAAGTAGGCTTTATGAAGCGTGTTTACTCCAGTTCCCTGGAGGAGCAGTAAAAGGAGAAAGATAAAACATTCTCATGGTGAACACAGTAGGGTCACATCATTTATTCATTTAATCCAGACACTTGTTTTAGTTTCTTACTTCAAACAGCATTGCTCCTCCACTTCAATCCTTCACGCCAAGATGCACATTAGAGCTTGGAGTATGGAATTGGGCAATCCCATGCAAAAAAACAAACAAAACTTTACCTCCCATAGAACCTAGCCACACAAAACATAACCACAATGGATCACAGATCTAAATATAAGATGCAAAACTATAAAACTTCCAGAAGAAAATATAGGCAAAAAGTCTGAATAACCTTGGGTTTGAAAATGAGTTTTAACATATAATACCAAAAGCTTGTTTTATGAAATAAAAATTTGATAAATTAGACATTATTAAAGTTAAAACTCTGCTCTGTGAAACACACTGTTAAGAGAGCGAAATAAGTCATTGACTAGATGCAAATATTTACAAATCACTTATCTGATAAAAGACATCCAAAACCTATAAAACTTCTTAAAATTGAAGAGTAACAAAAAAGTCAATTAAAAAATTGGCAAAAGATCTGAACAGACACCTCACCAAAGAAGGTATACAGGTGGCAAATAAACATGTGAAAAAATGCTCAACATTACTTGTAATTACTTTTAACATTACTTATAGCAAAGAACAATAAGATATCTCTGCACATATATTAGAATGGTTAAAATCCAAAAAGCTAACAATACCAATTTCTGGTATAAATGTAGAGCAGTAAGAATTCTTGTGCATTGTTGGTGGGAATAGAAAGGGAGGCAAACCATAAGAGACTCTTAACTACAGGAAACAAACTGAGAATTGTTGGAGGGGAGGTGGATGAGGGGGTGGGATGATTGGGTTCTGGGCATTAAGGAGGGCACTTGTAATGAGCATTGGGTGTTATATGCAACTAATGAATCACCAAATTCTACCCCAGAAAATAATAATACAGTATATGTTAACTAAATTGAATTTACATAAAAAAATGGCATTGCCATTTTGGAATATAGTTTGGCAATTTCTTACAAAGCCAAACAAAGTCTTATCATACAATCTAGGAATTGTACTCCTAGGCCATTTGCTCAAGTGACTTGAAAATTTATGCCCACATAAAGACTTGCATGTGGGTATTTATAGCAGCTTTAATTAATAATCACTCAAACCCAGAAGCAACCAGAATGTTTTTCAATATACGAACAAACAAACTTTGATACATTCATCCTGTAGGAAGTATTCAGCAAGAAAAAAAAAAAGGAAAGAACATCAAGCTATGCAAAAACATGGGTAAAACTTAACCACTTGTTGCTAGGTGAAAGAAGCCAGTCTGAAAAGGCTTGATATTTTATGATTCCATTTATACTACATTCTGAAAAAAGTACAGCTTTGGAGTTGGTAGACAGATCAAGGTTTGCCAGGAATTTGGGAGGGGGAGAAGGATTAAGTGGGTGAAGTACAGGAAATTTTCTAGAGTGAAGAAATGTTCCTGTAATATTGTAATGGTGGATACATGACACTATTCATTTTCAAGACCCATAGAACTTAACAGTACAGAGTGAACTCTACTGTATGCAAAAAAAAAAATGATATAAGAAGTTTGGGGATTCCAAGATGGAATGTAGAGTGTGATTAGATAATCTAACTGTATTAAATATGTAAAAAGTAACCTCACCAATGGAAATGAGAGGAAAAGCTGTTGACCTAACTAACTTTAGAAGTGAGTGAAGACTGAAAGACTGATGGCAACTGAAAATGAACATTAGCACTGTATTCTAGTTGATGCAGTTTTTCCCACTAGATATGGGTAAAAAATTCTGAAACCCCTGCTATGTACATTAGTATTAGTATCCTGGAATTGAATGATAGTTGATGTTGGGAGCAATATATATGGTGTGTGTGTATATATATATACACATATATACATACATATATGCATATGTATATATATATTATTTTTGTAGTTCCTTTAAGTTTAATATATATTTACTGCTTGAGTGAGAGATTACAGACAAATAAGGGGAGAAAGCTAGAATCATTCATGAAATTTTGAATCAGATATGCCTGGAATATCTTGTAGTCTTGTGGTGCTAAAAGGCATGGAAGTGCTAAAAGAAAAAAAATGTTCCAAAGTGACTCAGGAGCCTACTGAAAACTCTTGCTATGGCCAAAGCTAGAACAATTAGAGCAACACAATAAAGCAGTATCTAAGTATAAAATAAGTACCCATGACTCATTCATGACATAAAATGAATGATTGAATAAATAAATTGAGGAAATAGACAAATCTGTGCAGAGGAATTCCAAATAATTTATGTAGATACTTTGTCCTCAAGGGGGAGGATCATGATCATAAGTCAGCTCTCCTTAAATGTGGTATAATAATTTTCTTCCAAAGAGTACTTGCAGTATGCCAAGAAAGGAAAAGAATAGCTTTACACTGAAGGAATGTGATAAACCCTCAGCTTAGGGAGCAAGGTTAACATCAACAATGATAAATCATGTTGATATGATGTGATGAGAGTGGCACTTGATGTGGTTTTCTTTCTAAAACTCCATAACTCCAATCAATCTTAAGAACGTCAGACAAATCCCAATTGAGGAACATTCTACCAAATACCTGACCAGAACTCCTCAAAACTGTCAAGGTCACCAAAAACAAGGAAAATCTGAGAAACTGTTATACCTAACAGGAGCCTAAGGAGACATGACAAATATAATTGAGATCTTGGATGAGCTCCTGAAACAGAAAATGGATAAGACTAAAGAAATATGCATAAATTATGAACTTTAGTAAATAATGATGTGTTGTTATGTTGGTTCATAAATTATAACAAAGTTACCACACTAATATAAGGTGTTAACAGCTGGAGAAACTGAGTTTGGGATATGTGGGAACTCACGGTACAATTTTTACAATTTTTCTGTACATCAAAAAACTATTCTAAGAAAAATAACCCCTGAAAACTCTTAAAAAATTAAAAAAACAGAATTAAATAAATCTTACAAGAAAATAAGAATATTTTGAAATTCTCCACCCATCCCCATTGGCTGTCAAGGATTTGAATGTTAAAGCAGCAGCAATGTTTGAATAATAAGTCTGCATGGATGATTTTTTTTATTCCCTCCATTACTGTAGATAACTGATTCTCAAACTTTGATGTGCATAATAATTACTATTCAGGGTTATTGATCAAAATCATGTACAGTGTACTTTATGCTTGCTATAAGAACACTTCTAGGTTAATTAGATTTATGTGATTTTTCCCCCTGTATTGACTTTATTATCTAATCCTAGAATAAGATGTTATTCTGCTTCAACTCATCTTGGTCAAGAGACTTTGATGCTTTGATGTGGGCCAGTGATAATGGTGTGTTGTAGACAAAGGATTATGATTTATCATTTCTTTGCAAAGAATTTTTTAAGGAAGCAACAAAAAAGGAAAGGAAGGGAAACTTAAGCCTGCTATCCTTTTTTTTCCCTTTTGAGTGTAATTTACATACAGTGTTACAACAGTTTTAGTTATATACCTTAGTGATTTGACAAGTTTATACATTATGCCATTTTCACCACAAGTATAGCTATCATCTGTCCCATTACATTGCTATTACATCATTGACTATATTCCTTATGCTGTGCCTTTCATTCCCATGACATAGTCCTTAACTAGAAGCCTGTATCTCCCTCTCCCTTTCACCCATTTTGACTAACTCCCACCTCCCACCCTTCTGGCAACCATCAGTTTGTTCACTGTATTTAGTGTTCTGATTCATATGGTATTTGTCTGAGTCTGACTCTTCTCACTTAGCATAATACCTTCTATGTCCAGCCATGTGGTCACAAATGGCACAATCTCATCCCTCTTTATGGCTATGTAATATTGCATTGCATGTGTGTATGTGTATCACATACACACACACACGTGCACACACACTAGATTTTCCTTATCTATTCATCTATTGATGGACACTTAGATTGCTTCCATGTCTTGCATATATATCTTTTCGAGTTAGTGTTTTCATATTCCATGGGTCAATAGCCAATAGTGGAATTATTGGACCATATGGTATTTCTATTTTTAATTTTTTGGGGAATCTATTTTTTTTCCACAGTCACTATACCAATTTACATTCCTACCAACTGTGTACAACAGTGCACCTACTTCCTTACTAACATTAGTTTCTTCTTGATTTTAGCTGGTCTGATAGGTGTGAGGTGATATCTCTGTGGTTTGATTTGTATTTCCCTGATGATTACTGATGAGCATCTTCTCATGTGTCTGCTGGCCATCTGCATGTCCTCTTTGGTAAAATGTTTATTCAGGTCCTCACCCCATTTTTAAGTCAGATTTTTTTTGTTTTGAGTTGGATGGTTCTTTATATATTTTGAATATTAATCCCTTATTGGCTATATCATTTGCAAATATCTTCTACCATTCAGTAGTAGTATTTTTGTTTTGTTGTTGGTTTCCTTTTTTGTGCAAAGGCCTTTTATTTCGATGGAGTCCCAATAGTTTATTTTTGCTTTTGTTTTGCTTGACTTAGGAGACATATCTAGAAAAATATTGCTATGATGTTAGAGAATTTACTGCCTGTGTTCTCTTCTAGGATTTTTATGGTTTCAGGTCTCATGTTTAGTTCCTTAATCCATTTTGAATTTATTTTTGTGTATGGTGTGAGAATGTGGTCCAGTTTTATTCTTTTACATGTAGATGTCTGGTTTTCCCAGAACCATTTGTTGAAAAAACTGTCTTCTCCCCATTTTATATTCTTGCCTATTTGTTAATTTATTTGTATATGCATGGGTTTATTTTTGGGGTCTCTATCCTATTCTATTGATCATCTATTTTTTTGTCAGTACCCTACTGTTTTGATTATTATATCTTTGTAGTATATTTTAAAATCTGGAATTGGGATACTTCCAACTTCAGTCTTCCTCAGGATTGTCTTAGCTGTTCAGGTCTTCTCTGATCTATACATATTTTAGTATTTTTTTTTCTAGTTTTTCAAAAATATGTGGTATTTTGATAGAGATTGCATTAAATCTGTAGATTGCTTTGGGTAATATGTACATTTTGACATATTAATTCTCCCAATCTATGAACATGGAATATCTTTCCATTTGTCTCATTTTCAAGTGCTTTCATCAGTGTTTTAATATTTTCAAAATACAGGCCTTTCACATCTTTGGTCAAATTTATTTCTGGGTATTTTATTTTTTGGGGTATAATGGTAAATGGTGTTGTTTTTTAAAATTTATTTTTCTGTAACTTCATTGTTAGTGTATAGAAATGCTACCGATATCTGGGTATTATTTTTGTATCTTGCTACTTTATTGAATTCATTTATTACTTCTAGTAGTTTTTTGCTGGAATCTTTGGGATTTTCTATGTATAGTATCATATCATCTGCCAACAGTGACAGTTTAACTTCTTTACCAATATGGATGCCTCTTATTTATTTTTCTTATCTGGTTGCTGTGGCTAGGTCTTCTAGTACTATGTTGGATAAAAGTGGTGAGAGTATATGTCCTTGTTTTGTTCCTGACCTTAGAGGGAATACTTTCAGTTTTATCCATTGAGGATAACTCTAGCTGTGGGTTTTTCATATATGGCTTTTTTAATGTTGAGGAATGTCCCCTCTAACCCCATTTTGTTCAGAGTTTTTATCATGAATGGATGTTGAACCTTGTCAAATGCTTTCTCTGCATTTATTGAGATAATCATATGATTTTTATGTTTTGTTTTGTTGATGTGGTGTGTGACATTTATTGATTTGTGAATATTAAAACTTTCTTGCATCCTAGGAATAAATCCCACCTGAGGGTGGTAAGCAATCTTCTTATTGTACTTCTATATGTGGTTTGCTAATACTTTGTTGAGGATTTTCATAACCGTGTTCATCAGGACAATTAACCTGTAGTTTCGTTTTGTTTCATTTCTTTACGTTTTCTTTCTTTCTTTCTTTCTCTCTTTATAGTATTTTTGTCTTGGTTTGGTAACAAGGTAATGCTGGCTTCATAAAATGTGTTTGGAAGCTTGTCTTCCTCTTCTATTTTTTGGAATAGTTTGAGGAGAATAAGTATCAACTCTTTTTTAAATGTTTGTTAGAACTCACATGTGAATCCATCCAGTATTGTACTTCTATTTTTTAGTAGATTTTTTAAATTAAAAATTCATTTTTGTTACTTGTAATTGGTCTATTAGGATTTTCTATTTCTTCCCAATTTAGTTTTGGAAGATTATATGTTTCTAGGAATTTATCCATTTCTTCAAGTTTGTCTAGTTTGTTGTCATGTAATTTTTCATAGTATTGTCTTATAATTCTTTGTATTTCTGTGGTATCAGTTGTTATTTTTCACCTGTTTCTAATTTTGCTTGAGTTTCTTCTCTTATGACATTTTTATTTATTTGTGAGAGGAAGAGAGAGAGAAAGAGAGGAAGAGAGAGAGAATGAACGAGGGGGCAGAGGAAGAGGGAGAAGCTCTCTATTATTTCCTTTCTTCTACACACTATGGGCTTTGCTTTTTCTTTTTGCAGTTCCTTTAGGTTTAAGATTAGATTGTTTGAGCTTTTTATTTTTTGTTGTTGTTTCTTGAGGTAGGTCTGTATTGCTATATACTTCCCCCTTAGAACTCCTTTCACTGTGTCCCAGAGCTTTTGGACAATTATGTTTCATTTCATTTATCTCCATTTTTTTTTTAATTTCCCTGCTTGCTTCATTGACCCATTGGCTATTTAGTTTCCTGTTGCTTAGTCTCCATGTGTTTCTGGTTTTTTTTTTTTTTTTTCTTTTCCCAAGTTAAAAAAATATATATATTTATTTATTTGACAGTGAGAGAAAGAGAGGGAGAGCACACACAAGCAGGGGGAGAAGTAGAAACTCTGATGAGCAGGCAGCCCAGTGTGGGCTCTATCCCAAGACTCTGGGATCATGACCTGAACTGAAGGCAGTTACTTAACTGACTGAACCATTCAGGCATCCGTTGCCAATTTTTTTTTTTTTTTTTGTGATATATTTCTGGTTTGATACCATTATGGTAGAAAAAATACATGCTATTTCAATCTTAAATTTATTGAGTTTTCTTTTATGTCCTGATATATTTTCTGTTCTATAGAATGTTCCGTGGGTACTTGAATGTGTATTCTGTTGTTTTTGTATGGAATGTTCTGTATATATCTGTTATATCTGTCTGGTCCAATGTGTTTTTCAAAGACATTGTTTCCTTTTTTTTTTTTTTTTTAAATAAGCTATTTCCTTTATTGAATATATGCTGTTGACTGACATATTTTTTAATCTTTTTTTTAAATTTCTTTTCAGTGTCCCATAATTCACTATTTATGCACCACCCCAGTGCTCCATGCAATACATGCCCTCCTTAATACCCACCACCAGGCTCACCCAACCCTCCATGCCCCCTCCCCTCCAAAACCCTCAGTTTGTTTCTCAGAGTCCACAGTCTCTCATGGTTCACCTCCCCCTCCAATTTCCCCCAACTCACTTCTCCTCTCCATCTCCCCATGTCCTCCGTGTTATTCGTTATGCTCCACAAATAAGCGAAACCATATGATAATTGGCTCTCTCTGCTTGACTTATTTCACTTAGCATAATCTCTTTCAGTCCCATCCATGTTGATACAAAAGTTGGGTATTCATCCTTTCTGATGGAGGCATAATAGTCCATTGTATATATGGACCATATCTTCTTTATCCATTCGTCCATTGAAGGGTATTTTGGTTCTTTCCACGGTTTGGTGACTATGGCCATTGCTGCTATGAACACTGGGGTACAGATGACCCTTCTTTTCACTATCTGTATCTTTGGGGTAAATACCCTATAGTGTAATTGCAGGGTCATAGGGAAGTTCTATTTTTAATTTCTTAAGGAATCTCCACACTGTTTTCCAAAGTGGCTGCACCAACTTCCTTTCCCACCAACAGTGTAAGAGGGTTCCCCTTTCTCCACATCCTCTCCAATACATGTTGTTTACTGTCTTGTTAATTTTGGCCATTCTAACTGGTGTAAGGTGGTATATCAATGTGGTTTTGATTTGAATCTCCCTGATGGCTAATGATGATGAACATTTTTTCATGTGTCTGTTAGCCATTTGTAAAAGACATTGTTTCCTTATTGATTTTCCATCTGGATGATCTATCTATCCATTGACATAAGTGGAATGTTAAAGTCCCTTACTATTATTGTATTACCATCAATTTCTCTCTTTATGCCTGTTAATATTTGTTTTATGTATTTAGGTGCCCCAGTCTTGGATGTATAGATATGCTATAGTCTTTTGTTAGATTATTCTTTATCATTAAGTAATATTCTTCTTTGTCTCTTATTACAGTTTTTGTTTTAAAGTTTATTTTGTCTGATGTAAGTATTGCTACCCCAGCTGTCTTTTTGCTTCCATTTGCACAGTGAAAGTTTTTCCATCCCTTCACTTTCAGTCTGTATGCATCTTTAGGTGTGAGGTGAGTCTCTTTGTAGGCAGCTATAGATAGGATTTATTGATTTATTGATTTATTTATGCCATTCTTCCACACTATGTCTTTTGCTTGGAGCATTTAGGCCATTTGCATTTAAAGTAATTTTTGATAGGTATATGCTCATTGATATTTTAAAATTTATTTTCTGTTCATTTTGGTAGTTCTTTGTTCTTTTCTTCTCTTGCTTTCTTTCTTTGTGATGAGTGAGCATCTATAGTGTTTTGTTTGGCTTTTTTTCTCCTTATATTTTGTATGTCTATCATAGGTTTCAGGTTTGTGGTTACCATGAGGCTCATATATGACATCGCCAGTAAATAGCAGTCCATATTAATTTGATGGTCATTTAAGTTTAAACACATTCTATAAAAAAGAAAAAAAAAAGTATCTCTTTTTTACTATTCTCTTCCCTTTTTACTCCCTTCTTCACATTTTATGTATATATTGTTATATTTTACATCCTTCTATTTATATTTTTCTTATGTCTAATTATGGCCCTATCTTTTCCACTTAACAAAATCCCTTTAACATTCTTGTGAGGTGAGTTTAGTCGTGATAAACTCCTTTTCTTTTGTTTGTCTGGGAAATTTCTATCCCCTTCAAATCACAATGATAACCTTGCTGGGTAAAGTATTCTTGGTTGTAAGTTTTTTTTTTTTTCCTTTCAGCACTTTGAATATATCATGCCACTCTCCTCTGGCTTGTAAAATTTCTGCTGAAAAATAAGTTCATAGTCTTACAGGTTTTCCCTTATAGATAATTTTTTATTTCCCTCTTGCTGCATTTAGATTATCTCTTTATCTTTAGTTTTTGATATTTTAATTATTATGTGTCATGGTTTGACCCCTTTGAGTCCATCTTGTTTGGTGCTCTGTGCTTCTTGGACTTGGATGTCTATTTTCCTCCTCGGGTTAGGAAAATCTTCAGTTATTATTTCTTCAAATTAGTTTTCTACCTTATATTCTCTTCTACTTCTGGGATCCCTATAATGTAAATATTTGTTTGCTTGATGTTGTCCAAGAAATCTCTTAATCCATCCTCATTTTTATATTCTCATTTTTAAATTCTTTTTTCTTTTTTTTTGTTTTTCAACTTGTGTGCTTTCCATTACATTGTCTTACAGATTCCTGATATATTTTCCTGAATCCTCTAATCTACAATTGATTCCCTCTAGTGTGTTCATTTCAGTTATTGTATTCTTCAGCTCTGATTGATTCTTTTAAATATTTTCTCTTTATTGAAGGTTTCATCGAGTTCTTCCATTCTTTGCTGTAGCTGAGTAAATATCTTTATTATCATTAAATTCTTTTCAGACACATTGCTTATCTTTGTTTGACTTAATTCTTTTACTTAGGTTTTTTTCTTTTGGAGCATATTCTTCTATCTCCCCATTTTGTTTGATTTTGTGATTCTGTGGATTATGTGAAATGGCTACTTTTTCTAAATTTGAAGGAGTGGTCTTGTGTATAGTGACTTCTATGAAGTCTATGTGCTTGGTGACTTTTGTTGGCTGGCCAGAGCTGCAGTTGCATATAAACCATGGCTTTTTACAGAGAGAAGATAATAACGACAACAATAACATCAAAAAAGTAGTTAAAAAAAGAAAAAAAAAGAATAATAAAAGAAACAAAAAAAATTAAAACAAATTTTGAAATGTAAAACAGAAAACAAAAACTTCCAAAAACAACAGCTTGTTTTCTGTGTCACAGCACCACAGAAGGTGGCTGGTATGGGCTTGTGGTCCCTGGGCTCACTGAGGTTGCAAGATCCCTGTGAACCAGGCCCTGCTATGGTCTGGGCTTTTAAGGTAGAGTGGGTGAGAACATTCCCACAGTTCCTTGGCCCTCTTTTTTTTTATTATTATTTTTTAAAAGATTTTATTTATTTATTTGACAGAGAAATCACAAGTAAGCAGGCAGAGGGGGAGAGGGAAGCAGGTTCTCCACTGAGCAGAGAGCCCAAGGCAGGGCTCAATCCCAGGATCCTGAGATCATGACCTGAGCTAAGGGCAGAGGCTTAACCCACTGAGCCATCCAGGCACCCCTCCTTGGCCCTTTTAAACTATGGCTTTTTGTATATGCTGCAGTGTGACTGGACTGGTGTAGGCTCCATGATCCTGGGGCTCACTGAGGTCACAAGCTCCTTGTAGTGACCAGACTTTCTGATTATGGTGTCTGAAACTGACCATTATGGTGGCCAGACTGGTCTGAGCTTTTGAGCTGGATGGGGAAAGAGCATCCCATAGTTGTCTAGCCCCTTTAAACCATGGTTTTTCTTCTGGATTCCAATGTGTTTAGGCCTGGTGTGGGCCTACAGATCCTGTGCTCATTGAAGTCACAAGTTCACTAAGACAAAAGGACCCACCTGCAATGGTGTCTCGACCCTACTCTGGTCCAGGCTTCCAAGGTAGGGTGGGAACAAAAACCATGTCATTCTCCAACTCCTCTGACCTGGAGAACTTTCCTGTAGCTTCTCTGCCACTTGGCAGACTTCTAGTGTTGTCTTTTTTATATGCTAGATGCTCATTTAAACCTTAGGTTTTTTGTGTTTTTGTTTTGTTTTGTTTACTGTGCTCAAGGACAGAAGAATCTGTTCCCAGTTTCTCAGTACCATCCCTCCCCACTGCTATTCATAGCAATGGAGGTGGGGATTCCCTTTGTTACTGTGACTCCATCTCTCTTTCTATACTTTTGCCATTCTCTCTGTCTTTGGTTGTTTAGTCAGCTCTTAGTTCTTCAGGGGGAATTTTTCTATTAATAAGTATAATTTTTTTTTAAAGATTTTATTTATTTATTTGACAGAGAGAAATCACAAGTAAGCAGAGAGGCAGGCAGAGAGAGAGGAGGAAGCAGGCTCCCTGCTGAGCAGAAAGCCCGATGCGGGGCTCGAACCCCGGACCTGGGATCATGACCTGAGCCGAAGGCAGCGGCTTAACCCACTGAGCCACCCAGGCGCCCCTATTAATAAGTATAATTTGATGTGTCCCATGGAGGAGTCAAGTTCAATCTTCTTACATCTTCATCTTGAACTGGAACTCTCCTCCCTGCTATTCTTTTTACAAGGACAAATTTAAGCACATCCTCTAAACTTTTCTTGATTTCCATAGTGGAATAAACCATTCTCTGATAGCATGACAACCTGTAAATCTAGGTATTTTTAAAATATATCTTTAAGGGGCGCCTGGGTGGCTCAGTGGGTTAAGCCGCTGCCTTCGGCTCAGGTCATGATCCCAGGTCCTGGGTTCAAGCCCCACATCGGGTTCTCTGCTCAGCAGGGAGCCTGCTTCCTCCTCTCTGTCTGCCTGCCTCTCTGCCTACTTGTGATTTCTCTCTGTCAAATAAATAAATAAAATCTTAAAATATATATATATATCTTTAAGATTTGATGCCCCTTCTGCTTCTTAGAGTATATGTGGGACCTTTAAAAATCTGATGTCAGGTCATTTTGCAGGTCATTCTGCTTATTTATTCCACAGAATCTAAGCTTGATCACATTTAATGTGCCCTACAAAATCTCAAGTTAGTCCTAGGGAAAATGAGTAAGTGAAACCTTCTTTTGTCCTTTCTTTTTATTAATTGGTGCTCATCCTGGGCCTGTCCCTTAGAACTAAATGGGTTTTTCCTCTCTATACTTTCCTAAGCCTTCTCACCTACACCAGAGTTAGTGGTCCTTTTCCTCATTTGTGAAGGCTATGTTGGGTATCTGACTAGCTTATCTCAGTGTTATTGGATGTCAGAACCGGAAAGGACATTCATTTATTCATTCAATAAAGCAGTTGTTTTAGGTCCTGCTTTTAGGTATCATGTTAGGTGTTGGGGCTAAAAGGATGAATGAAAGATGGTTTTTTACTTGAAAGGCATTTATAGTCAGAGATTACAGCATAGCATGATAAATGCTTGGGATAGGTGAGCATGAATGGCTTCTTGGAGAAGACAGTGTTTGAGCTAAATTTTGAAGATAAGTAGGATTAGAAAATTTAAAAAAAACCCAAAATGTCATTATATGTACTCATTACATACCCCTGTGCCCAAGGAAGGTAGTTTGGAAAGGAGAACCTTCATTCACCCTGTGTCTTGTACTGCTTCCTTAAGTTATTCATCTGAATATAACAATTTTAGAGAGAATTCTATGCTCAGTCAGGGTTTTCCTGAAGGATCCTGACTTGTTGCCAAAAAGAGCCTCCTCTTATGTGCTGTGGAATGCTGACGCTTGAGTATCTCTGGGGTGAGCCCAGCTAGCAGCCCTGGGCTGACTCCATCCTGCAGGCTAAAAATTGTCATAATGATGCTACTGTTTGTTTTGCCTGCAGCATTTCCTCAGCCCGCAGCTGTTATTGTAAACTTCTCCAGATACAGGGGTGCATCATGATCAGTGATATTTCAGGATAAATCATTTGAAAGCCTAGAATGTGGCAGTTCATTGAGGTTAATTTTTATTTAATTCCTGGTGAGCGTTTGTATGGGTTTTCTGGGCTGCTGTGAATAGCTAAAATCCCAAGGCTTCCTTCTCATTTTTGAAATGGGGAAATTCTATACCATCTAGTGCCAATGGTTTCACCAGATTATATAGGTCGTACTTCTGAAAGTGTGTTTCATGGGGTTTTTGGTTGATACTGCCCATTTATTTAATGTTTTTCCCAAAGACACGCAAAGTTGAGTAACCTGAGGAAAGTAGCAAATCCTCTCTTTTAAAAGCAAAAACATCATTATGTGCCTAAGCTACACAGTCTTTCTGATCTGAAATGAGGGTGTTACAGATAAAAGTATTGTCATCTTTTGAGTAATAACAAGTGGAGCAGAGTCAGGGAAGTGGCATTAGCTGAAAGGAGTGACAGAAGATTATGATGTTTCTGAAATATGGGAAAGTTGCAGGGGTTTTTTTTGATGATTTAGAATTGTTTTTGTTTCATATGCAGTTTTTGAATGCTTGTGGAGTAAAATGACTTGATCAATTATTATGATAATGACGCACGAGTCAAATTATGAGTTTAATTATAATTACCATCTTTATACAGAGTTAATTAATCATAAAGGAGTACATTATATAATCTTTCTGTTTAATGAAATTCATTATAGAGGCTCCCAAAGGCCTAAATATAGTTTTAAACAAATTAAACCTGTGACCGGGGTGAAGGCTATTAATGCAAATGTGGTGTGGATTAGTCACTAAAAAGGACTGAATAAGACATTAGGCCCCCAAAGTGTTAAAGCATCAGACCCTGATGACATATCCTTTTCCTCTGGTAAGCAGAACACATAATTTAGTGACTTCTTGAGCAGTCTGGAAATTTCATGATAAAGCTGAGACTGTATAATTTAACTAGTGCAGTTGAAACAAATGGCTGTGTTCAACACCTCTGCGTGTAAAGAGCTTCATTTTAAAGAGCGGGAGTCATTGACATGTAGCAAAGAGGAATCTATTAAGGATGTAAGCTTTGCACCGCTGCCTACGGAACCCTCACATTCACAGGGGCAGTAAATGAGAGGAACGTACATAGTAAGTGATGAGTATGGAAACAGAAAATGTTTGGAGGACAAAAGACAAGATACAGGCCTATGTTCTTGACAGAACTAGATGCTGAGGATCTGTGCAAAGAGGAAATCCTGCATTTTCTGGCATTCCTAATCAGGATCTATGTTATTTTATTCCTTTGCATAGCTGAACATGTTAGCCCTGGCTCCAGGGTTGAAATGACATGAATCACCCGTAAGCGAAATCAGCCCACGGCTAATGCAGGAGCATAAGGTATATAAGACCCTAGTAGACCGTGGGAACCTGACAGTTCAGGAATAAACTTCTAAGTTGTGAAACCTTTCTTCCCTGATTTGGCCTGAGCTCTAATTTGCTGGGTGGATCCTTTTTCAGTGCTGTATCTTAGGACAGTTCCACTGATAGGTTTGCTTATATGCATGATTATAGATCCTCGTATATTTTTGTTTGCATTTTTTAAATAGATATTTTATGGTCTAGATATTTAACTATTTTGTAGTGACTCTGTGGGCTTTCAGTTATTACAATTCCTTAACAATCTTTATTTTGGTTATAAAAGTAAGTCACTCTGGAAAAAAAATAGTAAAATAAAGATTAATGAAACATATGATAGTAATAACGCCAATATTTGCTTACTGTGGTGTCAGGTGCTATTTCTAAGGGCTATACATATACAGACTCATTTATTCTATGAATTCCAAATAGTTTAAAAATGACCTTTAATCTAATGACCCATTTTTGGAGGTAGCCACAAAGTAGATGCTGAGCAAATATTTAGTGACTGCTGGTTAAATAAAATCAGCATTTTAAGACCATTGAGATATATATACCTCATATATATATATGTAGATACATATATAGGTATATATAGTATGGTCTCATTTCTGTGATAAAAGTCTAGAGACATATGTAGGTATATATACCTATAGATACATATATCACATATGTATCTATAGGTATATATACCTACATATGTCTCTAGACTTTTATCACAGAAATGAGACCATACTAGGGGAGGGAGGAGGGTTATTATTACTTAATAGTTATAAAGTTTATGTTTGAGATGATGAAAAAATTCTGGAAACAGATAGTAGTGATGGTTGTACAACATTGTGAATATATCTAGTGCTACTGAATTGAACACTTAAAGTTGGCTAGAATAATAAATTTTATATTATGTATATTTTACCACAATAAAAAGGCTAAAAAATTGGGACCATACTACACATTCCAGTTGGAAACATATCTTTTCAAAAGAAAATTACAGGTTTCAACTTATTCCAAGGTCAATAAATGAATGTGATAGGAATGTAATAGATGGATATCTATAATGGCTATTCCCTATTTTTTTTTTTTAACTCTGACATACTTGACAGTTTTGAGGCACTCTTAAAAGAACATTTCCTTTAGGTCATAGTTTTCATACAGTCAGGAGAAGGTGCATCTTGCTGTTAGAGCCATATCAATGATTCTGATGTACTAAGAGATAGGACCAGCTTAACTCAATGTGACCTTATTGCCATATTCCAGTTTTGGGACTTTTCCTGGCCTTTGGGAAAAACAAAATATTTTAAGTTATATTGATACTCTGGAGCTGAGGGTTCACTGTCTCATGTAAAAGATATTTAATGTTGGTGCTTCATGCCCATGTCAGCAATGTGTAGGAGTAACCACCTCATAGAACTTTCAAAGTTCTTCTCATGGAAAGATGTAACGTTCAAGAGGAAAGACCTCAAGATTTCTTTCCATTTATTTTGATAACATCCCCTTGCTTTATAGTTTGGCTGATCTATTCTTATGGCCTAAATGTTTGTGTCACCCCCAAATTCACTTTTTAAAATCTTAACTCCTCAGGGGATGATTTGAGGAGGCAATGATTCGGGAGCTGATGAAGTCATGAGGGTGAGCTCTTATGAATGGGATAATTGCTCTTATGAAAGAGACCAAGAGAGCTTCCTTCTTCCTTTTACCATGTGAGGACACAGCAAAAAAGATAGCATCTATGAATCAGGAAATGGGCTGTCACCCGACACCAAATCTACTGACATCATATCTACATCACATCATATCTACCAAATCTACTGACATCTTGGTTTTCTCAAACTCCAGAACTAAAATATAAATGTCTGTTATTTATAAATCACCCAGTTTAAGGTATTTTGTTATAAGCAGCCAGGGCAGACTGAGACCTCCACTTCCCCAGAGTATAAGTCATTGAGTCTCCCTATCTATTGTAAATGTAGAATTAAGAGGCATAGGTTGTCATGGTGATGGTATGGATAATGGAAAGTATTGGTAAAGCAGGGAGGGTTTTAAGCTATATAACTTTCTGTGAAAGCTAGATGTGAGACATTACCTAAATGGCAATACTGGTGAGAGATAAAAGGATAATAAAATATCCTAAAAATTCATCCGAGAATTAAGGAATAAGTGTATAAATTTTAGTAAAATTCTGCAATCCTGGTATTTGAGCATTTACGAAGGAGGTCACTTCCTATATTAGTTTTTGAGGGCTGCTGTAACAAATGACCACAAACTGGGTGGCTTATGACAACAGAAATTATCTCACAGTTCTGGAGGCTAAAAGTTCCAAATGAAAATGGCAGGGCTAGACTTCCTCTGGTATCAGTAGGGAAGAGTCCTTCTGTGCCTCTTCTAACCTCTGATGTTTACTGGCAAGCTGTAGCATTTCTTGACTTCACATGCATTACTCCAATCTCTGCCTCCAGCTCATAGCCATCTCTTCCCTGTGTGTTTTTGTCTTTGTCTCTTCTCTTTTTTTTTTTTTAGAAGATTTTATTTATTTATTTGACAGAGATCACAAGTAGGCAGAGAGAGAGAGAGAGAGGAGGAAGCAGGCTCCCCACTGAGCAGAGAGCCCAACGTGGGACTTGATCCCAGAACCCTGAGATCATGACCCAAGCTGAAGGCAGAGGCTTAACCACTGAGCCACCCAAGGCGCCCCTGTCTCTTCTCTTTTTGTAAGGACACCAGCTATATTGGATTAAGGGTTTACTCTACTCAGTGTGATCTCATCTTAACCATATTTGGTCACATTCTGAGGTATTAGGGTTCAGAATTTCATACTTTTTTGAGGGATACAATTCAACACATAATACATGGTAAGTTGGTTCTTAAATTTAAGGTTATATATTTTCAGTTGGGATAACTGAAACTTACAGGGGTATAATCAACCTTTTACAAAGGGTGAATTGAGATGCAGAATTGAAGTAAACAGTCAAGAACATGCTCAGAGGTAGTTGCGTCCTTGGGGACACAATATATTTGATCTTCATCCAACTCTGGGAAACAGGGAGGCTCTGAATGTAAACTTCTGTGTATAATTCATATGTGTAAATATCCATTAACGTGAGTGTAAGAGTGTATATGTGCATATATTAAAGGATAATGTGTGTACCTATCTGTCAAATCTAACAAGATGACTTATAGATGGTCTCATTCCCTTGCCTCCTATTTCAGACACCTGGCCCAGTGATTCAGTGGGGAGTGGTGGTTGGGAGTAAGGAACCATGAGTTTGAGACTTTGGTATGCTACTAATTTGCTGAATTATATAGGTATAGTAACCGCAACTTTTCTTATACAAACTAGGACATTTTTGCATGTGAAAGAGAGGGTACCCTTAATAAGTATGCCACCAGGATGATAGAAATAAATTGGGACAGTAAGTCCAAGTTTTAATTGAGTTTGGGTCTTTGAGAATTAAACTAAAGTTTTTTCCCCCCATATCACATTTATTGATGTATGAATTAAATATAATAAAACTAAATTATGTTCAATGAGTTTTAACAGAAGTATAAACAGGGAATGGGTGGGGGGATGGGCTAAATGGGTGATGGGAATTAAAGAGGGCACTTGTAATGAGTACTGGATATTATATGTAAGTGATGATTTACTAAATTCTATTTCTTTTTTTTTTTAAAGATTTTATTTATTTATTTGACAGAGAGAAATCACAAGTAAGCAGAGAGGCAGGCAGAGAGAGAGGAGGAAGCAGGCTCCCTGCTGAGCAGAAAGCCCGATGTGGGGCTCGAACCCAGGACCTGGGATCATGACCTGAGCCGAAGGCAGCAGCTTAACCCACTGAGCCACCCAGGCGCCCCACTAAATTCTATTTCTGAAACCAATACTGTACTTGAATTTAAATTAAAAAATATATAGTTATATAATTACCAACATGATTTAGAACATTTTTCTGTCACCTTACTGGTTTCTCTGTGCACCTTAGTTGTCAATCTCCAACTCTACTACTAGCCTATACAAACCTCTGATTTGCTTTCTGTAACTACAATTCTGCCTTTAACTTTTAATTTATCTGTGTCTTTATGTTTAAAGCAGGCTTCTTGTTGAGAATATATATCAAGGTCTTGCTTTTTATCCAATTTTTCAATCTACCTTTTAATTGGAGTATGTAGATCATTTAGATTTAATATAATACCCATAAATGTGGGTTTACTTTACTATCTTGATATTTGGTTTTTCATTTGTCCCAAGTTTTTTCTGTTCTCTTTTCCCCTGACCTTTTTGAATTAATTTTTTATCATTCCACTTTCATTCATACTCTTGGCTTAAAATCTATACCATTTTATTTTGTTTTCTAAATTTTACAGTATACCTGTTTGGCTTATTACACTCTACCTTCAAATATTATACTATATTACCTGGAGTATAATGTGAACATAGCTCCATTTCTTTTCCTATCCTTTGTGCTATTGTTGGCATGCATTTTACTTATATATGTGTAATAAATGTTCAAATATATTATTTGATATATTTGAATAGTCAATTATCATTTAAAGAGTTTTAAAAGGTGAAATACATGTCTTTTGTGTTTACTGGTATGTTCACTATTTTCATCATTTGTCCCACTTCCATGACTTCATTGTATTTTCACCTTAGTGTAATAATTACCTTTGTATAGGTCTGCTGATAATTATTTAGATTGAGTTTTTGCTTAAATAAGAGAGTCTTTAGCTTGCATTTCTCAAAGATATTCTCCTTGATAAAATTTTCCAACTTGACTTTTTTATAGCTATCTTTTATAACTATTTTAGCTTTTTTTTCCTTAAGGGCTTAAACTCATAACTCTGAAATTAGGACCTGAGCTGAGATAAAAAGTCAGTCACTTAACCAACTGGGGAACCCTTATAACTATTTTAAACTAAGTGCTTTTGTCTTCTTGCTTGTATTGGTCTGACAAAAAGTCTGCTACCATTCTTATATTTGATCGTCTGTATGCAGTGGTGTGCTGGGTCTGGCTTGTACCATGTTGTGAGATCTGATTGTGCTCCTCAGTTTAAACTCAGCATTCAGGGACACCAAATTAATAGGCCGAAATAGGTTAAGTGTGAGTATTTATATTTTAGGAAACAGCAAGTACAACGTCATGATTTTGTTTTGTTTTGTTTTGTTTTCTCAAGGGAACAAGTTGTTAAACATTTGACAGCAACTCATTATCTCTTATAATCTTTCTATTTTTTTCTTAGACTACTTTTAAGATTTTTCTCTCACCTTTGGCATTTAGCAATTATAATGTGACTGTGTGTGTGCGTGTGTGTGTTATTTTTTCTTCAGGTTTGTTGTAGATCTGAGGTTTTATATTTTTCATCAGATTTAGAGGTCTTTTAAACCACTATTTCTTCAAATATGTTTTGGTGTTATTCTCCTTCTGGGATTCCACTTACATGTATGTTAGATGATTTCATCTTATCCCATGAATTATTGATGCTCTGTTCAATTTTTCCTCTGTGCTTTATTTTGAATAGTTTCTGTTGTTGTCTTCAAGTTTGCTCATATTTTTCATTTGAAGTATTTATTCTAGTATCAATTCCTGAAAAGAACACTAGATGAAATTATTTTATCTCTAGAAGTTCAATATGCATTCATTGTATCATCCATTTCTCTCCTTACCATGTTCAGATTTTTCTCTACCTTCTTCAACTATGGAGTGTATTTATAATACTCATTTAAATTTACCTTAATACTAATTGTAAGATCTCTTTATTTCTGTTTCTGGTTCTGTTGACTGATAATTCTTTTAGTCATGAGTCATAAATTCCTTTTCCTCTACATACCTAATGTTTTTATTGGATGGTAGTCACTGTAAATTATATGTTCTTGGCTGTTGTATTCTTTTAAATTATAAGGGCTTCATTCTAGCATAATGTCATGTTATTTGAAATCAATTGAATCATTTGAAGCTTTTTAAAAACTTTGCTAGAGTAGTCTTAATCTAGGGCTAATTTGGCCTCTCTACTAAGGAGATATCCTTCTCAGAACTTTATATAATGCCTGTTCTATTATGATGTATTTCCAATCCGTCTGGTAAAAATATGAACAATTTCTAGCCCTGTGTTAACTTTGCCTATGACTGTCAGCAGTTATTTTCTGGATCTTGGGTAATTTGTTTCCCTATATGAGCAGATTGGTAGTTAGCTAAAGACTCTACAACTATCTCTGTGCAGTTCCCTTTTCTGTAGTATCCCTAGGTAACAAATTTAACTGCCTTGGCTTCCTCAAACTGAAGTCTTTTCTTCTTAAAACTTGGTGGGACTTTGGACTCTGGTTGGGCTCTACTCCTTGCATTGTAGCCTCACAAAGGACTCTAGGCAATAGATTAGTACAATCATAGGGATCCCATTGCTTTTTCCCTTTGTTCAGTTCTCAGAGCTTTGTACTGCCTGTGGTTGTTTTATAGCTGTAAATCCCATCCCTTTTATCTCATCATATTTGGAATAAGAAGCTAAAGATTGTTTTTAACTTAATTATAAACACCATGAAGCAAATGATTCTTATTGTATGTTTAACCTTGGTTGTAGATTGTAGAATGTAAATAGTCTCTTAATTGTTGTTGAAAACACTAAGAAATGCAGTGTTTAGTCTTTACCTACTTATTCTTCAGGGCCTGCCTTCATCCTTTAATAAACTAATAATACTTATTCAATGCCTGGAGTATGCCCAGAGCAATTTCCAATGGGTTTAAGCAACATAGTATTTATTCATAATATGTTTTCTAAAGAATATTGTGGACACTTTTTATTAAGTAAACCTGAAGCTGAGATTTATTTTTCTGCATAAATCCTAAACTTTTACTTTTACTTTCTTACTCATTCTTCTTTCATATACAAAAGCTATCATTTCTACCCTCCTAGGGGGGAAAAAGCAGAGGTGATCACTGAGTGTGAATTTCTACTATATTTAGAAAGTGGGATATAAACTGTGGAGAAATCTTTTTCCACTTATGATTGTAAAAATTGGAAGGCAATGGAAAAGATATATTGTCAAACAGACACATTCTGATTTCTTACCTTGGAAAAAACATAGAAAGCATCATGAGTCACATAAAGGAAGGAAAGAACATTGGCATGACTGGCCATGGCAGGAAAATCTATCAAATCTTTGGAAATAATAATTTCTTTTTGTAGGTAGTAAGTCAAGCTTCCTGTCCTTGGGCACTTTGTAGTAAGTGGAAATAGGTAATGTAAAATATAGCTCTTTCTTCTATGATATACCTTCATATTTCTCTTTATTAGCCTAACAAATCTGCTCTGTCTCTTGGCCCTTTTGCTTTTTAGTTATCTTACTATTTTCCATCCTTGAAAACTTTTTTCTTCTCTGACAAAATTTGTCTACCTCACTTCAAAATTAGTGTTTAGACCTCTTCTATTCAGGAAACCTTCCTGGGACATGTTCACTTGGCTCTACTTCCCTTGACTTAAGGTTTTTTGTTGAGAATAGTTGATTTTAAAAAGTTATACATAGTCAAAATGACTGAATTAATCATCATTGACTACCTACATACGGATGGAATCTCAAAAAGTGTACTTATGGTGGGCAGTATTTCTTCAATAAAATAAATCACAACGAAGAGTACACAAGTTTTGAGTTGTGTCTCTAGGATTGAAAAATAAATAAGAATCACTGCAATACTTAGTCTGACATTCATGGTTTTCTAGGATTTGATGTCAACCCTTTCCAGGCTTCTATTTAACTGCCTCCTCACATATACCAATAGTTTAGCTAAATTTTACTTTGTGTTTTCCCAACTCTGAGCCTTTGTTCCTTCTCCTTTGAAGGCCACTTTCACTTACTCTTATCTTTCAAGGAACAGTTCCAAAACAATATTGTGCTTAAAACTTTTCTAATATCTTTCTCATTAGTCAAAATTTCTCAATTATGGGCAGCAGCTTCAAAATTATAATTGTGATGCTTTTCCATACCTTAGGATAGAGTTTTTCTAAGCTTCAGAAATTTTCATTTAAATCATGTAAGTTTTCAATACCTTTCAGTGAGTTTTACTTTATCCATTGAAGTTTATTTTCCTTGGAGAGGAGGTGAGCAAAATGAGGGTCTTTTGGCTTTGTTTTGTTTTAAGCCTAAAGTCAAGACTTATAAACCTCAACTGTGAACTCTTATAGCACTAGTTTTTTCTTAATATTATATTTATAGATCTTGTTATTTCTGTAAGATAAAATTGTAGTAAGAAAAAGAGAAACTATAGAGTTATTTTGCAGAGTTTATTACCAACTGTGGGCATAGTTAGTTCTGGTTAGTTTGTTGCCATTTTCTGTTTTTCACCCTGTGTCAATTTAAAAACCTATACATTTCTTTCCTACAAGAGTGAGGTCACAGTAAGCAGGAGAAATAATGTATAAACACATGTAGCAATTTTTTTTTTCATTTTGGCGTGTACATTAACTCTGTAATCTGCCTGAAACATTCATCTGCCCAAAAAAGACTAAGATGATGGCAACAGAAATGAAAAGAGAATAAAAGTGTCAATTGCCAGCTTCTGACATTCAGAGAGGATTTTGCAGCACGATAATTGGCTGAAATTAAAATATTTTTTAGAGAGGGAAGGTTTTCTAAATTTTTTCTCTCTTCCTTTAGGGTCCTACATGGTTTGGACGCTGCATTGAGTGCTGGGGCTATCTGCCATGGGGTCTGTTCTGCCACGAGGCATAAGAAGCATGTAGGGAGAAAAATGCAGACCGGCTAGCTTAATGTGGCAGAGGTTCAAGGGGACCAGCTGGGGCATCTAGAGTTGAGAAAAGCCAAGGAGCACTATAGGATCCTAACCAAGAGCAACTTCTAACTTTAGAACTAGCAGCTGTGAGGATCAGCTTGCCAAACAGCAATCCACGAAGCAGGAACCATCACCCCAGATACCTAAGAAACAAGAGCACCCCCCACATATCTTTAGCCTTCAGATTACATAAACTGTGCTTATCCTTATGAGCTGTACCCTGAAGCCATCTTAAGAATAACCAGGAAATGGGAACAGAAACATGAAACTAAGCAGTTTTGCCTAAAAAGTTTTTGCTTTACCTAAAAGTGGATATTTCATCATGTTGAGTTTATTAGAGTTGACATCTAGTATCTTTTGTTTGTTCTTCTGATTTCATTGTTGTTGTTACTTTTTTGTATACTTTGTAGTTGGGATGGTGAAGAAAAGATTAGTTGGGGAAAAATTAAGATGGACTTTTTCTACCTTGATGTATAGAGTTTTTTTTTTAAAAGATTTTATTTATTTATTTGAGAGAGAGACAGTGAGAGAGAGCATGAGCGAGGAGAAGGTCAGAGAGAGAAGCAGACTCCCCATGGAGCTGGGAGTCCGATGCGGGACTCGATCCCGGGACTCCCAGGATCATGACCTGAGCCGAAGGCAGTCGTCCAACCAACTGAGCCACCCAGGCGTCCCGATGTATAGACAGTTTTGTGATTGTGTCATACTTATTGTGCACCGGGCCTTCTGCTAAACTCTTGGACTACAGTAAGAGAGAGGCATAATAATTGCCCTCATGGATCTTACAGTCTCATGGGTTAGGAGCACAGCAAACAGGATAACAAATACATGATTGCAAATCATGATGAATTTTATATAAATGTAATGATGTAAGTGAGGAATGGAGCTGGGGAGAACTGTCCTGAGAGATAGAACTTAACTAATACCTGAAGAGTGAATAGGTACCAAACAGAATAATGGAATTTGCACTCCAGGGAGAAAGAACAGCATGGGCCAAGACCCCCAGCCTTCTCTTCAGAGACCAGGAGGGCTAGAGTGTCCTAAGAGTGTTGTAAGATGTAATAGGAGAGGTAGGCAGGTGTCAAATCAGGACAAGCAATAAAGGCAATGGTGAGGATTTTGGATTTTAGTCCCAGTGCAACGGAATGGTTTTGTGAAGATGATTGGAAAGGGATGGTAAACATTTTAAGAAGATGATTGGGTGGAGTGAAGGTTGGGGCCAGAGAAGGATTGAGTGTCAAATTATTCTAAGGCTTTGCCAGTAGTTTAGGCCAAAGATG
This sequence comes from Lutra lutra, assembly GCF_902655055.1. NCBI lineage: Eukaryota > Metazoa > Chordata > Mammalia > Carnivora > Mustelidae > Lutra > Lutra lutra. Next base: position 97,413,917 of record NC_062284.1, on the reverse strand, counting down.
ACAGTTGCTTGGGATGAAGATAGAAACAACGGGAAAGAGTAGGAGATATAAATTAGGAAAATGCTTTCTTCTACTCTTTTCTTGAAACCCTAATTGCTTTTGTAACTTTTTTGTCAACTTTGCTCTTTCCCCATGGCTTTGTTCTATAAAATCGATGCTATTCTTTTCTGTTATGGGGCATTATAGAGGTGGGAAGGGAAAGGATTACTGTAATTTTAAGGAAATTGCCTAAAATTGAATATTAGATGTCGTAGTTCTTAGGGACCTTTGATTATTTGGTGATAAGGATTTCTTTGCTGATGTCCTTCTCCTGAGGCTTCACTCTGCTGATACTTCTAGGGGCTCTTTTCATCTTAACAGTTCAAATCCTCGACTAGGCTCTGATGGCTACCTTTGAAGAACACTAAAAGTGACCCATCACTGAACTTTCTTAAGCTAAATTCTATCTACTCCAGAGCCTACAACAAAGAAACAAGCTGTTGCAGTAATTTAAAACCATTTTCCCACTAATGTTACATAAAATGGGAGCAGACAATACCTATACAGCAGACTTGTTGTTAGAATGGAAGGTTATGTGAGTAACAGTACCTTGAGGAGGAGGATGCCGTGTTAATGAACTGCCACATTCAGTGATTGCAGGACGGGGGCAGGTACAGGTGTATCTTGCACAGCTGTCTTCATTCAGGTGAGATGCCTTTCTAGTTGCAAGAATGCCACAAGGGACCTTGTGGACCTTGTGTTCCTGAACTGGAATGAAAAAAATTTGCAGGTGGCTAGTTCTCCCATTCTTCCTATTATTCCTATTCCTATTATTCCTATTAAGGACCCCCAACAAATTTTCCCATCAACATAAGGCACTGTGACAGGAAGAGCTTGTTCTACTCTGATACGCGGGTTTGAAACAACGCATTGACTTGCTGTGAAGCTACTGAAGTCTTTAATACGCAGATACATTATGCTTTTTCATTACTTTCTAACTTGCTTATCTATCTCTTTTGCCTAGAATGCCCTTCCCATGTATAAGACACCTAAATTTCTGCTCAGCTCATCTCAGCTCGAGTACTGCCTGCTCTTTCCTGACTCACCACTTCCTGTCTTATCTGCTGCACTCCATGGTGAGCGATTTCTCCTCCATTCTGAGTGTGTCTTATAAATATTCCCATTATAGAACTTTTCACTTCATACTGTAATTGCCTGCTTTGTCATTCCACTAAATTATAAACTCTCCAAAGGCAGCCTTTCTACTTTTGAATCCCCACCGCTTCACATAATGCTTGACACTCATTGGGCACTCAAAAACTGCTGAATGAATAAAGGAAAAAAATTGTGTTTATAACTGGAATTCCTACAGGTTAAGTTCATGAGGTTTTTATTAATATGGGCCCTACATAATCTGGTGTTTCATCTCTGCTCCTTCTCTCTTTTCTTTCTGAGGCTGCTCTTTGGCTGTTCTCCTCCTGGCTCACTCTGCTCAGCCACACTATCTTTTTCATTGTTCATCAAGCCTACCAGACATGCCCCTTCCTCAGGGCCTTTGCAGGGGTTGTTCTCTTTGTCAGGAATGCACTTTCCTCAGATACCCAAATGGCTTATTCCTTCTTCAGGTCACTACTCCCTGATTGCAGCCCTCTCCCTGCACTGCTGGTCTCCTTTCCCTGTTTTATTTCCTTTTATTTTTTTCCCATAGCACTAACTGCCTTTTAATATATGAATATACTTTTGTCTGTCTATTGTCTCTCTCTTCTTGCTAGATGTAAACTTCATGAGAGCTGTGATCATTGTCTGCTTTCTTCACTGATATTTTTCACTGAATATACCCCTAATGGCTTAGACGAGAATAGTGTTTAGAGCATTGGAGACACTCAGTGAATATTTGTTGAATGATGAATATATTAATATTCATATAGTTTCCTAGAGGATTCTTTATTAAGCTGCTATATTAACAATGTCTTAGTCTGCTTGGGCTGCTGTAACAAAATGCCATAGGCTGGGTGGCTTAGAAACAACAGAAATTTCTCACAGTTCTGGGGGCTGGGAAGTCCAACATTATGGTGCCAACAGAGTCTGTGTTTGGTGAGGGCCCACTTCCTTGATGGTGCCTTTTTGCTATGCTTTCACATGGTAGGAGGGGACCAGAGACCTCTGTGGGTTCTGTTTATAAGAGCATTTATACTATACATTAAAGGTGGCCCTCATGACCTAATCAGTTCCCCCTAACTCCATCTCTTAATTACTATCACCTTTGGGAGTTAGGATTTTAACATATAAATTTTGAGAGAACACAACCATTCAAGATATAGCAAATAGATTAGTGGACATTAGCTCATTTGCTTTCCTAATAGATGTCTAGGACCAGAGGAAATGAGATAAGGGCAGTACATTTCAATGGGATGAGAAATGAACACTGCCTTGTGTTGGGAAAGGTTAAGCTCAGGAAAGGTTTCTCCTGTGAGAATCCATGACTGCCCCATGGACAGCTGTAGAGTATAATGATGGGGAAATAGAACAAAAGAGGTGGCAAGTGCTAAGAGTTTTAGCACTTGTAACACAAAGCTAGTTTTTTTTTTTTTAAACAAGTTTGCTTAGGTTAAATCTTAAAATAATTGCTTACATCACAATTTTCAACTGAATAGATTAGTTGAATTTTTGATATTTGTATTTTAGAGACCCAGGATGGTCATTCCCACTAATTAGAGTTCTGAATGGAAAAACCCTATTTACCAGCTTGATGAACTTAGAGTACTCCAGAGAAAACAGACTCTGTAGTACAGAAAGCTTTAGTTAACATACAAATAAGTCTCAAGGGTTTTGACCAAACTCTGTTTAAGTTATACAAAGTGGAGACGAAATGATTAATTTGCAATATTTAATGCCTATTGTATAAAGCAAAGACATAATTAAAACCTATTGTGTTTGTGCATGTGTCTATGTGTGTATACAGTTCATCATTATATCGACGTGGAGAATTAAAACTCCCTCAATATATCTACATTTTCTCTTGTTCTTGAGTCCATTTTTTTTTTAAATCATTTGTTACCTTTACAAGAATTGAGCAAAGATTTAATATGTAACATTCCAGAATCTTTCCTTGTCACTTATACCATTTCAAGCATAGGACACAGAAAACCATATTTGAGATATGAAATTGACTAGCATTCATATCTAAGATAAATGGAAGGAAAATATATCAAAATGTATTTCAATAAGCTGTACCATGTGTTGATCTATGATATTTTGACTTCCAGAAGAAAATTATATCTTTATCCTCCAGGTTTGAGAACTGTATTAATACTGCAGGTTTCAGATACATGATACAGTACAATCTTCCTTGGATTATCTTTGCTAATATGTCTTATTCAAGTCTAAACAACAATAATGTTGCATGTTTTTCATCACCACTGCAGAGGTAAAGATTAATATGATGATATTAAAAAAGAAAGCATTGTATCTTGGAATGCTGAAAGTTCTTATTTATTTTTTCTCTTGCTAATAAAAAGAAGCACTTTGGAGAAATTTATCTTTATACTTCAGGTCATAAGCTGATGACATAATAAAGACGTGAAAAAACATTTTCCTCTGAGGTGTAGGGCTAAACATTTGGACAGGTACATCAAATATATTTCCTTTTCTCTCTTCCTAAATATTGATTGTAGAGACCACATTTGTAAAGTGCATGTAGAATCAGAGAATAAATCTAGGATCACAGTTTTCTTCTATGGAAGAGCTAAACCAGAGTTTGGGAGTTTTTTTTTATTTATAGTCAGAGCTTACATTTATGTTAGATGGTGGCTGTGATGATGTCTGTAATCTACTTTATAATACTTCAGTAAACAGTGTGATGTGATGTAAATATGCATTAGTTAGCTTTAATCTCCATGGAAGGGCAGCCAGTTGTCCTAATCCAATATTCACACTCTAGGGGTGGTCAACTAGAATTTAATTAGCAAGGTCACACTCCATAAGCACTATTATAAGTGCTTTACTTTTCTTTATTCCTAGCACCAAAGATTAGCTAATTAGCACATTCAGCAATGGGTTTTCATTGCAGAATTAATGGTTTATTAATTAGAATAATGGATGATGTAAATGAAATATGGTGGTGAAAGTAGTAGTTTAAAAATATTAGATTAACTGAAATATTTTTGAGGCATCCTGCACCTTGCTGGAACAGGATGTTAAATTGAAGTGAGCTTTTTGTCCTTCTTCCTTAGCAATGGCACTGGAGGTTTACTGCTGAAATGGTCTGGTGTGTTGTCATGACTTTGGAGGATTCTGATTGCTTAAGGCCCATCAACAGGTTTAGTGAATTCCATTTTTAGAATATGTTCAAACATGCCCCCTCCATCCAGGAGAAGTTTATACAGTGTATGGTTAAAGCACTTAATTTTCAGATGAGGAACACAAGTCCTAGAGTGGTTATGTAACTTGGTTCAGATTATACAGGTAGTATATATGGTGGAGGTGGGATTTGAACCCAGTTACACAGTCTCTTGTTACTTTGCTGTTCTGCCTTCACAAGAATGAAGGAGTAAAGGTCTGGAAGTGGCAATGGGAGAATCTACCATCAACCCACTGGAAGTGGTTGGAGCTTCTGGAGAAGTAAGCATAGCAGTGGGGACTATTTGTAAAGGTTGAGTACATAAGGGGAGTTATTTATAACAGAAAAGGGATTCTGGAAAGGCTGAAGGAAAGGGATGGAGTTTCAATGATAAATCGTTGATTATAATCTAAATGTCTTCAGTAAGACATTGGTTATATGTATTATGGTATATTACATGGTAAAAAATGCAGTCATGAAAATATAGAATATTTAATAACATAGACATGCTCAAGGTGCATTCACTGAAAAAGTTGGTGACAAAACAAAATACTATGGCATCATTTTCTAGCAAAAGACATTTATAGGGATGCATGGGTGGCTCAGTTGGTTAAGCGCCTGCTTTCGGCTCAGGTCATGATTCCACGGTTCTGGGATTGAGTCCCTCATGGGGTTCCTTGCTTAACAGGGAGCCTGATTCTGCCTCTGCCTGCTGTTCTCTTTGGTTGTGCTCCCTCTTTTTCTCTCTCCCTGACAAATAAATATAATCTTTAAAAAGAAGACATTTATACATATAACTGGTTATGTATATAACATAATAACAATGTTATTATAAAAAGTCAGTAAAAAAGGTGGGGAATTATTGTAAGATACAAAGAGCATTTTTGCAGATTCAGGGATTGATTAAATTATTGCCATAGGTCATGGAAACAAGCACTCAGTGCTTACTAGCGCTGATGTACTGATTTCTCTGACTTTCAAGTACCGTATGGCTTCTCTTATTTCTAGCTTCTGTACATCTTTCAATCTCCTTCATCCCTCTTTTTCTGCTTATATAACAAATAATATAAGTAGCAACTACTATTATCATTGTCAGCCTTTCTGGATCTTAACTCAGATTTTTGAGACAGGTGTGAAGAGAATGAAACGGATTTTTGGCTAATCAGGAATTTGCCTCCTGATTTATCAATTGTGACAAGGAGCATAGGATCCTGTGGTAAAGCAAGACCTCTATTCTGCCCCAGGGGCTGGGGCTATGGGTGGGGGAAGTTTCTAGTGGATAGTATTCTGATGAATACTATATAGAAATACTATATCAGAAAATGAATAGATATATATAATCACTATATCCTGATGTTAGCATCCTTATGGATATTGGTATTCATATGGATGATTTTTGCTCTATTTTAAAATATTTTCTAAGTTGTCTGTAATAAGTATTTTTTCATGATAAAATTTTATCAAAAGAAACATAGTGGGAGGAAATAGGAAAGTGCAGAGCAGTAAGGCAACATGAACAAGAATATTGGAGGTGATGATGAACTAGAAATAATTGGCTTCAAGTATGTTTGATAAAATTTGTTTGTGAACAATAGATTGACGATCCCTGCTGATGTCTGACTGAAGCTCAGGGGGCTGATGAGGGTGTCTTGAGATTTTTAAAAAATGACTGGGGCTCTACATAGGTGAGGATTTGCAAGACTTTGGAGGAGAGTGCTCTACTTATATTTTACTAGTAAAGTTTATTTGTCCCATGAAGATTGTTAACGTTACCAAAACTAATAATGAATAGGCTTGCCTGTGTATATACACCCTTATATTCTCATTTAAAACATTTTATTAATATTCTTTTAAAGGAAATATTTAAAAAATAACTACATGTTTCTGCCAAATAAGAACATAGACTTGCAAATCTGAGCATTTTTCATCAGGATCCCTGATGATACACTATTTGGGGGCATTGATGTTTCCATTCCAGCTACAACTTTTGTTCACTTCTTTCTGCTGTGGTGATTATGCAGAATCAGCTGTGATGTTCCTACGTAGGAAACATCACACAGGAGAGGAATGATTGTAATGAGTAAAATGAAAACTATCCTAATCAATTGAGCAGAATAATTGCAGGATCATACCTTAGTTAGAATTTGAGAAGGAATGCTAAAGTCCTGCTGTGACTGGGAAGAGATGCTTTTGGAACCATAACAAATACTATTTAACATGTTGCAAAGCATTCTTAAATCAATATATTTTTTAAAGATTTTATTTTATTTATTTGATAGACAGAGATTACAAGAAGGCAGAGGCAGGCAGAGGGAGAGGAAGGAAAGCAGGCTCCCCACTGAGAAGAGAGCCCGATGTGGGGCAAAACCCTGGGATCATGACCTGAGCCAAAGGCAGAGGCTTTAACCTACTGAGCCACGCAGACACCCCAAATCAATATTTTTTTTAAATTTGTATTTTATTTCTTATCTTAGCACATTGCTGTTCAAAGGGAGAATGCAAAGTTAGTCTTTCATCTAAAAGAATAAATACAAAGATCAAATCCTATATAATATTTTTGGATAGGCAATATTGATATTTATAGATGATATTTCCTCTGGGACGAATGCTCATAGAGTTCCCATGCAACATAATTTTATAGATTCATCTGGTTGATTGGATATCTATCTAATATTTGTTTTATTTTTCAATATTTGCTTCTTCTGGTTAAGTCAAACCTCTGTTTCAGTATTAATTCAATAAGAAACATTTACTAAACACCTTTTAAGAATGTGGTTTATCTTTGGTACTCAAAATGCAAAGATGCATCTTTGACTTCTTGGACATATGTACATAGTAGGGGAAATAACTATGGTAAGGGTGTCCACAATACTATGTGAAATTACTACATCAAAAAATGTTCCGGGCGCCTGGGTGGCTCAGTGGGTTAAGCCGCTGCCTTCGGTTCAGGTCATGATCTCAGGGTCCTGGGATCGAGGCCCGCATCGGGCTCTCTGCTCAGCGGGGAGCCTGCTTCCCTCTCTCTCTCTCTCTCTCTCTGCCTGCCTCTCTGTCTACTTGTGATCTCTCTCTGTCAAATAAATAAATAAAATCTTTAAAAAAAAAATGTTCCAGAGAAAGAAATTGACAGAAATTGACTTATCCTGGGAAAGTAAAAAGAAACTATTAAAAAGTGTTCGGTGTAGACTCTTAAATAAAGTAATCCTATTTCCTGATGTGCTTTGACAGTCTGCTTATGCTTGTTGTCCCAGGGTAATTACGAAGAGCTCCTTCCTTCACAATCAAAAGTATCCTGGTATACCACACATCTATTGAGTCATCTCACCCTTAAAGGACAAAACCAAAAATCTTGGTTGGATCCAGGTTACAAAAACACAGGTCCACTTCAGTGTGCAAGTTTCACTTGTATCCTATAGATTTGGGGATCCTGGGTTTCAGCAGGAAGTGATATTTTAGAAAGATGGCCCCCATGGCAGTGTGGAGGAAGAACTGGAGGAGAATGCTTGAAGAAAACAGTTGAGGTGGTTTTTTGCAATTAATTGCCCACGGGTAAGCAAATGAGATCCTGAATGCATGATCCTGGGGATAGAAAAAAATAAATCAAGAGAATAACAAATTTGAGATAAACACTCATTTGTTAGTTTTAAGATTACATTAATATATGTAGTTTATTGTGGTCTAGAAATGGATACTTTGCTTTTCTAAGTTAAAATTATCATTGTATATCACCATCACTTTTTTATAGTAGAGTGGACACACAATGCTACGTTAGTTTAGACAGTGATCCAACATTTATGTCATGCTGTGCATCACTTTTGCATTCTTGTTATTCGAGGCAGTTGTTGGTATATAGTTGGCTGACAGTAAACTTTGCAGGTTTGTTCTGTAGGAGACCAAATTCAACTCAATGCAACAATTAAAAAAAATTATACATAGAAGCTTTATGATTTTTAACTCTTATGATAAACTGATTCTTTAAAATTATTTTTGGTCATTCATTAATAAAATATTTAATTTGTGTCTTAAAATGTAAAAGTTTATCAATTTACTCCTTTTCCTTTCCACATTTTGTATGTAAAAGTCTCACCATTTACCACTCTTAATAGTCTTCATTGGCAGTGAGTAGGCAGCTGTTTAAGACATTTATGGATGTCATAAATCCAGCTGTTTTCATTTTCCATTACCCAAGTTTCTATAGTAACCAGTGACATTCAGTACTGACTTAATGATTCACACTGCACTAAAACTGCTTTTGCTTTTACTCAGATGAGTTTCAATTGCTTAATATCCTCTAATTTCCTACCTTTTACATCTTTTCATTCCATATCCATCCTGTTCCAATCCATCCCCCAACATGTTTCTGAGCTTGAAAATGTAGCAATCACAGTTTTTCTCAATGTAATCACCTAATTCACATATAGTGTTGAAATTCACCAAGCAGATGAGTGTATTTTAGAGACTTCAGATTCCAACAAGTTAACCAGAGGAAATTCTCATTACATAAATGATACCTTAGGGTTTTAATATATCTTTTTAACTTGAATCACAGAAAATTTAATTGAGCTCTGTTGTGAGCTAGATGATCAAAAATGTCACATTTGAAAACTTCCTTATTTATTTTGGAATACAATTTGAAATTCCTTAGTTATGATTCCTTACTATTTCATAAAAATGGTGAAATAGTTTTTCATTTGCAGAATTTGAGTGTCAAGAATGTGATACAACTGTTATGTGTATCAGTGCACAAATCACTAGTGTATATGATTTCTCAATTTTACTGTCTTCTTAAAAGAATTTCAGCCTAGGAGCACCTGGATGGCTCTGTCATTTAAGCATCTGATTCTTGATTTTGGCTCAAGTGATGAGCTCAGGGTCCTGGGACAGAACCCTATGTTGGGCTCTGTGTTCAGTGGGAAGTCTGCTGGAGAGTCTCCCTCACCCTCTCCCTCTGTCCCATACCCTGCTCACTCACACTCCATTTAAAATGAAAAAAAAAAAAAAATCTTAAAAAAAAAAGTCAATTTACACTTTCTAACCTACTTGGTAGGGGTGAAACTTAATGAAGTGATACAATCTTTTTCTCCTAATTTAGTGAAATAGGTTGAGTCCAACAAACACAGTTGGAATATGGACTTTGCCATTTACCACCCATGTGGCTAAAGCAAGTGACAATCTTACTTTATACTCAAAAGGAGATAAAGAAACCATGGCCCATAGGCCCAATGAGACCAGGCTTTTGCTAGCCTCTTGGACATCATCCAATGGCATCCCTACTACCGTGAACTTGCTTCGCTGCCCATTCCACATCCCTTGATGAAGGCTTCTGCTTATTTTTTGTAAACATACCAGACTCATTCTGCAGTTATGACTCTCCCTCTGTCCAGAATGTTTCTCTCCTGGTCCTGCAAGTTGGGTTCTTTTTCATCACTCATGGTTATCTCACGTGTTTTCTCTTAAGAGGGGCCTTCCTAAAATAGCCCCTTCACACCATTACAGGGTCACATTAAAGTCTGTTATTTTTTTCCTTATGCTTGTCACTAGCCAAAATTATCTTATTTACTTATTTATGTCTGCCTCCTCCCATAAAATTCCCATGAAGGAAAGGATCTTGACTGCTTTCTTCACAGCTGTATCTTTAAGGCTCAAACAATGTCTGGCAAACAGTAGGGGCTCATTGAGTTTATACTGAATGAATGAATGAATGCATGAATGAATATCTATTTTTACAAGAGTGTTGTAAGTGAAGTGCTTAACCCAGGGTTGATGTTTAAATGATGGCATTCATTCTTATCAACTATGCAAGTGTGATTGTATCTTGAAAGTTGTCAAGTGGTTATTTAACTCTAGAAATTGTTTAGAAATGAATGATCTTTGCAAATCAACTCCTCATACTTTAGCTCCCTGAAATATCCCATCTCTTTCTTTGTGGAATCCTGCTTGGTACATCCTCTTTCTTCATTTGATAAGAGATAACTTACTATTTTTAAGATTCAACACTGTTTTTTCAGGTATAACTTTTCAGGAGTCCTTCTCTTTAATCCAGATGGAAAGAACTACTCTTTTCGTTGTTTCCGTGTTTATTACATACATCCATCATAGCACAGGACTCTAGTACATCTCGGTGCTAAAGCATTAATAATTTTTACTAGGTCATGTCCCTGTGGAGAGGGTTTGTGTTATATCTATCTGTGTATGTATAATGGCAAGTACAATGCTGACTTCATAGAGGCCACTCAATTATTGCTGTTGAATGACTCTGAAAAGTATCACATATCTTGTCCATTCTAGGGATTTATATCTTTATTGTGATTGCTAAAACTTCAAGTCCAGGCTCACAATGCTGATGGTAGAATTTAAGTGGAGTAGCACTTAATCTGAGAGGGCAAAAATTGACACATCTCAATGCTACAGCACAGCTAAGAAGAGCAAAGGAAATAGGTTGTGTTAGTTAGGTGATTCCAAACTGTGGGATTAATATTCAGCAGGCCAATGAACAGCAAGGAAGAAGAAGAGTAGGGAAACAACATAGGAAGGAGTTTGAGTAGATAATAACATTTAAAATTTCCATCCCAAATGACTTTTGATAACTATATATGGTTCTTTTAAAATAGTGGAACAAAAGTAATTTATGACTTAAACAGTTTTGTGTTAAAATATTGGTCTGTCTGGTTCAGAGTTAGATTTCAGTAGCTCTTAGAAAGTGTAAGGTTTGTCTTCTTGAAACTTGCTCCTACTTTTTTTCTTTTGCAATTGAAACCTCAAACAACTATGATAGACTGTGTTTTATAAAGATAATATGTTAAGGGTGATTACAAATTATGCTCTGTTTTTATATTAAGCACTGTTAGATATTTTAGATAGAAGTATATCTTTACTGTACATAAGCAAGCTAACAACATTTTAAATATACTCTAGATATGTAATTAATAACTTAATGGCCCTAACATTAGTATTAACAAGAATATGTATTGTTCTTCATTGCTTTTGTAATGATATTAGAAGGGTAAATTAAAATTCACCTACATGGCAGAAGAAGAAGAAAGCAGTTCTATTACTTATTTAAATGTCTCTTAAGACCAATTTACATAACATATAATTCAAATAACCCCACTTAGTCATACCAAGTCTTCAGTGAAAGTCTAGTTACTGACTTCAAATTTTCTAGGCCTGGTACACATTAATCTGTATAGATTGTTTTATTCTTTCTTCGGGGAGAGAAGACTACACCAAAGTCTAGTGAGGATTTAAGGACACTCTTAGTTACTTGATGAAAGGTTTTAGAATCAATATATTACAGAACTCTGAATGTCAGATTTGTGTCTTTGAGACCTCAAAGGCTAATGTGATTGCAGAGTTGGCCCGAGGCATGGAAAATAGGAAGCCACCTATGTCGTATGTTTTGAGAGGAAAAAGAAAGGTTTTCCTGCCAACATGTCTTCCCACAAAGCTAAGCCGGTGCCTACCATTTCTCATTAATATCACTTATTTTAAATTGAAATAATGTTTCCTAATGACGGTTTTAATATAAACATTCAACCTCTGATAATGAAATCCTACTAATAAACAAGCATCAGTGAACTCATAAGCACTGAATAGTTTATAAATGAAAATGACACATCCTCAGATTCCATCCTTGGTCCTTCCCTGTTTCCACTCCAATTCTTATTCTTGAGCATTCTTTTCCACTCCTGCAAAAGTATTAGTATTTTCCAAGGGTGCCCTGCAGACTACCTCCACCAAGATTACTTCTAGTACTAGCCAAAATTTAAACTACTAGGGTACCTGCCAGTCTTGCTGTATCAGCAACTCTAGCGGCAAGATTGTAGAATAGGCACTGAAATATATTTTAGGCTTCCTAAGAATCATTGACCTATTTGTTGATGGCCCTTGTATTTATCCTGGGGCCCTACATATTCTTTTAAAATTAAAGTATAATTCATATACTATGAAATTCACCATTTTAAAGAGTATACAGTTCAGTGGTTTTTAGTATATTTATGAGGTTGTATAGTCATCACCATTATCTGGATGGTTTGAGGCAAGTGCTATGGGCAATTCAGTTATGTGGGAGAGTCAGTAAGAGAAGAACTAAAAGGATTAGATATGTTGCTAAATGTTACAGACGCTTAACTTAGATATTGCATGGCTTTGTCAATTTAGATAGTAGTATTCAAGATCTCTCTGGGGAAATAATACATAGCTCTGGGAGTGAGGACAGAGGATAAGGATTGTTCTGAGTTTACAAGATGAGTCATCAGTCACTGGAGTATCTTCTTGGTGTATGTGTGTGGTTTTTACATTGGAAAATGTAAAAGGAACAATCCAACCCAAATAATACACTTCTAATGGTAGTCTCTGTGGCTCTCAGGGGAAAGAGCTGCTTTGGGCACTTTCCTTCTTGCGATCCTTAATACAAACTGTGTAGGAGACTGCTCTCTATATCATCAGAGGTGAAAATCAGCTTTACTAAACCCAGTGTCTCCAGTGCCCACCATGATCTCTGCAGGCAGTTGTATGGCCTCTTCTCTGAATGGAACTAAAGAACTTCCATCAATAAGAACTCTAAAAGCATAGCACAATGCTGTTCTAAGTCATATGCATTAAAAATGAAATTGTTCATATTGCATGGAGCACTGGGTGTGGTGTATAAATAATGAATTATGTTACACAGAAAAGAAAGAAATAAAAAAAATGAAATTGTTACCTTCCACCCTCAATGAGTTTATATTTTTTAGTTGAACTTTAAGAATATAATTTACATATATATTTTGGAGATATGCTTCTTATTATCTGATATCCAAATATCTTATTATTTGGAGATTATTTGCTTCTTATTATTTGTCAAATTTCTTCAGGGTTTCCTTTTAGTTAATTCCTTTTATGGATTTCTCTTATTTTAAAAAATTGGAACAACACTTGGGTCAGGTCAATATAGTGGGAAAGCCCGAGTGATGCCTTTAAGGTACTAAAAGGTTGGGATTTTAAAACATTTAATTGAAATTGTAATGGTGGTTTTTTTATGGTACAAATTAAAGTGAAAAATTTGGTATAGAGTGAATTAGGTTAATTTGTGAATAGATGACTTGTGTTTGATAAAAATTGGTACTTAGGAGCCCAGATGCTTTCTTTGTGTGCCATGTGTTGACAACACAGTTAGAGATTTGTCAATCTCTCTTTCATGATGGAAAGCTACTGTGTGAGCGATGGTCTACAAAAATGCTATCTTTGAAAAACAATAAGGCTGATTTAGGAAAACTAAATTCCAAGTATATAAGCCATCTTTTCAATCAATGACCTGACTAAATTAAATAAACATATTTTTAGCAAACTGATTTGGATATAGACAGAACTTAAATAGCTAAAACATCTCAGTGTATGGCAAATAATGCATTTGCCCTTGGTATGTTAATGAAGCCCTGTAGAGTTTTCTTCCTCCCTCAACTAGCGTATTGTATATTTAGACTAAGCTTGCAAATTCCAGGCTGAAGTGAAGGTTCCCTTTTTCCCACCCTCGCCCAAACTTGTAAGTGTCTCAGAAGGGAAGATTTTACTGAAAGTGCCTTCTCAGCCTTTGCTACCACATGCAGTCAGACACTGGAATACTTGTTATTGGCAAGTTGAAAATTTTTAAATCATGAAAGATTTACATGAATGATAGAAGATTTGAAATGGTTTATGGCATGTTCATTCACACTAAATCAGCCTTTGCCTTTTTAGGCTTTTCTTTCAAGACACTTATGCAAATCCAAAATGACAAGAATGGGTTTTAAATGATTTTCAGCATCTGAAGATAAGCAAAAAAATGACAGACTCATAAAGTACTATACTTTTTTTGAGGCTGAAAACTTCCAGACATTGTAAGCTGGAGCAGACTGAAATGAGAATAGATAAACAGGTTAGAGTTATTAATTTCATATTTGTTATTAAAGCAGCTCAATTCCTTATTCTCAGAATGTCTTTGTATTCCTTCCCTGGGCTTTGGGAAGTAATACCATCCTTGGCACATGTACTGCCCTGCTTAAAGGTTTATCATCTGTGTTCTCCTTGTTGTGTTATATTGAACTAAGCATAGAAGAGGTTTGTGTATTATACAAGAGTTTTATGGCAAAGGGCTGAATTTGACCATTCTCCACAGAAGTTGATTTTTCTCATAAACATAAGCAATTTTACTATGTACTTTTTAGTCATTTAAAAATGTGATTAATTGCATACCAGTAAGTAGAATTTGTTTATTGTTTCCCCTTAATTTTCAGATATTTGTGTTCATTTTCTCATACTAACTACCTCCATCAATAGGATCAAAGTGAGTGAAGGGCAAGTTTGGTCCTTAGTCATTCAATTATTTGACAGTCTGGTAGAGAATACAGAAAAGTGGATAGGCAATTATAGTAAACACTGTAAGTGCTATGGAGAAAAATTAAAGTTATGGTGTATTTTCCAAAGGTGGTAATAATGATATCATCCATCCTACAGGCTCTTCTGCAATGTGGTCTTGACCACTCTCATCAAGAGATGGAGTCTAATTCTCCTTCCCTTGGTTCTGGTCTGCTCACAGTTACACTCTTGTGTCCAATAAAATGAGATAGAAGTAATGCTGTAGAATTTTCAGAGGTTGGAAGTGTGACAACTTCCTTAGATTCTTGGAAGCTTGCTTTCCAGGTGCTCTTAGATTGTTGCTTCTCTGAAACCAGCATCCTGTACTTCCCTTTGACCTGGGTAAGTGTGGCTGCTTCAAGTCTTGTGTCTAAGGGTGTTGTTACATTTTGGAATACCTTTCTTGGAATTTTCTAAGACCCATCTGGCATGTGGGACTGTTGGGCTGGCACTGCTATCTGGACAGGATACCTCAGGCTAGAGTGAATGCTTTGTGGTCCCTCATATTTATTTCTCAACTCTCCCACTCCATACATAGGGTTGACCAGAAAACCAGAGGATTCATGACTATGGAGTTATCCTGAAGCTCTGTGGCTGGGTCCAGTTTCCAAGGGAGATCTTGATGAACAATGCACTCCTACTAGTCTGCGCTGTATATATTTTATGGGATCATGTCTGAGTGGTGCTGACACACTGACTTGGGGTAACTCAGTCTCACATTGTACATAAAGGGGTCTAAGGGCTCAGGGCTGGTGACAGTCCATCACTGACTGACTCCTGAGCTCCAGTTATTTTCCATGTTGCATCTGCACTGCAGACTTCGGTCTATGACACTGTGAGTCTCCAGCTGGGCTGGATGAGTGTATAATTATACATAACATGCCAGTGACACTGCTCCTTTCACTTTGCCTACATAACAAATGGAAAATGATCTCACACACACACAGGGAAAGAAAAAAACAAAAACACTGTCAAGTGATAAAGGAATCTGAGAACAAGATTCAGAGATCTCTATGAGGTTGAATATTGAGCAAAGCATAAGTAATTGAGTGAGGGAACTGGAAGAAGACATTACATTTAAAAAATGCTTAAAGAATTGTTAAAAAAAAAACTTAAAATTATTACTTCAGTATCAAAGAATGCCAAATGCTAGAGTGTGAGCATAGACCCATATGGCTGAAACAGAGTGGGATAGAAGTCACTGAAGTTTTCAAGGAAATGGAGAGACTCACAGTAGTGGCTTTAAATGTAAGAACATTTAGAATATAAGCCAAAATTAATTATATATAACTAGATATTTATATATGCTCTTAAACCCAGATGAAGGATGTTCTAGTGTATCAATCTTAAGAGAAATTTAAGGGGAATGAAATTAGTAATAGCCAGAATCCAAATGGAGGAGGAAGAAAAAAAGTTTTAAAAGGATTTTATTTGAGCACTGATAAATATAAAATATGTCAGCTATCCTTTTTGACTTAAATAATAGTTCTGTATTTGGAAAGGAAAGTAATTTTAGGAGTGGTGTTTTAGTCTCAGTGATTTTTACCGTTTGTATCCTGAAAATATACTTTACAACAAAAAAGCTCCTGTCTGCTGACCTAACTTCCATTACAAGGTCAATGTAACATTTTAATTCATAAATAAACCACTATTCGTCCTCAGAAGTTTTTAACAACTAAAAGAGACCTTACCACTTTAAATCAGGTGTTTATAATGAATGTCCATATTTTGTTGTAATATTTTATCAAGAAAAAGGTAATCATTTCTAAGAAGCAACTTCATTTGGTAGCTAATAATAAATAATCAAGAACAATTTAGAAACAAATACAAATTTCAGTCCTTCTACCATTGTCCAATTTCTCATTTTCTTCTTGTGAAATATGGTGATAACAGTAACTATATATGTTAGAGAATTGAGAGAAACAACAATAAAAATAACATAATTTGGCTTCTTCACCTAGAGAGTACTCAGACATGTACGTTATTCCATTTAGAACGGCATAGTTCCTGTCTTTTATGACCTACTGGCTGATAATTCTGTGACTAACACCTCAGAGATGGGAATAATTGAAAGTGATCTCTGTAAGAGAAATGATCCATTAAAACCAAGACACATTGTGTTAGGAAAAATTCTTAGATAGACAACAACAAAGTAAGTACTTAAGAAAAAAAGATTTATTTATTTTAGAAAGTGGGCAGATTTTAGGGAGGGGTAGATTGAGAGAATCTTCAAGCAGACTCCCTGCTGAACATGAGTCTATTGTTGGGCTCCATCTCAGGACGCTGAGAAAATGACCTGAACCAAAATCAAGAGTTGGACCTTTAATTGACAGTGCCATCCAGGCACCCCTAAGTAAAGACTTTTTAATATAAAAATACTTAGGAATTTGATTCCTGCATTTCATATAAGATTAAAAAAAAAAACTAGTGGACTGGACAGAAGTTCAGAGAAGAGCTTTAAATTTGGGGTGACCCTATATCCCAGTGTATATTTGTTCCAGCACAACTATTTGTGAATGGCAAATTACACGGTTGTCTTATGTCCTAGCTATTTTCCAGTAGATGAACATGGCTATGAAGGAGATATTCAGCTTTTTTTCTATTGCCTCAGTATCTAAAGGCAGGAACTTAGAAACAGAATTTTCTAGTCTAATCATATGGCACTTCTTTTAATAAAATCCCTCATTGGCTTCATATTTACCCCAAAAGTTCAAAATGTACACTCTGGATTTCAAGGCCATTCATAACCTGGAGTCTGCTTATTTCCTGAGGATCCCCTCTTTATATTTCTTTTCTTAATCTTAACTCCCCTGTCAAACTAAACTTCTTGGATTTTTTTTTTTTAAACCAACACTCTCTCGTGTCTTTCAGGCTGTGTTTCCCACCCTCCATTTCACTTTATGACCTCCTGGTAGTCCTACTGACCTCAGTTCAGATATAACTTCTCCAGAAAGGAGTTCCTAGACCACTAACACCTGGCTCAGGGGCCATCCCTTCTAAGTGCTTCTATAGTGCTTTGCAGTCACTGAAATCATGACCCTCACCCCAGGGTCTTTTAATTTTCTGTTTACTGTATGCCTAGTTTGACTGAACATCCCACAGAGACAAGGGCGTATTGTATATTCAGTGTGTAGCCTTGGGCTTAGCCTACAAGCCCTTAAAATGACTATGTATTGAATTGGTTTGTTGAATTAAAGATGCTCTAATGTTAAGATTTCCTGGGTTTACACAAATAACTAGTCAGATTAAAACAAAAATAAATTTGAATTATAATCCATAATTCTGCATTGAATAATCATAGAAGCTTCTGGGATTTGTCAGGTCTAGCTTCCTTCTTTCAGCTTGAACTATGATTGCCCAGACATCTGGGGATGGGCAAAGCACAATTTGGCACTATGATTGCATTGTTATAAGAATACTTGATATTAAGGAATTTATGAGGTAATTTTTAAAAACAAAGTTTTAATTCCTTGTGTATTAGACTTTTGTTCTGCCCCTAAAATGGGCAGATGGTTGTCAGTACAGCTATACATTTGTTATTAGAAAAGGGCCCTTTTGGGGCGCCTGGGTGGCTCAGTGGGTTAAGCCGCTGCCTTCGGCTCAGGTCATGATCTCAGAGTCCTGGGATCGAGTCCCGTATCGGGCTCTCTGCTCAGCGGGGAGCCTGCTTCCTCCTGTCTCTCTGCCTGCCTCTCTGCCTGCTTGTGATCTCTCTCTGTCAAATAAATAAATAAAATCTTTAAAAAAAAAAGAAAAAAAAAAAGAAAAGGGCCCTTTTTATGGGTAAAATGGATGTTACAATTCTGAAGCATACATGTTAGCATATATATCCAACCATGTCTTATTCTACGGGGAACTAATTCTAACAAGTATTACAAAGTTTCTTCATATATAATTATAAAAGGAAGAATTGGACTTTAAAATTTTGGAGCCATAATATCTTTAAAATATGTAATTTTAAATAGTACTCTTACAAATTGAGTTAGTATTTTCTAAGTCATTTGGGTAAGAGACATCAGTATTTAGGACTGCTTTCATATGGTAAATATATTCTCACTACTGGTATTTTCTTTAACTATGAAGAACTGTAAATCTTATAACGTCTTACCATGTGCTAAAAGATGCTGATGTATGTGTGTTTCATTAATTAATTCATGATTTTCACAACAATCCTATGAAGTAAGCATATCGTTATACCTATTTTACAAGTAAGGAAAATAAATCCTAGGGGATTATATAATTTATCAAGTATTCACAGAGCTAGTAATTAATAGATCTGGAATTTGTGCCCAGGCGGCTGGCTTCAGAGTCTGAGAGCTCGACCATTCTTCTCTTAGTGTTAGGAGGTTAAATATAAATATTTCTATTAGTAAACTAATGAGTTTTTCACTTAGAAGTAGAGCAAATCATCTGATTATGGTCAACTAATCTGTAATGTAAATACAGAAAACGAAATTTGAACAATCAGAGATTCCATAGGATGGTGAAACAGGCCCACACTTTCAAGGGGGTTACCTACACATAAGGCTAGTAGACATTAGAGATGGAATCAAGTAGAACATCTTGAAATACATGTCCATAAATCCTTCAATCCATTTAATAAAATGTTCGTAAAACTCTATCACATAGAACTTGTAAGTGCTATTACTAAGCACTGTGAAAAATACAAAATATAGAATATGATCCCTTTCCCTTAGTCCCTATTTAAAAAAAGGCATTTTAAGTATGAACAAACATAAGTACTTCAAGGTATTACTGAAATTTTGCTTTAAGATTGGGGTAATGATATTGAGAACATAGATAACAAGTCTTAAAAGATATAGCATGGAGTAATCATGCCTCTGTGAAGTACTTACTAGAGCTGAGTACAGCTTCCCAGGTGATTTTTAGGCTCACTAAATTTAAGAACCATGGAGACCTTAGTCTTGAACTTTTTTTGTTGTTATGTGTCACATTATACAACATTGTTCTTAATTTTTTTGTGTGGGGGTACCCATTCCTTTGGCAGTCTACTGACACCTTTTGTAGATACATGCTCCTAAAATATTTAGAGCAGAAATGGGATATGGTATGGTGAGTGTTATGAGTTGAATTGTGTTCATTCAAAATTCATATTCTGAAATGCCAACTTCTAATACCTAGGAATGTGACGTTATTTGTAAATAGGTCTGCTTTAGATGTCATTAGTTAAGATGAGGTCATACTGAAGTAGAGTGGACCTTTATCCAACATAAACTGGAGTTCTTATAAAAAGGGACTCTCATACAGAGGAACATGGTGTGAAGATTGGAGTTTAATGCTGCCGCAAGTTAAGGAATTACCTACAAAAGCCTGCAACAGATCTTTGGAGAGAGCATGGCTCTGCAGATAACTTGATCTTGGACTTCCAGTTTCCAGAATATTAAGACCTTTCTGTTGTTTTAGTCACTCAGTTTGTGATACTTAGTTATGGCAATCTAAGCAAACTAATATAGTGGGGGAGGAAAATAATCTTTTCTAAAATTGTTGATTCAGCTTTTGGATTATTCTTGCATTAAAGTAACTTATATTGGGGCGCCTGGGTGGCTCAGTGGGTTAAGCCGCTGCCTTCAGCTCAGGTCATGATCCCAGGTCCTGGGTTCAAGCCCCACATCGGGCTTTCTGCTCAGGAGGGAGACTGCTTCCTCCTCTCTCTCTGCCTGCCTCTCTGCCTACTTGTGATTTCTCTCTGTCAAATAAATAAATAAATAAAATCTTTTTTTAAAAAAAAGTAACATATATTAAGGTTTGGTTTCCCAGAAATATTTTGGAAGTGGAGGGATAATTGGGAAGTAAGCTAATAGTTAAGGGAAACGATATTGTTTATGGAAAATGGGCTTCAGCATTAGAAAGACCTTGGTCCAAAATCCGACTCTGCCATTTATTAGCTGTGTCACCTCCCACAACATTAATGTAGCCTAGTGTTCTTATCTGTTGAGTGGTAATGATAGTAAATATCTACCTCATGGAGTTGAGGAGAGGAAAAAAGGTAATATCTGAAAACAAAACATCTTAAAGCACTGCTATGTACTATGGAAGTATTCAATAAATGAAAACTCTCATATCTATTATTATTATCTTCTTATTAGTGTTAAGCCTTTAAAAGATTCTGCTACAGAAAGAGAGCAAAACTAGTTCTATTATTTCTATCCCCCAACACTTTACTAGATGTGAGAGTCTTGAAACTTGCTTGGTTTGATGGTTAGAAGAGAATTATGGATGTATCACTATGAGCCTCAAAGGGCAATTTGCCGGTGGGTAGAATTTATAGCTTTGTAAGTAACGTGATTTAACTTTTAAATAAATAGTTTTTCTATATCATATTGCAACACTGACTCATCCTGAAGAAACAGGTTTACCGAGTCAAACTTTTCAGCCTAGAAAGATCTACTCACAAAATTTTTTCTTTGTGTCCCAGGACATTTTACTTAATATATGCAAACTAATGTAGTAGGACAGCAGTCAACTTAAGAATGTTATTTTTTGATAATAAAGGTAATCCTTTCTTATGTTAGGAATTTAGAAAATATAAAGAAGAAACTAAAAATTGTTCTTTACTACAGTAGCTCTAAGTAAAAAAACCCACTAATTCCAGATGTATATATATACATATAACACACACATATATACATATAACACACATACATGTATATGTGTGTATGAAAATGAATGAATATTACTCAGTCTATCCTAATTGCTTTGTAATTTTTCCTTTTTTTAAAACAAAAACTTTTATATTCTGTGCATGAGTATCATTTTTCAAGAATGAGACCACTTTCTCATATATTTATATGTTCCATAATTTAGTAACCAGTCCCATATTTTATTCATGTACATTGTTCTAAAGCATTAAAAATCATTGATGTGAATATTATTGTACATAATTCTTTATGAATGTCTCTGATTATTTCCTTAGAGTAAATTCCTGAATTATTTATAAATCACATGAACCTTACTTTGAGGTGACTGATCTGTAAATAAAACCCCAAGAAATCTGACTTAGGATGCATTTCACAAAGAGTCAATTTTGACTAAATTCAGTGAAAAATGAAGTGGTAGTTAAATAGACATAGACTTGTGACATAAAAATGAAAATCAGGATCTGTTCTAGTGTTCCATACACGGAGTCTTTATTTACCTGGACCCCAAACTGGCCAGAAAACACCATTCTCTCATCATTGCCATCATCATTATTATAATAGCTAACATTCTTGAAATACTGCAATAGGAGCTTTTTATATTATTTTAGTCTTTTTACTAACTTTCTAGCATCCCATAGTAAATAGCATACACATCCAAAGTCAAGCCCAGAGATGTCTGACTTTAGAGCACAGGCTCTCATCCATTATGTCCCAAGACCTCTCCAAAATCTCCAGGATTCTCAAACTTATTTATAGCTTTAATCCATTATAATTTATAATTATGCATCTCTTACACTTTTGTTCATATTTATCCCACATCAAAACTGTTTCAGTTTTTAGGATAGTGCTAGATTTTGTTAAACAGCTGAGCTCTGGTAGTTTGTTTCAGAACATTTGAAAGTCTGTGCATTTGAGAAGGGTAGACCAGGGCAAACCTTGCCTTGCTCTGGATGCTTCCTGGCAAAGACAATGTGTCCTACACCCTTTCTCTCTCCTCCTTTCCTCCCTCCCTCCCTCCCTCCCTTCCTTCCTTGATTTTATTTATTTGACCAAGAGAGGGCAGGAGAGAGAGAGAGATGGAGCATGCAGGTGCTCCCCAGGGGCACCAGCACAAGCAGAGGAAGCAGCAGACAGAGAGAGAGGCAGACCCCGCTGAGCAGGGGGCCGGATGCAGGGCTGGATCCCAGGGCCTCAGCCAAAGGCTGACGCTTAACCAACTGAACCACCCAGGCACCCCTGCACCCTTTCAATTTATTATAACCTAAGGATTAATCTAGAAATTATGTAACTAAAATGTATTTTAAAACATTATTGGGGTGCCTCGGTGGCTCAGTTGGTTAAGCGTCTGCCTTTGGCTCAGGTCATGATCCTGGGGTCCTGGGATCAAGCCAGGCATTAGGCTCTCTGCTCAGCTGGGACCCTGCTTCTCTCCTCTTCTCCCCCTGCTTGTGCTCTCTCTATCGAATAAATAAAATCTTTAAAACAAGCAAACAAAAACATTATTGATGGTATCTTGACTACCGAATACAGGTTTTCATTTCTGCCTTAGTATGAGGAACATAGGTCACTGTTAAAATCTTGTAAACTTGACATTGACATCCAACTTTGTTATAATTCAAAGACAGCAATATCAAAGGGAAATATTTAAATATCATACATATTGTATAGAAATAATCCCTGTACATTGACTAATAGCAAAGCAAAAAAAATACATTTAAAGAATTTATATAATATTTTGAATGTTTAAGAAATGGCATGAGAGGGGCGCCTGGGTGGCTCAGTGGGTTAAAGCCTCTGCCTTCGACTCAGATCATGATCCCAGGGTCCTGGAATCGAGCCCCGCATGGGGCTCTCTGCTCAGCAGGGAGCCTGCTTCCTCACCCCTCCTCCCCCGCCCCCCTCTTCTGTATCTGCCTGCCTCTCTGCCTATTTGTGATCTCTGTGTGTCAAATAAATAAATAAAAATCTTAAAAAAAAGAAAGAAATGGTAGGAGAGATGGATAAGTAAAAGCAATGCTAAAACCACAAATGAAGTTGTTCAATTTGATTAAAAAAGTAAGTGGAGAATTTGGATACTTAGTCTTCTTTTCAAGTAATTGTTTCCATATTATTGATCTAAATTCAGTTATTGAAAAATATATTTTATCCTGGACTGGGAAAAATAGATGAAAAGGAATAAAGTACAAAGGTTTGTAGTAGTTTTTTTGTTTGTTTGTTTGTTTGTTTGTTTGTTTTGTTTTGTTTTTTTTTGTTTTTTTTTAAAGAGCAGGAGCTAGCACAAGTGTGGGGTTGGAAGAAGAGCAGAGGGACAGGGAGAATCGTAAGCAGGCTTCACGATCAGGGCAGGGCTCAATTTCATGACCCTGAGATCATGACCTGAGCCGAAATCAAGAGTCATATGCTTAACCACCTGAGCCACTCAGGCACCACTAGTAGTCTTAAACCTATTAGATCCTGCCCCGATCTGTAAAGTTTATGTTCTTGTCAATGTAGTAGGATGCTTCTCTAAATTTATTCAAATTTAAAAATGTAAAACTTAAGCTTTAAAGGCGTAGTTTGTAATCTGTATCTCAAGAAAATGAGAGCAGATTTGAGAGTTCCCATTGATGTATTATTTATCACAATATAAAGATGAGAGAGAGAGAGAGAATGAATGAATGCATATGGATTCCTTCCTTCTTTTCCTTTTGGCTCTCCTTTGTGAGAATGTTTGCAAACCAGAAAGATAATACCTGGCTAAACTTTGACTGTTCTCTAATGTCTAATCAGTAAAATTCAAATCTGCTTGAGTCAGAGGCTTCATGTCATGGGATAGAGGAATGATATTTTGTTTTTGCTAAATCTAAGGTTCTGCATTATATGTAGGTTTATATGTAGAATATGGGATTTGAAGCTAGAGAGAATGGTTAAACCATTTGGAGCAGAAAGAGCGTTGATTATGATGCCTGGCACAGAAGCTGACACCCAGTAAGTGCTTTCTTTTTACCTTGTAGGTAATAAGAATAGAGGGAAAGTTATGGAGAAGCAACATAGGATGGAGAGCAGAATTGAAACTGATGAAAGAAATTATGCTTCCTCTTATTTTTTTCCATCCAACAAACCAGTTCTTCTTCTGATAGCAAGAATTTATATCAAAAAGGGATTCATTCTCACTTTCTTTGGTTAACAAAATTAGTGTTTTGTGTAAGTGTATTTCATACTTTGCAAAAATCATGTGTGAAAATGAACATTTTAATAAATTACTTAGTCTTATATGCTTAACAGGATTCCAGTAATGGTAGACTCAAGGTGGTACTGGGAGACAGTTCTCCAAGGTCTGACACATTTATGTGTGTTTTGTAAGTGAAGAACTAATGGGTCTTTCTTCTAGACTATCTTTTAAAGGAGGTCTGAATAGTGAACACCTTTGAAAAAGACATGCTTTCCCTCCAAAGGAAGGGGCAGGCATGATTATTGTATACTGTAAAAGATTCAGGGTTCTCTAAGTTCTGAGTTTCTGTCTTCTACTGCAGCTCCCTATATATGTAGGCATTTGAGTCCATCTGTATCACCTCCATAGGACTTGGGGGAAAGGGAAACTACTACAAATATGATGATGTTCCTGCTACATGATGTGCCATAAATAATAAAAGTCCTTTGTTTCTGACCCAGGAGTCTCATATCTTCTGCCATTATCAATGGAAATGGCAAGTTAACTTGTTGGTTTGGGAATATGGTGAGCTCAGACCCTTTAGGGATTATAGATAGGTTTCAATAAACACTGGTTGAATAACTACACAGTTTTTCCTGTAAAATAAAAATAGAACTTGATTTACAAAGTTAAATTACAATGTAAAAAAAAATTATACACTGGGTGTAAAGCAAGGCATATCCTTACTGACTGGTTTTTTGGATTATCCCTCAGAACTGAAAAGCAAGAAAAAGGATTCTGAAATTTGTTAAAATGGTAAGGAAAAATTTATCCAAGACTTTTGCAGTGGTGATGTTGCAAAGGGGAAAGCTATTGGGCGCAACTCCAAACACAGCAAAGACAGCTGAGGATTTATAGCCAATGAACAAAGTGGAGGAGGTCATTGGATGAAAAATGACTAAGTTGAAACAGCAAATATGGGAACATTCTTGCTAAACTAATTTGATAGGTTCTTGCCGAAGACAGGTCAAGGGCTTAGACATCAAGAGTAATGGCTAAGAATTTGATCAGATCTCAAGTGTGGGGGGAATTCTCACTAAATTGACTTAGCAAGATTCTTACTAAGATGGGGGTAGGCAGTTCAAGACAGGATGGCCTCGTTGAGACTGAGGCCTCGTTGAGAAGAAAGTTCAGAGGAGACTCAAGTTTGGTCAAGGGAGAGTCTTTGTCAGATTTTAAAGGTCAAGTGTGGAAAAAAAATTTTATTTGTATAGATGGCCTTGTGTGCTGTATGGTTCCTCCATAGGAAAATGTGTTTGTATTATTTAATATTCCTTTGTTATATAGGGTTTCTGCTGACTTCATAGGGAGTAAATGATCATCACAACTGCAGCTCAGATGATACTTCAACCAGAAAACCTAACCAGATCAACCAAGTCAGAAATAGTTATTGCTTCCAGGAATACTGTTTCTTAGTCTAAAGTTTGGGAACTCAAAACTTAGTGCTGTATGCTTGTCTGCATTATGTGACTTCTAATTTGTATTATGTAAAATGTTATCTTTCCCAGATTTCAAATTCATTGGTGTTTTAGTCATTGTCTAACTCATATTTATAATCCCAACAACAGCCAGCAAACCTTCACACAATTCTTCAGCCAACACAAGTTTTAAAATTACCATTCTGCCTCTCTCCCTCCATCGCTCTTTTTCTCTTCTTCCTCCTCTTTCTTTTTCTTCTCCCTCTCTCTATATGTATGTATATTTATATATACATATATATGTATATGTATACAAACACACAAACACACACACTCATATTCATATATGTGTTTAAACTGGTGCTTTTCAGACTTTAAGATCATATAGGCTGTAACATTTCAGTGCACTGCATATGGGAAAATCAGGTTGGGTGACAGCTATTGCAATAATCATGTTTAATGTATTACTTGGCAAAAACCTATTAAGAGATTACAAAATTCTAACAGGCATGATTTGAGGAAAACTACAAGTTTTGCTGTTTGAATTAGCACCTGATATGTAAACTACTTTTGATATTTCTGAATGAGTGCAATCTTATGTGGATTAATTACAAAGGGAGTTTGAGTTCAGTTTTTACTTTTTTATCTTTGTTTAAAATGCTTGTTTTTCCTGAGCCATAGTAAATCAGGCCTGATTTCTTTCTTTCTTTTTTTTTTTTTTAAGATTTTATTTATTTATTTGACAGAGAGAGATCACAAGCAGGCAGAGAGGCAGGCAGAGAGACAGGAGGAAGCAGGCTCCCTGCTGAGCAGAGAGCCGGATGCGGGACTCGATCCCAGGACTCCGAGATCATGACCTGAGCCGAAGGCAGCGGCTTAACCCACTGAGCCACCCAGGCACCCATGATTTCTTATACTATCTTGAAAGTAGGATTGTGGGAGTTTTTTGTTTTTCTTTTTAAAACCAGCATTACTCATGATGCTCATCAAGTCATTTCCCAATAAATGTTTGGTCAGTTAAAATGAAAGTTTTGGATTTCTTTTATAAATAGTGATATTAATTTTTATCTGTTATAAAAGTACATATTCATTGTATAGAATTTTGAAAGTAAATATATACATATTTATAAATATTTTATATTTATTTATATTTATAAATATTTATAAATATATTTATTTATAAATATTTTATATTTATAAATATGTATATATTCACAACAAAATGAAAAACATCTACTAATCCAATATCAAAATAACTACATTTAACATGTTAGTACACTTATTTATTTTATTGTATGTATTTCAGAACTTTCACTAATACACATATTTTAAATAAAATCATGTGTAGGCTGTTTGTTAATGTCATTGGTATTCAGTTAATAGTGATGCAAAGAGAAAGCAGTGGAGAAAGGGTTAGTATTTTCAACAAATGGCTTTGGAAAATTCCAAGTCTGAGTGTTAAAAAAAAAAAAAAAATCATGGGGCACCTGGGTGGCTCAGTGGGTTAAACCTCTGCCTTTGGCTCAGGTCATGATCTCATGATCTCAGGGTCCTTGGATCGAGTCCCACATCGGACTCTCTGCTTGGCAGGGAGCCTGCTTCCTCCTCTCTCTCTGCTAGCCTCTCTGCCTACTTGTGATCTCTCTCTGTCAAATAAACAAAATAAAAAAAAATCATTACGATAATTGTAAACCTGAAACTATGAAACTCCTAAAAGAAATCATATGCATAAACCTTTGTCACCTTGGATTAGGTAAACATTTCTCAGGTATGGCACCAAAATCATGATCCATAAAAAAACAAATTGATAAGCTGCATTTCATGAAGATTTAAAACTTTGGTTCTTTGAACTGTATTATTAAAGGAATGAAAAAGCATGCATGGGCTGGGGAAAATATTTGCAAATACCCATGCAAATGATAAAGGAGAAAGCTCTCAAAACTCAATAACAAAAAAATCAACATAAAATGGTCAAAGATTGAACATACCCTTTATATAATAAAGCTTTATAGTGGATGTTAGGCACATGAAAAGATGCTCAACGTTTAGTCACTAGGTAAATACAAACTGAACCACAATGAGACACCATTACACACTTACAATGGCTGAAATGGAGAAGAATCATCATGTCAAATATTGGTGAACATGTAGAGAAACTTTCAAATATAGCCACGAATGTAAAATTTGGAAAACAGTTTGTCTTAAGAGTTAAATCTCAAGAGTTTAAAAGTATACCTATATGTGATTCAATCATTCTACTTAGGTTTTACCCAGTAGAACCGAAACTAAGAAACCACACTCCATATAAATGTATACAAATATCCATAGTGGGTTTATTTGTAGTAGCCCAAACTGGAAATAATTAAATTGTCTACCAGCTGTGGAATGGATGAACTGATTGTGGTATATCTATGCCTTGGAATACTACTCAGCAATAAAAATATGCCACTCTTCCTGGTATATAAGCATATACATACACACATATATATGTGGTGTATATGATGATGGTTTTATGGATACATAAATATGTCAAAATCTTCCAGGTAATGTACTTTATGTGTCCCTTTTTTCAACACGTCAGATATACTTCAATACAAAATGCTAAAAAAATTACATTCTTCTTGAGGATTTTCCCTGAGAATTGATTTTAGTTACTGGTCAGTAATTATCATTTGTTTGTTTGTGACCTTGTGCTGAGTCCAATTGTAGAAGGTACTATCTCATCGTTTTAGCTCAAATCCTTTTCTAACCAGTAACATTAAGCTAAAATATCTCTAAAACAAGCTATTTAAAAGACTTAGCTGGCAATCTGATCTAATGAATAACATGATATGAGGACATGCTTCTCTTTTAGGTGTCTCATTGCTATTTGTAATTTAACATTTATTTTGAAAATCAAACATGTTTTAAAAGTGAACATGCCCTAGACAAGTGTTTGCACACATGCAGATCATGCGTGTATGCCTAGAATACTCTTGTGCTTAGTGAGTGTACACCATGTGGGAGGGGGCAAAATATCTCAAGGCCACTGCTTGGCAAGTCTGAAAAATACTTGTTGTCTGTTCACATTATCCCTAAGATAATAGAGTATTTCTCATGAGGGGTGATTTATAAGCTGACAGATCTAGGACAGTCTCTTCAGTTCTGCACATCACCAGGATGAGGCACTGACTGGCCTACTGTCCCTCATTTCTGACGTAATGAAGCAAAGGATCAAAAGTCTAAGTCCTTTGTGCCAGGTCAGGCAGCTAGGTTGTGACAATGAGCATCTCTTGACTCTTGTGAAGACACCAACTTAGGTTCTTCTATGCCACTCCATCCTGATGGTTGAGGACAATGTTGATTTTTCTTCTGCCATATGAATTTTTTTGGATCAAATGCTGACATAAAACTTACAGAGCGTGTGGATCTTATTTCGAGATACTGAGCTATCAGCTTCTTTAGCGCACAATTTGTTAAGCATATGTGGAAATAAATACCTCTAAGGTTTGTATATTGTAGAAGTGTCCGAGAAATGCTTTTCTGAGCATGTTATTATTCTTTTCCAGACAGTTTACTAATGGTGACAATAGTATTTCTGTGTGTGGATGAGCCTGGAAAGACAGTACAGAACTACCTGTCACCCCTACATTGTGTGTACCTGACATTTGTCATTTATTTTGTTCTGCTGGCTGCAATTTGAGTATGTTGTTACAGTTTATTCTGAGCCACGCCTAAAGAATTTTCTTTATAGCTGGATATCATTTTGATCAGTCTGTTTTCTACAATTGTGCCAAGTTGCTTGAAAATGTTAATCAGTGGCTCATGGAAAGCCTTTCTTCAACTGCTTGTTTGTGATGACCTCACTTTGGTTCACTTACACCATAGCTAATGGGCTACCCTATCATTTTTCTTTGAAATTTCCTGTCACATTTTGGGATAGCTCTATGGTGGGATCTGAACTCTTCACTACTGGAATGGGCTTTTTTCCCAGAAACTCATTATAGCTCATCTTTTTATAGAAAGTGGTATCTAGAGAGTGCTCATCACCCTACAGATGTTTTCTGTGATAAGTCTAGGTATCACAGCTAGATAAAAAGGTGAGGAATGCTAGTGATTCACACACTAAATTACTAAGTTCTGAGGCTTGTTGTTGGGGCTATGGCATTAGACTTCCAAAAGTATCTACCAGCTTTATGATTTCAATCTGTGCTCATAGACAACACTGAATTATTCATATATCTAACAACTATTTCTTAATTACTTTTTTGGGCCAGGTGCTAGAGCTACTACAGTGGAAAATAAGACAGAAATACCATCTATTATAGGGTCATCATCTAGTAAAAATTTTACTCAGGACAGTATCTTGTGCATATGAGTTTAATTATATCCCCTCCCCAATATGTTATAGTTTTAACCCCCAACACCTCAGAATGTGACCATATTTGGAAATAGGGTTACTGCTGTCCTTGTAAGAAGACCCGTGCGAAGACACAGAGACATAGGGAGAATGCCATGTGATGACAATGGCAGAGGAGGAAGCTGTGCAGCTCCAAGCCAGGGAATCCAAAACCACCAGAAGCTGGAAGAACTCTGCAAGTTTCAGAGGGACCATGGCTCACCAACACCTTAATTTCAGACCTGTAGCCCCCAGAATTGTGAGACAATAAATTTCCACTGTTTAAGCCACCCAGTTTTTGGTACTTTGTTATGACAGTCCAGGAAACTGATGCAAGAGGGGTTGAATATTTTTATGGGATTAAATTATTGTCTCTTTTTGGAGAAATAGTTTTTCTAAAGTTGTCAATCTCCTTTGTTCGCTTACTCCTACAAGAATTTGATATGACATGTAAACCTTCAGAAGAAAAATTCAGTGATAAAATGCTCAACTTTTGAATTTGGAAAGAACGTTCCAAAGTTTCAGATTCCATTTTCTGCTTAATGCCATGCTTCTTCCATAACATATACTGTATCATGTTCCTTACCAAAGTACTTAGAAAAACAAGTGTTACTAACAGGGTGATACAGTCCACTTTAAAGGTTTTTTTTTTCATATCTGTTATTTAAGTGTGATTAATACATACAATGTAAAATTTACTATCTTAACCATTTTAAGTGTACAGTTAAGTAGGGGTAAGTGTACCCAGATTGTGTGAAACCAACTTCCAAAAAGCCTTCATGACTGCAATTCTATACATATTAAACTCTCCATTTCCCATTTGAAAGCTCCACTAGAATTTATTTTATTATTATTATTATTATTATTATTATTATTTGCCTAGTAATTTCTAGAAGGCAGTTTTATCTTCTTCTACATTTGGAGTTGACCAGATTGACATAATGCCTTTCCTGCATGAAGACCCTGTTAATTATGATGTAGTTATCTGTCCTCCAGGAAATTCACCCAGTCTGTAAAGTATTTACATTTAGCCAGGCAGCAAAAGCCTTCTTATGTCTAATATTCCTTGGATTTTTAATCTTTTTTTTCCCTCCATTTCTGCAATGATTACTTGGGTCTAATTCACTCAGTTCTTTCAACGTTCTCTGACTTCCATAAATCTCTTTCAGCCTTTCAAAATGATCATCTACCTTAACATAGTTACCAGGATAGTATTTTAAACACATTTTTGTACCCTGTTACTCTTCTAGGACTTGTATGTTAGTCCTCCACTTCCTGCGCTAGTCAATGTAATTCCTTGGGCATTGTTCAGATCTTAATGCCCCCTCCAGATGTATAAATCACATGTTGACTCTTCTCAGAATGCTCCTCCTGCTGCCTGATTTGAGCCACAGTCTTAGGATGTTGTAGCATTTGTAGCACCTCTTTCAAGACCTGGACAGTGATTGAATTCTGCCAATGATCTTGGCTAGTATATTTAGTTTCAAGGAACTTAGGTTTTCCTCATCTGTAAAGTGAAGGTAATAATAATAGAATCAACTCATTGTATTTTTTTTGAAAATGAAA
Source organism: Lutra lutra (assembly GCF_902655055.1). Taxonomy (NCBI): domain Eukaryota; kingdom Metazoa; phylum Chordata; class Mammalia; order Carnivora; family Mustelidae; genus Lutra; species Lutra lutra. The sequence continues at coordinate 97,382,014 of NC_062284.1, read as the reverse complement.
TTAGAAAAGGCAATAAAAATTCTTGGGTAAAGTGAGTGTCTCATAGTAAAGAATCAGTACGTTCTGAGGTTTTTGTTATTTCTGTACTTTTGACAATGGCCATTATATGTATGTAAATCTTATTTCTCTGGTTAGAATTTGAGATATTAGAGGCAACAACCAAGTTTTAAACTTCTTTTGAACTCTCTATAGCCTTTGGTACCAATGCTGGCCATTTGGCAATTAAATTAAAACCTATATTTAATAAATATATGAAGATACTTTTTGTTCACATAAGGAGAGTTAGAACGAGATTTTGTGGAATCCTGGCAGATGCCATGTTTCAGATAGCTTTCTCTTATATTCTTAAGATGTATACAGATCTGCACTGTAAAGAGAAACCTGTTATTTCTTATTAAGACACTGTAGCAACATTAAAGCTGTTTTGAAATTCTATGGTCAGGGCCTCTGCCCAGCAGCTATAGGATTGCTGGTGATGAGTATGTGTATTTTTGTCCATATGTTTTTGGTCAGGTGTGTAAATGATGGAAAACTCTCATGAAAAATGTGTTTTGAAATGTTTTTTTTGGACTCACTGTGATGTATCTGAAGAAAGAGTACTGAACTATTTCTCTGAAGCAAGAGACTATGTTGTTTTCCAAAGTAGGTGTTCTGCAGTGTGTTGGTCATTGCATCTTACTGTGTTATCACAGAAAGTTCTACATTAGCACAATCTATGTCATCTTTAATGGTTATGCAATATCATCACAAATGCCAAGCAAATTTTGCTTTCGTACACAAAAACCAAGGTTTTGTCAATGTTTACATGGAACACAAGGTCATTATTGATGACTATGACAGCTCCTTTTGAATTTCCTTAATATTTGGCATACAGTATGTCTGCCCAGAGAACATAGCGGTTGGTTCTACATAACTTAGATTCTCTTTTTTCTTCTGCTGTATAGAGTTATTCTTTGTTGGTTGTTATGTACTTTTTAATCATGATCTGACATTTAAATGAATGCATTAATTTAGCAAGTATTTAATGAGTGGCTTTTATATACTAGACCCATGTGAGGATCCAGGGAAATGCTACTTAAAAACAAAACAAAACAAAAACAAAAAAACAGATAAAATTCACTGTCATAAAGATCGACATAATAATATATTTACAGAAAAAATTAAAGATGACTTTAGTTTCAGCAAAGCAAAAGTGATGCCAAAAACCGTTAAGTCCAAAAAGAGTTAATCTAATTGGTATCATGTAACAGCATCACTCATATGCCTTTAGAAATTTCAAATTCACAAGACCAGTGAATTACAATGCATTTCTGTGGCAAAGATTAATTACTTTCCTTATTTATCATACAAATTAAGGTCTATTATTTCAAACATATTTCTACATTTCAGAATGTTTTGGTTTATTTTTATTGAACTATGAATTATGCTTTCAGTGTCTGTGGTTTGTGAATGAAAACAGAAATAAGGATTACAATTTAAAATGCTTTTGTTGGGGCATCTGGGTGGCTCAGGCATTAAGTGTCTGCCTTTAGCTCAGGTCATGATCATGGGGTCCTGGGATCCAGCCCCACATCGGGCTCCCTGCTTGGTGGAAGCCTGCTTCTCCTCTCCTCCCCTGCTTGTGTTCCTGCTTTCACTTGTCTCTCTGTCAAATAAATAAATCTTTAAAAAATGCTTTTGCTGATATAAAACATTATTTTTTCAACATTCCATTATTTCTATACATTTTTCCACTTCTCTTCTAAAGCTTGAAAAATACTTGTACAGTTAATGCTACTTTATAAAGCCAGGTTTTCAGGTGCTCTTCAAATGTTATGAAGAAGATAAGTACACTTTTTTTTAAGTGATTCACAGTGTCCATATTTTCCCCATAAATTAAGATAATAGCACATTACTTAATTTACAGAACTACTTTTTATTAAATGTAGATCTTTATTAAATATAAATTGACTAGTCAGATCTCTTAATGACTATGTAAGAACTAGTTGGGAAATGACATATGTTTGTTTTTCTCTGATAGGTAAGTAATGAATGAGATTTTCTACACATTTTGTTTGACTCAGCATTTCAAAAAGAGCTTTCTATCATACATCCAGTTTTCTCAACCCTAGGGAGGGGTTATTGTTGGGGTTTGGCTTCCAGTGTGAAAATACACCCTTAAAATAAGAACCAAATGACGTTTAGAGTTCATTTTTCCATTATGCAGTCTTCATATTTTAAATGGTATTATATTTAGGTTAGGTTTCTTCCAGGGAATGAGGTGTAAACTTGGGAGTGAGAAACATTGTAAAATTCAATTCCTGGTTTTTCTAATCCTGTTTATTATAGGTAGCATGTAACCTCTGGTGACAGTACTTAGAAATATAAATTAGTATTTGTTGTGATATTTCAGATTAGAAATAATCTTAGCCTTTCTTTTTCAATTTGTTGTTTAGAGACTCTTACTCCCCCCAAGATCTTTGAAAAGAAGAAAACACTCTCCCCACTTCACTGCTGATTGTTCATACTGTCAAAATCTCCTTAGTGATGATTTCTTGCTGTATTATGGAATTGAACGAAGTCAGTTCAATATAATACAACATAACTATGTCAAATGCCATCCCAGTTTTTTTTTTAAAGAGGTTGATTCTCATAATGCACATTGGAAACAAATTGAGAATATGGCTTTGTAGCTTAATATTTTATCATATGCTTTAGATATTGAGTACTCTTTTTAAACCTTATTGTATTGGACCATATTGTACCATATTGTGTATGAAATCTGAAACCCCTGGGTTGAGGCATAAGTTATTGGAATTTTGTCCAGCAGAGTGGGCTTTTTTCCAAGATTGTTTTCTTTCATACTACTGCTAAGTTTACTCACTTCTCTATGTAATGTAGGAATTTTGGGGGGTAATATGCCCAGGAGATGGTCAGAAAGTTTACGTGCAAATAAAAGGTAAAGTTGTCCTGGGATGTCATATTTATTATATATCTGGCAACAGGGTATCATTATGTGACAAAAGACACAAAGAATAAATTCCAGTGTAAAATATTAACTAATCTACTGGGATCGATAAGCTATCTTTTGGGCATGGTTTAAAAAGAAACAAATGATAAAAATCATAAAAATGGTAATGCAAAAAACACTTACAGACCTTTGCTTATGCTATCTGTCTGAGATATTCTTTAATTTGTGCTCCTACTTATTTACATTTTCTATATTTTCTAAGGAATCAGACAACCACCCTATGAAAGTCTTTTCCAGCCCTTCCAGCACTCCATATACATTATGCGGTCTTTTTGCTTATTGTTGTTATAAATATATTGCAAAGAAAAATATTGGGAAAAACCTGCCATCACATTATCTTTTTTTCTCAATGCACTATCACAAAGCAACACAGATGGTTCTCTGTTGTTTTATATTAACTATATGCTTATCATCCATTATTTTGAATTTGGAGAAGTCTAACAATTCTTTCCTTTTGACAATTTGCTTTGCCTTAAAACCTTTTATAGTTGTTCCTCATTTCTAGGATTATTCTCATGAAGAATGCCTTCTGGAGCGAGGCCATTTGTAGACATGGCTATCTATTCAGTGTTGCCTGGGTTGTTGAAGATGATAAAATTGAGATCTAATGATCAGTTATACAATAGAACCACATTCTGAAGAGCTTCAGAATGTTCTTGAAATGTTTCCACTTTGAAATTGAGAGAGAGTAGAACAGTCACTGTTTATATCCCTGTGTCTCTGGAAGCTAAATTATACAGAGTGCTCCTGGGCAATAAAGTCCTTTTAGCAAGAACCACAAATCTTTAAAAGAGCTTTAAACTAAAATATTTAAAATGTTCAAGTGCATAACAATGTATTCTTGAATAATTACTGGCTGGACCTGATTTGAGACAAATTGAGAATTATCTAAGACAGTAACCAACAAAATATAAAAGTCTTTGTATATAGATACATAAAAAATCAGTTGTTAGTACTGCCCATTTTAGCTACTTGTGACATTGGAAGAGTCACTTAAACTCTTTGAGTAACTGTCTTCTTCTTTGTAAGTTAGGAGGCCTACACTAATAATCCCAAACATATCTTTCACTTACAATCATCAGACACCTGGGTTCTTTTGAATAGTGTGTGTTTCTGTGGATAACATAAAAAGTAATGAAATAATTATATAGGTATTAACTGTTTACTATTATTACATGAAGCCTGTAAAACTAAGCTTCTGTAAATCTAATAGGCTATCGATTCATGATTTTTAATATTTTCTCATGAAAAGATTCAGTGAGACAGGAAGCACAGTGTGCACACGAAAGAGAATGAGATCTCTGTCTTTTCTTTTCTTTCTTTTAAAGATTTTATTTATTTATTTGACACAGAGAGCAAGTACAGCAGGGTGAGCAGCAGGCAGAGGGAGGCGGAGAAGACAGCTCCCCACCGAGCAGGGAGCCTGACTCTACTAGACATGAGGTTTGATTCCAGGACACTGGAATCATGACTCGAGCGGAAGGCAGCTGCTTAACCCACTGAGCCACCCAGTGGCTTTATAGACTTTACAAGTGTCACTTCTACAGAATCATTTGACCAGGCCTGTAGGAGGCCACTCCTCTTTTACGCTGGACTAAACTGAGAATCTGATCAAGACCTCTGCCACTGATGATGTCCTTAATAGAGTCACTTGCCTTCTCTGGCTTCCCATTCTACTTTGTAACCCCCTTACAGAATTTACCCACTTTGGCCTTGTATTTTATATGTATATAAATAAATAAATATATATATATATATATATATATATATATATATATATATTTAAATAAGTAAAATCTTTATATTTTTATTATATATTATATATATATATATATTTAAATAAGTAAAAATTTAAATCATCAAAGCCAGAAAAACACTATAGTTTTATGCTCACTTTTAGCAAATAACATAGGTGTTTTTTGTATGTGCTACTACCAGTTAGACTGAAGATTTCTTGGGATTGCAAACTGTGCTTTGATTAGATTTTCTACAGTCCTTAAAACTGGCTTAGCATATAGTCATTTAGTAAATATTTATTGAATTGAATTCATCTGCTTTTATTTATATGTCCCCCAAAGATTAGAATCACAACTTTTGGACATGTGTGTGAGGTTTCCTGATCTGTGTGATCAAAAAAGATTCAGAATGACATTTGAGGTAGAGTGTGTGGTCAGACACAGGGGACTGGGATGACCAGAATGCTCTAAGACTAGCCTCCAATCCAGGATTTTTGTTTTTGTTTTTGTTTTTTAAATTTTTATTGTGTAATGCTAGGCACCATAAAGTACACGATGAGTTTTTGATGCAGTGTTTCAAGATTCATTGTTTATGTGTAACACCCAGTGTGGTTGGAAGGGTGACCATAGCCTGTGGCCTTGAGGCTTGCCAACAGCATGGGTTTTCAAGGCTTGTCTTATCCAGCTGTACTTTTTTTTTTCCCCTAAATTATAAGACAATATCCCAAACTTTTTATATTCTTTTACTAGGTCATCAAGTTTTGGCACCTTACTGATAGGATGATTTCAATTTAATTTAAGAACTCCATTATCTCAGTAGGGAGGTAGGAGAAGGTGTAAAAGCAATGTTGTTCAATAGTTCCTGTGAGAAAATGAATGAAAATGAAATTTGTCACTGAAACCATAGGTCAGTTCAGGGAATCACCCTAATGAATGTCTGGCTCAGATCCTAAATTAAACTCTGATAACAAATCTACCGGTTCTTGGTTTTATGATTTGGTTAAAGAATAAGGTGATAATTTACAAGTGGTATTAAACTGGAAGAAGGTCAGACGATTAGAATGAAGAATTAGAATCTTAGAGCAGTTGCCACTACTTCTTAGAATGCACCTGTGCTGAGTACCAAGCCAAGTGCCTGCAAATTCCTGTGACCACAGTTGTAAGCTCAATTAAATTGCCTTTGAGTACTAAGGAAACCTTCAACTCCTGTGCCATTTGATGGCAGGTATCTTCAGGACTATTTTATCTGACTAAAAAAGAGGAATAAATCAGAGCTACAATTATTGTGATAAAAGGTAACTCCTAACAGCTGAACTGGGTTAAAGGAAGGCACAAAGAAATCAAAGGTGCAAATTAAATTTCCATAATGATAAAAATTTGCATGATATCAAACAGTGAGATTCCCTATTAGTTGATAAATAACCTCATTGCTATGTACCTTAATGTATCTTTCTCACATTTTATGGTAATTATTTCTTGCCTGGGGACATTAAGAAAATATTCAATACTCACCAGCAGAAAGGTCACAAGATACACTTTTCTAATTAAATTTTAGGATGAATCAAATACATTCTTTGATATGGGCTGTGTCTACAGAATTTTGCTGATATGACTGCAATTGATTTATGGCCATCAGTGTTAAAACAAGTAATATAAACAAAGGAATAATTACAGTATAATTAGTGTATTTTGATGTAACTTTTAAGGGCATGTGTTATTAATAAAAGTATACATAAGTAGTTCTTTTAGAAATTTTGATATGTGCAAATATTAAATATTAACATTTTTCAGACCAGATGACCAAGGTGGTCATTAAGAACTTTTAATTACTCTTTTCTGTAACTCTGTGCCATTTCATTCCATTTCTGTCCTGTTTATTCCTTAGAAAGGACAGATGTCAATATTGAGGATATTTTCCAAAGCAAAGATGAGAATTCAATTTCTGTCTTTTAATTTGTTCATCAAAGAATTTAAAGTTCAATTTTATATTTCATATAAGATGCGTAATAGGGTTTCTTCATTAACAGGAGGAGACAAATTACAATAGGATGACCAAAACTATGTTTTAGCTTAGAAAAATAACAATCATAATAAATTGTTCAAAGAACAATGATAGCCAATATGGTTAAAATAATTTTTTACTGAGTGCATGTGTCAGACACTATGCTTAGATTGAAATAATCATTTATCCTCTTATAAACTCCTTGAGCTGTGAGGTAGTTCCTAATAAGGTCCCACTTTTACAGATGATCAGACTAGGATACCACATATGAATTTATGAAGATATGCATATAGATGTACATGTATATGCATACATACAATGGAATAACCACACATATATTTTAAAATCTGAATTATTCACATAGCGGAATGTTAAATCTTTCCTAGTCAGTTGCGCTAAATCATCTCCTTTTCAGTTACCTAACACTCTAATTCTCTGGCAGATTATCAGATTGCTAGAAGTTTTTCCTATTAACATGATAGAATAAAAAATACACACATTTTACTTATTCAGTTGACTGTTCTATTATTTTAAGTGGAATTGCTGGGTCAGAGAGCTGCATTCATTTAAATATTGACACATACTGTGAAACTCCTGTCCAGAAAGCTTTTTACCAATGTACATGCAAATCAATACTGTATCTGAGGCCTCACATTTCCCACTCTCTTATCAGCTCTTGGGATAACCAATCTTGTTAAATGTTGAAAGCTGCTTGATAAAAATGGATAGGGTAGCATGTGATTATTTCAATTTGTATTCCTTTAGTTACAAATGAAGTGTTTTTTTATTGTATTCGTTCAAGATTTTTACATTTCATTTAATTAAGTGTCTAGAAAAGTACATTGCCTTCTACTCTAAGGAAGAGGTTTTTCTTATCTGTCTATATCAGTCTGTGCTCATGGAGTCTTTTACATTTTTCCTATGAGTTATTATCATTTGCTATCATTAAATTGTCCTAGATTGACCAGGGAGAGACCTTTTATGCAGGCTCTTATGTTCTATTGATATTAACCACTTTTTTTTTAAAAGCACATTTTTACTTTCTGACCCAGAAGGAATGAAGGAATAAGAAAAATCCCCACTGGGCGATTGCCAGTAATGGCTGTTTTAGGCGGAATCATTAATGGATGGTAAAACTAGCAGGTGAATGTGTGATGAGAAAAGGGTGCTTACATAGCCTCAAAATATCTTCTACAAGGCACTTATAATTATGACGGGAAAGTGAATAATTTTCAAGTAGAGAAACCAAGACTCTATCTTCACCAAATACCTGAGGTTAACATTACTAGTAGTAAGATGAATATATTCACATATCTCCTGATAGGATGTATGGAGAAGCACACACACACTTGCTGATAATCCTTCCCCTAGGGCACAATCTGTATCTGATCATATGAAAACATCATAGAAATTCCAACTGAGAGGCATTATACAAAATAACTGACTGTACTCTTGAAAAAATGTACTCTTTGAAAGACCTGCAAAGACTGAGGAACTTGCTAGACTTCACCTAGAGAAACAAGACAGCCACATGTGAAATTTGATCCTGAATTGTATCCTGAATCAGGGGGGAAAAAAAGAGTTTCTTTTCCTATGATATATTGGCCAAATTCAAATGCAGTTTCTAAGTTAGATTGTAGTTCATTTTCTGATCGATAATTGCAACTGTGATTTATAAGTGAATGTCCTTATTTTTAAAGAAACACACACTGAATCATTCAAGGATAAGGCACGTGGTATCAACTTCCTTTCCAATGGCTCAGAAAAAAAAAAGTAAACCTTTGTAAACATAATACAGAGAGACAGAAGATAGGAAAATAGGGAGAGAGAGAAGTCCTCAATGTGTTAAAATATTCATATCTGGGGACTTTGGTGAGGTATATGAGAATTCTTTGTACTATTTTTGTAACTTCCTGTAAGTCAAAATATTTCAACATGAAAAGTTTGCCTTTGACTCTATTCTGTTGTCAGGCCTTTCTTTATTGATTTATATGTCCTATTTTTGAAAGCATGCCATAATCTTCAATGGAATGAAAACATTTTAGTTTATCCTTTTGCTGAAATTTCTAATATGGGATGCATTTTCCCTTTAGGTCAGGAGATGCAATAAAGATCAAACTGGCATTTTGTTCCCCCACTAACACTGCTGATAAATATGAACATGTTTAAGAGATATTTGGCCTGATTTAGATTCACTTATCTGGAGAAGTAACTTAAACGTGTTTGTGTGTTTTGATTTCCCTATGGGCTATATTATTTTTATCTCATTCAAGGATTTAAGATAAATCTTAGAACATACTTAGGATAGTACCTTTTTAACACCAGATATTTTTATTTTCATAGCATTCTTGTAAGATTTAATATCTTCTGGTGCTAGCAAAGCTAACAGCTTTGATTCCTGCCGTGAAACTCTTAAGATGAAGCTGCTATTGGGAGTTTCTTCTAGCACTTTTAATAGTTAACTTTATTAATGGGGTTCAGGACAAACCTGCCTTAAACTTACTCTATTTTGCAGAAAAGGGAGCTATATTGAAGACCATAGAATATTTCAAGATACAATAGCAGGTTTTTCAAAACTTAAAACTTATCCTAAAATTCTGTGAGTTTCCCTAAAACAGGATATACTGACTATCCCATGGACAAACTAGGTCTGGAAGCAAGACAGGTGCAAGTTCAAGTTGACTTTTAGTGAAGACCATGGAACTCTGAACATAAAAAATACAACTTCCACTACTTAGACAATCTGGGACTGCACTGGGAAACGGATGGACATACAGAGCTAGTATAAGGATAAAGTACAAAGAAAGACATGTTCTTAAAAGTGGAGCTAAGTTAGAAATTCTAAGAAGACAAAGATGCAGTAAATTATGCAACAAAACCTGCAATTAAATGTAATTTATAGTGACATAAAAATAGTTCCCCATTTAGCAAAGCCTAGTTGTAAAAAAATATCTCATAAAGCCCAAGGTAGTGCTGGTGCTTTGTGCTGCATTCTAATTGTCTTCTGCATTCTTCTTGGGTGTTTTAATTAACCTTTGTAACCCAGTTCTCAGCCCCAGTCCTCAACCATAGCTTGAGCTGCTACAGAATTACGATCCTGTTCAGCAAGGGGTCACCAAATTGACTGATGCAAGGTTTCTACCCCAGAACTTTTCTCTGTTCTGGGACTACAGAGCAAAATGAACCATGAAGAAATTGGGTGATCCTGGGCTGTTGCACATTTTAGTTTTTATGTCTCTCCCTGAATAATTTCCCTTCCCCAGATAAAATGATGCACATTGCTTGTAAATATCTACCAGAAAACTCTGTAAATTTACTATTATTTTGATGGAAAAACCTTTCAGAAAGGATCAAATAGAGTTTTGGGGGGGGCATTTGTGGGGGCCAGTGTTGTGTGAATGCTCAATACAACCATGGGAACCAGTTCAACCTTCTTGGCCTTGCCTCTACTTCCCTGGTGTGCAAAGTGTGTGAAGATTCGGTCTTAATCAGAGGAAGCCGCTAGTTTTTGAGAAACACGGCCATTTTGGAGAGTTAATCTGGCAAACATTTGGAATTACATTTAGGTTACTTCTAGAGAATAGGATTACACATATTTTAAAAACAGGCATGACAACTATCATTTAAAAATTTCCACTTAAAAAAAAATATTTTAGGGTGCAAGGGAGTGAGGGATAGAGCAGAAGGAGAGGGAGAAAAAGAATCCCAAGCAGACCACACTGAGTGCAGAGTCGGAGGTGGGATTCAATCTTGCCACCCTGGGAGCATGACCTGAGCTGAGACCAAGAGTTGGATGCTTAACTGAGACACCCAGGCACCCCCATTTTATTTTTCTTTCAGCAAATACTTTTGAGTATAAGTGATGTAAATATGGTTGATCGGTAACTTCATGTTAGAAATATGGGAAACCCGATGGGTGTATGTTGTTGAGGTCTTGTTAAATTATAGGACAGTCATTTGTGTCTGATTATGGCTTGTATATGGCTAGAGTGCATTTCCCAGCTTCCTCTGCATGTGACTATACTTTGAGCAGAAATATGTCCCATTGCCAGGCATGATCCTCCATATTCTTCCCCTTTTAGCTTGACGTTGACATCCAGAGGAAGGTGTAGAGTTAGGTACAGAGTTTCTGTCATCACAAGTTGCAAAATAATAGTGTAGAAGAGAACCCTACTATATGTAAATACAATGTGGAAATGTTAATGTGAGTTAGGAATAAGTTCTTATATATTAAAATACTGAAATGTTGGGATTTATTTATTACAGCAGCTAGCATTTCCATAATTAATATAGAAGGTAACAATTAGTAGCACAAAAAAGTATAGTTGAATTTAAAAGTGAAGAGGGGAAGAATGTAAAAGTTGATTAAAAAGTTTTGAAAGTGGACGCCTGGTTGTCTCAGTTGGTTAAGCATTTGCCTTCAGCTCAGGTCATGATCCCAGAGTCCTGGGATCCAGTCCTCTGCTCAGCAGGGAGCCTGCTTCTCCCTCTCTGCCCCTTCCCCTTGCTCATGGGCTCTCTCCCTCTCTCAAAAAATATTTTAAAATGTAATGAACATGTTAAGAAATATATAGGCCAAGCAGTGATGTTAAAAATTCATCATAAAGTAATATAAAGCAGGTGGAAAAAATAAAATATATTCCAAATTTGGAATGCTACTAAAAGGCAGACTGCTAGAGGTAGGAAAAAAACCTACCAGTATGCTACTTACAAGAAATAAACTATGAAAATGATGAAGAAATATTGACAATAAAGTGACCTTGGCAAAGAAATGCAGTACTCAGCAGATGCAAAGCTAAAGAAAGAAAAGAGGTCAACATTGGTGGCAAGGTCATATTTAAAATTAAGAGCACTAAACAAGATAATAAAAGGCCAATGCATAATATAAGAGGCATATTTTTAAAGAAGATACATTAGTAATAAGACTATGAAATGTAATAAAAAAAACTTGCAGTTTTAAAAAATAGGCAATTGGGGCGCCTGGGTGGCTCAGTGGTTAAAGCCTCTGCCTTCGGCTCAGGTCATGATCTCAGGGTCTTGGGATCGAGTCCCGCATCGGGCTCTCTGCTCTGCAGGGAGCCTGCCTCCTCCTGTCTCTCTCTGCCTGCCTCTCTGCCTACTTGTGATCTGTCTGTCAAATAAATAAAAAAAAAAATAGGCAATTTTTTTATATTACTCTTTGCTCATAAGACAATACAATTTAAATAATTAGAAATTGAAAATGTTTTCACACTTCAAATTAGAAAACACATTATCTGAGGTAACTCTTGTATCAATGAAGAAATTAAAGAAATTATGAGCCATGTAAATAATGTAAAGGAAAACGCTTTATATGTATGGAATGTAGAAAAAGCTAAATGTAAGGGATACTCCAAGCCTTAAAAGTCTTCTCATTAAAAAAAGAGAAATACAGAAATCAAGTACACATGTTAGGAGTTAAAAAATGCACTGGTTGGGAATTCTAATCATATTCTATAAATTCCATGACCATAGGGACTTAGCCTATTTCTTTATTTCCCCAGTTTTGTTGAGATACAATTGATATACATAAGTTTAAGGTGTATAACATAATGGTTTAACATATATATTGTGAAATGATTACTACAATGATTTTAGTTGGCATCCATCACCTCAAATAGATATGATAAGAAAAAGAAGAAAAAGCTTGTCTTGTGATGAGACCTCTTAGGAGCTACATTCGTAACAACTGTCCTACATATTATAGAGCAGTGTTAGTTACAGTCACCCTGATGTTCTACTGATTTATAACTAGAAGACAACCTTCCTCCAGTTACTTCCAAATCTCATCTTTTTTTTTTTTTCTGTTTTCAGTTGTTTGTTTAGATTTCACATGTGAGATCATATATTTGTTTTTCTCTGACTTATTTCCCTTGGTATAATATCTTCAAGATCCATCTATATTGACACAAATCAAAGACTTCCCTGATTTTTTTAATAGCTAGATAATATCCCATTTGTATGTGTGTGTGTGTATCATTAGTGATTTATCCAGTCATCAATGAATGCGCCCTCGTCTTGGGCTTTGTAAGTAATACTGCAATGAACATGGAGGTACATGAACATGGAGATAGCTTTTTGAGTTCATATCCTTTGGATGTATTCTCAGAGATATAATTGCTGGATCATATGATAATCCTACTTTTAATTTTTGAGAGAATTTATTTTTTTTAGATTTATAATCTTAGCTTCTAGTAGGCAGCAAATATTGGTAAATATTTGTTGAAAAGGAAACTGTGGGAAACCCAAAATGAAAATACCTGACATTTACTAAGCATTTAGAATGTGCTGGTCACTGTGCTTTACATGAATTATTTCACCCACTCAGAAATCCTATAAGGTATCAAATTTTTATAAATAAGAAAATGGAAGCCTAAAGAGGTTAAATGAATTGCCTCATCTAACAAAGCTAGGAAGTGTCAGGGCTGAGATTGGAACTCATGTGTCTTATTTCAAAAATTCATGAACTAAACCACTATTTTACCTGGAAATAACAGAACCCAAATAATCTTGTGAAGAGAGGATGACATTTTTCTCAAAACTGGGGGCTATAAATTTTACCTTGTCTGGCCAGCTGTAAATATGGAACTATAAAAGCTAAAGTGTCTGACTAAGAAGGGCAAAGATCAGCCATGTGCTACATTATATTCTCTCAGTGAGGAGCAATGGGTCCATTATCAAAATTATTTGGTGGACTGTATTAGTTTTCTGTGGCTGCTATAACAAGTCAAAACTAGGGGCTTAAAGCAACAGAAATATGTTTTCTCACAGTTCTGGAGGTCAGAAATCTAAAATCGTAGTCAGCAGGGCTGTGATCCTTCCAAAGACTCTAGGGAAGAATTGATTCCTTGTCTCTTCTGGGGTCCAGTAGCCATTGGCATTCTTTTGTAGCCACCTCATTCCAATTTCTTCTTTGTCTTCAGGTTTCCTTCTTTCCTCTATGTGCTATCTCCCTTTGCTTCTCTTTTGGAAAGATGCTTGTGAAGGTATTTAGAGCACTCCTGGATAATCCAGGGCACTCTCATCTCAAAATTCTTTACTTTATTACATCTGCAAAGACTCTTTATCTAAATAAGATAATATTTACAAATTCTAGGGATTAGGACTTGATATCTTTGAGTGGTCATTGTTCAACCTACTGCCAGGACTTCCTGTGAGGGAGAAGGAGGCCTTGGGGGGGATGCAGGAGCACATCCATCAGAATGGTGCAAAGACTGCTAAAATAATTGATAAACGCAGAAAATCATTTGGTTTTAGGTTTTGAGAGAAAGCTAGATTTTGAGGTGCACTGGGAGGGCTATAAAAGATTTTATTTTAAGATTTTATTTATTTACTTGAGAGAGAGAAAGAGAGCAAACAGAGGGAGAGTACAGACTCCCCACTGAACAGAGAGCCAGTGTGGGCCATGAGATCATGACCTGAGCCAAAGGCAGAGACACCCAGGTGCCCTGGACTGTAAAAGATTTTGTGGAGAAATGGTCAGCAGAGACCTTGAGCGAGGAAGGTCTAAGATAAGTATGGGGCCAACAAAGAGGTCTGTTCCGGAGGGATCTGGTAAATATTACTCAGGACAGTCAATATTTATCCATTGTTAAGTGATCAATGTAAAATGCTTAAAAAAAAACTGGTTGTGCATGAATTATTAAATATGAGGCAACATCTTCTAATATCCCATTTTCTGGCAGCTGTCAGAGTAGTGGTTCAGAAATTCCAAATGTTCCTTCATATGCATATGGAGAAGGCTGTTTGTCTCTCTATAGAGGAGCTCAAAACATGCACTATCAGTGAGTCTCTGAGATCCCTGAGGAGAATGTGCTCCAAAGATACAAATACCTTTAGGAAAATTGAGGTAATGTCTAGGGATTTGAGAATTAGAGCCTCCACTCTTGAAGGATGATCCGTCTTTACTTATGCTACTTCATTATAAATGTTAAGTCCTCATTTACCCAAGTTCTTTGCCCAATGCTTTCAGCTCAGTTTTATGTCTTATAGCAGCTAATCACTTGGGGCTTAGTGGAACTCTGGTAACTTGATTTTTGCAAAGATATATTTATTTTGTTGGGGAATATCATCATTTTTCTTCATTTTCTCTGACATTTTGTCCATTATATTCTGAGTTTGCCCATAGGACAGAAATAAATAGCCTAGTCTTCTTTAAAAAATAAAGTGTGAATCGAATAAATTCAGAAGTTGCTTGGTGCTCCTGTTGCTGATCGAAGAGTGTCTTCAATTTATTCAGTCCCTCCTTATTCCTAAAGGAGACTGGTTAGTTATTTTTGGTTCATAGGAAGAGCTCTTGGCCTGATAGATGGAGCCAAAATAATTACGAGGAATAGTTGAGCATAACTGTAGCCAAGTAAAGACATTACTGAAAATCTGATTCACTGTTTTGTAAGGTAAAAGCAATAGCTCTACACCAGACAGATTCTATTTCTAACTAACAGTTTCACATTTAAAATCCTCCTCTAGTGTAAATTAAGTGTTTGTGTGTGTTTCTGAGGAAAGAAGTCTCAGTGTAGAGGTCTTCGATGTTTTTCTGCTTTATTTTCACAGGGCAGGGGTGGGGATTGTCATTCTCAGGGGAAGTGTGGCTCTCAGCTGTCCGTCAAAATGGAGGATTCTTTCAAGCAGCAATTTCACCGTGAAACCCTTTTGGTCTATAAGGATCAGAGTACTCTTACAGGAAGTGGAATTCAAGAGTACTCTTCAAAGCACCTTCCAGTCTTTCTTATCCCTCCTTAGCTTTTGAAGAATGTTAAGGACCCTGCTGCTGCTTTGAATTTTCTCCGGGTGTCCTTCTAACCCCGAGAGTCGGGTCTCACCTAGGTTTGATCACCCACGTGGTAAAATTGGTTAGGGAGAGAAAACTAATATCCTAGTCCTGTTCTCACTCTGATTTATGTGCTAAGCTATTTCCTGATGTCCCAGCCTGCTACTCAATAGTCTTGGGCATGATCCAAAGAAAATGGATAAAATTGGATAGCTTCAGTTAGGGTGAAGGAAACTTTAAGGTGTAAATAATGCCAGCAAGGGTCAGGAATAGAAATAGCTAAAGATAGGAAAGGCTGAATACTGATGGCCAAGTAGTATAATGTCAAGTACCTACTGTTTCTCTGCTAACGTGTGAATGTGCATAAAATTTTGAATGAGTTTCGACACATGGTTTCCTGCCATGATACAAAGTTTACATGTGATCTGAAGTATTATTTGATAGTGATGCTCTATTCTATTTGAATAGGCACGGATCCCATAGGTTACAAACTCTGGCATGTGTAATATAAAACCATTTTTTAAAGAAAACTTTCAATATTGTTTAATTTCTATGCTGACTTTTATTTCACTTGGTAGTAGAAACGTCATCTTAGTTCCATATAGATACTCTCAGTTAGGGTTTTCTAAGCCAGTTCCAGATACTCTAGGCTAATTCTCTCATCTCAACTATGATAGGCAGAATTCTAAGAGAGATTCCATGCTTCCTGCCCTCTAGAGTTCATATGCTTTCAGTTAACTCAATCAAGTACTAATCTAGGTACTGCTGTGAATTAATTTTGAAGAAATAATTAAGGTCCCAAATTTGAGAAAGGGAGATTATCTGGGTGAGTCTGACCTAATAGCATGGGCCCATTACATTTGGGTTTAGAGATCAGAGACTGAGAAGTCAGAAAGACCGGAAGCTTGGGAAGGATTTAATATGAGGGAGATGGATTGCATTGTAAATGGGAAGGGCCACATGGAAAGAAAAGAAGACAGTCTCTGGGAGCTGAGACCAGCCCCTGGATGAGAGTTGGCCAGGGACAGGGTCCTTAGTCCTACAGGCACAAAGAACTGATTCTGTCAACAGCCTTCCTGAACTAGGAAGCAGATTTTTCCTGAGCCTCTAGACAAGAATTCAGCCTGCCAGACACCTTAATTTCAGCCTTGTGTTACCATGAGCACAGAATCAGTGTGGCCACTTGAGACTTTGACCCACAGAACTGCGAACTAATAGGTGTGAAGTCCCTGAATTTGTGGTAATTTGCTATACAGCAATAGCTAACTAAAACATCCTCTTTCCTTTAAGGTTGTGTGAAAATTCTAACAGGCCAACATAATGCCAATATCCTGGAGGGGAGAGAGATCAGGAAAGAATACCAGGTACTCAGTTGCAATCAGTCCCAGTTAGAGACCCACTGAGGCACGACAATCTACTCCCTGTTCCCACCTGCAGTCAGCAGGCCTTCCACACTAGTC
Source organism: Lutra lutra (assembly GCF_902655055.1). Taxonomy (NCBI): domain Eukaryota; kingdom Metazoa; phylum Chordata; class Mammalia; order Carnivora; family Mustelidae; genus Lutra; species Lutra lutra. The sequence goes on along the minus strand of NC_062284.1, from coordinate 97,365,018 downwards.
TTTGTTGTATATTCTCAGTTCTTTCTGTTCTCTAGTCCATGCGAGTATGGGCAGCTGTATCCCTCTGTCCACATAACCTGCCTCTCTGCGCTGAGCCCTTGAGGTCTTTGGGACTGCCCTTGGGATGAGGTTCCTCAAATCCTTCTGTAGGTATTTATAATCCATTGTTCTCTAGCCTCTATACATGGGATTTTTCTTCAAGCCTGGGAAAAATTCTTGGAGCTGAAGCCTTATTAGAGAAAATAGAAATTGTCTACTATGCTCTCAAATTTCCATATTTATTTGAGGCTCTTCTATCATTTTCAATTTTCCATTTCTCCAACCCCCACACCAGATGATTGATTCATGAGAGGCTCAGGATATAAATTTTCTTTTTTAGAGATCATCTTAACATCTGGCTCTATAGCTTTCCTTTTCAACACTTTCCAGGAAAAATCTATATCCCTTTCACAGCAAGTGATTCTTTCAGTTTTATTTGTCTCATACCCGGATTTGGAGATATTTAATTGAAAGCCAATAATTTAATTATTTTGTCTTTTGCTGTGAGAACTCCATCATAAGGCAGTAAGTGCTAAATAAAGATAAGGGAGTAGAAGGGGACTATAAGGAAGAAACTAACAAATTAATGCTCGAAACAGTTTAAAATATATTTTACAATTATATATATATTTTTAAAGATTTTATTTATTTATTTGACAGACAGAGATCACAAGTAAGCAGAGAGGCAGGCAGAGAGAGAGGAAGGAGGCTCCCTGCTGAGCAGAGAGCCCAGTGATGCGGGGCCCTGAGATCATGACCTGAGCGGAAGGCAGAGGCTTTAACCCACTGAGCCACCCAGGTGCCCCTACAAATATATTTTAATGCTTTAAATATTCCTTTACCATGCATTTTCTTAGTATAAATTTGGAGCTATTTAAAAAGAACATGAGTGTCTAGTTCTCAAAATTACTCTAGAATAATGATTATGAAGAAGTAAAAGTATTCTCTCTAAGACAGGATATCTAAAACACAGTTGTTTTGGGTGTGTGTTGAAGTACTTGGGTGCTTCAATAGATTAAACATCTGACTCCTCATTTTTGGATCAGTCACAATCTCAGTGTCGTGAGATTGAGGCCTGCACCGAGCTCTGTGCTCAGAGAAGAGCCTTGAGAATTCTCTCCCTCTTCCTTGCCTCCTTCCCGCTCGTACACAAGATCTCTCTAAAATAAATAATAAATATATTTTTTTTAAAAGCTGTTTTAGAAAGATAAAGAATTAATTTTTTAAAAGATTTTATTTATTTGAGAGAGAGTGAGTACGAGCCAGGGGAGTGAGAAAGGGAGAAGTAGACTCTCTGCTGAGCAGGGAGCCCCATTCCGGGCTCAATCCCAGACCTCTGTGATCATGACCTCAGCTGAAGGCAATCCCCTGAGTCACCCAGGCACCTATATAAAGAATGAGTTTAATTAGCATGGTGTTACATAATATTTTTCAAATATTTATTAAAATAAATATTTTATTAAGATTTTTTAAATCTTAACACAACATTGAGTTTTTGAAAGGATAATTGGTAAAGATGAAGAAACTTTGGAAAGTTTTTCCTTGGAAATTAGCCTCTAAGTGTTCTGATCTTTGATATGTTACTTTAACACATTGGATTCTATTTTTTTTTCACCTGAAGAATATTTTTATTAAAATTTGAAGATAGTTTAACAAAATAAGATATCTGTAGGACAATAAAGTATTAGGACTATAAGGGACTTAGTGATAATCTGTTTTAAATTTCAACCATTAGTGCCATAGTGTGTGCACCTAGCTATTGTTTATAAAGGACATGTATTAAATTCCAGCCTGCACTGTAAATCAGTAGGAGTTTAGACTATATTTATGTCAAAGATTTAAAATTGCTCTATTATTTCAGTCCTGATAAATTTGAAGAAAAAAAATAATCCATGTGTGAAAAATTCATAAAACTGAATGTTCTAGATTTTGGCTTTTAAAAATTTGTCTTTAAGGAAATAAACTAGTTTAATGTATTCTGCTGATGGAAAACCCATTTTACATTTCTAATTTGAAAATTCACTGTTTTAATGACTTGTTTCTACAAAGACAAGTGATGGGGAGAGAACTGTGTGGATAGCACTGTATGAAAGACACATGTTTCTCAATATAACAAAATTATTGCTAGTGGAGGGTTAAATGCTTTTGTGTAAGCATTGTACATGAAGTAGAACTGACTGGAAAATCTTACAATTAAAAGTATGATATCTAGGGGTGTGGGGGTGGTTCTGTGGGCTGAGTAGGTGACTTGGTTTGGGCTCAGGTGCTGATCTCAGGGGTTGTGGAATTGAGCCCCCACATCAGGCTTTGTGCTCATCCAGGAGTCTGCATGATGATTCTCTCCCTCTCTCCCTTGACCAACTGGAGGTCTCTCTCTCTCTCTCTCAAGTAAATAATCTTTTTTAAAAAATGGTATGATATCTATAAATGGTAAGGGGTAAAATTTGTGAATATCAAGTTTCAGCAATATCTTTTTTTTTTTAAGGAATTTATTTATTTGTCAGAGCAAGAGAGAGGACAAGCAGGGGGAGCTGCAGCAGAGGGAGAAGCAGGCACCCCGCTGAGCAAGGAGCCCAATAGGGAAATCTGGGATTGTGCCCCCAGCAGAAGGCTGATGCTTAACCTACTGAGCCACCCAGGCATCTCTCAGCAATATCATCTTATTCAAATGTATTCAAATTTGGGACACTATTGACTGGTGGATACTGCGGTTAAATGCATCAGGTGTGACATTAGAAATGAAGCAACTGGCTTAGTGTACTGCGGCTAGTCTTTGGGCGCTTGATAGCCCTGGGCAGTTAATTTAGCAGACGTCAGTGTGTATAGGAAAACATGGGTCTAGAAATTAGGAAACATTGTGTTAGAATCCTTAGCATTGCAAATGCTAGAAACTCAACTTGTACAGGTTAAACAGACAATGGAAGTACAAGGAGCTTCAGCAGCAGCCTGAGACAGTTTCCAATGATGTCAGCATTAATTCTCTTTTCCTTTCTCTCTCCACTCCATCTTTTAGCTGAGTTTTCGTTTTAGGGCAGCGTTCATCTAAGAATAGTGACTTTTAAAGATCTCTCTCTCAGGGCCTGCCAGAGCTACAATTACACCCCTGAACAAATTGCAATAACCCAGAGGTGAAGTGGAACACTCTGATTGGTCAGCCTGGGTCACATGACTTGTGGATGTTCTAGGAAAGCGGGCGTACCTAATTGGCACCCGCTTCCAGAAAGCACTGAGTGGAAGAAATTCAGTTTCCAAATAGGAAAGATCCTGATAAATAATCCTCTTTACTTGTGTTCTATCACGTTCTTTCTTTCCTTAACTACAGTGTTGCTTCCAGCAAGTCACTTAATCTAAGCCTCAGTTTCTCCAACTATAAAATAAAGTGCTGTGCTCTTCAATTTAATTTACTGACATCTTTCCATCTAAGCATTCTTCAGTTAGTGATCACTCTCTGCTAGGCACTCTCCAACTTAGTAAGAATTTAAAGAGGATTAAATATGATCCCTCTACCTAAATGTCTACTATGGGAGATAGACATCAGTTAAATAATGAGAGGGCAGTCCCAGAGCAATATGTAAGACTACTCTTACTAGATTCTTAAGGAGTGATAGCTATTGTGTGCTAGGTTCTGATCTGTGTGATTTATGTACCTTTTGGAATTCGGTCCTCATGTTACATGATAAGGTAATCACTGAGCTAAAGTACTTAAATGAAGGGGAAACCAAGATTAGAGGGATTTGGTAAATTACTCAGGATCAGATGATCAGAGGTAGAAGCTGGAAATTTTTAATTAATGCTGGACTCCGGATTCTCTGTTCTTTTCACTATACGTAAGCAAAAAGGGAACAAGTAACTGTGGGCAGGAATCAGGGAATCCTTCACAGCTGAGGTGACATTATAACTGAGTGAAAAGACAAGGACTTGTCAAATGGAGAAGAGAAAAAAACATGAAAATGTGTGGTTTATCTGGGGGAACAGTAAATAAATGTTCTATAGAGTTAGGAGTGCTGGGGAAAACACAAACACAGCTAGAAGAGGAGGGTTAGGTGGTAAGGACTTTGGTCAAAGGACATTTAGTCTTTACTTGTATGCAGCAGAAATACTATGAAGAGTTAATACAGAACTTTAAAGAATCACATCTTGATTTAAGAATATCATTGGTGGGGCACCTGGGTGGCTCAGTGGGTTAGGTCTCTGCCTTCAGCTCAGGTCATGGTCTCAGAGTCCTGCGATCAAGCCCCGCATCAGGCTCCCTGCTCAGTGGGGAGCCTGCATTCCCCCTCTCTCTGTCTGCCCCTCTGCCTACTTGTGATCTCTCTCTGTCAAATAAATAAATAAGTAAAATATTTTAAAAAAAGGAATATCATTGGTGGTCTTTTCTATCCAAATAATTTGTAATCTAGTAAATTTTATTAGGTAATTTAGAACAAGACCTTGGAATAGTGTATGGAGCAAATATTGTATTTTTAGGTTATTTATATATATATTTTTTAAAGATTTTATTTATTTATTCGACAGAGAGATCACAAGTAGGCAGAGAGGCAGGCAGAGAGAGAGGAGGAAGCAGGCTCCCTGCCGAGCAGAGAGCCCGATGCGGGGCTCGCTCCCAGGACTCTGAGACCATGACCTGAGCCGAAGGCAGCGGCTTAACCCACTGAGCCACCCAGGAGCCCCTATTTATATTTTTTATATTTATAATTTTTAGGTTTTGCTTTCCATAATGTCTTCCATGTAAGAGTTAACATATTCTGTCTTTTTCACCCTCATACTAGTACTCTTCATGGTTGGTATTTCTTGAGCACCATATGAATGCAGAATTTTAGATTTTACATTTTTAACCTGATCTCTATGGGCATTCTCATTTTACATAAAGAAAAACTGAGATTCGGAAAGCTCAGACTTGTTTGTACTTATATCTACAACAGGGCTTTTCAATTCAATGCCTTTTTTCATGCAAAGTAACTTGCTTCTGTATTAACCAATAGATAGAATGATTTAAATGTCTTGGGGTCATTGTCTCCATGGAAAAAGATAAGCTGAGGGTGATCAGAATAGTTGTACTTATCTTAAGACTACCACTGTGTTCGACTTATTTATTTTTACAGTGTGGACGGTGATAAAGGAATGAGCAAATCAACTAACTATATGTTAACAATGCTGTTAAATTATTTTTGACTCCCTTTGCCTGGCATTTAATTGTTCGTTCATGTTAAACCATTACTCATTTGAAAATGCCCCCTAGTACTTATGGTGATGTCTCATTCATTATAATAATTTCTTTGAGTGTATCACATAAAAATTATACTTGAGTTATTATGGCTTTTCTTGAGATGACATTAACCCTCTGGCCTGGTGCTGAAAATCCCTTGACACTTTAAATAGATTAGATCATGTCTTATACATTTAATAAAGAGCAGTCCTACAAGGATCCTAAAATTGTGGGAAAATAAAACCTTATAAGTTCTGAAAAATTAAAAGTATAACACAAGTATATTTTTATCTATGTTTCATGATTTGAGGTGTAGATTCTATTGGTATTTTTATTTGAAATGAAAGTATAATTACATTTAGATAATCAAACTTATCAAACTTCCCTTTCTTGATCCTTTTTTCCTTGACTCTCATTTCTATATACAGAAGCTGGGTGACAATACTGATATTGCAAATGTATTACAAGTCACGCTGGGCAAACATGTTAAGACTTTGTCATGTTCGGCATGTGGAATGACTCATCACATTCCTCTTGGAAAACACATGTATTCTCTCCCTATATACATATATCTAAGAATAGTTTTTTTTAAACTAAATTTTTAATTTCAGTGTAGTTAACATGCAGTGTTATGTTAGTTTGAGGTATGCCATATAGTGATTCAACACTTCCATGCAACACCTGGTGCTCTCCACAGGTGTTGCTCCTCAATCCCCATCACCAGTTTCACCCATCCCATTCACCCACCCACCTCTCCTCTGGTAACCATCAGTTTATTCTTGGTTTGTCTCTCTCTTTCTTTTCTCCCCTTTGCTCATTTGTTTTATTTCTTAAATTCCACATATGAGTGAAACAATATGGTATTTGTCTTTCTACGACTGGCTTATTTCACTTAATGTTATACTCCTCAAGCTCTACCCATGTCTTTGCAAAGGGCAAGATTTCATTCTCCTTTATGGCTGAATAGTATTCCACTGTATATACACTCCTCATCTTCTTTATCCATTCATCTGTCCGTGGACACATGGGCTGCCTCCATAGTTTGGCTATTGTCACTAATGCTACTGTAAACATAAGGGAGCAGGTATCCATTTGAACTAGTGTTCTTGTATTTTGGGGGGTAGATCCCCAGTAGTGCTATTACTGGATAATAGAGTAGTTCCATTTTTTAGCTTTGAGGAACCTCCATACTCTTTTCCACAGTGGCCATACCACTTTGCATTCCCATTAATTATATATAAGTATAGATATAATAAATATTTGTTCTCAGGTCACCATACCTTATACTCACATTGGAACTTTTTCTTTCAATAAATCTTTCTGTTCATGGATACTTAAAGCCAATTCCCACTTAGTTTGACTCACAATTTTGTTGCATGTTTTGTGGCTTGCTTTATTAGATTTACAAATGTATCCATGATTTAGACAAAATTATATTTGTTTTGTGATTCCCTGGTGCTCAGTTGACACACTACTATTTCTTTTCTTTTTTTTTTTTAAAGATTTTTATTTATTTATTTGACACAGAGAGAGAGATCACAAGTAGGCAGAGAGGCAGGCAGAGAGAAAGGAGGAAGCAGGCTCCCTACTGAGCAGAGAGCTCCATGCAGGGCTCAATCCCAGGACCTTGGGATCATGACCTGAGCCAAGGCAGAGGTTTTAACCCACTGAGCCACCCAGGCACCCCGACACTCCACTATTTCACATGTTTGTCCGCAGACGAGTTTTCAGCACACAATTATGTTGATTCATCTTTGCTGGTGCAGGAATTCAGATGAGGTGATGGATTAGAAGTCTATAGCATTTATTTGATATTGATAATGTCCTTGCTGAAACAGGGAAGTTTACACATTAACAGTGAAAATCTCTGTTCATTGCCCAAATAGTCGAGGAAAAATGGATCTTTAAAATCTAGTATCAAGGGGCACCTGGCTGGCTCAGTGGGTTGTGCCTCTGCCTTTGGCTTGGGTCATGATCTCAGGGTCCTGGGATTGAGCCCCGCATTGGGCTCTCTGCTCAGCGGGGAGCCTGCTTCCCACTCTCTCTCTGCCTGCCTCTCTGCCTACTTGTGATCTCTGCCAAATAAATAAATAAAATCTTTAAAAAAAAATCTAGTATCGATAAGAGAAAGGATGAATATGTAGAAGTTATTTCTATTTAAGAACATGATGGGTAAAACTGAGCGAGGAAAATGAGTTAAGGGAAACTATTCCGGAACTTGGTTAAAAACTTGGTCTAATTACAATAATTTTCCCAGGTTAATGTTCATTTGAGGATAAGTGCTTCTCTATAGGGACTCATGAAAAGGCAACACACATTTTCATTCCTGTTTGCAGAAGTTTCTCCCACTCCAGAAGACCGCCTAAAAACTGCTTAGAACGAATTTTGCAAGCTGCTTTTCATTTTATTCCAGGAAATAATGGGAACAGTCCATACTTGAAAAGCAGAAGGAGACATTACAGAATGAAGTTTATCTAATGAAGTAGAAATATGTCACCAAGTGTTAAAATAGATGTATTAGAGGTATAACTGACACATGATAGACTGTGCATGTTTAAAGGGTACAATTTTAAATATCTCCTCTATCTAGATACAATTCCTTATCATGTATATCATTTTGCAAATGTTTTCTCACATTGGCAGTTTGTCTCTTTCCTTAACCATATCTTTCAAAGAGGTCATACTTTAATTTTAATTTTAATGAAGTCCAATTCATCAGTTTTCCTTTTACAGATTGTACTTTTGGTGCTGTAGCTAAGAAACCTTTGCTTATCCCAAGGTCACAAGTATTTTTCTCCTATATTTTCTTCTAATTTTTCTTCATAGTTTTGGCCTTTCCATTTTTGTTCATGATCCATTTTAAGTTAATTTTGGAAAAAAAGTGAGGTATAAGTGGAAGTTTATTTTTGGTATATGGACATCCAATTTTTCTTGTTGAAAAGACTGTCCTTTATTGAATTATTTTTTCAAATTAATCAAAATTCCATTGTTCATATACGTGTGGGTATATTTCTGGACTCTCCGTTCTGTTCCATGGAGTTATTTTTCTATCTTTATAACAATACTGCATTGTCCCAATTATTTTAGATTTATAAGAAGACTTGAAATCAAGTGGTGTTACTTCTCCAACTTTGCTATTTTCTAAGTTCTTTTGGTTATTTCCTAAAGATTTTAGAATTAGTCAATTTCTATTAAAAATCTCACTGGGATCTGGACTGAGATTGTATTAAATGTATAGATTAATTTGAGAGAATCATCATCTTAAAAATATCAAGTCCTCTGACTCATGAACATGGTATATGGCTCCATTCATTTTTTTCTCAATTTATTTTGCTTTTTAAATTTCAGCGCTATTTTGTAGTGTTTCGATCTTAACGACATTTTGTCAGATACATACTGACAAATGAGTATGTTATATATTTGTGATTATTGTAGTGATATTGTTTTTAAAAATTTCAGTTTTCAGCTGCCTGCCATGTAGAAATGAAATTGAATTTCACATATTGACTTACATCCTGTAATCTTGCTATTAGTTTATTTTTAATAGATTACATTAAGTTTTCTATATATTTAAATAATTTTATCCTAATAGTTTTATCTGTCACTATACTTAATGTGTAGGGGCCATGAACACTTAACAATTGCTTTGTCTAAGATCGTCTGTGAAGGGTTTAGCAGTTCTATAACAATTAACATTTGGATCTCTAACAGGATGCACGGTGTTGAAAGAGTTATGGCTGGGAGTCAAAAGCAATTAGGAATAAAATAACTATCTTTTGCCAGACACCATGACTAACTTGAAATTTTGAACTGTTTCCTACATATTGTTAATGGTCAATAAATATTAAATATTAGAACAGTTAAGTGGGCTAAAACTCCCTCCACCATATTGATTTACCTTCATATAACGTTTATCTTCCTAAAAAACAGAATAATGCATTGAGGCAATCACAGTGTCTCTCTTTTAGATCACTATTTTCTGTTCTTTGTCCCCTGGACCATTAGAAAGAACTTTAATTAGGATTAGCAACAGTATTTTGCCTTTATCAAAGTACATTTAATGAAGGTATTTGGTTGGTTATTTTCTCCTGAGTAATTTCAAGTATTGAAACTCTCTTCTTTTAGGATGTTTACAGAGGACTAGTCATAGCCAGTAAATCACTTTCGGAAGAAATCTGTTCAAAGATTTATACTTAAAACATTCTCTCTCTCTATTTAAAGACGTGAAAATGCAAAATAACGACTTCTAAATTGCATGGAATTTTTCAGGTAGTTTCTTGTGATCTCTTTTAGGGAAACAGCTTTGTAAGGAAAAGCTTTTTATTTCAATTATTAGGTAATTAGATAAGGCTTTCTTTTGAGAAGTCATTCTTAACCTATAAGTCTGGATTAGAGAGCCGTTCTGGGTGTTCACACAGCTCTCTCTTTTTCTCTTACCACAGCAATGCTCATTCTGTTTTGGGATTGCCAACAGTTCTATGTGGTCAGGGTTCTCATCTCATCTTCCTGCTGCCTAGCAATGTGTGGAAGACAGAGACCTTCAAAAAATGCTATTACTGAACAACTAAATTGCTTGAAAACGTGCTGTTTCTAATCTAGTTTTAAATAACTAGATTCTGTGATGTGTCAAATTACTAAGTCATTTAGAATTATAGTGACTTTTATATATTTAAACATCACATAAGTAAATTCTAATATTATTGGGTAAACCAAGTAGAATTACTTTTTTTTTAAATTAAGATTTTAAAATATTTTCAGCATGGTGTGCTGCTAACACTCACAGCAGAGCATATCAGTGACTAGGAAAAGCAAAACTTTCTCGATTATCTATAGTTAACTAATTGCAAAATTGTTATGGATTCATTTCTTTCTATTGAACGTTTTAAACAGTATCAAATATCAATAATGCATTTTCAAAGTAAAGTGGATAAATTTGCAGTGAGGTATATTTGTTTATATTCTAGTTAAAATAAATGAAATGAAGTTTGAAAACTGATTATTAAATGTGGTTTGTTCATGTCTATAGATACTGCTATTCATACAACCTTTCCCCCGATGATAGAGTTCCGATAATGAGTAACACGGGATATATTTTCTTTTTCTTTGTTTACCTAATTTAAACCATGTACTTCTTCTGCTTCAGTTATAAAGGTTTCTAAACTTTCCAGACAATGGAAGCTTTCTTTTGCCTTTTCTAGTTGATAAACTATAGAACTATGGTTTAGCACCAAGCACAGAATTATAAATTTCAAAGAGGATTTAGTGTTAACTGTAGCCTTTTATTTAGCAGAAGGAAACTTAGGGCCAGAATTACATATTATTTTGAAAGTTCTATGATAATAGGCGAATGATTTCTTATCTTTAGGGTTTACAATTCACTTAAATCCTCTCAACAAAATCCTCTTAGGTGAATGAAAACAATAAAGGAAAAAGGAGCAAAATCCCCTGTTTGCATGAGGCAAGATCATATCTAACTCTAAATCTCAATCAGGATGCATATTTATTTGAACATTTGAATTTATTTGATCCTGAGTTGCCAAAGGGAACAGTACTTTGATCTAAATCACAAGGACTTGGGACAGAAATAGGCTTTCAGAAAGTTTGGGGATATTTCTTGGGGTTAAGTTTCACATTGTAGAGAAACGGATGGGGGGGGTAAAGGGCTTAAAGAGAGACTATATGAATATGTGTTTTAATTTGGATTTCTTTTTTTAAAAGATTTTATTTATTTATTTGACATGCAGAGAGAGAGCACAAGCACAAGTAGGCAGAGAGGCAGCAGAGAGAGGGGAAAGCAGGCTCCCTGCTGAGCGGAGAGCTCAATGTGGGGCTTGATCCCAGGACCCTGAGATCATGACCTGAGCCGAAGGCAGAGGCTTAACCCACTGAGCCACCCAGGTGCCCCCTAATTTGGATTTCTTCAGAGCAGAGCCTGACACAAAGATTCTGGTGCAGAGACTGGACAATGACTCCAGAAGCAGGAGTTGGAAATAAGAGAGGAAGGGACAATGATGGAGGGAGAGATGAGGATACAAGGAAAGCCATGTGTACGTGGGTTATCAAAGTAGCTGTGGTAAGTAATGAGCATTAGCTCCCACTGGGACCTCTGAGGAGTGTACAGAATGGCTCTCAGAATTTTCTGCTTGAGGGGCCATAAGCAGAATATTTGATCTATAGGATCCTATCTCTTGCTGGTTGAAGGTTGTCTGAGGGGTCCTAACTACCCAGTGCTTCCAAGCAGCACTTGTGAGAGATCAGCAGGCTCCTGAAGGAGCTGAGACTGAAAGCAGAACAGATTGGTGCTGGTGGTATGGTGAAACTGAGCCCACACAGAACTGTCCACTAGGTCTACAGCCAAAATCAGAAGTAGAGAGGTATGAGTCATCAGCCTGGTCCAAAACGAGAGTATTACCTCATGAGACCTGCAGTTCTAACACAATAAAGTGTAATGGAGTTGAGGATGAGGTGGAAGGGAGAAGAGAAGGGAAGCAGAAACTAGGTTTGTAGGTTTTGAGCAATACATAGATTCTAAATCACTCGGTGGCTGTCTCAATTTGTGTTTTAGAATTTCTCTCTTCATAGCAAGGGGATCACCAGAGTGCTAGCTGGAATGGTCTATAGTAATTAATGCCCATGGGATAATTTAGTTTACATTAGAAAAATAGAATTTGACTCTAAATAGTATACGGAAATAAAAGAGAACAGGGACTCTAAGAAATCAAGAAAAAAGTAACAAAATGAAAGAGTTTACAGAGAACAGAAAAATAGGAGAAATTAAAAAGTGGGCTAAGGAAAGAATTTGAAGATAGTAAAGAAGTCATTACAAAAATTAGAAGCATATTAAAAGCAGTAGGTAAAATGATGAAAAAATTGCCAGTGATAACTTAAAATACTAATTAAAACTAATATTGACTTAACACATACAGGAACTCTTCTGAGGGCCTTACTTTTATACACTCATTGAATATTCAGAAGACTTCCATTAGTTAGTGCTACTATTATGTATGTTCTATAGACAGAGAAATTGAGACTCATAGCATGCTCTAGCTATATCTCTTTCTTAAGAGTCTGGATTGTATAAAATTAAATTACATACATGTAAAATCTTTTCAGCTCTTTACTCTCTCAGTGCTGGACAATGTGGAAGCAAGGATGTGTTTGAGGAAATTACACAGACAAAGCCATGAAAACAATTAGCCATAAAGCCTAGAGAGGTGGAAATACACTGGCGTAATTGTTTTTGTATTAGAGCCTAAAATAAATACAAAAATGCAATAAAACTTTATATAAAAGAACTGAGTTTACAAATGTAAGCTGAATACCATATTCTAAGAAAAAGGAGAACTATCAAGCCTGAGGAGCACTATGGTATAAATATTAATATTCAAGATTAACTAGAGTATTACAGTCATCCACTAGAAAAAGCAGTTACCTTCAGAAGGGAAAAATTAGGTTAAACTCAGATTCTTCATAACAGTGTGCAATGTCAAGACACGGTGGAGCATGTCTGCAGAATTTTGAGTTTAAAAAATTGTGATGCAAAAATTTAATAACCAGCTTTTTAACCATGAATAAAGGCAAAAGGAAATAATTCTTAAATAAGAAAGGACTCAGAATATACTACCCATGAGAGACTGTGGGGGAAGAATTTTAGTTATGAATTCTGTCAACCAAGCTGTATCAGTTAGCTTTTGATATGAAACAAATGACCCCCAAATTTAGTGGCTTAAAGCCAAAACCCTTTATTTAGTTCATGATTCTGTGAATGGGCTGAGAAGTTTTTCTGATCTGGACAACTTGATCCATCTCTCTGGATTCTCCTACATCTGCTTTTTTATATGAAGTGCGGTTGGATAATCCAGCATGGCCTCATTCCAGTGTCTGATGGTTGGCAGGCTGTTGGCTAGGGCAATAAAAGTAAACTGGATCACGTATCTTTCATTAGCTACAAGAATATATCAGAATTTTTGGCAGGTGGAGGTGGCAATATCCCGAAAGCAAAAGTACCATAATAGCTGAAATTGCAAGGCCCCCTGAGGTTTGGGCTCAGAAGCCACATGGCATCACGCTGCAGCATCCCACTGATCAAAGCATGTCCTAAGGGATAAGGGCATAGACTCAACTCTTATGGGAGAAGTTAAAAAGTGCTGGGACCATTTTGCCATCTGTCACACAACTGAGAAGTTAAAATGAAAACAAAATAGCGACGCTATGAAACGAGGATAACATCAAGAACTGCCCATGCACATTTGAATTCACATAAATATAGAATAAAGAGTAAAAATGTGTAGGTGTATTTTGTTTAGAAATAAGAATATAAACTCAAAGATCAAAATATTAACATAATAAGCTAGGGAGAAGAGTTGTTAAAGTAAGTAGAAGTATGTCTAGTCTTCATACTGTGTGGAAACAATAGATACTTTCTAAACTTTATGACTTGGAAAATTATGTTTTAAGCACATTACTTAAAATTATGAAGATAAGTCAGTTGAAAATTAAGAATAGATTTTAAATGGTCACAATTATCAGAAGGAGAAAAAAAAAGATACAGACTACATCACAAAGAATAGGTAACGATAACATGAGTAATTAAAGCTGACAATAAAACATAGTATGTAGAGGCGCCTGGGTGGCTTAGTGGGTTAAAGCCTCTGCCTTCTGCTCAGGTCACGATATCAGGGTCCTGGATTCGAGCCCTGCATCGGGTTCTCTGCTCATCAGGGAGCCTGCTTCCCTTTCTCTCTCTCTGCCTACCTCTCTGCCTACTTGTGATCTCTGTCAAATGAATAAATAAAATCTTTTAAAAAAATGGACTGTTTCCCTTTAAAAAAAAAACACAAAACATAGTATGTAGACTGAAGATCAGATATAATATCACATACATATAAATGAAACAAACATACCAATAAAAAGGTAAAAGGGCTATGGGATTTAATAAAAATAATGAACACTGTGTTATGGTCTATATATTAGAATCAAATATTTATATACCATTCTCAACATAAATTGTATAGAGCAGATTAATGACTTAGATTTTTTTAAATGAGGGAGAACTGACATATATCATATTAGTTTCAGGTATACAACATAATGATTCAAAATTTGTATCTTTAGTGAAATGATCACCATAAGTCTAATTAATATCCATCACCACATGGGTATAAATTTATTTTTTCTTATGATAAGAATTTTTAATATTTACTCTCTGAGCAAATTTCAAATATAAAATATGGTATTATTAACTATAGTTACCATGCTATACATTATGTCCCTTTTACTTACTTATTTTATAAGTTTGACCCATTTACCCATTTTGCTTACTCTCCACTCCCCTTCCCCTGACAACCAATCTGTTTTCTGTGTCTATGAGGTCTGTCTTTTGTTTTGTATAGATTCCACACATAAGTGAGGTCATTAAGTACAGGAAAAGAAAAATGTCTGTAAGATCTGCCCATTTTTTAGTGGTTGTCTTTTTTTTTCTCTGAGTTGAGTTCTTTATATATTTTAGATATTAACCCTTTATCAGATATAGGATTTGCACATATTTTAAGTACTCTCACTTGTTTGTTTTTGCTTTTGTTATTTTTATTTTTGGTGTCAAAAATATCACCTGGGCGAAAGTCAAGGAGCTTACTGCCTATGTTTTCTTCTATAAGTTTTATGGTTTCAGGTCTTACATTCAAGTCTTCAATCCATTTTGAGTTAATTTTTGTGTGTGGTGTAAGAAAGTGGTCCAGTTTCAATCTTCTGCAGGTTGCTGAACTGTTTGGGTCATTACTGCTTTGTAATATAGTTTGAAATTAGAAGTGTGATGCTTCCTTTGTTCTTTTTTCTCAAGATGGCTTTGGCTATTTGTTCTCTGTGGTTCTATACAAATATTAGATTATTTCTTATCTTTCTCTGAGAACACCATTTGCATTTAATAGGGGTGACAGTAAGTCTATAGATGACTTCAGGTCATATGGACATTTTCACTATATTCTTCCAGTTCATGAGCATGGAATAGCTTTCCATTTATATGTGTCTTCTTCAGTTTCTTTCATCATTGTCTTACAATTTTCAGTGTACAGGCCTTTCACCTCTTTAGTTAAATTTATTCCTCGATACTTTATTCTTTTTGATTAAATTGTAAATGAGATTGTTTTCTTAACTTTTTTCTTTTTGATACTTTCTTACTAGCGACTTCCAATACTATGCTGAGTTAAAGTGACAAAAGTGGGAATATTTGTCTTGTTAATGATTTTAGAAGAGAGCTTTCAGCTTTTCACCATTGACTATCATGTTAACTGTGGATTTGTCATATTTTACCTTTAATTTGTTTAGGTATGTTCCCTCTATATCTAAATTGTTCAGAGTTTTTATCATAAATGGATGTTGAATTTTGTCAAATGCTTTTTATACATCTATTCAGATGATCATATGATATTTTCCTCATTTTCTTACCACGGTGTATCATGTTGATTGATTTGTGGATGTTGAACAACCCTTGTATCCCTGAATAAATCCTACCTGATCATAGTGTATGATCCTTTTGTTGTGTTGCTGAATTCAGTTTGCTAGTATTTTGTTGAAGATTTTTGCATCTATGGCCATCAGAAATATTGGCCTATAATTTTCTTTTCTTGGGGCATTCTTGGAAATTGTTGATATAAGGGCAATGGGGCCCCCTACATAAGTTTGGAACTATTTTCTCCTTTTCTTCTTCTTCTTCTTTTTTTTTTTTTCTTTTGGAAGAGTTTGAGAAAAATTGGTATTAGTTCTTCTTTAAATGTTTGGTAGAATTCACCAGTGAAGCCGTCTGGTTTTGGACTTTTGTTTGTTGGGAGGGTTTGAGTACTGATTCAATCACTTCATTAGTATTCAGTTCAGATTTTCTCTTTATTCATGATTTAATCTTAGTGGATTCTAGTAGGTTTCTAGGAATTTATCCATTTTTTTCAAGGTAGTCCAATTTGCTGGTAGATACTTGTTGATAGTAGTGTCTTCACTTGACTTTAGTCAAAAGGGCAAAAAGCAGTCATATTCATGTCTTATGATTTTTTTATATTTCTGTGGTATCAGTTGTAACTCTTTACTTTCATTTCTGATTTTGGGTCCTCTCACTTCGGTGAATCTAACTAAAATAAAGTCCACTTTCTTTTCAAAATAACTACCTCTTAGTTTCCTTGTTCTTTTTTTTTACTATTTTTTTAGTCTTTATTTATTTCCACTCTGATCTTTGTTATTTTCTTCCAACTTCAGACTTCGTTTGTTCTATTATCTCTAGTTCTCTGAGGTGTAAAGTTAGGTTGTTTATTTGAGATATTTGTTTCTTGTTGTAGGCATTTATCACCATAAACTTTCCTCATAGTACTGCTTTTGCTCAATCTTGTAAATTTGGTATGTTGTATTTCCATATTAATTTCTCTCAAGGTATGTTTTGATTTCTCTTTTGAGTTACTCTTTGACCCACTGTTTGTTTAATAGAATGTTGTTAAATCTGCACGTATTTATGAATTTTCCAGTTTTGTTCTTATAATTGATTTCTAGGTTTTTCTTTTAAGATTTCATTTATTTATTTATTTGACAGAGAGAGAAAGAGTAAGCACAAGTATGGGGAACAAAGGAGGGGGAGGGAGAAGCAGGCTCCCCACTGAGCAAGGAACCCAATACCTGGTTTGATCCCAGGACCCTGAGGTCATGACGTGAGTAGAAGGCAGACATTTAACTGACTGAGCCACCCAGGCACCCTGATTTCTAGTTTTATGCCACTGTGATTGAAAAAGAGCTTGATTTGATTTCAGTCTTAAGGATGTTCTTGTGTAGAAGATGAAACTTCTCATTCCATCTTGTCCTAGGTCTTGGTTATCTTTCAAACCTCTGTGGTTGTCCAAGCAGCCTACTTTATTTTCAACAGCTCCCAGTAGTTGAGGGTATGCTAACACATTTCAGTGTTCAAAAGGGAAGGATCTCAGTCAGCACCTAGATTCAGGCTGACCGAAAACCAAATGCTTAGGCAGCAGTTTTTAAAGTATGCAAATATATACCATCTGGTGGGACCATGAATGTAAGCCTTATGGCCCCCAGAATGAGGTGGACTTGAAATGTTTCCTTGGGCAGCAGCTGCCAAAATCAGGGAGCCAGATGAGTATTCAAGCTTCTCTATGGGAGCAACCGGCAACCTGGAATGAAGCAAAAGCACAGAGGGCATTCACTGGCCTTTATATTCCCAGAGAGCACCTCGGTAAACTCCTAAATGTGTGCCAAACTAGAAGCCTGCCCTTCCGGGCAAAGCCCCAGGATAACCAAACAGGCCTGTTTCACAGAAAGACT
This sequence comes from Lutra lutra, assembly GCF_902655055.1. Lineage (NCBI taxonomy): Eukaryota > Metazoa > Chordata > Mammalia > Carnivora > Mustelidae > Lutra > Lutra lutra. The sequence continues at coordinate 97,347,461 of NC_062284.1, read as the reverse complement.
GGGGGTATGTTTCAGTCCAATGTGCTCTAGGTGTGGCAGTCAGACAAATACTGCCTCCCCATTTGTTATAGTTCCATGGGACCCAGGAACTCAAGTGCCTTTGTCCACTACAGACAGGTGATCAATGGGGATACCCTGGCAGCAGCTATAAAACCAGGGAAGCAAATGTGTATATGAGTTCCCTTTCAGAATGTATTGGCACTTGGGAGTGTGGCAGAGGGAGAACATGCAGATATTGCCTACTCTTCAAGGTCTTTGGAGACGATAACAGTTAGCCCTTAGATCTATGTATAATTAGAAGCCTGTCCCTCAAGCTGTCCTTCTGAAGAGAATAGGCCTGTTCACAGAAAGACTGGGGTTCTTAGTTGTTGCTTCTCTGCTCTGCCCTTTAGATAGTAGCTGGCTAAATCTCTGCTGAGGGTGCCTGGCTGGTTCAGTTGGTTTAGGATCTGACTCTTGAATTTGGGTTGGGTCAGGATCTCAGGGTCCTGGAATTGAGCCCCACACTCAGTGTGGAGAGTCTACATGAAATTCTCTACCTCTCCCTCTGCCCCTCGCACTGTGTACACTTTCTCTCTCTCCAAAAAAAATAAATATGTTTAAAAAAATTTTAAAAACCCAAACAAACAACTATCTCCATTACAGTCCTGTAGGACCTATACGAATAACTCCTCCTGGCCACCAGAGCCAGGTGATGTAGAGGTGTCCCTTGGATGGTAGTCACAAAAATCAGGGAGCCAGATAAGGGTGCAAGCCCTTTTTAAGGGGATACCTTTGAACTGAAGGAAGGTAGAGGGAGGCTGCAAAGATGGAACCTGCTGGTCCCTATTTTAGAGAGTACTTCAAGACCTCTAGGAGAGTATCCAGTGTTAAATTAGATGCCTTCTACTCAGGGCGTATGTCTCAGACAATCAAATAAGCTTCTTTCTCAGAAATTCTGGGCATTTTGCAAGCCAGCTTCTTCTGTGGTAGGTGAGTCCACAAGTATGAGCCCTCTAGGAGTCATTTCTCAGTTTGCTCCAGCCTTGTGGAACTCATAGATGCCAGCCTCATTGTCTCCCAAAGCCAGATGACTTGGAACTCATCTCTCAGCCTCTCCTACCCACTTTGGTATGTTTGTTTATTTGCCCAATGTATAGAAGTTGCTCAGCCAGCTTTTGTTTTGTTTTCAGAGGAAATTTTTCCATAGATGGCTTTAGATTCAGTGTGTCTGTGGAAGGAATGGAGATCTAGGATCCTCATATGGCACTATCTTGATTTGGAACCTATTAACTGTATTTTGATTTTTGAAATAGACAATACAACAGGTAGGATACTGGAAAAAATTGAAATTGTGAATCAGTGTGTGAAAATATAAACTATTGAATAAATATAAATTTAAATAAAAAGAAAACATGATTTTTTAAGTTCTTAGACTGACCAAAAAAGAAAAAATAAAATACTAAGAGATGGCAAGGTTTCAGTAAACAAAAACTGTTAGATCCTGTTAGTGCAAGTAGATGAACTTTTAACTTACATGGCCCAAGACAAGAGTACAAATAGAAGCTTGCCAGCTTTTAGTCTGCCCTTGTTTACGTCCCAGTGTCATTATTTACCATTGGGGCCTCACAACATGTGTGTGGACAGTTTAGTCTGTACACTCAAGTTCCGTTCACCCACATCCACCTTCTCACCATCCTGGTTGTCCACCCCTTAAACCTCAGAGTGTGCACTTGCAACCTACTCTGAGAAGAACGTATCCAGTGAAGATAACATTCTAGTCTCTGGAAGCAGGCTTGGGGCTTTTTGGAAAGATAATTTTCCCAGGTCAGACATTCTGATTATGATCTAGAGTAAAGCACATAAGTCCCGAGTGGACATCCCCTAATTCTAGGGTTTTCCCCCATTCTTCATAAGGCCATGGTTGGAAAGGACCAGAGGAACTCCTAAAGTATGGCTTAGGATGGGGTCCTTGTCACCCAGCCCTAAGGGAGTCTTGAGTAAAAGCATAGATTAACATCTTTATGGAAGCCTTAGTATGTAACAACATTTAAACTACCTTGACGACCATCAATAGGTAGTTAAATACATTTTGGCTCTTTCAAACAATGAAGTATTATGTGGCTGTGTCCCATATTTATATATTGAAATAGGATTACTGTGTATCATAAAGTGCAAAACTAGTGCTCGCTTCGGCAGCACATATACTAAAAAAAGTGCAAAACTAAATAAAAAAGCAGAGACCAAGCTTAGAACAGTGCATGTGAAATCATACTACATATATTTCTTTCCATTTTCACCATCCTAGAATATTACTCTAGGATTGCCTATGTTACATATTTTTCCATTGTCTATGACTCAGTTTTGACTCAAGCATGGCTTTTTTATTTGTTTTGTTTTGTTTTATTTTAGAAAAGATGCCCTTCAACGGACGAATGGATGAGGAAGATGTGGTCCATATACACTATGGAGTATTATGCCTCCATCAGAAAGGATGAATACCCAACTTTTGTAGCAACATGGATGGGACTGAAAGAGATTATGCTGAGTGAAATAAGTCAAGCAGAGAGTGTCAATTATCATGTGGTTTCACTTATTTGTGGAGCATAACAAATAGCATGGAGAACATGGAGAGTTAGGAGAAGGCAGTTGGGGGAAATTGGAAGGGGAGGTGAACAATGAGAGACTATGGACTCTGAAAAACAATCTGAAGGGTTTGAAGAGGTGGGGGGGGGGTTGGGGGAACCAGGTGGTGGGTATTAGAGAGGGCATGGATTGCATGGAGCACTGGGTGTGGTACAAAAAATAATGAATACTGTTATGCTGAAAATAATTTAAAAAATGATTTAAAAAAAGATGATATTTAATAGAAGAAAACAGTGCAGTTGAATTTTCAAGAGAGAATGTTCCAGGTGGAATGGAGGTTTTTAATACTCTGCATCTACCGATATATATTTTTTACATGGAACATTCATTAATTTATTGTTAATCATCATAATAAGAATAGCATGTGAAAGGAGATGGAATGGGGATAGTTCTCATTTTCATTTCACTATTGAGGCAACTGAGGCTCAGAGGGTTTAGGCTTACTCGTGTGAGACAGTGATAGGAAAGAGGCCAGGTAAGATGAGCGGATGGGAATGTTTAAAATAACCTCTTCAAACTAATTTGTTGCAGGAATAATTTACTTTGTGAACACTGTCATCAATAAAATGTAGCCCTGATTTTCAATTCTAATCACTCTTAGACTTGAAGTTCAAACTAAGTAGTGGTTGATCAAGCACAACTTTAGAATTGAATAGGCTGCCTATGGCATGCCATGGGATGAAAAGGGAGATACCTCTTTCTTTCTTTTACCTAGGCTTATTTCTAAGTGGATATTTTGGGCCAAACAGAGGATGCAGAAGGGGAAAAGATAGATGGCTTTCTTCTCTATTCTTTTTTTTTTTTTTTTAAGATTTTGTTTATTTATTTGAGAGAGAGAACATGAGATAGGAGAAGGTCAGAGGGAGAAGCAGACTCCCTGTGGAGCCAGGAGCCTGATGCAGGACTTAATTCAGGGATTCTGGGATCATGACCTGAGCCAAAGGCTGCTGGCTAACCAACTGAGCCACCCAGGTGCCCTTTCTCTATTCTTAAAGAGTTATGGAAAGAAGGGAAACGACCATTTTCCAAGACCCCATTCTTTTCTGCCTAAACCACAACCAACCAAACCAATAGCAACATTACAACTGTAAGGTCTTGAGGGCATGAATAGAGATGATGGAATTAGAGGAAAAACTTAAATTGGTTGACTTATAAAGACTCAGGAAACCCTATTCTTTCCATTGATAGGAAAAATCCATATATGCTATTTAATTCCATTTCCATGCTTTGAAAAGCATGGAAATAATTAAGCAATTACTGGAATTTCAGAACAGAAAAGATTTTATCAGGGATGCCTGGGTGGCTCAGATGGTTAAGTGTCTGCCTATAGCTCAGGTCATGATCCCAGAGTCCGGAGTCCTGGGATCTGGGATCCAGCCCCACATCAGTTTCTCTGCTCAGCAAGGAGTCGGCTTCTCCCTCTCCCTCTGCTTCTCCCCCCCACCCCCACCCCACTCATGCTCTCTCTATTTCTCTCTCTTTCTCCCTCACTCTCTCACAAACAAATAAATACAAAATCTTAAAAAAAGAAAAGAGTTTATCAGAAAATAGGCATCAGTCTTTTAACTCAGAAATATGACTTGCCCATTCTAACACATATACAAACATAAGTTGTGACATACACAATTGAAATGGAAGGTGACTAAGTTTTGGCTAAGAATCCCTTTTGTTCTTTTGCACTTAGATTGTGTGCAAGAAACACAATGTTCTAGACAGAGAGTACATCGCTTATCCTTGAAGGAGAAAAGCCTATAGGAATAGCAATTTATCTCCTGAGTGTAGTCTTAATGGTTCTCTGGATGTGGTTTTGTTCTAATCAGCCCTGAAAATTCTGGAAAGAAGTGCATTAACTGGTCTCCCAGGATCTGATTTTCTACCTTACCCGTCAACATATTAGTCAATACATATTAGTAGCCAGATTTGGCCATTGTGGTTGATAGTATTACTAAATTCGTTTACAGTGAATGACTGAGAATAAAAAAATTCATTCTCTTTTATAGTAAAGCTTTTGATAATAGGCGTTTAAAGACATCCTTTTAATTACTGAGGTGGTTGATCAAGTCTATTTTACCCCGACCCCTGTGAATGTAACATCTGTGAAATTTATCACCTCTCCCCCAATATGACTGTGCAGTGTTGATTAACTAAGCATGTGACCCTTCCAATTTGGTGACTCAAGAGAGCCCATATATCACTTAGCACATCCAAAAGCATGTTCAATTGCTTTTGCCTTCATTTATTACCCCACAGGACAGAAATGACTCTTAGCTTTCCTGATTAAAACACTGTGACTGTGCTTTAGATTTAATTGTATACATTGATAGTTAATAGGGAACACTTCCCTTGGGCATAAACTTTTAAATCTCATTTAGATTGGCTCTGTGTTATGTTAAAGGCTCCAGCTTGGGAAGAAGGAGGGAAGTTGCCACATCTTTGGTATCTAGCTATATACATAATGTATCTCAGAAATTCACAAAAAAAGCAAACTCAGTTAAATTTTAGAGATACACCAAAAAGTAATCATCAGAAAATATTTAAATTAAAAATAATATAGTTCTGATAACTCATGCATAAAGAAAACAAGTTATCTACCTAAAACATACAGGCAACTTGAAATTGGAATAAAGAATTCTAAAATATATATATGATCAGTTACAAACATTATGACCTTTGAAACTGGCGACTTTGCCTTAATGGATAATAAAACAAAAAAAGACAGTAAGTACATATGAGTCTGGAAAAACAATCTGAACTTTTAATTTTGGACATTTTAATTACTTTTAAAATCCCTGAGCATTCTTAAACCTTAATAAAAGCCCAATTTAAAAGAACATTTTTATTATCAATAAATATTGAGTTTAAATGGAATTTTAGACATTTTTAAAGCAAGTCATTTGTATTAAAAAATCTTTTTTATTATATATAAGTAATTTTTTTCCCTCTATTTTAGAGTTAGTCTAGGTGAAGGAGAGTTCTCACTATCAAATCTTTATCATAAGCTAGTATAGAAAAAGAGATTTTTAGGCATATGCCCAAGATATAGGTTTGTCATTAATCAATGTACTATATAGTAAAAAAGATAGACAAAAAAATACAGAAAAAAAAGAATTTAGAATATAATTTAAGCAATCACATATTGAGAGTAAGTAGTCTTTAGTAATCTACAGAGGAAATGATACTTTCTTAGAGACAGAAATATTTTAGGTGGAGTGGTGATAGGGGATAACAAGTTGCATTATATGTTTAAAAATTTGGTGTAATGACTTCCTCCCCCCTTCTACAGATGATTTATTTAAGGTAAATATAAATATAAGATCTCTCTTTTTGCATTCAACCAAATTTTTACATTTTTAAAATTTTTATTTATGATAGTTGATATACAGTGTTACATTAGATTCAGGGTACAACTTCGTGATTTGACAAGTTTATACATTATGCTATGTTCTTCACAAGTGTAGCTACCATCTGTCCCATTACATTGCTATTATAATATCATTGACTATCTTCCTTATGTCCTGCCTTTAATTCCAATGACTTATTCCATAATTAGAAGCCTGTATCTCCCTTTCCCCTTCACCAATTTTTGTTCAAACCTTATCCTCTCCCTTCTGGCAACCATCAGTTATATCTATTATGAGTCTGATTCTGCTTTTAGTTTGCTTATTTATTTTTAAGTTTCTACTTATGCGTGGAAATATATAGTAGTTGTCTTTCTCAGTTTAACTTATTTACTTAGCATAATACCCTCTAGGGTCCATCTATGCTGTCTCAAATGGAATCTTTTTTTTTTAACAGATCTATAATATTCCACTGTGTATCTACACCACATTTTTTTTTTTTTACCCAGTTCATCTACTGATGGACATTTAGATTGCTTCTATATCTTGAATTTTGTAAATAATGCTGCAATAAGCATATGGCTGCATGCATCTTTTCAAATTAGTGTTTTCATTTTCTTGGGGTAAATACCCAGTAGTGGACTCCTATGGGATTTCTATTTTTAATTTTTTAAGGACTTCCATACTATTTTCCACAGTGGCTATACCAATTTGCTTTCCCACCAATACTGCATGAAAGTTCCTTTTCTCCACGTTCTTGCCAACACTTGTTATTTCCTGGCATTTTGATTTTAGCTATTCTAACTGGTGTAAGGTGATATGTCATTGTGGTTTTGATTTTCATTTCTATGATGATTAGTAATGTTGAGCATCTTTTCACATGTCTGTTGGCCATCTGCATGGCTTCTTTGGAAAAGAAGTCTACTCAGGCCTTCTGCCCATTTTTAAATCAGATTATTTTTTTAGTGTTGAGTTGTATAAGTTCTTTAATCTATTTTGTATATTAACCCCTTATTGGATATTTCATTTGCAATTATCTTCTTCCATTCAGTAGGTTGTCTTTTTGTTTCATTGATGGTTTCCTTTGCTGTGCAAAAGCTTTTATTTTGATGGAGTTCTAATAGTTAAATTTTTGCTTTTGTTTTGCTTGACTTGGGAGACATATCTAGAAAAATGTTGCTATGGTCAATGTCAGAGAAAGAAGTTAACCTGTCACTATTTGTAGACTACATAATACTATGCATAGAAAATCCTAAAAACTCTACTAAAAAACTGCTAGAAGTAATACATTTAGTAAAGTGACAGGATATAAAATCAATACCCGGAAATTGGTAGCATTTCTATATATTTATATCTGCCAATTTCTTTTTAAAGTCATTTTGATAATTTTTGCATTAGTTTTGCCATATGTTTTAATAGTTCAAGTCTATTGCAAAACAATGCAATGTTAGGTGACAATTTTTACTGCTAATATAATAATTTATCCAAAAAACATGTAGGGCATTTGCTATGTGCTGGATGTAATTCTAGATATTGGGGGTATAGACACTTGGGATGTAGAGGAACTAAACCAATGATATCCCTGACCTCATGGAGTTTACATTCTAGTAAGGAGGACAGACAATATGCAAATGAACAGCTGCCAATATAAGAGACTAAGATGATGAATGAAGCAACACAAAAAGATCTAGATCAATGAGAAATGTATATGAACAGTGGTATGAACAGTGACTACCTCTCTGAGAGGGTGACGTTTGAGCAGAAAGTAAAATGTACTAAAAGTTTGTCCTGTGAAGGTTTGTGTGTGTGTGTGTGTGGTGGGGGAGGTGGTGGGATTTGGGAAAAGATTTTGAGTCATGGGAAAGGGTCTGAGTTGAGATTGTTCCTGGCTTGGAGAAACCAGAAAGATGACAGTAATACTAGAGCAGAAGAATTGAAGGTTACAAGAGTCATACAGAGATCAGAGCATGGGGCCAGGGCAAGAAGAAAATAGTAAGAAAAATTGATTTCATTCTAAATATAGTTGGGGTGACTTTGAGCCAGAGAGTGAAATGATCAGATTTGCATTTTAAACATGTAACTCGAGGTGTAGTGTGAAAAACAGAGTATTTGGAGTGAGGGTGGAAACAGCAAAACCACCTAGGAGATTGTTGCCGTAGTCCACAAAAGAGAAGCTGATGTGTGAGCCAGTGTGGTAGCACTCACTAGAGGTGATTGAACTTTATTTGGGTTCTGAATTTTATTTTTATGTATTTTGACTGTGGAGATAAAATTTGCTGATAGATATGGTAGTGGGTGAATAGGTAAGGGGAAAGGCAAGAGTTAAGAATGACTGCAGTTTTAGAGCAGCACAACAGAGTGGATTTTGCTGCCTAGTTTCTGAAATGCAGATATGTCAAGGATCAGAAAAATAGTTTTTAAGACTTCTGTTTTGGATTTGTTAAATTTGAACTGTCCATTGGATATTCAAGAAGAGATGTTGAATGTGGCTGCATTTATGAAATACTCACTGAAGGAAGAGATCAAGGCCACATGCATATTTCCGGTTTGTTAGTGCACCCATGCTATGAGTTCAGCCATGGTATAATTTCAGAATAGAAGAGGAGAGAATGGACACAGCTAATCCAAAATTTATGAAGAGGAGCAGAAATCATCAGTAGTTATTTAGGACTGGCCAGGGAGATCTGAAACACTAAGTTTCAGAACTGTAACCTGAAATCATGTGATTATTACTGGTTGGTGTAATAATCTCTTCCTGGAGTAATGTTGCACTGAGTCACTGGAAAAGATGCTTTACTCACAGAAGCAGAAAGTACCTAATATTTTGTGTGCCTGAACTTTGTGTCCAGGGTTCATGAGCAGATGGAGAGGGATGGTGTTTGTTTCTTCACTTTCCTCTGAAGTTGCCTGAATCATTCATTACAAAGGCATTGGTATAAATAGTAACATGGCACTCCTTGATAGAAGGCAATCCTACTTACACTTTGGCTGTTATATGGAAATTAAAGTATAGAGGGCACTAAATGTGGACTCAGGGAAACCCATTAGGAAGCTATTGCAGTGTTCTGGGTCAGAGATGATGGTGGCTTGGGGTAGGGTAAAGTGACACTTTAAAAGGCCTGGAAGCAATGTGATTTATTCTAGTGTCATTTGGAAATAGTAGTTTCAGCATCTAAAGGGGTTCTTTTAATATGAGACTTAATACAGTATCATTATTTATTGAGAAGTGTTAAATTACTCTTTGGGACAAATGGCCCGTATTTTACCAAAAGTTTATTTGAAAAGTGTTTACCCACAGTGTAGTATACTCCCCTATTTTTGTTATTCTAGTTTGGCTTTATCTCTTTTCTCTAGAAACTGGGGATACCCTTCTTCAAGCGAGGTTCTCAAAAGATTCTGTTCTTGTTCTCTTTTAGATGTCCTTTTCTTTTGTCATCCAATTCTGTCTCTTCAGGCTGCTCCGGTGACCCATGACAGTAAATGTTGTATTGATTCACGCCTTGCTGACTTCTTTATATCTCTGTGGTGCAAAGGGTTCTGCAACTCTTACAAGTGGTCAAAGCTCAGTCCTCAGAATATTTCAATTGAATTTCTTCTCCTAAATTATTTCTCTTATTTACTATCGGGCACTGGTGAAATGCACTAAAAAAAAAAAAAAAGTTTGTGAAGTCCTCTTATCAAAATGTCCCCCAGAAGTACCAGCATTTCTATAGAAAACCTCCATGGGGGCACCTGGGTGGCTCAGTGCATTAAGCATCTGCCTTGGGCTCAGGTCATGATCTCAGGGTCCTGGAATTGATCCCCGCATTGGGCTCCTTGCTTGGTAGGAAACCTCTTCTCCCTCTACCTGATGCTCTCCCTGCTTGGGCTCACTTGCTCTCTCACTCTTTGGCAAATAAATAAAGTCTTAAAAAAAAAAAACCTCCATGGAATTAGATGAGAAAGAATAGCTTTGTTAGAGCTATCCATTAATATATTTGTAATTGACATATAGATACTGTGAAATATATATTATATGTAATATATATATAAATATGTGTGTGTATTTTGTGTGTGTGTGCATATAGATGCACACACACACACACCACACACATATATGCAAATAACCACTTAGCACCTAGCACAAAGTTCATTCTGAGCTCACCATCCCACTGTCAAAAAGTAAATGTTTCTTTTTTGGCCTGGCACAGTTTTGTAATAAATTACTCAGTAACCACCTAGGTGAAGATAAAATGTAAAATCATAAATGACTCTGGCACTTTACCTCTTTTGTACACATACCATTATCTACATCCTTGCTTCTCTTTGGTAGTCTCAGACAGACAGGAGGCCAAGTTAATAGATGGGTGAAATGCAGACCAAAATGTTAGTTTCTTTTTATTTGCTTTCTTTTGACTAATTCTTCACTTTTAGAGGAAATACCAGGTGTGTCCAATGGTTTAGGATCAAAGATAGTAATTTACCAAAAGACACTGCACTTGCAAACCTGGTTTCCATTCTAGAATAAAAGCATGTAAATAAAAACAAGGACTTAAAAGTAGCTTGAATATGGTAGGTATTAGAACATTTGTTTATCAATATATAAAACTAATTGGTAACCACGGAATAAAAGATACACACATGTTCACACACACAATTATATAACTGAAATTTCTTTTGACATAAGAAAAATTTCAAGGAGATTATAAATAAAAAAGGATATCAAAATATAATACCAAGTATAAGACTAAATTTTAAAATTTTGCTCAATGAAAATGGGAAGTCCAAAATGAAGAAATAAAGTCATAAAAAAGTTCAACCCCATTAAAAAGCAAACATTAAGTAATAATTAAAATTCAAATATAAAATTTTTATCAAAATGATTAAAATTGAATATATATATGCACTTAGATTTGCAAGGATATGAAAAAATAGATATTACATTAATTTTTTAGAGAACAACTTGTTAATATAATTTTTTAAACCCTGGAGACCATACATCATTTTAATCTGGTAATTTGATTTATAGAAAATAACATTAATTATAACAGTGGTGAAGGAAAAACAGTTCTAAGTGTCCATGATATGATAATGGCTTCCTCAAAAAGTTAAAAATAGAGTTACTCTATGACCCAATTGCACTTCTAGGTATTTACCCCAAAGATACCGGTGTAGCAAAAAGAAAGGGCATGTGCACCTCAATGTTCATAGCAGCTATGTCCACAATAGCCAAACTATGGAAAGAACCAAGATGTCCTTCAACAGATGAATAGATAAAGATGATGTGGTTCATATATGTAATGGACCATTACTCAGCCATCAAAAAGGATGAATACCTACTATTTACGTGGATGGAACTGGAGGGTATTACGTTTAATGAAATAAGTCAATCAGAGAAAGACAGTTCTCATTCATATGTGGAACATAAGGAATAGTGCAGAGGACCAGGGGGAAGAGAGGGAAAACTGGGAAGACATCAGAGAGAGAGACAAACCGTAAGAGACTCTTGACTCTGGGAAACAAGCTGAGGGTTGTGAAAGGGGAGGTGAGTGGGGGGATGGGGTAATTGGGTGATGGGCAATAAGGAGGGCACATGATGTGATGAGCATGGAGTGTTATATGCAACTAATGAAACATTGAACATTATATAAAAAGCTGATGATGTACTACACATAGGCTAATTGAATCCAAGTAAAAAAATAAAATTGAAATATGCACTCCCCCCCAAAAAAAAACCCTTCTGGCAAACTCACAGGTGGAATATGGCACAGGCATAAAATGATCCTGCCAGAGGATAATTAATTATGTGGGACCACATACTCCAAGCACTCTGTCTGGTATGACTGTGTGTGTATACCATGCATGTGAGTATATGTGTGTGAGAGAGAGGAAGGAGAGGAAGAACTAGTGATTGAGAGTTTGGCTCTGTGGCCAGACTATTTGTGTTCATAGTCTAGTCCCATCATTTCCTAATTCCATCTTGGGCAAGTTATTTAATATCCCTGTGCCCCAATTTCCTCATTCATAAGTTCACATATGTAAAGCATTTAGAAGAATGACTGGTACAAACAAACACCCTCAAACATCATTTTTAAACTTTAATAACCAAAACATTAACCTTGAGTATTCATTTATTCAACAGCTATTTATTTTTAAAGATTTATTTATTTATTAGAGAGAGAGAATAGGGGGAGGGGCAGAGGGAGAGTGAGAAGCAGCCTCCATGCTGAGTATGGAGCCCAAGGCATGACTCTGAGATCATAACCTGAGCCAAAACCAAGAATCAGACACTCAACCACCCAGCCCACCCCTATTCAACAAATATTTGTTGAGAGCACACTATGGGTCAAGAACTTTAACAGCACTGGGGGTGCTCTGATGAACAAAACAGACCAAGTTCCCATCCTTAAGCAGCTTACATGTTAGTGTATTTGCACAACATGGAGATCAACGAATGCATAGCAATATAAAGTAAAGTAGTGATCAGCAGTACAGAGGTAAAGAAATGGCGGGGTAAAGGAGAGGGTGTCATGGGAGGGGGCTTGCTTTAGGTGGGCCACTGAGGGGATGATGTCTGAGCAGAGATGTGAATGCAGTGCCCAACATAGCCTGAGGATCTGGGTGAGGAATATTCCAATCGAGAAGCAGCCGAGAAAATGTCCTGGGCTAGGAATGTGCTTGGCTTGTTTGATAAGTCTCAGTTCAAATCTTGGCTGGAGCAGAAGGAACTGTGGAAGAATGGTGGGAAATTTGGGAGAAAGTGAGAGTATCCAAGATCAGGTCATTTTGGACAGTGTAGGCATGGAAATGTATACTAAATTTTAAGTGCAGGAAGCCATTTGGGGGCTCTGAGTAGATGAACAATTTAGAAAGATTACAGTAGTTTCTCTGTATAAAATGTGTTGCGCTGGTGCAAAAGTAGGTAATGGGATAATGAATTATTTAAATGATCCTCTTTTTGTCCATCTGTATTTCCCAAGTTGCTAATAATGGACAGGTAGGTTTCCTTTATAAGAAAATTAACTTGTTAATTTTGCAAATGAAGGTTTTAGGTAATAGGCACATGGGGTAATAATTCTTACCATTTTCCTCACTTTCCAAAAGGGTCCCTGACTTTGGTACAGGCATACAAGGTCTCCATGTTTCTGTGTGTGTGTGTGTGTTTTCTAACCAATTTTTAAAATTTATTTCTAGTGATACATCCTTTGTCAGACCTAGAAAGCAGTTTATTTTTGTTATTTTCCCCTATGGAGACATTAGTTTATCATTACACAAGGGCATTGTCCTACCCGCTGCAGAGAACAGGACACTTATCACATCTTTCTCTGGTTTTGTTTTCAAGACCCTAATACAACAAGTGCCATTGTTGTCAAAAACACCTTCTTTTCATTGACAGTTCATGCTTCAGTGTGAACAAGGCATTGTTGATTTTTCTAGACCAATAGAAACCATATAGTTACTGCTGGAAAAATGACACATTTGAGCTACTATATCATTATCTACTCACTGACTTTTGCAGGAAAAAAAGCCAAAAAACTCTCGTGCTGGCAGCAGTGAAACATGGCACGTCACAAAGATGGGACTCCTTAGTTTATGCCACATTGCCTGTGAGAAGGATGGATGGCTATGCTTGATCACTACTTGAAACATGTGGTTCATGAAGGATAATGTGAGCACTAAGGTATTTACAATCATGGCAAGGGTGTCTTTCTCATTGTCATTTTTTTGAGCAGCTACTTCATATCTGACATGGTGCCTTTAGCCAGAATTCCTAGGAACATAAAAAAATGTTAAATCATACCTCAGATTTTCATCTCAAACTTAACATTTTTGAGATGAAAATCTGAGGTATGGTTCTCTCCCTTGTAAGTCTATGTTAAAAATCAATAGTATAAGTATAAATAAATATAAACAGAAGTATATATATACTTCAAGTAGAAGTATAAATAAGTAAAAAGCAAATTAAATGTGATTTCAACATTTTGTATGACATGTGATTTTTAAGATTTATACTATAATGCATACAACTGTATTGTGTTGACATATTAAAAATAAGGATAGAAAATAACTAATAGGTAAACAGATGGTTCTAATTCACCCTATTCTGCTCTTTTTTTCTTTCTGAGCACAAAACAAATGGCTTAGAACCATGCAATGGTGTGTTCTAGCCAGAAACTGATAATGCCCCCCCCCAACACCACCTCATATATTCTGCAAGTAAGGTGGTACGTGACATGAAAACAATAAATAAAAATTAAACCTAATGTTTCCTGAGCTTCTACTACATGTCAGGCAATGTACTAAGGATGTTATATACATATTTTATTTCATTCTCACGATAACCTATAGAGTGGAGACCTTTATTATCTCTATTATATCAAAAAACTGAGGTCAGAGAAGTTAAATTGTTCAGACTGCACAACTAGTAGATGACAGGACTGGATTTGAAACCCCGGCAGTCTGACTCCAGATCCTAAGTTCCCAACTGCTTTGCTGCTTTGCTATTTGGTCTAGCAATAGCCATACACAGTTCTGTAGGGAGCATAATATATGAATTTGTAGAATACATTCACTGCATCGCACACAATAATTTCTCTATCATTGTCAATCCCATATGATGACATTATTCATGACTTTTCTAGAACTCAGATTACATAGGTCACGTTTACTCAAATGTTTCAGAAAAATGCAGTGAGTCAATTACATCATTTTTCTTCATGAGCCAAGGAGATATTCCTAAAGGTGTATTCCTCCATCACAGGTTTCTTGCAAAGAAAGATCTGTCCCATTTACTAATCCTGTCTTCAATCACATGTTTTGCTCAATATTTAGACTCTCTGAGCCACTGTGGGAGTGGAGCTTAGACATTTTCCTTAAGGTTCAGTTTCGCTTTTTTCCTTGAACAGATTGAACGAGTCTCTGTAATTTCCTCTGTGGCTTAGGAACCCAGCTAGGTCTGTAACCACATATACCCTCTCTCAATATACCCTAAATGCACATAGGCCCATTAGGCTCATGCAGTATGTTCAGATGGATAATTAGAGTAATCCAAATCTACTCATAGCCCCTGTAGAATCATTTTTGACCGAAGGTACTAACAATTGAATGTTTCTTGTTAGACCCAGAGAGAACATGAACACTCACTAGTGGTGGCAGTTGCTGCAAAGAAAGCCTTTGCTCTCGTGCACATGCTTAAGGTTTGTCACATGTCCGGGCAGAGCTGTTGTATAGGCCATGCTAATAACTATCTGGGAAATTTGGTTATCCATGTGAAGGGAGCAACCCTGTTCTTCTTAGTTTCTAAATTTATTTTAACTTCCATTGACACAAATTAAAATGGGAATCTTGCTGTCTATTGATTGTGTCAGTAGTAGATTTTTCTCTCTCCTTCTCTCTAGAATTCATTTTTAAAGACTTTACTTTTATTAAACTAAATACTGCCGGTTAAAGTCTTGGCTTTTATAGACTCAGGAGAGCAGAATCTAACATAAATTAATCATGACTTAATGGACTGAGCTAATTCAAGTTCCCTCCAGTACACTGCACAACAATATTCTTGTCTTTCCAATGAAGGCTAAATTGTACATTGCTTCAGGAGTATCAATGTTTACATCTTTAGCACTGCATTTTTTTCTGAGACCTAAAGTTTTGATATTATTGGTATTGTCTACAAATGTCTTATGAGTTAGAAAGACCAAATTAATTGACCTTACACATTATACCTGGCCACTTTCATCCTTTTATTTATTCCATGCATGGACATATCTTTATTTGGTAATGCCATTATGCACACACATCCCAACAACAATTTGACGGCAATCTCATCTGTCTTTTTCCTACCCAAAGATGTTGTAAAAGTGCATTGAATTCCTAATGTTAACCACTATATTGCTATAGAAAACCAAAACAAGTTTAGCAAAATTAGCTAAGTCATCAATAGTAATAGTTTTTTTTTTTTTTAAAGATTTTATTTATTTATTTGACAGAGAGATCACAAGCAGGCAGAGAGGCAGGCAGAGAGAGGAGGAAGCAGGCTCCCTGCTGAGCAGAGAGCCCGATGTGGGGCTCGATCCCAGGACCCCCGAGATCACGACCTGAGCCGAAAGCAGCGGCTTAACCCACTGAGCCACCCAGGCGCCCCAGTTTTTTTTTTTTTTAAAGATTTTATTTATTTATTTGACAGAGAGAGATCACAAGTAGGCAGAGAGCAGGCAGAGAGAGACAGAGGAGGAAGCAGGCTCCCTGCTGAGCAGAGAGCCCGATGCGGGACTCGATCCCGGGACCCTGAGATCATGACCTGAGCCGAAGGCAGAGGCTTAACCCACTGAGCCACCCGGGAGCCCCCAATAGTAATAGTTTTTTTAAAACATGCTTATGCAGGATGCCTGGGCGTCTCAGTTAAGTGGCTGCCTTCAACTCAGGTCATGATCCCAAGGTCCTGGGATCAAGGCCGGTATCAGGCTCCCTGCTCAGCAGGGAGTCTGCTTTTCCCTCTCCTCCTACTATTCTCCCTGGTTGTGCTCTCACTCTCTGTGTCAAATAAATAAATAAAACAAACAAACAAAGACTAAAAAAAACCCATATGCTTATACGGAATAGTAAATACTGGTAATGCTTGTAAAGAAATCATAAAAAAAATTAGTGTTTCTGGAGCTTAGTTTTCTAGGTATCATATACAAGAAGGCAATGAAGAAGTATATGAAGACACAGACATCCAAGATTTTTAGTTTTCTTAAAAACTTTTAAAGGTAAAGAATTATTCATGCTTAAACTGGTAGAAGAGAACCATGTAATGAAAAAACTAAATTTGCTGTGTTATCCTTCCTTTCTCCAAATTCATTAATTGGAATAGCACAAAAGAATGAAGAAAAAAATATATATATTTTACTAGAGATTAAAATAGCTGTGCAAAACCTGAATTTCTTGAACAATTTGTTTTTTTCTTTTGGTTATTTGTGTTTTGTTATAAATTATTCATTTTTTGGTCTTATTTTGATTTATTGTTTTGTTGATTTTGTTTTTTTGTTCCACTCAGAGTCCCCTCCTAGCTCCTCTCTTAGGACTTAAATATAGTTAACAACTACTGGACTGATATTGAATTCAGGGGTTGTCATTGATTCTTTTGTGACAATGATTATAAGCAATAAAACATCACGTAATGACAGGAATTGGCTGTGACCAGGTCTCCAGATCCGGGAATAAGCTTTAGTGAGGCTGTCTTTGTATATCCCATAATATGTTTAGCATTATTTGTGTATCCCATAATATATTTAGCAAATATTCCACAATATAATAGTGACATTGGTGAAGAGGATTAAGAGGTACAAACTTCTAGTTATCAGTAAATCATGGAGATGAAAAGTATGGCATAGGAAATATAGTCAATAATATTGTAATAAGGTTGTATGGTGACAGATGATGACTACACCCGTCATGAGCCGTGAGTGATGTCTATAACTATCAATCACTGTGTTGCCCATCTCAAACTAATATAGCATTGTATGGAAAAGAATTTCCATGATTAAAAAGAGAGACGTGTATGTAGTCAAATAGTAAGAATTTTAGTTTTATTTCTGCCACTAGCTTTGTCAACTTGAGCAAACCTAATTCACTTAGGCTTAATTTTCCTCACCAGTAAAGTGGGATTTTATTATACCTTAGATGTTACTAATGGCAAAATAAAATCACGGGTAAAAACATTTTATAAACAGAAAACATTATCTACTTGTGAAGAGGCCCCGCTTTTCCTTTGAGATGATAATGGAGTCTTCATTTCAGGTATATATTAATTATAGAATTACTCTCAGATTTTTCTGACTTAATTTTAGTGAACAAAAACTACCCTTCCATTCGTGAGTTGGCACGTTTCTTATGAATCTGGGGTCAAGGATTTTTCTGTGTGTGTGGTAAGTAAAGAACAGGTAAGAGTGTCACCAGAGCTATTTAAGTATATAAAAGGAATTTGTGGAGTAGCATTGTTAAATACTCTCCAACTCTCTTCTTTCTGCTAAGGCTTAAGTATTGAATCTGCAGACTACTGGATTTTGTATTTAATGTATGCAAGTCTAAAAGATCAGACTGAAGCAGCTGACCTTTCATGGATTCTTGTTGAAGCACAATTGCTGGTCTCACTGTATAGAGTTTCCTTTGATTTCCCAAGACCATGGATGGGAACTGGGAAAAGTTACAAGATAAAATGAAACACTAGAGTGGTGGCTTCCTTAACAAGTTCCTTGAGACCGAGGCAGCAGTTTTATAATAACTGAGCTTTCACACCATTTCATTTCCCATAAGATAAAGTTCTCACTAATTAGATAATATCAAGCTTGTATTAAAAAGCCAATGTGCTAGGCAGTAGATGATCTGACATTTGATGAGAAGCTGCTAAGGTGGCACATGGATTTTGGAAAGTTCTGAGGATGTGATTAGGTGAAAGTGGAGAAAAAAATAAGTGCCCTTTAACATAGACACAAAATTTAAGTAGTTATAAACTATTGTTTCTTACATTGTTTCTTTAGTGAGACTAAAATTGAATGCTCAAGTTCATCTTAATAAAAAAATTCTTTATTCTTTTTTGTACATGACATAAAAGTGAATTAATAAAGTTAAAAGATGCATATGGAGCTTTTAGTTATTTAAAAGTTTGAGTTGTTTACAAAACGTATATATACTCTTCACCACAACTGGAAAAGTAACGCCTTGTAGGTGTCTGAAACATATAAGACTGATTAATATCTTTACTGTTCTCTTATCATATATTATGTTGAATCAGAAAAATAGTTTTGCAAATAAGAAATCAAATTATTGGGAATTCCATATAGCTCAACCTAGTATATTTGTTTCTATTTTCTTTTCTTTTTTGTGCAAGACATGGTCCTTCTTGATAGAGAGTACAAAGGCTATTAGACAATATAGGTGTAATATCCTTAGATTTAAAAGTATTTAAAAATTGTTTTTACATGGTTTCCTCAAACGCTTATCAAATAAAAAGGGGTTAGTGTCAATGATAAGGAAAGAAAATACACTTTTCTACCTTCTAGTGTTGTCAATATAAGAAATATTATGGACTAAATATATTTGAAGCACTATTTCCAAGACTCAGTATGATACTCAGTAATTTAAATGTGCAAAAACCTTGTTTTAGGATTCTGTGGAATGCATTGTTTGGTATGCTTACTGTATATAAACCACTTGATTCTATCTGCTTTTTTGATTAAAAGACAATCAAATATAGGGAAGCTACTTCTCCAGCAGGCAGTTTTTAAAAAGAGATACAAATTTATGTGCAACAGTAACTACCCAATTAAGTACCTACTTTAATATCCTCTAAGTACATTTTTCTAATATTCTCCCTAAGGAGTATTTCATTACAAGGTTTGATTCTTTTATATGTACATTTTGGTTACAGGTCATTACAGGGATTATTATATTTCACAATTTTGGTGGTAACATTTCATTTCCTAATACTGCTCATGCCTTTCCTAAAACAATGTGACATCCTTGACAAACTGAAGTATTTCTGCACATATCTTGAAAATAGATATAAATGCTGAAGTGTGTTTTAATGCAGCTGCATGTAATGACACCTGAAATTAAATTCTAACTTACTAAAGTGGATTGTTTTTTAATTGAATGTTTTTCCCCCTCAGTTGGGAATATTACTATTTAATTATATTTCATTGAAGAGGAGGAAATTAAAAATCAATTTATGTTCTGACAGCTAAAAGAAAACTTAGAACATTTCCTACTAAATATTAAAAAATAATTTCCAGTACAATCAATTAGAATAATTCAAAATTGACTGATTTTAATGTAGGTTTATCATTTAGAAGATGACTTTGGTGCCAAAACATGAAACATAAACCTACTTTTGATAAAACTTAAAGTGTGTTGGGAAGATAATTAGAATGTTTGATTTGAATATAGATGGGAAAAAGTTTTTCTCAATTGCTTATTGTTTTCTCAATTGATTATTGCTTTATATTTTCACAACACATTAAACTTAAATAATTAAAAATTGTATCTCAAATTTTAAAATGCAATTTAGAAGTATAACATTTATTATTGCTGTTAAAATTTAGAGAAGATAGAAAAGAAAAAGGGAATACATTCAACCATAACCTAGGATCTGCTTCAGGAATACTCTTATGGCTTGGCCTTAACAAGTTTACGATCTTACATATTTAATTGTAGACATGTGGTTCTCGAGGTTCTGGGTGGGTAGATATCTAGATATCCAAGTGGCAGTCTAGAATACTGGATATAGTAGGATAATAATTCCATACTATTAGCACTGATAACAATATTTTATTTGACATTTCATGTTGTGGATCTTAAAATAACATACTCCACTGACTTACTTTTTCAACATCTCCCCACAAATATGTAGTAGGCATTCTAAACCTCATTTGTCTCAAATAGAACCCTGTTATAGTGCCACCCCTTCTCATCTTGCTCCTGTCCCAGCTTTCTTCTACATCTCAGTAAATGATGTCAACATTGATCCAGTTCCTTACATATGTGTGTAGGTATGTATATACATACACACACACACACACACACACACACACACACACACACACAGGAATCACTATTGACTTCCTTTTTCTGTACATCTAATCTGCATCAATTTCTGTCAACACTACTTGCAATATATATCCCAAACTTTATTATTTTTCATCTTCTCTATGTTTGCTCTAGCCATGATTACCAACCTTGCAAATGATCTCTTTGTCTCTAGTCTTGTCTTTGACCAAATGGTTATTTTGAAATATGTAGCTTTATTGTTTAAAATACTCTAATCATGTTCTGTCATGCTTTAAGAAAATTCAAACTGCTTTCCATATCCTATCCAGTCATAAGTAATCTGGCCTCTGCCTACTCTCTAACCTCTTCTTACATTACTCTCTACCCTGTTTCCTTTTCTCTGTCCATTTTAGCATTTTTCTTTTCCTCCAACAGTCTAACTATATTCTTAGTTTAGACATTTGTATTTGTTGTTATGTAGCTCTAGAACTCTACCTTCTCATATCATAGCAATGTTAAATTAATCTTTCACATTTCAGTTGCAATGATATTTCCTTACTTAGTAGGGTCTGCATGGACTAAAGTAACCCACTTGGTCCCAGTTATTATCCATTTCTTACATCTTCCTGTTTTTATTTCCCCTTTGGCCCTTAATAATTGTCTTGTGTTTTTATCGAGTCATTCATTAATTCACTTATTACTTTTGTTATTGATTGATTCATTAATTCAGTTATTTCCTGTTTACCTACAACTAGACTATTAGCTCTAAGAATGTACGTGCTTGGTTAGGGATATAACACATGTTCAATAAACATTTGCAGAAGGAATTAATGCTTTAGAATTGAAAAAGGATTTTTAATGAATATAAACTCATCATCTGATTGACTATTATCAGCAAGGAATGTAGTATATTCTGCTCATCTGCTACCATTATGAAAACCTCAGTGTAGAGAGATTTAATTGTCTTACATAAATCATAAGCAAGAGTTGAGATGGAGTTTACCCCTAAAAATCTAATGTCAAATTATTCAATGAATTCCTTATACCCTCTTTGGACAGTTTAGTTTGTGACACATCTTAGAAAATACACTGAGAGCATCTACAAGTTATCTTCTTTAAGTATAGCTAAATATGATCGATATCCAACTTGACAAGATTAACATCTGAAGAACCCTTTTGAAAAAATAAAAAAGGTAAATGTATGACTTTTCAGAATAGGTGTTTCTCAGTCTCTATCTCTGACATTAAAAAAAAAGGGGGGGTTGAAAAGTTAATCCAAGGGTACAAGCATACCTTCCATCATTCATTAAGTTTTTTAGAATGTGTCTGTATTCAGATTTAACCAGCACACACAAAATAGATACTATGTGCTAGGTATTACACTGATTACTTTTGTCTATGTTACATCATTTAATTCTCTCAATCATTTGGTAGTTATTTTTATAGCTTTTGGTTTGAGAGAAAGCCTTGTACAGAAAGTAAATTACCAAAGTCTTCTGTTTCATAATTAATTGCTCCTTACATTGTATCTTATTGTCTCAGTACTGTCAGGAAAATATCTGCATGATATAATTAGTGGAAAGAAATTTAGCATCTTGACAACTATATTGCAATGTACCATAATATTCTAGAACTTATTTCCCAAGTCAAAAACCCTGGATTTTTCTTTATTTCTCCTGACTGCATGTCCATATTTAATTTTCCAATAGATCATGTTTGTTCTATCTCTAAAATTTCTTAAATTGGCTCACCTCTCTCCATCTCCACTGTCATGTGCTAGTCCAAATCCATATCATCTTTAACTGAGCTAACTGTTATCTCCATTCCCACACTTATTTCCTTACAAGACCAGTTTGCACACTGCAACTGACTTTATCTTTTAAAAACTGAAATCAGATTGTAACTCTCTGTTAAACAAAACAAAAACATAAACAAAAATACCCTGTAATGACTTATTATTATATTTAGGATCAAAGCCAAACTTTTGACCTTGGCCTACATGTAAGACTACATATTCTGATTTCTACCTGCTCCATTCTACAGGTCATCTTTTCTTTTTCTGAGTTCCAGTTACCAGGGCTTGCTTTCTTTTATGTAAACATGCAAAGTTCTTTGTGGCCTTTGCATGTTATACTGTTTTCCTTCCTTGATTTTTCTATATCTGTGAAAAATTCCATTGGCATTTTGATAAGAGTTGCATTAAATCTGTAGATTGTTAAAATGTCCATCCTACCCAAAGCAATTCTAATTCTTACCATATACAAGCATGGAAAATCTTTCCACTTATTTGTGTCTTCAATTTTTATCATGTTTCTTATAGTTTTCCATGTACAGATCATTCACCTACTTGATTATTTTTTTTTAAATTTCTTTTCAGTGTAACAGAATTCATTGTTTATGCACCACACCCAGTGCTCCATGCAATACGTGCCCTCCATAATACCCACCACCGGGCTCCCCCACCCTCCCACCCCCCGCCCTTTCAAAACCCTCAGATTGTTTTTCAGAGTCCATAGTCTCTCATGGTTCATCTCCCCCTCCAATTTCCCTCAACTCCCATCTCCCCAGGTCCTCTGTGTTATTCATTATGCTCCACAAATAAGTGAAACGATATGATAATTGACTCTCTCTGCTTGACTTATTTCACTCAGCATAATCTCTTCCAGTCCCATCCATATTGATACAAAAGTTGGGTACTCATCCTTTCTGATGGAGGCATAATACTCCATTGGGTATATGGACCACATCTTCCTTATCCATTCATCCGTTAAAGGGCATCTTGGTTCTTTCCACAGTTTGGCGACCGTGGCCATTGCTGCTATGAACATTGGGGTACAGATGGCCCTTCTTTTCACTACATCTGTATCTTTGGGGTAAATACCCAGTAGTGCAATTGCAGGATCATAGGGGAGCTCTATTTTTAATTTCTTGAGGAATCTCCACACTGTTCTCCAAAGTGGCTGCACCAACTTGCATTCCCACCAACAGTGTAAGAGGGTTCCCCTTTCTCCACATCCTCTCCAACACACGTTGTTTCCTGTCTTGCTAATTTTGGCCATTCTAACTGGTGTAAGGTGGTATCTCAATGTGGTTTTAATTTGAACCTCCCTGATGGCTAGTGATGATGAACATTTTTTCATGTATTTGATAGCCATTTGTATGTCTTCATTGGAGAAGTGTCTGTTCATATCTTCTGCCCATTTTTCGAAATGATTATCTGTTTTGTATGTGTTGAGTTTGAGAAGTTCTTTATAGATCCTGGATATCAGCCTTTTATCTGTACTGTCATTTGCAAATATCTTCTCCCATTCCGTGGGTTGCCTCTTTGTTTTGTTGACTGTTTCCTTTGCTGTGCAGAAGCTTTTGATCTTGATGAAGTCCCAAAAGTTCATTTTCGCTTTTGTATCCTTTGCCTTTGAGACATATCTTGAAAGAAGTTGCTGTGGCTGATATCGAAGAGGTTACTGCCTATGTTCTCCTCTAGGATTCTGATGGATTCCTGTCTCACGCTGAGGTCTTTTATCCATTTCAAGTTTATCTTTGTGTACAGTGTAAGAGAATGGTCAAATTTCATTCTTCTACACATAGCTGTCCAATTTTCCCAACACCATTTATTGAAGAGACTGTCTTTTTTCCACTGTATATTATTTCCTGCTTTGTCAAAGATTATTTGATCATAGAGTTGAGGGTCCATATCTGGGCTCTCTACTCTGTTCCACTGCCAGTTTTTATGCCAGTACCATGCTGTCTTGGTGATCACAGCTTTGTAGTAAAGCTTGAAATCAGGTAATGTGATGCCCAATTTGTTTTTCTTATTCAACATTTCCTTAGCAATTTGGGGTCTCTTCTGATTCCATACAAATTTTAGGAGTATTTGCTCCAGCTCTTTGAAAAATACCGGTGGAATTTTGATCGGAATGGCATTAAAATTATAGATTGCTCTAGGCAGTATAGACATTTTAACAATGTTTATTCTTCCGATCCAAGAGCACGGAATGGTCTTCCACCTTTTTGTGTCTTCTTTAATTTCTTTCATGAGTGTTCTGTAGTTCCTCGAGTACAGATCCTTTACCAAAGAGATACTTGATTAAGTTTATTCTGAGGTATCATTCTTTTTGATGTACATGTAACTAGGATAATTGGCCTCTCTTTTAATTACATAATTACCTTTTTCTCTCATTTCATTCTTTGTCTTAAGGTTTATTTTTTCTGATACAAGAATAGCTACCCAAGCTTTCTATTGGCTTACATTTGTATGGAATATCTCTTTCTACCCCTTCACGTTCAGTCTGTATAATTCCTTACATATAAACTGAGTCCAGTTTAGGCAGTATATGTCTTTTTTTTTTTTTAATCCATTCAACCACTCTGTCTTTTTATTGGATAATTTAGCCCATTGGCATGTAAAGTGATTTTTGGTAGGTATATTTGTTATCATTTTGTTCATGATGTTCTGGCTGTTTTGTAGTTCTGTTCATTTTTCCTCTTACCTTCTCTTGTGATTTGATTAATTTCTTTAGTGTTATCCTTAAATTCTTTTGTGTAGTTACCATAAGGCTGACATAAAAGAACATACTTATAATAAACTATTTTAAGTTCATAACAACTTAAGTTTGAATGCATTCTAAAGTTCTACCTTTTTTAACCACCCACTCCCAAGATTTTTGTCATTGATGTCACAATTTACATCATCTTGTGTATCCCTTAACAAATTACTGTGGTTTTACTTATTTTTACTACTTTGGTCATCTAACCTTATATTATCTTTATAAAACATTACATTATTTTAAATTTTAGTATATCTTTCCCTTTACCCATAAGATTTATATTTTCATATGTTTTCCTGTTACTAATAAGTGCCCTTTAGTATCTACTTAAAGAATTCTCTTTAACATTTCTTTTGAAGCCATTCCAGTGATGACTTCTTTTAGTTTTTGCTTACCTAGAAATCTCTTTATCTCTCCTTCAATTCTGAAGGACAGCTTTGCCAAGTAGACTATTCTTGGTTGGCAGTGCTTTTCTTTCAGCACTTTGAATAAATCATGCCATTCCTCCCTGCCTACAAATTTTCTGCTGAAAAAAAAAAAAACTTTGTTATTCTCTTGTTGTATTTAAGATTATCTCTTTAACTTTGGACTATAATGTGTCTTGATGGTACGGGTCTCTTTGTTTCACATTTTTTTAGAACTCTGTGGACTATCTGGATTTTGATGTCTGTTTCCTTCTTCAAATTAGAGGAGTTTTTAACTATTTAAATAAGTTTTCTGTCCCTTTCTGACACTGTTCTCCTTCTATGACACCTATAATGTCAATGATGGTATGCTTGATGATGTCCCATTAGTCCCTTAATCTTCACCTTTTTTTTTTTTTAATCTTTCTGCTTTGATTGGGAAAACTAAAAATTATGACAATAAAAGCACAAAGGGCAATGAGTAAAAAACAATATGAATATACTATTGCAAGAAATCTTTCTCTTTGTTAAGTGGTATAATTAATAATACTTAAGGCCAATTTAAAAGATATAGTGAGTAGAAAAAAATGAAAAGAATAATAATACTAGAAGAAGGTAGGATAAATAAAAAAAAAGTAAAAAAGATGGAACAAATAGAAAACAAATAGCAAAATGGCCAACTTAAACCAAACTATATCAGTAATTACTGAGAGAAGTAATCAATTGTCAGCAACCTTTAATCCACACAAACCCCAAAACAAATTGTTATCAAATTTAATTAATTGTCTCTAATCAAAAGTTATGATGTGTTTGTCCAGAGTAGTACTGAGGTATTCCAATGTGTAAAAGGAGAATATTGACATGGACAACATGACATAGTGATTCTATTCTCAGTCCTTACCTAAAGGAGGAAAAAAAGCACTTGATATATCATTAGGAATTACTATTCTTAAAATTCTTATTGTAAAATAAAAGATTAGCCTGAAATAGTTCTACTTCTAAATATTTAAAAATTCTGAGTCCATGTAGTTAAATAAGAAACAACATGAAGAAAGATTATGCAACGTTAAAAATATTAGTTCTCTGTGACTACTCATGCTAACTGTTAAAGAAAAAATGATCTAAAATTCTATACATTACAAAATCTGTGGGATGATAATGTTTGAATAACTTCTGCTCCTTCAGACTTGTTAAAAATTAAAAGTTAAGGAGTGCTTGGGTGGCTCAGTCAGTTAAAGATCCTTCTCTGGCTCAGGTCATGAGCCCAGGTTCTGGGATAGAGCTCCACATTGGGCTCCCTGCTCTGCAGGGGGCCTGCTTCTCCCTCTCCCTGATGTTCCCCCTGCTTGTGCTCTCTGTCAAATAAATAAACTCTTTTAAAAAATGAAATTTACACATACAAATTCAGAACTAAATGTTTTTAAAAAATTCAGATAAGACAAATGACTTTACTACTGAAATATGTTGACATATAACAGTGTATAAATTTAAAGGGTACATGTTAATTTGATACATTTATAGATTGTTATGATTGCTATTGTAGAGATAATTAGCACCTCTATCAAGTTACATAATCATTCTTTAATATTAATGGGAAGATCATTAAGATCCAGTCTCTTCACAAGTTTAATGATTATAATATAATATTGACTATATTCACTACAATGTACCTTAGATTTCTAGGACTTATTTACTATTTTTACAAGTTTGTACCCTTAAACAACATGTGTCCTATCCTCTATTATAAACATTTTACTTTCTATTTTTATGAGTTTGGCTTTCTTTTAGATTCTACATTTAAGTGATATCATCTAGTACTTGTCTTTTGCGATCTTATCTCACTGAGCATAATATGCTCAAGGTCCATTAATGTTGACACAAATGGAAGTGTGTCTTCCTATCTTCCTCTCTCATAACTGAATATTCTTTTTTTTTAAAGATTTTATTTATTTATTTGACAGAGAGAGATCACAAGTAGACAGCGAGGCAGGCAGAGAGAGAGGGAGGGAAGCAGGCTCCCCGCTGAGCAGAGAGCCCGATGCGGGACTCAATCCCAGGACCCTGAGATCATGACCTGAGCCAAAGGCAGCAGCTTAACCCACTGAGCCACTCAGGCGCCCCATGACTGAATATTCTACACATACACACACACATCATCTTCTTTATCCATTCATCCATCTATGGAATTTACATGGTTTCTAGATCTTGCTATTATGAATAACATTGCAATAAAGTGGGAGCATCTCTCTCTTCAATATTCTTTTTTCATTTCCTTTGTTTGCATATCCAGAAGTGGAATTGCTGGATCATGTGGCAGATGATTTTTAATATTTAGGGATCTCCATATTGTTTTTCATAGCAGTTAAACCAGTTTACATTCCCACCAACAATATATAAGTGTTCCCTTTGTCCACATCCTTGCCAACACTTATGTCCTGTCTTCTTGATTATAGACATTCTAATAAATGCAGTGATAGCTCATTATGGTTTTGATTTGCATTTTCCTGATTAGTGATGTTGAACAATTTTTCATGTACTTGTTGGCCATTTGGATGTCTTCTTTGGAATAATGTCTATGTAGTTCCTCTGTCCATTTTTTAAGATTAGATTGTGCCTTTTCTAGTAAGTTGTATGAGCTCTTTACAGATTTGGGTATTAATTTCTTATCTGATATATGGTTTGCACAACTTTTCTCCCAGGTTGCCTTTTCATTTTGTTAATTGTTTCTTTTGCTGTGCCAAAACTTTTATTTTTCCTTTGTTGTTTATGACTTTGATGTTCTATCCAGAAAAACATTGTCAATACCAAAGTCAAGAAGTCTCTTCTCTACATTTTCTTCTGGAAGTTTTATGGTTAAAAACTTGGTATCAGGTCTTACCTCATACGTATTACATTTTGAGTTAATTTTCACAGATAGTGTAATATAAAGCTCCAGCTTAATTGTTCTGCATGTTTATCCAATTTTTTCAACACCATTTGTTGAAGAGACTATCATTTCCCCATTGGGTGTTCTTAGCTCTCTGGTCAAATATTAGTTGGCTATATATATAGTGATGAATTCTGATCTCTCTATTCTGTTCCATTGGTCTATTTTTTATGCCAATACCACACTCTTTTTATTAATACAGCTTTGTAGTATATTTTAAAATCAGGACATATGCTACTTCTGGCTTTGTTCTTTTTCCCCCAGGATTGCTTTTGTTATTTGGGGTCTTTGGTAGTTCCATTTAAATTTCAGGAATTTTTTCCTGTTTTGTTTGTTTGTTTGTTTGTTTGTTTGTTTTTTGTGAAGAATGCCATTGGTATTTTTACAGGAATTGCATTGAATCTATAGCTGGCTTTGAGAAGAATGAGCATTTTAACAGTAATCTTCTGATCCATAAACACAAGATATCTTTTCATTTGTGTGTTCTTTGATTTCTTTTTGTACAGCTCTTTCACTTCCTTAAATTTAAGACTAGATATTGTTTTTGATGATATTGTGAATGGGATAGTTGTCGTTATTTCTTTTTCAGATGTTTCATTATTAGTATATAGAAATGCAGCTGATTTCTGTATATTGATTTTATGTCTTACAACGTTACTGAACTTGTTGATTAGTTCCAATAGTTTTTTTGGTTGAGTCGTTGTGATTTTTCTGTATACAAAATCATATAATCTGCAAAGAGCAAAATTTTAGTTCTTCCTTTTTGATTTATATGTCTTTTATATCTTTGTCTTGCCTAATTGTTCTGTCTAGGACTTCCAGTACTATATTGAATTAAGAGTGGTTAGAGTAGGGTGCCCTACCCTGGCAAGCAGTACCACATCAATATAGCACCGTGTTTACCAAATGGATAAACTTAACAATTATTCCAAGAGTATTTAGTGAACTTCTGTAGTTGAAACTGATGTCTTTTATTAATACATCTATGGATTTCCCTCCTTGCTTCCAAGTTCTGAATTGATTAGAGGAAAAAAACAAAATATGCTGTTTTGAACCTAACATTACCTCTATGCTGA
The DNA here is from genome assembly GCF_902655055.1 of Lutra lutra. Lineage (NCBI taxonomy): Eukaryota > Metazoa > Chordata > Mammalia > Carnivora > Mustelidae > Lutra > Lutra lutra. The sequence continues at coordinate 97,318,040 of NC_062284.1, read as the reverse complement.
GCATAGACAAGTTAAGGGGGATTGAAGGGCTTAAAATAAAAAAACATGTAAAAATAGTACTGAAATTACATAATTGGGGAATGAAAAAAGTATTTCCTGAATTTTGTCATTTTTCAATGAAGAAATATTCTGGAAACTGGTACAAAGTTAAAGAAAAGGCACATGATATTCACCATTTACCTATTCATAATTATTCAGGCACTTTGATTTTATTTTAAAATATTGTTTTTTAATATTGCTTTTTAAAATGGTAATAGCTGATATATTTGTTTTTGTGTATTAGTGAGTTTTTGAAAAATTGATATATTTTGTGGCTTATCTTTAAAATGTCAACTTCTGGGGCACCTGGGTGGCTCAGTAAGTTAAAGCCTCTGCCTTTGGCTCAGGTCATGATTCCAGGGTCCTGGGATGGAGCCCCACATTGGGCTCTCTGCTCAGCGGGGAGCCTGCTTCTTCCTCTCTCTCTCTGCCTATCTCTCTGCCTACTTGTGATCTCTGTGTCAAATAAATAAATAAAATCTAAAAAAAATTGTTAAAAAAATAAAATGTCAACTTCTCTCTCTCTTTTTTTAAAGATTTTATTTATTTATCTGACAGAGATCACAAGTAGGCAGAGAGGCAGGCAGAGAGAGAGGAAGGGAAGCAGGCTCCCTGCCGAGCAGAGGGCCTCTAGTGGGGCTGGATCCCAGGATCCTGGGATCATGACTTGAGCTGAAGGCAGAGGCTTGAACCCACTGAGCCACCCAGGCACCCATAAAATGTCAACTTCTTATAATGAATTTAATGGTAGGTTTTAATAATTATGGAACTTTCTTGAATAAAAAGGTAGATGACCATCATTTTTGCACAAAACTTATTTTAAGTTTTGACCATAATCTGGTATATTCTGGAAAAGTCTGTTGAATTAACTTAAGGGTGTTAAGAAATGCTATTGTCACTTACAAGTAAATTATGGATTATTTTGATTATCTGTGGCCTATCCCTTGCAATAACATGGATTGATAACTTGATTATTTTTAGCTTAGTCATGGAGAAATGCCTGAAACATTTGGAGACTGTTGTCTAGGCAATTCAATAAGCTGGCTTAAAGGCAAAAAGAATTGTTAGTTTGGATTTCCTAAGTTGTATATACAATTATTAGGATGCTGTATATGGGATAAAATGAACACTTTTTCTGAGATATTGTTGAGGTCTTTAACATGAAGAGGAAGTATTACAAAGACCATTTCTTTAGCGAATTAGTAGGAAGTGTGTACTTCACTATCCTTTTTATCAGTAGGAAACCGATTCAAGGAGACGACTGATAGAACAGAAAGAAAAAGAATGCTATTATTTGTGCAATTTGTCGGGCTATTACAAGAGAATTGTTTTCCTATCTAAATACCAGCCCTCTTCTGGAAGTAATAAAGAATTTTGGTCACTTCACCTGTGGTACAGAGGATGCTTTGTTCTATATAAACAGCCCAACAATAGACTGACATAAAAGCTGAGAAAATACGACCAAAATTAACTTTATACAGTCATCTTAATTTTATTTTAAGATTAGTATATAAAACATACCTTATCAAGTCCTAGAGTCCATAGACATTAGAAGTGAGCAACAGATTGGTATCATTGTTCTTGATGGCAAAAACAAAGGAGAGTGAATTATAGTGTCCAAGAAATAAAATCACACAGTTCATAAGAATAGGCATAACTACTGTTAGAATTGAAAACTGAGAGAAAACAGTCAATAAATGATGTCACCAACATCCCTATGAAAAACCTTGTATTAAGTTTCAACTGAGTAATTCTTGTATGGATGCAAAATGTGAGCCAAATATGAAACAAATCAGTGAGTGAAATTCTACAAGGTATGAAAATAGTGTTACGTATGTATGCAGCTTTCTGATTATCTAGTTTGATTTAAGGATAAAATCCCACAAAAATGCCTATCTCTTAGCTCTAGGTTTTCCATATCAGTCGCATAAGGTCTTTGTTAACTTGCAGATCCCAGTACTTTATTTAAAGGTATTCCATGGACCACACATCACCTTAAACATGGCATTAAGCAGTCTTTCATGAATATTGTATGAATGAGGATTATATTCAGGTGGAAGTGTGAAACACCTAGCATCATGGACTTAGACAAGGGGTACTACTCATGTCATAAAGTGTGAGGGAAATAAGAAAGGGCAGTTCCTCAGCATCACCAAGGATCCAGGCTTCCTATCTTCTTGTTGTCCAGTGTTTAGCATGTGGCTTTCATCCATTCAGTCACAAAATTTTCCTGTACCTTCAATGTATCCTATTTAAGCAGGAAGAAAAGGGAAACACAAAGAAATGAAGCAAGATGCAGTCCTATTCTGTTCTTTAGAAAAAAAAAATTCCAAGAGTCCCACCTTGTTATATCTTATAATTTGTGTTACATTTCAGTCATTTAAACTAAGTCACATGGCTACTGCTAGAAGCTAGAAAGTCTGAGATGGTGGGCTTTTTAAACAAAGCACATGGCTGCACCATAGAAAAAGTACAATTCTCTTAATAAGGGGAAAGAAGGTATTTGTTGGCAACCAGCTGTGTCTGTCATATATATCATTTCTTGCAATCAAGGTTTAAGAAAAAATGGCCATCAGAAAGATCAAGACTATACTTTATGTCAGAAATATGAAGTACAGTTATGCTGTGTTGCCAGGGAAGGGCATCCATGTGTTCGATGTGCAGCGAAACAGAGAAAAGTGCTGATATCCTTTCATGAAAGTAAATAAGCCTCACCAGCATAGAGGCTTAATATGTGGTCAACCCTCCCGTGTCCAGGTTTGTACTAAGGAAATACTTGTGTATGGAAGAGTAGTTTGTCTCAGTAGTTTGTCTCAGTAGTTTGTCCCATTTAACACATTTAAAAAACAAGTCTGTTAAGATATTCAGTAAATGATCAATTCATTCAGACAATGTGTTTGTGTGTCTTATTCACAAGGCACATACCAGGTATTATAGATGACACAAAGAAGGAACAGGCACAGGCTTTATATACAATATTGTTGTTTGCTAGGAGAGAGTCACATGTACCAGTAGCTATTAAAATCTATATAACATAATAACATAAAATATGTTAGTATTTATTAGGAAAGGCCTGACACAATTGCATGAGATTTGTGTTTATTTCCTGGTGGTGGAGATGGAAACAACAGAATTGAAGGTGACCTAGTGAGATGGATGTGATAGTTTATGGAGACTTCGGAGCCAAAAATTCTAGGTTCAGGTCTCTCTAGATTGGCCACCCCCACTTGTATGATCTTACATAAAAATGCAGCCAGCCTCACAAGGTCTCTTTTTATTAACAGATATAAAAAGGTCAGCTATGTCTTTACCACATACCTCATTATGATTCTGGTTTTCAAAAAGTATAGATAAAAAAATATGTTAATTTGATACGTTTCCAAAGAAATAGTCTCAAAGATAGCAATACATACCACCTTATTTTTCTATGGATTGTTTTGTACTTTAATAATCTAAAAACTTTCATATTAATTAAAGGTAAAATATTTTCTGTTGTTTCATGAAACTCAGGAAATACTGAACATTTTAGGGGAAAATAACATGAAGATGTGAAATATAACATCATCTATAACATATTCTTATTTGTATATTTAACTTTGCAGTTAAGTTTGAATGGACAGTTTCTTAAAAATTTTATTTAAATTCAATTAATATGTATCATTTTATTAGTTTCAGAGGTAGAGTTCATGATTCATCAGTTGCATATAATACCCAGTGCTCATTACATCATCTGCTCTTCTTAAAGCCCATCACCCAGTTACCCCATCACCCACCCACCTCCCCTCCAGCAGTTTGTTTCTCATGATTCAGAGTCTCTTATGGTTTATCTACCTCCCTGATTTAATCTTATTTTCCCTCCCTTCCCTTATGATCCTCTGTTTTGTTTCTTAAATTCCACATGTGAGTGAAATCATATGATGGTTGTCTTCCTCTGATTGACTTGTTTCACTTAGCATAAGACCTTCTAGTTCCATCCATCCTGTTGTAAAAGGTAAGATTTCATTTTTTTGAGGGCTGAGTAATATTCCATTGTGTGTGTATGTGTGGTTATATGTCTGTATATATATATACATACACACATACATACACACATATACATACACACACACACATAATCTTCTTTATCCATCCGTCAATGGACATCTGGAGCTCTTTCCATAGTTTGGCTATTGTGGACATTGCTTTTAGAATTACTGGGGTGCAGGTACCCTTTTGGATCACTACATTTGTATCCTTTGAGTGAATACCAAGTAGTGCAACTGCTTGGCTGTAGGGTATGTTGTTAACTTTTTAAGGAACCTCCATACTGCTTTCCAGAGTGGCTGTACTAGCTTGCATTCCCAACAAGAGTGTAAGAAGGTTCCCCTTTCTTTATATCCTTGCCAACATTTGTTGTTTCCCAACTTGTTAATTTTAGCCATTCTGACAGGTGTGAGGTGGTATCTCATTGTGGTTTTGATATGTTTTTTCCCTGATGCCAAGTGACGTTGAGCATTTTATCATGTGTCTGTTGGCCATTTTTATGTCTTTCTTGGAGAAAGGACTGTTCATATCTTATGCCCATTTTTTGACTGGATTATTTGATTTTTGGGTGTTGAGTTTGATAACTTCTTAATAGATCTTAGATATTAGCCCTTTATGTGATAAGACATTTGCAAATATCTTCCATTCTGTAGGTTTCCTGTTTCCTTTGCTGTGCAAAAGCTTTTTATCTTAATGAAGTCCCAATAGTTCATTTTTCGTTTTGTTTCCCTTGCCTTTGGAGACATATCTAGCAAGAAGTCGCTGTGGCTGGGGTTGAAAAGATTGCTGCCTGTGTTCTCCTCTAGGATTTTGATGGATTCCTGTCTCACATTTAGGTATTTCATCCATTTTGAGTTTATCTTTGTGTATGGTGTAAGAAAATGCTCGAGTTTCATTTTTCTACATGTGGCTGTCCAATTTTCCCAGCACCATTTGTTGAAGGACTTTTTTCCATTGGATACTCTTTCCTGCTTTATTGAAGATCACTTGACCATAGAGTTGAGGGTTCATTTCTGTGTTCTCTATTCTGCTCCATTGATCTATGTGTCTGTTTTTGTGTCAGTATCATACTGTCTTGATCATGACAGCTTTGTAATAGAGCTTAAAGTCCAGCATTGTGATGCCACCAGCTTTGTTTTTCTTTTTCAACATTCCTCTGGCTATTCGGGGTCTTTTATGGTTCCATACAAATTTTGGGATTATTTGTTCCAGCTCTGTGAGAAGTGATGATGGCATTTTGATAGGTACTGCCTTGAATGTATAGATTGCTCTGGGTAGCATAGAGATTTTCACAATATTTTTTCTTCCAATCCATGAGCATAGAACATTTTTCCATTTCTTTATGTCTTCCTCAATTTCTTTCATGCGTATTATATAGTTTCTGAATACAGATCCTTTGCCTCTTTGTTTAGGGTTATTCCTAGGCATCTTACAGTTTTGGGTGCAATTATAAATGGGATCAACTCCTTAATTTCTCTCATTGTTGGTGTATGGAAATGCAACAGACTTCTGTCCACTGATTTTATATCCTGCCACAATGCTGAATTCCTGTATGAATTCTAGTAGAATCTTCTGAATTTTCCATATAGACTATCATGTCATCTGCAAAGAGGGAACGTTTGAGTTCTTCTTCACCAATTCAGATGCCTTTTCTTTTTGTTGTCTGATTGCTGAGGCTTTCTAGTGCTATGTTGAACAACAATGATGATAGTGGACATCCCTGCTGTGTTTCTGATCTTAGAGGTAAAGCTCTCAGTTTTTCCCTGTTGTGAATGATATTTGCTGTGGGCTTTCTGTATATTTCTTTTATGATATTGAGGTATGCTCTCTCTATCCTCACACTGTGGACAGTTTTAATCAAGAAAGGATGCTGTATTTTGAAAATGCTTTTTCTGCATCAATTGAGGGGATCATATGGTTCTTGCCCTTTCTTTTATTAATGTGATGTATCACATTGATTGATTTGTGGATGTTGAACCACACTTGCAGCCCAGGAATAAATTCCATTTGGTCGTGATGAATAATCCTTTAATATACTCTTGGATCTTATTGGCTAGTATTTTGATGAGAATTTTGCATCCATGTTCACCAGGGATATTGGTCTGTAGTTCTCCTTTTTGGTGGTGTCTTTGGGTTTGAGATCAAGGTAATGCTGGCCTCATAAAATGAGTTTGGAAGTTTGCCTTCCATTTCTAGTTTTTGGAAAGGTTTCAGGAGAATAGGTATTAATTCTTCTTTAAACGTTTGGTAGCATTCCCCTGAGAAGCCATCTGGCCCTGGGCTCTTGTTTGTTGGGAGATTTTTGTTGACTGCGTCAATCTCCTTACTGGTAATGGGTCTGTTCATGTTTTCTATTTCTTCCTGGTTCAGTTTTGGTAGCTTATATGTTTCTAGGAATGCATTCATTTCTACCAGATTGCCTAATTTGTTGGCATATAGTTGCTCATAGTATGTTCTTAGATTTGTTTGTATTTCTTCAGTGTTCATTGTAATTTCTTCTCTTTCATTCATGATTTATTTATTTGGGTCCTTTTATCTTTTTGATAAGTCTGGGCAGGGCTTTATCAATTTTATTATTTCTTTTCAAAGAAAGAGCTTCTAGTTTTTTTGATATATTCTGTTCTTTTGGATTCTGTTTCATTGACTTCTGCTTCAATCTTCATTAATCTCTTTTCCTGCTGGGTCTAGGCTTTATACTGTTTTTTCTCCTGCTCCTTCAGGTGTAGGCTTACCTTGTATATTTGAGAACTTTCTTTTTTCTTGAGAAAGGCCTGTTTTGCTATATACTTCCCGCTTAGGACTTCCTTTTGCTGTATCCCAGGGTTCTGAACTGTTGTTTGATTTTCATTTGCTTCCATGAATTTTTTGTAATTATTCTTTTAGTAGGATGCTCTTTACCTTCCATGTATCCGTGTTCCTTCTAAATTTTCCATTGTTATTTAGTTCAATTTTTCAATCACTGTGGTCTGAGACTATGCAAGGAATAATCCCAGTCTTTTGGTACCCACTGAGACCTGATTTGTGACCCAGTATGTGATCTATTCTGGAAAATGTTTCATGTGGACTGTAGAAGAATTTGTATTTTGTTGCTTTAGCATGAAATGCTCTGAATATATCTGAAGTCCATCTGGTCCAGCAGACCCTCCTTTCTTAACTCAACATTACTATTTGTGTTGACTACAGTGTGACATGTTGAACAATAAGCAAACTCAAAAGCCTTATTGGTCATTCTTCTCTGGTATTTGGCTTCAAGGTATCTTTGGTGATCTGCTGAAAATTTTCACTATAAATGCTTCCTTAAGTATATTGAAAATTTCTTTACAATGGGCTGAGTTATGTACATCAACCCTTAACTTGAAACTTTGAATTAGATTGAACTAGAAGCTCCTTAAACCATTAGCCTATCATAATGCATATGTTAAAATAGTCTTACAAATTCCCTACCAACTTTTATAAGGTCTTTTTATTCATATTCTTTGAGAAAGTTGATGACTTTAATAGGCCATGATAAATATGTTAATAATTTCTAAATAAAGTTCTTTTGTTATTTTGTGTATCGTAAGTCTATACAATCAGATGTACTCTTAGCTAATATTTTCCAGTGAATAGTTAATTCTTGACAGAAGGAGAAAGATAATCTCAAGCAGACTCCCCTACTGAGTAAAGAGCCAGACACAGAACTTGATCTCATAACCCTGGCCAAAATCAAAAGTAAGATGTTTAATCAACTGAGCCACCCAGGTACCCCTAGTAGTCTTAAACACTCCAAATAAAGTTTTTCTTTGATTCCCCTAGATGAGAGATGACTTGACTATTATCTACAGAAATATCATTATTTATTGGCTGTGATGAAATTGATCAAGTTCACATTTTGTGAAAGTCTTATATCCATAAAGAAATAGGAAAAATTAAATCACTGAAAACAATATTTTAGTATTGCTTTGAGGGGCACTTACCATTAATACCAGAATAATTGTTGTAGCCCATATGGAAGAGTCCTGTGTAACAAGGACATGTGGTTCCATCAGATACTCAAGTTTGTCAAACAATAGTTCTTTCAGGGGTAAAGAAATGTTTTAGTTCATTCATACAATAAATATTTTTGAGTAGTTACTGTGTTCTGGGTATGGTGCTAGACTCTGTTTTCACTGGAATTGGTTAATAGTCATAACCAGAGGAAACATTAAATTTCTCCTGCAAACTTCCAAAGCATGGGCAGTTAGTTGATAATTGTGTTGTCTTTTACTGGGATAGAGATTTTAAATATTAATTATGACTATTATTGATTCTATGATATTTTTGTAAAATCCCATTTCTGGATTTGACAAGAGACTTCTCTATGAAGCTATGATGCATGATTGTTATAATTCTGAAAAATGAATGTTGGTCCCATCCACATCTAACAGTTCTAAACTATGCCAACGTGTTTTCCTTTGACATTTTATGTAATTAAATTTTCTGCCTTGGGTTTGGTTGAATGTTAGAGGTTGAAGTGGAAAATAGATATGAGGAAATTAAAAAAAAAGTGTAAATATTCAGTTTTGACATTTAAAGCAGAATTTTGCAGTAAGAAACTCATCTTGAAATTGAGATTAATGGAGAAAGAATTTTCTAAATTCTCTTAGTTTTCATTTAATAGATCATGAAGACTAAAAAACTATAATTTGAATTCCTCAAAGTGTTGAAACGATATCTCTTTGTTCAGAAAACTAAATTTTCTGCATTAGACTAAAGAAGGAAATCATGCAGAGGGTATAAAAACCTAATGCTTGATCCACTAGTTTCTAGTGGGTTGTAGGGAGAAGTAAACTGGTAAAAAAAGAGAAAGGACAGCCAATGGATAGGATGCCAGTCTCTCTAGGATCCGAGCCTTAAGTTTGTGGGGATACTGATGAAATATCCTGATTATCCATATCAGTGTGGAAATAGAGGGTGACAACATTCTACTCATGGTACACTATACTTTAGGGGACGCTTTATTCATTAGGCCTTGCCAGAATGGCATGCAATGGTAGTAATTCAGGTTCCTTTGGGTAGGTGTTGGCTATTTTGTCTTAGGTTACTCTGCACCATAGGTAAGGAAACAACAGGTCCCAACATGCCCCATTGTGGAGACCCTGAATATCTATCTGAGAGGATTGGTAGCCTAGGTAGAGGTGGGTCAGGAACTTTGAGCTTGTAGGAAATGGGTGGAGGCATGGACTTCAGTGATGAAAACTAACCCATCTATAGCTAACACTCAGGTAGAACCAGTTGCATTTTAGAATTTGAAGTTATCCCCAACACTCAGGTGAACCAAGCACATCAGCACCCACCAGTCCAACTATTAATTCAAAATAGAGATGAGAGAAAACACAAAAGGCACTAAATGGATCCAGGGATTCCCTTTCTTAGGCAATGAGACTCCATAAAACAAAGTTCTACTCCAAATACTTAGGGCAGTCTTGGAGAAGTAGAAGGAATGGATTCAGAAATCTAAAAGGTTTCTATCAAAGAAACCCAATTAATATTGCCATTTAGGACATCTTCATCCTTTCTGTCCCAACCCTAAAGGTTGAAGACTAATACAATAATTTAGAAGCAACAGGAAATCAAACAATTATATTTTGATTGCCTATTAGAGAAAACTTCTAACCTCTTAATAAGCATTTATAAAAATCTCTATGAAAAAATATATATATCAAGATTTTATATATACTATATATATGAGTTCCAGAGAATTGAACTCAACAATGTCATAGATATCTACTTAAAATTTCATTTGCTTCAAAGAATGGACTAAGTAAAATTGCTTTTGAAAAGGAATTGAAGGTGCATTTAACAATGCCTAATATTTGGTGGTGATCTGGGGCCTCTGACGTGGGGAGTTGGAAATAATCACATTTTTCTTGTCAGCATTTGACATTGTAGGAGGTTGGCAAAATGAGTCAGGGAAGAAACTAAATTGGGAGTTTAGTTCTTTAGAATTTAACAATAACTATCGCATGCAACTATAGGAATTCAAAAGGAACAGATATCTAAAAGTAATAGAGACATGAGTTGATAAAATGAGTTGAACGCCTAATTTTCCCCTTGGTATTCCATTGAAAACAAAAAATAACTACTTCTAATTAATTTGTATTTTCTTCTAACTTTTTATTTCCCATATCAATGTTTTAATCACTAAGTCATACCTCATGGAAATCTGCCCAACAGTTTTTCAGTTATGGGGGAGAAACAAGAAATCTGTATGTTGTGCTTACCTAGAACAAGACAGGGGAGGTATGGCTTCAAAGGAGAGTTTGCATGTTTCTAAAATAACATTGACCACTACATCTGAAATTCATGAAGTTCTATATGCTGGCTAATTGAATTTAAATTAAAAATAGATAAAATAATGCTTATATAAAATAAGTCTGTGTACAGTATGTATAAAATCATTATGCAACCATTCCTTATACTAAGTAAATTTTTAATAAGTGATATTAAGGAAATTTGAATTCAAAGTTACTTGATTCTCAGTCATGTAAATTTAATGGTATTTAATATTTAGATAACACAGAATTCCAACTATACTTAGGAGTGAGTAGTATGAATTTTCTTACATAGGCGTCAGTAATCTATGTCTTTTTGCAGGATTTTCAAGGTTATCATTTTCTACATAAAGAGGCTTAAAAACAATGAGAATGAAAACTTAAACTCCCAAGAGGTGGCTAGTCACCTACTGTGGGTGTAAAATCTACTCTATAAATATTTGCTATTCAATTTATTCTGTAGAACTGTGATTGCATTTTTTCTCTTGCCTGTTGTGTTTCATGAGCAATTTGTATTATTTAAAGATAAGAACAGAAGATTAGAGCTTTTTTTTTTTTTTAAGATTCAAGACTGGTATATATACCTTATCTATAATGAAAGCATTTAATATTTACTGTAAGTTCATTCCACTTACAATATTTTAAGCCTTTTGGTTTTTCATGCATGAAACCAGCTTATGTAGGAGGCAAATCAGTGCAATTGATATCCTGAATGCATCAAGGTTCTAGAAATAACAGCTGCAACAGGAGAAAAAAAATGGTAGGTAGAAAGTAAAAGGAGCTTCCATTCATATTTTGTGACAGGCACATCTCTGTTAGCTTATAAGGCCTAAAATGAATAACTACTGCAAAGAGATTTGGACTGATGAATCTAAAATTTGAGAGCACTTGACATGCCTGGGAAGGCAGCCATGTGAAAGATTAAAATAGCCTACTCTGATTTCAGCTCCATTGAAGAGTAGCAGAATCAGTCACGGAGGATGATTCAGAGGCATATTTATTTCACTGTGATATTATTGTCACACAGGAGCCATTTATTTGCTAATAAAATTATTCTTAAGGTTTATAATTTAATGCTTGTAATACTTGCTTTATGATTTTTTTATCATCTGTCTGTAAATATGAAGCCTAATTTAGATACATCTTACAATTGGTTAACATGTGGATAGCATGGCGAGAAGAGTTCTGTCCCACCCAATGCTATACCTGAGAATTTTTTGAATTTTTCTTAGTTGGGCTTTCATTTCGTATAATTTGGTTTATCCCATCACTCAAAAATGGGAGACTGGGGTTTACTGACTTTTTCATCCCTCAAGAGCTTACTGTCATTGACAATGTGATTTTTAAACAAAGGTTCATCTTTGGCTAACCTCGGGTTTATACCCAACCAACAGCTGTGGGTTTATAAGACTGCATAATGGTATAGTCAGTTATTAATCCCTCATTCTCAGGTGAGAAGAGTTTTGCTGGAATCCCATATCTGACTCTTAATAGGTGTGTGACCCAAGGGGTGTATTTTAATTTTTCTGATCTTGGAGAAACAAACATACTTCACATATTTAAAAATAAACTATAGAATTATGGTGAGGATTTAAATGAGATTGTGAACATCAAGAATTTAGCCAAATACCTAGCAATGAAGTATGAAAACTTAATGATTATTTTTTTCTAGATTGAAGACATTTAGACAAGTATATAGGTGACAAACAGAAATCATTAGCAAACCCAAAGACATTGCCATATACAGGAAATGAGATGCTCTCCAGGTGGAACATAGGAGGACAGAACAGTGGGCATGTGGTTTGATTTTTAAAAGTAGAAAGTAATACATAAATATTGGTAAAGTTTTTTTAAGGAAGTCATTGCTTAAATATTATATTTTACTCATTTAATGTCTGAAAATATCTGAATTTTGGTAATGTACTCGAGAAGTAAAAATTGAAATTATCCTAACTAAAGTTTTCCTTTTACTAATCACATTGGCAAGGCAAAGCTGTAAGGGAGCAAGCACTCCCATACCCTACTGGTGAGAAATCAAATTTGTACAATATATTTTTTATCCAGCAACACTTTTCTAGATATACCCAACAAGGGGTGGCTGGCTGCTTAGTCCATAGAGCATGTGACCCTTGATCTCAGGGTCATGAGTTCAAGCTCCACATGGGGCATAGAGATTACATACAAACACACATACAATCAGAGCTTTCCTTTAGGAAAAAAAAGCCAAATAATACAAAAATATATAAGCATAATTATTCATTAGAGCATTGTTTTAAAATTGTGATTTCCTAAATCACTTTATTTGGGTAATGGCTCAGAAAAATCATACATTCACACAATGCAGTACTACATTTCTTTAAAACAAAAGCAAAGAAACCCCAAGACCCCCAAAGATTCTATGAAGCAAATACAGAATGATGTCTAGGATAAATTGTCAGGTGAAAAAGGAAAGTAAGTAAGAGTGTCTTTAGCATGCTTTTTGTAAGAAATAAGAGGAAATAGGAAAATATATAGATATCTGCACATTTTTGTGCCAAGAAATGCATGAGGAAAAAACTGGGGATCAGAAAGATCAGTACTTTCCAGGGAGAGAACAAAGTGAAAAGAAGAAATGTGTAGGGGGTTGGTGAAGACACTTCTCTAAAGCTACCTTTGGTGCAGTTCTGGCTTTGGAACCCTGTTCATGTTTCCTGCACTTGAGTGGGTCAAAGCCGTAGAAACACAAAAAGAACTGAACTATGTTTCACATGAATTGTCGTTGAAGGGGGAAGAAAAAGAAATTAACTTTTGTAAATAATAGTTACGGACTCAAACAAATATGGAACTCTGGTTTGTAGGTACACTTCTCAGTGGTATAGGCTAGCGGTTCTTAAGAGCTATTTTCTGTGTACTCAAGGATTAAGCAAATTAGAAAATACAAATGTCTGAATTTACTCTCCAAAGGTGCTGAGTAAAAATTGTGTGTGTGTGTTGGAAGGGCAGATACAAATATTCTCCCCATTGAACGTCAGTGAGTATGAACTTTAGACAACTTTTCTGTATTCTCAGTAGCTTTGAAAGGTATGTCAAACTTTTTTAGAAGCTAAGGAAGCGTCTTATCAGCTTTAAGACCCAGCAATGTTCTTTCTTAAAGACCTGGGAACCACCTCTGAAATGGAATCATCTAGGGAAAGAGATCTCCCATTTTCTGTGGAAGGGTAGGAGTCTAACTTGAGTGGGTCCCTTGCTCCCAATTGCAAAGACACTGTCCCTGCTGGGCCATATAAAAGGGTGATATTTCTTTTTGCCTAGGTAATTTCTTAGCAGATTGCCTATGAAGAGCATCACATTCTAGATTGATGCTTATTCAATAAAGCTTTTTTTCTCTTGTACCTTTGGAGAGGTTTTCTGGGTTGAGAGATTTTGTTTGTAATTTTATTTCCTCAATAGCAGAGAAACGGGGAGAGGAGAGAAGCAAAAGCAAATGTGGTAACATGTTAACATCTGAGGAATTTAGACGAAGATTATAGGGAAATCTCTGCACTGTTCTTTTCACCTCTTCATTAAGTCTGAAATTATGTCAAAATAAGAAGATAAAAAAGAATAAAATGGAGTAAATACTGCAGGGGTATAGGAAAAGGGCTTAGCATGAAACTCACCAGCCTCAGGTTAGTATTATTCAGGAAATCTAGGGTCTTGGCACTTCTTTTGGAATTTTGTTCCACTCGTCCCCATGAAAGAGAGCTCAAGCTTGGTCTATAATAAATTTATCAACCTTGTCATCTTATTTCTTAGGAACAATCAATAGAACTTTTCAGGACTACAGAACTGTTAACTCCTATCACTGTAATAGGAAACATTTTACTCAATCCATGACAAATCAAGACGTAATTAAACTTCCAAAAATGAGATGTTATAGTATTTTATTTAGAAATACACTATGCAGTATATAGCAAAGTCAGCGAATCTGTTATTTCTAAAGGCAAAAATATTTGTAATTCACCCTTAATATAATAAACAAAATTATAATATGCCCAGAAGATATCAACAGTGAATTAAAATTAGAGAAGTTCTTAATAGTTTAAACTTTGGATGTTAAAAACAACTATAGAGACTCAGTGGAAGAGAAAAAGCTTGCAAATAAGCCAATAGCCTAGAAATACCAAAACTAAGAAAAGGATATATCAGGAATACATAAAATACATGTCGATACTGGTCTACGTTATTTGCTGCCATAAAATATACACAAATATTTTATTAATTTTTAAAAATGTCTCAAAACTTAGGCAAATACACACTTACCTTAACATGGTGCCATTCACAGTCAAGAAAAATGGAAACAAATGTTAAAGATGAGGATTAAATCATAACTGCACAAAATTAAATGTAGTATATACTGTACTCTTGGACTAATTTCCCAGCTGCCTCCTGGTGCTATTGTGGTGAGCTCAAGTATTGCAGAGATCCACTTAAAATGCTATGTGACACTAATTATCACTGCATGAGCAGTTTGTCTCTTCAATAAATTGCAGAGAAAAGCAATCTCTCATGGTTCTTTGGTATTTCTCATTGTGTTTAGTGCAGTACCATAAACCTTGAATAACACCAGGGGAGCCATACAAAGTGCCACTAGTGACTCTAGGAGTGCTCCCAGGAAGCACAGAGAAGTCATGACATTACAAGGAAAAGCCAAATTGCTTGCTATGTACCATAGATTGAGGTCTGCAGCTGCTGTTGCCCACCATCTCAAGATAAAATGAATTCAAGGTAAGGACCATTATTAGAAAAATAAAAAAAAATAAAAAGGAAATCATGAAGTCATTGCTGCAGCTATGCCAGCAGGAGCAAAAACTTTGCACTTTTTACAAAATACCTTTTTATCTTGTTTCAAAAATATAGCTTTTATGTGGGAGCAGGATTGCTATAAGGAAGGCATGCCTATAGACACTAACATGATTCAAGAAAAAGGGAAGTCATCATATGACAATTAAAAGCAACAGGAAAGTGAAGGATCTAAAGCTGGAGAATTTAAAACCAGCAAAGAGTGGTTTAATTTCAGAAAAACGTTTGACTCAAAAAATGTCAAGATAATAGGAGAATCAGCTTCTGTCAACCAAGAGAGATGGTAGACAAGTTTCCAGACACCATTAAGAAAATCACTGAGGAGAAAGGATATCTGCTTGAGCATGTTTTTATTGCAGATGAAAAAAGTCACATTGGACTCATGGGGTCCTGGGTAGCCAGGAGCATGGTCCAATATCAAAAGAACTTTAAAAGGCTGTCCCTTACTGCAAGGTACTTCCTGCCTTCAGGGACAAAGACCAATCCAGAAAAGGGGTTCTTGTTGTCCAGGCCTTCTTGTTGTACAACTAAAAGACTGGCAGCTGGTATTTATCTTTTTCCTTTAAAGCTCAGGGGTTAGCAGCTTTAGAGATAAGGGCAGTCCTGATCATAAACCCAACTGCATTTGCACAAAGCACAGTTAGCTTGTCCATTCCTGCCTTAAATCCTAGCACTCGCTTCTTTTCCTTACTCATCTGTGTCCTCTGACTTTTTTTCCTGAATAGGAAGTTGTTGAAGTGGTTTACTTGCCCCCAATTCAACCTCTAATTCAGTCTCTAGATCAGATGGTCATAAGGACCTTTGAAGCTCAGTACACACCATACTCTATGGAAAGGATCGAAAATGCTATGGAAGAGAACCCTGATACAGCATCATGAAAATCTGGAAGGATTATACCATCAAAGATTCATTGTGGCTATAGAAAAAGCCATGAAAACCATAGAGCCTGAAGCCAATACCTACTAGAGGAAACAGTTTCCAGATGTTGTACATAACTTCACAGGATTTATGACAGAGCCAACCAAGGAAATCATAAAAGAGTTTGTAAATATTGTTAAAAAAAAAAGAGTGGGGGGTGAAGAGTTTCATATATGGACTTGAAGAAATTCAAGAGCTACTTACCAGAAGATGACTTGATGGAGGGGAGTGCTCCTGAGCCCAGTGCCTGATGAGGAAGAGGAAGGCATAGAAGCAGCAGTGTCTGGGCGCCTGGGTGGCTCAGTGGGTTAAAGCCTCTGCCTTCGGCTCAGGTCATGATCCCAGGGTCCTGGGATCGAGCCCCGCATCGGGCTCTCTGCTCAGCGGGAAGCCTGCTTCTCCCCCTCTCTCTCTGCCTGCCTCTCTGCCTACTTGTGATTTCTGTCTGTCAAATAAATAAATAAATAAAATCTTTAAAAAAAAAAAAAAAAGAAGCAGCAGTGTCAGACAACAAATTGACTGTGGCCAATCAGACAGGTGCCAGTTAGTCAAGACTGCTTTTGACTTTCTTATGACATGGACCCTTCTAGGTCATGAGCAATGAAACTAAAGCAAACAGTGGAAGAAGGCTTGATACCATAGAGAAACTTTTTGAGAGAAATGAAAAGGCTAAAAAGTCAGACAAATTTTTTATGAGCTATTTCCATGAAATTAAGCTGGGTGTGTCAGCCTCTTCTCCCTCCCCTCCTACCTCTTCCATCTCAAGCCAGCAAGACCACCCCCTCTTCAGCCTATTTCATATGAAGATGATGAGGATGAAGACTTATGATGATCCACTTCCACTTAGTGAACAACAATGTGCATTACAGTTCAAAAACTTATATTTTGTAGAAGTATGTGTGTCTTCAATTAAAAACCTAATAAGTGTATGGCAAGAACTATAGGAGACATTTTTGTGTTATCATCTTCATGGCCTGGGTATTTATCATATAGAACATCCAGTGCAAGACTTGAGTGGAAGTGGCTCAACTATCCTTACAAAGGCATAAGGTGAGTGATATTTAATATAAAATTAATAATGTGGTATCTTATGGCTTTATGGCTTTGTTTGAAGAGTTATAGTGCCATATGGTATGCCTCTGTCTCTCCCCCAATTAAAGAAACTGTATCAGCCTATCATGACAGGTAAGTAGTTTTTCAAAAAACAAATTAACATTGTTTCCTATACTATAGTATGAATATAGCTGTAATACTGTATGTCATAAAATTTTTATAATAATTCATTTATGGTACAAGGTAGGCCACCATGAATCAATCACATAAATTACATTAAGCAATCATAAAGCATTAATATTGCTGCTTCTTTGTTATCAATGCATGAATCATTATACCAGTTTCTTTTTGACATAATCTTTCCATTTTTGATGTTTAGTGTTAGTCATACATAACAGCTACAATGTTTTGTATCACATAAGACAATACTGATGCAGGTACTGACAGATGATTCATCTTGTGAACAAATGACAAACTTACTTTATTGTATTACTGTATTACTTGCATCAGTACAATATAGCACTGTAAAGGCATTTTCTTTATGGCTTTGATAGAATAGCATTTTCTTTAGTTGGCAGTATATGATACATATAACATACAAAACATATGTTAATCAATTGTTTATGTCAGTAAGTCTTCTAGTCAATAGTAGACTATTAGTAATTAAGTTTGGGGGGGTGGTTAAAAGTTTCGTGTGGATTTTTGACTGTGCACCTAAGACTGCATTGTTCAAGGGTCAGTTGTACCCACAGATATCCATATTTACCAGGAACATTTTTTTTCCTATCATCATACTTGTCCATTTTTACACTTTCAGCATTCTAGTATTCTATGCCCACTCTTATTAGGAGGTAGATAATCTTTTAAATGATGTGTATCCCTTCATCAGCAATAATAGCATTAAATGTGTTTTTAAACTAGTTCATCTCAATTCAAACTATCTTTACCTACTAAAATTATAGGAACAGCAAATGTTAAGCATCAAAAAATAAAGACATAAGGTACAAGTTTTATCAACTTCCTTTTTTGTGCTCCTATTATCCTTTTGCCAAATCTTTCTTCATTAACCACCTTGCCAGAAAGAATTCATTAAAGTACACAAAAAATCATATTATAAAATAAGAGTAACTGATATGTTCTGAGAACTTGCTACATGCCCTGTACAATGTCATGGTCATACATTTACTTTGTTTCTCATGACAACCCTGAGAGTCTCCTCTCTAGTTTATGGATGAACTAACTGAAGTTCGGTAAGTTAAGTGACTTTTCCAACAATGAAAGGCTAGTAAATAGATAGGTCAGTTAAATCTAGGACGGTCTTATTTCAAACCCTGGGAAGCTTATCCATAATGGTACTTCTCAAATTGGATTATCATCTGAACCACAGAATACAAAACATTATTTGAGTGTCTATTTCCTCAATATTCCCAAGATCTACTAGACTATTCTAGAAATATAGAAGTCATATCATTAGCCTCTGTTCATTAGTTACTAGTATGTTCTGGATAATGTGATATGTACTACATGTATTAACTCATTTAATGCCCAGAACCACCCTGAGGGACACATGGCATCATTTCAAGCTTATAGACTGATGCTCAGAGTGGAAAGATAAATTGGGCAATTTCATACAGACTCTAAGTGGTGATAAGAGAACAAATAAAAATTGTTGTATTTCAGTTGATCCAGATCTACCACTAAAGCTTACTGAGAAGTGGAAACATCAGTTAATGAGTGGGTTGTGTATTCTATGTCATTCTTTTTCAAATCTGGCTATGCAAGGGCCCAAGTTCTGCCCAAAGAAATTCTAATATAATTGATCTAGGATGGCTGCAAGGCATCAAGATTCTTAAAGCACCTCTGAAGACCATGAAGTATAAATTCTATCTAGTCTCAAAAGTCATCATCTCCTCTTCCCTTGTCATTATCCTCATAATCTCTCTCCAATTAGTTAACCAATTGCCTTAAGCACTACAAAGATACCCCAGGTTATATACTAAAGAGAAGCAAATAGAGTATCTGATGCTACACATTGATTTCATGTACTCTCTCTAAATCAGCCAAACCAGAAATAAGCATAAGTTCTTTCTACAAAGAACTGCTTCCTACACACTTAACACAAACTGGTGTATGCTTTTCGGTAGGAGGTCTGTCTTCAGAGGAAAACTCAGTTGTCGTGAGGTAAGTTACCCAGTAATTTGCTGAATTGATCCTTATTACCATTTTATTTGAACAGAGGGCTTCTCTGTGCTTTGCAAAATGAGGGTAAGACAGGAACCAAATACATGTTGCCATTACCTGAGCAGGCTTGACATGAGATTGTGAGAATCTATAGATTCATATCATCAGAAGCCAGAAGCTCATCCAGACAAGCAAAGAGAAAGATGCTGCTGTAGGTGGGCCAGGCTCCAGCACAATGGTTCCACCAGTAATAAAACACTAGGCAGATGGTTCCACCAGTAATAAAACACTAGGCAGAGCCACCACTATTGAAAAATAAGTTTTTGCTTGTGTGGGCTTCTAAGGCTGGGTCTACTTCTTCAGCTTTGCTCTTCTTGCCTCCCTCACCCAAGGCTCAGACAGAATAAAGGGAGACCAACCATTTGTACATGTCAGCAAGGGCAACTGAGCCACCTCCCTTGTACACCTATTAAGTGACATTTGACAGGTAAAAAAGAGGAAGAAGAAAACTGGAGGCATTTAACTTCCTTGCTTTTAAACTCTATTACAAAGCTACAGTAATCAAAATAATGTGGTATTGGCATTAAAACATTTATATGAATGGAACAATACAGCCCAGAAATAAACCCATACACATACAGTCAATTGCTTTTCAGCCAAAGAACAAAGAATACACACTAGGGAAAAATAAGCTCTTCAACAAATGGTGTAGGAAAACTGGACAGCCACAATGAAAACAAAATAAACAAGTGTGATGTCGTCCAACTAAAAAGCTTCAGCAAAGGAAACCATTAACAAAGTGAAAAGGCAACCTTATGGAATGAGAAAAAAATATTTTCAAACCACATATCCAATAAAGGGTTAATATTTAAATATAATAGAAACCCCTACTACTTATTAGCAAAAAGCCAAGTAACTCAGTAAAGGACTTGTATAGACGTTCTTCCACAGAAGAGATCCAAATGGCCGAGAGACACATGAGAAGATCTTCAATGTTACTCATCACCAGGGAAATGCAAATCAAAAGCACAGAGAGCTATCACCTGCCACATGTTAGGATGGTTTTTATCAAAAAGACAAAAGATAACTGATGCTCAAGAAAATAGGGGAAAAAAGGAACCCTGTGCTCTGGTGGTTGGAATGTAAACTGGTACAGCCGCTTGGAAAGTAGTGTGGACTTTCCTCAGGATAAAAACTAGAACTACTGTAGGATCCAGCCCTCCTCCTTTTGTGTTGTACATCAAAGGAAATAAGACCATTATCTAATTGTTCTCTGTATTCCTGTGTCCATTGCAGCATTACTCACAATGGAAGAAAGAAGTTAATTACAAGAGGTGATTTCCCCAATTGTATTTTGTCCTTATCTTTAGGTGCCCTCCATGTATTTGCTGTGCTTGTATTTCTTCTTTTGACCAATGATCATTCTTTTTGAGATTTCTATTCTGTTCACCACCTTCTGATTTGGGGTAGTTTGCTAGAATAAAATCTTTCCTGAGTTTTCATCTGCTTAATGTATTCATCTATTTACATGGTTTTTAATCTTAATTTAAATAATGTGGTTACTGTAATAGAAATTTTCATTTTACTTCTAGTTAAAAATTAGTAAAGTAAAAAAAAATTAGTAAAGTATATATGCTTCTTCTATATATTGTATAAGATACAAAAATAATTGAAGGAGACTGCTTTCTCTTAAAATAACTGAAGATATAGTTGGGTAAAAAAATTACAGAAGAAATAGAAAGTATTGCTTAAAAGTGGTAATTCTCATATGCAACATAGATTGGGAAGAGAGAGCTCTGTGTAGGCAGATTTCATTTTTCCTTCTTTTCTCCCTACTCAGGCTTCTCTTTCATATATGAAAGTTTTGCTTCTAGTTTTTTCTTTAAACTGTTATAGAAGGAAAATGTATACAAAAGACAAGAGAATACTATATTGAACCTCATGGACCCATCACCTAGTTTTAATGGTTATTGCCTCAAAATCAATCTTGTTTCACTCATACCTGCAACTGGCTCTCCTTGCTGGATCATTGGGAAACCAATCCCAAATATCACATAATTTCATTTGTAAATGGGCCATTTTAAATACAGTAATGTCATTATCACACTTACCTAAAGGAAACAATGTCTTAATATCATCAAAATCTACTCATATTGCCCCAGTTGTCTTATTTTTATAGCATTTTTTACTTGAATCAGAATATAAAAATGTTTTTTATATCTGCAATTGATTGAGCTCTCAAAAGTATTGACACATGTTTAATTTCTAATGCTAGAAATTTGTTCCTTTTAATTGTGAGACTTTTGTCTAAGCCTCTACTAGAGAACATATACGGCATCCGCTAAAAACCTAGAAAGAAAATTGAGATATCAGAGTACGATTTCTGTAAGGAACCATTCCTGCCTCACTGGCTTGTAGATGAGAGCTTAAACCAAGCAGCCTAGAACTTCACACTGATCACTCACTTACATACCGCAGTGGTCACCCTGATTGCATAGCCCTCCGCCTACCATAACAGTGAGTGATTCTCATACCTAGGGATTCTTGGGTTGCCTTTTCACCAGCGTGGCTGGGACGTCATAGAAAGTTACTGCAGTCAAATGACAATATTTATTCAATTTCCGCTATTATAGCTTTATATGATTCCCCCCCCCCCTTTTTTTGGCAGGGAAAAGAAGTATATAACCCACTGTAACTGCAATGATTGGAAATAACTTCTGAAATGTCAAGGACTTTTTCTTTAAACAGAAATTAGCAGATCAAATGCCAACAAGTAAATTTAATAACCCTGATATTTTGCATTTGGACCACAGCCAACATCACCAGTAAATGTAGTTACTTAAGTGTCTTAGAGCAGGATAATCTTGAGTTGAAATGTTATTTATTCAGGTATATTTTAATTACCTAACAGTAACCTGCACTATCTCAGGTAGGTATAGCAAGTATTGAAAAATGACACAGCACATAGTTTGCTAAATAACAGGAAAGTATTTAGAAGTAAATTCCATGTCATTTTTGCTTTTGCCTTAAAATATTTTTTGATTATTTCATTACAGTACCAATATTCAAGTTTTTTAAATTCATATGCAATGCTTTAGAAAATATGAACATTAATTAAATCATTTACTCAGAGGAGATTTATATAATGCCTACTACATGTCAGATGCTATTCTAAGGAGTAGGTATAAACTACAGACTAAAACAAAACAAAACAAAACAAAACAAAAAACCTGCCTTATGGAGCTCTCCCCACCCCCTTAAAATAACCCTCCCAAATGAAAATAGGAAGGGAGAGTTTTCACTGAAATTTCTGAAAGAAAGTTAAGAGTGTATTTAGTAAACATCTAACATGTTCCAGGGGCCTTGCTAAACAGCAGGGATAATGAAATGAGTTGGAAACATTCTTTCCTCCAGAAGGATATGAGAAGCTAAAGGAGACAGAAAGCAGCCCCAGGCCAAGCAAAATAAAGGCTTTCTAGCAGAAACCTCAGCTGAAAACTAAAGGCAGTGTTGGTAAATGAAAATATTTACTAGAAGATAATGAAAGAAAAGGAAATAGAACATAAAAGGATACAGAGACAGAACTTTCCTACCTATTTTGGTGGTAAATTCTTGGACAAATAGAGAAGATTGATTTAGCTTTTAGTTTGCTGTAGATTGAACTGTATGACAAGCTATTAAAAGTAACAAGTTCAGATTGCTAAGGGTGGGAACTGAAAGGCACTTTAACAACTAGGAAAGTCAAAGCAACAATGTTAAAATACAGTTTCCTAAATCAAGTTGGTGCAGAACTTGAACTAAATCAAAATTTATAGGGTTCTTATAAATGATTTTGGATTCTATAACTCAAAGTTTATGAATATTAATAAGTTTATTTCTCTCATGATTGTTTTTCTGTATAGTTCTTATAAGTTGGTACTCACATCAGAAAAAAACCTTTCTTTTGGTAACTATTAGACTTTATCATCCTTTTTTTGCTCCCCCTCACCAGGGGCCACATTCTTCCCATTTTAGAACCTTTGCATATGCTCTTCTCGAGCCTAGAATGGTCATCTGCCCCCACTAAATGTGAATTCCTTCTTCTCCTAATTCCTTAGGGAGACTTACCTGACCTCAGACTAGTCAGCCCTCCCACCTCCACGAAAGTAATTTACTTCATCAACACACTGATCTGATATTGCAAATATTGATTAATGTCTCCATCTACCACTGGACTGTAATCTCATAAAGGTAATCAACCAGTCTGTCTCTCAAAGTGTTTTCACGGTGAATTATACAGAGTAGATAATCAATAAACATTTGCTGGGTAAATGAATTCAGCATGCTTCTTAGAACTAATGGTCTCTTCTCGAGAATACTGAACCTCCGGTCTAGTAGTAACTCTGAAGGGGGGGAAATAACCCCCCAACATCTTCAATAGAATTACCATTAGCATAGGATTATTGAAAACAAAAGGTATGTCTGGTCACTGTTTTCTAATCAATACCTTTCTAAAATCAGGAATCCAAATTGTCTGGGTGTTTTACATATAGAAAGATAAGCCAACAAAAATCTTAAAGAAACCAATCAAAAAACGAAGAGTGCCCTAAAACATCATCAGCTGAACAGTGATTTAGACTAGACAATCCTCCACCATATAAAGTCATTAAAATACAATAATGAAAATGTCTACAAAGTCAAAATAAAGATATTATTCCTTAATGGACTCATAATAGGCCTCATAGTCCCAGGGAAAAAGGTAATTAAATTCCAAAAATTTTAGCACTGGTGAGTGGTTTCATTCCTTGCTAGAATTTCTGCTTACTCAGCAAGTTATATCTCTTCCTTGATCTGGGTTAAGTAGGAAAGAATTTTGAGATACCCATGTTGTTGTTCCAGGTGTGGCATGAAGCAAATGGGTTCCCACAAAGAGCCTCCTCCCAGAAACCAAGATAAATGCACAACGTGAAGCAACATCTTCCCACGGGGGCTCTGTGGGTTTGTGTGAGTGTGTCACATTTAATCTTTCTTCCTAGACCTGGTCAGTTGGAATATCAGGGAGCCATAAAGTACAAATTTTTGAAACTTTGAAACTGCTAACAAAGATGAAAATAAAAACAAAGAGGTAAAAGAAGAAGAAAAAAGCTGGCCTTTGGAGGGACATACAATTTAAAGCAAGTCCTAGAGGAAAAAATCATCAGACAAAGCATCATCTGCATACATATTCCCACTTAAGTATTGATTTTCCTTTTTAGAGAAATCTGTTCTGTCTTATAACCCTTGCAGAATTGTTGCCACTTGAGTATGATTGTTATTTTTCTGTTTGTATGAGTACATTAAAAAATAGACAATTGGGACCTAAGAGTTTCCAGGAAAGATCAGAATTGTACATGGTAAAACAATAAATAAGAACCCAAAGACACAAAAGATATAGGTTTTAAAAAGCTCAGAAAGATTGAAAAAGTTATCTGTTCATCTGATCTATTCCCAATGCAGATAAAATTGAAAATTAGATCTTGCAAGTACGTCAGTAAAATGTAACCCTACTTAAAAGGCTTCCCTCTAGACAATAAAATGATCTGAGGACAAATGCTGAGATGCAGTTTTCAAGCCATTAATTCAAGTTCTAGAGAAGTTCTCCAATTTAAAAGCATAGATGAATAAATTCAATGATAAATAAACTACAGATTTTCCCTCTAGAATTTAGCAATGAGCAATACACTTTTAATAGATGCTATTGTCAGGATCCACAAGCAGTATGTTGTAATAGGCACACAGATGAAGAACAACCCAAAGGAATGTTCTTTCACTGGCAAATAATGACAGTAGTAAGATTATTATAATTATAAGCAGTTCAAATAGGTATCCAGTGTCTGAGAAGTAATGGAATCCTTGCCTCTTGCAGAGGCATTGCTAACTCATAGTCCTCTCTGTGAGAATTCAGAAACAAAACACAGAAACTTTCCTTCCTTAGCGCAGGGATAGTCCAGCACATTTTTGTACCCCCTACCATCTGGCTCCTGCTCCTGATGAAATGTTGCCATTGCTGACTTCAGGTGGGAGGTACACAAAGATTTCACTTAACTGACAAAGGTTTTGTATCTAATCCATAGATGACTATAAGAGAAAAGTATGTACCTATAAGTGATTTCCTTTTATTTACCGTCTACTGCTAATGCTATTTGAGAAAATTGCAAATACATTTCTAAGGTAAATAGACAAACTAAAAATTTATTATTTTTGAATTAACAATGAAAAGTGAAATATAATGTTTAGTTAATGAATAGGGCCAGAATACACTTCAGTAGTCGAACAATAATTTTTTTGTTGTTCTGATACACATTTGATGAAAGACTTAAAAATGAACTACAAACCTAAGAGAGTTGTTTAGTTCACAAAAGTAAAAGTGACAGGAACTCATCATTTTAAACATGTTTCTAAGCTATCATCAGTAAGTTACCTTCTCCACACATGAAGGCTTTATTTATACACTTATTTAGTCATTAAATGAGAGAGAAAAAACAGAAATTCTGTTTGCCAGTGCATTTAAAACCCAGTCAAAGCACAGAATCCTAAATGGGTACATAAAGGTACATAATATAAACTTTTATTTTAACCTAAAATCTAATGTGTATTTATCATATATAATAATTACATTATATATATATTTTTTTCTTTCTCTCTATATATAATAGAATAAAACAAGACAAACTATATAAGTATAGGAAATATGTTTGCTCTGTCATGGGCAGAATCCTTTTAAGAATTTAACCAGTATTTACAATCAGTTTTAATAAATCTTAGTCACTCATGAGTGTAATTATCTGCTATGGACTGAATGTTTTTGTCTCCCAAAATTCTTATGTTGAAATCCTAACCCCCAATATAATTTAATTGTATTAGGAGGTGGGGCATTTGGGAGATAATTAGGTTATAAGGTAGACCCTCCGTGAATGGGATTAGTGTCTGTGTAAGGGGGTAATGTGGCTAATGTGAGCACACACACACTCTCTTTGATGGCAGAGTGTACAATGATAACATGGCTGTCTGCAAACGAGACAGATTGTACTCACCAGATTTCAGATCTGCCAGAGCCTTGATCTTGGACTTCCAGCCTATAGAATTGTGAGAAATAAATTTCTTTTAAGTAACCCAGTCTGTGGTTACTTGTTATAGCAGCCTGAACTAAGACACTTAGTCTTAAGTTTTTCCTTTTTTCCAAAAGACCCAACAGCCTTTATAAATATTTTTCTACAAAGGTATTTCAAGTAATAATGCATATTTAAATTTCATCACTAACTTCACAATACAATCGGCATAATCTATGTAAGAAATACACAGATGAGTCTTTAACTGTATCATTCAGGTAGTGGAATAAAAGTGGCTGTGAAAACAAAACAAATAGACAGTAATCAAAATGACAATGACAACAGGTGGCATATTCCAGCTACCTAGCTCCAATGCCAGATTCTTCTGTGCAATATGTGAAGTTTAACTAGGGAGATAATTTATTTCCCACACACTTTCTTTTTTTTTTTTTTTTTTTTTTTTTTTTAAAGATTTTATTTATTTATTTGACAGAGAGAAATCACAAGTAAGCAGAGAGGCAGGCAGAGAGAGAGGAGGAAGCAGGCTCCCCGCCGAGCAGAAAGCCTGACGTGGGGCTCGAACCCAGGACCTGGGATCATGACCTGAGCCGAAGGCAGCGGCTTAACCCACTGAGCCACCCAGGCGCCCTCCCACACACTTTCTTTCCCCCATCTTATTTTCTCCTCCAAGGTCAATGTTATTTGTTGCAGAAGTACTTAGACCAGCATTCATAGAAAATCTAAAAATAAGGATATATCTTACCACTTATGCTAGGTAAGGCAGGTTCAATTCATGCAAAGTGTAGGGTTCCTGTTATCTTTTTATTGTTCTTGTTGTTCTGTTTTGTTTTCCTCTCTGAAGAGTTACTGAATATGTCATTGGAAATAGTGCCAACCTGTGGATTCAGTTTGAAAACTACCTTTGCTCTAACCATACTTATTTATCTGTTTTATATCACTAAAAAAATGTTTATCTTTCTTACCTGACTTTGTATGATGAGCCTTGAGCAGAGATCTCATGATTGGGGAAAGCGTATTTAATTTAATTTTTTTTTTTAAGGAAGTTGACAGGAAAGAAAAGGAGATGGTTAAATACAGTATAAATGTGACACATCAAACATACACGTTGAAATCAACAGTAAAATACTGAGTTTGCTGGCACTTATAATTTCTCACTGCAAAGGACTTTTATCCACATGCCAATATTGTAAATTTACCTCAATCTCATAATTATATGCTTAGAATACTACATTATGTATTTTGATGAAGGAGTACTTTGAATCTAATTGCACTCTAAAATTTTATAATTTATTCTATATGTAGGCCTGTCAATTGCATCTATGTATAGATAATCATAGCCATAAATTGACTCTTCTGTGCTTTTCATATTTGACAGAGATTTTAATGAAAGGCAAAAACCAAGTATATAATTACTTGCTCTGTTCATGCCCCGTTAAATGAATTTGGTTCTAAATTTCCCATTGGGTGATACTAGCAAGAAGGTAGTTCTTTCCACCCAAACTTTCTCCACTAAAAAAAAAAAAGAAAGAAAGAAGGAAAAAAGAGAATACCTTAAGGCACTCAGAATTTAACTATCTGAACAACTAGAGTCTGTTGAAAAGATTTTTTTTTCTTCTAAGAAATAAGGAAAAATTCTGTTTTAATTTTTAAAATTCTAAATATGTTTTTTTTCCTCTTGACTTTAAGATTCCATCAAGTTTTCTTTCTTTCTTTATAGGGATATTTTAGGAAACTATAATGACTTCTCAGATCTCTAAGAGGCCCTTTTTCCCAATAAGATCTGGAAGAAAAAAGGCAGAAATAATTATTTTGAAAGTCTACTATTTGGTTAATAAAAAATGACCATTAAGGAAATAGGCCCGTTGCAATGACTTTTTTTCTCCATCTTTAGGAAAATGCATTTTAAAAATCATGTTTAGCTCATTCTACAAACAGTATTTTCTAAGGGAGAAATCTCAAAATCCCATGGTGCTCTGATGGAAATGGAATGAGCTGGGGAGCACTCTTTGCCTGTTCTCATTCACATCTGACAGATGTTTGACTTTGCAGATCATTAAAAATCCATTTCATGAGTTGGAATAAAACAACAGTTTTAGGGGCACCTGGATGGTTCAGTGGGTTAAAGCCTCTGCCTTGGGCTCAGGTCATGATCCCAGGGTCCTGGGATCATCTAGAGCCCGCCTCTGGCTCTCTGCTCAGCGGGGAGCCTGCTTCCCTTCCTCTCCCTCTGCCAGCCTCTGTGCCTACTTGTGATCTCTGTCTGTCAAAGAAATGAATAAAATCTTAAAAAAAAAAAAAACAGTTTTAAGAAGAACACTTCTACATATGTGCTAATAAAAACTATTTTATCTTTTTAAAAAATTTGGAAAAATTAGATATTTCCCAAGAAAGCTACATATATATGGACATGATACGTAAATGTAGTTTTAACATATACTCAATGGGATTATCTGAGAAATATGCACAGTAGGAGTGCATTTAAGAAAATTAACCAATAATGTTTTCTATTTACTTTCCAACTTAAATTCTAATAGCAAATCAGTATTTGGTCACTTTAAATTATATACATCAGTAAGTACATGTGTCTCCCTCCGTCCCTCTCTCCTTCCCTCCCTACCAATACCTCTGCTTCCCTCCTCAGGATTAGGGCTGGGTTTGGTCTTCGCAAAGATTTCTTGGATTTGACACCAAAAGCAAAGGCAACAAAAACAAAAACAAACAAGTAGGGCTATATCAAACTAGAAAGCATCTATTTAGCAGAAGAAACCATCAACAGTATGAAATGGCTGTCTACCATAAGGGAGAAAATATCTGCAAACCATATATATGATAAGGAGTTAATATACAAAATATATAAAGAGCTACAACTCAATAGAAAAATATCAATTAAAAAGGGCAGAAGATCTGAACATTTTTTCCAAAGAACACATACAAATGACCAGTAGTTACATGGACTGTGTTCAACATCACTAATCATCAGGAAAATGCAAAGCAAAACCATAATAAGAACTTACCTTATAGATTGGCTATTATCAAAAAGACAAGAAATAACAAGTGTTGGTAAAGATAGAGAGAAAAGCAAAACTATGTGCATTGCTGGAGGGATGGTAAATTGATGTAGCCACTTCAGAAAATAGCATGGAGAATCCTCAAAAAAATAGGACAATCATATGTACTAGCAATTCAAGTTCTGGGTGTTTATCTAAAAAAAAAAAAAAAGAAATTACCATATTGAAAAGACCTCTGAACCTCTATATTCACTGAGCATTATTTATGTATATGTATACAATGGAAGATTATCCTGCCATTTGAAATACCATGGATAGATGTGAGGGCATTATGCTATGTCAATACACCAGACAGAGTAAGACAGATACTGTATGATCTCACATATATGTGGACTCTAAAAAGAAAAGAAAAATAAAACAGTTCATAGATACAGAAAATGGACTTGGTGGTTACCACAAATGGGGCTGGGTGAAATGGGTGAAGGTGCTCAAAAGGTATACACTTCCAGTAATAAGTCCTGAGGATGTAGTGTACAGCATAGTAACTATAGTAAACAATATTGTGTTGCATATTTGGAAGTACTATAAGAGTAGATCCTAAAAGTTCTCCTTATAAGGAGATAAAACAAACTTGTAACTATGCGTGGTGATGAATGTTATACATTTAAAACTAAGGCAATGATATATGTCAATTATGTAATTTAAAAAATGCTATATACAGAAGACATTGCTGCAAAGCACAAAGGCTTCAGGCTTTAGAATCAGGTGAAACTAAATTTAAAGTGAGTTTTCCATGAGTAACATGGTGGTTCTAATATTTACTCTAGTGGATATTTCTTTCTGCTCAGATTCTTCTAAGCACTTATTCTAGCTGTGGGACTTCACATTATATGTGTCAACTTTCTAGAGAGACAGAAAGGTCACTTACCCAGCTTTTCTTGCAGGTGAAATTCAGGCGTGTGATTTGGGCTTCTCCAACAAGATCGACCTATGTGCAACTTTTATTTTGAAAAGAATGAGTTGAGGAAAGAGATTTCCTGTAGGATTGCAGTGATGAGGATGGCAAGAAATGCTTTGTTTCCAGGGACAGGTCTGGCAGAGGTCCAGGAGCTAGGGATTGGCAGGGTGAACCACAGCCCTGTACCCTCCAGACCCTCCTGGTGGTATAATTTGAATTACAGCCAAAAACTAAATCTTTGGTCTTTCAGCGATTCTGTGAGCTGATCTGGTTTAATGAATCCTTCTGCTTAAACTAGCTAGAATGGATTCTCTTGCTTACACAGAGACAGCTACTTTGCAGCTATTCTATGAATTAGAAAATGTGTAATGTGCTTAAGGCAATTCCTGTTACATACAGTAGCGTTACAACATTGTGGTATGCTCTGTCACTTAAGCTTTCTACAATCGAAGGTTCTCTCCAAAAATTTTACTCCAGTTTTTAGAAACTTTCTGTAGGTTATGTATAAAAACTAGCACAGTGTCAGTAATGTAGAAGGCTATTATAATGTGTATCAATGAATTAAATATACAGAGAAATTTATTTATAAAGTTGGACTGACCACCAAAATGTCTATAACTTATAAAAGCTTTTTGAAATTATTCAGAGACTGCATATTCTATTCTTATTTGTTCTTGTCAGAGACTGTATTTTATATTTTGCAGAGGGAATTCTACAAGACATCTCATAACTGCAGAATGAATGCACAGAGAGATCGGATGCGATATTGAGATATTGTTTTTACCATATAAGTTTAAGCAGAGGAAAAATAGAATTAATAAGGAAAGAAATGTTTTCAAACTCATATCTTATATTTGTCAGCCAAGAAGGGAGGGATGAGTGGAAGGCAGAGAATTATTTTAAACAAATCTGGCTATCTTCAATATCAGAGAGGTTAATTGAAGAAAGTGACAAATAAGATGGATGGGTAAAAGGAAGTATAAAAATACTCCACAACCCTTCCCCACAAGATCTGTTCATTCAGTTCCTTAGCTGGAATGAATTCATTTGTTCATTGAAGAAGTTTTTATTGAGCTCCTTCTATGTGCCATCCACTATTTAAACATTACTGTACAGCTATGAACAAAGCACCTTTCACGTGACCCATAGAGAAACATAACCTATTCTTCTCAGGAGAGTTGATACACGCTCAGATGAAGGGAAGTGAAACAAAATAACCAAGGGTATGGGGGGAGAGAGTATTTGTGTATTTCCTGTTGTTGTTGTTATTATTATTACTTAAAGAGCTTTTTTTTTTTAAGATTTTATTTATTTATTTGACAGAGATCAGGAGTAGGCAAAGAGGCAGGCAGAGAGAGGGGGAAGCAGGTTCCCTGCTGAGCAGAGAGCCCGATGTGGAGCTCGATCCCAGGACCCTGAGATCATGACCTGAGCTGAAGGCAGAGGTATAACCCACTGAGCCACCCAGGCGCCCCGTTGTTATTGTTATTATTATGTTAGTCACCATACAGTACTTCACTAGTTCCTGATATAGTGCTCCATGATTCATTATTTGCCCACGTGGTTTTTTGTTTGTTTGTTTTTGTGGTATCACAAAGACTGCTCCTCAGTAGACAGGGCTTTGAAAGAAAGGCTACAAACCAAATGGCAAATAATTCCACTAGTCTTGTATCTAAATCAATCAAAATGTTATCCCAACCCCACTTTATACTAACATAATGCCCTTCCTCTACAGTCTAACATAGGAGAAAAGATAATTAGGAAAAAAAAAAGTGACTTCCACAAAACTATGTTTCCTTCAAAAGAAATCTCACACTTCTGCACCTTTTGAAAAAATCAGTGTCACTGGGAAGGGAAAAAGAACGGAGTTTATACAATGCACCCAATATTTTCAGTACCCGTGAGACAAGTCTACTTAACTTGGTTGTGTAGAGATAATTTGTGCTTCAGAACACTGCCCAGCATTTACTAGGAGTCAATACATGTTTTCTCAACATAAACACAGTACCTTTTAGTTTCAGCTGTCTATCATACTTTTATCGTTCTAACTGAATATCTCCCAGGATATTCGCTAAGAAACCACATTTTTGTATTATATATACACACACTTGAATCAGCATCAACATCACTAGATTCTTGAAAAGTGACTTGATTGAAAACGCTTCTACAATTTGTGTGCCAAGAGAAGACAGAAAATGAGACTATACAAAATTTAAATGTCACTGAATATATATATTTTAAAACCCAAAACTAAGCAGATAACATCTGCTTACAAAACTAACTGAATATATGGACATGAAAAGGAGGATAATCCTGCTTTGGGAGGTTAACTGTAATAGGCACAGATTAAGAGGCAGGCTCCCGAACTCACAAGAATTCCCAGAGTGATGATTCACACTCCTCCATCCCTGTAAAAAGCAGCTTTTCTTTTCTGTCAGCCCTCCACCAAGATGGGAAGGGGTATGCTACATGATGCTTCCTCCCTGGGACCAAGTAACCTTCATGACCCATTAGGCCAGTAATAGACATCACCTCCCTGGCATCAGTGACTGCTCCAGGACACTTACCAATTTTTCCTGATGCTAAGCAATTGCTATTAAAGGTATTCCTTTCCAGGCCTTTCTTCTAGAGATTCAGATGCCAATGAGTCTGAGTGGGGCTCAGCAACTGGCATTTTAACAAGTCTCCTGATGAGGAAATTTTGAAACACCTTGCTCTAAAGTGGTGTTTCTCAAACTTTGCTCTGGAGGAATTTAAAACTCCAAATGTCCAGGCCCTCCTACATGTGACTGGATCACAGTCTCTGGCAGCGGGAAACAAGCTTCCGTGTTTTTTAAGAAGTCTGAGTATCAGCCTCATTTGAGAGCTCATTAGAAGTGTAGAATCTCAGACACCACCCCCTATTTTCCTAATCTTTGTAATCAGAATTTTTGTTTTATCAAAATTCCCAGGTGATTTTGTTAAAACCAATTTTTTTTTAAATTTATTTATTTGACAGAGATCACAAGTAGGCAGAGAGGCAGACAGAGAGAGAGGGGGAAGCAGCCTCCCTACCAAGCAGAGAGCCCAACGTGGGGCTCAATCCCAGGACCCTGGGATAATGACCTGAGCTGAAGGTAGAGGCCCTAAGCCACTGAGCCACCCAGGTGCCCCATCCCAGGTGATTTTTATGCACATTAGAGTTTTAAAGCCCAGCTGGGGTGGAATTCTGGTGAAAATCAGGTAAGGAGTTTTCTAAATTGAGCTGGGAAAGAACTCCATTGGTGGGGAAGGTAGAAAGACAGGAGGCCAGCAGCTGTCGCTTCTATCATTCCCATGATTTGATCATGTGAATCATTGGGTTAAGTATCTTTTTTTCTTTTTTCCAGACAGAAAGTTCTAAATCAGTAAGCTCCTTCTAAAACCACTTTTATTCAATTAAAAAACAGAGTTTCAGAGTAAATTGCAGAGGTTCCTTCTATTTACAGAATGTGTTATTTTGTTTGTAAAATTCCTTTTGTATTTGAAATTTAATTCACTTCCTTGGGGTTGCATTCTTCTTTGAATTCCTGTCCTTGCAAAACGCTTATGTAAAGGTGTGGCCATTTCATGTATTATCAAGGTGCCAAAGAAAAATGTTTTTCCTGAACCTGTTGTAATATGTATTCATTGAGAAATTACTTCTCTTTCAACAACCCCATATACCGGCTCAAGGGAGGTGAGAATAATAATTAGTAAGACATTCTTTTTTCTGTGCATAAATAGGTTTGTGAATATATGGACAGATTGAATATTTTTAAATTTGGGATAAATTAGAAGCCTTAAAATGAATCCTTGGAATAGTGACTTAATAACATTGGTATGCTATTTTGAAATGATTTCATTCAAGTAGAAAAGTTATAGGGAAGAGAGCGGTGGTGCAACTTCTTTTGGGTGGCTTCTGTGTGCCAAATGTATGTTAAGATGTAGAAGTTATGACAAAGCAGTTAGCAACCACATGGCCTCTGGGTCAACAACCACAATTTTGCCCAGAGACTGGACTAAAGATGGGAAAACATCTACCAAAGTGAGATCTGATGGAAAAATGAAATAGTAAAGCAGAGGAACTTCCACGTGTATTCCTCATTCTAAATTTTCTGAAATTTTCTAAAATTAGCCTCTCAGTTCTTGAGGCAGCAACATAAGTATAGACTAGTGGCCTGTCTCAACAATTTTCATAAAGCCTCAGACAATTTTTTTTTTTTTCAGTACATCTCCCAACCCCACTCCCCAACCCCACCAATGAGGACTTTACTAGATTCACAATAATCATTTGTAGAAGAATTTAATGTTCTTCCCTTAGGAAGAACTCACAAGGGAAGAACTTACAGTCTTAGATCATCTAAACATTTTTTTTTTAAAGATTTTATTTATTTATTTGACAGAGTGAAATCACAAGTAAGCAGAGAGGCAGGCAGAGAGAGAGGAGGAAGCAGGCTCCCTGCTGAGCAGAAAGCCCGATGTGGGGCTCGAACCCAGGACCTGGGATCATGACCTGAGCCGAAGGCAGCGGCCCAACCCACTGAGCCACCCAGGCGCCCCGTAAACATTTTTTTTATACTCTGTGTCTAAAGGACCCAGGACTTGTGTGAAATAAGATAGGTCATATCAGGTCCTTTGAGGTAATTTTCTACAGAGACACAGAGAGAGGGTTTGGTTTGTTTTCTTTGGAGATAGAAAAAGACAGCCTTCATGCAAGTGGTTCTGCTTATATATGAAACCACAAGAGCCAATGCTCAACCCTGGCAAACAATAATATTCTATTGTGCCTTATTTTGATTTATTCCTTTCTTTCCTTTATCTTGCAGATTACTGCTTAAAGTAGCCTTATAAAAATACGACAGTTGCTTACTTTATATCAGTAAAATACCTATCATAACAAATTCTAGTCTCCGATTTCACCATCTTTTATATAATTGACTCTTCTAAGTAATTACAGGTATGCTTTCTATGTTAATAATCACTTTTAATTTAAATTTTCAGGAATCCTATCTTTCAGTGAAAATTTATCAACGTGTTACCATACTTTGAAAGTATATGGGAAATAATGTTAGCAAGATGGTGGGGTAGGAAGTACTGAACCACTCCCCACCCTTGCAAAACACACTGATTCAACAACAATTAGTGGATGAATTCCCTTTGTAGGCAATTCGAAAACTGAAAGGTTCTTAGACCCTGGGAGTATGCAAAACTAGACTCACCAAAGCTTGCAGGAGACTTGGACATGTTGACATATAATGAGGAAGAGAGTCTTTAGCTTCCAGCTTTACTTAATGGAAGGGAGAGACTGGATCACATACCTAGTGCTCCAACATTTCTGAGGAGGTGTTTAAGAGGCTTGGCTTCTGAGTTGCCATTCTTGGAGTTCTGACAGGACTGGCACAGCCTACCTGTGCAGGGGAAAGAAGAGACAATAGTTTAGACTGGAAGATTCCATTGATCTTGCCTCCTGGCTTGACATACAGTAAGTGGACAAGGTAAAAGTTGCCTACTTTTCTCTGGGAAGGGAAGGAGTTTGTAGAGGCCTCTAGAATCACATGCTGGACTGATTGGTAAGGATCTTCTCCTTTATGAGACCTATCCAGGAAGGCACTGGGTGGCTGAATGGATTAAAAAAAAAATTACCCAACTCTGCCATCTACAAGAACGCCAGACTTAAAAATACAACAGGCTGAAAGTGAAAGGATGGAAAAATAAAATATTCCCTATGAACGGTAAGCAAAATAGAGCAGAAGCAGCTATACTTACACTAGACCAAACAGACTCTACAGCAAAACACTCACCAAAGATAAGTAAGACATTATATAATGATAAGAGAGTCAACTTACCAGGAAGATATAACAATTATAAATCTATATGCACCCAATATTAGCACACCTGAATATATAAGGCAAACATTGACAGAAAAGAAGAAATAGACAGTGATGAAATAATGAGACTTCTTACCCTCCTTCAATAATGGAAAGAACATCCAAAGAGATTGTAAATAAGGAAACAGAGGACTTGAATAATAGCGTAGACTAAATTGACTTACTAGACAAATACAGAACATTTCACTTAGTAACAAAAGAATACATTCTACTCAAGCATACACAGATCTTTCTCTAGGATAGATCATGAGTTAGGACATAAAAAAAGTTTAAAAATTTTGAGAAAATTGAAATGATATATTTATTTTTTCTAACTATGGTGGAATGAAACTAGAAATCAAAGCAGAAATAAAAATGAAAAATATACAAATATGTGGAAATTGACCAATACATTCCTAAAAATGACTGTTAGGTCAAAGAGAAAACCAAAAAGTTCTTTTTTTTTTTTTTTAAAGATTTTATTTATTTATTTGAAACAGAGAGAGAGATCACAAGTATGCAGAGAGGCAGGCATAGAGAGAGAGAGGAGAAAGCAGGCTCCCCGCTGAGCAGAGAGCCCGATGCGGGCCTCGATCCCAGGACCCTGAGATCATGACCTGAGCCGAAGGCAGAGGCTTAACCCATTGAGCCACCCAGGCGCCCTCAAAAAGTTCTTTGAACACAAGAAAACATACCAAAACTTATGATATACAGCAAGTATGGTACTAAGAAGAAAGTTCATAATTATAAACATCTACACTAAAAAAAGAAGATCTTGAATTAACAACATAACATTATGCTTCAAGAAACTAGAAAAACAAACTAAATTCAAAATTAGCAGAAGGAAGAAAATAAAGATTAGAAAATAAAGATTAGAGCAAAAATAAAAAGAAACCTCGCTCCAAAAGGAAAAAAAAATAATTTTTTGAAAAGAAACAAAAGCAACTGACCCTTAGAAAGACTAAGTAAAAAAGGACTAAAATCAGAAGTGAAAAAAAAAGACATTATAAATCATGCTATAGAAACAAAAGGGTCATAAGAGACTGCTATGAACAATTGTATGCCAAAAAACTGAATAACCTAAATGAAATGGATAAATTCCTAGAGATACAAAACCTATGAAGTTTAAATTGGGAAGAAACAGTCTGAACAGGCCTATAACTAACATGGAGATTAAATAAGTAATGAAAAACAACCGAACAAAGAAAATCCCAGGACCAGATGGCTTCATGGTGAATTTTACCAAACATTAAAAAAAAAAAAAAAAAATTAATGTCAAGCCTTCTCAACTTTTCCAAAAATCAAAAAAGAGGGACTACACTTAAACTCATTTTATGAGGCCAGCATTATTCTGATACCCAAGCCAGGAAAGGATGCAGTAAGAAAACTAGCTGGAATACAGAAAAGGAATAAAATAAAATAAAATGGAAAAAAAAAAAGAAAACTAGAAGTCAATATCCCCAATGAATTCTCAAAAAAAAAAAAAAAAAGTACAAACCAAACTTAGCAGTACATTATCATGTGCCATGATCAAACGGGATTTGTATTTGTTGTTCAAGGATGGTTTGACACAAATCAGTCAACTGATAAATCACGATAGTATGAAAGGAAAAGAATCTTATGATCATCTCAATAGACATGGAAGAAGCATTTGCCAAAATTCAACACTCACTCATGATGAAAACTCTTACATTGGGTATAGAAAGAATATACCTCAACATAATTAAGGACACACAGTGGTAAAAAGGTGAAAGCTTTTTCCCTAAAACCAGGAGTAAGACAAAGGTGACAACTACCTTCACCATTTCTATTCATCGTAGTACTGGGTGTCCTAGCTAGAGCAATCAAGCAAACAAGAGAAAAAGAAAATCAGAATTAGAAAGAAAGAAGTACAATTTTCTATATTTGTAAATGACATGATTTTATAAATAAAATATTCTAAAAATTTCACCAAATAGTTAGATCTAATCAACAAATTCAGTGAAGTTGCATGATACAAAATTAACATAATCAGCGTTTTCATACACCAACAACAAATTATCTGAAAAAGAAAAAAAGAAAATGATAACATTTACAGTAGCATGAAAACAATAAGTACTTAAGAATAAACTTAACCAAAGAGGTGAAAGATCTCTACTCTGAAAATTCTGAGACATTAATGGAAGAAATCAAATAGTATTCCATGTTCATGAATTGGACAAATTAATATTGTTAAAATGTCAATACTACCAAAGACATCTTAGATTCAATGCAATCCCTATCAAGATTCCAATGCATTTTTTATAGAAATAGAAAAAAACCAAATCCTAAATGTATATGGAACCACAAAAGACCTTGAATAGCCAAAATAATTCTGAGAGAAGAAAGCAGGAGTCATCACACTTCTTGATTTTTAAGCTATACTACAAAGCTATTATAATCAAAATAGAACTGAGAGCCTGGAAATAAACCCAAACATAAAAACACTAATATCTGACAAGGCAGCCAGGAATATGGAGAAAAGAAATAAATGGTCCTGGGAAAATTGGATATTTGCATGTAAAAGAATAAAACCGGGTCCCTATCTTACAACATTCACAAAAATTTGCTAAAAATGGACAATGACTTAAATATAAAACCCAAAACCATGAATCTTCTAAAAGAAAACATAGGAATAGTGTTAACACAGGCATTGGCAATGATTTTTTTTTTTGATATGACATCAAAAGCACAAGAAACAGAAACAATAAACAAGTGGGACTATACCAAACTGAAAAGCTTTTGCAGAGCAAAATAAATAATCAACAAAGTAAAAATACAACTTATGGATTAAAAAAAGAAATGTATGGATAAGAACCATACAATAATGTCAATAGATGCAGAAAAAGCATTTGGCAAAGTGCAATATCCATTCGTTATAAAAACTCTCAAAGAACTAGGTTTAGAGGGAATATACCTCCACATAATAAAAGTCATGTATGAAAAAAACTCAGCTCCTCTTCAATGGGGAAAGACTGAAAACTTTTCCTGTAAGATCAGGAACAGGACAAAAAGTGTCCACTCTCACTACTTTTATTCAAAATATTGCTGCCTGTCCTACCTTCAGCAATAAGACAAGAAATGAAAGGCATTCAAACTGTGAATGTAAAACTTTCATTGTTGCAGTTGACATGATACTATACATGAAAAACCCTCAAGACTTCACCCGAAAACTACTAGAAATAATAAATGAATTCAGCGAAGTCACAGGATACAAAACTAACATATAGAAATCTGTTGCATTTCTATATACTCACAAATGATCCAGTAATTCCACTACTGGGTCTTTACCCAAAGAAATGAAATCACTAATTTGAAAACATACATGTTTATTGCATGAAGTCAAGCTACGGAAGCAGCCCAAGTGTCCATCCATAGATGAATCAATAAAGATATTGTGTACATCTATCATCTATTTATCTATCTATCATCTATCTACCTATCTTTATACACATACATATAGACAGACAATGGAACATTATTCAACATTAAAAAGAATGAGACTTTGCCATTTGAAACACCATGGATGGACCTAGAGTATAATGCCAGGTGAAATGAGTCAGATAAAATAAGAAATATCATATGATTTCACTCATATGTGGAAATTAAGAAAATAAATGAATAAACAAAGGAAAAAGAGACAAACAAAAAATCAGACTTTTAAATATAGAGAACAAACTGGTAGTTTCTGAAGGGGAAGTGGAGGGAATGGGTGAAATAAAGGAGATTAAGGGGCGCCTGGGTGGCTCAGTGGGTTAAGCCTTTGCCTTTCGCTCAGGTCATGGTCTCAGGGTCCTGGGATCAAGTTCTGCATCAGGCTCTCTGCTCAGCAGGGAGTCTGCTTCCTCCTCTCCTCTCTCTCTGCCTGCCTCTCTGCCTACTTGTGATCTCTGTCAAATAAATAAATAGAATCTTAAAAAAAAAAAAGGAGATTAAGAGTACAGTTATAGTGATGAACATTGAGTCATGGAGAGAATTCTTGAATCATATTGTACACCAGATACTAACATTT
This sequence comes from Lutra lutra, assembly GCF_902655055.1. Classification (NCBI taxonomy): domain Eukaryota; kingdom Metazoa; phylum Chordata; class Mammalia; order Carnivora; family Mustelidae; genus Lutra; species Lutra lutra. The sequence goes on along the minus strand of NC_062284.1, from coordinate 97,277,761 downwards.
TTATGTTACTTATACTTCAATTTAAAAAAACCTGAAAAGGATAAGAGATAACAAATGCTGGAAATGTTTGTGAAGAAAAGGGAAGCTTGTACACCAATGGGAATGCAAACTGGTGCAGCCACTCTGGAAAATAGTATGGACAACTCTCAAAATATTAAAAATAGGTCTACCATATGATCCAGCAGTTCTACTACTGTGTATATATCCCCCTCAAAATCCAAAAACTCTTACTTGATATCTGTATTCTGTTCATAGCATTATTTACAATAGCCGAGACATGGAAACAACTTAAATGTCCATTGATGAATGGATGGATGGATGAAGAAGTTGTAGTGCATACACACAGTAAGAAATGAGGAAATCGTGCCATTTCTGCATTAATAGACCTTAAAGAGATTATGTTAAGTGAAATAAGACAGAGAACAACAAATACTATATTATCTCAATTATGTGTTAAATCTAAAAACAAAAACAAACTCATAGAAAAAGATGAGATTTATAGTTAATGGGGGAGGTAGTTGAGAAGAGGATTGGAGGAAGGTGGTCAAAAGGTACAAACTTCCAGTTATAAGATAAATAAATACCAGGGATGTAATGTACAACATGATGACTGTAGCTAACACTGCTGTAGGCTATACAGGAAAGTTAAGAGAGCAAGTCCTAAGTGTTGTCATTATAAGGAGAGACTATTTTTATTGTATCTGAATGAGATGATGAATATTAACTAAACTTAGTGCAGTAATAATTTTACAATGTATGTAAATCAAACAATTATGTTGTACACCTTAAACTTATACAGTGATGTATGTCAATTATATCAATAAAATTGGAAAAAAATACTAAAAGACAAATGTTTAAAGATGTGGAGAAATTGGAACTTTTGGGAGTGGGAATGCAAAATGGTGTAGCTACTATGGAAAACAGTATTTAGTTTCCTCAATAAAATAAAAATAGAACTACCTTATGATTCAGTAATCCCGCTTCTGGGCATTTACCCAAAAGAATTAAAATCAGATTCTCAAAGAGATATGTGCAATCCCATGTTCACGGCAGCACTATTCGCAATAGTCAATATGTGGAAACAACCTACCTGTCCATTGAGGGGTGAATGGATAAAGGAACTGTGGTATATACAACAATGGTATACCATTCAGTCTTTAAAAGAAGGAAATTCTGCAAAATGCAATTATATGGGTAAAAATTGAGGACGTACTAACAGAAATATGCAAATCACACAATGTTTTCCACCTTCTGACTGAGCAGAATAAAGAAGTGAAGTATGGAGTTAGAGCAACTCTCTTAAGTCAGTGAATTAAAAAAAAAAAAAATCACGTTAAGAAGAGTAGAGCACTGGGTGGGTGGTGGGGGGAGAGGAAGTTTGCCTAAGAAAATAGACCTTTAGCTACTATATGATCCTAGAACAGAGCCAGATGGTCATGCCCTTTTGTGAAATTTAATGTTAGAGTTAATCCTACTATGTTAGCAATAATAACAATAACAAAATTACATGCCTTTTAGCATTTTCTTTGTATTACAAATATGGAGTATTGTCCCTTTAAACAATCTTGACTCAATTTTTTAGAGCATGGCGGAAGAATCAACATCAAGTATGTATATCTGTGTATGTGTGTGCATACCTACATGTAAATTAATTGTGATTGCATTTACCATTACTAGATTATGAGTTCATTTGGGGCTGAGAGTATGTCATAGCCTTTCTAAGAACACAATCAATTGAACCGGCAAATCAGGAGCAGTAGAAAATAGGGATAATAAAATGTCCTTGAAAGCAGAAAAATGGCAGATATAAGCCATGTAATTCAGTAGGCAAATGTTCCTCTCAATGAACAACACAAAGATATAGATTTCGAAGCAGGAGCTTTTGTCTCAAATGCCTCCCCTGTTTTGTCCAGATCCTTTCATTAAAATATTTTTTATGAGACCAGTCATTCTATTCCTTTTCATTTATATAAATACAGATACAAAGGTAGAATGAGATCAAAGACAGTGGGCTAGACCAAGCATTAATTAATATCTATTGGCTATATATAGAAATTAATTTCAGTTTTCATGAAAGAAACTATTACTGAAGAGGTGACTTAAGCCCAATAATATGCTGGTACATGTTTAATGCCAGCTTTCTAGAAACAAAAAAGGTAAAACAATCCCATTCTCCCACCAGAAAAGGAAGAAAGAAACAAGAAGGAAAGAAAAGCCCTGACTGGGAGTGTTGGCCAGATTCTATAGTGTAAATGCTGCCTTCATGGATACTTTCAAGCTACAAACTGTTTTACCACTGGTTCATAAAATTCCCCAGAATTTAACAATCTCCTCTTGCCAGCAAGCAGAGGCTGCCATAGCGTACTTTTCTTTCTTCAAAGAGAATTGTGCTTTTAGCTTGTACTTCCTAGAAATTTCTATGGCAAAAAAATCAGTCAATCGATCTGCTTTCAAAGGCTTTAACTTAAACAATCTTTTTCTTAATATCATTCACTGTACTGCTTAATACCTGCAAATAGTGTCCCTCTTTACATGGTTGTCAATGTTTAGATAACTATTCTTTGGGTTAAAGGACACGGGTGCAAGCCCAGATCTGATCAGTTCATCCAGGGAATCCACAGCGAAGCCAGCCAGCAAACCTTGCTCTGTATGTGGTAGTCTCTCAGAGATTTTTGCTATTTGAGAGGCAAAAGACATGAACATTCCCGAACCAAGTTCCATTTAAGCAGTCAGAGTTCCCATGTATTTAAATCACAGGACAGGTATTCTGAAGAGATTGAGTAAGATTGAGTAAGTCTTTGCAGTCTACGTATCATTTCTAGTACTTGTGCTCCTATGCCATTTTTATGCTGAAACCAAACAACCAACCAAACAAAATGTGTTTGTTTCATACATGGGCTGTGGCTCTCATGCTTTATGTATGAGAGGTCAATCAGGATCCTGGGTCAAATGCTGGCAACTCTGTTTTCATACCTTACCACAAGTGACACATAATCTAGTTTCTTAGGAAAACAATTAATAAAAACAATTACCCCCAAATAGTGTTAAGTGCAACAGATAACTGTAATACAATGAGTCTTCATTGTTCGTAATATCTCCTTGAAGGGCATCTTATACACTGTAAGTATAATGTATGCTATAAAGAAATAACCATAACGAAGTAGTTACACTAGAGAAGAGAACAGCACTTTACAGTTTGCAAGTCCCTAGCACAACTATTTTCTCATTTCGATGGTCACAATAGTCCTCCAGCATAGATAGGGTAGAAGTGACCTCTCCACATAAAGAATATGATAATACATATATTGCAATTTATGTGAAGGCTTAAAGTGGAATGTTTCTGGGAGAGAAATCCTAAAAGTGATGGACTTCAAGCCATTTTTAAGAATGGAAAGATGGTAGATGAGAATTTAAATTTAAAATTGATTTATCTTTTTATTATGCAGGAAACTAATCATGAAATGTCTACCCATCCAAAGAAACGATAGAAGGAAAGGAGAAGGAAGGAGAAAAGATGTATCTATCAACAGAAAGGTTAGAAGGAAGGAAAAAGGGAAAAATGGAAGGCAGAAGGCAGGAGGGAGGAAATCACACACTAAAATTAAATAAATGTTTATACACAAGGACAAGGATGTAGCTAACATTGTAATTATCACCCCGTTCCCTTGAAATCTGTACTCCCAAAACTCATTAGCAAAATTCTTCTGTGAGTCTCACTTGGAGAGGAAAGTAAAAAGTGTTGGTCTGTTTAACAAATAAGTTTTGAGCCCCTAGACTAGATCCTGTTTTAGTACTGAACAGAACCTTTCTCACTTAGGGAGCTCTCAGAGAAAATCTCATGATATCCCACCTAGTTTATACCACAACAAGCAGCTACCTAGTTAGGAAGAGCTGACACACACTCCCTTACGGGTGAGGTTCATTTAGGACAGTCCAAACATAGGCTCTTTAGAAGATAATGTACACGGAATTTTGGGCCCAGGTTCAACAGGTAAGTTTCAGCACAATGTGGATTAGTCAGTGTTCTCCAGAAAACTGGAACCAGCAGGAAGATAGTGTCTATGAGAGAGAGAGTGAGATTTGTTTTGAGGAATCTATTTATTATGAGCAGGACATGCAGGAAAGCCAGTGGTTTAATTCCGTCTGAATCTGAAAGCCTGAGAATCCAGGCAGCTGAAAGTGTAAAACCCAGTTTAAGAGCAAGAGGAGATGAAATGTCCCAGTTCAATCAGTAATGCAGGGAAAAAAGGAGGGGGTGGTTCCTACCTACACCTTTTGTTCTATATTTAGGCCTTCAGTGAAGCGAAGATGTTTGCCAATTCTGGGGAAGGTAGTCTACTGAGTCCCCTGATTCAAATGCTAATTTCATCCTGGAACTCTGTCACAGACATACCGCAGAGATCATGTTTAAGCTGGGCACCCAGCAGCTGGCGAGTGAAGACTGAAAATTATTATACACTCTATGACAGCTTCTGAACCAACGTGTAATCCAGTCTATACCCTTCACTAGAAAGTAGACAACACATTTATTCTACTCCATTTCAAGGTGCCAATATCCTTGAAACTCAATACCTTGAATATCACAGGCAAATCAGTCCTGATTTCTGGGACCACCAATATGGACTCTGACAGTGCTTGATTAACACACATGTCTGCATATATTCTGAAATATCTCCCATAAACTTCCAATATAATAAAGCTAATTGGTTAAAGTTTGGGTTCTGTTTTGTTCCTCTCTTGAAACTTTCAGTCTTCTAAGAACATAACAGGCACTCACTAGGTATTTCTTCAACAAAAATTGAAACTAATTGGCACATAAAGTTTATCTGAATTTATTATATCATAAGACTTGATTTTTTTTTTATTCATGCTGTGTGCATGTGGGAGACACGGGCTCTTTATGATTAAATTTGTGTTTGACTCTTGACTTGTCAAATATAGACATTCAAGTCAGCATGAACATTTCAGTTTTCCCTTCTTGAAAGCTTGATTGAAATTTTAGCATTTTAATCCTAAATTGTGTTCGTGGAAACCTTGAAAATAAGTAGTAATCAGAATATTCTAATTTAATGATAGAATTTGAGATATTCTGCTTGCAAGAAAATTCACAAGTCACTCATTCCATCTGTCCGAATCACGGCATGATAGGGATTTTTAGGTGATGTCCTTGTATATTGAATTGCTTACTCCTCAGAAGCTTTGTTTGAAATTCACTCACCTAGTAACTGTCAGGAACCGTCTTCCATAAAATTTGAAAAATTTAGTATAGACTTGTGGATTTTTTACAATTTACAGAGAGAAAATGACATTTTACATAAAATCTGTCAATAAGAGAGCACTGTACATAATTGATAGCAATGAAATAAGTTCAATATATTTTACATACTGCTATAGGCCTCAGCTGCTCTGATAGCTTTAGCATCAGTTTCCTATTTACTCAAAGCTCAAAAAATTTTTTTCTTTAAGATTTTGTTTATTTGGGGGACGCCTGGGTGGCTCAGTTGGTTGGACGACTGCCTTCGGCTCAGGTCATGATCCTGGAGTCCCGGGATCGAGTCCCGCATCGGGCTCCCAGCTCCACAGGGAGTCTGCTTCTCTCTCTGACCTTCTCCTCGCTCATGCTCTCTCTCACTGTCTCTCTCTCAAATAAATAAATAAAAAAATCTTTAAAAAAAAAAAGATTTTGTTTATTTGGGAGAGAGAACGAGCCGTGGGGAGGGGTAGAGGGCAGGGAGAGAGAGAGACAAAAGCAGATTCCCTACTGAGAACAGGAAGGTGGGTGCAGGGTTCAATCCGGGATTATGACCTGAGCTGAAGGCAGACGCTTAACTGACTGAGCCACCCAGCCATCCCCAAAATTTAAGATTTTTTTTAAAGATTCAGAGCAGATTTCTGAGGATAAATGGGTTTCTCAACAGCTATTAATAAAAGATGTACTGTTCATAGCTGAACACCATCATTTGCTTCATAGTTTCTGAACATACTTCACAGTTTATGAATATGTAATTCATATTACAATATTTTAAAATAAATATAAATGTTAATACTAACAACTTTTTAATGTAAAGAATTTATATTTCTCTCATTAAATAATAATTTTGGAAAAAATCCAAATTCAATTATTTGACAATTTCAAATGTCTTCTGAGTTTTCTTAAGAAATATACAATTCCACATGGAAGGAAGAAGAACCATGCCTCCAGAAAAATAAAATGGTGTGTCCACATTATGAAACAGCAAGCAGATGAATGGATTCTTCAACGGCATCCATTATCTTCCTCTGGCATACGCGTGACAAAAGCCTTTTTAAAAATTTTCCAGTTTTTAGGAATATGCCAAGATGAGTGAAAAGATTGCACTTTGTATCCATGAAATACATATTCATGCTATCCTGGTGGTACCATCTGTGATTAACTTTACAAATGTAAAAAGGAAATAAGGATTTGCACAATAACATAATGAGTAGTTTGATGTCAATGATTTCCAGGCAGTTTCTCCTCTCAACTTTCAAAGGTAACTTTTCATTAAAAGGAACTATTTTGATGCATTACTTACTTAGTTGTCTCAATTTTGAAAGGTACATGGGTAAGTGTAAATCATCCAAATATTTGGCATGCAACAGCATACCGTAATCAGTGTCTTAGTCTTTGCTGTCCTTTTGGTCTTACAATGCCATGTTAAACGGCAGATCCAGTGTCAAAAATCATTCTGCCACACCTATCTTACAAAGCACAAAAAGGGAAAGTTTCAGAGCTAAAGTCTAGTCTGCTTGAATACATTACAAATCAATCAGTGCTTAGGAAATGAAGAGGAAAGGAGTATAGTAATTTGGCCAGTATGATTCCTTGATCGGGGTCACCCATTCTTTCTGAAGTCACTGCCACAGGGCTACCAAAGTGGCAACAATGCACAAGGACAAGATCTTTATTAAATTGTCAGGAATTTCAGTGCTAGAGTCTGGCTGTCAATGTTTTATAGCTAAAATTCCGTTTTCTACTTGCAGCTAGAGGTAAGTGCTCTATAAACTAAGGAGGGAGGGGGGAATGATGAATCTCACTTGCTAGAGCTATTAGTCTTGAAGTGCTTTCCACTGCTGCTCCAAAAAGATCTAAAAATGCAGCCAAAGATAAGAAAATTCAGATATTAGTCTTTGATTCTATCCAAGAGGTTTCATGGCTTGAATTAAAAGGACCTTATCTACAAGCCAAATAGCATGTTTCAGAATATCAAATGGTCTAAGCCTAATTTTCATCTTTTTTTTTTTTAATGGATGTGTGAAATATCTTTATGGGATTCCCACCACTTAACTCAAGAAGGGAGTTCACCATACAACCCAAGATTTAAATATTTTACTTTCATTATAGCATATACATAGGTCTGACAGAAAATTTTCAGAAGTATTGCTGGTGTCCATCAAATACTAGACATGCATGCATAAGAAGTAACATTTTGCAGAGGCCCCAAGAGATTGGATTTTAGCTAAATTTAGCCTGTCTGTTTTAGTCCTTCCTTAGGTCTCACTTGGCTCTTCATGAGAAAAAAAAAATAACTAGAAGTTGAATGTCTATAATTCTATAGACATTAGAAAATATTTATCTGTAATAGATATATATTCTACATATATGAGTATGTGTATATATTATGCATATATATGGGTATGCGTACACAAATTGATGCTCTTTTATCGTTTGAAATTTTAGGATTTCTTTTTAATTCCATTTTAACATCTTATTCATTGGTCATTCTCTCTTACCACAATGTAAAAAGATATTTAGGTTGTCTCATGAGTTATTACTACTCTATTTAATTGTGTAATTCAGAAAAACATGTTCCCCCTCTCCCCTCCATCCCAGGAACATTGCTTGGTAAGAGCAATGCAAGCTGAATTTCAGTCTTTAGCTGTTCCCTTGGGCAGGTCCCTTTATGCAGTGCACAAACTATACCATTGTACATGACAACCTGGCTGTCGGTGAGGTGGAAGCAAGGAAGTAGAAACAAGCAAGAGAAAGGAATTTAGTAAGAGAATTGGAGCATGGGACAAGAAGGTGAGTTTTCTGCGTTACTAAGACTTCATCTACTTGAACAGAGGCTGATTCTAATCTGTATAAGAAGGAAAGAGCAGTGGGGCACCTGGGTGGCTCAGTCTGTTAAGTATTCAATGCAATTTCAGCTTCTCATGATCTCAGGGTTGTGAGATTGAGCCCTGTATTGGGCTCTCCACTAGGCATGAAGAGATTCTCTCTCTCCCTTTGTCCCTATGTCCCTCTGTCCCTGCCCACTGCCCTCCTCAACCCCAGCCCTTTCTCTCTTTCTCTCTCTAAAAAAAAAAAAAAAAAAAAAAAAAAGGCTGTAATCAGTAGACCTGATATTAACTAAAGTGCATTCTTAGAGATGAAGTAAGACTGTCATCCCTTAGCTTCAGAGGATCCATGAAAATTGCTTCTTCCTTGTGATCATTTTAGACTTCGATGAAAAAATCCTGTGGGGAGTATGATGGGAGGTATTCAGAAAATGCTATCTTGAGATTTTCTAGATTAAATACTCAGATAATGCTCAAATATTCAAATTAAATACTCAAATAAATACTCACATACTCTCAGGACACCTGCATGGCTGAGTCAGTTAAGTGTCTGCCTTCAGCTCAGGCGATGATCTCGGGGTCCTGGGATGGAGCCTCACGTCAGGCTCTTTGCTCAGCAGGAGTCTGCTTCTGCCTCTCCCTCAGTTCTCTCTCAAATAGATAAACAATCTTTAAAATAAATAAAAGAATAAATAAATAATTCTCTATTTGGATTTAGAATCCCAACTTTACAAGAAAAATGTGTAGCTTTGAGAAATTTCTCTCTCTGTTAATTTTATACCGTGTATATTCCATAAGAACTATTTTTGGTCAACCACCACCAAAGTCCTTCACAGAGTCACACTATCCTCTCTCTTCCAGGTGTGTATTTGTTTAACCTAGAGGCTGAAGAAACAAAGAAAGTTAAATAACTTGTCCAAGATCATACAGATAGAAATGATGAAGCTCCAAATTGAACCAGGGAATCTGTATCTACCATGGTTAGAAGATACTGTTCCATGATTTCACTGAGTCTCATCTCCCCACATGTGTGCTCTGATACAGACATGTCCCCTTGGACAGCTCAAATGGCACTGGGAGCCTGAGAGCCAACTCAAGTACAGGTATTACAAGTGACAAAAGGGGTGATAATATCCATCATCATCACATGGAGTCAAACTCCAAAGCCTACATGAGCCAATATATATGAAGATATACATACATACATATATATATGTATAATGTATATTTATATACATGATTTACATATTAAACACATATCTATACATGTGTACATATATATATATTTATAAGTAAATAAATACACAAATACACAATATACACAGCCCACATACCTCAGAAATAGTGTGGGTTTGGCTCCAGACCATAATAATAAAGCAAATAAGGTTATATGTTAACATTATACTGAAGTCTATCAAGTGTGCAGCAGCATGTCTAAAAAAAGTACATACCTTGATTAAAAAATACTTCATTGCTCAAAAATGCTAACCCTCATCTGAGTTTCAGTGAGGCATAATCAGTGATCTCAGATCACCATAAAAAAACATAATAACGAGGGACGCCTGGGTGGCTCAGTTGGTTGGGCAGCTGCCTTCGGCTCAGGTCATGATCCCAGCGTCCTGGGATCGAGTCCCACATCGGGCTCCTTGTTTGGCGGGGAGCCTGCTTCTCCCTCTGCCTCTGCCTGCCATTCTGTCTGCCTGTGCTCGCTCGCTCTCCTCTCTTGACAAATAAATAAAATCTTAAAAAAAAAACAAAAACATAATAACGAAAGAGTTTGAAATTGTGACAATTGCCAAAATGTGATAGAGACAAAAAACGAGCACATGCTGTTGGGAAAATGGCACGGATAGACTTGCCTGAGGCGGGTTTGCCACAAACTATCAATTTATAAAAAAACCACAATATATGCAATGTGTAATAAAGCAAAGTACAGTAAAATGAGGTGTGCCTCTATATGGAATATTCCAGAAAAACATTACAGAGCTTTTCTTGAAATAAAATTATAGCATATTTTGGAAATGTCAAGCATCTTACATATTTTTCAAGAGAATCCTAAAATGTTTATTTGACTTATAAAATGAAGACAATGCTCCAGCTTAGCTGATGAGTCCTTTCTCTTTCTATGTCAAAAACCCAATAATCCATAGTGAGTTTCAAACTCCTTAGAAAGCAATAAAAGTTACAGGTCTCTCCACAATGCTGTGCCAGCATGGAGCTGTTTAGTTTCGACTAAGGCTAGAAAACAAATGAAACACTTGCTGTTTTAGTCTGGGTGCCTGTTACTCAAAAATATAGTTGTGAATTACTGAGTATCTAACAAGGCTTAGGGAAAGAGATCTGTTAGCAGTGAATCACCTGTTATTGGTTTTTTACCTATAGGAAGTAGAAAATATGCTTATTTTCTTTCTTTATGGGTACCAACATCTTTTTAATCACTGTGTGGTATAACTCAACAACCTCAAGCCTACTGTTTTCATTGTTGCCAAATAAATAAACTCTAGTACAATATATTAATCCAATCACCAAACTTATTTCTCTCTAGCTGAAAAATGCCATAGCCATTGCATTTAGTGTTTCCATTATATGAAAGAGCTATAAAAGACTAAGTAAGAATCAAAATAGGGGCACCTGGGTGGCTCAGTCAATTGAGCGTCTGGCTCCAGATTTCAGCTCAGGTCATGATCGCAGGGTTGTGGACTTGAACCCCACTTTGGGCTCTGCACTCGGAAGGGAGTCTGCTTGAGGACTATCTCTCCCTCTGCCTTTACCCCTTGTTCGTGTGCTCTAAAATTAAAAAAGGAAGAAATTAAAATATCCAAATATTTTAAAGCTATTATTTAATTATCATTCCAGAATTTCCAGTCTATTTCTAGTTTTTCGATGCCCTACCATCTATTTTAAAATCATGCATGAAAAGAAAAGAATATGTTTTGAGTAAAATCTTTAGATATAAGCTGATCCATTTTATTATACAAGATAAAGCAAACTAATTACAAGAAGTGTTCTAGTAATTAGCAACGTCATAAAAAAATATTGCTTTTGTGCTATATCTTGATCTCATTTCTTCTTTCTGTTCTCTTTTTTCATTCTATACTCTCTTCTTCTGCTCTGTAGAAGCACACCTGCTCTGTACCTCACCCATCTAATAACCTCTGTAGTTATCAACTGAATGTGCCTGATGCTCAATTCAAGAGTTCCTAGTACTTGCAGACTGGAAACTTGTGTTGTTGTTGTTTTTTCTCCTCATTAAGCACTAGACTTACATATTTTTAAAAGTCTAATGGTATGCTTAAAATTGTAGATCAATTGCTTTTTATAAAATACCTTAATAGGCTTGCAATTAAGATGCATTTGATAGTTGCTAGTTACCATTTGATATGCCAAATGATTAAACCCAAAACTCTAGATTTAAGGATGGCAATCATCATGACTTCAATAGCTGGTAAAGTAAATTAAATTGTCCATGCTACTCTGGTACAAATAAAATTTTGGAAAAAAGTATCTAAAAAGAATAAAAGACTAGGAATTAGATAATATCTAAGAAGAACAAAAGGCTAGGAATTAGATGTCTTAGATCTAGACATCTATTAAACAGGTGGGTGACTTTGGGTAAAGCATTCACTCACTGATCTCATTTTCGACACTTAAAAGGCAAAAGTTAGGCTATACATCTATAAAATGAATTCCAATTCCAAAACTTACTGATTTAGGAGTTATATGACAAATATTTCCAAATCTTTGTTTCACTTAAAGATTTAGTCCATAGTTTAATTGAATACTTTATAACAAGCTCTTACTAGGTGATTGACTGCATGATGGTTATATAGAAACAAAATATTGCCTCTTTATAAGTTTATAATGGCCCATCTACCTACTTTTAATTCATTTGCCCATAACTAATATACTAATCCTGTGATCAATAGTATTTATATACACAAGTCTTCTCATTCAGTCTCCTGAGTTGACTTGCAATTAAATAAATTGTGATCTTTAGCAAGATAATGGTTTAAAAATACATAACATCAATATATTTTGGAATTATGGAATCAGAATCTCAGCAAACAAGCATTTGGAATAATTTTAGGAATTCATATTGAAAAACTAATGAGGAAAATGAGTCCTACAAAGACCATTCATCGTTTTGCATGGGATACTAGCTTTGTCAACCAAAGACCAGAACTGACAGATAAATTTTTCTTGAATTTCTTTCATGTATTCAATATATTTTTAAAAGATCTTATTTATTTATTTGACAGACAGAGATCACAAGTAGGCAGAGAGGCAAGTAGAGAGAGAGAGGAGGAAGCAGTCTCCCCGCCAAGCAGAGAGCCTGATGCAGGTCTTGATTCCAGGACCCTGGGATCATGACCTGAGTGGAAGGCAGAGGCTTAACCCACTGAGGCACCCAGGCGCTCCTTCAATATTTTTATTAGCTAACTGCTATACTAATTTACTGAGGCTCAATACATGAACTCAATCTTCATGGAGACTGTACTTTAGAGAACAAAAATATTATCAGATACATAATTGAAACTGATAATGCCATAAAAGTAAACATAGAAGGATTTTAGAATAGGATTTTTAGAGGTGCCTGGGTGGCTCAGTGGTTTAAGCTGCTGCCTTCAGCTCAGGTCATGATCTCAGGGTCCTGGGATCGAGTCCCACATCAGGCTCTCTGCTCAGCAGGGAGCCTGCTTCCCTCCCTCTCTCTGCCTGCCTCTCTATCTACTTGTGATCTCTCTCTGTCAAATAAATAAATAAAATCTTTTAAAAAAAAGAATAGGATTTTTAGAGAAATAATGAGTAAATGAATTTTGAACAGAGATCTAAAGAGTAGGAGTTCACTAAGCCAATGAGCTGAAGGCAGGAAAAAGGAGGCTAAAGGAACAGCCTTTGCATAGCTAATTCCTGAAACTGCAGGAAGTACGTTGAGCTTGAACAATTAAAATGTACGAACATGGCTGGAGAAATTTACACAACTTTGTGACCAGAACAAGAGAAGACCTGAGGGTTAACATGGATCCTTATATGCCATGTAAGTAGTTTTGTTTTTAATTTCAAAAGCAATAGAAATCCATTTAAAAATATTTATAGAAGGACCTGCTTATGAAGAAGAGGGAGTCACTTCTGCAACATGTCACATGTAAGTTATGATTAAGATTTCTAGATAGAGTTGTCAAGTGGAAACTAGGAACTGCTGATATAAACGGAGATATAAATGACCTATTACTCTATATTTGTTTCAGGGGTATAACATGATTCAATATACATGTATATTGCAAAATGATCACCATAATAAGTCTAATTAACATCACTGTACATGGTTATGAAATTTTTTTCTTGTGGTGAGAACTTTTAAGATTTATTCTCTTAGCAACTTTTAAATGTACAAATACAATATTACTAACCATAGTCACATGCTATACATTACATCCTCATGTTTTATTTTATAGCTAGAGGTTTGTACCTTTTGACCATCTTTAATCCAGTTCTCCCATCACCTGCCTTCTGCCTCTGGCACAACCAATCTGTTCTCAGTTATCTATGAGTTCAGGTTTTTTTTTTTTTTTTTTAAGATTTATTTATTTATTTGACAGACAGAGATCACAAGTAGGCAGAGAGGCAGGCAGAGAGGGAGGAAGGGAAGCAGGGAAGCAGGCTCCCTGCCCAGCAGAGAGCTCAACAGGGGGCTCGATCCCAAGACCCTGTGATCATGACCTGAGCTGAAGGCAGAGGCTTTAACCCACTGAGCCACCCAGGTGCCCCTGAGTTCAGGTTTTTTATATTATTTTTAAAACTCTTCATATAAGTAAGATCATACAGTATTCATTTTTCTCTGGCTTATTTTACTGTTATGTTGTATAGGATAGAGAAATGGTTCTTCATGTCTAGGTGTCTAAAAAGATTCCCTCTAACCAATAATATTTAGAAGGACAAAATTAACAGAAAATGGAATACAGTGACACATTTTGCACACATTGTAACTCTGAACAAAGCATATAATCTATTGATGTAGAATTGAATAATCTCAATTTATAATTTTATTATAGCTAGTTTTATGATACAGAATAGGGTCTGTTTTTCTGTAGTGGTCAGGAAAAGAAATATTTTCAGCTTGTTTTTCTGAGACTCTTTTGTTGACAGTTTTATTTTGTTTTGTTTTTAATAAAAGGAGGGATGAGAACTATTACAAATGTAATATGAAATATATAATATCATACTTCTACCATGTACAGGTCTACAGCTCTGAGTAGAAGACTAACCTGTTCATTTGTAGAAACGGTCCAGACACCAAATCATGTGGGACATCATTCTGGAAGACAGTGTAGTAGGAGAAAGAACAAGAAACCTAAGACATGCAGCCTCCCATTTCCCAGGCCAGGATGCTGGGAGAGTGACCATGCAAATTGTGCTTTCTGAGATCTCTCTTGGGCTGGCTTCCCGAGGGGCTCACTAATCACATAGACATCAGCAAGAGATGTGAGGGCAGTAGGAGGAGCCTGGACATTTCTTCTTGGCTTTAGCCCTAGTCTTGGCCTTTAGGGCAAGCCTTTGGGACTAGAGCTCTTCCCAGCCGGCTATTCCCCCAGTGACTTCTGCTCACTGGGCTCTGGCAACATTGTTTCCTCCCCAACCTGTTTCAGCTTCCGGCATGGTAATATTGCAACTTCCTTTACTCTTGCCTATACTTCTGTAAACAATCCTTTTCATAAAGTCTCCTCATTCGAACCCTCTGAAGTGAATTCTGTGTGTTAATGATATAAATCAATTTGCTTTTCTCTTCACAATCCCCTCCTATAGGTCTTGAGTTACACACAGATTTGAACTCCACACAGGTTCCTCTATTTCCACCAGTGCAGCAGCTGCACGAGGGTCAAGGGACAAGGTCTGGAGTCCAAGTTGCAAAAATGGAAACATTGTTGCTATCCTTGATTCCAGGTGTGTCAAGCATTTGCTGGTCCTTTGAAAAGAATCTGAGCATTCTCCTCTTTGTGTCATGCTCCTTTTGTATCATTGAACCCTGAAAAAAGAATCGGACTGGGGGAAGAAACAATTTCAGCCAGGTGGCTTGGGTAGAAAGTATTACAATTTACCTACTCTCACTGAGGCTGCATTATTCCAGCTGTTGGGGCAAAGAAAGCTTGAGTGGTAAGTTGAATACGAAATAGTGTCTTGTTTGCTAAAATACAATTAACTCTGGAAGAAGAAAAGAAAGAGTAATACTCTTTTAGTAACTCACCTGAGAAGGCAAAACACAGTGTGTGATATTGTCATTCATAAGTAGACACATGTATCTGGTCCTCACGTGTTCCTGGCACAGAGATCCTGAAATACTTAGAATTTCCCAAGTGATGAGAGCAATAAAGGGGTTTTTTGTTGTTCATAACAATCCCCTTTCAACTACACCCAGTTTTTATTAATGAGATGACTTTTGGAAAGCCCCTAAGAATGAAAGCTAGTTTTTAGGGGAGCCAACTCTCATTTGAGAGATGGAAATTTTAGTCTCAACCCCGAACACTGGGGAGAGGAGAGGCTGGAGGTTGAATTCAGTCACCAATGACCAATGATTCAATCAATCATGCATACATAATGAAGGCTCCATACATGACCCTGAACTATGGTTTAGAGAGCTTCCTTCTTGGTGAACATGAGGAGGTACTGGGAGGGTAGAATATCTGGAGAGGGCTTGGAAGTGCTATGCCCCTTCCCACACACCACTGCCCTATGCGTCTCTTCCATCTAGCTGTTCCTTGAGTAATATATGTATTTCATAATTTTTAATCTCTCTATAGCTTTATTGGAGTATAACCGACATGCACAGTTGTCTATAAAGTGCACACCATGATTTGATATATGTACCCTCTGTGAAATGATTACCACCATCATGTTAATTAACATATCCATCACCTCATATAATTATTACCTCTGTGTGTGTGTGTGTGTGTGTGTGTGTGGTGAGAATGCTTAAGGCTTACCGTCTTAGCAAATTTGAAATATACAATGCAGTATAATAAACTACAGTCACTATGCTGTGCATTAGATCCTCAGAAGTTATTCACCTTAAAACTGAAGGCTTGAGTTATATAGCCTTTTATAATAAATGAGTCATTTAGTAAGTAAAATGTTTTCCTGAGTTCTATGAAATGCTTTAGCAAATTAAGCAATTCAAGGAGGGCACTGTGGGAATCTTTGATTTATGTCTCATTGGTCTTGGGATTGATGTCTGAAGTGGATGTGGTAGGAGGCAATCTTTAGGAATGACCCCTTCACCTGTGTGATCTGATGCTATCTCGAGGTGCTTCCTGTCCGAATGGAGTTGAACTGTAGAACACCTCGCAGGTGACACAGAATGATGTAGTATGGGGAACCCCAAACATATTTGGTAACAAGAAAGGCAGAAATGAAGTGGTATTACAGTAGTATGGGTAGAAGAGTGACACAGTAGTATGGGTAGAAGAGTGACACAGCAGTGTGTGTTTTTCTTTTAGACAAGATCTTTCCTTTTATACGAAATTGTGGACAGACAGGCATGCTGCCCTTCAAGAAAGAAAAAAACGGATACAAGATGTAGCCCACTCAGATGGGAATAAACCTCATTAGGATACTGTTCTCTAAGGGGGCCTAATTATCTGTTTGTTGTAAGAGCAAGCTTAATCTTAACTGTAAAGACTAACTGTCCATATATTTATCTCTAACAAGTACTGAAGAGTCTCATTCATTTACAAACGGGGAGGTCACTGAGAGTGATTAAATGCACACTGTGAGATAAAAAGCCTGAATAATTAAATAAGTAATGACAAGTGATGCCAACCATCAAGTTTCAGGGTAGCTGCAACTTTCTTTACTTTTCTTTTCTTTTTTAAGATTTTATTTATTTGACAGAGAGAGAGATACATCACAAGTAGGCAGAGAGGCAGGCAGAGAGAGAGGGGGGAGGAAGCAGGCTTCCTGCAGAGCAGAGAGCCCAACCTGGGGCTCGATCCTAGGACCCTGGGATCACGACCTGAGCTGAAGGCAGAGGCTTTAACCCACTGAGCCACCCAGGCGCCCCTAGCTGCAACTTTCTTAAAAAGCTTTCCCCAACCCCACAAAACAAGTCCAATTTCCCTCCTAGGTGTTAGCATTGTACCCATAGTAGCACTGGATACCCACACTGATTACGTGGCCATTTGCTGGTCTTTTCCTCTAGATGACAGAAGCCATTATGGCATTGTATGCCCAGTACTTAGCATATAACCTAAAACACAACAAGAATAAATCAAGTATTTTTTAAATAATTAAGAGATGGTTTTATTTATTTATTTTTTTCAATCTTTTCTTGTTGGGGAATTGAAAAAAGTGCCTAACTAAAAAAATACCTTTATTTTAGACTCATTGATTTCTTCTCTGAAATTAAGTGTTCTGCATTGCTTATAGAATAAAGGCCAAACTCTTCACCTTGACAGATAAGATCCTTCTTGATTGGATGCCATCTTATTAACTATCATTCTGTGCTGCACATCTAAGAGTCCACCACACCACACTGAATTTACATAGAACTTCTCTGCCTCGCCTTTGAAAATGTTACTCCTATATAAGATTCCCTACCTTTACCTTTTTTATCAAGTCCCTACCAATTCAAATTCCCTTCCCTGCACAGACCTCACCCCAGATAGATTTAGCTTATTTCTCCCATAGAGCTTGTATCTTTGGGAAAAATAGTTCTCCAAGAACCTAGCAGATAATCCAAGAGACTCTGTTTCATAGTCCTTGCTCCTCAAACTCCTGCTATTCCCAGAATGGAATGGATGGCTAGCCAGCTAGATGTCCTCTTCCTATTCTTTGGGGTTCTATGAAAGGGTCCATAGACAAAAGGACGAGACTGATACAAAGTGAAAGTTAAGCAGGGCTTTATTTTGCGCTAAGCATCGAGAATCAAACTGACCGGCCAGGGCCGTCTCTTGCAAAGAGGCGACCCCTCCCAGCCTCACAGACTAACTTTTATAGAGTAAAGGCCATGTGGTTGAGCCTGGCCACACACAGGTGGCCAATTGAATTACATTCTACCCCATGATAGTCATCTAATTCAGCCTATGCCTATGACCTTGGCTAGAATTGGTGCCTTTGTCTGGTGCCCAAAAGGGGGGGGCTCATACTCCCTGGCGGGTAATACGTGTGCTTTGACTTGATTGGGCGTCTCCACCTGGCCGGACACATCCTTGTATCTGTGCTCCGTTATTTTTGCCCAGCCTGCCATGTCCTGGTATCTGTGCTCCGTTATTGGGGCTATTTGGCCGTATTTCACCAGTTCTGTTTCTAAGCGCTTTCCTCTTGGTGGGAAGGGGCAGGTTCAATCTAAGTTTACTGCATGAACAACAAAATGGCTCGCTCTGGCTAAGTAGGCCCTTACATTCTACACCTTTCCCTTATGATTACATTTAGGATACACAATGCCACATAGTATTCTCTCTCTCTCTCTCTTTCTTTCATTCTAAAATTAAGATTATTTATTTATTTATTTATTTGACAGAGAGAAAGACAGTGAGAGAAGGAATACAAGGAAAGGGAGCGGGCAGAGGGAGAAGCAGGCTTCCTGCCGAGCAGGGAGCCTGACGCAGGGCTTGATCCCAGTACCCTGGGATCATGACCTGAGCTGAAGGCAGATGCTTAGCGACTGAGTCACCCAGGCGTCCCCAATGCCACATTGTATTCTTACGGAAAGAAGAAAAAGAGGAAGGAAAAAAGGAAGGAAGAAAGAAAGGTAGGAAGAGATGGTGGGAGGACGAGCAGAGAGGAGAGGGAAGAATGCATACCTATTTGGCTTATCTCTATTTGTAGATACATCCAAACGTTTTGGGGTGTCTTACTTTCCAGAATCTTCTTCAGAATTTTCCATATAATAGTGACAAAAGGCACTACTTAGGAATTTGGAGGCAAATAATGATGGACTTCATCCAGCATATAGTTTTTCATCCTGACAATGACTTGTTCAGCTCAAAATGGATTCAGACAATGAGGAGCTGGAGGCAGACTTAATTTTTGCACTGGCTATGAGTATAGCTTCTTAGGAACATTGCTCAGGGCTTCAGCCAACAAATTTCTTAAATAAAACATACTTTTGGAGTGAACAAAATTAAAGCTCAGCCTATTTTCTAGGTATATGTTTCTCTTTATTAGGTCATACCAGATATTAACAACTGATAAGGACATTATTTGTATGTTGATATCTAATTTCACTGTTTGGAAAAAAAAAAAAGTTTTCATGAGCTTTTCACATCTTTCTGGAATCCTTGCAGTCACTAAAATATTACTGGAAACACATTTTTTTTTTTTCTGGACACATTCATGCCTCAGTTTCCAAGAATAGGAAAAAAAGGAGTGGGTAAGAATTTACAATAAGACTGGTATTTGAAACTGTTTCAGGCATAAGAAATATTTTTCTAATTCAAAACTACTAAAAGTTCTTCCTTTGCTAATCCACTTTTTTTTTTTAAGATTTTAATTTATTTATTTGACAGATCACAAGTAGAGAGGCAGGCAGAGAGAGACAGAGAGAGAGAGGAGGAAGCAGGCTGATGCGGGACTTGATCCCAGGACCCTGAGATCCCACTGAGCCACCCAGGAATCCCAATCTACCTTTTAAAAAATATAGTCCATGATGTGTTAAACTATGCAGGAATTAGTACTAATTAATTCATTAATTCTGTCAAAAGAATCTGTTTTTGTTTTTTTCTTTCAATCTAAGTTTCATCCAAAGTTGCTCTGGTAATGTTTTTCTTCACCATATATTGAGCCATGTGAAAAGTATTGAAAGAGCTCCTCAGAGGGTCATGCTTTCCATTGGATAAAATTATCTATGTGTTTCCTTTGTAGGAAAATATCATCAGTTTTCAAGTATTGTTATGAATAGAGAGTCATCAACTATCTCCTTCAGAAATGCAACCCGATATAATTAAAAAGGAAGTGAAATTTCTTCACCAAAGTATTGATATTTTCACTACAGTGTTATGCTTAAAGAAACTCAAATATTTGAGAAAGAGGAGGCTTATTTTGCTAATATTTCATATTGTACTCCTTTGAAACAGATTATTCAAAATACTTTGCTGACATCACCTCATTAATTTATGTGATTTCTAATTCAGGTCAGGCACCAGTATTCTATAAATATATTCTCTGTGTGTGTATTAAACTTAAAGGATCACAGAGTAGTCAATTGACTTACACACTTGCTGAGAGGGAGTCAGTCTTAAAACTGAAAAATATTGATCCATAGAAAAATCAGGGTTGGAAAAGAACCTAAAATTCTTCCTCTGATTTCAGCATATTCCTATGTTCATACTCCTTTATAACATCACAGTAAAGATAACCAAATATGATTATATTTTGTGTCTGTGTATGTCTTATTGAAAGTGACATCCAGTATTTAAATAAATTGAATAAAACATTTATACTGGAAAAAAAAAACAGCAAAAAACAGTTCACCCATTTCTCCCATCCCCCACCCCCTGCTTCTGGCAACCAACAGAGGTTCTCTGTAGCTATGATCTTGGTTTGTTTTTGTTGTTGTTTTTAGACTCCATATATAAGAGAAATCATATGGTATTTGTCTTTTTCTGACTATTTTCTTTCTATTTTTCATCTGTTTTATTCTATCTTCGTAATGGTAACTTAAGTCACTCTCTTACTAAGTCTGTTTCATTCCCTTGTTAAAAGAATTTTACTATTTCCTGTTTGGATATAAGATTTTCCTTTAAGAGAAAATCTTGAGATTTTTCTCTTCTATATTCCTTATCTGTAAAACAAGGACTAAGTTTGGACTAAATAACCTTTAGTTTCTCTTGTTAGATTCTCTGAATTCTATTTCCACTTTGGCCAGAATGATTAGGTAGGGGGATGGGAAATTGAATTCAAAAAGGGTAAAGAAAGAGGGCGCCTGGGTGGCTCAGTGGGTTAAGCCGCTGCCTTCGGCTCAGGTCATGATCTCAGGGTCCTGGGATCGAGGCCCGCGTCGGGCTCTCTGCTCAGCAGGGAGCCTGCTTCCCTCTCTCTCTCTCTCTGCCTGCCTCTCCATCTACTTGTGATCTCTCTCTGTCAAATAAATAAATAAAATCTTTAAAAAAAAAAAAAGGGTAAAGAAAGAAATAGCTATTGATCAATTCTTAAAGGATGGACAGATTTTTACCAGGTGAAGTTAGAAATCAAGCCCGTTGTAGGTGGGAAGGACAGCAGAAGCAAATGGCATGGGAATCGAATAGTCGGTCGATTTATAAATAAGAATTATTCCCATTACAGGGAAGCCTTGGAAATCTCGTTCTCTCCCACTCTCAGAAAGTGCGCTCCCAAAAAGTGCTCTGGTGTAGGTGCTCTACAAACCACACTGAGGGACACTGAGCAGAATGCAGGGGTGGGAACCTGAGTAAGTCAGTGCAGATTCCATACAATAGGGGAGCTCGGTGGCTCGCAGCAGCAATAATCTCAACTCCTCTGAGAAACTCCTTTTCTTCCCCACATTCCTTTACCATGATTTAAACATTGGCTTATTATTTTAGTCTTGTTATTCTAAGTGGTTTATTATTCTTGATGAATAGTGAGTTATTCTAATGGTGCTTATTATTCTATTCATTACAACTTGAGACTGATTAGGAGTGAATGCTGCTAAGGAGCTGTTCCAATAGCAAAATTAGATTTCTACATTTTTATGGTGCTTATTTTTCAGGATCAGTAATTGTCTTGGTAGTTCCCATCACCTAACCATCTCTCTCTGCTTTAAACTGCAGAGATGAAGTCCAGTGACTCCAAAACAAAGAAATCTCTTTATGAAGTAAAAAGAATCGTATTTTCAAATAACTTTACATTGAACTGGGTGTCTCACTTTCAACAAATGGTCTCACCACCATGCTTCTTTTCTGATCAAGAGAATATGGCAAAGATGATGCATTGATACTGTGATGCTTGCCTTATTATATGGATAGTTAAGTTCCTATCTTAATAACATGCACTGAAGAGACTCCAAACTTTTAGCTCATTCTCATGGGGCTCCAACTATTTATAGCCTTTCCTTTCTGCTTGTCTGCCCTCGGGACTTCTGGATTGCTTGTCAGTCCCTTAATATATTATACATAATGTGTTTACATACACACACACATGCGTATGTCCTACTGTTTCCCTGGCTCAGCTCTAATTACTACCATCTTCATCTCATGTTATTATTTATATAACACTTACATTCTCTTCTACAACAACAACTGACTTTCTAGTTTTCTCTATAAATTTATTCAACAATTTAAAACATTGCTCTTACTTATTATCTCCTGTGGAATTAAGTGGTTGGACTGTGATTGGATACATAAAATAGAAGGTATCATTTGATGTCATTAAGTAGATGCTACTTGGAGACCATCACTAGAAAGTGCAAGAAGGAAATGGTAGGAAGGACACATATAATAATTATATTTTAAATTGTTATTTGAATTTATCTATTGTATCAAGAAAAACTTCCATGCCACTAATAAGGCCACATAACTGATTTTTCTGGCTTTTAGGTCATAGATTATTCATTTTCTCTTAATCATAATGGGAAGATACTACTTGCTTTGTTTTACCCCTTTTTTGTATAGAACCTCCATACTAGTGTCAAACAGCTTTTATAATTTTTTTTTTATTTTCAGCATAACAGCATTCATTGTTTTTGTACCACACCCAGTGTTCTGCGCAATCCGTGCCCTAATACCCACCACCTGGTTCCCCCAACCTCCCACCGCCCCCACCTCTTCAAACCCTTCAGATTGTTTTTCAGAGTCCATAGTCTCTCATTGTTCACCTCCCCTTCCAATTTCCCCCAACTCCCTTCTCCTAACTCCCCATGTCCTCCATGCTATTTGTTATGCTCCACAAATAAGTGAAACCATATGATAATTGACTCTCTCTGCTTGACTTATTTCACTCAGCATAATCTCTTCCAGTCCCGTCCATGTTGCTACAAAAGTTGGGTATTCATCCTTTCTGATGGAGGCATAATACTCCATAGTATATATGGACCACATCTTCCTTATCCATTCGTCCGTTGAAGGGCATCTTGGTTCTTCTAATGACAATGTTCCTTCTTTTCCTTTGGATACTCTTACAGAGTCCTTCTTGATGTGGGAAACAAATGCAGAAGAAAAATTATTAAATTTCCTTACTACCTGTAGCCCATTGACAAGTCCTTGAAACAGGCAGAGTGACATTCCTCTAGGGACTCAGCTGCCTCCATGTTAATACTTTGCTAAGGACAAAAGGCAATCCTAGCCTGACACCTCCCACCCCTCCAGGATCCTCTAAGTCTACTCTAATGTACAAAAATTCCTTTGGAAACTTCCTTTATCTCTAAACACCCCAAGGTATGTGTTGGTAATCATCCCCCCAAGCATATGGCCTACCGATATACATCTGAAGGGTCTCATGATTAAGGTTTTATTAGACGGTAATAAATGACCTTTTTCCCCGACGATAGCTAGCCTTCTCAAGGTCCTCGAAACTTGCTTCCAAAATTCCTTCAAGACTTTTGCTATCCCTGACCCCTTCCCAACTTGAAAGTATAGAGTGAGCCACTCCTTGTGATCCAGGCACAGCTCTTTCTGCCCACGGTTCCTGTCCCCATGCTTTAATAAAATCACCTTTTTGCAGCAATGACTGTTCAAGAACTCTTTCTTGGCTGTTACCTTGGAACCCCAACATCTTTCCTACATCACTTCTCACTTATGAAGTTTGGACTTTTTTTACTCTAGCCTGCAGTATGTCTGTCATTGTAGAATTTCATCTCATTGTTAATCTGAGTCATTCTTAGATTCCCCCTCCTCTCTCTTTTCTGGAATTCTTTTCCTTGTTGTTTTACTGAACTATAACTAGCGATTTCCTTTTCCAGAGAATTATGCATACTAGACTTTCTGAATCCCTGCGTGTTTAAGAAATAGGTCTTTATATTTGATAGTCACAACTTTAAACTGGCTGTTTGGCTACATATAATAAGGTTTTATTTTTAAAATAATTTTGATTCACAATATTAAAAGTTATTTTAAATTCTTTTTCAGAAGTCATAGCATTCTTGGTTTTTTTTTCCTTTAGAAGACACTTTTGTTTCTCTTTAGAAGTTTTGCATTCACACCAAAAATTTATGAAAGTTCTATTGGCTTCATATCTTCACCAAAACTTAGCACTGCCATTCTAAGAATGTTTAATCTTTTTTCCGTGGGTAGCTAGTGACGTATTATTTCAGTTTATATTTACATTTACCTAATGACTAATGATTTGGAGCATCCTTTCTTAGGTGTGTTTGCCATGCATATATCGTCTTTGTTGAAATGTCTATTCAGATCTTTTGCCCTTTTAAAAATCAGATTGGTTGCTAGGTTCTTGTTATTCAATTGTAAATATTCTTCCTATATCCTAGATATTGTATTGGTCATTTTCAACTTAACAGATCCATAACTGAACTTTTTTTTTTTTTAAAGATTTTATTTATTTATTTGACAGAGAGAGATCACAAGTAGACAGAGAGGCAGGCAGAGAGAGAGAGAGAGAGAGAGAGGGAAGCAGGCTCCCTGCTGAGCAGAGAGCCCGACGCGGGCCTCTATCCCAGGACCCTGAGATCATGACCTGAGCCGAAGGCAGCGGCTTAACCCACTGAGCCACCCAGGCGCCCAACTGAACTCTTTATTATCTGCTTTTTTTCTCCACCATCCCTGTTCATCTTCCAGTTATATCCATCTCAGTAAATAATCCAATTACAACTGCTTAAACATTCCCTACCCTTAGCCAACATCCTGTTCATCCTCTAATCTCTTCAGGATTTTTTTTTTAAACATCACTGAAACTAACTTAGTCTAAGCCGAAATTATTTGTCAATTCCCATACTGTCATTGTCTGTAAACACACCTCTCTTCTTCTAGTCTTCCCTCCCTATAGCAGTATTTTTTTTTTCTTTGACAGATCACAAGTAGGCAGAGAGGCAGGCAGAGAGACAGAAGGAGGAGGCAGGCTCCCTGCTGAGCAGAGAACCCGATGCGGGACTCGATCCCAGGACCCTGAGATCATGACCTGAGCCGAAGGCAGAGGCTTAACCCACTGAGCCACCCAGGCGCCCAACTGAACTCTTTATTATCTGCTTTTTTTCTCCACCATCCCTGTTCATCTTCCAGTTATATCCATCTCAGTAAATAATCCAATTACAACTGCTTAAACATTCCCTACCCTTAGCCAACATCCTGTTCATCCTCTAATCTCTTCAGGATTTTTTTTTTAAACATCACTGAAACTAACTTAGTCTAAGCCGAAATTATTTGTCAATTCCCATACTGTCATTGTCTGTAAACACACCTCTCTTCTTCTAGTCTTCCCTCCCTATAGCAGTATTTTTTTTTTCTTTGACAGATCACAAGTAGGCAGAGAGGCAGGCAGAGAGACAGAAGGAGGAGGCAGGCTCCCTGCTGAGCAGAGAACCCGATGCGGGACTCGATCCCAGGACCCTGAGATCATGACCTGAGCCGAAGGCAGAGGCTTTAACCACTGAGCCACCCAGGCACCCCTATAGCAGTCTTTTTTTAAGTCACAAAATGTCATTGCTGTAACCCCTCAACTAAATTTCAAAATAAGTATCATCATCTAAGACAATCACTTCTAGAATTGTATTGATACAGGTGCTGATTCAAACTTCAGGATGCATGAGCAGCACCTGGGAAGCTTGGTACAACAAATTCCTGGTCTCAGCCCTACAGATTCTAATAGGTTTGCAGTGGGGACCAAGAATAAGTTCTCAGAGAATGCCAACGCTGACATCCATGGATATATGCCTATATACATCATATGTATCCTTCTAAACTGTCCAGACCCATCTACTTAAGCCATCTGAGCCCTTGTTTCTCTTGCATGTAGCAACAAAATTTCAACCTCAGGACTTTTTTTCCTGTCTTCATCCTCTTTCTAATTATTCTTCTCCGTATACCCCAAGGCTCTCTCTTTTTCATCATTCAGTTTTTATTCACAGGTCATCTCCCAAATGGCTCATATCCTGGGGTCCATTCCTCAATGTAGTAATCATTATTTAGTCACCCTATACTTATTTTCTTATTAGTGGGCATCATTATTTGAAATTGTCTTATTTTGTCATTTATGTGTTAATTTGTATCTTGACCCAGCCCACCCCCACACTAGGAAGGAATTGTCCTTGGAACAGAGTTTTGCCTTGTTCAATACTGCATCCTGCAAATGCGCTTTTGTGTATGCACATATGTATTTGTTGAATGAAAAAAAAATGGGAATCTTTAGAATACCCAAGGAATAAATGCCAGGAGGCAATTTCAATGAGCTAGGCAGAGATTAGTTCATTTAGGGATTTGTGTAAAATACTAAGTCTCATCTAATAAGGTATGATGAGGAGAAATGTCACTTAAGGACATATTTCCATTTCTCCTCCTGGATCTTAGATATCTTTCTCCAAGATATTGTTTGGCATTATCATCTATCATTTAGCAGATTGCATAAACTTGATATGCACTGGTATTTGGAAAAGATCCAGAAACACGTTAGTGAGAAAAGAGGGTAGAGAAATACCTTTCAGTATTTCCCATGGTGATTACAAGAGACATGTGTGTGTGTGTGTGTGTGTGTGTGTGTGATAGCTTCAACTGTAAATACATGAGAGTGAATTATGCAATTTTCTTTTTTTCTTTTTTTTTTAAATTTTATTTATTTGACAGAAATCACAAGTAGGCAGAGAAGCAGGCAGAGAGAGAGCAGGGGTGAGGCAGGCTCCCTGCTGAGCAGAGAGCCCAATGCGGGGCTTGATCCCAGGACCCTGAGATTATGACCTGAGCTGAAGGCAGAAGCTTAACCCACTGAGTCACCCAGGCGCCCCTGAGTTATGCAATTTTCAACCATAAACCACTCAACCTATGCTTCTCTATTACTAAGTATTAGATTCGGACTTACAATGTGTACCCTCAACCTTTCTGAAAGCCTAATAATTTTGGATTGAGGTAGCATCATGAAGCAAAATGGGAGATCATACTGTCATTAAATCCCTAGTAAAATAGTCAAAGGAATCCTATACATCGAGTCTTATTGATAGTATATGGCTATAGATTTTCCCTCTTATTAACACTAGCTGTTTAAAATACCATTTTAGGAAATTTTAATTATTAAGAAGTTTTGAGACCTAACATTTGGAACTTTAGGTAAGTTGTATTTTGTTTTAAGCAAACATACAATAGGAGTTGTAATTACTTTAAATTGAGTTCAGAATTTGAGGCTAGAAAATTTAACTGGGTAACATTTATGTTGGAATTTTGCATTAATTTGACAGAATGATTTCTGACCTGTGTTCTATAGTCTCAAATGTTAATTAAAAGTCAGTTGTATTCATAACTGAATGATTGACACATTTTCAGAGTACACCAAATACAGTCTGTCAGTGAATATATACAGTAACTGGGTTACTATTTAAGAGAAAGAAGTATGTATTAGTCCAAAGATAAACCCAAACTGCTATGGAAATGTTTTTTCTTTGTTAAAACTTCTGGGAAGCATCCCACCATAACTTCCCTACTCTTATGAAATGAAGCAAAGAAGAACCAGGTAAATCTACAATTCTATGTCTCAGAAATAATTTAAAGCAGGTTATATAGTCAAAACTCAAGTCTTAAGAATATCATCACTATTGCTCTCTCATGTTAGTCATCAGAAAATATGATATTTATAATTTCTCTCTCCCATTCTCTAATACTTAATAGATTATTAAAAATATCTAATCTGATCCTCTAATAGCAAACCTCAGTAAGATTCTATTTTAAAAAATGGGACATATAGGAGAAAAGACACCATTAATTCTCTAAAATTAAACTTTATAGAAATTATTTCCAGTTGCATTCTCTGATTTCAACCAGTCAAATTCTGCAATTCAATAAGCATCGTATATGTTGATGTTTGACTTCAATCTTAGAAGAGATGAAAATATTTATACTCTTAGTTCTAATTATTAAATCCAAGCTTTAAAAATGCCAGTTTTGGGGCACCTGGGTGGCTCAGTGGATTAAAACCTCTGCCTTCGGCTCAGGTCATGATCCCAGAGTCCTGGGATTGAGCCCCACATCGGGCTCTCTGCTCCGAGGGGAGCCTGCTTCCCCCTTCTCTCTCTGCCTGCCTCTCTGCCTACTTGTGATCTCTGTCAAATAAATAGATAAAATCTTTGCAAAAAAAAAATGCCAGTTTTCGGGGCACCTGGGTGGCTCAGTGGGTTAAGCGTCTGTCTTCAGCTCAGGTCATGATCTCAGGGTCCTGGGATCAGGCCCCACATCGGGCTTTCTGCTCAGCAGGGAGCCTGCTTCCCCCTCCTTCTCTGCCTGCCTTTCTGCTTACTTGTGATCTCTCTCTGTCAAATAAATAAAATCTTTAAAAAAAAATCCAGTTTTCTGTGATCTCTCGAGTGACTAAATCATGAATTGCAGACTAAGTCTATTAAAACTTTCAAAATGCAATAAACAGAAAGCTTTGATGTCTCTGGCCTCTTAGGAAGCATTACAGTCCTCTTATGTCATCGTTAGGAGACTACTATGCCCATACTTCTCTACTCAAAATTTATGGAAGTTTTATTTCTCCCCCCTAGACTTTCAGATCACACTGGAGAGCTCATCACATAGAATTATTCAACCACTTCTGTCTTCCAAACATGAAAATTCATCTGCACAATTTTTCACTACTAGAAGCACACACTGGTTTTAAAATCTGTCTCCTCTATTCCACAATCCAAACTTTATTTCTATGGAAACAGGACTTTATAGCATGCAGGAACTGTTACCCCAGCTTCTAATGCTAGTGGCTGGTAGCTGGCTTCCACTTCTTTTCCCAGTGAAAATAGATGTCAAAACGGTTAGGACCAAGGAAAGGTTTTGTAATGCTTCTTAGAAAAAAAAAATTATCTTATTTCAGCTGATCCAATTTCTTTAGGACAAGATGCTAAAGGCAGTCAGATATTGAGAATGAAACTATCAGCTCATTTTAACTCCAAGGTGTCAAGCCAGTTCTGAGTAAGTTGTTCTATAAAGTGAAAAAGCATTTGGTTTTTGGCTTCTAGAAATATTAAGGTATTATACATTTAAAAAAGCTAAGATTTAAAACTGAATTTTTTATATTTTTAAAATACACTTCTAAATCTACATTTTGAAGTTCTTACAATAGGAAAAAAAATAAAGTTCTTACAATAGAAAACCACGTAGTATCTTTTTTTCCCCAATTTATTTCATTTCAGTGTTCTAAAATTAAGAAATTAAAAATAGAGATACCTCATGACCCTGCAATTGCACTACTGGGTATTTACCCCAAAGATACAGATGTAGTGAAAAAAAGGGCCACCTGTACCCCAATGTTCATAGTAGCAATGGCCACAATTGCCAAACTGTGGAAAGAACCAAGATGTCCTTCAACGGACAAATGGATAAAGATGATGTGGTCCATATATACAATGGAGTATTATGCCTCCATCAGAAAGGATGAATACCCAACTTTTGTATCAATATGGATGGGACTGGAAGAGATTATCCTGAGTAAAATAAGTCCAGCAGAGAGAGTCAATTATCATATGGTTTCACTTACTTGTGGAGCACAGGGAATAATGCAAGGACATTGGGCGATGTAGAGGAGAATTAAGTTGGGGAAACTGGAGGAGGAGACAAACCATGAGAGATGGTGGACTCTGAGAAACAAACTGAGGGTTTTGGAGGGGAGAGGGGTAAAGGGTTGGGCGAGCTTGGTGGTGGGTATTATTATGGAGGGCATGTATTACATAGTATCTTTTAATTCTTTAATCATAAAATTATACAAGTAGCTTGTTTAAAATAATGATGTGAGCTCACATAAAGTAAATCAAGGATAATTTGATCACTGTTCCTATAGGTTAGTCCCGGGAGGCCAGTATTTATCCTTTCTCTGGTGTGTGTTGAGATTTTTAGAAATACTGTCTCATGACCTTAGTTATTGGTATTAAGACATCAGATTGTCAGATTGAATATCCTCATAACCCCTAAGTCAGGGTTAGAAAACAATAAAAATATCAGTAATGCATAACTGTAAAATCTCAAATTTAAAAATACATGGCATTGATAGAATTAAAATGTCTGTTCCACTGCTATCTTCTTAGAAAGGAGTCCCATGATCACCCTATCTTAACTAGCAGCTGCCTAACCATTGCCCTCATTCTGCTTTCCACTATTATGCTTATTCCTTCCTATTGGTGTGTGTGTGTGTGTAGATACATAATATATATACATATACACACATATACATATAAAATATATAAATATATATACTGTTTTTAAATCAATTTCACTTTTTAAGTTATTTCTATGGAAACAATAAAAAGGGGACTTGTTAGAATGCTAGACAAAAGAGGCTTGAGTGGCATGACAAAAATATGTATTATGTGGTTAATTAATTATTGGTTTAAACAAACTATTAGCATACTATCAAGTAAAAAAATTTCAAGAAATAGAAACCATTACTTGAAAAATAAGCAGATTTCAAAAAAGCATATATGATACAATCTCATTTTGGTTAAAAAAAAAAAAAGGAAGAAAAATCAATGCCAGTGAATAGTAAAAGAGGAAAGATCTACAATAGGGTATTCAGACTGGTAATCATCTCTGCATAATATTAATATATTTTTCTTTTTTATGTATTTCCTCTCTACCATACACACAGTTATATAACACTTATTTTTAGTTTAAAATGTGAATCAAGAAAGGAAGAGCACTGTCAAATCTTCTTGATATTGAGTACATGAGTTTTTAACATTCTCCTACTTTGTAATGTATTTGAAATACCTCATAAGAAAAATGTTAAAATAAGATATTTTTATAACATAGTAGCTTGACAGAAATTTGAGCACAATTAAGTGATAAAATTTCTAGTCTAAAAAATAAGTCTTTCTAAAAACATGAAGTTTAGCAAAAGTTATGACCACCCCAATGACGTCACACTATCCCACACATTTCTTTAGGACTAAGTTCTAATCTCTGTTCTTCTTCTTGTTATGATCCTACACTCCTTTAATTTTTCCTTCAAGGTAGCTTGGCCCTTGAATTCTCCCCAATGACTTCCTCATAAAAAACAAAACCCCGAACATCAAAAATTCAGATCTATATTAAGGTGTTAAACATTTTCTTTTACTAAGGAAAACAACTTTGAGGTTTTTCTAAAGCATTGTACTCCTCAGAAGAATTTTGAATTAATTCATCATGTTCCAAAAGCATCTGTGGGGATTTTCATACTATGGATTAAATTTTTTTGGAAATGAATAGTTTTACAGTGTTAAGTGTCTTCCCATCCAGGAGTGTTTTGTGTTCCCCATTCATTTAGGCCTTACCCTGTGTTCTCAAAAAAAAAAAAAAAAAAAAAAAAGAAAAAAAATATCTCCATACACACACACATATGATATTCTTTATTTGAATATTGCACATTTCTGTTTATTTTCAGTTACTAAGCATTAAACATGAAATAAACTTTTGTAGCACTTGTTAAATTAATATCTGCCAATATGAGGAGATATACACACATACACACACACACACACACATATATATTTATGTGTATATATATATATAAACAAATATATATTTGTTTATCTTACCTGAGGATCCTGGTTTCAGGCCAAAAATCTTATGTGTGATCATTCAGGCCTGGTGATAGGCAGTTACAAGATTCGTCTGGCAGGTGTCATGAAGGATAGCTGCTTTCCACACACCAGACTTGGGTCACAGCTTGTGAATTACAGTTTTCTGGATAGAGTTCAGTCAAGAACTCAGCCCCTGACTCTCCAACCATGTTCATACACACAGCTGCATTCCCAGCCTAAGCACTCAGAGTTACCCTTATCAGGACCTTGGTTGAGGCACTTTCCAGTTGCCCCACCAAGTCCTCTCTGTTGGGGGCCTCAGCCTAGGCGCTGTTTTCCATTTTGACTCAAAAATACCCTTTCAACATTTAGCCCTTTACTCTCTCCCCTCTTCCTTGGCCCACAAGTCTATAAGAGGCAAGGGTCTTTTGTTCATGTTCTTTTGTAGCAAGATAATCCCCCCCACCCCCTGGGGGGGGGGGTTGTATCCATCTGACCTTCAAACAGTGTCATTTTGTAGCAGAAAATGGAACTCTGGGGAGCTGGCTCCTCATTTTGCCTATTGTTCGCACTGTTGCACTGAGTAAAGCCTTGATTGTTACTTTCAATTCCACTCATTTTCCTAATTCACTATCTCAATGCCTGATTGCTCAACAGTATCCAGCAACTTGATTGAACTTGTCTTTTACTTCTAATATTTTAATAGTGTTCAAGTTTGTCTTCTTGGTAGAAAGACATTTCTATCACCCAGAGATAATTATAATATTGCCTCTTCCTTTCTAATATGTATACCTCATTTCTTTTTTCCTGTATGTCTATATGCTTTCACACTTTTTGTATAATGATAAATAATAGCATGGTGCTAGATATTCCTACATGTCATGACTTTGAAGGAAATACTAGAGTTTGTTCCCTAATATTTCATTTCTATTCCTGCTAGATACAATTTTTAAAAGATTATATGTCTTGCACATATCAATCTCCTACCTTACTTGTAGTTTGTAAAGAACTTTTACATATATCAACTCATATTCATGTGTAACGTTCTATTTATCAAAATTCTGTCAAGTGATAAATCACAAATTTACAACATTAAATTTTTAAGTTCAATAAAGCTATTAATTACTATCTATTAAAATGGTTGTAACAGTATGAGTTGAAATCAAGAAGAAGGTAAATAGTCTAATAATATTAATACTACATAATGCTACCATATATAATACATACATGTGTTGAGGCACACATACCTTTTACTTACACTACATATTTTTATTAAAAATGAATAAATTATTGAAATTGAAAGCTAGATCCCATTTTTATTAGACATATATAAAACATAGTTTAAGAATCTTCTATTATTTTAAACTCATTAGAATAAGATTTAAACCTTCTGAAAAATAAAAGGATAGAGAAGAAAAAAATTAGTTTAATATGGAACTTAAGAAATATATATATTTGTTTTGCAGAGTATTGGTCTTTTAATTAAGGCTTTTGTTTTCATTACTGTCAGATTTAAACCAAATCCACAAATCATTTCCCAGAAGAAAACTTTTCAAAAAACTAATATTGATACACTGTAAGACATACTGAAAGAAGCTCATTTAGTAAGAGATTCTCAGAATTGGAAGCAACCTCAAAAGTCAACTGATTCATTCCACTCTACAACACATTCATGATTCATTCTATGCCATTTATGTCAGCAATCATTCAGTATCTACTTGAATGCCCCTCATGATAAAATACTGTCTACTAAGGCATTTAATCTCTTTTTTGGATCTTGTGAACAAATTGTTCATCTTCTAACAACAAACATAATTCCTTATAATTTTATCAATTATGGATTAAAAAGAGTCAATGTACATCCCACCCATCTGAGAAAACTTCAAATATGTAAAGATGTTTCTTCAGATTAGACATCCTATTTGCTCCTCAATAAAGCTCTTTTTGATTCTGTTCCCCACTTAGAATTTATCTTGCAGGACATCCTATTTCGTCTTCATTACGAATGTAGTTTTGTGTATAGACTTATCACAATTGTAGGTTAGTCTCCCTATACTATCTTGTAGTACATAGCACAAACTCAAGTCTCCCCTGTTTTATACTATATTTAAATACACATTGAAATTCTATTAAAGCAGTATTACTTTAATTTTTGCCAGTCTCCTGAGCATTGTCCTATATTGCTAAGTTTCACTGAAAGTCTACTATTAAAATGTTGAAATAGCTTGTACTATGAGGAAGCCACCACTCTTCCATTCCGAGATGTTTCTCACCAAAAAAGAAAAAAAAAAAACTTTATTGTTAATACTGTTAGGTTTAATCCTTTTATAATTTTTTTATTAAAGTTTATTTTTTTAGTAATCTCTATACCCAATGTAGCTCTAACTCACAATGCTGAGATCAAGAGTCACATGATCCTCTGACTGAAACAGCCAGGGACCCCAAGTTTAATCTTTTAGCAGAATGTTTACAAAACCTATTGAGACATTTATTAATCCTGATTCAATCAAATAATTCCCATTCTATGTGTTTTGTGAATATTCCTAACCTTATCTTAATAAAAATGTTGACCCACTCAAGATGAATGATAAAACCTTGTGTTATGCCATACTAAAAAACCCCTCCAGCCTGTCTTAGTTACCACTACCTTCCAGTACCTAGAAGAGTATCTGGCATATGTAGGCATTCAATAAATGTGGTTTTTAGAGGATAGCTTTTAAAGGAGAATAGCTTTTAGAAATCACTCTTACAGAGAGGACATGGATCATATCAACATTCTTAGGATATTATCATTAACCAACTAATCTTTCATTAATTATATTAGGGTGTTCTATGTATTCTTAAGATATATTATATCTCTCACTTCACAATTATCCAGTCTATTTCCTTATCCAGTCAACCACCATTAAACTTAACTTATACCCTTTCATATTTCTCCATATTCATGTATTTTATATACTTTTACACACATATGCATAGCATACATTTTTTATTTTATAAATAATATGCATAATATGTGGGATAATAGTAAATATCTTATAGAAATTCTTCCACGTCAACAAATGTAGCTCTGAATTATTCTTTTAATGGCTGCATGATACGTTATGATATAGTCTCTAATTTAATCATAATACCTAATATTGATGGGTATTTTTTTAAAACAATACTATAAAAATTATCCTTGGACAAAAATGGTAAACTGAGGGTGGTTTTGTTTCTATGAGGTAGATTCCTTGAGAAATTAATTCTCAATGAGTACAGGGATTCTTCAATTTAATCTATAGTAACAGACTGCTTTTCAAAGTGGTTTTAACAACTCACATTTCCACCAGTTATTAAAAATTAAATATAAATAGAGGTTCCTGGGCGGCTCAGTTGGTTGAGTGACTGCCTTTGGCTCAGGTCATGATCCTGGGGTCCTAGGAACAAGCCCCACATTAGGCTCCCTGCTCAGTGGGGAACCTGCTTCTCCCTTTCCTCCACATTCATGCTCTTTCACCTTCTCTCTTTCTGTCTCTCAAATAAATAAAATCTTAAAATAATTAAATATAAATAAATTCCTATAAATATACACCTACCAAGACCAAATCATGTAGAAAATCTGAACAGACCAATTACTAGTAAGAAAACTGAATCAATAGTTAAAATCTTCCAAAGAGAAGTCCAGAACTAGATGCTTCACTGGTAAATGCCATCAAAAACCTAGAGAAGAATCAATATCAGTTCTCCACAAACTCTTTCCAAAAACTGAAGAGGAAGTAACACTTCCAAACTTACTTTATGTCTTTTCCTTGCTGTGAAACAAAGAAAAATTAAACAGCCCTGGTGGGGCTACTGCACATAGACATCATGTTATGCAGAACTTGTTTGCAACTCTTGGAGTTTCATTGGCACTACTGAATAAAAGTGATCCCCAGTGGTCTCTTGACTTTAAAAAAAAGTGGAGTTTCTAACCATTCACAAACAAGTTCAAATGTCAAAGCCATGTTAATAACTTGTACTTTGCTGAGGCAAATATTTCAATCCTCTACACAAAGATCTGCAATGGAGAGGCATGGGAATTATCAGCTAGGAGAGATTAGTGGAATTACAATACTTCTCTCTCAAGATGGTTTTGTTGTTTCTACTAGCAATAGTATTCACCAAGATGAAGGTTCTTAACCCAGGTGTACAATCCAATCAGAGATCTTTAGACAACTGTCCTCAGATATCATTATGTTTCATATGTACCAGACTTCAGAGAATTTTTTTAATAGCTCTTTATAATTCTATCTTCACACTTTCCAACCTAATCAGATTTTGAATATATCCTCTGCTGAGCCCACTCTTAAAAAGATTACCAAAGACACCTTTGTCCACAAAAACAGGGCCAATTCTTATCATACTTTACATCTTAACATCATTTAACACAAAAAATAGTTTTAAAAAAAAATTTTTTGCATATTTTCTGTAAAATTGTCTTCTTTTATAGCTTATTTCTTTGACTTTCTCTTCTTACTCTCTTTTAATAAATCTACCTCTTTGCTAATGTCTAAGTTTAGAGTTCTCCACTATCTTCTCAGATAAATCTACTGAATCTCTAGGATATCTCCTTGCCCCATTACGTCTCTCTCTCACACACAAACTCTATATGTAGATGATTTCAAAATATATCTCTGACTCATAAAGAAGAACCTCACAAATTCAATGTCCATATTCATTTCTTTAATGTTTTTACTAAGAAAGTCATCATTAACTTTTTTTTTTCTTTTCTCTTACACTCTCTTTAGTTCATCACCACACTCCCTTAGAAATGCCTTTGAGGAGCACCTGGGTGGCTCAGTGGGTTAAGCCTCTGTCTTCAGCTCAGGTCATGATCTCAGGGTCCTGGGATCGAGCCCTGAATTGGGATCTCTGCCCAGTGGGGAGCCTGCTTCCCCCACCCGCCTCCTGCCTCTTTGCATACTTGTGATCTCTCTGTCAAACAAATAAATAAAATCTTAAAAAAAAAATGCCTTTGAAATTATATGGTACATACAATTCACAATCACTTTACACTTCTTTCACCACATGTAAACTACCACACTAGTGCAAGGGACCTGGTTTCCACCTTTAACCTTTTATTCACATAACAGCTTAAGTGTTTCTTCTAAAATGTAAATCATTATTTCTCTATTCCCAACACAACAATGGTTCCCTATTACATTTAGAATAAAACTCTGGATCTTTACTATAGCCAATATGGCCTTATATGAGCTGGTCCCCTCTCATATTTCCATTTTGTAGAATTGCTCACAAAATAATGAAAGGCAACTTAAATTTATCATGCATATGGTTTTGTAAATACAATCTAAAAATTAATCAATATTTTGCTATTTGAAAATGCAGAAATATATGAATATTCTAGAATGTACCTATGGCAAATTTTAAGATTTTCCACAATATTCTATTTGAATGTCTCTGGATTTAAATAATTTTAAGAGGAACTCACAGAGTTTTGCTGGATAGTCTTACAGAACCTTGGTTCTGGAGTGGCAGCGATAGGTCTTATTTCACAAGCAGATCAGAGTACACCTAGTTAAAATTTACCACATTCAGGCCATGGACCAAACACTGCCCACAACAGGCAAGAAGAGCAGATGAATGGCCTGAAGGATAAAGCAGTCAGGACCCAATATCAGAGTACATATAGCATACTTCTGGAAGTGCCAGGCCCTGGGTAACATGGGACAGCAAGTAGTAGGGCACTACAGGACCTCTTCTTCATAAGGCCACTATTCTTAAGAGCAGGAGACAGAGCTGGATTCCATAATATATAGAATCAGGCACAAAAACTTAGAAAAAAATGAGAAGACAGAGAAATTTATCCCAAATGAAAGAAAAGGACAAGGCCATGTCCAGAGATCTAAGCAAAGCACAAATAAGTAACATGCCTGATAGAGAATTTGAAGTAATGATCATAAGGATACTCACTGGACTTGAAAGAGTAGAATACATGAGTGAGATCCTTAATGCAGAGATAAGGAATAACATAACAAAGAAAATGGACTCAATAAATGAAATGGGAAACATGCTTGATGGAATGAACAGCAGGAGGGAAGAAGCAGAGGAACAATTTAGTAACCTAAAGACAAAGTAATGAAGAGTAATCAAACTGGAAAAAGAGCGAGAGAGAGAGAGAGAGAGAGAGCAAGCGCAAAAACAAAAACAAACAAACAAACAAACAAAAAACCCAAAACACAACAACAACAACAATGCAAAGGAAGAATTGACTTAGGGGACTGAATGACTCTATCAAATCAAATGTAATAACAAAGGACATGAGTGAGGAAAGGGGGTAGATAGTCTATTTGACAAATGATAGCTGAAAACTTCCTTAATCTGAGGAAGGAAACAGATATCTAGATTATGGAGGAACAGAAAACTCCCATCAAAAATTTTAAAAAAAGCAGATACACACCAAGAAATACTATAAGTAAATTGGCAAAATATAGTGATAAAGAATAAAATTTAAAAGCAACAAGACAAAAGAAGACAGCAACTTACAAAGGAAAACTCATAAGGCTAGCAGGAGATTTTTCAGCAGAAACTTTCCCAGGCAGAAGGGAGTGACATGATATATTCAAAGTGCTGAATGGAAAAATCTCCAGCACCAAGAATACTCTATTCAGGGAGGCAATCATTCAGAATACAAGGAGAGATAAAGAGTCTCCCAAACAAACAAAAATTAAAGGAGTTCAAGACCATTAAACCTGTAAGAAATATTGAGTGTAAAGAAGAGACCAAAAGTGACAGTATAAAAGTAGGAAACACTAAAGCAGGAATACAAATATTTCTGTTAAAAAAATCACTTCAGGAATTCACTAAATAGAAGGATATAAAACATAACAACATATACCTAAAATGTGAGGAGGAGTAAATAATGGGTTCAAACTCAAATGACCATCAACTTAATATAGACTGCTATATGCAAAAACCTAATGGTAACCATGTATCAAAAACCACTAAGTAAACATGAAAATAAAGATAAAAAATTTCAAATATATTACGAAGGAAAATCTGCAAACCATATAAGAGAAAGAACAGATCAGAGAAAATCTTCAGAAACAACGACAAAATTTTAAAAATGACAATACATATCAATACTTAATTTGAACATAAATGGACCGAATATTCGAATCAAAAGAAACAGGGTGACAGAAAGAATAGGAAACAAGACCCACCTATTTGCCACCACAAGGGACTCATTTTAGACCTTAAGATAACTGCAGATTGAAAATGAAGGGATGGAGAAAATCCATCATGCAAATCGATGTCTAAAGAAAGCCAGAGTAGCAATACTTATATCAGATGAACTAGATTTCAAACAAAGAATAACAAGAGACAAAGAAAGGCACTATATAATAATGAAGGGGACAATCCAACCAGAAGATCTAACAATTATAAGTATTATGCACCCAACATAGAGGCATCCAAATATATAAAACACTTAATAACAAACATAAAAGAATTAATTATTAATAATACATTTATAATAGGGGACTTTATCACCACATTTATATCAATAAACATATCACCTGAGCAGAAAATAAGCAAAGAAACAATGGCTTTGAATGACGCCCTGGAAAAGATGGATTTAATAGTTATATTCAGAACATTCTATCTTAAAACAGCAGAATACACATTTAAAACAGCAGAAGTGCCCATGAACATTCTCCAGAATAGATCACATATTAGCCCACAAAACAAGCCTCAACAAATTAAAGATCGAAGTTCTACCATACATCTTTTCTGACCACAATGCTATGAAACTAGAAGTTAAACACAAGAAGAAATCTAGAAAGACCACAAATAATTGGAGGTTAAATAACATGCTAGAACAATGAATGGGTCAACCAGGGATTAAAAGAAAAAAAAGTCATGGAAAGGAATGAAAATGAACACACACTTGTCCAAAACGTCTGGGATACAGCAAAAAGCAGTTCTAAGAGAGAAGTTTATCACAACACAGACCTACCTGAAGAAGCCAAGAAAATTTCAAATAAACAATCTAACCCATATCTAAAGAAGCTAGAAAATTAAAAAAAAAAAACCTAAAACCAGCAGAAAGATGGAAATAATAAAAATTAGAGCAGAAATAAATGTGATGGGAACTAAAAAACAAACAAACAAATAAAAAACCAAAAACCAAAAAACAAAAACAATAGGATAGATCAATGAAACCAGGCACTGGTTCATTGGGGGGGAAAAAAAACAAAACAATAAAATGGATAAATCTCTAGACAGACTTACCCAGAAAAGAGAAAAAACTCAAAATCACAAATGAGAGAGAAGTAACAAACAGTACCACAGAATAACCGTTATAAGAGAATATTATGAAAAACTATATGCCAACAAATTGGACAACCTAGAAGAAATGGATAAATTCCTAGAAACATGTACCTCTCAAAACTGAATCATAAAGAAATAGACAATTCAAAAACATTGATTACCAGCAAAGAAATTGAATCAGTATGCAAACAAACCAAAACAAAACCAACAAACAAAAGTCCAGGACCACATGGCTTCACAGGTGAATTCTAATCAAACATTTAAAGATAAGTTAATAGCTATTCTTTTCAAACTATTCCAAAAAACAGAAAA
The DNA here is from genome assembly GCF_902655055.1 of Lutra lutra. NCBI lineage: Eukaryota > Metazoa > Chordata > Mammalia > Carnivora > Mustelidae > Lutra > Lutra lutra. The sequence goes on along the minus strand of NC_062284.1, from coordinate 97,237,437 downwards.
GGAAGGAAAACTTCCAAATTCATTCTATGAGGCCAGCATTACCATGATACCAAAATCAGATAAAGACACCACTAAAAAAGAGAACTACAAACAGTACCTCTAACTAACAAAGATGCAAAACCTCTCAACAATATACTAGCAAAGCAAATCTAATAATACATTAAAAAATCATTCATCATGATCAAGTGTGATTTGTTCCTAATGTTACAAGGATTGTTCACTATTCACAAATCAATTGGCATGATAAATCACATTAAAAGAAATGATTAACTGTATGATCATTTCAATAGACACAGAAAAATCATTTGGCGAAATACAACTTCCATTCATGATAAAAAAAAAAAAAAACCCTGAACAAAGTATGTTTAGAGGGAACATACCTCAACATAATAAAGGCCATATTTGGAAAACCCATAGCTAATGTTATCCTTAATGGGGAATAATTAACAACTTTTCCCCTAAGTTCAGGATCAAGAGAAGGATGTCCACTCTCACCTCTTTTATTCAACGTAGTACTGGAAGTCCTAGACACAGCAATCAGAAAACAAAAAGAAACAAAAGACATCCAAGTCAGCAACAAAGAAGTAAACTTTCACTATTTGCAGATGACATGATCATCTCTATGGAAAACCTGAAAGACTCCACCAAAAAACCACCAAAACGGAAGAATGAATTCAGTGAAGTCACATAAATCAAAACCAATGTACAGAAATCTGTTCCATTTCCATATACCAATAATGAAGCAGCAGAGAGAGAAATTAAGGAATCAGTCCCATTTACAATTGTACCAAAACCCATAAGATACCTAGGAATAAACCCAACCAAAGAGGTAAGAGATTTGTACTCAGAAAACTATAAAACACTGAGGAAAGAAATTGAAGATGACACAAAGAAATGGAAAGTCATTCCATGCTCACGAATTGGAAGAATATTGTTAAAAATATATATACCTCCCAAAGTAATCTACACATTTAATGCAATTCCTATAAAATACCAACAGTATTTTTCACAAAGCTAGAATAAATTGTCCTAAAATTTTATAGAACCACAAAAGACCTCAAATAGCCAAAGCAACCTTGAAAACTAAAAGCAAAGCTGGAGGCATCAGAATTTTGGACTTCAAGTTATATTACAAAGCTGTAGTAATCAGAACATTATGGTACCGGCACAAAATAGATAGATCAATAGAACTGAATAGAAAACCCAGAAATAAACCCATAATTACAGGGTCAATTAGTTTTTGACAAAAGAGGAATGAATATACAATGGGAAAAATTGGGAAAAAATGGGAAAAATTTCCCAGTGTTGGGAAAACTGGACAGCAATATGCAGAAGAATGAAACTGGACCATTTTTTTTAATACCATATAGAAAAATAAACTCAGAATGAAAGACCTAAATATGAGACCTGAAACCATAAAATCCTAGAAGAGAGCACAAGTGGTGGGGTGTCTGACAGCAGCCATAGCAATATTTTTCTAGGTAGGTCTCCTGAGGCAAGGGAAACAAAAGCAAAAATAAATTACTGGGACTACATCAAAGTAAAAAGTTTCTGCAGAGTGAAGGAAACAATTAACAAAACTAACAGGCAACCTAATGAATAGGAGAAAATATTTGCAAATGACATATCTGATAAAGGGTTAATATTCAAAATATATAAACTTATACAACTCAATACCCCAATTAAAAAATGGGCAGAAGACATGAAGAGACTTTTCTCCAAAGACAACAGGCACATGAAAATATGTTCATCCTCACCATCAGGGAAATGCAAATCAAAATTACAACAAGATACCATCTCACACCTGTCAGAATGGCTAAAGTCAGTAACACGAAAAACAACAGATATTGGTAAGGATGAAAAAAGAAACTCTTGTGCTCAGTTGGTGGGAATGGAAACTGGTGCAGCCACTCTGAAAAACCATACGGAGGTGCCTCAAAAAGTTAAAAATAGAACTACCCTATTATCTAGTAATCATACTACTGGGTATTTAACCAAAGCATACAAATACACTAATTCAAAGGAATACATACACCCCTATATTTATGGCAGCATTATTTACAATAGCCAAATTATGGAAGCAGCCCAAGTGTCCATCAATAGCTGAATGGATTAAGAAGATGTGGCACGAATGCACATACACACACATAGGGGAATGTTATTCATCCATAAAAAATAAAATCTTGCCATTTGTAATGACATGGATGGAGTTAGAGATTTTATGTTAGATAAGTCAGTTGGAGAAAGACAAATTCTTTATGATATCACTCATATGTAGAATATCAGCAACTAAACAAATAAGCAATGGAGGAAAAAAAGAGAGAGACAAACCCAAAAACAGACTCTTAATTATAGAGAAATGATGGTTCCCAAAGGAGAGGGACCTGGGGAGATAGGTTAAACAGGTGATGGAAATTAAGGAGAGCACTTGTCATGATGATTACCAGGTGATGTATGTAAATGTTGGGTCATTAGATTGTACACCTGAAACTAACATTGTGTTAATTGGAATTTAAATAAAAACAAACTAAAAAATAGAAATTCCGAATACACATTTTTTTCAAGTGCACATGGATCAAAATAGACCATATTAGAGGCTATAAGAATAAAGTAAAAAGGATTAAAATAATATTTTCTCTAATAACAAATTAGGAATCATTAACAGAATATCTTAAAAAAGGTGTCCAAATACATAGAAATTAAGTCACAAACTTCTAAATAATCCATGGCTATTGAAAAAAATCAAACTGGAAATGCTAAGTATTTCTGATGAATTAAAATGGAAATAAAATCTTAAAAATCATGGGATACATCCAAGGCAGTATTTTAGAGATAAATTTGTAGCATTAAACATTTCTAAATTAGGGAAGAAGAAAAACTGTGAAAATTTCATTAAGCTTCTAAAATGTAAGCTTAAGAAACCAGAGAAAGAATATCAACTTAATTCTAAGTGAGCAGAAGGAACGATGTAGTAAAGAAATAAGGAGGAAAACAATACAGTAGAAAATAGAACAGGGGCGCCTGGGTGGCTCAGTGGGTTAAGCCGCTGCCTTCGGCTCAGGTCATGATCCCAGGTCCTGGGTTCGAGCCCCGCATCGGGCTTTCTGCTCAGCAGGGAGCCTGCTTCCTCCTCTCTCTCTGCCTGCCTCTTTGCTTACTTGTGATTTCTTTCTGTCAAATAAATAAATAAAATCTTTAAAAAAAAAAAAAAAAGAAAATAGAACAATAGAAAAAATTGACAAACACCAAATCTGGTTCTTTGTAAAGATGATCAAGTTAATAAACCTTTAGCCAGACTGAGAATAAGATAGGAAGACAAGGTATCTGCTTCACCACATATTACTAGAGTTTTAGGTCAGTGCCCAAGACATAAATATAAAATGCACAAAAAGAAAAGCAAGACGGACTGGAAAAGAAGTATGGGTTGAAAGGAAGAAAACTACATCATTATTAGATAATGTGATTGTCTCTCTATATTAAAAAACCTGACAAATATATAAAAAGCTATAATAACTAGAAGGATGACTTAGTAAAATCATAGGATGTCAGGATGATAAATACCAATTCCATTTCTGTAGATTAGCAACAGACCATGGAGAACTGAAATTTAAAACACAAAATTTACATTAGCATCAAGAAATATGTAACTTAGGGAGAAATTTAACAAAATGACTGATATACACAAGAATCTTAAGAAAAGTAGGCATGTATATTTGCTTGAGCAGAAAATTAGTAGGATATTATGAGTTAAAAATTATGATAAGTGAAAGAATCTAGACACAAACATTGCATACCACAATACTTTGTATGTGAAATTCTAGAAAAAATGATAAGGATAGAAAACAGATGTATAGTTGCTTGGGTTGAGGGCATCACAGGGAAGGAGACTGAGTACAACATGATGTGAAGCAACTTTTTTGGGTGACAGAAACTTTTTGGTACCAAGATTTTGGTTATGTGTGTAAATGTGTCGAAGTATATCAACTTACACACTTAGAATTGATAAACTGCATTATGTATAAATTATGCCTCAAAGCTAACCAACAGAAGTCTCTAAGTTGCTTTATCATTATATTCTTTTTTTTTAAGATTTTATTTATTTGACAGAAAGAGATCACAAGTAGGCAGAGAAGCAGGCAGAGAGAGGAGGAAGCAGGCTCCCTGCTGAGCAGAGAGCCCGATGTGGGGCTTGATCCCAGGACCCTGGGATCATGACCTGAGCCGAAGGCAGAGGCTTTAACCTACTGATTCACCCAGGCGCCCCTATCATTATATTCTTAAATACTTAGTGACTTTGGTTTATGGTCCATGTAAAGGATTTAAAAAGTGCTGTATAAAAACAGAATTAAGATTTTCACTTATTAGCCGGTTCTAAAACTGTTTTATCTTTTCTGAGCTGCAGTTTATTTGTGCCAACCTAAACATGCCAACTCAAATTTTTGTCTTAATGATAAAATATGCGTAAATACCAAAATGCCCTACAGATACAGATTCTCTATACTCTGAAATAGTTTCAGTAATGAAATGATAAAAATAAGAAAATGAAAAATTCAATCATGTTGGTTGTGAGTCCATATTCCTATTTTAAAAGGATTTCTTATCTCCCAGTGACAGGAGAATTAATAAAAAAATTTTTTAGTCATTTTTTTAAGTAAAGTCATGTCTACTGGTCAAAGGTATAAACTTATTTCTCTTTTTTGTCAAACCTCATATTTAGTGCTCATATATATATGTATGTGCTCATATATATATATATATATATATATATATGTATGTTTCCAGGACACATTTTCACATCCCAATTTTCAAGTGAATGCGTGATTCAGAGAACACTGTGCTTTTAAATATTTTGTTGAAGAAAGTGTCTTCCTGGCCCTCTTAGGATAAGTGGAAAATGGCCAAGGGATTTCATATGACAAATTCACAACTTTCCTAACTTTTAAGTATTTTGGTTCTTCCCTTTACAGTTTACCTAGGAATTCCTGCCATTTCAACCTCACTTAACATGCGACCATTGAGTTCATGTGTCAAGGAACTAGCCAAGAAAATAACTGGGGCTATTTCCATTTTCTTTTTTTTTTTTTTTAAGATTTTATTTATTTATTTGACAGACAGAGATCACAAGTAGGCAGAGCAGCAGGCCCGAGAGAGAGGGGGAAGCAGGCTCCCGGCTGAGCAGAGAGCCCGATGTGGGGCTCAATCCCAGGACCCTGGGATCATGACCTGAGCCGAAGGCAGAGGCTTATCCCACTGAGCCACCCAGGCGCCCCTATTTCCATTTTCTTGAGTTACAGATGAAATCCAGGCTTTCCTCCAAGTCTACCCTCACCCATGACATTTCATGCAATTTAAAAATATGTCCCTTCCACTGTGTTATAGTACCCTAGGAATCCATTTCTACATATGCAAGAGAAAGTCTTGCAAATCTTTTGTTACCTAGACCATGATTTGTTCTTACTTTTCCAGCACAGTGTATGTCTAGTCATAGGTAATATGGTAATAAAGCAAGTGACACGCCATTACATCATCTGACAAAGTATACTGCAGGTAAGATAATGATGGGGCTTTAAAGAAAAGTAAGACCAACCTCATTAGAAAGAAGCAGCAGCTTCTGGGGCAAGATAGTCACAATGTGCTTTGAGTGTGTGTATCATCAAAATGCATTGACATTTTCCAGGTTCCACTACTTGAAATCCCATTTCCCAAGCAATGTCCAAACTTCCACAAGAGGGACATAACTCATTTGTTCATTGAACCTACATAGTAATTTGCCCACACAGTTTGTTAATTCAACTTACACATTAATTTGCACACCCACAGGATCAGATCCTTCAACTGTAGACGTAAGAGATACAGATTTATTTTAAGGAAGCTCCCTGGACTTTTGATCATGACTTGGAGAAAGAATATAAAATCCCAAGTTTATTTATTTTGCTCTCCAGCACAGTTAGGTATAGCCAGTAAGTTACTGACACCGTATTCCACATTTTCACCCTAAAATGGTCTACCTTAGCCCTAACCAAGCCAGCCAAATATTCCCTCAGTACAGGCTGCATTTCAGAGAACCACATTTAAGTAATTGTTTTGCCAAATATAACAGAGTTACCAATGTCTCATTGTATGATGTTAAGGAAATCATCACTGTGTTAAAAATAACATTGCAGGCCAAGGTGAAGTTGCTTACCCCCAGGACAGAAACCAATATTTTACTACAGTTTGAAACTCTCCAGGAGTGGAGTTTTAAGCCAATCAATACGGATTTCTAGTCATTACCAAGGAGGGCTCTCACATGGGCCCTTCTCCATCCCCTGGATGAATAGGAGTTTATGTGCTTAAGTCCCCCTTTCCTGTCTCCTAAGGGAAGGTAATCTTGCTTGAAATGATCCTTTCTTTCTTCTTACTATTAACTTCTTGTTCCACCCTCCCTCCAACAAAAACCTTGCAATTTGTATAATTTGCTAAATGGGAACCCGCCCTATTCATGAATCTCTAAACAAAACCATTTAGGTCTTCAAATTTACTGGGATGGATTTTACTATTTAACAACGGAATCCAAAGATAATCAAGCCCCCCAAATCCCACATCCTTGGGAGTTCTAATATGCTACTACGCCTGGGATTATCATAGATTAGATCAGAAGAAAGCAATGCCCTCCAGTTTAGGCAAGTATACTGAATTGAACTGTATAATTTTGTAGAGGGCTGAAAATACAAATTACGCTGAAGTTTCCAGAAGTTCTTTCAGAACTACATGTAGTCCTCTACCAGGTAGCTCCAGCTCCAGCTCTAGATACCCACCAAAAAACCACCAATATCAGGAAATCACTGCAGTTGCAAATTTGATAACCAAAAAACACCTGCTGTGATCTGTAACAGCAGAATGGATGCTCAGAACTCTGCTTCTTCCCACCCTCTACCTCACCTTTGCCTTCTAATTCACATGTAAGTATATCCAACTGTTCAACCCTTGATTGCATTCAGAATCCTGCCTGCCAAATAGTCCAGGAAATGGAATTGTTAGGCTTCCAGTCTTTGCACAATAATGACATACTGACACGGAGATGGAAACAGAGCTAAGAGGTAATCCACTATATTCATCATTAATAACACATTTAAACATCTCTTTATCTCCATGATTTACTTTTTTCTATGGTGTTTTAACCCATAATCCAACCACATGGATTATTTTCAAGTAGCCAATGAATTACCACATTGTCTAACATATTCCTCCTTTTGGTATTCCGTTCCAGGTGAAGAAGGATGTATCATCTCATTGTAATTTCCACTACGCCCCATCTTTACATAATCTAAGTTTAACATATGACACAGGTAATATCTTTTTGCAGTATCAATGAATGAAAATTTTAGACAATATCCCATTCAACACTAGATGACTCTACTCCTTCGAATCAATAAGGTAAAAATGAGTGACTTTATGTTAAAGATTATTTTGAGAACCTTTTTTTCCTCTTCATGTTGGTTGTTTCTCACCATGTAAGCCTAGGCTATTTGGAGTTTTGTCTTCTGGCAGGCAAGTGCTATGTACATTTATGATATAGCAAATATAAAAGTATCAACATTTACATAATTTGAAGGAATATAGAAAATGGCAGAAAATACAGTTAAATTTCTCTTCAGCCTATTTGAAAAAAATTGTTTATGTATGGGTCTTTTTATTTCAACAGACTATCAAGTTCATTATTCTAAATGAGACTTTTTTAAGGACCAAATATTTTGAGTCAGGAAAGCTTTTATCAGTCTGTCTAAGAACTAACAGTGAAAAGAAGTATCATCCTGAGACCTCGCTGCTGACAAAATAACACTGTCTTTATTGTGTACTTACTTAGCAAGAATGTATTTATTCAACATTGAAAGTGAGATATAAAAGCCAACATTTCACATAAACAGTCTGCTAATCTAACAAGCAAACCAGAAGCCCAAGATCTTGCTAGCTCCCTTACCACACACCATGCTGAACTTGATGTATTCTAGTAAAGGATAAGAATTTCTTTCCCTTCTAAATTGTTATAAAGGTGCCATATTGGCTCTCAGGAATAAGTAAAAATAGATTTTAGAAATCAACTGACAGCAGTTTGTAGAAATGGCCTGGTAAGGAGGAGTAGAGTGATGGGTTGTAGAAGAGTAGCAGGGATTATCAAAAGAGAGAATGGATTTACAGAACAGACCCTGCTTGCCGTATCCATCGTGCTCCTGGAGGAGGACTTAGGCTGCCTCCATTTTGACCTCCAACTTTCTAGCTGGGTTCTTTCCAGCTCACCTCTTGGCTCAGGGGGAAGACCTTGACAGCAAAGCATTCCCTGAAGGAATCAAAACTACCCCCTCAGGCAAAAAGGGCTGCCTTGAGTCAAGGAGGCTACAGAACAAGAATTAGCACTGCCCACCCACACAGACCAACTTTTGCCCTACATTTTCTTTATAAACCTGGCAATAATTTTGGCATTTTGCAGGTAGTTTTTGAGGTGCTAGCCCACTGTCTTCTTGATGGTGGCCTCATTGAAATAAAGCTCTTTCTTGTCTCAACATCACTTGTTTGCCTTTCTCGCGATTTTGTTAGTGGTGAGGGCCAAACCCGGTCTGTTTGGGACCTCGGGAGCCAGGGGCTCTTGCAACCCTGGGTGGCGCTCTATTCCCAGCTAAATGCTACAGTGATACCTCTCCCGAGTAACGGCACTTCCACCTTAGAACGTTCCCAGCGTTTGCTTTAGCCTGGACTTTTTAGGATTCATAATTCATGGGTTGGTTTAAAACTTTGAATTCCTGTGCCAATGTCACTGTCTATGCCAACCCCCTTTCCACTATAAATTCAGGCAAAGACAGTTTTACAGATCCAACTTATTCCTTTCTCTTGCATGTCTTAATTTTCAAAAGGGACAAACATATTTTCATTGCCACCCTTAATTTTGAGGTTTTTCAATTTTCACATATACATACTGTTTCTTTGAAACAGTGTCTAGGATTACCCCACTGTACCACAGGTTTAGTTTGTTCAAGAAGTGGTGGGGGACACCTGGGTGGCTCAATCTGTTAAGCGTCTGCTCAGGCCGTGATCCCAAGGTCCTGAGATGGAGCCCCACAGTGGGCTCCTTGCTCAGCAAGGAGCCTGCTTCTCCCTCTGCCTGCTGTTCCCCCTGCTTGTGCTCTCTGACAAATAAATAAAAATCTTAAAAAGGAAGAAAGTAGTGGTGATAGTAGTGAAAGTGGAGAACTTAGTACGTGACAAGCATTGTTCTTAGTTCTTTTCATTTATTAACTGATTTATTCCTTTCAATATTCCCATTTTATGGATGAATAAAACAAGGTACAAAGAGTGGTAAGTAATTCATCCAAGAGACAGCACTAGGAAGTGGCAGAGTTTAAAAATTCCATCCAGAAAAGCTCACTCAAGGTCTTGGATTATAGCATTATACTATTTGAACAGAGTAGAAAAGAACTGTCTTCTTCAATCTCTCTGGCTATCACCACGCTTCCTGTCCCAGAGGTTAGAAGTGTTTTATTTCATCAAACTTCATGCTCCCCATTCCTCTTTTAAAGTCCTACAAAATATTAACCCCTCAAAAGTAAGATGTGATTTTCTGGGGACTTTTTTTTTTTTTTAATTTCAAATAAAATAGAAAGTTTTTTTCCTTCCTTTTTGTTTGTTTTGTTTTTACAATATGGTTTAGAGAAATAGAATGTAACAACCTGTTTGAGATGTAGGAAATTCTCCATTGCAATATTCCTCTTCTCATTAATATAATGTACTGATTAAGCAGTCTGGTTAAGTAAGTAATGAAAGTCTGGCAAAGAGAAATTTTGAATGGAAGCAAGTGAACTTTCTTATTCCCTCATATTGATCACTATAATTAACCAAAATTAAATTAACCAAATCCCCTCATATTTGGAACAGTGTTCAGGTTCCAATAAAGTTAACCCCATTCCACTTAAAAAGATAACCTACATTCTGACTTTTTTCTTTTATCCACAAAATAGAATAGTACATTTCAAATGGTTAATGTTTATAGCATAAGTCACTGAGTTCAAGTTACATTTATTGTACTTATAAAAATTTGGTATGAACCACTTCTGTTTCAAAATAGTAGCAATTTTTTTTTCCGTCATTAGTTAAAAATCTTACCGAATGGCCAATACCTTGAGCTTCTCAGGGGCATATTTAGTATTTCTATGTAACCATATAGCCTGAGAATGGAGCTTTATTTTCTGCTTGGCTATATATCTTCTGAGAAGGCAAGTCATCTTGTTTACATTTCTCTATTTCTAGCACCACTAGAATATTCCTTAAACTTGCGATGAGATGCTACAGACTGCTTTTCAGTGATTCCTTAATGTTTTCTCTGTCTGTATACTTCTTTAGTACATAGAAAATGCAATATAAGAGACAGGGTCAAGGATGTAGGAAATGGAATAGGAACACGTAAAACCTGTAGTAGAGAGAACTGATACACTCTTCTCCACCAACTGTCTTTGAAAATTGTTCCTGTTCCAGCCAGCAAGTCCCTACAGGTGTAGACTGGCAGGTGTCATCATTTAGCAAGGCACAAAGAGTCTGAGATATCAGAGAAATTGCCATGGAAGGATATATTAGCTTAAGTGCTACTTGCTGGTAGAGGTCTGTTGGAAAGCTCCCTTCCTCTCATTCTGGATCTAATGTAACAAGTAAGCGTAGATCTCCCTGAAAAGAAAAAGGCTTAAAGGAAGAGCAAAGTTCAATTTTCCAGTTAGGAGAAAGGGGAAAAAAACCCAAACATGCTCTGTCAAGAGCTATACCAGTTCTAATCCCTGTTGCTATTTCAGCATCAACGTTTCTAAGTCATTTTTTCCAAATCAACAAAAACTGTCAACTAGTCCAAGAAAACAATTATTCACGGTCACAATTTTTATGAGCTGGGTTTTTAAGCTTTAAGTTAAGCCAATGACTTGTCTAGCCTGTATTGCAATAATAAGTAAACTTCATAAAGCTAATCTCTGTTGATGAGGTACTACCCATACAAACACTACCTGATGTGTCCTTAGTAGAAAACTTCAAGAAAGTAATTTTTCTTTTAGAGTAGAAAAGAACACAAAACTTAACATTGACCCAGGCTACAAATCAATAATTTTATCAGGCCACTGAATGTTGCATGATTTGGACAGACTTCTGCTCATTTAGAGATGATGGAACAGGATTTGAATACATGCTTCTCATTCTAAAAGATCGCAGGTTTTCATTCAAGATTATCACACTACACCCCTCAGATTCTAATACGGTCCTGATTTCAAATAACTTTGTTACTTCCATAAAGGCACTCCATTAAATGCAGACATAAATGTGTTTTGTTATGATACAGGGAAAAGTTTCCTGGAATATAAACTTTCATAAAAATTCGTTGTAAGAATACATGTTTTGATGTTAATGGAAAGTCAAGCATTTTAAATTATATCACTCTGTCATGAGAGAAGGTTAATGCTTGTTAGGGTGAAAACTATTTACAAATACTGTACATGTATTCTTTCATTAGCACTCAAAACAGCCTTGTGGGTTAGATGATAGCAGCCCAATTTAAGATAAAAATCACGGCATTTTAAAAATTACACGATCATTTAACAACTATGTGGTAAATAAGCAGAGTTGTGGGAACTGAATGGGCCTGCAAAATTGCCGTGTTTTGTGCTTCTGTTCTACTGTACTGCCTCAAGTGGAATGTCCCCTTTCCCCCCAAACTTAAGTTCTCTGCAAAACGTTTCTGATCCTCACCATACCATCTTTATAAATACTCCAATAGCTCCCATCTAATATACATTTTCAAATTTCCACTTCTCTTACTTTTCAGTTCTATATTTGATGTCCCATTAATCACTTTAGGATTGAATACGGTTATTAAATAATCTCCTTGCTTTCATTCCCATACGGAGATATCAAAAGTAAGTTACCTTTCCTTTTTTCAGTTGCCACCTTCATAATGCAGCCTCCACCCTGTCTAAAAATGCAGCCTCCCTCCCACATACATGCACTCCTTTTCCCCATTCCCTGCTCTGTTGTTGTCCTTAACACTTAACACCACCCAAAAGACTGTATGTTTTACTTGTTATTTGATTTCTCATCTGCCTTCCCTCACTAGAATGTAAGCTCTGCGAGGGCAGGAATTTTTGTTTTGTCACTGCTGTATCCTCAGTGCCTTGAGCAGCACCAGGCACAAAATTCAATAAAAAAAAAAAAAAAAAAAAAAAAAGTAAGTTACCTAAGCAAATGGGTGATGGCAACTTAGGATATACATTACTAATGAAGATATACATTACTGATGAAGGACTTTTTGAATCACAAAGGGAAAGAAGAGGAGTTCTGGGCTGAAAACATAAGCTGATTTTTTTCTGATAAAAATCAGTTAAAAGTTAGTCACTTCACACGTATGAACATTTTTGTTCCCTAGACCAACTTAATCCCCAATAATTACTAATTAGTGTCTCTTCTTTTTGAAAATATGACTATTTTCCACTAAAGTAATTTTAACTATTCCTTCCTTGCATCAAACCAACTAATGGTGTGCTTCGAACTATGAGGATGCTGAGATAAAGCAAGATGTTGAACAATAGAACAAAATTATGATCTACATATCCTTTCTCTTTCAAGAAAGGAGTGGCCATGCTTTGATAATATGTGAGAGTGAAGCCATCATTATTTTATTACTATAAGTAAATCACATGGCACGAACAGCCTGCACCTGTATTCCAAAACCTGTTGTATTTGCACAAATCAATGTCTTTAGAATCCTCACTGGCAGTGGATGATGGAGCCATTAATCAAAAATGTACAGGTTTTCAGAGATGAAGATGGCAACAAAGCAGGGGGACCCTAGGCTTGGCTCATCCTATGAACACACTAGATAACTTTCAGACCATCCTAAATATCCCAGAAATTGACCTGAATGCTGACAGAACAAAGTCCACTAAACCACATCAGAGAAGAGACCACATCAAAGAAGGTGGGAAGTGCAGAGTTGTGATTTAGGGGAGAAATGGATTACAGCCACTATGGAGGGGCGGGAGCCACGGTCACTGAGAAGCAGGGAAAGAGACGACAGATAGATAGATAAAGGAGCACACAGGGGAACACACAAGAAGAACATTTCCCCAAAGTCACTGGCTTAGAAAATGATAGGGGCTGAGGTTTTTTTTTTTTTTTTTTTTTTTTTTTTGAGTTCTTGCAACCAGCAGAGCTTAAAGCCTGGAGTTTTAAAGGTCACTGGGTGGGGCTGGGATAGAGCCCAGAAGGCATTGTGCTGCTCCTAGAGTAAAGCCAGGTAGACAACCCAGGGGCAGACAGCATGGAAACAGCAATCTGAAGAGTGCCTGGGACACACAGTGAGGAAAGCATTTGCTCTTTTCAGAGCATGTCCCTGAGAGGCAGCGTGCACAGAGACACCTCTCTGGGAACAAAGGAGCTGGCTGGTGCCCTAGCCCCTCAAGATAAGCAGAGCCACGTGTGGGAAGCAGTGCAATGCCAACATGGTCCGCCTAACCTGCTTCCACCGAGCCCCACTGGAGCTTGCCTTTCTCAGGCCTGCTTGCCTTTCTCAGGCCTGCTTGCCTCAGCCCAGTGTATGGCCTATGCTCCAGAAGACCAGCATAAATGCCTGCCCGCACCACATCTCCCAGACAGAGAGTTTAGCAGGGCCTCGTTTTTGTTTCGTTTTGTTTTTAAAGATTTTATATATTTATTTGACAGGGAGAGACACAGCGAGAGAGGGAACACAAGCAGAGGAAGTTGGAGAGGAGAGGCAGGCTTCCCGCCGAGCGGGAGCCTGATGCGGGGGTCAATCCCAGGACCCTGTGATCATGACCCGTGCCCAGGGCAGCTGCTTAATGACTGAGCCACCCAGGCGCCCCAGGGCCTCAGTTCTAGTGGAGATGGTGGCAGTTTTCATTTCATAAGCAGACCAGAGCATGCCTAGCTAAATCTTGCCATATTCAGGCCAGAGACAAAATATGTCCACAGCAGGTTGGGAGACTCTCTGATGACATGAAGGATAGAGAAGTCAGAACACAAAAGCAGAGTGCATGCAGTACATACCAGAGACACTCCCTGAAGTGCCAGGCCTTGGACACTATATGACCTCTTTTTCATATGTCCATAACTTTCAGGAGCAAGAGACAAAATTGGCTTCTCTAACACAGAGAAAATGGCAGAGACTTAGACAAAATGTGGAGACAGATGAATTTATCCCAAATGAAAGAAAAGGTAAGGCCACAGCCAAATATCTAAGCAAAATAGATACCAGTTACATGCCTGATGGAGAATTTGAAGCAACAATCATAAGGATACTCACTGGGCATGAGAAAAGATTAGAAGACATCAGAGATACTCTTACCACAGAGATAACATTACAGAAGAATCAGAGAAGAATAGTGCAATAAATGAGATTAGAAACAAGCTTGATGCAATGAACATCAGGTTCGAAGAAGCAGAGGAATGAATTAATGACACAGAAGACAAAGTACTGGAAAGCAATGCAGTTTTTGAAAGAACAAAAGAGAAAAAGAATTATGCAAAATGAGAATAGACTTAGGGAACTCAGTGACTCCATCAAACATAATAATGTCTATGTTTATATTATAGGAGTCCCAGAAGAAGGTTTTTCTCCCCTTTTCTGGGGGCAGAAAATTTATCTGAAGGATTAATAGCTGAAGACTTCACCAGTCTAGGAAAATAAACAGACATCTGGATCCAGGAAGCACAGGGAACTCCCATTAAAGTCAACAAAAGCAGGCCAACACCAAGACAGATTATGATTAAATTGGCAAAATATAGTGATAAAGAAAAAAAATCTTAAATGCAGCCAGACAAAAGAAGTCCTTACCTTACAAGGGAAAACCAATAAGGCTAACTGGAGATTTCTCAACAGAAACTTAACAAACCAGGAAAAAGTGGCATAATACATTCAAAATGCAGAATGGGAAAAATCTGCAGCCAAGAATACTTATCAAGCAAAGTGATCACTCAGGATAAAGAGTTTTCAAGACAAAAATTAAAGGAGCTCATGACCACTAAACCAGCCCAACAAGAAATTATATTAAAGAGTTCTGTTTAAGTGGGAAGGAAAACCAAAAGTGAGAGTATGAAGACAGAAAACACAAACAATAAAAATGAATCCTTCCATTAAAACCAGTCAAGAAACTCAAACACAGGGGCACGTGGGTGGCTCAGTTGGTTGGGTGACTGCCTTCAGCTCAGGTCATGATCCCGGAGTCCGGGGATCGAGTCCTACATCAGGCTCCCTGCTCCATGGGGAGTCTGCTTCTCCCTCTGACCTTCTCCCCTCTCAGGCTCTCTCTCACTCTCTCTCTCAAATAAATAAATAAAATCTTAAAAAAAAAACTCAAACACAAAAAAAGAATATGAAATATGAAACATACCTAAAATGTGGAGGGGGAGAAGAGAATGGGTTCAAATTGAATGACCATCAACTTAATATAGACTGTTATTTGAAGAAGAGGTTGTATACAAATCCAATGGTACCCATGTATCGAAAGCTACCAATAAACAAGCAAAGAATAAAAAAGAAAGAAATCCAAATTATTACAAAGAAAAATCAGCAAAACATAAAGGAGAGAAAGATAGGCTCAGAGAAAATCTTCAGAAACAATCACAAAACAAGTAATAGAGTGACAATAGATATATATCAATAATTACTTTGAATGTAAATGAACTAAATGCTCCAAAAGACAAAGGGTGTCAGAACAGAATAAAAAGACAAGACCTATCTGCCTACAAAAGATTCATTTTAGACCTAAAGATACCTGCATATTGAAAGTGAGGGGATGGAGAAATATCTATCATGCATACGGATATTGAAAGAAGGCCAGAGCAGCAATACTTATAGTGAACAAACTCAGCTTCAAAAATGAAGACTGCAGGGGCACCTGGGTGGCTCAGTGGGTTAAAGCCTCTGCCTTTGGCTCAGGTCATGATCCTAGGGTCCTGGGAATCGAGCCCTGCATTGGGCTCTCTGCTCTCAGGGGAGCCTGCTTCCTTCTCTCTCTCTGCCTGCCTCTTTGCCTACTCCTGATCTCTCTCTGTCAAATAAATAAATAAAATCTTAAAAAAAAAATGACTGCAACAAGAGACAAAGAATGGCCCTATGTCATAATAAAGGGGACAACAAAACAAGAATATATAACATCGTAATTATTTATGCACCCAAAATGGAGCACCCAAATATATAAGACAAATAAAAACAAACATAAGGGAACTAATTGGTAATAACGCATTAATAGTAGGGGACTTTAACAGTATACTTACATCAATGGACAGATTATCTGAACAGAAAATCAACAAGGAAACAATAGCTTTGGATGACACACTGAACCAGATGGACTTAACAGATACATTCAGAACATTCTTTTCTAAAATAATAGAATAAAAGTAGAATTTCTAAAAGTAGAATTCTTTTTGAGTGTACATGAAACATTCTGCAGACAAGATCACCTATTAGCCCACAAAACAGGCCTCAACAAATATAAAAAGATTGAAATCATACTATGCACCTTTTCTGATCACAGTGCTTTGAAACAGAAAGTCAACCATAAGAAAAACTTTGGAATGACCACAAATACATGGAGGTTAAATAACATGTTACTGAACAATGAATTGATCAACCAGGAAATCAAAGAAGAAATAGGAAAAAAATACAGGGAAATAAGTGAAAATGAAAACACAATGGTCCAAAACCTTCGGGATATAGGAAAAGTGATCCTAAGAGGGAAGTATACAACAATACTGGCCTACCTCAAGAAGCAGGAAAAATCTCAGATAAAGCATCTAATTTTAAAGGAGCTAGAACAAGAATGACAAAGCCTAAACCCAGCAGACAGAAGGAAATAATGAAGTTTAGAGCAGAAATAAATGATATAGAAACTAAAAACAATAATAATAACAACAACAACAACAACAACAACAAAAGCAGATTGATGAAACCAGGAGCTGGTTCCTTAAAAATAAATAAATAAATAAAATAAAATTGATAAACCTCTAGCCAGACTTATTAAAAAGAAAAGAGAAATAAAATCACAAATGAGAAAGGAGAAAGAAGAACTAACACCACAGAAATACAATCATAAAAAAAATTATGAAAAACTATGTGTCAACAAATTAGACAACCTAGAAGAAATGAAATTTATATTTGGTAATATAAATTACCCAAACTGAAACCGGTGGTAATATAAAACTCGAAAAGACTGATGACCAGCAAAGAAGTTGAATCAGTAATCAAAAAACTCCCAATATATGAAAGTCCAGGACCAGACAGCTTCACAGGTGAATTCTACCAAACAATAAAGGAAGAGTTAGGGGCCCCAGGGTGGCTCAGTTGGTTAAGCCCCTGCCTTCAGCTCAGGTCATGATCCTAGAGCCACTGCCTTTGGCGAGGTCATGATCCTAGAGTCCTGGGATCAAGTCCCACATCAGGTCCCTGCTCTGCTTCTCCCTCTCTCTCTGCCTCTCCCCCTCCTTGTGCTCTCTCTGTCAAATAAATAAATAAAATCTTTAAAAAAAGAAGAAGAAGAAGAAGAAGAGTTAGTACCCATTCTTTTCAAACTATCCCTCCACTCCCACCCCAAAAAAAAGTAGAAAAGGAAGGAAAACTTCCAAATTCACCCTATGAGGTCAGCATTACCCTGATACCAAAACCAGATAAAGACTCCACTAAAAAAGAGAACAACAGGCCAATATCCTTGATGAACATGGATGCAAAAATTTTCAATAAAACACTGCAAAATGAATCCAACTATACATTTAAAAAAAAATCATTCACCATAATCAAGTGGGACTTATTCCTGGGTTGCAAGGGTGGTTCAGTATTCACAAATCAATCAACATGATGCACCACATTAATAAAAGAAAGGATAAGAACCATATGATCATTTCAATAGATGCAGAAAAAACATTTGATGAAGTACAACATCCATTCATGATAAAACCCTCAACAAAACAGGTTTAGAGGGAGCATACCTCAATGTAATACTGGCTATATAAGGAAAGCCCACAGCTAATATCCTTAATGGGGAACAACAGTAAGGAAGAAGACAGGGATGTCCACTCTCACCACTTTTATTCAATGTAGTACTAGAAGTCCTAGCCACAACAATCAGAAAACAAAAAGAAAGAACAGGCATCCAAGTCAGCAACAAAGAAGTAAAACTTTCACTATTTGCAGATGACATGATCATCTCTATGGAAAACCTGAAAGACTCCACCAAAAAAAACACTCAGATAAACAAATTCAGTGAAGTCACAGAAATCAAAACCAATGTACAGAAATCTGTTGCATTTCTATACATTAATAATGAAGTAGCAGAGAGAGAAATTAAGGAATCAGTCCCATTTACAATCGCACCAAAACCCATAAGATACTTAGGAATAAACCCAACAAAGAGGTAAAAGATCTGTACTTGGAAAACTATAAAACACCAGTGAAGGAAATTGAAGATAACACAAAGAAATGGAAAGTCATTCCATGTTCATGGATTGGAAGAATATTGTTGAAAATATTTATGCTACCCAAAGCAATCTATACAGTTAATGCAATTCCCATCAAAATACCAAAAGTATTTTTCACAAAGCTAGAACAAATAATCCTAAAATCTGTACACCACAAAAGACCTCAAATAGCCAAAGAAAACATTGACAAAGACAAGCAAAGCATCAGAAGCATTTGAAGCATCAGAATTCTGGACATCAAGTTATATTACAAAGCTGTAATAATCAGAATATTATGGTACTGGTAGAAAAACTGACACATAGAACGAAGGAACAGAATAGAAAACCTAGAAATGAACTCATAATTATATGATCAATTAAGCTTCTGTAACTCAGAAAAGAATATACAATGGGAAAAATAATGTCTCTTCAACAAATGGTGTTGGGAAAACTGGACAGCAACATGCAGAAGAATGAAACTGTACCACTTTTTTACACCATACACAACAATAAATTCAACATAGATTGAAGACCAAAATGTGAGACCCAAAATGTACATTAAAATCTAAACCCTACCCTGGTACCTAGTGTTTCTGTTAAAATTTTTATTAAATTACAGTCATGTTTGTACTCAGTACTCATTCCCACTGGATTATGAGTAGATTCTCAACAATATCTGTACCTTAGCCATATTTTTATTTTTAAATATTCAGGACAGTACCTAACAAATTGTGCTTCTTTAATAGAGTTGTTGAGTGAATACAAGAAAAAGTTTTCAACATTTTACTATTCTGACACATCAAATCCACTCTTGGTTACCTAAAAATTATTTTGGAAGAACAATAATAATTCACTAATTACTGCATGCTACTTTGGTTCATACATAGATTAAACATTCCATGCTTATTTCTTCCAATAATCATGCTGTTAGTTACATTTTATTGTCTTGGCAGAGAAGTTTCACTACAGATGAACAATATTTGTTATCAGACTCATTCACATACAGAATTTTCTACAAAGTACTTGGTTTCAGAATAAATCATTTTCATAAAAGGTGTTTAATTGATATTAATTTAGCTTGAAATTGCATTTGCACAGTTCGATTTTAAGTGCAGCTCCTTCTAAGTGTGTGGCAAAACAAAATCATTAAAAAAAAATGAAGCAGGATTAATTCTCTATACAAATAAGAACAAAACTATTTTATGATTTTGATTTTTAAAATCTTAGGTATACTGAGCACAGGTACATTTGCAATATAATATTAAACAGTGATAAGAGGGTCATTAAGAATTGAATAAAAAAGTACTTAGAATAATCACGTTTGACTGGCTAAAAGGTTCTATAGATAAATATTTTTTTTCTTGGGGCGCCTGGGTGGCTCAGTGGGTTAAGGCCTCTGCCTTCGGCTCGGGTCATGATCCCAGAATCTTGGGATCGAGCCCCACCTCAGGCTCTCTGCTCCACAGGGACCCTGCTTCCTCCTCTCTCTCTCTCTCTCTCTGCCTGCCTCTCTGCCTACTTGTGATCTCTGTCTGTTAAATAAATAAATAAAATCTTTAAAAAAATATTTTTTTTCTTGCTAATTACAATGACCCTGAAAAATACAAGCTATCTAGTTTTTTGGGAACTGTAAATATAACTGTGGATTGTGTGTGTGTGTGTGTGTGTGTGTATGTATATATATATATATGTATATATATATATATATGGATATACTTTTTCTAACTATATTCATTGATTTTTATTTTCTCAATAAAATGATGCTTAAGCAAGATAAGTAATAACTAAACTATAAATTCCTAAGAAAACTTATTCAAAATTGTTGTTATATTTTTAAATTAATTAGTCATATTATGCTAACAGTTTCTCAAAAGCAACTGTAGTTTGATTTTGTATATGTCTCTAAGGCAGGATGCTCTTTCTATATGTATTTCAAATAATATAAAAAGGATGATAAATGTAGTGGAAGTACACTAAGCTAGTTTTAATATAACAAATAATGAAGGGAAAAATTATTGGCTAAGACTCATAAAAATAAGTTGCAAAACAGTAATATTAGCAAAATATTGACCTATGTATTTCTTTTTTTTATAATTTTTTAAAGATTTTATTTATTTATTTGATGGACGGAGATCACAAGTAGGCAGAGAGGCAGGCAGAGAGAGAGGAGGAAGCAGGCTCCCTGCTGAGTAGAGAGCCCAATGCGGGGCTCAATCCCAGGACCCTTTAACCCACTGAGCCACCCAGGCGCCCCAAGAGGGAGAAGCAGGCTTCCCACGAGCAGGGAGCCTGGTGCGGGTCTCGATCCCATGACCCTGAAGTCATGACCTGAGCCGAAGGCAGACACTTAATGACTGAGCCACCCAGGCACCCCTAGACCTATGTTTTCTTAACCAGAAGTTTCAACAAGTCATCTAGTAAATAACCTTGAATAAAATATATTTTTAGTAGTCAGTAATTGTTAAGTTATATTTAGAAAGTCAAAGTCCTAGACATACTGAACTCAGATACATTCCAGAAGCTTTTATCAATAAAATTAACGGAGTAGTGACAAAGAGAAGTTTGAAGTTGCAGGCTAAACACCTATATATCCTATCAACATAGTCTACATTTTATAAACTTAAAATGTCAAGAAGAATAAACCCTTAAACTGTGGTATTCTCAAAACCTAGAGTAATTGGACCTCATTATGTAGAACTAATCCATGCTCAAATATTTGTTAAAAAATGTGGTTTTCCCAGTTTGGGACCAACATTTCAATATTTCTTTAAAATCTTTAAAAATCAATAGATGTGGGGTGCCTGGGTGGCTCAGTGAGTTAGGCATCTCCCTTTGGCTGGGTGTATGATCCTAGGGTCCTGGGATGGAGCCAGCATTGGGCTCCCTGGGGGTCTGCTTCTCCTTTGCCCTTTGTCCCCTCTCCCTGCTTGTGTTCTCTCTCTCTCTCTCTCTTGAATAAAAATCTTAAAAAAAAAAAAAAGATGCTTAAAGTGTCTATTTATAGTCTTTTCAAGTTAAGTTTGTAAAAATCTTATTATCTCTTCTGTTCATGTTAGTCTTTTTCTCTCTTCCCAACCAGTGGGCAATAATCAGGCCTGATGAACCTGAATTTAATAGTTTAATTTCTTTCTGCTCACCAGAGTAGTGATTTCACCCTGCAATTGCCTTTTTCTCTTCTGTCAAGTCTTCTGCAACATAATCCATCAAGCCCTTGACTTGTCTCTACTTATTTCTCTTCTTGAAGTACAGTGAAACTCCTCTTTTTTGAGATATAATATAAAAGATCCATATGCATTGGTTTCTGTTAGTCTTTTCCATTTAAATATACTCCATGTTCTCACAAGGAAACCACTATGGCATCAGTTTTACTAATTAACACCAATAGCAACATACACTAGAGGAAAGAAAGCATATTATCTTAGAAATTCTAAAGAAAGTGGATAGCAGTCCTGGATCTCCCATTAATGGCATGACTTTTAGAAACTATTTGCTTGTCTTTTTCTTGTTTCTACACTACTGAGCTGCTAAAAGACAAATGCAGGCTTGGTTATCCAATTCATTGTGATTATTTAGGTTTCTTCTAGTTCTCTTGCTACTATTTTCACAGAAGGAGAGGACATGAAATGGATTGAAAAACAATTGTCACATCAAATTCCTGTTGGCAAAGGCATTGGTGGCCAACAGGCGAAACTAATGCGTGAGTTGAAGATTTGGACTGTATTTATCTCTATTTCCCCAGAGATTCCTTGTAATTAGGAGCAGACTGTACCTTTTCCTATTTACCACAGCGACCTTAGAGCTAAGTAAATTTGTCCTTGAGCTTCCTTGAAAAAGTTGTATCTCTTTCACACTTTTTTTTTTCCTTTCTATAGCATTAGTAATGCTATATATTTTTGGGTTTTTAGCTTCTACGAATTTCTTTCTCACACAGGTCCAGAAAGAAAATCTAAATGGGTACTCACATAGTGCATTCACTCCTCCAAAATTTCTACTCACCAGACACATTTCCTAGTATTAAGTTTGATATAGTAATGGTTTTAAGCAATCTTAATTCAGGGTATATATGGATTTGAGATAAAAACTAGAGTAAATTTTAAGTTGGAATTTCATTTCCAGACTGCTTTTTTTAAATACCTAGAAGAATATCTGGATCTTTTTGATTTGATAGATTATAACCATTTGATATTTTTTGTCTAAAGTTACTGACATTTTATTCTTCCCTAAAAACAGTCTAATGGATTTAAAGTGATACAATGAATTAATTTAAGGACTGGATATTTGACCTGAAATATGAACTGATTACACTGAATATTAGGGATTCTCTGAGTCAGTAATCTGTTATTCAATGAATTTTTAACTATCATCACTTCATTTACTCTTAGTAAATATTTCTTTCTAAAAGGTCATTACAATGACATTTTGAAACTACCCCCCACAAGGATGGCTTGGTGGCTCAGTTGGTTAACATCTGTCTTCAGCTGGGGTGATGATCTCAGCATCCTGGAATCAAGTCCCACATCCTGGTCCTTGCTCAGTGGGGAGTCTGCTTCTCACTCTGCCTGCTGCTCCCCCACTTGTGAATGCTCTAACAAATAAATAATATCTTTTAAAAAATTAAAACTACCCCCTCCCCCAAAAAGGATAGGAATGTATGTCTTTTGGCTTGCAGAATTGGGCAAAAATCTGTAACATGTTTCCATGTAAAGCATCATCTAACTATTCTAGGCCACTTCAAGTTTTTGAATTATGGAGAATTAACTTCAGTCACTCGGTTTCTTTGACAGGTTTTGACAGTTCCTGCCTTCCTCCAAATACAGAGGAAGACACATTTTGTTTGACATAAACAAAAGCACAAATATAAACTCTATGCTGTATTATTAATATGTACCATATATGTGAATGAACCTGATATTATAGATTGTTGATTTTTTACTGACATAAGTTTATGACCAAACAGTAACAAAGAAATAAAAGTTAAATCACAAAACAGTATTTTTAAACATATATACTAGAGTTTATTTACACATGAGAATACTTACTCTTCTAACTTGTCACATCTGGAGGCTATTTGTTTATTCCAATCATCTTAAATCTGCCTGAAATACATCATGAATGTATGTTTCTAAAATATAAATAAGAGGGGCACCTGGGTAGCTTAGTCCACTAAGCATCTGCCTTTGGCTCACAGGGCATGATCTCAGGGTCCTGGGATCAAGCCCCCCATGGTTGGGCTTCCTGCTCAGTGGGGAGTCTGCTTCTCCCTCTACCCACCCCACCCCCACTCATGCTCTCTCCCTCCCTCCCCAATAAATAAAATCTTTACGAAATAAAATACACATAAGAAAATATATTAAATATGTAAATATCAGGAAAGACAAAAGTCAATTAAAACTGTACACTTATATTTAACAGATTTAGTAATTTTCCTCAGCTTTCAAGACTGAGAGACTAGTTTCCAGAAGGCATGAGACTATTCAATAGCAATGGAGAAGTAAGAAATTTGAAGAAATTGGTAGACTCATAAGGCGTATGAAAGTATGCCTAGAATTTATGATAGGACATATCAAGAAAAACATCAAGAGGTTAAAAAGAAAAGGTATTTTTTATTTTTTTTTTAAGAAGTACAAATCAGTTCACATAACTTTGCTAGTTAAACCCTATAGTATATCTACCTAAAACCAAGGCCCAATCCTTCCAGGACCTAACATACCTTAATTGATCTATGCCTTGCAAGGTCTTCTGATTTAATCTTTCACCATTTTAGAAATCATTCACTTTGCTCCACATGAGGTTCAATAAGTAAGTCAAGTTGGTGTCAACGTCAACACCATGCATTTATTATTCCCTTTTATTATTCCCTCTGCCTAAAATTTACTTTCCCTACATTTTTGCATGCCCAACTCTTTGGACTCATTCAAGTCCCAGCTCGGAGGCTGCACTGACCACAGTATTTTAAGTTGCCATCTCTTCCTAAAGTTACTTTCTAATCTATGATCCTGTTTTGTTTGCTGTGAAGTACTTGCTACTATCTGAAAATTATCTTCTATAACAATTCTATTTTGTACTTTTCTTTATCATTTCCATTAATAGAATGCAAGCTCCAAGAGACAAAAGACCTCACTAACTACAATCCATCCATTGGTTAGCACAGTACCAGCATATGTTAGGCCTACAGGAAAAAATAATGAACCCCATGAATACATTAAATATTTATGGACATATATACAGCATAAGAAAAACTGCTAAATATAAGAATGGCTAAATATTAGACTCTAGTTATTATTTTTAGTTAGTTTTTGTTTGAGTTATTTCATACTCTTTGCCTTAAATCCAATGCTCTAAAAATAAGGATTGGGACAAAATAATCTCTCTGTCCTCTACCTTACGATACTATAGACCTTATCACTTACATTTCAAAACAATATTAAAAATGTCTAAATAACACAGGAATGAATGATGTGACCATGGGCTAAACTAAAATTATGTAATTAGAATAATATTCTTCAACGTACAAACAAAAAATATATTTCTGGGAAAACAGAAAAACAAAAAACTGAAAAAAATATGGTTGCCAAGAGACAGACTCTAAAAGAAATTTCCAAGAGAGTTAAGCAATTGAAAAAATGATTTCAAATGAAAGCATTAAAATACAAGAAAGAATAAGATTAAAACAAAGCATAAATATGTGAGCAAATATTGATCAAACAATAATAATTCTAATAATTATAGTCTTGGGTATTTTAAATTATATGGAGAATTAAAGCACATGATATAAATAATGTAAAACATGAAAGACAGCTTTAAGAGAGCAAAAGGACAAGCCAATGAGTGAATGCATATAAAATTTACATAATCTGACAAAAGGTTTTGATGTAGGACATACATAGAACTCCTATAAACCAGTAAGAAAATGACCACCGACTTTAAAACATGTACAAAAAAGTATAAAGGCACTTTACACATGAGGTCATGTGGTTAATAAGCATAGGAAACGTTCTCAACCTCACTAGTCATCAGAACAATGCAAATTAAAACCATGATGAGACAGTTTTGAGTTTATACCTCAGCTAAAATGTCTCAAATTTATGGTACTGAAAATAATAAGTATTAATAAAAATGCAGAGCAACTGGACCTGTTAAATAAGGCTCCTGAGAGTACAAATTTTTACAACTCAGAAAAATATTTGTCGGTATCTACAACAGAAAAATGTATTATATTCTATCACTGCCAACTCTTAACACATATAGATCAAAACATATACAAATGACTATTCATAGCATCCTTAGTCAAAATAGCAAAAAAACTAAATACCCATCAACAGTATAATGGAAACTAAATTGTGGTATATTTAAAAAATGGAATACTATACAGCAATAAGAAATTAATAAAATACTTCTACATACAACAGCATCAATAAAGCTGACAAAAGATGCTAAGTGAAGGTATGTATAATTCTTTTTCAAATTTTTATTTAAATTCTAATTAACACATAGTATAATACCGATTTCAGGAGAGATTAATGATTCATCACTTACATATATAACACTTAGTGTTCATCAAAAGTGCCCTCCTTAACATCCATCATCCACTTGGCCCATCTCCCACTCACCCTCTTCCATCAACCCTCAGTTCGTTCTCTATAGTCAAGAGTCTCTTATGGTTTGCTTCCCTTCTTTCCCTTCCCATATGTTCATCTGTTTTGTTTCCTAAATTCCAGATATGAGTGAAATCATGGTATTTGTCTTCCTGACTAATTTCACTTAGCATAATGCACTCTAGTTCCATCCACTTCCTTGCAAATGGCAAGATTTCATTCTTTTTTGATGGCTGCATAATTTTCATATATATATATATATATATATATATATATATATATATATATATATCACCTCATCTTTATCCATTCATCAGTCAATGGGCATGTGAGCTCTTTCTATAGTTTGGCTACTGTTAGCAATGCTGTTATAAACATCGGGGTGCATGGACCCTTTGAAACAGTATTTATGTATCATTTGGGTAAATACCACCAGTGCAATTGCTGGATCTAGAATAGTCTATTTTTAACTTTTTGAGGAACCTCTATACTGCTTTTCAGAGTGGCTGCACCAGTTTGCATTTCCACCAACAGTGTAAGAGGGTTGCCCTTTCTCCACTTCCTCCCAAAGATCTGTAATTTCCCATGTTAATTTTCACCATCCAGACAGATGTGAGGTGATATCTCATTGTAGTTTTGATTTGTATTTCCCTGACGATGAGTGACACTGAGCATCATTTCATGTGTCTGTTGGTCATCTGGATGTCTTGTTTAGAGAAATGTCTGTTCATGTCTTCTGCCCATTTCTTAAATGGATTATGTTTTTTGGGTGTTGAGTCTGATTTGTAGTTCTTTATAGATTTTAGATACTAACACTTTATCAGATACCATTTGCAAGTATCTTCTCCCATTCAGTAGGTTGCCTTTTAGGTTTATTGACAGTTTCTTTCACTGTGCAGAAACTTTTTGTCTGTTTATAGTAAGTTTATCAACAATCACCAAATTATAGAAAGAGCCCAAATTTCTATCAACTGATGAGTGAGAAGATTGTGGTATACACACACAATGGAGTATGAGCCATCAGTAAGAATGGAATCTTGTTATTTGCAACAACATGGATGGAACTAGAGTGTATTATGCTAAGTGAAACAAGTCAGAGAAAGACAAATATCATGTGATTTCATGCATACATGGAATTTAACAAAACAGATGAACATAGTGGGGGGAAAGAAGCAAACCATGAAACAGATTTTTAACTATATAAAACAAACAGGATTGCTGGAGGGGAGGTGGGCAGGGAGATGGGATAAATGAGTAATGGGTATTAAGGGTACTTGTTGTGATGAGCACTGGGTGTTTGTTATACATTAAGTGCTGAGTCACTAAATTCTACTCCTGAAACTAATATTTAAATAAAAAGTTGACAGAACAAAAAAATAAATAAAATGGAAAAAATGGAGGTTCTGCCTTCAGCAATGGCAAATCACATTAGATTAATTCTCCTATAAATGATAATTATAAATTTTGTATAAATCTAAAAAAAGTAACAACAATCAGTTCTGATAGAATGCTTATTTGGAAACTGCAAATTTATTCCAAAGCCAGTGATATACTAGTAAATAATTTGGAAACAATTAAAATTTCCCATCTGCTTATGTTTAATTTCATCTGTGAGAAGTATTATGTAAATGCAGCACATGGCATAGATACATAAGAATACACAAAATTCACAGACACACCCATTCCCAAACACAACACCCCTCACATTTACTAGCTACTTTACTTCATCATGTGAATTATGAACTACACTGAACTATGTCAGGTGTTATGACTTTCAGTCAGATTTCAGATAACTACCTTACAATAATGCCCAAGCAGCAATCTTTTCAACACCCACTTCTATCAATACATTGAGTCTTTTACGATGTAAAATGTCACACTTATTCAATATTTATGTATTTCTTCACCATTTAACATATGTAAAACCGGGATACCATTTTTACTAATATTCCTTTTTTTTAATTGTCACAGATAAAGTTTTTAAGTGTTGTGTCTGTAGCCCTCTCCCCGCCCCCATAAACCCTATGGTTTTTATTCCAGTGTTTTGCATCTCTTAATGATTTTTTAGGAATACATGTTTTGTTAGAGCAGAACTGACTACATTTAAAAGTACTATATAATGATTAAAGACCGAGATTAGAGAGGAGTCAATCTTTAAAGAAGCAAACTGTATGTAGTGATATTTGCATTTATGGGTCCTTTTGGCTGGAAGCAAGCCCTGATATGCACCAAAAGGGGATATGTATGTTAGGACTCAAGCAGAAATCTACTGTTTTAGCAGCTTGAGAAATTATGAGTTAGAAGTTAGAAATTAAAGGTACCAGAGCTGGGGCACCTGGGTGGCTCAGCTGGTTAAGTGTCTCCCTTCAGCTCAGGTCATAATCTCAGGGTCCTGGGATGGAGCCCTTTATCAGGCCCCCCACTCAGCAGGGAGTCTACTTCTCCTTCTACCTCTGACCACTGCTTCCTTGCCCCCGCTCATGCTCCTTTTCTATCTCAAATAAGTAAATAAAATCTTGAAAAAAAAAATGTTGCCAGAGGGGCACAAGGGTGGCTCAGTGGGTTAAAGCCTCTGCCTTCGGCTCAGGTCATGATCCCAGGGTCGTGGGATAGAGCCCCACATTGAGCTCTCTGCTCTGCAGGGAGCCTGCTTTCTTCTCTCTCCTCTGCCTGCCTCTCTGCCTACTTGTGATCTCTGTCAAATAAATAAATGAAATCTTAAAAAAAATATGTTGCCAGAGCTTGAAGAAAGTTTCCAGGAAACTCCAGAACTGAATAAGACAGGGGGAGATGCATGGTTTTCTGTGTAAGTGTACCGGATCCTAGATATACCTCTTAACTGCATATACAGGAGATACTCTAGGAAAGGAGGCAGCTGGTGGCTTAATGGAGCTAAGCAGATATTTTTGACTACTGTCTAGTGAGAGACAGTGTTTAGTTTGAGTCTGGCCAAGCTATCTACCTTGTAGAAAAAAACAGTAATCATCAGAATTATAGAATTCTATTATAGTGTATCATCTACAATGTCCAGCACTTGAGTTTTTAAATTTTAACATTAAAAAGAACAGACAACATCACACATAATCAAGAGAAAAAGAAGTCCATAAAGACCAACCCTGGAATGACTCATGTTAGAATTAGCAAAAAAGCTTGTAACATTGACATGGACGGACTCAGAGGGTGTTATGCTAGTAACACCCTCCAAGTAAGTCAATCAGAGAAAGACAATTATCATATGGTCTCACTCATGTGGAATATAAAAAAAAAGTGCAGAGGATCAGAGGGGAATGGAGGAAAAACTGAATGGGAAAAAATCAGAGAGGGAGACAAACCATGAGAGATTCTTCACTCTGGAAAAAAATTGAGGGTTGCGGAAAGGGAGGTGGGTGGGGGGATGGGGTAACTGGATGATGGGCATTAAGGAGAACATGGGATCTGATGAGCACTGGGTGTTACATGTAACTAAGGAATCATTTAACACTGGGTGTTACATGCAACTAAGAAAAACTACTGATGTACTATATATTGGCTAATTGAATTTAAATTTAAAAATAGCTATTTTAAATATATTCTATAATTTAAGGAAAATATGGACATAATATAGAAAGAGATTGAGAATCTCATAGAAGGCAACTATGAAAAAGAATCAAAGTAGAAAAAATAAAATTAAACAAGGTTTTCTGAATGGAGTAGACATTGGCTAGACTGGTCAGCAAAGTTAAAGACTCAGATAGAAATTATCTAGTTTGAAGAACAAAGAGAAAAGTCATGGGTTAGGAAGAAGGGCGCCTCGGTAACCTGAGGGTAACATCAAGGAATCCAGCATATAAGAAATTATAGTCACAAGATGAAGAGAGAGATAGGGGAAGAAAAATAATATTTTAATATACTCCTAGTGGAAAACTCCACCCCTCAAATTTTTTAATTATATACCTGCAGATCCAAAAATGTCAATGAATCTCAAGCAAAATAAACAATCAAATCAACACCTTAGCAAACCATAATTAAACTGTTGAAAACTAAAGATGAGGAGAAAATCACTAACATAACTAGAGAAAGTAACTAGAAGCAAATAATGGTAAAAATGAACACAGAAATAATGGAGAGCGACAGACAAAAAAACAAGTGCTGAAAGAAAAAAAGAATACTCAGAATTCCACACCCCCCCCCCAAAAAAAAGAAAGAAAAAGAAAAGAAGAAAAGCCCCCAAAGACCTTCAAAAAGAACATATGTTCTACAGGCAGCTAAACTTAAAAATTTTTTTCTTGGGGTCCCTGGGTGGCTCAGTGGGTTAAAGCCTCTGCCTTCGGCTCGGGTCGTGATCCCAAGGTCCTGAGATCGAGCCCTCCATCTGGCTCTCTGCTCCGCAGGGAGCCTGCTTCCTCCTCTCTCTCTGCCTGCCTCTCTGCCTACTTGTGATCTCTGTCTGTCAAATAAATAAAATCTTAAAAAAAATTTTTTTTTCTTCACTTCATTTTGTTAAAATAGCAAATTTAAATAAAAATTGAAATTTATTATAGGTCTTATAATTTATGTAGATGTGATATGTACAATAACACAAAAGATGAAGATGAATAAAACTATACCACGTAAAGGTCTTAGATATTGTACACAGTAATGCAATACTTTAAGCAGAGTATGATCAATTAAAATGCATGTTATGATAACTATAAAAACCATTAAAATAATGCAGAGCTACAGCTAAAAATCCAATTGAGAAATTAAAACATAATAAAAGATATGTGATTAAATAAACAAGGCAGTCAGGAAAATAAAACTAGCTATGAAACAATAGTCATAAATTTAAACATACTAATAATTGCATTAAATTTAAATGGACTAAAACCTCACAACACACAGAAAAGTTATTTAAAAATGATCACACACCTAAACCTAAAGCCCCAAATATAAAGTGTAAGGGAAAAAAATTGAAGAGAGAAAATTGAAATCCCTGTGATTTAGGCAAAAGATATTTTTAGACAGGCATAGAGAGCACTAGTCATCAAGTTTTTAAAAAATGATAGATTAGACATCTCCAAATTTAAGACTTTTGTTCAACAAGACACAGCATTAGAAAAAAAGTAAGCAAGTCATAGACCGAGAGAAAACATTTAAAACACATATATATGGGAAAAGATTTGCTTAAAACACGTACAATTGACCCTTGAACAATAAGGGTTTGAACTGTGTAGGTTCACTTACACATGGATTTTTTTTTTTTAACAGTACAGCACTGTAAATATTTTTTCTCTTGTTATTTCCTTCTGCGTCAGTCAAATCCTTATCCTCCCTGCCTCTTCCATACATCATATCATTTCCCACCTCTGTACCTGGGCTTATGCTAGCCCTCTATTAAAAATATCTTACTTTCGGGTGCCTGGGTGGCTCAGTGGGTTAAAGCCTCTGCCTTCGGCTCAGGTCATGATCCCAGAGTCCCCACATCGGGCTCTCTGCTCCATAGGGAGCCTGCCTCCCCCCTCTCTCTCTGCCTGCCTCTCTGCCTACTTGTGATCTCGGTCTGTCAAATAAATAAATAAAATTAAAAAAAAATCTCTTACTTTCCCTCTGAAACACAACCATCTTCTAATGCCCACTTCTTCCTTGGAGTTAAGCTATTATTTCATCAAGAAGGTGATGCTTTCTATTTCTATAACAGAATGGGACTGGAGGAAGTTCAGACCAAAGGAGAGGCTAGAGAATTCTAGAAATATCTTTTGTAGCCACTCAGCCATATCTTCAGCATTTACCATAGATTTACTACTTTCTGAAGCATTCACCTTACAGAACAGTATATATACCTTTTTTATCACACTGTACATTTATAGCACATTTAATCATTTTATAATTATTTTTTATCAGTGTTCAAGCTTGTCTCCCAACAATTAAATATATAAGTAACTTATAATCTCCTTAATGCAAAAAGCATTTTGAATTCATTATGTACTTAGCTTTGAGCTAGACACATTATCCTGATTGTATCTTCCCCTTCCATCCCTGCTACTCCTGTACTTTTATCATCTCTTGCCTGGATAATATCAGCAGCTTCCTAACTGATCTCTGCTTCTTGGGTTTCTACATAATTCATCCTTCACATGCCTAGGGAATGACATTTCTTAAACATAGAAATTCCCTACTTAAAACTCTGTGGTGCTTTCTTATCTTCGAAAAGATAAAAGTTCCAAGTCCTTGACACAGCCTGTAAAGCTCTACCAAATACCCTTTGTTCCTGTTTTACTTGGACTCGTCTCTTAGCATAAAATGTGAACTATGCACTACTGATCCTCTCAAAGACTTTCAGATCTTTAATCCTATTGTATCTTTTTTTCCCCCAAGCTTCTGTAGACTCTTCTGCTTCTTACACACACACACACACACACTAGTTCTTATTAGTTCTCTGGTCTCCTTGGAAGTGTCTAATTTCTTTCAAGCATCTCCTCAAACATTTCCTCCTGAGAATTCCCCAGACCCTTCCAGGTTTGTCTCTCTATGACATCAACACTTATGTATCTACATTGCAAAATTAGGAGCAGGGAGAAACAGGGTATTTGTATATTTGTGTGTGTGTGTGTTTCCAGCAGCATTTGGCTCATGACAGATGATCTATGAAAGTTTCTTGACTCGCTAAATAGAACTGTGCTTAATCGTTTTGTTTGATTAGTTACAGTCATATTTTGGTTACAAGTATCAGTAACTCTAATACAAACAGAAAAAAATTTATGAGTTTAACTAAACATGGAGGGCAAAGAGATTTGGCTGAGGCTGAAAAACAAATAAGGCCAGATTATATATCCTAACATAAAATTACAAGTGCCAATTTATAAAAATGTCCTATGAATAATAAATAGACATAGAACATGAAAAATATTAAAGGTATACAGCAGTCTCTAGTCTTAAAGAGCTTCTCAACTCTTCAATCACTTCAAGGTGATTCAAATTTCAATGTTAACATTTCTATTTTAGAAACTAGCACAGCCCTCGGCAATCTATCAATCTGTGCCTTCCTCCCTACACAGGAATGAGGGGGAAACTCCCCACTCAATTCCATGAGGTGAACATAGAAATTAGGCATTGAATTATACCCAGAAAAAGCAACCAACCCAATTCAATGAGGGATTACACATATTATTTAGGAGAAATATCTTAGAAAATTTCTTTCTTCTAAGAAAGTGCATGGTGGCCCTAAAATTTTCACACTTGTGAAAAAAAACCTCTTACATTAACAAAAGAGAAGACATCTTAGTTTTTGCTCCACTCTGACCTAACAATTTTTTGATTTAATGAGATCTACTTGTTAGCTTACTTTGAGGAAGGTACTGCATAATGCTGTGGATGTCCACAAAATAGAGGATGGTTCTGTTAGGAAATGAAGGAGAATGGATCGAGATATAGTTGTCAGCCCTTTATGTAGCTGCATTTAGGAATAGTTGTTGGAATTTGGAGGATGCAGTCAAGTATATTGCATGCTAGAAAATGCTGTTTAATGACCCCCCTCCCCCCATCTCCCTGGATTCACTGCAAGCACCATTCATTGTGATTGACTAAGACACCCATACAAGATGATTTTGAAAGCTGTCATAAACCTCACCAGGCAATATTTCCATAAACTCTTGATATAACAGTTTCCTCTTTGGAAAATCAGTACAAAGAGGGAAAAAAGACTTTAAATGTATACTTATTTAGAATAGATTCACCGCAATAGGAAGATTTAATAGTAGGAAAAATACATTAAGACAGCTTGGAATTCTTGGAGGACAAAATCTGCTGAATTTTGAGAAAGTTGCAACATTGCTATAATATAGCAGAAATGTCTTCAAATAAAAAATTACAAAAATGTAACTTAGAGGAAAAAAACAAACAAGCAAACTGGAGACACCTGGGTAGCTCAGTTGGTTAAGCTCTTGATTTCAGCTTCGATCATGATCTCAGGGTTGTGAGATCCAGCCCTACATGGGGCTGTATCCCGGCCTGGAAGCCTGCTTAAGATTCTCTCTCCCTCTCCCTCTGTGACCCCACCCCCCAAATGAAACAAAAAGTTATCAGAAATCTAATTCTATCTTATTGAAAATGGTCCTTCTAATTGTCTTTGAAGTTTCTTGCCAAAAGGAAGCCCATAGAAATCTCATGCTTTCCAGAGTTAATTATATCTGCAATTTTTCCAAGTGGAATGTATTTTCCAGAGTGGAATCTTGAGACTCCTTGAACACCTTGAGAGTCTGAGCCATTCTTAGGAAACTAGTGTGTCTATTGAATACTATCCTTGAATATCCTATCTCTAAATAATAGCATTTGACCAAAAAATCCTGATTTCTGCTGGATGTTTACTATATTAAAATCTATATTAATGATTCTAACTTCCCAAATTGTTTATATTTTAATTATCCTATGCACATTGTTAATTCACTAATTCTTTTCTACCTGGTAATGTAATGATTAAACATCCCAACTTTCCAAATGCTTTACATTAAGGAAAGATGGTGAAATGACTAACAAAATATATTTTCTTCAACTTATTCTATCTACACAATTTCAAGCACAAAGTATTATAATTGCTGGGTTCCCTTACTCATTCATTCAAATTACATTTGCCAAATATGTTGTGTCAGCTACTCTGCTAGGTGCTATAGACTGAGTAATGCTAAACAGATTACTTATATACCACAATGCCAATGTGTTCATTTCCAAAAGGAGATACTCATGTCTATTATCCATGGGTGTACTTATTAGTATAAAACTTCTAAGTAAATACCTCAAGGTTTCTTGATGAGCAGAGAATCAAAACAAAGAGAATTAGATTGTCCCGAATGATATTTCATCCTATCTACAGAGAAGTCTGATAAACTACCTGTCTTGCAACAAAGTAGATTTCTCTTGTGAATTAAATATCCATGTCTTCCAAATACATTTTCTCTTTCCTTAGGACTGTGTTAACTAAATACTTAAAATTCTTTCTATCTACTAATGTTTACATCATTATTTCTGAAAATAAGATGACAACATAAGTGAATGAATTCCATTTTACTTTAAGGTGGGTATTCATTTTGATTATTTTTATTGGGTATGGTATCACTCAAGTCTCCAATGACAGCTCTTACCAAGACATTTTAAGGTTTTTCTGAAGATAGTGAAGTTATCTATTTTATAAGGAATTGTGCTCAATTTTTCTTTTATTCTAAGTGTATAATTTTATCTCTAAATCCTGAAGCTAGCTTAATGATTTCTAGTGACTGAGGTTTCTGAAATTTCATCGTGTCTCTTAGATTTTTATTAGAAAGTATACCTTAAAAATAAATATGAAATATAAATGTGTGCTACAACATGCATAAACATCAAAAACATTAAGCTGAGTGAAAAATACATTTCATATTTACATGAAATATCCAGAATAGGTAAACCTATACCAATAGAAAGATTAGTGGTTAGTGTTTGTCAGGGGCTGGGGGAGGCAGATATATTTTGAAACTATCCTAGATAGAGGTGGCAGTTCTACAACATTGTTGATGTAGTAAAAGCTACTGAATTTACACTAAAATAGTTTTTGTTTAGTATATATGAACTTCATCTCAAAAAATGTTCTCAAAGGCATGCTAGAAATTAAAGCAGAATAAACATTACGTAAAAGAACAGTAATGGGATATTACATATGCACACACATCAGACTGTGTTACTCAGTTTTTTTTTTTTTTAAAGATTTTATTTATTTATTTGACAGAGAGAGATCACAAGTAGACGGAGAGGAAGGCAGAGAGAGAGAGAGAGAGGGAAGCAGGCTTCTTGCTGAGCAGAGAGCCCGATGTGGGACTCGATCCCAGGACCCTGAGATCATGACCTGAGCCGAAGGCAGCGGCTTAACCCACTGAGCCATCCAGGCGCCCATGTTACTCAGTTTTAATGTGAAAAAATATATGGTCATGTTATGCTGCTGTGATATAATTGAGCTAATTGACTCAGATGGTCTTTCTACAAGAGAAGGCTTTGCCATGAAGAAGTGGAGATAGAGAACTGTTTGGAGACATGTTCATTTTGAATGGTTATTGATATTTCATGCAAGGGAGTGATCATTAGATCATTAGAAATTCAAGTTAGTGGCCAATATCCATTAAAGAGTCAAGAGCATTTGGTGACAGGGAAATACATTTAACTTGATTAAAAACCCAGAAAGAAAGAAGGGAAAGAACAGTACCCTAAAAATACATACTTTGAAAGGGAGGGATAGAAAGCAATGAAAGAGAAATCAGCAAGATAAGCTGCAAATATAAATTCAGAGAACAGAACTACCTATAAAATTACAATCAGCAATCATTGGATACCTATTTGTCCCAGGCTCCAGAGACACAGCCCGGAACAACTGCATGTTCAATGAGAGCAAGTTATCTAATCAGTCTAGCTCAATGTTGTGTTCCAAGACTGTAACCAAATATCCAGCATACAGTAGTCTCTCTGATGTGATATACTGTTGTAACTGAAGTGTAGGAGGAGAGCAGGTTTCACACAGAAGGGTATTTTAAGAGTCTTTTGAGATACTTATGAGTGATCTTCTTTAATATTACATCAAAACTCATCAAGTGGTAGTTTCCTAAAGATTAGCTGCAGAACTATATACCAATAAACTTTTATTATTTTAATAATATAATGGAATGGAATATTTAAAATCCATTCACTCTATTTATACTTTAAGTAGATATGTATGATTTTTTTTTACCTATGATTTTTTTTTTAAAGATTTTATTTATTTATTTGACAGACAGAGATCGCAAGTAGGCAGAGAGGCAGGCAGAGAGAGAGGAGGAAGCAGGCTCCTTGCTGAGCAGAGAGCCCGATGCAGGACCTGATCCCAGGACCCTGGGGTCATGACCTGAGCCAAAGGCAGAGGCTTTAACCCACTGAGCCACCCAGGTGCCCCACCTATGTATGATTTTTTAAAAATATTATGTTTTGGTAATTTGAGAAATATTTATTATACAGTATAAAAAGTTATCTTCTAATAAATTGGTAATAATAATATTTAAATACTGGGAAGTGGTCAATCCTATTAGTGGAGGATAAAAGTAGCCTAAACTTCTAATTTTTACTTGAAACCTCATATTTTTTCATTGGCAACAAATGTCAGTTGTTTCCCTGAAGTTTAAGACTTGTGTTGTTTCTTTTTGTGAACATATCTGCTAAATACCGAAGTCTGAATAATCTTATTTTTTAAGATTTTATTTATTTGAGAGAGAGAGAGAGAGATCACAAGTAGGCAATGAGGGAGGCAGAGAGATGGGGGAAGCAGGCTCCCTGCTGAGTAGAGAGCCCAATGCGGGGCTCAATCCCAGGACCCTGAGATCATGACCTGAGCCAAAGGCAGAGGCTTAACCCACTGAACCACCCAGGTGCCCATGAATAATCCTATTTTATCAGTTACTCTTTCCAAATAAAAATGGTGTTTCACTTAAAAAAGTGGTAGGCCAACTCACAATCCAAACACTCACCATATCTTTTTCCCCAAACTGTACTTTGTATGCAGAAGTATTCTATGTATATTTGTTCTTATAATTTAGGATGCTTTAAAAATATATAATCAGAAGTTGAGATTTATCAAGAAAAAGGTTGAGATTTGCTATTAATTTTTTTTTTACTGCTTTATCAAAGACAGTCAAACTAGCATTTTATTTGTTAAAGTACAGGACAGTGAAGGATACGGTAAGTTTGGTGTCACTCTGGATACATACTTAAGTACCATCACTTTCACCCACCATTTTCCATCATCACTGCAAATAGCAACACAGTAAAAAAGGCAAAGGTTGTCTTCATATTACTATAAAAATAATTTGATTTTGCAGACCCTTGAAAGTATCTCAGGGATCCCAATTGTCCATTGCCCACAATTTAAGGAGTGCCATGGAAGAGATTGGGAAGAGAATATTGATGGATTTTTTTTTTTTCTTAAAGATCTTTGTCTGCTGAAAATAGAGTGGGGGTGGGAATCCACGACATTGCCAAACTTTCCGAAATAACTGCAGATAATAAAGAAGAGTTGAATAAGGTTAACAAAATCAAATTGGTATACCAAAGCACAAGTTGAGGTTGGAAATCATAAATTAATGAATACTATTTGTATGCAAATTTGGCTTCAAACTCTAAGAAATTTTCCTACTATCTCTTAAGTGTGAAGAAAGTAGTTTGTTCCTTTACTGAATATGGATTCTTGCCTTTCTCGTGCAAAATTAATGACTGTTAGAGCTTTTTAGGTTATGATTGCTGGGAATTGGGCTAATAAATAGATATCAACCTTCAAGCATTTGAAGGTTTTTACAATAAGAGATTTAAAGTATGTAGATTATCAAAGGTAAAGCAGGGGCCCATCATAAGGGAGGGTAAATTGAAGATATTATTTAAAACATTATGAGTGCAGTTTTGTAATTTGATTTTGATAAAATTACTTCTCTCTTTAAATTCACATACCCATGCCACACACTGGACATTTAATTGCTCATAGCTCTATTTGCTGTCTTTGTAGCATGGTAATAAGATATATAAACCCATAAACTGTAAGGATAACATATTTGAGATGTTTGTAAAACATTCAAATATTTAATACTTCATGTGAAATTGCAGTAGATTATTTTGAAAAACTAGTTTATATTCCTCTTTATTCAATATGCTACACAAAAACCATTATTGAACAAAGAATTATTCTAGGATATGTTTGTTGGTGGTGACAAATTTATTGCTATAATGAGAAAATTATAAATTCACATTCAAAAAATATGGAAAAGGTCTGATTACATTTTATACCGTAATTCCACATTCTGCCATTACTATTCAAATAGCTGGAATCAGAAAGCTGCCACATTTGTTTGTTGGACTGTGGAATAGTACATGAATATTCGATTAGTAGATGGCTCCTACTTCAGGTGTGAAATATGCAGTTTTCAATGTTATTAGAAAGGGCGTCATAATCACAGTATCACAAATGGTCTTCCGATTTTTTTCTATAAACCTTATCATTAAACTCTTCATACAAGAGTTTATTGTATGATGTTTTGATGTGCATAAAATAATCTCTAAGGTTAGTATCTAATATTAGTCCAATTCCCAGAAATCATAACCTAAATAGTACCAACAGTCATTATCTTTGTTCAGTAAAGGAACAAACTACTTTCTTCACACTTAAGAGATAGTAGGAACATTTCTTAGAGTTTGAAGCCAAATACAAAATAGTATAGACATTATTTTCTTAATATTTGAGCCAATTATGTTCTACAAATACTATATATAAATTTTTATAATGAAAGGGACACTTATTCAAAACTCCTGGTAAATTATAATCCCATGCCGATTAGTGTTAATAAATGCATTTTTAATCTCCTCAGTAAAGGCAGGAAGATGAGATAAATCAACCAATACCATCTATAAAAATGGTTATACATTTACTAGTTTTAGCTTAAATGAAGTAATCAATATTCTATTAGGTAACATCAAAGTCTATATAACACTAAGTTATATTTTAAAATCATGACAATTTTACTTATATTATTCTCTTCTCACATTTCAACTATGATTATTTGTCCTTTCCTTGATTAAACTCCTATAAATAATAGACTTGTATGGATATATTCTTATGAAACACCGTGGAAAGATACAGACTTTACCAAAATTGTGAATTTTGGGTGGTTTTATTTTTTGTAATGGTTTGATTAACATATGTGTATGCACACATGTGTATTATAATATAAACAAATAACATATATACAGTAATGACATGGTAAGCTTATTCCTTTTTTCTAATTCTTAATTTTTCCTCTTATTTAATTGTATTGTTTAGTAACTCCACACTTATTCTAATACTAGTAATAATGGACATCTTTGCCTTATTGATTGTATATGATTTTTCCTAGAATTTCCTCCATTGTGCATTATGAAGAATTTAGGGTTAAAATAAGTATATATTTTAAGCTAATGAAATACCATGCATTTTTAAAATTTATATATAAAGAATAGATATTTAAGTATGTTCTCTTTTCATCATTTCTAGAGCTGCTTATAGGATTTTTCTTTTTTGATTTCTTAACATGGCGAATTATATTAATAGCTTCACAGATATTAAACTATTTGAACACTTAGTGAACAAATCCCATTTAGGTTATTTTAATATGTTGCTTGATTTGGTTAAAGTTTTAGTTAACGTATATTTGCATCTTGTTCCAAAGTGTCATCCTTGTGTAGGGGCTGTGCTTTTTCCTCTTTGCCCTAGAACAGTCTAAATAGCACTGGAGTTACTGGTTTAATAATTTTGTAGAGTTTGGGCACCTGGGTGGCTCAGTGGGTTAAGCCGCTGCCTTCGGCTCAGGTCATG
Organism: Lutra lutra; assembly: GCF_902655055.1. Lineage (NCBI taxonomy): Eukaryota > Metazoa > Chordata > Mammalia > Carnivora > Mustelidae > Lutra > Lutra lutra. Next base: position 97,197,039 of record NC_062284.1, on the reverse strand, counting down.
ATCTCAGGGTCCTGGGATCGAGTCCCACGTCGGGCTCTCTGCTCAGCAGGGAGCCTGCTTCCCTTTCTCTCTCTGCCTGCCTCTCTGCCTACTTGTGATCTCTCTCTGTCAAATAAATAAATAAAATCTTTAAAAAAATAATAATTTTGTAGAGTTTACCTGAAAGGCTGATGGAATCTGGGCCTACTATTTCTCTGTGAGTAGCCTTTAAATAATCAAAAACCAAAAAACAAAAAACCTCTTTAAAATCTTCAGTTATTTGCCTGTTCAGATTTTCACTTTTAGTGGCAAGTTTTATTACTTAGCAATGTTTTCTTCTATAAAACACTTGTAAAGTATCAACTGTTACTAACTCATTTGGTCAAAGAGACTTGTATCTTTCTTTTAAACACCTTTTCTATCTCTGCTTATAACTCCCTTACTTTTACTTGATTTTAATTACATTACCGAGTAATTATTTGCTTTTCCAAAAAGCTGCCCCCTACGTTTTTTAATTGGTTCTGTGTTTTCCTAATTCAATATTTTTACTTCCTAGACCATAATTAATTAATTAATTAATTAAAGATTTTACTTATTTGACAGAGAGAGACAGCACACAAGCAAATGGAGGGGCAGGCAGAGGGAGAGCGAGAAGCAGGCTTCCCTCTGACCACAGGTCTGGCCCTATCCCAGGGCCCTGGAATAGTGACCTGAGCCTGAGGCATATGCTTAACCTACTGAGCCACCCCCTCATTCTAAATCTTTGAATTTGCTCTTTAATTCATTTATTTTCATTCTCTTATCATAATTATTTACACTATGAATTTTCCTCTGAGCCCTACTTCAACTATTTCATGTAGGTCCCATCTATGGTTTTTATTTTTAGATATTTTTATACCGAGGGGCGCCTGGGTGGCTCAGTGGGTTAAAGCCTCTGCCTTCAGCTCAGGTCATGATCCCGGGGTCCTAGGATCGAGCCCCACATCGGGCTCTCTGCTCAGCAGGGAGCCTGCTTCCTCCTCTCTCTGACTGTCTCTCTGCCTGCTTGTAATCTCTGTCTGTCAAATAAATAAAATCTTTAGATATTTTTATACCGATTTTAATTTATTCATTCAAGATTTGTGTATTTTCCCAACAGGTTCAGTTCATAAAATTAGCTTCCAGAGAGTGTGGATTTCTGTTGTAGTGGTGATTTTCTCATTTCTTTTTATTTCTATTTTTAGTATATGGTGATTAGAGATATATAGATATAGATACCTATTTACACTCTTTGTACTTTATAAACATTAATGTTGATAAAAAATTTAGGATCAGCAAACTTCTTATATAATGGGCAAGACAGCAATTGCTTTCAAAAGTTAGGGTCCATGCAGTCTCCATCTCAACTATTCAGCTTTGCTATTGGAGCACAAAAGCCAGCCATAGGCAATACATGAAAGAATGAGCATATCTCTGTACCAATAAAACTTTATTTACAAATTCAGGCTGGAGACCAGATTTGGCACTTGAGCATTATAATATATGACTCTATCCTAACATTATATCCTAGTATGAGTCATTTTGGGGATGTTCCATGAACACTTAAAAGGATGATTGTCTATATTCAGGTACAGAATTCAATAGTTATACAAGTTCAAATGACTGAGTTTACTATTCCTTACTTATTATTCTGCATTTTAACAAAGGTATGTCAATTCATTTCTCATTCTGTTTCCTGCCATTTTTATTTTGTGAATGCTGATCCAAAACCTCTGTAAATTAGATTTTCATATTATCTTTCCATTATTCATTATGAAAGCCATTCCTTTACCTCATTTTCCCCTATATCCTTAAAACAATATAATCTTAATTTAAAATAAACCTTGATTTCTCCCTTGACTAGTATTTGAATTTCTTCCTTACTATGTCACTTTGTTATAATTATGTCTTGTTCACACTTTTAGCTAGGTGTTACTTTGTGATCACATCTGAGTCTTAAAATAGGTGACTTTAATCCTGTTTACATTTATAGGCATGGCTGATATATATACTCTCAGTTCCTGTTTTTTTTTTTTTACAAGATTTTTATAAGTATTTCACTACATGGTTTATATTAGTTTTGTGTATATAAATATTCTGAAATATTCTGAAAAATTGGAAAGCTTATATTTTTGTCTAGTGGTTAGTTTTAAAACTATAAATTTTAACTAATACACTCCTGTCTATCATAATAAACATTTTTGCTTTTCTTTTCCTACCAATCTATAATCAATTTTGCTGATCATATAATTTCTTAGTGTTTCCTTTTAACTTTTATATCTCCATTGCTTTCTTTATTGGATTTTAATGAATTCTTCTAACCACTAGCAATAAAAGATGAGGAAATAAGCATACTTTACTACCTCCCTCTTCCTCTAGCATTTTTTTTCTTTCAACTTTGCCATTTATATCATTCTTACATTATTAGGATTTGAAATATAGGTGTTTGTCTTAGGAATGTTAACCTTCATATTTAATTATATTTCAGTACACATTTAAATAGAAATCATGCTCATTGTTATGAGCTGTGGACACAGTTCTCCAATAATGCTTTCTAGGATGACATTTGTAAATATATATATAATTATTTTAAGGACCAAAGAAACTTAAGTCCATGAGTTCTTAAATGTTCATACATATTTGTTTTATGCATTTGTCCTTGAACAATTTTTCAGTTGAATGTACATTTTTCCCCTCAAGATTTTAGAAGCAATATTCAAATCCTTCTAGTATCAAACATTGTGATAGAAGACTACAAAGGGGCGCCTGGGTGGCTCAGTGGGTTAACCCTCTGCCTTCGGCTCAGGTCATGATCTCAGTCAGGGTCCTGGGATCGAGGCCCGCGTCGGGCTCTCTGCTCAGCGGCAAGCCTGCTTCCCTCTCTTCTCTCTCTCTGCCTCTCTGCCTACTTGTGATCTTTGTCAAGTAAAAAAATAAAAAAAAATTAAAAGACTACGAAGAAAACTAATGCCTTTACACTTCTATTTTAAATATATTTTTGTCTGCCCAACAAAGATTTGTGCTTTATGTTTGAAATCTGATAATTTGAATAAAATGTCTCATTGTAAAATATTATGTGTCTGTTTTGCCTAGGACATGTTATGTCCTTTCACTATAGAGAACTGGCTTTTATTTCTGCAATTTTTAAATAAATTTTAATATTTCACTATTCTATTTTTCATGTCTTCAAAGATACCAATTACATATATCCAATCTACTTTGTCTTTAATGTCCATAATTTTCTCTTTAGCTTGAAACTTTATTTTTGCTAATGAGAAAACGTGTTTGTTACTTATTGTGTTTTTTTGCAGTATTATCCTGTGTAATGGGGCTGATTCTAATTTGGCTGCCATGGATATTATAGTTTAGTTTTTCTCTCCTCTCTTCTGACTTCTGTTCATAGGTTGTTTCATTTTCTGTTGTCCTGTTGTAATTTCCCTGAGCTCTTGTGTCTGTCCTGAACTTTGGACTTTCAAATTTTTTGATTTAATAAAAATGTATCATAATGATCATCTCTCTCAATCCTTTTTGAAATTTTATTGATGAGTGTTATTAATAAATGTCTTTGCTTTTTCATTTTCTCATTTCCTTTGTACTACTTTTGTTCTGACTACTCATTTTTTGAATGATGGGAGCTCTTCATGGATCAAAGATTTTTGTTTGCTTTTGTAGTTTCTGTGTTCTGGGGGAAGAATCAGCAAAGGATATGTACCAGCTAACACACTTGAGAGACAGAACAGTTTTTCTATCCAGCTGATCAAAATCAACATTGGAGTATTCACAATGCTCCTGCTTGCCTAACATACAGATGGCTTACTGGGTGGACTTTGTAATCTCTTGCTTATCTTTATCTCTATCACTTCTTTTTTTTTTCCTTTTTTTTTTTTTTTACAGCTTTATAAACATATATTTTTATCCCCAGGGGTACAGGTCTGCAAATCGCCAGGTTTACACACTTCACAACACTCACCATAGCACATACCCTCCCCAATATCCATAACCCCACCCCCTCTCCCAACCCCCTCCCCCCATCAACCCTCAGTTTGTTTTGTGAGATTAAGAGTCACTTATGGTTTGTCTCCCTCCCAATCCCATCTTGTTTCATTTACTCTTCTCCTACCCCCTCAACCCCCCATGTTGCATCTCCTCTCCCTCATATCAGGGAGATCATATGATAGTTGTCTTTCTCCGATTGACTTATTTCGCTAAGCATGATACCCTCTAGGTCCATCCACATCGTCGCAAATGGCAAGATTTCATTTCTTTTGATGGCTGCATAGTATTCCATTGTGTATATATACCACATCTTCTTTATCCATTTGTCTGTAGATGGACATCTAGGTTCTTTCCATAGTTTGGCTATTGTAGACATTGCTGCTATAAACATTCGGGTGCATGTGCCCCTTCGGAACAAATAATCCTAAAATTTATATGGAACCAGAAAAGACCTCGAATAGCCAAAGGAATATTGAAAAAGAAAGCCAAAGTTGGTGGCATCACAATTCCGGACTTCAAGCTCTATTACAAAGCTGTCATCATCAAGACAGCATGGTACTGCACAAAAACAGATACATAGATCAATGGAACAGAATAGAGAGCCCAGAAATGGACCCTCAACTCTATGGTCAACTCATCTTCGACAAAGCAGGAAAGAATGTCCAATGGAACAAAGACAGCCTCTTCAATAAATGGTGTTGGGAAAATTGGACAGCCACATGCAGAAAAATGAAACTGGATCATTTCCTTACACCACACACGAAAATAGACTCAAAATGGATGAAGGATCTCAATGTGAGAAAGGAATCCATCAAAATCCTCGAGGAGAACACAGGCAGCAACCTCTTCGACGTCAGCCGCAGCAACATCTTCCTAGGAACATCACCAAAGGCAAGGGAAGCAAGGGCAAAAATGAACTTTTGGGATTTTATCAAGATCAAAAGCTTTTGCACAGCAAAGGAAACAGTGAACAAAACCAAAAGACAACTGACAGAATGGGAGAAGATATTTGCAAATGACATATCAGATAAAGGGCTAGTGTCCAAAATCTATAAAGAACTTAGCAAACTCAACACCCAAAGAACAAATAATCCAATCAAGAAATGGGCAGAGGACATGAACAGACATTTCTGCAAAGAAGACATCCAGATGGCCAACAGACACATGAAAAAGTGCTCCATATCACTCGGCATCAGGGAAATACAAATCAAAACCACCATGAGATATCACCTCACACCAGTCAGAATGGCTAAAATTAACAAGTCAGGAAATGACAGATGCTGGCGAGGATGCGGAGAAAGGGGAACCCTCCTACACTGTTGGTGGGAATGCAAGCTGGTGCAACCACTCTGGAAAACAGCATGGAGGTTCCTCAAAATGTTGAAAATAGAACTACCCTATGACCCTGCAATTGCACTGCTGGGTATTTACCCTAAAGATCTATCACTTCTTTTTGAAACTAAAGTGGGTCCAAGGAAGTTCCCACCATAAGTCTACACAGCCCCTTCCAAATACAACAAATAAACTATCATTGGTTTTGTACTCTAATGTGTTCTATTAATTTTAGAGAAGTGGGTTCTGAAAGTTCTTTTTTAAGATTTTATTTATTTACTTCAGAGAAAGAGCAAGAGTACATGTTGGGGGAGGGACAGAAGAAGAGGGAGAAAGAATCTTAAGTAGATTCCTCACTGAACATGGAGCCCTATGCAAGGCTGGATCCCATGACTGTGGATCATGACCTGAGCTGAAAGAGTCAGACACTCAGGCGCCCCCTGAAAGTTCTTAATAAAGTCCGTATGCAGGGCTATTAAAATGTTTGTGCAAATTTTGAGGTGCACAATTCTAGATGGCACCATAGGTATTGAATTTCTTAGCAATCCCAAGCATGCCTGAAACCCTAGGTCTCCTTTCTGTATATCGTTTCACATCCTTGTTTGACATTTACTGGTTTTGGTTGAGGATATCAGGTATCTTCTGGTTTTTCAAAGATGGATTTTACAATTTCTTTCTTCTCATGTTGCTTTTGGGTGACCTGAATTATAACAAATACAGTTTAGCAAACCCAGCGATTTCAGTCTTAATTTCTTCCATTCACTTACCTTCCCAACCTAGAAGAATTAATTCTCTTCTATGCCTTTAGTCTTCCTTCAAAACTACTCAGGTCCTCTTTTAGTAAATGGCACAGTATCGTTATTTAAACTAAAATGCTAGGAGTTCTCCCATGATTACTTCTTGAGGCACATCTTTGCCCAACACTCCATGAATCTTCCCATTTCACCTCTATCTCTGCTGCCACTATCTTGTCCTATCCACAGTCATCTCCTGTCCAGGTAGCAATAATAAGCCTGTTCCAGATCTCACTTTTGCCCATTCTACTTTTTATACCTGTTCTTCCCACTATAATGGACAATAGCCAGAGATGGCTATGGAACATATGAAACCGCTTATCTGCATAAACTCACATATAATTTTGAATACTTGGTATAAAAATATGAAATGTTTTATTTAGTAACTCTATATGGCTAAAGTTACTAAAAGTGATCTTTTAGAGTATGTATGAAATCCTATATTAACAATTTCCCTGTTTATATTTTAAAATATATATTTAATCATTTTTTAATTGTTTTTTTATTTTTAATTTACTTATAATCATATTTTAAAACTTATTTTCAGAATAAGAGTATTCATTGTTTTTTGCAACACACCCAGTGCTCCATGCAATCCGTGCCCTAATACCCACCACCTGGTTCCCCAACCTCCCACCCCACCACCTCTTCAAACCCTTCAGATTGTTTTTCAGAGTCCATAGTCTCTCATTGTTCACCTCCCCTTCCAATTCCCCCCAACTCCCTTCTCCTAACTCCCCATGTCCTCCATGCTATTTGTTATGCTCCACAAATAAGTGAAACCATATGATAATTGACTCTCTCTGCTTGACATATTTCACTCAGCATAAGCTCTTCCAGTCCCATCCATGTTGCTACAATAGTTGGGTATTCATCCTTTCTGATGGAGGCATAATATTCCATAGTGTATATGGACCACATCTTCCTTATCCATTCGTCCGTTGAAGGGCATCTTGGTTCTTTCCACAGTTTGGCAACCATGGCCATTGCTGCTATAAACATTGGGGTGTTTATAGATGGCCCTTCTTTTCACTACATCTGTATCTTGGGGGTAAATATCCAGTAGTGCAATGGCAGAGTCATAGGGAAGTTCAATCTTTAATTTCTTGAGGAATCTCCACTCTGTTCTCCAAAGAGGCTGCACCAACTTGCATTCCCACCAACAGTGTAAGAGGGTTCTCCTTTCTCCACATCCCCTCCAACACATGTTGTTCCCTGTCATGCCAATTTTGGCCATTCTAACTGGTGTAAGGTGGTATCTTAATGTGGTTTTAATTTGAATCTCCCTGATGGCTAGTGATGATGAACATTTTTTCATGTGTCTGATAGCCATTTGTATGTCTTCATTGGAGAAGTGTCTGTTCATATCTTCTGCCCATTTTTTGATATGATTATCTGTTTTGTGTGTGTTGAGTTTGAGGAGTTCTTTATAGATCCTGGATATCAATCTTTTGTCTGTACTGTCATTTGCAAATATCTTCTCCCATTCCGTGGGTTGCCTCTTTGTTTTCTTGACTGTTTCCTTTGCTGTGCAGAAGCTTTTGATTTTGATGAAGTCCCAAAAGTTTATTTTGGCTTTTGTTTCCTTTGCCTTTGGAGACATATCTTGAAAGAAGTTGCTATGGCTGATATCGAAGAGGTTACTGCCTATGTTCTCCTCTAGGATTCTGATGGATTTCTGTCTCATGTTGAGGTCTTTTATCCATTTTGAGTTTATCTTTGTGTATGGAGTAAGAGAATGGTCGAGTTTCATTCTTCTACATATAGCTGTCCAGTTTTCCCAGCACCATTTATTAAAGAGACTGTCTTTTTTCCACTGTATATTTTTTCCTGTTTTGTTGAAGATTAACTGACCATAGAGTTGAGGGTCCATATCTGGGCTCTCTACTCTGCTCCACTGGTCTATGTGTCTGTTTTTATGCCAGTACCATGCTGTCTTGGTGATCACAGCTTTGTAGTAAAACTTGAAATCAGGTAACGTGATGCCCCCAGTTTTATTTTTTTCAACATTTTCTTAGCGATTCGGGGTCTCTTCTGGTTCCATACAAATTTTTGGATTATTTGCTCCAGCTCTTTGAAGAATACCAGTGGAATTTTGATTGGAATGGCATTAAAAGTATAGATTGCTCTAGGCAGTATAGACATTTTAACAATGTTTATTCTTCTCATCCAAGAGCACGGAATGGTCTTCCATCTTTTTGTGTTTTCTTCAATTTCTTTCATGAGTGTTCTGTAGTTCATCGAGTACAGATCCTTAACCTCTTTGGTTAGGTTTATTCCCAGTTATCTTATGGATCTTGGTGCTATAATAAATGGAATCGATTCTCTGATTTCCCTTTCTGTATTTTCACTGTTAGTGTATAAGAAAGCCACTGATTTCTGTACATTGACTTTGTATCCTGCCACGTTACTGAATTGCTGTATGAGTTCTAGTAGTTTGGGGGTGGATTCTTTTGGGTTTTCCATATAAAGAATCATGTCATCTGTGAAGAGAGAGAGTTTGACTTCTTCATTGCCAATTTGGACACCTTTTATTTCTCTTTGTTGTCTGATTGCTGTTGCTAGGACTTCTAATACTATGTTGAACAAGAGTGGTGAGAGTGGGCATCCTTGTTGTGTTCCTGATCTCAACGGGAAGGCTGCAAGCTTTTTCCCATTGAGGATAATATTTGCTGTGGGTTTTTCATAGATAGATTTGATGAAGTTCAGGAATGTTCCCTCTATCCCTATACTTTGAAGCGCTTTTAATCAGGAGCGGATACTGGATTTTGTCAAATGATTTTTCTGCATCAATTGAGAGGACCATGTGGTTCTTCTCTCTTTTCTTATTTTTTGTTCTATCACATTGATTGATTTGCAAATGTTGAACCATCCTTGTAGCCCAGGAATGAATCCCACCTGGTCATGGTGGATAATCTTCTTAATGTGCTGTTGGATCCTGTTTGCTAGGATCTTGAGAATCTTAGCATCCATATTCATCAGTAATATTGGTCTGAAATTCTCCTTTTTGGTAGGGTCTTTGCCTGGTTTGGGGATCAGGGTAATGTTGGCTTCATAGAGAGAGTCTGGAAGTTTTCCTTCTGCTTCAATTTTTTGAAAAAGCTTCAGGAGAATAGGTGTTATTTCTTCTTTGAAAGTTTGGTAGAATTCCCCAGGGAATCCATCAGGTCTTGGGCTCTTGTTTTTTGGGAGGTTTTCGATCACTGCTTCAATCTCGTTACTAGATATCAGTCTATTTAGGTTGTGAATTTCTTCCTGGTTCAATTTTAGTTTATAGTTTTCCAGGAATGCATCCATTTCATCTAGTTTGCTTAACTTATTTGCATATAACTGTTGATAATAACTTCTGATGATTGTTTCCACTTCCTTGGTGTTAGTTGCGATCTCTCCCTTTTCATTCATAATTTTATTAATTTGGGCTTTCTCTCTTTTCTTTTGGATTAGTGTGGCCAATGGTTTATCGATCTTATTCTTTCCAAAAACCAGCTTCTAGTTTCATTGATACATTCTACTCTATCTCTGGTTTCTACCTCATTGATCTCAGCTCTAATCTTGATTATTTACCTTCTTATGTGTGGAGTTGGTTTGATTTGTTGTTGATTCTCCAGTTCTTTAAGGTGTAGAGACAGCTGGTGTGTTCTGGATTTTTCAATTTTTTTGAGGGAGGCTTGGATGGCTATGTATTTCCCTCTTAGGACCGCCTTTGCTGTATCCCATAGGTTTTGGACCGAAGTGTCTTCATTCTCATTGGTTTCCATGAATTGTTTCAGTTCTTCTTTGATCTCCTGGTTGATCCAAGCATTCTTAAGCAAGGTGGTCTTTAGCTTCCAGGTGTTTGAGTTCCTTCTGAACTTTTCCTTGTGATTGAGCTCCAGTTTCAAAGCATTGTGATCTGAGAATATGCAGGGAATAATCTCAGTCTTTTGGTATCGGTTGAGTCCTGATTTGTGACCCAGTATGTGGTCTATTCTTGAGAAGGCTCCATGTGCATTTGAGAAGAATGAGTATTCTGTTGTTTTAGGGTGGAATGTTCTGTATATATCTATGAGGTCCATCTGGTCCAATGTGTCATTCAATGCTCTTGTTTCTTTATTGATTTTCTGCTTCGATGATCTATTTCTGGGAGAGGCATGTTAAGATCTCCTACTATTAATGTATTCATATCAATATGACTCTTTATCTTGATTAATAGTTTTCTTAGGTAATTGGCTGCTCCCATATTGGGGGCATAGATATTGATAATTGTTAGATCATCTTGGTGGATAGTCCCTTTAAGAATGATGTAGTGTCCTTCTGTATCTCTGACTAGTCTTTAGTTTAAAATCTAATTTATCTGATATGAGAATCACTATCCCAGCCTTCTTTTGAGGCCCATTGGCATGAAAGATGCTTCTCCATCCCTTCACTTTCAGTCTGGGTGTATCTTTAGGTTCAAAATGGGTCTCTTGTAGACAACATATGGATGGGTCCTGTCGTTTTATCCAATCTGCAACCCTGTGCCATTTTATGGGCGCATTTAGGCCATTCACATTGAGAGTGATTATTCATAGATATGTTTTTATTGACATCGTGTTACCTTTGAAGTCTTTCTTTCTGGAGATTGTCTCTATATTTCCATTCAATGCTATTCTTAGGATTTTTCCTCTTTTATAGAACCCCCCTTAATATTTCCTGCAGTGTTGACTTGGTGGTTGCATAGTCTTTTAAGCCTTGCCGGTCTTGGAAACTCTATCTCTCCACCCATTTTGAATGTCAGTCTTGCTGGATAAAGTATTCTTGGCTGCCATGTTCTTCTCATTTAGTGCCCTGAATATATCTTGCCAGCCCTTTCTGGCTTGCCAGGTCTCTGTGGACAAGTCTGACGTTATTCTGATGGGCTTTCCTCTGTAAGTAAGGAGCCTCTTTGTCCTAGTGGCTTTCAAGAGATTATACCTACAATTATGATTCCTCAATTTGACTATCAGATGCCTTGATGTTTTTCTGGAATCTATAGTCTTGGGTGGAGACCATTCGGCCTCTAGTACATGAACACTGGTTCCATTCACGAGATTGGGAAAATTTTCCTGAAGAACTCATTCCACTATATATTCTAGACTTCTTTCTTTCTCCTCCCCTTCAGGGATTCCAATAATTCTGACATTGGAACGTTTCATGGCATCATTTATTTCTGTGATTCTGTTTTCATGGTTTCTAAGTTTCCAGGCTTCCTCTTGATCCTTTCTATCTGTTTGTCCTCCAGATCACTAATTCTATCTTCTGTCTCAGTTACCGTAGCTTTGAGAGAATTTAGATTAGATTGGAACTCACTGAGAGCGTTGTGAACCTCAGCCCTGGTAGCTTTTAGCTCTGCCCTAACATTGTGAACATCCTGTCTGGTCGCTCTCAGCTCAGCCCTAATCAATTCTGTTTGGTCATCCATGGCTTTCTCCAACCTAGCTATTGCCTGGATAATTGTTAGCCTGAATTCTCTTTCTGACATATTGTCTATGTTGATAGCCATTAGCTCTGTTGCAGAAGGTCCATCCTCTGTATTTTTCTTCTGTTGGGCATTCCTCCTCCTAGTCATTTTGGTGAGAGATGACTGAACAGATGTAGCTGGTTGTATCGACCATGGTGCAGTCTGGGTGCACCCTGGAACACTTCTGAGCAATCAAGATTCCCCACCCAAATGAGAGAAAAAAGAAAAGAAAAAGAAAAAAAAAAAAGAGAGAGAGAGAAAGACAGGAAAGAAAGGGAAGATGAAAGAGAAGGTTCAGACCAAATGGGCCCCAAGCTAAGATTTATGAGGTATACAAACAAAAACAGACAAACAAAAAGACTGATAAAAATATATAACAAGAGAAAAAAAAATATATATGCAAATAAAGGAAGAACCTTGTCAAAAAGAACCCCAAGTGTAAGATTTATATACTATCAGGACAAACACAAAAACACAGAAACACTGGTGGAAGAAAAAGATGGGAGAGTGGTTATAAATTCTCAGTGTGGGCGAGGAAGGTTGTTTTGATTCTTCCTGGATGTATCTTGATATCTTTGTTAAAGGACTTTCCTAGGCTAAAGGGGGATTAAAAATTGATTTACCTATAGGGGTAGTATTGATTGGGGAAAGGGGATTACTTTGAAGTTTAACTCTATATGAATATTAGAAAATAAAAATAAAAAAGGAATAAACTAGACTAAACTAAAATTAAAAAAATTCAAAAAATAGAAACGCAAAAGAAAAACACAGGTGTATGTATCAAAAAGTTCAGGTTAGAAGGTTATTATGGAATTTGATGTACTGGACAGCTCGCTATGATGGTAAATAGGTTAAGAAATTATCTATATTTAAAAAATGAGCCAGAATAGTGGGAATGAATTAAAAATAAAAGTTGTCCTATGAAGTAGTGGTTGTGGTTCTCTTGTAGTCTTTTTTTTTTTTTTTCTCTTTCCTGGTTGGTTTTCTGGGGTAGGGGCCTGCCACGTGGGTTTTCAGTCAATGATGTTCCCTGAATTAAGTCCTCCAGTCCCCCTCAAAGGGGGTGGGCTCTGAGGAAACCAGTTTTTTCAGGTTTCTGTTCTCTGGAGGTTTTTATGTTTGTTCACCTTTTTTTTTTTTTTTTTTCCCCTCTCGCCTTGACCACTTTTGATGGTTTTTGTAGGTTTAGAGGAAAACAAACTGCACCCTGACCTCCCTCTCAGAGAGAAGCCTCAGTCTGTTCTGTGGGTGTTGCAGAGCCCATATAAATCCCCCCTTGGCCACTGGCAGAGCAGGTTCAGAGTCGTGGTCCCTGGGGACGCAGGATCTTCTGCTTGTACCCAAAACCAAAGCAGTGGCAGCTGTTTGGGTAGCTCCAGACCACCAGAGAGGTTCCAAGCTGTGATCACACACTGAGATTTTCCCGCCGGTCTGGGCTGGGAGTGCCTGGTCTTTCTGGGCCTAAGAGCACCTGGCTTGCGCGCACCTCTTTCAGGGGAGGCTGTGGGTTGCATGCGCATCTCAGGCTCTGAGAACTGGGCGCAGGTCCAAAAGCACCAGGCTGGGCCTTCACGCACCTCTCTCAGGGGAGAGTTTGGGGAGCTCGACTTAGGCTCTAAAACAATGGCGCATGTCAAAGAGCACCAGCTGGGCCTTTGTACCTCTCTCAGGGGAGGATGAGGGGCACGCTCATCTCAGGCTCTGTAGCAGGGCTCGTGCGTTCTGCCATCTGGCGTGGCTCCCCTCCCCTCACAGGGGCCAGAACCCACGCAATCTCGGGCACGCTGGCGGCTCAGGGACCAAGACCTGGTTTCTCTGCCGCACTCTCTCTGGCTCAGTGCCAGGGGAGGCTGTCCTGGGATGGGGGTCTTAAGCCCCTGTCCCTAGCTGCCCCAATTCCCACAATATCCCCCCTGTGATCTTTTGCTCTTTTGGAGTGCTTTCAACCAGTCTCCAAGTTAATGCTTGTCCCCAGACGCAGGGCACTCTCACGTCTTTACCTGCCCACTGGCGTCTTCTGCCCCTGTAGATATCCAGACGTGTTTAATTCTGATCTCAGGCTGATTTCATGGGTGATCAGAGTTCTTTGGTAGGTAATCAGCTCACTTTAGAGTACAGGTTGAAAAGGCGCCTCCTCCTACTTCCCCGCCATCTTGTCCCCTAAAATATATTTTTGAAATATATTTGAAAATTTTATTTTCAATATATTTGAAATTTTTATTTCAAAGTTGAAAATTTTATCTTTTTTGAAAGATATTTGAAAATTTTATTTTCAATTTGAAAACATTATCTTTGAAATTTTTTTGAAAATTTTATTTGAAAATTATTTGAAAATTTTATCTTATTTTTTTTATTTTATTTAAATTTTTTATTAACATATAATGTATTATTTGCCCTAGGGGTACAGGTCTGTGATTCATCAGGCTTACACACTTCATAGCACTCACCATAGCACATACCCTCCCCAATGTCCATAACTCAACCACCCTCTCCTTACTCCCCTACCCCCCAGCAACCCTCAGTTTATTTTGTGAGATAAATTACAAATATGGTTCACAGTTGTGGCTCATAATCTAATTCTATTAAACAGTACTTCTCTACACAGTAACAAACATAGCTGTTAAAACACAGAAAGGATGTCACAACCCAGCCTAAAACTTTCAGATGACTTTATACTGGAAATCTAATCCAAACTTCCAACCATGACTTGTAAGATAGTTCTTGATCTCACCTATCTGTCCAATTCTACCTTCAACCATATATATTTCCACTCATTATAACTCTTGTCATGCTGGTCTTCATTTTACTTTTTTGGACACACAGCCACTTCATTGCCTCAAGACTTGTGCACATGCTTTTCTTATTAAAACACACTTCCCCTCATGCTCAAGTGGCAGCTCATTTCCTTTTTTTTAGTTTCAGCTCAATGTCACTTTTCAGAAATGCATTCTTTGGCTGCCCAACATAAAATAAGGAACCCTTTATAATTCCTTATATCATTCCCTTATTAGCTCATAACCTGCAAATATTACATACAATATAATATTCAGGGATAACCTGAGGTGATTACAAAGTACTTTCAAATCTTGACAATCTTTTGCCTTACATTTTGCCACTAATGAAATCAATGGATGGGAATCAGGGATGAAACTGATACTACTAAGAACCAAGCGCTCATATTTCAACATTCAACCTTAAAGATAATTTGTTTTTAAATTCATAATGAAAAAAGGGCAATTAGATTAATCAAAGGAAAAGAGTCTAAATTGTCTTATTTCTGTCAGTGTATCAAAAGCTAGCCATCGTGGACATGATACTATTAGAAGCTAAAAAAAGATTCTAATTAAACCATGCAGGAAAAAAAGGTAAGAGAGGGCAGGAAAGGCATGGGAAGTGTGCTAGGATTCCTTTCATCCAGGGAATTCAGTATAAAGAGGAAGATAACATTAGATAGATCAAAAACAACAACGACAAAAGGCAAAAGCAGAGGGAATTTTTGTCTCATTTTTTCAGTAGGACTTTGGGACAAGACTGTCAAGCTAGATGGTCCTATATCAACCTTAGAAGATCAAAGGTGGCAAAAAGGGTGGTTAGAGAGGAAGAAAAAAATAAGGGAGACAGAGAGAAGGAAAAACTCCTTCACCTTCCAAAGAGACCCAGAAGTTACCTCATGCCCCAGACATGACACAAAATGGCAATATATACTTTGGAGCCACCATAGACAGAAGTGATTAGATTCTGTGCCTGAAGGTTCAAGGTAGACCACCAAGCCAGGGTCGAATGTAGGATGTCTGGGCAATCACAACAGGCTGCAGAGTATATATAGCCTCTTGAGACACCAAAATTATTGGCTGAATCAGTCAAAGAGAACCACTGAGCTGTGAAATTCGGCCTGAGAACCAAAGATAAGTTCAGTAGCCTCATCTCACAAAGTCAGTTAAGTAAATCCAGGAACTAGACCAGATAAGCTCATCATGAAAAGCCTAGTGATGGAATAGTGGATATCAACTGGATCTTCTTTTATCTCTGGAAGGTCAAGAACTCCCATCTCCTACCCTAGTCACTTTCTGAGGAAGAAAGAGAGGAAGAAGTTAGACTGCACATTTTCTGAAAGGAGACCAAGGTACTCAAAATAAACTATTGAAATAAAAATTGCAGAGATAAATTTGCCAATTTAAAATATATTCATCACAATTCAAGCAGCTTAGAGAAGTCATAGAAAGTAACATCAAAGTGCAGTGGACAAATTTGTTCACTTTGACACATTACATTCTGTCTCTCCAGCTAAAATGCAAGCTCCACTGATACGGGCCAAGTTTTCCTCATCATTACATACCCAGCATTTAGCATAGAGTCTGGTATGCTGTAGGAAGATAGGAAGTTCAGAGTTGGAGAAGAGATATGATGACAGAAGCAGTGGCTGGAGTGATAGGCTTTTAAAAAGGAGGAAAGCCAGGAGAGAAGGAATGTAAATGGCCTCTGCAAGCTGGAAAAAGCAAGGAAACAGATTCTGCACTAGATCCTCCAGAAGGAATGCAGCTCTGTCAATTACTTGATCTCAGCACATAAGACCCAGTTCAGACTTTTGACCTCCAACTCTATAAAATAACAAATACGGGCTGTTCTAGGCCACTAAATTTGTGATAATTTGTCTCCACAGCAATAGGGTACTAACAGATTCTTAGTGAAAAATTAATTCTATTTTGGGGACTTCCAATGATCTAAAGTAACTTAAATATTATAATTTGCTGCTAAATTAAGGTTTTTAATTACACTACACAGTTAATAGTGTACAAACTCCAGAGTGCATTTCTATATTTTACTCATTTAAAAAATGGGAGTACGTTGAATTTACATAGCTTATGCTCAGAAAATAATACCAGAAGGTAAAATTATAGCTAATCATACCCTTTAGTGTTTAAGTTAGTATCAGGAGTACACTCGTGTTGCTAGTATGGCTTTTATGTACTCTAATAAATTGTTTTATAACTTCATAACAGTTGCCAGTTTCTTGTATTTACTACACCAAAGCTTCTTTATGTTTTTCAGGAAACACTTAACTAGTCATAAGGAAGAATTTTCATTAAGCTCCTGTGCTCAGTTATAAGTGCATAGTCCTGCCAAAAAAGAACCTAATATACCTAATTCCAAAATAATAGGGATAAATTTAGGAAGTTAATATTCACTTGATGGTTTACAAAAGTATTCTTTTATATGGAAAGCTCTGCAGTAAGTATTTGTTTGAAAATCGCCAGGTACTTGGCAAGAAAGCTGGAGAAATGGAATTTTCAGTATCAGTGATCAAAGAAAATTAATTTAATGAGTGTTGTTAATAAATGAGTAATAAAGTAGAGTACCCATTCAATTCTAATATGTGCTAAAGGCAGGGCGGGAATTCATTTAAAAATCACTACCAATTTGAACACATCCATTAAGGAGCACAGACATTGTATAAAGATGATATATAATTTTTAAAATAACCATTTCTTATGTGACCCCCGATTCTCAACATGCTGATTTTCACTGTAGATAACTGAAAATATAACCACCCTAACAGTACTGAAGTGACTAATAATATTTTTATCTAAATAAAATTCTTAACAAGAGCTAACTGCAAACACATCATTGGTATCTGCCTCAGACTATTCCTTTCCCCCTAATCTTGGATTCTAATAGTGCACCTGCTTCCTCGTTCTTTCAGTTTTGTCCTACTTTCAAGTCAGTTGAGCCTAAGAAGAATTGAAGATAACATCAGTATCAAACAAAATGTTCCTCATAATTGTAATTGACAATCTAATAGAGAGTCTAGGCCACCCTTCAAGGACTGGAGATCAATGTAATAATGTAGAGTTCAGAGTCATTTTCTTTAATAAAGTTTCTCACCAAGCCAGTAATTAAATGGTGTTCACATGTCAACTAATCCCAAATAATAGTCTGCAACCATTTGTTTAGGTCTTACTCTTTCTGGTATGTGGCAATTTTTATTCTTGAAAATAAAATGATATCATATGAAAGCAAGAAGAGTAGAAAAGTGGAAGAGGGGATAGTAAAGAGAAGAGAAAAATCAATTTACCCACCACTGGATTTTTTTTTTCTGAAATGCCATTAGGCATGGCTGATTTAGGAGCTAGATATTTACTACTTCAATATTAGTGTAACTAATTACAACTTCAATATTTTTCTACTAAAATAGTCATTTTCTAATTTATAACCTATATTTCATAATGCAAGGATGATAAATACTAAAATAATTTTATATATGCAAACATTTATATAAGTGATTGTGAAAGATTAGCATGGCTTCATTGATTTCCTTCATTATTTAACTACTAAGAACTGCGTGTCCAGTCTTAGGCAGTAAAATGAATGAGGATGTGTGTATGTGGTTTTTAAAGTGAGTCTATCCATTCGTTAATGTATTAATTCATTCAACAAATATTTAAATATTTAGAGAAAAGACTAATTTAGATAATATGCCACTGTATAATCATTAAAAAGGATTCCCAAGAAAATGTTATTTTAGGCTTCCATTTACTCACATTTTACTTTCTGCATCCATGGTGACAGATTTAGAATCCTTTTTATTTCCAGCATCAGAATAATAAGCATTATTAAATTCTAACCTATTAGCTATTTCAGGCTGTTCAAATGATGAGACTACTCAAATGCATATATTTAATTTGCCTATATATTTAAATAAATGCTGAAAAGAGAAGCTTGTTTACTCTTATAATAAACTATAATAGAAAATGACAATCTAGAAATACTAATATAAATGTAAAAGAACATACTAAATCGGAATTTTCAGAAATGTATTGTAAAAAATATTGAGTCATACATATGTTAGCACTTTTTATGCTAGTGACACTAAAAATATATATCTAAAACAATAAATTTAAATAGGCAAATACAGTTAACTACTAACTTTGACCTTTCGATCTTTTGTGTTTATTTCATCTTAATATAGCATGTTCACTATATTGTTACTTTATAAGCATGTGCTTAATTTGAATGCAAAGTGGGCAGTCCAAGATCAGGTTTAAAAATACAACTAGCAAATAAAGTGACAGCTGATTTAGTAAGTATAAAAAAAACCACGCATATTTAGAAGTTTCATTTTTCATGGCTAACAGGGAATTAATTTTAAGTTGTCACTTTTCTTTGACTCTTTACCCAAGTTCAGAAAATATGGGGAAAATATATGCAGCAGTCTGTAGATTTGTTGGTAAGGATGTGAGGGGGTGATTCCCCCCCCCCCCAAACACAGGACATTTTACGCTCTAATTTTCCTTCCTGAAAATCCCTGACCTTTCAAAAATTTACATAATGCATGAGGGGGTTGTCTTGATGGTTTGTTTCCTTTGAAATACTTCAGAAGCAATTCTCATTTCATCTGAAGATTTTCTTCTATTATTAGCTTTCAACAACCACAAATAGAATGTGGGGATGCCTTCCTTGATTTTAGCTGTAATGTAGTGTTTTTAATACTTTTTAAGTTGTTCCATAGCACCTCCTGATAGAAAATATGTCTACATATTTGTTCTATTTCCTTTTTGTGTTAAACAAGTAAAAATTCTTATCCTAGCTATCCTTTTCATACAGATCTGTGTTCAGATCTATTGGAAGGGTGTTAAGGATATATTCTATTCTCATCTTTCCCCTACCAAGGAAAAAATTAGCATAGAGGCATTTCTCTTCTCTTCCGTCACAAAGTTTTATTGATTTTTAACTCCTGTTTTCTCAAGGTATTTATGGTCTGGCAGGCTGAATATTTTCTATCTCCCCTGCCCCCCACCATTTTTCTATTAATTGAATTAAGCAGAACCTATTAGAGCTGCCTTTTGAGTGGAACTGGTAGTGGAGGAAACAACAGTTACAAACCATCTTCCATGACAAGTTAATTTTCTATAACGTTTGAAGTTCTTGGGCATTTTAATATCTGCTCATTCTTCCTGACCCAATCCTAACTACAACTTGTCCACCAGCAACTCTTTTGCCACTGCTTGACAATTCTTTCAGGTCTTTTCTGACCTCTTCCCCGACACCTCCCCTTACTGCCCCCGCCCCAACCCACCGGGCTCCAGCCATCACTGGTCTTCTGGATGGAGGACCACACATCTCTGGCATTTACATTCTAAAGACTTTCTCTCTCATTCATCCCTTATGACTGTCCTCACATCTCAAATGCTTCCCAGGTCCAACAGCACTTACAATAATGGACAAGTAATGAGAAACTGGTAGAGTTAATGGTTTCTTTATTGCCAGGAACACTACGAATTCCCATGACTAAGTTTCTTGTTAAGCCTATTAGTTTAGTGTAGGCAATCAAGATACTGAATATTTCTAGATCTCTGAGAAGCAAACTATACAAACAATATTTGAGATTTTAACTTTTAAAACCTACTTTAAATGACTGAAATATAAATACAGTCATGCATAAGAGCTAATGTCAAATATCTATTTTTCCAAGTAGCTTTCTCATTGCTATAGCGAGTACAAGGATATGTAAGACATAGTACTTCTACAAAAAAAGTTGATATACTGGCCAATGAAATACTAGTAACACTTATGAGTGACTAAATTAAAATAGAAGGCAGTCCATTTTTATAACACTTAATCCAGTAAAGAGAGTTATGTATAATTCTTAGGAGTTAGAGAAATTTCTTAAATCAAAATGATGGGGGGCAGGGAAGGAAAAAATGAAACAAGATGGGATCTGGAGGAAGACAAACCATAAGACTCTTAATCTCACAAAACAAACTGAGGGTTGCTGAGGGGAGGGGGAGTGTGGAGAGGGTAGTTGGGTTATGGACATTGCGGAGGGTATGTGATATGATGAGTGCTGTGAAATATATGAGCCTGATGATTCACAAACCTGTATCCCTGGGGCATATAATACATTATATGTTAATAAAAATAATAAAAAGAAAAAAAGAAAAGAAAAAGGAAAAAAAAAAAAAACTAGCAGAGACCTTAGGTATAATCTAGTCAAGGTCCTTCATTTTCCAGGGCTTAGAAAAGTATGCACAGAGGTTGAATGACTTTCTTGCTCAATGACACAAACCAGCTGAATGCAACATTATATCTACATCTGCTATCCTAACTCCTATCTTAAATCCCACATAAGCCTGCATTTGTGTTAACCAAAATAATCTATTCTTATATGTTAGAATGGCAATCTAAATATTTCCTGCTGAGTTATCTTACATAAGCATGAATCTTAGTAACAGCCCTGGTTAAATAGTCTATACTAAATCACAAATAATACTTGTTTTCCTGGTATTTATAAGCAGAGAAGTCTGGTGGCAAGTGGGGCCCATTTACTCAGTTGCTCTTAGAAGGCTGAGAAGGGACTCATATAAGCTCAGGAAAATATCTATCAGCAAAGAGCTGGCTTTAGTGCTCTTCTGTTCTCAAGCTTAAGCCCCCTTTGGTTTTGCTGTAGCCAAAACGCTTGTCAAAGCCTAAAGCTACTGAGGTGCTGTCAACACTTCTCTGCTATTTTGGCCTCAGAAAAGAAAAATACGCTGTACTGTCTTTGTAGTTTTTAAAAGCTATGCAAATGAAATATAAAGCTGAATTAAATCCTTTTTTTTTGTGCATTTAAAAGCCAAAGTACATACTAAATACTCTGTATACTAAAATATTATGCTGCTTATACCAGTGACACATGATAAACTAAGACAAGGTCTTGGCAATTAAAAAGCAAAACCACTTTATTTTCTTTCTTAACAGTGGTTCTCACAGTAAGTCAGTTACTAAAGTTTTATTCCTATGTTATGTGTGAATTAACATTTATACTTAACATATAATGAATTCTAAGATTTAATGCAAAGAATAGTTGCATAAAATTTTACATAGAGGTGTGAATACATTAAAAGTGAGCTTAACTTATTTTGCTGATTATCATCACAGAGTCCTTTTATTTTAAACCAGAATTTCAAACTACTTGGGTTACAACATCCAGGAAATGTTCAATGTCTGAAAATCAAGAATAACTTAAGGACAAGAATTCCATGGACCAAGCACATTTATCAAAATCAACATGTAATTGGTCTATTTGCAAATACCAAAGTTAGTGGTTTTATATTTTGATATAATGGTTTTGGTAGTAGGCAGAAATAGGTCTCGGAAGGTGCCATAGGGCTTCATTTCTTCTGAAGGCTCTAAGGAAGAATCTGTTTTCCTTCCCTTTTCAGCTTCTGTAGGCTGCCTACATTTCTTAGCTTGTGGCTTTCTTCCATCTTTAAGGCCAACAACAGCGCGTTATCTTTCTCATGGTGCATCAGTTAGACACAGACTCTTCTGCTTCCTACTTCATTCTTATGGGCCATTAGGCTGACCAAAATAATCCAGAATAAACAGTATTTTCAAGGTCAGCTCATTAGCCACTTTAATTCCATCTGCAATTTCAATAACCCTTTGCCCCATAAAATAGCATACTTACAAATTCCAGGGATTAGGATGTGGACATTTGAAGGCTTACTATTCTGTCTACCACACTCCTCTAGAGCCTCCAAAAGAAATGCAGTCCCACAGGCACCTTGATTTTAGACCAACAATTTAGCCAAATCAGACTTCCAACCCCTAGAACTGCAAGATAATAAACCTATGTGTTTTAAGCCATGAAGTTTGTGGTAATTTATTTCAGCAGCCATAAGAAAATAATAGTTGTCTCAATGAAGGAAAGAGAAGTTTAGACATCAGAATTTGTATCCAACCATAATATGAACCTCCTTGAAATTTTTCAGTAAGCCAGAGGGATTCAGACATTTCATGCACTTTAAGCATAATGCTTCCAGAGTGTTAAAGCCAAGTAATAGGAAAAAGAAAATAAAAAATAGTGTGCAAAAGGGAATTGACAGTAGACCAGGAGATAGATATTACCTTATGCCAACTATCTCAAAATATGTTCCTTAGAGTATTAGAGTTCTGTGAGATACTGGTTTAAGTTTTTCAGACAAAACAAAAGTTCTCCAGTATCAAATATTTCTGAAAGATTTTATTTATTTATTCATGAGAGACAGAGAGAGAAAGAGGGAGAGGGAGAGAGAGAGAGAGAGAGACTGGTAGAGGGAGAAGCAAACTCCCCATAGAGCAGAGAGCCTGATGTGGGACTTGATCCCAGAATACCAGAATCATAACCTTAGCCAAAGGCAGATGCTTAACTCACTGAGCCACCTAGGCACACACACACACACACACACACAAAAGTTTTTAAAAATAAACAGAAGACTTTATTGTGTTTACATGCATTGGAAGTATTCAAGGCTGTGTAGGATTTCAACAACTTTTGACCATATGATTTATTTTTCCTCCTAAGACATAATTCTGCTTGGCATAACTAGGGATGTTGCAGCAGGCTTGGTACATCACAAAGTCTATTAAAGCTGACATTAAAATAAGATATATCTCTGACCAGCTGATTTCCTATACTTAATGAGAAATGGATGTACTTATCCAATTAGAAGGATGAAAAGAAGTTCACTAGTTCAACTACAAATGTACATTGAACATCCCCCGTAGGCATAGCTTTCTTTAGTAAGTGTTACAAAGAAGTAAAATAACCAATGGAGCAGCTAGTCCAATGTATACCCAGATAAAACTGGAGGACTCTTTGGTTTGGGATCATTCTGCAGTGAAAACCATAAAAATCAGTGTAAAACTAGATTTGTTCTCTCAATTCCAATCAACTCACTCTTTCCTGGTGAGGCACCTCTGTGGTAAGGTCAGCACTCAGGGTTAGCTCTCTTTCAGAGGCCCATTCACAAAGGACTTGATATCTCAGGTACAACCAAAAAGTGGAGAGAGAAGTAAATTACCACAAGAAAAGTTATGGGCAAGACTGAAGTAAATAAATAGGGTAAAAATAGAAAGGCATAAACAATATAATACAAAAAATATATAAAATACAATTGTCAATAAGATATATACACATCATTGGGAAGTATACAGAAGGAGTTGTGTGATAAGAAAACAAGCATATAGTTTAGGTAATAAGTTCTAACAGAAGCTAGAATAGAAATAATATGGGTAAAGTGTTCTGGTAACACTGATACAATAGCTGAATCTTGCAGATTTTAGTTTTCGGAAGAGTGGAAAAAGCATTCCTAGGTGAGGGAATAGGAGAAAAATGTGGGTAGGCAAGAAATACATTCTGTGTTCATTTAATCATGCAATAAAGCACTGTCCAGAATTAGTCAAGTTCCTTCTATATTTATTTTGAGTGAATACCATTAATCATTTTCTTAAGATATGTCACTGTGCGTATATTTGTATGTGTGTGTTAGAGAGATGCAAGGTAGCAAGAGCTCGAAGATCAAAATATAGGGGGAAAAATCCAGAGACAAAAGCCAATATAGATAATGTAACTTCTCCCATTAAGACATTTGCCAATTTTAGGGGCGCCTGGGTGGCTCAGCGGGTTAAAGCCTCTGCCTTCGGCTCGGGTCATGATCTCAGGGTCCTGGGATCGAGCCCCACATTGGGCTCTCTGCTCAGCAGGGAGCCTGCTTCCCTTCCTCTCTCTGCCTGCCTCTCTGCCTGCCTGTGATCTCTGTCTGTCAAATAAATAAATAAAATCTTAAAAAAAAAAAAAAAGACATTTGCCAATTTTAAAGTGGGAGCCAAGACACTAAGAAGTTGAACACAAAATCAAGCTGTGTGGCCAAGAAGCTGAGCAGAGCGTGTAGTAGTACCACAGGTCTAGGAGGACAAAGAATGACATCCCCAAATGAAGAGAGATCCTAGTAAGGTTTTTGGTTGAACATTTGGAGGGCTACCCCTAAGAAGAAAAGCAAAACAGAAATAGATCCACCTGTACCAAGTATGAAGCCCAGATTCAAATAAGTGTATTTTAGGATTAGTGTCATCTTGCCCTGCCCATAGGCCTGTCAGAAACAGAAAGAAATCCTCAAACCATCTCTATTTTTTTATATACAACATCCAACATTCAATCAAAATTTGCCAGTTATAGGAGAAGTGAAGATCACATAACTGCAAACCAAGTTAACAACAGAAACAGTCCAATAAGAAATTCAAGTAGGAGAGTTATCAGACATGGATTTGAGATATCTGTGATCAACACATTGAAACACTATATGACAAAATGAAAAATTCAGCAGAACATGAACTTATAAAAAATGGAAATTATAGAACTTAAAATAAGAACTAAAATTAAAAACTCAATAGATGTTCTTAACAATAGCAGTATTAGACACAGTTGAAATAAGAACAAATGGAAAAGAAATCAGGAATAAGACAGGACTGAAGCACAGAGAACTAAAATCATGAAAAATAGATAAAAGAACATAAGAGACATATGAACATATGGCAAAGCATTCTAACCAAATGGAATTTGAGTATGAAACAGAGGGCAGTGAGCGAAAGGAGGAAGCAATATTTGAAGCCATAATGGCTGAGAATCTTATAAAACTGACAGAAGACACCATGCAGCTAAGTGTTAATATGGCAGACCTGGTCTTTGAAAGGGTCTGCTTGCCAGCCTGTTGCATGGCTGGTGTCTGGGAATTTAGCTTTTGAAATGTTCTCTAGTGTTGCTTCTGCTATGTCAGCCTGCTTAAGCTGTATAAACAACATGATTTATAGTAAACACCTGTTTCTTTCTGAAAGTTCCCAATTTTGGTGGTCAGAGAGTGCTTATGTCCCCAGGCTCTGAAAGAAACCTTGAAATCTGAATTTCAGACAGTCTTCCCTGGACAGAAATATTACACGCATGCTTCTGCATTTTCACTGCTAAGGAAAGAAGCATGCTGTGTGAACCTTCCTGGGCTAGGGCAAGAGAGGGAACAAAGAAAAAAAAATGTGCCTGAGTTTCTCCAAATTATGCCTGTGTGCATTTTCCCCCTTACTGATTCAGCTATTTGTTTTTCTGTGTCACTATAATAAATCTTTTTCATGAGTACACCTATATGTTGAATCCCATGTGTCCTCCTAGTAAAGTACCAAATAGAAGAGTGGTCTTGAGACTCACTATACAAACATCTACTTGCAATGCAGAAAAGTCCACAATCCCAAACAGGATAAGTAGAAAAAAATTATATTTAAGTCCATCATCATACC
This sequence comes from Lutra lutra, assembly GCF_902655055.1. Classification (NCBI taxonomy): domain Eukaryota; kingdom Metazoa; phylum Chordata; class Mammalia; order Carnivora; family Mustelidae; genus Lutra; species Lutra lutra. The sequence goes on along the minus strand of NC_062284.1, from coordinate 97,171,380 downwards.
AATGTAGACAAACAAAGACAAAGAGCATTTTAAAGGCAGTGATGAATAAAGACACACTGCTTTCAGAGAAGCAATATCACTCCCTCAGTTGGCTTTAGCACACACAATGGTAATCAGAAAAAAAAAAAAATTGGAATAAAATCTTCAAAATGCTAGAAAAAAAACCCAGAAGCTATTAATTTAGAAATGTATATGCAGAGAAATATCCTTCAAAATATAGGATAACTCCTTTGTGTTCTACCTGCAAAATAACACATCACATCTTGTTCTCCAAGTCAAAAGTTTTACTGTGGCAGGTGTGCCACATGAAGGGCTGTGAATTTTCAGAACAACTGAAATTGATGGCAGTTATGCATACACGAAGAAGAAACAAGCCACCGATTTCACTGTAACAACTAGGGATAAGATAAATTTAAAAAATAAATTTTAAAGACATAGTGAGTCATGTAAATGAAGATAACCAAATAAACTTAAATCCCAGAGAGGGATGAGCCCTTCCTAGGTAAGCTGAGATCACTAGCCACTTTCTTCCTTTCTTGCCAAGTCTGTGTAAGCATTGATTATCAGGCCTGACATAGACAAAGGGAGAAGTATAAAGCAACAGAATTTATGACTAAGTAGGTTGCCCTAAAGGATTATAATCTACAGAATCCCTGGCAGTAATAGGATCAGTTTTCCCAACAGGATATTTATTGAGTGCCAGAGTGGCATAAAAGACTAGAGAGCTGGTTCGGAAACACAGAGTGAGGGGTACCTGGGTGGCTCAGTGAGTTAAGCATTTGACTCTTGGCTGCTCAGGTCCTGAGATCACGCCCCACAGGGAGCCCCTCCACTGAGCTCACACATGCTCTCTTTCTAAAATAAATAAATCTCAAAAGACAAACAAAACCAAACAGATTTTCCATAAAGAGACAAAGCCACATTAGGAAGAAGTTATAAGAAATGATGACAATTCTCTTTCTCAAAATGTTTTCCATTTTTAATTACCTGAAATATAAGGCTAAAGAGTTAACCTCAAAATATCTAATAGGCTGAAATTTCAACAAGGTAGACAAGGAATGGTCAGATTCAACCAAAAGCAGGAAAGGTTGTGTCTCAGGGCATAAAGGCCATCTATTTTTCTGTGGCCATACAATGCTTAAGAAACCTAGTTGTCATGAGGAGAATTTTCTGTAATAAATACATAACAGTCCTCACATATAAGATTCTAAATGTGGGCTAAAACTAGCTGAAGTTGTAGTCCAGTCACAATTTAGCTCAACATCTGATTAGACTGAAGTATTAGCCTTTCACCAAATCTGTGTAAAAGAAAAAAATGTTCAAGGAATAAGCGGTATCAACTTCTAGATCTATGGGTATTCTGTATGATAGCATATTATCCAACATTATGAGAGATGAGAAGATTCATGAACTATCATGAACTATGAACACACAAATAATAATTTTTAAAAAAGCAGACAGTAAAAGCAAACCCAAGGATTATCTATATCTTGGGACTAACATACAGGGACTTGAGGGAATAATAGGGCCTATTAACAATATATTAAAAATAATGAAGGAAATGGAAAAGTGAAAAAAAAAGATGCAGAATCTCAAGAGAGTATTAAGAAAAAATTTATGCCTGCAAACAGAACAAACTAGAAGAAATACATAAATTCCTAGAAACATGTAATGTCCTAAAATCAAATCAGGAATAAACAGAAAATTTGAACAGACCAATTACCAACAATGAAATTGAGTACATATTAAAAAGAATTCCCAATAAACAAAAGTCCAAGACCAGATGGCTTCATAGATGAATTTTAACAAACAAAGAAGTGTTAATACCTATTCTTCTATTATTATTTGGAATAATAAACTATTCCAAAACATAGAAAAGGAAGAAAAGCTTCCAAATTCATTCTAGGAGGCCAGCATTACCCTGATACCAGAACCAGAGAAAGATAAAACAAAAAAGGAAACATACAAGCCAATATCTCTGGTGAACATAGATTCAAAACTCCTCAAAATATTAGCAAATGAAATCCAACAATACTGTAAAAAAATCAAATGGGTTTTATTCCTTAGATGTGAGGGTAGCACCATATTCACAAATCAATAAATGCAATACAGCACAACAACAAGAGAAAGGGTAAAGGCTATACAATCTTTTCAACAGATGTAGAAAAGGCATCTTACAAAGTACAGCATTCATTCATGTAAAAATCCTTAGCAAAGTAGATTTAGAGGAAACATAACTAAACAAAATAAGGGCCATATATGAAAAATCCACAGCTAACATTATTTTTCATGTGGAAAAACAGAGCTTTCCCCCAAAAGTTGAGACTAAGACAAGGATGTCCACTGTCACTACTTTTATTTGACTTAGTCCTGAAAGTCCTAGCCACAGCAATAAGACAAGAAATAAAAGGCATCAAGATTGGTAAGGAGGAAATAAGACTTTCAGTATTTGCAGATGAGATGATACTACATATAGAAAATCCTAAAGACTCCATCAAAAAATCTACTAGAGCTGATAAGTGAATTCAGTAAAATAGCAGATTACAAAACCAATATATAGAAATCTGTTGCATTTCTATATGCTTATAATGAAGCAGCAAAAAAAAGAACTGAAGAAATAATTCCATTTATAATTTCAAAAAATAATACCTAGGAATAAATCCAACCAAGGAGGTGAAAGTCCTGTACTCCAAAAACCATAAAATACTGATGAAAGAAATTGATGAGATAAAGATATTGAGGGACATTCCATGCTCATGGATTGGAAGAAATCCATGTTAAAATGTCCATGTTACCCAAGGCAATCTATAGATTCAATACCACTCATATCAAAATAACAATAACATTTTCCACAGAACTAGAACAAATTATCTTAAAATTTGTATTGGACCATAAAAGATCTTGAATAGCAAAGGAATCTTGAAAAAGAATAAAAGTGGTGATATCACAATCCCAGATTTCAAAATATACTACAAAGCTGTAGTAATCAAAACAACATGGTACTGGTATGAAAACAGACACATAGATCAAAAGAACAAAATACAAGCCCAGAAACAGACCTATCCTTATATGGCCAATATTTGATAAAGGAGGCAAGGGTATGCAATGAGAAAAAGATAGTCTTTTCAACAAATGGTGCTTGGGAAACCAGACAGCTACCTGCAAAAGAGTGAAACTGGACCACTTTTTCACACAATACTCAAAAGTAAACTCAATATGGATTAAAGGTCTAACTGTGAGACCAGAATCCATAAAATTCCTAGAACAGAACAGAGGCAGTAATTTCTCTGATATGGACCATAACGTTTTTCTAGATATGTCTCCTGAGGCAAGGGAAACAAAAACAAAATTAAAAAATTAGGACTACACCAAAATAAAAAGCTTCTGCACAGTGAAAGAAACTATCAACAAAACTAAAAGACAACATACTGAATGGAAGAAGACAATTGCAAATTATATATTCAATTAAGGGTTAGTGTCCAAAATATATAAAGAACTCCTACAGCTCAATAGCAAAAAAAAACCAAACAATAAAAAAATAGGCAGAAGCATGGACATTTCTCTGAAGACCTATAGATGGCCAACAGACACATGTAAGTATGCTCAACATTAGAGAAATTCAAATCAAAACAGCAATGAGATATCACTGCACCTGTCAGAATGGCTGAATCAAAATTACAAGAAACGAGTGTCAGTGAGGATGTGGAGAAAATGAAACTCTTGCGCACAGTTCATGGGAATACAAACTTGTGCAGCCATTGTGGAAAATAGTATGGAGTTTTCTCAAAAAAATTAAAAGAGATCTACTGTATAATCTAGAAATTCTACTGGGTATTTACCCAAAGAATAAAAAAAACATGAATTGAAAAAGATATAGGTAATCCTAGGTCTATTGCAACATTATTTACAATAGCCAAATTACAGAAGCAGACTAAGTGTCCGTCAATAGATAAATGGATAAGGAAGATGTGGTGTATATATACACTGGAATATTAGTCATAAAAAAGAATGAAATCTTGCCATTTATAACATGGAGCTAGAGAGTACAATGCTAAGTGAAGTAAATCAGAGAAAGATATCAATTCCACATATGAGTGAAATCATAAGAAACAAAACCAAATATCAGACTTAACTATGCATAACCAACTGATGGTTACCAGAGGGGAGGTCAGTGAGGGGGATGGATGAATAGATGAAGGGGATTAAAAGTACCCTTACCCAGATAACTGCTGAGTAATGTATAGAATTGTTCAATCCCTAAATTATACACCTGCAACTAATATTACACTGTAGGTTAACCATACTAGAATTACTTTATTTCCCCCACACCATTTATTCAATTATGAAATTAAAATTTTAAAAAGAGACAATTCCATATAATTAGAATAAACATAAAATATAAAAAATTTAAAAATGAGTAACATGAAATTAAAAATCCATTAGCTGAATGAACAGCAGATCAAATATAACAAAAAATAAGATTAGTAAATATTAAGTCAGGTAAGAAATAAAAAAACAGAACATATGCAAGAGAATTTGAATCTAGTGAAAGGATCTTACATATATATAATTGGAAGAGTTATGAAGAAAGAATGGAAAAAATGGAGTAAAACTGTCTTAAGTAATAGTAGTTAATAATTTTCAAAATTGACATCAAAAGACAAACAATATATTCAAGAAACTCAACAAATGCAGGAAGATATAAAAAAAGAAAATACATCAGAATAAAGTAAAAAAAGTCAAAGATGAGAAAATTATATATACAGCTAAAGATTAAAAAAAATCCATTACAGGGATAATATTCTAGGAATTTTATGGTTTTGGTCTCACATTTAGATCTTTAACCCATTTGGAGTTTATTTTTGTATATGGTATAATAAAGTGGTCCAGTTTCATTCTTTTCCATGTAGTTGTCCAGTTTTCCCAGCACTGTTTATTGAAAATACTTCTTTTCCCCATTTTATATTATTGTCTGTTATAAATGAATTGACCACATAAGCATGGGTTTATTTCTGGACTCTATATTCTGTTCCATTGATCTATATTTTCATGGCCTGTTTTCATGGCCATACCATATTGTTTTCATTATTACAGTTTTGCAGTATCTTGAAATCTGGGGTTGTGATACCTTCAGCTTTGTTATTCATTCTCAAGATAGTTTACTTAAATCTAACTACTGAATTATTTGAGTTAAAGTCCATTGTCTCTGTTTGTTTTCCTTTGTCCATCTGTTCTTCCTCCAACATTATTCCTTTGTTTCTTATTTTTCTTGTGCATGAAATATGTGTTGACAACAATTTGCATCTTTCATAAAGAAATCTATCATATATCTTCTTGTTACCTTGTATATAATGGCTCTTTTTAAAAATTTTTAAAAAGATTTTATTTATTCATATGTCAGAGAGAGAAAGAGAGTGAGTGAGCGTGTGCACAAGCAGGCAGAGGGAGAAGCAAGCTTCCTGCTGAGCAAGGAGCCTGATGCAGGACTCAATCCCAGGACCCTGGGATCATGACTTTAGCTGAAGGCAGAGGCTTAACTTACTGAGCCACCCAGGCTACCCAACAGGACATCTGCCTTTCTAGAAGATGACATACATAGTAATCTCTTTGACATCAGCTGTAAAAACATTTTTCTAGACATCTCATTTGGCAAAGAAAACAAAAGCAAAGCAAAGCTAACCTATTGGGAATACACCAAAATAAAAAGCTTTTGCACAAAGAAAGAAACCATCAACAAAACAACAATGCATCCTAATAAATGGGAGAAGATAATTGCAAAGTATACATCCAATAAGGGGTTAATACCTAAAATACATAAAAGATTTATATAACTCAGTACCAAAAAAAAATAATTTAAAAAAAGGGTAGAGGACCTGAATAGACTTTTTTTTTTCAAAGACCACCTCCAGATGACCAACATACAATGAAAGGATGTTCAACATCCTTAATCATCAGGGCAATAAAAATCACAACCACAATGAGCTATCACCTTATGCCCGTTAGAATGGCTAAAATAAAAAACACAAGAAATAAAAAGTATTGGCAAGGATGTGGAGAAAAAGGAAGTTCGTGTGCTGTTGTATTACTTGTGGTATGCGTATCAGTATAGCTATTGTGGAAAACAGTATGGAGTTTCCTCTAAAAATTAAGAACAGAATTAACACATGATCCAGTAATTCCACTACTGAGTATTGACCCCGAGAAAATGAAAACAGTAATTCAAAAAGTTACACGCACTCCTATGTTTATTGTAGCATTATTTACAATAACTAAGATATGGAAGCAACCATCAATAAGTGATTGGATAAAGAAGTCACACACACACACACACACACACACACACACAGGAATATTACTCAGCCATAAAAAATAATGTGATTTTGAGATTTGCAACAATGTGGATGGACCTAGAGGCTAAATCCTAAGTGAAATAAATCAGAGAAAGATAAATACCATATGACTTCACTCATACTTGGAATTTAAGAAACAAAACAAACAAAAAAAGGAGAAGAACCAAAAAAGAGACTTAATTATAGAGAGAGAACTGAGGGTTGCCAGAGGGGAAGCAGGTGGGGGGTTATGGGTAAAAAAATAAAAGATGTAAATAGACTAAAGACTACAATTAAAAGATAAAGATTATAATCCGTATTAAACAAAACCCAACTATAGCTTTCACAAGAGGTAAACTTTAATAAAAAGAAATAATGTGGATGAAAGTAAAATAAAAAGCTTTATCATGCAAATAGTAACAAAAATTAATGAAGCTATATCAATATCCACTTTTAAGACAATATATAACGGGAAGCATTTCTAATAATAAAAGGGACATAAGGGTACTTCATCAAGGAACAATAATTCCAAGTGTGCACATTATTAGATAACACAGCTTCAAAATATATAAAGCAAAATTTGACAGAATCAAAAGAAATAAATTCACAATCAGGGTTAGAGATTTCACTACTCTTTGTCCAGTGATTGACATAAAAAGCAGTAGTCATAACATCAATAGGAAGACATCAAATCAAAAATAGAATATTTGATCAACACTATTCACCAAACTGACCTAATATATAAGCTTTAGAGCCAATAATGGCAGAATATAAATTTTTCAAGAATACATGAATCATTCATGAAAATGGACCATATGCGGGGTACACAGATAGTCCTCAATAAATCTCAAAGATTTGAAACATTTAGAGAGTTTCTCTGACCAGAGAGAAGTTAAACTAAAGAAGAGAGAGAAAAAAAATCAAAATATTTGGAATTTAAAATATGGTTTTAAATAACTTATGTATTAGAGAAGCGATCAAAATATTTGACTATATGAAATTAAAGTTAAAACATTTCATAATTATGAAATATAACTATACTAGATCTTAAAGTAAAATGTAGACTTGAGGTAGGAGGGTGGGGGGATGGGTGAAATAGGTGTTGGGGATTAAGGAGTGGTACCGGTTGTGATGAGCACCAGGTGTGCATGGAAGTGTTGACTCACTATATTGTGCACTTGAAACTATTACACTGTATGTTAACTAGCTGGATTTAATTTTTTTTTTTTTTTTTAGAAAAGAAGATAGTTTCTGGCAAACAGAAACCATCTACAAGCTTCTAGTTTTGTGGGCAAGAGTTGCCAAAATAAATCCTCTCCTGAGTACAAAAAGACCCCGAAAACAAAACAAAAAAACCCAAAACCAAAAAGCCCTAAAACCAAAACAAAACAAAAAAAGCATATATTAGAAAAGAACAACATTGGGAAGCAATAGTATAAACTTCTGTATCAAAAAGCAAAATTCTAGCTGCTAGTTTTCTTAGGTTTTAGAAAAATAGTAATTTAACCCTAAGTATAAAAATGAATATCCTGGGCGCATGGGTGTCTCAGTCAGTTAAGTGTCTGCCTTCGGCTTTAGTCATGGTCCTGGGATCCTGGGATCCAGTCCCACATTGAGCTCCCTGCTCAGTGGGAAGCCTGCTTCTCCCTCTCCTCCCTGCTCATGCTCTCTGTCATTATTTCAGTCTCTCTCAAATAAGTAAATAGAATCTTTTAAAATAGTTAATATCCCAAAGATATGGACATCAGTCAATTAAGAAGAAAAATATAAAATAAAAAACCAACAAAGCAAAGAGTTAGCTCTTTGAAAAAGTTAACCAAATTGGTCAATCTTAGCAAGACAGGTTAAGAAAAAAGGAAAAACTTACATCAATATCATCAAGAAAGAAAAAAGGATGGTCACTACAGTTGTTAGAAATGAAATAAATTGAAAAACATAATTGTAAAAATACCGATATACTGGAAAATTTAGATAAAATGTAAAAATTTCCTTGAAAACACAACCTACCGGTCACAAAAACAGAAAAAACAGAAAAAAACATCAGGGACCCTCTAGTTGTTATACAAATTGAATTTCTAAGCAAAATATTTACCACAAGAAATCTCTTGCCCCAGAGAGATTTAATGTTTAATTTTCACTCATATTTTAAAGTAGAAACAAAACACTGTTATCTGAACTCTTGCAGGAGAATAGGAAGATTTTAATAGTCATAATTATGAAACCAACACCAAAAGCTGACAAGAACATTGTAAAGAAAAAAAAAAATGAATTACAGATGAAAATCTTTCATGAATGTGAGTACAACATGAAAAGAAAAAAATAATTGAATTGTTATATATAAAAAGGATAATATTAAACAAATTAATTCTAGCCATTCAGAGAGCTTAGCATTAAAAAAATTTAATGGAATTTGTATTAACAAAGAAAAACAACTACAATCTCATTAAAAACAGAAAAAGCAGTTGACAAAATTCAACAACTATTTATCATTAAGAAAAAGAAAATCCTTGGCAAACTAGAAATAGAAGCTGGCATTGCAAATTAGCGGGGGACAAACTATCTTTTTAATAAACTCCATATCTATGTAATAAAAAGAACATTAATCCTTTACCTTAAACCATACAGCAAAGTCAATTGCAGGGTGATTGCATATCGAAACAATAAACAATCTAAAGAACAAAACAGTTTCTAGAAAATAATGTAAGACAATATCTTTAAGACCTTGGAGGCAAGCTAAGATTTCTGGTCAGGATATAAGAAATACTATAAAGGAAAATGTTGGTAATTGGACTATGTAAGTATTTTTTTTAAAGTTTTTTAGACAGTAACAGAGTTACAAAACTGGCCAAGAGTGGGAAAAAATATTTTTACGACCTGTAGCCAACATACTACTTGTATCAAAGCCATACAAAGTTTCTTGATAATCAGTAGAAGACAGACCAAAAAAAATGATGAAAGACATTTACAAGAACTTTGCAGAAGAGGAAATCCAAATAGTCAATGTCCAAGTGCTATGGGTCACTAAATGCCCATGAAAGCTAATGAAATATTTGAAAATGCAACCACCTTCTCACTGTCAGAATGGCTCCCGTGAAAACCAGTGACCATTACAGTGTTAGTAAGGATGTGGAACAAATGAGCTTTCATACAGTGTGGGCAGAAGTGCCAAGTAGAACAACTGTAAAAACTGGTATCTGTCCAGACACGGGTGTAACCCATGAGCCACTGGTTGCATCTGTATGTACACATCCAACAGAAACCCATACTAAGTATGTAAAAAATAGAAAAATATTCAAAGAGACATTTCTGAAATAATCAAAATTGTCCATCTACAGTAAAAGGAACAAATTGAGCTATAATCATAAAATGGGACACTATATACAGCAATTAAAAACAATCAATATAGTACTGCTATACACGATAATATTTACTAATCTCACAAACCTAATATTTGGTGAATGATGCCAGACACACAGAGGACTATCAACTATAACATTCAATTTATATGAAAGGACTAAGATAAAATACAAATTTGTCTATGAGGTTAAAGCTAGGAAAGGGGGTGAAGTTAGGAGCTGCTGGATTTGGTTTCATCACCAGCATGGTGGACACAGGAGCGTGCCTAGACATTTATCATACCGCAGTTTCATGCCTCTTTCTACACGTATTTTTGTAGGGCCATTAAAAATTATTTGAGTGATAACTTCTTTATTGTTATCCTAGTACTATGAAAACAGAATGAAACAGAATCTTAACTGAATAACTATAACCAATAAGCACTAATTGACATGTATTACGTTAGACTTGTGAATAGGACTCGAACTTCACAAATGACTTAACATTTTTTTAAAATTTTTTTTTATTTATTTATTCAACAGAGGGAAAGAGGGATCACAAGCAGGCAGAAAGGCAAGCAGACGGAGGGGGAAGCAGACTCCCTGCCAAACAGAGCCTGATGCAGGGTTCGATCCCAGGACCCGGAGATCATGACCTGAGCTGAAGGCAGAGGTTCAACCCACTGAGCCACCCAGGCGTCCCAACATTTTCTTTTTTAAGATTTTATTTATTTGTGAGAGAGACAGAGAGCGAGTGAGCATGAGCAGGGTGAAGGGCAGAGGGAGAAGACTCCCTGCTGAGCAAGGACCCCCCCAATGAACCCCTCGACCCCAGGACCCTGGATAAGCTGAAGGCAGTTGCTTAACCAACTGAGCCACCCAGGTGTCCTGACTTAATATTTTAACAAAAACTCTGGGAAATTGTAGTCATCATATAAGGACATGAACTTAGGTGAAGTAAATACAGAGGAGGATAAAAATATATCCAAAGTAATCCTGACAACCTGGGATTTAATATTTTGTGGTTTAGTGTTTTTAAAGTCACATTTAATATACTAGAGGGTCTGCACTTGGTTTAAAATATATTCTGGGCAAAGAGCAGTATAAACAGAAATATTGTCTTAGATTAGGTCCTCTGGGAGCCCACAATTAGGCCAAATTCAAAGTATATGATGCTTGTTAACAATCAACATATGTGGAAAGGCAGGGTGGGGAGGTGAAGAAGCGGTACTGGACAGAGGAAAAAGTGAAACAAACTTGGGCCAACTGAGTGGAGAGCTATGGAGCTTATATTTCCTGTCAGTCATCCCCCTTTGGACTGTAATGGCTGGGCTTTTATACATCTGCCTCCCTCGGTCTAAGGAGGCAGAATGCCCCGGGAGGTAGTGGCCTGGGTAAGGCTCAGCTTTGCAGCTGACTCTGATCTGGAGAACTAACAGCTGATGGCTATCTTCTGACCCCACGCCCCTCAACTGGAAGCAGCTTGAAGAGGGATTAGAGTAGGACATTTACATGTCTAGGACACAGATAGAAAAATTGGCACACATTCAGAGGAGACTAACAAGAAGAGTGATTACGTTGAATATGAATGAAACCATGGCATGTATGGAAACTGCCATGTCTATCTCAGGAAAGGGGGAAAAATTAGGCGATGTTTTTAGATATCTGAAAAGTTGTAAGGTGGGTGAGGTTTTAAACTTTATCACAGAAGAAAACTAGGACCAATTGACAATTTTGAGGCATATATATGTGTGTTATAATGAACAATATTAAGTAACATAACTATTTTTTTGAGGTGGTAAGCTTCCCACCTTGCAGCCATCCTGGTGAACCTGGATCACCACTTGACTGGAACACTACAGAGAAGATTCAAACACCAAAGAGAGGACTTGACCAATGACATCCATGGCTTATATCAGGCCTAGTGGTCCATGATTTTCTGTAGCCACAGGCCAAGATAGATTTTAAAACGGAAGTGTAAATAAATTAGGTATCATGCAAATTGGAGTTACCAAGGAAAATATTTTGATATGTGGATGTATTGTAATTAAGGACTGAAAAAGTATGTACACACCTAAATTACAGTGAAATTTACTAAATTCAAAAGAGATCAAAGGAGAGATGGCATTGCCTGGCTAACATTTAGGGAGGTTTCCATCAGAACTGGAGACTGGAGCAGGAATGTCAAGCTGACTTTGGATGAAAAATTGAACTGTATGTGAGACATGCAGAATACTGGAGTGTAAAGAAAAGAGGGATTGTGCAAAGATGTGATGAAATCAAAAGAAAATGTCAATATATTTTTATCTGACTCCATTCCCTTGAGGATTTTCCAAGTTGTGATGGAGGTGCTCTTTGTCATCCTTAATTAAGGCTACATCTGCACCAAGTACAAGTAACTATTTTAGTCTAGATGATTCACTGAAAGGAATCTCAGAAGGTTGTACACATACATAATTAGTCCCATCAAGATTGTAGAACTGGTAGTTTCAGTCCCTAGTTTTACTTAAGATTCTGCCTTAATTATGGAACATTCTCCAGAGTAGATCACATTCTTGGTCCTAAATCAGGTCTCAACCGGTATCAAAAGATTGGGATCATTCCCTGCATATTTTCAGACCATAATGCTCTGAAGCTAGAACTCAATCACAAGAGGAAATTTGGAAAGAACCGAAATACATGGAGACTAAACAGCATCCTTCTAAAGAATGAATGGGTCAACCAGGAAATTAAAGAAGAATTGAAAAAATTCATGGAAACAAATGATAATGAAAACACAACGGTTCAGAATCTGTGGGACACAACAAAGGACAATTATTCCATTTGAATGTGTGGCAAACCTGTGTTCCAATCTTCAGAGTATAGGATGGAGGCAAAGGTCATACTTATTAAAACAAACAAACAAACAAAGAACATCTGATTTGTCTGCTTCTCTAAGCTGTAGATTGCTAAAGACTACATTGTTTTTGCTGTATTTTGATACCATGGTTCAAATGTTATCTGCCTCACTGGTATGATTTTAGAACTGAAAGTGTCAGAAATGTCCAGTCCTTGTTTCCATGATGATCTCTCTACCCCACCTTCCAAAGATGAAAGGAATAAATATATTTTGCTGCCTTGCTAATATGCAAATACAAGCTACTTACCTTCAGAGTTGTCGAGTGCATAAAACTGATAGGGAAGTAGAAGCTGGTGGAAATGATGCTCCCAACTTCGACATAGGAAGAGATGATTAAAATAAAATTGCACTTCTCTTGGCGGTGTTAGACATTGGCCAGCTGCCCAAATTCAGTAGTGCACATTCCAGTAGGCCTAGCTTCTCTCCTGATACACTGCACCACTGAGTACAGACTTCTGTCTGTTACTTCAGATGTGCTGGGATTGATGTATTTACCCCACCTCGTTGCCTGTGAGTACCCAAGGCATTAAAGAAAAGATTAACCTATAGGTATGATGAATACTGGAGACTCTTCTTACATTAGATGTCACTTCCCAAAATATTGGCTTTCAATGGCACATACAAGCAAGATCAAAATGGGATTTGTCAGTAGTTTTAACCATTTGCTAGAGGTTGGAAATTTGCATAAGACATACCCATAAAGCTCTATACAAATTCTTGCTTTATGTAGCAGATCAAAAATGGAAGTTATTTTTAAGCTAACTTAAGAAAAATGTCCCTTTCCTCACCCACATTTTCCAATGAAGTAATAGCTTGGCTGCCTTTTTACAGATTCTGTTATATGTTGCTACATAGAATATATATCATTATAGCGTAGTGACTGGGAAAGCAGACCCAGAATTGTCAGAATTGTAGTTGAGACCTCCGGCAGATCTCTAAATATGTCTTAACATATCTGTGCCTTAGTTTTCTCACTTGTAAAAAAAAAAAAAAATAGCTACTCCCTCATAGGGTTGCTGTGATAATGAAATGATTTAACACATAATAAGCACTTAGAACGGTATTGACACATGATGGATGCTTGGTTCAAGGTCAGTTATGATTAAAGAAGATAGTGAGCATACTGAATGTTCATGAAACCATGGCATACATGGAATAGCTTCGTTTACCACAGAAATGAGAAATTTGAAGGTGAAATGATAACTGTTTATAGATATTTGAAAAGTTAAGTGTTTAAGGTTTTAAACTTTTTGTATCACAAGAAAAATGCTAACCCATTTTATACACACACACACACACACATCCCACACATCACCTCTGTTCTCAACCAAAAGTCATGCCCCCAAAGGTCTTAAGCTGATACAAATTTAGAAATACCAATTTTTTGGATTATAGAATTTAATCGGTTACATATGTTGTCTATAAAATGCAGTCAGATAATGTACAGATCCCGGCCTCTTAAGATATTGAGGTATTCACATAGATAAAATAAACTCTAAAAATACAATAAATCCTCAAGTAACCTCCCCATAGTTCCATCTTTTCTCAGTGAAACACCTGTTTCTTATAATTGGGTGATGAACAGAAAAGAAAGGAGAAAGAGACTAATTGGCCTTTTTCTTGAGCTCTATTATCCTATTGTTTAGTTTTGTGAGCAAACCATAGACAATTCAGCCAAAATTCGTAACTCCTTAATTTAAGAAAAACAGTCTTCTACACTTTTCAGACTTAGTGATAGATATTTTACTTAGCGGTCTATCAGAGTTCCAGAAGCAGTGATTCATTTCTGGATACATATTGGAACTACCTGGGGCCTTGGGAAAAATGCTGATATCCAGGTTCCATCCCTGGGGAGACTATTTTATTAATCTGGGGTAAACTGGAATAAGTGTTTTTGAAAGCTCTCCAGCTGATTCTAATATGCAGCCAAGGCTGAAAACCACTTATAGAGTCTTAATTGTTCAGAGATAGCCTAACAATTAGACAGGAAGGAAATAAACAATGAAATATGATATAAATGTATAACCATTTAAAGCTAGAGTACTTTGTAGGAGGATAGCAGGTTTGAACTCTTATAATTAAGTTCTCAGTAGAGTTATAGATGATGTTATTAATATTCACACAGAAACCTGACAACTACAACACATATATAAAAACAAACCCCAAATGTTTAATTATATAGTGTAGCCATTGAGGGGGAAAAAAAAAAGCAAGCACCAACTGGATTCAGAATTAGGAATATCAAGATGGCCAAAACAAGGTCCCTGCTTATAATAAATTCAAATTTGAATTTTGACATAAAGTAGCATGATAGCTACTTCCTCACTGAGTGTGGAACTAACATATTTTTTTAAGATTTTTTTTTTAAATTTATTTGACAGACAGAGATCACAAATAGAGAGGAAGGCAGAGAGAGAGGGGGAAGCAGGCTCCCCACCGAGCAGAAAGCCCAATGCGGGGCTTGATTCCAGGACCCTGGGATCATGACCCAGCTGAAGGTAGAGGCTTCCCCAACATTTTTTTTTTTTTAACTGTGTGCTCAGACATTGTTCTAAGGACATTACATCAAAGAATTTTATATTGAAAAAATGGAAGAACTTAGATGCTAAGAAAATTTTCTAAGATTATGATATTTACATATATTGCTGCTAATGAGAGTTTAGATTTTAATTCCAGTGATACACTTGGAGAACTTTTTTTTTTTTTTTTTAAGATTTTGTTTATTTATTTGTCAGAGAGAGAGAGGGAGAGAGAGCGAGCACAGGCAGAATGGCAGGCAGAGGCAGAGGGAGAAACAGGCTCCCTGCAGAGCAAGGAGCCTGATGTGGGACTCGATCCCAGGACTCTGGGATCATGACCTGAGCCAAAGGCAGCTGCTTAACCAACTGAGCCACCCAGGTGTCCCTTGGAGAACTTTTTAATCCTATTTTTTATCAGATTGCTTTTAAAGCCCAAAACATCCAAGTTGTCATTAAATGATCCACAGTGTCTTCATGTGGAAGTCTGTATGCATTTATTAAGAATGGAGCATTCTTTTGAAAATACATTGTTTGAGGACTTATTAAAAGCAAGATTTGAAATGTGCTGGTTTGCTTTAAGGTTTTGAGAGATATCTAACAAAAAATAGTGATGTTTAATTCCCACCAATGAAAAACAAATTTTAGAGCTTGTAACCTAGATAATTTGTTAAAGATTTTTAAAATTTAGGGGCGCCTGGGTGGCTCAGTGGATTAAGCCTCTGCCTTCAGCTCAGGTCATGATCTCAGGGTCCTGGGATGGAGCCCCGCTTTGGGCTATCTGCTCAGCAGGGAGCCTGCTTCCTCCTCTCTCTCTCTGCCTGCCTCTCTGCCTACTTGTGATCTCTGTGAAATAAATAAGTAAAAATCTTAAAAAGAAAAAAGATTTTTAAAATTTATTTGACACAGAGAGCTAGCGATAGGGAGAACACAAGCAGGGGGAGTGGGAGGGGGAGTAGCAGGCTTCCTGCAGAGCGGGGAGCCCAATGTGGGGCTCCATGCAGGGCTCCATCCCAGGACTGTGGGATCATGATCTGAGCAGAAGTCAGACACTTAATGACTGAGCCACCCAGGTGCCCCAACCTAGATAATTTTATGGGGGCATATGAAGGAAATAACTTGTAGAACTAAAAGAAAACCTGAAAAACCAAATCTTAGAAAGTTCAGGAGCCAAGGCAGTCTTAGAAAAAAAAAGAAGCAGGAACATGGGGAGTCTTTTCAGAGCTCCATTTATTTTAATAAACTATATTCAACCATTTTCTCACCTTTTATCACTTGGGGAAATATCAACGTTTGAGGAAGAATCTGATTGGCTGAACTTAGGTACCCCGCCCACCTCTTGGCCAAGAGAAGCTTAGCATCTTAAAAATTAATTCCACCATAACCATTTCAAAAGAAGGGAAATAGTTATCCAAAGGGATAAGGTGCAGTTACAAAAAAAGGATGAGGAAAGCAAGCAATAGCAACAGCTGGCCCATAAAGCTCTATTGCTATTGAGATGAAGCAATGCAGTGATTCTTTGGTCTTATAACAGGAAGTTTGCCTATTGGTCAAAAACTGCCCTTGAACAAAAAAGTGGGAGGAGGACAAAGGATAATTCATTCACAAGATAGCTACAAAGACAATCACTATTTATGAATAAGCTTATTTGTCCTCCCCTGAGTCCTACCTTCCTACCCTCCTACCTTAAGCATTTAGGACAAAATCAGTCCTTTCCTAGATAATTAAGACTGGAGCTGATTAGCCCAAAGCTTCCATCACTGAAATTGATTTAATGTGAGGCTAGGAAAAGCTTTTTTTTTTTTTTTTTTAAAGATTTTATTTATTTGTCAGAGAGAGAGAGAGTACAAGCAAGCAGAGCGGCAGGCAGAGGCAGAGAGGGAAGCAGGCTCCCCACTGAGCAACGAGCCCGACATGGGACTCGATCCCAGGACCCTGGGATCAAGACCCGAGCCGAAGGCAGTGGCTTAACCAACTGAGCCACCCAGGCGTCCCAGAAAAGCTTTTCTAATTTAGCTAAGTTAAAATTTGAGATTACTTGTCTGTCTTCCCCTAGTTCCCTTCTAAAGGCTGGATCTCACCTTCCAAGTAGAACAGGGAAGCATCTGTCAGGTTAGGTCTAGACATTCTGTCATCATCACCTCTACATTTACTATTTTCCCTGGCTCACTTCTGTGCTAAAGAGCCTTCTGTTACTCATAAAAATGTTCCAATTCCTACTCATAGCCTAATTTCCCAGTTGCACATCACTCCCTAACTCAAGACTGACTTACTGTGTTGTGTTACCTCTTCTCTCCAAAAAGAGGAAAGTAGATGCTATCACCTCTAGAGATCTGGATATAAAGAAACCCCAGACATAGTCCAAGGAAAATCACCATGTAAGACAGACCTATCTAAAGGACCAGGAGAAGTTTGTGTTGCAGAAGCAAATCGGACACATGGCCCAATGACTGGCATGAAACAGCCAATTAATAAACATTCGATGACTGACTAGCTGAATATATTAGTATAATCATGACACAACGTTTTTTGTATTTTTTCCTTAGACAGTTTGAGAATCCTGGCTAACTACTCTTTAAGAACACTTAAGAGTATTCTGTGGAAAATGATACATATAAACATGAAATCATTCTGATGACATTTTTCAGTTATGTTGAGATACACTTAACCTAAGACCTGTACTTTAAATTGCATAGCTTTATTATAATTCGTTCATGACAGTATATAGAATTTGATGATTAGATACTTAAGATCTTTTACTGTCTTCTTTCCTCAAAAACTGCTTACAAGTAGAAATTGTCAACTCACTGAAAACCTTGACAACACGATCCATCAAAAGATGGAACTGCTGACTGGATTCTGCATTTAATATTGGGCTAATTTTGACTGGAGCACTTTATAAATGCATTACCATTTTCCCTTGATGGACAATATAGAATACATTCTGGACATACATGCAAATGTTCAAAGTGCAGAAATTACTACAAATAAGTGAAAAGGGAAGTTTTAAATTAAATTATTACTCTCAAGGAAAAAGCAGGGATGGAACTCATTCAAGACAAATCATTAGGGTAATCTTTCCAGATAGCATTCAAAAATGAGAATCATGAGACTTTATAGGCCTGGCTCATTAGGGCTATTTTGTAGGCTGTAGGGTAAGCCATTCATCAATCTGGTAAGACAGGGGATAAGTGGAGAACAAAGGTAAATAAATGATAGATCCATTCAACTGAAGTCACTGGAATATTTACAATTACTAGTTCCAGAATCAAGGTCAATCCACCTAACATATTCCACTTAAAGGGGTCTTCATATATCAAGACCTTATCCAACATGTTTTTCCATTTAGGATAACTTTGGTGAAAATAGGAAAACATAACACTTTCCTAGCCAATGTGCACTACTTTAAAAACATTTTTAATCACCCATAAATTCACAGATAGTTTTATTAGAATCAGTTCTCAAAAGAGGCCACAGTGTGTCTTATTTCTAGTGTGCTAATTCAACCTATCAAGTGATGGACATATTTTCTCATATGAAACTGAATGAAGGAGCATATAAATTGTGTGTCGAATAACCAGTCATCTACAAAGCACCTTGATTAACGATGATGCTTTCACCTCTGTTCTCTTCCATTCATAGTCCACACTTCAGTAATCTAGTCCAATGCCAAAGTCTATTGTGCAGTGTTATCAGATGTACTTTCTGATGGTTGAAGGCGTCTCCTTAATCATCTTATAAGAATATTAATTTAAAAATCCAAGCAAGCTAGAGCTTCTAAAGAAGTAATAGAATAGTAAAATTTTCTCTGTTATGATATTATTTGCTCCCAAATTTTGCTGCAGTTTACAGTTAAGTTTTGCCAAGCAGCTGCCTTTATGGCCTAAATAATTTATGGAAGAAAAGTTGGGTTTAACACACTGTGATTCACAGTAGGTGCCCCATTTTCATCTCATTTTTGCATTTCCTACTCTTTTAAAGATAAAGACCCTACCATTTTGAGGATGAAAATTGAAGGACTAAGAAAACCCTTTCCCTGGCATAAAACATGTACTGTGCCAAGCACGAAAGCTTAAAGACAGAGACAACGTTTCCTTAATGTGAACAAAGCTACCTATAATTATGTCCAGTACTTTTTTCCTTTCTGGGAACCCCTATTTCTGCTGTCCATTGACTACCCCACCCCAGTCAGAACCATGACACAATTCTACTGAACTATTCTTATAAAATTGCACCACTTTATATCCATAAATTTATTTAATGGTTGCACTTCTTTTCTCAGTTTGCCAGAATATCAGAAGCATTTGATACATGCGTCTACTCCCTTTTTATGAAAAAATGGCTTCTTTTTATGACATAATATTCCTCTGGTTTTTCTCTAACTTCTCAGAACCCACTCATGTCACATTTTTCTGATAAATCTAGTTTCTGATACTCTCCCCTTCCAGATCTTTGAAGCTTGACATCTTTTAGGATGAGATTAAACATTCTGTTTTTGTTCTATATTCTTGTAGCTCATCTCATTTGCCCATGTTTGATTTCACTTTTATACTAAATACCACAAAATTATATCTAGAGTTCAGCCCCTCCCTTCAACTCCATACCTAAATTGATCAAGTATCTCCTCTTAACATCTTATCGACAGCTCAAATTCAATATACCCATACTGTACCACTCTGCTGCCCTTCAGTGTTTCTATCTCAATAAATGGCACTTCTCTCTAACCAGTTGTCCAGCTCAGAACCTCCTGTGTCAAGCCTGACATCTCCCTTTCTTTCATCTGCCAATTGTAACTATCAGTTTTTACTGATGTTGGTTATTAAGGATGTTTGGATTATAGTAATTATTCTTCTATCCTAACTACTCCAAGCCATCTCATGGGCATTACTATCATATCCTCAAAAGTGTTTTTCTTATCTTTTCTTGCTCCTTTTTCTCATGTTGGATAATTATACTTTTAGTTAAAAATTCTCATTTTTCATATTGGAGAAAATTATAATTTTAACAAAACTATATTGTGTGCGTGTTTTTCTTTCCCCCATGCTTAGGACCTTTCAACTGCTTCCCAACTTCCTTTTGATAAGGTTCAATGTCCTTAACCTGGGCACTTCTGGTGGCCCACCCAACAATAATTTCCCCCTCCTACCAGACTAGTAGTACCCAAATTTTAAACTGCTATCAAAAATTTGGGAATCTTATGACTGATCTTTATGACTTTAAGGAGCCTAATTCCACACGAGTAAGTTCACACTAGATTTACCAGCCTAGCTCTCTCCACACAAACAAGTCTAAAGAACCGTATACATTCAATGCCTCCACTTACCTATGTCCCCCCACACTCATGTATTCCTCAAATGACTAGTTATGGCAGTTACATTCCCCTTACAAATCAATAGTACAGAAAACCAAAGATCTTGTGACCCATTCTGGCCAATAAGATGAAAGGGAAATTTCTTGAGTATTTATGAAGATAATTTTTTTCTTAAAAAGAGATACAAAAAATGTATTATGCTTACAGCTCTGGATATTGGTATGTGAGGATGTGCATCTTACAGAGGGGGAACTACTCCATTTCTGACTAACTCCTTCAGTATTTTTGATCTAATGCTCCCTGCCTGTCCCCTCCCCCTTGAACACGAAGCATATAACTACCAGATTCATACAGCAAAAGTGCAGTTCTTTCTGCCTTCAGGTCCTGTCCCCAGTGCTACTTAAATAAACTTATTAAGTTGCACCACACACACACACACACACAAACAAAAACAAACAAAACCCCACAAATTATGAGATAATGAGTTGTTGAATTAACCAAACTTAAAGCTGCTTTACTTTAGGACTTCTTGTTACAGAAGACCAAAAAAAAAAAAAATTCTTTTTATTGAAGCCAGTGGAGGCAATGTTTTCTAATATCTCCCCAAGGTCCATGACAACTTAAATGGTAATTTCTGCTTAAAGACCTATGGAGATCTGATGCTACTTTTCTCAGCTCTTTGGCTGTTGGTGTCTTCCTTTCTCTCGATATTGCAACCATACTGGCTCTTTGTCAGCTCTTGAAATACTCTGTGCACATCTTCACCTCCGAGTTTTTTGCAAGGAATTTATCTTTATGGAATTCTTCTGCTCCTGCTCTATAGCCTATTCAAGTGTCAGCTGAAATGTCACTTCCTCAGCCCTCTGTTATATATACTATAGCATGACACTTGTCCTTACATTACCCATCATACTTCTAATTAATGTTCAATGTCATCCATTCTGGCTTCATTGTCAACTTTATAAGACAGCAGCTGTGTCTGTCTTATTCAGTTTAGTTATAGCACTGAGCATGGTTCTTGGCATACAGGAAGTGCTAAATATGTACTTTTTAAATGAATAAAACTAAAACCATTAGTTAATAAAAGACTTATAAAGTTTTATTCCTGCAGGTCTTCTTTAGTTCTAGAATCTACATACTGGATAGAGAAGAATTTCCAACCATATCCTGACCCTGTTTAAGATGACCAGCCACATAAGGTAAGGCAGCTGGCAGACCTAAAACTCACTGGCTATCAACAGCATTCCTTACCTGGACCGAGAGACTTAAGTTAAAATAAAAGTGGAGATGGATAAATGTAACCCTAGGGGAAAAGGAAACTCTAACAGAAGCTGTACATTCATTCAAGGTGTCTTATTGCTAGTAGACAGTCTATAATGGATCCATTTGTCTAAGTGAGACTCAGAAACAAAAAATAGCAGAACCACTGGGGCACAGGTAGGTTGATTTAGTACCCATAACGACCTGTCTACCAACCAAAGCTGAAGGAGAAAAACAAACTGAAAATACCCCAAGCAAAATTTTCTCTTCTCAAACCATTTTTTCCCCCAGTAGTTTAACCTGCCCAGGAATATGTAAGCACATCTAGTACCAATCACTACTTGGATGCTGAAACCCATTCCAGGAGACTCCTATCCCTACCATACTGTTTTGTAGTTTATAAGCCCCACTCTGTGTCAGTAGCAGTCTTCTTTTTATTGTTTTTTCCCCCCTAGCGCTTCCATTGTATCATGTATTGTGATGATCTCTTTAGTTATGTTAGACCCTGCTTTTCCATGGCATAGATTAAATCCCACAGAAATGATGTATTATTTCTAGGACCTAGCAAATTGTGGGACAATGGTAAAAATTCAGAAAACATTTCTATTTCTAAATGATTGTGTTGAGCATTGCCAACTGAAGGAAACTTATTACACTGAAGGATGTTTTTGTATGAAAAGATAAGATGAGGCAAAGGAAAAAAAATCTCTTCTCTGCAGGTAGGCTAAGTATATAATAGAAAATGCAGTTTTCCTCCTGAAGATGGACCCCTATCTTTTTATAAATAAGACCTTTTGTAAACACTCTGGAGAGATCAATTTGAAAGTAGTTTGTAAAAGTTTACATTTTTATGTTAAAAGTACCATATTTTTACTCTACATATTGTCCTGTATTTTCTGATTATATAAGTAAAAAAGACCTAAACAGGAAATCTAAAATGAAAAAGCATCTAGAAGAAGATATAGGAGATAATCTTTGCAAACTTTAGGATGACAAAGATTTCTAGAACAAAAAAAGCACCAGCTTTAAAAAAAAAAAAAAACGATCATTTGAAGTTCATGAGAAGTAAAACATTCAACTTTTCACCATACAGTTAAGAAAATAAAAAGGCAAGACACAGGCAAGGAGAAAATATTTGCAGAACCTACAGCTGAAAGTGTATCTGCATTTGTAAGGGCTCTTACAACTCCATAATAAAAGGAGGAAATGCATTATTTTTTAAATGGGCAAGAGATTTGAAAAGACAATTCACAAAAGATAAGAATAAGCATGTGAAAAGACAGCACCTTTCACCACCAGGGAAATACAATTTAAACTCTAAAGAAATATCAGTAGGTACCCATAAGAATAGCTAAAATTAAAAAGCTGACAGTAACAAGTGCTGACAGGTTAGTAGAACAATGACAATGACAGGTTAGAACAATGACAATGACATTGTTCTACTAACAATGACAACTGTCTTATATTTCTGGTACTGATACAAAATGATACAGCCACTTTGGAAAACTCCTAGCAGTTTTTTTTTTTTTTTTTTTTTTTACAAAATTAAACATACTTTTTACCCTAGGACCCAGTAATTCCAGTGCCATGTACCCATGAGAAATAAAGCATTTGCCTATAAAAATACATGTACATGAATGTTTATGGTAGCATTATTCATAATAGGGAAAAATTAGAATAATATAAAAATCCATCAAGAGAAGATGGAAAAACAAATCATGGTATACTCATGTAACAATCAGCAATACAAAAGGAAGAAACTGCTGCTTCATACTATAATGTAGGTACTTAAAATAAAAAAATCAATATACTGATCAACAGAAGATAAATACAAAGAAGAAACCGTGTGACTCCATTTTTGCTAACGTCTAAAAGAAGTAAATTAATGAAAAAATAAGATCAGTGTTGTCTGGTGCCAAGGGTTGGTATCAGACAATTGATTATAAAAAGCTCGGAGACACTCTTTTGGATGAAGGTGGCACAAATGCACACATTCCTCAAAATTTGTAAAAACTTACAATTAGGGACACCTGGGTGACTCAGTGGGTTAAGCCTCTGCCTTTGGCTCAGGTCATGATCTCAGGGTCCTGGGATCCAGTCCTACATCGGATACTCTGCTCAGCAGGGAGCCTGCTTCCCCCTCTTTCTGCCTGCCTCTCTGCCTAATTGTGATCTCTCTGTTAAATAAATAAAATCTTAAAAAAAAAACAAAAAACAAACCTTACATTTAAAATTCTACCTCAAAAAAGTATCATAGTCACTAATACCTGTATTTTAGTCATTTATGTTAATGTTCACTACAAACCTTCAATTATAAACATATTAAAATGATTATGGAGATTTTCCTATATTAATATCACTCCCAGAGAAAGCCATTTTAAAATAGTTTGGTAATATCTTACCCTGCAACTTTGTGTATGTACATACATGTGTATATACTTTTGTTTTACAAAGATGGGACAAGCTACATATAACCTATTTTCTTACCTATTTTCTTATTTATTTATTTATTTGACAGACAGAGATCACAAGTAGGCAGAGAAACAGGCAGAGAGAGAGGAGGAAGCGGGCTCCCTGCTGATCAGAGAGCCCCATGCGAGGCTCAATCCCAGGACCCTGGGATCATGACCTGAGCCAAAGGCAGAGGCTTTAACCCACTGAGCCACCCAGGCGCCCCAAAAGTAATAATGATTTTTGATGCTCCATGTCAGTCCATATAACATTCTAATGAATGCAATCCAATTTTCTAAGTGAATACTATACTAGTGCTATAGTAATTTATCATAGGTACCCTGTAATTTATTTTGCCCATGTCCGCTGGTGGAAAAAGACATCCAAAAATCCACTTCCAAATATTTTAAGTTGAGAAATGAAATAAAGCTGTCATTTTTTAATACAAAAATATCTTTATTGACTGCTTTAGCAAAACAGGGTCTTAGAAATTTATTCTGACCCTGAGTAAATTATACATCAGTCATGCATACTCTCCCAACAGATGAAAATCACTAACAGTGAAAACACTGCATGATAAAATGAGATTTCTAAAGGGACCATTAGACTGATGAAAAAAAAAAAAGGCAGCTCAGATTGATCAAGAGACATATCCAAGGTCATACAGGTTGAGGTTGGCTGAGCCAGCATTGGTTCCAGGTCCCTTGACCTTAGTGCCATATTTTCCACACGTTTTCCTTTGTGTAAATTTCACTAGCCTGCCAGGGGCTTCAACCTATCAGCTTGGCATCATTAACATTGTGTCTAAACATGGGAGATCACCAATCTTTCCTGTATTTGAATAATTCAGAAAAGAGAGAAATGCTTCATGTTGAAGATGCGGAGGTAACATGGTGCTTATCTTTCAGAAATGTTTCTTTATGCTTCACAATTTAACATACTGCAACAGCATGATGCATCTAATGATTTTTTTTTTTAAACAGCTTTCTGCTGACAGCATAAACAAAACAAGTTTATTTTGAGTGAGCAGCTGCTGTTTTTTCATGGAGGAACGTCACTTGCTGAAATAATGCAGCAGGCTGGCACTGCCGTGAGTGGATAAACATCTATGGGGTTTGTGGACTGGCAAGTATAGGACCATTCTGCTACTGCCGCAGTTACCAATAAAACAAACAGCCCATCTCCAATTTTATGAGAATGGAAAGTTAAGGCAGTCTGCAAAAGAGTTACAGAAATGGGCTGCACAGATTGTCTTATTTTAATGAATGGATCAACTGCAGATGTCAGATTTTTTTTGTCACTATATGTGGGATTTGTAAATTTCCTTATTAGGTTCTTTGAATTAGTTGATTCTTTTAAAAAATCTTTTTTGCTTGCTTTTAAATAGGCATTTATTACAAGAAAAAGTTAAGGCAAGGCTCTGGAGATTTATTTATACAAAACTCCCTTTTTGCCCTCCTCGACAATGTATTCATCAATATTTCTTTCAAAAAAGATTTTAATGGCCTAAGTTTGGTCTGGGGGAAAAAAAAGTACTCGGGAAAAGACCACTGGTCAGCAAATGATCTGAAGGAAGTACTGAATTGACAAAAATATTTAGATAAGGGATCTATTTTTGGAGTGTTTTTGATCTTTTATCAACCCCACCTTGGTTTTAGTGCTTCAGGGAAAGCTGACAAAGTCTGTAGTCTGAAAGTTATTATTTATCTTTCTGTTTGTACATTTTTGCAAGTCTATAATTATATAATACCATCATTTGGCTGACCTCAGACATTCTGTTCAAGTAAAATGACTAATCCTATGATCTATGAAGACTGTAAATTTAAATCAGAGTTGCAAATATGGTACTGAAATTTCCCATATACACTTCACCCAACTTCCTCCTATGTTACATAATCATAGAACATTCATCAAAACTAAAGTTTCATATTGACTTTATCATTTTTAAAAATACAATTAGTATAAGTCAAGAATATTGTTAAATGATAAACATATACAAGCACAAGAACCGAAGAGGAAATACCAAGTATAGAAATTTCTGGAAGGGAAACAGTACTTCCAACCAACTAGAACACTAAGGTGTTTATGGCTGAGTAGGATTTCTACTGGGACCTGGATGGTTATTAAGACCTAGACTTGCAGGATTGGAACAAAAGGAGAACCCTTGAAGTTCAAACAAACAAACAAACAACAACAAAAAAAAGAGGAGCAATGTAGAAGGCTAAAATTAAAGTGTAAGTGAAGTTGTGAAAATCTGCACCCTATGGAAATTTGGAAACATAGGAGAGAGATCAAGGGCTCTTTTCAATGACTTTTCAAGGCAATAATTTTACTGTATTATTATTAGAAGAACTATAGATTGTATGAAACATACCAAAATTAAGAAAAGAAAATCTGCAAACCTCGATACCTTGGTAAACTACTGAATATGCCATTAAGTTAGATAGTGAACTCTTTCTTGGCCTAATCCCAGCTAATTATAATTCTGTTCACACCTTCTAACCTTTGCATAGTTAGCATCTTAGCAGGTGAATAGGTCAGGTCTTTGGGGTGTCAATTAATCATATCACAGAAACTTCGTTATTTTAACACTTTAAGAACATTTAATACAGGTTCTCTTTGAGGACGATGGAAATTTGTTGAAAATGTTAAGTATCATCAATGAGATCATTCATGTGCTGTATTATTAATATCATTTAGAATTTATATGCCACCAATGTTTTAAAAATAGGGCAAGTCTGAATTGATGTAATAGTCACAAAGGCAAAACATTGCTAGAATAACTCCCAGGGTCCACTGGGTAAAGGGGCAATGGCCTATTGTTGCTAAAACAGTTTTGATATGGACTTACCTACAAATATACCTACTCTGAATTGTTTGTAGAGAGAATAGAGGTGCCACATAAACTCTAAGAATTTGATTTTATTCTCAAAAAGAATGGATATTTCTCCTTATATGGAACTTTCAGATCCCTAAAAGATGCTTAAACAGAGGGATGCAAACAAAATTGCTTTGATCCTTATTCAAATCCAACAGCAACCTTGAGTGATCCCTATATCTGGAACAAAATTGAGAAATCCATGGAAGAGAACACCCACCTGCTACATATTATGCTTTGTTTGTTGTTTGTTTTTCTTTCACTGAAGCCATTATTAACCAAGAACTCAATTCTGAAGGTCATTCCCATCTCTTCTAGGTCTATTCAAATCCTATCAATTGTACCTGATTTAATGTTCAACTTTGTGAAGTCTTAAATGACCATCCCTCCTCAGCACTGTTCCCTCTTCCCCTACTCCACATTTGTGTAGCCTTTATGTTCTACACCATTTCTTGGACCCTATTATTTGTTTCTATATCATATTTTCTATTCTTCCTAACTACATGGACCTCATCGAGGATAGAGCTGATGAACTTATTAACATCTCTTCCTATGTAAACTTTCCTGGGTACTAAAGCCCCTGATCTTCATGTGGATTTTGTTTTTAACCTAGTCATGGACCATGATGGAACACTATGCATCACCAATTCATTTTTATTCATCAAGTAATTAAAGGCTCATTACGTGCGAACTACATACTAGGAATATACAAAGATGATCCACATGTGATTCTGCCTCTACAGGACTTACTGCTGAAGAAGAATGTACAACTGCATAATTATGATACAAATTGGCAAGTCATGGATGTCTAAGGAGTTATGGTTGAAAGTTTCTCCGTGTGCTAAAGGTCTACTTGGATTGAATCTTGTTGGACAAGAGGATTTATGAAGGAGAAAGTGTTAAGGAGGCCATTCCACACAAAGGTGCTCTTTAAACCAATACAGAAAAGCACAAAGAATCCACAGGTACTAGTGCAGAATTAAAACTGATAGGAAAAGAAAAGTAAGGAATTCCAATTCATTTTGAAAAAGGAAGCCAGGTCCAAATAATAAAGGCTATTAAATTTGACATTTGGGAGTTTTGACTTTATTCTGTAAGCGTCATTTTATCTTTAATTTGGTAAAATCTTAAATATGTGTTTTCAGGTAATTCTTGTATCAGAAGGTAGGATAGGAATGGGAAAAAGATTTGGAAGACTGATGTCTTAGTTTCACAGTTTGGAAAACAAGCATTGGAAATAGAAAGGAAGGATGGATGGGAGGTACTACGGAAGTGGAATCAATAGAACATGTATGCGTCATCTTTCAGGAAGCACTCAATCTCCTTCAGGAACTCCTATTTGAAGTAAAAAAAAAAATGTACTCTGTCTTACAGAATATTGGTAGAGAACTCAAGAGTTCCCAGGGAGCAAAGAAAAATTTGAGGAACTCTTCTACCAATATCTCTCAAACAAGAAAGGTTTAGTAAAGAGGATATTGTCTTTATAAGGAGGCAAAAAAACAGATTTTTAAAATAAGTATTTTGGAATAAAAGAGATAAGGTCAATATGCCAAAATAAATTTAAGGCATCAGAACTATTATAAACAAAAAAGAAATCCACTCCAGCCCCAGAGAAAGTCAAAAGATGGCTACTCAATTGTTAGCTGCTTCTTTAAACACTGGATATATTGGAAAAAAAAAAAAATCATTTGCGCAAGGAAACTATGCTGCTAAACATCCACCACAGATAAACATAGGACTGTGTATGAAAAGCAGGGATGGTCAATGATATCATGAGCTAAATATTGTGTGCTAAAATTCAGATCTTTTCTTATGCTATTTCTGTTGTCTTTTTGTTCAGCATCCAACAAATTGATTTTAAAGAGTCTGAGTGTGATCTCAATATATACTTCTGGTATCATAGTACATTATTAATGACTTAAATATTTTGTAATGAACAAAATGAAGAAAAGGAGATTATGAATCTAAGACGAGAATATTTATTTACAAAGCTAAAGAACATATTGAAAAGAAAAAAAAAAGAACATTGGAGCTAAAAATAATTGCCCCCAAATAAACTATTCATAAATTAAACATAATGTTTGCTTAGTAGGACACCTATTAACTTGTATTGATCAAAGTAGCGACATTAATATGCACAGTCAAATTTGTTTTCCATGGAACATCTCTTTTCCCTGTGGAATATCTTATGATAATTGAACATGCATAGGAGGAAGCTCTTCCGTTAGGATATGGATCCACTGGTGCTAGAGCTGCAGGAAAATTTCTCTGGAAAGTTTATATATTGGCAAGGAGACATGTATATTCAGCCATTCAGCCTATCAATCAACTCTGAGAACTTATGAATCTCTCTCTATACAATACATATATATATACACGTGGACACACACAGACTTTTTTTCAGTCCTATGTGTTCTGTAGATCATGATGCCGTTCAGTCATTCAGCTTACAACTCAGGCCTGAGATCATGAAGAGATATACACACACACACACATATGTATATATATATAAAATATATATGCACATGCACAGATCATATATATGTATATACATATATAAAAATACACTTGAGACTATATATGCATAAAACATATTATGTACCCAAATATGTATATTTATACTAAAAGTATAGGGACACCTGGGTGGCTCAGTCATTGGGTCTCTAGCTCTTGATTTTGGTTGAGGTCATGATCTCAGTGTCATGGGTGTTAGCCCCTCATCAAACTCCAAGTAGGGCTGCTTTGTCTGTGCAGAGTCTGCTTGATATTCTCTCTCTCTCTCTCTCTCTCTCTCACTCTCTCTCTGTAACCTCCACCTGGCTCATGCATACACCCTCTTTTTCTTAAATTAGAAAAAAGAAAAAAGAAAAAAAAAAACAGTATAAATACTAAAGTATATTCTAAAGACTATATAATTAAAGTCTGATTTTTTTTTTTTAAAGCTCTTGATCTCGGTGTTAGTCTGAGATCCCAAGAAATAAAAATCCTCATATTATTAATTAATCATAACTGAAAAAAGACAGAAGATTGGGGCATTAATAAATGCGGACAGTATCTAAATTTTACAGACCAAAAGCATTAGTGATTTTCTTTACCTCTCATTGGCTTGGATTCCTGCCTGCTACAAAACCAGGGAAAGACGTGGCAGAACACACTGTAGCATCTACCTTCTCTACAGAGAAAAAAAACTCATTTCCTCTGAGGAGTTAACACAGAAATAAGCATATCCTCTGTGCATTTTTGTACAAAACCTCTGTTGTATTAGGAAAAATATGAAATATTCACCATCATTGATTTACTTTATTCCAAAAATCACCTAATATCTTGATTCATTGTTTATTTACTACAGTTCTAATTGGTAATGAAATGGTTCTTCAATCATTACTGGAAAATGAAGTATTTTACTACATTAAGTACTCAGGGGCAGAAAAAATACAACTCAGCATGAAATTATATATACTTTCTGACTGAGCATGATAGGAAAATTATTTTCCTTATTTATTTACTTTTAGCTGTTTACAGAATAAAATTAAATAATGGCTTTCAGAATCCCAGAAAATGAATTTATCCACTGTCAAAGGGGGTCTTTTAATTTTACCATCATGCACAAAGCAATGTAATCCCATGCTATAGAGTGTATTGCAAACAAGGATGAAATGAAAAAACTAACATAGCATATGCTTTCCCAGAACAACAGAAGACAAAAATCCAACTGGGAAAAGCAGCAAGCAAATCCTAAGAACAATTTTAAGTGGAGCTTTTTTTTTTTCTTTAATCAAAAAAGAAAAGTTGACAAAACAAATTAAAAAAATTATGTGTTCTTAAAAATGGAATTTAAATGGTCTGAAAGGTAAGGATGTATGAGTTTACAACTGATAAAAAGAGATAGCAAGTGCCTGCAATACACCTCGATATTTGCAGGCATCTTGCAAGGTTATCTATGGTGCAGTCCTGAGATCCTTTAGCCACCCAAGATTATTTACTGAATGCACAGTCATCATGCAAAACAGATGCAAGAGGGTCTCACCTTTGGATAGCAACATCATTATATTAAAATAAATCAGTGAAAGAAGAAAATGCAAAATGTCGTTGTTTAAACTGTCTAGGGGGAGAAGGGGTACAGAGAACACATAATTACATAATTACAGACTCTTCCTCCACATCTGGAGCAAAGATGCTAACTTCAAAGATGTCATTACTATCCTTAGCATTACTATCAGCACAAATGTTTTCCATAGCAATAGGGAATGAACATTATGGTAATAATGATCCTTATCCTAAACTTCTTGCTCCCTAATTTTAGGACCTTATGGCCATTTATAAGTCTCAGGGCCTATACAGATGCTTTTGTCTACATGAAGAAACAAGATCAAGATGGACTTTTCTACCTGTGTTTTATTTTCCCACAGAGAGGAGATATTCAGGATTCTGGAATTAGGGCAAATTTACTACCTATACAGATACAGGATATTGCTGTTAATTTTCTCTATAGTTCTAAGAAAAGAAATTAAAGCCCTCTAGCTAATACCCTTTAGGTACATCCATGTTATTGCAAAAGATAAGAGCCTATATATGTATGTATACACACACACACACACACACACACACACACACACACACACACACACATCTAATTACCTAGATACTGATAATCTGTAAAGAAGGAAGTTGTGTAGGAGCCTGAAGGCAAGTGTGCTGAACAAGGGAAGAAAATGCTTGCTAGGATCAGTAGACGTAAATTTGCTGAACAAGAAAGATGTAAATTGGTTAAATTTTTCAAGAGGGAGTCATTTTCCTTTCTTTACCCCTCATGCTGAGAACATTTGTTCCCCCCAAAGGTCATGGTTACTAGAGGTTGAATATACACTAAAAAGCACATTTCAGCACAATTCTACGTCAAAGCTTGCTAGACAGAATGTGTGCCAGTCTTTGTGGGTACTGATATCTTGGAAATAAAATGTGTGTTAACCAACAGTCTATACTGGTGATACAAGTTAATTGCATCATTACGTTGTGATAAGGCGATGCAATTAACACATTTCCCTGTACAGAGATCTCAGGATGGGTATCCAATTAACTCAGGTCACCAGGTGCCTTGCTTAGAATGGGGCTTTCAGTCTGCTCCCAGAATGACTTCACACAATTGCCTATCTCCTGACATGCAAGAAAAACTTTTTAAGAAATAAGGCAATTTTGAAAAGGTTAGGGTAAAACTGCTGTATCAACTTGGTTCAGAACATGCCATGCTGATAAATCTCTTCCAGTGTGTCAGGAAAATATTGTTTAAAACTGAGCAGAGTGACTAAAATATGCAAGAGTTCATCATTGTCTCCTATAAATATTTCATTCACTCATTATAACAAAGCTGAGGATGCTGGATTTGACAATAGTTTCAAAAATACCAGAAAGCATGGAATTCCTATTCGATAATGGGATATTTAAAACTGAGAAGATTACTGGTATATCACAAACATAGCAACAACCTAGCATATCATTTTGGAAGATCTGAAATACCTTTAAAAACATGGCAAGGAAATAGCTTTTAGATTTATAAAGGAAGGTATGACATCATACTGGGGTTCTTTAATTCATGTAATAATCTACCCCTGCCAAAAGAGAACTGAGCAAAAAGCAAAAGAGTTAATATTTATTGGTACCACCCTTTTCAACAAAAACTGGTAAACCCCTTTCCCCGCTCCATACTGTTTACTCACCACTTTTTATAAACACTTGTTATATTGCAACATAATTATTTCAAAGCCTCTCTTACAGTAATATAAATTGCTTAACGGAACATTCACCTTTTCATCCCTATTATACTATTGGTTTCCCCATAAGTATTTGAATAAAAATGAGAAAATTTATGAATAGTAATGTAATACATTCCCTTATTATTAGGGCATACAGACATTGGTCTTTTGCAGTTATTTGAAATGAAGCCATCCTTAGATTCACATAAAGGGGGACATAAATAGAATGGCAGCATCAAGTTGTATCTTACATGAATGAAATGCCCTAGTCCACCATGACGGTAAGCAGCCCATTGGAAAAGCTATGAAGTGGAACTAAACATAGTCGCTAAAGTTGGTACAGATGCTGGGAGAAACTCCAGACTGATAGACCATACAAAACACCCAAACATAAACCAAGGTAATGCACAGGCATTGGCATTCCTTATATGGGAAAAATAATACCAAATGATATTTCATAAGTCTATGTCAATGCAACGCCTGCCTTTTCCTATTTAAAGATTTTATTATTTATTTCAGAGCAAGCAAGTGTGAGGATGTGAGTGAGGGCAGGGGTGGAGGGAGAGGAGAGAGAATCTCAAGCCTGACTGAGCACAGAGCCTGACCTACGACTTGATCCCATGAATCTGAGATCATGACCTGAGCTGAAATCAAAAGTTGCTCACATAACCAGCTTCATGAGGTGAGTTTAAATACAAGGTAATTAGACATTTTTAGCCTAAAAATGATTCTGGTTTATTAGGCTATATTATATTCTGCTTTCTGGGATGACCCTAGATCGGTTTTTTAATTCCTGTTTGAACTTCACTTATTTGGGGCTACATTCTGAGTTTTCTAAACCTATATCCTTAACTTCTTAAAATCCTGGACTCTGTGCATTTAATCTTTGCTTTGGAAACCGGAACACTTAGCTCATGGATTGTATGTGGATGTTTGGACTCCAATTCATTCAGGAGTAACCCTCTTTAGCTTGGTGAAACCCACATCCCTACGGCAGTTGGCAAGATCCCTTCTGCTTCTCACAGTCCCAACCTTGAGGAAATGAGATGGGATGGCTCCCAGGTTTTTCCTGCTAAGTGCCCTGGCTATGGAACTGCAAGATGAAGGATTACACTTTGATTAGACTTTGATTAGACTTTTACTTTAGCCCATAACCTAAACTCATGGACTACTATCTCAGTAGTGTAAAAGACTCACGCTGATGGTTTGTAGTGTTGCCACAACAGGTGCCCCCACAAATCATGAAGAATATTTACTCAGGGTGTCAAAGCAAGGGAGGTAGACCCCTGCAACCACATATTCCCCTTTTTGGTTTTTTGCTGTTTA
Source organism: Lutra lutra (assembly GCF_902655055.1). NCBI lineage: Eukaryota > Metazoa > Chordata > Mammalia > Carnivora > Mustelidae > Lutra > Lutra lutra. The sequence continues at coordinate 97,137,325 of NC_062284.1, read as the reverse complement.
GTAAGGCATAATCTGGGCATCCTGATGGTGGCAACACCAAGTCCATGGATATATCACAATTCAAAATTCTGCTTGCAGAAGTGACAAACCAATGTTCATGTAGACCACACAGCCAGAAATGTAGCTGTATGCTGGAAATGAGGTGCACATCAATGAGGAGAGTTATAGACAGGGAGTGCTGGGAAGGCCCTCTCCCCTCCACCCTCTGGGAAAATGATTTCTCAGATGATAAAGACTCAAGAAAAATATCTTAAATATCAAACTTTAAAGGTAACATCAAAAAATGATTCAAAACTATAATTTTATTTCAAATCTTTTTTAAAAAATATTTTGTTTGTCAGAGAGAGAGAGAGAGCGCGAGCGCACACACACAAGCAGGGGGAACGGCAGACAGAAGGAGAAGTAAACTCCCTGCTGAGCAAGAAGTCCTGTGCAGAAATTGATCCCAGCTTCCTATCACCTGAGCCTAAGGCAGACACTTAAAGACTGAGCCACAAATCTTTTGATTTGTATTTAATCTTTTGTATTTAAACTCACCTCATGAAGTCACGAGTAGGTCTGCACATAATGAAGGACTGAATATTCTGGTAGGTAACAAAGGTGGCAGACTTAATGTTAGACTTTGCCTAATTGTCTACCATGGTAGACTTTTTTTTTTTTTTTTACTGAGAGGTGGAGTGTGCTCAGCTCCAATTAGCTGGTGCAGACCAGCCTTGCCTCTGAAACCAAGTCTGACTTAAACAGGGAAAGAAAAGAAAAGCAACCTAAGGCTTAAATGCAGTGATTCACCCTCTGGGTCAACCTCTTGCTCTATTTAATGCAATATCTTGGATTCAGGATTGATTTAGCAGATCCCATTCCATGTTGTTTTTAGCTTCTGGATAACTATGCTTTTCCCAGTGACCAAGCCTGTCCTGGTTTTTGGCCAGTACCTCAGCTTCTATGCAACCAAGGCCTTATCTAAGTTTGAGACCTAGACTGATCTATAAATTGTAGTGCAGTGGCCAGGGAACTGAAGAGAGCTTAAAGAGACTGGCATTGGGGCACCTGTGTGGCTCAGTAGGTTAAGCGACCAACTGCTTTTATAAACTGTGTTCAAGGGAAGTTAAAATATTTTGCTTATGCTCATGATGAGGGTGCTTGAATATTTAACAATTTTATTAGTTTCTCCTCAAATAAGTTGTACAGTTAACTACAGAAATTTAGTTATTATTTCCAGGTCTATTTTTAAATGCCTCTCAAAAATTAATAATAATCAACCTGAAAAATCATGTTACACATCTGGATAAAAGAAATGAAAATGATTTTATTCTCAATCTCTCCATATAAGGTCTGGGAAGATAGAATCCCCAAGGCTGAACTGACATTTAATACTCCAAAATGACCAGTTCTCAAAGAGAATGTGTTTACCTTTTTAATTTCTATCGTTTTTCTAACTGAAACTAATTTGTAAATGGTGAATGTTCTCTAAATGTCTTAAAGTTAACTGAAATTAAACTAAATAAAAAAACAAAATCTACCTTTAATACCAATTAGTCAAGGAATTTTAAAAGTAAGAGAACTCTACCACACCATATGATTTATGTTACCCACTGTTGATACGCTTTCTCTAGCTGAAATCGGCTCTTGGTAGGTTACAAGAGTTCTGAAAACATTTTCGAATTCCACAATTGAAGATTCTTGATAGGATGGTAATGTACAAGTAGTGTTTTAGTCCCTTAGATATTTAGCTATCCAAAAGGCCATCACTTGGTTGATGCTGCTCTGAAACCCAAAACCTTCTATGGAATGCTAGAGCAATACACTAATGGTGATATCTAATATCTAAGTAAACTCATGAACAAATTAGTTGATTAATGCAATGGAAACACTCATGAAATTTTTCTAAAACTTTCTTCCCCTTTTGTGCTATGGTAGAAAAAGAAATTCCTTCAACTAGTCTATTTCACATGGCCATAATAATCTTAAGAATTAAAAATCACATACATATGCACTTAACCTTATGAGAATCATTGCAAAACTATGCCATATGCAGTTAGTGAATTGTATAGACCATAAAACTTCTGTTTTTCAAACTGATTCCATTCTAAATAAAAGAAAATACTGTATTAATCTTTGTGATAGATTAGAAATTCTTGTTATATTGGAAAAGAGAAGCTTTCTCACTGATACTGAATAATTAAAAATAACCACAATTGATCACTAACCTATCAAGTTTCACATTTTCCAAGCTCAGGCCCATGTTTTCAGTATTTTTTTTTTCCTGTCAGGGCAAAGGCAGATGTTATCTGTTCCTATAAATCTAAAGTTACAGAATCCATGAGCTGTAGAACATCACATTTTACTTTTCATTTTTACTATATTAATTAAAACTGTATGATGTTTTCTGGACAGGAGAGTGGTTTTAACTGGATTTTTTTTTTTTTTTATATTTTAAAGACTTTATTTGAGATGGTGAGAGTGTGAGTGAGCAGGGAGAGGAGGAGAGGGAGAGGGATAAGCAGACTCCACACTGAGCACAGAGCCTGAGATAGGGCTCAGCCTTACTACATCTGGCTCAGCCTCAGCACCCTGAGATCATGACCTGAGCTGAAATCAGGAGCCAGATGCCTAACCGACTGAGCCATTCAGGCACCCCTAGGTGGAATTTGTAATAATTCTAGAACAATTATAAACTATAAAGCCTACATATCAATAATTAGGTCTTTTCTAGACTGCTTCCAAAACAACCATTTTTGTTTATAAAAATGAATTTGATGAAGTTTATACTGAAACTTTTATTCTCATATTCACAAACTCACTATTAAAATCTAATCTGCTTTGAACTTTATAAGTAACCCTAAATGTTGAAATAGATCTTTGCTTTAGCAGTTCTAGAAGTTTTGCTTAGACTTTTGGCAAAACCAATATAATTCTGAGCTAAGACCTAAGTAAAGCTTAAGTATCCTTACGCCAAGTGTATCTTAAATCATGATTTCCTACAGAAGAGGCAAAACTGGGAACTTAAATAGCATGGTATTTAAGTAATATTTTCTTTCATCTACTACTTTATAGGTAAGAAATGTGAGAAATCTAGACACTAATATTGTTTTACCACATTTTTCCCCCCAGGATAGATTAAAAGCAAAAAGAACTATAGTGACTTAAGGACTTCGTCACTCTGGTAGCAAGATTTATATGGCAATCTTCCAATCACAAATTGCAATATTTGAGACTAGGTGTAAGAGACAAATTCAAAACTCCAAGACTAATGGACCTCTAGTTATCTGGGGAGACAGAAAGAGATTCAGTCTATCAATAAGATTACATCTATCCATGTGCCCTTTGAAAGCCCCCCAGACTTCATAAACAGGCTCTTCCAAACACAAACCAAAGCCCTATTTCCCTCATTTAATTCCTCATTGGAACTCTCATTTTCTCAGTCTCTTGACTATGAAATGGAAACGAACAGATACAGTTGGAGACTTGGGACTTTATTTCCAACCAGTTCCTCTTTAATGGCCTTTACAACACTCCAAACCATGTATGTTGTTTCATACATTTGATGGATTTATACATTTGAGATTGTACCACTTCTATTTCTTGTTTCAGACTGGTTGAAAATGTGTTTTTCCATTATAATTTATTACTGGTTTCTGGCAGTTGATAAAAGTTCCTAACATTTCTATGTTTGTACCAATGATCATTAATGGTCTAAAGTGGAATTATAATGGAATATTTCATATTATTTATACTTTCAGAAATTAAAAATAAAGGAGCTTTGAAACAAGACTCATTTTCTGGTCAGGGAAAATAAGTTCCTTTTTTTTTTTTTTTTCTTAGCTATGAAATAATGAATTCTTCTTGGCCAAATCTTCCATAAAAACTGTTCTGGGGTTGTCAGGGGCGCCTAAAAGAACATCTGAGACAAATGTCTCCATCTGACAGAGAGGAAATTTGAGAGGAAACAGGTCCAGCTGTGCGGAAGGACACTAGTGGCAAGCTTCAGGTTTGGAACTTCTACCTCCTAACTCTGATGTGATGTGCCTTTCATATAAGGATACTTACCAGCCTAATTAAGTATCTAACTTTTTAAAGGAATCAGACAATGAAAAGAAACAAAAAGCATCCAGATCAGCAAGGAAGTCAAACCTCAGTTCTTCTCAGAAGACCTGATAGTCTATGTATAAAACAGGACTCTACCGAAAATTGCCAGAACTGATACAGGAATTCAGCAAAGTTGCAAGATATAAAATCAATGGTGTATAGTCTGCATTTCTATACACCAGCAATGAAGCAGCAGAAGGAGAAATCAAGGAATAGATCCCATTTACAATTACACCAAAAACTATAAGACACCTAGGAATAAACCTAATGAAAGAGGTAAAAGATCTCTACTCTGAATACTTTAAATTCTGATGAAGGAAATTGGAGATGGCACAAAGAAATGGAAAAACATTCCATGCTCATGGATTGAAAGAAGAAATATTGTTAAAATGTCTATATTACCCAAAGCAATCTACACATCCAATGTAATCTTTATCAAAATACCACCAGCATTTTTCATAGAGCTGAAATAATTCTCTAATTCGTATGGAACCAGAAAAGACCCTGAATAGCTAAAGAAATGTTGAAAAAGAAGTAATGCTGGAGGCATCACAAATCTGGACTTCAAGCTGTGCTACTAAGCTGTAATTATCAATACAGGAATCTCCCAATTTTTACATGATGCAGACAATAGTGTATATAAATCTGTTAAAATGCGTAGCATGTGAAAACAAGATAAATTTTAACCAGATATGGGAATTAGGTCTGGGGTGATAGGTCTTAATGTGTGGATTATATGTGTTTTTGGAGTTCACTTTGGGAGCCATTAGAGCTAGACAGATCCATAGTCATCTTCTGGAGCAACTAGCACTGAGATCTAAGAGAGGATTATGTACAGGTCTTTCAAGAAAGATAGAATAAAAGAGCCCTGAAAAGAAGGAACAACAACATAGTTGGGGCATCAAATGCAAGGACAGACTCTCAAACGAGGGTCTCCATTTTTGATGTACTATACTGTAACTCATCTGGAAATATTTGAATAGCTTACTCCAGGCTAATGATAGCAAAATTTAATTACACAGGAAGAGAAAGCTGCGCCTGCCTTTTCTCCATGTTTTGTAGGACACCTTATAATACATGGAAGGTCTACTCTCCTTGGTCTCTAACACCCCAGATTTTTCTGCAGCTTTGAGGCTCACTGACTTAACACTGAGCCCCTAAATTCAGAAGGGGTAAAGAACTGTAAGTCAGAGTTTCTCCACACTGTCAGGTCCTTCACGAAGATAACCATTAGAAGTAATATTGTCTGGCATCATTTTATTTTTGACACCTTTATATCCGAAATAAGATCTTGAAATCCTCAATCTGAACTAACACTGAACAAGGATAGTAATGAAGCGGAATTACTTAAAAGTAAGCAGCAGGGTAGGAAGCACCTAGGTACTTCATACTAGCAAATGAGTTGCATTTGTCTGGCAAATAGAGACATGAATCACCTCCTTGCCTAAAGCTGCTCATTCTTTGAAGCATGAGGATCACAACAGAAAAAAAGAACAGTCACTGTTTGCTCATGTTACAACCAAGAATGATAGTTAACAGAAAACATTACTGAAACATTTGGTGATGATACATTTACATTGACAAATCTATAAAATCCCATCTGCAGCTTGCCAATAGTGTATAAACTTAGATCAAGCTTTGATCAATAGCAGCAAGTGGTTATCTTGGAAAAATTTGCTTTGCTTTTTCATTTTCAGATTAAGGTGATTTACTGATTGAATTTTAGATCTCATGTACAAAGACTGAAGATTATTAGCATTCTTTGAATATAAATGAATACTCTGTTATGGGATTCAATTTCTCTCTGAATTTTAATTTTGAAGATGTTCTCTTTTGTTTTGTTCATATTAATAATCAGAATTTTAATCATTTTCATGTTCCCATGGAAGTACTACAGAGATGGAAAAAGAAGCAAATGCAGTTGTATATATAAACTATAAAGTTTCAGCTCTGTGACCACACCGAGATCATAATATACCAGAGAGAGATCTCCAATGTAAGTCAACCTCATTGCTCTTTTAATCTGTAAGGAGTGGCTATGATGAAATGATGTTTACTGACTATAAAACTTTTCCTTTCCCGGTGACCATGCCTCCTGGTCAACTGTGCAGGCGGTCACCTGGGCATATTAAATTGCCTTCACTTGTACCCATATGAGGCCACTAAATGAGCCTCTTGATTGTAGAGGAAAATAAACAGACTTTCCAGTTCTCCAAATCAAAAAAGAATAACTATCAGGAGGAATTCACAGAGGAAATGGAAACAGTCTGCTCTCTTGGGTAAACCTTTAAAGCAGAATCTATTTTCACCTTCCAGACAGCAGACATTAAAGTACACCTCACCTTTTCCAGCATCTCTCTCCCCACAGCACATTTTATGAATGGAATAACACGAAATAGAAAATAAAATGTCCCGGTTAAGGTTGATTCAACAAGACAGTGTAAGACTTCATAAGACCAAAATACTAACGTTAACAGATAACCAAGAAGTAGTTTCATTGTAACTGCATGCTTCCTAAGGTCAATTACCCTTATGGTAAGGATATTTACTAACACAAGATATTTAACATTGAGCAAATAATTGTTTTGCTTTTCGCCAAAAATCTTTCTATTGTGAACTAACTTTGTGCAATATAGGACAGCTTTAAAGATTCTCTTTAGGTCGGGATAGAGGTCATTCAGGGAGACTGAGCTAACACTCTTTCAAGAGAAAAAGAGGAATTGTAAGGAGAATTGTATCAGTGCCTGAAGATAAAAATACTGGAGCAAGAAACGATTTGCAGTTTTAAAATTTGTCATCCTAATTGCCATTGCACAATTTTGAGAGGAAGGGGGTCGACTGGAGACATTCAATTAATACAAAATATTTTTTTCAAATCAGATTCTTTAACTATCATTAGACAAACAGCAGAATCCAAGCACACATGTACCATGTAGCTGAAAACAGACTTCTCAAACCTTGGGTCCTCGTATTAGTCCTCAAATTCAGAAGATCTTGCTAACAAAAAGGGTTTAAAGGGATTTCACCCTTCTAAAATTTTCAATCCACAAAGACATCTTAAAACAAGTACAGGGTGGGTCAACCTGAAGTCCTCATGTTCAGACAGATAAATTACCATTGTTTTTATACTACCAGGTAAATTTGACAGTTTCACCTTTTTAAAGATACACTTCAATTTCTTTAACTTTTTCCAGAGGTTTTTATCTTCAGTAGTCACCTCAGTACTCTGGCTCCAAAACCTTTTGATTGGACTTAAGTATGTTGCTTTCCACCTGCCCATTTAAATACATTCCACCAATTGTTCTTTTGTGGGTTTTTCCCTTTTCTTTTGTTCTAATACTATACCAAATATCAGCCATATGCTAACAAATTCTGGCACCACGAAATATAGGAGAAATCATATTAAAGGGATTTGGGGAATGGACAGGTTTTTAAAGAAGTTTTTTAAAACAAAGCCTTCTAGAATTTTCAGCTATTTCTCCCTGAAAAGTGTTGATCTCTAATTTCCCCTGTTCAGCTTCTTGATACTATAGAGAAACTCTGCCTGCCTCCCAGCATAGCCTCTACAAAAACATCAAGTGGGAAATCATTGAGCTCTGCCATAGCATTTGCTTTTTATGGGGTTCATTTTATGGGAGCACCTGTTCATGTAGATAAATGATGTCAAACTTGGATTCCAGCCTAAAAGATAGTGACTTCAGCACAGAGAGCCAAGCAGGAGTTGGATCTGCTTTCAGCAGGCAAGTCCATCCAGCCTCTGTAATCAGGCCCTAAGGGCCCACGTTTGTAGCAGCTGGTTAGACCTCCTACATGTCTGCTCCTCCTGCTTACTATGGAAGAAATGCATTTATAAACCCAAACGCTGGGTGAACATTCATCTATGGCCACAGATTAAAATAGGTCCTCTCGTCTATATTCATTGCTTGGCAATTAAAGAGTCCATTTGAAGGAACATGGTTTCACGCACATAATTTGAAGTGTGCGTTATCGTAAACACACACACACACACACCCCAGATTTTGTCTACTTTCACCTGTTGCCAATTCTACAGTGAAGAGGCTATTTCGGAGTTAAAACACACCAAGATAGAACTGTTCCCAGTCTCACAAGTTCTTTCTTTTCTGTCAAAATATACAAACTATCCTTTGAAGCACATCTTCATCAGTCCAACGTTGAAAGCAAACTTAATGTTAATTTGGGATAGTAATCAATTCTACCAGAAATAGAATCATTTTAAGAACCAGTTTAGTTTCCAAATAAATACCGACTTTATGAAAATACATACTATAAACACTTAACAGTCTAAAATCACTTCCATAATTATGGGTAAGTAGGACTGTATTCACTGATGTGGAAAACACTCCAGCATTGAGAGTTATATGGAAAAGGCAAGGGCAAAAACTGATGTGCTATCATTTTTGAGGAAACAATGGTAAATATTTACAAATATATGGCATATTTTGGTAGGATACAAGAATCTATGAAAGTGGTTGCCCCCCGGAGGGGACACTTTCTAAGTGGGAGCAGAGAAAGGATGGAGAGTTTTTACGTTGTTTGGTATCTATTGTATTTTAGACCTTATGTTTTATTATAAAAGAATAAAGAATAAATTCAAGTCTTACTAATGCCATAGAACTTACTAATGCCATATAACTAGTTATAACCAAGTTATATTGTTTGGGGTTGTTACCAGCATCTGAGCATTACTACATTCAACCCTATGAAATTTGGATTAACTCTCTATTATATGGTGAGGGGGTTATGGAGCACAGGCAGGTGTTATTTAACTATTGTTCAATGAGAGAAAAGCCAGGATTCTCCTATTAGCTTTAATACCCATTTCTTCAGATGTCAGAGACCCCTTACTCTGTTTGGGGTAATGAGGGGCTTATCTTGAGGCAATGAAATTGGCAGTGAGGGAACACTGTCCACACGGTCTCCATAAATTTCTTGGAAGATGACAGTCAATAAAATGGTCATTCTCCTAGGGCATCATCATGTGTGTATTTGTCAATGGGAGGCTTTTATTCCACAGAATCCAAAGCAGCAAACAACTCATTTCTTCTGCATTGTGGACCCATGGTATTACACACAATGGTGAAGGGAGGTCGGGTTGAGCCGATACAATTTTCCCCCAGCTCTCTGTAGCTGCCCGGTGTGCGTGAGAGGAGTCTCTCTTACTCTTGCGTTTATGCTCACCCGTTCCCAGCCCTACCCCATCCCCCAACACGTTATGACGGTCCATTTCTAAACTCTTCAGGAGTGGAAGCAATGTGGCCTGGCTCTAACTCTATTTACTTTTCAATGGTACTCTTCTGGCATAAATTCTCTTCCTAGTTTCCCTTAATCCCTCTCTTCTGATTATCAAGACCCTTATGAATTACACTGCAAGTTCTAGAGACAATCAATGCACACAATTCTGGCCAACTAGGGAAGTTATTAAGTACAGAGCCATATGAAGAAGCTGACAAAAATTTTGTATTTCTAGATATCATTTCCCTACATGTTGATAAAGACATTGAGACGGGTTGATTGGATCAAAGCAGCAATTACTGTAACTGGACTCCCACCCACCTAAAGGGTTAACTTGATCAAGTTCACACCCTCCATACTTGCTGACCTGCTCCTTGCTATGTAGCAGACTACTCGCCTGGAGGAGTGAAGGACTGAACCGTTCCCAGGCCACAGAAGCCAGCAAGTCTGTTTGAAGCAACCTCAGTTTTTTGATTAGCCTCGAATTTTTTTTTAACAAAGAAAAAAAAATTTTTTAGGTTACATAAATGATTTTACTAACCTCCTTCTGGGTATCTGTGGACTTTGTCCTCCTTTGCATAAAGAACAGAGTCCTCCTGCACATCATGAAACAGAAACCGGACTCCCTTGCCCAGCGCTGAGATAACGTCTGTAGTTGGCACAGTTTAGTCTGCAAGTGATAAAGAAATATTACAGACCCCTGCATTTTCTTCACTGATTAACCACCCCAAACTCCTTTCAAACCCCCTGAGCCAAGCACAAGCCTCTGAGGTGGTTTTGGACGAGAGTCTGCCTTCTCCCCAGGTTGCTGGCCTCTTGAATAAAGCTCCAATTGCTTTCCAGTCAAAACTCATCTCTTGAGTATCATCAGCCTTTCGAGCAACAGGCAACCAAGCTCAGGTTCAGTAACATTCCCATTTTGAGAGAGGCTCAAGATGGACGTATCTAACTCCAGCATTTAGGTTTTAAAACATTAGGTTTTACGTTATTTCACCCCTTCTCAAGGCAAACCCATACAGCAGTTTTCTATTGTTGCCACAACAAGCTACGGAAAACTACAGCAGCTTAAAATAACACAAATTCATCACCTTCCATTTCTGGAGGTTGCAAGCCCAGAATGGATCTCAGTGGGCTACAGGCAAGTATCAGCAGGGCTGCGCTCCGTTTGGAAGCTCTGAGGAGAATCTGTTTTCTCGCTGCTTCCATGTTTTGGCTTGTAGCTCCTTCCTCCAACCTCAAAGCCAGAAACTGAAGACCTTCTCACATCTCGTCACTTTGATACTAACCCTGCTGGCTCCCTCGTCCACATTTAAGTAAGCTTGTTCTTACATTGGGTCCACCTGGATTATCCTCGTTCCTCTCCTTAAGTATACCTGATTGCATCCTTAATCCCAACTGAAACCTTAATTGCCGTGGAATACAACAATTCACAGGTCGCAGGTGGGGTGGGGGATGGAGAGGGTAAATATCTTCAAGGATATTATTTTGCCTACTAAAATAGGAATAGTTATCCTCATTAACACATTTAAAAAGTGAGGCTAAGGGGCGCCTGGATGGCTCAGTTAAGCGCCTGCCTTGGGCTCAGGTCATGATTCCAGGGTTCTAGAATCGAGTCCTGCATCAGGCTCCCTGCGGAGTAGGAAGCCTGCTTCTCCCTCTGCCTGCCACTCCCCCTGCTTGTGTACCCCTCCCCACCCCTGGCCTGGGTCAAATAAATAAATAAAATATATATTCTTTTAAAGTGAGGCTTAAAGAGGCTCTATCATTCACCTAAATTTGCACAGTTATATTGGGAATGCTTCTATTCGCTTTGCCTAATATCTTCTGTTTCTCTCAGGGTTTATGGCAGGAAAGAGATGGCAGTTCAAGTTTGACAATTTAAGGAGAGTTTAATAAAATGGTTATTTTTAAAATGTGGCTTTTTTCACTTACCATGATGTCCTCCAGGTTTCATTTATCACTTTTTCTTGGTCTGTTCATCTGTTGATGGACACATATCCACAAGATATGGATTGTTTCCATATTTGGCTGTTGTAAATAATCCCTTTCAGATGGTTCATTTTAGTGTATAAAAACACAGATGATTTTGCTACACGAATAAGCCAGTCACAGAAGGATAAATTTGAGGTACCTAAAACAGCCAAACTCATAGAAGCAAAGAATACAATAGCAGCCTCCAGGGCCTGGGGGGGTTGGGAAAATGAGGAGTTATTCAATGTGCATAAAGTGTCAGTTCTACTGAGTGCAGAAGTCCTAGAGTTGGTATGGTATTGTACACTTCAAATTTGCTATTAAGGTAGTTTTCATGTTAAGTGTACTTACCAAAAAAAAGGGGGGGGGTGGAATTCTGAAAGGTGGATATGCCTATAGCCTTGCTTGTGGTGATGTATCATGGCTATTTGCGCATGTCCAAACTCAGCAAATTGTATACATTAAATATGTGCCCTTCTTTGTATATAAGTTTTCTCAATAAAGCTACAGGCAGGTGTAGGGAAATTCTAAGAAGTAATGCCCTACATGGGAACTAGTATCAAAGTTCTTTCTACTGTTGCTCTGAAAGGGTAAAGGAAGGGTGAGTATGATCAGAACCTAGAGATGGTATGAAAAATTGACAGGCTGGCAGGACTTGAGATCTTCTGTTATGGAAAACAGCTGGCCAGTGGTGACCTGGCATATCTGGATCTGGAGGAGCAAAAGAAGATACATGGGAATTTCCTCACGTTGCTTTATTGATTTGTTATTGATTTACATTAATAGTTATTGCTGTTTTTGAGGTTCTACTAAAAAGTATAACTTCAACATTTAAAATTTTTTCAGCAATTAGTATGGAGGTAGTCAGAATCTGATCTTTTCCCCCACATCACCTCTTCTATAAAAATATACTCACTTACCTGCTCTTATTTGATTGGCTTTAAGACACTCAAGCATATATTCACTGAAAATGATTTATGATTGAGCTTCTAGTGGTTTCATATGGAATAGGTCTTTTCAGATGTAGGCAGTCCAAGACTTCACAGGGTTAAATTATTGAAAAGGTGTTATAGGTTAAAATTACTCAAGTTGAATCTGACTTGACCGTATGATGATATAATAATTAAGGTGCCAACCATAGAAATAACCAAGGAAATCACATTTAATCTACTATGAATGATTTATTAGGATGTTATATGTAAATCAATTAATTAGCACAACTTAATAATTAACCTTATAAAAATATCTTTAATATAGTGACGAGATAGCAACAGAAGTAGTTCCCAACTTCAATCCCCTTCACAAGAAGACCAGTTAACAACTACCATAGATAAAAAGCCATTGTGTAAATCCTAGAATGCAGAGATGAGGCTGAAGCACCCTTTGGGATCATGGAAACAAAAAACATTAGAATGATAAGAAGATCAATTTTACTTCCACCGCATTGCCACCCACTAGGTGGGTGCAGAACCACACCAAGAATAACCCTGTGGGCCTACAGCTTCTCTGATGAGAAAAGAGAACCCGAGATGGACATCCAGATTTTCTGGTCTTGTGGGAGCTTCTTGGGAGGCATGCTCAGGTCTCGCCTCACCAGGACGGCCAGAGGAATCGTAGGGCTTTACCACTGGCAGAGAGATAGAGATAGAGAAGGGGGTGGGGTTTATGTAGCCAGTGCTTAGATAGTGGACAACCATGTTTATGACTACTGTGGGCCAAGGGCCTGAGTAGAGATCCCAGCCAACTGTTTTGCCCATCTGCAGAGTCAAGCTGGTAGCCCAGTCTTACCGGGGAGCTTGATTGGCAGTTCAGCCTGATTTAGATCCTTAGCCTAAGGGCCATACTGGCTGTGGAGTATGGCCTATGGCCTTGTCTGGCAAGGAAAGCAAGTTCAAAGACCTGCCCAATGGCTGAGCAAAACCAACCTGTAGTCCTGCTCCAGTGGGAAGCATGGCCAGAGATGCCCGGCAGCTGGGAAACACACCCTACAGTCTGTTTGGGCAGGAAAGAAAACTCTCAACATCACCCCAATGCTCAGAATAGCATCCAGTCCTACCAGACCAGGAGACTACTGGCCAGAAAACCCAGGTAGCCATGGAGCCCTTCTACAGCTCTGGTCCAGCAAGGAGCCAAGTCAGTAGATGTGCCCATCTGTGGATCATAGCCGCTGGTATCTCATTACCAGGGAGCCTGAGTAGTGATCCTGGGCAGGCTCAGAGCCCAATTTATGGTACTGTCCCTCTGTAGAGTTCAGCCTACAGCCCTGCTGAACACAGTCAGTGGTCTCACCCAGAAAGGTGGCTCAGACAGTGACCTCACCCAACTGCAAAGCATAACCTATGGCCCCACTTGACCCAGAAGCCTAGATAGCAAACCTACCCAACTTCAGGACAGTCTCCAGCCCCAGTGAACTATGGGATGTAGGTAGAGGATCTGCCCTATGAGAGAGCTCAGCCAGCAACCACAACAACAAAAGCTCAACAAAGAAGCACCAGTGGCCTCCCCAATCACCCCATCCAACTTTAGGGTACAGCCTGTAGACTCACTTGATGGCAGAGCATGCCTGAAGCTCTATTTTCCTGCAAGGCCCTTCAAGGACGTGAACACAAAGTCCAATTACTAGCACGATATGGTCAGATTGCCTAGCCTGCAGACCAGCCCAGTCACAGACTCCAAAGAGTGGCAACGCAATTTGCAACTCCGCCCAGTGATAGTTAATCGTGCATCCCAGGGAGTGATGCCACCTAACCGCAGAGCAAGCTAGCAGCGTCACCAGATTAGCCATCCCACCCAGCAGCCAGCTTAAACACAGAGCCCAGCCAGTGAGCTCACCCAGCCTGGGAGTCTAGATAACCAGACAGTGGCGAGCCCCTAACTCAACCTGGGCATTACACTGACACCAGAGGCAGATAAAGGCACTACAAGAAAACAAACTACAGGCCAGTATCCCTGATGAATAGAGACACAAAAATTCCCAACAAAATCCTAGCAAACTGAATTGGGCAGCACATTAAGAAGCTCGTACACCATAGAATGAAATAGTATAGTATAGTGCTGTTTATAACCCTTTTAATCTCATTGTAATTGTTATCTTTAAGTATTAAATGACAAGACATTTAATGTAAATGTTAGAAAAATTTAGAATATATTTTTATCAGGATATTAGGATGAACAATGTTTCCTTTCATACATAGTTTTTCGAGACAACATCTGAAGGCATCAGAGCTATTTGATGGCTTTGTGAAGACCAGTCCAAGTGTGTCTCTCAGCTACCTCTTCTCCTCAACACATCTTCTTTAGCCTTTATTGTTAGTTGTTCCTTTAGCTGCATTCAAGAGGAAAATCAAGTTTCTTTGAAGGATCTCCTTCAAGTAGCTTAACCTTTCAACCTTGGTTCTAGCGTGCATTCAGGTTTTAAGCCTTTAAATTAAGCCCATGTTTATTTGCTCTGGATTTTTTGCTATTGTTGTTCTTTGACCTCTTTCTAATTTGTAATCCAATGTTAAAACATTACAGAGCTTTTACTTAGAGTGTCAGCCTCAAATGCACTTCTAGACACATGGAGAGCCTTTCAGTGGCCAAATTCCTGCCTCTCACTACTTCTCAGTCTGCCATCACTGGACACAGAAGAATGAGATAATGGAGCTAAGATAAATCTAGGAGAGGAAATAGAACTGAAGGAGGGAGGAACCGGTCATTTATTTTTGTGTCATGTCTATGACAGGGAAACCTTAGAGAAGGCATTATACTGAGTTTGGCCGGGGTAAAGGAACATGAGATGTGGATTGGGGCTAAATAATCTTAGAAAGAGTAATCGCAAGAAAACTAACTTATTCTCAGTTCATGAGGCATCTTTAAAGTAAGTATAACAACTCATGTTCATTTTAAAGCTAACATGAATTTTAAATACTTGGGCTGAAAAACAGCATAAAAATTTCCCAGTGTTAGTGTGATGGAGCTATACTACATTGTAACCTCTTAATCAAGGACTACATCTTCTAAAAGCATTCTTCCCATTCAGTGACCCTGTGTCAATTTCAGCCGTTCTATACCATTAAGGCTCAACCTGAAATTTGCCACATGATGAATAAAAACCCCTCATTTAGTTATGCATTTAAGTTTGTCTTTTCAAGTAATAGGCTTGTCTGTTGAAAGATGAACTGCTTTGCTGTTTCTGAACTAAACTCAGTTTGAACTTCTGCCTAATAAGGAGGTTTTTCCTAGGTGAGGCATTCCTTTTAACCAGAAACAATTTGGAAATTAACAAAGTATATAGTTCCCTGTCTTCCAACTTATGTTCAGCCCATGACAACTTTAGAGGCCTACACAAATTGGGCCAAAGAACAGAGTTGTGGGCTAATGGGGAAGAAATTTTTATATGGTTTCTTAGATTATTATGTTTTATGAGCAATGGAAGAAATGATCAGATAATCAGAAAATTCTACTTGTGTACAACTCCTTTTCCAACACTGCTATGCAAATCAGAGAGACCCACAAATTTTTGCAATGCACATTCAAGAACAGGTTTAATATTTATATATTGAATGTATTTTTGTAGGAGGTAAATCATCCTGAAAGTTTATCAGAAGCAAAGCTACTAGTAACAAAAATCCAGTAGGTGGAAACATATCTTCTGTGCACCTCTAAGTTCTCTCGGCTTCCACCGGTGTCAGCAGCAGAGGAAAGTACAAGTGAAGAAGGGAAGGGAACAGTAGAACCAAGCTAACTTAAGCAAAGGAGAGAAAAGGAAGGCCAGACATAGAGACAGCAAGGATATCCAATATTGATCTTTGAGCAATTTACAGATAGGCCATTTTGAATTTGAGTTTTCGAACAAATTGTGAAGAACTCTCGGTGCCTGAGTATTCTAACACAGATGGCACAGAATATATGGGATGCAGAGAAAGAATTAGTGAGTAACCAAGAGCCAGACCAAAGAAAGCTAGTGTTGACAGTCAAACTAGACCAAGAAAGAGATGGGAGACATTTACCACAAACTCCTAAGGGTCTCACCAATTCCCTGATATAGACAGACTGTAGACTAGCATCAGAACCAAACTGCGTGTTCTTTACAATTTCTTGTTTTTTTTTTTTTCACGTTTAAGCTCACTATTTTATGAACTATGAATAATTCGTTTTTCAGTTAGGTCTAAATAGCGTTTGAGTTATCATCCTGAAGTCCTGAGGTAAAGATCCCTCTCTTCCAGTGTTAAAACAAGCCTATCTAAACTGAAGTGACTCAAAAGCATGTTACAGACAACACTTTTGTGGTATTCGGAATAGACAGGCCAAGTTAGGGACACCTGCCTCAGAATGCTTACCTTACAAGACTTGCAACTGTCTGGGAATGCTATAGATAAAAACCACTTGGAACTCAGATCTTCCCTGAGTATCGTTGCTCATAATGGATCTGAAAAACACTGCCGATACCTTTCCTCCTCATTAAAAGTGCAGTGCATGTTTGCAGCCGACAGTGATTATTTTAAGCCTATTTCTTTTAGACATGTGGACCTTAGAGATACTGCAGGTTTGGTCCCACACAACCACAATGAAGTGACTATTGTTACAAAGCAGGTCAAAAAACTTTTTGGTTTCTCAGTGCATATAAAATTTATGTTTATAATACTGTAGTCTATTAAGTGTGTGATAGCATTGTGTCTAAAAAAATGAAGATACCTTAATTAAAAAATGTTTTATTGCTAAAACATGCTAACGATCATCTGAACTTTGAGCAAGTTGTAATCCACAGTAAAACTTCTTTCAAAATTGAAGTCAGTCTTCTCAAACACTGCCCCTGCTTTAAACCTACTAAGCTTACATCATATTCTAAATCCTTCATTGTCATTTTCACAATCTTCACAGCCTCTTCACCACGAGTAGTTCCTATCACAAGAAGCCACTTTCTTTGCTTGTGTATAAGGAGCAGTTCTTCATCTGTTCAAGTTTTATCTTGAGATTATAGCAACTCAGCCCCATCTTTAGCCTCCACTTCTAATTCTTGTTCTCTTGCTGTTTCCACCACATCTGCAGTTACTCCCTCCACTGAAGTTCTGAACCCTCAAAGTCATCCACGAGGGTTGGAATCAACTTCTTCCAAACTCCTGTTAGTGTTGATATTTTGACCACTTCCCATGAATCACAAATGTTGTTAATGATATCCAAAATGGTAAACCTTTCTAGAAAGTTGTCAATGTACTTTGCCCAGATCCATCAGAGGAATTACTCTCTATGGCAGTTACAGACTCATGAAATGTATTTCTTAAATAATAAGACTTGAAAGTTGAAATGACTCCTTGATCCATGGGCTGCAGAACAGATTTTTTTTTATTAGGCATGAAAACAACATCAGTCTCATCATACATCTCCATCAGAACTCTTGGGTGACCAGGGACATTGTCAATGAGCAGTTATGTTTTGAAAGGAATCTTTTTCTTGAGCAGTAGATCTCAAAAGTGGGCTTAAAACACTCAGCAAGCCATGTTATAAAAAGATGTGCTGTTGGGGTGCCTGGGTGGCTCAGTTAGTTAAGCGGCTGCCTTTGACTCAGGCCATGATCCCAGGGTCCTGGGATCGAGCCCCACATTAGGCTCCTTGCTCAGCAGGCAGCTTGCTTCTTCCCTGCCTGCTGTTCCCCTGCTTGTGCTTGCTTGTTTGCTCTCTGTTTCGTTCTCTTTTACTCACTCTGTGTCAAATAAATCAATAAAATCTTAAAAAAAAAAATAAAAGATGTGCTGTCATCCAAGCTGTGCTGTTTCATTTATACAACACAGACAGAGTAGAGTTAGCATAAGTCTTAAGGGCCCTAGGTTCTCTGGAATGGACAGTGAGCACTGGTTTCAAATGAAAGTCACCAGCTACATTAGCCCCTAACAGAGAGTCAGCCTGTCCTCTGATGCTTTGAAGCCAGGCATTGACTTCTCATCTCTAGCTATGAAGTCCTGAATAGCTCCTGAATCCAATAGAAGGCAGTTTCATCTACACTGAATATCTGTTGTTGAATGTAGCCATCTTCATTAATGATCTGAGCTACATCTTCTGGATTCCTTGCTGCAACTTCTACATTGGCACCTGTTGCTTCATCTTGCACTTGTATGTTACTGGGCTGGCTTCTTTCTTTAAATCTCATGAAACCTCTGCTAGCTTCAAACTTTTCTTCTGCAGTGTCCTCACTTCTCTCAGGCTTCATAGAATTGCAGAGAGGTAAGGCCTTGATCTGGAATAGGTTTCAGCTTAAAGGAAATGTTGCAGCTGGTCTGATCTATACAGACCACTACTAAAACTTTCCCCGGATCAATCATAAGGCTGTTTTCTTTCTTATTATTCATGTGTTCCCAGAAGTAGCACCTTTCATTTCCTTCAAGAAATTTTCTTTGCAATTACATCTTGACTAATTGTTTGACACAGAGTCTTAGCTTTCAGCCCATCTCCACTTTTAACATGTCTTCCTAAATTTAATCATTTTTATCTTTTGACTTTAAGTGAGAAACCTGTGACTCTTCCTTTTACTTTAACACGTAGAGGTCATTGTAAGGTTAGCAATTGGCCTACTTTAAATATTGTTGCTTCTCAGTCATAGGGAGGCCCAAGGAGAAGGAGAGAGGTGAGGAAATGGCCAGTTGGTAGAATAACATGCATTTATAAAAAACATTTGTTGATTTAAGTTTGCCATATTATAAGGGCATGGTTTGTGGCACCCCCCAAAAGAAAGAGTCACATCAAAGATCACTGATCACAGATCACCATAACACATATAGTAACAACGAAAAAGCTTGGAATATTGCAAGAATACCAAAATGTGACCCAGAGACACAAATGAACAAATGTTGGAGAAATGGCACTCATGGATTTACTGGGTGCCAGGTTGCCACAGGCTTTCAATTTGTAAAAACCACAGTGTCTGCAAAGCACAATAGAAGGAAGCACAGTGAAATGAGGCATGCCTATATGTGACCTCTTTTCAGTGAAAAACTGTACAAAATGTTTTAGTCCATTAATAGAACCATTTCTTCCCAAATGCTAATTCGTGGAATTTGTTTCTCCGGAGCAGGAAGATCTTTTTAAAGTTTTCCAAAAATGATGAAACTGAAGTTATGTTTTTCAGCCAATGCGCTGTCCCAGGTCTGTCCTTCCTTATGATGTGTTCCCATGTCCTGCTTCCCAGACCAATTATCTAAATGGCTGAAGTTCAGTTTGTCATACATTCTTGGTCTATTTAGATTCATTTTTCATGCTCCAGATCTTTGATCAGCTCATCTCACCTTTGTAATTTGTTTTCTTGTTCCTGTTTGTCTATCTACCTTCTGATCCACTGATTATTTAAGCTGACCTTTTTAATATTTCTGAGTGTGTGGTGCCAACTACTCTGATGTACTTGGTAATTCTTCCACACACAGAGCACCAATTGGAACTCAGCTCTGGTTTTGTGAGACTCACTTTTCTGTCCTGTAACATACTTCCTCTCCCAAGCCAGTGACCCTCTCAAGTGCAATCCAGCGTTTCCAACTCCAGCTTTCACATGTTCGCTCTGCTCCTTGTGTATGGCCCATGACTTTTTACATCCCCAGTCAGAAAAGAAGACAATTCTCTGCATGGCATCTTCTCATTTCCCAGAAAAATAATTGGCAAATGATAACTATTTGAATTATGTAGGAGTGTTGACAATGCCCACCCCATCTTTGGCCCTCCATCTTGTTCATGCCCGTGCAATGACCTCCCTCAAAGCTATATATTCCAGGCTGCATGGAGGTTAATGGAAACTGCCCAGAACAAGGGAAGGCTTGTTCTGATCTTCCCTAAAGTGGTGCACAGAAGATCCCGTTGTAGATAACTAGTAAAGATCCTCTGGTATAGGGGTGGCACCACTTTATTTTTATTTTTATTTTTTAAAGATTTTTCTTACTTACTTACTTACTAGCCAGGGTTGGGGAGGGGGTGGGGGGTGGAGAGTGAGCACAAGTTGGGAAGAGGCAGAGGGGAAAAGAGAGGGACAAGCAGACTCCATGCTCAATGTGGAGCCCCTCGCATGGCTTGATCTTATCACCCTGAGGTCATGACCTAAAACAAAATCAAGAGTCACATGTTCAATAGACTGAGCCACCCAGGCACCCCCAGATGGCACCTCTTGAATACCCTGTGACCATGCCTCCATGTCCCTTGCTCTATAAAAGCTGAGGATTAAGCTCAGGACTTGGCAGAGAATAGGGGAGGAGAGTAGCTGCATAGCCCTTGGATCATTTGCCTGTTGATTGCCCCTGTCCATAAGTTACCGTGAAGAGAATTCTGTATAAGTGATATGCAGTGGCTTGCTTCGTCTTCACTTTCAGAGAGCCTTCTTAGTCTGAAGGCTACTTTGCTGACCCTCCTCCCTTCTAACAAATTGTTTCTGCATTCCAATAAAAATAGTTTTAATTGTTAAATGAATCACTGTTGAGAATGATATGGACAAGATAAATATTCTTTTTTTTTAAGATTTTATTTACTTATTTGACAGAGAGAGAAAGAGATCACAAGTAGGCAGAGGGGCAGGCAGAGAGAGAGAGGGGGGAAGCAGGCTCCCTGCTGAGCAGAGAGCCCAATGTGGGGCTCGATCCCAGGACCCAGAGATCATGACCTGAGTCAAAGGCAGAGGCTTAGCCCACTGAGCCACCCAGGTGCCCCGATAAATATTCTTCTTATGGCAGTTAAATGGAGAAAAAATAGGAAAAAGAAAACTTGGTTTTTACTTTAGCTAAATGAACAAAATGTTGAATTCCTCCTAACTCAGTTTCTTCATCTCTAGCACAAGAATAATTGTATCAGCCTTGCCTATCTCCAGAAGGTAGAGGAAAATCAAATAAAGTTGAAGTAAGTGAAAACACCTTGAAAAAAGTATGAGTGTGACCATGCAGAGGAGGATGTAGGGAGCCTGATGTTTGAAGCTGATGACCCTTTCCTATATATCTTAAAACAGTTTTCTAGTTCTGCTGATGGATGTGTACAAATATAAGCAATATTTTTTTCCTTGTCAGTGCATCCCTGGAATCTTCCTGATAGTAGATGACAGTGGTACCCTGGCATATACCCTTTGCTCTTGCCACCTCAGTGACGTCCACCTACCAACACTCACGGTTAGTTGCTCTGGGTTTTTTTTCTGTTCAACAATGCCCACTTTGGGGCACCTGAGTGGCTTAGTGAGTTAAGCCTCTGCCTTCGGCTCAGGTCTTGATCTCAGGGTCCTGGAATCCAGTCCTGCATTGGGGTCCCCATGCAGACACTCAGCGGGGAGTCTGCTTCTCCCTCTTCCCCTACCCCTCCCCGCTCCGGCTCCTGTGCATTCTCTCTTGCTCTCTCTCTCAAATAAATAAAATATTTTTAAAAAAATAGAGTATAAAAAGCATTGGTATACATAGGTAGTTTTTTATTATACGACAGATGTTAAAAACATCTAATCCTGTTATTGCTGAACCTAAAGTTCAGCAATGAGCTCCTCACAACCTAAAAAATGAAGCATATCCTCTAGGAACATTTTCTACCTAGGTCCTATACTTCAGCCCTAGTGAGGGCTGACATCCACGGGAATGTTTTGTGCTTCCACGTCTGCATATGCTAGTTTTACAGACCCTAAAATATCTCTCTCTTATCAAGTACCTGGGAAGTGTCTACTGATCTTTGGCTGCACAGATAAACTATCTTCCCCATTATACAGCTGGCCCCAAGCTTCTTTTACAGAGTTGATTTTTCTCCTTCATTTGTTCATTTGAGATCACAGATGAAAAAAAAAATCTGATCCCCAATTTTCAAAGATCACAATTTCAGATAGTTCTTGCATACATTAAGACTTAGGATCCTACCATGATAATCAAAGATCTATTGAGCTGAAGATGTTGGTTGGAACCAGCTACACTTGATCCCTGACTAGTATCTGCATGCCAGGCTCCTAAAGCTCATGGTCAGAACAATGTCTCAAAAATAACAATCATTTCCAAGTCAAGAGCTTAGGAAACACTTTCAGATAGTCAAAACTATGAATGAGAAACTCAAGAATGCTGAGTCCAGGGACACCTGGGTGGCTCAGTGGGTTAAGCTGCTGCCTTCGGCTCGGGTCATGGTCCCAGGGTCCTGGGATGGAGTCCCGCATCGGGCTCCTTGCTCGGCAGGGAACCTGCTTCTGCCTCTGCCTGCCTCTCTACCTGCTTGTGTGTACTCGCTTGCGCGCTCTCTCTCTCTCTCTGGCAAATAAATAAAATCTTTAAAAAAAAAAAAAAAAGAATGCTGAGTCCAGTGTTATTTGTTTTATTGCAATTGCTATATTTCTTTACATATGTATCTTTCTTTTAGATTATGAGGTATCTATGGCATAATTTTTTTTTCTCCCCAGACCCTAGGAAAGTACAAGCCCATAACATGAACTCAATGAATATATGTTGAATATGAAAATGATTATTCGGGCCATTATGTTGGGAACATACATCTTAAGAATGAGGTCACATTGACGGTATGAGCAGTCACTGGACCAGATGCCAACCTGGAAGGAAAAAATCAATTGAGTCCGTTACGAGATGGGTGGTGAAGCAAGGACTGTGTGCATTTGCAATGTACCCTTGGCTGCCTTGGTGACCAGTATGCATTTATTTCATAAGTCTTACAGTGAGCACATGTTTAATGGGTGTTTACTATGTGGCATACATTATGGATTTGCATAGCAGCAGACAGGAACAAAATGTGTACTTGCTACCGGGTAAGGAGGTGTTTTTCTGTTGTATTTGCTGATTTCTAAGGGCTATACTGTCAGGTTTCCAGAAAATGTATTCTTAGCCTTTGCTTCATGACTTTTGCAAATAAGATGATCAAAGAAATTACCTGTGGGTGTTCTATTCCTCTACATGTGGAAATGCTGGAATGAGTTCCTACTTAAAGGCCTAACAATTTATTCCTTGAATATTTTTAAAAACAGAAGAAATTCTGACACAGATTTTAGATGATCATAGTTGATCCAGATGTAAAAAGAGGAAGGTAATGGCCTTGCAGATTCTTTTCCAGGATATAACTCTTAAAAATGGAATTAAAATAATAATGAACACCATTGATGGAGACTTCATCAGAAGCCCAGCCAGTGTTTGGAAGCACATGCTTCACAGAATCTGCATTTTATGCTTTGACTGGTTTGTAACATACCAGTTCCTTCAGGTTTTAACTCAGCATCACACTGTGTCCTTGTCTCTCCTCTAATGGGACCATGAGAATTCAGACAAGGAAGGTAAAGCCTATCAAAAACTGGCATAATGCTTTTACAGACTTAAGTGCTGAGGAGTGCTTCTTTAACCACTCTGTATAGACCCGTTGCCTCCTTCTTCACTTTCTAAAGAGAGTTTGCCTGACTTAAATTACCAGGTTGCATGAGCCAATCTAATCAGAAATTAACTTGCATGAGAGGTGCTGAGAAATTAGGTATGGAATTAACTGTGAGGGATTCATAATGACAGAGAGGAGGAGAAAGAGGGATGTTCAGAAAGTAGCAAATGACTGACTTAGTAGCTCCACCATTTGTAACAGCTCTCAGCATTGCCTTTTTTGATCCTGTGCACCTACTTTTGGTAAGGCTTCCATGCATAAAGAAATAAGTGTACAGTAGTTAGCTCTACGCAGACTGAAGAGCCCAAGGTTTAATCTCAGTTGCGCACTGATGGAGTATAATTTGGAGATTCAGAGAGATGCATGAAATGCATCTAAATTTAGAATCTGACACAATGGTGGTTGCTAGGAGCTCAAAAAGAAATCAAGGAACAAAGGGAGTGGCTTTTGAAGTGGTTGAACTCATTTACAGAAGCAGAAAGGCTGTGTCTTGTGATGTGGACTCTGTGCTGCTGTGGACTATTAAGATGAATGACTAAAGGATAGAGGGGTAGCTCAGCAAAAATGTCATAAAAGCTAGAATTCCAGGAGAGGCTGAGAGGTGAGTCTCATTACAATGAGCCAGGACTCAAGTATGAAAGTCACATTAACAATGCCTGAATCTTATGTCTAATTTCCTGCCTATTGAGTCAAAAATTGTCTCCAGGTTTTATATAATGATAAATGTAAGGTATTTTATTTGATCTTGTCCTTTTTAAAAATCGTATGCACAATTTCGTTAGCCGCTATCCATTTTCCTCTAATTCTGTTCTCTCTCTAGTGATGCCACAGTCATTTCCTGACTTGCTTTGTTAGCATTAAGCTGTTCTGCACAAATATTCAAGAAGGGCTCAGGGTTAAAAAAGAGAGCCGCAGGAACAAAATAATAATAATAATAATAGGCTTAGTTTAAGTACGAATTATCTTGCTTGTGTAGTTTTTTAATTACTGAGTTCTCTTCTGCCAGCCCTTTCCAAAGTATTCCAATGAATTCCTTCAGTCACTGAACTAGGTAGATCCAAATGGGATTCTAAGGATGATGACAAATTCCAATTGGAATCAGCAGCTGAGTCATCACATAGTGTCTTGGGCTATTGTTAGACAACCGTTGTTGGATATATGATGCTCAAAAATCATTCATAAGACAAAGAGTTATCATGTCACAGTCCCAGTGATGAAGTTAGACAGAAAACCTGCCACATTTGGAATAGGAGAGACCGTGTGGGTTTTTGTTTTTACTAACAATAATCTTCCATTTCACTAGCATTCCAGATTCTCTGTTCATAGATTTCTAAGAATGTCTTTATTCAAAACAAGCAGATAACCTGCCAGAGAATTCCCCTCCCTTCTTTCCTCACAATCTGCTTCAAGTTTATTTTAAAACTACATTTGTTTCCATATAATCAGGAAAGTTTCCTCATGAAAGAATCTTACTTTTCTCATGACAATTTTTTTTTCTTTTTTCCTAAAAAAATAAATAAATAATCAGCATCCAGCTTCCCATGCTGATTCACTTATTTTTCTAACTCATATAGCATGTCATCAAATAGGTCCATTAAATACGGATCATCAAATAGGAACTTTCTAACTGTATACACTTGGTGTACATGCCCGTGTTCTCTTACTAAGAGGTAAAGAATGTCAGTAAGAAGACCCAGTTTTCATACATGCTTGAGAAACTTTGGCCTCATGAAGGCATCTCAGGCACCTTCAGTCCTGTGGTCTGGAGACCTCTCTAGTGAATTCAGAGTGAAGGAAACTAGGGCTAAAAGTAAGGGCTCTGGACCATATAACTAAAATCCACATAATGTTAAGGGTGGGAGAAAAAAAGCATTTTGCCTAATGAAATGGCAAGGAAAATAATGAAAGATGGGGAACAGGAACGTCCAGGGAGCAAAGCAGACAAAAGCCCAAAACCGTGCACCTGCTTGAAGACAGGGTGACACCAGAGATAAGTGGTGGTGCCTCATGAAGAACTCCCGAGTCCCTGTGACATGAACAGAAAGAGCTAAAAACCTGGACCATCAGGCTATCTTTAAGGATTTAAATAACTTCTCCCATGGCTTTCAGAATACCTCTCACACCTGTTTTGCTTGGAGGGTGGTTTTCCTAAGTTCCCCTACCAGTGTTCCTCTCTTTCAGACTTCCTCCATCTGCATCTCCATGAGTGATGCTCCCTGGGTTCCTTACCAAGCTCCTGCCGCTGTTCATTGAGAAAGTCCTTTCCAGGTGAATGCATCTATTTTCACGGTTATAACTACCACTATATATCGATTCTACCTAGAACTCAAACCTCTCTTTAGAGATTCAGCCTTGGTATCCAAATGCCTTCTCCACAGCTTCACTTGTGCCCACAAATGTATCTAAACCTAAAAATGTTCATCATTCTTCACCACCCAAATGGCTCCTCCCCTTATATTCATCATGCTTGATGACCTCTCATTTTTGATTAGTCCACAATTCCTACATTGGATCACTCTTCAAGTTTGGATGTTGTACTATATTTGTTTACATTTAACATTTATTTATTAAAACCTATTTTGCACCGGATGCTGACCTAGGATCAACAGACACAGAGTTACATGAGAGAATAAGGCATTCTTATGGAGTTGTTAGTCTAGTTGGAAAGACATACAATTAACAAGTAAACAAGTAAATAAACTAAATGATTACAGCTTATGTTAAATGCTATGAAGACTATAACCAGGTTGACGTAATAAAGAATAATGGAGGGTATATATTTTACATAGAGCTCAAGGAAGGGTTCTTCAAGCCATGAACTGAAGGATATAAAGGAACAAGCCAACTGGAAAAAGAGTGTTCTAGGCTAAATTTAGGACAAAAAGTTTCAGTCCTCCAAAACATGTAAGTTCATTCTGTATACCGTCAGAAGGCCAGTGAAGTTGAAGTATATTAATATAGAGAATGGCTTGAAATGTGTTGATTAGCTGGCATTCGCTGAGTGCTTTGCATAGCCTCACTACTGTGTGAGAATTTGAAGTGGATTATCACATTTTACTCTCATACTGACTTCATGATTTTTATCCTTATTTTGAGAATTAGGAAACTGAGTCACATGGAGGTTAAGTAATTTACACACATACTAATTGGTAAACTGAGATTGAAATATGGAAAAGTTCATTCTTGTGACACTGTGTTATATTGCCATCTATTGTCACTTAGGAGTCAGGTTTTGCAGAGACTTTAAGGGCATGAGAGGGAGTTTGGATTTTATTTTTATTGGAACCGAAAAGACACTGATGGTTCTTAATAAGGTACAAGTCTTACTCCCCGAGATTCTCTGAAGTGTGTCTCCACTGACAGGTTCTCAGTTCACGCTTTTTTCTTGGCTCCCACGGGCCATTCATAGCATCAGTGTCATCATTAGTCCGGTCAATGCACACTCCACACCACCATCAGATTTTAATACACATGAATTCTGAACCAATCAAATCACAACACTGCTTCAAATTCTTGCACAGGAATTCACAGACTTCAGTAATAAAATTCAAACTCCTCAGCACAGCACAGACTGCGTTTCATGATCTGTCTTCTGCTTCTCTTCCTAGTCTTGCTCCAGCCATGGTGTGATTTCTGTCTTGCGCTCCCACCGCACTGCACGTTTTAGAATTCCTGAGTCTGCTCTTTTCTTTCTCTCAGCAGCAGGGAAGAGAAGCTTGCCTGTGAGCATTACAGTGATTTTGCTCAAATAGACTTTTCCTTCCTATGTCTACTCTTACATATGCTCCTCCCTCTGAAAAACACATGCTCTTTCTTGCCTGGAGAACATCTCCTTACCACCACTAATCCCTATCCTTTACTGTACTGTTTTGGGGAGCGAACTGCATCTGATACTCACTTTTAAAAGCTCAACTCTGAGGTAACCTCCTCTGGGAAGCCATTGTCCCACAGTATTCTCTGCATGTATCCTAGCACCTGTATATAGCATTTTAGTTGTTGTTTGCTTATCTGTCTCTCTCTCTCTCCAATATTATGACTGCTTTGAATTTAAGGATTTTGTCTTATTCACATAATCCAATGCCTGGAATATGACATGAGCTTTACAAAAAACTTGCTGTATGAATGGTAAAGAGAATGGATAAAGGAACTGTAAAAATTCAAATGTCAGCCCAAAATGTAATGAAGATCAGGGGCTGCTGCATAATTTATTTTTCAGGGAGCATATACCATTTCAATTGGTATACATGTACAAACTCATTCTACTATTTAGAATTCACCAAACTGGGGTGCCTGAGTGGCTTAGTTAGTTAAATGTCTGCTTTCTGCTGCATCATGATCTCAGGGTCCTGGGATCGAGCCCCACATTGGGCTCTCTGCTCAGTGGGGAGTCATCTTCTCCCTCTCCCTCTGCCTGCCTTTCTCTCTCTCTCTCTGTGTCAAATAAATAAATAAATAAATAAATAAATAAATAAATAAATAAAATCTTTAAAAAAAATAAGGTCCACCAAACAAAACAACCTGGTACTTTTATCTGAATCAATTAGTGAATAATATTTAAACACCCCTGTTAAAAGCAGATACGATGTTTGGGTCATATAATCCACAATCTATATAATATATAATGTGTTTGAGGAGAAAGGTTATTGATTTTAAAAGTATAATACTAATATGGAGTATTTAATAGTATACATAGTTGTCTAGTAAAACGTTTGTCACATATTCCCAGCAATCCTACCATATGTGACATATGAATTATTGGTAATCACCATTTTAGAGATTAGATATTAGAAGTCCTGAGAGAGTGCAGATCTGCTGGAAATTCAGTAGCCAGGAAGTTCAGTGGCAGAAATTAAGTTGTACATTGAGTTTTCCAAGTTGAAATAATGTAACTCATTTAGTAATGTAATTCATTTAATATTAAACTGATATTACAATGCATTTAATAATTCCATCTGAAAATATTTACTTGAAAAAAAGAAAAAAAAAACTCCAACCATCTAGTTTAAGAGTTATACAGCTTACAGTAAGACATTAACTTTTTTTGCAAGTTTAGCACAAGCTCTAAAGTTTAGACTTCTGATACTTTTTTGAATTTTGAACATACCAGTCTTGCTACAAAAGGCTTAAAGTTCCTGAGCTTTTTTCAGAGTCTGAAGCAAGGGTTTTTGTCCTGAGAAGACTAATGTATTTCAGGGCATTTTGTCATTCTCTGGCCTAGAAAACACAAATATCATTATCCTCTCAGCATAAAGTGAATTTTAGATAATTCATTTCTAGGTGAGAGTTAAGAGTTTTATATGTATTTCCGATGTTGTTTTGTGCTGAGACCATGAAAAATTATGGCATTCTGGTTTGTGATTAACTTTTAACTTAATTTTCTAGCAAAAGAGAGGCTACCAAGAAGAACACCCACAGCCATTTGTCAGGTGTATAGAAAAACATCCCTGAAAAACAAGACATGTTTAGTTATTTAAGGAAGAATGTAAATGGAAAAATACCCAAGGAGGCAGAGTAATTAAATGGTCTTCAATGATTTAAGTCCCATTCATTATAGAATTGTATACTTTGCATACACATTTAAGAAAGATTCCCAATAAAATAAATGTGTCCAATTTCCATCATGCCTTCTCACTGAGGCAACAATAAAAATAGTTGTCAAAAATAAAAAAGTCTTTGGCTGAGAATACCCTCCAGCAAACATTGCCTTAGCTGCTGCTAAGAAGGCTAGAGATGCCTTCCAGAATGGGGTGAAGAGGAGGCCATGATGCCCAGGTCCTGAGAATAGATATGTTGCACCCCAACACCACCTTGGAGCAGTGGCACTGAACCATCTTTTACTATCAACAATTTCTTCCCAAGGTCCATTAAAAAATTATCTGTTCAGGAACATTAATGAACAGATATCACCTAATAATTACTATTTTGACAATAACGGCAATATTCCTGGTCTTGAGGAGCTGAGAATTTAGTGTTTTAACACTCCAAAGTTTAGCAGCCAGGATGATCGGTGGCAAAACTTAAATTACACCCAGGTTTTTCAAATCTCAATAATGTAATTCATGTCATATTAAACTTATGCTAGATTTCATAACCCCATCTAGAAATATGTACTTGGAAAAAAAGAGCACTAACCATCCAGTATGGGTTAGAAGTAATATAGCTACTAGTAAGGCTGTATACACACACACACCATCAAAATGCAATGTGCTAAGTGTTCAAATTGATGTTTGCACAGAGTGATAATGGAAGCACAAGGAGAGTGATCCAAACATAACCTAGAGGAAATAGAGGTTCTAGGAAGAAGTAATGTTGACATTAGGAAGGATGAGAAGAGATTAACCAGATGTTAAAGACAAGGGACTCCAGCCCCAGTAGAGACAGAAATACATAACAAAATATGACTCTGAGACATAGCATGGAGAGTTGTAGAAAATGTGGTGGTTCAGTATGAGCACAGTATACAGTGGTTGGAAAGGAGGGTAGGAGATAATACTAGAAAGATGGAGAGGTGGCTGAAAACACAGAAAGTTGTATATCATCTTATAAAATTTATTTTTTTATCCTAAATGCTGTAGATAGTTCTTACTGGATTAAAAGCAAGAGGAAGAATATATGGTCAGATTCATATTTTGTGTTTTATACCATTGAGGCACCATGGGAAATGAATTTTAGAGAGACAGAGAAACAGGCTAACACAATTGTCCTAGTGAGAAAATTATGAATGTCTGACTAACACCAACACTGTGGTTATGAGAGAGAGACTAGTCTAATTAATATTTAGAAAGTACACAAGATATAGAATTGACAATCAGTGTTAAAGTAATAATTGGTGATATAAAGCATATATGTAGTCAGCAATAAAGAAGAGGAGGTCTAGAATGACATAATTGATTTCTAACTTAAGCATGAAATTATTGGTGATACGAACAATCAATGTAGGGAATAAAGGATAAAGATCATGTTTGGAAAAGGAGGATAGGAATTTTGTCTTTGTACAAGTTGTACTTAGGACGACTGTGGCACATCAGTGTGGAAATACTAAGGGGCATTAAAAGTAAGGATCTATAAATCAAGAATGAGGTCTGGGCGCCTGGGTGGCTCAGTGGGTTAAGCCTCTGCCTTCAGCTTGGGTCTTGATCTCAGCGTCCCGGGATCGAGCCCCGCATCGGGCTCTCTGCTCGGAGGGGTGACTGCTTCCTCCTTTCTCTCTCTCTCTGCCTGCCTCTCTGCCTACTTTGTGATCTCTGTCAAATAGATAAATAAATTCTTAAAAATAAAAAAAAAAGAATGAGGACTATATTAAAGATATATTTTATAGTTCAAACAAAAAAGTGAGAGTTGAAATTACAAGTGTGGACAATATTGTTTAAAGAAACCTATAAAGTGAAGTGAGATAAATATTTTATTGAGTTCAGCTTATCAATTCTTCTTTCATGGATCATGCTTATGGTATTGTGTTTAAAAAGTCATCACCAAATCAAGGTCATCTAGATTTTTTCCTTTGTTATCTTTTTAAGAGTTTTATAGGTTTGCATTTTACATTTAGGGTTATGAAGCATTTTGAGTTCATTTCTATGAAGGTTGTAAGGTCTGTCTAATTTCATTTTTTTTTGCAAGTGGATGTCCAGTTGTTCCATTACCATATGTTAAAAAGACTATCTTTGCTCCATTGTCAAAATTTTGTTTTAAATATCTGCTTTGTAAAAGATACTGTCAAGAAAATGAAAGCCACAGACTGGTAGAAAATATTTGCAAAAGACACATCTTAAAAGACAGTGTTATCCCAAAATTACAAGGAGCTCTTAGAACTCAACAATAAGAAAACAAACAATCCAATTAAAACACAGGGCAAAGACATTAACGGACACCTCACTATAGAAGACATGCAAATGGAAAATAAACACATAAAAAGATGCCCCATTTCACATGCCACCAGGAAATGCAAATGAAAACAACCATGAGATACTACCACAAACGTATTAGAATGGCCAAATTCCAGGACACTGACAACACCAAATACTGGCAAGAATGTAGAGCAAGCAGAACTCTCATTTATTCTGGATGGGAATGCAAAATAGTACAATCATCTTGGGAATGTAAAACTACCAAAATAGTTTTGGTAGTTTCTTACAAAATGAAACGAACCATACTCTTACACATTCAGCCTAAAGAAGTTGAAAGTTTTGGCCATACAAAATTTGGATATGGATATTTACAGCAGTTTTATTCACAACTGCCAAAAGTTGAAAGCAACTAAGATGTCCTTCGATAGATATATGGACAAGGAAATTGTATGTTATCAAAACAAAGAAATATTATTCAGTACTAAAAAAGAACTGAGCTACCATGCCACAAAAATACATGGAGGAAACTTAAATGTATATTACTAAATGAAAAAAGCCTACTTTTTTAAGGGCTACATACTGTAGTATTCTAACTATATGACAATTCTGAAAAAAAGACAAAACTATGGAACCATAAAAAACAAACAGGAAAAAATATACAGTGGAAAAAAGACAGTCTCTTCAATAAATGGTGCTGGGAAAACTGGGCACCTATATGTAGAAGAATGAAACTCAACCATTCTCTTACACCGTACACAAAGATAAACTCAAAATGGATAAAAGACCTCAACGTGAGACAGGAATCCATCAGAATCCTAGAGGAGAACATAGGCAGTAACCTCTTCGATATCAGCCATAGCAACTTCTTTCAAGATATGTCTCCAAGGGCAAAGGAAACAAAAGCGAAGATGAAATTTTGGGATTTCATCAAGATCAAAAGCTTCTGCACAGCAAAGGAAACAGTCAACAAAACAAAGAGGCAACACACAGAATGGGAGAAGATATTTGCAAATGACAGTACAGACAAAAGGTTGATATCCAGGATCTATAAAGAACTTCTCAAACTCAACACACACAAAACAGATAATCATTTTGAAAAATGGGCAGAAGATATGAACAGACACTTCTCCAATGAAGACATACAAATCGCTATCAGACACATGAAAAATGTTCATCACCACTAGCCATCAGGGAGATTCAAATTAAAACCACATTGAGATACCACCTTACACCAGTTAGAACGGCCAAAAGTAGCAAGACAGGAAACAACATGTTCTGGAGAGGATGTGGAGAAAGGGGAACCCTCTTACACTGTTGGTGGGAATGCAAGTTGGTGCAGCCCCTTTGGAGAACAGTGTGGAGATTCCTCAAGAAATTAAAATAGAGCTTCCCTATGACCCTGCCATTGCACTCCTGGGTATTTACCCCAAAGATACAGATGTAGTGAAAAGAAGGGCCATCTGTACCCCAATGTTTATAGCAGCAATGGCCACGGTTGCCAAACTGTGGAAAGAACCAAGATGCCCTTCAATGGACGAATGGATAAGGAAGATGTGGTCCATATACACTATGGAGTATTATGCCTCCATCAGAAAGGATGAATACCCAACTTTTGTAGCAACATGGACGGGACTGGAAGAGATTATGCTGAGTGAAATAAGTCAAGCAGAGAGAGTCAATTATCATGGTTTCACTTATCTGTGGAGCATAACAAATAACATGGAGGACAAGGGGAGATGGAGAGGAGAAGGGACTT
The DNA here is from genome assembly GCF_902655055.1 of Lutra lutra. Taxonomy (NCBI): domain Eukaryota; kingdom Metazoa; phylum Chordata; class Mammalia; order Carnivora; family Mustelidae; genus Lutra; species Lutra lutra. Next base: position 97,104,085 of record NC_062284.1, on the reverse strand, counting down.
GAGGGAAATTGGAAGGGGAGATGAACCATGAGAGACTATGGACTCTGAAAAACAATATGAGGGTTTTGAAGGGGCAGGGGGTGGGAAGTTGGGGGAACCAGGTGGTGGATATTAGAAAGGGCACAGATTGCATGGAGCACTGGGTGTGATGCAAAAACAGTGAATACTGTTATGCTGAAAAGAAATAAAACAAACAAACAAACAAACAACAACAACAACAAAAAACCATCAGGTAGCCAAGGACTTGGGGGAAAGAGGATGAATAGGTAGAGCACAGCGGTTTTCTTAGGACAGTGAAATTATTCTGTATGATGCTATAATGACTGGTACATACATGACACTCTACAATTCTCCAAACCCATAGAATGTACACCATCAAGAGTGAACCAGAATGTAAGCTATAAACTTTGGGTGATAATGATGAGTCAATGTAGGTTCATCATTTGTAACAAATCCACATTTCTGGTGGGGGGGAATGGATAATGAGGGAATCTACGCATATGTGGGCAGGGGGTAAATAAGAAATTTCTGTGCCTTCTGCTCAATTCTGCCATGAACCTAAATATGCTCCAAAACTTAAAATCTATTAAAATTATTTAATTTATTGATTATAGTATTCTCTATAGACATTATTTTAATTTGTAAATCCTATTCAACATTTTTGTTATACTAATTTTAGTTTGACTAGTTACTGAAAAAATATATTTAAAATATTTTAGTATAATTCTGCATTTTTTATTTGACCTTGAATGTCTTTGAATTTTTTCCTTTAGATATTGTAAAGCTGTATTATATGGTACATACCAATTTGATGTATTCTTGGTATGTCAACTTAAAATTGCTCTATCACCCTGGTAGATTGACTCTTTTATAATAGTTCCCTATACCTAGAAATACTTATTTCTTTAAATTACAATTTTTATTATAGTAGTATAGCTTTTATCAGTTTTGTTTAGCTAATACTTGATTGATATGAATTTTCCATCTGTTTGTTTTTAAACTTTCAGTGTATTTATAATTAAGGTGTGCTTCCTCTAAGCAACATTATGGTTGGGATAGACTTTATTTCTTGCTTGACAATTGCTGTCCTTTAATTTGAATTATTTATTCAATGGAATTCTAATATAGTTACTGATATGTACCATTTTAAATTTGGTTCTCATTTGTTCCACTTTTATTTTCCTTTTACTTTTTTTCCTTCAATTGTATCAGTTCAGTTGGAATCAGTCTAATCCCAATAATTGGAAAATGATTCTAGTTTTCTCCTCTGGTCCCTGAAAACACTGGAAGCTCTATATCCTAGACAAAGCAAGGTTTTTAGAATAGTAACTCTGGGCACCTGGGTGGCTCAATAGGTTAAAGGGGCTTCTTTTGGCTCAGGTCATGGTCCCAGGGCCCCAGGATGGAACCCTGAGTGGCGCTCCCTACTCAGCAGAGAATAGGCTTCTCCCTCTCCCTGACTGCCACTCCCCCTGCTTGTGCTCTTTCTCTACTTCTCTGTCAAATAAATAAATAAAATTAAAAAAAAAATCTAACACCACTTATTCCCTTCCCAACTTTTGTGTATTGTCACAGAGTATTTTAATTTTATATACAACTTTCACCACTGTTTTAAAAAACATAATCAATTTGAGTTTAATTTTCTCACATATCTGTCCTTTCTGTTTTTATTCCTTCCTGCATTCCTTACAATAACTTGGTATCATTTCCTTTGCTTTAAAAACATTTTGTGATATTTTAGTGTTAATCAGGTGATGCTGAATTATCTGAGTTTTTGTTTGTCTAAAAATGTCTTAAATTCATGTTTGTTTCTAAGCAATACTTTTGCTTGGTATAAAATTCCAATTTTGCGGTCATTTACTTTTACCATTTGAACATATCATTTTATTGTTTTCTGGTTTCAATTAATTTTTTGATATGCAATCTGTTAGACTCTTTTGAAAGCAACATGCCTTTTCTCTGATTGCTTTTAACATTTCCCTTGGTCTTTAATGCATTCAGTTTTTTTATGATCTTTCTGTGTGTCACTTTACTTGTATTTTCTCGCTTGAGATTTGTAACATTTCCTAAGGCTCTGACTTGATCTTTCAACGGTTTTGAAAACTCAGCAATTATTCTTTCAAGTGTTACCACTATCTTCTTTTCCCTTTTGGACTCTAATTAAGTGTGTGTTAACTCTTTCTACCATTTCACAAAGTGGATGTTTCCCAAAGCTTTTTCTATTATTTTCCATCATTCTTTCTTTCTGTTACTGAGTGTGGGTATTTTCCTTTGGTCTATCTTCCAACTCTGTAATTATCCTCAGTATATAGAATACGATTATTTAAGAATATACGATTATTTAAGAATATCAATTTTATTCTTGATGTAGTTTCTGCTACTTGTCTGAAAGTTCTCCATTTTTGTCCTTTAAGTTCATGAAAAAATCAATTATCGTTTTATGTGCATCTGTTACCTTTTTTTTTTAAAAAGATTTTATTTATTTATTTGGCAGACAGAGATCACAAGTAGGCAGAGAGTCAGGCAGAGAGAGAGGAAGGGAAGCAGGCTCCCTGCCAAGCAGACAGCTCAATGTGGGACTCGATCCCAGGACCCCGGGATCATGACCTGAATGGAAGGCAGAGGCTTTAACCCACTGAGCCACCCAAGTGCCCCTATTACCTTTATTATTTAGTTTTCCTGTCAATTTCTTTTGTCTATTCCTCTCTTCTTCTCTTTTGTCCATTTTATAAGGTTGACTGTTACCTATAAAAATGTAGAGATAATGTGAGTATCTAGATTTTTTTTTTCATGGCAGGATTTTCTTTTGCTTTTTTAAGACAGTTAAGACAGGAGTAGTTCACACTAATGCAATCAAGGATTGAGGTCATTTGAAACTCTGCACTTAGTAGTCTGATGTCTCTCATTGTGGAAAGAAAACAGAGAAATGGAAATTACCTTCAGTAAGGACTTTTTTAATAACCCTTCCTTGCTTAAGTTTCTTCATTTGAAAAAAAAAAGTTTCTTATATAGGATTTTTATTAGGTAAAAACTATTGCTATGCAATTGTGGTTTGATAAAAGTAAATACTTATAATGTGATGTATCTATTTTATGATATTCTGACAATGTGAGCTAAAGTTACCTTTAATTTCTTCCTCAATATTTATAAAACAAAATGTTTCGTGAAGATGTGAAAAAAATGTTCACAATTATTTTAATGATACTACCAACATTTCCTATAGGGAAGATAGATGCATAAAAGATACATCTGACCTCAAATGTCTTATTTCTTCTTGTCTCTGATTTTATGTACAGCTCTATAAAGCAATACTCCTCAGAGCCTGTAATTGTTAAATAAAATGAAAGAAGAGGAAGAAAAAGAAGGAGAAAGGAGAAGGTAAGAAAGAGGAGGAGGAGAAAGGAAAGGAGGAGGAGGAGGGGGAACTTCCTGTGTCAAAAATCAAAGAAATGAAAATAATAAGTAAGACTACAACTTAGACCCTCTCTTTTTGTGTTTTGGAAACAATAATCCCAGGCTGAATATTAACACTGAAATAACTCTGGATTGATCATATACATAAGGACAAATGGTATTCTATATCTTTATCTTCAAAGTTCCTTCTGAAAGAAGTATAATGTAAAGGGAATGAGAAGTTATCCATACCGTCTGAATGGGAAGGATAAAAAGCTAAAGTAGGAGATTTTATACTCAAGAGATCATAATAGTGTATTCTGTACTGATGATGGAATTTTTAACTTTCAAAAACTATTTAAACCCTTAAAGAAAATTATAACATGCCTATTTTAGAGTGACGAAGTACGGTTTCACAATTCTTATAAAATAACTTTGAAAAATATTCCCGGAAGCCACCCTCCTTTTGTGTCCCCCTCGGTCATTTTCAGATAACTGAAACTATCTCTGAAGTGATTAGCCAGCTAGAGACAAATACATAGGATCTTTAAAGACTCTTTTTTTTTTCTTTTAAAAAGATTTTATTTTTAAGTAAACTCTACACCTAACATGGGGCTTAAAGTCATAACCCCGAGATCCAAGAGTCACTTGCTCTACTGGCTGAGTCATCCAGGCACCCCAAAATTTTGTTCTAAATAAACTAAAATGTTAGTGTACTCTGGGAGAGGAATACAGGAATGGGATTTAGGCATCTTTTCTTCCACAATACATTTTACAAAGTAGTAAATCAAGAATTGGTTAGTTCATGAAACTAATCTGAGGTCGGTGTCTGGATTCAACGTAAACTGTGAACTGCTTCAGACACTAAAGATAAGCACCATAAAGAAAGTAATTAAGCTAATGTCAGATTTTGTTAGTCGGCTGAGAGGATGAGGTTTCTACTGGGAGTTGGGCAGTAGTTATGAGCACTTTAGGGAGCACACTGATTTATCCAGTGTGCAATCCTAGGGTTGGCATATAGGAGGATCTCAGTACAAGTTCACTGCATGCATGAAAGAGTGGTACTATCTTAGATTCCAAATGGAGATTAAACAGGTTCCCAGATTATTGCTTTTTAGATGGTTTTATTTGGCATTTTATCTTAGACAGAGGGATTTTAGTTGAACCCCAAGATCTTCTTTTAAAAATCCTTTTTCTAAATTCCATGTTTCCTGGATTTAATAAAAAAGCTTTAGAAAATTCTTGGCTGTAGAAATACTTTTAAGTGGTCTCTCCTGGATATATCTCCTATTATTCTTTCAGAATTATAAAAGCCTTAAGTATTCTGTCTGTAATGACCAGTGAAGGGGAGCAAAATCATTGATGAGGTACTTACTTATTTGCTGTCAGAGAAATTTCTCCCATGGTCTTAAGTTATATGTATATCTATATTTAAAATTAAGTACAGCAGACTAGTTTATTTACCATGGACTAATTTTTTGCATATGGGTCAAAAGCATGCACATCTAGTTACCTCTAATGCAGAATTAAAATGCCTGACTTATGCAAAAAGTTCTCATGCATTCAATCATTAGTAAGACGATGGCAATTAGCCCAGCTGGTGCCAAGAGGACCACAGTTATGGCTGGTAGATGAAGTGTCTTGATTTTTTTTTTTTTTAATTAAAAAGGTGTGAAAGACTGGAGGACATGGAACCCTCTCCACACCTGACGGGGAAGATAGGCTTATGAAAACATTTGCTACATAGTAGACGATCTTTGTTTGAATCTATTTCCCCAACTACTTTTCAACACCTTCATCACAACCAACAAGTTGTCCAATCCATGCTGTTTCTCCTCTGGACATTTCCATCACCTCCTAATTGGTAATCCTTCTTCCATTTTTGTCCCCGCCTTGCCACCAGTCTATTCTCCATCACAGTGAAAGTAATTTTCGTAAAGTAAGTCAGATTGTGATATTCCTTGCTTAAGTTCCTCCAATGGCTGTCCACCTTACTCACATAAGATCCAAATTTCTCCAGAGGTCATATAGCCCAGTATTAATCTGAGCTCATTCCCACCACTCTGTCCTCTTTCACTCTGATTTAGCCTCCTGGCCTCTTGTGTTCCTTCAGAAACATCAAGCAAACTTCAACCTGAGAGCTTTTCGTTCTGCCTAAGATATCATTCTCCACATACACACCTGTTAAAGATAAACAAAGCCAGACATCAAAGTTCTGAGGATAGATGTTATTCAGTGATGACTATTACCATAGGGAAGAGGATCCAGTGGGTACTGAATTCAACTTCATGAAACAAAAGGCAGGAGATTCTTTTGAGGCTGAGGTATGCTGAGGCAAAGGCACTGAGAGTATCAACAGGAGCTGGGTCCCTGTGACTGGGCTATATGGGTTTGTTCCTTGGAGTTTATCCAAAGGAGAAACAGAGTTGTATCTCCATGATTGGAGGCAGTGTTGCAAGTTAAAGCAAAGCTGCTACATCACATGGTTTCGCTCATATGTGGAATATAAGAAACCAGGCAGAGAACTGTAGGGGAAGGGAGGGAAAACAGAATGGGAAGTCATCAGAGGGAGAAAAACCATGAGAGATTCTTAACTACAGGAAACAAACTGAGGGTTCCTGGAGGGGAGGTGGATGGGGGGATGGGGTAATTGGGTGGTGGGAGTTAAGGAGGGCACATGATGTGATATGTACCAGGTGTTATAGGCAACTGATAAATTACTGAACACCACATATGAAACCAAATGATATACTATAATTTGGCTAATTGAGTTTAAATTAAAAAAAAAATAAATAAATCAAGGCTGTTACAACATTGGGTCTTTTCCCTCCAACAAGGACTGGGAACAAGAATGAGAGTTACCTCCTGGAACCCTTGAAACTTTGCACTTTAAAGAGACACTGGTTCTCAGGTCCTTGAGAATACAGTTCTGAGTGGTAAGAGATTTACATCTCTGGGAGGCAAAGAAAGGATTTATAATCACAAGCTTCCTAAAGTAACTACTCTAAGAGGGAGTTCCTGGGCCCAACTACCTATCACCAGGTTTTGATTGGGACAGACAGTAAATTCTTCTGATATTAACAGATTATATGTATTATATATAAATACATAATGTATTTATGTATTGTATTTTACCTTAAATTAGTATATAAATTCCGTCAAGGGCTTTAACTTCTTTACTTAGAATCCCAATGCCTACCCTTGCTCTTGGCACATGTTTAGAATTTGCTAAATATTTGTTGATAAAAGATTTTATTTTCAAACATTTATTTAGAATTCTCTATATGCCACTGTGATCCTTACTTGGAATCTAAAGTAAGATTCCTTACTTCGAATCTAAAGATAAGTAAGATAGTCCCAGGCATCCTGGATTACTAGAAGAAATAGACATGAAACACAAATTATTGCAAAATAGTGAACTACTTTCTGAAAATTAATTAAGTACAAAATACTATCGGGATCCTAAAATCTAAGCAACAATCTACTGGGGAGAAGAAATATATCAAGAAAAACTCTGAGCAAGAGTTGGTTATTTGATTAGAGTCTTGAAGGAAGAGAGAAAATGTATTCAAATATATTTCCAATAAAATTTGGCATATTTTTCAAAATGCCATATTGATGATTTGTGCATACAGACAATTTTATTTTTCCTTTTAAAAGAGCTTGTCCTATGGAAATTTGACAGCTAGTAGCACAGTAGAATTACTGACTTAAATCTTATTCTCAATGCAGCATTATTCCCCTTTTTCAACTTATCATAAGGACCTGACATTTCATTAAGGAACATGCCTCATTTCTGGTAAGCCTTGGGGTTTCCCCAGGTTACACATTTCTTTCCTTTTTTCCCTTTCCCAAATCACTACATGACTCGGTCTAAGGAAGATGACTGTAGAATTGCCACTAGCACACATGACTTAAGGAAGGGACTCTATTCATGCCATACATTCCTAGTATAATTCTATCTCTACCTCTCATGGTACCAGTACCTCATGATACTAAAAAAATCATAATGCACTTTAATATTCTAAACTTAAATAAACACTCATAAAAAGTCAATGCACTGACATGCAATGAACTAAAAGGGTAGTATTTTAAGCAGATATATAGACAGAGAGTTACAATCATTCATATATATTTATAAGGTTTTCTTTTAATAGACTGTATGATATTTATAGCACAAAAGTAGCATTAATAGAGTCTTTTATTTGGGAATTGGAAATAGTCATTGCATAGAATGAAATGCTACGGTGGTAGTCATTAAGATGGAATTCTGTCTACATTGGAGAATCACTTAAGGCACAGTATTAATTATGAGTAAAATTTTTATCATAGGCAGTGATGTACAAATGATTAGTGTGACTGAAGTAGTCAGTAGAATCAAGAGGGAGGAATTTTCCTTTAACTCATTTTAAATAAACAATCTTTGCAAAAAGTCAATCAGCATAAAGTATCTCAAGTTAGTTATTTTCTCAGTGCCTGTTTAAGATGATATAAATGATATATGGTGATACTGCATTTTGACATAGGCCATTAAGCCATTCTGATTATTAGAGTAATGTTGTCACAATAGCTTCAGTCATTGACTTTCAATCATAAACTTTGTTCAGACATAATTGATCATTAATGTTCTCACTTGCTTCAGGCTCACTGTAGCTTTTTAACACCCTAAAATCATTACCAGGAAGTGAGAGGTTAATCTCCTCTTCATTACAGTTGATCATCCTTGAGGGAAGCTTTTTCAGTCTAATGAAATGACAGTGAAGGCCAGTGTAAAGAACAGTTGACTTGGGGTACAGGAGAGTTGGATTCTATGATACAGATTTCAACAAGATGCCAAATATTCTCTGTGGCTTATCAATTTTAAGTTTGGAAATCCATTTGTTTCATATAGCATATTGGTCAGAATGCTGGAAACAAATGGGTTGGATTTATCTGAGGTGGTCTGCGCCTTTCTCGAGAAAGAGAATGCTGGCATAAATTAAAAATACTAGTGTTCCAAAGTAATTAGTTGTACTGACCCCTGGAGTAAGAATATACATGCATCATTATCAAAGTAGACATTCAGAAGCTATTTAGTACTACTATACAGATAAGTTATGCTGATTTCAATATACCTCAAGTCTTTTTGTACCAAACTAACTTGTGTTTTTCAAGTACTTGGATTCTGTTTTGTAAATCACATCTTATACATTTCTAGGAATTAATTCTTAGAATTAGAAGGTATTTTAAATATTTAATAAGTCTTGCCTAAGACCAAATCACTTTTTTAACTCCAAATTCTAATAATTATAAATACATCCTCAATAAGCATATTTACCAGCTTTTGTTCTATCTCTAAAAAACCCCTTTTTCATGGAGGCTACAACTCTTCTGAGTGGGCCTTCAGCCCCATTTCCATCTTAATTGTTAAAATATCTGTAGACCATTCTATTGGGTGTTTATACCTTTCCTTACTTAGCCATTTTTTTACTGATAGTAGATTATTATCTCTTTTATTCTCTTATAATAAGTACATGATAAGTATCTTTGTGCATAATTTTCTTATTCTTGTCTTTAAGATTATTTCCTTAGAATAGATTTTTAGAAGTAGAATTTTACTGGGTCCAAGAGCATTAAAATCTTAAAGGCTTTTAAATATATACTGAAACTAAATTGTTTTCCAAAAGGGTCATATCAACTTACATGATCACGATCAATGTATGAGAGTGCTGGTTTTATTGTACTCTCATTGGATTGTCAGAATTAAAGCAATACTAATATTGTCTATTAAATTAAACCAAACCAATACAAAACAAACAACTGATACTTGATTTATACAGAAGTGACCCAATAAAGTAATAAAGGGATTATAAGATCTATTCAGGAAACTTTGGGGTTAAACATGGGGTACTGCACATATGCATTTATCTTTGCTTCTTTCTGAAACCTGGCCAAGTGGGAGGAAAAATTAAATATGTTTTAAACTCCAAAATAAGTCATATAGGAGATGAAAACATGGTTTTAGAAGCTGGAAAGTAGAAAAGAGATGAAAGGAAATGTCAAAGGTAAGCAAGATAGTCTCACTGGAAGGGTTCTTGCACTATAGGACCAGGTACAGTAGAGGTAAAAAGGAGGAGGACAAACTGCAAGTCTTTGTAAGAACGTTGGGGCCCCTTCCCAATCTTGTGCAGCCACACAGCTGCCTTTCTCCCTCCAAGAGAGTAGAGGTTTATTTGGTGCAGAAATTGGAGTAGAGACTCTAGACTAAGGATACCCAAAGCATAACAGAAGAGGGAGAGAGGTTGGCATTTAAAAAACAAATAAGGGAAAATCTAAATCCTCTTCTTGCATGTTACAAGGGAATTGTTAGTCTCAAACTGGCAATTCTAGAAATACGAGTAAAACCCTCTCATTTATAACCAAGTAGGTAGGTGTCAGAAAAAATAGCTACAAAATTTAGGGGAGAAGGATTTGTGAACAAGAAGAAGTGAAGAAAGGGTCATTTTTTAAATTATTATAATCAGACTTTTTTTTCTTTTTTTTACAGATTTATTTATTTATTTGAGAGAGAGAGAGAGAGAGAGCAAGTGAGGGGAGGAGCAGAGGGAAACAGAGAGTCCTGACAGCAGACTTTCCGCTGAGCACGGAGCTTGGAGGAGCTCCACATGGGCTGGATCCCAGGACACTGAGATCATGACCTGAGCTGAAATTAAGAGTCAGCAGCTCAACCAACTGAGCCCCCAGGTGCTCCTATAGTTAGACTTTTAAAATGTACATCTATTACTTTGATTTTTAAAATCTGTGCAGAAAATAAAATATAGTAATAAAGGTTATCCACCTGAATGAAAGGACCAGCATTTATCTTTCGGACAGCTCCCTACTCCTTACTCCTAAGGGGACCTTAGGACCTGGATCCTGAGAGCAGGGAGGAGAGCCATGTAAAGCAGCAAGGTGCTTGCGCTACTTAAACTTGTCTTTTCCAAGTCTGGTGTGTCTAACCTTAGATGCCTCTCAGAGTGGGGAGGCCAATGAATTAACCAGGTAGGACTGCATGGACATATTGGAATGTAATGGATTATTTAATGCCAAAACTACTGGATTGTCACTAAATAACTCAGCAATACATGGAATAAAATTCTCTCTCTTAGATATGCAGACAGACTCAACTGTTTTATACATCTCTCTTCTTCTTCTCACGCCCTCCTTTTGGCTTGGCTCAGCATCATTTCTCAAACAGCCTACCTAGAATAAGTGAGGCTCCTCTTCTCAATTTCATTTACTTTATTTGCATGTGGTTTTTATTGTCATTTTGATAAGGTGAAGATCCCATTCCCAGGGTAACTAGGAATGGTATGTGGGCAGAACAGCTTTAATGTTTAATTCCCATAATGTCCTAGAAGCTATTTTTTTCTTGAAGTGATGAGAATATTAACCATTCTGCAATTCTGCACATTTATTCTCTTATTTTTCTCTCTCTCTCCACATTCTAACTGGCTTACACTTTTATCAGGATATTATGAATTTAACCATTCTGTTTCTATCAGAGAACTCAGATGCTCTTCCAAACTTTTCATAAATAGATATCATTTTTTAAAAAAATTCCTACTCTAGACATTGATGATGTCAGTTCACTTTTTTTTTAAGGATAAAATTTATATAAAATTAAAATGCTGTATTCTAGATATTTGTTTCCCGTATTCTTATGCACTGGAATATGCATAAGAATTCACCTGAGGAGGAAGTTTGTAAGCCTGTCGATTCACAGACCTGTACCCCTGGGGCTAGTAACACATTATATGGGAATAAAAAAAGGTAATAAAAAAATAAAAATAGAGATAAAAAAATTTAAAAAATACATGTGTCTGCTCCTCCCCCTACTTTTTGTTCAGTAGGTTTGGCATAGGACCTAAATGTCAGCATCTATAACGAATGCAAGTGAATTCAGAACCACAGTCTGAAAAACATTAGTTTAAGCATGATTTTTCTTTGTGTGTGGAGAGATGACCTGGGTTTCCCTATTCAGAGATTATTGTCATTCCTTGAAATATGCAATTTATCTAGCATGATTATGTGGGAACATCCACTCCTTACAAGGATATGAAATAATCCACATAAGTTTCCAAATTATTGAAATATAAACTCATCTTAAGAAAAAACACCAGTACCTTGAAACCCTCTGAAATCCTGTAAAATGCAGAGGAAAATATGGATAGTCTGATGTTTATCAATCAAGTTAGCATTTGCCTAACAAATGAAATATGATTGGGGATTTAAGAGAACCCAATGCAATGGACTCCTTTAGAGATAACTTTCATTTTTATGAAAGTGATTAAGAGAAAATAATACTGGTGCTAATTAAAGTTGAAGTAATTTGAAAGATAGAAAATGGAAAGAATGTATAATATAAGTTAATTTTAATGACTAAGAATAATTTAACATGCTTGTATTAATTGTAATGTTTATTATGCCTGGTTGAACAGGGAGAATTTTCTTCCATGTTTCTCCCTTGATTTCTGTATGTCCTGAAATATCTTAATCTTCTTACTTCTTTATAAACCAGGGAGCCTTTCTGGCTAAATTTATAACAGAGTAATTTTGTGAATCTTGCCAGCTACCTCTTTTGTTCAAATGCCAGCAGTCTATGAGGCAGCCTGGCTCAAATAACCGACTCCTTTGGTTCTTTGCTGATTAATTCTCTTGAGCACCCAGCATCTGTCCAGAGAGGGGACTGGAAATCTTCAGAGAGCCATCTAAGCTCCATGATTGGAGGTCAGCATTCCATGTATTGTCTCAGTTTGAAATCATATCAATTTCAGTCTTCAAACCATAGGCATCTGAAATTTAGTATTGACTTTTATTTTGTTGATATGTGTGATTTGATTTTATGTGATGAAATACAGAGTAGGCAAGGTTCTAAATTTTATAATTCCATTTCCTGTGACAAAGTTAGTAACTTGATGGGAAAGTAAGGTAGAAGACTCAGCCAAATGTCAGACAATGGTCTTCACCATGAAACAAATGGGAAATGATACTAATTTTTCCCACAAAGGGGACTTGAGGAATATTTTCTCAAGATGCTTGGCCTCTAAGCTGCTTTAAAAAGGTGTCTGAAGGCACATGGTGTCTCACATTCTGACCTTGAAGTGCATCCGTGGATTCCAGGACTGTAACATGGGAGTTTCCCTTTTTTTAATTATTGCCCTGGCTGCATCCTTGACATTTTGATGTTATATTTCCATCACCATTAAGTTCAAAATATTTTCTAATACCCTTGTTATTGAATTTTATTTCCACATAGGTTAGTTACAAGTGTTCTGATTCATTTCCACAAATGTGGATATATTCTAGTTATTTCTTCCTTACTGAGCTCTAACTTAATTCAACAGTATTCACAGAACATACACTGTTCTATTGTCAACCTCTGAAATGTGTTGCAACATGATTCATGGTCCAGAATATTTTGATGAATGTTTTATGTATACTTGAAAAAGATATATTCCTCTGCATGTGTTGGATGTAATCCCAATTAGGTCAAATTGGTTAATCATGATATTTAAGTGTGCTGTATCTCTCTCCTTTTTCTATACGTTACTAAGAGAAGTATTTAAAAATCTTCCACTTGCATTGTGGATTTACTAAATTCTTATTTTAGGTTTGTCACTTTTGGGTTTATGTATTTTAAAGCTATATTATTAAGCTTATATAAATTTATTAATGTTATATATTGTTGTTAAGTTACCTATCATTATGAAATGTCTCTCCTTATTTCTCCTGCTACTTTTACCTTCAAGACCATTTGTGCTATATTAATATTACATGTTAATATAAATTAAAAGTATAATAATATATAATATATCAGTGCTGCCAAACTAGCTTTGTTTTTGCTTGCATAGCATGTCTACATAGCATATATGTCTATGTGTGTGTGTATATATATGTATTTATATATGTATGTGTATATATGTATGTGCATATGTATGTATGTGTATATATGTATGCATATGTATGTGTACATATATATGTACATGTACATATGTATATTTATATGGGTGGGGGTATAAAATCTTGCTCATTTTGTTCTATTTGCAATATCTTTTATTTGGCCTTTTACTCACTTTTCTTGATTTTTTGGTATTAATTGCATATGTTTTATTATTTCATTGTATCTTTTCTGTTATCTGACTTGCTGTGACTTTAATTATCATTCTTTTACTTGTTACTTCAGAAATTACAAAAGGCATCCATAACTTATTACCATGTACCTTAAATCAGATGAGGTCCAGTATAATGTACAACATTTGCTTTAACTCTATTTAAACTCCTCTGGCTGATTTTCCTCTACTGTTATACACTTTACTGTCAGATATGTTATCCACACTACAGTGATTTGTTAACATTGTTGCTTTAAACAGCTGGGAGTCTCTCATATTTACCTTTCCTACATTTGTTTTTTCCTTTTTTTTTTTAAGATTTATTTGTTTTTATTTTGGGGGAGAGAGAGAGAGACCAAAAGACATGAAAAGGGGAAAGAGCAGAGGGGAAGGGAGAGAAGCGGATGCCCCACTGAGCATGGAACTCAATTTGGGGCTTGAGGTGGGGCTCAATCTCAGGACCCTGAGATCATGACCTGAGCTGAAACCAAGAGTCATACGCTCAACCAGCTGTGTCACCCAAGTGCCCTGCTTCTACTTCTTATACATTACTTGGATTATTCTATCTGGGTTAACTTACCGTCACTCTACTGAGTTTCTTTACAAGAACTGAAATAATGACAAGGATTTTTAATTGTGATCACCTCTGTGAAAGAAACTAGAGAGCTAGATTTTCACTTCTTACTTTCTATCTTTCTCAGGAAGAATGGCTTTACAGATACTTTTTGCTTTTCTCTGATATTTTCAGGTAAAATTATGAACCCTAAAGCCTAAAATATACAAAATTTGAATATATTTTATATACCAGTATTGCTATAAATATTAGTGTAATTTCTATTAATAATGTAAATCTTTTTTCTACGTGATTACACAGGTGGCAACCTATTCACAGAGATGACAAATGTTACAAAAATGAGGAATAATTGAATTGGTTGATAGGAAGACATACCCTTTCTTCATGTGTGTTTTTCAAGCACATTAGAAAAATTTTTTAAAGATACATATGTTAAATACCTGTTAACAATCTCCATAGTTGAGAAGAGTTGAATGAAACAGTTCCATATATCACATATTTTTGGGAGTTAGATAGGAAACACAGTATGGATTCTCCATCAGACTGTGTGTATATAATAATCTGGGAACTGCTTCAGACTGTGATTATAGAACTGTCAACACCATTCTCTTGAGAATGTGTCAGAAGTATACTACAGAATAACTCCCTTTCATTTTTCCTCCTCTAAGATGAAGAACATGATTCCTAAAGATATAAGGGTTCTTTGCCAAGGCCCTGTTTACTCAACAACTAGCAGCCAAAACTGAACACATTTCATTTTATTTTGATTTTAAGTGCCTGTATTTCATAGTCTTTCCACCTGGAAGTCTCTCAAATAACATGACCTCAGGAGACTGAAGGCAAATTATCTTCCACGTCTTACCACATTTTCATCTTGTCTTGAGCTTTCTATGTTCGGAAAGTATTATGATCCACAAATTCCCCAAGCCAGAAACCCTCAAGTCAGTCACTCTAGACAGTCCTGATTCTTACTCCAACAGATCATCAAGCACTGTTTATTCATAAATACCCCTTGCATCTATCCTCTTGGTTTTATCATGTTATTGTGACATTGAGCATTGCTTTGAGGGTGCACAAAAATTATCCCACAGTCTCACTGAGTGGCTTTGCTATAAATGTAGGAGATGTAGCTCTTGCAACCTGTTCTCTAATTGCAAATCCTTTTCTTTATTCCTAATTGATCCCCTTTTCAAATCTCCATAGGGGCTATTTCAAATTTTCACTAGTTCTTGACTGCTTTCTTTCAATTTACATCTCTATTATCATGGGAAAGAGGTAGGCCTAAATCAGGTAATTTATCTGGAAGCAAATGCAAGCGTTTTAATTATGTGGTGCAAGATGTTATGTGGTAAAAGATCTGAATGCAGAACTACCTTATCCCTCAAGAATTTAAAGATTGAAAATCAGTAGTTTGGAGAAAGTACAGCATGCCTGCTAAATGTTATGTTTGCTTAATTAAATTAAGCCATTAGGCCTTATTATATTAGAAAACTCAAAAACAATTTAATGAAGTACTAATGTTTGAGCTTAACAAATTTTAATATAAAAGCAAAAGGTTCTTTAAAAAGCAATAATTCTCTTTAAGTATTAAAGAAAAAAGTCATTAAGAGTATGAAATTACTCTTGCTTCTCCTTTCATGCTGAACTCATCATGAAAATAAGGCTTAGTCAATGACTTTGAAAAGAAAGGCTTAAAACTTACACAAAGACTGCAAAACCACTTTGATTTTAAGCTATGAAAATGGAACCATTTCTTAGCCATTGTAAGTACAACCGATTAATGATGATGGCCTCTTCGGATTAAAGTATTGACTCTAACATGTCACCAATGGCCCCTGCAATTATAGCATTAACACCGACATTTAAGATATTTTTGGTACTCTACAGGTGACATGTAACAATGGCACTATGTCTCACTGTTTCTCATTACAATGTTTCTCTGACACTTGGCATGAATTACAGACATTTAACACTAGAGGTCTGAAGCTTAAATTTGGAGTTGTAAGCACTTAAAATCCTTATACCAATAAGCGATTTTGCTTGTAACTGGCTGCAGAATTGAGTTTAAAGATTTTAGAAGAATGGAATATGATCCAGTTAAAATTAGAAATTCCAACTTTGTACTGGTATGAAATTTGAAATTTATGTAAATGAGAAACAAGAACGCAAAACATCCTTTCACACCCAGTAAACAACCTGAAGACTAGCAGAACAGATTTTTCACAGTTAAATGTAGAGAAGAGACTACACTGAAGAGAGTAGAAAGGGCAGAGATTGTTGGGAGCTAAACAGACCCATGGAACATCGGTGGGAGGGAAGGATGCCAGGTGTGTGGGATGGGAGACAAGTAGATCCCCGTACAGGGCAGCCCAGGAACGGAGGGAGTAAATGGTAGGAGGAACCACACTAGAAAGATGAATCCCCACAATATTTGATTTTTAAGGGCAGAGGGAACTGTCTTCATGAATTTTTATAATCAGTGGGGGTTAACACCTAGACCTTTAAAAATCAGTAGGCTCAGCTCTGGGAGAGCCAAAGGGTAATAGGAAATTGAGTCCCCACCCTTAAAGAGACAGCCTAATGAGCAGCTGGGCTGAGGTACAGCATAGAATGGTTTGAAAAATAGTTTGCTGTATACCAAGGAGATTTATTTACTTATCTCAGTGTATGGGCTAGAGGGCTGAGTACTTTGAAAGACTCCTCCAGGAATAAAAGAGCTGGTGGATACCATTTCCCACCCCTGCTCCCCAGTCTAGATATATGGACACTTGTAGGAACCAGCACAGTGCCAACACTCTGCACCTAGCTTGCAACAGTGCCCAGCCCCAGGTACTTCTGTGAATCTGCGGGATCCAACTCAGCTGTCCTTGGGAAGAGTTTTCCCAGGTGTTTGCAGGTCTCTTCCCACAGTGGACCTTAGAGGAACTTGCTGGCACTTCACAGTAGACCCCTGTAATATTCCGAAGGCATTCCCTTTAATACACCTTTGGCGAGAGTCCAGCCAAAATGGTGCCATAAGCCTGGTAGTATGCAAGTAGCCCTGAAAGGGGCCAGCACCTCTCCAAACTGACTCTTGCACCCATTTTACTACAGCCCCAGCAGCTGGCTGGAGGCAGACATCTGGTCTGACCCCCACCCACCAGTGAAAACTTCTCAGGGACAACAAAGGGAGAGTGCCCCCCCCCTAAATGCCTGGTCTGACCCAACTCAAGCTCAAGGCAGCAACAGACTGACCCACTAACAACATAGAAACCAAACCCTGCCTACAAAAGGTGAAGAGAACCACTACAGACAACGGGACTGAAGGCAAACGTGACTCAACCACAATAGTAGGGCACATGCAACACACTTGGGAGACACCCTTAGAGCACCAGGTCTGGTGAACAGAGGACATTACAGGGCACCAG
The DNA here is from genome assembly GCF_902655055.1 of Lutra lutra. Classification (NCBI taxonomy): domain Eukaryota; kingdom Metazoa; phylum Chordata; class Mammalia; order Carnivora; family Mustelidae; genus Lutra; species Lutra lutra. The sequence continues at coordinate 97,086,581 of NC_062284.1, read as the reverse complement.
AGGACCTCTTCATAAGGCCACTACTTTACTAAAATGTGTATTACATTCATAGATATTTGGATGTTAAGACAACCTTGGATTCCTGGGATGAATCCTACTGGGTTATGGTTTTCTTCATGCTTTTTTTCCCAAGGTTTTATTTATTTATTTGAGAGGGAGAGAGAGGGCATGCACAGAGGGAGGAGCAGACTCCCCCCTGAGCAGAGAGCCCAATGCGGGGCTCCATCCTGGGACCCTGAGATCAGGTTCTGAGCCAAAGGCAGACACTTAACTGACTGAGCCACCCAGGCATCTCCCCTACTGTGTCCTGGTTTATAATCCTTTTATATGTTGCTTTAGTTAGATTTAGTTTTCTAGCACTCTGAGGGTTTTTCACATACATAGTCTTAAAAAAAAACCAGTAATTTTTAGTTTCCTTTTTGTGTTTATCTGTTTTGACATTAGGGTAATATTGGCCTCACAGATTGAATTGAAAAATGTACCTTTATCATCCATATTTTTTCTTTCTTAAATGCTTTACTTTGAGGCTGCGTGGGTGGCTTAGTTGGTTAAGTGACTGCCTTCAGCTCGGGTTGTAATCTATGAGTCCCAGGATGGAGTCCCACATTGGGCTCCCTGCTTAGCAGAGAGTTTGCTTCTCCCTCTGACCTTCTCCCCTCTCAGTCTCTCTCTCTCTCTCTCTCTCTTTCTCTCTCTCTCTCACATAGATAAATAAAATATTTAAAAAAAATACTTTACTTTGAGACATAATAGAAAAATCTTATAGGTACACATGGAAAAGTAAGACAAGATTATAGTAAAAAGTGAAGGTAAACTAGAAAGGGTTAATGCCTTTCGGCTAATGTTGACACTGAAGTTTTGAGTGTGATGTGTTGCAGGACTGAAAGGAATGGTAATTAGTATCCCTCTTCTTCAGAATCCACACCAACCTCTTCAAAATCCTTCTCAAGGGCAGCCATGTCCTTCCAGGCCTCAGAAAACTCTCCTCGCCCACATACCTTTGAACAAAGGTATGCTTGGCATACATCGGGTCAAACGTGTGGTCCAGGCCATCTCAGGCCTCTGCAATGGTTTTTTGTTGCTCAGCATGCATATAGCTTGCTGTATTATGGCCAGGTTTCCAAAAGGTACCAGAAGGAGGCTAGTAATTCACACCAACTTTGAAACTAGTAAGACACCAATCCACAAACTGGATGCAACACTTGACCTTGATGGTGGCAGTGGTGGCATTGACATCTTTGGGAACCATGTTATCATGGTACAACAGGCACCAAGCCATGTATTTACTATGGTGAAGGTCACATTTCATCATCTGGTTGAAATGATTTTTTTTCATTTCAAAATTTTTTTTAAAGATTTTTTATTTATTTGTCAGAGAGAGAGGGAGAGAGAGCAAGCACAGGCAGACAGAATGGCAGGCAGAGGCAGAGGGAGAAGCAGGCTCCGCGCCGAGCAAGGAGCCCGATGTGGGACTCGATCCCAGGATGCTGGGATCATGACCTGAGCCGAAGGCAGCTGCTTAACCAACTGAGCCACCCAGGCATCCCTCAAATTTTTTTTTGAGTGCTGGCTCAAAGCATGCACTGGGTGATCTCTGCTACAGAAAGTTATTCATGTGGGATTTCTCAGCAGAAATGACAGGAGCATATGTGACTAGAGGGAAGTGGTAGAGGGGACCAGACTGTCTGAAATTCTGTCAGATCAACATTCAGGGCTCCATCAAGTATGGGGTAGCTATGACAGAAGACATAGTTTGTCCTATTGCCTATTTAGGTTAGTGTAGGTTGGGTATTCAATAGTGAGGTTTCTATCACAGATGTCTAAATGGCTTCATTATCTACCATGAAGGCACAGAATGCCCCAGGGTGGTGCGGTTAGTGAGGATAGAGTTGCAGGATTCAACTACAACTGTGGAAACCTGAGAGGAATGAGTAAATGGAGAACTCCAGCTGAGAATTCTTGCCATAATTGAAAGAGAGACATTCCACCAGCAGGGAGGTAAATTCAGAACCAATTCCCCCTCTAAAGCTGTGGAAAACCAAGAATCCCTAAAAATTCTGGTTGGCCATTTTTAAAATTTGATCCAAGACAAGGTCAATAATCTCCTTGCCAATGGTGTAGTGCTCTGGAGCAAGTTATTGGCAACATCCTCTTTGTCTATGATGAGCTACTCAGGGTGAAATAGCTGGCAGTTGGTTCCAAGTCTACAAACACCACCCTGAACACATGCTTACCAGCACTCATCTCACTGAAGAAGGTGTTGAAGAAGTCATATCCTCCTCCAATGGTCTTGTCACTTGGCTACTGGCTATTGGGTTGGATGCCATGTTCCAGGCAACAGATCTCCCAGCAGGCATTGCCAATCTGGACACCAGCATAGCCAATGTAGATGGAGATGCACTTATACATGGTGGCTATGGGTTAGCAGGTACAAGCTACAGGAGCACACCAGGATCCCATTTACTATCCCCAACAAGCTGAGTTAAGGTAAATAATGCACTCCCTCTTCACTTCTTCTTCTTCTTCTTTTTTTTTTTTTTTTTTTTTTTTTTTTGGTTTTGGAAGAGCTTATTAAGATTACACTTTGTTCTTTAAGTGTTTGGTAGATTTCACTAGTAAAGTCATCTGGGTTTGTTCTTTCCTTTATGGAAAGTCTTAAAAATACCAGTAAGTCGGGGAGGAGTCAAGATGGTGGAGAAGTAGCAGGCTGAGACTACTTCAGGTAGTGGGAGATCAGCTAAATAGCTTATCTAAAGATTGCAAACACCTATAAATCCAATGGGAGATTGAAGAGAAGAAGAACAGCAATTCCAGAAACAGAAAATCAACCACTTTCTGCAAGGTAGGACTGGCGGAGAAGTGAATCCAAAGCGACGGGAAGATAGACGGCGGGGGGAGGGGCCGGCTCCCGGCGAGTGGCGGAGCACCGGAGCACAAAATCGGGACTTTTAAAAGTCTGTTCCACTGAGGGACATCGCTCCAGAAGCTTAACTGGGGTGAAGCTCAGGCGGGGTCAGCGCGGCCTCAGGTCCCACAGGGTCACAGAAGGATTGGGGGAGTCTGAGTGTCGCAGAGCTTACCGGTATTAGAACAGGGAAGCCGGCTACAGAGACAGAGCCGAGGAGTGAGCTCACAGCTCGGGGTTAACTTGAACCGGTTGCAGGCTCGGTCAGCTCGGAGCGCGGCCAGAGGCCAGGGTGACGGGAGTCATTGGGCGCTATTCTCTGAGGGCGCACTGAGGAGTGGGGCCCCGGGCTCTCGGCTCCTCCGGGTCGGAGACCGGGAGGCCGCCATCTTCACTCCCGTCCTCCAGAACTGTACGGAAAGTGCTCAGGGAACAAAAGCTCCCGAAAGCAAACCCAGCAAACCCGAGCAGATTACTCAGCCCGGCCTCGGGTAAGGGCGGTGCAACTCCGCCTGGGGCAAAGATGCTTGAGAATCACTACAACAGGCCCCTCCCCCAGAAGATCAACGAGAAACCCAGCCAGAACCAAGTTCACCTACCAAGGAGGGCAGTTTCAATACCAAGGAGAGCGGCAGAATTCCAGAGGAGAAGAAAGCAAAGCATGGAACTCATGGCTTTCTCCCCATGATTCTTTAGCCTTGCAGTTAATTTAAATTTTTTTTCTCTTTTTCAATTTTTTTTTCTCTTCTTCTGCTAAATTTTTTAAACTTTTACCGTTTTCTTTTTTTAACGTTTTTTAAATAGTTTATCATATATATATATATATTTTTTTTTTCCTTTTTATATTTTTTATCGGCTTTCTTTTTTTAATAGTTTCTTTTTTTTTCTTCTTCTGAATCCCCTTTTTCCCCCTCACGATTTGGGATCTCTTCTGATTTGGCTAAAGCATATTTTCCTGGGGTTGTTGCCACCCTTTTAGTATTTTACTTGCTCCTTCATATGCTCTTATCTGGACAAAATGACAAGGCTGAAAAATTCACAACAAAAAAAAGAACAAGAAGCAGTACCAAAGGCTAGGGTCCTAATCAATACAGACATTGGTAATATGACAGATATAGAGTTCAGAATGACGATTCTCAAGGTTCTAGCCGGGCTTGAAAAAGGCATGGAAGATATTAAAGCAACCTCTCGGGAGATATAAAAGCCCCTTCTGGAGAAATAAAAGAACTAAAATCTAGCCAAGTTGAAATCAAAAAAGCTATTAATGAGGTGCAATCAAAAATGGAGGCTCTCACTGCTAGGATAAATGAGGCAGAAGAAAGAATTAGCGATATAGAAGACCAAATGACAGAGAATAAAGAAGCTGAGCAAAAGAGGGACAAACAGCTACTGGACCACGAGGGGAGAATTCGAGAGATAAGTGAAACCATAAGACGAAACAACATTAGAATAATTGGGATTCCAGAAGAAGAGGAAACGGAGAGGGGAGCAGAAGGTATATTGGAGAGAATTATTGGAGAGAATTTCCCCAATATGGCAAAGGGAACAAGCATCAAAATCCAGGAGGTTCAGAGAACCCCCCTCAAAATCAATAAGAATAGGTCCACACCCCGTCACCTAATAGTAAAATTTACAAGTCTTAGTGACAAAGAGAAGATCCTGAAAGCAGCCCGGGAAAAGAAGTCTGTAACATACAATGGTAAAAATATTAGATTGGCAGCAGACTTATCCACAGAGACCTGGCAGGCCAGAAAGAGCTGGCATGATATATTCAGAGTACTAAATGAGAAAAACATGCAGCCAAGAATACTATATCCAGCTAGGCTATCATTGAAAATAGACGGAGAGATTAAAAGCTTCCAGGACAAACAAAAACTGAAAGAATTTGCAAATACCAAACCAGCTCTACAGGAAATATTGAAAGGGGTCCTCTAAGCAAAGAGAGAACCTAAAAGTAGTAGATCAGAAAGGAACAGAGACAATATACAATAACAGTCACCTTACAGGCAATACAATGGCACTAAATTCATATTTCTCAATACTTACCCTGAATGTTAATGGGCTAAATGCCCCAATCAAAAGACACAGGGTATCAGAATGGATAAAAAAACAAAACCCATCTATATGTTGCCTACAAGAAACTCATCTTAAACCCGAAGACACCTCCAGGTTTAAAGTGAGGGGGTGGAAAAGAATTTACCATGCTAATGGACATCAGAAGAAAGCAGGAGTGACAATCCTTATATCAGATCAATTAGATTTTAAGCCAAAGACTATAATAAGAGATGAGGAAGGACACTATATCATACTCAAAGGAACTGTCCAACAAGAAGATCTAACAATTTTAATTATCTATGCCCCTTACGTGGGAACAGCCAACTATATAAACCAATTAATAACAAAATCAAAGAAACACATCGACAATAATACAAAAATAGTAGGGGATTTTAACACTCCCCTCACTGCAATGGACAGATCATCCAAGCAAAAGATCAACAAGGAAATAAAGGCCTTAAATGACACACTGGACCAGACGGACATCACAGGTATATTCAGAACATTTCATCCCAAAGCAACAGAATACACATTCTTCTCTAGTGCACATGGAACATTCTCCAGAATAGATCACATTCTAGGTCCTAAGTCAAGTCTCAACCGGTATCAAAAGATTGGGATCATTCCCTGCATATTTTCAGACCACAATGCTCTAAAGCTAGAACTCAATCACAAGAGAAAATTTAGAAAGAACCCAAATACATGGAGACTAAACAGCATCCTTCTAAAGAATGAATGGGTCAATCAGAAAATTAAAGAAGAATTGAAAAAAATTTATGGAAACAAATGATAATGAAAACACAACGGTTCAGAATCTGTGGGACACAACAAAGGCAGTCCTGAGAGGAAAATATATAGCGGTACAAGCCTTTCTCAAGAAACAAGAAAGGCCTCAGGTACACAACCTAACCCTACACCTAAAGGAGCTGGAGAAAGAACAAGAAAGAAACCCTAAACCCAGCAGGAGAAGAGAAATCATAAAGATCAGAGCAGAAATCAATAAAATAGAAACCAAAAAAACAATAGAACAAATCAACGAAACTAGGAGCTGGTTCTTTGAAAGAATTAATAAGATTGATAAACCCCTGGCCAGACTTATCAAAAAGAAAAGAGAAAGGACCCAAATAAATAAAATCATGAATGAAAGAGGAGAGATCACAACGAACACCAAAGAAATACAGACAATTATAAGAACATACTATGAGCAACTCTACGCCAACAAATTTGACAATCTGGAAGAAATGGATGCATTCCTAGAGACATATAAAGTACCACAACTGAACCAGGAAGAAATGGAAAGCCTGAACAGACCCATAACCAGTAAGGATATTGAAACAGTCATCAAAAATCTCCAAACAAACAAAAGCCCAGGGCCAGATGGCTTCCTGGGGGAATTCTACCAAACATTTAAAGAACAACTAATTCCTATTCTCCTGAAACTGTTCCAAAAAATAGAAACAGAAGGAAAACTTCCAAACTCATTTTATGAGGCCAGCATTACCTTGATCCCAAAACCAGACAAAGATCCCATCAAAAAAGAGAACTACAGACCAATATCCTTGATGAACACAGATGCAAAAATTCTCACCAAAATACTAGCCAATAGGATTCAACAGTACATTAAAAGGATTATTCACCATGACCAAGTGGGATTTATTCCAGGGCTGAAAGGTTGGTTCAACATCCGCAAATCAATCAATGTGATACAACACATTAATAAAAGAAAGAACAAGAATCATATGATACTCTCCATAGATGCTGAAAAAGCATTTGACAAAGTACAGCATCCCTTCCTGATCAAAACTCTTCAAAGTGTAGGGATAGACAGCACATACCTCAATATTATCAAAGCCATCTATGAAAAACCCACTGCAAATATCATTCTCAATGGAGAAAAACTGAAAGCTTTTCCGCTAAGGTCAGGAACACAGCAGGGATGTCCGTTATCACCATTGCTATTCAACATAGTACTAGAAGTCCTAGCCTCAGCAATCAGACAACAAAAGGAAATTAAAGGCATCCAAATCAGCAAAGAAGAAGTCAAACTATCACTCTTCGTAGATGATATGATACTATATGTAGAAAACCCAAAAGACTCCACTCCAAAACTGCTAGAACTTGTACAGGAATTCAGTCAAGTGTCAGAATATAAATCAAAGCACAGAAATCAGTTGCATTTATCTACACCAACAACAAGACAGAAGAAAGAGAAATTAAGGAGTCCATCCCATTTACAATTGCACCCAAAACTGTAAGATACCTAGGAATAAACCTAACCAAAGAGACTAAGAATCTATACACAGAAAACTATAAAGTACTCATGAAAGAAATTGAGGAAGACACAAAGAAATGGAAAAATGTTCCATGCTCCTGGATTGGAAGAATAAATATTGTGAAAATGTCTATGCTACCTAAAGCAATCTACACATTTAATGCAATTCCTATCAAAGTACCATCCATTTTTTTTCAAAGAAATGGAACAAATAATCCTAAAATTCACATGGAACCAGAAAAGACCTCAAATAGCCAAAGGAATATTGAAAAAGAAAGCCAAAGTTGGTGGCATCACAATTCCGGACTTCAAGCTCTATTACAAAGCTGTCATCATCAAGACAGCATGGTACTGGCACAAAAACAGACACATAGATCAATGGAACAGAATAGAGAGCCCAGAAATAGACCCTCAACTCTATGGTCAACTAATCTTCGACAAAGCAGGAAAGAATGTCCAATGGACAAAAGACAGCCTCTTCCATAAATGGTGTTGGGAACATTGGACAGCCACATGCAGAAAAATGAAATTGGATCATTTCCTTACACCACACACGAAAATAGACTCAAAATGTTTGAAGGATCTCAATGTGAGAAAGGAATCCATCAAAATCCTTGAGGAGAACACAGGCAGCAACCTCTTCGATGTCAGCCGCAGCAACATCTTCCTAGGAACATCGCCAAAGGCAAGGGAAGCAAGGGCAAAAATGAACTATTGGGATTCTATCGAGATCAAAAGCTTTTGCAGAGCAAAGGAAACAGTGAACAAAACCAAAAGACAACTGACAGAATGGGAGAAGATATTTGCAAATGACATATCAGATAAAGGGCTAGCATCCAAAATCTATAAAGAACTTAGCAAACTCAACACCCAAAGAACAAATAATCCAATCAAGAAATGGGCAGAGGACATGAACAGACATTTTTGCAAAGAAGACATCCAGATGGCCAACAGACACATGAAAAAGTGCTCCATATCACTCGGCATCAGAGAAATACAAATCAAAACCACCATGAGATATCACCTCACACCAGTCAGAATGGCTAAAATTAACAAGTCAGGAAATGACAGATGCTGGCGAGGATGCGGAGAAAGGGGAACCCTCCTACACTGTTGGTGGGAATGCAAGCTGGTGCAACCACTCTGGAAAACAGCATGGAGGTTCCTCAAAATGTTGAAAATAGAACTACCCTATGACCCAGCAATTGCACTGCTGGGTATTTACCCTAAAGATACAAACGTAGTGATCCGAAGGGGCACGTGCACCCGAATGTTTATAGCAGCAATGTCTACAATAGCCAAACTATGGAAAGAACCTAGATGTCCATCTACAGACGAATGGATAAAGAAGATGTGGTATATATACACAATGGAATACTATGCAGCCATCAAAAGAAATGAAATCCTGCCATTTGCGACGACGTGGATGGAACTAGAGGGTTTCATGCTTAGCGAAATAAGTCAATCAGAGAAAGACAACTATCATATGATCTCCCTGATATGAGGGAGAGGAGATGCAACATGGGGGGTTGAGGGGGTAGGGGAAGAGTAAATGAAACAAGATGGGATTGGGAGGGAGACAAACCATAAGTGACTCTTAATCTCACAAAACAAACTGAGGGTTGATGGGGGGAGGGGGTTGCGAGAGGGGGGTGGGGTTATGGATATTGGGGAGGGTATGTGCTATGGTGAGTGCTGTGAAGTGTGTAAACCTGGCGATTCGCAGACCTGTACCCCTGGGGATAAAAATATATGTTTATAAAGCTGTAAAAAAAAAAAGAAAAAGAAAAAAGAAAGGATGAATACCCAAGTTTTGTAGCAACATGGACGGGACTGGAAGAGATTATGCTGAGTGAAATAAGTCAAGCAGGGAGAGTCAATTATCATATGGTTTCACTTATTTGTGGAGCATAACAAATAGCATGGAGGTCAAGGGGAGATGGAGAGGAGAAGGGAGTTGAGGGAAATTGGAAGGGGAGGTGAACCATGAGAGACTATGGACTCTGAAAAACGATCTGAGAATTTTGAAGGGGTTGGGGGAGGGAGGTTGAGGGCACCAGGTGGTGGGTATTGTAGAGGGCACGGATTGCATGGAGCACTGGGTGTGGTGCAAAAATAATGAATACTGTTATGCTGAAAAAATATAAAATTAATTTAAAAAATTCGTCCATTTCATCTAGAGTTTCTGATATGTTGGCATACAATTACTTATAGCAGTCCTTTATAATCTTTTTTATTTTTACATTGTCAACATTTCCCCCCTCTTCTTTTCTTTTTTCTTTTTATGGTTCTTTTCTCCTTCTGGTATGTACAATCTTATGCCTGATGATGTTTCACGTTTTTCTGAAACACTGCTTATTTTTTCTTTATTATTTTTCCCTTTCCATTTAGACCGTATAATATCTATTGATATATCTTCAAGTTTAATGTGTTGGATATAAAATTTTAGGAATTCTGGAATTCCTGAAGTTTTTATTTGTTGATTATCTAATAATTTCTATCTGCTTCTTTATGTTCTCTATTTGATGAAATAATTTCATTACATTTTCCTTTATTTTCTTTTGGTATGGTTGCCTTTAATTCATTTTTAAAGTAGCTTCTTAGCAGTCTTTCTTGCTAAGTCCATCACCTGGGACCTCTCAAAACAGTTTCTACTGTCTTTTTTTTTTTTTTTCCTGTCAAATGGGTCACACTTTTCTATTTCTTTCTATATTACCTAAGCTTTGTTGAAAACTGGACTATTATATAATATATTGTAACAAGTCTGTATACTAATCCCTAATTTCACCCCAATTATGCACAGAATTAGTAAAATAGCCTTATAATCAACTAGGCAATGAATAATAGTTTTGAAGAGGTACCTAAGCCTTGGTTCTACAGTTCTACTCAAATTATACACTTTAGAGAACCCTAAAATCATCTGTACAAAGAAGTATTCACAAGAATATTTATTATATCAATATTGGCTGGAGGGAAAGGAGGGAAGGAAAGGATCAACTTAAATGTCTATTAGCCAGAGAATGGTTAAGTGAATTTGAGTATATTTTATCACTGAATCCTATCCACAAAATATGATATTATTTAAATTGTTAATATTGGTTGCAGTGGGTACACAAGATTTTTATCTTTTACCATGATTCTCTATTGTGTGTAGATACAGAATATTTGGCAATGAATAAGTAAAAGGAGAAAAACATATTATTTAGAACTGACCTATACTATAAAATAATAAGTACTTTAGGCTGAAAGCAAAAAATTCTAGTTAGAAAATATACCTGCTCAAGGGAATGAAAATTACAAATAAGGTAAATGTATATAATAAAATATAAACATATGGAAGACAAAAATATGATATTAAAATTGCCTAGAATTTAAATATAAAGGCATGGATAGTTTAAAAGTACAAGAATGGGGAAAAGCTATAAGATGCAAACACTAATCATTACAAAGTTGAAGAGCTCAATTAATATCAAAATGTGCTTTAGTTTAAGGACTATTAGAAGATACAAAAAGGTATTTATTTTGAGAAAGATAAAAAAACAAGAAGACAAACAAATCTAAATGTCTGTGCATCTAACAGTGAAGTTCAAACTACATTAAAAGATAATAAACTAGTGTAGGGGCACCTGGGTGTCTCAGTGGGTTAAAGCCTCTGCCTTCAGCTCAGGTCATGATCTCAGGGTCCTGGGATCGAGCCCAACATCGGGCTCTCTGCTCAGCAGGGAGCCTGCTTCCCTTCCTCTCTCTCTGCCTGCCTCTCTGCCTACTTGTCATCTCTGTCTGTCAAATGAATAAATAAAATCTTTTAAAAAAAAGATAATAAACTGGTGTAAAAAATAAACTGTGAAATTCACACATATAGTTGGGAATTTCAAATTTCAATTTCAACCTTCAACCTTTTAACCTTCCTCTTGTCACGCTTGTGTAAGAACACACTTGTGTTCTGTCACACTGGACAGAACAAATACCCAGAAAATTGTTAAGGATATACAAAACTTAAAATTATCATAAACATCTTTAATATTAATAAGACATTACATTTAATAATTTCAGAGTACATATTATTTTAAAGTGAAAAATGGATATTCATAAAATAAACAATATCGTGGGCCATAAATCAAGTCTTAGTGAACAAGGATTGAATGCATAGAAAATGTTTCCTTGGAGAAATAAAATTTAATTATGAATCAATAACCAAAATACATCTGGAGTATTCCCAGATATTTAGAAATTAAGTAATGGACTTCTGAATAGCTGATGGGTTAAGGAAGAAATCAGAAAAGATACTAGAGACAATAAGAAAATTGAATGGTGTTATTAGGAAATATAATATAATGAAGTTTGAGGAATACAGCTCAAACAATGCTCAGGTAAAAATTTATATTTTAGTATTTTATTACAATGAAGAATGGTTAAAATCAATGATTTAAACCATCAAATTAAGGGGCGCCTGGGTGGCTCAGTGGGTTAAAGGCTCTGCCTTCTGCTCAGGTCATGATCCCAGGGTCCTGGGATCGAGCTCTGCATCGGGCTCCTTGCTCAGCGGGGAGTCTTCTTCCTCCTCTCTCTCTGTCTGCCTCTCTGCCTACTTGTGATCTCTCTCTGTCAAATAAATAAATAAAATCTTTAAAAAAAATTAAAAAAACCTATCAAATTAGGAAGCTAGATAAACATATAAATTAAGATGAAATTAGAAGGTAGGAAATTATGAACAGAAAATAAACATCAATACAATGACAAAACAACACATGATAGATAAAAATTTTTGGAAAATCCTTGCATCCTTGAAAAAGTAGAAATAAAGCCATGAACCTCTAGGTAGACTGATGATGAGGAAAAGAAAACAGTATGCAATAACATCACAAATGAATGAGGCAACTTCATAGATCCTAGAATAAAAGAAGAGTAAGAATAATGGAGGATAAGGATGAGGATAATTACATACTTAATGTTAATTATCTTAATAAGTTAAAACCAACTTATTAAAATAAACAATATGTCACAGAAAACCTAAATTATCCTGCATTTATTAAATGGGGTATGTTTATAGTTAAAAACCTCATATACTTCCGCCTGAAATCATAATGAATAATTTGTTCTAGTCTTGCCTTTCTGTAATGTTCAACTATAAATTTGACAAATATAAGAAACAGCTATTTTCATACTTGTTATAATAATCAATGCCTGATTGTGATCCATGAGAAAAACAGTCAAAGTTAGGGGGCATCACTGTTCACCCTCTAGTCTCAGACATTAATTAGATAAGAGGGGAATGTCATGAACAATTTATCAAAGTAATTATAAAACTTAGGTAAAATTTTAAAATTTCTTATAAGACAGAAATAACATCATACTTAGTGGTGAAAGATTGGCTTCTAACCCCTAAACTTAAGAAAATCAGGAAATTAGGGAAATGTAAAAAACAAATCTGCCCTCATTATCTTGAAAATCCTAGTAAATGCAAGAAGGCAAACAATATAGTAAAAGTCATATAGACTGGAAATGAAGAAATAAAACCATCCTTATTTGCAAACATGCTTGTTTACATAACTAATTCTAACATTTATGTGAAAATGTAAAGAACCCAGAATAGTCAAGACAATTTTAAAACAACAGAACAAAATTGAAGCGTATATACTATTTCATTTCAAGACATACTATAATGATACAAAATTTAGCAGTGTATCATATAGGCTTAAGCCTAGAAAAAAAAGTCAATACCACAGAATAGAATTTGTAAATAGACACACATTTAAGTGATCAATTGATTTAACAAAGGTACCAATGTAATTCAATTTAGGAAGATTGTATTTTCGGCATACTGTGCTAGAACACCTGGGTATGTCTATAAAAAAAGAAATGAACTTCGGTCCTTACCCCATAAAATATGACAAATTAACTAAAAATGGATCATAGGCCTAAATAAAAATCTAAAACTGTAAAGTTCTAGAAGAAAACATAAGAGAAATTCATTGTGAATGGAATGTCAGCCAAAGCTTCTTAGGACAAAAACCCCCACATGTGAAAACAAAAAGAAAAACAAAAAAGAATAAATTGAACTTCATTTAAATATCCCTTTCAAAAGCTTGCAGCCTTCCCATTGAGATCAGGAACACAAGGATGCCCACTCACACCACTCTTGTTCAACATAGTATTAGAAGTCCTAGCAACAGTAATCAGACAACAAAGAGAAATAAAAGGTATCCAAATTGGCAATGAAGAAGTCAAACTCTCTCTCTTCACAGATGACATGATCCTTTATATGGAAAATCCAAAAGAATCCACCCCCAAACTACTAGAACTCATACAGCAATTCAGTAACGTGGCAGGATACAAAGTCAATGTACAGAAATCAGTGGCTTTCTTATACACTAACAGTGAAAATACAGAAAGGGAAATTAGAGAATCGATTCCATTTACTATAGCACCAAGATCCATAAGATACCTCGGAATAAACCTAACCAAAGAGGTTAAGGATCTGTACTCGATGAACTACAGAACACTCATGAAAGAAATTGAAGAAAACACAAAAAGATGGAAGACCATTCCATGCTCTTGGATGAGAAGAATAAACATTGTTAAAATGTCTATACTGCCTAGAGCAATCTATACTTTTAATGCCATTCCAATCAAAATTCCACCAGTATTTTTCAAAGAGCTGGAGCAAATAATCCTAAAATTTGTATGGAATCAGAAGAGACCCCAAATTGCTAAGGAAATGTTGAAAAACAAAAATAAAACTGGCGGCATCATGTTACCTGATTTCAAGCTTTACCACAAAGCTGTGATCACCAAGACAGCATGGTACTGGCATAAAAACAGACACATAGACCAGTGGAACAGAGTAGAGAGCCCAGATATGGACCCTCAACTCTATGGTCAGTTAATCTTTGACAAAACAGGAAAAAATATACAGTGGAAAAAAGACAGTCTCTTCAATAAATGGTGCTGGGAAAACTGGGCAGCTATATGTAGAAGAATGAAACTCGACCATTCTCTTACACCGTACACAAAGATAAACTCAAAATGGATAAAAGACCTCAACGTGAGACAGGAATCCATCAGAATCCTAGAGGAGAACATAGGCAGTAACCTCTTCGATATCAGCCATAGCAACTTCTTTCAAGATATGTCTCTCAGGGCAAAGGAAACAAAAGTGAAAATGAACTTTTGGGACTTCATCAAGATCAAAAGCTTCTGCACAGCAAAGGAAACAGTCAACAAAACAAAGAGGCAACCCACAGAATGGGAGAAGATATTTGCAAATGACAGTACAGACAAGGTTGATATCCAGGATCTATAAAGAACTTCTCAAACTCAACACACACAAAACAGATAATCATATCAAAAAATGGGCAGAAGATATGAACAGACACTTCTCCAATGAAGACATACAAATGGCTATCAGACACATGAAAAAATGTTCATCATCACTAGCCATCAGGGAGATTCAAATTAAAACCACATTGATATTGTAGAGGGCACGGATTGCATGGAGCACTGGGTGTGGTGCAAAAATAATGAATACTGTTATGCTGAAAAAATAAAAAAATTAAAAAAAAAAAAAAACCACATTGAGATACCACCTTACACCAGTTAGAACGGCCAAAAGTAGCAAGACAGGAAACAACATGTTCTGGAGAGGATGTGGAGAAAGGGGAACCCTCTTACACTGTTGGTGGGAATGCAAGTTGGTGCAGCCCCTTTGGAGAACAGTGTGGAGATTCCTCAAGAAATTAAAATAGAGCTTCCCTATGACCCTGCCATTGCACTCCTGGGTATTTACCCCAAAGATACAGATGTAGTGAAAAGAAGGGCCATCTGTACCCCAATGTTTATAGCAGCAATGGCCACGGTTGCCAAACTGTGGAAAGAACCAAGATGCCCTTCAATGGACGAATGGATAAGGAAGATGTGGTCCATATACACTATGGAGTATTATGCCTCCATCAGAAAGGATGAATACCCAACTTTTGTAGCAACATGGACGGGACTGGAAGAGATTATGCTGAGTGAAATAAGTCAAGCAGAGAGAGTCAATTATCATGGTTTCACTTATCTGTGGAGCATAACAAATAGCATGGAGGACATTGGGAGATGGAGAGGAGAAGGGACTTGAGGGAAATTGGAAGGGGAGGTGAACCATGAAAGACTATGGACTCTGAAAAACAACCTGAGGGTTTTGAAGGGGTGGAGGGTGGGAGGTTGGGGGAACCAGGTGGTGGGTATTGGGGAGGGCATGGATTGCATGGAGCACTGGGTGTGGTGCAAAAACAATGAATACTGTTACACTGAAAAGAAATTAAAAAAAATCCTTTTCAAAAGGCAACATTAAAAAGTGAAAAAGAAAGCCAAATGACAGAATATATTTACATTACTTAATAATGCAAAGGGTTTTTTATAAAAATATATAAAAACATCTTAAAATAATTAGAAGACAAATAACCAAATGAAAGTGGGCAAAAGGTGCCCAATATCTTTAGTTATTAAGGAAAATGCAAAATAAGACACAATATATTACTGCACGCACACACACACACGTCTGAAAAACTAAAATTAAAAAAAAATGGCAATACCAAGTATTGGTGAAGATAGGGAGCAAACAATTCTCATACATTTCTTCTAGAAATACAAAATGGTATGGTCCCTTTTAACATTGATTTCCAATGTCTTATAACATTAAAATACACTTATCATACAATCCTACTCCAGGTATTTTGCCAGGAGAAATAAAAACTTACAACTGTACAATAACTCCTCATGTTCATATAAATTTGCTCATAGGAGCTATAAACTAGAGACGGTGCATATATCCATCAACAGGTGAATGGATAAACTGATTGTGGTATATTTATTAAATTGAATACAACTGACAAGCATTAAAAAAGAACACACTACCTGATACAGGTAACAAAATGAATAAATCTTTAAAACTATTATGCAGATGAATGAAAGTAAAAACATAGAGTGCATATGGTATGATTCTATTTATAAAAAAGTTCTAGAAGAGACAAAAATAACCTATCATGATGTGAATAAGGTCAGTAGCTGCTTGACTGAAGAATGAGGTTATGAAGTTGTATGTTATTTGTAAAAAAAAAATTCACCTGGATCTACACATTTTAGTTGATTGTGCTTTACTATGGTAAATTACACCTAAGTATGATGGATTTAGAAAGTAATACATACCATGAACAAAATGCATTAAAATAGAACAAAAGCAAAACCTAATGAAAAGTAGGTCTTTCCCCAGCCTATAGGCAAACACCATACATGGTTCATGGTGTACGTCCCCAGAATATTATCCATATATGTGTAAATTCGTAAGTGCCTAATTGCATTTTTTAATATCAAATGAATATTTTATACCTTAAAAGAAACACTCATAGATGTTTGCTTTTTATACTAAATTTAATAAAACTGTAAATTTAAAAAAATTCCTCCCCTATGTGAAAATAGAAGCCAATAATAATGGTGTATTAAGTTTGATTTCTTCAGTATCTCCATTCTTTAATCAATTCCAATGCTTTGAATATAACAGAAGGCCAATACATAATTGTTAAATTAATATAACATATGTAGGTCTCCTCAATCTCACTACCAATGATATTGGGGAATATATTTTGGGAAAGGAGCATGTGAAATGTATTTATCCTAGTTTAAGAGGGAGTTGTGTTTTAAATTTGTATAGCAAATCACGATTTTAAAAACCACTTTGCTCTACCATATTTTTATAGCCTAGCCACTTGATTTATAAGGGTTATTTTTTCTTTAAAAATCAGTAAGTGAAGTGCTGTAATTTTTACTACAGATTTGTGTCATGATGAAAAGTTGATCTATTCTTGGAAGATTAAACATAAACTACACAATTTTGATAAATGGTTAGTAATGAACAGATTTCATCTTGCTTTCTCCCAAAATGATTTTTTTAGTACCAAACCTTCTTGTTATATTCATATACATATTTAACTAAAGGAAGGATTTAATGATGAACATACATTGAAGAATAAAATTAGTTGTCTATTCAAAGAGAAAAGCTTTGAAATGAATAAGAGTACAAATTACATTTTACGAATATGGGAAGTCTGAGCCATCTTACCTAATGATTTATTAGATTGTGAAAGTACACTCTTTTGTTATATGTCTCAAGCATTTTCTTATGTCCCTTGTGTATTCATATTTTTAACAACAAATCATGCATATTCTTTTAGATTGATGTAAATTCATAATTTAAAATAACATTTACCTAGAGCTAGCAACGTAAATAAAAATCTGATTAGACATCTGATAAACCTGATAAGTTCTCAACTTTTTTTCCTCTGTGATTTTATCAGACAAAAACTGACAAAAACTCATATATTTCTTTTTTTTTCTAGTGATTTTTATAGAGGAGTAATTCAAGATCTAGATTTATGAAATAACTCTTTAGGGTCACAAAATGGATTCTTATTAGCATGAAAAGTAGTAAGTATTTCTAGTCTATCAAAATTACCTAAATTACATAATAACTAATAACTTGCTTCCAATATTGTATTGTCTTCTTTTGAACTAATCTATAATTAGGACTTTGAAACCATCAAGACATTAATATTGCCTTACTAAAAAAGCAAATTCACTTTATATGAAAAGTGTATAAATTTGGCAGTCTCTGTTGGACATCTTTAATCATTATTTGGAGCATATTATTGATTGTACTTTGAAATGACAGTTGAATTTACTGTTTTAAACCGAAGCAGATGCCAACTGCTAAAAGAAGAAAGAATGGCCTACATGACTTGAATGGGACCTGTTGGGGAGACTTGGAAATTGTGGAGAAAATGTAGGCTATAGAGCATATATAAAGAATTAATCATAGAGTAGAATACTAGAATAGAATTCAGCCTTCCCACAGAATCAAGACACAGACCATAAATCTCAATATGAAACTCAGTGGGTGTGAAATCCAATGTTCTGTGTTCCCTATCTATCCAGATGTTTTATCTTTTTTTGCATCAAAGGATTGAGAAATAAAATGGAAATTTGTAATTTTATTTAAAACGTTTCATCAATAACATGTTCAGAATGATGGAACTATTTTACAGGATGAAATTAAGGACACTTTTTATATTCAAGTTTGAGTAATTTCTTTTTAATCTAATCTGCAATAGATTCTATATTCATTTTCTAATTGATGATAAAGTTCAAACTCCCATATAACTCTGTGATTGTGTGTTAACATATGGGGGGAATTACTTTAATTCTTATAATTTCCATTAGCACATTCAACCACAGTTATAATAACTTTGTGTTTCAAACATTTTAATGTTTTGCCACATACAAGCATTCCTGAATATGGCAGAAAGAGTTACTTAACTGGACATTTTTAAAATTTGAGCTTGACAAATAATGAATTTTCCATCTAAAAGAATCTATTTTAAAATTGGAGCCAATGGGGCGCCTGGATGACTCCGTGGGTTAACCCTCTGCCTTCGGCTCAGGTGATGATCCCCGGGTTCTGGGATTGAGCCCTGCATCGGGCGCTCTGCTCAGCGGGGAGCCTACTTCCCTCTCTCTCTCTCTGCCTGCCTCTCTGCCTACTTGTGATCTCTGTCAAATAAATAAATAAAATCTTTAAAAAAATAAAATAAAATAAAATTAGGGCCAATCAATGAAAAATAATGATGACTGAACAAATATCTTCTCAAAATGATTATTCTTTATTTATATTAGAATTCAAAGGAAAATACATTAATTTTATGAACCTAAAGGATTTTTTCCCTAAATAATAGCACAAAGACATTTAGTCCTGTCCTTTTCAACAATTACTATTTTATCTTTGAAAATTATTGGAACTGAACTTTTGACTTTTCTTAGACATGAGACCACACACTAGAAAATGTAAATTAATGGTGCTCGTAACAATAAGCCCTGAGGATGCTGTATTGCTCTGCTGGCCCTCTGCTTGGTATGACATCTAATGGTTTCCTGCTATCTATTGTTTGCACCTTGAAGAAATAAGATAATTTATGCTAGCCTTGCAAATAAGTACACAACAATTTATCAGTACAAATTGTTTTGTCAGCCTGTCTTATCCTATAGTTTTGGCAGTTAATGAACACTAACTTATTTTACCTTCATAGTCTACCATAAATCACTGCTCGTTCTCATCAAATGTCAGCAGCAGCATTGTCAAAGTTGATGGCAGTACAGTCTAAGTGAGTTAAAATAATATTAGTACTATTTGTTGCTGTTTTTAAAAATGTTTTAGGTATTTATCCCTGTTAAGTTCTACAGCATTTTTGCCTACACCATATAAACATTACCTGTAGTTAACCTAGCATATTGATTTTGTGTATTTTTCCCGCCTTCTTCCCAAAATTCCACAGAAAATGGCAATACAAAATAAAGAAAAGGCTTATACCAGTAAGAAATCAGAGAAAATAAGAGATCATAGCATTCTGGAAACTACAAAGAAGACAGAACAATTTAGAATAGCTTAGCAAATCACAGAATACTTAAGAAATAAGTCAGCACTGGGGAATTGGGGTGGGGTTGGTGAAACAACAAATATCAAGCTCCTTTTGGAAATGTACATCCAGAAAGGCCCAAAAGCCCTCTTCTGAAGGCAGATTACAGAGGTCATGAGAGGAGGGTACTTTGAATGGTACTAGACTCCTACATTCCTATAGGGGTTAGACCCATATATTTTTCCCTCATAATGGTTACTTTCTACAAATGTGGAATCATAGAGCTTTCTATACAAGCAACACTCAGGGATGAGTGTGGGGGTGAATTGCAAAACTAAAAAGAGTGATTTTATAGACTTACCTTCATGATCAATTGTAAAACTCTCACACTCTGAATTTCTCATTATCTTCCTTTTTTTTTTTTTTAAACAGGTACTTTCAGTTGGGTATTTTCTTACTTGCAGCCAAACCATCATGACTGATGTAGAAAGTTTATCAGTGGGTCAACCAGGTAATTAAAGAAGAATTGAAAAAATTCATGGAAACAAATGAGAATGAAAACTCTACTGTTCAAAATCTTTGGGAAACAGCAAAGGCAGTCCTTAGAGGAAAGTATATAGCGATACAAGCCTTTCTCAAGAAACAAGAAAGGTCTCAAGTACACAACCTAACCCTACACCTAAAGGAACTAGAGAAAGAAGAGCAAAGAAAGCCTAAATCCAGCAGGAAAAGAGAAATCATAAAGATCAGAGTAGAAATCAATGAAATAGAGACAAACAAACAAACAAACAAACAAAAAAACAGTAGAAAAAATCAATGAAACTAGGAGCTGGTTCTTTGAAAGGATTAATAAGATCGATAAACCCCTGGCCACATTTATCAAATGAATTAAAGAGGAGAGATCACAACCAACACCAAAGAAATACAAACAATTATAAGTACATATTATAAGCAAGTATACACCAGCAAATTTGACAATCTGGAAGAAATGCATGCATTCCTAGAGACACATAAACTCCACAACTGGGCCAGGAAGAAATAGAAAACCTGAACAGACCCATCACCAGTAAGGAGATTGAAGCAGTCATCAAAAATCTCCCAACAAACAAGACCCAGGGCCAGAGAGCTTCCCAGAGGAATTCTGCCAAACCTTTAAGGAAGAATTAATATCCATTTTCCTGAAACTGTTCCAAAAAATAGAAATGGAAGGAAAACTTCCAAACACATTTTATGAGGCCAGCATTGCCTTGGTCCCAAAACCAGACAAAGACTCCATAAAAAAAGAGAATGACAGACCAATATCCTTGGTGAACACAGATGCAAAAATTCTCACCAAAATACTAGCCAATAGGATCCAACAGTACATTAAAAGGATTATTCACCATGACCAAGTGGGATTTATTCCAGGGCTGCAAGGTTGGTTCAACACCTGCAAATCAATCAATGTGATACAATACATTAATAAAAGAAAGAACCATATGATACTCTCAATAGATGCTGAAAACGCATTTGACAAAGTATAGCATCCTTTCTTGATCAAAACTCTCCAAAGTGTAGGGATAGAAGGTACATACCTCAATATCATCAAAGCCATCTATGAGAAACACACAGCAAATATCATTCTCAATGGGGAAAAACTGAGAGCTTTTCCCCTAAGGTCAGGAACATGGCAGGGATGTCCATTATCACCACTGCTATACAACATAGAACTAGAAGTCCTAGCCTCAGCAATAAGACAACAAAAAGATATTAAAGCCATCCAAATCAGCAAAGAAGAAGTCAAATTATCACTCTTTGCAGATGATATGACACTTTATGTGGAAAACTCAAAAGACTCTACTCCAAATCTGCTAGAACTCATACAGTAATTCATTAAAGTGTCAGGATATAACATCAATGCACAGAAATCAGTTGCATTTCTATACACCAACAGCAAGACAGAAGAGAAATTAAGGAGTCAATTCCATTTACAATTGTACCCAAAACCATAAGATACCTAGGAATAAACCTAACCAAAGAGGCAAAGAATCTGTACTCAGAAAATGATAAATGATAAAGTACTCATGAAAGAAATGGAGGAAGAGATAAAGAAATGAAAAAATGTTCCATGCTCGTGGATTGGAAGAACAAATAATGTGGAAATGTCTATGCTACCTAAAGCAAACTACACATTTAATGCAAACCCTATCAAAATACCATCAATTTTTTTTTCAAAGAAATGAAACAAATAATCCTAAAATTTTTATGGAACTAGAAGAGACCCCAAATAGCCAGAGGAATGTTGAAAAAGAAAGCCAAAGTTGGTGGCATCACAATTCCAGACTTCAAGCTCTATTACAAAACTGTCATCATCAAGACAGTATGGTACTGTCACAAAAACAGACACATAGATCCATGGAACAATTGAGAATCAATAGAGAGCCTAGAAATAGACCCTCAACTCTATGGTCAACTAATCTTCGACAAAGCAGGAAAGAATGGCCAATGGAAAAAAAGACAGTCTCTTCAACAAATGGTATTGGGAAAATTAGACAACCTCATGCAGAAAAATGAAACTGGATCATTTCCTTGCACCACACACAAAGATACACTCAAAATGGATGAAAGACCTCAATGTGAGACAGGAATCCTTCAAAATCCTTGAGGAGAACACAGGCAGCAACCTCTTCGACCTCAGCCGCAGCAACTTCTTCCTAGAAACATCTCCAAAGGCAAGGGAAACAAGGGCAAAAATGAACTATTGGGACTTCATCAAGATCAAGAGGTTTTGCACAACAAAGGAAACAGTCAACAAAACCAAAAGACAACTGATAGAATGGGAGAAGATATTTGTAAACAACATATCAGATAAAGGGCTAGTATCCAAAATATATAAAGAATTTTTCAAACTCAACACCCAAAAAACAAATAATCCAATTAAGAAATGGGCAGAGGACATGAAGAGACATTTCTGCAAAGAAGACATCCAGATGGCCAACAGACACATGAAAAAGTCCTCCACATCACTTGGCATCAGGGAAATACATATCAAAACCAGAATGAGATATCACCTCACACTAGTCAGAATGGCTAAAATTAACAAGTCAGGAAATGACAGATGCTGGCAAGTATGCAGTGAAAGGAGAACCCTCCTATACTGTTGGTGGGAATGCAAGCTGGTGCAGCCATTCTGGAAAACAGCTTGAAGGTTCCTCAAAAATTTGAAAATAGAGCTACCCTACAAACCAGCAATCTCACTACTGGGTATTTGCCCTAAAGTTACAAATGTAGTGATCCGAAGGGGCATGTGCATCTGAATGTTTATAGCAGCAATGTCCACAATAGCCAAACTATAGAAAGAACCTAGATGTTCATCAACAGATGAATGGATAAAGATTTGGTATATATATACAATGGAATACTATGCAGCCATCAAAAGAAATGAAATATTGCCAATTGCAATGACGTGGATGGAACTAGAGGGTATTATGCTGAGCAAAATAAGTCAATTAGAGGCAGACAATTATCATATGATCTCCCTGATATGAGGAATTTGAGAGGCAGAGTTGGGGGGTCTCAGGGGTAGGGAAGGAAAAAATGAAGCAAGATAGGATCAGGAGGGAGATAAACCATAAAATTCTCTTAATCTTACAAAAGAAACTGAGGGTTGTCGGGGAGAGGGGGTATGGAGAGGGTGGTTGGGTTATGGACATTAGGGAAGGTTTGTGCTATGAAGTGTGTAAGCCTGATGATTCACAGACCTGTACCCCTGGGGCAAATAATACATTATATGTTAATAATTAAAAAAAAGATAAAAAGAAAGTTTATCAACAGTTGACAGAGTTAGTGTTTGAAAAAATCTGCTTTAATATAGGTAAAGCACTTTGTCTTCATAGAGAAAAAAAATGTGATGTAGGTAAACAACGTGAATTCACATTTCAATTCCATCAAAGTATATTACTAAACTGAGAAGTGAGAAGGAGGAAGAGTGTCCTCCATGACCTTCTGCTCAAACCTATCTGCTACTGTTGGAGTCAAACTGTCTGGGTCTGGATATGTTATTCATCCTGCGACCTTCAGAAAGTAGTAGAGGATTTCTGTCTTCGGCCATTTCTCATTTTCTTGTAGATGTCCACATTAATATGTGCAGTTAAGTTGTGTAAGAAAATGCTAATATTGTGCAACAAATAATTGCCCTTCCTGTCCATTTATTTGTGTAATAATTATAAATAAGTATTTCATTATACCTAACATACTAATTTTTTCTTCTGCCTTAGCTGATTATGATACTCATTCTTTTTGTGTATGTTCATACCCGCTACTCTGCTTTGATGCTTACAAAATTAAGGAACTTTGTTTCATGACCTAATCTTTGTGATTAACAGCAATAATTTCCAATCTGCATCCAGTCCTACAGTTCTGCTCAGGTGGTCAAAGGCCTTTCTTAAGGGGCCAGTGTGTGTGTGTGTGTGTGCATGTTTGTGTATGCATGAGCATATGAGTATATACAAGTGTATGTGTACATGTGTATGGATCAGTATATATGAATGTGCACACATATCTGTGTATGTTTGTTCATGTATATGTAAGAGGTATTACAAAAGAGTGAAGCTTCAGGACCCTGTTTTGTGTTACACTCACAAGAACTGTAACTATACCTCTTTTGTTTTTAAAGCTCCTTTTAAATTTGTTGGGCCACCTGGGTGGCTCAGTCAGTCAAGCATCAGACTCTTGATTTTGGCTCAGGTTGTGATCTCAGGGTCACAGGACTGACCCTTGCCTCTGGATCCACACACAAAAGGGAATTTGCTTGAGAGTCTCTCTCTCCCTCTCTCTCTGCCCCTCCCCCAACTTAAATCAATCTTTAAAATAAAAAAATAAAGCTTCTTATAAGTTTGCATATGGGAAAACAGTGTTAAAGAAAGAATTAAATTGTAAAAGGACCTCAGCAAACAGCAAAAAACATTTACACCTGCTTTTCTAAGGTAATTAAGGACATACACTTTAGCCCCACATACAATCTTTCAATTTAATTTTAGCAAATATATCACCCTCCACTTTACACTTTTTTCCTAAGTGAGATAGATTTCCATAAATAGCCATATTTTGATCCAGATTTTTCTTTTTTTTTTTTTTTTTCTTTTCCCTGGCTCACTTTATGGAAGAATTATAATAAGCAGAAAACTTGACAAAATTCAAGGATCAGAAAGAAAAAAATAAATGGAACAGGGCTAGATAACCCATAAATTGTACAATAAGCTTTAGAATAATTGAATTAATTCTAATTCAGAAATGGTTTGGCCTAAAATAGTTTTCCTTGTCTGCAGTCTGCATATTTGCATATGCTTTCATAGAAATCAAGGCCAAATCACTTGGCAGAAATACATTTACCCACTATATTTTGTCACTTTACTAGTGACTCTGAAGTCTTCACTAAATTAGTAGAATTTATAAATAATTTATGTATTTTCTGGAGATTCCTGGAAAGTAGTGAACATTCATGGAAGCATATAGAAATATTAGTGAACACAGGAAACATACTTTGAATTTAAATTTCAGACATGTGGCAATATGGAAAAATTAAAAAATTAAACAGCTTTATTTTTTCCTACTTTCAGAAATTAAATTTTAAAATGAGAATGTGACATTCTCATAAGTAACATGCAGACTGCACTGTATTTCCAATTTTAGACTGTCTGCACTCCATTAAGTTCTCAAACTTGGCATTAGGACAACCTCCCAGCCTTTAAACAATTCTTCTTTTTCTATTAGAAAATCTAACTCTTGTGTCTGTTTTACTCATGTATGATATTTTTGCCATACACATCTTTCCCACAAGCATTTTACTGCAAATACTTTTACCACATCACTAGTCAGCTATAAGGCAAAGTTTCCATAAAAGATTAAAAAAAAAAGAAGCAAAAAACCAAAAAATTGATTGACGGTTTGTTGTTTTCATCAACTAGTTGATAGTTTGGTTTCATTTCTCAATTGATTCAGTACTCCCATTTTTATATTGTATAAATCTTAGCCTTTATAATGGTCTATACAGTGCTTTTGAAACCACATTCCCCACAGAAATTTGGAATATCTATCAATAGATGTGGCAATATGTCTAGAACACATAGCAGGGTAAAAGGTTTTCACAACACAATGTGAAGTTTCGATACACATATGCATTCTAGTACGTGGAAAAAAAGTTTTGTTTTTTGTTTTTTTTTTTTTTGTATGAATGGCTTGCTATTCTAGCTCCCATCTTCTCTTATGGTATACATAGGAGATGTAATATCTGATAGTGAGTTCCAGGGGTTTTGGTATATTATCAGGGATCTCCTAAAGACAGAAAAGGCTATGGAGTCCTGAAGAATGACTTACTAAGAGTGAAAGTTTGGACACTGATTTGGATTAAGAAAGTCTTCTTGACTCCCCTCATAATAGCCCATGTATTGGTTAATGTTGTTTAATGCCTATTTTTAGGGTAGATATGCCATAAACAAATTGATAACAAGACACCTTGTTTGTATGTATTCATCTAGAACAGTGGTTCTCAACTAGGGTGATTTTCCCATGAAGGGGATATTTGGCAGTATCTGGAGACATTTGATCATCACATCCAGAGAAATGTTAATGGCATGTACTGGCTAGAGGACTGTCATCATGGCATGAGGACAATAACAAAGGTCAAGTAGAAGTCAACAGAAGTTTTAATGAATTGCTTAAGGGCTGTGATGGTATAGAATTTCTGGGAGATGCAGACACAAGGGGTGTTACACCTATTCACAGGTTTGTTTCTTCATAACTTCTGTTGAATTATCATGAAAAACAATATCTAAGGAATATTTGAAGAAAACCCCTTTTTCAGTGCAGGTGGAAGAGATGACTGCTAATGTAAAAACGACACACATACACACACGTGTGCACGGGCACACACACACACACTCCATCCCCACCTTTGGTTTCTCTGTCAAAAGCCTTAAGTCTCTATTGGAAAAGCAGTGAACAGTCTCAATTTCAAGACACAGGTAAGACTTGTTGCTGTAGGAAGAACAGAAAATACATAAAACTATTTCTATAGGAGGGACTAGAAATGTTCCTGAGCTCAGGTTTCTAATCTAGTACAATTAGAGATCTCTTTCCCCTGTGGGCAGGGCACGAAACACACAATGACCACCACACATACACCAGTGACCACACAATGACCACCACAGATAAAAGGTAGAATTGGTTACCAGGAAGAAGGACAGGAACTTAAATAAATCTCCAACGTTGAGACCTAGGCACACATGGCCTGCATAAGACTGAGGTTGGACCAGGACAACAGAGGACTCCCTAGGTCCCCAAAACAAGGTTAGCAATCACTGAAAAATTAACAACATCATTCTGACTCTAGGAGAGAGACAAGATGACTTTTTTTTTTTTTAAGTTTTATTTAACAGAGAGAGAGATCACAAGCAGGCAGAGAGGCAGGCAGAGAGAGGGGGAAGCAGATGCCCCGCTGAGCAGAGCCCGACATGGGGCTCCATCCCAGGACCCTGAGACCATGACCTGAGCCGAAGGCAGAGACTTAACCCACTGAGCCACCCATGCACCCCGACAAGACGCCTTTTGATGCACTATCTGGCAGGGACAGATGAACACCAAGGATGGTCTTTTAACTCTAAGTTAATCTCCAGTCTAACATCTACTCTAAGTACTAATATCCTCAGTACTTTAAAGATATTGCTTCATTGTTTCTGATTTACTTGTTACTGAAGAAAAGTTTGCTTTGACATTTATCTTTGCCTCACTGGATGGAATATGTCTTTTTCTCTGGCTGCTTTAATAATTTTCCCAAAAAAAATTTTTTTGTTTTTTTAAAGCTTGAATATGTGGTACCTAAGTGTGTCTGTGCATGAATGCATGTGTGTGTGTGTGTGTGTGTGTGTGCGCGTGAACGCGCGTGTATGTGTTTCATTTAAACTGCTTAGGTTCTCTGTGTTTCTTGGATTTGTAATCTTCTATTATTTCATTATTTGCATAAAATTCCCAGCTCTTATATAGTTAAATATTTTTTCTGCTCTGTTCTTTTCTTCTCTGTTTGAGATTCCAATATATTGCCATGTGATGTCCCAACAGTTCTTGGGATCTCCTTTCTGCTCTTCTTTTCCACTCTTTTTGTTTATGTTTCACTTTGGGTAATATCTTTTCATCTATTTTCAAGTTTATTGATTCTTTTATGTTTGTAATAAGTCTACTGATAAGTATGTTCAAAAGTTATTCAGCTCTTTGGTGTATTTTTAGCATTTCCTTTTCATTCTTCTAGTTTATATTTCTCTTTTGAAATTCTTTATCTGTTCACATGTTATTTACATTTTCAGTAGACTCATTAACATGTTAATCATTGTCATTATTAAGTACCTATCTGATAGTTCCTACATTTGAGTATCCTCTGATTCTAGTTCTGTTTATTATTTTGTTTTTTGTTGATTTTTCTGTTTGCCTTATAATTTTAGATTGAACATTAGGCATCTCATTTACAGGACAGGAAAGATAAAGCTAAATAGAATTCATGCTTAATAGTAGGTATATTTCTTTTCAGGCTGTAAATGAAGAACATTGATTTAAACTAGTTAGGGGTTAGTTGGGTTTGGATTTTATTATTGCTTTGTTAACTTCAGTGTTTTCAAAAACTTAAAAAAATAATTTGTAAAATATTCCTGTAAGACATAGATTAAAAATCAATTTTATAGACAAACTCAGGATCAAAAGGATAAGAAAAGTGTTCAAGTTTACACAACCAATGACAGAACATCTTAAAAAGCCAAGTGTACTACAAAGTCATTGCTGTTAAAGGCTACATATATAGCCTTCAGAACTTTAGAGCCCATGAGCACCTATGATAAGATAAAAACTGCTAGGTGAGAAGTTATAGGAGAGCTTCTAGCTGGTTTGAGTGACACTCACGTCTTAAACTTGTTACCTATAAGCATAATAGGAAAATGTGTGGTGATATTTTAGGAATGAATTTTGGTCATCTTTAATTTATCACATAGAGTAGGAAGGCCCTTAAAGTCTGGAAAAGTTTCTCAAAGGAAGATGGAGTAACAAAGCATAGACCAATAAATCAACTTTAATAACAATATGAAAGCAATTTGTGAATTAGTCATTTGTTCATCAAGCGAAAGTCTGGGTCAGTGAAAAGCCATATTTGGTTTGTTTTCTTTAATTTTTTATATCCTCAGAATTGACCTCTACCTAAAGTTGTTGAGATTAATGATCACACACACACACACAAACACACTGCAAAAGGTTATGAAAAGTCTTATTACTAACATAATGAGGACTTCTGGGGAGAAGAGGGTAGCTCCCAAACAGGTTCAAAAATGGATTGAGAGAGAAATAAATGTTTTTGACTTGATGTTCTTATGCTGGTTAGGAGCTGTGATGGGGTCGAGTGATTTCACCTGTGGCTTACACTTGCCAGTTCTAGAGAAGCGAATATTCAGGCTTTCTTATATATTTGCCAAGATGGGGGGGGTAGGAAAGGAGGAAGCTGTAAAGCTTAAAAGCTGTCATCAGTCAAACATAAAAATAGAGCCCTGTCTTTCATTTAAATGATGAAATTACTAATAGATAACTTCATTTTATATTTGCTGTTTTAGAATATTTGTTTTTGCTTTTTCCCTTTTTCCTCTTGCCAGGTATTTTTTGGTTCTATTAACCTGGGGTATGTGTTTAGTTAATTTCCTAACTTTGAGTGTCCTGAACCAGCAGGTAGTAAGAGCCACATAAGGACCAGCCTTTGGCTACAGATTATTAAAGGAGATGCTTTAGATTTCCACCCAAATCCTGGGAAATTTTCCTTAGCATCTTTTCTCCTATAGACAAAATTGCACCCTTTACTGAATATGTAGTCCTTTCCAGTGTCCCTGGATTTAAGTGATGATCTCATTTTTAACTCCCCACCTTATGTCTGTCTTGAGTATCATCTAAAACTCAAGGCTCTAGATTCTTTAAACTGACAAACAATATCAAGAAATCAGTATTTCATGACCTACTTATTCTTTTCCTTTTCTATCTCCTCTTATTTTTGAACCTTGACTGTTTAGAAAATGTGTGAGTTTTATTTAGAAAAAAAAATTCTAGGTTTGAATTCATTTTCAGGACATTTATTTTACCGTAATATTAGAAATGGACATTAATGTCTTTCCATTACATTTCATCTCCCCATTTAGACAAAGTGTTGGTAATTCTGAACAAAGCACTTAATGCTATCTATTCTGCATATAAGGAGAAATGTCAGAGCCATTATAATAGAAACAAATTTGAATATTTCAACTCAAAATACTAATATGTTGTGTATACCCATTTAGATATTTAAGAAATACTTATTTTTTATAGTTTACATGATCCACAAGATAATTTTTTATTTTGTTTTATGAAGAATGATAAAATGCTATTTATAGAAGGGTCCCGATATTTTTGAGTCCCAATATTTTTTAAATGCTTCCAAATTTAGAGTATATTTACTTCTTTTTATTGTATTGTCTTTTTATTTATTAATTTTTCAAGAAGTATTTCAGGAGCATCCACATGTATGATGAAATATTCTAAGACCTGGGTTTATAGTGATGAGAAATAAACTTCATATAATTTATAGATCTCATAGTATGAATAAAATGTTTCTGTAGAGTTGGAATGTTGTAGAAGTTGATATTTTGTATCTTACATTCACCCTGAGGAAAATTCTCAAACAATACTTTTTTTCAAAAAGCAAATATAGTTAAATAAAATAGAAATTAGTTTATATTTAGATAAGAAAAATGTTTTAAGATAAAGTTACTAAGAATTTTTCATTATCATTTAACAACATTTTAATGATTGAGGAAACATTAATCATCCAGTTAGAAAAAATGGGGAGCTCTTTGAAAAATTGTATTAAATAGTAATTCATAGACTACATCAGAGATTGCACTATCTTTTGTGTTTTTTTTTTTTAAAGATTTTATTTATTTATTTGACAGAGAGAGATCACAAGCAGGCATAGAGGCAGGCAGAGAGAGAGGAGGAAGCAGGCTCCCCGCTGAGCAGAGAGCCTGATGCGGGGCTCGATCCAGGACCCTGAGATCATGACCTGAGCCGAAGGCAGCGGCTTAACCCACTGAGCCACCCAGGTGCCCCATATCTTTTGTGTTTTTTAATATAAGTCTCATTTAAGATTTGCTGTCCTAAACTTGTTCATACATCAATTATTTTATTTGATATCATTGATATGATCAATATTGCAAAGATAAAAACAGTCTGGAATTAATACAGAAGGAGTCTAAAGATAGTTAACTAAATGAGATCCCACAAATTCTGGACTTAGATTTTCTTGCTTTTCCCCCAGAAAATGTTAGTGTGTAAAGTTCTAACTTACATTGTATCTTCAAAAGTGTTCATACTTTGGGAACCCACAAACATAAAAACAATTATGGTGCTATCAATTTATTTATTAATTACAACCTCCTACTTTTTAACTGTAGGATCACCTCTGAGCAATTAAAAAGATTTAATTAAATAATTTAATTCCATTGCGGCCACCCCATAAATAATTTCATAGTTTCCAAAAGCACAAATTAAAAAATTAGGAAATGTCTCTTCAGCAGTAAGATGCTGTAAATTAAGACACAATAAATTATTGGAAAACTTGTAGGGGCACTGTCATAACAGTCTCACGGCAGCATCCCAAACATACTAATTTGAACACCTTCCAAAACACGAATTAACTTTAGATTTTGTTGTAAATGGTAATTTTATACCCACTGACATTCATCCTTTGTATTTCAGAGTGGGACTGGAGTTCTTCTAAGAATATCACTATTGAGGTTTAATTAGAGGTCATATATAGTTTTATCCCTCTCCTAACCCAGCTGGCATATTTTTGTTTAAGTAAGTTAGATTTTAGTTTCTTTTACTTTTTATGCATTCTTTTTTTCTTTTTTGAAATGTTATTGTCCCCACATTTTACATTTCATGAGAGCTACAGCACTATTATATTGAATTCTCTTTAAGAGAATACAATACAATTGTTTAATTCACAATGTAAAGAATGAAACCATGTTAAGTTGCGGAGTAATAAAAATTATCTTAGATCTTTTGTGTACCATATATTTAAATCTAATAACAGGCGGTTTAGTTATATTCAAGCAGAGTATTTGTGTTGCAACTTATTTAACAACAAAATGTATCTTAGTTCTTTACTTACTTTATATTGGAAAATGTAAATGATTTCATTAAGTACATAAAACAAACACACCCAAAAAATAGAATTTACCTTAACATAGACATGAGGTGAGGTGAAGTGAGGTATCAGCTGAATTTTCTAAACTTGAAGGATTATTTCGAGTTGTCCTCAGAGTACCACAAACTACAGTTTCCTACACAGCCTACACCTGAAATTCTATTCGCATGTATTTCTCTTCATTTTATGTTAACCATTTGTCCTAGACACCTGTATTTGATAGCATGCTGACATGAAGCAAATACATTTTCAAAATGCAGTCACGAAAGGAGATTGATTGATACCAATTTGTTTAAGCTACAGACCCAGTGATTTGAATGAGCTTTTTGTGTCTTTTACTATTTTTAAGATTGCAAAATAATAAAATAATCTGTATATAGGAAATTTAGAGAAAGTCAATTAAAAAAATCAGGAGAATTTATAGTTTCAAGACAGGGCTGATCATCTTCTATGTCACCTCTTAACTACTGAAATGATTCCCTATTGATGGGTACAAAGTTCCTGTCCCCAGTCCCTAAGTCCCTTGTGCTATCTGTTCATTATGACTCCTTCCTGGAGACTTTGAGGGCCATGTTACTACCCACGGGGATTTTCTAGCACTATACTATTCATACTATTCACTGTAGTATCTGTGTTGGGTTGTTTCTTTCTCTATATAATTGTTAAATATGTTGAGTATCAACCCTGGTTTTAAGAGATATAGCCCTACTAAAAGACAAATTCCACATAACTATTAGTGATATGACCTATTATCTGTGTGTTATGCCTTAAAAGTGTGACAATGAGAGTATACCAAAATTTGGGTAAATAAACCCGGAAGTGCATTATTTACATATTCAGATGCTCTTTGTATAGTGAAATACCTGAGGAAAAATAGGAAAAACACTGAACAAATTTTCTGGGTCAGAGCCAATCTAAGATGGTTTCCCCCTTCCATAATTCCTAATGCAATATTAGATAGATAGAGCAAGTGAGGTGGTGTGAAGTGCCTAGGGAGTTAATTAGTCTAGTTCTTTCCAAAAGCCTAAATGGTAGGCTGAAAGGAATGATGCCTACCACCTTGACACAGGATTCTTCCCTATCTGAGCAAGACAGCTTAGGAGATGTCATTCCGAATATATTAAAATGTAGTTCAGGAACTAATAGTCACTATATGGAACTTTTTTTGTCATCTGTCCTAGACATGCAAAGGCGGAGCCTACAAGTCAGAAGACAATTAGTGTTTTGAGACAATTAGAGTGAGGGGGAGGAAGCAATGCAGGATTGCTACCTGTGGGTCTCTGAAAGTGACTTCCTTGATACAAGAATTGTTTATGAAGATAAAATATGATAATTTATGGAACACACCCAGCTTAGTGCCAGCACATTTTGAGAACTCAAAAGGTGATATTATTGTTATTTTGTATTTTATTAATGATTACAAGCAATGTTAGTTTCCTTGCCATTGGAGGATTTCTGGATTTTTTCCTGTTTATTATGACTTTTAAATATGTCAAAAGAAAAATATCAAGGAAAGAGAAGATGGAGAGAAGGAATGGTTGGAGAATAAAAGGGCTCTTATCTATTTATGTAAGATGAAGGCAGTGGTATTCATATGATTTACTTGTTGAAGTAACTTTCTATCTTTTTCTGCCAGTAGTTTCCATAAGTGACAGTTTAGTCAGTGATCTGTTTTCTTTGCTTTCCTCTCTTTACTTCATTTTGGTGATTCTTCCCACATTATCACCAAGAAATATTCAAAATACTACTTAGGACCTTTGTTCTTTGTTATTCTTGGAATTTTTGGATAAAAATACACGTAAGCAGTAGAAAAACTTGCCTATGGTGTACCAAATATCAATCCAGCTGCATGTTTTTCATCTTTACCAATTCTGTTTGTTTCTCAAAATGTTAGTTTTAGTAGAAAAGATGACATGATTCCATTGTTCCAATTGTAGAATTTCCTTTGGCTTTATAGTGCACCTTGTTTTCTTCAGACAAAAACTATCTAGTAAGGCAATTAAAACCACCCAATTCTGATTTGAAGTATCTTACAGAATGAATAAAATTATTTTATTACAACTGAATTATTTTAAGCCTTGAAGAATTTTACAAAAAAGGTTCTTCATAAAGACTAAGAAAAAATAATCTCCAAACAAATGTTAACTGGATATTCTTTTTCATTTGTTTGTTTATTTGTTTCAAGCTTTTATTTAAATTCTAGTTAACATACGGTGTAATATTTGTTTCAGGAATAGGAATTAGTGATTCATCACTTACATATAATATCCAGTGATCATCACCGCTAGTGCTCTCCCTAATGCTCATCACTCATCTAGTCCATTCCCCCACCCGTCTCCCCTCCAGCAACCCTCAGTTTGTTATTTATGGTTAAGAGTCTCTTTTATGGTTTGCCTGTTCTCTCCCCTCCACCCCCACCTTCATCTGTTTTGTTTCTTAAATTCCATGTATGAGGGACGCCTGGGTGGCTCAGTGGGTTAAGCCGCTGCCTTCGGCTCAGGTCATGATCTCAGGGTCCTGGGATCGAGTCCCGCGTCGGGCTCTCTTTATAAGCAGGGAGCCTGCTTCCCTCTCTCTCTCTCTCTGCCTGCCTCTCCATCTACTTGTGATCTCTCTCTGTCAAATAAAAAAAAAAAATCTTTAAAAATTCCATGTATGAGTGAAATCATATGGTATTTGTCTTTCTCTGACTGACTTATTTTGCTTAGCGTAATACAGTCTAGCTCCATCCGTGTCATTGCGAATGGCAAAATTTTCTTCTTTTCTCATGGCTGAGTAAAATTCCATGACATATATGTAATCTCTTTATCCATTGATCAGCCAATGAGCATTTGAGCTCTTTACATAGTTTGGCTGTTGTTGATAAGGCTGCAATAAACATCAGGGTGCAGATAGCTTTTGAATCTGTATTTTTGTATCCTTTGGGTAAATACCTACATTGCAATTGCTGGGTTTTAGGGTAGTTCTATTTTTAACTTTTTGAGGAACCTCCATACTGTTTGCATTCTCACCAGCAGTGTAAGAGGATTCCCCTTTTTCCACATCCTTGACAGTATCTGTTGTTTCCTGAGAAGTTAATTTTGGCCATTCTGACAGGTGTGAGGTGATATCTCATTGTAGTTTTGAATTGTATTTTCCTGGTGATGGTTGATGTTGAACATCTTTTCACGTGTCTGTTGGACATCTGTTTGTCTTCTTGGAAAAATGTCTATTCATGTCTTCTGCCCATTTCTTAACTGGATTATTTGGTTTTTTGGTTGTTGAGTTTGATAAATTCTTTATAGATTTTGGATACAGTCTGATAATCAGCAAAGAAATTGAATCAGTAATCAAAAAATCTCCAAATAAACCAAAGTCCAGGGCCAG
Organism: Lutra lutra; assembly: GCF_902655055.1. Classification (NCBI taxonomy): domain Eukaryota; kingdom Metazoa; phylum Chordata; class Mammalia; order Carnivora; family Mustelidae; genus Lutra; species Lutra lutra. Next base: position 97,051,296 of record NC_062284.1, on the reverse strand, counting down.
GTGGCTTCCCAGAGGAATTCTACCAAACATTTAAAGAAGAGTTATTACTATCCTTCTCAAACTTTTCCAAAAATAGAAATGGAAGGAAAACTTCTAAACTCATTCTATGAGGCCAGGATTACTTCCATTCCAAAACCAGACAAAGTCCCCACTAAAAAAGAGAATTACAGGCCAATATCCCTGATGAGCATGGATGTAAAAATTCCAAACAAAATACTAGCAAATCAAAATTCAGCAGTACATTAAAAAAAAATCATTCACCACTATGAAGTGGGCTTTATTCCTGAGCTGCAAGTGTGGTTCAATATTTACAAATTAATCAACATGATACACCACATTAATAAAAGAAAGGATAAGAACCATATGATCCTCTCAATAGATGTACAATTGAATTTTATTTATAGAAATTAATATTTTATATTTTTATTTTCATACTGTGTAAACTTCCCAAATGATACATATTTTAGAATGTCATCTATATTATTGAGTGTTGCATGTGCACTTGAGAAGAATATATATTCTGCTATTTTTGATAAGTTACTTATAAAACATTTTCTATAAGAGTTCCTATTTCTTCTAAGAATTTATAATGGAACTATTCACTCAATTTTATTGATCATTTTTAGTATATTATAAAATACACCTTTTTATGGGGCCTAATTGGGTATCAGATTTATTAGACTTAATTAACTGTCCAATATTATAGAGATAAAACCTACTAAATTGAAATTCATTATTAGATGGACTAGTTTGGGAGTTCCTATTTATGTTTTTCTCCATCTCTCCAACTGTGATTTGTCTTTTATGATTTCCTTTTTGTTTTTCTAATGTTTAAGTATAAAGGATATGCTACCTTCATAAAATGAATTGAGTTGATTACATCTTCTATGCTTCAGAGTAGCTTATATGAATTGAGGATTAGCTATTTCATAAAAGCATCAAATAACTATCCTATGAAATTATTTGGTTCCAGAATCTTGGTGGATGTAATTCCTTGCTAATTTAAAAATATTCACCAAAGTCGTAGGTCTATTTAGGGTTTTATTACATAATGAGTAAATTGTGTTTATTCATATATTTTATGATAATCTTCTTCAAATGGAATGTCAAATTTGTTGTATTATTTATTGTAACTCTATTTCTTATATTTTTAACCTACCCAGCACTTGAAAAGAATCTAGTTATGTTTATTTCCTGTTTTTTGTTCTTTATTCAGTTAAAATTTCCAGAGCAGATGATACTTACTTATTATTTTTGAAGAAAAATCTTTAAGCTTTTTATCAATTCTTAATCGTCTCTGGTTTTAGTTCACTGGTGTTTTTTATTCTTTCCTAGTTTTATTTGTCAAACATTATAAATTGAATGCTTTCAATGTATTTTATTTTTTCCAACTTAATATATGCAATGCTAGGATTTTTGCTTATAGATATTTTAGAGCTATATCTTGTAATTTTTAAGATGTAGAATTTAGAAATAGATATTTATTATAATATTTACCTACTATCTTCAAAAAGAAATTGGCCTGCCTTGAAAGTAACCATATTTGCAGCTATCCACAGCTAATACTTTAGGGAAGCATTTGACTCAAGTAAGATAATCCTCAAGCTGGAAAAAACAAACTGGACCAATTTATATCTATACCTATATCTATATCTGTATCTATATCATTTATATCTATATCTACAATTATATACACATGTAATACATATACACATGTATAATATGTCTATTAATCTGTGCATGTATACATACATATACATATATAACCATGTAGGTTACATATAGATCCATATATATTGCATATATATCACATATGTGTTCCTATGTATTCAGTTGTACATGTACTTTTTATTGTATTAATATGCATCCAAATATATATATATATGTTTGGCTGTAGTTGTGCTAAGTTGTCAGGGCTCAACTGTACTTAGAAAAGTTCACTTCCATGTCTTCTAAATTTGAAACCCACACTAGAAGAGTAGGCACCATCAGGTATGCATGTTCACATGGTGAAAGTAAGAGGACAGAGACCAAAAAAAAAAAAAAAATGGATAGAGACAAACCATCAAACCATAAAAGTGCAAATAAAATTTCTGTTTGGAGGGCGCTTGGGTGATTTAGTCAGTTAAGAGTCTGCCTTGGGGGGCGCCTGGGTGGCTCAGTGGGTTAAGCCGCTGCCTTCGGCTCAGGTCATGATCCCAGGTCCTGGGTTCAAGCCCCACATCGGGCTTTCTGCTCAGCAGGGAGCCTGCTTCCTCCTCTCTTTCTGCCTGCCTCTCTGCCTACTTGTAATTTCTCTCTGTCAAATAAATAAATAAATAAAATCTTTAAAAAAAAAAAAAGAGTCTGCCTTGGACTCAGGTCATGATCTCAGGGTCCTGGGGAGTCCCACATGGGGCTCTCTGCTCCGTGGGGAGCCTGCTTCTCCCTCTGCCTCTCTCTCTCTCTCTTCCCCCCTGCCTCTCTCATGAATAAATAAATAAAATCTTTTTAAAAAAAATTTTGCTTGGATATTGCATACATCAGGTTAAGTCATTTTTCATTGGCCAAAGGAAGTCACCTGGTCAAGCCAAAGGTCAAAAGAAAAACACCCTCTTTCTACATGGAAGTATGGCATGGAAAGGAAGACAAAATAATAATCTTGAATAAATAATATAATTGATCATAATTGTCTAGCATAAAACCTTTTCTGCCAAAACGTTCCTTATTTTTCCTTAGTTTTTGTCTTCACTATAACACATTAGACATTTGCAATTTAATGAATTTTTACATAATATATTTTTCCACTTTTGTACCTTTGTGCTTTTAGAACGCCTTTGGCTTATTTTTTCCTTAGGTAGATACAGACTCTTTGGGACACTAAAATTTTACCCCTGAAAGTTACTTGATGGTTCTTTGAATCTAGGAAAAATAACAAAGTCAGATGGAATGGGAAAAAATAAGAAATATCTATAATAGAGAAAAGGAAATGAAACTTGCTTCAAATAACAAACAAAAACAAAAGATAATGATTTTTTTTTAAAGATTTTATTTATTTATTTGACAGAGAGAGATCACAAGTAGATGGAGAGGCAGGCAGAGAGAGAGAGAGGGAAGCAGGATCTCCGCTGAGCAGAGAACCCGATGTGGGACTCGATCCCAGGACCCTGAGATCATGACCCGAGCCAAAGGCAGCGGCTTAACCCACTGAGCCACCCAGGCGCCCAAAGATAATGATTTGAAAGGATCCATTCGAGCTAATAAGAAGGACACTTACTTCCTTGATAAGAGCATTCAAGAGAGTGACAGGGATATTATTCTATAGGATAGATGAGTAAATGAGAAGAGAGGGGTCATCTTTCTTAACCCCCCACTATTTTCCAAGAGTATGATGCTCAGTTAAAGTTTAACCTAGTCTTATAAAACTCAATCAGCAAAACAATACTCTGAGGTATGGCTCAAAAAAGTTACTCATTTGGGCTCACCTGGGTGTCTACCTTCAGGCTGTGTCATGATCCTGGGATCAAGCCCCACATCCAGCTCCCTGCTGAGCAGGGAAGCCTGCTTCTCCCTCTCCCTCCGTCTGCTGCTCCCCTTGCTTGTGCTCTCCCTCTCTCTCTTTTTCTCAAATAAAAAAATTACTCATTTATCCAATGGCACACATCTTAGCTTGGATTCAAATCCAGTTATAAGTGATTCTAAAACCTGTCTTTTCCTCAAACCTCTCTTCTTTTCCTTACTTACAAAAGAACTCAGATTTCTCATCTAGACAGAAAGGAAATATGGTAAGATGGCATTATGTATATCCTTCCAAGCCTTGATAAACGTGGTTTTCATAGACAAACTCAACTCTAATCAATAATATTTTTAATCTTCCAATATAACTTTATAACTTATTTATTTAGGTTTTGCTTATTTTTGAATGACATTCTCATGTTCAGATCAGAAGTTTGACATATTATGTTCATTTTGAGGAGCTGAAGGCCACCATAATGCTGATTTCTTTTAAATCATTATTTATATCTTCCCTTATTGATAGTCATTAAGGATTTCTGTTTTAAAGTACTAAATTTAATTTTTAATAAGTATATTTGTTTTCATCTCTTTGTGTACATATAAGAAGTATATGTGTACATATAAGTGTGCATGTACATATAAGAATATGTACATATTTGTGTATTTGTACATATAAGAAGTGTATGTATACATACAGGAAATGTATATTTTACATTAATGAAAGTGATACTGCCAGATCATGGTTGAAAGCATTTACATTTTAATGCTAAAAATTGCCCTCTAAAAATAGAATTGACCAATTTATATTCTGTTGTAGGTCAGTTTTCTTTTTTATAGGAAAAAAAATCTGAAACAGATCATTTGCAGATAGATTATTGGGCAGTAGTTTCAGGAAAAAATTCCTATAAAAGGGCAGTGGAAGCATGATTAGGAAGAATTTGAACCAATATGCTGTTGCAACAAATACTTTAGACAATCCAACAGAAATATTTAGTTTGATCTGACCTTTCATGAAATGTACCCAACTGATACAAAAGAACTAGGTTTTTGTAATTCCTGTATCCGTCATTGGAGACAAGATGCCCTCAAACAGGGGCATAACCTTGGGTGAAGCAGCCACCTTAGCTAAAGGCCATTGTTGGGAAAGGATTCAGATGTGAACTTTTACCTGACAATACTTCTGGCCACTGGAGGCTGAATGCCTTGATTCTAAAAGATGACATCTGGGAAGTACATCACAGCATACGCTATACTCTATCCTGTGTGCCACTCGGATCTACTTGCTTCTGATATGTGTCTCATATCAGCATATCATTGGGTATACAGTTGAGTTCAGATAATTTTAATGACTTGCTGAAAATCTATGCAGTTTGTGCTAGAACTAAATTTCAAATGTCCATTCTTTTGAACAAGCACTTGTTCAATTCAGGAAAGCTTAACATTTTGTGGGAACAACACTGTAAGAGCAACTAGTGGCTTCCATTATTGACCCTGCAAGCCACTCAGTTTTTGTGGGTTTATTTCCTCATATATATGATTAGATAAATTTTGTAAATCCTTTTACTTTATTGACTACTATTTCTGATACAAATACTATTTGAAAATATATATAAGTTGAAATTTAATGTGAGAAAATATTTATAGTGAAAGAAAAATCTTTTTAATGATAATCTTGTTTCTTAAGATATAGAAATTTTTCTAAGGAGACATCTGTTACATTTTATAAGCAAAATTAAAAAAAATATTATAAACTGTTTTTATTATGTTATGTTAGTCACCATACAGTACATCATTAGTTTTTGATGTAGTGTTCCATGACTCAATGTTTGCATATAACACCCAGTGCTCCATGCAATATGTGCCCTCCTTGATACCAATAAACTTTGAATTATAGTTAAATATTCTTAGCTAAAAGTAATATTGTGAAGTACAGAAAGATAATCAATTTTTCCACTGTTAATTTATTCAAATTAACTGATTTTTAGAATATTATTTTATAAACAGTAACAAATATAAATAAAAGATGTATTTATGGTGAAATTCCTTAATTATCAAATGTATTATCAATAGACTCATAATTCAGAGTATCATAGGTTTGCTTAAAATTTGTAATAATTAAAGATTTTTTCCCAGGGTAGTATAATAGTAGACATAATATCGTATGGGGATATTTTCACTTAACTTTTTCAGCATTTATTTAATATTTTCATTGTTTTGTCTGTTTATTATAATTTAAGTGATATGTATTTGAATTTATGTGGCTATGCAAATGCCTATAAAATACTATTATTGAAGCAAATTATGCAACATGAGAATTTATGTAGCCTTCCCTGAAAAAAAATACTACATAAAACAAAAGCAAATTTGCACATTTTGCTCTTTAAATCCATTCATGAGCTAATAAAAAAAAAACATTCAATTTATAATTCATAATAAATACATATAGGAAAGCCATGATGAGAATAAAACATTCATTTTTAGGGTTCTGTCCTAGAGGAATTTATTAACCTGCCATAGAGAATGTTTATACTTACATGACTTAAAGAACTTAATTTTATTTTATTATATTTATATTACATTGTTAATTTTAAGATTTATTTTCAAGTGTAAGGGGAATTATAAGTCCTTTCTAAGAGAATTTTTCTGTGAAACACACGTTTTCATGTTTTATTTTCTATTCTATTCATATTGGTTATTTGCATATTTTTTGATTGTATGCTTTCTCTGAATCTAATTAGTGTCAGCAAGTTAATGTAATGGCTTAATTTAATGGAAGCTTAGAGTCTAGTTCTCCAAGTAAGCATTATATGGACAATACTGTGAGCTATACTGTTATAACATATTTATTTTTTTCATCTTAGGAGTAAAAATATGCACCATTTCTCCAGTCTTGGGATTTGTAGGATAAATAAATACCATAAATGAATACCATAAATGACCCCTTGGTATGCTTAGTATTAAAAACAATAGTTCTGGGGTGCCTGGGTGGCTCAGTGGGTTAAGCTTCTGCCTCCATTTCAGGTCATGATCTCAGGGTCCTGGGATTAAGCCCCATGTCAGGCCTCTCTGCTCAGCGAGGAGACTGCTTCCCTTTCTCTCTTTTACCTGCCTCTCTGCCTACTTGTGATCTCTCTCTCTCACTGTCAAATAAATAAATACAGTCTTTAAAAAATATTTTAAAAAATAAAACAGTTGTTCTGAAGACTTTGGAAATAGGCTTATATGTATGATTCTGGGGAGTGAAAATATAAGGAAAATGTTTAAATAGAAGACCTGATCACCTGACTGGTAGAAAAACAATAAATCAGGCTGGTGGGAAAAAATAAATTAGGTAGATAAACAGAAAGAAAGAGAAAGAGATAAGTGGGGAGGGAAGAAAAGAAAAAAAATGTTTAATGGTAGATATTGGATTGGACTTGGTTACAGAGGAACTTGATCTTTCTCTAAACTGGGAATGTATTTTATTTTATTCCTGTATTAATAGGAAAAATATACAGCAGAGTTATATGTATACATGAAGAGCATAACTACAAATATTAATCTTCACCTCTTGCTTCATGTGTAGCAGAGGTGTAGCTACCTAAATTTGGACTTTTGTCCTTGTTATCACTTGAAGCCACCCTGACACAGAATAGTGAGGTAACACCTGCATAGTGTGTGTGACCTTATGGAATCTATAGTTATTCTTGTAACACTTATAAAAGAATAAAACTGTTACAGTTCTCCAGAGCAACCAATATATGTACACCTGAAGACTCAAAAATGAAATATCTGCCCTTTGTGTCATTAACTAGGTGTATTAGTTTCTTACTGCAGCTATAACATATTGCCAAAACTTAATGGCTTAATACAATACAGATTTCATTATCTTAAATTCTGGAGGTCAGAAGTCTGAAATGGGTCTCATTGAGCAAAAACTAAATTGTCAACAGTGTTGTACTCCTTCTGGAGGTTCTAGGGTATAATCTGTTTTCTTGTCTTTTCCAGCTTTCAGAGACCTCCCATTTTTCTTGGCTTGTGGTCCCTTCCTCCATCTTTAAAGTTAGCAACATAGTATATTTATTTTTTTTAAAGATTTTATTTATTTATTTGACAGAGAGAGAGAGAGAGAGAGCACAAGCAGATAGATTTGTAGGTGGAGACAGAGAGAGAAGCAGGCTCCCCACTGAGCAAGGAGCCCTATGTGGGACTCAATCCCAGCTACCTGGGATCATGAACTGAACTGAAGACTGTGGTTTAACCAACTAAGCCACCCAGGCGTCTCAGCATAGTATCTTTAAATCTCTCTCAGGCTCTATCCTCCTGTCTCACTCCTCTGCATTTAAAGGATCCTTGTAACAATATTGAGTTTATCTGTATAATCCAGTGTAATCTCTTTATTTTAAAGTCTGCTAATGAGCACCACCAATTCCATATGCAACCTTAACTTTTACTGGCATGTAATAGAATACATTTACAGTTGTTAGGGATTAGGATATGATTGTCATTGAAGGGTGTCCAGTATTTTACCTAATATATCATGTTGTATTGCTTTGTCATATTATTGTGTTTTTAATAGCTTTAAAGTTGGCCAAGGGAGTACTGAACACACCTGCTAAAGGATGACTGAAGACATGTATGCAAAAAAACATTGGGCTGGGAGTTGGAAGGTATAAATTCTAGTTCTAATTCTTCCCTTGAAGATATGTATTAATTCCACAAAGTCACACTGTTATCTGTGAGCCTAAATTTCCAATATGGGTTAGGTAATCTCTAAATCCTCATGAAGATATATAATAGAATTGGCATTTATGGGAAAGAAAGAATGTGCAATCAACCAAGAGGCTTGTAAAATCAAAAGACTAAGCAGATAGTGGTAGACTTTGAGGATTATGAGATCCAAGACTCCACAAGAAAACACGGGTGATTTTTTGGCTCTCAGAATCAGACAAAGAAAAAAAAATCCCAAACTCTGGATTGTTTTGCCATTTTCTGAGCCATACACTGAGAGATAATGCAATGTAAGGAGGTTTGCACATGGCCCCCAAAGACCTTGATTTAATTGCAGAGAAGAGCTTGATATTAAGTGTGTTTTCTAACCCCTCCAAAATACAGTGCATATTATATGATCAAAAGAAGTGAGGATCCAACCTTCACGTAAATTTCCATAGTTTGGGTACAGAGAGGATATGCAAGCCCAAGCATGCAGATAAGTTCTAGGATAGTTGAGAACTCTGATGTCTGAACAATAGAACCAGACACATCTTAAGGATTTTTAATGGATGAAGTGAAAGAACATTCAAAGACTGAGAAGGGCCCTGAGGTTTTCATGACTTTTTAATCCAGTCTTCATAAATATATAATTAAATTTTTCATATGGTATTATAAAATTAATCTCAATATAAGGTTCTTATACTGTGTTTTAGATATTTCTGAAATGTCTTGGATTAACATCAGAAAATGTGATATAAACTGACTACCATAGAATTTGAGAAAAACAGCACACACAAGCATATTAAAAGTGTGTGTGTGTGTTTGTGTGTATGCATTAAAGTAATTTATCATCTCTGGCTTACATAATTAACACATGACTGAAACTCAAGATTTATTAGCATTTCAATATAACATGTTTAAATTTATTCTTCATGTCAGTGACATCTTACAAACAAAGGACTTTCATTGAATTAGAGATAGTAGAGATCAAGACTGTCTTTTTACTATGGATAATAGGGAATAGCAAGACCCAAAAGACCCAAAATATTTAGAGTAATGAGATGTTTGGTAAGCAGCGGGGATAGAGTTAGACATTTTAGGATCACATCAGGCTATTTCTGGACTCCACTGCAGATTTTGGAAAAGCTTCATGTTCGTAACCAGAAGTTGAAAACAGGAATTCAGGCTGCTGGTCAAGGCTTAATTCTGAGATCTATAGATGAGGCCATGCTCTCAAACATACTCTCTAAACACAACTGTGTCGCAATGACTAGAGCTACAAAAGTATTCTACTGTATTTTCTAGTGTCCAGAGGGTGTAATAATGCTAGAGAGAGAGGGGAAAAAAAAAACAAACAAAAACAAAAGATTCATATTTATTTCCTTCACCTTTCAAAAGTAGTCTACAAATTAAGTTATTTTCTCATATTTCCACTACTAAATTGTATCATACATCCTAAAGGAGATGCACAGAGCCTAAAAAATAAAATTACACTTGTACATGTACTAATGTACTAATGTAACACATGTACATGTACTAATAAAATACCATCCTAAATATCTTGACAAGGAAACCACCAAAGGCTAGAAATAGTTGAGTATGGTAGAAAAATGAAAAACTGAGGAGACTCAGATGGACAGTCTCATAAGGTTATTTTATAGCATGATTTTTGGACTAAGGACTGAGTTAGCCCTGCTGAGTGTATATTCACAGCAATAGTAAGTCACAATGATGCCCTCACTGATGATCACTCAAGACTATGCATATATTTTAAAAATAAAAGCCATACATATCTAAGTCTGCAGTTTTATAATGGATCACTTTGATTACTCCATGCTTAGAATATATTTACTGGGTACCTTGAGCATCACAAAACCATTTACCAGGTAACATATGGCTTCAGTGGTTCTGAAATTATTACATAATTAATTAGCAAGACTTGTAGACAGAAGTTTTTCTGTTTGCCACTTAAGCAAGTTTCTTATTTATTAATTTATTTTTAAATATTTTATTTATTTGAGAGATAGAGTGAGAACATGAGTGGGGGGGAGGGACAAAAGGAGTGATAGAAGAAGCCTTCTTGCTGAGCAGGGAGCCCTACACGGGGCTTGATCCCAGGACCCAAAGATCATGACCTGAGCCAAAGGCAGAGGCTTAACTAACTGAGCCACTCAGGGACCTGCAAGCTTTCTATATAAAAGATATTTAGCTAAATATTGTAGGCATAGAACAGGGTGCCTCAGAATAGCAATCAAAGTATTGATCCCTGAATAGACCTGTTTGCATTTTTATTGCAAATTTTTACTAAGCATGCCTTTACATTGTTGTTTTTGTTTTTTTTTTTAAATTGTAGTCAGAAGACATTGTTGGTGGCTCATTAGAAACACTTGTTCACCATTATTGTATAAAGTTAACTATCAGTTTTGACTAAAAATTCACCCATCGTACTTTTAAAAAATTTTTATTTTTTTTTTCATTTTATTTATTTTCAGTGTTCCAGAATTCATCGTTTATGCACCACACCCATGCTCTATGCAATACATGTCTTCCATAAAACCCACCCAACTCCTTAGCCTCCTCCCCTCCAAAACCCTCAGCTTGTTTCTCAGAGTCCACAATCTCTCATGGTTTTTCTCCCCCTCCAATTTCCCCCAACTCACTTCTCCTCTATTTCTCCCCATGTCCTCTGTTTTATTCCTTATACTCCACAAGTAAGTGAAACCATATGATAATTGACTCTCTCTGCTTGACTTATTTCACTCAGCATAATCTCTTCAAGTCTCATCCATGCTGATACAAAAGTTGGGTATTCATCCTTTCTGATGAAGGTATAATACTCCCTTGTATATATGGACCATATCTTCTTTATCCATTCATCTGTTGAAGGGCATCTTGGTTCTTTCCATAGTTTGGTGACTGTGGTCATTGCTGCTATGAACGTTGGGGTACAGATGGCCCTTCTTTTCACTACATCTGTATCTTTGGGGTAAAGATACCCCAATTTCAGGGTCATGAGTTAGCTCTGTTTTGAATTTCTTAAGGAATCTCCACACTGTTTTCCAAAGTGGCTGCACCAACTTGCATTCCCACCAACAGTGTAAGAGGGTTTCCCTTTCTCCACATCCTCTCCAACACTTGTTTACTGTCTTGTTAATTTGGTCATTCTAACTGATGTAAGGTGGTATCTCAATGTGGTTTTGATACTATTTTTTATAAATGAAAGCACATTCTTTTTTTTTTTTAAAGATCTTATTTATTTATTTGACAGACAGAAATCACAAGTAGGCAGAGAGGCAGGCAGAAAGAGAGGGGGAGGCAGGCTCCCTGCTGATCAGAGAGCCTGATGTGGGGCTCAATCACAGGACCCTGAGATCATGACCTGAGCTGAAGACAGAGGCTTAAACCACTGAGCCACCCAGGTGCCCCAAAAGCACATTCTTAATATTTGTTTTATCCTAAATGGAGACAACTAAAGGGAAAACTATAGAAAAAATGTCAGTAATCTGAAAGCTAAATATCAGTTATTATGTAAAGTAGTAGATGCAATTCCAAGTGGCTGTAGATTCTGGTATTTTCCTTTCAGTAAAACTAAGAAAGAAACTTCTACCTTTAATGTAAACTTTTATTCTTTAAATTGGAAACAAAGACAAGAATATTACTTAATTCTCATTATGTTCATATTGGGCATATCCTTTGGCACAATTTCAAAAGATTAATTGACACTATAAAATTGCTGATGGGATAGGCAATAAAAATATGAGTAGATACATTTACTGTGTATTTCTAATAATGACAGGTGATTTTTGATTAATAGATATTAAAGCTGTATTATGGCATATCATGTCTTCTGAAGAGAACATGTCTTTGTTGCATGATTTTCCTAAAACAAGTGGTAGGACTACAGAGAAAGAGAAGAAAAAGCCAAAATACCAACATTTGCTTCTACTCTAAAGGGAGGAGAAAAGATATAATGAGGAGGGAGTTTGCTGATAAAGAATGAGCAAGGGAAGAGTAGCTGTCTAGTTGTTCTTAGGAGGATAACTAATGTTCTGGGACATTGGGTGTGAAAACAACAAAGAACAAGCAGGAATAAAGAGTGCCTTGGCCATCTGTTTGGCTGGTAGAGTGAGGCATGATTAAATAAAGCTTTTATACTTAAAAGTAAATAAAAATTATTGGCTTTATTTAGCACTGTTAGTATATTACATGCACATGCACAGGCTAAACATCAAAATCTAGTGCTTTATTCAGACAAAGAGGAATACTTGATAATACTCTTCCTTTTCCTGAATTTTTTGGTAAGAATTTGAGCAAAAATAAGCAAAATAGATAAACTTTTATATATAAACTGTAGATTTATTCCTTTTGCTTGTCTGATTGTTTTGAGACTTGCCTGAATTTCTACAGGTTCCTCCCTTCTAAGAATTTTATGGTACTTAACAGGAACTATATTCCACCCTACAATGACAAATATCTACAAACTTGTATCTTCAAAGTTATGCATATATATATTCATTTGTTCACTTCAACAGACATTTACTGAAGGGCTGCATCAGATACTGTTATAGGAACTGTGGATACAGCATACTTCAGAAAGTCCTTGGAGTTGCCATTTACCACAAATGCAATAAAGTGGTCAAGAGAAAAGGCAGCCACTCAGAATCATCCTGAGATGATTCAGGTATTTGATTTTGCAGACACAGGCATAACATAAAACAATATTATAAACATGATTAAGAATTAAAAAACAATTTTTCTTTTTTTATTATATTGAGTTAGCCAATATATATATCATTAGTTTTTGATGTTGTGTTCAACGATTCATTAGTTGTGTTATACCCAACTCATTGCTCATCACATCTGCCCTCCTTAATACCCATCACCTGGCTACCCCATTCCCCATCCCTCTCCATTCTGTAACCCTCAGTTTGTTTTCCTGGAGTCCAGTGTCTCTCATGGTTTGTCTCCCTCTCTGATTTCTTCCCATTCAGTTTTCCTTCCCTTCCCCTACGGTCCTCCATGCTACTCCGTATGTTCCACAAATGAGTGAAACCATATGAAAATTGTCTTCCTCTCCTTGACTTATTTCTCTTAGCATAACCTCCTCCAGTTCCTTCCATGTCAATGCAAATGGTGGGTATTCATCCTTTCTGATGGTTGAGTAATATCCCACTGTATATTGAACCACATCTTCTTTATCCATTCATCCTTTGAAGGACATCACTACTAGGTATTTACCCAAAAGATACAGATGTAGTGAAAAGAAGGGACACATGCACTCCAATGTTCATAGCAGCAATGTCCACAAAATATACTTTTTTAATGATTAAAGTAAAATACAAGTATAATAAATGAACAAATAGGGAGTTTCACAAGATAAATGAAAACTTCAAAAATGGAATTTCCATAACTAAAAACTATAATCATTAAAATTTTAAAATAGCCTAGGTGACCTTCACATCCACTTGAGATTGCATAGAAAGACAACGATATTGAGAAAAGATAACTAGAAATTTTCATTTGTGAAAAACAGAGAAAATACAGGTTAGAGAAAAAAGAACAGAACCTTATGGGCATGTAGAACAATGTCAAATAGTCTAGCATACATAAAATTTAAGATTTGGAAGAAGAAGAGATAATGCTGCAGAAAATATTAGAAAAAATAATGGTTGAAAATTTCCCAAATCTAGTGAAAAACAATTTAGAGACTGTAGAAGCCTGGTGGCTGAAAGACGTATTTTTAGTTAATCAAAATTGAGGCACTCTATCACCAGTATGCCTACAATAACACTAAAGGAGACTCTTTAGTTTAAAAAATATGTAATAAGATTGAAAACAGGTTCTTCTAGAAGAAATGATGAGTAATGGTAATTTTAAATATAGTTTTTTTGATGTTTAAAATATAAACAATTATTAACAATTATTATATTAAAATATAAGCAATTCTATTATGTTAAATTACTATAGTTATTTATCCATTCCACTATTAATGGACACTTGGTTTATTTTTTCCCAGTTTATGGCTATTATGAATAAAGCCTCTATGAACATTCTTACACATGTCTTTGGTGAATATACACTCATTTCTTAGATATGAATTGCTGAATCTAAACATATGCACATATTCAACTTCAGTAGATTCTGACAGTTTTCCAATGTGATACAAATAAAAAATCTTGCAGCCTTGTATGAGCATTTGTTACGTCAAACTCTTGCCAACCTTTGGTGGTTTCCATCTGTTTTATTTTAGCCATTCTTATTGGTTGACATATTTTTAATGTTTCAATCACTGCGTATTTAAAATAATAATAAATTTAACAAGAATATTCACTCACAATTATCTCCCATATGTATTTCCTCCTGGGAACATTCCTGTATTAGTCTACTAGAGCTAACATAACAAAAAGAGTTACTTAAAATAAGAGAAATTTATTTTCTCACAGTTCTGGAGGCTAGAAGTCTGAAATGAAGACATCATCAGGGTTGATTTCCAGTGTGGCTTCTTTTACTGGCTAGTAGACTACTGCTTTCTTGTCATGTTCTAACATAGAAGTTTCTAACAAAAGAGGTTCTAACATAACCTCTTTTCTGTGTGCATACAATATCTGGTGTCTGTTTCTCTTCTTATAAGGACATGAGTCCTGTTGGATTAGGGCCCAACCCTTGTGACTTCATTTAATTCTAATTACCTCCCTAAAGCCTTAATTTCAAAATACAGCTACTTTGGGGTTTAGGGCTTCAACATATGAATTTTGGGGAGGAGAACACAATTCAATTCATAACAATTTCCATTCCTGCTAAAGTACATCTCCCAAGAGATCTTCAATAAAGCTTAGTCAGTATTAAGATTTTATTTACCCATAAGTTTATATGAACTTTTAATGTGATGAACAATTCAAAATTTTAACAGACTTTGCAACATTATTCTGTCATCTTCTTGTGCTTGGGATGCCATTAATAACCTGCTTCCCTCTTTTTATTTCCTACCTGGACCTTCATACTTCCTCTCCTCCTTATCTGTTCTGTATTTTTCTCTTTTCCTCTTCTAGAAAACTATATTATTTACTGAATAACTATATATACTGTTTACTTTATTCCTCTTTTCTAATGTAGAAGCTCTGTAAGACATAAACCTTTGATATTCTATTCACTAATGTGTTCCATGCACCTGAAAAGAGTATCTAGCCCACAGTATATTTTCTTTTTTTTTTAAGATTTTTTTCTTAAATTTATTTGTCAGAGAAAGAGATATATATATACAGAGCACAAGCAGGGAGGAGTGGCAGACAGAGGGAGAAGCAGACTCCCCAGTGGGCAGGGATCCTAATGCAGCACTAACAGGACCCTGGGATCATGACCTGAGCTGAAGGCAGCCGCTTAACTGACTGAGCCACCCAGGTGTCCTTTATCATATATTTTCAATAAACAGTTTTTGATATGAATAAAAAGTGAACTTTCACATAGAATTTCTGGTGATTTGCCTTTCAGTGTGAACTAGAAGGAAGACAGGAAAGCACAGATAAGTGCAGTTTGTGCTTACCAAAGTGAATTTAGGGAAGAGAGGATCACACTTAAAGATAAAAAATTCTAGTGTGACAGAGGGAAGAGTCAAGATGGCAGAGAAGTAGCAGGCTGAGACTACTTCAGGTAGCGGGAGATCAGCTAGATAGCTTATCTAAAGATTGCAAACATCTACAAATCCAACGGGAGATCGAAGAGAAGAAGGACAGCAACTCTAGAAACAGAAAATCAACCACTTTCTGAAAGGTAGGACTGGAGGAGAAGTGAATCCAAAGCGACGGAAAGATAGACCATGGTGGGGAGGGGCCGGCTCCCGGCAAGCGGCGGAGCAACGGAGCACAAAATCAGGACTTTTAAAATCTGTTCTGCTGAGGGATATCACTCCAGAGGCTTAACTGGGGTGAAGCCCACGCAGGGTCAGCGTGGCCTCAGGTCCCGCAGGGTCACAGAAGGATGGGGGTGTCTGAGTGTCGCAGAGCTTACAGGTATTAGAACGGGGAAGCCAGCCACAGAGACAGAGCCGAGGAATAAGCTCTAAGCTCGGGGTTACCTTGAACCGGTCGCAGGCTCGGTCAGCTCGGAGCACAGCCGGAGGCCAGGGTGACGGGAGTAATTGGGCGCTGTTCTCTGAGGGCGCACTGAGGAGTGGGGCCCAGGGCTCTTGGCTCCTCCGGGCCGGAGACTGGGAGGCCGCCATTTAATTCCCGCCCTCCAGAACTCTACGGAAAGCACTCAGGAACAAAAGCTCCTGAAAGCAAACCCGAAAGGATTACTCAGACCGGCCCTGGGTAAGGCCGGTGCAACTCCTCCTGGGGCAAATACACTTGAGAATCACTACAACAGGCCCCTCCCACAGAAGATCAACAAGAAAACCAGCCAGGACCAAGTTCACCTACCAAGGAGTGAAGTTTCAATACCAAGGAGAGCAGCGGAATTCCAGAGGAGGAGAAAGCAAAGCACAGAACTCATGGCTTTGTCCCCATGATTCTTCAGCCTGGCAGTTAATTTAATTTTTTTTTTTTTCAATTTTTTTCTCTTCTTCTGCTAAATTTTTTTAACTTTTACCCTTTTCTTTTTTAACGTTTTTTAACTAGTTTATCTAATATATATATATATATTTTTTTTTCCTTTTTATATTTTTTCTTTATTGGTTTTCTTTTTTTAATTTTTTTTTCTTTTTTTCTTTCTGAACCTCTTTTTACCCCCTTTCTCCCCCCTCACGATTTCGGATCTCTTCTGATTTGGCTAAAGCATATTTTCCTGGGGTTGTTGCCACCCTTTTAGTATTTTACTTGCTCCTTCATATACTCTTATCTGGACAAAATGACAAGGCAGAAAAATTCACCACAAAAAAAAAGAACAAGAGGCAGTACCAAAGGCTAGGGACCTAATCAATAGAGACATTGGTAATATATCAGATCTAGAGTTCAGAATGATGATTCTCAAGGTTCTAGCTGGGCTCGAAAAAGGCACAGAAGATATTAGAGAAACCCTCTCGGGAGATATAAAAGCCCTTTCTGGGGAAATAAAAGAACTAAAATCTAACCAAGTTGAGATCAAAAAAGCTATTAATGAGGTGCAATCAAAAATGGAGGCTCTCACTGCTAGGATAAATGAGGCAGAAGAAAGAATTAGCGATATAGAAGACCAAATGACAGAGAATAAAGAAGCTGAGCAAAAGAGGGACAAACAGCTACTGGACCATGAGGGGAGAATTCGAGAGATAAGTGACACCATAAGATGAAACAACATTAGAATAATTGGGATTCCAGAAGAAGAGGAAATGGAGAGGGGAGCAGAAGATATAATGGAGAGAATTATTGGAGAGAATTTCCCCAATATGGCAAAGGGAACAAGCATCAAAATCCAGGAGGTTCAGAGAACCCCCCTCAAAATCAATAAGAATAGGTCCACACCCCGTTACCTAATAGTAAAATTTACAAGTCTTAGTGACAAAGAGAAGATCTTGAAAGCAGCCCGGGAAAAGAAGTCTGTAACGTACAATGGTAAAAATATTAGATTGGCAGCAGACTTATCCACAGAGACCTGGCAGGCCAGAAAGAGCTGGCATGATATATGCAGAGAAAACATGCAGCCAAGAATACTATATCCAGCTAGGCTATCATTGAAAATAGACGGAGAGATTAAAAGCTTCCAGGACAAACAAAAACTGAAAGAATTTGCAAACACCAAACCAGCTCTACAGGAAATATTGAAAGGGGTCCTCTAAGCAAAGAGAGACCCTAAAAGTAGTAGATCAGAAAGAAACAGAGACAATATACATAACAGTCACCTTACAGGCAATACAATGGCACTAAATTCATATTTCTCAATACTTACCCTGAATGTTAATGGGCTAAATGCCCCAATCAAAAGGCACATGGTATCAGAATGGATAAAAAAACAAAACCCATCTATATGTTGCCTACAAGAAACTCATCTTAAACCCGAAGACACCACCAGATTTAAAGTGAGGGGGTGGAAAAGAATTTACCATGCTAATGGACATCAGAAGAAAGCAGGAGTGGCAATCCTTATATCAGATCAATTAGATTTTAAGCCAAAGACTATAATAAGAGATGGGGAAGGACACTATATCAAACTCAAAGGATCTGTCCAACAAGAAGATCTAACAATTTTAAATATCTATGCCCCTAACGTGGGAGCAGCCAACTATATAAACCAATTAATAACAAAATCAAAGAAACACATCGACAATAATACAATAATAGTAGGGGACTTTAACACTCCCCTCACTGAAATGGACAGATCATCCAAGCAAAAGATCAACAAGGAAATAAAGGCCTTAAATGACACACTGGACCAGATGGACATCACAGGTATATTCAGAACATTTCATCCCAAAGCAACTGAATACACATTCTTCTCTAGTGCACATGGAACATTCTCCAGAATAGATCACATCCTCGGTCCTAAATCAGGTCTCAACTGGTATCAAAAGATTGGGATCATTCCCTGCATATTTTCAGACAACAATGCTCTAAAACTAGAACTCAATCACAAGAGGAAATTTAGAAAGAACCCAAATACATGGAGACTAAACAGCATCCTTCTAAAGAATGAATGGGTCAACCAGGAAATTAAAGAAGAATTGAAAAAATTCATGGAAACAAATGATAACGAAAACACAATGGTTCAAAATCTGTGGGACACAACAAAGGCAGTCCTGAGAGGAAAATATATAGCGGTACAAGCCTTTCTCAAGAAACAAGAAAGGCCTCAGGTACACAACCTAACCCTACACCTAAAGGAGCTGGAGAAACAATAAGAAAGAAACCCTAAACCCAGCAGGAGAAGAGAAATCATAAAGATCAGAGCAGAAATCAATGAAATAGAAACCAAAAAAACAATAGAACAAATCAACGAAACTAGGAGCTGGTTCTTTGAAAGAATTAATAAGATTGATAAACCCCTGGCCAGACTTATCAAAAAGAAAAGAGAAAGGACCCAAATAAATAAAATCATGAATGAAAGAGGAGAGATCACAACTAACACCAACGAAATACAGACAATTATAAGAACATACTATGAGCAACTCTATGCCAACAAATTTGACAATCTGGAAGAAATGGATGCATTCCTAGAGACATATAAACTACCACAACTGAACCAGGAAGAAATAGAAAGCCTGAACAGACCCATAACCAGTAAGGAGATTGAAACAGTCATCAAAAATCTCCAAACAAACAAAAGCCCAGGGCCAGAGGGCTTCCCAGGGGAATTCTAAAAAACATTTAAAGAAGAATTAATTCCTAACTCCTGAAACTGTTCCAAAAAATAGAAATGGAAGGAAAACTTCCAAACTCATTTTATGAGGCCAGCATCACCTTGATCCCAAAACCAGACAAGGATCCCATCCAAAAAGAGAACAACAGACCAATATCCTTGATGAACACAGATGCAAAAATTCTCACCAAAATACTAGCCAATAGGATCCAACAGTACATTAAAAGGATTATTCACCACGACCAAGTGAGATTTATTCCAGGGCTGCAAGGTTGGTTCAACATCCGCAAATCAATCCATGTGATACAACACATTAATAAAAGAAAGAACAAGAACCATATGATACTCTCCATAGATGCTGAAAAAGCATTTGACAAAGTACAGCATCCCTTCCTGATCAAAACTCTTCAAAGTGTAGGGATAGACGGCACATACCTCAATATTATCAAAGCCATCTTTGAAAAACCCACCGCAAATATCATTCTCAATGGAGAAAAACTGAAAGCTTTTCCGCTAAGGTCAGGAACATGGCAGGGATATCCGTTATCACCACTGCTATTCAACATAGTACTAGAAGTCCTAGCCTCAGCAATCAGAAAACAAAAGGAAATTAAAGGCATCCAAATCAGCAAAGAAGAAGTCAAACTATCACTCTTCGCAGATGATATCATACTATATGTGGAAAACCCAAAAGACTCCACTCCAAAACTGCTAGAACTTGTACAGGAATTCAGTCAAGTGTCAGAATATAAAATCAATGCACAGAAATCAGTTGCATTTCTCTACACCAACAACAAGACAGAAGAAAGAGAAATTAAGGAGTCCATCCCATTTACAATTGCACCCAAAACTGTAAGATACCTAGGAATAAACCTAACCAAAGAGACTAAGAATCTATACACAGAAAACTATAAAGTACTCATGAAAGAAATTGAGGAAGACACAAAGAAATGGAAAAATGTTCCATGCTCCTGAATTGGATGAATAAATATTGTAAAAATGTCTATGCTACCTAAAGCAATCTACACATTTAATGCAATTCCTATCAAAGTACCATCCATTTTTTTTTCAAAGAAATGGAACAAATAATCCTAAAATTTATATGGAACCAGAAAAGACCTCGAATAGCCAAAGGAATATTGAAAAAGAAAGCCAAAGTTGGTGGCATCACAATTCCAGACTTCAAGCTCTATTACAAAGCTGTCATCATCAAGACAGCATGGTACTGGCACAAAAACAGACACATAGATCAATGGAACAGAATAGAGAGCCCAGAAATAGACCCTCAACTCTATGGTCAACTAATCTTCGACAAAGCAGGAAAGAATGTCCAATGGAAAAAAGACAGCCTCTTCCATAAATGGTGTTGGGAACATTGGACAGCCACATGCAAAAAAATGAAATTGGATCATTTCCTTACACCACACACGAAAATAGACTCGAAATGGATGAAGGATCTCAATGTGAGAAAGGAATCCATCAAAATCCTTGAGGAGAACACAGGCAGCAACCTCTTTGACCTCAGCCGCAGCAACATCTTCCTAGGAACATCGCCAAAGGCAAGGGAAGCAAGGGCAAAAATGAACTATTGGGATTCTATCGAGATCAAAAGCTTTTGCAGAGCAAAGGAAACAGTGAACAAAACCAAAAGACAACTGACAGAATGGGAGAAGATATTTGCAAATGACATATCAGATAAAGGGCTAGCATCCAAAATCTATAAAGAACTTAGCAAACTCAACACCCAAAGAACAAATAATCCAATCAAGAAATGGGCAGAAGACATGAAGAGACATTTCTGCAAAGAAGACATCCAGATGGCCAACAGACACATGAAAAAGTGCTCCACATCACTCGGCATCAGGGAAATACAAATCAAAACCACCATGAGATATCACCTCACACCAGTCAGAATGGCTAAAATTAACAAGTCAGGAAATGACAGATGCTGATGAGGATGCGGAAAAAGGGGAACCCTCCTACACTGTTGGTGGGAATGCAAGCTGGTGCAACCACTCTGGAAAACAGCATGGAGGTTCCTCAAAATGTTGAAAATAGAACTACCCTATGACCCAGCAGTTGCACTGCTGGGTATTTACCCTAAAGATACAAACGTAGTGATCCGAAGGGGCACGTGCACCCGAATGTTTATAGCAGCAATGTCTACAATAGCCAAACTATGGAAAGAACCTAGATGTCCATCAACAGACGAATGGATAAAGAAGATGTGGTATATATACACAATGGAATACTATGCAGCCATCAAAAGAAATGAAATCTTGCCATTTGCAACGACGTGGATGGAACTAGAGGGTATCATGCTTAGCGAAATAAGTCAATCGGAGAAAGACAACTATCATATGATCTCCCTGATATGAGGGAGAGGAGATGCAACATGGGGGGTTAAGGGGGTAGGAGAAGAGTAAATGAAACAAGATGGGATTGGGAGGGAGACAAACCATAAGTGACTCTTAATCTCACAAAACAAACTGAGGGTTGATGGGGGGAGGGGAGGCGGGGGGGTGGGATTATGGACACTGGGGAGGGTATGTGCTATGGTGAGTGCTGTGAAGTGTGTAAACCTGGCGATTCACAGACCTGTACCCCTGGGTAAAAAATATATTATATGTTTATAAAAAATAAAATTAAAAAAATAAAAATTCTAGTGTGACAGCCTGGAACTAATTACTTCCTTACCCAGTACCTGCCCCTCAGTGAGTATTTCCATACCACCAATGCATTCTTCCAGGGCTTGCCTATTTCCTAGGATTCAGCATAGCTGGAGAGTCAGGATTTGCTTGCCAACCATGCAAGGCATTACCTCTAACTATCTCTCCTTGTCCCTATTATCACCACCACTACTGCTTCTAGCTGATACTAGGCTGAGTCTTCTGTTTAGCATCAAGTAGAGCAAGGGATTATTTACTAAGGAAAATGTGGACTACTATCCACAGCCTATTCCACATTCATGATACATAGCAGTTTTTCACTTCGTCTGCATCAATCACTCCCATTCCTACACAGATCCATATAGACATAAATAGAACTAGCAACTTCCTTTTTCTGCAAAGAATTCTGCTAGATTTAATGGCTTGGAAAAGAACCCAAAAGCCCATGCTGATTTGCCATTTTCCATAGCAAACTTCCGAATAGCTTCTATTTTCAAGATCCTAATGGGAAAGAACTATTACTGAAGAACCCCCGGGTCAAAGAAAGCCATTCTTCAAGACTGAGGAAAAAAAAAAATTGAAGACATTAAAATATTGCAAGTTTAGTATTCATAAATACTCACCGATAGAAACAGAGAAAGATAAACTTCTGTAAGCAGGAAATCAAATAAAGAAAGAAGTACTAGAAAATAGTCACAGTGAACAAAATAACAGAAAAATTGGCAAATCAATTTTCATTTTTATAAATTCAAATGTGATGATGTGTTAAAAATTAGTTGAGCCTAAAATACTAGATAAAATAATGTAAGAAGAAAAGGTTGGCAATTTATAAAACCTTCTGACTTATGAGAATAAAAATATTAATTGAATTTAGACTTTATTAAAATATGTATTAAAAATGTAAAACTGGGGGAGGAGTTAAGATGGCAGACTAGTAGGAGGACCCTGAGCTTGCTTCTCCCTCGAATACAGCTACATCAACATGAAATAATTTTGAACAACAAGGAACTTATCTGAAGATTAAGAAAACAATCTATACAATTGGAGGGAGGGAACGTGGCAGATGCAAGCTTGGGATGCAACAGCTGTGGTGCTGCAGAAGGGAGGAAGCCCTTTTCACACAGAGAAGTGAGGGGGAGAGGGAAAGAGCAAGAGAAAGAGAAGCAGACAGGGTTCATGGAAGATGCTGTGGTGTGGGGATACCCTGGGTTGTGCTGGGAGAGAATGCTCCCCTTCCTGGAGTACATTTGGAAGAAGGTATATTGCCTCTCCAAAGACAAAGGGCCTGCTGGGTTCCATTGAGCAACTGTTCAAAAGCAGGGGACAGAGGTGCACACAGAGGACAGATAACCTGGTCACAGCTTTTCACTGGACTCCACCATAGACTCCAGGCACCTAGGCAGCCATGCCACTGCTTTTCTGGGACAGAATGGAGCTGGGCACAGCACTATGAAGCTCTCCTCAGAGGGAGGAGAGCAGGTCCCCACCTTGTTGTGTCCTTTAAGATTTGGGGTTTTTAATCCCAGCAGCTAGCCAGAGATAAAACATAGGAGAACTTTGGCACCAGGCATGACAGCATCCCTGGCACAGAGAGGCTGAGGACGGGAATCTGATAAAAGTCTGGGATACAGGAGGAGAGATTATTCACTTTTCTGAACAACAGTGGCCATGACTTACCCTCCCAAGGGCCAAAAAGTTGGGTGAAGCCATCTTCCAACCCTTCCACCTCCCACCCTTCAGCATAGTCAGACTTAAGTGGTTAAATAGCACCCCCAGTGGAGACTGGGGCTGCTTACACCAAACCCTGCCCCCTGCACCTGGCAGGGGCAATTTTACTAGTGCAGGTCTGACTGTGAGCCAAGGTAATGGGCTTGCCTATCTCTCAGAAGACCAACATAGCCACTCCACATGTACTAGGTCTACTGATTCCAGAGTGCTCCAAAGTGTGGGCTTTAGTTCTGGTAGAAATCAGATAAAGCATTTTATTTATTTTATTTTATATTTAGCTATTTATTTATTTATGTATTTATTATTTTCTTTTTTCTTTGGTATCAGGCCTATAGTTTTTGGTTGGTTGGTTGGTTGGCTTCTTTCCTTTTCTTGATTTTTGGTCAGTCTTCGTCTTCTTTTTTTTTTTTTTTTTTTCCATTTTCCTTATTTCTTTATTTTTCTTTGGAATCAGGTTTACAGTTTTTTGTTTGTTTGTTTGTTTGAATCAGGTTTATATTAACACTCAAATCAAAGCATATCTAGTTAAAGGTCCAAACACTCCCCACTGCAAGCAAGGAGGAACTCTGCAAAGAATCGACCTGTGGGAGAGAGTAGCCAAAAGAAAACAACAGAATGTGCATAGCATACACCAGTCAAAGAGGCATAGAGAACTCCCCACAAAATCAATAAAAACGTGTCAACACCAAGACATATCATAGTGAAACTTGCAAAATACAAGGATAAAGAGAGAATTCTGAAAGCACCCAGAGAGAAAAGATCCTTAACCTGCAAGGGAAAACACACAAGGTTAACAGCAGATCTCTCCACAGAAACATGGCAGGCCAGAAAAAGAGTGGCATGATATATTCAATGTGCAGAAAGGGAAAAATACGCAAGCAAGAATACTATATCCAAGCAATCTGAATTCTGTCATTCAGAATAGGAGAGATAAAGAATTTCCAAGCAAGGAAAAATTAAAGGACTTTGTGAACACTAAACTAGTTCTGCAAGAAATATTGAAGGGGACCCTTTCAGTGGGCATGAGAGAACAAAAGTAACAAAAAAGGAACAGAGATAATCTATAGGAACGAGAAATTTACAGTTAATACAATGGCATGAAATTCTTATCTATCAATAATTACCTGAATGTAAATGGACTAATTGCTCCAATCAAAAGACATAAGGTATAAAACCCATTAACATACTGCTTAAAAGAAACTCACACTAGACCCAAAGACACCACCAGATTGAAAGTGAGGGGGGGGGTGGAAAACCACTTATCATACTAATGGACATCAAAAGAAAGGTGGAATAACAATCCTCATATCAGACAAAGTAGATTTTAAGCCAAAGACCGCAATAAGAGATGAAAAAGAGCCCTATATCATAATACAGGGTCTACCCAACAAGAAGATCTAACAATTATAAATATTTATGCCTCTAATGGGAGATGCCAAGCATATAAATCAATTAATAACAAACTTAAAAATCCTCACTAATTATAATACAACAACAGGAGGGGACTTTTACACCCCACTTGCAGCAATGGACAGATCATCGAAGCAGAAGATCAACAAGGAAACAATGATTTTGAATGACACACTGGACCAAATGGACTTACAGATATATTCAGAGCATTTCAACCTAAAGTAGCAGAATACACATTCTTTTCAAGTGCACATGGAACATTCTCCAGAATAGATTACGTACTGGGTCACAAATCAGGCCTCAACCAGTACAGAAAGCCTGAGATCATACCATGGGTATTTTCAGACCACAATGCTATGAAACTTGAAGTCAACTGCAAGAAAAAATTCTGAAAGGCCCTCAACATGTGGATATTCAAAAAACATCCTGCTGAAGAATGAATGTGTTAACCAGGAAATTAAGGAAGAAATAAAATAATACCTGGAAGCAAATAAAAATGAAAATAAGACAGTTCAAAATCTTTGGAATGCAGCAAAGGCAGTCATAAGAGGCAAGTATATAACCATACAAGCCTAGCTTAAGAAGCAAGAAAAGTCTCAAATATACAACCTAACCTTACACCTAAAAGGAGCTAGAAAAACAATAGCAAATAAAGCATAAAACCAACAAAAGAAGAGAAATAAGATTAGAGCAGAAAAAATGATACAGAAATGAAAAAAACAGTAGAACAGATCACAAAAACTAGGAGCTGGTCTTTTGAAAGAAATAATAAAATTGATAATCCCCTGGCCAGACTTATCAAAAAGAAAAGAGAATGACCCAAATAAATAAAATCACAGATGAAAGAGGAGAGATCACAACCAACACCACAGAAATACAAACAATTATAAGGGAATATTATGATCAATTATATGCCAACAAATTGGGCAATGTAGAAGAAATGGATAAATTCTTAGAAATATATAGACTGCCAAAACAGAAACAGGAGGAAATAGAAAATTTGAATAGACCCAAAGCAGCAAAGAAATAGAAACAGTCATCAAAAATCTTCCAACAAAGAGTCCAGGGCTAGATGTCTTCTCTGAGGAATTCTAACAAACATTTAAAGAAGAATTAACACCTATTCTTCTGAAGCTGTTCCAAAAAATAGAAATGGAAGGAAAACTTCCAAACTCATTCTATGAGGCCAGCTTTATCTTGATTCCAGAACTAGAAAAAGACCCCACTAAAAAGGAGACTGACAGACCAATACCCCTAATGAACATGGATGCCAAAATTCTCACCAAGATACTAGCTGATAGGATTCAACAGTACATTAAAAGGCTTATCACCATGATCAAAGGGGATTTATTCCAGGGCTGAGGGGTAGTTGGGTATCTGCAAATCAATTAATGTGATATACTACATTAATAAAAGAAAGGATAAGACCCATATGATCCTCTAATAAAAAGTATTTGACAAAATGCAGCATACTTTCTTGATAAAAATCCTAAAAAAACAGAGATGGAAGGAACATACCTCAACCTCATAAAGACTGTATACTAAACACCCACAGCTAATATCCTCAATGGGAAAAACTAAAAGCTTTTATCTTAAGATCAGGAACATGGCAGGGATGTCCACTCTCACCACTGTTGTTCAACATAGTACTAAAGTCCTAGCCTAGCAATCAGACAACATAGAGAAGTAAAAGACATACAAATTGGCAAGGAAGAAGGCAAACTTTCACTCTTTGAAGACAGCATGATATTCTATCCAGAAAACCTGAACGTCTCCACTAAAAAATTGTTAGAAGTGATACATGAATTCACCATGTCACAGATTAAAAAATCAACATACGGAGATCTGTTTTATTTCTATACAACAATAATGAAGCAGCAGAAAGAAATCAAGCAAGCAATCCCATTTACAACTACACCAAAAACCATAAGATATCTAGGAATAAACCTAAACAAAGAGGTAAAATATCCATATGTGGAAAACTATAGATTACTTTTGAAAGAAATTGAAGAAAACACAATGAAATGGAAAAACATTCCATGCTCATGGATTAGAAGAACAAATATCATTAAAATGTCTATACCACCCTATACAATCTGATCAAAATAACACTAGCATTTTTCTCAGAACTAAAACAAGCAACCCTAATATTCATGTGGAACCAGAAAAGAACCCAAACAGCCAAAGTAACATTGGAAAAGAAAGCCAAAGCAGGAGGTATTACAATCCCATACTTCAAGATTACAAAGCTGTAATCATCACAATAGTATGGTACTGGCACAGAAACAGACACACAGGTCAATGGAACAAAACAGAGAACCCAGAAATGGACCCTCAACTCTATGGTCAACTAATCTTTGACAAATCTGGAAAGAATATTCAATGGAAAAAAGACAGTCAGTCTCTTCAACAAATATTGCTTGGAAAACTAGAGAGCAATGTGCAGAAAAATGAAACTGGACCACTTTCTTACACCATAGACAAAAAAAAAAAAAAAAAAAAAAAAAAAAAAAAGAAAGAAAGAAAGAAAGAAAATGGATCAAAGACCTAAATGTAAGACAGAAAATTGTCAAAATCCTAGAGGAAAACACAGGCACCAACCTCTCTGACCTTAGCTGCAGCAACTTCTTACTAGACACATCTTCAGAAAAGCAAAAATGAACTATTGGGACCTCATCAAGATAAAAACTTCTGCACAGCAAAGGAAACAATCAACTAAACTAAAAGGCAATCAATGGGAATGGGATAAGACATTATATGTAAATGACCATATTGGATAAAGGGCAAGCATCCTGAATCTATAAAGAACTCATTAAATTCAACACCCCCCCAAAAAAATTATCCAGTTAGGAAATGGGCAGAAAACATGAACACACATTTGCCCAAAGAAGCATGCAAATGGCAAACAGATATATGAAAAAATGCTCAACACTACTCGTCAACAGGAAAATACAAATCAAAACCATAATGAGATACCACCTCACACCTGTCAGAATGGCTGAAATTAACATCTCAGGAAACAACAGATGTGGGTGAGGATGCAAGAAAGAGGAACCTTCTTACACTGTTGGTAGGAATGCAGCGTGGTACAGCCAGTCTGGAAGACAGTATGGAGGTCCCTCAAAATGTTACAAATATAACTACCCTACAACCCAGGAACTGCAATACTAGGTATTTACCCACAGGATACAGAAATACAGATTTGAGGGGACATATGTATGCCAATGTTTACAGCAGCATTATCAACAATAGCCAAACTATGGAAAGAGCCCAAATGTCCATTAACTGATGAATAGATAAAGAATAGAATATATATATATAATGGAATATAAATAATGGAATATTACTCAATCTTCAGAAAGCATGAAATCTTGCCATTTCCACAGTGTGGATGGAACTGAAGTGTATCATGCTACACAAAATCTGTCACTCAGAAAAAGACAAATAGCACATGATTTCACTCATTTGAAGAATTTAAGAAACAAAATAGGTGCTCTGTCTGCTTGCGCTCTCTCTGTATCAAATAATAAATAAAATCTTTTTTTTTTTAAAGAAACAGAACAGATGAACATAGGGGAAGGGTGGGGATGTGCCAAATGGGTGATGAGCACTCAGGAGGGCACTTGCTGGGATGAGCACTGGGTGTTAATATGTAAGTGATGAATCACTAAATTCTACTCCTAAAAGCAGTACTATACTGTATGTTAGCTAACATGAATTTAAAGTAAAAAAAAAAAAAAAAGTCAAAGCAACAGTTAAGATAATATAAACATATTATTTTAATCACAATTGCAGATGAAATTGGGATGAAAGAAAAATAATTTTAAAAATTGTCAAACCAAAGGAAAATGGGGGAAAAAGATTTTCAAGGAAAACCTTATAATGATAAATTGCAAAAAACATTCCAGAATTAACTAACCCAGTAAATACAGAGGAATTAAACTTACTTCAGACAAAGCTTATGCAATTATATTTCAAAAATCAAAACAAGAGAGATATACCCTGAATTTAAAATTTTAAAAAAGAATAAAATTGTTACACCATGCAAATACTTAACCAAGTAAATGTTATCAGACAAATATTGTTACAAAAATCATTTATAGGATCAAATAATATTAAACAGATTAATCTACCAAGAATATATGATATAACACATATGAACCTAGCAAATTTATTGCCTCAAATATATTAGTGCAAAATTATAACAAAAAAACAAGAAGGGACACCTGGGTGGATGACTTGGTTAAGCATCTCCCTTCAACTCAGATCTTGATCCCACAGTGCTGGAATTAAGCCCCATATTGGACTCCCTGTTTAGCAGGAAGCCTGCTTCTCTCTCTGCCCCTCCTTGCTCTGCTCTCTTTCTCTCTCCCTATCTCTCTCTCTCTTTCTCAAAAACAAAAACAAACAAACAAAAAACAAGGAAAAACTTGTCAAGTCTTCAAACTGGGAGATTTTTCTAACTTAACAAAATATTCTTCTTTTTTTTTTTAAGCTTTTATTTATTTGAGAGAGAGAGAGACAGACAGACAGAGTGAGAGAGCATGAGAGGGGAGGTCAGAGAGAGAAGCAGACTCCCCATGGAGCTGGGAGTCTGATATGGGACTCCATCCCAGGACTCCGGGATCATGACCTGAGCTAAAGGCAGTTGCTTAACCAACTGAGTCACCCAGGTGCCCCCAAAATATCCTTGAATATATGAATACAAGCCATGACTATCTTCTTTATCATGCTTCATTTTCTTCAGTACATGTATCACTTTGACTTCGATTTTAGTTGTTTATCACCTTTTTATCTCTCCTTCACTAGGATATAATCTCCTTTTAGGATTGGTCATTATCTTTAATACTGAATTCCTATGCTGAAATGGTGAACAGTACATAGTATACAATTAAAATAAAGAATCATTTCCACCCCAAATTATCTCAAATGATCATCTCCATTAATTAATTGCTTATTAGAACAAGGAAAATTTTAAATTCTAAGGAATTAATATAGGATACAATTCCTAAGCACAATGCACTTATATTGTGAAGTAAAAAAATTAAAATCATATGTGAAACAAATATTTTGAATATTTTAAAATAAAGTACAGATAAAATGTTATATATTAAAATTGAGAGTTGTGGTAAACTGAGAGGAAAATTTCAAATTCTTGTACATTTAATAGAAAAAGAAAGACTACATATAAAGGAGGTTGGTATTTAGTTCAGAAATTCTGGATGAAAGAATATAAAAAAGAAGGAAATAATATTTGAAAAGGAGAAGAAACTTAAGAAATAGGAAAAAAAAAAAAAAACAGAATTTAACAAAACTTAAAGAAAAACTTCCTGAACTTTCATTTCAGGCAATATGGAGAATTAAACATTCTGAAAAACACGACTGAAAACAACTAAAAATAAAGAATAATAAGGTATAGAAATAATTTTCTGGTTATATCGCTAAGCATTCCCAAGAAGATGAAAATAAAGGGAATGTGGTAACCCAGGGAAGCTAACAAGGTTCAAAGCTGGTGTTCACTTAGAGTACGTTTACTGAACTCTGGTTAATTTGAGCTTCCATTCTTGCTGTATATAAAAATTAGTCCACAAAACTCAGGAGTTTTCTGTTGTTCTAAAGAAACAACTATAAAATGAGAAAGAGGATGAAATTAAAGACATATCTAGGAAAAATAATCCAGAAATGGAAGACTATGGAAAAAACTGAAAGTTTTCTAATGGACAGAGAAGATAATCTGGATAAATTAAGGGATAATCTATGCCCTCACAAGGGATGGAATCATAACATAAATATGTCAGTTTTCTTCCATTTTATCTATAAACTCAAACTATCCTATTAAAATTGCACTAATCTTTGGAGTAGTTTGAGAAATTTATTCTAAAAGAATGTGTGGAAAATGAAGGTCCACAAAGAGCTAACTAAGAGTTTTTTAAACTTTTTTTTAAGATTTTATTTATTTATTTATTTTTTATTTTTTATTTTTTTTTAAAGATTTTATTTATTTATTTGACAGAGATCACAAGTAGGCAGAGAGGCAGGCAGAGAGAGAGGAGGAAGCAGGCTCCCTGCTGAGCAGAGAACCCGATGTGGGGCTCGATCCCAGGACCCTGAGATCATGACCTGAGCCGAAGGCAGCGGCTTAACCCACTGAGCCACCCAGGTGCCCCATGATTTTATTTATTTATTTGACAGAGAGAGAGATCACAAGTAGACAGAGAGGCGGGCAGAGAGAGAGGGGGGAAGCAGGCTCCCTGCTGAGCAGAGAGCCCGATGCGGGGCTTGATCCCAGGACCCTGAGACCATTACCTGAGCCGAAAGCAGAGGCCTAACCTACTGAGCCACCCAGGAGCCCCTAAGTAAGATTTTTTAAATGAAGATCTAAGAACGGTGCCTGGGTGATTCAGTTAGGCATCTGCATTCTATTAGAGTCATGACTGCAGGGTCCTGGGATTGAGCCCCACATCAGGCTTCCTGCTCTGCAACGAGTCTGCTTCTTCCCCTTACTCTCCTCCTTTGCTCTCTCATTCTCTCTCTCTCTCAAATAAATAAATAAAATCTTTAATAAATAGGTATATTGATAGATAATAGATGATAGATACATAGATGATAAACCACAGAGAGGTAGATAGATAGATGATGATAGATAGATGATAGATAGATAGGGGATCTGAGGAAAGAGAACTAAGTTGGCTTTCCAGGATCTTAGTTAAGCAAACAAACACCATACATTAATCATAAAAAAAGAAAAAAATAAGACCAATGTAATACAATAGTCAAGACAGAAAGAATCTCATATATATGGAACTTAAAGTGATAAAAATCAACAACTGACTAAAAAAGGAAAGAATGTTCATTGCATAATTTGGGGAAAATTGACTATATTGTATGAAGAGAAAAATAAATCTGAGTACCTATCACCATTTAGAAAGGTAGAATTTATATATATTAAGCACCTAAATGTGAAAGGTAAAATATGAACTTAGAAGAAAAAGGAGGAACATATCTTAGTGACCCAGAAACAAAAGGTAAATCATAAACATTTATAAGTAAGGACCACATATTGAAGTAATAGCTGCTCCTGGTAAAACCCAGAAAACAAACAATAGATTAAATTAAAATATTTATGTATCTCATATTATATAAATGTTACATATTAAGTCATTATGTTGTTCAAATTTATGTAAAAACACACTGAAGCCTACAAACTCTGAGAAGTGATAAAAGGGAGCAGTATTTTTTAAAAAAATTAACACTTTGGATCCAAGCTCTGTTATTTGCTAACTATAGAGCCATGAGCTAATCATTTACCCCTTTTTCCACCAATAAACTGGGAGTGATAATACCTACACCAAAGCATTGTAAGAACTGGAGATAATGTAAGTTAAGTTACTAAGACAGGCAGCAGTGAAGAATATATGCTCAAAACTGGGGTGGTTGCTTGTTTTTTTTTTTTTTTTTTTAATCTTTTTCGCATACCCACCCTTTAGCACAGTGTTCAGTTAGGTTTAGGAAAATAAATGAATCCTCTATTAAGAAGAAATGCCAGCTGCCCATAGTTGTACCTTTTGAAATCTAGCTAGAGGTGGTACTTAAGTCCACAAATGAGAGGAAAAAATAACTGGGTTATATAGATTATTGCTCCTTGAGGAGGAGGCAGACTGGAATATCTTTGAACATTACTTTGATCACTTGTTCGGGCTTAAGTGAATCTTACAAAGAGTTGGATTTTAAGCTTCTTTAAATTATGAATTTAATCCTTAAATCTTAAATTAAGATTCAAAGCTTCCTTCTAGAGGAATCACTAAGATTCTCTACAGATTATGAGTTTACTTTAGAAATTAAAGACCTTGAATCTAACTAAAAAATCTCCTAATTATTTTTAGCATAAGAAATTATTGCTCCTCAGATCTTGGACTTCATGACTCAAAATCTATTGGAACATTAAATACCTATTACAAATTAACAGACTAAATCTACACTATGTTTGGAAAGATTTCACAATTGGTAACATTTACTCCAAAGTCTCACTGACCCCTAAAAGCATGCTGTTTCTTGGATGGCAGTTATGAGTTTCCTGATTCTTAGAGTTAAGGTTATTCTGTATCTGCTAATTTCAGGCAATATTTCTGTATTTTGATATAAATAGGTCAAAAGAATTACATACTTTTCTACGCACATAGTAGTTTTATACACAGAGGACATTGGGAGATGGAGAGAAGTGAGTTGGGGGAAATCAGAGGGGGAGACAAGCCATGATAGACTGTGGACTCTGAGAAACAAACTGAGGGTTTTGGAGGGGAGGGGGATAGGGGGTTGGGTGAGCCTGGTGGTTGGTATTAAGGAGGGCATGTATTGCATGGAGCACTGGGTGTGGTGCATAGACAATGAATGCTGGAATGCTGAAAAGCAATAAAATAAAATAAAATGAAAAAAGGGGGGGGAACTGACAGATTTTTTTTTTTAAAGATTTTATTTATTTGTCAGAGAGAGAGGGAGAGAGAGCGAGCACAGGCAGACAGAATGGCAGGCAGAGGCAGAGGGAGAAACAGGCTCTCTGCCAAGCAAGGAGCCCGATGTGGGACTCGATCCCAGGATGCTGGGATCATGACCCGAGCCGAAGGCAGCTGCGTAACCAACTGAGCTACCCAGGCGTCCCAGAATTGACAGATTTTAACAGTAGATTGAGGGAACAAAATGACCAAAGGAAAAGAAGACCTACCATGGTGAAAATCAGGGGCAGAAAAAATATAAAAAATTACTAAATAACCTGTCAGTCATCTATATCTAAAGAAAATGGACAAGTGGTAATGTAATATTCATAAGTACAAATGCTTTATATTTGAATAGCATAATGCTCAAAAAGCTTCAGAGAGACTTGGAATCAGAACTGAATTTGTAGATGTTGAATTTCTACAGACAGGTGTTTTAATGACCTTTGATACTCAGGAGCAGCAGAGGTAGTGATTAGGCTACTAGAACAGTTATCACTTCACCAGGGATGATAAGTGAATAGAATAATTTACATTTCATATATGAATTTATTTTTTGAAGAATTCATTTTTTAAGATTATTTATTTATTTTAGAAAGAAAGAGAGTATGCGAGCAGAGGAAGGGGTGGGGGGAGGGAGAGAGAATTTCAAGCAGACTCTGTACTGAGCGTGGAGCATGATGCAGAGCTCGATCTCATGACCCTGAGATCATGACCTGAGCTGAAACCATGAGTCAGATGCTTAACCAACTGAGATGCCCCTGAAAAATTAATTTTGAATGTAGCTTTATAAATCACCTCTTTATCCCTCTGATATCTCTGATTGTGCTCCACATATTCAGCTCCAAAATATTTGTGTGGTCCTTTGATACAGTTCTTATCCCATTCATTTCTTTTACCATTTAATGTTTAATATTTTACACATTTTAGTATTATTTTCAAATAATTTTCCTATCTTTTTTTTAAAAGATTTTATTTATTTACTTAACAGAGAGATATACATGGAGAGAAGGAACACAAGCAGGGGCAGTGGGAGAGAGAGAAGCAGGCTTCCTGCTGAGCATGGAACCTGATGCAGGGCTCAATCCCAGCACCCTGGGATCATGACCTAAGCTGAAGGCAGATGCTTAATGACTGAGCCACCCAGGCGCCGCTAATTTTCCTATCTTAAGCCAGGTTCCAAATCGACCTGCCAGAGAAAATGATTGCTAGGGATTATAACAAGATTATGCTTTACATTCTTAAATCCTTTGGAGAATATTTCACTAACAATAAATTATCTTATCTTCTCCACCTGTTCTATTTTTACCTCCGTATTAATCAAAATTCAAGAGGCAGAAAATATACATTTTCCTTCAAATAATATTTCATGTACTTTATTTGTAATGGCATATTTTCTAGAAGCTAAGAAATACATAGGAAAAATATATTTCCCCTGCTGATAGAAAAAGTAACTACTTAACTAGTATGTTTCCTTTACAGTGTTTCTTAGTATTATTCCCATTATTCCACAAAAGCAAAATAATATGCTTCTTGTTGAAATTGTTGGATAATTTTCTCTTATTCCTGTGAGCACTACCTCAAAGATTTACCCATAACATTTATGTTGTAAAAGAATCATCGAGTAAGCATAAGATTGATATTAGGTATATTTTTGATAAATGTTGAAATAAATCACACTTACAGCCTCTTTAACAGGTTGCTTTTTCATTAGACAACAGCTTCTACGATAGTTACAGTGAATTCAGGAAAAATTATGTATAATCTTATAGGATAGTAATGTAGTTCTTATAGATGACATTGCAATGAAACAAACATTATTTATTAATTCTTTACCTAAATTTATAGGTAAAACCACAGGTTATTTTATTGACACTCTTGGGTATTTTTTTTCACACTCTGGTATCCCAACTCCCATGTTTTCCAGATTCTTTTTTTTTTTAAGATTTTATTTATTTATTTGACAGACAGAGATCACAAGTAGGCAGAGAGGCAGGCAGAGAGAGAGGAGGGGAAGCAGGCTCCCCGCTGAGCAGAGAGCCCGATGCAGGGCTCTATCCCAGGACCCCGGGACCATGACCTGGGCCGAAGGCAGAGGCTTTAACCCACTGAGCCATCCAGACACCCCTGTTTTCCAGATTCTTAATGAAAAACATTCAGCATATCTAGAAAAAGTTACAATAACCAATATTGGTAACATCTATTCACATCCTTACCTTTCTTATAAGTACTGAGATTCATGCATACATCATGATAATCTGTATTAGGAAAGTATGGCTTGCATAACTGTATGTTTCTGGCTAAGGCTGGGATGGGAGAGTATAAACAATTCAGTATGTCATAGTATTCCGATTTGTTCATGTAAAAATTCCAATTATCACAGAGGACTTTTAGGACAGTGAAACTACTCCACATGATGTCAAAATGCTGGGTACATGTCATCATATATCTGTCCAAACCCATAAAATGTACAACACTAAGAGTGAACCATAATGAACTATGTGTGATTATGGATTTGAGGGTGATAATGATGTGTCCATTTAGAGTCGCAATTGCAACAAATGTACCATTCTGGCAGGGGAGATTGGTAATAAGGGAGGCTATGCATATTTGAGGCCAGGGGATATATGGGAAATCTTTATATCTTCCTTTCAATTTTTCTGTGAACCTTAAAGTGCTCTAAAAAGTAAAGTCAATAAAAACAAAAAGGAAACCAAAAAAGCCCTCTAATTATAACATAACATGCCCTGAATATGATAGGCACAATTCTGACTTATCTTTTAATTACTGTCCCCTCAGCTCACTCTACTCCAAACCATATTAACATTTTAACTGTTAAATAAACCAAGCCTGCTCCTGTCTCAGGGACTTTGCATGTGCTATATATTCCCTTTGCTGAAGTCCATTTCTCCCAGATACCCATATGATTCCTTCACTCAAGTTTCTTCTCAGGTCCAAACTTCACAGGGAGAGCTTCTATCCCTAATATTGCACATATGTCTCTAAAACCTGTTTTATCCTACTTCCCTACCTTGTCTCTTTAGAAATTACCAATGCATTAAATTACACACACACACAGCACTATATATTTTGTTTACTGCTTATATAATCTAGTAAAATACAGATCTGTGAGGGCAGTGAAATTTTTTATCTGCTTTGTTATTTCTGTTTTCCCAATACTTAGAACTGTGTGTTTCAACTATTGGGTTATCAAAATGGTTGATGTATGATCACTGATGAGAATTTTCATGGGTTTTGCTGCACACTTTTCTATTGCTTTGTATATGAGGATTTTTAATAATGAAAATTTGAATTTGAAGAATTAGAACATGCTTGAAAAGCAATGTTAGTTGAAAGCTATTGTTTTTTATCTTCATAAGCCTTAGGATTGAGGATTCCATTTTAATCTTCAATTTCAAGATTTTAAAGAGTATTAAATGGTGACACTGTTAGAGAGATGATAAATTATATGATAATTCACCTATTAAAAAGAAACCATTAATAATATTACAAGTGAGATAGTTTCAGCTATAGAAAAAAAGTGTCAAGAAGCCAATTTATATTGTAACTTTTAGCACTGGCACCTTCATAACTTGTACTTAATTTTTTAAATTTTTAAATTTTTTAAAAGAAATTTTATTTTTTAAAAAAATATTTTATTTATTTATTTGACAGAGAGAGATCACATGTAGGCAGAGGCAGGTAGAGAGGCAGGCAGGGGGGTGGAGGAAGCAGGCTCCCTGCTGAGCAGAGAGCCCAATGCAGGGCTTGATTCCAGGACCCTGGGATCATGACCTGAGCCGAAGGCAGAGGCTTAACCCACTGAGCCACCCAGGTGCCCCTAAAAGATTTTATTTAATTATTTGAGAGAGAGCAGGAGCTGGGGTGAGGAGCATGAGCAGTGAGGGAAGGAGCATGAGGTGGGAGAGCACGAGAACTTAACTGGGGGAGAGCATGAGCAGGGTGGGGCAGAAAGAGATGGGAGGGGGAGGGGACAGGGACAAGCAGACTCCTGGTGAGCAGGAAGACCCACACAGGGCTTGATCATAGGACCCCAAGATCATGATTTAATCTGAAGGCAGACACTTACACTTGATCTTAGCCAAAAGGCCGAGATGCCATTGAAGGCAGACACTTAACCAACTGAGCCACACAAGCACCCTAAATTGTACTTAATTTTTAGGAAGATAGGCAGAACCTAAAACTTCACTGATTCATATAAAATTCCTTAGAATTTCCCCATCATCTCGGTAGTTCTTTCAGACTAAAGATTTGTCTTGAAAATTTTGTATTGGGAAAGACTCCTTATTGGAAAAAACAAAACAAAACAAAACAGACTAGCTTTGAGATCTTTAACCCATATCTTAAAATATGTGAACAAAACTTTAAAAAAGTAAAACAAAACAACAACAACAAAAAAAAAAACAAAACAAACATTTCCCTTGTGTCCATCCTTTGGTTATTTTCTTTAAACCAGAGCACTGTATCTCAGGATACTGAATTAGAGTCTCAATTCTCTCTTCACTGGCTATCTCTGTTTAGTTTCTTTTTTTATATCATTTTTTTGTATTTATTTTCAGCATAACAGTATTCATTGTTTTTGTACCACACCCAGTGCTCCATGCAGTCCGTGCCCTCTCTAATACCCACCACCTGGTTCCCCCAACCTCCCACTCCCCCACCTCTTCAAACCCTTCAGATTGTTTTTCAGAGTCCATAGTCTCTCATTGTTCACCTCCCCTTCCAATTTCCCCCAACTCCCTTCTCCTAACTCCCCATATCCTCCATGTTATTTGTTATGCTCCACAAATAAGTGAAACCATATGATAATTGACTCTCTCTGCTTGACTTATTTCATTCAGCATATTTCACTTATTTCACTCCATCCTTTCTGATGGAGGCATAATACTCCATAGTGTATATGGACCACATCTTCCTTATCCATTCATCCGTTGAAGGGCATCTTGGTTCTTTCCACAGTTTGGCAACCATGAACCTTCTCTTTCATCTTCCCTTTCTCTCTTGTCTCTCTCTCTCTCTTTTTTTTTCTTTTTCCTTTCTTTTTTCTTTCATTTGGGTGGGGAATCCTGATTGCTCTGTTTAGTTTGTAATGGTAATTTTGAAAGAATGGATACATGATATTGATCTCATAGTGGTAGGTTTAATGATTCTTCCCATCTTCTATTCTCCTTGGAACAATTTTTCTTGTTTAATGGCTTTTCATCTATATTCCTAACACACTTAATTCCTCAAACTCCTTTAAGAATTAAACATCTGTATGATCATTTGATCATTGTTTCCTATTATGTTATTTATACCTATCTCTTGTAGAAGTACTAATCCTATAACACTAATTATATAAGTGGGTTGTAAGACTACATACATAACAAAAACTGAAGTAAGTGGCTACAGAGATCCAAAATAGAGGGAAAATGAGCAAAGAATAGTTAAGATAAAGAGCTGGGGATGCAGCTAGTTCCCATAATACACACGAAAAAATTTACACATTTCAGCCTGTACATAGTTTACAGGTTGAAATTTCGTCTCTATGCTTTCTAAAAGCAAAAACAGAGAAAAACACAGTGAATTTTATAATATATAAAGTTCTCAAGATACATGTCCAATAATTTTGAAAGAGAAAATATATACCTCAGATTGAGAGCCAAGAGAAAAGTTTTTCCTGTGAGATCTAAGAGGCAATTATATTATAATTAACTACATTATATAGTAAATTCAGAAATGCTTTTCATCAGTCTGTTTTTAAATAGTGCCTAATATTGTCTAATCACAAAATGTATATGTAGATAATACAGTGAGTTAATTTGGAGTTTAGAAACATCATTTTTATCATTCATTCATCAAATGAAGATCCACATTAAGTACTAGAATTACAACAATGAGTGAAAAGAGTTCATAGTTCATATGAAGTTCATAGCCTAGGAGGAGAGATAGGTATTAAACAATAAATTACATGAATAAGTTTGTAATAAGTGTTAGGAAAGAAAATTTATAGTATACAACAGGAGCTAATACAACAGAATCATAATCTAGCCTATAGTAAAAGTGACACAAATAACACATCAATAATATATCTCAGTCTTAGAAAATATTTATCTGTCAATGATAACTTTGATTTTAACATAGTGTATCACCAACTATTTGGGGCAGAAAGTGAGTAAGAATTAGATTATATGGCCAGTTACATTAGATAATTAGACAGACTTTGGCAATGAAATAACCAATGCATAGAGTATATTCTCTCCAAATGAAGAGACTACCCCTAGTTTATACAAATGTGGAACCAAATTAAAAATTCATCTAACTATCAGTTATACTGAAAAGTAAATCAAGAGAACATCTGTTTATCTGTTTGGTCATTTCTACTAGATCTATGTAAATACTACTAAGGATTAGATTCCAGGTATTTTTAGGGGGGTGCTCTATATTCAATTCGTAAAACTTAATTCATAACCATTTTTTAAAAGATTTTTATTTATTTATTTGAGAGGGAGAGAGGGAGAGCATAGAGGGAGAGGGAAAGGGAGAGGCAGACTCCCCCCTGAGTAGAGAGTCTGGTGTAGGCCTTGCTCCCAGGACCCTGAGATCAAGACCCGAGCTGAAGGTAGATCCTTAACCAATTGAGACACCCAGATGCTCCTCATAACCCACTTTCATGCCAAGAAAGTTTAAAGAAATTTATAGAGTAAAATATATAATTATTTATCATTTATGTTTGT
The DNA here is from genome assembly GCF_902655055.1 of Lutra lutra. NCBI lineage: Eukaryota > Metazoa > Chordata > Mammalia > Carnivora > Mustelidae > Lutra > Lutra lutra. The sequence continues at coordinate 97,010,808 of NC_062284.1, read as the reverse complement.
CTTTATTACATATCCAAACAACATTAGATCACCCTCCAAATACCTAGGCATGGCCAACAATAAATTCAGTTATCTTTTGCCTATGAGAAACAGTCCAATACTACTATAAACTATCATTATGCATATTTTCTGATATATGTCATTATGAAGGTATACTACCAAAGTAGCAGGAAAGAACATATTTTATTTGAAAGTTTTTTTTAGTTCGATTTGTTCCTTTCTTACATCTTGTCCTTTTGTTTATATTATTTTTTCCTGATTGGTTTAAGATTTTCTCTTTACCACTGGCTTCAAGGAATTGATCTATAATCCCTTAAGCTTTTTTTTTTTTCCTTTTTTGTATTTTGGGTTTGATAGACTTCTTGTATATGTGGTCAACTTTGGGAAATTATCATTCATACTTCATTCAAGTATTTTTGTTCTTTTATCGTCCCTCTGTCTTATCTTCAGAAACTAAAATTACATCTATAGCAAGCTTGAAGTTGTTAAATAATATAATTATTTTTTAAAAATCCTATTTTTTATTTAGATCATTCCTATTGAGATATTGTCAAATTTACTGTTTTCTTCTGCAGTGTTTAATACACCATTAATGTTATTGAATTTTTCATCTCACAAGGTATAATTTTTATTTAGTAATTTTTAATTTGGTTTCTTCTCTCACTGCCAAACCATACGCATCATCCCTCTGGCTTTTTCAACACATGAAATACAGCTATAGTAATATTTATTTTTTTTTCACTAATTCTATATTTGTTAGATTTCTGGGTCAGTTTTGGTTGATAGATTTTTAATCTCTTTAGGTGTTATATTCCCTTGCATGCTAATAAGATTTTATTGAATTCCAGACATTTTGCATTTTACCTTGTTGAGTATTAGGTATATTTATACTCATGATTATTTTTTTAAGTTTTAATTATAATTATTCTTGAGTTTTGTTTTAAGACAAGTTTCTTTGAAAATAACTTAGCCCTCTGACATTTGTTTTTAATGTTTAATTGGCAGGAGCAGAGAAGCATTTAGTTTAAAGGCAATTCTTTCTGATTATGTAGATAAAATATTTCTGATTATTTTACCCAATGCCCTGTAAATGATGAAGTTTTCTAGTCTTTTTTTTTTTAAATTATTTATTTATTTGACAGACAGAGATCACAACTAGGCAGAGAGGCAGGCGGGGGCGGGAGAAGCAGGCTCCCCACGGAGCAGAGAGCGCGATGCGGGACTCAATCCCAGGACCCTGAGATCATGGCCTGAGCCGAAGGCAGAGGCTTTAACCCACTGAGCCACCCAGGCACCCCAAGTTTTCTAGTCTTGTTGGTGAGAACAGACACAATTTTGGGCCCTGTGTAGTCTCCCAGTACTGTTCCCTCAAGTATATTCATGTGGTGGTGGTGTTTTTGTCCCAGGTTCAGGTAGTTTTCTCACCCATCTGCAGTGATTAGACAGACTCCCTGCAGGTCTCCAAGCACCATTCTCCCTGCCGGCCTCTCCTTTCTACTATTCTGTCCTGCAGACACTTGTTGCCTTCATCTTCCAGGCTTTCAACCGCATCCTCTCAAATCAGGGAATGCATCACAACCAACTTGGCTCCCCCTCCCTGTGATATCACTGGAATCTCTCCCAAATTGTATGCTAGGGAAATTATGGGGCTCGCCTCACTTGTTTCCTATCTCTGAGGATTGCCATTCCTTGTTTTATGCCTCATGTCTTCAAAACTCTTATTTCATGTTTCGTACTTAGATGTTTCAAATAGGAAGGTCAGTCTGGTACCTGTTATACCATCCTTAGCTCAATGGAGAACCCTCAGCATTCATTTTGATATTGCATTTTACTGAAAGATAATTGGAATGACAATATAATTAAAACAGAGGTACCCCCTTACTTTTTGAAAGTTTACATTATGCCACTTAACTTTTATAAAAGACCTGAATTTTTGAAACAGATTATTTTTTTAAAGATTTTATTCATTTCAGACAGAGAAAGAGAGAGAGCACAAAAGCGGGGGGGGGGGGTGGAGGGAGAAGCAGACTCCCCACTGAGCAGGGAGTCCAATGTGAGGCTCCATCCCAGGGCCCTGGGATCATAACTTGAATTGAAGACAGATACACTGACCTAGCCACTCAGGTGCCCCCAAATACATCTACTTATTTATTTGAGGGAAAGAGAGAGAAAGAAAGAGGCTGGGAGGAGGTACAGGGGGAAAGGGAGAAAAATCTCAAGCAGACTCCCTGCACAGAGCAGGATTTGGGGCTTGATCTCACAACCCTGAGATTGACCTCAGCTGAAATCACGAGTTGGTCCCTTAACCAACTAACCACCCAGGTGCCCCAACACCTAAGTTGATGTCTGTTTTCCCTAACCAAAAGAAATCAGGAGAGGATTTTTTACTTTTACCAAAAAAAAAAAAAAAAAAAAAAAGGCAAGAAGTGAAAATACTGTTCAATGTTTGTTTTGCAATGAGCTGTTACAGAGTCAGCAGCATCCTGAGCAGTGAGAACTGTACCACTAAATCCTTCTCTGGGAGCTAGATTCAGCATCTCAGCATCAAAGACAAAACTATGAGCGATGTCTGTGGGCATCTGTGACTTTCTCTATTTATTTTGTACATCTGTGAGCAGGATATGTCCTACAGTATCTTGTAGGACAAGGTACAGGAAAGCCTAAGAAGATATTTTTTTAGTCTGGAAACTCTCAAAGACATTTTCATAGAAACTAATGGTAATTGCTTCTTTGCTTTATGACATTTTGATTTATGAAAGTTTTCATACAGATGCTCTACTTGCAGATAGTGAGGGAAACCTATAAAAATAGTAATGGAGTTGCATAAAGATGTATGATTACATCATGAAGCATTTTACTATCCAATTATATATTATTTCCTTTACCTTATTTATTAAAGGAAGTGAAACATGACATATTATTGATGCATATCTAAATCTTAAAATGTACTGATTGCATATAATACATTTCTCAAATAATTCACTTATAAAACTTGCGTGTCAAATGGAGGAAAAATAGACGATAAACAACGTTCAAAGTAATTTGCCAAATCTTTGTTTTTCTTCTTTAATATATATATTATGCATATGTTTTATGTTTGGATTTATAAGTATACATTCACCAGTTTGCGAATTGTCTATAATATTGTGCAGATTTTCAGAATCATTCAAATGCCAGTGTTACTTTCTCTAACAGGAAAGAGTGATGTGATTAAAAATATTGTCAGCAATTTATTTTGGCTTTCGAATGAGTATCTGAAAAGTAAAGTCTTTCAAGACCAAAACTAGGTTCAAATTCTAGATTTGCTAAATTATTGTTCTGTGTCTCTGAGGAAATTAACATATATCTTTCCCTCAGTTAATGTGATTTGAGTTTCACAGGTTTGTTGTGAGGACCGAATGAGAGAACTACAAAGATACAGTACATAACAGGAGTCTTGTAAAATATAATTCTCCTGTCTAAAATTGCAAACACCAATTTAGCACCAGATTGATGGTCTGAGTTCAGATCTTATACCATTTAACTAAAATTATTACCAATTTATGTCTGATGTATCAAATCAAGGATGACTAATATGTTTCAATTCATATGCTAATGTTGATTGATTGGTTGTGGCTTCTAGTAGCATTGAAACATTTCAATGCTGCATCCAGATTCAGTGGGAAAGAGTATAGTGATTGATTAGTGATTTCCCATCAGAAATGATCGTTTTCTCTACATAAACCTGTAGATTCTACTGGCATATTTAGTATATGGCATATTTAGTATTTAGCATATTTAGTATATACTGGCAAATCTAGTATTGCTAGGGTATTAAACATTCTTAGGCTAAGTATAAATATTTTTGAAGTCAAATATAAAAACAAGAATTTCTTATACAAATTGGATTCCCTTATTTCTTCCAAGCAAAAAATGGTTTGTTTAAAACACTCCAGCTATATCTGCAATTCTATATGTGTAAAAGGGATTATATATTATTCATTTAATATAGGGACTCTAAGAGCATCAGAGTTTAGAATAACAATACAAGAAATTGAATATTTGTATTGTATGTGCTGAACCTTAAATGATAAGGTAAATTGAAATGAATATTGAGAAATGATTTTTCTCCCATTAAAAAAAGAAATTTAGAATGTTAAAAAAATGAATAAATACCACCAACCAAACAATAAAGAAAGAAAAAGCCTGAGGTGCAATAAATGACAAAGATAAATAAAGTATGAAAATGGTTCCAAGGGACTTAATCATTAATAGTATTCCCAGTGGCATTAGACCATCAGTTTGACAGAGTTTAGTTAGTGTTGATACAAAGGCAGCCAGAGTTAGGATTGAGCTCCCTACACCATCTAGAGAACCACGAGGGGGTCCTTCAACCAGTGAGACAAGGAACTGAGACTATTTCACTCCAGTCTGGGGAATCAGCAAGGAAAACATGTGAAAGGAAGAAATTAAAAAAATAAATAAATAAATAAACAAATACATAGCAATTGACATTTTAGAAGTATAGTCATTAAAATTAAAAATTCAATAAACACTTTGAACAAAACATTGGACATATCTGAAGGGAGAACTGTTAGCATAATTGACAAATTTGAGCAAATAACCAAGAACAGAGAAGGAACAAAGAAATATAAAATACTAAATAGCTTTTAAGAACACTGGAGTAACATGAGAATAATAGAAACTCTAATTGTGCTTTTGGCTGTATATAATGGAATAAAAGGAAGAGAAGTTCTACTTGAAGAGGAATTTGTAACAAAATTTTCACAACTGAAAACAAAAATTCCTAAGTCTTCAGATAAAAACAACAGAAAAGATTATGAACAAGAGAAAAGCAAATCTGGACTTGCATACACTATTTTGAATCCATGGATCATAAAATATACAGAATATTCTTAAAAGCTATACAAGAAAAAGACAGCATAAAATGTACAAATTAGCCTGAAAATAAAGATCTCATCAACAATAATGAATGCCTGTAGATGACAGGTTAATATCACAGAAACACTAAAGGAATGTATCGGTCCACCCAAAAATATTTCTATACCCATCTAACCTACCATTCAAAATTTATTGCAAAATACAAATACTATGAAACAAAACATAAACAAAAGATGATTTCCTACACACATACCCTCATTAAAAGATTTACCAAAGAACAAACTTCAGTAAAATGTAAAGAGTGAGATGAATCAAGAATGACCATAGAAATCTATAAACATTTAGATAGATTAAACAATTAGTTAAGGAGGGAGGTTTAAAAACAAGACATAAACAAAATATTTGGTAAATTAAGAGAGTTTTAAGAATTATAAAAGAAAATTGTACATATTGATCAATCTTAGACATAATTAAGCCAGGTGAACATCTAAAATTTATTTTAAAATAACAGAAATAGTTGGGGCTCCTGGGTGGCTTAGTCATTAATCATCTGTCTTTGGCTCAGGTCATGATCCCAAGGGTCCTGGGATTGAACACTGCATTGGGCTCCCTGATCAGTGGGAAGCCTGCTTCTCCCTCTTCTACTCCTCCTACTTGTATTCCTTCTCTCTCTGTCTCTTTCTTTTTGTGTCAAATAAATAAATAAATACAATCTTTAAAAAATAAAATAAAATAACAGAAATAGAATATATAACTTCTGAAGAAACACATGTGTAAAAAAAACAGAAAAGAAAAATCAATATATGCAATAAATGATTTAAAAAGAAGATGCAACTAGATATATATCCCATAAATACAAATGTAATGATTCAAAGGGGCACCTGCACCTTAATGTCCACAATAGCAAAACAATCATAAGAGCCCAGTTGCCCACCAACAGATGAATGGATAAAGAATATGTGATATTTATATACAACGGAATATTACAAGTCATCAAAAATAAATAAATCTTGCCATTTGTAATGACGTGGATGGAACTAGAGGGTATTGCACTAAGTGAAATAAGTCAATCAGAGACAATTATCATGTAATTTCACTCATGGGGAATTTAAGAAATAAAACAGAGGAGCATAGGGAAAGGGAGAGGAAAAATAAAACAACATGTAATCAGAGAGGGAGGCAGACCAATAAGAGACTCTTCACCATAGGAAACAAACTGAGGGTTGCTGGAGGGAAAGGGTGTGGGGAGATGGGGTAATAGGGTGATGGGCATTAAGGAGGGCCCATGATTGTAATGGGCACTGGGTGTTATATATCACTGATGAATCACTGAACTCTACCTCTGAAATAATAATACACTTTATGTTAATTAATTGAATTTAAATAAAAAGTAAAAATAATAAGCAAAAAATACATGGTCAATGGGAAAATACAATAATAAAAATATATATAAATGTTGATAATAAATAATAAATATATACATCAGTGTTTATAAATACACACAAAATATGTTATACAGATTAAATTCCCCTAAAGATAGATAGATACTTTCAGGTTGGATTAGAAATTCTCTTCCATGTGTTGTTCTAAAAACATATACCTTTTGATAATTTATGCTTTTCTATGGTATTTTCCTTCATTGAAGGAAATGATTTGGTTGAATAACAAAGACAGTTGAAAAAGACAGAAAATAACATACCTAGAAAATGATAGAGTCAACATAGCAATACTAATATCAGAGAATTATATTATAGGGCAAAAACAAAAATTAAGCATAAATTGTTTAATGCTAAAGTAAAAATTTAACATAGAATCTATAATAATCACTATTCTTTAGTACATATTAATATGGCAAAAATATAAAAGTAAAATGGTTAGAAATGGATGTACACAAAACAGGTAGTCAATTTTAACTCAGCTTTGTGAGAAAAAATGATAGCACAATCCTTATTATTAAGGATATTCTTATTAGTAAGGATAATGTAAATTAACAATACAATTAATACAGAGCTTTCAAATCTGTACTGCAGACGTAGACACATATTTTTAGTATATATATGCATATATGTATATATATATTTTTTTTCAGATCATGTAGCAGGCCACAAAACAAATGTCTACAAATAAAAAGAAACATGATTCTACAAAATACTGTATATGACCAAAATGTGATAAGATTAGGGGCTCCTGGTAGCTCAGTCAATTAAGTATCTGCCTTCAGCTCAGGTCCCATGTCCTGGGATCAAGACCCATATCGGGCTCCCTGCTCAGTGGAAATCCTGCTTCTCCCTTTCTCTCTGCTACCCCCCCTGCTTGTACTCTCTCTCCCTCCATCTCTCTGTGTCCAATAAATAAATAAAATCTTTTTAAAAAGTGGTAAAATTAGAAATCAATTACAAAAGGACAGCTAAGAAATTCTTGTTTGAAAATTGAAACAAGACAAAAATAATCAATAAAACACAAAAAAGTCTTAGTAAGTTCAAAGAAGAAATGATTAAGTGTCACTGAATGGCAAGTGTCACTATAAATCAAAACCTATGAGAAATCTCTAAAATTAATATTTACAAATTAATTTTAAAATGCATATTTCAAAACAGAATCACTAAGAAGTATTGACTGTGAAGGTCATTAGTACAGTTTATCAAATATATTTGGTTTTATTCCTTTCTGGGCAATGATAGAATTATACCTTCTTTTTTTAAGTATATTTGTATATACTTAAGTATATTTGTATATTAAGTATATTTTTTAAGTATAATTTAAGTATATTTGACATTTTTTGGCCAAATGAATTTTAAGAGTCACAAGTCAATGTGTCATGTTTGGGCAGAATTTTTAAGTGCCAGTATTGTGAGACACTATATCCCTCTTCTACTGCTGCAGTGATTACAGAAATGCATGTCCAGATAAGGCCTTCCTCAGCCTGATAGCTAAAGAAGTATGAGCAGATACCATATCAGACAACACTGACATACAGCATGAATGACAAATAATTTCTTATGTATATTTACCAAGATTTTGGAATTGATGTGTATAATCTAGACTACTCTAGCTGGTACAGGCATCACTGAATTTAAGAAATTAAAATTAGAAATTCAAAACAGTCATTGAAAAGTATAAAATAAAGCTCAAGAAACACTGTTCAAGGAAGAAGGAAATAAGATGTAAATCAAGAATATTGAGCTTTTAAAGAGGCACCAATTTGCACAAGCAATAAAGCATGAAGAAATTACAATGGAATATATGAGATATTTTATACCAGGTATTTTGAAACTAATTGAAGTAAAAATATCCTACAAATATATAAACTAGCAAAATTAACTCCAAAAAAACCTGAATCAAACTGTAGCCTTTGAAGAAAGTGAATTAAGCCCAAAACATCTTTCAAAAAGGCATCAGGCCAAAATAGTTTTATAAAGTTAACCAAATCTTCAAGTAAAAGTTATCCTCTATCTGATTCAAGATGTTCCAGAAAAATCAGAAAAATTTTCCACTTCAATTTATGAAGCTAATTTAATCTTGTTACCAAAAAAATTGGTAAAAGAACATTATCAAAATGAAAATTATGGAACATTGGTTTTTTTTTAATTATTAAAATTATTCTAAATAGTGAGCCTGACTACCCTTAGCTTGAGCATACATTTTCTACTTGACCACAATTCAAGCACCCCCTCCCTATGTGCACTGCAAGTACATTAAAGTTATGCTGAGTTACTGATCTACTCAGGCATCAAGCAGCTGCACAGCAATGGAAAGGTAAACTTAGTGCCAGTCTCTTGTATCCAGTTTTGGATAGCTTATTCATTTTTTTCAAAGTAGTTAATAAATAGAATTTTCTGTATGTGCCAAAATCTTTTTTTTTTTAAAGATTTTATTTATTTATTTGACAGAGAGAGATCACAAGTAAGCAGAGAGGCAGGCAGAGAGAGAGGAGGAAGCAGGCTCTCCGCTGAGCAGAAAGCCCGATGTGGGGCTCGAACCCAGGACCTGGGATCATGACCTGAGCTGAAGGCAGCGGCTCAACCCACTGAGCCACCCAGGCGCCCCTATTTGCCAAAATCTTAAAAAGAATTGGGATCAGTGTCATCTTGTCTTATACCTATTTCAATTTACACATTCACTACATACCACTTCCTTGTGAACATTTTAGTTTGTAATCATTGGGTTTCTGAGACTTAATTTCATGTTTAGTTAACTGAAAAAATATAATTGATAATAAGAATAAAGTAATGTTGGGTGTTGCTTTTGAATATAACTAATACAGTAAGTCTAAGTTATACATTTTAAGTTAAATTTTAGTGTGGTTTAAATTCACACCCATGATAAATGAGACATAATATCATTGGATATTTATCTTATTATTTTAATTTGCCAATTGTTATTTTAGTTTTTTACATGAAATATTTTATCCTTAACTCCACAGACTATAGCCCTAATCTTAGGAAACTATTGAGTCCTGGTTGAATTAGTTGTAAAGTCCTTAGGTGGAATTACTGGGACCATTATCATGACAACAAAATAAAAGAAAACAGTAGTCAAGGAATTGATAGTTATCTTTGTTCATAAAAGAGAGAATGTCAGCTATATGTTAAATTTCATACAGAACACCAAACATGTTCTTCATAACGTTTTAGGAATTTCTATTATAGCTCAATTTCATACTGAGATGAATATATGATAAAAATTTTCCACATGTACTGGTTTTACATCTAATTCTGTTGTAGTATTCTGTTGTTTTATTATTCTCTGCTTTGTGATTTCTATTTTATCCTGAAAAGTCGATTATAAAAACTTCCTCCCAAAGCTTTTTTCTTTAAACATCTTTGTCATGTTTATATTTGTTTTTTTTTTTCTTTCAGTTTGAATCATTACTGGATTTAAAGGTAACTTTCCTCAACAAAACTCAACATTGTACACTTAAATTCTTCTAGCCTATTTTAAAATCCATCACTTGCTACCTAGTGAGTTTTGTGTCCACTGTTACTTTTTTTTTTATAAAGCCAATATCACCTCTTTCATAAAAATATTGGGTTATAAAATAGGTTCATTATATTGTGAGTATTTTTCCTTTGGTAAAATTGATTCCAGTGGGGGGAAAAAAAAAAACTTATTTTAGAGTTTAAAAGGTTATAAAAAGGCATGGTTTTAAATGTTTATAATGTTTTCACCAAAGTCCACATTTTGGCACTAGATACAAAATAAATAAAAGAAATAAATAAAAGATAATTTTCTTATGTGATTTTTTTTCTCCCTTGCTAATAAAAATATATCCTGTCACTACAGTAATGGAAGAAAAGGACTGGTTCTACTCCCAGTATGAAATTCTCACATTTTTTATGAGATATCACTGGCATCAGAATTATATGTTATGTTATAACACATTTTTGATATTTAGAAATCATTTGTCATCACTGCCACTTAATTAAATTGTCATTACCACATTTTACAGTGCCAGCCAGCATGTAATCCACATTATAAATATTCAGCAGATATTTATTTCATGAATAAATAGAATTTGGAATCTCATTTTATAACTGAAACATCAAAAACCCATCATATAAATATTTGCTTCTATCATTCATATGTTTTGCTCCCCTAACATTCCATTCTTCATGTACAAAACAGAGATATCTGACTCTTCATTCTTAACATGACTTGAAATTTCACCTTTTTAAAAAGAATTTTTATTGGATATTACCTCTGAAATTAAGATAGGAAATATTTTAATGAAATTCATTACACTTTGAACAACATGGGTTTGGATTATGCAATTACACTTATTCTTTTATTATTTTATTTGAGTATAGTTAACACACAATGTTACATTAGTTTCAGGTGAACAATGTAGTGATTTGAAATGTGCAGGTCAATTTACATGTGGATTTCTTTCAGTGCAGTACTGTAAATATATTTTCTCTTCCTTATGATTTTTCTAACATTTTTTTCTCCACCTTACTTTATGTAAGAATACAGTATGTAATATAAAACATACAAAATATGTGTTAATTGGCTGTTTATGTTATCAGGAAAGCTTCTGGTCAATAATAAACTATTAGTAGGTAAGTTTTAGGGGAGTCAAAAGTTAATATATGGATTTCCAATGGCATGGGGGCCAGCACCCTTATCTCCCCACATTTTTCAAGGGTCAACTGTAGTTACTTTTCAAGTATATGCCCATTAAATGATTTGTGCACATAAAAGATTACGGGTAATGGCCCTCTCATTTTTTCTGACACCACTACTTCCACTTAACTTGACAATCTGAATTTGTCTTATCTTTCTGGATTGTTTCTATTGTTTTTATTACAGTTCTGTGTCTTCCTTGTGGCTCTGACCATTTTGGTCAATTTCTTGTAATCTTCTAACCCTAACCTGTTCCAAGAAATTCTCAGCTCTTCATACATACTGGACTAGTTCTAGGTATACAATGTTTTCATTGCCAGCTTCAGCTCCATGGGAAGGACACTCCTAGTGGATCAATCTAGTCTTTCTCTCTGAGGAGCAATTAAGTGAAAAATCCTGAAAAAGTAAGTTTTAATTTGCTTGATGATTTACTTTCCAAACAGTTCTCATAATAGTTAGGTTTGTAAGTCCAAAAGATTGAGAGTGTGTGCATAAAATCTCAGGTAGAATTTTCCATTCTCACTTGTAAATGTTTTCAGTATGTAGATTATCCAGTTAAATTCAGAGCACAAGTTGTCAAAAATTTAAAAGCCAGAAGCTCTATTTATTCATCAGATAACACTGCTCATTAGTCTTAACCTTAGTAGTCTATGTCAATCTTCATACTGTAGACTCAGTATCCCAATTGTCTCTTTACCAAGAAATTTCTTTAAATGTATTCTCTGTGCCATGTAATTTATGTTAGGTTTATTCAAATAGTTCTAGATAGAACAAGTATCAATTTAACATGAGTATTTTTATAACCCGTGGGAAGAAATTTTTATTTTATTAGAGGATTTTTAGAATTTACATCTTAGGAAGGACTCAGATTTTAAGATACCATCTTTTGTCCTTATGAAAAAAAATTTTTTTTTTTGCATAAAACTGATACCTTACTGGTTGTTTATATTCATCCCCAAACTAGGTTTAATTTTAACTAATTTTAAAGGACAATGATGATAATGGAAACTTTTCAAATTTCCTTTTTAGTAACATGCGTTGCCCTTATTTTCCACTACAAAGACTGGAAATTCTTATTTTGAGCAGCAAGTCATTTATTTATTTATCTCTCTACCTACCTATCTATCAAATGAACAGAGAATATATCTAACTCAGATATCATTCAATTTCAGACCTATGTATCTTGTCAGGGAAATCTTGTCAGGGAAATCACTTCAGATTGTAATTCTATCTGCTAAGAACTGACTGAGTCCCCACTCATTCAACATACTTAGTAATTAGTTTTGATATAGATTCAAATTTGGTTTCATGGATTTCTCCATACAATTTTTATGCAGATATTGGTTTGTCCCATCTAGAGTATAAAATCTGTGAAACATTTTAAACTAAGTACAAATCTGGCAAGCTTGGAAATTCGACAGTTTCAGAAACAAAGTAATTACATGCTTTCATAGGAGAATTTCACATTTTTTTTGCTGCACTCCCTCCCCACCATTCCCAAATGCATTGTGCTCAAAGGCATAAATTTGGTAAGGGCCTAAGAAAAATAAGCTTCCTTGTGGTTTTATTTCATTTTCATTATTTTAAGTGAAAATGCCATATAGTATACTATACATATTTCTATACAAACTAATGTGTATAATATAAAATATATTCTGAAATTAATTTTAAAATGTTCATCTCTAGGGAGCTGTTAATAACCTTGAACCAGTTGGTTGAAGGTGTCATAGGTTTCATTAAGATATTCAGTAGGAGGGGGCGCCTGGGTGGCTCAGTGGGTTAAGCCGCTACCTTCAGCTCAGGTCATGATCCCAGGTCCTGGGTTCGGGCCCCGCATCGGGCTTTCTGCTCAGCGGGGAGCCTGCTTCCTCCTCTCTCTCTCTGCCTGCCTCTCTGCCTACTTGTGATTTCTCTCTGTCAAATAAATAAATAAAATCTTTAAAAAAAAAAAAAAGATATTCAGTAGGAGGACAGGTTTGCAACTTTTTACAGTGTTTTCCACACTGGATATTGTTTGCTCCTAATTTGTGCTTAGTTGTCTCCTTATTGTTAGAGAGCCTTTATTATTGAATTCATCAAAATATACTGAGTCATTTTATTTTACTCCTCTCTATTGCTGTCTCATATGTACCCTACCCATATTACCACAAGTAACAAATGTTATTAACTCTGTAGTGTGTATTCTTGCATAGCTAACCCTATGATCATAACTATATAAAAATATATTCACAGGTACACATACACATATACATTCAGTTACACAACTGCATGTTTTTGTTTTATGTTTAAAAAGTGTCTATATTACACATAGATTTTTGCATCTTGCTTTATTATTTTTTGGTATGTCATAAAAATCTAAGTCAGTTGTTATAAATTTAATATACACTTTTAAATGTCAGTACAAAAGCAAACGAGCAAAGGGGAAAGAAAAAAGAGAGAAGCAAACTAAAAAACAGATTCTTAACTATAAAGAACAAAATGCTGGTTTTCAGAGGGGAGGTGGGTAGGAGGATGGGTTAAATAGGTCATGGGGATTAAAAAGTACCCTCATCATGATGAACACTGGGTGATGTATATAAGTGTTGAAACACTACATTGTACACCTGAAACTAATATTATACTATATGTTGGAATTTAAATAAAAACTTAAAAAAATAAAAGTCAGTACAGTGTTCTGTGTTTGGGTATTGGTATAAATTATGATTTATTCAACTCTTTACTTATTGATGGCATTCTTTTTGTTTCTACTGTTTAACTCAACAAGCAATGCTTCAGTAAACATCTTTATGTTGGAATCATTCCTTTAAAAATTTTTAATCTGAGGGATATAAAATGATTAATTTTCCTTTATGTTTTTCTGACTGGGAAGTTGAGAATCTTTTCATGTATTTAGTAACATGTGGATTTAACTTTCTGTAAATTGTTCATATTCTTTGCCTTTTTTTGTAGCATTTTTCTTTTGGTTATTAATTTAAAAATTCAAGCTTTGCTTTATCTGAAGATACTCTATCTGGACTATAATCTTACTCTTGTTTTGGATCCTTTCAAAATTCATACTTTGAAGTTTCAAGCTGTGAAATATATCTTATTGTTAAACTATTAATCATAAAAAATGCATTCATTTAAAATAAAATAATTGCTATGTACTTTAATTCTCTCTCTTGCTCTTCTAATTCTCAGAAATAATAACTGGTAAAAGTTTCGAGTTTAAAGAGCTTCCTTTAGATGTTCTTTAGAGCAGATCTGCTCATTCCTGAAATATACTTTTGCTGGATGTAGAATACTGGACAGGCAGTTCTTTTCTTTCAGCATTTAAATTATGTGCCACTTTCTTATTGTCTCTACACTTTCTGATGAGAAATCTACTGCCTTTTGAATTGTCATTTCTCACAGGTAATACATAGTTTCATTCTGTTTGCTTTCAAGATTTTTGTCTTTAATTATCAGACATTCATCAGGAATTTATCTAAGCCTAGACATAGATTTCTTTGATATTATCCTGTTTCAGTTTGTTCAACTTGTTGAATCTATAAAGTTTATATTTTATTATGTTTTAGCCCCAAATATTTTTTTTTCAATTTTTTTCTTCTTTGGTGCCACAATTTTTTCTCTTTTTGAATTCTGATGAATAATTCCTTTATCAGGTCTTTTGTTATTGTCTCACAACTCCCTGCAGATCAATTTATGCTTTTTCAATGTATTTTCTTAAAATTTCTATTGCTTTATCTTCAAATTCATTATTTCTTCTATTGTTTCCATTCTGATATTGAATCTATCCTTTTTTAATTTTGGTTTTTGTACTTTTTAATTCAAAATTTTTCCCTTCTTTTTTGCATCTTCTATTTTTCTTTTTGCTGAGATTTTTTGATAGCTTAAATTTGTTTCAAGAGTGTTTATGATTGCTTATTAGACTATTTAAATGGCAGCTGCTTTGAAATCCTTGCCAGAGATTTCTAACACCCGTGTCATCTTAGTGTTAATGCTCATCATCTTTTCTAATTCAAATTGAGATTCTGTTTCATCTAATGTGTTCATTGACTAGAGGATTGTCCCTAGTTACTCAATAAAACAATAATCTAGGTCTTACAGTGAAAGTATCTTATGGATTTGATTAAAGTCCACAATCATTTGAAGATTATTTTAGATAATATGATTCAATTAGTTGAAAGACCTCAAAAAGCATAGTTGAGGCTTCCTTAAAAAAAAAAAAAATTCCCTGAGGATTGTGGCTCCAGCTCATCCCCAATAGCTCCAGCTTATTCTTCCTGAAAGCCTGTCCAATGACTTTTAGACTTGCCTAACTAGCCTCCAGAATCAGATAAGCCAATTTTTTGCAATAAACTTCTTAATATAAATATCCTACAGATTCTTGTCTCATTAAATCTTGCCTGATACAACTATTCTTAGAATGACAAATAAGTTTGCACTCCACCCTGAAAATATTTTGTGTCATAAGACTATGGTTCCTTTGTAAATCTCCATTTTAGGAGGTAGTTAATTTGCTTACATTCAGAATGCATTTACTGACTCATTTCTGTGGGTTACAGTTCAAATGTGGGTGAGTTGCCACCTTATTAGTAAAGGAGGTAGACTTCAGAGTACCATTGGCAGAATCTTCTGGGAAGGGGCATATAAGAAATAAGTTACAATGGGAGAAAATATAAAACATCAGGAATTAAGAAAGACTAATGGGAAGCATAAACATATTAGTAAAAATAAGACCATTCTCTTGAGTTTTTAAGATTGTGTCTGACTGTTAAAACCAAAAATAATTACAAAATGTTTTAATCTGACCCTGATTTTATGTAGAGGTAATATTTTAGATGAGTACGTCATAAAGGAGTGAGGGTAAAGAAATGCAAATGGTGATAAGGTAACTGTATTTTACTTCATATTGTAATCTAATCTTAATAATCACACTTCTATGTATTTACATATGTAAGTATAAAACTTATTTTAACTAAAAACTTGTGAATGGATTATTATAGCAGTCTTTTTTATAGTTTCTAAAAACTGGAAGTAACTAAGATTTGCTTCAACATGTAAATGATATGTGGAATAATAAAAGGGAATAAGCTATTGATTCTGATAACAAATAATGGATGAATCTTTTTTAAAAAGATTTTATTTATTTATTTGTCAGAGACAGAGCACAAGCAGGGGGAACAGCAGGCAGAGCAGTTAGAAGGAGAAGCAGGCTCCCCACTGAGGAGGAAGCCCAATGTGGGACTCGATCCCATGACCCTGGGATCATTACCTGAGCTGAAGGCAGACGCTTAAAGGACTGAGCCACTCAGGCATCCCATAATGGATGAATCTTAAAGACACTCTGCTGAAAGAAAAAAGTCATGTCCAGAGGGTATATGTTGTATGATTCCATGTATATGATAGTCTGGAA
Organism: Lutra lutra; assembly: GCF_902655055.1. Taxonomy (NCBI): domain Eukaryota; kingdom Metazoa; phylum Chordata; class Mammalia; order Carnivora; family Mustelidae; genus Lutra; species Lutra lutra. Next base: position 96,994,406 of record NC_062284.1, on the reverse strand, counting down.
GAGGTAAAACCACTGGGAAAGAAAATAGTTCAACAATTTTTTTTTTCTCTTGGATTTTGAAGAGAGAAAAGAGTATACTACAAAAGAAATGTACATATGGAACCAACCTAACTACATATATATATAAATATGCCACATTTTCTTTTTTTGTTGTTGTTAAAGATTTTATTTATTTATTTGATAGAGAGAGAGATCACAAGTAGGCAGAGAGACAGGCAGAGAGGGGGAAGCAGGCTCCCTGTTGAGCAGAGAGCCCAATGTGGGCCTCGATCCCAGGACCCTGAGACCATGCCCTGAGCTGAAGGCAGAGGCTTAACCCACTGAACCATCCAGGCACCCTACCACATTTTCTTTATCCAGTCATCTATGTATGGGTAATTAGGTTGGTTCCACATGTACATTTCTTTTTGTAGTATATATATATAAAATTACTAAGCTCTAAAAGAGAGTGAAATCTTGCCATTTGTGACATGAACGGACCCAGGGAGTATATATATGCTAAGTGAAACAAGTCAGACAGATAAAGACAAATGCCATGCAATTTCACTTATATGTAGAATCTAAAATATAAAACAAACAAAAAACAGATACAGACTCACTAATTCAGAGAACTAGTGGTTTCCAGATGGAAAGTTGGTGGGAGATGGGAAAAATGGGTGAAGGAGATTAAGGTGAGGAAATAAGTGAAGCAGTTATAAAATAAATGAGTCAAGAGGATGAAAAGTACAGCATAAAGAATATAGTCAGTAACAGTGTAATAATGACGTATGTTGACATATGGTAACTATACTTATGGTGGTGAGCATTGGGTAATGTAAAGAACTGTCCAATAACAATGTTGTACACCTGAAATTAATATAAAAATGTATGTCAACTATACAGCAATAAAAATTGAAATGTGCAAGGAAATGTTGAGGGTTATGTAATCACTCTTCTGTATGATACTGGATTGGTGGATCCATGACTTTTTGTATTTTCAATATCTGTATATCACAAAGAGTGATCCTTGATATAAGAAAATTTAAAAATTAACCAGGAACATTGGAGGATGCCAGAATGGAATACAGACTAATACCAATATGGTGTATATTAGAGACGATGTAGAAAAAGTGAATGTCTTAGTAGAAACAAACACACTTAGCACTCAGGCTTTACTTTACAAATACCCATTCTCCAGGAAAAGTAACTAGATATTCTTGAAGAAATTACTTATACTAAGCCTAGGGAAGGGAAAATAAGTGATGAGATGGAGAACTTTATAGTATTAGAAGCTAATAGGTGCTAAAACTGGAAAAATTTAAAAGAAAGAAACAAGTAATATCAGAAGGACACAGAAGGCAATGTGAAAGAGCTCTCAATGGCCGAACTTGGAATAATTGAGCAACAAAATAAATAACATAGTATTGGGTTATAACTCAAGTCATTAAATAAATATCACTGAGTCCATAATGATATACATAAATGATTGAGAAAGGACAATTTTTCCTTAAAGGAGAATACCAAATAATATATGAAGATACTTCTCCCACTAAAATGTAGGACTTACTTCTCTTCCCTGTGAGTATTGGCTGGAATCACTAATTTTCAAAGAATGGAGTACAGAAAGGAAAAAAAAGAGTAACTTTACAGTGGAGAAGTCTGACAACCTCAACTTAACCACAAGATCAAGGTTTACCATCACCAGAATAGGCAAGTTGATGTATGATGCAATAAGAAGGCAACATCCTCTCTGCAGTATTCTTCTCCAAAATCCATAACCCCAGTTGAATCATGGGAAAATATCATTGAAACCCAAATTAAAGGACATTTTACAAGGTACTGAGCAAATATTTTTCAAAAGTACCAAGAGCTTGAAAAACAAGCAGAGTGAGCTTAACTGTCAGACAGACATGGTTACTGTTTCCAGAATAGTCTCTTTATTGTAGTCTCTTTATTATATTCCACCACTTGGGAACTCTTACCAGCTATGAGTTAATTTTTGTATTTCTTATGCCTAGTACAGTGCCTGGCACAATTATGTTGTGCATTTTACATTAGTGTATTAATTTCTTTTAATAACCAGTTATGTACGTGCTAGTGATTTTGCATTTTGTCCTCATATAGTTCTTTTTCTCAATGTACCACCATTAACCTTCATCTTGCTATTTGGAATTCCACAACCTGGTGCTATAATTCTTTCAATATGCATTAATGTTACATAAGTTTAATATAAAGAACATGGAGTCCACTAGGTATGCAAGAAAAAAATAAACTTTAGTATTCTCCCCCATTATCTTTTAATCACTAGGTTTTGACAATTACCTTAAGGCAGAATTGTTTGAGTGCTTCAGGCATGTACATATGGACTCTCCTTCAGTTCCTTCTATGATTCCAATTAATCATTTATGGACATCTCTGCTAACCCACAGTCTTTTTTGCCTATAGGCTTTTATGATCCCTTGATTCATTTCTGCTATAAGAATGCAATTTAGACATTTATACACCAAACTACTATTCTGGCTCTAGAAAATCAAGAGGATAAAAATATGTAGAAAAATATTCATGTCGTAAATGTCATCTTTTTGTCTTTTCTGGGGAGAAGCTTTTATAATAAGTTTAAGATATTAGTCAATGGTATATTGGTAAACCAGCTCTCTAAGCTAAAGCAGAAAAGAAAAAAAAAGGAATTAACTGATTTGTAGCATTTGTTGATGTCCATGGTGTAAATACTCATCATGACCAAATTCAAACAGACAAGATGGTATCAACAAATTAGAAAGAAAAGCAACACATCAACTACCATAAGGCAGTGTGAATCAGCTCCAGAGCACTGGGGCACTATCCCAGTACTGTACTGACTTGACATGACAGAAGTAGTATAATTTCTTTTGTTACCTATGAACCTGAAGGAGATTGCGTGCTAGGATTAAAGGATCTCAGAGCACAACTGTATTCAGCAGTTTGGAAAAAGTTCATTCTTCAATTAAACCTGAAGTCAGGTGCAGTCAAGCAATCAGATTTCCAACCAGATATTCTAGGTGAAAGCACTGAATGTTAAATTTAATTTAACCAATATTAACTTGGTTTTTTAAAAATTTTAAAATGCCTTGTGATGATTTAAAATGTAATCAGGTTTTAGAAAACTATTTGTTTATTCAACAACTCTTTAAATAAATGGACTATTTTTTCAAGAACTTTTAGATTTATAGATAAATTGAATATGAAGTAGAGAGAGTCTGGATATACCTCCTTGTTACCACCAGCCCTACACACATGCACACACATACATACATATACACAGAGTGTCTCTGATTATTAGTATCTCGCATCAGTGTACTGCATTTGTTACAACTGATGAGCCTATATTGATACATTGTTACCTAAAATCTATAGTTTACATTAGGATTCACTCTTGGTGTTGTACATCATATGGCTTTTGACAAATGCATAATAATATGTATCGACCATTATATTATCATACAGAATAGTTTCACTGCCCTAAAAACCCCTATGCTTCACCAATTCACTCCTTCCTTCCCAACCTCTTGGCAAACACTGATTATTTTACTGTCTCCACAGTTTTGCCTTTTCCAGAGTGTTATATAGTTGGAATCTTACTATGTGTAGTCTTTTCAGACTGGCTTCTTTCACTTAGTAATAGGCATTTAAATTTCTTCCATGTCTTTTTGTGGATGATAGCTCATTTAGCACTGAAAAGTGCCAAAAGATATTCCAGTGTCTTTATATACCAAGTTTATCCATTCACCTACTACTGAAGGACAACTGGTTTCTTTTACGTTTTGGCAATTATGAATAAGGCTGCTACAAACACCCGTGGGCATGTTTTTGTGTAAACATAAGTTTTGATTTCCTTTGGATAAATATAAGGAAGTGTGATTTTGATCATAGTAGGTTTAGCTTTGTAGAAACTGCCATACTGTTTTCCAAAGTGTCTGTACCATCTTGCATTCCTATCAACAATGAATGTGAGTCCCGATTGTTCCACAACCTCATCAGCATTTGCTGTGGTTAGTGTTTTGGATTTTAGCTGATCTAATATGTAATTAGTGGTGTCTCATTATTTAAATTGTTGATCATCTAGGGGTGCCTGGGTAGCTCACTCCATTAAGTGTCAGACTCTTCATTTTGGCTCAGGTCTCAAGTGAGATCAAACCTTGAGCTGGACTCCATGCTCAGTGCAGAACCTGCTTGAGAACCTTGTTCTTCCTCTCCCTCTGCCCACCCCCCCGCTTGCACTCTTGCTCTCTCTCTAAATAAATAAAATCTTTAAATCGTTGATCATCTTTCACATGCTTGTTTGCCATATGTACATCTTCTTAACTATTTTTGAAGCAAGAACTTCCTATGGAATTACTTTAATCTCAGTGTTAGAAATAAATGGAGAGTAAATGCAACAAATACTTGGAGTGCATGTCAAGTTCAAGCAAGTCCAGTTGCTGAGGAAGTTCATATGAAGGACATTCAATCATTTTATGAACTAGGACAGAGAGGCCACGTTTTATTGATCTTAAGACAGAATCCAAGAGAATGTGTGCTTAACATATCAGAAGACCCAGATGTGAAAGAGGAAAATTTGATAGGCCCTTATATACTGAAATTTGTAATGAATGCTTATTCACTCCTATTAGTCAGCTCTGATAATTAAAGTGATGAGTCATTTGAAAAGGTAAGTAAAGTGATTTCTGATTCCATCTTATCTAGGGCCTTTCACATACTTTCCAGTATTCAATTTCACAATTTAGAATTTACACTGAAAATCCCTAAAAATTTGGTCTTTTCATATTTGTAAGTTAGTAAGAATAAATCCTATCAGAGACTTAAGAAAAATAATGGTTATTCTAAAACTTCAGTTGTAGCAATAAAAGAATAAAAAGGAATAACATGAAAGCCACTGTAGAACTGTCTGCTATTTGAAGCCATTGCAGGTATCAGAAAATAAGTCCTGTGCAGACTGAAATTTTCTTGCTCCTCAAGTTCTGTCTGAATATATTATTTTTAAAGGATCCTTGAAACATAAAGCATCCTGTATGTGCAGGCATTAAAATAAAGTACTATTAAAATAGATACAAGAATATATTAAGTGAAAAATACCAAATAAATAAATTTGAGGAGGATGTTGGAAAAGAAAAGAGGATCCCATACTGTTTTCACAGTAGACAAGATCAACAAATGAGAGAACTAGTAAAAGTTACAAAAACATCAACTTCCTTACAATATCTATATGGAGCAGTGATACATGTTTCCCAGAAAACTGTGAGCAGATCAAACATTCAATCACAGTCTGGTCTGTTATCTAAGACAGACATTTACTCAGAGTTCCACAGAAATCAAAGTGCATTTTTTTTTCACATAAACTGCTCATTTATTAGCATAATAAATACTAAATATGAGTACAGCAACATAACCATTTCCAGTCAATACATGGAGATGCATTGGAGGTGGCAGAACAAGGGGAGGCAAGTGGCAGCCTCCTATTTCTTCCACTCCTCCTTGTTGTAGTACCACCTGGCTGAGAACCTGTGAATCAGGCTGACCTTCATATACAGCATCCTCTTGGTCTGCTTGGTCACCCACTCCTCTTCCAATGTGTGGAGGATGGAGCTGTACACATTGTGCTTCTCCCAGATCAGAATGAGTGGTGAAGTCGTGAGGATCATGCCGGCACCCACAACCATCTCCCACTCTTTCCTGCTTCTGTTCATTTCAGCAAAGCTCTAATTGAACTTCATATGGTACAATTCAACTTTTTCATTAATGGGGAGGCTGCTCCAGGAAGCCCTCTCCTCCTCTTCTAAAGTCTTCTGGTGGAGAGGTTCTTGATGTGGGCCACCTCAGGCAGGGGATAGCTGGTGGACATAACTCGGGAGAGAGCATAGTCTTCATTCTTCAGGACATTTCCATGTGCTCTTACACATAGTGAGTGGAAATTGCTCACTTGCCAATTAAGCTAAACACCCTGCTAGCAACATCCTGCCACTACTGTCCACTGCCCCAAAATGTAATTTTTAATCCAAATATAAAAGAATTAAAATTGTACTTGACATTGAAACAGGAATTTCAGATTGACAGATTTGCTGAAACTCTATGTTGAAGAAGAAAATGTCACATAGGAAGATATATTTCAAATATGTTAACATGGTCATTTAGAAGGCAAAAATCTGTTTATTCCTAACTATCCATGATTATCTGTGAAAACAAAAATATGAAATTGCATGTGGTGAATTTCCATAAAATGGAAATTATGTTTTTGGGGTTTTTTTTGTTTTTTTGTTTTTTTTTTTAAGATTTTATTTATTTATTTGACAGAGAGAGATCACAAGCAGGCAGAGAGGCAGGCAGAGAGAGAGGAGGAAGCAGGCTCCCCGCCGAGCAGAGAGCCCGATGTGGGGCTCGATCCCAGGACCCTGAGATCATGACCTAAGCCAAAGGCAGCGGCTTAACCCACTGAGCCACCCAGGCGCCCCGGAAATTATGTTTTTGGATGAAGACCCAACAACTCTGACACTGCTTGCAAACCATGTTATTTTTAAAGTACACAATATTCAATGTTCCCATGAGCATGGCATTAGAAATATTTCACAAGCAAACATAGTAATAAGATAACATGGTATGATTTTCAGAAAGGGCTACAAGAAGGTAGACTCTATATCCTGGTATATTTGTGGGTCTATTTGCTGCTTAATCAAGACAGAACTTCTGCTGGAAACAATGCTGTGAATTCTTGTTGTTTCATTTTGTAAACAAATTTACCAGAATGATAATCACAATGTCATTTTGGTATCTTAATCTGACTTCTCTCTTAAAAATGCACTTATTTATTATTAAATCTGATTGCTTATAATAAACAATATAGGCTAGAGACAAAGAACTTTATTAATTATGTATTAACAGTTTGAATATAAATATACTGAGAAAGAAAAGACAAATAATAATCTATTCTAATTAGTGTGTAGTTTTAGTATTAGTTCATGATTCAATGGCAGCCCATGTTGTTTTAGCTTGCCCAGGAATGTGTTACTTGTCTGGGCCTTCTCTAGTGTTTAAACTCTTCCCATTCACACTGATTTGGTGACTCTTATACTTCCCCCTGACAAACATTTTCTGCCTTTTTTTTTCCCCCTCTTTTTTAAGAGACAGAAAGAGAGAGAGAGAGCATGAGAGCATGCTGGAAGTGTGGGGAGCGCAGAGGAAAAGGGAGAGAAAGAATATTAAGCAGGCTCCATGCTGAGCATGGAGCCCACTTGGGCTTGTTCTCACAATCCTGACATCATAACCTGAGCTGAAATCAAGAGTCAGTCACTTAACTGACTGAGCCACCCAGGCACCCCTAGTTTTGCTTCTTGATCCTAGACAGCTTCCTCTTGATATTAATGACAATACACTAATTCCAGAGAGCTCTAGGGCCCTGCCTCTAAATCTTCAGATTTCAAATATAATTGCAGAGATATATTATTGTTCATGGTCAGTTTTAAACTTAATAGTGGAACTCTTGATTCCATCTCACAAAAATTAGAAACAGGCAATAGTATCAGTTAGTGTTACACAGAAGCTACACATGAGCAGTGGAAGGAACACTCCAAGTCCAAGTCCCAAGTCCTTAGAGGGAAATAATAGAGAAATTTCCAGAGCAAGGATGGTGATAAGTAAACCCAAGGACACAACATCCTGACCTGTGGCTTCTAAGACCTTGGGGCTGACGGATCAAGAGCCACTGGTTTCAAGCATGCATTCTCCTCTTCTTCCTCTACCTCAGGGTAACCCCTAGACTCATTAATGCATTCGCATTACAGTTACAGCCTCCATCTCCATGGAAAAGGTTGCCATGGTGATTGGGGAGCAAACCTTGCAGGGTCAAAATCTCCTCCTTCCAACCTGTTGGGGGAAGTTCTCCAAAGGCTTAGAAGCAGACTTCATTAGAGACCACCCTCCATATATCTTGGCTCCTCCCAGCCCAGAGAGACACAACAAATATACAATCCCTAAAGAACCTAGGGCCAGTTTCACCTCATGGAACCTCCTTGCTCTCCCACCTTGAGAGTGTACTTTCGCTTTAATAAAACTGCTTATGCTTGCTACTTCCCTTCTGGCTGTCTTTATTCAAGCCCAGATTCCCACCTAAACGCTCTTGTGAGGAATCCAAGGATCAAGACCTCTATTCACACAACACAGACTCTCCCATTGGTAACATTAGTACATTTCTCATTTAATAGCAGCTTAAATACTCTTAAAAAAATGCAATGTCAAAGAAAAGGTAGTTTATATAATTAGCATATCATACTATACCTCAAGGATTCCCCACATAACAGCAATGATCAGAAATGGTAGTGAAGGCCATAAACTCTGCCATCAAGCAGTCCTGATTTCCAGCCAATAGACACAGCAAGAGGGACATCATATATTCTTTGAAAATCATAAAATATATTAGATTTCATATGACAAAGAAAATAATTGAACAAATCATACATAGTACTTTAGTTGTTAGTTTCACGGATGCTGTTATTTTACTTTAACATTGATGTTAAAATGTTTACCTTGGAAAAAAGGGTCAGGCATTCCCATAGAGGCACTTCTTAAGAACAATAAGGGATACCTTTTGGTAACAAACCTCAAATTTATTTTTAATTTTATAAAATTTTTAAAAATGTATCTATTTGACAGAGAGAGATAGATCACAAGTAGGCAGAGAGAGAGGGGAAGAAGGCTCCCCACCAAGCAGAGAGCCCAATGTGGGACTTGATCCCAGGACCCTGAGATCATGACCTAAACTGAAGGCAGAGGCTTAACCCATTGAGCTATCCTGGTGCCTGATTTTACATTAATTTTAATAGACAAAAATTTCAGTATTAATCACATAGCATATAGAGAATCTAGTATAGGATAGATCATCTAGACAAGTTCATCAATATTGATTCTTATACTAGGAGGGAAGATGAAGATAATGATTTTATAGGAGATACAATTAACTATTTATTCCAATTAGCCAGGGGCACAGATTTCTAGTTGTCCTCCATACCTGATTTTTCCTTTGTCATAGCATTACAAATTTAACTGGCTCCATGAATTTCCAGAATAAAAATTTCATTCCCCAGACTCCTTGCTGCTAGTATTAAGTCTTAGAAGTATTAGACAGTAGGCTCTGGGAACTTTCTATCCTGCGATAGAGGGTAGCTCTAACCCACTGCAATGCACTTTGATGTCAGTCTGCATAGGTTTGAATCATTGACACATACTCAGTGCTTAGTAAATTTAGTTATTAAAGACACAGCTATTAACTTTTGATATCATTTTGCTGGAGCAGCGTTCTTCATCTGGGAGTGATTTTGTGCCCCTCCTCACCCCCCACCAGAACACATTTGCCAAAATCTGGAGCCATTTCTGAATGTCACCAGGAAACTGGGGTGGGGTGGAATTCCTGGCATCTAGTAGGTAGGGGTGCTGATAAACACCTACGATATGCACGAGACAGCATATTTGATATTTTAAATTTGGTATTTTTAAAAAGTTACTTAAATTTGATATTTTAAAAAGCCACTTAAATAGCGAAGCCTTTAAGAGAGTTGTAACACTAATATCTTTACAGATCCATGATATAAAGATATCAATTCATTCAGGCAAAATCCCCCAAAATCAAAAAACACCAAACTTCTATTTTGTTGCCACCCCTCTAAGTTCTGCCAGAAATTTTAAGGGTAGAATGATAATAAGAGACTACAAGTTTCCAAAATGGCATTATTCAATGTTGTCAATCCCAGCCATTTTAGTTAGAATGTCTAAGTTAAAAAAACAACACAAAATTAAAGAAAAAGCAAAAACAAAACAGAACAAAACAATAGCAACAAGCTCATCCAGACTTCTATTAAAAATCATCCAGCCTAATCTTTAAAACCCTGTACTTGGAAAAAGTAAGGAATTTTTTCTATTCCCTAATCTGACATATTTAAATTTAGCTTTAGAAATTTCAATGGTTGGTTTGCCTAGCCCAACCTCAAGTATAACCACCTGAAACAGAATGATTTTAAACTTATTTCTATGAAAACTTTTCCTTGTGTCCTACACTTCACTGGCTTCCTGGGAGATATTTCCTCTGTTGCTGGACAGCACCCTCTTTGAGTTTCTTCTCTTCCAGGGCTCAGCTCTCTGTATCCACCTCAAGCCACAGCTTCGTTGTAGAGCTGGTAGATTAAAGAGCATCCCCTGGGCCTCTGTCTCCGGTTTTCCACTGAAATGCTCCTGTCTGTCCTTTGCCTAGCATTTTCAGCCACAGTCACCTCTCACCACCTTTTCTGTGCCCCAAGACATGAGATCATTTATAGCTTCCCTGACATACAAAAGTGCCACCATTTCTGCCAGGCTCAGACCACATTAGCCTGAACACAATGCACAGTCCTTCCTTTATTGTGGCTGTGCCATGCCTCAAGGTGTCAGCTAGTGAGGTGTTGTCAGTGAGACAAGATGTCCACACAGCATCCAAAGCTCTTTCCAGGTCAATGGATTACTTCCTACAAAATCCCCTGCTGCCTCTAGTCTCTTTACTCACCCATATTCTCTGTCTTCCTACAAAACTAAAAGAATATTCTCCAGTTTCCCCAAAGCAAGGAGCTCCCCAGTCTCAGCACTTTTGACATTTCAGGCTAAGTAATATTTTGCTAGCAGAGGAGAAACTGTCTAGCTTATACTGTAGGTGTTTATTGTTCCCAGATAAAGAACACTGCCCCAGCAAAATGATATGCAATCCTCAAATCTCACTCACCAAAACATTTAAAATATGCTAGAAGTGTTCCAATTTTTTTCAAGGGCTGTAGTACTTTGGAAAGAAAAGTTAGCAAAGACTTGCAGAATATTTTCTATTTTCTATCAAACTTATATCCCTTACCCCAAGATAATAATTCTGTATCTCTCTAATTGAATGGAATGATGGGGGTGGAGGGAGAAAAAGGAAGCAAAAAAAAAAATCAGTATCCCAAAAATATTATTCTGTTGCATGTATCTGTTATTCTTATAGGCCCAGTCTTCTGATTTGATGGGAAGAATAAAGAACATTTATTTAGATTATTTTTGGAAGTGAGTAGGAAGTCAAAATTATTTTTCTCATGGACATGCTTCTCCCATAGCATATGGAGCAGATTGCCTCCAGATGTTACTATGCATTAATTCATACCTATGATCATGGGGTGACAAAATCTGTCTCTTCTTTCTGTACTTGTTTCTTCGATTTAGAGACATAATTCCCTCAACTTTGCTTCTCACTGGGACGCCTCTACCATTCTTACTGATCCTATTCCTCTAGCTATGAATATAGTGGAAGGACCTGATTTTAGAACACCGTTTGCTTCAAATTTGACATCTTTAATGCATGTGGTTTGTTGTGTATATAAGACTTCACTGTAACACCTTTTATTGACTGGAGGAGTTGTTTTACTTTCTCTTTTCCAACAAGTGAGGCTTTCTCTTAGCTTAATTTTTCCTCTAATGGTACTATCATGTTCCTCTCTCTTTCCATAGTTTTTAAATACAATTTTTGTTTCTCATTGTGAGTTTTCTCTATTTACTTATTTTTGTTCCTGTGAGACTCATCTAAGGCTGTCCCAAAATTTTAATCGCTGTGTTCTATGAAGGATGGCTCTGGTTTAGCGTTCTTTGGAATTTGATTTATATTTCTTTTCCACTCAAATCATTTTTTTTCTTTAATTTCCTCTTATGAATCCATAGGATAATTTTGCTCTGGAAAAACACTCTGGAATCATTTTCTTTTTCCTAAAGATTTTATTTATTTATTTATTTGAGAAAGAGAGAGACAGAGCATGAGCGGAGGGGGACAGGCAGAAGGAGAGGGAGAAGCAGACCTCCCACTGAGCAGGGAAGCCTGACGCAGGGCTATATCCCAGGACCCCAGGATCATGATCTGAGTGGAAGGCAGACACCCAACTGACTGAGCCACCCATGCCCTCCAGAGGCATTCTTGATTCTTTTTTCTCTCACAACCTATATTCATTCTGTTGGGGAATTCAGATGGCTCTACCTTTAAAATATATCCGTAAGTCCATAACTCTGGTTGATTCTCTGACATTTTCCAAGTGATATGCCAGTGTCTAGAAATAGTAGGTGCTTGATAATATTTGTTTAACGAATGAATATGTGGATGAAAATAAAGATATTATCCATGTATGCCACTCAGTTCACATATCTAATAAATAAATACATGTAAAATCAATAGCAGTGCTAATTATGCAAGAATTAATTTTGCCTATAAGAAATATAGGCAACTGCAATCATGGTAACCAGCATGTTATTGTTTTCTAAGAAAATATTGGCAATATCATCAGATAACCAATAATTATCGTTCTAATTTCAAATATTTCCTATGTCTTAATGAAAAACATCTTCACTGTGCACTGATGAGTACATCAAATTGGGGAACTGCTGCTACAAAAACATAATTTGCTGCATTGTTCTCTAAGATTGCTTTTTATTAGTTGAAACAGAAGTGAGCATTGTCCTTTCCAGTGTACATATATTTTTATTTTGACTATAAAATGTTCATAATTAAACTTCTCTTAATGTTTTTCTTCTCATGCAAAACATTTTCTCAGGAGTATCTTAAATTTTTTTTCATTGTATATTAAATTAGAATCTGAAACTTTTGGAGAATTTTCTGTAAAAATACATTGGTTTATTTAAGCGTTTCTTTCTCTATTTTTTTTTTAATTTTCCCCTCAGAAAAAATGGGGCCTAATATCTAGAAGGAAAAAAAAAAAAAAAAAACAAAACCGTCTTTGTTAAATAAATCAATGAATTGGTACAATATGTGAGTGGTAAGTCAGCATTACATATTCGTGGACTTCCAGATTCTTTTATTCTGTTTTCCCTTTTAGATAATTGTCCATGAAAGCTGGCACACTGTTTCTTTAAATTCTATAAAACACTTTTGTACAACCTGGAGTATTGCTTTCTGTATATTGCGCTTTTTTTCAGTTTCATGGTCACCTACTTCTAGAGACCCACTCTATCAGTTACATTTGGCCCAATAGTCATCTTGGTCATATATGATCCAGTTCATCAGATTCCTTTGATGTTTGCTTTGTGAGTGAAGTATACATTGGTCAGCAAGATTAATCAAGTATCAGCTAGGTACGTTTGCTTTACTTGCATGAGTGTCCCGGCAGGTGTTTAAGTGGATTTGGTGCTCATTTAGTACTCTTGCAATGCTGCCAATATTGAGAACTGCATATGGAACTTATCTATTTACATCATCAAACCAGATGGCTTTATCATATATTCCTTAATTGATGCTATGTGTCTTACTCTTTCCTTTTATTCTCTGCAAAATGAAAATTTGCCTCATTAGTTCTATTTGCTTAGAGAGATAGACACCTGTTAGATTTCCTTCCTGAGTCTCTACTCTCAGTAAGAAACAGTTTGATCTAAAAGTGTACCGTTTTCTGTCCTGTTTAGATTATGAAGGTGGTCTTGGTAAATACCAAGCTAAACTATAAACACAATTAAGATTGCATTAGTAGTTACTTTAATGAAAATTTCTCTCACATAAATATATATGTGTGGGTACATATATACATATATATGTATATATATCATGATAAAATAAAATGGTCAAATATCCTTTAAAATTAAAAAGTGCTAATATTAATTGTATCCTTATGTAAGGAAATTTATTCAATCAAGGCACTAGAGAGGGAAAAAATATAACTGAAATAATTTTTCTATGTCATTTTGTAATTAAGAATCACTTAACTAAGCAAGTATATAAAATGTAATCAAAAGAGTTTAATAAGTGCTCTAATAGTACTGTGAAAATTAATGGCTTCAATGAGAACTAATTATCTAACTTGCTGTTTCAAATATTTAAAATAAGTTTTTGTTCTTCACCCTTTAAATTCATTAATATTAAACAACTTCATTAATAATGTTAAAGTGCAGCTTACATTTGGTGATTAGAATACATAGATATACTTCCTAGCATAGAAATATAAAGGCCTAGTAAGAAAAAAAAAGTAAAATGGGCTTCAATATGGGTATATTATAGCACAGATTTGGTTCTGACCCAGTGGGAGCATAACTGCATGTTGTTTTCTTATAATGGGAATAGTTCCCATAAGAAAGATACTTAAGGGGGCGCCTGGGTGGCTCAGTGGGTTAAAGCCTCTGCCTTTGACTCAGGTCATGATCCCAGGGTCCTGGGATCGAGCCCCGCATCGGGCTCTCTGCTCACCAGGGAACCTGCTTCCCTTCCTCTCTCTCTGCCTGCCTCTCTGCCTATTTGTGATCTCTGTCAAATAAATAAATAAAATCTTTAAAAAAAATAAAAAAAAAGAAAGATACTTAAGGAGTAGATATTCTAAAACTGAATAATGTTACAGTTAGTATAATAACCAATCACTGAGAGAATCATAAAGGTAAATGAGTATTTGATAGTCATTTTTCATTAAAATGCAGCAGTGTCCTGGTGTTAATAACTAGTTAAAAAAAGCTAAATGATACTTGCATTTTGATTGCAAATCTAAATTTTCTAAAACACAGACAGTGGCTTAAAAGTTCTTCTGCATTTAATCATTTCATGCAATGATATATATTTAGAACTTTATATTTTTTGAAGTGTTTTTCACTTCTAATTTTCAGTTTTTAAAGGGTTTTAGTTAATTATATTCTTCAAGATATTTCAGCTTGGTTTTTGCTAAGGGAGATGTTTCCTCTAAACAGGAAGAATGGATTAAAATTTAATCTCAATAAAAATCTACATCAGTTTAAAAGAAAATAGAAATAAAATTGTCCAAACGATTTAGAAGAAATCATGACTGCTTATCAAAGTTTTGCTCTCATTTGTGCTCGTTTTTTTCACTTAAGTGAATTGACGGTATTTACATAGTTATACATCTGCTTTAAATTTATCATGCTCATAATGTTAAATTTGGTCCCTGCTATAGTCACTCCACATGTTTTTAGAGACAATTTGAAATAAGAGATTTGATTATTTTTATATTTTGAAAAAAGAATTGACATACTATATAATATATGTAATTGACATACTATATAATATGAAGAGAAGAGAGAAAAATATTCCTTCAATAAACATCCATGAGAAAGTTTTTTAATGTTCAATAAAATTTTTAAAAAGACATAATGCATAATAAGTTATTCTTTATCCTCAGGCTTTAGCTTTCAAAGTCTTTTACACATGAAACAGAAAGTTATCCCTACTATAGGAAAATAATTTATTTTCCATGAAAGTTTTGCTTAGAAGTAAATTATTCTCACAAATTGTATGGATTTTCTTTTCTTTTTTACTTTTTTTTTTTTTTAAGATTTTACTTATTTATTTATTTATTTATTTATTTATTTTTTTAAGATTTTATTTATTTGACAGAGAGAGACCACAAGCGGGCAGAGAGGCAAGCAGAGAGAGAGAGGAGGAAGCAGGCTCCCTGCAGAGGGGAAAGCCCGATATGGGATTCGATCCCAGGACCCTGAGACCATGACCTGAGCCGAAGGCAGAGGCTTAACCACTGAGCCACCCAGGTGCCCCAGATTTTACTTATTTATTTGAGAGAGAATGAGAGATATTGAGAGAATGAGTGAGAGGAAGGGCAGAGAGAGAAGCAGGTTGCTGGCAGAGCAGGGAGTCCCATGTGGGACTCAGTCCCAGGACCCTGGGATCATGACCTCAGCTGAAGGCAGACACATAACTGACTAAGCTACCCAAGCACCTTGTATGGCTTTTCTTATTAAATGTCTTGTGTAGTTTGGATTTTGACATCTGTTTTTACAATCTGAGGGTAACTGATAATAGACTCTGGAACACAACAATAAAAGGTAAGATTATGTATTATATATTATTTCTGGGTCAAAGATCCACGACATAACTCACTACAAACATGCTTTCCTGACATGGCCATGTTGGTGGGATGTGGGAATGTGTGAGATTTAGAAATGGCTTTAAGATTGGCCAGGAATGGGGGTGCCTGGGTGGCTCAGTGGGTTAAGGCCTCTGCCTTTGGCTCAGGTCATGATCCCAGGATCCTGGGATTGAGCCCCACATCGGGCTCTCTGCTCAGAGGGGAGCCTGCTTCCTCCTCTCTCTCTGTCTGCCTCTCTGCCTAGTTGTGATCTCTGTCTGTCGAATAAATAAATAAAAATCTTAAAAAAAAAAAAGATTGGCCAGGAATGTGTTTTATGGTATATATTTATGTGTATGTGTATGTGATTGTGTATGTGTGTGAATCATTTTGGCTCCAAATCCATTTTTAAGTTTTCATACATAAAGATAGAGCTTCAATAGCTTGGCTATAGGACTAAAACTACATGGTTCAGGCAAGAAGACAGGGTGTGGTGCAAAAATAATGAATACTGGGACGCCTGGGTGGCTCAGTTGGTTGAGCAGCTGCCTTCGGCTCAGGTCATGATCCCAGCGTCCTGGGATCGAGTCCCACGTCGGGCTCCTTGCTTGGCGGGGAGCCTGCTTCTCCCTCTGCCTCTGTCTGCCATTCTGTCTGCCTGTGCTCGCTCGCTCTCCTCTCTCTCTGACAAATAAATAAAATCTTTAAAAAAAAATGAATACTGTTTCGCTGAAAAATAAAAAAATTAAAAAAAAAATAGAACTACCCTGTGATCCAGCAATTGCACTACTAGGTATTTACCCAAAGCATACAAAAATATTGATCCAAAGGGATACATGCACCCCAATGTTTATAGCAGCATTATCAACAATAGTCAAGTTATGGAAACAGCCCAAATATCCATCAATTAATGAATGGGTAAGGAATATAATATAGTAGAATATTACTTAGCCATAAAAAAGAATGAAATCTTGCCATTTGCAGTGACATGGATGGCAAAATTAAGTAAAATTAAGGCAGTCAGAGAAAAACAAATACCATATCATTTCACTTATATGTGGAATTCAAAGAAAAATAAATCAATGAACATAGGAGGGAGAAAAGAGCAAAACCAAGTAACAGACTCTTAATCATAACGAATAAACTGAGGGTTACAGGAGGGGAGGTAGGCAGGGGAATTGGTTAAATATGTGTTGGGGATTAAGGAGGGCACTTGTGATGAGCACAGAGTGTCATATATAAGTGATGAATCGCTAAAGTCTACACTTAAAGCAATTATTACACTCTATGTTAACTAACTGGAATTTAAATAAAAACTTAGAAAAAAGAAGAAGATAAGGTAAAAGTAAACTAATGTAAAAATTGTTGAAAAAATATTGTTTCTTCAGTTATTTTTCAGTAAGTCAGCCACTGAAATGTTATGCTGTCATATATACTTATAACAATATTAGGACCTTGACTTTTCATACTATCAACCAGGGAATACTGCTATGATTTCCTAGATAGAAAAGAAGAGCTGCACAATTAACCATGAAGTCCACAGAAAATATTTTGTAAACTTGAACTTGTGTTATCAAACTGAGTACTTAAGAGCCTGCATCTGGAATCAGAAAACCCAGCTTCTAGTTGACTTTGTGAAAATAAAGAGCTGTGTGATTTTTTGGAGATGTTCGTAACATTTTACTTTTAAAATATTAGCCTGTTTCAAACCTTATAATGCTGTATTTACAAGAAGATTTCTTTTAATAATTTTACAATCAGTCCTTCTTTTGATAATTAACATAAAAGTATGCTTATTTCTATGCATGATAATTTGCATATATAAATTCCCACTTATAGTAATGGCAGAGTTATATGCTATGAAACCAGTTCATCTACCAATGAAAGTTAGAAAAGTCATGGTACTTTAAAACAAATGAAAACAGACAATATTTGTTTCAAGTAATCTGAGCAATCAAGCCATCCAGACATGAGGAGGGTTTCAAATCCCAGTGAAAACTAAATGCCTCTAGATGAACGTGAAATTTTATCAATGACTTTGAGAGAGTCAAATGAGCCTCTTTGAGGCATCTGCTGCTTTCTTTTTTTTTTTTTTTTAAAGATTTTATTTATTTATTTGAGAGAGAGACAGTGAGAGAGAGCATGAGCGAGGAGAAGGTCAGAGAGAGAAGCGGACTCCCCGCAGAGCCGGGAGCCGATGCGGGACTCGATCCCGGGACTCCAGGATCATGACCTGAGCCGAAGGCAGTCGTCCAACCAACTGAGCCACCCAGGCGTCCCGCATCTGCTGCTTTCTTAACTGGTGTTCTATCTAGAGAGTTAGAGTCAAATAAACAAACCAACAAAATGACTATGAGACCAGAAGGTAAGTATAGATTGAAGTAATTCTGTACAACTGGAAGACAAAATTTGTATTTCAGAGATTGACAAAGCAGCACCCTTATACCATGCATATTTCTAGTGAGGATCTTAGAAATACTATTACCAAAGAAAGTACAAAAGCAAAGATTGTCTAGGTCTTACAAAGAAAGAAGTTCAGTTTCAAATTACCTAAATCCCATATTATATTAAATTTATATGCAACTATTCTAATTTCCTATCACAAAGAAAAAGAAAAATCTCTCTATTAGGAGATAACACCAACCAAATCTTGAAGTTAGTCTTGTCAATCATTTTATACAAAGGAAATGACCCAACTCTAGGAGAGGAAACAAAACCAGGAGAAAGAGATATGTAAATGATCTTGAAACTGAAGTAATCAAAGACTTTAAGTATCTTGATAATCATTCAAGATAATGATGAGTAGTTTCTCCAGATATTACAATCTGAGAAAAGACAGTCAAATTAAAAAAAAAAAAAAAAAAAAAAACAACAACAATGAGGGGCACCTCAGGAGAGTTGAATAGGCATCTGACTCCTGGTTTCGGCTCAGGTCATAATTTCAGGGTAGTGAGACTGAGTCCCACATCTTTGCTGGAGTTTCTGTCTCCCGCTCCTTCTGCCCTTCCTGCTCATGCTCTCTCTCCCTACCTCAAATAAGTAACTAAATCTTTTTTTTTTTAAGAAAAAGATACAATGAATGAAATTAAGAATACAATGGTTAAGTTTAACAGATTAGGCATAGCTGAAGACAGGATTGGTAAAAATGGAAAGTTAAAAATATGAAAGTTTTGACCAAAATATGCAGAAAAAGTGAAAGAAAATTAAGAAAAGAGCATAAGGGATAAATGGAGCATAGTGAAAAACCAAAACAGTTAATTTGGGGACCTACAGAAAGAAAGGAGAGCATGATGCAAAAGTGAAATTTCAAGAGATACTTTGAGAATTTTCTCAAAACAATGAATGACATCGAGCCTCAGATTCTAGAAGCCCAATGAATTCAAGTAAGGAAACACACACACACACACACACAGAGTTTCCAGGGAACAACTATATGTCTGATATCTGACTTTCATAGAGGACAGAATAAAATGTGTTGATATATTTTAGTGTTTAAAAAAGAAAAACTAGCGGGACGCCTGGGTGGCTCAGTTGGTTGGACGACTGCCTTCGGCTCAGGTCATGATCCTGGAGTCCTGGGATCAAGTCCCGCATCGGGCTCCCAGCTCCACGGGGAGTCTGCTTCTCTCTCTGACCTTCTCCTAGCTCATGCTCTCTCTCACTGTCTCTCTCTCAAATAAATAAATAAAATCTTTAAAAAAAAATAAAAATAAAAAAGAAAAACTACCAATCAATAATTTTAAATCCAGTGAAATGTTAGGATGGAGTGATGATTTTCAAGTTCTTTACATGCCAGACTGAAAACCAGGAGTCTATTTGTTTTTAATAAAATTAAAGTCTTATGTTCTCAGGAGAAAAGTAAGTGATAAATAAGTTGTCTTCTTTTTTCCTTCCATGTTCATTTCCTTTTTTGTTTAAAGGAATAGCGAACTGTTTGTTATTCATAACTACAAAGGCTATCAGGATTTGATAATTATTACTGGAAAAAAGAAACAAAATGAAATGGAGTGATGGTTAGAAAAAATTTAAATAATACAATTATTTTCCCTTTTCCCTTTGAGTTATTAAATGGAAAATATCAATGGACACCATTAGCTATTTAGGGACAAGGACAGGGAGGGTACCTTAGGTCAATAAAGACTTTCAAAAGATCCTAAGACTTGTAGGGACTAGAGGTAGCATGTCCTTACATGTATCACTAAACATGTATCACTAAACATAAAAATAAACATAACATAAACATATATATATGTTATGTATAACTAAACATAACATATTGTGGCCCAATATGTATTTCCTTGTTATATAAGAAAGCAGTGATTGGGGGTGGGGGGGTTACCCAAGTGGCTCAGTTGGTTAAATGTCTCCTTTTGACTCAGGTCATGATCTTGGAGTCCAGAGATCAAGCCCCACATCTGACTCCTTGCTCAGCAGGGAGTTTGCTCCTCCGTCTTCTTCTGTCCCTTCCCCACTCATGTTTTTTCTCTCTCTCTCAAATAAATAAATAAAATCTTAAAAAAAGTAAAAAGAGAGAGAGCGAGAGCAATGGGAGTTGTTAACCTGTAGGAAAGTACTCATCATTAAGGGGTATATGTGCACCCTGGGTTTTCAGTATTCAACATAATTTTAGACTCTTGACTCCTCCTAACAGCTTCCCTATTTTATAGTTTCCATTTTCCTCCATTGGTATAGATTTAATCATGAATTCAGTACACTGAGCAAAGAATTTCCTATCATTGGGATAGTCATCTCTATTAAAATTTGGCCGTGATATGGAACCACACATAAAAAACTGGCTTAAATGGTCCAAGGGATCTTTGTGATGTCATGAATAATTATTGTGATTTAACTCTTTAGTGATGTGGACAAACATTTCTTTAAAAAATATTCATTTAGGGGCACCTGGGTGGCTCAGTGGGTTAAGCCTCTGCCTTTGGCTCAGGTCATGATCTCAGGGTCCTGGGATTGAGCCCTGCATCGGGCTCTCTGTCTGCAGGGAGGCTGCTTCCCTCTCTCTCTCTGCCTGCTGCTCTGCCTACTTGTGATATCTCTTTCTCTGTCAAGTAAATAAATAAAATCTAAAAACAAATTCATTTAAACAAGTTTTAACACAATATAGTAATGATTAAAAATTTTATTAATCTTTTTTCACCCCTGGGTTAATTATAATACCTAAATTTGCTTCTACTTCCTTTCTTTATTCAATACATACAACAATTTAGTGTCTCTTTTTTCTTTGTTAAAACTCTCTTACCAGTGTCTTCCAAAGGTCAGCAGATAGACAATCTAGTCACTCTGACATTTCTCTAAATAGAAGGTGAAGTTTGTGCACTTTCTGTTTTTCTTTCCCTAGTCAATGATTTGTCTCTCCAAGAGCAAGTGTACACTTACTGAAGTCCTGACTTTAATTAAATATTAGCATTAACTTATTCCAAGAAAGTTTTAACAGAAATAACTATGTCAAACCTCTATACAATTTTCAAATTCTGGAAATAAATTTTTTTAAAATAGAAAATATCAGGACTTTATATATAATAGTGTGTGTCATATGTATGTATGTGTATATAGTGTATATATATATATATTTTTTTTGCCATTAACCTCCATTTTCAATGGATGATTTTAAAACCATACTTTAAACATAATAGCTTATAAAATATACATAGTCAGTATCCATTTATTCTCCCTCATCTTCAATATAATTTTCATGTATTCATATAAATAGCTAAACTATTACTGGGTATATTTTTATAAATAATGTATAAGATATAAAATTTGTTGTAAATCATACACATGTACATATATCTTATATATAAGTAAATATGTATATGTTTATGACTCCATTGATATATTCGTATTTTCTTATAATAGTTTTTCTTTTTTTTTTAATTAACATATAATGTATTATTTGTTTCAGGGGTACAGGTCTGTGAATCATCAGTCTTACACAATTCACAGCACTCACCTCATAATATTATTAAAAGTTACTTTATCACAGTAATATTTTCCCTTAGAATTCATTAAAACATAATAATTTCCTGTAATCACCCACCATGCCTGTTGAAATGAAACACAGATTATTTTAAAATACCTCATGTTCTTTGGTTTTATTCTTGTAAATTTGTTTTTTTCTTATAATTGAGCTTTATTTTCAGATTATATTTCTTATTCTACAGTTCTACATTATAGGCTGTAGTCTGTAAGAATATTAAGGTCATTATCTATATATTTGCGATTCTTCTCAATGAAAACATTTTTGTAATAACATGGAAATGGTATGTCATTGTCAGCTTTCAATATATTCATAATCATATCAGAGTAACTGACAGAATCTTTTTTAAAAAGGCAAAAGTGAATTCAAATATCTACAAATTACCCCAGGAATAAACAGATTTGCAAAAAGCAAGACTCATACCAAAGTAAACATCAATGCTAACATATTGAATGACTAACATACTGAAAATTACATTCCAATATAGCAAGATGATCAGAACAAGAAAGTTTAGTTTCTAAAGGAGTAGTATTTTAAAAACGTCTTTGCAATTAATTTTATTGAATGGATAGTTCTGATATCAACTGAAGCACCCTCAAAAAAAAAAATAGGCAGAAACAAATCTTAAGACATACTTTACTCAAGTAGTGTCTTAAAATTAAGAAAAATTTTACTCAAGAAGTTATTTGCCTTCTACCCCCAATTTTTCATTGCATAGATTTAAAAATGTGTGTTACATTTATTTGTCTATGTAAATTGAAATGCAGAGAAACTAAGATTAGGTCATCTTAACAGAGGAACAACAAATAATAAAAATGTAAGTGAGTTATAATGCCTAAAACCCTCACTATTTCATAAGGTAGGGATTCAAGGATAGATTTAAAATTTCTTTATTAATAAGATATCTACCTCTGTTTAATAGCAAATCATCTACAATGTGATTAACAGTACAGTGATAATATATTTGGCTACATCCCACTTCATTTTCTTTACAAGAAAGAGTGAGTTGAACATTAATCCATCAATGTATCTACAACTTAAAAATTACTTTTAAGAATTAGGAGGTACTTTGAGTGTTTTTTCAATGTGCTCAGTTGGTATTGAATAAAAAGTGGCAAGAAATGATTATGTGCTAAAAGTTGTTCATGAACTATGCATATAAATCCCCATACATAGTCGAATCTGTTACACTATAACAAAATATTCTGAACTCTGGTGAATCTACACAGTAAATTCAGTTACAGTGAATACACACAATTAGTTAACTTAACCTATCCTTTAAAGTTATCACTGTATTAATAATGTACCTCCAATAACTTCTACATAATCTTACTCTTTCTGCCCCCAAATAAACTACAAAAAGTGAAACCCAAGTGTATGTAACATGCCATCTAATGTGAATACAGATGAAATTTCCACTTGCTCTCAGTTGTTGGGGTAAGAAGATAAGCACGTTTTGATTCAAGTTTCTTTCTTTGTGTGTCACTAGAAATAAGGGCACTTGGTTGCTATTTTTTGACAGTAGTTTTGACATATATCATGGCTGATGTTTGTAATCTTGAGAGTGGAAAAGATTTAGTTTTTCTTTCCTCAACTCTTTAAGAATTAAAAATTTACACATGAATTTAAACCATATATGGATTTGCATGTGATTGTGAAGTTACAGGTCTGTGGCTTATTTAGGAATGACATCCTGATCTATATTTCAACAAATCTTTACATAAATCAAAACAAACAGAAAAAAGAATTGAAACCTTACACTTTTTCTCACTGATCATCATAGTGTCTAAGATTAGACTATATGGGGAATTCTTTCTTTATGGTAATCTTTTTTTGTTAATATTAAGAGGGAATGAACAAAGAATTGGTAAATATGAGTCTAGGTGATTAACTGATTTGGAGTACATCTATTAATATACTTTCTTCTCAGACTTTTCTTGTCCACTCATTTTCCTTGATTTGACTTATAAAATCTGGATATGTTCAGATAAAGCTCTAGATTCTCTTTATAGCTCACTTCTCTCTTTACTATTAGCCTCTTACTACCTTCATAATTTCATCGCATGCCATAATTTTTCTTACTTACATACTGACAAATTTTAAATATGTATCTCAGGCACAATACTGACACAAATACAGCTTTATAATTCAAAAAAATATTAACACTTCTTTGCCTGGTTCCTCTCCCTTGTCCCACATATTTCATGTAATATGCATGTTTATTCTACTTCAAATCTCTTACATTTATCCTTTTCTCTTGATCTCACTGTTACAATTCTAATCCAAACTACCATTTTTTTAACTGTAGCAATAACTCCTAATTGATTTTTTATTGTGGCTAAAAAACATAAGATCTATTATCTCAACCATTGTTAAGTGTATAGTTCAGTAGCATTAAGTATATTAATTCACACTGTTGTAAGACAGATCTCCAGAACTTTTTCATCTTGCAAATCTAAAACTCTATAGTTTTTGAGAAGCTCCCCTTCCCTGATTTCCCTTCAGCCCATAGTTACTTCCATTCCATTTTCTAAGAATTTGACTACTTTACCTACCTAAAATTGTAGAATCAGTGTATTTGTTCTTTTATAATTGGCTTATTTCATTTAGCCTAAAATCCTCAAAGTTCATCCATGTTGCATCATGTGACAGGATTACTTTCCTTTCTAAGACTGAATAATCTGTAGTATGTATATACTGCAGTATGTATATATATAATATATATAGTATAATATATAAATTAAATATTTTACTTAATTTATATTATATATTTTATTTATAATATATATTATATAGTAAAAGTATATATTAAATATATAATATATGTTATATAATAATCTGTAGTATGTATGCATATGTAGTATGTAGTATGTATATATACATTTCATCTACTCATTCATCTGTTACTGGACATTTGGGTTGCTTCCATCTCTTGGTTATTATGAATAGTGCTGCTATAAACATGGGTGGACAAATATTTTTTTAAAGACATTGCTTTCAACTATTTTGTATATATACCCAGCAGTGGCATTGTAGTTCTATATTTTTAATTTTTTTCAGTGGCTTTCCTACTGTTTGCCATAGCATTTACAACATTTTACATTTCCACTAATAGCACACAAGGGTTTCAATTTCTCTACATTCTCCCAGCATTTGTTCTGTTCTCTTTTCTTTTCTCTTTTCTCTCCTCTTTCCCCTCTCCCTTCTCCTCTCCTCTTCTTTTCTTAGTGGTAGCTATCCTAATGGGCATGAGGTGATACCTCAGTGTGGTGTTGAATTCTACTTCTCTGATGATTAGGGATGTTAATCACATTTTCATATGCTTGTTGGCTATTTGTATATAATTTTTAAGAAATGTCTATTCAAGTCCTTGGGCTATTTTAAAATAGAGTTATTTCATTTTTCCCTTGTTGAGTTATAGAAGTTCTTTATATATTCCAGATACTAAACCCTTACAGAAATATATTTGCATCTTCTCTCATTCTTTGTCTTTTCACTCTTAATTGTGTCCTTTGATCTGATTTTTTAGTAGCCTCTTTTATAAGCCCCCAATTCATTATCCATACTCTTTGTCAAAAAAATGCTTACAAAGCCCAAATAGGATCCTATAATTTCACAACTTTATAGTTACCAATGTCTTCCCAAAGCTCTCTAGTTAAAATTCAAAATGCTTAAAATTGTGCTATATAATCTGGCATCAATCTATCTTACCAGTATCTTTACACACCTTCTTTCTCCCTTTACTTTCTACCACACTGATTCTTCTCATACCTCCTCTGATGACCCAAGCCCCTCCTTATCTTAGGTCCTTTGTCTATGCTTTTAATTCTGTTTTGTGTTTCTCCTTATTCCATGCAAAGAAAACTGTATTTTTTGAGCCTCAGATTAAATGTCTCTTATTCAATGAAGCATTTCCAGACTTTCCAGCTTAGAACAAATTTTTAGGTCTATAATGTCGACATTCTCTGAGATGATTTGTAGTATTCATCAAATGGAAAAATTATTTGTGCAATTATACAGTTATTTATTTCATATCTGTCTCCTCAAATAGAATGTAAGATCCATGAATAAAGAACCATCCTTTCTTATTTATCATTATGTCTCCAACACCAGCAGAGTTCCCTGCCTATTGAACTGTTCAATAAATACGTTTTAGATGAGTAAAAGAATAAATGAGGGACTAAATTAGTTGTCTGATTTCTATAGGGTAATTTTGGCTATCAACCAATGATATCAATTTGGGCGATGTGGTATCTGGACTTGAGGCTTGGGTATTATATTCTAGTTGACACTTAGGAATAAAATATTAGGCCAAAAGTCTATTGGGTTGAAAGGTGTAGCCAATGAAGTGTAGGAGGAAGACCTTGATGTAATACAAATCAGGAACAAGGGACCAGGTAAAACAAAATTAATTTAGGAGCAAGGCTAGTAAAAAACTGACAAAAGCCTAAGAAATTCATATGAATGGAAATGAAGAGAGGTTTGCCTGAGTTACTGGCCTGGAGACACATTTAGGATAGGTGAGTTGAACAGAGATGGTTTCCAGGGGAGTAAGTGTTAACATGATCAAAGGTATGGCCCAAGGCAAGGACTTAACTACTTATTTTTTCCTTCAAATTTTAAATATCTGCTTTGAATTGTTACATATTACCTTTATTATAACTATTGTGTTTTCTCCATGAGATCCACACTGTTTGTGTTACTTTATAACAGGTATTCCTAAACCATTTAGGAATGTATTAAAATTAAAGCATGTAATGTGAAGAAATTTAGAATACTTTATTAGGCAAGAAGAATCCTGGTAATTTTAATTAATGGTCTAGTGCTCCCAGCTAGAATTGTATGCAGTTGCCTGGCAGATACCATCTATGCCTATGACCAAGGAACATAGCTTACGTTTCCCCTCTCTATGTGATGGAATTTAATTATAGTACATTGCTTATTGCTCTGATCTCAACCATAATCTTCTGCACAATATTTTGCCATCACTTAATCAGGAATATGAAGACATTAACTTCAAATGGCAGTTTTACTTCCTGATTGTGATTTATTTATATTTATTTTTACTACTCTAAGAAAGGAGATCATTTTTCATAAGTAGGTAGAAGAAGAAATTTTGATAGTCTTTTCCAGGTGGTATTTAATACATTATGGTGCATGAAGAGATTTTTGTCCTGATTATTTCATAAAGATATCTTTTACCCTTTGAAATGCCAGCATCTGACAGTTGTGAACTCCTTACTTTGTTGAACAAGCTCTAACTCAGGGAAAATACCAAGAGTATACGTGCGATTGACCTTTAAACAAGACTTGCCTTCTACTGGAATGTGTAAGTCTCTGTGACTGAGCTTCTCTCAAAGAAGTTTTTTTTTTTTTTCCTATTATACATTATCATACAAGTAATACTTAGTTTTTGAATTTTCAAATAATGTTGCATTCTATTTACATCAAAATATCAGACTAAGAGGTAATACCTGACAGTTACATCACTTAGTTATAATGTAGGTACTTATGGATATTTTTGTTTCCAACAGCGCTTCTTGTTTTGATCAATATTACTTGTGTATAGAAGCAAATTGGCCATATTCCATGCCTTATGTTTCTTTTATGTTATCCATACTACCTAGTAAGAATGTACTGTTTTAGACAAATCAATTTCCTTCTCTGTGTCCAAGCTTCCTGTCAGTAAAATGAAGGTTTTTGAAAATAGCCTATTGAGCTTGCTGTCAAGCTCTGACACTGCTGTCAAGCAGTAACATTGCTGTCACTCTATGTTTCTGTATTCTCAATGGGGATGATACTATCTCCAAGGATGTAAAAACTGTTTGGAGGGGGGGGCAGTAAATGACATCTTAATGTGTGGCCCTCCAAAGGGCCATCATAACAGTAAATAACAGTATTAAAATTCTATGAAAGGAAAGACGTAGTTAAAAACAGTATATTTAGGGACACCTGGGTGGTTCAGTTTGTTAAGTGTCTACCTTCGGCTCAGGTCACAATCCCAGGGTAATGAGATTGAGTCCTGCATCTGGCTCTTTGTTCAGTAGGGAGTCTGCCTCTCCCTCTCTCCCTCCCTCTGCTTGTGCTCTCTCTCTCTCTCTGACAAATAAAATATTTTTAAAAAATGATCAGTGTATTTAGTAAGTTTCCTTAGGAAGTAATAATTTAAAACAACAACAAAAAAGTTTAGAAACATTGCTCCATGCATTTTTGCACCTCAACTCATGGGCCCAGGCTAAAATCATATTTAAGCCTCTGTTTAATCCTTTTTTCATTCATACCATATAGTCATATGATCACTATGTAATGTGGATCATACATATAGGTGTTTACAGTGATTATTTTCTGTCTAATGTTTGTTTTCATGTATACATTCTTTATTTCTTTCAGGCCTATATCTCTAGGTCATTATTTCCAAGTAAGGACTTGAACTCTCAATGATATTGCCCTCAGGAATATTATACAATGTAGAGAAAATTTTCCAGCTTGATAATAAATATTTTCTTCAGGTAGAAAATTATTGGATTTTTTTAAAAGATTTTATTTATTTATTTGATATACAGAGAGAGACAGCAAGAGAGGGAACAGAGCAGGGAGAGCACCAGAGGGGGAGGGAGAAGCAGGTTCCCTGCTGAGCAGGGAGCCTGATGTGGGGCTCCATCCCAGGACCCTGGGTTCATGACCTGAGCTTAAGGCAGACATTCAATTACTTACCTACCCAGGCACCCCTGGATTATGTTGGTTCAGAATGATAAGCCATGACTTAAAAATGGAGCAAAAAGTCAAATATGATTCAACTTACTACCCAAATATTTAGAACAGTTTCATTTATTTATTTATTTATTTATTTATTTATTTATTTGACAGAGAGACACAGGTAACAGTGAGAGAGGGAACACAAGCAGGGGGAGTAGGAGAGAGAGAAGCAAGCTTCCCAGCTGAGCCCAATGTGGGGCTCTGCTCCATCCCAGGACCCTGGGATCATGACCTGAGCCAAAGGCAGCTGCTTAATGGTTGAGCCACCCAGGTGCTCTTCTTCTACTTTTTTTTTTTTTAAGATTTTATTTATTTATTTGACAGACAGAGATCACGAGTAGACAGAGAGGCAGAAAGAGAGAGAGGAAGGGAAGCAGACTCCCCGCGGAGCAGAGAGCCTGATGGGGGGCTCAATCCTACAACCCTGAGATCATGACCTGAGCCGAAGGCAGAGGCTTAACCCACTGAGGTGCTCCCTTTCTTCTACTTTTTAATATTAGATACAAATATATACCAATACAAAGAGTGCTCTTTCTTAATCATGGTTCCAGTCCAACATTTTGAGACACAATAAGCATATGTGTTAAATAATATAGGATTACATATATATATGTGTGTGTGTGTGTGTGTGTGTGTGTATATATATATATAAAACTTCCCTTTGTTTTTCATGAGGAAAATTTTAAAAAAGAAAGCAAAGTAAATGTAAACAAGTGACACAGGATAATAACAAACTTGTCATCAAAATGTAATCAGTTTTCACAAATACTTACAGGATTCTACTCTTAAAGAGTTTATATTTTACACCAGAGAATGAAGTTAAGTATTCAAATTGCAGTTATTACCAGTATGGTTCCAAGAGTCTGGGAGAGTAGATAAAACTGCCATGCCTTGCTACAGGTTCACTGACCAAATGGCAATGTCCAATAAAAACCAAACACGTGAGTGGTTAACACAAGTAATGTTTTCTAAATTTTAGAAACAAAACAATTTTATAACCCAAAATGTCAAAGGTACAATTAAGTGGATAATTAATTTATCCTCCCATTAAACTGTGATGATAATGTTTTACACACACACACACAAGCACACGTACAAAATACTCTGTATAATAAATATGTCATGAGTATGGTGGGCAGAATAACGGTTCCCCAAAATGCATATGTCCTAACCTCCTGAACCTTTGAATATGTTCTATTACATGGCAAGGGGCAATTAAATTTGCAGATGAAATTGAGGTTGTTAATCAAATGACCTTAAAATAAAGGGATTATCCTAGATAATTCTGTGAGCCCAGTGAAATATTCTCCTAGGCATTGCTCGCTGTGAAGATATTCGGGAGCTACAAGGCAATGAAAGAAGGCAGCCTTGAGAAGCTGGAAGAGGCAAGAAAATGCATTTTCTCCTAGGGCCTCCAGAAATGCATGCAGCCCTGACAATTTTATTTTAGCTCAGTAAGGCCATCTCTGTTCTCCAAGCTCCAGAAATATGTGTTGCTTTTTTAAGCTACTGTTTGTGGTAATTTGTTACAGCAACAACAGAAAACAAATAGAATGAAGTAAAATATTCAAAAGCCTAGAAATATATTATTAAGGCCAAGTAAGTTAACAAAAATATCAGAAGTTACTTATGCCTTTAAAAACATTATTTCTGGGACGCCTGGGTGGCTCAGTGGGTTAAGCCGCTGCCTTCGGCTCAGGTCATGATCCCAGCATCCTGGGATCGAGTCCCACATCGGGCTCCTTGTTCTGTAGGGAGCCTGCTTCTCCCTCTGCCTCTGCCTGCCACTCTGTCTGCCTGTGCTCGCTCTCTCTCTCTCTGACAAATAAATAAATAAAATCTTAAAAAAAAAAAAAAACATTATTTCTATAGACAGGTGGGACAGCAGTATAGTTCAGAAGAAAGTCTCTAGAAATAGTCTACTTTTTTCCAAATCCTAGCTTTACCGTATTCTATGTGGGTAACCCTAAGAAAATAATTCCTGTGGCCCCACTTTCTCATTTTTATAGTGGATGAAATAATAATTGTACCTCAAAAATTATATCAAATAAATATCTCTGATATTACAATCAATATTACCAAGCACAGAGGAAGTCCTATGTATAGTTTTCTTAATATTTTTATACTATTTATTATTTGCTATTTGTGCTATTATTATTCTGAGAGATAGCACTCTAGTACCCAATTTCATTTTTGTATTGTATCTTATATAGACATAGTTCTTTTGGTTTCAGTATTATACCTGAAAGAACTGGTATAAATTGTTAGCCTTTGGTTATCTTTAGAGGTTGATAGGGGGAGGTTTTTTCCAAGGGCTTTTTATAATAATCTCATTATCATAGATAAATAAAAAGCATAAATAATAATAAATAAATAAAATAATAATAAATTAATAAATAATAAATAAAAAGCATAAATCTGTGTATCAGAGATAAACATGAAGAAGTTGATAATTTTTAAGCCATTTTGTGGTGGTCATTTGAAAGGGAATTGGCCCATCTTGAAGCTATCATTCTTTGAAAATACATAATGATTTAATGTATTGCCATATATAGACATAAGTACTGTGAAATTTACCAATTACATGCTGGTTTTGTGTTATGTTTTGGTTAAATAGGGCTATTATGAAAATGAAGCCGTTTATTTTGGGGTGCATTTATTTTGGGTAAAGACAACAATTTACACAAAGATAAACTTTTTTTTTTTTTTTTGGTTCTCCCCTTTTAAGGAAGTGTTGATGTTAGCAAATTTTAATCAGTGAAACATCCGTTCCCCTTAATATATTTACGCCACCACAAATTCACTTATATCAGACAACTCAAGGAAAGGAGAACATATTGTATATTGCTCAAAGCTACACAAAACCACTGAGATGTAAAAAATTATCTAATGACAGTTTTTATTTCAAAAATGAAGTTACTTTTTTACAGAAGAAAAAAAAAGAAACCCAAGCACTGTAAAATCTTGGGGTTTTTTTCTCCACTTCTGTAAAATGAATTTAGATTAAACATTCCTAGCTTCATCTGGTTTTTTGAAGTCTGTTTTTATTGTACATGATGGAAAGATGTTTTGCAGTTATAACCACATCAAACAGTGAAAGATGATACTTTGATAGACTCAGCATCTTGTGGATCTGGGAGGATTCTAAAAATCATCAAATCCACATATACTCAGCTAAAATTTGACAATATATTGAATAAACCATTAAAATTTTATATCAATTTTCATGTTCAGGATATGAGAATCTCATATATTTATGCTATGACATAAGCCCTTTTAGTTTGTCTATTTATAGTAGAAGTTAAAAATACTAGATTGCTCTTTTGCTTTGTTTGTTTTCATGATAAAATTTCAAATGCTTGAAGACTATGTCAAAGTTTCTTTTTCCTTGCTCTTCTCAGTAGGTAAAGGGATACTGTTATTCTTTGTCCCTTGGGTTACTGTGTCCAATATCTGGTCTTTTTCTCAAGATGGACTTCAAGTTTACTCCGAGTTTCTAAAGAATATATTGACTATAATTTCCTTAATTTACTTTAAAGGCAAAACAGTTATTTGTATTCTACCTTGGTATCACCACTTTACAATGAAGATGATAAATCAATCTTGTTTTCATTGAATGCATCTGGCATTCAACATCCAAGCCTAATAAAAACTATGATCTAATGAAGATGAGAAAAAGAACATTTCTGTTTTCTTTATACTGACAAATCTAGTCAAACAACAACTGAAATGTTCATTTATAGAAAGAGAAAAACTTCTTTATCATCAGAAACTGATTTATCACACCTGAGTTTTTCTGTGCTTGAATTTCCTTGGGGTATCTTTAAAAGTAAAGTTGATTTTAAAGGTAGAAAAGGTAAAACCAATTTAATTGGAGAGATCAAGAGAGCCGAGGTGAATATCACTTTGAAAATATTGCAGTATTATCTCAGAAACTAGGATAGACAGTGTTATTTCAAAAGAAAAAAATACAACTATTTCTATTCAGGCAATCATAGGAATATAAAATGTGAAGCAGGGGGATAGGGTAGTATAAACTGAAAAAAAAAATGTGTTAAAACCTCTTCTGTGTCCTAAACCTTGAGGGCTAGAAATCGCTGACCCCCAAATGAAATTATATTGGTGCATCTTTAATGTGGATGTGTATGATATCAGGATTTTTTATTTATTTGAAAGGGTGTGGGAGAGGAAGAAGCAGACTCTCAGCTGAGCAGAGAGCCTGATAGCAGGTTTTATCCCAGGACCCTGGGATCATGACCCAGGACCCAAGTTGAAGGCAGCCACTTAACCAATTGAGCCACCAGACATTCCTGATATCACTTTTGTTTTTTGTTTTTTGTTTTCCTTTAAGAGACTCATGACTGAAATTAAAAACATAGGGAAAAGTTTAAAGTAGCAGATGGTCCTTATTAGTATCTCTCCTTTTGTTGTCCAGTTTGAAAACATGACATTAAAAGTTAACACATGTGTGTGCTTGTGTGTTAGTACAATGTGTTATAAATATATGCATATATTCTTTACTAAAGTGGAGTTTGACAGTTGGCACAGAAGTCATAATATTCTCTTTTTTCAAGATAATAAAAAAAATGCAATGTGTCTTTTTATATTCATTTTATGAATACTACTGAGGTTTCAAATGCTAAAATGCACCCTTCAGTGACTATGGCTTTTACAGAAAGGTGGTAGAGACAGCTAATGATAATTCTTTTAGAAAGCATGGAAGATAAACAAGAAAATAAAGCATTATTTTAAAATGCCTTAATAAGAATGATTATAAAATAACTACAAACTAAGACCGCCTTAAAGGGTATTTTGGTATTTGGGCCATGATCCTCCAGCACAATGTTCGGCAAGTCCAGTTGGAGATGATGTGTTTCATTGGCAAGCCACAATTACAGGACCTAATGACAGCCCATATCAAGGTGGTGTATTCTTTTGGACAATTCATCTTCCTACAGATACTTCTTCACACCACCTAAGGTTGCATTTGCAACAAGAATTTATCATCCAAATATTAACAGTAATGGCAGCATTTGTCTCGATATTCTAAGATCACAGTGGTCCCCTGCTTTAACTATTTCTCAAGCTCTTGTATCCATTTGTCCACTGCTGTGTGATCCAAACCCAGATAACCCCCCAGTGCCAGAGACTGCATGGATGTATAGAACAGACAGAGGAAGTACCACAGAACATCTCTGGAAAGGACTCAGAGGAATGCCATGTGATGCTACTTTAAAGTCAGAATAACCTAACCTGCATTAGAGGTGGAATAAACTTTAACTTACTGTTTAAAAAAAGGGGGGGGGCACCTGGGTGGCTCAGTGGGTTAAGCCTCTGCCTTTGACTCGGGTCATGATCTCAGGATCCTGGGATCGAGTCCCACATCGGGCTCTCTGCTCCACGGGAAGCCTGCTTCCTCCTCTCTCTCACTCTGCTTGCCTCTCTGTCCACTTGTGATCTCTCTCTGTCAAATAAATAATATCTTTAAAAAAAAAAAAGGTATCTGGTCAAGACTCTTAAGTTCACTAAGATATAAATATAAATTACTATCTATAAATTGGAAATAGCTACTGGTTAATTTTAAAAGGTCTTATTTGCAGATTTTTAGAAAAGACAATAATAACACTAAGCATCAACATACACAATATATTATGACCATAAAAATCTGTTTTGCTGAGTCAAAATAAATGTCAAACACTAATTCCTAATGTTTGGAAGGTTTTGTGCGTGTGTGTGTGTGTGTGTGTGTGTGTGTGTGTGTGTGTGTGTGTTTTCCCAAAAAATCCCTTGAGAAATTATATACCCTTATATTTTATAATCTGATATTTCTCTAAAGTGGTTTATAATGATAAACAGCTTTGGAGATAAGAACAAATCCTTTATTACTATTTCCCTTATGTTCTGTTTTGCAAATATGTTTACTTTAGTAAGAGTAAATGCAAAGAAGAAAAAATCCAAGTCAACCTCTCAACTATATCTGAAAAAGTTCAAGTGCATCAGTTACAAAGGGCCTGATAATTGGTAGAAAGGACTCACAAGTCTCCATCGGATGTGGTGACAAAAACTTTAGTAAAAGTCAAGAGTATGGTACCTTAGGAGAAAGAAGAACATACCCATCATGGAGGGTCTGACACTTCCAGGTGCAGTCCCATGTTTATTCTCAACTGCAGATGTTCTTTTCATCAGATTATAAATCAATAAGACATGCAAGGCATCTTGCTTTCAGGATTGCCCAGTCAAAAATTTACAACAGTATTTTAAGATTTACTTATTCATTTATTTGAGAGAGAGGGAGAGAGAGCACCATCAGGAGGGGCAGAGAGAAAGGGAGAGAATCTCAAGTAGACCCTGGGCTGAACATGGAGCCCCATGGCAGGGCTCGATCTCATGAGCCGAGATCATGATCTGAGCCAAAATCCAGAGTCAGATGGTCAACCAACTGCGCCAACCAGGCACCCCTACAATGGTATTTTTTAATACCTAACTGGTTATATAGCTAAAGCCAGGCTGTGCAGATTGAACTGAGTGTAAACCTTCAACCCATCCCAAAACAGTGTGGGTAATTTAGCACTGGGCACCTATATTATATGGGAGTTTCAAACTGTAATTTGCATTTTATCAGTAGCTAACATATCCCTATTCCTATCAAGTGTCAGGACCACATTTCTAAGCATTCCTGGAGATTAGCACAAAGTAGAAGAGCTGCCGCTGAAAGATGACCTTACCTTACAAACAACTGTTAGTGTTGTCACTTCATTGATGAGAAAGCAGAGGCAGAACCAATAATCAGTTTTCCTGAGTTTATTGTTGAGAGAGCTAGGATTGGTAACCATCCATTGATACCTAGCCATGAATCTTCTGGTGGAATACACAACCTCTTAGAATAAGAGTCTGATATTTGCATTTGACTAGAATTAAATAGCACGATTCCTTTGGCTAGAATGACAGATATTTGCAAAGAGTGAGGGATTTCGTGCTTTTTCCATTTTCTTTGGGAGCTCTGAGTGATCCCATAGTAATTTCAGACATGGACAAAGAAGTGAAAAGAAGGAAGGAAAAGGAGAGGCGAGTAGAAGAAATAAGGAAGGAGAGGCAGAGAAGGAGGGCGACAAGGAGAAGAGCAGAGCAAGAAGAATCTAACTCATGCAAAATTATAAATGCACAATAGAAGATCTTTGTCTTTTGGCAATCTCCCCAAATATATCTTTGTCAAAATAACAAACAATCTCATAAATTCCAGGAATAATTTACTAGTGGTAGAAATAAGAGTTATCATAAAAACACAAGGATAGTTTTCACTGGGGCTCAAACAGTAGAGGAAATCTCGGTTCACAATAGCACTCAGCTTCTAGTTACACAGGGTATAGTGTGCTATATAGGTACTACTAAAGACACGATTCGTGTGTGTGTGTGTGTGTGTGTGTGTGTGTGTGTGTGTGTGTGTATGGAGGTATACACACTTTAGAATTCATTGGATTTTTCATCTTATCCAAGAGAAAAAAAGTCATATGTAAAATCATGGTATTAAGGAAAAAAAATAATTGCTAATTTAAATGAATAATCTCTACAGCAGTTATTCAAACCTAGTACAGAAGATATCTTTCCAGCCCCCAACCATAGCTTCTCATTTCTACATTTTTCATGACCTTATTGCAAGTAACACCATGTGTTTCCAACATAAAGCTATTTGTCTCCTTAAAAAACAAAACAAAACAAAACAAAAAGCCAAAAACAAAAACACAAAACAAAAAAAACAAAATCCTGGAGCCTTATGTATTCTTGATAGCCACTTCACAGACAAAGAAATGCACTTACTGTGCCTTATGTATTCTTGATAGCAAGACAAAGAAATGCACTTACTGTGGCAAGTTTTCTGGGTCAGAGTCCATAGAATTCCTTGAGAAAAAAACTGAAAAGAAAACATATTTTTACTCTAAGACTAGGAAGCTTGTAATTCTAAATATAAAAACTTGTCTTTAACTTTTCTACTTTTCTTAGTTCACTTAAAATACCTTCTTTATCATTTTAAGACTTACTACATCATCACATGATGGTACAGCTGCGGTGTAGTCATAAACATTTGCTCCAAGAGATGGCCTGGCCTGAAATGCTTCTCATCTTGTGATTTTAACATGAGTTGGAATAACTGGTGTGAATTACCTCTCAACTGAAAGCACATCATTATAGAGCAGAAGTAGCATGCTCAACACTCACTCAGCGTAGACATCTGCTTTAAAACCCTGTCTAAAAGATGCATTGAAAGTATGAGAAGACATCAGAAATCTGGCATTTCAGATAGGTATTTATGACAATGCTAGTCCACTTTCTCTGGGCTTTCTGAAGTCTAGTTGACCACTTCTCTATAAGTGTTTTGAGTGCTTATCATTGCTTTTCTTTCTGTTATTAGCTCTGAGGAGGGTAAAGAACATAAAATTTATTTACCCTTCCTCTGGGTATTGTAGATCTTGAGGAAAGAGTCTCAATTTCTTTCAGCTAAGTCACAGTAGAGTGGGTATGAGAAATAAAGAATCCTGAAAATAAGATCTTCTCCATAGACACAGTGTCTGCTACACACAGAGTTAAATTATCTTGGATCACTGTGGTAATTCACATTTTTTTTTATTCCTGTTGGTAGTAAATCTTAATCAAAGCTCTTATGTCTTTGAGCCATCCATGGGTTTATCTGCCTGAATCCTGATGTCAAGAGGCTGCAAAGTATTGGAAGCAAAGGTATCAAGAAAAGAGAACTTTCAAGAGTTCAATGGGGGGCGCCTGGGTGGCTCAGTGGGTTAAGCCGCTGCCTTTAGCTCAGGTCATGATCTCGGGGTCCTGGGATCGAGTCCCACATCGGGCTCTCTGCTCAGCAGGGAGCCTGCTTTGCTTCCCTTCCTCTCTCTCTGCCTGCCTCTCTGCCTACTTGTGATCTCTCTCTGTCAAATAAATAAATAAAATCTTAAAAAAAAAAGAGTTCAATGGGATTTTGAATAAATATGAATCCCAACTCTCATGCACTAAGACATTCTAAGGGGGTAAGGGCATACAATCTGATATTAAGTTTCTTATTTGTTTGTTCACTTACCCATTCAACAAATATTTATTTGGTGCTTACTATATGGCAGGCACTTTATGGGTACTGGATATATAGTGTTATCATGGAACTTATATTTTAGTGGTGGAAGACATTCAATAAAAATACATATATAAGTAGAAATTATGCTAATTGTTGTAGAGAAAAGTAAAATAGGAAGAGAAATAGGAAGGATTGAGATGAAAGACTTAGTTATTGAGCAGGAAAGGCCCTTTTGAGGTTAAGATTAATAAAATATCAGGTCAGAAGGGACCAAAATTTATTTGGGCGGGGCAAGTATTCAGACAAGGAACCACAGGACAGCTTTGCTTCGCTTAAGGCTTAAGTTTTCCTGGCATGGTTGCTCTGCCAGTCAGCAATAGCATAATGACCAATAGAAACTTGACGAAGATGTTCATAGAAGATTTTCAGTTTTCTGCTTTTTAAATATGTAGAAGTATCTCAACATAACAAGATTGAATTTTAAAACAAGTATTATTGTGAAGCAATGTAAACTTTAAAAAATATAAACAGAACATGCCAAACATCCATATACTCACCACCTATATTTAAATGTAAACTTAAATTTTTGCCACGTTTTCCAAAATTCTTTTAAGGAAGTAAAGCATCTGTGAGAGTGATGACAATACTGACTCCACCTTTGGCCTTCCATCTTGTTGATATCCAAACAAGGACCTCCCCGCTTTGGGGATACATGTTCTAGGCCCCCTGGAGGTTAATGTAAGCCCTGACCAGAATGCAGAAAGTCTTCTGATTTTCCCTAAAGGGACAACATAGCAGTCTCCATTGCGGCTAGCCAGAAGAAATGACTGGCGTACAGATGGCCTCAGTGTAGATAACTACCCTGTGACCTCACCACCATGTCCCTCTCTCTATAGACACTGGGGATTAAGTTCTCACAGTGAAAAGGACAAAGTATCAGGGAGGGGACACTATTGAAAAGAAATCTGGAAATTCAATTTTCTACACAGGTAATCCACAAAGGCACAGATGTAACAAGGAGCAAAGACTACAAAGGTTGTCATACTCTTTGATGATAGGATGAGATGTAAACACATAACATAGATCCTTATTCCAAAAAATGGTGCTCGGGCAGTAACAGCACAGAAAGCCACAGAGATCCACTGGGAGAAATGACCAATGAGCACCTATGGGAGTTTATAGGAAGGGATTGAGTTGATCAGGAGTATGTAAACTTCTTCCAGTGAAGAGACCATGGAGAAATGAGGAATGATAGATATACTTGGCCAGCAATATACGGAACCAGTGTATGCTGCCTTAATCAACATGTGGTAGGTGAACAGAATGCAAAAGATGGCAGTCCCACCATTATCTCAGAATACAGCTACAGATCAGGAGACATATTCAGGTTCTACAGTTGTTATGAGAGCAGCAGAAGCCCAGCCCCTGTGAGCTTGAGCTATCTGGAAGACGAATACTTGATGATGAGAGTGAAGGGAAAGATAGGACAGGGACATCTGACATTCTGAATGCTGGTAATAATGTGGATAAAACGAAGTACATGGTAAATTGCTGCAGAAATAGCCATTAAGCCTGGGTAAATTGTTCCAAATAGTACCAGTCCCAGCCATCAAACCAGTTACAGAAATTACAAAGCCCCTCTTCAGCCAGGAACTGGGTAGTCCAACAATTAATGTACAGATAAAATTTGTGGATGACATTTTAAAATCTCAGGACAGCCAAGAAACAGGTGAAGAAAGGTAACAGTGATTGATCACTGACTGGAGGAAATCTTCACAGGTATGTTCTGCTTCTCATAGGATAACCGCAGCAATCTCAACTAAGTCAACTTGACATCAAGGGTTGGCAACCCAAATAAACAGTTCCACAGCATTCCTCAAAAAATCGGCTCTTTTGGAACAGAAGTTTTAAAAATATATTACTGATTAATTTTTAGCAGTAAAGTGCACTTAATTGAGTAATTGTGAAATTAAATGATAAATAAAAGGCTTACAATGATTAAAATGAGTAAGAAAACAATGGGGAAAATTATGGATGAAGTGAAATGCTTTCCACAGACTCTTACATTAGTCTTCAAACATACAGCACCACTGACCCATAGAGGATAAGAAAATTGGATTGTCTGGCTTCCTTAGAGAACAACAGCCTAAAGAACCAATGTAGTAACACTTGCCAACTCAACTTTGGCTCTGTACTTTTCTTACATAATGCTTTTAAAATCTTTTAACTGATTTTTTAAAGTTAAAAGATTTAACTGATTTTTTTTTAAATCTAAAATAGTGATTTACTAAAAATTTAAATCTAATTGTCAAAAGACTACTTCAACCTAGCTGGGATTTCATATTTTTTTTAAGATTTTATTTATTTATTTGACCGAGAGACCACAGTAGGCAGAGAGGCAGGCAGGGAGAGAGGGGAAGCAGGCTCCCTTCTGAATAGAGAGCCCGATGCGGGGCTTGATCCCAGGACCCTGAGATCATGACCTGAGCTGAAGGGAGACACTTAACACACTGAGCCACCCAGATGCCCCCATATGTTCTTAATCTATGATCAGAATGTATGATGATTAATTCCTTTTTAAAAAATTTGGAATTGCCTTTCATTCGTTGCTATAATCAGACTCTTATGGGGTTTCTCAACTTTAATGTGCACATAAATTATCTGGGGATCTTGTAAGAGTGCAGATTCTGTTTCAACAGGATTGAAACTAAACTGGGTCTAAGATTCTGAATTTCCAGCAATTTCTCAGGCGATGATGATGGTGTTAATGTGAAGATAACCCTTTGACTAGCAAGGCCTTGGACCTCACTTGTACTATCCCAACCCCAGCCTTGTCTAGCTGAGAGCATTCCTATTAGCAAGTGAGATCAGGCCTGCAGACAATGGAAGAAATAGACGAGAGATTATAATCTTTTTAAAATAAATATTATCTCATCCCCTAAAGAAACTGAAAATTTTTCCTGAACAGTGGTTCTCTTGCAGGCAAGTTGTTAGATCTGCTGAGATGTAAATAGGTTATTCCTTATATGCTATAAGCTTGTCTTAAACACTTTGTAATATTTTTTTAATTAACATGTAACAAAAGATAGGCCTCTGAAAGTTAAGAACCACAAAACAATAAAGAAAGTAAACCCTTTTGTTGAAAAGCTCTGATTCCCATGTTAACATCTCATTCACAGCCTAATTGTAACCCAATTAAGAAAATTAATGTAAGTAGAAACAGCTGGAACAGAAGGCACTCGGAGTGAAGTGTACCCTCCGCACTCATTATTTGATGGAGATCACCCAACTCTACACACAGTGCGTGATATTTAATATGATTGGGCTAATTTATATCTGAAAAGAATAAGAGCACCTATGTAAATAAATGAATCGACCTATTAGCTCTGATTCTTTAAACACTCCGCTATTTGATGTTTCAAGTGTAGCCATGTGACACGCCTCGGTTATGTTGTTAGTCTCCTTTCTATGTCCCCGCATGGCTTTTCCTCTTACCTTTTGGTCCTGGTATTGTATTCACCCTGTGAGTGTTGCAACCAAAGAGGCACTGGCAACAACATTGAGATGTCCAGTGTTCAATTTTATGTGTTGTTAGTGTTAAAGACAGAATGAAAGCCTGGTTTGAATTTCACACCAGTAGTTACACACATATAGTCTTGCATTCAAGGGACTCTCACACTGAGGAAAAGCCTACATTGTTACAGCATGTTTTTTAAGAAGACAAGTTATGCATCACAAAAGGACATTTTTTTCTTTTCTTTAATCTATGTGAGATGATGGAGGGTAGCTAAACCAATTCACAATTCGTGTAAATCAAACCATCATGTTGTACACCTTAAACTTATACAGTGATATATGTCAATTATTTCTCAATAAAACTGAGGAGAAAGAGACCACAAATTATACTGTTAATAGTGACTTAAATTCTTCAAGTCTTACTTTCCTCATGTGCAAGAATAAGCAGTAACCATTCATATCTCACAGAGCTGTTGAGAGGATTAAATGAAATAACTCATGTAAAACCCTTGGATTGTGCCTGCCTGTGCAACTTCTCAGTAAATACTAGCTATCTTTATGTATGGGGACCCAGCACATGGATTATTATGATTCATAATCTCTCCTCAAGATCAGCTCCTAGACAAGTTAAATACAGTGTAATTTATAGATTGTCCTGTGTGTATATACACGGATAGCTCGCCATCCCAGCAGGCCCATCTACAATCACACTGTGGAGTTCATGAAAACAAGTAAAATAAATGACAGGAAAAAATAATACTTCTGATATGCACTTCGGCAATATGAATATAAGCTAAAATATTAATGAAGACATAGTTTCAAATTATCTTGGTGTATTTCCATTTTAAATAAAAACTCAAAGATACTGGATTTTCTTGTCTGAGATCATGTGTAGTTGTTATCTATGGCTTCTGCATTTTGAGTGGATGGAGTAAGCAAAAATAATAAAGCAATGGATTACATGATTTCTAAGGACTACAAACTCCAGTTCCCCTCTACACACACACACACACACACACACACACTATACTATACCTTCAAATATACATTTATGGGAAATATGGCCATCTAAAAAGTGACCCAAGCAGTCTGATAAATTTGAACTTTGTCTACACAGTAATAACAGGACTCTTCAATTTGATCAAGACTGTAAAACAACTCATCAGTTTCATGAGAGGTAGGGTTCCTTCATGGAATTAGCCAGTGGTTCACTGAGCTCATTGATTAATTCAGTCAGTTTATAACATCTTGTAACCCTGGAGAGAGAGTGGACCCAGGTCAGCAGCTTCAAGCACTGCTCTGGTTTATACTGGAATGATAATATGTTGGTGGGATAGCCATATTAGGATTGGTGAGGTTTCTCAGATTCTGTAAGAAAATGAGCTACTGGCTCTATTTTGCATTACCAAGAAAAAAAAGGAACAACAACAACAAAAAGATGTGCTTTCTGGTACATATGTAATGTGTTGTATCCACAGGATAAATGGACTAAAATTCCATTTCTGATATAGCAATCTCAGATGGAGAAGAATAAAAATAATATATTCATGACTGTGACTAGATTTGCATTAACATAGCTAAAGGTAAAATTTTACCCCTTGTGTTTATGCTTCTTGACAATCTGGTACTTAATTTGGGGGGAATTTCTATTTCCAATATCCTCAGGCAATATGCATATATAGAAATGTTCAGCTACTTAAAAGTGACATGGAAGCAATTCTGCATATCTTTCATGACTAATGGAAATACAAAAAAAAAAAAAAGCAGTTTCTAACTAGCTAAGCTTGACAAGCTTAGATTTATACTTCACAAGCCTGATTATTTATAGCCCATTTATTTCCATACTAACTATAGAAGAACAATGAAATAGTCAATGAAGTTTGACTGTTATTTTGAAGATTTGTAACCAAATTACTTTGTACATTTTGTTTGAATTTTTTCCCAATAAAGTTATTATTTTTTAAGAATCTAAGGAAAAAAAATTGAACATGCATAGTATTAAGAAATAAATAAAGGTTCTTAAAGAACAAGAATAATTTCAAATAACATTAGTGAATTTAAAAATAACTGGTACTTTTTAAGGGGCCATTATGTAGCAATTAAATATACAAGTTAATCAGTACTGAGAGAATATAAGATTATTAGGAAAAAAAAAATACAAAGTCTCCGTGAAATAGCCATCCATACATCCAGCCTTGCAAAGGCTTTCCTGGGCTTCCTGACTCCCCTCTGGGCTCCCTCTGCCCTGCCTCCCTAGCTCCCACCAGCAGTGTGCGGTCCTACCTCCAATTCAAATGCTCATCTGGAGAGCTGGACACAAGTGTGGGCCTGTGGGAGCGCTGTGAACCTTCTGGAAGAGGTTCAGGGAGCTGGGAGGAGCTTCCACAGCTGCTGCTTTCTGTGTATGGATTGCAGGACAATTTTAGATGGCACAGTGGTAGTGGTGCATGATGAGATCTACTTGCAAATCTTGCTGTGGAAAGAAGGATGGGCTGAAAGGCTATTGTTGCAGCCAGGGCACTGGCACACTCAACATGGACAGTAAGGAGAGGCTGGGTATCAAACCCAAGTGTGTTCAAACTCACATGGCTACAACACACGCAAACACTTCCAAATTTGCTCAGAAATACAGTGGTACTGAAAAGTGTCCCACATGTAGGGATTTTGAATATGCTGCTGAGAGGATAATTGGAGCTGGAAAACCCTAGTAAAAAAACTGTTTCCTAGGTGCCAACTGTGGGAAAGATCTTGACTCAACAACTCCAAGAAGATGAAATCTATTGTAAAGGATGCTAGGCAAAAAACTTTGGGCGCCAGGGATTGGTTATGGTTATGGAGCAGGAGTCCTTGTTCATGCTCAGTAAAGATGTACATCCAGAACTGAGATCATATGCTGAGAAACTCTACATAATCTAATATGAAGCTACTGTAAAATTCTATGAGCACATAGGGCCTATTACCCTGTCCATAGATATATTGACTGACTAGCAGAAAGAGAGCACTGTATCCTTTTGCTTTATTTATCGGTATTTTCAAGAGCCATTTTTTTTAATCTTTAAAATTTTTATTATTTATTTATTTAACAGAGATCAAGAGAGAGAGAGAGAGAGACTGCATAAGCAGTGGAAGAGGGAGAAGCAAAATCCACACTGAGCAGGGAATCCAATGCAGGGACTTGATCCCAGGGCCCTGAGATCATGATGAGAGCCAAAGGCAGATGATTAGCCAACTGAGCCACCCAAGCTCCCTTCTTTTACATTTTAAATGAAAGTTCAGCTTGAAAATAAAAAGTATCCCTATGTAATATTTACTATTCAAATATAATATTTAAAAAACATTTATTTTTTAAAATTTTATTTATTTTTTCCCAGCATCATTATGATATAATTGATATACACCATTGGGTAAAAGTGTATAATACGTTCACTTGATATAATTACATATTGTAAAATGATTATTAATATTAAAGAAATATGTTATAACTTCTATTCCATTAAAAGTTTCAACCTTATTTGCATTGTTTTATATTGGGGCAGGATCCTATGTTTCACTAAAATGCTTAGCATCCATAAGTTTTATCTGGCTTAATTTTCCTGTCCACCTTTTTAAACACATGCAGGCCATAAAAGCCATCAAAAAAATCTACAGATTTTCTGAGAGGTCAAAAGCTGAATTTGAGAAGTCCTCATAATTGTCAGGGGCTACAGGAAGGATTAGGGTATCTCAGAGAAGATTTCCAAGAAGCATATACTTTCTAGGAAAAGTAGAACTTGATTTTTTCCCAATATAT
Organism: Lutra lutra; assembly: GCF_902655055.1. Lineage (NCBI taxonomy): Eukaryota > Metazoa > Chordata > Mammalia > Carnivora > Mustelidae > Lutra > Lutra lutra. The sequence continues at coordinate 96,949,434 of NC_062284.1, read as the reverse complement.
TCTTGGTGTGTCCTTCAGACCATATTCCATTGAAAACCACCAGCTCTGTTCATTCTCTTCAATACGTAGTTAAAAACCTATTTGAGATTTCTCTGCTGATTTTATCAAATCCAAGTCCCTAATTCGGTGTTTTCTCCCCCAACAATGGACTTTGAAATCTGTTTGTTCTTTCGCCTATGACACCCCTTTTTGTTTAGAACACTCTTCCCCTTCCATTCTTCCAATTAACTCCTATTCCTTCTTTTAGACTCAGTTTTGCTCTCACTTCGTCTAAGTCAGAATGGCTATGTTATATTGTAGTAACAAATAATCCCCAAATCTCATGGCTATCAACATCAAATATCTGTGTTTCATCCATGTTATACTTTTGATGTAAAGGAGCAGGAAGTTCTGTTAAATGCAGGTCCTTAGGGCTGGTAGAGGCCCTATTTCTTCATTTCAGGATTGAGATATGGCAATTCATAGGGAAGGAAATGCAACAGAGTACACTTTAGGCCCTTTAGGCCCTTAGGCTTCCTCTCCAAAGATGACACGTTATCTCTGTCCATATTTCATAAATGGCCAGTCACATGAACATACCTGACTCAAACAGGAATATTAAGAGTACAATCCAATGATGTGTCCAGTGGAAGGAGCAGGTATTTGTGACCATCATTTTGTAATCAAGGGAATAAAAAGTGCTCCGTATTTACCATGATACGCACTGGCTATGCAGCTTTCAAATTCTACATGTATATCCTGAGTGCAAATCTACGTCTAACAATTTCTAAGTTATTAATTACTAATAAGTATAATACATTATCCTGGCTCTTGACAACAGGAAATCAACCTTCAACCACAAGGTAATTAGCCACTCTATCTCTAACTTGCAAAATTAGAACATGCTTGAAGAATCAATAGGCCTTTGAGGTGATTTTTTTTCTTTTTTAAACTTAGGAAAAACATTTCAGCGAACAGTGAGCTTGCATAGTCAGGAGTAAGACAGCATTAAAAATAAGTGGAAAGGGGTGCCTGGGTGGTTCAGTGAATTATGTAGCCGACTCTTGATTTTGGCTCGGGTCTTGATCCAGGATCTTGGGATTGAACCCTGTGCCAGCCTCTCTGCTCAGCAGGGCATCGGCTTGTGGATTGTCTCTCTCCCTCTGCCCCTGTCCCCACACTCTCTAACAATAAATAAATACATCTAAATAAATAAATAATAAACATAAGTGGCAAAAGTGAGCACAGAGTGAAAAAAGACCTATTTCCCAGCTAATTAACCTACCAATTTCTAAGTCAGGGATATATTCAGACAAATTGAAAACCTTGTCATAATGTTGAGGAGGAAGATAAATTTTCACACTAGAACATTTAAAGCATAAATGAGATCTCATAAAGAATTACCATTTTATTTTTGATTATGGCATAGTAAAACACTGAGACTCACCCACAAGAGGGAAACCCTCTCTTCACTGCCCAAATATAGGAGACTATGGAGGTGTTAATGACAGACCTGATTATGCACCAAGAGAACAGTAACATCTGAACACAGGCAAAGATTCCCAAAGGCTGACTGACAGCTCTTCTTTAGCAGATAGTTCTTGGAAAGGAAAAACAAGTTTCCGTTATCACTTGTCACCACTTCTTTAATGAACACTGCCTGTATCTGACTGGTAATCCTTCACCCATTCCCCCACCGCTGCCCCCCAAGCTGTACATAGATATGGCTATAGAAAAATGCTAGGAAGAAAACCTGTCTTGTGCTGGTGTCATATGTGTGCCTAGCATACAGATCCTTTCTTTCTGGGTACTAGGCATATGATCACATGATTTTCTTGGACTTCTATGCACCATTTTGCAATTAGTTTTATGTTTTACTATTTTGCATTTGTTTCACTAAGGCTTATAGTGTAAGTTTTTACCTAACTTAATCTTCCTGCTTACTTCTTTAAATATATGAGGAATGCTCTAAGGTTAATGGAGTTACATAGACATATGGCAAAATCACCTTGAAGAAACATAAAGGATGAATCTTAAGCAAGTAAGATCACAGGGTGCCTGGGTGGCTCAGTGGGTTAAAGCCTCTGCCTTCAGCTCAGGTCATAATCCCAGAGTCCTGGGATCGAGTCCCCTATCAGGCTCTCTCTGCTCAATGAGGAGCCTGCTTCCTCCTCTCTCTCTGCCTGTCTCTCTTCCTACTTGTGATATCTCTTTCTGTCAAATAAATAAAAAAAAATTTTTTTTAAATGACCATATTTTTTAAAAAAAGAAAGTAAAATCACATTTTCATTTGTGTAACAAGGAAGAGGGTCCTGAACTCTTCTTTAATACAACTTAAAATAAAATTTAAAAACTGTAAATTAATCAAGTTAAGATACTGTATTGTTTCTTATATATTGTAATTCCCTTAGCATTTTGAGCATTGTGGATTTTTAGTAAATATTGCCTCATGAGGATATGATCATCATTCAGTGAATGATGCTAATAAAGTCTAGATAATTTGGCAAAGCTATAGCCAACTCAGATTTACCCTACTGCTTAACACCTCTGAGGAACTCTATGAGGATAGGCTAGAGGACAAAATTATGTGGTGGAGAGGTATTTCTCATCCTGATCTACTTTACTTTGAACACTTTACAGACACTTACTTTGCAATGCCTTTCTAGCATTGTGTACCATGGTGCTCTTTCATCTATAAACAAAACAAAATAACATAAGACAAGGATCTTTCTTTCCTCTCTATATTTATAAAATACCATCTCCTCCATTGTCTTTTATTTAGATGGAACAAATTGGGTTATTTTAAAAATCATAGTAACAGGAAAATTTACCTTAAATTTTTCACTTCTTTTGGCCTTCAGCATAGTGATTAGTTAGCAGTAGACTTGTTTTATCAGAATAATAATAATAGTTTTACAACTATAAAAGACCATCCCTATAAAAGTCAAAAAAGGGAGTAGTCGATGATAAATGCTGTAATTTTAAAGACTTGTGCTCTGGTTTGAAAAATATTCCCTTTTCTTGTCTTGTAGAAGTAAAACACAAAATGGTAGTATCTCTCTGAATTTTGGTAAATGTGCAAATCTGATCAACAGAAATATAGTAACTATATTTTATTTGCTGGTACAGGTCCATATTAAGTAATCAGTTTTAGCATTTACCTGTGTATTTCTATTAAAAAGGAAAGAAAAGAAAATTACTGTTTGTTACCATTCACAATTAAAGATTAAGTACATATAATTTGTAGGGACTATATAACACAATAAGGATAAAGTAGTAAACAGTGGCATGGGCCTTAGCATCACCTAGAAGATATAAAAAGAAGCAAATAACTGCCACAGAGAGAGATGAATGCCACATGAAAGAAGTAGAGATACTTTGTTATCTCTACTTCTATGGGATGCTAGCTATGGGATGGTGTGTGGCAAGGCTTGTCCGAGAATGTAATTTTGAAGTAGATCTATAGATCAATAAGTAGTTTAATAGAAGGTTGGAGATAGAGAGCAAATGTCTGAGAGGTGTGTGTGTGGGTACGCGAGTGTGTGTGTGCACGCACATGTGTGCTGTGTTTCAAGACACAAAGAGCAATATGAGTGGCTGAAGGAACAGAGGAAAAGGGCCTAGTTATGAAAGTCTTACAAACTATATTAAGTTATGAAAACTTTACCTAAGAGCAGGACTGGCTCCATTTTTATTTGCAAATAAATAAATTTTATTTTAATTTGCAAAATAAAAATACGGAGCTCTTTGTTCAAAGATTAAGAATTTCAAGGGTACCTGGGTAGTTCAGTCAGTTAAATGACTGACTTTCGGTTTTGGCACAGGCCATGATCTCAGGGTGGGGGATCAAGCCCCATGTGGTCTCTGCACTCAGCAAGGAGTCTGCTGGAAATTCCCTCCCTCTCCATCTCTGTCCCTCCTTCCACCACCCGCTAAAATAAATAAATAAACCTTAAAAAAAAAGAAGAATTTCAGATGATAGAACAGAACATTAAATCAAGATTGGACCCTTCTAGAAGCAGGACCTGTGCACACTCATGTCATATACCTAAGAAACTGGTCCCATCTAAGAATAACAGGAAATTATAAAAGTTTTTAAGTATCAGAATACTAAAAGGTCATTTTAGTTTTAGAAATATCCCTTGCTTCCTTCATAGTGTATAGCTTGGAAAGGAAGCCATATTTGAAGCAACAAGACTTGCCTGAGGGCTATAAACATTCAGATGATCATCTTGGCATCAACTATGGTAAAGGCCATAAAAGTAGAGTGAATTATAAAATTTGAGGATATAGCATTTAGAAGGGAAAAGACAAGAAATATGATAGATTGATGGGAGAAATAGACAAGCAAGCTCAAGAATGAATCTTAGACTTATGTTTGAGTAAAAGGAATATAAGAAATAGAAAAGTATTAGGATATAAAATAGTATCCCCATTTAATTGAAATTGCAGTGATCAGTTGTATTTATGCTATGAAATTAAGAGATATATTCTAAAAATAGAAGCTAGGAAACCATTGGTATTTCTAAAAGAATTTGAATGGTGGAATTTTTGAGACAATTTACAGAGACTATGTACAGTGAGTAGAGAATAAGAAGAGAGTCCAGACAAAAACTAACATGATAATGATATGCAGAAAAAATTCTGAAACAAGGAAGGAAGGAAAGAAAGAAGGAAGAAAGGAACATAGGCAGACAGACAGAGGTGAAAAACTAGAAAGGTAGGTGTTATAGAAGCCTATGGAAATGTTTTTCAAGAAGAAACGTGTTGTCGATGGTATAAAGGTTGCCAAAAGGTCAAGTAAGGTAGGAACTGAAAGGAATTTTGTGATAAAAAATTCACAGTGGCCTTGATGAAATTGATTTCCAAGAATATGTCTGTAGGGTAATGAGGAAAAAAAACAAAACAAAACTGTGAGTAGGCAATTCCAGGTGATTGGCTCTGAAGAGGCCAGAAATGAGGTGATCACAAAGCAGGGCTGAGAAGAAAGACTAGGAACGAGCATTGGGCAATGGTGATAGGGAAGGATGAAATCAAGAATGATGGTTTCCCAAAGATGCTTATATTCTAAGCCTGAAAACTGTGAACATATTACCTTACATAGCATAAGTGACTTTGCAGATGTGATTAAGGTTAGTATCTTGAGATGGAAGGCTATTCCTGGACTATACTCATAGTATTCTTATAAGAGGAAGACAGGAATGCCAAAACCAGGGAGGAAGAAGTAAGGATGAAAGCAGACATTGAATTCAGATGCTTGCTAACTGAGGGTTACAAGCAAGAAATCCAAGCAGCCTCTAGAATTCAGAAGAGGCAAGGAAACAGATTCTCCCATAAATCTTTTACAAGGAACAGAGCTCTGCTGACACCTTGATTTTAGTCCTCTAAGACCGATCTCAGACCTCTGAGCTCCAGAACTGTGAGATAATAAATTTGTCTTTTTCTGAACCACAAAGTTGGCGGTCATGTGTTACAGTAGGAATAAGAAAATAATACAGAAGATATTAGTAGGGAGAAAAAATGTAAAATATAGGAGAAGAGGGAAATCAACGGTGGGATAGTCCTAAGAAGCAGGAGGAGATGGAATCTGAAGCCAGTCAGAGGAGTTGAGTCTGGACAGGAGGAAGCAGAGGACAAGGGTGCAGAAAAGCCCAGGTTTTAAGAGGTTAGAAGTAGGTGATATATAACAAGAGGGAAAACAGTCATATGGGAGGTCTGAGAAGAGAAATGGGGTTTCTAGACTACACTAGACTAGATTAGAAAGAAGCCCTGGAAAATGTACAGAATTTCTAGGAAGGGTTGAAGGCCTTTGTGGAGATGGAAGTCTACCTGTATAGATCAGCACATGCCTACTGGGTTGTGTGATTTTGTTTAGGATTGTTCCTAAGTTCAGATTCAGAAAAGTCAGAGGGTTGGATTGATTTTTAGGTGAGGTATTAGAGCAAAGTAAATTATACCACTGGCAAGATGATGGCTACAAGGATTGGTCATGCATTCTCCATCTCAATCAAACTATAAGAAGTTGAGACATTTACCCAAGGAAACACAGCTAGTAGGAAAGGTGATATTGCACTCACAATCCCCCTCTCATCCTGATCTCAAAGTTCATATTCTCAGTTATTTCATCATGTATCATTAGTAGGGTTGTAGGAACTAGTGGTGGATAACAAGAGACTAACAAGAGACTAAAGAAGAGAAAACAAACTGATCAGAATAGCCACAGACTCATTTTTGTTCCTTCAAATAATCTTGAGTGGATTATTTGAACACCAATTTAGAATTATTCCCCAATTCATAAATATAACTATTGCTATCTACTTGGGTTGCATTGCTGCTTGGTATGCAGAATACATACTGTGCATAGACTTCATTCATTAAAAAAGGTTACTATTTTGAGGATATGTTTTACTTTACTGGTCATGACTAAATGCGGAAGAAACTTCCAAGGTTTTATTTAGATATATATTTTAACACTAAAATATAGATATATATTTTAACATTAACAAAATAGTTAATGTGTAGATTCAGGCTGAGGAAGAGCAAGAAGAAAGAAGAAAAAATCCTATTTTCTCAGGATGTCTGTCTTTAAAGACCTATTTTACCATTTTCTTGATCAATGAGTAGTTTTCTTGATCAATGAATGTAACTTACAAGCCCCAAGAGTAGGCATATGTATGCATCTGATTCACTAGTTCTTCATTCCATGGATGAGTAATTAGTGCAAAAAGCAGCCTATGGCCCAAGCTGGGCTAATAAGGAATTTTGTTGGGATTTTCACTGAAGATATCTGGAAAAATACGTGCTTCTTATTTTCCTCTCTAGCATGCCAACCTCCAAGGAACATATAAATTGGCAGTTGCCTGGGGCAACTTGTTGCTTTACTTGAACAGCATCTTTCTGAGAATGAATTCACACAGAGCAGAGAAAGGGAGAAATAAAGAGCTCTCAACAATTGAATTCCTGAAGCCAACCATGCCTGAAGACAGTGTCATCCTTTGAGTCATTAAGTTCTTTTTGTGCTAAGGATAGATTGAGCTGTGTTGTCGTTTGTAACCATGACTGAAAAAAGATAGTAAGTGCATTTTTTCTTTTTTTGCCTTATTTACATTAGTAACTCAATGGAGACTCAATGGAAAAAAATCTGTTAGTTTGCTTTTTCTTTATGAAAGTCTTAATCACGCTTCCATTTCAACAATGGTTTCACATCAGAGATTATTTTTTTAACAGTTTCAAGTGCAGTGAAACTTCTCTAACAAAGAGAGTCTCTGCCTATTCAAATTGTAGTACAGGAGATACATACAAATGATTATGCTATAAAAGACTAAAAGTATGAACTTAGAAATATAAATTAAAGCAAGAGTAAGTACAAAGTCACAATTAGAAATTTGCGGAAATAATGTTTTCTATTCACCAGGATTATGGCTAACCTGTCTGTATAGTCACATAATCCAAAAATATAATATATTGAAAATAACGAATTTTGGAAGTTTTAATTCTATTTGTTAAAGGTGAAAACATTTTCATACAGCTTATAGGAATTTATGTTTCTATATTTAAGCTCTTTCTTACAGGGTAATTTTCTCTATACATCTCCCTAACATCTACAAGGCAAGTTAACATTTAAGAGTGTACATCATAACTTATGCAATATTTAAAATCATTTTACAATATTAAAGATAAAATGTTTATATATTTAAGATCAAGTAATATGTAAGCTCATGTAATTTTTGCCCACTATACAGATAATTAAAATTAATTCTAAATAACTATGATTACATTTCCCAATTAATAACCTTAGCAAATCTATTGTAAGAAAAAAGAATATCAACTATCACATTTAGCTTTGTCAGAAAAACTTTCCAACCTCTATAACCTAAAGATCCTTAGGGAGCTTAAGAATTTTAATTGAGACAAATTCATTGGTCACTGATTTGTGGCTTAGCTGACTTCCATTTTCAATGACTGTTTTTTGTCACTTTAAGAGTACAATAGAGTGCATTGGTATAAATAAAGCAAGATAGAACATGTTAGTATGCAGTTAAACCACTGGTAATATTGAAAATATAGTCTCTGTGGTAAGGGATATACTAGTTAAGAAAACACACAAACAAATGCATGCAAATATGTATAGTAATACAACAACAAGGAAAGTCCAGTCTCCTAAGAGTTAGTAGACAAAGGAATTAGATCATTTCCTGAAGCCTTTTTTTTTCCCTGTATAATCTCCCTTCCACTTATTTATTGCAACATTTTGGTTTGTGCGTATATTTACCATCATTATTAATAATTTTCTAAAATACTTTATTTTCAATAATCTATTGTATTTAATAATTGTCATTTGTGAATGTTAAAAAAGACTACAGCTTATTTTTTCTATTTATTTTTAAATTTGTATTTCATCCTATTCTAACTAGATGCCTATTATCTCCATTGGAGAGAGTAAACAAGTAATACTGATTATCAATAATAGTCTTTAATTATCTAGCATAACTTTGACTCATTTTCTTGTCCCTTCTAATCATTGAATAGGCAAGAATAAGAAAATGTGTCCTTATTTTTATAAATTAGTTCTAAATAGTTCGTAGCTAACAAAGAAGAATATGTAACTTGAAGAGATCTTTCTGTTCACACAAACTGGTCCCTGAACCCTATAAGACAGCATTTGTCCTAATGAATTCATCACTGTCTAAAATCTGATAATGACTTTGATATACACAGACTAATTTGAGGAGCACATTTTTTTAAAAGATGCATTTATTTTATTTGCGAGAGAGAGAGAGAAAGAGACACAGTATTCATGAGTGGGGCAAAGGGCAGAAGGACATAGGGAAGCAGACCCTCTGCTGAACACAGACCCTGACACAGCTCGATCTCACAACAATGTGAATATGACCTGAATTAAAACTAAGAGTCAGACACTTAACTGACTGAGCCACGCAGGCACCTCTTTCTGCAGACTGCTAACATTAAAGTCAAGTTATAATTAAAAAATATTTTATAAAATGCACAATTATGTGAGCTATGACTCATTCTCTCATACCAAAGGCAAGCTATATTACGCACCATATTATCAAAAGTTTGCTTGATGATCATGAAAGCAGCACAAGGGAATTAGTACATATTAAGAAATCTCTTTTAGCTAGCTAGCAACAAAATTATTTTTCACTTTGGGAAGCCTTGATAAGGTAGTATTCATGTTGGATTCTGTATACTTAAAGCCCCTTCTCCATGGCCAACCTCAGACTCTGCTATGCATACTTCTACTGATACTCCATACAATGTCTTTAAAAGGCTTTTCTTAGTGTGAGCCTAAATTATATCTCTTTTTTCATCCTGGAGTGGTTACTTCATAGCATTTGGCAAAATCTTGAACTTAAATCATTGCTTAGTCAATATTTACAGAACAGTAAGCTCTAGGAAGTCAGAACTTTTACCTATTTTGATCATTATTTTATACACAATGTTTGACACACAGTAAGCATTTGGTTAAGTACTTTTTTTTGCATGTAACAAATGATAAACAGGCTTCAGTTTCTGATCTGGCCTTGTGCTATGGTCTCAATGAATCCCTTTCCTCCTCCATTCATATGTTGAAATCCTAATGTCCAACATTATGGTATAATGAAGAAGAACCTTTGAAAGGTGATGGTTAAGTCATGAAGATGGAGTCTTAGGAATGGGACTAGTGTTCTTATAAAAGAGATTCTATAAAGCTTCAGTAAGGCGGCACTGGGTATGAACCAAGAAGAGGGACTTCACTGACCTAGTGCCTAGATCTTAGACTTCCAGCCTTCAGAACTGTGAGGAATAAATTTCCTCTTTATAACCTACCCACTCTGTGGTATTTTCTTATAGCAGACCAAATGGACTAAAATAGCTTGATATATGCTTAATCAAATTTTGATTTATTAATTATTTATTAATTTCAAATCTGTCTTTCCAAATATCACTCTCTTAAGAATACCATGATTGAAATTCTGGGACCTCTTATACATCTATGATCTGATTATTTACTCTTATGTGTGGCTAAATTTACTGTATGTGAACTTCCTAGTAAAACATTGGGACAACCATGTATTTTGACAAACGTATTCATAGGTGGCTGCTCTGTTATTTCAATGCACGTTTCTATGAAGCACCTGAATTCTAGGACAGAAAACATTTTGTTTGAATGTACACACTTACAGCAGTTCCTTTTTGAAAATTGTTTAAATGTAATGAGTTGTTGGTATAAATTTTTAGTCAACTAATTATGAATGTCAAAACTTCTAGTGAGTTCACATAGGAAGTTATATATATATAAAGATATGTATGTATTTCTAGACAAATAAGAATCTCTTTTCCTATTTGTAAATCTAAAAGTACAAGTCCATGTACCTCCTTCCGTTAGAGTTCTCAAAAATAAATGAATAAATAAACATACAAACTGGCCAACCAACCAGGAAATGATGTTTCAGTCAATGTAGTTATTTAAACATCCATACTGCAGGAAGCTGTGAAGAACTTCCAATGTAATGACAATTTAGTTTGTGGCATATTTCAACATATATGTTTCTAAATGAATTGGCTATGTAACAGAGACTGATTTTTCAGTAAACTAACTCATTCTGAGGTTTATCCAGACTCTAAACGTACAAAGACTCTCAAACGTGCAATACTTTGTATAGTAAATGCTCAGAATTTCCCAAAAGAGATTGTTATCACAGAAAACATTTAGTATTCTGATACAATAATTGCTAAACTTGAATCAAAACACATCTATCTATTATTGTATGTTTCCAAAAATAAAGTAAAAGTAAAAAGTCAAAGTTAATTATTAAAGATAGAAAATAGACACTGGTGGGTATTTATATAGTACTATGGACTTTCATTTTAATAGAATTTCATCTACACGATACAAACAGTGCCATAAGTGTTATGCAAATATTTAATAACTGGAGATAAACTGATATTGACACATAGGAAACTAAGGACATTAATTGGCCGGTAGATGACCAGATAAATACCAATGACCATCAAGGAGTGTAAGGGATCTGAACTTCTAACCTACTCATGGGCAAACAATTTAGCCTGCTTTCACTGTATAGAGGCTGGGAGAAGGCACACACCTCCTAGGCCAGAGACTAAGGTGGGTTGATTACACAGAGTAATAGCAGTACCTCACTTTAATAAGTCAGACTGAGAGAGACAAATACCATACAACTTCACTCATGTGCAGAATTTAAAAAAAAAATGAATAAACAAACAAAAAGCAGAACCAGACTTACAAATACTGACAACAAACTGAAGACTGCTAGAGGTAAGGGTGGGAGGACGTGCAAAATGGGTGATGGAGAGAGGAAGATGGAGGCCTCCAGTTATGGAATGTATAACTCAGGGAATAAAAGACACAGCATAGGGACTATTGTCAGTGATATTGTAATAGCCTTGTGTGGTGACAGAAGGTTGCTACATTTGTGGTGAGCAGAGCATAATGTGTAGGGAAGTTGAATCACTATGTGGTTCACCTGAAACTCCTGTAACATTGTGTATCAACTATACTCAAATTAAAAAAAATATATATATGGGGGGGCGGAGTCAAGATGGCAGAGAAGTAGAAGGCTGAGACTACTTCGGGTAGCGGGAGATCAGCTAAATAGCTTATCTAAAGATTGCAAACACCTACAAATCCAACGGGAGATTGAAGAGAAGAAGAACAGCAATTCTAGAAACAGAAAATCAACCACTATCTGAAAGGTAGGACTGGCGGAGAAGTGAATCCAAAGTGACGGGAAAATAGACTGCGGGGGGAGGGGCCGGCTCCCGGCGAGCGGCGGAGCAACGGAGCAAAATCAGGACTTTTAAAAGTCTGTTTCGCTGAGGGTCATCGCTTCAGAGGCTTAACTGGGGTGAAGCCCAGGCGGGGTCAGCGCGGCCTCAGGTCCCGAGAGGGTCGCAGAAGGATCGGGGGTGTCTGAGTGTCGCAGAGCTTACCGGTATTAGAACGGGGAAGCCGGCTACAGAGACAGAGCCGAGAAGTGACTCTCAGCTCGGGGTTGCCTTGAACCGGTCGCAGCCTTGGTCAGCTCGGAGCGCGGCCGGGGGCCAGGGTGACGGGAGTCATTGGGCGTTGTTCCCTGAGGGCGCACTGAGGAGTGGGGCCCCGGGCTCTCGGCTCCTCCGGGCCGGAGACCGGGAGGCCGCCATCTTCATTCCCGTCCTCCGGAACTCTACAGAAAGCGCTCAGGGAACAAAAGCTACCGAAAGCAAACCCGAACGGATTACTCAGCGCGGCCCCGGGTAAGGGCGGTGCAACTCCGCCTGGGGCAAAGACGCTTGAGAATCACTACAACAGGCCCATCCCCCAGAAGATCAACGGGAAACCCAGCCAGGACGAAGTTCACCTACTGAGGAGTGCAGTTTCAATACCAAGGAGAACGGCGGAATTCCAGAGGAGAAGAAAGCAAAGCACGGAACTCATGGCTTTCTGCCCATGATTCTTTAGCCTTGCAGTTAATTTAATTTTTTTTTCTCTTTTTCAATTTTTTTTCTCTTCTTCTGCTAAATTTTTTAAACTTTTACCGTTTTCTTTTTTTAACGTTTTTTAAATAGTTTATCATATATATATATATTTTTTCCTTTTTATAGTTTTTATTGGCTTTCTTTTTTTAATAGTTTCTTTTTTTTTCTTCTTCTGAACCCCTTTTTATCCCCTTTTTCCCCCTCATGATTTGGGATCTCTTCTGATTTGGCTAAAGCATATTTTCCTGGGGTTGTTGCCACCCTTTTAGTATTTTACTTGCTCCTTCATATACTCTTATCTGGACAAAATGACAAGGCGGAAAAATTCACAACAAAAAAAAGAACAAGAAGCAGTACCAAAGGCTAGGGACCTAATCAATACAGACATTGGTAATATGTCAGATATAGAGTTCAGAATGATGATTCTCAAGGTTCTAGCCGGGCTTGAAAAAGGCATGGAAGATATTAAAGCAACCCTCTCGGGAGATATAAAAGCCCCTTCTGGAGAAATAAAAGAACTAAAATCTAGCCAAGTTGAAATCAAAAAAGCTATTAATGAGGTGCAATCAAAAATGGAGGCTCTCACTGCTAGGATAAAGGAGGCAGAAGAAAGAATTAGCGATAGAGAAGACCAAATGACAGAGAATAAAGAAGCTGAGCAAAAGAGGGACAAACAGCTACTGGACCACGAGGGGAGAATTCGAGAGATAAGTGACACCATAAGACGAAACAACATTAGAATAATTGGGATTCCAGAAGAAGAGGAAACGGAGAGGGGAGCAGAAGGTATACTGTAGAGAATTATTGGAGAGAATTTCCCCAATATGGCAAAGGGAACAAGCATCAAAATCCAGGAGGTTCAGAGAACCCCCCTCAAAATCAATAAGAATAGGTCCACACCCCGTCACCTAATAGTAAAATTGACAAGTCTTAGTGACAAAGAGAAGATCCTGAAAGCAGCCCGGGAAAAGAAGTCTGTAATGTACAATGGTAAAAATATTAGATTGGCAGCAGACTTATCCACAGAGACCTGGCAGGCCAGAAAGAGCTGGCATGATATATTCAGAGTACTAAATGAGAAAAACATGCAGCCAAGAATACTATATCCAGCTAGGCTATCATTGAAAATAGAAGGAGAGATTAAAAGCTTCCAGGACAAACAAAAACTGAAAGAATTTGCAAATACCAAACCAGCTCTACAGGAAATATTGAAAGGGGTCCTCTAAGCAAAGAGAGACCCTAAAAGTAGTAGATCAGAAAGGAACAGAGACAATATACAATAACAGTCACCTTACAGGCAATACAATGGCACTAAATTCATATCTCTCAATACTTACCCTGAATGTTAATGGGCTAAATGCCCCCAATCAAAAGACACAGGGTATCAGAATGGATAAAAAAACAAAACCCATTTATATGTTGCCTACAAGAAACTCATCTTAAACCCGAAGACACCTCCAGGTTTAAAGTGAGGGGGTTGAAAAGAATTTACCATGCTAATGGACATCAGAAGAAAGCAGGAGTGGCAATCCTTATATCAGATCAATTAGATTTTAAGCCAAAGACTATAATAAGAGATGAGGAAGGACACTATATCATACTCAAAGGAACTGTCCAACAAGAAGATCTAACAATTTTAAATATCTATGCCCCTAACATGGGAGCAGCCAACTATATAAACCAATTAATAACAAAATCAAAGAAACACATCGACAAGAATACAATAATAGTAGGGGATTTTAACACTCCCCTCACTGAAAAGGACAGATCATCCAAGCAAAAGATCAACAAGGAAATCAAGGCCTTAAATGACACACTGGACCAGATGGACATCACAGATATATTCAGAACATTTCATCCCAAAGCAACAGAATACACATTCTTCTCTAGTGCACATGGAACATTCTCCAGAATAGATCACATTCTTGGTCCTAAATCAGGTCTCAACTGGTATCAAAAGATTGGGATCATTCCCTGCATATTTTCAGACCACAATGCTCTAAAGCTAGAACTCAATAACAAGAAGAAATTTGGAAAGAACCCAAATACATGGAGACTAAACAGCATCTTTCTAAAGAATGAATGGGTCAACAGGAAATTAAAGAAGAATTGAAAAAATTTATGGAAACAAATGATAATGAAAACACAACGGTTCAGAATCTGTGAGACAAAACAAAGGCAGTCCTGAGAGGAAAATATATAGCAGTACAAGCCTTTCTCAAGAAACAAGAAAGGTCTCAGGTACACAACCTAACCCTACACCTAAAGGAGCTGGAGAAAGAACAAGAAAGAAACCCTAAATCCAGCAGGAGAAGAGAAATCATAAAGATCAGAGAAGAAATCAATGAAATAGAAACCAAAAAAAAAAAAAAAAAACAATAGAACAAATCAACGAAACTAGGAGCTGGTTCTTTGAAAGAATTAATAAGATTGATAAACCCCTGGCCAGACTTATCAAAAAGAAAAGAGAAAGGACCCAAATAAATAAAATCATGAATGAAAGAGGAGAGATCACAACGAACACCAAAGAAATACAGACAATTATAAGAACATACTATGAGCAACTCTACGCCAACAAATTTGACAATCTGGAAGAAATGGATGCATTCCTAGACACATATAAACTACCACAACTGAACCAGGAAGAAATAGAAAGCCTGAACAGACCCATAACCAGTAAGGAGATTGAAACAGTCATCAAAAATCTCCAAACAAACAAAAGCCCAGTGTCAGACGGCTTCCCGGGGGAATTCTACCAAACATTTAAAGAAGAACTAATTCCTATTCTCCTGAAACTGTTCCAAAAAATAGAAATAGAAGGAAAACTTCCAAACTCATTTTATGAGGCCAGCATCACCTTGATCCCAAAACCAGACAAGGATCCCAACAAAAAAGAGAACTACAGACCAATATCCTTGATGAACACAGATGCAAAAATTCTCGCCAAAATACTAGCCAATAGGATTCAACAGTACATTAAAAGGATTATTCACCATGACCAAGTGGGATTTATTCCAGGGCTGCAAGTCTGGTTCAACATCCGCAAATCAATCCATGTGATTCAACACATTAATAAAGGAAAGAACAAGAACCATATGATACTCTCCATAGATGCTGAAAAAGCATTTGACAAAGTACAGCATCCCTTCCTGATCAAAACTCTTCAAAGTGTAGGGATAGACGGCACATACCTCAATATTATCAAAGCCATCTATGAAAAACCCACCGCAAATATCATTCTCAATGGAGAAAAACTGAAAGCTTTTCTGCTAAGGTCAGGAACACGGCAGGGATGTCCGTTATCACCACTGCTATTCAACATAGTACTAGAAGTCCTAGCCTCAGCAATCAGACAACAAAAGGAAATTAAAGGCATCCAAATCGTCAAAGAAGAAGTCAAACTCTCACTCTTTGCAGATGATATGATACTCTATGTGGAAAACCCAAAAGACTCCACTCCAAAACTGCTAGAACTTGTACAGGAATTCAGTAAAGTGTCAGGATATAAAATCAATGCACAGAAATCAGTTGCATTTCTCTACACCAACAACAAGACAGAAGAAAGAGAAATTAAGGAGTCCATCCCATTTACAATTGCACCCAAAACTATAAGATACCTAGGAATAAACCTAACCAAAGAGACTAAGAATCTATACACAGAAAACAATAAAGTACTCATGAAAGAAATTGAGGAAGACACAAAGAAATGGAAAAATGTTCCATGCTCCTGGATTGGAAGAATAAATATTGTGAAAATGTCTATGCTACCTAAAGCAATCTACACATTTAATGCAATTCCTATCAAAGTACCATCCATTTTTTTCAAAGAAATGGAACAAAAAATCCTAAAATTTATATGGAACCAGAAAAGACCTCGAATAGCCAAAGGAATATTGAAAAAGAAAGCCAAAGTTGGTGGCACCACAATTCCGGACTTCAAGCTCTATTACAAAGCTGTCATCATCAAGACAGCATGGTACTGGCACAAAAACAGACACATAGATCAATGGAACAGAATAGAGAGCCCAGAAATGGACCCTCAACTCTATGGTCAACTCATCTTTGACAAAGCAGGAAAGAATGTCCAATGGAAAAAAGACAGCCTCTTCAATAAATGGTGTTGGGAAAATTGGACAGCCACATGCAGAAAAATGAAATTGGATCATTTCCTTATACCACACACGAAAATAGACTCAAAATGGATGAAGGATCTCAATGTGAGAAAGGAATCCATCAAAATCCTCGAGGAGAACACAGGCAGCAACCTCTTCGACCTCAGCCACAGCAACATCTTCCTAGGAACATCACCAAAGGCAAGGGAAGCAAGGGCAAAAATGAACTTTTGGGATTTTATCAAGATCAAAAGCTTTTGCACAGCAAAGGAAACAGTTAACAAAACCAAAAGACAACTGACAGAATGGGAGAAGATATTTGCAAATGACATATCAGATAAAGGGCTAGTGTCCAAAATCTATAAAGAACTTAGCAAACTCAACACCCAAAGAACAAATAATCCAATCAAGAAATGGGCAGAGGACATGAACAGACATTTCTGCAAAGAAGACATCCAGATGGCCAACAGACACATGAAAAAGTGCTCCATATCACTCGGCATCAGGGAAATACAAATCAAAACCACCATGAGATATCACCTCACACCAGTCAGAATGGCTAAAATTAACAAGTCAGGAAATGACAGATGCTGATGAGGATGCGGAGAAAGGGGAACCCTCCTACACTGTTGGTGGGAATGCAAGCTGGTGCAACCACTCTGGAAAACAGCATGGAGGTTCCTCAAAATGTTGAAAATAGAACTACCCTATGACCCAGCAATTGCACTGCTGGGTATTTACCCTAAAGATACAAACGTAGTGATCCGAAGGGGCACATGCACCCGAATGTTTATAGCAGCAATGTCTACAATAGCCAAACTATGGAAAGAACCTAGATGTCCATCTACAGACGAATGGATAAAGAAGATGTGGTATATATTCACAATGGAATACTATGCAGCCATCAAAAGAAATGAAATCTTGCCATTTGCGACAACGTGGATGGAACTAGAGGGTATCATGCTTAGCGAAATAAGTCAATCGGAGAAAGACAACTATCATATGATCTCCCTGATATGAGGGAGAGAAGATGCAACATGGGGGGTTGAGGGGGTAGGAGAAGAATAAATGAAACAAGATGGGATTTGGAGGGAGACAAACCATAAGTGACTCTTAATCTCACAAAACAAACTGAGGGTTGATGGGGAGGGGGTTGCAAGAGGGGGGTGGGGTTATGGATATTGGGGAGGGTATGTGCTATGGTGAGTGCTGTGAAGTGTGTAAACCTGGTGATTCTCAGACCTGTACCCCTGGGGATAAAAATGTATGTTTATAAAGGTGTAAAAAAAAAAAAAAAAAAGAAAGGATGAATACCCAAGTTTTGTAGCAACATGGACGGGACTGGAAGAGATTATGCTGAGTGAAATAAGTCAAGCAGAGAGAGTCAAGTATCATATGGTTTCACTTATTTGTGGAGCATAACAAATAGCATGGAGGACAAGGGGAGATGGAGAGGAGAAGGGAGTTGAGGGAAATTGGAAGGGGAGGTGAACCATGAGAGACTATGGACTCTGAAAAACGATCTGAGAATTTTGAAGGGGTGGGGGGTGGGAGGTTGGGGGCACCAGGTGGTGGGTATTGTAGAGGGCACGGATTGCATGGAGCACTGGGTGTGGTGCAAAAATAATGAATACTGTTATGCTGAAAAAATAAAAAAATATATATATATGTATATTTCAAATTAAAAAAATATATATATATATATTTTTTAATAGGTCACTTAGCATCAGTTCCCAAGCCTAAATTCTCACATGGCAATGTAAAGATGGCCTAAAATAATGGAGAAGTAATATATTTGATTACAAAAGTGTAAGCTTGGACATGGACAACCCCAATCTTTAGAGTGGGCAGTAAAATGCCCAACCTTTGCTTCAGAGAAAGACACTGTTTCTATTTCCCAAGGTTGTTTGCTATCTAGACATCCTGGAAAAGTGAGTCTGGACAAAAGGGCAGAAGTGTCTTGCTAGGAATACATGCAGAAATATGAGAGAGCCATTAAGAACTGTGTCTCAACAATGGCTCTTTAAAATAATTAAACAAGGATCACCATTGGGCATCTTAACAATTAGTTTAGATTCTAGAATACTCAACAAACCTGCACTTACACTTTTGGATGGTGAAGGGTGACCATTGTGAAACATACATACCCATTTCTGGAGCACTTTTTTTTTACCTGAGCAATGTCTTAAAAAAACTCCATTCTCTAGAGTGATATTTTTGTTTAAAAAACAAACAAACAAACAAACAAACAAAATTTAGAGGTTTTAAATACCACAAGAAGAATGTCTATAATGAGTAAAAGAAGACTGATGGATTTAGCAAAGTAGCATCTCTCAAGTGTATTTACCTAATTCTGAAAGAAAACAATGTCCATTAATGTAACTATTCCCATCTCCATCACATGTGCGTATGTACCTATTCAATCAAAACATAGACTTAGGGCAGAGAATCTGATTCCAGTTATTCTTTTAAGAAACATAAGAGGTTTCCAAAAGTGATAAGAAACTGAATTTTAAAATATTAGAATTTCTGAAATTAAAAAAAATTACCTTTCTTTTAGACCTTCCAAATTACACTTCTGAAGTTCACCTTGCACACATTCTACACTACTACCTATCTCTGTTGATATTCTAGAAAGAGCAACGTCTTTATTATCATATTTATGTAAGAGTAATTCTTTTGAAAATTACAGTGGGCTTTTGAACTTTGAGTATCACAGTATATTCTTTCAAACATTTTTATTTCCCTTATTGATGATTTTGGGAAATGATGTGTCCATTGACTCATTCTTTAGTTTAACAAATATTTATTGAGACCTACTATGTGCAAGTTACTGTTCTATGGAAGAAAGCTCTAGTCTCATCTTGTCAGAATAGCCAAGATCCTTGTCCTAACTGACCCTATATTTAAATGGAAAGGAAAAATAATAATAACACTTTGAAATAAATAAACAAGATTACTTGATGGAATAATGGGGGACAATTTCACATGGTGCAAAAATGAAGGACTTTTCTACAGATGAAAAACAAGAAACACAAAGGAATCAGTACAGCAAGGTCCCTAAAAAAAGCAATTCAGGCAAAGAACGCAAAGGGCAAGTGCTACATCCCTGAACAAACAAAGTCTGTATGACTTTAAGAGAGCTAATAATCTGGCAAGATGAGACAGCTGGTAGACCTGAAGGCTATAGTAGGAAGTTTGATTTTTATTTCTATTTTAATGAAAAGTCATTGAAAACTTTTTTACAGCTGGAAAGGAACATCATTCCATTGGATTTTTTAAAAAATACTGTCATTCTGAACGTTGCATGGAACACTGATTGAATGGGGCCCAAAAATTGAGGCAGGAAAGTTGGTATATTTAGACATATTTGAGTTATTCCTGAAAGCACATGATGGTGGGTTGGATGAGGAAAACATAAGTGAGAAAAATAACGAGTGTTCCCAAGTTGTGGGGTCTGCCATGCTGTTACTGAGAAGGGACTCCTGGGAAGAGATAGAAGCTGTAATGCATAATGTATATATGAAATTTGAGATGCTTATCAGATATGCAACTAAAATATTGGATTAACCTCTGGACATATAAATTAAGAAATTATCACATATGTGTGTGTGTGTGTGTGTGTGTATGTGTGTATATATATATATACATATGTGTGTATATATATATATATACATATATATGTATGTGTGTATATATATATACATATATATGTATATATATATATATTTTTTACAGCTAGATGCAATCATTCAGAGTAGAGGATAAATAGAAAAGAAAAAAAAATTACTCTAACTTGACCTCTGGGGCACACCCATATTTACAGTTTTAAATTGGTCTATCCTGGAAAGGGGACCTAGGAAGAAGGAAAAGGGAAAGAGAAGAGGAAGGTCAGGGATGTGTGATTTAAAGGAATCCGGAGAAGAACTACCCCAGAAAGAAGGGGAAATTGATGAGATTTCAAGTAAGATGAGATTAAAGAAATATTGATAGGTGAGAAAACATGATAGTTTTTCATCACTCTAGTATAGTTGCAGAAACAAAGTCAATAAAAATCGATTGACAAGTAAATAGAAAGTGAGAAAATCAAGCACAAATTATAGAAGATGCTTTGGATATATTTGGAGTAAGCTAAAATTTTAAGTAAAATCAAATAGATATTATTCAGAACCCAGGAAAAGGCTATTATTGATAGGAGTAAGGGGATAAGAGAAAAGACAGATGAAGGATACAAATTTGAGTTGGATTTTAGATGTATTGGTGGAGAAAAAAAATGGTTCTTTTTCTGTGTTAGATACTATTTTCTCAATGAAATATAAAGTGAAATCACTATCTGAAAGTAAAAGTTTAGTAGGGAAGGGTGAGTCTTGAAAAATTTTAAAGGAAAAGATACCAACAGAAAAATAGATTTCCTTGGCAGTGCTATTTGTGTTTGCTATTGTGAATTAATGGTGAAACTGCTCTTTCCCCACAGCTACCTTTAGTGATTTGGTGGCGTATGCAGAGATGAAAGATCCTGCATTCAAGGATGATGGAGGCTGAGCAGACCAGAGACTTGTGAATATTTCTCATGAGGTCATTTCAATAATACATCAATATATACAAATTGAGTGAACATGGAAGTGTAGGAAAGAGGTACCAATAAATGAAGAAAATGAGTACATTAGAATAAGTTGGATCAGTAAATAAGAAGTGGTGGTAGGAAAGTAGAATGCTTAAAATAAAGCTGTTGAAAGTAGAACACATCCTGTCTACCTCCTAGATCTGAGGGAAACAGGCAAAACATGATTCTGGACTGACAGTTAAATTTTAGATAAGATCAGGAGGTGAGCAAAAGTGAAAGACTAAAGATTTATGGATCGTTAATTTACTGATTCAGGGCTTCTGGGGGCACAGTGTTTTAATCCTGACCCTCACAAAGGGGAAGAAAGATGAGATCCAATTAGAAGATGTCCAAGATGGTAAGGAAATTAGAGTTCAGGTGATAATGCATAAACTGTGATGCTTGGTTTCTGGAAATTACAAGTGTTTCCCACAATAAGCAGTAGTAAACAGTGGGATTTGGAATGGTTGTGTCATTGGCAAATTGGGTCATTAAAAAGAAAGAAAGAAAAAAAAACTTCTTGTTATGGTTTCCTGGAGCGATTAGTCTGTTTTATAGTATCACACTGTGGAAGAGAAATGTGATAGCCAAAGTGTTCCCCCTAGACCCTGAGGCAATGTGTTCAAGACTATATAATCAGAAGTATGATAGACATAGCTTCAGATCTTAGCTACAGCCCTTAATCACTAGGAGAATCACATAACATTAGGCCAAGGATTTTTCATTTGTTAAGGAAGAAAAAATTTAAAAAAAATATCGGGAACATAGATAATTAATTACTCCTATATTGGTAGGATGATGTAAAAGTTAAAGACTAAGTGAAATGAGGTATATAGGAAAGTATCTACAGCACGTCTGAACATTATTTTCCTTTTCTGTGTGTCTTCTTATCGGACTTGTGCTCTACGCCCACCCCTCCCTTATCCCACTCCCTCAGCCTAGTAATAATGATAATTTTAATAAGGGACAGATGTGGCATTAATTTTTGATAGCTTGGCTCATAATAAGCTTCCTAAATATTTTTCTATTGAACTACAAGAAAGTATAATTATGGATATGTTAAATCTCCAGATTCAATAAGTGTAATTTTTATACCAAGAAGTTACCAGTATCATTTTTTTGCTTAGAAAGATGTGAAAGATGGTTCTTTAACAATTTGGATAGACAACTGTTGGCACACTTTAGTTCCTCCCTTTTTTAATTGAATTTACAGAGCTAGTACAATTTCTATTGTATGTCACAAATATGTGGATGATACTGTTTTCTGCTTTGTAAATTCTTATCAGCTCCCTTGATTAATGTTTACTGAGCTCCCACAAAGAACTTGACATTGAATTTAATAATTTCTTCAAAGCTGATGAATCAGCACTGTTGGTTGAAAGAATGACTTAAAACTAGAGTACTCTACAAAGGAAAAAAAAAAAAGCTCTCAGCCAAGATTAGCATTCTCCTTCTCAATGCTTTAGTGCTGGCAATCAAGCATTGTTCTTGCTTTACCTCACTTCATAAAATGCTCCCTTAGCATTGCTAGTATTACTCTTGCTATCTAAATTTATTTTTCTGTTGATGCCTTTACTTAGAAATCATAAATGGATTACATTCTTCTTCCTCAAGAAGACTGTTAATTGTTCTCTTGTTGCAAAAGAAAAATTGATAATCATTGAGAATCATTAAATTTTTTTAAAAAAATTTTGGAACTGGGGCGCCTTGGTGGTTCAGTCAGGATTCTGGGGCTGAGCCCTGAGATGTGCTCCCTGCTGAGCAGTAAGTCTGCTTGTCCCTCTTTCTTTGCCCCCCCACCCCACCATGTACTCATCTCTCTCCCTTTCTCTCAAATAAATAAATACAATCTTTAAAATTTTTTTTTTTTTTGGAATTCACTCCTTTCTAAATCCTTTCCTGAAATTCAAATGGGAAATTGTTTTAAGTTATATCATAAAATATTATTAGCACATGCCTTCATTTTCATGTTTTACACAAATTTAATCATCCCTTTTTTTTGCTAATTAACATAAGCCTGAATTCATATTATGTTTTTTTTTTAAAGATTTTATTTATTTGTCAGAGAGAGAGGGAGAGAGAGCAAGCACAGGCAGACAGAATGGCAGGCAGAGGCAGAGGGAGAAGCAGGCTCCTGCTGAGCAAGGAGCCCGATGCGGGACTCGATCCCAGGACTTTGGAATCATGACCTGAGCCGAAGGCAGCTGCTTAACCAACTGAGCCACCCAGGCGTCCCTCATATTATGTTTTGTTTTTGTTTTTTTTTTTTAAAGATTTTATGTATTTATTTGACAGAGAGAGATTACAAGTAGGCAGAGGCAGGCAGAGAGAGAGGAAGGGAAGCAGGCTTCCTGCTGAGCAGCGAGCCCGATTCGGGACTCGAGCCCGATTCGGGACTCGATCCCAGGACTCTGGGATCATAACCTGAGCTGAAGGCAGCGGCTTAACCCACTGAGCCACCCAGGCGCCCCCCCTCATATTATGTTTTAAAAAACAAATTTCTGATGTCATCTGCAAACTTTCCTTGCTAATATGATCTGAAATTACTCTATTTAAATTTTAGTGATATAAACCCAAGGTGCTAGAACTACTATGCTCAATCCCTGATGTTACTTATTGACATGCTCTGAAGGTACGTATTTTAATTTAAAGCACTACCACCAGGAAAATGTCACTTCTTGTTCTCTAATGCAGGGTAGATCAAGAAAAAACAAAACAAAACAAAAAACCCTGATATTTATAAAAATAAACTATTTGGAAATACTCGAGTTAGGGAAGATCCTGTCTACTTGCCAGTTTTATAAATAGTGACTGTATTAACAAATGGCTTTGCTCTTAGTCACAGTGAAACTTTCACCTGGGGGTAAGGTTTTTAACTACATACAAAAGGGTTCCTTTAATTTGGAACCTTAAAAACAAAAACAATGATAATTTATTTCACCAGTCTAGAAATCAGATCGTGTTTGTTTGTTTCGCTTGTTTCTTTTTTTTCTTCCTAACAAAGTTTTCCTTTGGCTTTTGCTTTGCCCGGTGAATCAAATTATATTTTACTTTTTTGATTCAGTTAGAAGCTGCTTCAAATGAAAAGAAGATAAAGACTCCAAATACAAACTCTCTTACCAATATTTTTTGCCTGATCGGGATGTCGTAAGAGCAGTGCAGGGGTGGATGGGAGGCTAAACTGGGAGGCTATGTTAAAAGAAGGTATAATAGCATCTATACAAATAGATACAATCATCTGAATTATTTTCCTCTCTGAGTCACACTTTGAATTGGTCACAATCGGCTTGCCTGATAAGGGTTGGAGCCAAGATTTAAATAAAATTTGCTAAGACTATATTACTAGTGTTTTCTTCTTTTTTCCTTGGATCCTAAATGGCCAAAATTGCAAAGTCAAGAGTTTTGGTAACATAGATATTCTTTAATTCACAAATTAACCTAGCTTCCCATAGGTAAAACATTAGCTTTTCATGGTCTGATTTTAAATCTCTTTCTAAAATCTTGTGTTTGCCTCTCTTTTCATGGGAAAGGCTCTTTTAATTCTGTCTTTGTCTATTTAAGCCCAAATTCTAGAACACAACTCAAGTTCTAGTACTATGTTTATGCTACCATCACTTTAGTCTTTGAACAATTTCTGGTTTACATTTCCTCTTGCTGCATTCATTTTGGCTTTTTTTTTTAAGATTTTATTTATTTATTTGACAGAGATCACAAGTAGGCAGAGAGGCAGGCAGAGAGAGAGGGGGAAGCAGGCTCCCTGCTGAGGCAGAGAGCCCTATGCGGAGCTTGATCCCAGGACCCTGAGAGCATGACCTGAGCTGAAGGCAGAGGCTTAACCCACTGAGCCACCCAGGCGTCCGTTGGCTTTTTTTAATTAGAGGTTTTTTATTTCTGTTAGCAGTTAGACGTTTTTTCATTTTTCAGCTCCTCTAAAGAGTTCTACAAACCTCTTAACATATCTTCAGACCAAAGGCTCTCCAAATTAAACGATGTATCTTTAAGATGCTTTGCTTTATCTGCAGAGAAAAGTTGCCACTTCTTAGGTCAAAACCCAGTAAAAGCTTCACTCTGACCATGTTTATGGTCTACTCTGATTCTTCCAATGGACTTAGACTCAGTGTAGACTTAGTGTAGACTTAGACTCACTTAGACTCAGTGACCTATGTTGTTTCTGCCTACTCAATTTGCTTGATGGAAAATTTTTTGAATTTCAAATTTTGAATGAGACATACATCAGGCTTGAGTAACTCAAAGTATACAATTCCCCTGGGAAACTGTAGAGCATAGCCTCCTTTATTCTTCACTACTTTACATGGAAAGACAATTACCACCCTTTTCTCATTACTGTCTTGTAGAGCACAAATATCATCATTTAGTATGTAAAAGCTGCCACTCATACCCAAACTGTGTTCGCCCAGCACAAAAATATTCTTCAACATTTAAAGTTCATTATACTTACTGTCTCTCATTGTGGTTATACATAGGTGCTACAGAATTCTAAATTCATTAATTTCCCTTAATAAGCCATTTTCTTTTTTTTTAATCTCTTAATGACCTTTCTCCTAGTATTTAATCATAGCTTATGGCACAGATCTGTAAAAGCAATTATGTGACAACACATGTTTGGCAGCCTTGTCATTATCTCCTGAGTTAAGAAAGGTCAGACTCTCAATACTTGGATGGAAATCTCCAAAGAAAAGCCAGGTGTTTCATGGATAAGCACTAGGGATTCACATGCAGCAGCTCTGTCCTTTGAGATAGAACAGAACACTCTGGATAAGACAGTAAATTCCCACCTCCCCCCGCTCCGTCCAGTGAGGCAGCTCTGTTGTTTTCAGGCTAGGAGAAGAGAATGCCCACGAAAGTATATATTAAAAAGAATGAAAAATGGACATTAGCAACTTTTTAAAAGAAAGCTCTTCTTCTAAGAAGATAAAATAATTGAACTGATAAGATATGGAGTTGTTTATACAACACGGTGACTCTCCTCATCTCTCTCTCTTCTAATCTGCACAAGGGAAAAGAGAGAAGGCAGGTATTTGTGGTGATTAATTACCCACACATGCCTCCCCAGAGTCACATCATGGTGATAGATGTCTGCGTAGTGCTGAAGTCCTCTAATTAGGGCTGACTGAATATGGTAGATTAAAATTCTAAACATTAGGCTTTGGGGAAAAACTCCAGCCCCCATTCAATTTTCATTAGCTTAGAGTCACTTCATATATTCAAAGTTATCTGAGAAATATTTATAGCTTTCCTGAGAAATTTAGCTACATCCTAGGAATGCTGAAATTTGACGATTATTTTAAACTGACTGAATTCTCTCAGTGGCACCTTCTGCACAGAGGCAAGGCCTTTAAAACTTTAAAATAATTGAAAAACAGAATATTTTTTTTAATTATTGTGCTTATTCTGTTGATCCTTAGTTTTAAAGCCTCAATCCAGTTTACATAAGTTATAGATTTACATTTTACTTGGGTTTTTGCTTACTGTATTCCTCTAAAGCAAAATGCTCATTTTTTTTCATATGTTAGCCCTAAACAGACTATTTAATGTAGGAAAACAACCTGAGTAAGTTTTATCTTCTCTGCTTTTAGTTTCCATTTTTTTCAAAGGGGAAATTCTATTTTAGTATATAATGTATATACAGAAACTAATGTAATTAGAATAATAAGTAAAAAATTTAAATGAGAAAAACAATTTCAGCAGGCCATTGAGAGTTACTGTTAGTAACTTATAAACTTAATTTGGTGAACAGATTTAGTAAACTTCCTTAAAATCTGGCAATTTGGTCTCCACACTGATTTGTATTTTTAACAAAGACATGACAGGTGATACTGTCTCTGGTGGTCAGTTTCTATGCCTGCCTCTTTTTCTTCCTCAGCTTAAAATCCAAGAGGGAAAGACTGTTTAAATAAATGGACTGAATGGAAAGGTTTGGGTGGAGGAAAAGTAGGAGGAGAGAGTCCTTAATCTAGAATCGGCTTCCACCTCTAAAAGTTCCCTCTAGCAGAACTCTTGGACACTAGTCGGCCTCAGAAATGCAGATAGAGCCTCAGGCAAGAATTCCTATTACTGAACTAATCCTGGGTTTGAAGACTATCATTTGCTTGTCAGCTCAAAGTTTAATGAAAAACCTCATGGGCAAAATGACAACCTGAAGGTGGGAAAAATGAAAATCAAGCCTTGAGCATGTAGTAAAATAAAATAAATAGCTTCCCCATTTGGTACTAGCTGCCCACTTTGCATTTGAAGGCAAAAATTATTATTGGCATTTTGTATTGGTTTTCAGCTCTAGACTTTTGTATAGCAGTGGTGTATAAGAAGAGATTTCTCCCATATATTTTGTATATTTTTCCTGATTTCATGGTTGAGACAGATCAGGAATGGGCATTTTTCTTGGCTTATTTTATCATTCTGATGACTTTAGGCTAATAGAGAAGAGTACTGAGCTTGTTACTGCTTATAGCATAGATCTACCAACTTAAAGGCGTATTTATGCCATTACTGATCTCCAGATGATGCTGGGAAAGAGATCTGAGCACCAAATGGCACTAGTTCAGAGTGAAAAGTATCCCTGAGACACAGTGGATGGGGGTTTATGCCCAATTATAGAGAAGCTATGGCAGGTTGTGTCTTCTTCTTTGTCACTTATATTTGGTTAAGTTCTATTATCCCCTTCACTTCTCCTTCTGCTTTTTATCACTGCCAGAAAAGCCCTACAAATCCCTTAGTTAAAATACTCCTATTTCTTGCTGCTAAGTTATCATTATTCTCTAGGCTTTTCAGTTACTGTTTAGCCAAAAATTTGAAACGAACTACAAATTTTCCATTCCATTTTAAGGGCTATTTAGTATCTATCGTTATCAAGTAGGACTGCATTTATTTAAAAATCACAGATAGCAAACATGTCAGTGGCTTCAACACTATCTGTTTTTATTTCTCTCATACGTGGAAGTCTCAAGGTAAGGCATCCACCTGTTATGCCAGTTCTTCTGGGTGAAATTTCCAGAAACTCAGGGTAGTTTATCTTGTTGTTCTCCAAGGAGTGGTTTTTAATCCCTAAAGTGTTACAGTCCAAGATGCTTACTTTGACTCCAGATGTCACACATGTTCAAGGAGAAAGGGATAAAGTAGAAGGAGCAAAGAATACATATCATTTTTCTGAGGAAGATTCCCATCCACTTACATGTTAGTCATACAGTATATGTAACTGCAGGTAGATTGAGAAATGCAGGGCCCAGATAAAATGAGGTATTATATTACTGTGATAAAGGGGAAAATAGATATTGGAGACAAGAAGCAGTCTCTGACATCTTCGACTAGAAATTAATTTTTTAAATGAAGAAACTTGCAAGTAATGGGTAATAAATGCTCTAGCTTCTGACCTTACTTTTAACTTGTCCTATTTAAAAGGTAAGTCAATAAACCACTCTAAGCTTCAGCTGTCTTAAAAGCAAAGTAGGGAAAATAATGACATCATTTTCAGAAGGTTATTGTGAAGACTGATTATAAAGTCATAGTATAAAGCCCTATGCATTATATGTGTTCAATAAGTATTCTCCTTTCTTTATAACTCCTTTCCTTGTATGCTAGTTTGTAGTCCTGCAGGAGCTTTAATGATTATGTAAAATTGAACATCGTTGTCCAAAAGAAAAATCATATAAGCCAAAACTATGAGTATATTTCAGTATACATTTCCTAGTATCCATATTTAAAAGAAGTAAAAAGAATAGGATGAAATTAATATCTTTTTTATTTAAACATATAGTCAAAATGTTATCATTTCAACTTGAAATCAATGTAAAATCATTCTGATAATTTTCATTTTTATGTGCTAAATTTTCAAAATTTCTGTGCATTTTACACATACAACCCATCTCAGTTTGGACTAGCAATATTTTGAGTTTCAGTAGTCAAATATGGCTAGTGACTACTTACTGAATTGTGCAATCTATACCCCAAGATTTTACTTGAGGCAAAAAATTGCTGAAACTCAGGACTGATTTTTTTTTTCAGACACATTGAGTATTTGCAAATCAATATTCAAAATAGTCCAAATTAAAACTTTCTAAATATATACACAATAGAGAAACAAAATGCTCTTTGATCAGTTAGAACTGGCAAAAAGGAAGATTGGGTAGATATTTGAAGATGAAAAGCTTCTTATACAGGAAATGGAGAGTAAATTTTAAAAATACTGAATGTATTAATTTTGTGTAGGTTCCATCCATTGAATCCCCAATTGAGATATTTCTAATTTATTTATTGTACGTTATCTTTTGTATTCCAATACAAATGCAAACTTGTTTTACTCCATTAATAATAAAAAAAATCAATGAGATTTTAATTATCCTCAATAAAACTTAATTATTAGAGGCAAGTTTTTCTTCTCAACATTATAGCTACGTAGTGATAATTAATTGTTAATATGGTAAGTGATTATGTAAAATAGGTCACAGAATCAATGGTATTGAACATAATCCAGTTGTACACTGAGAAGCAAGAGTCAAATCAACACTTGATTTTTTGTCACTGCTTATAAAATCCATTGTTCTCCCTCACAAACAAAAAGAAATAAATAGATTGAACACAGACAATTAAAATGTAGATGACTACCTCATGAATTTTGAGGGCAGTAATTAAACAAAATTGATCAATTCTCAATATATATGCTTTTACTGATCAATTTAATAATTTTATGATAAAATTGATTTATGTTTAAAATTTATCAGACAATTAGAATAAGATTATTTTAGAAAGATAAATTTTTCCCAACTTGCAATCTCTTGTTTTGTGTATGAAGAAGCCAAGGCTCAAGAAAAGTTAATTTCCCTCTAGATGACTGGTTTGTGTCAGAAGTACTTTAAGTTCTAAAACTAAATAAAAAATCTACATGAATTTTGAGGATTCAAATTTTTAACAAACGTATAAAAGACAAATTTTCCTTCCAAGCTGCAGTTGTACCCTGGGACATGTATCACACCCTTGCTTTTTCATGCACATTCCTCTCAAGTGCACACACACACGCCCACACTGATAATTTCCAGTTTCCTTGGGGCATTCGCAAGAACCGTCTGATATTTCAGTGAAGTCAGAGGCAGCACTTTCATTCCAGGGATTTAGAAGTCTCTGTATTGGCTTAAAAAAACAGAATTTTATGCTCTTGTGGTTTGAGAGCCCAAAAATTCAAAGTCAAGGTGTTGGCAGTGCTACAGTCTATCAGATGGCTCTAGTGAAGGATCCTTCCTCAGCTTCTCCTGCTTCTGATGGCTCCCTAGTTTGTGGCAGGGTAACTCCAATGTCTGCCTCTGTCCTCACATGGCTTCTCCTAGTGACTCTGTGTGTCCTTTTTTGTCACATAGAAGGATGTTCTTATTGGATTTAGGGTTCCACTCTAATCCAGTATGACCCCATCTCAATACTTATGTTAATTACATCTGCAATTAATTACATTCACAGGTGCCAGGGATTATGACTTAGACATATCTTTTGGGGAGGCACTATTCAATCTACTAAGGTATCTAATGGTTATATGTGTGCAAATTATTTTTACAAAACAAAATGACACCATATCTAATGTCCTTATGGCTACCCTTTGGATAATGGTATCATGTTTTTCTTTCATTATCAGTTTGATTATCTTCCTTCACAACAATTAACCAACTCCAAGTCTTCAGAAATTCCCTCACCATCACATCTCTCAAATGTTTTCTCTTGTTCAAAAGAAACTTTCTCTTCTACTTGCACTTCATTCCAGTTCAGTATGTGTGGGAATCTTACTAATGGGATATTCTGGCATCCCAGTGGTTATCATTCCCCTAAGCATTCTCTTCCAAGGCATTTTTTACATTTGTCTGACTAGTTTTCCAATTCCAATAGAATTTGCTCTCTAAGAACACTTATATTATCAAATGTCCACCAGAGCCAGACCCTGTAACATGATTTAAGTACAATAATTTTGTTTGAGACGTAGAGGGAAGGCTTGTAGGAAAGCTGGGGCACCATGCAGGGGAAGAAAGGCAGCCAGTTAAGGGTTCATTAAGGAATGATTGGAGCCTAACATGTGAAGAAACTTGAGAAACAGAGTAAAGCACACATCTCAGCATTAATCGACCAAAAGGCAAGGGGACTTGTGTCTTTATATAATCCCCCCCAGCCTTTGATTGAGGATTATTTCCTGGACTTGCCACCCTTGAAGGCTGTGTTCCATTTTATGTCTTCAGGGAAAGAAAAAAAAAAATCTGGCTGATTAGAACTAAGTTATACCTCACTGAAGAAGTATGGCTCTAGGGATGTGGGCATGGCCACGGAGCCTCTGCTCCACTCACACTGCAAACTTTTCTTCATGTTCCCAAAGTCTGTTCTCCACTAATGTGCCCACTATCCTCAAACATATTACAACATTTACTTTGTCCTCTTTTTAAATTGTGAATTTTCTCTCTTAAAATATAAGCCAGATCAGGACAATTTTTGTTAACTTATCTGCAACAGTCTTAGTTATTGACAGAGTACTTAGCACATAACAGGCTCTCAAAAGTACTAATTAAAATTAATGTTATATCAAGCAGTGCACTCACTTGTGATCACCTGAACTGGGGATTCTGTCTCCATAGACAATAGGTGGCACTTTCTACCTGCTATTATCTCTGCATTCGAGCAAGGCTGGAAATCAGATTTCTTTTTATTTTTTTTAAGATTTTATTTATTTATTTGACAGAGATCACAAGTAGGCAGAGAGGCAGGCAGAGAGAGAGGGGAAAGCAGGCTCCCTGCTGAGCAGAGAGCCTGATGTGGGGTTCCATCCCAGGACCCTGGGATCATGACCCAAGCCGAAGGCAGAGGCTTTAACCCACTGAGCCACGCAAATCAGGTGCCCCGGAAATCAGATTTCTTACTGACACTTCAAAATTGTTAAGAATTTATAATATTTAGAAGGGAATCTTTTAGATTTTTCATTTAATATCTGGCTTAATTGGGGAAGAGTAAATACTCCTCCATAGATCTAACTTTTTAGAAATTGCAGAAAACAAGATAGCAGGACCATTGGTATGGGAGTGATTTAAGGAAGCTAATTTGGACAAGTATGGATTGTGAAACCAAACCAAGAGTGACCTACACAACACAAAGTCTATTTCCTTTGCATACTTCACACATACCCACAACACCAATTGTGTTTACAACTAAAGATAAATTCCTAGAGAGATTAAAAAAAATCCTATTCCTTACCATTTTTTAAAGGGACCATACCATATCATACAAACTCCTATCTCCCATGGCCTGGTACCTTTACAATGACACACCAGGAATTAAATAAAATCCTTACTTAATGTGAATTCATATATGGCTATATTAGTCCAATACATTCAGATATTATGATGTACAAAATCTAGGTATAATTAACATCCTCTACATTCAAATCTCATTGCAGTCCTCTCTTCTCTATTCTTAGTAAAGAGATGTAGATCTTCATAAACTTAAAACAGATTTAAGTTAAGTTTCCTTGTATGTGTGTGTGTGTGTGTTTTCATATCAGTGTTTGGAGATTGATTCATAAGAAACTACAAAGAAAATAAACCCTACTATTAAAAATAGATTCCCAACATTGAGCACATAGGTCAACTCAGAGAAGACATTTAATAATTTTTGTGGAATGAATTACTCTAGATTTCAACTTCAATTTTTCTCATAGTACAATTATAGAAAAGATCCACAAAACCACAAACTTACTGACATTATAGAACAAAGCTATAAAGATCTGCTTAGGATATATTTTTAAGCCTGAATAATACTAATGGCCACTATTTTATTTTTTATGCTTTCATAGCTGCATTGAAAGTAAAGAAAAAAAACATGAAAATATATTACTATGCTAGATATTGTTTATTGGTAAAGTAAATATCATAACACTGTTGATCTGGTATAAATGTAAAGGAGGTTTCTTTATCTAGTTAGCCAACTGTCAGAAATAAGCAGCAAATATATCTGAAGAAGAATATTATACAAAATAGAATGCATTAGAATCCTCCCTTTTCATAAATCAACACTTTCCAAAGAATTCATGATGATCTATTTAACAGACTAATGGTATAATTTGTTCAGTGTTGCTTAAAATTATAATAGTTCCACTCTACATCCTAAGTGGCTTGAATTAAATAAAACACAATCTAAAAAAAAAAAAAGTGACTCACACACTGACCCTAATACTGATATTTGATAGATACTTAAAAATTCAACTTGATGATTTAAACACAAGGGAGGTCTTCTTCGAGGTAGAGTTAATATTATGCTATAATGGTATGGTAGCATGGTGATCCTGAACTTGCATTATCCTCAGCCAATAACACCAATTTCTGAAGTTAAATTTCTTCAGATCAGCCAGGTCACTTCCTTCAGTGTAGTACAACAGTTTCTGAGCTTAGGGAGTGATCCTAACTCCCATGCCACCTTATCTTGGCCTCCCCATCCTGTGAGATTTAACTTCAGGGCAGCAGGTGAATAGGACTGGGGTGTGGAAATCTTCAGCTTGTTTACTTAAGTAGCAAAAAAAAAAAAAAGTGTACAGTTAATTTCCTAGGGCTTCCATAACAAATGACCACAAAATTAGTGGCTTCCAATAACAAATTTTATTCTCTCGAAGTCTCGAAGTTCTGGAAACCAGAAGTCAGAAATCTGAAATCAAGGTGTCAACAGAGTTGATTTCTCCTGGAGACTTCAAGCCTTAGTCTTCAAGAATCCATTCCATGCCCTCTTTCTAGTTTCTGTAGTTTCTGGCAATCCTTGACATTACTAATTTACAGCCACATGGCTCCCATAACTCCCTCAGTCTTTACATTGCCTTCTCTTCTATGTGCCCATGTCTTCTCCTCTTATGTCTAAAATTTGCCTTTTTTCTTGTAAGGAAATCTGTCCTTATAAGTCACATTTGTCATCTAGGATAATCTTTTCATTTCAAGGAAACATTCCCAGGTGTCCATGTTTAGAATGTGGACATATATTTTGGAGGACCACAATTCTACTACAAAGAAGTTGTTAAAAATCAAAATAGGAAATGTTAATAAACCAAGATTTATTATAACTATTAGACAACAACCTTATTTTTCTTATACATTCTGGTGAATTCATAATCATTAAAGAGGGGTTATACAAGTATTTTGAGAAGGGAGTTTTAGAATAAAATGAGTAAATGAGTATTTTTGTGTATATAGTGGGTTGGCATATTTCTGCATATAAGAGAGAGAGAGAGAGTATTAAAAGAGATGGTCTAAAGAAATGTACTGAGTCCTAAAAAACAGCTGACAAAGGCAAGGAGTTGGATACTGTAATAATGAAGAAATGTGCTGAGCTGTGGACTGAGAGAGAAGGTCTTTAGGAAAGTTTTTTAGGGGGTGCATGGGTGGCTCAGTGGGTTAAGCCTCTGCCTTTGTCTCGGGTCATGGTCCCGAGGTCCTGGGATCGAGCCCCGCATCGGGCTCTCTGCTCCGCAGGAAGCCTGCCTCCACCTCTCTCTCTGCCTGCCTCTCTGCCTACTTGTGATCTCTGTCTGTCAAATAAATAAATAAAATCTTTAAAAAGAAAAAAGTTTTTTAGAGCAAGGGTAAAACTTGATTACTTTTCAAGGAAGATAATTGCGTCTTTTTACATTGTGGGAAAAAAAAATACTTGAAGAACCAATATAGGAAATCCAGTGACAAATTTTTTAGAAAGTAGATTCCTATTTTCAAAGATGTATTTGTTACCATAATAGCTTAGAACTTGCTACACTAAGATGATTATTTAAGGAAGGACTTTTTAAAAAAATAGATTTATTTATTTTATTTCTTTTTTAAAATTTTTTTAAGATTTTATTTATTTATTTGACAGACAGAAATGACAAGTAGGCTGAGAGGCAGGCAGAGAGAGAGAGAGGCAGAAGCAGGCTCTCTGCGGAACAGAGAGCCCAATGCGAGGCTCAATCCCAGGACCCTGGGTCCATGACCTGAGCTGAAGGCAGAGACCTTAACCCACTGAGCCACCCAGGTGCCCTTATTTATTTATTTTAGAGAGAGAGAATTCAAGAGGGGATAGGGTTAGGGAGAGGGAGGGGGAAGCAGACTTCCTGCTGAGTGCAGAGCCTTGTGTGGGTCTCTAGAGCTTATGACTCTTGACATTTTGACCTGGGATGAAACCAAGAGTTGGACACTTACCCAACTGAGCCACCCAGGTGGCTCAGGAAGAACATTGTCTTATTTCATTTTTTTTTTTTTTTGGTCAAACTAACACATGAACATAGTTTATTTTTTTAAACTTTTTAAAAGATTTTATTTATTTATTTATTTGACAGAGAGAGAGAGAGAGGGAACACGAGCAGGGGGAGTGGGAGAGGAAGAAGAGGGGGTGGGGGTGGGAGAGGGAGAAGCAGGCTTCCTGCTGAGCAGGGAGCCTGATGCGGGACTGTATCCCAGGACCCTGGGATCATGACCTGAGCCGAAGGCAGACGCTTAACTCCTGATCCACTCAGGCGCCCCACATGAACATAGTTTAAAAAGTCAAATGGATGTCAGTTAAAAATGCACATTGATAACGTGCTCTTCATTCACCCTCAGAAAACACCCTAAAATGAACACCAAAAAAGGGATAAACATATTAAGACAAAAAGGAGAGAGAAGGGCCAACAGTAGATAAAGGAAACTAGACATGGCAACAAAATTTCGAAAAATTGAAAGTAGATGGAAAAGTAATATCTGACTGAGGATGCTGCACCCTGATAAATCTAAAGCTATACAATAAGGAGTCAGAGTCAAGGTGATACAAGCTAAAGAAACTCTAAACTGCTCAGGAATTAAAGGAAAACAAACAAACAGACAAAAAACAAAAATAAAAAACCAAAAAAACTGAAAATGGTTAAAGTTTTTGTTAAAAGTTAAAATTTTTTATGAAAAACATTTGGGTTCCTACATACCTTCCCATCCCATTTCAGGGATGATATTCGGAACTCTGAACCAAGCAAGAGACACTGGGCAGAACGGAGAGGTTATGTACTGCAAACAGGATTTATGTGAAAATCTACCTGACTTTTCTGCCCCCAAACTCCTTCAGAAAGGTAGACCGCTAGACTTAACACTACCAGAGAAGAGACTGGGGAATTCATCTTAAGGAACTTAAAAGACCAGAGAGAAAAAGTGTACAGAAACCTAAAACAAGGGATCTTACAGCAAGGTTTTTTGTTTTCACGCCACACCCACACACGGAGGGTCTAATATGCTTTTGAGTGCCAAAGACTGGTAGATATTGGAGGAAAGACCCACACTGGCAGAAAGAAATGAAATCATGCAGTTATAAAAGCAGTGTCTGAAAAAACAGAATCAGAAACATTGTAAGGAACAAGCAAAAGTAAATTTAGACACGAAGCACTTTAATATACTCAGAGGCATGAAAGAAGAGATTGGACTCATAAAATAAAAACAGAAGACCATAAAACAAACAATCATAAAACAAGAAGGAAATCTTAGAAATAAAAAAAAAAAAGATAACAGTGGGTATTTACAGGAAAAAAAACAACAACAACAATAGAAATGTTGAAAATGAAGTTGAAAAAAATCACAAAATTGAAACAAATTGACACAGATGAAAGGAGAAAAATGCAAGCTGATTTAGAAGATTAGTCTAAAGGATTCCACATCTGATTCAGAATAGATTCTGAGAAGAGAGAAGATGAGAAGATGAGAACTAGGATCTCCTTATTATCAAAGAAATAATTCAAAAATTTTTACAGGGCTGAAGGCCAAGAGTTTCAAAATTGAAAGGCTCCCCCAATGCCCAGAATAATAAATGAAGTGCACAGACACACACACATTCACACACACACACACACACACACTCGCTAACACACATACCCATAAAACTGAAATCAAAACAAACAAACAAAGAAAGAGAACAAAGAAAAGATGCTTAAAGCTTGCATATAGGGAAAAAAATTAGGAAATGGAATGTTACCAGATTTCTTAATATCTGCAGAAAAAGCTAGAAGACAATGCAGAAATATCTTCAGAGGAAAAAAAATTTCAAACTTAGTTACTGTTTAATCATCAAGATGTGAGTTAAGGTTGAGTTTATTATAAATTTTTCAGAAACGAGAGGACTCAAAACACTGTGTTCTGGGTACCATTTCTCCTAAAGCCTCTAGATGTGCTCCACACAAAAGCTGGGATAAAACAAGAAAAAGGAAAACCATGGCATCCAGGAATGGAACAGGCTTTTATACAGAAAGAAATGAAAGGTAACCCTAGATGGACAGAGAGGACAACACCAGCATCCTGGCTGGGCAGCAGGCTTGGGAGCCAGTGAACCGGACTGGGTTAGGGAAGATGATGGGTAACTTCAAGGAGGAGCAGTTAAGAATGGAGAAGACATGTAACAGAAACTGATGGGTTTGAATGTTTTATGAAAAAGTTTCCTGCTTTGTCCAAGATTTTGTAGATAAATCTCTAATGGGTTTTTCTTTTAATTTCTTTTAATTTAATTTTGTTTAGTTGGGTTTCTCTAAGACTCCAGGTCTTAATAAATACGGAAATATGTGACCGTATCAGGGGGTTGCGATTGTTGAAAACAAAAATATAGAACCCTCTGAAATCTAGGTTATGCAGAGGAAAGTGAAAACAATGGCACCTTCCAGCAGGAATTCTCAGTCCCTACTATGCAGTAGTAAAGTTGCCTGTTACACTATTTCTGGCTTTCTCCAGGCTCAGATGTGTCCAGCGAGGTTCTGTCCTCTGGGTCATGGTCATACAATGCTAGAATACTGAATGTCTTTTCTGCTTGGAAAGGCCTTCATTAATGTATTTTCAGATAAAGACAACTTCAAACCCAGCTGGACCAACTGGAAGCAAACAGGGAAAAGCAGCACAGTTCTATAATTTTGCTAAAGGATGTATGTACTTGCTCTCTGTGTGCAGTGCCCAAAATAACCAATGGTCAGATTATAATGAATCTTTGTGAATAATCACAGTTAAATATTCTGTATAAAGTTAGTGAATTGATCAGGAAGCTACATATTTTTGAAAATTTTGGATGTGGAGTGGGGAAGACTCAAATCACCAGAAGAACCTGTATTTCAGATCCTTGTTAAGCGCTGAATATACCTTGCTTGACAAGGATGTTAATGTCTTTCATTATTGGACACTCCCCTCCCTGCCATGTATAGGCCATTTACTAACTATTGTAAGCTACAAACTAACACATTTTCTAGGCCACAATATCCTTATCTATAAACCATACAATCATTTGAAAAAAATGTGCTTACGTAAAATACAATCAGTAAGTGTCCATAGGTATGTACTTTGGAACTAATGAGATAGTGGTAATTTATTTTATTGGATTTTAGGTATCTGGCCAATGTGCTGTATATCATACTTAACCAATATTTTTTTTTAACCTATTCTCCCTCCCATGGGACTCCTTCTTCCCACATCCATGATCTCTATTACAGAGTTGGGCTGAAGTAGTCATATTTGCAACCTTTGGCCCTTTCCCTATGTGACTGACTTGAAATTGGATTCGTATCTATTTTATGCAGAGTCAACAACATTCTCTCAAAAATCCTCATTTTAAGAGTTATAGATAACTGGATAGGTCTTCCATTAAAGCTTAGCCAAATGTCTTCGTATGGTGTGTTATGAATTGTTGTTCAATTAGTAAAATAAATACTTTTTAAATCTTTCTTTAAGTAAATTTCTGTTCCATATGGCAAAAATATTTCCCTTAGTAAAGTATCTTTATGCATTAAATTATACTTTATTAATTTTATTTATTAAAATGAATTATAGTTTAATTTATTAATTTATTAAAATTTATTATAGTTTCTATGAGTTTATTATTTAGCCTACATAACAACAAACAGAATAGCTTTATATGTCACTTTCCAACTATATTAAAATTGTCTCTATAATGAATGCTGTGTTAGTGTTTATGTTGGTACAAATTTTATCTTGTATGAAATATGATAATGGGAAATGAATTGGCAGAACAAAAAGCTTATAGTTTTACTTATCTTGAATATCCCAAATAAAGACTATGGTATTATGCTACAAATCTCTCACAGAAAATCTCCCTACTCATATGACTATTTCTACTTCTAGTTCTGAATAAGATAAAAATAATAAGTCTTCTTATTTCTTGATTTTAATTCTGATTTAAATTTAGTCCATTGAAAGAAGTTAATAAGAGATATAAAACACCTTCTGGCTACTAGCAGATATAAATAAGAAGTAATTACTCTCAATAGCAATTTAGTGCTATAATTTCATTTCTATTTATACATTGGTTCATAAAACCAAGTAAAAAACACTTTAATGTATTCCTGAAATTGCTCATTAAATTATTATTTATTAAGGCACTGAAATATCTATGATGTTGAATTTATCAGACATTCTAAAGTTCTAAAGTGAATTCAGAGGGGAAAGCATAATTGAGATCAAGATGTGAAAGTTTGTAATTCCAAATGGTTTCTGATAAATGCAATTACCATAATCTGGAAGGTGAGTTAAAAGCTTATTCATTTGGATCATAAGACTTTTCCCTTTGCTCTTTTATGGCAGTGTTCTCTATTATTTTGCCATTTGTTATTTTGACAAATGGAAGAGATTTGTAGGAATGGCAAAGGGCAATGGGTATGAGTAAATTTTAATCAAGTCCTTGTACTACTAGTGGTCTCCCCACTACCATGTCTATTACAGATCATGGCCTATCCTATGGTGTGCAATGGCAATTTCTCATTACAGTTAATTTTACATGCTGTTAACTTTATCTTCTCAAAAGGATAACTGAAATGATTTTCTACACCCAATCAGAAATTTTTGGTTAAACAAACACTTGTAATTTTTGAGGCACTAGACTTATAATATTAAAAAAGCATGTACCCTATCCTTAATCATTTCAGAGTTTAATTAAGGGAGACATGAAAACAGTTAATTATGGTACAGGAGAGATTCGTATGTGCATGATTCTGAGAGCCCTAATTCCCCATGTGTTGTATTAGAAATAGAGCTTTTAGGATGGGTAAGGTTAAAAGTTCAGAAGGGTGGAGCTCTGATCTAGGGGAACTGGTATCCTTTCAAGAAGAGGAAGACACATCAGAAGTCCCTCTCTGCCACATGAGGACACAGCAAGGAGGTGACCATCTGCAAACCAGGAAGAGAAGGGGAGTGCTGCCGCCCTGACCTTTGACTACTAACATCCAGTACTCTGAGAAAATATGTGTCTGTTGTTTAAGCCAGGCAGTCAATGGTATCTTGTTATGGCAGATTAGGCTAATATACATAGAATGGGGAAAATTAACACTGGGTGGGGGGATGGGAATGATACAAAACTTTACAAAGTAGGTGACTATGATAGGTAAAACAATCCCCAGAGGTATTTGCATCCTGATCCTAGACAATTGAGAATGTTACCTTACATGTCAAAGAAACTGTGTGAAGATGCTACACTGTCTGTGTTAAAGACAAGGAAGGGGTCATGTAGCAAAGAATACGGGTCGTCCTGAGAAAATGAAAAAGGCACTGGAACAGATTGTCTTCTTAGAATCTCCAAATAGAATGCAGTCTTCTTAAAACCTTGATTTTTAGCCCCAAAAGACCCATTTCAGACTTCTGACCTCCAGAATGGCAAGATAATAAATTTGAATTGTTTTATGCCACTAAGTCTGTGGTAACATGTTTTGTCACCAATAGGAAATACTGTGGCCTTTGAACTGGCTCTGGAAGGCAGAATCAACTTCACAAGTAAAACAAAGAAGTGAGTTACAGAAAGCAGTTTTCATGCCACAGACTTCAGCATAAAAAGAATGGCCGTTTCAGTAACTACCCATGATTCCATTTGATGGACAGTAAAGGATGAATTGGAGGTAAAGAACTGAATTCTCACAGGGTTTGGAATTTGGACATCTGGTAGGTCTTGCAAGTTACTTGAGTTTTGTTGTGAGTGAGGAGAACCTTTTAACCAGGAGTGTCCTGCTTGGAGATGCATTTATCAGAAGACTAATGGAAAGAGTGTGAGGGGCAAGAGTTGTGGATATGTGCTGGGGATAATCCTGACAGCATGAAGGCCAGTTAGAAGGTAAAGACAGTGCAACCTGGGACGCCTGGGTGGCTCAGTTGGCTAAGCAGCTGCCTTCGGCTCAGGTCATGATCCCAGCATCCTGGGATCGAGTCCCACATCGGGCTCCTTGCTTGGCAGGGAGCCTGCTTCTCCCTCTGCCTCTGCCTGCCACTCTGTCTGCCTGTGCTCACTCTCGCTTCTCTATGACAAATAAATAAATAAAATCTTTAAAAAAAAAAAAAAAAAGACAGTGCAACCTTAACCTGACTTGCCAGATTCATCCTCTAGTCTCCCTAAGCAGGCCCGGTAATTTTTTCTTTCTGCTCTACTCAATCTAACTTCCCTTACCCATACAAAAAGTCAATAATTAAAATGCTACATGTTAGGGACTTCTGGGTAGCTCAGTTGATAAAGTATCCAACTCTTGGTTTTGGCTCAGGTTATGATCTCAGGTGGAGAGACTGAGCTCTACCTCCCGGCTCCCCATTGGGCTTCATGCTTAGTAGGGAGTCTGCTAAGATTCTTTCTCCTTTTCAGCCTTCCTCTACTCCTCCTCCCACTCGAGGGCATCCGCACTCTCTTCCTCTCTAAAATAAATAAATAAATCTTTAAAAATAAAATTGAAAATGCTTCATGCTGTGGTTAAAAGAACAATATCAACTTTATAGAGTGCCGGGGTGGCTCAGTCAGTTGTTACGATCTCAGGGTCTTGAGACTGAGCCCTAAGAGGAGCTCTATGCTCA
Source organism: Lutra lutra (assembly GCF_902655055.1). NCBI lineage: Eukaryota > Metazoa > Chordata > Mammalia > Carnivora > Mustelidae > Lutra > Lutra lutra. The sequence goes on along the minus strand of NC_062284.1, from coordinate 96,907,423 downwards.
GCATATTTCTCTTTCTGCTCCTCCCCCTGCACTCTCTGTCTCTCTCTCTTTCTCTCTCTCTCACATAAATAAATAAATAAATAAATAAATAAATAAATAAAATCTTTAAAAAAAAAAGACAACCATGAACTTTTTAGTTTTCATAATCTTATTCATTCAATTCCCATATCTGGATATTGAAATCCTTACTGCCCCCAAGAACCAGTTACTTAGAATTCAAGAATACACAGGGATTTCTTTTTCAGTCATTGCTACCTTTTCCAGGTCACTCATGTTGTCTGTTCCAAAACTTTATGAAGCCTTTCTGTGTTTCCATAATTCACGGTGCCCAATCAGCACTACACAATGGCATTACTGCTCTGCCTGTCTATGTTTCTTGGTAGACTGTGATTTCTTTAGGGCAAAGAGAAATTTCTATATATCTCCATCATTTACTGGTAAATAATAAATGCTCAATAAATCTTTATTGAAATTTTGATAAATAAATGATAAATGAATGACAACTATTGTAGTGGTCATTTCCATATCCCTTATATTCCCAGAGAATATCATTTAAACTGTGAAGGAGAAAAAAAAAATGTCAATATCAAATAATGAATATATAAGATTCAAAATTCAGAATTGAGAATGCCACGTGGCCAAAGAGGATTTAACATGAAGAAGAAAGAGCAAGCATGATCAGGTACAGTAGCATGTGCATTCCATTCAGACCGATAACCTACAAATAAAGACTCTTAGCAGTAACCAGTCCTACACGCAACACCCTGCCAGACCATCTTGTTGGTCTATTCACATATTGTTCAGAGCAATTGACTTGTAATAAAAATGGAGTTTTTATGCAATAGTAATGGTTTGAACTTCTTTATTATCAAAATTAGAATTTTTGCAATCTTAACTAATTACTTAAGTGTTAATTACTTATTTTAGGTATTTATACTTGACAAAATAACCTGATTTGCTCTCTAATTAATGTAAAGAATTTTACTGTTTCCAGAATCTTCTCTATCAGCAATAACATCAGATTTATGAAAACTAATCTCATTAATATTAATGGATTTTTTTGCAAATAAATCGCATCATGTATCACAGATAGACGAGAGGTTGGTTAAAAACTCTAAAAAAAAAATCTTACGTGCCAAGAACATTAGCGAAAATGGATGGCATCAAGGGATAGAAACCTTATTAAAGCATGACCATTTAATTATGTCCACCAACATTAAGAAATAACTGCCATTATATCACAGATAAAATAGCCTTTTGTAGAGAAATGAAAGAGATTCAAGACTTTTTTCCTATTTGGGGGAGAGTAGTGTGGTGACACCTGCAAACAGAAGAATCACTTAGTATGTCTTTTGGCATAAAATATTTCTGACAGCTGTCTGATTTATTTTGAAATATCTATTTTCATGCTCTTTTAATTTATGCATTTAAATGGGAGGACCTCAATTTAATGCTTACTCTCCTAAATAGTTCAGTCTAATTCTGAGAAGCTGTCTTTTGCTCTGCTTAGAAAACCTCACTGTAAGAGTACTGAGAGCAGCTGTAGCAGCAGGGGTGGAAGTGGTATTATTACCATAGTAATAGTGATTTTCATCAAGATTCAAAGTTAACCTTAGGCTGAGCAAGACGCACAAATCTTAAGGCAGCACTTATTTCAACTTGAGAATTATCAGTCTATTGCACAACTACTTTCCCACTATATGTGTGTTAACCAAGGATATCTAATTGACAACATATACGAACTAATGCTGCAGCATGTGGTGAAGAGACAGGCATTGCCTTTTTTTTTTTTTTTTAATAAAAATCCATGATAACTTTTCTGCTGAATCAAAGCATTTTATCTAATCTTTACTAAACATTGTATCAATGCAGTTTTGAATGAAAAAAATATCTTGAAGAAGACAAGTTAGTTGAGTAAAAATTAGAATGAAATGAGAAAAATCAGCTATTTGTAATGACTCAACTTCATCAGGTTATATGGGGTATGTGAGTAATTTCAATCCAAACATTTATATTTTTAACTCATTTGCCAACACATTTGTTAAATACTTACTATGTATTATAACACTAGAGTAGATACTGGAGATGGAAGTAGGAGTACAAATACAAATAAATATTTAATTAAAAAAATACATGGTATTAAATGCCAAGAAGAAAATTACAGGATGATAGGAGTGTATGTCCAAGACTTAACATAGAACAGAAAGTAGGGAAATGTGGATTGCAGAATGAGTGAGGGCTTCTTCAGAAAGTAACATCTAACGGGTGCCTGGGTGGTCAGTGGGTTAACCATCCAACTCATCATTTTGGCTCAGGTCATGATCTTGGAGTTCTAGGATTGAGTCCTGCCTTGGGCCTTGAGCTCAGTGGGGAGTCTGCTTGAGATTCTCTCTTCATCTCCCTATGTCCCTACCCTTCTCACTCTTTCTTTCTCTCTCAAATAATTTTTTTTTTTTTTTTAAGAAAGTAGCATCTAAGATCTGAAGGAAGAGTGAAAAATGTTTAATTAGTCAAGGATGGCTGAGGGCTGGTCAATGGGAGGGTCCAGCTAGCAAGAACCGTGCTGGTAATCACCAGTCCGAAAGGATTATGACAATGCAGGAACTGAGAGCCACAATACAGAGCACTCAAACCAGAGTGCACACAGAAAGATCATGAAGGACTCAATGTATATGTTGACTTTTGGTTTGTATCCTAAGAGATATCAAAGCCACTGAATCATTTTAAGTAGGGGAATGGTATGCTCATATCTGAGTTTGTCAAACATTACTCTTCCTTTAATATGAAAAAAAAATTAAGTGGAGAATGGATGATACTTCAAGACTTTCAGGTAATGACCTAGAAAAATAATATGCTTCTTGATTGGTAAAATTCTAGTTCGTTTAGCATTTAAAATTTGCATATAATTAAATTCAGTAATTTGAGGTGCTTTTTTTTTAAGATTTTATTTATTTATTTGTCAGAGAGAGAGAGAGAACACAAGCAGGGGAAGCTGCAGAAAGAGATAGAGAAGCAGCTTCCCCACTGAACAGAGAGCCCGATGTGGGGCTAAATCCCAGGATCCTGAGATCATGACCAGAGCTGAAGGCAGACACTTAACCAACTGAGCCACCCAGGCATTCCAGTATTTGAGTTTTAAAAACATTTTATGTCACAGGGTGCCTGGGTGGCTCAATTGGTTAAGTGTCTACCTTTAGCTCAGGTCATGATCCCAGCATCCTGGGATCAAGCCTTATATCAGGCTCTCTGCTCAGAGATAAGCCTGCTTCTCTTTCTCCCTCTGTGATCTGTTTAACTCTCTCTCTCTCAAATAAATAAATAAATAAATAAATAAATAAATAAATAAAATAATAAATAATAAATAATCTTAAATAAATAAATAAATAAAATCTTAAAAAAATTTATATCAGATATTTCAGATATTAATAGAATGTCATAAAATGTCTATTGGTAAAAACATATAATATGAAAATGATTTTAGCTAAGTAGAAATTATAGTTGGTACAGTAAAAATATATTAATGAGACTATTCTTATAGTATAAACTTTTTAGTAATGTTGGGAATACATTTAAAACTAAAACTATCACATTATGATAAATATTTGTATCCATTTTCATCTGCAAATAACTTCTGGACAATGACAGTGGAATGCAGAAAAAATTTTTAAATTTGGTAAAAAAAAAAAAAAACAGGTAAGCAAACAACAAAAACACCTACAATAACAAAATAGCATAAATTTCATCAACAGCAACCAGGAGGGAATGTTTGTTTTTCTGCTTGTTTCCTATATAGTAATCATCATCTCCTCCTCCTCCTCCTCCTCCCCCTCCTCCCCCTCCTCCCCCCTCCTCCCCCTCCTCCCCCTCCTCCCCCTCCTCCCCCTCCTCCCCCTCCTCCTCCTCCTCCTCCTCCTCCTCCTCCTCCTCCTCCTCCTCCTCCTCCTCCTCCTTCTTCTTCTTTTAGTTTAAAAAATGTATAATATACCAAACATGTCAAATAAGTAACTAAGAGTAAAGGCTGTGGCACAGGCCACAACACTTAGATATCATACATATTGGTACTAGAGATCCATTTTTGATGGAGCATTGAGGCAAAGCTGATATTCAATCTCTCTGCTCTGTAAGTTCTCTTCACTAGCTTTTGTTTGTAACACAGGGAAGTTTGTGAAGTTCAGACCTTGCATTCTTTTGACACAGGGATCAATAGAAATGTACAAGACCCTAAAATCATTTAAAATTAACATTTAGTGACACTTACAAGTAAGGTTTTAATTGATAGAAGGATACTTGGCATGCAAAGGGCATATGATATGTCACCCTTAATTTACTGCCATGACAAGTTCAATGCTGACACTTCTGTAAAGGTAAAGTCATTAGTTATTCCCCTCAAAAGAAGAACACAGCATACCTTTTAACTTCCAGCCTATTGCAGGTTGAATCTGACCATCTCTAGAACAGTTTTTGGCATTAACTCTAGTAGCTAAAATGCAGATGTGTACCCATGAATCATGTGCATGTGCAAAACCTTCAGGTCATTAGTATGTGGATGATCCTGATAAAGCAAATATGATTTCACTTCATTTTCAAAAGAAGGAAATTAGGTATTACTGAATTTCTCAAACTTTCTAAACCGTCAGTGGAGAATTGAAGACAGATTCAAACAGAAAGCAAATTGAACAATTTCAGTACTTGTTAGTAGGTACTAATTTTATTATTTTATTTTTTAAAAGACTTATTTATTTGAGAGATAGAGAGAGAGCATGTGTGCAGCCAGAGGAGGGGCAGAGGGAGAGAGAGAATCCTCAGACTGACTCCTGCTCAGTGCAGAGCCTGACTTGGGCCTTGATCCCAGGACCCTGGGATCATGATCTGAGCCGAAATCAAGAGTTGAATGCTTAACCAACTGGGCCAATCAAATGTCCAAATAGGTACTAACTTTAAATTAAAGACAAAGCTATTTCCTAGAGTTAAAGTCTCAGCTTTCACACAATAACAGATTTAACAGCATAGAAGATTTCTAGAGCTGGCTTAGAACTAGATACAATATGGTCTTGAATAGACTTTTAGCTTTGTTAGCTTAAAAAGATTAAGTACAAATTCCCCCCTGAAATCATTAAAGCATTAAAAAATAAGTGCAATAGAAAGTAACAATTTTATGTATAACACACACACCTACATACGTTTTGTATATTATATAAATTTATATTGTGTATATTTATATGCAAAGGTTTATGTCTAATACACATAATTTTCATAATCAGAAATATTTGGGGGGATTTTATTTATAGGTACTTGTCAGCCTACTATTGTGTTCCCATCTTTGACTTATGATTTTTTCAATAGTGTCAAAGACACTCCTTCAAAGTAATTTTCATAGATATGATTCTATTGAATTTTTAAAGTATATAAATATCCTGAATGATAGCTTGTATAAAGATGATGATGATGATGTTCTGTCAACAGAACATGCATCTTTTCCATCGGTGTTGTTTTCCATCAGAAACTACAAATTTCCATTAGTGCCTGGAAATTTTATCTGACAGTCTCTTTAATTCTGACCCACAGCAAGTCTTTACAGGTTGCTGGAGTTTCATGGTAGTCCCTGGTCACTAACAAAGAGACACAGGAGTTGGGGAGACTTATCCAACAACTGAAATAACTACTGAACTACTATATTTGTACTTATAACTACTATATTTGATTATGCAAAAAATATTATATTTTACATATATATATATAATATATAAAATATTTAAATATCCATTTTCAGATACATTAAAAATGAACTTATGGGCACCTGGGTGACTTATTTGGTTGTATCTGCCTTTGGCTCTAGTCATAATCCCAGGGTCCTGGGACTGAATCCTGCATTGAACTCTTGGCTCAGTGGGGAGTGTGTTTCTCCCTCTACCCCTCCCCCTTGCTTGTGCTCTCTCTCTCTCTCTCTCTATCTCTCCAATTCTCTCTCTCTCACACTCTCTCTCCAAATAAATAAATAAAATCTTTAAAAAATGAACTTATGATTATTTTATGTATGGTTTTTGTTCATTCTTCACTTTGTACCCTAATCCGATGTCTTTGTAAAATATATATTTATTTTAAAAATTTAATAAAAAAACAATAAATAAATAAATATATATATATTTATTAAATGATATAATGGGATACTTATTATAAAGTTGAACTTACATATCAGTGTAATAGTTACTTGTATAAAATTCTATTTTAACTAACAAAATGAAAAATGGGAGAACAGAAGCAGCCAGAGTCTGTTAGAGCCATAACCAATAAGAGAGCATGAATACAAGAAGGGGCAATCATGCAAAAAACCCCGACTACCTTTTTGTCAGAACAGGGCATTAGCTAAAGGGAATTCAGTAAGCATAGGGCATTTTTTGTAGTGCCTCAAATATTTAATTCAAAATGGACTTTGAAAGGACTTCTGCTTTGATGTGTGAACATATCAGAAGAACCACAATCAGACAATAGTCTTGCATTCAGGGCAAGTAGGTTCATCACTCATACTAAAGGTTACTATTTGGAAGAGTGGACTGAAGAGGTAGAAACCACAATATGTTTGAATCCATAATTTATATTCTCACATATTTAATTAATTAATCTATCTATTAGCATAGTAACTGGAAACTGAACAATTTTGGGGTGTTTGCTGAATACAGAATCCCTGCAGGCTGCATTTTTAATGATAAAAATTTCTATTATCTAACACAGTGCCTGGATTATCATAAGAACACAAAAACGGTTTGTTCAATCAATACACAGAAAGCTCGGAGAACACACAGTCTCCGGTTCTCAAATATTCCAATTGTATATAGAGGTGCCTCTACATAAAAAAATTGTATGTGGTGGTAATTTTATATCATACCTAGAAAGTTACAGCTTAAATTCCTGCAAACAGAGAGAAGTAGAGATTCCTTCAGTTACCAGTGTTGTAAGTTACAAGGTAAAGAATACTTGATAATATCCTCCACATGTACAGTAAGATGACATTTAAATAGATTGTACAAAGACATCAGTCCACTGAACACCTGAAATTTAACTAGCTAGAAAATTCAGGTAAATATTTTTTTACGATGTTCAGCAATCACTCTGAAATGTCAGTGCCAACAGACAAAGGAACATCATAGTTGTATATGGGTTGAATCATATGCCAGGAAGAGTTTTGGAAGCAAACGTGTCATACTCTATGGAGAGTATAGGGAGGGTAGAGGGTATTCAGGAAATTTTCCACTAGTGATCAAAATTTATATAGGACATACTCAACGCAAACCTAGGTCTTCAAACTAAAACAAGGAATTTCATTAAGAGGAGAGTCCGCATGTATAATATGATTCAACACTTCCATACATCACCCGGTGTTCATCATTAAGGATGAACATCATTAAGTACACAAGTGTACTCCTTAATCCCCTCACCTGTTTTACCCAGCCCCCCATCCACCTCCGCTCTGTTAACCATCAGCCTGAAACAAATATAACACTGTACGTTAACAGTACTGCAATTAAAATTAAAACTTTATAAGTAAAAAAGTTAGATATTTTGAAATCTTAAAAAAAGAAAAAAAGGAGAGTTCACAAATCTGACTGTAAGTTATGCACAAAAAGCAGAGTCTGGGCCAATAATAAAAAAACAAATAAGAATCAAAATGAGAGAAACTAAGTATCTCCTAGAAGTGGTCCAGGCAAAAATGCCTATAGGTCACGGTGGACTTCTCTTAAAAAACCATAGCTCTCACCCCCACATGTCTTAAGGAGAGGGCTCTCTGATTCTGAGGGCTGAAAGAGTGATGTTCTTTACAAGATTATGTAGACAGTATTATGCCACGTACATTCATTTCCTAGGGTGGCTGGAACAGAGAACCACAAACTGGGTTGTGTAAAACAACAGCAATTTATTGCCTTATAGTTCTGGAGACTAGAATTCCAAAATCAGGAAACTGGCAGGGCCATATTCCCTCTGAAACCTGAGAACCCCTCCTAGCCTCTTCCAAGCTTCTAGTGGTTTGCCAGCAGTGCTTGCTTTCCTTTACTTGCAGCTGAAAGGCTTCTATTGTCCATGATCACATCTTCTCTCTGTTTTGTGTCTATCTTTGTGTCTCTGCTCTTCTTCTTATAAGGAAACTAGCCATTTTGGAGTCAAGGTCCACTATATTCACATATGACCTCATCTTAACTTATATCTTCATTATAGCTGCAAAGATTCCATTTTCAAGTAATTTCATATTCACAGCTACTAAGAGTTAGGATTTAAGCACATCATTTGGGCCTAGCAGAGATAAAATATAAAAGCCTTAAATCTTGTTTTTGACTAATTAAAGTGGCCTGGTGTAAATGGGAAGCTTGGGCCGAAAGAAAGACGTAGAATAGTGGTTTCTGCAAGAAAAAAAGCCAAAAGCAAGGTGGACTGGTGAACACAATGCTAACAGACAACAAAGACTTACTCTGTGGCAGACACTACTCTAACCCCTTTACAAACAGCCACACATCTTTCCTCTCTCTCGTGATGTGAGGCTGTAGGTTTTTTGCATATTTAAAGATGAGAAAGCAAAGGGACAGAGATATCGAATGGCTATGATATGTCAACACTGGAAATTAAATTCAGATAATCTGGCATGGAATTATGTGCTTAGCTAGGATAAGATTTCAGATCACAAGCTGGTTCCTCAAACCAGATCCCTGAGAATTGTTTATCAGCTACATCTTCCTCCTGATTAGCGAGCGGCATTGTAAAGTGCTAACAGGGTGGGGAGAGATTAAATATGATTTAGGACTGACCATAAAAGGATTACCAAGTTTACAAAATGCAGGTCAGGCTTCAGCTCTGTATTAGGGTATGCTCATAATTATAGGAATACACTCCAACCTCTATTTATTCTTGTGATAATGCCGACTTCTATCTATCTGAGAAGAGGTATCTAACTGAATCACAAAGTTATATGTACCCCCTACTTCCTTACACATTTTCTTCTTATTATCCATATTGGGAAAAATAATACCTAAAGAACTGACATTTCAGCTTGCTACATTTAAAATTTGCTATACTTTAACATTGTTTTTATAAAAATGTTATCTATATAGACATACATACATATATGAAAATAAATACAAAATAAAGGAATATATATAAAATACTTCCCTGTATTTCTGGTAAACCTTCTGATTATTTTAGAGGCTGAATAATATTTTATGAAATCTCTTTTCCATGTTTTATTGAAACATCAGTTGTAATTGAAGCTCAAAAATAATATAATGGAAAAATGTTATTGAACTCACTGATAAAATACATATCTCAAAATGTAGTATCTTTTTTTTTAAAAAGATTTTATTTATTTATTTGACAGAAAGAGATCACAAGTAGGCAGAGAGGCAGGCAGAGAGAGAGGAGGAAGCAGGCTCCCCGCTGAGCAGAGAGCCGGACGTGGGGCTCGATCCCAGGACCCTGGGACCATGACCTGAGCCGAAGGCAGAGGCTTTAACCCACTGAGCCACCCAGGCGCCCCTCAAAATGTAGTATCTTATTTTAGATTTATTTTCTTCAAAATACAAAAGATCATGAGGTCAGGCTTGATAACTGAAATGTAACCGTATGATACATGAAACTTTTTTTTTTTTTTTTTTTGGGCACTTGACCAGTGAGTCTTGGTAAGCTTCTAAAGTACCCAGTTGGGGGAACCACCAGCAAGTCAAGAAAAAATGTGTAACATATAAACACAAGGTTTGAAGCTACGATTAAAAGCTCCTCCACTGGTGTTTTGTTCTGGGGCATTTTATAACAGTCTATACAATGGTGAGGAGAAAAAATGGGCCCTGAGAAACCAGACTCCACTATCACCATGGTAGATAATCTCACTCAAATTTTAGTAAATGAACTTTTACATCTTGGTCAGGAGGCTTGAAGTATATATCCTTTTTCAGAAGATACAGTTTTCTGGTTAGAACCATCATGGTTGGCTGATCTATCAATCTTGTTGAATAGAAAAGCAATGAGTTTGCAAACCTTAAAAGCAGTTTCTACAACCTGATGCTAGGAAACAAGGTCTGGCTCAAATTGCTCCATTTGATGCTTCCATAGACAGCTAATGGAGCACTTAAATCTGCCTACTGCAAATAGCAGTAATACTGAGGAATTAAATTTAAAGAGAATCAAGAACCTGTAAGGCTATATAGTATTTCTACTATTGTCAAAGGGAACACACACACACACACACACACACACACACATTTCCAAAGTGATATATATATGTTGTTGTTTTTTTTTTTTTTTTTTTTTTTTTTTTTTTTTTTTTTTTTTTAATAAAGCAATAATCCAAAGTAACCCTGAAAAAGATGTTACATGTAGGAAGCTGTCATGGTCACTATCTGAACATCATATGGAACTTTGTTACTTATAAATCTGTCAGTGGAACCACTAGTGTCCGTACTGCTCTATACCCATTCAGAGGCATGGTATCTTTCCAAATCGAGTCTGGGAAATTCTGGCCACTATTCTTTGGTGATAGAGTGTCTCTCTTAGTTTCAGGGAGGTAAACCTAATTCACTTTGGGGAAATTACATTTTCATTTTATTAAATACAATTTTTCTTTAAGATTTTTTGATACACTCCACACCTAATGAAATACACTACTATAATGTGATTGCTGCTAATGGCATGAAACATTTCCTTGAGAGATTGAAAACATTTTAGATAAAATATGGACTTTAAGTAAAACATTTCATGGGGGGGGGGAGAATGAAGTGTGGAATACTGAAATGCTGTCTTCAACATGGCCTCACAGAGGAAATGGATAACAGGGCTTTAAAAGAGGAAGCCCTCTTTTATTAAAGAGTGTTTTTGTTGTGAAAATAATATTTGTGGAACAAAAGACCAGAAAGTACAAGTTATGTGACTTTCTCTGTTAACAATTCAAAATTGTGTTAGAAGGCTATGTAATTATAACTGAAACAAAATTCATGTTTAATTCGTCAATTATCTCTTATTTAAACAAACCCGAGACAATAATGACATATCTTACAGGATCTCACTTTTAATGACTAGATTTGGGTAAGGAATGAGATGTAGGAAGAGAATTTACACACTGGCATTATATTCTATTTTCTTTGGTCTCAATATAAATTTATTCACTGATTCAATACACATTTATTGATCTTCCTCTGTCAGCAAAATGCTCACCTGGGTACTACAACACTACTTCCTTCTATAGTTTATCAAAGTAAATTATTGATCCTAATAATGAGTTTTCTTTAATGCATTAATCATAAAATATTTGAAACATGTACCAAAGGAAATGAAGAGTGTAAAGAATTTCCGTGGGCACAAAACTAAGCTTCAACAAATAACCTACGGCCTATCTTACTTCACCTGTTCCCCCTCACCTCAGCCCCCACATTATTTTAAGTAAAATCCCATACTTTGTATCATTTCAATAAGTAATTTAGTTAATTATCTGTAAAATATAAACTTTCTTTCATGGTTAGTTTTTTGGAGGGGAGGTTTGGTTTGGTTTGTTTGCTTTGGGTTTTTTTGTTTCAGTTATTTTTTGTTTTTTTTTTTTGTTTTGTTTTTGTTTTTTTTTACAAAACCACTTTACCATTATCACTGCTAAAGTTTTTGACAATTTTTCAATATCATTAAATACCCAGTTGGTGTTCAAATTTCTAATTATGTTTGAAATATCATAAAATCAAACTTAAAGGTCTTGGAATATGACCCAAATACAGTTCACAGACCACTGCTGTTTGTTATCTTTAAATCTCTAGGTTCTACTTTCATCATGTTTCTCCTCTTCTTTCATTTGTTGAGGAAAACAAGTTTTTGTCCTGTAGTGTTTTCGAACTATGTAGATTTTACAGACTGCATCTCAAGGATGCATTTCACAATGCTTCTCTATCATCAGTGGTTTGATTTAGAAGCTTGGTAAGACACAGATACAAGTGTCTTGGTGTGGTGAGACTACTTTCTAAGTGGAGGGCTATGTTCTTCCATCTGTAAGCATATAATATTTGGTTGTCTTATATTTTGGTTAACAGCCTTTGGTGCCTCCTGCCTGGATCCATTGTTACTTGAAGTTGTGAAATATTCCAATGTCAGCATTCCTTTTCCATTTTTTAGGTGGAATACTTCTATAGGAAGAAACACTCTGTTATTTCCTAATAAGTTTTATAGTGGTAGTTTTCACAGGTAAACCAAGATAAATGTACTTGATCTTTCTCTTAAACTGCCTATTTTTAAAATAACATATTGCTTTACTAACATCCTCCAATTATGAACAATTGTTTTCTAATTGTTAGGAAATCATGGATTTAAACATATTTGATCTGCTTCAACTTCTTACAATTATTGTTCTTAACAATATAGAATTTGTTCTGTTTTTTTGCTAGTATGAGCTAGATTGATCCCCTAGAACTTTTGACAGATTCAAGTGGTCTTGGGTAGCTTCTTTGCTCTTTTTTACGTGATGAAATATTTTATGATCACAATATACATTTCTGGCTCCAGATCTGGAATTATCTACTTTCACCTTCGTAAATAAAACTACCCTCACTTTAGATTTGTCTGATGTTTATCATGATTAGATTCAGATGTTTCATTCCAGGTTGACAAATGACCTAAATGATGTCATGTCCCTCAAAGGAAATCTCACCAAGAAGCATTCAACGTGAATCTGCCTCTCATGGTTGATATTAATTTTTTTCACCCTGTTAAGTTGTTGTCCTATTTCTCCCTTTTATAGTTACTATTTTTTTCCTTGAAACTAATAAGAATTTGTAGGAAGACACTTTCATACCATGCAACATTCTGTATCTCATAAAAAATATTTGCCTAGGTTTGGCAACCATTAATGATTCTTGCCTGAACCAATTTTCACTATGATGGTTACAAAATATTTTCCATCTCCTGTAATCCCTTCACATTTAGAGGTTGTCAGTTGGCATCTTACTATAAGAAAAAGCCCCTCTTCTCTTTGTATCTATTTATTTATCTGTTGGTTTATGATTGTTATATACTCATTGATTCTTATTTTCTTGCTCAAATTATCCAAGATTTGGCAAGTAGGTGTTACTTACAACTGTCTCCTGTGTCGTTGTAATATGCCCCATATATTTGTTTTTTAGTATTATTATTTTAGCATTTCCTTACCTTTTTGTAAAAAAGTTTTCAAACTCATGTTATACCTATCCTGACCACCTTTGGAGTCAAGACATTTTATGAAGCCAGAACAAATCTGACATCATAATCTGATAAGTACATTAGAAAGTAAAATTAGAAGCCAATCTCTGCTATGAATATAGATGAAAAAAAAAAAAAAACCAAAAATCTAACAACATATTAGGAAATTGAATTCAGAAATATCCTTTGATAAGTAAGGACAATGGCTGCAATAAAGCTATCATCTCCAAATTTTTCTCTCCAAATAAAAGTATACAGTAGAGCAATTCAGGATTGTTTGCTTATCTGTTTGTAAGGGAAGGACTATTAGGCTTCCAGTTTTGTGGTTCACTTTAGCTTGTAGAACCCTCAAACTGCATTCTTATTCTTCTCTTCCTCTATACCATCTTATCCTCAAAGGGTACTTCTCTCTTCCTTTTGCTTTTTTTCTCCCCCAGAAGCTATGTATTTTGAAAGCCTCTTTAAAGTCTCTCTTATCTGTGTAAATGGCATCTGTCCTTTTAAATAAGACTTAGTAGTACCTCCCCTTTCAAATCACAGAAACTTAAAAATCTCTTCTCTATAGATTATGCCCCTATCTGCCCAGACACTTTTCCAGTATTTCCAGATTGCATTTAATAACTTTGATGGTTCATTGCAAATCACCTTTAGGCTCCTCTGACTAGTCTCCCTCTTAGGGCTTGCCCAGAGTTCTTCTCATCTGTCTTTTCTTGCCACAAAGCCTTGTGCCTAGGCAAGAGTGGTATGGTAGCATTGATGTGGGAAACAGAGACAGAAGAAAAATAATTAAATTTCCTTACCCACTGAGAAGCCCTTAAAACAGGCAGAGTGACATTCTTCTAGGAACTCAATTACCTCCACTTGGAGGCTTTGCTAAGGTCAAAGGGCAATCCTAGCCTGACCAACCCCCTACCCCGAACCAGGATCCTGAAGCCTACTTTAACAATTCCTTTAAAAACTTAATCTCTAAACCCTCCAAGATACATGTTGACAATCATGCCCAAGAATATGGCCCAGTGATATACAGCTAAAGGGTCTCAGGACAAAGGTTTTATTACCGTTAATGAATAACCTTTTCCCCAACAACAGCTAGCCCCTCAAGGTCCTGGAAACTTTGCTTCCAAAATTCCTTAGAGACTTATGCCATCCCTAACCCCCTCCCCAAATTGCAAGTATATAATGGACCATTCCTCACAGCCCTGGAGCAGTGGCTCTTTCTGCCCAGAGGTCCTGTCCCCATGCTTTAATAAACCACCATTTTGCACCAAAGATATCTGAAGAATTCTTTCTTGGTCATCAGCTCCGGACCGCACCATACCGAACCTCACTTATATTCTAAGATTTCATCAGCATGAGAGTTCCTACACTGGAATTTGGTGGTTTTCTTTTTTTTTTTTTTAATCTTTTTACTTACAGTTGTTTAAATTTCAGCATTTTTATCTTTAAATTGTGCTGTAAGAATAGTTTTACATAATTCAATTTTTACAAATAAAATAAAAATAAGAAGTTCCCCCTTCCCCAGACAGAGAACAAAAAGAAACTAATTGATAATAACCAAATGCAAACAAACAAAAACTGAACCTCAACAATTATAAAATGTTTTAACATAAACATAGGAGAAAATATTTGTGGTCTAGGGTTAATCAAAAATTCTTGTCCATGACATCAGAGCGTGACCCATAAATACCTCCTACCTTCAGTAATACTGATACCAAAGTCATAGAAAGACCCACAAGAAAATAAAACTACTAGCCAATATCCATGATGAATATACACATAAAAAGTCTCAAAAATTACTAGCAAAATGAAATCAACAGCACATTAAAAGGATCACATACCGTGATCTAGTGAGATTTAACCTTAGGATTCAAGGATGATTCAACATACTTTAGTCAATAAATGCGATACATCACATCATAGAATAAAAGATAAAAATCATATCATCATCTCCATAGACACAGAATTTCAACATGTTTTCATGATCAAAACCCTCAACAAATTGGGTATAGGAGGAATACACATCAAGATATAAAGGCATATAAAAATATATAAATACATAACAAGCCCATTGTTAACATCATATTCAATAATGAAAGGCTGAAAGTTTTTCCTCCAAGTTTGGCAATACTAGAGGGGCTCATTCTTACCATTCCTATGCAACATGTACTGGAAGTCCTAACTAGAGCAATCAGGTGAGAAAAAAATAAATTTAAGAAATCCAAATCAGAAAGGAAGAAGAAAAATTGTATCTGTTTGCAGAAGACATGATTGTATATATAAAAAAGCTCTAAAGATTCCACAAAAAAATAAAAACAGCCACAACTAATAAGTTTAGTAAAGTTGTAAGATACAAAATAAACACACAAAAATCAATTGTTTCTATACACTAACAACAAATTATCTGAAAAAATAAAGAAAATAATTCCGTTTACAATAGCATCATAAATAACAAAATACTTACTCTATTTAACCAAGGGTGTGGTGTGAAATATCTGTTCACTGAAAACTACAAGACATTGATGAAAGAATTTGAAGATAGAAACAAATGGAAAGATATCTCATGTTCATGGTTTGGAAGATTTAATATTGTTAAAATGTTACACTAGCAAAGCTTATCTATTTAATACAATCCCTATCAAGATTTCACTGATATTTTTTATAGAAATTGGATTACAACATGCATAAAAATAGAACTGGACCTCTTATGCTATACAAGAAAATAAATTCAAAATGGATTAAAGACCTCAATGTGGGACCTGAAATCCTAAAAATCTTAGAAGAAAACACAGGTGATAAGTCCTTTGGCACTTCAGCAACTTCTCTCTAAATATGTCTTCTAAGACAAGGGATAAAAAAATAAAAATAAACCACTGGGACTTCATTAAAATAAAAAGCCTCTGTACAACTAAGGAAACAATCAAGAAAGCTAAAGGCAACCTATGGAACAGGAAGAAGGTATTTGCAAACAACATATCTGATAAAGGATTAGTATCCAAAATCTATTAAGAAGTTCTAAAACTCAACACCCAAAAAACCTCCAATTAACCCAATTAAAAAATGGTCAGGAGACACAAACAGACATTTTTCCAAAGTTAAGACATCTATCAAGGACCAGCCTTGACTGAAAGGAGAAGCCTGTTAAATCCCCTCCCTGCTTGAGGGCATGCTGTAAAGGAGAAAGTGGATATGTTTATTGTGGCAGATCCAAGGGAGGCTAAGGTGATTCTGGGGCTGGCAAAGGTGGGTAAAAACAAGTCAAAATGGCTGAGGCTGAGTATTCTTTATGAATGGCATCATTTTTGCAACAAGGCCTTTTAAAGTTTTTAACAGACAAGCAAAATTTTCCTGATCCTCTGTAGGGGGGTTGGTTACTGACTGCTGGGTGTGGGAGGAGCTGGGTATGGGATTATTCTCTATTTGAGCAAGAAAAACGTCCTCCTCCCTGTAATACGAGGCAGCAGCCTCCTCAAGCTCTTCCCTGCCCTAGGGAGAGAGTTCATCATCCTCATAGGGAAGAGTATTAGAGACTGTAAGGGTGAGATAAAGGGAGGGGGCACTAGAGACCCTGATGCATTGTCCCCATGGTAAGACAGTCTTGGAAGAGCTTTTTCTTTAAATTGTTCTTAGTAAAAGTCTCTTTCTGTATAGCAGTTCCAGAAAGTTGGTTGTAAAGAGCCCAAGACCTTTTCCAGTTCATGGACTGGATCAAGGCAATCATGCACCAAGTTCCACAAAGAGAAATTATCAGCAGGAGCCTTGGTAGGACCGTGTACAGAACAGCAATCTTTAAGCTGTTCTCCTATCTCTTCCCAGGTAGGAAGATTAACTGTGCCCTTCTCAGGAAACCAGGAGCAAACTTTTTGGACAAATTTAAGAAATCTCTCTATTTGAGCATCACTAACTTTTGTTCCATGAGACTTTAACATAGATTTAAGAACTTGTATAAAAAGCGGCCTATCCTTGGCCTGTAGCTGTCCCATAATTTATTACTCCCGACTCACAATTGTTCCTCCACTTACCCATTCCAAATGCTGAGACATCTCTACCCCGAGGAGTGCCTCACCTGCTGTGCCTTATGCTGATCCTGAGCCAGTTCCAGTGCCACCTATCAAGTACTAGCCTTGATTGAAGGGAGAAACCTGAGTTTTGGGGTGGGAATGAGAAAGAGAAACAAAGAATGGGATCAGGAGGGTTGCAGCAAATGCTGAGAGGATTGTTTATTTGTTTACAGCAGTTTTATATGATTCAAGCACAATGCAATCACTATAATCACGTGGGAGTCACCTTAATCATTGCATAGATAATTCAATAGAACAATCACCAGAACAATCTACTGGTAAATAACAGTTTTCTCAGTCAGCCGTGTTGCACTACATTGCAGCAGATCAACTAGCTTAAGGGCAAATCTATTCTTCTCTGCTTACTTACATAGCAGGTCAAACCTGCTATGGTGCCTCTGCAAGCTGCGGTGATGGCAGTGCTTTAGGGCTAAACTGCGGTGGGTAAGTCTGGTCTCTGACTTGACCCTAAAACCGCAAGGATCCTGTCAGCTTGCTGTGTTGTCACCACAGACATCCAGATGGCCAACAGACACATGAAAAGATGTTCGACATCACTCATCATCAGGGAAATGCAAATCAAAACCACAATGAGTTATCACCTCATACTGTCAGAATGGCTAAAACTTACAAGAAACAACAGATGTTGGCAAGCATAAGGAGAAAGGGAACACTCTTGCACTGTTGGTGGGAATGCCAACTGATGCAGCCACTCTAGAAAACAGTATGGAGTTTTCTCAAAAAGTTAAAAATAGAACTATCCTACAATCCAGCAATTGCATTACTAGGTCTTGACCTAAAGAATACAAAAATATTAATTCAAAGGGATACATGTACCCTAATGTTTATAGCATCATTATCTACAATAGCCAAATTATAGAAATAGCCTAAGAGTCCATCAATTGATGAATGGATAAAGAAAAGTAGTGTATATACACATACAATGGACTATTACTTAGCTATTTTAAAAAATGAAATCTTGCCATTGCAATGACTTGGATGAACTAGAAAGTGCTATGCTAAGTAAAATAAGTCAGTCAGAAAAAGACAAATACTGTATGATCTCATCGTATGTGGAATTTAAGAAACAAAACAAGTGAGCAAAGAGGAAAAAAAAAGAGAGAGAGGCAAACCAAGAAAGATTCTAGACTATAGAGAACAAACTGATAGTTATCAGAGGGGAGATTATCAGAGGAGGGGCAGGACTAAAACAGGTGATGGGGCCTAAGGAGTGCACTTGCTGTGATGAGCACAGGGTGTTGTATGGAAGTGTTGAATTACTATCAAGTATTCTAGATTCTGAAACCAATATTACACTGTGTGTTCAGTAACTGGAATTTAGTTATTTTTTAAAAATAAAGTAAAAGCAAGCTATGTAATCAATACATTTATGTAAAAAAATGCAAAGTATATAAGTAACTAATATTAATTAATAGCAAAATAATCTGATTTAAAAATGGGCAGAGAAACTGAAGAGAAATTTTTTCTAAAAACATACAACTGGCCAACAGGTACATGAAAAGGTGCTCAACATCACTAATCATCAGGGAAATGCAAATCAGAACTATAATGAGATATGACCTTACACTAATGTTTTAAAGACTGTTAACAAGAAGATAAGAAATGACGTGTTAGCTAAAACATAGAGGAAAGAAAATGTTTGTGCCCTCTTGGTTGTAGCGTAAATTGTTAGAGGTACTGTGGAATACATTATGGGGGTTCTTCAAAAAACTAAAAATTTAACTACTACATGATCCAGCAATCTCACTTCTGGTTGTATATAAGAAGAAAACAATAAAAAGAGAATATCAAAGAGATATGCTCACTATCATGTTCATTTCAGCATGATTCACAAGAGCCAAAGTTGGGAAACACCTAAGCATCTATTTACAGATGAATGGATAGATATTATTTATACATGTATATGAATATATATGTATATATATATGGATAATGAAGACATATATACACATATGATGGAATATTATTCAGCTATATAAAAAGAAGGAAATTTTGACATTTTCAACAATAAGGATGGATCTTGAGGGCATTATGCCACTTGAGACAAGTCAGAGAAAGACAAATACTGCTTTATCTCACTTATATGTAGAACCCAAAAAAAAAAGGAATTCATAGAAACATAGAGTGGATTGATGATTGCCAGGGGTGGAGATGTAGGTGGGGGTGGGGAAATGGATGTGGTCAAACAGAAAAACTTTCAGTTATAAATGAATAAGTTCTGGTCAACTCATGCATGATGACTAAAATTAACAATATTGTATTACATATTTAAAGGTTGTTACTAGGGATCTCAAAAGTTGTCACACCCCAAAAATGATAACTCTGAAAGGTAATGGATATACCAACCTTATTGTGGTAATCTTTTCTCAATATATATGCATATGTCAAATCATCTGCTTGTGTACCTTAAACTTACACAATGTTACATGTCAATCATATCTCAATAAAGCTAGGGAAGAGAAAAACAACAAACACAACCTTCTGACCCAAACCTTTTAAAATAAATAACTAAATAAAATAACACTAAAAGTCATAAAAAAGATAGAAGTCAAGAAAATTTGAGAAATAAATCTCTGAAGGGAGCTATCTCTGTCCTGCATTAAAACATACTGTACTGTCTCTAAAATTATAACCCTGAGGTACTGGTTCACAAGTAGACATCACATCAATGGAATAGACTAGAAAGTCCAGAAATGAACCTCAGGACATACAGATGTTTTAGTATGTGATAAAAGAGGCAATTTAATATTTTAAAACACTGGGATAAAGTTGAACTCTTTAATAAATAATGCCGGGACAACTGAGCAGCCATATAGCTTAAATTTGACCCATATCTCACACCACCCATGAAAATAAACCAAATGAATTAGGGATCTTAAAGTGAAAAAGAAAACCATACAAGTACCAGAAGAAACCCGAGTAAATTATTCTTTAACCATGGTATAGGGACAGACTTTCTACCTCTGACTCAAAATCCAGGGGCAATAAAGTGATCAATTTGATTACGTTAAAACACAAGGCAAAATCAATCATGAACAAAATCAAAGGACAATTGACAAACTAGTAGATCACATCCATAAACAAAGGGCTAATATTTTTACTATACAAAGAACTCTTAAAAGTTGAAGGACAAAGTACCAAAACACCATATTGGGTTGTAAATTGGATAGAGGCATTGTAAAATGAGGGTTGGTTGAAATATAAATCCAGGAAATGAACTGAGGTCACCTTGGAAAACAATGCACAGAGAAGAGACATAGGATGACTGAGCCCTGGAGTACTCAAGTACAAACATGCCAGGAAGAGGGAATTGAATAAGGAAAAAGAATCGGAAAAGAACAGCCAGTTGATGAACAAATTAAGCACATCTTGTGTTCTTTTTCCATCTTAATATCAAAAAATTGCTCAGAAGTGAATCCTATTAAATTATAAGAAGCTGCTAATATACAAAAAAAAAAAAAAAAACTACTGAAAATTTATTTTTAAGTCAGGCAGCTCATTGTTCTTTTGTATCATTTACATAAACAACTATCATTTTTGGATTGAATTAATGATTTCAAAATTTAATGAAAGCAAGTTAATTTGTGTATATCTAAATTATAGCTTCTACAATGAGATCTATCAATTCTTCACCCTTTGTTTTACATGCATTATTCCCTATAAATAATTAAGTGCCTTTTAGAAGCATTTAGGAAATTATTATCTTCTCCCTGCTGTACAGAAACACAAAAATGGAATTTTTCAAAGTACAAAGATCTTTTTAGGAGACAGCAAATCCTAAAAGAACATAGCTTACAAAATAAAATATTTTGAGAAACAGATGTTTTCTAAAACCATTTAAAGCATATATGAAATAGGAAGCACTGGAACACTGTTTAATCTATGCTGCCTCATACTTGGTGGCCCGTGTTAAAATGCAGTGACAATAAATAGAGCCTGCTGTGTTTGACACACTATTTAGAGTAGCTCCAGAGGGTAGAGGAACGTTTACTGTTTTTAATCATTAGCTTGAAATGATTGATCAGCAGTGTTACTGGAGTGCTAGTCATTTAAATATAAAAGCACTTTGAAGTTTCTAATTTTAGAAAGAAATAATTGAGTAAACAGCCAAGTTAATCATCATGGATGCCTTAGTGTCAAGACAGGCAATTCGTAATTTTGAAAAATAGTGGTATGAAGTAAAAAGAAATCTCATCAGGTTAATGTGATTTGTTTCCTGAAATGTTATTTAAGTGGAAACTAAACTTGAGTCATTTTGACACAGATTGAGTACAGCAAATGAAAGAGAGAGAAAGTGGACTTACTTCCACATTTGAAGACACTTATCATTTGTACTTGTCCTCTCAGAAAGCAATTCATCACTTCAAAAATGTATCTTCATCTCTATCATCCATTAATTTTTATAATAATCAAGTATGTATCCTGAAAGGCTGGGATATCTTTATACCCAATGTAAAGTATATGTTCTCTGACTGTCAACAGAGAAAAATTGGAAGAATCAAAAATGAAAGTTTTCAGTTATCCTTAAAAGACTAAGAAAATTGTGGGCAAAACCAGTGCTTTTCCTTACCCTGAGACAACTTCTGTAATTGTCAAGACTGAAGACTTGGAGAGTTTCTTTTAACTTTGTAGAAACTTTTTTAAAAAAATTATTCAAAATAAGATAGCATTCTCAATACTTCTGAAGTCCTAGCTCTACTTTCTGTACAGTTTCCCTTCTTTTGGAGACTTGTCTTGTTTTCATATTCTGCTTATCAATGTCTAGGAAGAAGAAAACCATTGAACGCACTGATGTTAAGGATCTTGTTATATGAATATTCATAAGGGCAAATCCTTTTTAAAGGAGAAGTTTGAATAATGAATTCTTGCCCTACATGAATATAATGTTTCAAAATCAGACTAGAGAAACACCAGAATACATAGCAGTAAACTCCAAACCGGATAATCTTGAAGGGATCTTCATATAGTGAAATTGGTCAATACACAGATTATTTTATGGAATACTAGGTTAGAGAAACTGGAGTATATTTTGGAAGGCAGAGTTTGGTATAACATAGAGCAGGAGTTCCCAAAATGTCTTCAAACATGCATAGTATTAAAATGTTTTGTAGATCTCACATAAAACCAGCTTCGCTACCAGACAATTCAGTTATACTAAAGCATCCCTAAAAGCTTGACCATCGTTGGATGGGTTTGTATTGAATTAACCTGAATTATACTTGGAAAATAGTAAAGGAATTCCATGTGAACTATATTAATTTTTTTTCTAATGACAATGTCTGATGCAAATAAGAATTTGAGGGCTCTTTTTAACAACTTTGTCACGGCTGAGTCCCCTAACACTCCCACCCAAAATATACACCTGCATATCCACAAGTTTATGACTCAGCAGTAAGAACACTGTCTCAGAAGCAGCATACAGGAATACAAGGCAGTATAAACAGATGGTCAATAAATTACTGATGGAAAACAGGTTGTTGACATTTTAAAATATTGAGAGGCGGAACTAATACAGGTAGTCCTTATGTTATAAGGATATTGTTTTCCTAAAGTACATTTTAAAATACTTTAGAAATTGAAAATCATCTTTTCATAGAAACAACAGTGGTTAGGTTGTCACAGGGACCATTTCACTTATATACCCCTAGGACAATTTATTTCTAAAATCCCACTTGGGAGGATGGAAACACACTTCGCCCCCTACAGAAGAATGACTAGTCTAGGTTACAGAGGACTTCTATCCATCTATCATCTATCTATCATCTATCTTTCATCTATATATATTTGTATGTGTGTGTGTGTATGTGTATTTACTTACTTCTGTCTCTGGTTACTCACTTCCTTAACATTTGTATAATAAGAGCAAGATTTTATGTACTCTTTGGAGTTTTATGTGTGCGTATCTATGAGGTGGGTGTCAGAGGTGATGTGTTTACATCATAAACTACCTCTGTTTCAAAGTGTTCTTAATTGTTCTTTGTTTCTGAAGCCAGTAAAGTCTAAATAATTTGACCAAATGTATACTGAACAATGTCTGCATTGAATGAAAACATGCACCACAAAAGATGAAAGCCTCTGTCACTATAGATTTAATCCTCTAGTTTTCCAAAAGTGCAATGTGTGTTCATAGTGAAATCTTTCTGCTGGTGCATTTTAATTCTGCTAAAAAGGCATATCTATAGAAGTTAAGACAGAGTTCATTGTCCATAGAATTTTACACTTGGCCTTTGTCCTGAGTTTTCCAGCAAGAGCTCTCATTAATATCAATTTTCCTGACAGCTTTCATGATGTGGACACATTAATACTAGGAACTGGATTGTGATCGCTGACATAAACTACTGAACTGCTGTCAGAGAGCAGTGACTTCA
Source organism: Lutra lutra (assembly GCF_902655055.1). Taxonomy (NCBI): domain Eukaryota; kingdom Metazoa; phylum Chordata; class Mammalia; order Carnivora; family Mustelidae; genus Lutra; species Lutra lutra. The sequence continues at coordinate 96,883,791 of NC_062284.1, read as the reverse complement.
AATCACTTACAGAGGATTTAATGTAGTGAAGAAAATTAACCTTATCAAGAACTTAGCTTGTGTATGAAGTAAGGAATATATTTATTACTTCCTAGTAAAAATGATTTGGGAGAGAACATGCTTTCATGGCTCTAATTGAATATGAAACATCAAAACATGGGATTTCCCTTATAATTTCTGCTGATGTGTGTGATCCCAGGCAAACCATTTTTTAAAAATTCTTCCTCTAATAGCCCAACAGCAGCAGGGTAAATCATAACTATCTAAAATTATGTGTTTCAAGAGTAAGACAACTCACCTTGAGCATAAGGTTTAATGATGCATTTTCTTCCAAAACTTATGGTAAAACACCATTATATTCTTAAAACAGAAATAAGAATTCCCCCAAAATTCTATAAACATAAAAATGTAGCAATACATGAAATAGCTTTCAATTTCCATCTTATAAGGGCTCTTCATTGTTCATTAACTTTTAATAATGTATGCAAGTATGGACTCAGGTTTCTTGTGATAACAACTCTGAGATTCAATCTATTGACTCCTGGATCTACTCCCAGATGGGCTCAGCCTTTTCTGATCAAATAAGAGGTAGGGAGCTACATCTAAGGTGCAAACTACTGTAAAGACTAGAATTTCACATAAACTCACACCCCTCTCCTCCAGTTCTATCTTTTCCCATTTGATATAATGGATACTAGAGGAGTCAAAGCAACATGGATTTGTAACAACTGACTTACTGGCAGCAAGCACTACTAAGCCAGTAGAATAAAAAAGAGTTTCTATCAGTTACCAATTTCATCCATAACCTAAAATCTGTTTATAATCAATTTCAACTTCCATCTGCTGTGCTAACTCCTGCCCAGCTCTTTCTCTCAGGTGAAGCTGCCAAGATAATGTGCTGCTGCTTTACTCCGTTTAGTCTTTTCTTCACTTATACAAGGATTTTTCTCATTATAATTTTTTTAAAGATTTTATTTATTTATTTGAAGAGAGAGAGAGCCCAAGGTGGGAGAGCAGAAGACAGAGGGAGAAGCAGGGCCCACACCAAATAGAGAGCCTGCCATGGGCCTGGATCCCAGGACCCCAGGATCAGGTCTGAAGTCAAAGACAGTCACTTAACCGACTGAGCCACCCAGGGGCCCCTCTCATTATAATCTTACTTACGCTGGGGAGAGTCTCACTATCCAGATAATCAAGAGTGCCTATGTGAAGAGGAGATTGCCAAAGCATTGCTACCTATTCTGATGAGGCATTATGTTCCTGGCTCATCCCTCTTATAATTGAACATATGCAGAAACATTTCTGTGTCTCATGTACCTAGGAATATCTTCTTGACCAAGGCACTCTTACTGACTAGACTTGGCAGTCATTGCTCTCTTTGGTTGTGCCATAGCACCTTATTTTTTTTTAATTTATTTTATTAACAGATAATATATTGTTTATTTCAGGGGTACAGGTCTGTGTTCATCATTCTTACACAATACACAGTGCTCACCACACCAAGCCATATTTAACCAAAATATTTAAAAATATTTAAATAAAATATTTAACTAAAACTAATCTCAATTTTGTTAAATGTAAAAAAAACCTTTGAAAAAATGCAATCATTATTTTGATTTTGATAACTCAAAATTTTTAACTTTCATATTTCCCTTAAAAATAATATTCTTGGGGACGCCTGGCTGGTTGGTTAAGCAGCTGCCTTCGGCTCAGGTCATGATCCCAGCGTCCTGGGATCGAGTCCCACATCGGGCTCCTTGCTCATCAGGGAGCCTGCTTCTCCCTCTGCCTCTGCCTACCATTCTGTCTGCCTGTGCTTGCTCTCTCTCCCTCTCTCTCTATGACGAATAAATAAATAAAATAATAATAATAATAATAATAATAATATTCTTGGGGCGCCTGGGTGGCTCAGTGGGTTGAAGCCTCTGCCTTTGGCTCAGGTCGTGATCCCAGTGTCCTGGGATCGAGCCCTGCATCGGGCTCTCTGCTCAGCAGGGAGCCTGCTTCCCTTCCTCTCTCTCTGCCTGCCTCTCTGCCTACTTGTGGTCTCTGTCTGCCAAATAAATAAATATGTAAATATTTTAAAAATAATAATATTCTTATATTAAATGATGAAATACAGTATGAAAACAAAATTCACTTATATACTCCATGAATCATATCACTTACTTTCCAGGGAAATAATACATTATGATATATTTGATCTAAACTAACACCATTCTATGTACATAGTCAAACTTACTGTACTGTCTGAAACTTACTTTTAGACATGATTCTAGTGGGGAGTGGAAAATAACCAGTTGTGGTTTCCTTGCCCTAGATAACATTTTGTTGAATTTCTACTCTACTCTCTCATGATTTTGAAGAAAGGAAATAACTATATAGTTCACCCAACCTACACAAAAATACAAAACAACAAACAAACAAAAAACAACAAAACCTCAATGTTTAAATGTATAAGAAGTATAATAAAAATCAACCACTAATCACTGAATGAATAAAAGGTAAAATCAGTAGCTCTTATCATTTATTTTTCACCCATAAAAAAGAGCAAGGCTTGCTAGATAAAGATATTTTATAAATTAAAAAGATACTACATTTTTAAATGAAGTAATAATTTATACTTTAAAATATTGATAATAATAAGATAATCAACTATCTGCATTCTTTTTTTCTCTGCATTTTTCTATTTTGCATAGGTGGCAGAAAATAATGGCTAAAACATGTTTGCACAGCTCATTTTTTAGGTAGTTTCCTTTTCTTTAACATTTTTAGAGTTGCTGAACTAAGACTATGGAAAATGGATCAATTACTATTCAGCTTAGAGTCACAAGGTTAAATGTTAAATTGTCACCTTACAATAACTAAAGTAGTTAGGAATGTTTAATTTGGTGACCATTGTCATTTTTGGGTTGAACATGCAGGGGAAGAATACAACAAGCTTTCTTAGTCAGAAGGGTGTCAACAACCTTTACCCACCCCCCCCCTTTTTTTTAAACAAGGACACCCATCCACATTCAGACCAGAATACACTCTACTGTTTTGTACATGAGAAAATTAGCAACACTAATGCAAACCAAAAATAGATATTGACTATTTCTTTCCCCATGCTGCTGTCTCTCTCTGGGTGGGATTATAATCATAGGTAGAGCAAACAGATCTCTCAGAGCTGGGTAGTGGATGCCATAAAGAGGAACATAAGGGGCTAGCTGTCCTCTTGATGGCAGAAAGAAGAATGATTTGGTGTCTTTGCATGATTTCTGCTTTTGAAACTTTTGCTGCCTAAGGCACAACTGCAGATTTAGTATGTGTGTTGAATCTAAAATCATATGTGTAGGAGGATGTCCTGGGTGTAAGGACAAGATCCACCCTCAACATGGAGAGGACCTGAATAGGATTTGTGAGGCCTACTTCTCACCTGAGCTCCCCAGGCTGTTAAAAAGTAAACTGATATTGGGATGCCTGGGTGGCTCAGTGGGTTAGGCCTCTGCCTTCTGCTTGGATCATGATCCCAGGGTCCTGGGATAGAGCCCCCTGTCGGGCTGTCTGCTTGGCAGGGGGCCTCATTCTTTCCCCCACTCTGCCTGCCTCTCTGCCTACCTATGATCTCTCTCTCTCTCTCTGTCAAGTAAATAAGTAAAATCTTTAAAATAAGTAAACTGATACTGTCTTTTGACAGATTATAAGCATAAGAATGTGAAAGGAAAGCACAAAAGAATTTCTTTCTCCTTTCCACCTAAAGAGATCTTTTATAGTATCCTAAGTTTACAATGAGTCAAAATGTATATGAATAAAATAATTTTAGAGTTATTTTAGTGATAAAACAAGGATAAAAATCACCATGTTAAAAATAACTTGAAGGGGCGCCTGGGTGGCTCAGTGGGTTGAAGCCACTGCCTTCGGCTCAGGTCATGATCTCAGGGTCCTGGGATCGAGTCCTGCATCGGGCTCTCTGCTCGGCAGGGTGTCTGCTTCCCCCGCCCTCTCTCTCTGCCTCTCTGCCTCTCTGCCTACTTGTGATCTCTGTCTGTCAAATAAATAAATAAAATCTTAAAAAAAAAAAAAACTTGAAAATGTGTGTGTGTGTGTAAACTAAAATTCTTGGGAGCAAAATAAATTTGACACAATTTACAATTTCCTCTGTTTAATCTGTGAGCTGCCCAAACTACAAATCACAATAAATACACTTTGGTTACGACCGTGATTTAGCTCTTCTGGGATTTGTTCACTGCTTCCTATCAGCTGAATCTGAAGGCTGGCATTGTAAGACTAGTGTATAGATCCAGAGAACTGGATATGAGCCATATTTCATCATGGTTTTCCTTGCTAATAGCTTCCTCTGCCAATAGAATGAAATCAGCCCAGAAGGTCCTACCTGGCCCTGTTCTCTCTCCAGTCCCCACTTGCTCCTCTTTCCCACCTCAGACTTCCCTATGTTCTCTTTTGTTTTTCCTGTTCCAGCCACATTGGCTTTTCTTCAAAAGGGCCATGGCCATTCTCTCCATCTGGAATGTTCTACAGACCAAGTCATGGCCACATCCTCATCATTCACTTTTTAGCTGTAATAACACTTCCTCCAGGAAATCTTCTGCATACATTATCTATAATTCCCCAAACCCAGCTACTCGCTAAGTATAAATTTGCTTTATTTTAAATAGCATTTGTCCCCATCTGAGAGTTTTCTTATTTATCTGTTTATTGTCTGATATCCTACACTTTCAGCTCCACATGTGAGCTCCATGAGGGAAAGATTTTGCTTATTTATTTAGTACAGGGCTGTCAGAGAATGACCCCTTAATTAATGATGGGACAAAGATTGAACCATGTACATATTTGATATTTGCTGGAACAGTCAGGTCCTAACCAGAACTTGTTTTTGAATAAAGAAAGTTAATAGAAATAAAATTGTTAAAATACAACAGAATAATGGAATGATTTCATAATGCTATGGTAAATATGTAATTTTCCATAAATCTTTTCAAATAAAGTGTGATATTTCAATGTATTTCAGACCAATCTACAAATTATCGCCTGCTTTGTAACTCAACACAAAGCTTTAGCTATTAGAAATTTACCTACGGATATTTTAGAATTATTTCAAAAAAGTTTTTTCCCCCCCAATTCCAAAAGGAGTCTGTAAGGTACTATTTATCGCATTTAAAATAGCTAGTAGAATAAATGACTGATCTGGCAGGTTTTTTAAAGCAGGAAATAATAGAGCAATATTGCACACATATATATTCAACTAGATAAATGTAATCAGGATTGCCAGATGCAGTTTTAACATTTGCTTGATTTATTTCTACATCAGACTGTTTATCCATGGCTGTCCTACGCCCGGTGAAACAGCATGAATGATAAATTAATTGAAGTGTCTTTAAACTCCTATCCTCTTTCACTTGGGGTAAATGCAATAGATGCCCTCCCTTCTCTAGAACTCCAGATTTCCCCCAAACACATCTCATTCCTTAAATATAATCCAATCCTCTCAGTGACTTCAATAATGCAGAGCTGATCCTATCTTTCCCTTTAGTGATATAAATCAATTGACCCTATCATTCCAAGGACAAGTTCCTTACTGTGGTGCAAAATCCCTTTTAGACTCAAACCTCTCTTCCTCACATGTCCCACTTTCAGCCATATCATTGTAGTGACCCTTCTCTCCCTGTCTCTGCATATCTGAGCCTATTAATTTATTGTGCCTGAAACATCCTACCAATCCTTACCTCTCTCAGATTTGTATGAGTAATTCCTGGTCACCACTGAAGACCTGCTCACTTATCTTTTCTTTTGAGCAAACTTCCTTGAGCCCTGAAAGACCCTCTAGTAGCCTTCAAATTCCCATATTACATCACACATGTTTTTTATAACCGCCAGTTTTTCTGTCTGTATCAGTAGACTTTGAAATCCGTGAGCAAAAGGAACTTTGCTTTATATTACTTAAGCATGGTACTCAAAATATTATAGAAGTTTAATAATATATTCTTGAATAAATTAGTAAATGTGGCAAAAAGAAGATAAACAAATGAATGAAAAATTTGCAGTGAATATAATGACCTTTAAGCTCCATGAAGGTAGATACTATTTCATCTGGATAACTGTGTCCATTGGCTCTAGCAAAGATCTGGCACATGGATTTAATTTAATAAAATATGTTAAATAAGTAGACAAGTGATTCTCTCAGTGTAGAAAGTCTGCTTAGTAAAATAGCAAAATGGCTAAAACTTAAATGCTGGATTTAGGGCTAATTGAGATCTCTAAAATTCACCTGTGTTTTCTAAAAATAGTAGGGTTTTTTGAAAACTGAATAAGGCAGTCAATATACAGCCTCCAGAATGTGCTTGGACAGCCAGTGAGTGGCCAGTTAATGTAAGGTATTGCCAATGTTATTTCTACTACCATGTCTGCTTTTCTTCTTCCTTCTCCTTTTTCCTGTATTGCTAGATGAGAGAGTTAGACACTTAAAAATGAGAAAGAAAAAAAAAAGATAAAGAAAAAAGTATGTGTTTTAGTATAAGTAAAAAAAAAATCAGATTTTTAAAAAATTCTCAACTCTTGTCACAGTTAATCTTATATGTCAACTCAACTGGGCTAAGGGATGCTAAGATAGCTGGTAAAATGTTATTTCCGGGTGTATCGATGAGAGTGTTTCTGGAAGGGATTAGCATTTGTCTTCACAGACATTGAAGATCACCTTCACCACTAGGAATGGACAGGAATGGATATCATACAAACCACCAAGGGCTAAATAGAACAAAAAGGTAAATTTATTCTCTCTGTTGAGGTGGAAATCCATCTCCTGACCCTGAACAATGGTGCTCCTGATTCTCAGGCCCTTGCACTCAGACTGCATCTTCTTACATCATTAGCCTCCTGCTTCTCAGGGCTTTGGGTTTGGGCAGAACTACATGACCAGCCGCCCTGGCAGAACTACACGACCAGAACTACACGATCCCCACCAGCTTGCAGGTAGGAGATCATGAGACTTCTCAGATTCCATAATCAGGTGAGCCAAACCCCTCATAATGAATCTCTATCTATAGCCCATTGTTCTGTTTCTCTAGAGAACCTTGACCAACACAGTTATTAAAGCGTAACCCCTGAACACTGAGTAATGTCTTCAAAAGGCAGAAATAATGGAAAATCTTCAAAGCTACATCACTGCATTTTTTTTAACTTTTATTTTTATTTTTTTTTAATTTTTTTTATTTTTTCAGCATAACAGTATTCATTATTTTTGCACCACACCCAGTGCTCCATGCAATCCGTGCCCTCTACAATACCCACCACCTGGTGCCCCCAACCTCCCACCCCCCACCCCTTCAAAATTCTCAGATCGTTTTTCAGAGTCCATAGTCTCTCATGGTTCACCTCCCCTTCCAATTTCCCTCAACTCCCTTCTCCTCTCCATCTCCCCTTGTCCTCCATGCTATTTGTTATGCTCCACAAATAAGTGAAACCATATGATAATTGACTCTCTCTGCTTGACTTATTTCACTCAGCATAATCTCTTCCAGTCCCGTCCATGTTGCTACAAAACTTGGGTATTCATCCTTTCTTTCTTTCTTTCCTTCTTTTTTTTTTTTTTTTTTTTACAGCTTTATAAACATATATTTTTATCCCCAGGGGTACAGGTCTGCGAATCGCCAGGTTTACACACTTCACAACACTCACCATAGCACATATCCTCCCCAATATCCATAACCCCACCCCCCTCTCCCAACCCCCTCCCCCCATCAACCCTCAGTTTGTTTTGTGAGATTAAGAGTCACTTATGGTTTGTCTCCCTCCCAATCCCATCTTGTTTCATTTACTCTTCTCCTACCCCCTCAACCCCCCATGTTGCATCTCCTCTCCCTCATATCAGGGAGATCATATGATAGTTGTCTTTCTCCGATTGACTTATTTCGCTAAGCATGATACCCTCTAGTTCCATCCATGTCATCGCAAATGGCAAGATTTCATTTCTTTTGATGGCTGCATAGTATTCCATTGTGTATATATACCACATCTTCTTTATCCATTCGTCTGTAGATGGACATCTAGGTTCTTTCCATAGTTTGGCTATTGTAGACATTGCTGCTATAAACATTCGGGTGCACGTGCCCCTTCGGATCACTACGTTTGTATCTTTAGGGTAAATACCCAGCAGTGCAATTGCAGGGTCATAGAGTAGTTCTATTTTCAACATTTTGAGGAACCTCCATGCTGTTTTCCAGAGTGGTTGCACCAGCTTGCATTCCCACCAACAGTGTAGGAGGGTTCCCCTTTCTCCGCATCCTCGGCAGCATCTGTCATTTCCTGACTTGTTAATTTTAGCCATTCTGACTGGTGTGAGGTGATATCTCATGGTGGTTTTGATTTGTATTTCCCTGATGCCGAGTGATGTGGAGCACTTTTCATGTGTCTGTTGGCCATCTGGATGTCTTCTTTGCAGAAATGTCTGTTCATGTCCTCTGCCCATTTCTTGATTGGATTATTTGTTCTTTGGGTGTTGAGTTTGCTAAGTTCTTTATAGATTTTGGATACTAGCCCTTTATCTGATATGTCATTTGCAAATATCTTCTCCCATTCTGTCAGTTGTCTTTTGGTTTTGTTCACTGTTTCCTTTGCTGTGCAAAAGCTTTTGATCTTGATAAAATCCCAAAAGTTCATTTTTGCTCTTGCTTCCCTTGCCTTTGGTGATGTTCCTAGGAAGATGTTGCTGCAGCTGACGTCGAAGAGGTTGCTGCCTGTGTTCTCCTCGAGGATTTTGATGGATTCCTTTCTCACATTGAGATCCTTCATCCATTTTGAGTCTATTTTCGTGTGTGGTGTAAGGAAATGATCCAATTTCATTTTTCTGCATGTGGCTTCAATAAATGGTGTTGGGAAAATTGGACATCACTGCATTTTTATATATAAACAAAGTATATATTGGAATTAGAGTAGTTATAGTACATCTTTATAAATGGAATGGCACTAATTTTAGCCAAATACATTATTTAATAAAAATTAAATAGGAAGTAATCAGTGACAATAGTAAATATTGAGAATGTAAATGCATATGCCCATGTAAATACAAATTGCCAGGCCACCCACATATCAGCAACAGAATCCAAGAATTCTCAAGGAGTATGTTTGTTGCCTCCAGCCTCAAATTCATGACATTAATTTTCTAATTAAACATGCTTGTCTCACTGCATTTTGTGTTGCTACAATCTGATTCGGCACTAAACTAGCTCAAATTGTTTTATGTTTTCAGTCTTCTGACTCATTGATATGCATTATACAACTCACTCTTCTTTCCAGCACAACCAGATAGGAAATCCTTCATTTGTATTCCATACAGTTTGGTAGCAATCTGGATTTTCTGTCAATATTCCATGATGATATGTTCAAGAGACTCATTCCCCAGAGATATTTATAGAATTGACTGGCAAGAAGGGCCAATGTGACTTTGCCAGTGTTCTAACAATTGCTTAGAGTATTTAGAAATGAGTCATCTCATAAGCAGCCCACCATCACAGAAGCTGATTGCTCATTGTATTCACACAGTGATGATAATAAATAGCCCCTATACAAGGAAAAATTAACACAAACTTTGTTGCAGTCATGTATATTGCACTACAGTATTGAGACACCTAAACTTGAATTGCTAGCACAGTGTTTATGTGACTGCTCCCCCGACCCGACCAAGAAAAACTCACCTAGTTCATTATTTGGGTTTTTTTTAGGATTTTTTTAAAGTAATCTCTGCACCCAGTGTGGGGCTCAAACATACAACCGTGAAATCAAGAGTCACGTGTTCTACTGACTGAACCAGTCAGGAGTCCTCATTCTTTGTTCTAAAATAAGCAAAGTCTAGATAAGATGAGCACATAAGAAATAGTACTTAGCACCTTTCCCCCTAATTTTCCCATGATTTACACTAATTCTCTATACCGGGAATGACAATTCCAAGATTAAGAACGCAGTTGGGAAAAACCCTAAGCTATAACAAAAGTCTTCTGGATCAGGGATGATTAAGTTCTGTAAGCTAGAAGTTAAGTGTATGGTATGGAGAAAGGTGACTCTGAACCCATTTAAAACCCACAAAAAGCCCTTCACATAGGTTCCTTTTTATTTCTGTACATGGAAGTTGACTGTCAATGGGCTACACCAAACAGAGAGCTAGAACTTTCCATCTACCACTTTTTCTTCTCCTACTATATCCTCTTTCTTTTGTTATACCCAACTCCTTAACTCTCTACTAGGGCCCTTAAATAGTGGCTCTATTCAAAGAAATGTTTCTTCTTTTTTTATTAGGCAATTTTCAATGATTTTCTGAAGAACAAACTTTCCTTAGTCTTTCTTTTGTACTGATACTATGGAAATCTAAGAAAGATTGATAATGAAAAAATAAAACCTGTACTTCTAAATATGATATAATAGTGTTTTTATAAAAAAAGGAAAATGCATTATTCATATACTGAATATGCCAAGAAATGTTAAGATTAATATAGCCTACGTTATGGTAAAATAAATATAATACTTGACATAGCAGAAAATGAAATAGGGGAGTGCATGGATGGCTCAGTTGGTTGAGCATCCAACCTTTGGTTTCAGCTCAGGTCATGATCTGATGGGTCATGAGATTGAGCCCCCATGAGCTCCTTGTTCAACAGAGGGTCTGCTTGAAGATACTCTCCCTCTGCTCCTTCCCACATTTGCACAGACACTGTCACTGTCTCTCTCAAATAAATAAATAAATAAATCTTTGAAAAAATAAAAAAGAAGGAAAATGAAAGAGGTAAACAGAGGATATATTTGATAAACAGTCCCAAAAAGAGAAGAAAAAGCTTAAAAAAGTGGAATCTATGGGAGGAGATATTATAAAAAAAATTGTGCACTTTAAAACAGAATATTTGATGTCTCTGGAAGAGAGAATAAAATGAGTAAAACCATTTAAGACATGATAAGAGAAAGCTTTCCTTGTCTAAAACAAAGCAAAACATGTCTGAAGCAAGCATACAATGTTACAAACACATTTTACAGAAAGAGATCTATGCTTATACATGTGTTTAACTTTCAAAAATAAAGAACTAGGGGCGCCTGGGTGGCTCAGTGGGTTAAAGCCTCTGCCTTCGGCTCAGGTCATGGTCTCAGGGTCCTGGGATCGAGCCCCGCGTCAGGCTCTCTGCTCAGCGGCAAGCCTGCTTCCTCCTCTCTCTCTCTCTCTGCCTGCCTTTCTGCCTGCTTGTGATCTCTATCAAATGAATAAATAAAATCTTTAAAAAAATAAAGAACTAATACAATAATCCTTCAGGCATGCAAAAGAGAAATGAACACGCAAAGGTACCAAATTTAGAAACAAATAAAAGTTAAACTGACTGAAGACTGTTTTATGACATTAAATGCCAGAAGAAAAGGGAGTAACCTCTAACATTTAGAAAGCTTGGGCTGGTGTGGAAGCCACACTATAGTTTACCCGTGAACAAACAAAAAGGTATTTTTAGATGTGTAAGTCATTGGAAAACTAATCATTTTTTTTTTCTGAATAAAATATTTGATTCCTTGTATATTACTAGATTCCAGAAAGATGAATCAAACAGGAAACTCAGTATTTGGAAGTAATGACTTAAAAAGACTAGGCACACACACACACATACACACACACGGCTCGGCACAAAGAAGGAAAACATATAAAATATAGAAGTAATGAAGAGTTACAATCTTAAATAAATAATATTCTTTACAACGTGGTATGTGTTTATGTGTTTGTGATTTTGTGTGGTTGTGAGTGCATATACTATTCCCCACTTGCTCCGCAGTCTTTTTCTACCATCATCCTGCCTAGAGTTGTTCTTCATTTTGTCTGCTAACGATCTGCCACCAGCTTGCTGTTTTCCACAAATTTGTTTAAAAAATTTAGTTTATTTGTGTAAGACCTTCACATTCACTGCAACAGATTTATTTTGTCTTGGATTTATTCACTTTCGTTCCAAAGAGATCAGATGATGGAAAGCAATTCCATTTGTCAATTTGTCAGCTATTAAAAATAAACTAGGGCCCTATTCCTTATTTCCTAAAGCACATCCCTTCCTTTATATGCTGGAATTTGCAGTTTCTTTGCAGCAAATGAAACTGACATGTATTAGAGGGATTGAAGGGCTTTTTAAAGGTATGATTAACACACAATGGTATATTAGTTTTGGGTACAGAACATATTAATCTGACAATTCTCTACATTTCTCAGCACTCGCCATGGTAAGTGTAGTCACTATCAGTCACCATGCAATATTATTATATTATTATTCACTATATTCTCTATGCTATACTTTTCATCCCTATGACTTATTTTGTAATGGGCAGTTTGTACCTCTTAATACCCTTTATGTATTTTTCCCATCCCCTCTGGGAACTACTGGCTTGTTCTTCATCTTTGAGTCTGTTTTTTTGTTTTTCATTTGCTCTGTTGATTAGACTCCACATAAAAGTGAAAACATATGGCATTTGCTCAAGAAGTTAAAGATAGAATTAACATGTGATCCAGTAATCCCACTACTGGGTACTTGTTCAAAAAAAAATTAGAAACATCAATTCGAAAAGATATATCCACCCCCCCCAATTTCCTGCAGCACTGTTTACAACAGCCAAGATATGTAAACAGCCCAAGTGGCCATCAATAGATAATGGAATAAGCAGATTTTTTATATATACATATATATGTATATACATAAATTAATCTATGGATAATGGAATATTATTCAGTTTTAAAAAAGAATAAGCTCTTGTCATTTGTGACAACATGAATAGACCTAGAGGATATTATGCTAAGTGAAATTAGACAGAGATTGAAGTTTTTAATATATATTTAAAAGTTTATCATTTCATCATTGACTAATCCATTTTACTTTTTTGTATTTCCAACTCATCGATTATTTTAATAAGAATGAAGTTATATTAGTACATTTACAGTAATGCCACATTGACGGAAATCATGTTTTAGAAATATTTTGGTATGCTTAGGAAATATTTGAAATTCAATTGTGTCTGTATTTAAAATGAGCTAGGGCTTAGTCTTTTTAAATATTTTCAAAATCAGTGAAAGAGGTGATTTCATCTTTTGTAATCCCATCTACATCACATTTCTTTAACTATAACATTTTTATCTTAGCAAGTGTCATAAGATCTGGATACTCAATTATGATAGTTCATGGGGAAGACTCTGGTTCTGGAAAACTGAACTCTTAGGATTTAGCCACATTCTCCAATCTCTGGACAGCTTGAGCATGTTTCAGCCTTCCTATGCTACAGAAGTATGCTATTAGAGTTCCCTAATTTATAAAATGAAGAGCCTAAATGATTCAAAAATAAACTTATGTACATTTTTCCAAAGTTTAAGGAAGTAGTTTCACAAGTAAGCATAGCATAATTTTTTGAATAGCATTTTGAACAGATTTATTATGGTTTAATCAGCACTGGACTGGTTTTATGAGTATCTGTGATTACATAAAGAAAATTCTGCAAGCAAAGCCATCTAGGGAAACATACCTTAATTTAAAATTGAAACCATAGGGAGAGAAAATAAGACATTAACAAATAATTTAAGAAATGGACTGCCTAGAAATAAAGACTGGATTCCAGCTTTGTTTCTGAAGTTGATTAGCAAAGATGAGAGTTATTACCAAGGGAAAGCAAATCCTATTATGTCTCATTTTCTTAATTATTTCATTCTACTTTTAAAACTTTATGAATTTCAGGACACCAGATAACTCAAAATTAAAATGTGATATACATAGAAGTCATAATCTGAAGATATTTAGAAGCATAGTATCATAAACCTCTTTATCAATTTTTTAGGAGGAAAATAAATTTCCCCCTGCTTTTGTTTTAGGTCAGAGTTTCCACTCCTAGGACATGGTATGATGAACTTTCTTTTGGAAAAAACTGTTTTTAAGTAAAGTTCTTGTGTCTAAATACTGAAATTCTGGGGTGTCTGGGTGGCTCAGTCATTAAGCATCTGCCTTTGGCTCAGGTCGTGATCCCAGCGTCCTGGGATCAAGTCCCACATCAGGCTCCCTGCTCTGCAGAAAGTCTGCTTCTCCCTCTCCCACTCCCCAGGTTTGTGTTCCCTCTCTCACTGTGTCACTCTCTGTCAAATAAATAAATAAAATCTTAAAAAATACATATATACATACATACATACATACATACATACATACATACTGGAATTCTGGGTCTAAGAATACATAGTCTCTAAGAGGTAAAAACTTTCATTTCAGATCTACTCCAAAAAGATGAGGCATCATTACAAATTTAGGTACATGTTTGGGTCTTTTAGAGACAAGAAGTTAGGTTTTTTAGATTTGGCTTTCAGAGTTGAAGGGCCTCTGTGCGATGTGGTCACGTAGCTATGTTATAAGCAGAATTGTATCCCTTTAGTCAGTGCTTTTTTTTTTTTTAAGATTTTATTTGTTTATTTGACAGAGAGAGATCACAAGTAGACAGAGAGGCAGGCAGAGAGAGAGAGAGAGAGAGAGGGAAGCAGGCTCCCTGCTGAGCAGAGAACCCGATGTGGGACTCGATCCCAGGACCCTGAGATCATGACCTGAGCTGAAGGCAGCGGCTTAACCCACTGAGCCACCCAGGCGCCCCTAGTCAGTGCTTTTTAAGGAAGAAAATAACTTTCTACATAATAAAAGCATGAAGATTTCTCTGGGTCTAAAAAAGAGGAAAAGTTTCTTGTCTTCATAGAACTGTGGGAGGTTGAAATCTAAGAAGTTACATGATATTAGAAACAAAAAGCCAGCAACTCAAGGAAAGCAATGCTAATTTCCTGTGTCAGTTGACTGGGTAATGGGGTGCTCAGATATTTGGTTAAACATTATTCTGGTTGGCTTTGTGAAACCCTTTCTTGGTGATACTAACAGTTGGATCTATCAACTCAGTAAAGCAGATTTCCTTCTTCCATGTGGGCAGGCGTTACCCAATCCACTGCAGGCCTGAACAGATCACAAGGTAGAAAAAGAAAGAATGAACGCTTCTTGTTTAAAGGTCTTCAAGCTGGGATGTCCATCTTAACCTGCTTTCAGTCTCAGATTAGAATTTATACCATCAGCTATCCTGGTTCTCAGGTCTTAGTTGCCAGATTTTGGGACTTCTCAACTTCCACAATCATGTCAGCCAATCCTTTATAATAAATCTTTATATATTTATTTATTTATTACACACACACACACACACACACACACACACACACACACAATCTCCCATTGGTTCGATTTCTCTGGAGAATCCTAATACAGAACCCCTTGCACGAGAGTGCTACTTCTGGACCTCAGGTGACAAAACTGAGAAGAAACCCATTCTCCTATTTGTGCAAAACTTACCACCACCCTGGCATTCATGCTGGTGGTAGTCTTAGCGTAGCTAAGAGATATTCTCCTTGGTGTTTTAGTAGGTGTTCTATCAGGATATTGGAGGGAGCATCAGAAATCTGATAGCTTAAGGAGGCCGGAGAAAGAGAATTTAAGTGGATTGTTATTGAGATACAGATTCAGGGACTCAGTAACTGGAAATCACTTAGAAGCCTATCGAACTTTTTAATAATTTGAGTATACATGTAAATAGGTCTTAAGTGTACCATTTTCAGATATAACCATTATACACAGTATTCTTGAACTTGGGTAACTAATTGCCTATTCCACTCAACCCAATGTATGTGTGTCCTCCTGCTCTTTCTCTGGAAATGATACAGTCATTCAAAATGCTCCCACATAATGAAAAAGATTCAGTTGTTTCCGCTTTTAGATAATTTTATTGAGTAGCCAAGTGAAGGCTACACACTACCTTTGGTTAAGAAAATAAAAAAGGAAGAAAAATATCCTTTTGCATATTTGGGGATAGAGGAAAATATTTGAGAATATCTTTTTTATCAAGATGTTTACTTCACCCACTACAAATGTTGCAAGTTAATCCAAAAAGCTTCCTCATTAGGAATAAAGCAATTAAAGATAACTACAACTGCATAACTGTGCCACTGTTTTTAGATGCCTAATTGCACAACCTCTTCAGGGCGATGGAAATGTCAGCTCGTTAGAACACAGTTATTATTTGAAGCAAACTACAACCAATATAAAAGGTGCCATCTTCAAGCTAGCTATTTTGCATGACAGGACAGATGATTAAATTATTATTTCTAAGTCCTTAAATATACATTGAAACTAATTCTGGATGAGGTTTATTCCTTACGGGAATAATGTCAAGGATAAGAAGAGAAAGTAAATCTAAGTTATGCCAAAGTGTTTAATAGGATGATTTCAAATTCATACTTTAAGAAAAATTAACATACGCCTTCATTTCATAAAGACCATCAGTTCTCTTTTATCCTGATCTATGTAATTTGAAGCTTTGCTGGTGCCGGGTAGTATTTCAATTAGGCAGCTGTTTTTTCTCATTGCAATTCTTTTAATATCTTGACTATTAGTGCTTGGCAAGGATAAGTAGTAACGGGCACATATACTCTGGAAATGAAAATCTCCTATTGTTATCCATCTGGAATACACATGACGCATACCCCTGAGTGATTCTATGAGGCTCCATGAGCAAGCCTGAAAAACCAGGCAGGTGACAGACACTGATGCTTAAGTCATCCTGGCAGAGGCACTGAAGGAAGTCTCCAAACTGCATGATATTCAATACTGATGCCAGCAAGAGTTCTACTATTTTTCTTATCGGAACTATGAGTGTGTTATTCTAGTGAAGCATGCATGGTTCTGCTTTTATGTGTTTAAATAGTTTAGCAAAACTGTTTAAATAGTTTTACTGTTAAACTGTTTAAATAGTTTAACAAAACAATTTAGAATTTCTGTGGAAATCATTTGTTGTGAGGCTATTTCTAGTCCTCATCTTTCCAAACTAGCTGAGGAAACTTCAGCACATCCCTTCTCAAACCTAGACCTTGGTTTTCTCCAGTGGAAAAATCAGGGGTGACTTCCATAGTCTTTGAGTCCCTTACAGTGTTGACAATTGATGACTTCATTTTAAGAATTCAGTCTTGGGCTGCCTGGGTGGCTCAGTGGGTTAAGCCTCTGACTTCAGCTCAGGTCATGATCCCAGGGTCCTGGGATCGAGTCCCACTTCGGGCTCTCTGCTAGGCAGGGTGCCTGCTTCCTCCTCTCTCTCTCTCTCTACTTGTGATCTCTCTCTGTCAAATAAATAAAATCTTAAAAAAAAAAAGAATTCAGTCTCTTTCTGTTGTCAAAAGAATCGCACTTTCCTTTTGTACTCATTAAAGTGATTTGTACTGCTACCTTTCTCTTCCATTATTTATATTTGAAGAGCAGAAGTCTGCATTCCCTCCTAATCAGAAGGAGCTCCACATGATCTATAGGAGAACAAGAGGATTTTACTCATGTGGTGTTAGTATGAGAGAATAAATATCTATTTCCTCTGGCCATTCATAATAGCTAGTAGAATGAGTGAGTCACATCAGGATTCTATCTTGAAGCGACTAAGGAGGTCTTCTAGAATTTCAAATGGGATTATTCTTGTTGCCCTAGAATTGATGTTATAACCTAAAACTGAGGACAAAATTACTATATACTCCACAGTCTAAGGTGAAAATATATGAGTATGTAATATCAGACAATTTTCCTTAGGATTAATAAGAGGCTTAATAACTCAGCTCCTTGCTCCTACCTCCACCCTCAAGCTAACATAAGAAGATGACTGAGAATGTTATCAAACTCTTAAGGAGTACAGGGTCCATGGATGAGAGGTCTAAAGCTACATGGCCCCCCAAAAAATCACTTGCAAAGACTAAGCATACTTGCAGAAAGTGGCATCAATAATCGTGTTCTCCATCTTGATGCATGCTGAGCTTTAGAACATGCTGACGCCTCTGGCATCTTGATAAAAGCAAAGGTGGAGAAATTGCTCCTAAGAACATTATGGGGCTTAACATTATGGTTTTTATGATTTATTAATTCTCATCTACTAAGGGAAAGAAAAGCTTGATATTTGAACTAAAAGGTAGCATCCATCTATGATTTCTGAACAAGAGCTGTTGAGGCTTTCTGTGCCATAGTGATAGAAGACAAAGTGGCTGTGGTATGTCTGGGAAGGAAGTAGTGGGTCATTTATTTTGTCTGGAGCCCACAGTGGGGGCAAACAAAAACTTCAGATATGCCTATAACTTCACAACCAAGCAGTGGGCTTATCATAGAAGGGGCTGTGGGCAGCTACTGAACAAGGTAAAGGCATGCTCAACTTTGTGGCATAGACCAAAGACATACTCTTGTCAAGACCACCACATGAGGAGAGAACTAAAGATCAGTAAAAATAGGCTAAATCAGAGTGAGGCCTTTATTGAAATGTCAGAAGAACCTGGCTTGGTTTATCCCCTATCCCTGCAACTTGAACCCTACACTGGAGCTCACACATGGAAAATAGAGAAGGAAGAAGTGTTCTAAAGCCAGCCCAGACCCTTTTTTATTTCAGAAAACCACAGCTAGGGATATAATCTGGCCTCAGGTGAGGGGGAAAACTGAGTTGAGAATAACTTTTAAAAATGAAAATAATGGGGCACCTGGGTGACTCAATTGGTTAAGCATCTGCCTTTGGCTCAGGTAATGATGCCAGGGTCCTGGGATTCAACCCCATGTCTGGCTCCCTGCTCAGTGGGGAGTCTGCTTCCCCCTTTCCCTCTGCTACTCCCCCTGCTTGTGTGTTCTCTCTATGTCAAATAAAATAAAATCTTAAAAAAAAAGTGAAAATAACCAAATCTTATATGTAAATCTTTATATGAAAATAACCAAATAAGGGCGCCTGGGTGGCTCAGTCTATTAAGCATCTGCTTTTGGCTCAGATCATGATCCAGGGGTCTTGGGATAAAGCCCTGCACTGGGTTTTCTGATCAGAGTTGAGTCTGCTTCTCCCTCTCTCTCTTTGAGCTCTCTTTGTTTTGTTCTCTCTCAAATAAATAAATAAATTTTTTTTTTTTTTAAAGACAGTAACCAAGTAACTACTGAAATGAGGCCGTTCTATTTACACAAGGTGACAGAAATTCTGAAATGGAGCCAAGATATCTTGACACCTCTCAGCACAACAGGAGACTTCATCAGAATATTGCTGGAGATACATATTTGGAAAAGAAAAAAAAAAAGGTCATATTTGGACCCTGAAGAGTTACGACTCCTCCAAAATTTAAGAAAAGACAGCTTTTTATTTTACTCAGCTGGGGGCACATTTGAAATTAAACTCACTACTTTGGATTTAAGCCACATAATAGTCCTTCAGTTCCCCAATTTTTCACAGTTGTTCCAAAATTCTTTCTCTGAGTTGAAAGATTCCGAAAGGAGAGTATGAATGAGACCCAGATCATTTACTGAGGCATGCATGGAAAAATTCCATTTTTTTAAATCTTAAAAAATCCAGAGGCAAATAATTTCTTCTTTCAGTTTTCTAGATATCTGCTTTCATTTCTAATTTTCCAGTGTACTTGGTCTGCAACCTATCTTGGAATATTAGATCTCCTATTTCAGGGAGCTCACCCATCGACTTACTCTCAATTATACTGAAGAATTTCAGAAGTGGATTCTGTTCCATGCTCATACTACTGTTACACAACCTGTCACTGTATACTTACAGCTTGTGTTCACCATCACACTGAGACTCACTGCTTGCTGTTTTCAAAGAATATTCTTTGGCTGAATATAAAATAACTACCTGGTCCCTATGGGGGCATAGGATTCATTGACCACTGGATGCTTCTTTAATCAACACAAGACTTCACATATAGCCTTTAAATCAAAACATTACAAGAGAAAAAACAACAAGAAAGATATCATCTTAAACAGAAAAATCATAGTAGGAACTTTCAATTATCAACTAAAATTAGATACCCAGGCAACATGCAAAACTGATTTTGAGTGAGGAGAAAATACTTCAGACTAGATCAACTATATTAATAAACTTGTAATCATCAGATCTGAATGAAGACATAACTAATATTGACCAATTATTTTACGACAAAAGCCCGTCTATGCACTACAGTTGTCAATACCTTGACTGAGTCAACCGAATTTTTCCACATCTCAAATGTAAAAAGTTTAAATCTTAGCTTTGCCTCTTCCTGGCTGTATGAGCTCAAACTTAGCCTCATTTTATTTTAAATTATCTTCTAAGTTTTTACAGCAGAATATGGAACCCAGAAAATGCTCAAAATAATCAGTTGTAAATATTGATATGGTCATCATCGATAAGATAGGATTTTAAAGATACTGATATGCTCAGGAGCACAACCCAAACATAGGTTTCTTTCACTCTTGCCTACATACGTGGTTTGTGGTTTTGATCAAATTTTGGACAGTATTAGAGGTAGGTGGATAAAAGTCTTTCTGTTATTTTAAAGAGAAAGAATGAATTATATGTATTTTGCACATTATTTTGCATTACAGTGTTTCCAGAGGAACTTTGTGGAAAATTCAGTGTGCTATATATAAAAAAATAATTTGTAACAGAACAATATTATTATTTATGCTGTAAATATTATAAGCAAATATAGCAAAATAGTTGTTTTCTCATATTTCTTACATTATGCCCTTAGCATCTATAACCTTGGATTATTACTACTATAGTTTTAAGTTCTATTTATATTAAATGAATAGATTATGAACTAGTGAGTTGGTTAAGAAATCATGAAATAGCAAAAGGAACCTTTGAAGTCACTCTGGGACTGTTGTTAAGCTAGGGTCTAGGTGGCTGTAAAAACCAGACCTAAAAATTCATTGGTTTGAACAAAAGAACCATTTATTTCTCTCTCATGTATCATTAGGAAGCAAGCATGCCAAACCAGGTGGCAAATCAGATTCCCATCTCATACTCAGAAGGAGGAAGAAAGAACCAGAAGAGAACACTTCCAGTTTTTCTGAGGCAACTTCCACACTTGGCACATACCATTTCACAAATATTCTAAAGACAAGAATTTACTTAGACACATGTAGCCAGACAATATCATTTAACTCTGTGCCTAATACTGAAGACAGAGATGGCCAAATGTTGGCTTAAAAATTAGGCAATCTGGAAGAAATGGAAACATTCCTGGAAACTTGTAAACAGGAATAAATAGACAATCTGAAGACCAATAACCAGCAAGGAAACTGAAACAGTAATTGAAAACCTCCCCTCCAAAACAAACAAAAAAAACAAACAAACAAAAAAAACCCAAAAACCAAGAATCCAGGCCAGATGGCATCCCAGGGAATTTCTACTAAACATTTAAAGAGGAAATAATACCTATTCTATTGAAGCTGTTTCAAAAAATAGAAATGGAAAGAAAGCTTCCAAACTCATTCTATGAGGCCAACATTATCCTGATCCCAAAACCAGAAAAGGCTTCATCAAAAGGAGGATTACAGACCAAAAATCCCTGATGAACATGGGTCCCAAGATACTCAACCATATCCTAGTCAATTGGCTCCAACAGTACATTAAAAGGATTATTCACCATGACCATGTGGGATTTCTTCCTGGGATACAAAGGTGGTTCAACATTTGGAAATCAATCAGTGTGACAGAGCACATAAATAAAGAACAAGAAACATATGATCCTCTCAGTTGATACAGAAAAAGCATTTGACAAAATACACCATCTTTTCCTGATTAAAACTCTTCAAAGTATAGAGATGGAGGGATCATACCTCAATATAATAAAAGCCATCTATTAAAAGTCCACAGTGAATATCATTCTCAATGGGGGGAAAACTGAGAGCTTTTCCCTTAAGGTCAGGAACACGACAGGGATACCCTCTCTCACCACTCTCACCATTATTGTTCAACATAATAGTATAAGTCCTAGCCTCAGCAATCAGACAACAAAAAGAAATAAAATGCATTCAAATTGGCACAGAAGTTAAACTCTCTTCACAGATGACATGATACTTTACATGGAAAACCCAAAATACTCCACCCCCAAATTACTAGAAGTCATACAGCAATTCAGCAAGGTAGCAGGATACAAAATCAATGTACAGAAATCAGTTGCATTTCTATATGCTAACAATGTAACTGGAGAAAAAAAAATTAAGCAATGTCTTCCATTTACAATAGCACCCAAAACTTTAAGATACCTAGGAATAAACCTAATCAAGGAGGTAAAGTGTCTATACTCTAGAAACTACAGAACACTCATGAAAGAAATTGAGGAAGAAACAAAGAGATGGAAAAACATTCCATACTCTTGGATTGGAAGAATAAACATTGTTAAAATATCTATGCTACCCAGAGCAATCTATACTTTCAATGCAATCCTTAGCAAAATACCACTGACCTGGAACAAACAATCCTAAAATTTGTATGGAACCAGAAAAGACACCAAATTGCTAGAGAAAATGTTGAAAAAGAAAACCAAAGCTGGGGGCATCACAATTCTTGACATCAAGCTGTATAACAAAGTTGTGATCACCAAGACAGCATGGTAATGGCACAAAAACAGACACATATAACAATGAGAACTCAAGAGCCCAGAAATGAGTGCTCAATTCTATGGTCAACTAATCTTCAACTAATCAGGAAAGAATACCCAATGGAAAAAAGATAGTCTCTTTAATAAATGTTGCTGGAAAAGTTGGACAGCCACATGCAGAAGAATGAATCTGGACCATTCTCTTACACCAGACACAAAGATAAACTCAAAATGGATAGAAGACCTCAATGTAAGACAGGAACCATCAAAATCCTAGAGGAGAACATAAGCAATAACCTCTTCGACATTGGCCACAGCAACTTCTTTTAAGACACCTCTAAAGACAAGTGAAACGAAAGCAAAAGTGAACTTTTGGGACTTCATCAAGTTAAAAATTTGCTTTTCAGCAAAGGAAACAGTCAACAAAACTAAGAGGCAACCAACAGAATGAGAAAACATTTACAAATGACATTACAGATAAAGGGCTGGTATCCAGACTTACAAAGAGCTAATCAAACTCAACATGCAGAAAAACAAATAATCCAGTCAAGAAATGGGTAGAAGACATGAACAGACACTCCTCCAAAGAAGACATACAAATGGCTAACAGATACATGAGAAGAGGCTCAACATCACTCATCATCAGGGAAGTACAAATCAAAACTATGATGAAATACCATCTTACATCTGTCAGAATAGCTAAAATTAACAATAGAAGAAACAACAGGTGTTGGCGAGGATGTGGAGAAAGGGAAAACTCCTTGCAGTGTTGGTAGGAATGTAAACTGGTGCAGCCACCCTGGAGAACAGTATGGAGGTTCCTCAAAATTTTTTAAAAACTACCCTATGACCCAGCAATTGCACTGCTAGGTATTTACTCCAAAGACACAGAAGTATGAAAAGTGGAACCCTCTTGCATTGTTGGTAGGAATGCAAACTGGTTCATAGTGGCAATGTCCACAATAGCTGAACTGTGGAAGGAGACAAGATGCCTTTCAACAGATGAATGGACAAAGAAGATGTGGTTCATATATTCAATGGAATATTACTCAGCCATCAGAAAGGTTTAATACCTACCATTTAGTTCAATATGCTTGGAACTGGAAGGGATTATGCTAATTGAAATAAGCAGAGAAAGACAATTATCATATGGTTTCATTCATACGTGGAACATCAGAAATAGCCCAGAGAACCATAGAGAAAGGGAGGGAAAACTAAATGAGAAGATATTAGAGGGGGAGACAAACCATGAGAGACTCTGGACTCCAGGAAATAAACCAAGGGTTACAGAAGGGAGGGCAATAGAGGAATGGGGTAATCAGGTGATGGGTATTGGGGAGGGCATGTGTTGTGATGAGCACTGGGTGTTATATGCAACTAATGAATCATTGAACACTACATCAAAAACTAATGATATACTATTTGTTGGCTAACTATACATAACAACAAAAAGCAAACAAAACCTATGTCCAAATAAGTCTTGAGCTATGATTACATTCACAAAGAACTGACTGAAAACAAATAAACTGGAAAGTTCTTGAATTTTGAAAAAGAATTATGTTGTTAACCATACAGAAATTTAGCATATAAAACCCAATAGTGCCACCTCTAAAATAACTTCAGGACCCAAACCCACAGAAAGAAAGTGTGAAACATGATATATGGCAAAGGAGGCCAAAATGTATCTAACTTATATGTGACATGTCAAAAAACACAAAAGGAATATTTATTCAGATGGAAAGTTTAGGAATACAAAGGACAATGAACAAGAAAGTTCCTCCCTGAGAGCAGGACTTAGGTCTCCAGAAGGAACTTAACTCCATGTCTGTGGCAGAAGGACCTCTTGGTTCTGCTCTGCATAATTCAAAGTCTTCTCATTTCTAAAGGGCAAGATTTTGTTGTTTTATTTGCTTTTTTGGTTTCACTTCTCTGTTTGTGGTTATCCTGTTTCTTCTCTACTCTCATATATTAGGTGTGAGGCCCCTAAATTTTTAATTTATAAATCACTGGAACTCCAGACCTGAAAGAAAGGATGACAGTGATTGACTCCAATTGGGGGATGGCATGGCCTCTGGACAAGCCCTCAACTGATTAACTCTGGAGCATTATGTGAATGATAAGTAAATGCATATTTTGCCAAGTTATTATATCTTGGGGGTCTCTTTATTAAGGTAGTTTAGCCTAGGCCTAAATGTTACAGTCATATTTTAAACCAAGGGTCTGCAAACTATGGTCCATGTACCAAATCCAAACTATCACCAATTTTAGTAAAAAATAAATAAAAAATGTTTTATGAACACACAGCAATGCCCATTCACTTGCATACTATCATGGATGTTTTTAAGTTACATGTGCAGAGCTGAGTCATTTTAACAGAGAGTGTTGGCCTTTTAAATCCAAAATATTTACTAGCTGATGCTTCACAGAAAAAGTTTACCAACTCCTGGTGTAAACTCCAAACAACATAAATTAATGGGGAGAAGACTATAAATAAGATGGCTGCAGTAGAGGTGAGAGGCAAGATGGCAGAGGAGTAGCAGACTGAAATGGCATCAGATCCCAGGAGTTCAGCTAGTTAGGTATCAAAACATTCTGAACACCTACAAACTCAACAGGAGATAGAAGAGAAGAATAGCAATTCTAGGAAGAGAAAATCGACCACTTTCTGAAAAAAGGTAGAATGTGCAGAGAAGTGAATCGAAAGTGATGGGAAGATAGACTACGGAGGGAGGGGCCAGCTCCTGGCAAATGGCAGAGCAGTGGAGCACAAAATCAGAACTTTTAGAAGTTGGCTCCACTGAGGGACATTGCTCCAGAGGCTAAGTGGGATGAAGCCCTCACAGGGACAGTGTAGTCTCAGGTACCGCGGGGTCACAGAAACATTGGAAGTGTCTGAGTATGGCAGAGCTGCCAGGGATCATAGTGGGGAAGCCTATTACAGAGATAGGGCTGAAGAGTGAGGTTTCAG
This sequence comes from Lutra lutra, assembly GCF_902655055.1. NCBI lineage: Eukaryota > Metazoa > Chordata > Mammalia > Carnivora > Mustelidae > Lutra > Lutra lutra. Next base: position 96,858,394 of record NC_062284.1, on the reverse strand, counting down.
AATGGGATTACCTTAAACCATGATCCAAGGCACAGTCGGGCTACTGCTCTTCGAGCAAGGGCCACACAAGTGGCAGATCTGGGGAGACTCACCTTCCTCCTTCTTGACAAGCAGTGCAGCAGGAATATGCTGGGTTTGGAGACACCAAACAGGGCCATGTTCAAGATAGAAATGTTTGGTCACGGGCCTGGTGAGCTCAGAGTGTGGCCAGAGACCAGGGAGACAGGAGTGATTGAGTTCTTTTCTCTGAGGGTGCACTGAGGAGTGGGGCCCCAAACTCTTGGCTCTTGGCTGGAGATTGGGAGTTCCCATATTCATTTCCGTCCTCCAAGAAGTTGGAGGGACTTCAGGGAACAAAAAGCATTCAGGGAACAAAAGCTATGAGAGTGAACCTGAGCAGATTACTTAGCCTGGTCCCTGGCAAGGGTAGTGCAATTGTGCCTCAGGCAAAGACATTTCATATCCACTGCAACAGGCCCCTCTTACAGAAGACCAGCAAGAACATCCAGCCAAGACCAAGCTCACCAATCAAGGAGAACAGCAGAACTCCAAAACTAGGGGAAAGCAATGCATAGAATTCATGGCTTTTTCCCCATGATGTTTAGTCTTGCAAAGTTAATTTTTTTTTATTTTATTTTTTCTTATTCTATTTTTTAACTTTTCCTCTTTCCTTTTAACATTTTTTAACTAGTTTATCTTAATGATACCTTTCTTAAAAAAAATCTTTTAAACCTTGTTATAGTCATTTTTAAACCTTCATTGCATTTAACCTTATTTCTTTGTATACATATGGGATTTTTTTTTCCCTAAAAAATTTTGGGATATGATTTCTTCTAAAAGATCATAATATACCCTAATCTAGTACATGGCTTTGTTCTAATCTCAAGCCTGAGCACATTCCCTCTTTATTTTCTCTCTTTTTTTTTCTTTTTCCAACCAACTTATATTATCAATTCCTTTCTTAAAATTATTTTTAAGTTTCATCCTTACAATCATATTCCATCCCTTCATCATGTTTACCCTTATTTTTGTGTGTGTATATATATATATAAGTTTTTCTTTCTTTAAAATTTTGGGAGATATTTTTTTCTAAGAGACCAAAATATACCCAAAATCAAGTGGGTGGCTCTGACCTATTCACCAGTCATCATATATGTGTGTGTGTGTGTGTGTTTTAAAAAATATTTATAATTTTTTATTTTTTTATAATTTTTAAATAATTTTTATAATTTTTTCTTTTCTTTATTTTTATTTCTTCTTTCCCCCTTTCTTCTCCTCTCAGGTTTAGATCTCTTCTGATTTGGTTAGCGTACATTTGTCTGGGTCTTTGCCACCTTTTTAGTATTTTATTCTCTCATCCATATATTCTTATCTGGATAAAATGACAAGAAAGGAAAACTCACAATAAAAAAAACAAACAAAAAAACACCAAGAGGCAGGACCAAAGGCTAAGGACCTAATCAGTATGGACATTGGTA